>NC_045699.1:44495331-46895331 GCF_009834535.1 Camelus ferus | reverse complement strand
CCCCAGCCCCTCTATTTTTGTTCCATCACACATGCCAGGGGTCTGTTTCCCTCTCCTCCTCTCCCACCTCCTCCTCCTCTTCCTGCCCTCTGCCCGACAGCCAGCTGCCTGTCCATTTGAGGAAGCTGCAATTAGAGCCCTCTGCATTCTTTCTCCCTGCCAGCCCGGTGATGCCCTGTTACGGGTGTGCCCTCCCTGTCACTCAGACTCAGCCGATAGGCAAACTGGAACACGTCTGGAGGAGGTGGCCCGGAGAGGGAGGCCCCTGGAAAAGCAGTGAAGGAGCCTGAAGGCACTGGAGCCATTCAGCCTGAGGAAAAAGAAACTTATGGAAACATCTCTGGTAGGGTGTCAGGAACAGAGAGAGCATGGCTCCAAAGTACAGAGAGGGAGGATGGTCACACAGGGCAGATTTTAGTTCAAAACATGAAAAAGCTCCTTGACTATCCCAAGACTGCCCAGGGTACTTCAGACCAAATCGCATGCACATCACACCTGGAGTCGGGGAAGCCCAGATTGAAGCCTCAACTCCCAGCTGAGCTTCAGTGAGCAGTCAGCATGCATCATTTCGAAAATGATCTCGTGAAGAATATCTGAGATTTTTCTCATGAACTCCTCTTAATACGTCTAAAGGCAAACCTCAAATTCCCCAGGGAAAAAGAGGCTGAGCCTCCACACCTGCCAGTCTCAGATTCACCCACACACAGAGGCTGTGATCCCATCCAGGGCAGTGGACACAGAGAAAGGAGCCCTGATCAGGAGCTGGACTAACCTTGGCTTAAGTCCCATCTCTGCATCTTACCATCTTGACCTCTAGCAAGACACTCATCCTGAGTCTCTGAGTCTCAGTCTCCTTCTCTGTAAAATGGAGCTGTAAACCCCTGCCTGACCTCCCTCATAGGGTTGCGGTAAGGATCAAATAAGAGAGAAGGACAAGGACCTTGGCGGCTCTATGTTATTGATACAAAAAGCAGTGATGTGTTGAGAATTTGTGACTATAATTATTTTTATCCCAGGAAGGACATGGATGACACAACAATTGCATTCAATGACAAATGTCCATTCAACATTCACTGGGCACCTCCTGTGCCAGATTCTGAAGATGCAAACATAAATAAGACAAAATCCTGTGTCCTCCAAGACAAACTAACTGGGAAAACAGACATGCAGATTACTCACTATTGCAGAATGTAGGGCACAGAGGCGTATCCAAGTCACGGTGAGAGCACAGAGGAGAGTACTCTGTCCAGGGCCAGGGGAGGTAGGGCTGAGGCCCTCAGAGGAGGTAGCATTTGGATAGAGGCTTAAAAATGAGGAGGAACATTTACACATCTAATAACAGACCACCAAGATATATGATGAAAAAACTGACAGAATTAAAGGGAGAAATAGACAATTCTATGATAACAGTTGGAAACTTCAATATCCCACTCTCAATAATGGATAGAATAACCATACAGAAGATAAGTAAGGAACTAGAGGACTTATGCAGCCAAATAAACCAACTAGATCTAACAGGCATAACTCAGAACACTCTATCCAACAACAGCTAGATATATATTTTTCTTGAGTGCATATAGGATATTCTCCAAGACAGACCATATGTTAGGCCACAAATTATGTCTCAGTAGCCAAAAGGTGGAATCAACCCAAGTGTCTGTCAACAGATGAATGGATAAACAAAATGTGATGTATACATGGAATGGAATACTATTCAACTATAAAAAGGGAGGAAATTCTGACACATGCCACAGCATGGATGAATCTTGAAGACATGCTAAGTGAAATGTCAGTCACAAAAGAACAGACACTATATGATTCCACCCCTATGAGGTACCTAGAGTAGTCAAATTTATAGAGATGGAAAGTAGAACGATGGTTGTTAGGCTGCGGGGAGGGAAAAGGGGAGTTATTATTGAAGTGATGCAGAGTTTCAGTTCTGAAAGATGAAGAGTTCTGGAGATGGACGTGGTGACAGCTGCACAACATATATTTTACCCAATTTTTAAAGATAAATAATTGTTAAAAATAAAAGAATGAGGAGGGAGTATTCCAAGCAGTCCAGGTGAGGGAGAAAAGTCTAGACAGCTAGACAGAAAAAAACAGTTTATACAAAAGCACAGACATACAAAAACAACTGGTGGTTTCTGGAAGTAGAGAAGGTGCCCCCAACATGTAAGACACACAGAGGCAAGGGTAGGCACGATGGGCTGCCCTGCTGGGGAATTTGCATGCCACTCCGTGGGCTCTAGGGAAGACACAGTCGCAGCGTGGCTTAGAGCAATCAGACTGAGAGGAGCCTGGGGATGATGGACGGGACCGCTTCTAGACAGACATTAAAAGGGAAACTGCTTTCCAGACAGCCCCAGCCCCCTAGACCTGTGGTCACCCTCTGTGGTCACCAACCCAGTGCTGCGGTGAGTGACTCAGGCCATTTTCCTCACGGGGCCATCAACTGAAGGCAGGAGGGGTTTCCCTAAAATAATGAATCCAGGAGCAGAGGCATTGGTGGGCGCCCTGTGCAAGAATCTCCTCTCTGCCACATCCTTCTCCCTGTACCGTGCAGTCCATTTGGGTGGCAGCCAAGTGATGATGGGGGCCTGTTTGCCTGCAGGCTCACCCTGTCGTTTTCACCAACTCACAGGGAGGCAAGTTCCACAGCTTGAATGTGCATTTGGGCATGAGGAGTGGGAGGGGGCCTCTGTGAAGCCTGAATGAAGTGAATTTGGGAAGTCCCAACTTTGCAACTTACAAACTGTGACCTTGAGCAGCCCTGTGTCTCTATGTGGGTCTCAGCTTGTCCATCTATAAAATGAAGGTGTTAGAGTTAGACCTATAACTCCATTATCATGCCTCTAATGTTAAGAAGGGCAGGACATTACTGGACATGTTTTAGTAATTCAGCAATCAGTTATGCACATACATACACACACACACAAACATACACACAGGGATAGGGTAAAATGTTCATTCCTTTTCCCCTTGAATCTTTCTGGTCTATGCTAGTCTAGTTTTGGCAACATTGACTGTTTCCTCTGTGATCTCCTTTCTCTCTCTCCCTCTCTCTAGTTCCCTTGGTTTCTTCCTCTTAAATTTTCTTCCTCATAAGAGTATGCAGAACATTCTAGGGGGTTTGGCATTCTGTGAATGGAAGTGAATGGAAGGAGAGGAATGAAGGCAAGTTCTTCCCTACCTAGCCACAGGGTAAATGGATTAGCCTGTGTGGGAGACGCACATCACTGGCACTCACATTCCATGGCCTGCCTCTAAGCCACATGTCTACCCACAAAGGGGACTGGGAATGTAGTCCCTGAGCAGCCAGCCTCTCCTTAGTGACCACCCTGGGAGGCCTGCAAAGGAAACACTTACCCTGAGGGGGCAGTCAGTCATCTCTGCCAGACACCAAGTGTTTCAGACACAGAGCTCTTCTCAAATGCTCAACGTCCTACATAGACACATGCGGGCCTCTTCTTATATACCCCTGCTTCTCTGTTTTGGCAAACCCACAGTCTGTGCCTGCCCCTGCCCAGACGTGGAGCGTGAGGATGAGTGGACTTGTCCTTAAACATGGCTCTCATATGACCTTGTGTTTGGCCCTGGCTGCCTGACCTCGACCACTGCCTCCACCTCACCTGGGTACCTGCCCTGGCATCTCCCTCAGCCCTGCCATTTCACAAATGCTGTCCCCTTCAATACAACCTATTGTTCTCTCTATTTTTAAAGACCTGTACTCTGCCCACCTTGGAGGGTAAGGCCTGTAAAACTCTAGGAATCACAGTCTGGAGGCAGAAAGCTGAGCTCTGAGACTGAGTAGCTACATCGAGAGGACACATTTTGAGTTCCCTGTGGTAACAACAGAAGAGGGAGCCCTTGAGCTCTGAAACTGGGAAAGCTGCCCAGGCCCCTCTGCCCTCACCACAGAACCTCCCTAAACATACCATTTAAATATAGGGAACGAAAAATAAGAATGCGGGACTTCTGCTTCCAGCCAAAATGGAGTAACCAATTTACCTTCCTGTAAGAAACAACAACCAAAACAAACAAACAAAAGATGTATTTCTCACTCACATGACATGGCTGTCAAAGGTCGACTGCAAATCTATCTTCACTCAAACCCAGGCTAATGAAGCAAACTGTATATAGAACATTGTCAGTCTTGTGGTTGAGAAAAAAAGAAAGAGTATGGCAAATCACATGCTGGCTCTTAAAGATTCTGTGTGGCGTATGTATGTCATTTCCTTAATAAGCTAGACCAAGTCACATACCCACCCCTAAAGTGAGTGGTGTGGGGAAGTATAACTTTCCCCCAAAGAGGGGCAATCAATATTTTGGAACAAATAGCTTAGGAACTGACAAACTTTTTCTATAAAGAGTCAGATAGTAAGTATTTTAAGCTTTGCAGACCATACAGTCTCTGTCACAAGGACTCAGCTCTACTGTTGTAGCAGGAAAGCAGCTATAGACAATATATAAATGAATGTGCATAGCTATGTTCCAATAAAACTTTATTTAAAAAAATAAAAAGTGGCTACATTTGGGTCACAGGCTATAGTTCGTCTGCCCTATCTAAAGCATCATATTTGCCACTACTAAGTTGAGAAGAAACAGAAAACCCAATTCATTTTGTAACAAAATAAGAACTTGAATTAATAGTTTTTCAATTTTCCCACAAAGAAATTGTGGATCACAGATGGTTCTCCAGGTGGATCTAAACTTTCATAGAACAGATAATTCCAACTATATATAAATTCTTCCAGACAGTAAATAAAGATGAAACTCTTCAACTTAGTTTATGAAGCTAATATGGTCTAAGTAATAAACTAGACAGGGATATTATGAGGGAAAGATTTACAGCCCACCCCCCCCACCTCAAACATGTACACAAATACAAGAATTTTTAAAATCGATGCATAGACAGCAGACAGTTGGATAGCAAACTTAATAAAGCAATGTATAAAAAGAAATATATCATGACCAAATAGAAGATGGCCCTGTAGCTTATCTTTTCCTTAAAAAGATGCAATACTTTAACACTAGGAAATCTATTCATGTAATTAACTAAACTTGGAATTTAAATGGAGAAAATTATATGATCATATAATAGAGGCACAGAAACAATGAACTGAGTCATGAGTGGGCATTGGGAAAAACACTTCGGGCAAACTAGTACTAGGAGGTAAGTTCCTTAACCTGATAAAAATGTAACTACCAAAAATCTACTACAAATATCATACCTAAAAATGCAAACCTTGCAATCTCTTTTAAATCAGAAAAAGAACAAGAAAATAATCCCCACTTGAACTCCTGTTGAACATTAAACGAAAAATAGAAGAAGTTTAGGGATAGAAAGAAACAAAACTCGCTATTCCGCATGAGTTTATTATCTTCAAAGAAAATCCAAGAGAATTTACAAAGCATTCATTATAGAAATATACAACAAAACACTAGCAGATAAAATGAATGAACTAGGTCTATGATATTAATATGGATAAATCTCATCCGTGTTAGATGAAAATCAGAAGCCAATTGAAAAAGAATACAAGCAGTATGGTACTGTTACCGAATTAGACCCGAGACCCCCCTCCCTCTTGGTGCCCCTTCTGAACCAAAGTCGCCCCCCTACCAATGACAGTCAGGGAATTCTTCCCTGTTCAGGTTCTGCTGCCAATAAGGAAACTGAGTTTCGCGCAAGGAAGAGAGGCTTTTACTCAATGGCCAGAGAATAGAGAAGGGTGAGCTCATGCTGTGAAAGCACCTTCCGCACGAAGAGGGGGAGTTAGGGAAGGCTAAGGGTTAAGAGGCAGGTAGGTCACAGGGCTCTGGGAAAGGGGTGGAGACTTCTGGAAGCAGCCCGCGCTTGCGCATGCTCCCAGGCTCCTTTGCGCGTGGCACGAATTGTGCCTAGCGAGCCCAGATCCCGCCATTGGGCGGAGATCTTAGTCAACGGAAGCAAGGGTAACTCCGGGAGCCTTCCAGGTTTCATCTGCCCAGGTGCCTTCCTGTGTAGGCAGAGCTGGTTCCACCTGGCTGGCTGTGTATCTCTCAAAGTACAGCTGCGAAATGTCTTTGCCTAACACCAGGTACTTTTGAAGCAAATACAGAAGTAAATAAGGGTAAGTGTCCTTTAGCACTCAGGGGTTGGTACAGAAACTCAGAGGTAAATAAATCCAGGCAAGGAAAGCGGTGACCTTTAGCCTATTTCCCCGCAATCTTGGTTCTAGCCGGTTCAGTCCGGTTTTGTTGGGCCTTGTGGCGTCTTATTGGTAAAACACAGCTAGCCTGTTCAGTTTTTTTAAAAAAAAGTTCCTGCAACTGGGGCATCGGCTGCATAGCGTGGGTGACAATACTGCTTAGAAAGTGTTTTAAATACGCAAGATAATACTATATATTGGTGTTCACACACTTAAAAGCATAGTAATATCTAGCCCCGAGAAGCTGCTTGCTTAGTTTAGAGTTACCTCTGGAGAGAGCGGGAGGAAGTGGGGGCGAGGGGTGGGGCAGTTGGGTTTCAACTTTATCTGTAGTTTTATTTTCTTTCTGAAAGAATCTAAGGTAAATGTTAACATTTCTTCCATCTAGTGATGGGATATGTTTGTGCTTATGTTTTTGTTTATAATTTTCTGTAAACTTGAAATCTTTCCTAATTGAAATTACTTCTAATGGAAAAGAAAAGGAGCTGTGATCAAAACTTTCTTCTCTTTGTGTTGACTCTGGCTGCACCTGTAAGCCTAGGAAGGACACCCTGCCCACCCTGGTGTCCCCAGGACAGAGGCTAACCTTTCATGACCTGGAAGTTAAGAGTGACACAGTCCTCTGAGCCCTCCCAGAGCTACTCGGCTCTGCAGGCTCCATGGGAGGACAGGCCTGTGTGGACCAGGGTCATTGTTAGTAACAGAGGCAGTCCATTCCATATTGGTCTCTGTTACCCTACCCCACAAATTTGATCTCCCGTTTCCCACATTGTGTCGGCTGAGGCTCAGTTTGAAATTCCCTTCCATGAAACGGATGTCATAAGAAACTTAAGACAATAGAATTGTTTATCCTTGGGGTGAGTTATAAGCATATGCCATCATGGGGGCAATCACAACCTCTTAATCCTTCCATGTGAAAGCCAAGAAGGGTCATAATTTGGGGGGAAATCACCATCTCCTCTGGCTCCTACAATGGCTCAAGACTTCAACTTTTAATGCTGGGTGGCATTCACCAAGTCTCAAAATACAGTGAGTTCAAGGCTAGGGGCAGGGAAAGTACAAGAAAAATGTGGAACAGCTTTTTGTACCAAGTAGGGATATGCTCAAAGAATAATGAGAACATGTCAAAAGGAAGCAGGAGCCAGAATGAAGGGGTTCCCACTGAACAAATCCAGTATAGTCTGGTCATCGAAACCCATGGAATAAAACAAAAACCCATTGAATAACGTAAAAATCCATGAGACCGTAGTAATATAAATTAATAAATGAATACACAAATAAATGGAGGGGAGAGGAAGGTCATTATTTGTAGTAGAATGACAGTATAGATGGAATGAAAAAACTTAACGTGTGTGGGTTTTGCGTATAAAGGAAAAAGAAAGCATTGAAAGCAGGAAAGACAAACGGTAAGAAGGACCTGGTAGGCATGCTGATTGAAAAACAAAACATATGCCCTGCTATGGGAAGAAAGAAACCACTGCTTCCCTATCTCTGCCTCTCTGAGAAAGTTTTCTTATTGACTGCTGAGTCATCAGTGTTCTCACGTGCTCCCCCTCCCAGTGACTAGCACCACTGCACCTCAGTTGAAATATGTAATTGGTGGATGGACCTCCACTTTGGGGAACGAAAGCAAAGTGGAATATCATGTTATTTAATGTTATATTAATGTGGAGTTCATATTACCTAGACTGAGAAATGGAAACTGGCCTTGTGCCTTTTCTTGCTGTGTGACCTTGAAAATCCCACATTCTTTATGCTCCAGGTATCTCCTGTTTACTACAGGGATTCAAATGATGACTCTACTTCACTGGGTGGTGATTAGGATCTAATTACTCACCATGTGAGTTTGTAAACCACTGGGCTGACACACACGTAGGGTATCACAGAATAAAGAACTTATTAAGAAAGGGCTGGGGAGGGGCAGCATGGTCCATCTGCTGGAGACAGGCCAAGGTCTAAATCATTATTTTTAAAACTTGAATAATGTACTAAACTCTTTTTTAAAAAAGTCTCAGACTGCAGGCAGTGACTTCAATGACACTAATTATAATGTTTCTTATACATGAAGAAACATAGAACCAGGTTTTGATTTCTTGTGCCTCTTATGTAATTTATAGTGAGAGCATCTTTTAAAGCAGCATGTGAATAATGGCATTTAGGAGCAGTGAGCCAGGATGCTGTGGATTGAAGGCCTGAGATAAAGAGTGAAAGTGGAAGAGCAGGCCATGGAAAAAGTGCGAACCTCATCCTTGTTTTCCTTTCTCCCGTGGAGAATATATCTAGCTGTATTAATATCAGCGTCACTGCTAAGGGCTGAATTGTGCCTCCCTCAAAATTCAAATGTTGAAGTCCTAACCCCCAGTACCCGAGACCGTGAACATATTTGGAAATAGGGCCTTCAAAGTGGTGATTAAGGTAAAATGTGGCCATTAAGGTGGGCCCTATTCCAATCTGGTTCTTTAAAGAAGAAATTAGGACGCAGAGAAGCACAGCAGGAAGACAGTGAGAAGACATAGGGACGACCATGTAAGGAAACAGGGAGAAGGCAGCCCTTTGCAAGCCAGAGAGGCTTCAGAGGAAACCAGACCTACCCACACCTTGATCTTGGACTTCCAGCCTCCAGAACTATGAGAAACAAATACATTGCCCCCAGTCTGTGGTCCTCTTTTATTTGCCTAAGCCAACTAATGCAGTTTACATTAAGTTCATGATTTTTGGTTTTTTTAAAAAAGCTACTTTGTGCTTTGCTTCTTCAAAAAGAATACTATGTCAGGGCAGAAGATACTGTAAATATTTATGATTTGCATATGTAAATATTTATGGGATTAATTTTCTCTGGACACTGGGTGGTGGTCAGGGGACTGGCAGCAGGGGTGAGGGTGTTTAGCTCTCTATCCTGTGATGAATGTCTGATGGCTACAAGGCTTGGGCACCAGTGCAGGCCGAACAGTGCTGATCACATTGAACAGGTTTCTCTCAGGGGTGGGCCTTGCCATACTGCGGTATATTCATAAAATCGAATACCCTATAGCCATTAAAATGAACAAACCACAGCCACATGGCACAACATGGCTAATCTCTCAAACATAATGGTTAAAAGAAAAATACAAGTCACAGAAGAAGACAAACAGTATGATTTCATTCATATAAAATTCACAAACAGGAAATTGGCTCAACTCTACCAAATTGGGACAGATACATAGGTCATAAAACCAGAAAGACAAGCAAGAAAATGATTCTCCCAAAAGTGAGAACAGTGATGACCTGGAATGGGGAGGGAAGAAGTAGATGTCAGGAAGGGGACACAGGAAATAACAGGGTGCTTGTAAGATTCATTTCTCGCCCACAGCGGTTTGCTTTATAATTATGCATTGAAATATGCAAATTTTTTCTTTGTATAGATCACATTAAAAAAAACAGGAGGAAAGCTGAGGCAAACATGACTAATTAACTGTTCTCAATCCTGGTGGATCTATATCATTAATTATACTTCTCTGTAAGTTGTGGGGGTTTTTTTCCAAATTATTGTGCTGAGTGAATGAAGCCAAGCAAAAAAGAATATATACATTGTACATGTTTCTATGAAATTTTATATTCCATTTGTATAAAGTTAGAGAAAATGCAAAGGAATCTAGAGTGGCAGAAAGCAGATCAGTGATTCCTGGCAGAGAGGGGGTGGTGGGGAGGGGCAGGAGGAAATTTGGGAGGCTGATGGATATGTTCATTATGGATATGTTGATAGCAGTGATGGATTTATGGGTGTATTCTTATGTCAGATTATATACAGTTGGAATATGGACAGTTTATTGTATGTCAATTATACTTCAATAAAGCAGGTTTTTTTAAACCTTCCTTGTGCCTTTTCATATGGTTCACATAGTCTTCAATATACATATACTGCGTATAAATGAGGGAGAAACCTGAGTAAAGAACTTTGATGCTGTCTCCCAGGTAGTTGTGTGTGTGTTTGGGTCAGTCAGGGGATTCAGTTATGTCAATATATTTTGTTCTATCTTTGATAGAAAAGAGGCCTCCCCTCCCTCTCTCCCAGATCCCCTTCACCCCTCCCCTTTCCTGTCCCCTCCTCCCTCATTCCTTCTCTCCTTTTCTCTTTGGCTCTCACTCTTGCTTTCTTTCAGAAAATCCTTTTTTTCAGCTGAGCATGCAGCTTTAGAAGACATGACAACACTCATAATAATGATAAACAGTCATTTCTGTCACTGAATAGCATTTTATAGTTTATAGCATGCTTTCTCATCTCTGTCTTTTGATTCTCACAACAATCCTTGGGTGTAGCAATAGGAAAATAAAAGGCAACTGTAACCGCTTTGCCCTTCTAAGGAGGGTGGTAAATTTCACCTCTGCGAGCAAATAAATCTCTTTGCTGCCCTGTCCACTCTCAGAGAGTGACAGTGAAGACAGCAGATGAAAGATCAGCCATTTCTTTTACTCTAGCTCTCTCGCCTCAGCCATGTGATAGCCCCTGAACTTTAACAGAATAATGAGTCGTTGGCTATGCAAAGATAGGTCCAGAGCTCAGTTGGGGGTTGTGGCAGACATTCTGGTTGCCTACCCCAAATTTATTCTTGTCTTCTTACTTACAGAAGTCCCTGATTCTACTGGAGGTGGCAATGTGTTGGCTGAAAAATTAGATTTCCCAGCCTCCCCTCCAGAGAAAAAATGGTCATGTGACTAACTTCTGTCCAATTGAATGAAGGAATAACTTGTTGTATAGGACTTCTGGAAGTGCTCCCTGAAAAGGGGACTGCCTCAGTTGGTAGGCCCCTTATTGACCTTCCCTCTTACCCTATCTGAAACGTGGATGTAATGACTTGTGCTGCAGCAGCCACTTTGCAGGCACAAGGTAATCTTGTTTGAGGACAGTAGGCTTATGCTAAGGATAGCAAAATGGAAAGACAAGAGGAGGTTAGGACATTGATGAGACTATAACTCTACCATACCAGCCCTAGAATGTATACTTCTAGACTTCTTTTACATGAGAGAAAAATTGTAAACCTTATTTAAGGCATTGTTTTACAGGTGTCTGTTGCAACAAAACAGAGTCCTAAGTGAAAGAGAATTGATAAGTTATTCTGTGCTTTGAAGTGAGGGACAGGAAATTTCTAAGATGTACCCTACAGAAGGGTATTCTAAAAAGGAGAAACAAGCAACATGGTGATGCAAACCTCTGTTTCCTCAAGTCTTCTGTAAAGAAGACATATGCACGTATGTAGATGCCATGTGTGCATGTGAGGGGAGGTTAAGGAGAGGGCCATGGTTCCTCATCCATGAATGTGAGGCATCTGTGAGAGAGCAAGTTGATCCTTCAACCAGGCTAATTCCAAATAAACAGGATCTCAGAGCTAGAGGATGAGGAAGCGTTAACACTTCCCTTTTCTGCCAGAGAGACTGCTAAAGAAGCTTATCTTGCGACATGTGGCACGAGTTTTGAACTGGTACCATTTGCAGCCCGTAAGATAGGTCATGCAGTTAGCATGAAGGTTACAGAAGAAGTGACTCCATTTTACAAATGAGAAAACTGAGGGTTTGAAATCCACTGTTCCAATTCAAAGTTTGTCTGTTTCGTATTATAGCAGAGCTACACCTGGAATTCAAGAGGAGCAGCAAGAGAGGCAAGGGAGCGGTCACCTAAGCATCAGATGGGCCATGTGTGCCCCAGTGGCCAGTCATGACAAGTGTCACAGCCAGGGTCCCTTATCACAAATGAATGGATATGCGCCTGTTTAGGTACGTACATGAAAGCCAGATACATATATTAAGGGGTTCTTATTATGGTAGGAAGAATATCCCACTTGAATTTTTAAATCTAGGCTTGAATCCCAGCCTTGCACTTACTACCAATGTGATTTTGAGAAAAACCTTTAACCTCCCTGGGCCTCAAATTTTTCATCTGTAACAGAAAGCATTGGTCAAATTAAGTTCTAAGGCCCAATCCAAACCTTCTAGGAATCTAAGGTAAGAGTAAATCTATTAAGTGCTAAATAAGAATAAATTCAACTTTATACAAATATATATGTCCTAATGATGAGAATCCATCATTATTTCACAAATCACAGTTCTTAGGAGAATAGCATGGATCTCCAGTTAGATGAGCCATGAATGCCCAGTACAGTTCCTATACTGTCCCATCCTTAATCCTTCCCTTACTGTCTTGATACAGACGATAGTCACATTTCTAGCTCCTTACACCTAGGTGCATAGGTACGTTTACATTAGGAAATCTACTTTAAACCTTGAAGATCATTTCCTTTAAATAAAAATTAAGTAGGCATGATGGGAATTTTAAGAACATTCTGGTCTTGTCCCAGTAGTACAAGAATATATGACATGAAGCTAGTAACATCAGCAGGGCCATGGGAGGACTTTATTAGACAAATGGGGTAGTTTATTAAACACCCAGGGCCTTCTCATAGATGCAGCCCAGCGGCCCAGGAGTAATGGGGCTGGAGCCCCTTGTGAGCTCTAAGCTCTTTATCCCGGTGTTTAATGAGCATACGTAACCAGGGATGGATGGCATCATTTATGAGTCCTCATGAACCCAGGAAAAGGGTGATTTAAAATGTTCCTTTGGGATCTTTGAGGCTTTGTCTATAAAACATGCCTGAACTAGCTGGGCTCTTCCTTATCCTCAGGACCTTATCTTCAGCTGGACTGGACCCCCAGGAACAGGGTAAATGGAGAGGCTAGAGCCTGGAACCTTCACCTGTGAGTATGTCATTGCATTATTTGCTGAATTATCCTTCAAATGATCATTTGCGTCCTGTTTTCTGGCAGCCTACATTATTGTAGTTGAATAGAGAACGGCTTCCTGTTTTCCTGCAACTGTAAAGTGGTTTAAACACATCACCCCGATAAACAGAGCTCCCAGTTGACATCCATAGAGTGCCCCAAAGAAGGCAGGAATTCCCCAAGAGCAGTGAGCCCCTCATCCCAGGAGGTATCCAAGCAGAGTCAGGGACCAGATAGAAGATTTCATAATCAAATGGGCAGTGGGGGACAAGAGGGCTAAAGGACTTCGATTTTCTTTCAAGTCCTATAAGTTGGGGATTCTGTGACATATAGGACCGAACGCGACTCAGTGTGAGTAATACTACCTGTTGTTTAAGGCTTATTACGTGCCAGGCACTGTGCTGAATACTTCTCTTGAGTTTTTTCATTTAACTGACATAAAGTAAAAGTCAGCCCTGTGACCCTTTCACGTGATGCTCTATCTGAATATGTGCAAACGAGTGAACTGAGGCTCACAGGCATCAGAGGAATAAGAGCACGGCTCCTCAGTGCCAGGCGGGGTCTCAGGCCCTGGTCTGAGGCCCCCAGAGCCTGTGCTTCCTACCTCTCAGGGGTGCTTCATGAACACAGGGGCAGGGGATGCAGCCGCTGGCTCATACCTGGAATCGTCCCCTCTCCTCTGGCAACCTTTTCTCAAGGGTCTGCACGCAAAGCCAGAGGGGAGTCTGGGGTGATGGAACTGGGGAAAACAGGAGTTTTGGGCTGGAAGGTCAAACTGCTGTACTGAGAACATGAGAAAGGTACACAGAGGGTAGAACACTGAAACTTTGCTTTCCTAAGAGGGGCGTTCCAGGAAAGGGGGAGTCTGGCCAGCAGTGCTTCTGTCCCTTTGAGCCACAGCCTTTATTCCTCTGAGAGATCTTAGCTGAATGGGATGCTTGAGGCTGGAGCTGTCCTCTGTCCCCTCTCCTCACCGTTTCAAACCCCTCCTGGCAGAGAACCATCATCTCTGATGCCTGAGCTGCTGCCCCTGGAGCCCCACAACCTGTTCATGAGTCGTGAACCCGCTTGAGTCACCTGGAGTTCTCTGGCTACTCCCAGGCACTGAGATTAGAGTCAGTAGAAGGTGGGAGAAAAAGTTCTCTCTTGCTTTCTCTGTCTCTGTCTCTGTCTCTGTCTCTCTTTCAAAATGCAGCCCCCAGCGGTGTTTGTTCTCAGAGGAACCCTGGGAAGAAGGATGGTCACTTTCCTTTCTCCCAGAGATAATTGAAGAGAAGTAAGAAAGTACCTGTGTTTGAAGACAAAATGACAACAATTAATCTCTAAGCACAGGGCCTCGCCGTTAAATTCTTTGGAGAAACAACTTTAGGAGTTTAACGACAATCAAGAGAATGAAATTGAATTAAGAGAAATAGTAATTAAATCAGGAAAGAAGTTTTTGCAAAGGGGATGCTGCAGGAAATTAAAACCAGTAATTCTGAAAAATGTAGTGGGCAGAGATTGGGGGCAGGGGCGCTTGGTGGAGAAGAGGAAAGAACAGACAGAGCAAGGTGGGTTGGGAGGTGCAGAGTGTTTGGCACTAAGCAAAGGTCTCTGGAAATTGGTCTCCTTGAGAGACCAGGTGTCTGGCTCTTTGGGTCTAAATAGGCCACCTCCTAATGGTGACAAGCTCTCCCTCAGGAAAATACAAGTATCCAGTCAGAGAAAGTATAGAAAAGCTGTGGACTTGAATCAGGGTGACCAAGTGTCCAGATTTTCCCAGGACCATCCTGGTTTTAGTACTCAGAGTGCCATGTTCCAGGAAACCCTCAGTTGAGGGCTAACAGGAATGTTGGTCACCCTAACATGAAGACAGACAGCCCTGATTCCCAGCTCTGCTGTGCCATTAGGAACCCCATGACACTGGGTGAGTCACTCTATCTCTGGGGCCTCAGTTTTCTCACCTGTGAAATGAGCTGTCCTGAGTACCTCAAAAGATTTAAGAAGTTGTTATGTGTTGATGCCTAGAACAATGTGCATGAAGTAAAAGCTTGATAAATGGGAGTTGAACTGAACAATATCAGTAAAGAAAATATATAAAATATCAGCAAACCAATACCACATTAAAAAATAAGACACCATGACTATTTCAGGGATCCCCAAGACCACCCACATGTTCAGTTCAGATTTTCTGGAATAACTCACAGGACTCAGTATAGTTGTGTTCACAGCTAAGGTTTATTACAGTGAAAAGATACACAATAGGATCATTGGAGGAAAAATACACAGTTGAGGTCTGGAGAACTCCATACGGACTTCCTATACTCTTGCCCTCCTGTGAGGGACACATCAAGCACGATCCTTTCTCTAGCAGGGAAGAATGCAACTGTGTGTGCAGTGTTTCTGCCCAGGAAGCCCATTTAAGACTTAGTGCCCAAGGATTTTATTGGCAGTGATTGCACAGGCATTTTCTGCCTGGAAACTACCAAAATTCCAGATTCTCAGAAGGAAAGCTGATTTATAGGAGAAATCACATCATCAGTCAGCCTTATCAGTTAGGGAACAGTTCAAGTGCCAAGTCTGAAGACCACCAGCCAAGCTCCAGCCTTGCAAACAGACCTTTCTAAAAATAGCATTGTCCAGCCTGCCACATTAACTCTTTTCATCACAGTGATAGAGTGGAACTCATTCTAGTAATGCAAGGATAGTATACTTAAGTGAAAACTTGAATCTGGGTCCCAAGCTGCTGTGTATATCCTCAAATCCCAGCCAGTTTTACCAGATCTTCACTGGTCCAGGCTTTATGGTTATGGTATGAATCTCTGCTAAACAAGCTCTGGTTGCTACCAAATTCCCTGCCAAGAGTTTACTACCAGCCAAAGTCATCTTCTTGGGCTTGACTCAGAACACTGGGGTTTTCCCAGTCCACCATGAGATGAACAAGTCTCTGGACTAAACAATCCAACTAGAAATTGTACTCACCTCGTTCATGAAATAGGCCACATTTTCATTTATACTGGGGTATAAGTGACCCAGAATGCTTACATTTCCAATTTGGAGCACCACTTTTCTCAAGATTAAGATACCAGAGCAATGAATCAGAGCTTGCTGATGTCTTGCTCCCCAGGAGAGGTGTTAGAAAAATAGAGAGTCATTCAGGCTAGTGGTGGGGAAGGGTTTTGGGGATTTAGAGATCAAGAGGTTCCATAGCTGCTGCAGATGCAAAGAACGAGGAAGACAGGAAAGGGGCGTGTGCTGCTGAGTGTTACCAGGCGGCTTCCCCTTTACCACGTTCTTGTATTGGTTTGCTAGGGCTGCCGTAACAAATGCCACAAATGGGGCCACCTAAAACAACAGAAACGTGTCGCCTCACAATTCTGGAGGCTACAAGTCCAAAGCCGAGGTGCTGGCAGGTTTGGTTCCTTCTGAAGGCTGTAAGGTAAAGGGCCTGCTCCAGGCCTTGCTCCTTTGCTTATAGATGGATGTCCTCAAGTTCACATGGTGTTCTCCCTGTATGGCTATCTGCGTCCAAACTTCTGTTTTTCAGAAGGATCCAGGTCATATCAGATTAGGGACCATGTCTCAATTTAACTTGAATACCTCTGTAAAGACCCCATCTCCAAATAGGGCCACATACTGAGGTATTAGAGATTAGGACTTCAGTATATACATTTTGGACCACACAATTCAACCCATAACAACTTGGAAAAATATAAGTGAAAATCAGAATTACTTTTAAGTAACTTTTATTGGAGGATTGTGTTTCTTTGCACACTCTATTTTATTTGTAAAAACAATAGCCCAGGAATATTTCAGCTGTATAGAACAGAAGAGAGTAATGAGAGAGTAGAAGGGGAGGAGGGTCAGGGGAAGAAGAGAAAGAAGAAAAGGAAAAGAAAAGGAGGAGGGGAAAAAGAGAGCAGTGAGCAAGGTCAGACCACCAAGCCTGCACCTGGTTCAGAGACCGATGAGAATGACAGCTGACCGCTCACCTAAATTGCTTTAATTTTGGCTTACTAAACCCACCAACAAGAGGTGCAGAGGATGTGCACCCACTACTACACATGTTTCCTGGCCCCTGAAACCCCTGCATGTGTCTCATAGAGGTGTTGGCAAGTCTGGTGGCTCCAGCAGCTCTCCCACAGTGAGGCATGTGCCAGGTAGAGGAGCTCAGAACCATGGCTTCCCACCTTTTACACCATCGTGTGGATGTAAGGGGAAAGCCATGCCAGTATTAATGGCCCACCCAGTAAGGAGGTCCTTGCCAGCACAGTCATGACATACTTGCACCTTTCATGTTTTTACTGCCTCCTGAAGCCAATTGGAGGTTTCAGTGCAGCAAGCTTACTACAAAAGGAAGTCTGAAAAGAGTTTGTTTTGCCCATTCAGGCAGCATGTGCTCTATGAAAAGAGGTACTTCCCTGAGCCAGAGAGAAATGAAGGGAGAAACAGATTCTGCGGGCTCTCAGGGTCTTCCACTCCACCATGAGCTGACAGTGCACACCACCCAGTCACACACACGCGAAATGCAGAATCACCCAAGGCAGGCAGGGTAAAATTCCCCAGATGCAGTGCAGAGACTGAACACAAATAGCACCATGGTAAAAGCTTCGAAGAAGAGAAAGGGGGGCAAAATTAACACACTAGCACCGATAATGGACCTGGAATAAACTATAAGCCCAGGGACCATCGCCTTACAGCGTGACTCCTGTTTTAGAGAGCTGGGATGCCCAGTCTGGAGCTGGCCAGACCTGCCATGGTACAGAAGCAGATTCCCTCCAGGTGATGCCCATGCGTGCTATATTTTGAGACCCACTGTTTAAATTCTACAGCCCAAACCGATTTAGATAGGATCCTAGGAGAATAAGCTTCTGTTTTCTTACCAGCATTGAGTAGAAAAGCCAAGACCATAGGGACAGGCAAGGACAGGATTTGCCATCTACACTGCCCATGACCAGAGTCAATGGGGAGAAAAACAAGTATGTTCACAGGACCAATTTAACCCTTGTATGTATAATTCAAGTTCTTCCCATTTCTTCATTTACTTTGTGAGATACAAACTTCCAGACCTTTCCCCAAATGAAGCTGTCTAGACTGTGTATGAGTATACCTTTGATTCCTATTTAGTTAATTTGCATGTTTTATCTTAGTTTATCTTTAGCATGGGAAGGAGATATAGTTGCCAGAGCAACCAGGAATAGTATTTAACAGGTTAGCCTTTCCTTAACCCCTACTTGGTCAGTCTCACTGTGCTCTTGGCTTGTTACGGAAACGACAGGCCAGCCAAGAAACAAGCACCACTCAGAGGGTTGGAGTACTTAGATGTATTACGCTGGCGGGCTCAGAGGCACTTCTGCTCCGAAGCTCTGAGCACCTCCAAGACATGCGCATGAGGTTTTATGGGGTAAAGTACAAGCTTGGGGTATTCGGCCAATAGGCATGGAACAGCTTTAGCAGCATCATTATCACAAAAGTGGAGGCAGGGAGGCAACAAACCAACATTCCAAAGCCAGGTATCTCTTTGAAAATCCAGCTGGCTAGCAAAAAAAACATGAACAGCAAACCAACACTAATTAAGTTAGATTTACAAGTTAGTCCAGCAGAACTTAGATCAGTATTCCGATACTTAGATTTGTGAGTTATCTTGTTACCCCAGCCCAGCCTCTCCTTCACATTCCTAGACTTGTGTGTTATCTTGTTAGATCAGCCCGGCTTTTCCTTCACAGGCTCACCTAACATCTGTGGTCACAAGAATGCAAAACAGTGCAGTTCTGCTGGCTGCTTCTCCCTATTTTGTCTGTTAAGTCTCCTAAACCTGTTGACTTTCTCCTGAATTTACTAACATAACTCATTTTTACTAGCTAACTTGCTTTTACTCCTCCCACTTTGAGTAACACTGCCCACTGAGTAAAGCCCACCACTCAGTTTACCTAGCTCCAGAGTCTAGCCTCCAGAGAGGTTAGCTGGCTTACGCAGAGGCCCCAGATAGGATTCATAATGCAGTTCGGAGGTGTGGCCCTGGCCTAGAAGCAGGAAGCCTGGTTCTGGCCTCTGCTGTGCTGCAGACATGATGCACAATCTTGGGCAAGCCCCTTCTCTCTGGGGCCCCAGTCTGCAGTTGTACAATGGGCAGGACACAGTGACCTCTCAGCCTTTCCAGCCTGGGGATCCCAGGACTCCCTGGTCTTCCTGTTAAGACATGTGGCCAGACCATACAGATTTCCTGGAAGGCAGCACCCAGTTTTGCAGTCCTTGGCACCATTGCCCACACACCAAGAGCATACTAGTTCTTAAACTGTGGTCCCAACTACTGATTTCATCACTAGTTGAGGGAGCCTTGAGAGGACTTCTGTCTAGTTTTCCCATAATCACACAGATTTATAACTTGTAGCCCCAGGTGGGACTAGGATCCTAGCATCCAAATGGCCAGCCTTTTTAAGGAATGAGTCACCTCACAGGTCATTTCTAAAACTCCAATAGAAAGGCATGTCACACAGTGATCAGTAAATGTTGGCTGAGTGAATAAACACTTGTTTCCTCTACAAACACAAGAATTCCATAGAATTAACAAGCTCAGGTCTGAATTAGAGAAATCAATTCCTTCTGCAGAACCAAAACCTCAAACTGAAGCTATGTAATGCCTGGAGTACACCGAATGATAGTGGTCACTTTGTTGGAATTGTGTTATTCTTAAAAGGTCTGTGTAGAAGCTCTATTGTTGTGACATTCTTCCCTGGCCCTCAACCCAAATACTTAATAATCCTGTCTATGTGACTGCAGTGGGTAAGTCAGAGATC
This sequence comes from Camelus ferus, assembly GCF_009834535.1. Lineage (NCBI taxonomy): Eukaryota > Metazoa > Chordata > Mammalia > Artiodactyla > Camelidae > Camelus > Camelus ferus. Next base: position 46,875,614 of record NC_045699.1, on the reverse strand, counting down.
TGGAGTTAAATCCCACCCCTTCCACTTACAAGCTGAGTGGTTTAAGCTTCAGTTTCCTCTTGTGTAAAACAGGGTAAATAGTAAATTCCTCATTATGTTGTTGATTGAGAAATCTACATCTCCAAAATTATTGAGAATAAGCACTTGTTTACTGTTAGCTAATTAACAAAGCAACTCTTGGATAGTTCTTCTCATTTAGTCCTTCTATTTGGTGGGAATTATCATACCTACTGTCATGTACACCTAAGGAAAAAATGAGACCCAGAAGACAGAAGTGAGCCACCCATGCTTTCAAAGCTGGTAAATGGCAGGGCCAGCAGTTGAACCCAGGTCAGAAATACTTCCAAGCCTGGAAGATGGGGTAGTAAGTGCAGTAGGTTTGGAAGTCCTAGTAGTACCCCCAAGAAGTCAAGTAAACTTGGTCCTGGCTGGAACCCTCCTCCTGCAGCATCTGAGCGGAGGGACAGTGCAGCTCTGGAGTCCCAAAGGGGCAGCTTAGGGAATCAAGAGTGTGGAACCGTGCACATAGGAACCCACATACTGTACAGTATTTCCTGTTGAATGAAGCCAGCTTTGTAGATATTTTCATCCATTTTAACTTGATGCCAACATTTGCATTTCAGAATCTTTTTCAATTCTTCCTGTGAGGGCATTAGCACCTAGGGGGAAAAACGGAGTCTAGACTAGGACAGGTGTGAAAACAGAAGCTATATAACATGTTTTGTCTCTCCCAGGAATAGATCTCTCCTCATCTACTGTTTTCCTGGAAGGTGTTCAAGGCACTGTTGAGCCGAGACCCTAGTCTTTCCATCCCTCACTAGTCTCAGGGACTCTTGGGTTCTTTCCCTAACACAGTTGCTCCCCAGGGACTTAAAAGGCTCAGCCCAAACTGCAGTTATATTGTAATTCATTTTCCCAGTTTCAGTTACTTAGAGCTTTTGTTCAGCATGTGCTGGCTCTGTCCACTCAGTAGTGGCTAGAATTCTAGCCCATAGTCAAGGGAGCTTAAGAATTCTTTGGGCCAAGGAAGCCTTAACGCAGGTAAAAGTCTAATTTGTTAAGTTTTTGAAATTACTATAAATGGCTCATGATCCGCTAGAGCTCAAGAAACAACAGTCTACAAGTCCCTATTGAAAAGGAAGGGACCACAAAATGTGATATATACATAAAATGGAGTATTATTCAGCCTTGAAAAGTAAGGAAATTCTGACATATGCTAAACCATAGATGAATCTAGAGGACATTATGCTAAGTGGAATCAGGTCAGTCAGAAAAGGACAAAATATTATATGATTCCACTCATATGAGGTACTGAGAAAGTCAAATTCATAGAGACAGAGAGTAGAACAGTGATTGCCAGGGGCTGAGGAGAGCAGGGGGAGGGAACAAAGTTATTATTTAGTGGGTTTAGAGTTTCAGTTTTGCAAGATGAAAAAGAGTTCTGGAGATGGACAGTGGTGATGGTTGCACAAAAATATAAATGTACTCAGTACTACTGACCTGCATACTTAAAAACTGCCAACATGGTACATTTTATGCTATGTGTATTTTACCACAATTTTTAAAAATTGGAAAAAAGAAAAGGGAGAAAAAGGAACAGCTTGAACACTAAGACTCTCAGCTATGATATTAGCATTGTATCATCAGAGCCAAAAGAAGCTACATAATAGATGTTGTACATTTTTATGCCCAACCCCCAATTTTCCTTCTGCTGAATGAAGCATCTTGCTCTGCCACTGAAAACTAGTATTTTCTTATAAATCATTAGCTCAAAAAGTCTGACTTTCAGCAGTTAGTCCACTAGAGACCACTGCTAGGCAGAGGAGGCTAACAGCAGCATTGTGTAGTGAAGAGAATGCACCCCTCACAACCAAATACCCCCACGTGGCTTCAGCATCTCCCCCAAAGAAAAACAGACCCCTCCCAACAGAGATTTCTTTTCCAAATTAAATGCGTAACTTTTAGCTGTTATTGGTACCATCAGCATTAAATTTGGGGGGGGCGGAGGGGTGGATTCCATTATAGATACTATCATCTTTATTTTCTTCCAAATGAAATTTAGATTGCCCCCCTGAATTTTAAAATGAAGATACCTATTTCATGCAATAATCAATTCCCAAGATCAAAGGAAACCAGTTTTTCACCATTTTTTCCCAATAATTTGCCATTTGTTATGATTTACAAGAGCACACTCACCCATGTATTACCCTAGGAAATCATTTTTAAAGATCTTTCATCACTTAACTTTGGTACTTTGGACCTAAAATTACTTATCAGTCAGGATTTAAGAAAAACACTATAAAACTGCTTAACTGTTCTAGGAATTTTTTTTTAATAGGCTTACTTTATGAGAAAGATATTTTCAAAATTATCTATTTTTTTAGCTAATACACCTCTTCATCATTTTGTAATTCTGCTGGACAACTAGGGCATTTCATATGAGTCTCTTTAGAAATTCTGGCTTAGAGTCCTAGACTCCTAGAGCATGCATTTTTGAGCTATTCTTGGTATTTCCTAGGGTCTATCAGAAACTGAATGTTTATACCCAGAAAGGCAGCATAAGCTAAGTGAAATTTCAAAAATTTTTATTTTGGGTTGGAATTTTATCATCTCAGTTTAGAAATGCTGGTTATCTCACACTGATTATTAAGGTCTTTAATTTTCAAAATGAAAACAAAATTTTATACGATAAATCCAATTCATCAAATGAATTCTTTCAAAATGGGTTTAGTGGCAAGTGATAAATAGATGGAAAGCCAGGTCTGCATGCACGGAATTAGAACTGAGAGAGAGAAGAGGCAAAAATATTATCTGCAGTTTTAGAGACAAAGAACAGAATGAGCAAACATTTCACCCAAGATTTCTGGATGATTTCTATGACTATTTCCCTGGGTACCAGCTGCCTTTGAACGCAGATCTGCCTGATGGAGTCATAGGCACACTCCTTGGAAACCACAGAACACCCAAGACGACAATCACCAGGACAGAAATACCTAGAAAAAAACAAGCCAGGGCCAAATACAGTATCTTGGATTTGAATGACTACATGGTCATATAAAGAACTGTCAATCCAAGAAAAAAATCTCCACAAGACATGTTTTCTACATATTTACTTGTAAATCTAAAGTCAGGGAGACTGAGGGCCTTAGCAGTCATGCATCAGCAATGAGACATGGTATAAATGAATTAAAAAGTTTATTAGCCATAGAAAAAAAAATGATTCCTTAAAATACCTCATTAGGTTCCCTGTAAAACAGTGAGCTTACAGAAAATTTCTTTCTTTCTCATGAACAGAAAATCACTATGCTTTTGGTCCAAGATATGTTGGGTTTTTTTCCTTTCTTCTTCAGATGACAGGCAGATGGATGTAGCCGAATCTATGAACGAGTGTACTTGCCCCAAATGTGCAACATAAATACAGAAGCGATGAACAGAAGACTCATAACCAATACTGGAACAGGGCCACTAGAAATAAGAAGAGAGGCATGCTTAGTTTAGTAATAATACATTATTATGTTTGTAATATTAAAAGAATGCCTAGGGGAAAGGGAGGGGGAAAAAACCCTAAGATCCATCTAAGAATATTATTTACATCATTTAAAAATATTCCCAGAATTATAACTGTGGATATTTTGAAGATGTGGTGACGGCACTGGTTATTTAGAAAGGAGGAATCCTTATCTTTTAATAAAACATACTAAAATATATACAAGTACAATGATCTGGTGTCTCGAAGACAATAGTCTTAATTTCATGTATTTGATATCTTCCATAGTAAAAAGTAGTAAGAAAAATTTCCCAAACTCTTTAAGTGCAGATGATCCAATTACCAAACTGTTTCAAATTAAGATTTAAAGACAACTTTCATTGTCTAACTACAATACTTGAGGCATACAAACATGAATATCACATAAGTTATGAAGCATTTTCAAATATATGATCCCATGTGATCAACAAACTCCAGACACAGGCAAAACAAATATGAATCTCATTTCATAAGTAAGGAAAACTGAGGCTCAGAGAGATTATTACTTGCCTAAGAACACAGAGCCAGAATGGAAAGGAAGGATTTGAACTTAGGTTTTCTGATTCCACATGTATTGCTCACTTTATGGCTTCAAGTTTCCCATATTTAAAGAGCAAACATTCTAGGCAACATTAGTTAAAAGTCTGATTTATAAAGAGATTATCATAGGAAGGAAATAGATTTCACTCATCAGCCCTTCCCTAGTTAAATGCTTTCCAGGTTGAGAGTAAGGAAGAACTCCTTGATTTTACACAACATGTGAATACTGACTTCAGTCAAAGGGTACGGGCCTTGCCTTTTTGACTCTTCTTGCCAACACCGGTTTTGGAGAATTCAAGATGTCACCTCACCTCCCAAATACAACTAAGGGTGGACAATGGAAAAGACCCCAGAAATCTTTATAATTAAGGCAGTGGAGTAACCCAGTGGAGCAGCAGGTAACGGAGTCAGCTGGCGGACAATCAGCAAATACGCAGAGATCCAAGTCCTTGCTACACTATTTTTGTTTTCCTAAAATTTACACAACTACGGGAGTAATCAAGTTAAAAGTACATAGGAAGAGAGCCTCATCACACTGCACTGGATCGTAACTCCCTTACTGTAAAGCACCATGAGAGTAACGTCAACCACAGAGCATAAAGCTGAGTGCAGCTCTCAGAGTCCAAGTGCTGGAGTCTGGAAACTAGCTCTGTCCCTCACAACCTGTGACCGCAGCCCCATGACTCACCTTTTCCAAGCCTCATTTTCCTCATCAGTAAAGTGGGGATAATCATATCACCTCTTTCATAGGGTTGCTGATCTATTAAATAAATCAACACACACACAGTGCAGGTTTCTAGTAAGCTCTCAGCAAATGCTATTATTATCAACCTGAAAAAAAAATCTAAACTCCCAGGAAGAGCCAATAACAAGCTCCAAGATGGTACCTGACTGCTCCAAGATGTGAATTTGTGGATACGATTTCCCAACTGTCCTTTCACCAAAAACATCTCTCTGATGTGATGAAACTGTCATTCATGACACTTCAAGGAATAGCTTCTATTGATTCGTGGGAGGACTCACAGTAGCAGCAAGCAAGCCTGGCTGCACAGCAGTCCAGAGAAGTCACAAGCCACACTCACCCACAAGAAAAGAGTTGTTTCACCCACCCAGGATTTAATAAAATGTTGTCCCCTGGATACTCTGAATAGCAAGGGGCTTCAAAATTTCCCTCTGAAATACTTGGAAAAATTACCTCTAACAGGGACCAAAAGGCCAACTCACATATCCCCAACCACAATAATTACTTCCTAAATACATTATCACCTTATAAGTCTGCAATATAACAGCAAAAAAAAAAAAAAAAAAAAAAAAAATCATTATATAAAGCCAAAGAATTCTAAGGAAGTCTTCCTAACTTGAAATTTGTGATTTAGGTCAAGCTACTGGTCAAGTTAATTAAACTAATCCAAGTAAATCTAACTTTGTCTCTTTGCTACCAGGCAGTATGGAAAAAGCATGAGATTTAACAGTTGAGAGTTTCTGGTTCCAGCTCTTGCTCTCACTGGCGTTTGTCTCTGACACATAGCTTTGCCTCTCTGAACCTAAGTTGCTATACAAATGAGAGTTGCTGTCGTTATTCCAGTTCTTCATCTACTGGATTATTCAGGAACAGCTATAAGCAGTGGTGTCCTGGAGCCTACCTGGTCATAAACCTGTGGGATCTGGTCTGCCACGTAGTACCCGGAAGGTGGGAAAAGTGAGGTGAGCAAGGCATGGGGACAGAGACCCCCAAATGCCCATTTCTCATCACCTAATGAGTATTCCCAGGCCTAAGAACTTGGAAAGTGATAGAGGTCTAGTTACCACCCACACAAAGGCAAGGAGGCCAAAGGACTTTTGGTAACACAGCCTAATGCAGAAGCTCCCATTAGGCTGTAATATCAGCTTGTGCCTCCAGGAGAGCTTTGAAAAATCACCCTGCTCCTATTCAAATGGTAGCTCCTATTTCTCAGTGAGGGACAAGAACACTAAATGAAGAGCAATTTCACCTAATTAAGCCGTTTTCCCTCCAGTTCTCTCTGTTCCCATCATTTATTTTGACAGAGCTACATGAAGATGTTCCCTTGCTTTCACTCAATCCATGAAGAGATGTCATTCCACGCCATGAACTAACTAGCTGATGGATGGACAAGCCAAACTTAGACCACCTGGCACAAAGGAAGCTGTTGTGTGTTACAAATCTCATCAAACACCACTGGGGGCAGAGAGAGCGAGTGCTGCCAAAGGGCTCTGGGATACTGGGCAGAAACACGAGGTCTGCTCCCAAGACTTACACTTTGAGCCCAGGTGAATCTTCTGTGTAGAATCGCCACATCCCCCCGGTGCCTGCTGAGGTCGTGCGGCCTGCACTCCTTGTTCCGCAGCTGGCATTTTTCCTGTAAGAGAAAAAATGTTACAAATGGCCTTTTCTTGGAAACCCTTATAAGAGCATTATAACATATGCTACTACTCCACTGTTAAAGAACCAAAAAAGGGAAAACTTTTTCTTTGTTAAAAAACCCCAAATTCTTGCTTTTACTTCGCTGACCATGATAACCACCAAGAACTGAGTACCTGCTATACATTGATGCATATAGCAACACAGAGAAGTAGTTAGCAGCTCCTTTTTATAAATGAGGAAAATGAGGCTCAAAAAAGGGTAAGCAAAGTGCTGAAGACCACACAGCAAGCAGATGGCCAAGCTCCACTGTGGACCCAGTTCTGACCTCAGAGCCCATCCACTTGCCACACACTTGGGCGCTTCATTTGGACGATGCACTTCAGTTTCTCTTCATACGTATTTTTATGAAGTCAAGTAAAAAAACTCCTGCTCAAACATACCCTGAATCCATATAATCTGATTTTAAAATGACAAATTTAAAATGTTTTTAAATTACTGTATTTGCTACAAGAGACAAAAAAACATTAAGCTGTAATTGTAATTCAGGGAGAAACCAGAAGTGAATACCCTGTCTCCGCCACCTCTGGTCATAATCCCCCATCACCCTGCCACAGCCTTTACTGCACACTCTGAATGCAAGCAGCACTGGTCTAGAGCTCAGGGAGCCTGCCCTGCTGTGTGAAGTGGGGGAGTGGAGTCCTGGTTCCAGGATGGGCTCCAGCAGAAAGAGCAGTGCTCATGCTAGAACTTGGAAAACAGTTAGTGTCAAGCAACGGTTTACACATACTGTACTAAAAAGATTATATTTCAGACATGTTAATTATGAGCTACATAGTTGCCTTCAAACTTCTAACTCCATTTGTACAACTGTTTCTATGGGAAAACTGATTGTAAACATAATTGTACAGGGATTTACACAGTAATTCATACACTTAGAAGAGATTTCACACAGAGATACACATCTAGTTGTGGAGTAGATGCCCGAAATCTTCCTCCTTGATCATAAAAAGGAATTTGAGCTAGATGGTAAACCCTGCATGGATGTAAGTTATCAGCTGAGCCAAGACTAGGACCCATGCACTTTCCACTATTTCCACAACCACCCAACTCCAGTTTCTGTCTTCAAGTCTCCAGGAACCCCCAAGGAATCAGTCTGGCCTCTTTGAAGATTTCTTATAGCTGCTGGCACACAGGACATAGCAGAGGATTTGATAATTAGGGCACCTAGAAATACCAAAATATTTCCCACTCCCCCATTTAGGAAGTTAGGTAGAGGTTAATAGAGCTCATTTTTATCTCTTTAATTTCTATTTGGGGTCTATTTCACCCTTTCTTTCTGGTCACTATGTAACTGCCTCCCTAATCCTATTCCCTAAAACAATGGTTTTCACAGCAACCTTTTAATGTACTTGGTTCTAACATGGTAGCATCCTGATTGTTCTCGAAGAAGCCAAGCTCATTCCCACCTTCAAAGTCTTTACACTTAACCATTCCTCTTGCCTAGAAAGCCTGTTCCTTCCTTAACCATTCCATGATTTGCTCGCTTGCCTCTTTTTGGCCCCTATTCACATATCACCTACTCTGAACACCCTATCCCCATCCACTCTCTATCTGCCACCCAACTTTATTTTTCTTCTTAGCTTTATTGCCTGAAATTACAGTATTTATTTATTTGTCTTGTTTATGGTCTCCCACACTGGAATATAAGGTTCCTGAGGTCAAAGCCTGCCCAGTTTGTTCACAGATACAGCCTCATGACTGGAACAGTGCCTGGCATTACTCTGAATCACTATTTGATGACTATCTTAATATCCCTAGCTAGTCTACGATTTTACTGTCCTTGATTCCCATTAATCCTGAACGCTGTAGCACTTTACAGCTTTTGATACAGTATTGCTCCTTTTCATCCTAGCAACTTCCTTTTATACTGTAATAATGGAGCGAGGGCTCCAGCCCCAGCCTGAATTTACATCCCATATAGTTTCTATTCCAAGGTACCACCTGTTACTGCATAGAAAATGCAAATCTGTGCACTACATAATCCACGGCATTATTATTAACTACTAGCTTCAGTTTTTTCTTACAGACTGACAAAGCAGGAATATATTCTTAGACAGCCAATACTTCCTACACTGTACTCATGAAGTAACACTTAAAAGAGTACCAAAATTCTAGAAGGGAACTCTGTAGGTCTCCCAATACATACAACCCTGGCCTGTCTAGTTAGACTAGCCCCAATCATAGTGAATTCTAAAAGATGACACCCACAACTTGAAAAGCATCTTTCCTCAAACATTTGTTTCTCCATTTCACTTGTGCAGCAGTTATTTCATCTTTATTAAGAAAATAAGTTATATTTGATAAATATATGATTTCTCTTTTTATCCTTTAAAAGTTCTCAGATGGCCAAACTTCCCTGCCACAGTACTACCAGTTCTCATTAACTAGACCGACTCCCCAAGGAACTGTACCTACAGGACATGTTTTCCAACACAAAGAATCTCTGAAATCCAGGGTGGGAACAAGACAGCACTCCAGGTTCAAATAACCTACACCACAGCTTGACACACTTTCCAGCTTGTCCATCCCAGCCTTGCCTTGAACATCTTGATGACAGGGAACTCACAATCGTTCAGGATCATCTTACCATTTCTGATGGTTCTATTGGAATTTTTTGTTCCAGGCTGAAATCTGTCTCAAATCATCAGTTTTAGATTTACCTACTGTAGCCAACAAGAAATGTCTCATACTTCTTCACATCCTTAAGGACAGTTTTCATGTAGATAAAACCCCACTGGTTCCTTCAAAAAGCCCAAGACTACAAGTGTGGCTTGATTCCTTCCTTCTGTCATTATTTACTGTGTCAGGCTTTATGGTAGGATAGAGATGACAGGCAGTTGCTGTCAGGGTCTAATGAAGCAGATAAATATGGAAACAAATGCTATTAGAAGGATATGGGCAAGATGCTTTGGAATAAAAGTGAAGACTAGTAACTACTGCTGCCTTTGGAGTCAGGAAGGCCTCAAGAGGAAATAACTCCTGAACTTAGTCTTGGAGAATAAAGAGAAATGGAAGGGGGTGGGAGTGTCTAGTGAGTTCAGAAAACAGTAATAAGCTCACTATGGTTAGTTCAAAGGAGAGAGGGAGAAGAGAGGCAGTTAGACTGGAAAAAAGAACCACCCAAGAGCCTTGGTATTCCCCTCCCCACTTTTTTTTTAAGTTCAGCAACAAGAAATGGACATAGAAACTAAGCAGAAGTGTGACAGAATCAGAACGTTAGAGTGGAAATGACCTGGAGAGGAGAAAAGTTAAGTAGCAAATGCAAAGATCTAGATGAGCAAAGTTGAAAGCTAAAATGAGGCAGCAGGAATGGAAAAGGAGAAAACCGGTAAGAAGGTTTTCATGTAAAATTTAAGTGTACTGGATAGAGATGGAGCATTTAAAATAAATCCAATGAGGCTGAAGTTCTGGCTTTGGATGAATAAGTTTACAGCAGTGCCATATGGACGTAGGAGATACGAGGATATAATTGGGGGCGGGGCGAGAGCTGGGGTAAAACGAGAGACTAAGGTGTGCAGCAGACAACCCATGTTAGATTTAGTGTGTACAGGACTTACAGATATAAATATGAGTGTAAATCTCAGGTCCAGAGACCCCAACTTAATAACATCAATTTTCTCAATGCTGTCTCTGACCTTACTCCAGTTTAACTTTCCTTTTTTAAGAGTGGTGCCCCAAAGTGAGCAACGCAAAGAAAATGCTGCCTTCCTTTCGATATAAACGACCAAAAACATCTTTTAAGTGCCTTTACAGCCACATCACCCACAGCTCGTTTTGCCCTTGTGAATCTTAACGTCCCGGCGTCTCCTCAGGACCTACGAATTCTTAGGCCCCATCCCTCCGAGTCCACAGTCGAGAGTTGTAGGGATTCTTACCTCTGGCGGACCGTGGATCCTGCCGCCCGGGCGGCCACTGCTTTGCTGGGAGAGCGCCCTGATGCGCCCACATTAGTGCCACTGGGGCTCGGACCAGGCTGTACAGAGAGACAAGGAAAGAAACAGGTTAGCGACACCGGCAGCCCCCAGATCCCAGGCCCTGACCGCGGAGACCGGGACCTGAACGGGAGGCTGAGGAAAGCAAGGGAGCGCGGAAGGACAAGGCTAAGGCTGGAATCGGGACACCTGGGAGAAGCCGGGACAAGGAGGGTTGACTGGGGGCACATACCATGCTGGAGACAGGTGGGTGGCAGGGACCTGAAGTAGACCGTGGAGAAGCGGCAAAACCCCTAAAGAACTGGCGGCCGGAGAGACTGGTTCAGGTCCCGCCCCCAGACCTGCTGGCAGGGTCCTCGCTGACTCTAGGGACTCCTGGGTTGTCCCATTATTATGCCTGTACGAATTTTCCTACAGGTGACTTGTTGAGCAACTGTATGGGAATTACAGACCTCTCATATTTTTCCTTTGGATCACAGCGTCCTTCCTAGACTCCAGTCCCTACCAGTGAGAGAATCTAGCCATGGTCAGACGAGAAATTTTCTCCGGCGGTTACTAGGCGCCCACAGATATACGCTGACGTGGCCTAATCGCCGCACGTACCGCGGCGCGCCGTCGGCCCCTAAAGGGCCAGCGGGGAAGCTGAGGGGAGGAGCATGCGCGGAAGCCCTGAAGGGAACCGGGCGTAGGCGCCGCTTCCGAACCATGGCGGAGCAGGGCCAAAACGAGGACCCCGGCCCTAAACCGTCAGTGCTGTTCCTGCACCCGGATCTGGGCGTGGGCGGCGCCGAGCGGCTGGTGCTGGACGCGGCACTGGCGCTGCAGGCGCGCGGATGTAGCGTAAAGATCTGGACGGCGCACTACGACCCTGGCCACTGCTTCTCCGAGAGCCGCGAGCTGCCGGTGCGCTGCGCCGGGGACTGGCTGCCCCGCAGCCTGGGCTGGGGCGGGCGCGGCGCGGCGGTCTGCGCCTACGTGCGTATGATCTTCCTGGCGCTCTACGTGCTGTTCCTCGCCGACGAGGAGTTCGACGTGGTTGTGTGCGACCAGGTGAGGTGGCCGCGCCCGGCCCTCGCCGCGCTTGCTTTTCTCACTACCAGGGGCTTACTGCACAACTGATGACCTCTCCCGGTTTGGAGTTCAGAAAGATCGGAACTGAACTAGGGAAATCAGAGCAGGGACTGAGACTATGGTTCTCGAACTATAGTGTGGACACGTTAAAGCTGCAGATTACTTTGCCCCACCCTCAGTTGTCTTCATCCGGGACCCCTAAGTAGGGCCCGGAAATCTGCACTTTCTGGGTCGTCAGGTGATTCTGAAGCGTATGGGCCTTGGGGCTCGCTCTAAAAATCACACACATTAGAAGTCAGCTTTTAGTCACCTTTTACTTCTGAGTAACTCGTGTGGCTTCCCTCTTTGCATGATTCCTGTTGACACAACTCCCAGGCCACATGCATCCCACTGTAGCATTTGCAGCCAGGCCACTCCTTTCCTCTGCAGTGTCATTTGTTGAAAACCTGCAAGCCAAACGTGTCATGTCCCTATTAAAACTTTACCATGGCTCCCCATTAGTCTTTGGAGAAAAGTCCAGGTTCTTTACCTTGGTAAATAATGTCCACCTGGATCTGGCCTCTATTCTGGACTCTTTTTTGTCTTTTTTCCCCAAGAACATGTTTATTTTAAAAAGTAACATTTAGTCAGGACTAAGAATTCAAATTATATAAAAGACTGTAGTGTAAATGTCCTGTTCCAGTTCCACTCCCTAGAAACAGCCAATTTTTCTCCTGTATCTTTTCACATATTGTGACTACAGTAGCAAGTGTGTGTGTTCATAGGAACAGTTTATTTGTAATAATGAGAATTGTGACACACGTACTATCAGACAACTTACTTTTTTCTCACCAAAATTTTTTGCTTGGGATATCCTTATGTATCAATATTAGAGATTCACTTCATTCTTCATAGTGGCTGGAAAATTCCTTTTGTTTGAATATACCGTAACTTAAACAATTCTTGTTAAACATCGTTAACAGTGTGACCAGTTTTTTGGTGAATACATCAGCGTTGTAATGAACATCCTTGTACCTTTTTTTCTGTACTTCTGCAAGCATAGCCTTTGAGTAAATTCATGGAAATAAAATTGGTAGGTCAAGGAGTTGTACTTCTTAAATGCCAATAGCTTTTGCCAAATCTGCCTTCCAAAGAGGCAGATCTACTCTCCCACGATGGTAGAGCCACTACTCTGTGCTCTTGTGCACATTGGTTGTTATCGACCATTTTAATCTTTGCCAAACTGATAGGTGGAAGTGGCATTATGTTTGTGTTTTTTTAATTGTTACTTCTGAGTTACTTTTGATCATCCTTGCTTGTGTGGTAGCTGCTGCTTTTTAAGCAGCCTGAGCATTTACCAAACATCCTGTGTGTGTAACTAGTCGGTAAGGTGAGGCAGCTGAAACTGTAGTGAACAGAGGAAAACTGAGCTTGGAAGTGGGAGACCTGGATCCAAGTTCCATATCTGCTACTTTCTAAGTCGCTTTGGAGAAATCCCTCAATATCCGTAAAGCTCACTTTCTTCAAATGTTAAGTGAGCTGGAGATTAAGTGACTTGTAAAGATTACCTAACAGTAAAGTCTCTAGTAATGATCATGGTTAACATTTCAATAAATATTGAGCACATACGATATGCAGAATTCTTACATGTTTCACATATTCTGGTGCATTTAATAATCACAACAACTGTATAGGTTTTTTAAAAACTATAATTGTCACCAAGTTACAGAAGAAGAAATTGAGGCCCAGAGAGGTTAATTACTTGGTCATGGTTGCACGACTAGCTAGTGGAGCTGAAATTCACATTCTGGCAATCTTAATTCCAGAGCCTACATGCTAATCTACTATAGTTCATTCATTCATTTCCTTAGGTGGAAGAAGATACTGGAGTGGCTCTGTCCAGTATGGATATTGATTACATTTTTAAGTGATAGTATTTTAGATAAAATATATTACAATAAATTTAACCCTTAAAAAGTTTTTAATGTAGTTACTGAATTTTTACTTCCATTGGACACTACTGTTCTAGAGGAAACCACTGGACTTGCAGCTTTAATATTTAGCACACATCCAGAAAATGTCTACCAGCCCTGTATATAACAGGCATTGTACCTGGTGAGAGCCTTGGGGAAGCACAAGGCAGAACGTGACATTGCCCATGAGGGGCCTACAGACAAGCAGGCAGGGTAAGTGTCTGTACTTTTGATTTGTTTGAAGTTTAGTTGACCGCTTTATCTGCTGTTGATTTTTGCTTTGGCTAGGTGTCTGCCTGTATCCCAGTGTTCAAGCTGGCCAGACGGCGTAAGAAAATCCTGTTTTACTGTCACTTCCCAGATCTGCTTCTCACCAGGAGAGATTCTTTTTTTAAGCGCCTATACAGGGCTCCAATTGACTGGGTAGAGGAATACACCACAGGCATGGCAGACTGCATCTTGGTCAACAGCCGGTTCACAGCTGCCATTTTTAAGGAAACATTCAAGTCCCTGTCTCACATAGACCCCGATGTCCTCTACCCATCTCTGAATATCACCCGCTTTGATTCAGCTATTCCTGAAAAGCTTGATGACCTAGTCCCTAAGGGGAAGAAATTCTTGTTTCTCTCCATCAACAGATATGAAAGGAAGAAAAATCTGACTTTGGCACTGGAAGCCCTAGTAAAGCTACGTGGAAGGTTGACATCCCAGGACTGGGACAAAGTTCATCTGATCATGGCAGGTGGTTATGATGAGAGAGTCCTGGAGAACGTACAACACTATGAGGAGTTGAAGAAGATGGTCCAACTTTCTGACCTTGGCCAGTATGTGACCTTCCTGCGGTCTTGCTCGGACGAACAGAAAATCTCACTCCTCCGCGGCTGCACATGTGTGCTTTACACACCAAGTAACGAGCACTTTGGCATTGTCCCATTGGAGGCCATGTACATGCAGTGCCCGGTCATCGCTGTTAATTCAGGCGGGCCCTTGGAGTCCATCGTCCACAATGTCACAGGGTTTCTCTGTGAGCCTGACCCAGTGCACTTCTCAGAAGCAATGGAAAATTTCATCCATGAACCTTCCTTAAAAGCCACAATGGGACTGGCTGGAAGAGCCAGGGTGAAAGAGAAGTTTTCTCTTGAAGCATTTACTGAACAGCTCTACCAATATGTCACCAAACTGCTGGTATAATCAGATTTTTTTAAGGTCTTTATGCTATGTTCATTAATTTGTTAGTTGTAGACCAAGTTTTGAAACCAAAGAAAAAAACTAGAATCTAGTGCAGAAGAAATTTTTTTAAATATACTAGAATCTTAAACCTGAGCCACCTTCCTGTACCCTACACTCCACTATGTGCTTTTTCAGAAAAACATCTTTTTATGCTGTAATAATTCTAAGTCTTACCATTGTTGATTAAGATATAAGTATGGTACAATTCCACGTTCAGCAGAATATTTTAATTATATTTTCTCTAGATTATTGTTGCTCTACCTGTAAATTTTGAATCATATTGTGCCTTATTTGGTTTTAAAGTGTGTCATCATCATAGTTGATTAATTTGGTTTCATTGCATAATGAGAAGTTACTGTAGTTCCCTAAATCGGTCCACCTCAGTGTTCACTGACCTCTTGGGAAATTTTTGTTAGTCATGCCTTTGCCTGGACCCATAGCAAGAATGCTCTTTATTTTTTTGTTTTTTTACAAAGATGATTTATTGTGTTTTTGCACATAGACATGACAATAAAAGATGTTTAACATAGGAAGAGACAGAACATGAGATTTTGGCCTCCATGATCTATTGTGGTGGTGGTAAGAGTGTGGACAGCCAAGCCTCAAGTCAGAAACTAGAGTAAACTGGGCATCGGAGTGAATGGATATTGTCACACACGCAGTGTGCATCTTGTTTATAGTTTGTTTCATGATGTCATCTGAGTCATCAGCTTTGTTAATGCTTGTGTTTTCTTAAGTAAGCTCCTACTCAGTGTAAGACCACAAGTGCTTTTTATCCTCCAAGGCCTGCCTCAGATGCCACTGCTGTGAAGCTTTCCTTGGCCTTTCACCCACCTCCCAAACTGGAAGTGCCCCTGCTCTTCCACGTGCTCTGGCCCTCACGGCACTGACCAGTCTTACAGTTCATCATTTACCTGTTGGTCTAAGTACAAATAAGCATAAAGCACCTTTCAACATACCTGTAATGTTAAATTCATTTTTTTTTTTTTAAATAGCAAAGATCACTAGCCAGAAGCTCCACATTAACCAACTCTAAGAGAACAGACCTGAGAGCCTAAGAGCCTGTGACTTCGGGCAAATTGCTTAATCTCTGTGCCTCAGCTTCTTCATCTGTAAAGTGGGATAACTGTACTACCATACTCTCCTCAGAGGGTGGTTATGCTGGATTACCGTTACGTACATAAAGTACTTGAAAGAGTAGTTGAACTTAGTATGGGCTAGATAAATGCTAGTTGTTTTGCAATTTGGAGCTGCTGAAGATTACGGTGGGAGTTCTGTGTGGATTCATGCTGCACTGCTGTACTGTTCTTTTGGGGTTCTTTAGAGGATGAAGTTTTGGGATCAGATTTATTGTATTAGTCTGTACCACAGGAGTATTTTTATGAAATGAAATGACTGTACCAGTGTCAGGTTTATTGAGCCTTCTATGGAGTGAAGAGTTCAGTTGAGTTTTCTTTCCTTTTGGCGTTGTGAAAGCTTGCCATCCAGGAAAGTAGGTCGTCCCATTTTTTTGTGGCTTAGTGCATGTTTCTCAGGGAACTGCAGCCTTTCCAGAAAGGCCCAGTGGCTCTGACCACTAAGTTTAGGACAGACAGATTCAATCACGCTCTGAGTTATAACTGATGCTTACCCATTGCAAGCATTGAAACTTTTGCCTATTTGACTGTTTTTATGCAGATCCTTCCAAAATGGACTACGTGGGTTTATGGGCCTTGAGTCTAACTTCCCTTCCCTGTATTAAGCCCCAGCAGGTGACAGTAAGATCACAGATCTGAGAAGGATGTGTAGCCTCCTGTTGCATTAACTCCTGCCTCTGGACCTAAGATGGAGCTTCGCCTGTAGGAGATACTCACAGCTTCCGAAACAAAGCCGAAGTTAGGGAAGATAGAAGCGTGGAACACTGAAGGAAACTGTCCAGGACCGTATCAATAGTAGTTCTCCTAGCACTCATTCTGGGCCAGGCATGACGTGAGACACTTAACAGACAACTCACTTAATCATAACAGTTCTATGAGGTGTTGGCATTCTTCCCTTTATAGATGAGTGTGGTTAAGCAAGCTGGCTGGGTCACATAGCCTGGAGGGATGGGCAGCGTCTCAAGGCTCTCAGATTCCAAGTCCATCCACTTTACCATTCTTCAGTCTGCCTCCGCCCTAACCAAGCCAGCTGCTGGAGATCCATGCACCCTCTCTCAAGGTGGTCACTATTTTCCTGTGTCAGTCACTCACCTGTGCACATGGGTGCAACCCCTGACCCTTCATGGCCTTCCATGGATCTCCACCAGTTAGCTCAGATTCTGCACATGCACACACTCATAAGATGGTGGTGAGGGTGGAGTGATGTACGTATAAAAGACATTTGCCCACTTAGCTAAGGGAGAGCAGTATTGTTCTTACTGTTTGGAAATGATCCAATGACTAATGATACTGAACCCCTGTTTGGGCAGCCCTTGCAGTCGGCAGAACTCTTTCTAGGTTGTCTCGTTTGCTCTTCACAGCTTTGTTCCAGGTAATTATTGTAGCCATGCTTATTGTGAAAAAGCTAAGGCTTACCGCCTGGAAGCCCTGGACCAGGTTGAGAGTTCTTTGCGTTGTACTACAGATGCCACGTCAGTAAATGCTTACCACCTTCTAACCTGCCCAGTATGAGAGTCTTACTCCCACGATCTTGTTCTATCTCTTCTTCCATAAAGAAAATGAGGCACCTGGACACTTCACTGCCCTGCTCTCTACTTGGCCCCCAGCTCTGTTTATGACCAGCAGCCCTTCTCTGTCCACCTCTGCCAACATCACTTAACTGTCCTGTGACCGCCTTTCTTCGCATTTGCAACTCCCAGAATCAAATCCACTCAGAGCTGAATAGGATCCCAGAGGTCACCCAACCTAACTTGATCTTACGTAGACGGGAAAACTGAGGCCCCAAAAGAGGAAGGGACCTGCCTAAGGTCACACAGAGGGACAACTGCAGCCCTCCTCTAACTCCCTTCCAAGCCCCCTCACACCACCTCCACTTTTACCAAAAACCCCTTATCTCCTGCCACTTTCTGTGAATGCCTTACTCCTTCGTTCCTAACCTCAGCCCCACTGCAGCTCTGTCCCCAACAGCCTGTAAGGGGGCCACCATCTGTACACCAGTGCACTCGTGCCTGCCAGCTAAGGGGTAGAGAGCTTTCCCAGTGACAGATCCAGTTTCCAACCTGTCCTCTGATTAAATAGCAACCCTTGGGAGGGAAGAAGGGGAAGGATTTTACCATGCTAACTCCTGAGCCAAGGGGCTGCTGGAGCCAGCGCTCTGTCCTTGTCTAGAGGACTGGGGGTTGGCTGGGGCTCACAATAAAGGTGAATTGGCCTAGGGGCCCAGAAATAGGACCACAAGCAAATGCTGAAATATCTTGCAAGCACATCACTAGGCCACTCTGATGTCATTTGAGACAAATGTAGTCTTGAAGTCTCTTAGGGGTTGTGTATATATATATCTGTTTATGTGTGTGTATGTTGGTGTTTTGGAGAGGAGGGCCCAGGTGTAGCACAGGTGTGACTTACCTTTGTGATCTGCCACTCACTCAAGAAGTTGGCAGGCAGAATTATAGCAGACCGCTAAGATGATAAAGTCAGATTGGCCTTTGCTTTTCTGTATTACTTAAGCTAGAATTCCAGGATCCCATAACTATGATACGGTGTCCTGATGGTGATAATCCTAAAGTCTAGGTTTTCTTTTCTGTAAAATGGATATAAGAAGGTCAAAGTAGCCCACCCGACAAGGTGGTTGTGAAGAATGGACAAATGTAAGAGTGAGTGAGAGGGCCTGAATCAGTATATGGGTGAGACAGGATGTGAAGCTGCTGTGTAAACTGTTAAGAGTGCCACGAGCTTATTAGAGATGAAGACAGTCTCACAGGTCTAGGTAAATTGCCCCAGTCTGTTGCCATCCCACTAAGAGTAGCATTGGAAGTCTGCCTTCACCAGGGACAGTCACGTCATGGGGAGATAGATAGAACGTTTAAGCAACCCCAACAAGGAGTATTTCCCTCTCAGTTTGTGAGTTGTTAACTCAGTATCCCCAAAAGTCAAGACAGTTACTAAAGTAAGGATGGACAAAGAGATCAACAGAATAGAGTTCTGAAATAAATTGGCACATATGTGGTCAGTTGATTTTTGCTAAAGGTGCTGAGGTAATTCAATGGGGCAAAGACAGGCTTTTCAAGAAATGGTGCTGAAATAGTTGGGATATCCATACGGAGAATAAGTGAACCTCAACCTTTACCTCACACTATATACAGAAATGAACTTGAAGTGGATCGTAGGCCTAAACATGAGGGCTAGACTGCAGAAGTTAGGAAAATGGAAGGAGATACAGCCTTGAAGTAGTCAAAGATTTCTTTGATAGGACCCCAAAAGCACAAAGCATAAAGGGGAAAATTGGTAAGTTTGATTTCATCCAAAATTAAAAACTGCTCTTCAAAGGACACTGATTTTTTTTAAATTAAAAAAGCCACAGACTGGAAAATGTTCCATGTTTCCAAAAAACATGGAAAAATATATTTAATATTGCTGATAAAGACCTGCATCCAGGATACATCAAGAAGTCTTACAACTCAAAAGCTGAAGAACAAATAACCCACATTTTTTAGTAGGCAAAAGATTTGAACGGCCATTTCACAGAAGGTATACAAATGGCCAATAAGCACATGATAAGATGTTCAACATCACAAGTCATCAAAGAAATGCAAATTAAAACCACAATAAGATACCAGTGCACACTCGTAAAATTAAAGACTCTCAGTAAAAATGTTGCTGAGAATGTGGAGCATCTGGAATTCTCACACATTGCTGATGGGAATGGAAGATGGAAGAAACTCTTTGAAAAGTAGTTTGATAGTTCCTTGTAAAGTTAAATATGACATTTACCACATGATGCAGCAATTCCATTTCTAGGTATTTTGCCTAAAATAAGTGGAAGCACATATCTAAACAAAGACTTATTCTAATATTTACAGCAGCCTTATTCATTAATAGTCAAAACCTAAATATTAGAGTCCACCAACAGGTGAATGGATAAACAAATTATGGTACATTCATACATACAATGGAATACGTCTTGGCAATGAAAAGGAAGGAACTACTGATAAGCACAATGATGTGGATGAATCTCAAAGGCATGCTTAATGAAAGAAGTCAGACACAAAAGAGTTCACATTATGTGATTCCATGGATATGAAACCTTAAATAAAGAAAAAGCAAAGCTAATCTACAGTGACAGAAGGCTGATCACTGTTTACCTCCAGCCCAGGGTGAGAGAGAGAGATTGACTAGGAGAGGACACAAAGGAATTCTGAGGGATGATGGAAGTGTCCTGGGTCTTTATTATGGTGGTGGTTACAAGCTGTGTAACTTTGTCATAACCAGTGAAATGTTTGCTTACAATGAGTGTATATCATTGCATGTAAATTGTATCTCCAAAAGTTGATTTTAAAAAAGCGTATGGGATGTAGTACCATTTTTATAGGAAAGAAGATTTTCTAAATGAATAGATATGAGGATATATATGTATATGTAATTATAAAAGTTTCTAATAGACTATACACCAAGGTGGTCACGTTGGTTGTCCCCAGGTGGTTGTGATTACCAGTAGGCATTAAATTTTTCTTTTGTTTGCTTGTATTTTCTGATACTATACAAGCTGATTTTCTCAGAAGAAAAAGAAATCAAACTTAAAGCATAAAATAACCTTATTGGTCACTTTTGTTTTTACAATATGTTTTTAGACATTAGTGTATCCAAGTATTGCCCTATTTGGGATGTAAAGTTTGTTCTAATCAATCCCTTACTATTATATATTATGATTGCGCCAACTGTTTGCTACAATTAGCAGCTGAGTTGAAAAATTATTTAATTTAAATACTAAAAGCAAATATTTAAAATTTTAAAAAGAAAAAACATGGAAAAATAATGGAAAAAAAATAGGCATATGTTAAGGGTTGCAAAACTGCCTAGCAACACAACAAAAAAAAGCAGTTTTTTTTTTTAAAGTTCACCAACTGGTGGTATTTATTTTCAAACCAAATTATCATGTTGTCCAGCTTGCTTTCAACCAAATGATGTGCTCCCTTTGTATTGTGGAACCTGGGAACCTAACTTAACACTTCAGTTCAACAGAGTAATACAGTATCATATGTCAGGACATATGTACCACTATTTAAAAACTTTAACAAGGTGACTGTATTAGTGAGGATTCTTTTGGTTGCAAACAACAGAAACCCAACTGCTGCTTATGCAGAAAAGGAAAATTTTTAAGAAGCTACAGCTACAACTTTCCATTATTAGATCATTCAAGGAAAAGTTGCACTGAACCAGAGGAAGTGCAGCAAGTGCAAGGATGTAGCCAGGCCTGAGGTTCACATGGAACCAAGAATTCAAATGCCTCTAGAATGCCATTTTAGAAATGTATGTTATCAATGTTATTCATTATAGACTAATTTATTTCTCATGACAGGAAATATGACTGACCGTCACCCATAGCAGCTGAGAGCCTCCATCTTACTGTTTGCATCACCAAAGAGGAACCAGCCTTCTTTCTCAGAGTTTGAAAAGACATCACTGAAGGACTGTGATGGACCCTTCTTGGTTAAGGTGCCTTCCCTTAAATTAATGAAGCAAGTCGGGAGGGAAGGTACTATGGCTTGCCAGGCTCAGATTGGCTCCCATTAACTGTGGGCAGGATCCAGGATCACACAGCAGTAGGAATCGTATAGCTGGGAGAAGAGAGTCCAGGGTGTACAGAGGAAGGAAGAGGAAGCAGTTCCCAAAGAAGGTGAGATGGGAAGATAAAGTAGGTGTCCTTTCCTATTAAAAAATGACCCCTTTAACTTATGCTTAAGGTGCCCTGGTAGATGAGCTATCCCACATAACCTTTTGCCCATTGCTTCCACTTCCATAGTACATCTTGCTAGTATCTATTTATGACCTACCTTGTGCAAGGGCCTGGGGATGAAGAAATGAAATTGTTTACAGTTTTGTACTCTGTGACTTGTATATCTCTGCGTTGTTTGATATTAATGTTGCCAAATCTGACTTCTTTATGTTCACATTTGAATGATCATATTTTACCCATATTTTAATTTTGAATATTTCACTTTATTTTTGTTTGTCTAACAAGCAGAGAAACATTGGGTTTAGGAGATTTTTTCCCTCATATCTAAAGGCATTGATCTTTAATGATTTACTAGACTTTTAAGAGTCTTTATTAAAGACTACTGGGGTTGTTCTTATTATACCTTTATTAAATAGATGTATATCTTTTCTACCTTCCTTTTCCTTCTCTTAAAAAAAGACATTTGGTTTTCCTTTCCCCTTCTTTATTCTTTTGATCTGCATTGATGTATGCCATTGTCCCATTATTTCAATATAAATAGTCTCTTTTAAATGTTTTAATATTTTTTAATTGAAGTGTAGTAGATTAACAACATTGTGTTAATTTCTGGTATACAGCAAAGTGATTCAGTTACGTATTTTCTCAGACTATTTTCCATTATAGGCTATTACAAGATATTGAATATAATTCCCTATGTTCTACAGTAAATCCTTGTTGCTTATCTATTTTATGTATGGTAGTTTGTATCTGTTAATCTCATATTCCTAATTTGCCCCTTTCCACTTTGATAGTCATAAGTTTGTTTTCTATGTCTGTGAGTCTGTTTCTGTTCTGTATAGATTCATTTATATTATTTTTTAGTTTCCACATATAATATTTGTCTTTCTCTGTCTGACTTACTTCATTTAGTATGACATTCTATAAATCCAACCATGTTGCTGCAAATGGCAATATTTCATTCTTTTTTATGGCTGAATAATATTCCATTATATATATATACACACATATATAAAACATATATATAAAACATCATCTTAAACCAGTCATCTGTTGATGGGCACTTGGGTTGTTTCCATGTCTTGATTATTGTAAATAGTGCTGCTGGCCATGCATGCATCTTTTTGAATTAGAATGTTTATATTTTCTGGATATATGCCCAGGAGTGGGATTGCTGGATCATATGGTAGCTCTATTTTTAATTTTTTACAGAACCTCCTTACTGTTTTCCATAGCTGCACCAATTTACATTCCCACCAACAGTGTAGGAGGGTTCCCTTTTCTCTACACTCTCTCCAGCATTTATTATTTGTAGACTTTTTGATAATGGCCATTCTGACTGGTGTGAGTTGATACCTCAATATCGTTTTGATTTGCATTTCTCTAATGATTAGCAATGTTGAGTATCTCTTCATGTGCCTGTTAACCATCTGTATGTCTTCTTTGGAGAGATGTCTGTTTAGGTCTTCTTTCCATTTTTTGATTGCGTTGTTTGTTCTTTTGATATTGAGCTGTATGAGCTGTTTATATATTTTGGAATTTAACCTCTTGTTGGTTGCATCGTTTGCAAATATTTTTTCCCAGTCCATAGGTTGTCTTTTCATTTTGTTTATGGCTTCCTTTGCTGTGTAAAAACTTTTAAGTTTGATTAGGTCCCATTCGTTTATTTTTGCTCTTACTTCTTTTACCTTGGGAGACTGAGAAAGTATTACTATGATTTATGTCAGAGAATGTTTTGCCTATGTTCTCTTCTAGGAGATTTTATAGTGTCATGTCTTATATTTAGATCTTAAACCATTTTGAATTTATTTTTGTATGTGGGATGTGAAAGAATGTTCCAATTTCATTGATTTACATGCAGCTGTCCAGCTTTCCAAACAAAATTTGCTGAAGAGACCATCTTTTCTCCATTGTATATTCTTGCCTCATTTATCCTAGATTAATTGACCATAGGTGTGTGGGCTTATTTCTGGGCTCTCTGTTCTGTTCCATTGATCTATATGTCTGTTTTTATGCCAGTACCATGCATTTTGATTACGGTAGGTTTGTAGTATTTTCTGAAGCCTGGAAGGGTTATGCCTCTAGCTTTGTTTTTTTTTCCCACAGGAAGCCTTGGCAGTTCTGGGTCTTT
The DNA here is from genome assembly GCF_009834535.1 of Camelus ferus. Classification (NCBI taxonomy): domain Eukaryota; kingdom Metazoa; phylum Chordata; class Mammalia; order Artiodactyla; family Camelidae; genus Camelus; species Camelus ferus. The sequence goes on along the minus strand of NC_045699.1, from coordinate 46,851,922 downwards.
TGCGGTAAATTTTTTTATCTTTTGATGTCAGTTTTGACAAGATACTTGCTGTAGTTGTTTAGACTTATTTTGATACAATCAACTGGTCTTACTGATTCCTACAAGTTCTTGTTTGCCATTCGGGAGTTCCTTTTTCAGTCATTGTCCTCTTCCTAGGGACATTTTTTCAGAGAGAATACATGCATTTGCCTAATGAATTCCCATTGCCTTCACATATAAATAACTTGATAGTATAGAAAATTCTTGAATCATATGTTTTTCTTTCAAAACTTTACAAATGCTGTGTTATCATCTTCTGGGGCAGCTTTTCCTATTGTATGTTCTGAACAAAATAAGGTGTAAAGTGCTCTGGAGAAAAGGCTTCCGTGGTCATATAAGTGTGGGAAGTGGTCCATACAATTGGAAAGCTACCAGGCAATATAGCAGAGTAAAGACTAGGAGAAATCCTGAGGTAATTAAGGTAGTTTAACTTTATTTCGAATGTATCCAACCTATTTGACCACAGTACTGTTGAAAGCAAATGACCGATGCTATGTTTATAGTTAGTATTTGTTGAGCACTTACTATGAGCCAGGCACTGTGCTAGGACTTATTCTATGGATATCAGCTCTGTAGCAGCTCTATATGGTTGATAGAATTTTTCATTCAATTTCAACAGATGAGAAAACTGAGGCACAAATTGCTTAAGAAAAATAGCTCAAAAATGGCCAATTCAAACCCAAGCAGTCGGTTCTACATCACTCACAGTCCCAACAGTTGGCAGGTAAGGACACAATTAAGGCAACTTCTATACCTGTCCCAAGTCTGAAAAACACAACAAAGCATCTAATGGCACCAGAAAGGAAAAGGAACTTTCCACCAAGCAGTCTCTGTAACAGAATTTGCTGCCGAATTACTGCAAAGGCACCTTGGGGGGTAATCTGATTATCTTCAGCGCAAGTGCTCAAGACTCTGCCATTGGCCAATGTCCAAGACCCATCATTGAATACTCATCACCTCATCAATTCAGCCTCCTCAACTGACGGGCAAAACAACATCCAAATATTCATTGCACATCTGTGCCGGGCAGATTATACATTAGCAATTCAAATCTGTCTGTTATACCGGCCATTCCTGCAAATGTGTCTGTTTGGGTGAGATGCCTTGTTGTCTGGGACAGATAATAAGGCAACTCAGTCTAATCTTGAAGAACAATCAACCCATCTTGTGAAGGTGACTGGCTGTGTGTGTTCTTGCCCTGGAAGCATTGGAACAATGGCCCCATAATGCACTCGACTCAGCTGGCAATGAAGTCCCATCCTGATTAGTAGCCGTGGCTGGTGTCAATCACCACAGGATGCACCATTGTCCTCTGGTCCCCAACACAGTTTATTTACAGGAAACAAAGGCTTTGGGGCGCTATGGCTGCTTCCCAGAGATTGCAAAATAGATTGAGCTGTCAAGCACGCAAAATAGATGAAGATTAATGAGTTATGCGGACAATAAATATGAAGAGATGACCATGAATATGCTAATGGGCATTATCCATATACACCATAATTGCTACCAAAATTAAAAGGTGGCGTGAAGAAGATGGGTCACGAGGTGTCAGGGAGATAATCTTAGAAGCTTGAGACGCTCACCCCGGATAAGACCCGCTACACGTTTCCTTTCCCCGATTAAACCATCCTGAAGCACATTGTTCACAAGCTGTCCAAATAGGCTCCTTTTAAACAGGGATGTAAGGAGTCGGGTGAGGGGGGAAGCTGGAAAAGTTACCTTAGGGAAAGGTGTAATTAGAATAAGAAGGGTGTTTATCAAAGGCAAAAAGTGATCAGCTGTCAGGCTCCCTCGTCATCCCCAGGGACAGAAGTGATGAAGCTGTCATTTCCAACTTCAGGCCCCCACCACTACCCTAGAGCCACAGGGACTATTATAACTATGAGAATGTTATTTAGATCACATTTTAAGGAGGAGTGGGTGGTTTTTTGGAGTATTACTCTGATGACTTTTTAAAAATAGACATAATAGAGAAATTTGAAGAACATATTTCAAGGCAAGTGAAATTTTGTTTCCGTAATGATTTGATTTTGGAAAATCTATATCTTGTAGAACTGTGGCATGGCTGTGGCATGACTGATTCCCACCCAGCCTCGCAGCCTGTCCTCACAGCCTTCCATGTGGCAGGATGGTGTCCTCCAACCCCGTTCACACCCTGTCTTCCTTTCCACCCTCCTGCCTGCAGATGACGGTCATGTTAACACAATAGCATATTGAAGTAATGCGATGAGAGGATGTACGAACATTTGAGAAAGTTTTTCTTGTACCCTAGTTTCTCTCCTCTGGAGGACCTAGGAAAATGGACCTTATCCCCCAAAGATCTTTAGAGCATCACCCCCTGATTGTAAGAACACATCTTTGCACCTTCAGGCTAGAGACAAAACTTGTATTCCTTGGCCTACACCAGGTGAAGGGGAGCAGGATGAAACCAGGGTCCAGGAAGAGGGCAGAAGAGTAGAAGAGAGGAAGGGAAGTCTGGAGAAAGAAAGGGTCCCAGAGACCATCTGAGGTTGACTCTACATGGACTGAAACCTGCCTACCAGGGGAAAAAGAGAATTTTGTACAAATGTATGAAAAAAGCTCACTGAAAGGGATGGGAGAAAAAGGTGCACCCTAAGCAACTCTGGAAATCAGCGAAGTCTGCAAAACTAACAGTATACAAGCACTTTAGTTGACAGAGTTGTTCCCACAAGTATGCAGGTTAACAGCTCTGAAACCGCTGGAACTGAACCATCGAGTACATATGGATGGCAGCTGGAGGAGCCGGGTGTCTCCTTGTTTTAGTGGGAGTTTACAGTAAGCAAGGGGTGATGGCTTAGAATGATCAGTGTGATCATGTGTTTGGAGATATCAGTGTGAATTCATGTTTAACTTAATATGGACACAGATGACTACATCAAGAAATACTTATTGGTATGAGTATATATACACATGTATTTCCTTGCCTTCTCAACTGAGAGTGCCTTCAAAATGGCAGCAGTGCCTCAGTAGCAGCAAACACACCTAGCACCCAAATCTTGGTTTCTAATGCACTCTCCAGTAAAAGGAACCAGGATCCATGAATAAATGGCTGGTGCTAGGATGGTGCAGGAGATACACAAGTTGAGCCAATAGCTTGTAATGCCAAAAAGTCAGAAAGTGCTAAAAAAAATTTTAAACCCCACATTGATGTGAGGGGTGCAGTTGGGGGTATGTCAGTGGGACACAGGAGGAACAAAATAAAGTAGTATGGATGATTAACCGAAATATAAAATAAACACCCATGAGTCCGTACTGATATAAATGATTGAATAAATAAATGGAAGCGGCAGAGTGTTAACTCACTGCTTGTTAATCTCGGGGCCTCACATAGTTACCTCCTGCCAAAGGGCACAGTATGAAAAGGGAGAAAAAAAGTGACTTGACAGTGACAAAATCTGAGAAACGCCGCCGCAGTCAGCTGACCAAGGTCAACATCAACAGTGTAAGTCATCCTGACCAGAGGCTCCCTTGATAGGATGTGATGAGAAGCATTTTGCTTCTGTGGCCTTCCTCCCCTAAACCCATAACCCCGGTCTCATCATCAGAAAAGTACATCAGACAAATCCCAGTGGGAAGACATTCTTCAAAACACCTGATCAGTACTCCTCAAACTGACCGTCAACAACAGGGACACTCTAAAGTTACACGTCAGTTATATATCCAATTTTTAAAAATAAAAATAATAAAAAAAAAGCAAGGAAAGTCTGAGAAACTGTCACAGCCAAGAGAAACCTAAGGAGACACGACAATGTATGTAATATATCCTGGATGGGATCCTGGAACAGAAAAAGGACTCTGGTTTAAGTGGGTAAAAACTAAGGAAATCTGAATAATGTTTGGACTTTAGTTACTAGTAATGTGTCAGTAATGGTTCATTAACTGTGACAACTGTACCATGCTAATACAAGATATTAATACTGGAGGAAACTGGGTATGAAATATAGGAGAATTCTCTGTGGTATCTTTGCAATTTTTTTCTGTATGTCTAAAATAAGAAGTTTATTTAGGAAAAAAAAAAAGGAAGTTTGCAGCATCTTTTGTGCTTAGTAGGAAGCTAGCAGCAAGACCACTCCTTCCGGATGACATAGAGGCATCAGCCAGACTTCTTAGTAGCAAGTGTCAGAAATTTACTCTAGTTTACACAGATAAGGAATTTGCTCTAAGGCATTGGGGAGTATGTGAGAGGGTCCAGATCCCGCCTTGGGGGCCATGTAGCTGGGATGATGTTGGCAACTGTCCTGCAGAACTGGCCCTGCAGAGACTCCACTGCCACCACCATGAACCCACAGTCCATAGTTTACGTGGTCAGCCTTCTGATGTTAGATTCAGATGCAGCCACCAGATCAGCCACCTCGGGAAACTGCTTAGCTGCTTGCTTTTGCTGCCAGAATGGCTTCTGCAAGGTCCCCTCTTCTTTGCTTTACCAGCATGCAGTTCAAAGCACAGGTGATGAGTCAGACCAGCCAAGCCAGGTTCAAGGTCCTGCTTGGTGCAAAGAAGACAGGGTAGTGAATATTGTATTTTCAGCTTCTACAGTGGGAGGATTCAAGGAGAGGACTTCAGGAAGAAACTGAAGACTGACTGGGCTTTTCTCCAAGTTGTGATAAATTGGCACTTCCTTTCACTGCATCTGCAGATATAGCCAAATGGAGAGCTGAGGAAACTCAGTTCAGGGGAGAAAAATGGTCAGCATTGAAGAAAATAAGTATCTAGGATGTTGGATGCTCTATATGGCTGTCTACACTGTGCTGAGCCCAATTTAGATTAGACCAAAACATTTTTTTAGTAAAAACACTGAATAGGTGTTATGGACTGGATTGTGTTCCCCCAAAATCCATGTGCTGAAGCCATAAGCCCTGCTGTGACTGTATTCGGAGGTAGGGCCTTTAAGGAGGTAATTAAGGATAAATGAGGCCCTAACAGTGGGGGCCTAATCCATAGGACTGGTGTCCTTATAAAAAGAGGAGGAGACACCAGATCTCCCTGTCTCTGTGTCTCTCTCTCTGTCTCTTTCTCTGTCTCTGTCTCTCTCTCTCTCTCTGAGTGTGCACAGAGGAAAGGCCATGTGAGGACACAGTGAGAAGGTGGCCATCTGCAAATCAGGAAGAGAGGCCTCACCAGAAACCAGCCCTGCTGGCACCTTGATCACAGACTTCCAGCCTCCAAAACTGAGAAAAGATGTCTGTTGTTTAAGCCACCCAGTCTGTGTTGTTTTGTCATGGCAGCCAGAGCCGACCAACACAGCAGGTCTTCAGGGTCCGCGTTCCTGGAGATGGCAGTGCTTTTATTTCCCTTATGCTTTCGTCATGGTTTCTGTGGAACACTATGAAGAGAATCACCACCACTGAGAAACCACTTACACTGACCAGGGGTAAAGTCTTGGTTAGGTGTCAGAATTGCTCACTCCAGTGGTTGCTGTGTATGGCAGAAGGCACATGGGGAGGCGGGCAGGGTACTGGCTTGGTAATTATTCAGCTTTGAGTCTCTGCTCCCCACTTCCCAACAGGTGACATCAGTCAGGGTACATTTCTGAGTCTTAGCTATTGATGCTTCTGTTCTCACACATTCAATCTCTGGAGCACTTACCACTCTGTCCTGGAATCATCTGTTAATGAGTGCACTGGCCTGTGTCCTCCTCATTCATCTCTGGCCCCTTGTGTTCAGCCCAGGGTTGGCACGCAGTCAGCACACAAGAGATTTTGAACAGATGTATGCAGGAGGATGGCGACAGAGTTATGTGCCTTGTGGAGAGCCCTCTGTCAATGAGAATTGCTTTTCGAAAAACTTTTGTGAACTTGAAGTCAAAGAGATGTGGGTTCAGACCTTTCTATGTCACTTATTAGCAGTGGGACCTTCAGTAGAGTACCATGCCCAGTTTTTCTTTTGTAAAAGTGAGGCCAGTGATGAGGCTGACACTTTTAAATGGCTGCCCAGAGGCTATCCCCAGTTACAGAGGCTGAAAATGCTGAATGCTCGGTTTCGGTAGCAGTAGCCACGTAACTCATTTTGTTCAGTGAGTCTGGAGGAGTAAGTTTGCAGGTGAGCTCCTGGGGGAGCCACCCTTTCCCTAAAGACAAGCACAGGAAAATAAAGGCTCTCACAGCCATGGCCTCTGCCCTGCTTCTTGTCTTTGAACCCAGAAGTGGGACTTAATAGCTGTCTTGCAGTTATGAAGGAATAAGCCCAAGGAAAGATGGCGGAGCAGAACAGAGCATCCTTGATGCCACCATCTGAACTAAGAACAGTGACATCCTCCTACAGACATCTGGTTAAGGAAGGGATAGATGTCCTCAGGGTTCATGCCACTGTTGGTTGGGTTTCTTTTTACTTGCATCCTAGAGCATCATAACCAATAAACTTGCTTCATAGGGTTAGGTGAGCGCTGATTTAGAAGCATCCACGTGCCTGATGTGCAGTGAGCACTCAGTAAATGGGAATTTACTGTTGTGACTGTGGATCACAGCCCCCTCCCCAGAGAGCTCAGTGTGGCTGGGAAGACAGACGGGAGGGATAAGGAGGAGGGAGGCATGAGGAGGGGAGAGCAGGGAGAGGAGGGCAGAGGGGATGAGGTGGGGAGGAGGAGAAGGGCAGAACCAGAGGGAATGAGGGGCAGGAGGAGAGAAAGGGGAGGGGTCAGAGAGAGGGAAGAAGGAAAGGGGGCAGTGAAGACATTTCAAAAACTCTAAATATTTTACGTTATTGTTTCAATTCATCTTTCATTGCTTTTTTCTTATTCCAAAGGAATTATTGTCCATTATAGAAAACTAAGAAAATGAGGACAAGCAAAATAAAGTCATCCTCACCTTGAGATGACTGTCATGTTGCTTTTGAATTCCTTTTGTGGGGTAGTAACAATAATAATGATGGTAATAACAATAATAGATATTACCATTTAGTGAGTGCTTACTAAGTACCAGGCACATCTAGTTCTCACAAGCACATGAGATTTACAGATGAAGAAATTGAGCTTTGAGAGGGCAGGTCGCTTGCCCAGGATCAACAGCTAAGGAGTGTAGAACCAGAGTCTGACCCAGATCTGTTCACCTCCAAAGCTAGGCTTATAACTGTGGCTCTATACTCTCTCCCATAAATCTCTCATTTTCTTGACAAAACCAAGGTTCTATCATGCAGTCCCCTATTGCTGGATCATTATATTGCTTCCACCTTGTATGTGTTTTCTATTGCTGTTATAACAAATTACCGTAAATTTAGTGGCTTAAAACAACATACACTATTTTTCACTACTATGTCCTCATACTGTAGGGCATCCTGTCCTAGGGTGCTCCAGGGGTGGCTGGTCTTGTGTGGTCTGGGGGTATCAGGCTGATAACCAAAGACCTTCCATGGCCTGAGATCCCAAGGGCCTGCACTTTGTAGCTTCCCTGTGCTCATCTCTATACGAATGAAATAGTTCTCCCATGGTTCCTCATCCCCCACCACTCATGTGAGAAGCCCTGAATCTCTATCCAAGGATCAGATCCGCATCCAGCAGCATCTCTCTGCCCATCTCTTGGGCCCTCTCGTCTGTCTGGTGCTGCCTTACCACTTCCATGCCGTGTTAGACACAGCACCCTGCCAGAGGTGGACTGCTCTGAGAGGCTTACAGCACCAGGCCTGAAATTTCCTAATCCCTCCAAACAGGTTTTCTCTACATACACTTCCTCTCTGAGGTTCAGCCCCAAAGTGGAATGATGTATTTGTCAGCTGTTGTCACACTAATGCTGCAAAACAAACCGCTTCAAAACTCAGTGGCTTCCAGTTAGCATCTCCTTTTTTCACGTACAAATCTGTGCTTTGGCTGAGGCAGCTCTGCAGTTCAGCTGGGGTTGGCTCTGGGTTTAGGCTGGATTCAAATTTGCTCCATGTGATTCCATAGCCTCCTTGGAATAGCACCTGGCCAGAGATGCATTCTTCTTGTGGAAGGTCAAGGAAGCACTAGAGAATATACAAAACACGTTGCCTCTTAAGGCCTTGGCTCTTGCATTCACATCTCACTGGTCTAAAGTCCTTGGCCAAGTCCAACACCAGTGATGTGGGGAAATATATTCTTCCATTCTGTGTACTGTGAGGTCCCAAGGCAGAGAGGGCGAAGTTCAGGGTTCACTAGCAAGTTGGAGGAGGGAAAAACCACCTTTGAGAAGGCTTCAGGGATGAGATGAGCTTCATGCTGTTTTTATAAAGCAGGAGCTGTCTACCAAATGACTCAAAGAGGACAGACATCTGGGCAGAAGTTGCAGGTTAAGGGACCAAGAAAGTGGAAAGCAGGTATTGAGTTCACCTGGTGTGTGGTGTGATGGGAAATGAGCCTGGAGAAAGGGGCAGAGTCAAATCACATCCTATTTATGTTAGTTGGTGACTAAGAACATTTGAACAGCATACAAATCTGTGGTCAGAAAATATTAGCTCCTAAACACTACAACCCTGCCCCCAATCATCTCTTTAGATTCAGATTGTTTTTCTGTTCCATCATTTGCAGAGTTTTCATTGTGGACAGATCTGTACGGGTCAGCCCTAGACCAGGGATTTATTTGTGTCCATAAACAAAACCCCCATATTAGTCACAAACTATTTCTGATTCTCAGTTAACATTCTTAAACATCTTGTCTCCCAGGGGACTCTTTGCCCTGTCATATGAAGATGATGTTTCAAGATTTATATTTCCCCAAAGAAGCGAGTAGATCATAAAACTTAATGTATTCCGTGGTTTGGAATGATAATTTGGCAAAGAGGTGAGGGAATATTTCACTGTGGATCATTACAACATCCGTGTAAGTTGCTAATATACTACTTACTACTTCCCTTTAAATATTCATCCAGCTCCTGTTTATGGAATGGCTCCTATGCCCCCAGGATGGCCTATGGGTGGTCATGTCATGGGGATGGGGGACAGAGCTGAAGATGGCTCCCTGACTTGGGTCAGAGGGTTGTGGATGGAGACAAGACAAGCTGTCAAAACGACCAGTTGTGGGGAGCGTGATGGAGACCACGAGGGAAGAGGACTTTGACACGGAGAAGGGACAGCCGTGGGTCCAGGGCTGACACTGTATGTGGCCATGCTGTCCCCAGAGACTAGGCCGAAATGAGCAGAGGCATATGCAGAGCCCAAATGCAGAGAGGAGGAGGAAGTGGGTAAGAAAAGAAGGTATGCAATGCAGGGAAGCTACCAGAACAGAGGAGGATTCGATTTAACCAATGCTTTCTGAGTATCTCTGCCTTGATCCTGTGCTCAAGTTGTTTCCAATCTAGTAACAGAGGAGAGAGGCAGGCACATGGCAGTGTCTTCCAAGGAGGACCATAATAAGGAGGCAAAGATGAAGGAACCTGGAGTTCTGTCCCTTAGGAGTAACCTCAGAAAGCTTCTCAAAATGATGAGGTGGGATAGTACTGTGATTAGGGGCAGTCTTTGAAAACAGGATTCGAATCTTAGCACCATCCCTTCCTAACTAGGTGGCCTTGGGCCTGTGTCACTTCTCAGTGACTCAATTCTCCCACCTGCACAATGTGGTTAATAATATGACCCACCGCTCCAGATGATTATGAGGATGAAATAGAACAGCATATGCACAGCACTTAGCGGAGAGCCTAATGAATGTTGGTCTTTACTGTTACTCTAAGTGGTAATAGCCTAAGGGCATTGATGCTGGGTTTACCCAAAGGCAAAGAGGAGCCACTGATAACCTTTCAGCAAGAGAGTGATAGGATCCAGTCCTCATTTTAGAAAGGAGCCTGGAGGAGGCTCCTCCTGCTGGCATCATAGCCAGGGAAGAGGGAAGCTGGATTGTATCCTGATGTGAGCACAGCAGCACAGGCAGGCTTGTTTGAAACTGGCAAGACGTGTACCTGTGTGAAGCAAAGAAGAAGGGAGGTGGTAAAAATGGAGATCTTGAAAGGAGACAGGGGAAGTAATCCCAGTTCCAAGTGGGGAGTTCTCAGATGGATTCTCCTTTCCTGTACCCCATAAACTTCAGTTTGCTTTCAATTTGCACTGGAATTTTAAAATCAATGGAAGCAGTAGAAGATAAAACTGAAGAAATATGGGCCACACAATGTAACAACGTTCCATGGGCCATTGGAGCCAAAATGACCAGATGCCAACATGGAGCTGACACAGTCTGCTGGAGACGAGGACATTGGAACTGGACAAGGGCAGCTAGGTCAGCAGCTTGAAGGTGGAGTTTAGTCTCCAGGCCCTGGAGCATCAGGAAGGCAACCAGACCTCGGTTCTCACTGCCAGCCTGTTAGCCCATTGTCTGGTTGGATGGCGTGTCCCGTCACTTTCCCCGATGTGCAGTGGGGGAAGGGCCACACGTGCGCATGGTCATGTTCTCCAACCAGCGCTGAGCCAGGATGCTTTGGAGGTATTGTAGAGGTCAGGAACAGTCAGAGGGAAACATGTTTGCTTGTTTGTTTTTTTTAATGGAATTAGAATGAGGAAATTTTAGTACCCATGTGTATTTATTAGACATGGTTGAGGGAGACAACAGTTAGAGCTCAACTAGTCTGATCTGCCCCTTCCACAGGTGAGAAGATCAAGGCCCAGAGAAAAAGAGGAAAGTCCCCATGTTCCTGTGCATCAGGGTCTCCTCTCAACTCCCCGTATCAGCGATCTTTCTCACCCTGCCACTGCCTCCCGTGTCGTAACAGCTCAGAGGACACTGAAGGCTGGGAGGTGCCGGAAAAGCAGAGCTGGAAGGGCACAGAGAGATCCCATCTCCTGCCACTGTACAGACAGTGAGACTCGCCTTAGGTCACAGGACGAGTCAGTGTTGGAGACAGGACCAGAGCTCTCACCTCACCGTGTGAGCTGTGACCAGACTCTCCCAGCTGTGCTGCCTCCCTCACTCTTGAGGTCTCAGAGGTAGGGACACTGCTGTGCACCACTGACCACGGAGTGGCCTCCTTCCGTGACAAGGCGGCAGCTCCATCCAAGCAGGCTGTGGCTCCTCAGGCTCCGCCTCTGTCTCCATGACAGAAAGGAGGCTGGCGACAAAGCAGAAGTGGCTTTGTTCAGAATCTCTTGTCTTCCTACGTCACATCCTTCAGAGTGCCTTCACTTCCTTTGTCTCATTTAAACCTCGTGACCCCTTAGTAAGACAGGCATGACAAACAGTATGACTCCCATTTTACAGATGAGGCAACTAAGGCTGGGGGTAAACACAGCCTCTGAGCATCAGAGCTAGCTGGGGTTACAGCCCAGTTCTCTTGACTTCCCAGATCAAGTAAGTGTCTTTGTATCTCAGGAGCCGTTCTTAAACTAGACTGCTCCCTAAGATTGGAATACACCCCTTAAAAGGATTTTAAAAGGTCTGGAGGTGGGGGGAAATCCCTGTCGCCATTCCTTAACAAAATCCTCTTTCTCAACTTCCCTGATGCCCAGGCGGGTACCCCTCACTGTTGCCATAGGCATATCCAATGTGTGGATGACCATCGCCCTCTCGTGGCTGATGGACAAAGTGCTTTCTAGTAACTAGGAGAACAAAGACCCGTCCATCTCCCAGCCTGCTCTCCCTGGCCAAGTGACAAGTGGTGGTGGCAGTTTTTTTGTTTTTTTGGTTTTTTGTTTTTATGTTTTTATGTTCTGGGGGCCCTGGACTGCCTCAGCTGGACTGACTAACAGGATGCACATCAGCTCAGGAAAGAGCTGTAGGGGCCAGGCTGAGGGGCCAAGTCTGAGGGACTGAGGTGAAAATGTGACTTCCGTCCGTTGCTTTGGTAGCATTTGGCTGAGAAGCCACAAGCCACCAGAGTTGCTCTAGAGCTCACAAGGGCGACACATGAGTGTCGGTTCTGCCTCAGAACACCCCCAGCCTACCACTCAGCTGTCCCTGAGACCCAAACTCACGGCCCAGCTCTTCCAAGAAGCTGCTCTCTCTGGAAGCGGGAGAGCTGTGTGCCTGGCTGGCAGCCCGCACCCCTGGTCCCGCCACTGCCGCAGGAAGAGTGAGTGGGGACTGGGCTGAGGTCTGCTCAACTCTTACACTTCTTTTTTTTCTTTTTTCTTGAAGTATAGTCAGTTACAGTGTGTCAATTTCTGATGTACAGCATGTTTCAGTCATATATACATACATATACATTAGTTTTCATATTCTTTTTCATTATAGGTTATTACAAGATATTGAACATAGTTCCCTGTTCTATACAGAAGAAATTTGGTCTTTATTTTATATACGGTAGTTTTGCAAACCTCGAACTCCCAATTTATCCCTTCCCACCCCGTTGGCCCCCCAGTAACCATAAGTTTGTTTACTGTATCTGTGAGTCTGTTTCTGTTTTGTAGATAAATTCATTAGTGTCTTCTTTTTCCTTTTTTTTAATTCCACGTATGAGTGATATCATATGTAGGGGCTGGTCTTGTTCAGCCCCGGGAATAAGGCCAGGCCCAGCCCGGAGCCAGTGAGGGAGAGAATGAGTGAGTTTGAATGAAAGAAGATTTAGCCCAGCCATCAATCTCCCAGGACTACACTAGCCCAGCAGGAGAGTGAGGCCACTCTCAGGGAAGATGGGCTTCACCAGCATCACACCTGTCAGGGCTCTGCTCCAGGTTTGAGGATGACACCACAGAAGGAGCTTCTGGGAAGAGTGGGGATGACTGAGCATCCAACCTGCAATGCTTCTTTCTTCACCCATCTTTGCAGCCTCCAGTCCTCCTGGGCCAGCCCCCAGGAGAAGCAAGTTGGCAGGACCAGGGGTAGATTCCAGGGGAGCTATCTTAGTGCCTCTATTTTCTCATCTAGACAATGGGACCAAATACTATTGACTGACAGAGGTTTCAAACATTAGAAGAAGCAACTGATGAAAAGCTGTTAGCCCCGCAGTCAGTCTTCCTAATCATTTCTGGGCTTTGAGCGTTGGGCAGGCATTTCCTACCAAACCATCCATTCAGGCCCTGCTGCAGCAGGACAGGGGAGTGACCCAGTGTCTGGGCGCTGGAGCCCGCCTGCCCGAGTGTGACTCCTTGCTCTGACACTTCTCCAGCTGTGGCACTGTCTGCGCTACATGCCTCATACAGCCCGTCTAGAAGAGGGTGATGACAATAGCACTCACATCACAGGAGTGTTGTGAGCATTAAGTAAGTGAACACATGTCAAGAGATGAGAACAGTGCCTGGCACTTTGGAAATGCTCAGAGAAGTGAGCTCTTACTGTGTTATTGTGTAGAAGCTGCTTGTAGTGAGGCCGGCTCAGCCTGGCATGGTGTACCTCAAAGCTGGAGCTGAGCAGCCTTTTACTTAAACATGCATCCTTCCAATGCACCCACTGGGTATAGGCTTCCTCTCCCTGCTGTCAACATGCCACTGATGTGAGAAGGGCAGAGGAGGCCTTAACGGCATTTGTCTGTCTAATATTTATTGAATTCATTAATGGGTGTTATTTTCTGCAGAGACTTGCACTACATACCTGGATTTGTCAGTGAGGAAGCAGTAGGTGAAATGTTGGGTGTGATCTCCTACCTGTGCCTGAACCAGACATGGGAGCCACGCGTCCACTGAGAACCCCAGAGACCTTCGTGCCAACCCAGGCCCATTTAATATTTTCATTAATGACTTGAAGGATGGAATCGAGACCCAGCTAATCAGATCTCCACATGATACGAGGCTGGAAGGGATCTTAGCCTCTTTGGAGGACAGGATTAAAATACAATCCAGGCTTGACGAATTGCAGAGAAGGACCTAAATCAATAAAGAGAGTGGCAATGAAGATAAATGCAAGCAGCTCTGAACAGAGCTGAGAAAATTAGCCAGATACCAAATGGTGATGAGAGCAATGAGTTTTGGGGGGGCCTGGGAGGAGCTACCTGGATGTAAATTAATCATGTTACAGCATTTGTAAAGCAGAGGCTCGCCTCTGTCATTGAGTGGATCTCAGACTTCAGTGAGTGTGAGAATTATCCAGAGAGCTTGGGGAAATGTAGGTTTCCAGGCCACAGGCCTGAGATTGTGCTTCAGTGGGTCTGAGACGGAGCTGAGCTGATTCTGAGGCCGGCCATCCATGGGTGGTGCTTTGAGAAAGTAAGAGCCCAGCAGATAAAGAGGCAGCTTCTGTCTACACCTCTATGTCCCAAATATCTACTCTGGACACAGCCCATGGAACGCTCTGCAAGGAGTGACTTCCATGGTCACACAAGCTTGAGGATGCTCCCTCTTAGAAAGAAAAACAAAAAAAAATCACAAGGGAAGTCAGCATATTAATGACTCCAACATTTTCTGTGATGAAATAAACAGCTTCACAGAGTTTCCCAAACTTTTCACCCAGGAGCCATTTCTTCCTGTAACATCCAGCAGCATCTTGCAGAACCCACTTCAGAAAATGGGGTGCCCAGTCACCCCTGCCCCTGTCAAATTCTCCAGGAGTTCTCAGCCCTCTCACTGCCCTGTGTTAAAATTTATCCAGGGGGCTGGAACTTGAAACCCTTTAAAATGCTGCTCTACCTCCCTGGCTCCCCACATCTGAATTTTCCTCTAACATTTTAGGAGAGGATGGAAGCAAATTAGAGCTCCAAGTCTTGGGCTTTCTCTCGCCTAGTGACAGTGCAGCCTGTACCCTGGATTGAGGAGGGAAGGGAGAGCACTGTGCCCTCTTTGTTCGTTGTTTCCTTGAGCGTGGATCCGAATCTGCTGTTCCTCCTCGTCTGTTCTCTCCTCTCCCCTGGTAATAGAGTGCCCCTGGCTCTTGAGTGAGGCCATGCCCCACACTGCGGAACCCCATGTCTCAGCCTCCTGTGCAGATGAGGCGGTCTGTCAGAGGCACGCAGAAATCACCAGGGCGGGTCTCTGGGAATTACTGTAAAGGGTGCTGACACATTTGGAAGGGCCCCCTATGTGCCCTTCCCCACTCTCTTCTTCCTCCAGGAGGGGCGTGGGCAGCCATCCTGGGCCGTGAAGGGAACTGGCAGAGGGAGGAGGGCAGAGCAGAAAGGTGGGCAGAGCAGAAAGGTAGAAGGCTGTGATGGCATGCTGAGGCCGTCAAAGCTACCCTGCGCTGCCCCAGAGGAGAAAGCGCACCCCTGTTTCATTTAAGCCGCCGTTTCTCAGGTCACTGTTACCAGGAGTTAATTTTGATCTCGCACCAGCAGAATCAGCAAAGCCCTTTGGTCCTCTTCCCCAAATCTCAGCCACGCTGGGCTACCACTCGACTGTGTCCCTGTGTGCCCTCGCTGCCCTTCGTGTATGTTCGAGTGCACATGTGTTCTTACTCCGTCTTTGGCATGAGGCGGTTCTGCTTCTTGAGCCTGGCACCGCTCCCTGCATAGCCATGCCCCGTGTCTTTGGCTCCCTCACTCTTTTCTCCTTTATTGGAATTAACTGTGGGATGGAATTAACTCAGAATGACATTTCTGAGAGCCTCACATCCCTCTAGAATGAACTTCCCTTTTGGAATACCTGTCTTGAGAACATTTTTTTTCCCTAAAATTTTATAACCTACATTCCTTTCTGAAACCAGTGAGTGACTCCTGAGAAGTGGGTTGATTGGAAACCCCATCTCAAGAATTCCCTTTATATCACCCATGAGACATGCTGAAAAGGGAAAGA
Source organism: Camelus ferus (assembly GCF_009834535.1). Classification (NCBI taxonomy): domain Eukaryota; kingdom Metazoa; phylum Chordata; class Mammalia; order Artiodactyla; family Camelidae; genus Camelus; species Camelus ferus. The sequence continues at coordinate 46,836,333 of NC_045699.1, read as the reverse complement.
AAAACCATGCAGCTGCAAAGAAAAATAAGAAATGAACATAATCAAGAGTCAGAAGGCTTATGGTTACCAGGGGAAAAAGGAGAGCAGTGGAGGGATAAATGGGGAGTTCAGAATTTGCAGATACTAACTACTATATATAAAACAGATAAATAACAAGGTCCTACTGTATAATGCAGAGAACTATATTCAATACCTTGTAATAGCCTATAATGGAAAAGAATATGAAAAGGAATATATATATATGTATGTATATATATAATATATATTTGAATCACTATGCTGTACACCAGAAACTAACACAACATGGTAAATCAACTATACTTCAATTTAAAAAAAGAAAGATGATGTAAGTATAACAGCTTAAAAAAAGAGTCAGAAAGATAACACGATTTACTCCAGCAATGGGTCAGAGGGCGGGAGAGTCCTCTCTGCAGTCAGTGCCCTCACTCCCACCTCCAGGGCCCTTAGAGCTCTGATCTGGGATGCTCCCCTCTCTTAGAGGTCCCACCGGCCTGGAGTCTGCATTTGGCCTGTTAGGTACCTGGCAAATGAGGAGAACCACTGGAGTTCCCTTCTGCTTCTGGCCATATGCAGAGGTCTGAACTTTCCCTCTCCTGTTCTTTGACTGGAAAGCCCATTTGCAAGGAGCTTTTTTTTTCCAAGTTCAGACCTAGAGAGGCTGTTGCATTTCTGAGCACTTCAAATGGGAGACTTGGGAGAAGGAACTAGGGTCTGTTGAACACCTGGCAGCTGGCGGGTGCGTGCTCATCACTGTTCCTCTTCAGTTCAGCCCATTTTCATCATCTTCCTGATCCCTGAACTGGCCTCATGAACTTTGCTGCCTGGCCTCTGCAGGTTTTCATGTTGTGAACCCTGGATGTACATAATGCAAACCCACACAGAGCATCTATTTTCACCCAATAATTAAGGCGGTATGTGTGTTGCCTTAAAACGGGTAGGAGCCATGTGTCATGCATTCTACATCCCCATTGCCTCCTGGTGATTGAATGAATGAATGAACAAACGAATGAATGCTGAATAAATATTGAACAAGTTAAATACTTATAAACATGTGCAAACCATGTTACTCCCATAGGGAAGAAGTTTAAGATGAAACTCACAAGATTTTGCTGGAGGATAATTGGACTCTCACTCCCTGATAACTCAAAACAAAAATTATCCCATTCTTTCCTGAATAGCTCCCAGATGATATCCTCTCCTTGTAAATTAAACTGTTTCCTCTAAAAACTTCGTGGAATAGATGAGGTGAGCATCTCTTGAAATGTCAAGTCATTTTTTCAATATACTCACTGGGTTGCTTATCGGACGCCTTGTGCTTCATCTTCAGCGTCCTTTGGCCAAATAAACCAGTCAGTGCTCAATTCTCCAATTGACTGGATAGCTCAGGGAACAAACCCTCAAATCTGATTACAGGAAAATTCATTACTTTAAGTCCTCCCTCAAGGTTCAGAGCTCATAAAAGAAACCTCCAGAGGCCCTGGCTTAGGGAACGAGAGGCCCCTTCGGTGCAAATCTACAGATTGGCAATAATTAACCTGAACTAATTATGGTCAAGCCCCAGGTCAGTCTTCCTAGCTCAAGGCTGCCTCCTGACAAGCGGGCTTTCAGAGCAAGAACTTTTCACTCAAACACAGAAGGCACATTCAGCAGATTTTAACATAAATGAGTATGTACCCGAATGGCATCCTCACCAGGCAGAGACCAGCTGGGATGCAGGCTCACTGGAGGGGACACAGAGCCCCAAAAAGGCAAATGTGCAAGGATGCTTTCGCTGGTCCTACTTAAGAGATTCTTAAAGCTTTTAAAACAAATGCTACCACAAATAATCAATACAGAAAGACAAACAGCAAGCTATGAAAGGATGACATGGAAAAATAAGAGAATAGTCCAAAAGAAAAAAACGGTAAATCATAAGGAGAGAGAGTTCACCACAGAAACAAGAGCCAATCAGCATAATCAACATGGTATTTTTAATGTTCAACCTTACTCTAGTAATAAAAAACCAAATAATGAGAGAATTTTTGTCTTAATAAATGACTAAATTATGGATATAATGCTCATATCTGTAGGGTGGTGAACTGAGCACTCTTAGTGGGAACATAAAGTGATAAATCATGCAGCTTTTGGAAGGTGACTTGGCAATAGATAACAAATGTCTTAAAATTTGCACATCCTTTAAACTTTTGACTTAAGAACTCTATCTTTAGGACAGTGGTTCCAAGCAGGTGCGATTTTGCCACCCAGGGGACACTGGGCAATCTGGAGATATTGATTGTCAGGACTGTGGGGGAGGGGTGTGTTACTGGCATCTAGTGGGTAGAGGCCACGTAACCTGCTAAACATCCCACAATGCATGGGACAGCCCTCCAAGAGTAAAAATTACTGGTCCAGAACATCCGTAGTGTCACTGTTGCAAAACCCTGACTTAGGAGGAAAAACTCAAGTACACAGGGATATATATCCAAGGATATTCCATGCTGCATTGTACAAAAAGTTAAAAATTAGAAACAGTGCATAACAATAGGGGACTGGTTAAACAGATCGTTCTCCATGCATTCACTAGAATACCACAGAACCACCAAAAGTTAAATAAATCCGTGTTGATTGACGTGGAAATATATTCATCATATAGTGCTAAGTAAAAATGTCTGGTTTCAGAATCATGTGCCTAGTATGATAATATTTTTGTTTGCAGATATATGTATAGAAAAACTCTGAACACTTTAAATCTCCATATCACATATTTGACAATGGTATTCTCTAGGTGGAAACATGATGAGTGATTTCAATTATTTATTTTAGCTTATGAGTTTTCTATTTTTCTTCCAATGGCATGGCTAATGGGGACCTTGTAATGTAGTGTTTTGGACCAAGGACTGTAGAGTGAGACACAGAAGGTTTCTGGCTCGGTCCTTTCCCAGCAACGTGAAAACCCAAAAGCTCTGGGACCAGGGAGCCTGCAGCCCATGTGCCAACAAGCAGCTCGGGCTGCCCCACCTCAGAGAGCTTCACCCCAGTCCCCTTAAAGTCACCTTATGACATGATGTCCATTTTTCCCTTTTCTCTTCCTGGAAATCATCCAACAGCAATAATTTTTATTGAAACTGGAGACAACTAAAACTTAAAATTACTTGGAAGACCTGCCCACAGCAGTGGAATTAAGGAAAAGAATGAACATGGGAAATCTATGAAGAACTGGAGAGGCTGCAGACCCCAGGAAAGCCAGCAAACAGAGTTCCAGAAATGAGGGACACCCTCTGACGGACTATTGGAGTAGCTTGTTTAAAGCAGTAGGAAGGCAATGGCTATCAGCTAGCTTGAGAACATTTTCTGGACATCGTTTTGTTTGTTTTTAATTGAAGTATAGTCAGTTACAATATGTCAGTTTCTGGTGTACAGCATAATGTTTCAGTCATACATATACATACATATATTTGTTTCCATGTTCTTTTTCTGGACATAGTTTGGTTTTAAGAAGTAGAGGAGGTGGAGCTAAATGAGAGATCACCCAAACTAGCCATGTTTGCAGGAAGCAGTCTTCCTCAAGCAGCCAAAGAGAAGAGGGAATTTGTATGGCAAAAAACCAAAAACAAAATCCAGCTTCTTATCTCCATCGGCTTGGGAGCAGTAAAAGCTAAACAACCTTATGTACAATACCTTGTAGCATTTTTTTTTTAATTGTTGTGCTGGGGACAGAGGGGCGAAGCCATCAGACACACTTTCCGTCTTTGCATAGCCAGTAGTTAGTCAAATGATTCCACAAATTGCAAATGTGCCACAGTGGGTAAGATCTTGGACTTCGGAGGTAGGTAAACTCAGGATCTAGGACCTGCTGGTCCACGTAAGCTCTCAGAGACTCTGCTCATCTGTCAAATGTGGACATATAACAGCCTTACCTCATAGGGATGTTGTAATGTGTGCGAGACGCTTAGCACAGTGCCCAGCACACAGTGAGTGCTCACTAGATGTTCGCTATTGTTATTCTTAGTACAGCCGACAGTCAGAGCAGCAGCAGCAGCAGTAAGAGCAGGATGAAGGGAAGACAAAAGTTGTAAGAATTTATAACAGGGCAGGGATGGGGGAGGTCTCATTTAGATGATGGGTCATGAAATCTTTGGGGAAGAGTCAGTGGGAACAAAAAGAACGTTAGTCTCCAGGAATTTACAAAAACCATGGGGCTGAGTTGGATCCCACCAGTGCATGGCACCAGTGTTCTAGCTGAGCTTAGCTGGATCTCAGGGGCCAGGAGACCCCTGCCAACATGACATCTGAGGTGAATTATAAAGCCGAGGCCCCTCACCCACCCCATTCTGTCCCTCTGTCAGCAGGTGCGAGCAGCCCCGCAGGAGCTAATGAAATGTTTACTGAAAAGATTAGCTTGTCAGTGGAGCCAGACAGATGCTATCGATCCTCTGCTCATCTGTCATCCCTGCCCCATCTGAGACTAGGTGTGGGAGCAGGTTTCCTCTGACCCAGAACTGGAAACGATGTCAGCAATGTGCAAAGGTCTCTTAGATCTGTGATGTGGTCGGAGTGGTCTCCAAGTCACTGGAAGTCCCCTCAGATTACTGAGCTCTGGGATTATGAAAAGAGCATAGGAAGTCTCGGGCAGGAGTTCAAATCCTGCCTTATTTATTTTGTGACCTCAGACTGTAAGACTCAGTTATTCTCATCTGTAAATGGGGGAAATAATTCCTACCTCTTGGAAGTGTGTCATGACTTAAATCAAGAAATGGCTATCAAAGTTCTAAGACCCAACATTGTTAAAGGGATATTTGATTTTTAAAAATGAGAAAATTGAGGCTGAGATGAGCACTCTTCTCTTGTCCTACTCCGTGGATTTTTCTAAAGTGTAACCCCATTTGGTTGTCTTGAGGAATCTGGCTTGGAAGATGTTCTGAAGAGCTTGACCTTTGACCTGAGGGCAGTGCTGAGCCACTGAAGGGTGCAACTTGATAAAATATGAGTTTAGCAAGATCACTCTGGCAGTAAGGAGTTAAGACTGGAATTTGTCACAGCCCAGGTAATGGCAGTAGGAATACGGAGGCCCCTTGGAGACTGAATGTATATGGCTTGATGACTAATTGATTGACTTATTGGACAGAAGAGATGGGGGTGGGATGGCTCCCAGGTTCCTAGTGGCACTTCCCATGAGATGGGGAGCCCTAGGGGAGGAGCAGATGAAGGGAAGATAATGAGCTTATTTTGAACATGTTGAGTGTGAGATGCTTAGGAGACTCTCAAGTGAGGTGTCTGCCAGGTGGTGAGAGATCAGCCCATTGCCCAGGAGTCAGATCTGGACTCTGTATATTCGGGAGTCCCCGTCATCATCCTTGTCATCATCATTGTCGTTATCACTGTCCTCATCATCAAGTTGGTAGTGGAAACCACCAGAGTGGATGGGAGAATGCTGCCCATGGAGAATGCTTGTCAAGGGGACAGACAGAAAGAGATGCCCGCAAAAGGAAGAGCAGTTCCAGGATAGCCAAGGGAGAGTGAGTTCCGGGAAAGAGGGAGGGAGTGATCGACAGTAGAAAATTCTACAAAAGGGTCATATTAAAAAAGAAAACAACAACAACAAAAACATATCTCCTGGCTTTGGTAACAAGGAGCTAATTTTGAACTTAGGAAAGACCGTTCCTGTGGGGCAATTGAGAGTGGGTGGGAGGCTGAGAATATGTGAGTGGAGATGTCTCAACACCAAGAGGAGGAGGAGGGAGGGAGAGAAGGAAGGAGAGAAGCTACAGCAGGGGGACCGTGGGGGAAAGCAGGGTCTTTTAGGATGGGAGTCACTTGAGAGTCTTCCAATGTGTGGGAAGAATCCAGGAGAGAGTGAGATGGTCAAGGCTGAGTGAAGAGAGAGGAGCAAGGCCCCGAGGAGACACAGACTCAGAGCCCAGGCGGGGGACCCAGACACCTCTGCAACTAAAGAGCAGCCCTGCAGACTGGGTAGGCTGAACCCCAGCAGGAAGGAAGGGAAGCTAAGCAGAACCCCTTCTCCATGGCATCTGTTTTCTTGGGAAGGGAGGTGAGGCTGTCTGATGACAGGGAGAAATGGGTTAGGGACTTGAGGCAAGTCAGAAAGCTGTGAAACAGTTGCTGTGGGGAATGGAAGAGAGAGAGAGAGAGCTTATATCGGGCACATAAAAGGACTGCCAGGCCGGGCAGAGGCCCAGCTGGGATGGAGACCATGAATGTGCACAGGGAGAGAAGCACTGGGTCTGAGTGATGCCCAGGATTCAAATGTGCAGGACGTGGAAATGGATGGCAGGTAGAGGGGAGGGAGGAGTGTCTGCCAGGACCCTCAGGTGCTGGGCTGGGGGACGTGGATGCCATTCAACTCAACTGCACACCTGGGCAGGGACTGGGAGCAAGTCTGGAAGGGAGTTTCAGAGCTGGCTGCCCAGAGACCCTGCTTCCCACCGGTGAGCAGGTACCCCACCCTCCTCATCCCCTCTTCGAAGCCTCTTGCTTTTCACCCTTTCAGTTGCCATGAAAGTTGCCAAACTTGATTGTCTGGCATCTGGAGACCAGAGAGGATGCTGCCTCTGCATTTCAGTCTGTCTCCAGTGCACAGAGCAGAGAGAGGCCGAGCCAGGGACGCAGCCAGGTGCTATCTGAACCTGAACTGACCCTGGGCAGTTCTCGTCCTGTTTCTCTGCCTCAGTGTCCACATCTAGACAATAAGAAGATTGTTTCCAGGAAATTCCGAGGAACCGGGTCAGTGCAGACATCCTTCAAAGTGAAGTTTCACTTACGAGTGTGTTTTTTTTTATAACCTGAGGTGTGGGAGGGGAGGGAGGGGACACCCCAGAGCCGAGCTCAGAAACACAAACCCGTGGTTAGCAGCGAATCGTCTAAACAAGATCTGGATGTGCACCGTTTCCTGTTAATTAATGGCTTCTCTTGGGGTTATTAAGTTAGACTGGGTAGGTGTGTGGCCTTTCTTTCTACTGCCCTTCCAATTAACAGGCACTTTGCTTGGTAAATGTTAATTTAGAGTAATTGGGCGTGCAGATGAGGGACGGGAGCAGGGGAGGGGGGACAATGCTCCCTCTACTGTAGGTTAATTGCTAGTAAGTGCCGTTCCTGCAGCAGCCCTGGTCTCCAATGATTAATGGCCTTGGAGTCCAGGCTGAAACTCCTGAGCGCCAGCAGAGGCTTAACCCTTCAATGACCGAGATGAAGACAGAGAAAAATCTCAGCAGATCTTCCTGGTTTCTGAGCAAGACCTGTGCTGTAATCCTCATGTGCAAGACTGTAAGTCAGATCTCTTCCCACTGGTATGTTCTGAGAGTCAGCTCTCCATCAAGATAATGTTGGAAAGATACTTCATGCCACCATAGCGTTAGCTAACACCTCTATCCCACCGTGTAGTTACCATGGTGAGAACATTTAAGAACTACCCTCTTAGCACCTTTCAAGGGTATAATACAGTATTACTAGCTATAATCACCATGCTGTGCACTTGGTCCCCAAAAATCGTTAATTGTAACTGGAAGGTATACCTTTGGACCAGCATCTCCCCGTTTCCCCCACCTCCCAGCTCCTGATAACAACTATTCTACTGTGTTTCTATGAATCTGGCTTTTTTAGATTCCACATATGCATGATACACGTGTGAAATACATATACAGAATTCGTCTCTTTCTGTCTGACTACTTTCATTTAGCATAATGCTCTCAATGTTCGTCCGTTGCAAAGTTGTTGCAAATGGCAGGATTTTCTTCCTTCTCATGGCTAAATAGTACTCCGTTGTGTGTGTGTGTGTATATAAATATCACATCATCTTTATCCATTCATCCTCTGATGGACACTTGGGTTGTTTCCTTATCTTGGCTATTGGTGAATAACACTGCTATAAATATGGGAGTACAGGTATCTCTTTGAAATCCTGTTTTCATTTCCTTAGGATATAGACCCAGAAGTGGGATTGCTGGATCACATGTAGTTCTGTTTTTAAAAGATATTTATTCCATAAGAATGTCCATCCCCAAGGTGCTCTGAGACTGATCCCATTCACCCCACCCCCAATATACACACCTTTTCCCTCCCTCCTCCCACCCAGGTGGATTCCTGGCTTCTCCCTTCTTTTTAGAAAGGGTAGAAAGTCCCGCGGAGATGCTGTCCAATCTCCAGTGCTTTCCTTCACAAGATCAATTCAGGGCACTGAAATCCAGCATAGGGACTGGCAGTGAGGGAGGGGAAAATGGGCAGAGAGCAGAGAGACCATTCAAGGAGCGTTCAGTAATTAGGTGCATTCTCCAGCTGCGATGTCTGCACTCAGAGCTTCCTCAGGCAGCACCAGGGCTGGGATAACTGCTGAGCCCACTGGGCAGCCACTGGAGCACCAACTCTTGTCATGCAAAGACCTGGAAAGGTACAGCTCGGGAAAAATGGATTTACTGGAATTCCTCACAAGGAGATGATTCTGTGTGGTCACAACACTTCAATAAGTCTCTCTTTTTTAGGTGGGGGAGGAGTAATGAGGTTTCTGAGGGACATGCTTGCAAGAAACCATCTCAGAGCGGAGTGAGTTGAGTTTTGGTTTCACTAGGGGGGTGGTGGGCATGTTTGGAGGTAGAACCCAATTTGTCAGCATAGAAGAGGAGAAGCTGAGTGAGGGCTGTCAGCAGTAGTCCCCCTTCTGAAATGGAGCTTGGCCTCTTCTTTAAACTACAGCTGTTTGGTACAGCACCATTTATGTAAACATGGAGGGGGCTACATGTACGTACGGAGGTGTGTGTATGTGCACATGCATGCACTTGTGCGTGCATGTCCGTGTTGGTCTAGGCATGAAATATCCCTGGAAGAACCCGGCAACATGTCCCCATTGGTTGCCTCTGGGGAGGAGATCTGAGTAGCCTCGGGACCGTCTCAGGAGATAGGATTGGCTGCTGTAAGACGTGACCCCAGAATCCAAAGCTAAAACAAGAAGGCATTTCATTTCTCTCACAAACCAGGGCTGGGAGAGCGGGAAGAAAGGGTCAGGGACTCCCGAGGCTCGTTGCTTTCTGCTACTCTGCTTTCCTCCTCTGTCTGGACAAAGCTGCCTCCCACCGTGTCTGCATTCCAGCCAGTAGGAAAGGGGAAATCAAGGAAGCAGAAGGCACATCCAGGCCATTTCGAGGAGCCACGGGGAGCTTGAGCAGCTGCTTCTGCTCACCTGCCGTTGACTAGAACTCAGTCACTTGGCCACACCCGGGAAGTGTCCTCCTTAGCTGAGAAGTCATGAGCCCAGCTAAAACTTGGAGCTTTATTTCTAAAGAAAGAAGAGGAGACTAGGTATAAGGGGACAGTTAGTAGTCTTTACCTAGAACAGGATAAAAGGGATTTTTTTACTTTATGTATCTGTCTTATACCTTTGGAACCTCATAAATTAAGAATAAGTTTCAAGTTTGAAAACCTTATTATATTAAAAAAAATTTTTTTTAATTTCCATGCATCCTTTAGAAACCTTATTATATTAAAAGTTACAAACTGAGCACATACATCTACGTCTCCACCATACCATGGGCTCATCTAAGGTATTTTTTAAAGAATTAAGTCACATCAGTGCCAGAAAATAAGAGAGCATGCCAGCAGATCAGAGAGTCTGAGAAAATGTAGGAAGCTGGAAAGCAGGTGAGATCGATTGACTGAGAAGGCGCAAAGGCAAACCATACCCCAAACACCAGGACCAAGAACTTCCTTCTCAAGGGCATTCCACAGAAGCTTCAAACTCAGAGCTGAGAACTAGAAAACAGAAACACAGGGCATCATCAGAAGAATTGAGCGGAGAACCCCATACACTGTCCCTTAGCCTGTTTGGGCCCTGACTTTTCTCCTCCCCGCTCCCCCTCCCAACATACCTTCAACCCATAAAAAGCAACTAGTAATAGAAATTTTGTCTCTTGAGTCCCTAGGATCCAAGATTTATTCTCCAAAAAAATGTGGGTGATCTATCCAGGAAGAGATCCTAATGTGGGTGTCGGAACTCAAGAGAGAAGCAGAATAGAGCTTAGAATCACTCCAGACATCCACAACAGACACATATGTCAGGGGTAGGAGGGTGTTTCTCTGCCCAAGAGGAAAACACAGTAAAGTGTTCCAGTGCATTCTTTAAACTTCTCTGGACGTTGGCAAGGCTGGGCAGCCCCAGGTTGCAACGGAGAGGCAAAGCCTGCTGATGACACGGTCCGACCGCTGACGAGCCCGTAGCCAGCCCTCCCTTCAAGGGAGAGGCCTCCTGGGAAATGGGCCCGACCAGCTACCTAGACAGATGAGCCTAGTCTTTCATGTATGAAAGTAGATGAACAGCCATGGGCCACCAGACATTTCAGGAAAACCAAGAGCATGAAAGAGCTAAACAGAGATGAATAAATGGGAGCTATCTCAAAAAAAAAAAAAAAAAAAAAGACACAGTAGGAAACATTCAAGAAGAAATTGCTGACTTTGGAGAGATTTGAAAGAATGCTAAATCTCGAACACAAGGAGCCATAGAATAAGGAATTATTTCTGGAAATTTAAAATGATTGTCAACATTTAAAAAAAAAAACCAACAAACAGGAATAAAAGAGTGGTCGAGACTAAAACCTAGACCAGTTATCTGGAAGTCCATGAAATCTCTTCGAGCACGAGGAAAACACAAAGCAGTGAAAAGTGAAAGAGAAGTCCAGAGACAGAGGAAAGATCCAGGAGGTCACATCCATTCATTCAACAGGAGTTTGAGAAAGAACCAAAATAAAAGGAGAGGGTGTTGGGGTGGATCAAAAACATAATAGAACATTTTTCTGAGCTAGGGAAGACACAAATCTTCAGATTGGAAGAGCCCACCAGGTATGAAGCAGGACGAATAAAAACAAGATCCACTCCAGACACTCGTAGAAATGTCAGAACTCCCAAGGGCAATGATATAGTCTTAAAAGCTTCCAGAAAGGGGGAAAAAAAAAGAGGTCAGCTACAAAGGAATAAGAATCTAACATCAGACTTCCCATCAGAAACACTTTTAAACCATGGCCTTAAATTTCCAAGGGAATGTGAATTTGAGACTAAATTACCCTCCAGGCCAAACCAGCAATCAGTGGGGAGAAGATATTTTCATTTCTGCAAGGAAAGCTTGTAACAGATGTATTCAGATTTACAAATTACTCAGGGAGGGACTTGAATAAAGAAAAAGGGGTAGAAGAATGAGATTTCAGGAAACATGAGATTCAAACAAACTAATAAAAAATATTGATAGCTCAGTAAAAGTGAGGAAAATAAAAATGAAAGTAAAAGACAGCTTTGAACCTTGACAATTGTGTAGTTAAGTGTTAAGTACAAGTGATTTTCTTTCTTTCTTTATAGATTTGATCACATTTTGTTCTGCAGTGATTAATATTTACATAACCACAATATGGTAACATGCTATTTTTATTGGGTTTAAGTATTCAGAAGTTCAAGCCTTAGAAGACTTGCCTGTATAGTTCCGGAACAGAATGTAAATGTTATAAACTGTGCAAGTGGGAAGAATGAAGATCTAATGTACTGATGGAGAGGAACACACACAATGTGAAGAAGCAAACGTAAGTTGTAGAATAATAGAAAGAGTATGACCCCCCATATGTATGCCCAGGAGACTTACGGTTTTTGGTGAGGCCCTGAACAAAAACAACTGGCTGAGGAAAAAGGACTACGTTTTATGGAACCCATAATCTAAAGCTAGAGAGAAACCTCAGCTGCTCTAAATCTTATAAAAACAAAACAAAACAACAACAAAACACCCCATAGACCAAAAAGCAATGAAAGATCAACACTGCCATCTACTGAGGACTTCTTGGACTAAATTGGAATGCTTTTTGTTTTGTTTTGTTTTATAAGTAATAGTACCTTTTGAGACTTGCACAGACCTGAAATCTACTTTATCTTCTCCGGGAGCCTGGATTAGTAGCAATATAAGTTAAGAACTCTGGATCATACAGAGAGATGCTTGGGAAAGCTTGGACAACAGTTTAAGACATGGAGTTTGTTCACCCTGGGAAAGAGCCAACCCAAGGGACATGCTCTCAATTTCTGACATGGCTGTACTGGGGCAAAGGCCTGGTGTGTGGGGCCAATGAGAAGGAGTGATAGGGTACTAGGGAGACCTTTTAATAAGTATTACTTTCTAAAAATAACTTACATTGTCCCCTGAAATAAGGGATGCACCCCGGTCACTGGAGAGGCAGTGGAAGCCTCTATCCTGGAAGTGGCAGAAGGGCTGTCTGTGTGTCTGAGAGTTGCTGGAGCCCATGGCCCCAGCATGCAGCTGTCCAGCACGTACTCATCGGGTGTCTTTATATGTCACAGACCGTGCAAGTCCCTACACCCTGAGTCACAGATCTGACTTACAGAATGACTCAAGCATAGCCGAGGCACCAAGAAGTCCAAGAGGAACCAAACTATATACCTGGTGAGGCATCCTGCCAAACCCAACCTGTGTTTAAGCCAGCGCTGGATTTCCGAACCATGCTTACCGATGCTTAGGACACATTCCTTAAAAACCCAGGCCCTGCAGCCTAACAAATCAAACTCCTGTACCTTTTTGAAGTAAAGGTTGAAAATATTAACACCGCAATAAGATCAAAGCAGACTTCATTCACTTACTGGCTTAAGAAAGAAACAAAATAAAACCTGTATTAGAATCACAAAATATTAGAGCTGGAAAGACTTCCAAAATCATCTGGTTCACTAAACTCATAAGCTGGGCTGAGGTTGGGGATGTTGTCAATAAGAATTCTGGTTGCTTTTTAATTTGGAAGGACAGGACAAGAAAAGAAATAGAAGATGAATAACAGACACAGAATTTGTTTTAAATATTTATTGAGCATGCAAAAATATTCTTTCACTTTAAATAATTTAAATCAAAAGGCGCCAACTTCCATCTTACTAAAAGGTGCTGGGTTCTAAGGAGAGCCCTTTTTTTTTTTTTAATGACATCAAGTATGAGAAGAATACAAAGAATACAAAGAAAGGACAATGGGAAAGGTTCATGGAATAAGTAAACAGAATAGCAAGGGGGAAGCTCTCCAGAGATTGGTGGGGTGGTGGGTAAGGACAAAGAAAAAGGTCTTCTCTAAGAAGACCTGAGGGACCTGGGGGCTGGAATGCCTTTATAAAAAGCTGACAGACCCTCTACTGCGGGATCCCCAGGGCGAAGGACTTTGCTCCTACAAAGGAAATAGCCATCTCCATAGCCGGCTTCTGTCTGATCAGTTATGTTCTTTAAGGATTCCTTTAACTAGACGTTTATTCATTCAACAAACTCTTCTGTTTCGAGAAGAGTTTGCTCTGCTCTGCTGTGCTCTGGACTAGGCAAGAGGTTCACCAAAATGGATGAGCCATGGTCCTCATTCTTGAGGTATTCATATCTAGTGGGCAGAGAGAGCCCTGGGAACCACTCCAGGACATAACATTTATACAAGAAGTTGGAAGGGTCTGTGTAATGTGTGTGACCTGACATGTCTTCCTACACAGAGTGTGGAGGAGACACAAAGAGGACTCCCTGAAGAAGTGGGGTTGTGCTTCTGACAGGGCGCACCAAACTCAGGCCACGCTCCCGGAGAAGCCCAGGGTCCCAGTGGACTTAGCATCCAAATCATCCTGGAACCTATTATGTGAGTTCTGATAATAGGTCCTTGGAAAGGGAAAGATGTGAAAACTATCTGCTTCCTTGAAGGTGAAGAGGGAAGGGGTCCTCTGAATCTCCACGGGGTTAAACCAGGAATGAAGTGAAGTTAGAAGTTGAGCCCAGTGACTTGGAAATACTGCCGGGGATCAGTGATCTACCAACAGGCAGTGTGAGTGAATGTGGAGGAAACGACTTTTGAGCTGGGCTTTGGGGATGATTCAGTTAGCAAGGCAGAGGGCAGGGAAAATATTGTCCCGGTAGCAAGCAGAGCCTGAGCGAAGTGGTAAGAAGCAGGGCATGCTGGGAATATTGGGTGATTCAGCAGAACCAGCGCAGAAAGAATGCCGGATTGAAAGTGTGGCAGAAGATCGTTTTTTCAAACAGATTTATTGAGATATAATTTATACACTCTATAAATCACCCATTATGTGTGTATAATTAATTATTTTTATTGAATTTATAGATTAGTGTATTCATCACCAAAGTTCAGCTTTAAAACATCTCCATCATTGCAAAAAGTTCCCTGGTGGTGTCTGCAGTCTTTTGGCGTGCTTACTTCACTTAGCACGATGGGTTTGAGGTCCATCCATGTTGGCATCATGTACCAGTGGCCTATCCCCTTTGATTGCTGAATAGTAAGCCACTGAATAAATACAACATTTTTTTAAAAACTCAGTTTACCAGCTGGTGGATATTTTGATTTCTTCCATTTTTGGCTGTGATGAACAATGCTGCTATGAGCACTCGCCTACTGTTCTTTGTGTGGATGTTTTCATTTTACTTAAATCAGGGTTGCCAGATTCAGTGAGTAAATGCAGATGCCTGAAACCGTTTAAGTTCAATCCATTTCACCTGCCTTCACTAATCAAGGTCGTTTTAAGACTTGCATGTTCTCCAAGCGGCCTGTAGCCCAAACAATAAGATATTTGCCTGAGTTGTTGTCTAGAAACTTGGAGTCAGCTGCATCTAATTCAAGCTAAGCCAGTTAAGATTGAACTACCGCCCCTTCAACGGGGCATGCGCAAGTGTGACGTGTTCAAACGTGCCGGGGCCTGTAGCCTTGTTACGCCTGCGCAGAAAGGCATTACTGCTCCCACACCTCACACCGCCCTGCTGCTTTCTTGGTTATCCCACAAGTACTCCAGCCCCTTGCCTTGGGGGAGGCAGATTTGAGTTTTGTCCTACCATCTCCTCGCTTGGCTGCCTTGCGAATAAACCCTTTCTTTGCTGCAAGCCTCGGCGTCTCCGCGGTTTGAGTGGGTGTGCGTCCAGCAAGACGAGCCAGCCAGGAGGTAAGTCCAGAGCGGCTTGTGCCCGTGGTTCGTGGGCCCCTTGCGGGTCCTGAGAGCTTAGGCACGAGTCCAAGCAGCTCCTTGGTCTGTTTGCTCCGGGGACCGTCCCCTGGATTTCCCCAGCGAGGTGTCACCATACTTTGACACGTAGTGTCATTTTGCAGCACCCCCCCCCAAAAAAAACTGGGGGATTGGGTTTGGAAGATGTCTTTTGGGTGATTAACCTCGTTAAAGAAACGCAGTCCTGACTGGGTCGTGGGTTGGAGGTCCACCTGGCGGAACTTGGGCAAGCAATATAAAAGGTCACAACCGTGGAGGTGCATGGTACCTGGGTTAGAGGCCGGGGACTTTGTTTTGGGGTCTTGTTTGTTCTGGTCTTGTTTGCCATGTCTGTCTACGTCTGGTTGTCTAAATTGTTAAGAACTGGTTAACTGGGGATTGAGCTTCTTGGGGCCCAAGGAGCACCAGGTAGAGAGGACCTGTAGGGAGATTTTGTTGCCGCAATCACCTGGAAGCAAACCAAATGGGAAATGTTCCTCTTTGCAGCCCTCTAGGCTACATTGTCTGAAACTGGGTAACTTTCAGTTATGAATCCATGGAAAAGCAAGAAAAAGATGGTATTTTTTGTAACACTTCATGGCCTTTAGACTCAGGAGCAAAATGGCCTGAAAATGGATCCTTTATTACAATACAATTTTGCAACTAGATTTATTTTGTAAATGGGATGAAATACCTTTTGTACAGTCTTCTATTGTGTCAGAATACACCTGTGCAAATAGGATGTAAGATTATGACCCAACAGGAAGGACAGCAAAGAAACTTCACTTGGAAGGAAGGAGGCCTTGCTGTTAATTCAGTCAAACACTGACTGCTCCTCCCCCACCCCCACAGCCAACACCTGAGCCACAGCCTCAGGCTCGTCGCCAAACCCTTCCCCCAACCCCACCCGCCGCCAGTCTCTGAGGGACTAGAAATAGGAGATAGAGGTGGTCTCCCCCTCTCATACCGGCCAGGAAGCTACCCAAACTCAGGTGGGACAGTATTACTTAAGGCAAGTGCCCAGCTGGGTGGTGTGACTGCTGAAACTGAGCAGCTGATGATCTGGGCCCACTCCCCTTTTCAACTTCGGATTTACTTAATTGGAAGAACAATATGCCAACTTACAGAGATGACCCAAAGAGAATGGAAAATCTTTTTTCATCTAATTTTTTGTGACCCATAAACTGACCTGGGCAGATGTTCAAAATTTACTAAATACCCTCCCTTCCTCACTTCACAAGACTGTCGGATGGTGCTGGATAAAGCCAGGGAGGAGGCAGATGGGCTTCATACAGAAACCCTGACAGCCCGGTACAGGATGCCATAAGTGTAGCTGGACCAACAGTGGGTCCTAATTGGGATGTAATGGTGGGAGAGGCCAAACCTTGAACACTATCCAGGTCTCATTCTAGCAGGATTGTGAAGAAGGGTGCCAGCACAAAGAAGCCTTAATAAAGAACAGGAGGTAAAAGAAACCAAATGAAAATCCCTCAGAATTTCTAGAAAGGGTCTTTAGAGCATATAGGCATATGCAGTTGCACATGACTTTACAGTACCCCTGATACACAGAGGAAAGTGCCAAAGGTGGAAGGGGTATCAGGAATGTGGATGTCTCAACTTGTCGAAATTGCTTTCAGAATTTTTAGTGGCAGGGACCGAATTCTCTCCTACATAGCCTCTCCAACATTTATTTGTAGACTTTTTGGTGATGGCCATTCTGACAAGTGTGAGGTGATACCTTATTGTGATTTTGATTTGCATTTCTCGAATTAGTAATGTTGAGCATCTTTTCATGTGCCTGTTAGCCATCTGTATGTCTTTGGGAAAATGGCTACAAATTTTCACCCGTTTCTTGATTGGATTGGTTTTATTTATTTATTTTGATACTGAGTTGTACGAACTGTTTGTATATTTTTGGATATTAACCCTTGTCAGTTGCATCATTTGCAAATATTTTCTCCTGTTCTGTAGGTTGTCTTTTTATTTTATTGATAGTTTCCTTTGTTGTGCAGAAAGCATTGTTGATCAGGTCCCATTTGTTTGGTTTTGCTTTTCTTTCTTTTGCCTTAGACTGATCCAAGAAAGTATCGCTACAATTTATGTTAGAATGTCCTGCTGATATTCTCTTCTAGACCATTTTGTGTTTATTTTCCTATGTGGTGTAAAAGAATGTTCTAATTTCATTGTTTTGCATGTGGCTATGCAGTTTTCCCAGCCTGACTGGTTGAAGAGATTGTCTTTTGTCCATTGTATATTCTTGCCTCCTTTGTCTTTGACTGTAGATGTGTGAGTTTGTTTATGGTCTCTCTATTCTGTTTCATTTGTCTTTGTCTGTTTTTGTGTCAGTACCATGCTATTATTTTTTAACATTTTTTATTGATTTATAATCATCTTACAATGTTGTGTCAAATTACAGTGTAGAGCACAATTTTTCAGTTATACATGAACATATATATATTCATTGTCACGTTTTTTTTCTGAGCTACCATAAGATCTTGTATATATTTCCCTGTGCTATACAGTATAATCTTGTTTATCTATTCTACAATTTTGAAATCTCAGTCTATCCCTTCCCACCCCTTCCCCCCTTGGCAATCACAAGTTTGTATTCTATGTCTGTGAGTCTATTTCTGTTTTGTATTTATGCTTTGTTTTTGGTTTTTTTTTAGATTCCACATATGAGCGATCTCATATGGTATTTTTCTTTCTCTTTCTGGCTTACTTCACTTAGAATGACATTCTCCAGGAGCATCCATGTTGCCACAAATGGCGTTACGTTGTCCGTTTTTATGGCTGAATAGTATTCCACTGTATAAATATACTACCTCTTCTTTATCCAGTCATCTGTTGATGGACATTTAGGCTGTTTCCATGTCTTGGCTATTGTAAATAGTGCTGCTATGAACATTGGGGTGCAGGTGTCTTTTTGAAGTAGGGTTCCTTCTGGATATACGCCCAGGAGTGGGATTCCTGAGTCATATGGTAAGTCTATTCTTAGTCTTTTGAGGAATCTCCATACTGTTTTCCACAGTGGCTGCACCAAACTGCATTCCCACCAGCAGTGTAGGAGGGTTCCCTTTTCTCCACACCCTCTCCAGCATTTGTCATTTGTGGATTTTTGAATGATGGCCATTCTGACTGGTGTGAGGTGATACCTCATTGTAGTTTTGATTTGCATTTCTCTGATAATTAGTGATACTGAGCATTTTTTCATGTGCCTATTGATCATTTGTATGTCTTCCTTGGAGAATTGCTTGTTTAGGTCTTCTGCCCATTTTTGGATTGGGTTGTTTGTTTCTTTCTTAAGTCGTATGAGCTGCTTATATATTCTGGAGATCAAGCCTTTGTTGGTTTCATTTGCAAAAATTTTCTCCCATTCCGTAGGTTGTCTTTTTGTTTTACTTATGGTTGCCTTTGCTGTGCAGAAGCTTGTAAATTTCATTAGGTCCCATTTGTTTATTCTTGCTTTTATTTCTATTGCTTGAGTAGACTGTTCTAGGAGAACATTTTTGAGATGCATGGTAGATAATGTTTTGCCTTTATTTTCTTCTAGGAGGTTTATTGTATCTTGTCTTATGTTTAAGTCTTTGATCCATTCTGAGTTTATTTTTGTGAATAGTGTAAGGGAGTGTTCTAGCTTCATTGCTTTACATGCTGCTGTCCAGTTTTCCCAGCACCATTTGCTGAAGAGACTGTCGTTACTCCATTGTATATTCTTGGCTCCTTTGTCGAAGATTAGTTGACCAAAAGTTTGTGGGTTCATTTCTGGGCTCTCTATTCTGTTCCATTGGTCTGTATGTCTGTTTTTGTACCAATAGCATGCTGTCTTGATGACTGTAGCTCTATAGGATTGCCTGAAGTCTGGGAGAGTTATTCCTCCAGCCTCTTTCTTTTTCTTCAATAATGCTTTGGCAATTCTAGGTCTTTGATGGTTCCATAGAAATTTTATTATGATTTGTTCTAGTTCTGTGAAATATGTCCTGGGTAATTTGGTAGGGATTGCATTAAGTCTGTAGATTGCCTTGGGCAGTGTGACCATTTTAACAATATTGATTCTTCCAATCCAAGAGCATGGCATATCTTTCCATTTTTTAAAGTCTTTAATTTCCTACATCAATGGTTTATAGTTTTCTGTGTATAATTCTTTCACCTCCTTGGTTAGGTTTATTCCTAGGTATTTTATTACTTTGGGTGTTATTTTAAAGGGGATTGTTTCTTTCTTTTTCTGTTGATTCATTGTTAGTGTAAAGAAATGCAACTGATTTTTGAACGTTAATCTTGTAACCTGCTACTTTGCTGAATCCTTCGATCAGCTCTAGTAGTTTTTGTGTGGACCTTTTAGGGTTTTCTATATATAGTAACATGTCATCAGCATATAGTGACACTTTTACCTCTTCTTTTCCAATTTGGATCCCTTTTATTTCTCTCTCTTGCCTGATTGTTGTGGCTAGGACTTCCAAGACTATGTTGAATAGGAGTGGTGGTAGTGGGCATCCTTGTCCCAGATTTTAGTGGGAAGCTTTTGAGTTTTTGAAGCTGTCCAGTCCTGGACTTTTATTTGTAGGGAGGTTTTTTATTGCTATTTCAATTTCATTTCTAGTGATCGGTTTGTTCAAATGGTCAGTTTCTTCTTGATTCAGTCTTGGTGGACTGTATGTTTCCAGAAACTTGTCCATCTCCTCTAGGTTATCCAGTTTGGTTCCATATAGCTTTTCATAATATTCTCGTATGATATTCTGTATTTCTATTTTATTTGTTGTAATTTCTCCATTTTCCTTTCTTATTTTGCTAATTTGTGCTCTCTCTTTTTTCTTCTTTGTGAGTTTGACCAGAGGTTTGTCGATTTTATTTACTTTTTCAAAAAAAAAGCTTTTGGTTTGATTGATTTTTTTCTGTGGTCTTTTTAACCTGTATTTTATTTATTCCGTCATAATCTTTATAATTTCCTTCCTTCTGCTGCCTTTTGGGGTTTTTGGTTCTTCTTTTTCTAGTTCATTCAGCTGGTGGGTTAAATTGTTTATTTGAGATTGTTCTTTTTTGAGGAAGGCCTGTATCGCTATAAACTTCCCTCTTAGCACTGCCTTTGCTGTGTCCCATAGATTTTGAGTGGTTGTGCTTTCATTGTCATTTGTCTCAAGGTATTTTTTAATTTCAGCTTTGATTTCCTCATTGACCCATTGGTTTTTTTAATAGCGTATTGTTTAATCTCCATGCTTTCCTTTTTTTCTCCTTTGTTTCTCTCTGTTGATTTCTAGTTTCATGGCATTGTGGTCAGTAAAGATGCCTGAGATAATTTCTATCTTCTTAAAATTGTTGAGGTTTCTTTTGTGCCCAAGTACAAGATCAATCCTAGAAAATGTTCCATGTGCACTTGAAAAGAATGTGTATCCTATTTTGGGGGGGTGTAATGCTCTGAAAATATCCACCAAATCTAATTTTTCTGTTGTATTATTTAATTTCTCTGTTGCCTTGTTTATTTTCTGTCTGGAAGATCTGTCTAGTGATGTTAATGCGGTGTTAAAACCTCCAACTATGATTGTATTTCCATCAATATCCCCTTTTATCTCTGTTAGTAATTGTTTTATGTACTTAGATGCTCCTATATTGGGTGCATATATATTAACAAGTGTAATATCCTCATCTTGTATCACTCCTTTAATCATTATAAAACGTCCTTCTTTATCTTTCTTTATGGCCTTTGTTTTAAAGTCTGTTTTAAAGTCTGTTTTATCTGAAATCAGTACTGCTACACCTGTTTTTTTGGCTTTTCCATTTGCATGGAATATCCTTTTCCATCCTTTCACTCTCAATCTATATGTGTCCTTCTTCCTAAAGCGGGTCTCTTGTATGCAGCATATTGAAGGTTCTTGCTTTATTATCCAGTCTGCCACTCTGTGTCTTTTGACTGGAGCATTTAGTCCATTAACGTTTACAGGAATTAATGATAGATGTGTGTTTATTGCCATTTTGAACTTACCTTTGCAGTTGATTTGGTATTTCCTCTTTGTTCCTTTCTTCTTCCTTTTGTGGTTTGGTAATTGTCCTTTGTGTTATCATGGATTTTATTTAGTTTTTGTGACTCCCTTGTAAGTTTTTGGCTTGTGGTTACCCTTTTTTGTAAGTCTATTAGCCCATTACTATAACTGTTTTTATTAAACTGATAGTAATATGATCTCAAACCCATCCTACTGAGAACAAAAAATTTTAAAAAGAGAGAAAAAAAATTCTATATTTTCCTGCCTCCCTCTCCCACTCTCAGTGATTTAGATGTCTTCTTTTACAATTTTGTGTTTATTTTATTTGTAATTCATGAGTTATCACCTTTCCAGTTGTGAGTTTCTCATTTCTGTAACATCCTGTTGCTTTTCTATTTAGAATAAGTACCATGCTATTTTGATTACTGCAGCTTTGCAGTCAGGGCCAGCGATACCTCCACCTTTGTTTCCACTGCCCGTCCCCTCTTCAAGATTGCTTAAGCAATTCAGGGTCTTTTTTGACTCCGTGTAAATTTTAGGATTATTTGTTCCAGTTCTGTGAAAAATGTCCAGCGTACTTTGATAGGAATGACATTAAATCTGTAGATTCCTTTGGGTAATATGGCCATTTTATTAATTTTTCCAATCCAAGAGCATGAGATATCTGTTCATTTCTTTGAATCATCTTCAGTTTTCTTCATCAGTGTTTTTATAATTTTCAGAGTATGGGTCTTATACCTCCTTGGTTAAGTTTATTCCTAGGTATTTTATTTTTTTGATGTGATTTTTAAATGGGATTGTTTTACTTTCTCTTATATTTTATAATTAGTGTATGGAATGCAACAGACTTTTTTATATTAATCTTGTACCCTGTGACCTTACTGAATTCATTTATTCTAATAGTTTTTGTGTGGAGACTTTAGGGCTCTTGATGTAGAGTATCATGTCATCTGCAAATAGTGACAGTTTTACCTCTTCCCTTCTCCTGGGTGCCTTTTATTTCTTTTTCTCATCTGATTGCTATGGCTAGGACTTCCAATACTGTGTTAAATAGAAGTAGAGTGGGCATCCTTGTTCCTGAATTAAGTGGGGAGGCTTTCAGCGTTTCATTGTTGAGTATTACGTTGGCTGTGGGTTTGTTGTGAATGGCCTTTATCATGCTGATACTCCCTCTGTACTCATTTTGATAGTTCTTATCATGAATGGACGTTGACATGTGTCCAGTGCTTTTTCTGCATCTATTGAGATAATTGTGTGATTTTTTAATTCTTTCATTAATGTGGTATATCACATTTTTTGTTGTGTGTGTGTGAATGAACTATGCTTGTGACCCTGAAATAAATCAAACTTGATCATGGTGTATAATCCCTTTTATGTATTGTTAGATTCAGTTTGCTAATATTTTGAGGATTTTTGCATCTATATTCATCAAGGATATTGGCCTGTAATTTTTTTTATAGTGTCTTTGTCTGGTTTTGGTATCAGGGTAACGGAGGCCTTACAGGATGAATTTGAGAGTATTCCCACCTCACATTTTTGGAATAGTTTGAGAAGGATAAGTACAAATTCTTTATGTATTTTGTTTAATTCCCCAGTGAAGCAGTCAGGTCCTGGTCTTTTGTTTGCAGGGAGGTTTCTTGTGCTGGTGGTGGTTTTGTGTTTTAACAGATTCTGTTTCATGTCTAGTGATTTGTCTGTTTCTTCTTGACTCAGTTTTGGCAGGCTGTGTGTTTCTAGAAATTTGTCCATTTCTTCAAGGTTGTCCAATTTGTCAGCATGTAACTGTTCCTAGCATTCTCGTGCTTTTTGATCTCTGTGGTATCGGTTATTTCTCCTTTCATTTATTTTGTTTATTGGGGTCTTCTCTCTTTTCTTCTTGGTGAGCCTGGCTAAAGGTTTATCAATTTTTTAATCTTTTTTTAAAAAACAGGTCTTGATTTCATCTTTCCTTTTTTTTGTATTTATATATATTTTTTATTGAAGTATAGTCCATTTACAAGGTGTCAATTTCTGGAGCACAGCATAATGTTTCAGTCATACATGAACATACATATATTAATTTTCATATTCTTTTTCACCGTGTTACTACAAGATATTGAATCTGTGCTATAGTTCCCTGTGCTATACAGTAGGACCTTGTTTATCTGTTTTATGTATGTTAGTATCTGCAAATCTCCAACTCCCCATTTATCCCTTCCCACCCCTCTTCCCCAACTGGTAACCAAAAGTTTGTTTTCTATGTCTGTGAGTCTGTTTCTGTTTTGTAAATAAGTTGGTTTGTCTTTTTTTGGTTTAGATTCCACATGTAAGTGGTATCATATGGTATTTTTCTTTCTCTTTCTGGCTTACTTCACTTAGAATGACAATCTCCAAGTCCATCCATGTTGCTGCAAATGGCATTATTTTATTCTTTTTTATGGCTGAGTGGTATTCCGTTGTATAAATGTACCACAACTTCTTTATCCAGTCATCTGTCGATGGACATTTAGGTTGTTTCCATGTCTTGGCTGTTGTAAATAGTGCTACTGTGAACATTGAGGTGCATGGGTCTTTTTGAATTAAGGTTCCCTCTGGATATATACCCAGGAGTAGGATTGCTGGATCATGTGGTAAGTCTGTTTTTAGTTTTTTGAGGAATCTCCATACTGTTTTCTGTAACAGCTACCCCAAACTACATTCCCACCAACAGTGTAGGAGGGTTCCCTTTTCTCCACACCCTCTCCAGCAATTATCGTTTGTGGACTTTTGAATGATGGCCATTCTAACTGGTGTGAGGTGATACCTCATTGTAGCTTTGATTTGCATTTCTCTGATGATTAGTGATATTGAGCATTTTTTCATGTGCCTATTGGCCATTTGTATGTCTTCATTGGAGAATTGCTTGTTTAGGCCTTCTGCCTATTTTTGCATTGGGTTGTTTGGTTTTTTTTGTTATTAAGTTGTATGAGCTGTTTATATATTCTAGAAATTAAGCCCTTGTCAGTCTCATCTTTTGCAAGTATTTTCTCCCATTCCATAGGTTATCTTTTTGTTTTGCTTGTAGTTTTCCTTTGCTCCATGTAAATTTTAATATGATTTGTTCTAGTTCTGTGAAAAATGTCCTGGGTAACTTGATAGGGATTGCATTAAATCTGTAGATTGCTTTGGGCAGTGTGACCATTTTAACAACATTGATTCTTCCAATCCAGGAGCATGGGATATTTTTCCATTTCTTTAAGTCTTCTTTAATTTCCTTAATCAGTGTTTTGTAGTTCTTCATGTATAAGTCTTTCACCTTCTTGGTTACATTTATTCCTAGATATTTTACTACTTTAGGTGCTATTTTAAAAGGGATTGTTTATTTTCTTTTCCTGTTGATTCATCATTAGTGTAAAGAAATGCAACATATATGCACTCAATATAGGAGCACCTAAATATATAAAACAAATACTAACAGACATAAAGAGAGAAATTGATGGGAATACAATGATAGTAGGAGACTTTAACACTCCACTAACATTCTTGGACAGGTCATCCGGACAGAAAATCAATAAGGCAATGGAGATACTAAATGACACAAATAGAACAGTTGGACTTGGTTGATATTTTTAGGACATTACATCCCCCCAAAACAGAATATACATTCTTTTCAAGTGCTCATGGAACATTCTCTAGGATAGACCACATACTTGGGCACAAAAGAAGCCTCAACAAATTTAAAAGGATGGAAATTATTTCAAGCATCTTCTCTAACCACAATGACATGAAACTAGAAATCAACCACAGGAAAACAAATGAGGAAAAAATGACAGCATGGAGACTAAACAGTATGTTCCTAAAAAACTAATGGGTCAATAATGAAATCAAAGAAGAAACTAAAAAATACCTTGAGACAAATGGCATGAAAACAGAACCACACAAAATCTATGGGATGCAGAAAAAGCAATCCTAAGGGAAGTTCATAATGATACAGGCCTTCCTCAAAAAACAAGAACAATATCAAATAAACAACCTACCCTATCATCTAAAAGAACTAGAAAAAGAACAAACAAAATCTAAAGTCAGCAGAAGGAAAGAACTAATAAAGATTAGGGAGGAGAGATAAAAATAGAGATTTAAAAAAAACAGAAAAAAATCAAATCAAACCAAGAGCTGGTTTTTTGAAAGAGTAAACAAAATTGACAAAACTCTGACCAGGCTCACCAAGAAGGAAAGAGAGAGGACACAAATAAATAAAATAAATGAAAATGAAGAAATTACAACCACCACAGAAATACAAAAAAGTCATAAGCGTATATGTCTTCCTGGGTAGAATATCCTAGGTTGCAGGCTCTTCCCCTTTCAGGACTTTGAACATATCATACCATTCCTTCTGGTCTGCAAAGTTTCTGCAGAGAAATCAGCTGATAGCCTTACAGCGATTCCTTTGTGTCTGAATCTGTTTTTCTCTTGCTGCCTTTAGGATTCTGTTTAACTTTTGCCATTTTAATAATGATATGTCTTGGTGTAGGTTTGTTTGAGTTCATCTTGCTTGGGACCCTCTGTGCTTCCTGTACCTGAGTATCTGTTTCCTTATTTAGGCTTGGAAAGTTTTCAGCCATAATTCTTCAAATACCTTTTCAATCCCATTCTCTCTCTTCTGGAACCCTTATTATGTGTTTGTTGGCACATTTTATATTATTACATAGATCTCGTATGTTGCTTTCATTTGTTTTTCTGCCTGCTGATATAATTGGGTGATTCTCCTTTATTCTGTGTTCCAGATCACTTATGTTACCGAGTCAGCAATCATTTCTCTTATCTCAGAAATAGAATAATGTATTTCTGATTAGGTCTTCTTTATAGTTTCTAGTTCCTTGTTAAAATGATCAGTGTTTATATCAATACTCTTAGTTCAGTTAGCATTTTTATTACTAACTTTGTAACCTAGTGTCTGGTAGACTGATTATTTGTTTCATTATTTTTCAGGGGTTTTCTCTTGCTCGTTTAATTGGGGTTCCTCTGCCTTTTCATTTTACTTAACTTTTTCTGTCTCTGAATTTACGTGAAAGTTGTCTATTGGGGTATTGAAGGGTGTTTTTGTGTGGAAGCATCCCTATGTAGACTGCATGTGCCCAGTGTCTTTGGTGCAAGGGCTAGATTTGATGTGGATATCAGTCACATCCTTCCTCAGGGTCTGCTGGCCACTATGATTGGAGGTGTGACTGGTTTTGGAGAAGCTAAAGCCTGCTCAGAGT
The DNA here is from genome assembly GCF_009834535.1 of Camelus ferus. NCBI lineage: Eukaryota > Metazoa > Chordata > Mammalia > Artiodactyla > Camelidae > Camelus > Camelus ferus. The sequence goes on along the minus strand of NC_045699.1, from coordinate 46,810,160 downwards.
GTGCGGTGGGACTTCCTCTCTGCTCAATGTCTGTTTCAGCCATCCCTGGGGTGGGGGTCAGCTCCCAAGTTGCTGGAGCAGAAGCCCTGAGGTTCAGGCTCAAGCAGTCTCTGTTACCTTTAAGTGTTTTCCCTCCGCCCCGCACGGGGGCTTTTGCCCTGAAGGAGAGGAGTGCTGCAGTAGGTGAGGCCCACGTGATTACAGAGGTCTCATGTGCTGCCTGTGTAGGTGTCTGTGGCTCTGCTCAGACACAGCCGAAGCTTGTGTCTTTTCCTCTGCTGTGTTTTCCCAGATCTAGTGCAATGTTGTGGCATGGAGTGGGTGGAGCCAGAGTGTTTGCTAGGCTGGGACTGGGGTTTGGGGCATTGTGGTTGCAGGAATTGAAGCAGCTGCACTGCTGTCAGAGGTCTATGCTGCTTTCCTAGCACAGTTTGAGAAAGCACCAACAGTGACTGCCACCATCCCACCTGGACCACACTCCAGGTCCCCAGGGCTGCTTTGGTGTCCTGAGATCAAGTCTGTTCTCAGGACCTGGCAGCCCTAGATCTGATGCCATGTTACGGTGCAGAGTGGGCAGGCTCAGTGTTCACTGCACTGGGAGCAGGGATCCTGGTATGTTGGTCATGGGAGTTTGAGTGGCTGGGCTGCCTACTGTGGCTCTGTTTGAGTAACTGCCAACAGTAGTCGCTGCCGCCCCACCTGGACCACACCCCAGCCCCTCCAGGCCACCTGTGTCCCTAGATAGTCTTTTCCCAGGACTCAGCTGCTCTAGATCCTGTGCCAGCCTATGGTGTGGAGTGTGTGGGGCCTGGGTGTTCCCCCAAGTAGGACTGGGGAATGCAGGAGGCAGCAGCCACTAGGGCAGACCTCTCTCTGCTCTGTCTGTTGGCAAGCCAGCATCTGCGCACTCGTAGCAAGTGGAGCCTAGGCTTCTCCAGCCTTTCTGTCTCAGTGGTTCTCCCAGCAGCCAAGGGTGCTTGTCTCTCCTACATAGGACCTCACAACTGAGACACTCAGTCTTTGGCTCAACCTACTCACTCCCCAGGGTGAGAGGCCACCTATGCAATCTTTCGTTTCCTCTTAAGACTCCTCAGAGGCACAGGTCCCGACCCAGTGCTTTTTTCCCTGTCTTATCTGGTTACTTGGGAATCTTTCTTGCAGCCTTGGTTGTACTTCTGCCAGTTTCCAGTTAGTTCTGCATGAAAATTGTTCCACATGTAGATGTATTTTTGATATTTGTGAAGATGAGCTCCACATCCTACGCCATCTTGATACCCCCTCTCTATATTTAACTAATGAAGAAATTATCCATGAGAAGAGAAACTGTTTTCCAAAGGGCCTGTACCATTTTAAATTCCATCAATGTATGAAGATTCTAATTTCCAGTCCTCACCAACACTTGGTATTGTCTTTTAAAATTATTCTTATAGCCATTATAGTGTGAAGTGGGTGCTTATTGTGGTTTTAATTTTATCAACAGTCTTAAATTGTTTACTAGCTATTCATGTATCTCATGGAAAATGTCTCAAAGTTTTTGGCCACTTTTGATTGGATCATTTGTCTTGAGTTATGGGAGTTCTTTATTCTGAATATGTCTTTTATCAGATACATGATTTGTAAACTTTTCCCCTCAGTTTTCAGTTCTTTCCCCTTAACAGTGATTCTTTTCTTAAGCTCAAAAGATTTTAACTTTGTCCAGTTTATGAACATGTTTTAAATTTTGCTTTTGGTGTCACACTGAAGTCTTGGCCTAATGAAAGGTCACAAAAGATTTTCTCCCACTTTCTTCTAGAAGTTGTGTAGCCTTTGCTTTTTATCTTTAGGTCTCTAATGAGGTACGGGTCTTCCTGTCTTCTGTTTTCATATGCATACCCACTTGTCCCAACACCTTGTATTGAAGACTGTTCTTTCACAGTCTGAAATGTCTTGGCACATATGTCAAATCATTTGGTCATATATTTACAGGTTTATTTCTGAACTCTGAATCCTGTGCCATTGCTCTGTATGCCTGTCCTTATGCCAACAAACACTGTCTTGATTATTGCACCTTTTTAAGGTTTGAAATTGCGTAGGGGAATTCCTCTAATCTTCTTTTTCAAAATAATTTTGGCTATTTGAGGTACTTAGCATTTCCAAGGATCAGTTTATCAATTTCTAAACAAAGTCTGCTAGAATATTGGTATGGATTGAATTGAAGCTAGAGAACACTTTGGGGAGAACTATCATAACAGTTTTGAATCTTCTAATCCACAAAAATTTGGGATGTTTCTTCATTTAGATCTTTAACTTCTCTCAGTAATTTTTACACTTTTTCAGTGAAACTTATTCTTGTATTTCTGATGCTATTATGAGTGGAAGTTTTTAATTCTAAGGGGATTGTTTATTGCTAATAGAGAATTTCAACTGATTTTTGTATATTGATCTTGTATTATATAACCTTACAATTTATTCTGGTAGCTATTTTGTGGATTTCTGAGGATCATACAAGATCATGTCATTTATGAATAGTTTTACTTTTTCAGATTTGAATGCCTTTAATCTTTGGATCAGGGAGAGATCAGGAACTGGATAGAACCGCCACTACAATGTTGAATAAAAATGTGTGGATATTCTTGACTTGCTCCTGGTTTCAGGAGGAAAGCACTCTTTCATCATTAACTATATTAGCTGTGGAATTTTCATAGATTGAAAAATCCTTCACTTAGGTTGAGGAAGTTGCCTTATATTCCTAGTTTCAATTTTTATCTTGAATGGGTGTTGAGTTCTGTCGAATGCTTTTTCCTGTGTCTGTTTAGTTGGCCGTGTGGATTTTATCATTTTATTAATATGGTATAAAACTTTTTGGATGTGAAATCGCATTTGCAATTCTAAGATATATATTTGGTCCAGTGTATAAACCTTTTTACTTGCTGCTGCATTCAGTTTGCTAATAGTGTGAAGGATTTTTGCATCTCTTTTCATGAGATCTAAATACCTTTCCAAATATGTGTATTTAAAACTAAATTTTCCTCTCAGCACTACTTTAGCTGAATACTATAAAGTTCAATATGCTCTATCAAATCCACACCCAGGTCATCTTCGGCCATTCCATAGAGGATTGGCAGGCTCCTCTCTGCCCTGTGTACCTTCTTAGAGCATCTTCAGTTAGTCACTATCCATTCTAGTTGCAAAAATCAGGTGAGATCGTGCATATAAAAGTACTTGGACAAAACTCAAACGCTAGATATTGGCAAGTACAGTCATCTCTCACATCTGGAATTAAATCTCAAAAGTGCATTTAATCCATCACTCATTGCCCACATCTATTCCAGCTTGTGAATCCAGTGACCATATGATTTCTCTTGTGGGTATGAGGAGTGTCAAGCAGCAGCTCTAACTTTAGTGTTGATAGCCATAACCTTTCCCAGAGTTTTTTCTTTAAAACATCTAACATTACCAAGCCACAGCTCCCTGCACACCATCTAGTACAGCACTAATACCCCAAGTGCTGTCTACCACAGTCTGTGCGCATCACTGGTCCACACCAGTACTCTCCTTTTATCCCCTATTTTTCTTACACTCCCTCAACCATTTCTTTTCCCTTTTCCTTCTTTGAAATAGTTAAATTGCCAATCCCTCTTATAATTCTATTCTTTCACAGTAAGAAAGTAAATAGTCATCTTACAAGATTTTTTCCATTTCTAACTCTTAAAAAAGTCATACATGTCTGAGCCCTACCTTTTGTAACATCACATTCTTCTACGCACTTTTCAGAAAAGCCCCACTGTTTTCTATGTCCTCAAATAAGAAATAAAAAAGCCGAGTTGCAAAATCTGTGCATCAGGCCGTATATGTAAAATCACTTTCTCTAAATTAGGAAACCCTAAAGGCAGAAGAGATTACTAGATAGAGATAAAGCTAATTCTCCCTTCTATTAGTCTTATAAAACTACATGCTTTAAAGATAATCTTTCTTCTAATTTCTGACAAAAGCTCTACATCCTAGTGATGTCTTTATTATGGGGGTGGGGGTGGGTACTCCTAAACCCAGTCTCTGAATTAAAGCGACTAGACTTGAATGAAAGAGCAATCCAGTCTGCACTCCCTCCCAGCGTTTGGGGGCCGCCTCTCCTCCCTCTACCACTTCCTCAGTTCTCTGGTCAGCCAAGTTCTCACTCCCAGGAGACGGACTATTCAAATCTACTCGAAAAAAAGCTTCAACAAATTTTTTTTCTCACAAATCCTTAAATTAGGAAAGAAGATGAAAATTAATTTCCTTTGAAAATCATTGAAAACCTTTAAGAATCAAAATAACACCGCTGGAACACAAACTTAGCAAATCTGCTGAACCAGAGGCAAAAGCATTTCACACGTAGACATGTCTCATCCTCTCTGCTGACAGAACCACCCTCAAGCAAGTGGAAAGAAACCTGCACACACGCAGATGCATCTTTGGACAGACAGGCATTTCTCCAATATGTTATAATAATGCTGTAATTTGTACTGGAGAGTCATGCAAAGACGCTAGTCTCTACCTATAGCAACTCCATCACATTACAGCATGGCTGACTCCAATACACACTTGATTTTAAATTATGCCGCTAGCACTTGGGAAAAAAAGGTAATTTATTTGCATTGCTTCCATTTGTCTACTATAGTGTTAGGACTGGACATAAGCATTATCTTCTACTTCCTATTTACAGTTCATTGAGAATATTACTACAAATACAATATACAATTGTTAAAAACTTATGGGGAACTGAAGTTTGATTTTCTCTCGTCTTTACAGGCTTCTCAAAATCATTCAACTTAAATGAAAATTTATATGGACATTTTCTGTACACATCTTAAAGGGCAGAGATTACAGTAGTAAAGCCAAAAGAATTTTGCACAAATACAATAAAATACAGAAAACAAAGTATACATGATGTTATTTGGGGTACAAATATAAACAATACAGTACCATTGGAGTAATTTAGCAACTTAATACTCATTCTTTATAGAAATAAAACTGCAAACCTGGAGAATGCTCTGACAAATATTAAACATCGTATATACAATGAGGTAAATGTACCTTGGTCTCTTGAGAGGTAATTTAAGTTTAAAGCAATTGATATTTTGAAGCATCTCCTTGACATATAAAGAAATATCAAACACCCCATTCCATTGGCACAATGTGAAAAAGGGATATCAAAACACAGTTCATGATATTCAATTCACAAATCTTGTTTAAAAATAAAAACATTCGCTGAAGTTCTTTTTAAGCTTTAAGAAACAGGTTGAATGTTATTAACTATTTTTTAAAGTTCACAATTGAAAATAAGACTGCATAATAGGGTTGAAAAGTTCAAATGTACTGACAATCCTCAGAATGTCCCGAAGTCCAGCATTCCTAGAGAGAGGGCCATGGGTATTCCAGCATTCCCAAACAGACACAAGAAGCCGCAGTACACGTCATGAGCTATCCTTTAGAATCTCAAAAACATCTGAGTTGGCATTTCCTGCCAAGCTGTGACAGAACCATTATTTGGGCTCTCCACCATCTGGAGCCAGAGCACTGCCGTGGTCAAGAAACAGTTTATTGTCAATCACTCTTTCAGTGCAGGAATTAAAAACTCTTGATATGACATATCTAGTGGAATACTAATTTTGTTGTGCATTTTACTTAGCACTTTGTCATCTTGTTTTACAAAATACTCTTAACATGACAGTTCTCTGATGTAGGGGGTGAAAAAGGCAACTCATGGATGAGCTGCAAAATGATCACATGAATTTTATAGTAAGAACTGAAATTTAGAATTCTTGAGGCCATGGCACTGTATACTGACTCAAGGCACTTCTGGAGCATAACTACAGGCTCAGCTCTTTGGACCCTACCCTGCCGTACAGAGGATACAAATGGCCATTGCTTCTGGCATGACTCCCACTGCCACAGCTACCACCTACTCAGAGTCAAGGACCAGCAGGAAGACAGGTTAGGAGAAAAAGAGCCAAGGGTATGAAGAAAGGACCAGGGATGTCTACTAGGTCATACCCCTCCCATCCCCACTCCTCTGGGAGCACTGACAAAATGGAAGTGGACAGATAATTTGCCTGAAGGTATATCTTAGCCAAGTTGATTCTTGGAAAGTGAGCATCTGAAGATAGGCAGTATAAACAAAGGCTTGTGTTCTTAAATGGTAAAAATTAATTCTCTAGTCAAATTTTTCTGCAATTTATAGCCACAGTAATCGTGATCTATAAATCTTGTTACTTTAATTTTCAATATTACCCAGTTGCAGTTTATCAAACTGCCATTAGCCAAAAAAGGAATTAAAGTAACATGTAAACCCAATTTTGAACTAAATTCCAACTTTTAAAAAAATTCCCTGATTCATCAAAAGTACATTTTATTTAAGCAAGAACAGTAAAACTGTAACTCAATTTTTTATTTAATGAAGAATCTCTTCAGCAAAAGATGATTACCTTATATGAAAATGAAAAATCATGTATCACAATTTTAAATCAGACAAGAACTTTTGGTATGTTCTTAAAATTATATAAAAATAGTTTCAGTGACAAAATGCATTGGTCCCCTGGATTTCATAAAGCAGATCTGGTAGGCTTGGAAATGGCCAAAAAATAAAGTACCTGATCACAAAGCTAGAGATTATTAAACAGGAAATATAACACAATTAGAAAAACAAACCTCTCAAACTCACTCATTTGCTTTGATGAAATCATGGTAACTACAGGGAAGAAAAACTCAAATTTGGAGTCAAAACATTAACCTCTAAACATATTTTCCCCATGTTTTAAACACATGAAACTGACACTAAATTCCTATGTAATATGTCATTCATTCTAAAATTACTTTGGCTTTAAGACCAAATAGTCTTTCAAATGTATTCTAGGTATAAGAGATAAGACATTATCGGAGTGCAGCTCAGTCAGCGTAAATTGCCACTACCTCTTCCTGACCAAAATACTGTAAAGGTTATTCTGACCCTTTCATCAGGAAATTGATACCACTATGTAGTCAAAAGTCTTGCCTCACAGCTATGATGGATTTTCCCCCCTCAGAATAAGATCACAGTGATAAAGAGGACTTTGAAAATTGTAAAAACCTTACAGACTTTTAGCACTGGAAGTAAAAATCAGTTATAAGCTAGTTTCAACTTAACGTGAGAAGACCATGACAAATTTGCTTTAAACACTTGACCAAAAACATCTGTAAATGGAGAACCTATCCTCAGAATATTCTTTAGTGACCACTTTCCCAAATACCAAGGGCGCACCGAATTCATTCCACAGCCACGTGAGTTAGCAGTGGCAGCGTCTGCACACAGAAGGAAAGACGGAGACAAAAGCTGCCTTCCTCCGGGCGCAGTGCGACCTCACAGCCATGCTGTCTCTAACCCTCACTACACAGACAGGACCCACGGAACACTGACGCCTACACGGCTAACGCGACTCCCACACACCTGTCATCTATTCAAATTATTAACTACCTTTGCCTTCCTAGAAAAAGGCCTATTAACATTAACCATATTCTAATTTTAAGTGTAATTCATTTCCTAAAAAAAAACACTGTCTTTGACCAGATAAAGAAACAAATGGCTTACAGAATGCCATACAACTTTTTATAAGCAGCTAGACAAATTTTCCCTTTTAGAAAAATTAGTCTGTATGCTCCAGATTTTAAATTATTGAAGTATTATAAGCAGCTAGAGTGCCACTTGATTTTTTCAGTATACTCGGACAACAAAAGTAAACTGCAAAAGCCTAATGTGAGAATATCCAAACATGACCATGATAACAATTTACCAATTAATGCCACTTCATTTCTTTAGTGGTTTAAGCACAGTTTGGTAGGAGAAAGGCATTTTCAAAATGGAATACTAAATGACATACCACAAATACTCTTCCAAAAAACAAAACAGAAAAAGTGTGGATTACTCAGATACATAAAACTTTTGAATTAAAACACTACAGGTTTTAACACACATAGACTTTAAGCAATTCTGCTCATTTCCATTAGAAAGACACAGAAGTGGCACTTACTGGTATAGTACAATCCCATTTTAAAGGCAGGTAAATGTTCTGAATATGTGAAAGAACAATAATAATATACAAAATACAATTGCATAAATTATGTTCCTCACCACTATATGAGGTCATTTTTAGACTCAAGATAAGAGTTTTTATAAGCGTTAATTTTAAGATCCTGAAAATTACAGAACAGTACATTCAAAGTCTGAATCAAGGAAACTCTTTAGTGGTTCAGAATCCTCTGAGAATGTACTAACCAGGAGAAAAATCACTTTCTTTAAAAATAAGACATGTCTCGTCTCACTCAGCAGTCCAGCTCCTTTACCCTTAAAGGTGACCTTCAGCACAGCAGAGTTACCTAAAGATAAGATCAGCAATCATTTTTTAAAAAAACAAGTTTTGTGTTAATAAAAAATAAAGGTAGACTACATAACATTTTGTAACTGTCCTGGGAAAGAAGCGTTCATAGTGCACAGAAAGGACCCCATACGGCTATTTCCTGGATCCAAAGAAATCCTGGGAAGTTTTTAATTGACCTTATTATATTGTTGCAAAAGGTAGCAATATCCTTCTGTTCCCTCTCAGTGAGGTAGAACAATTGACCTCCCAAATTAAAACCCAGGAGCAGATCTGAAGAAAAAGTAGAGTTCAGGCAAAGTCATAGATTTTACATTTTGATGCCTTCCTGTTGACTGAGCTGCGACAATGTTTTCTTAATCCGCAAAGCTGTAAGCCTAGCTGCCCCATTGGCATACCAACATTCTCTCATAATTTTTGCCATCACTCTCAAGGCCTGCAAGAAAAGACAAGAAAAATAATTAAGGCATGTACCACTTTTCATTGATCTGGATAATAACCTTTACCTGTAAATTTCCTTTTTAAATGACATGCATGCAAGTATTTTTGTTTCAGCATTATTTGTATGAGGAAATGAGTAGAAATGACCTAAATTCCCACGTCAGGCTCCCTGGCCTTGGGTTCCGGCATTGGGAGGAGGAAGAGACCCAGGACATCTGGTTTTGAAGGCCACTGGGGCTTAACTCCAGGAGCCCCACACGACTGGGGGAAACAGACACTTCATTCTCTTGGGAAGTATACACAGAATCTCACGTGCGCCAGGTCTAAGGGCAGAAGCAGTGATTTCACAGCAACATGGGCCAGACCTCTCTGCTGGTTTTGGAGGATCAATTGGGTAGGTAAGGGACGGCTGCGGCTCACCCAGGAGTCATAAAATCTGGTGGCGGGCACTCCAGGAATATTCATCTACATGAGCTTTCCTGGAGGCTGACATCTTGATTAGATCATTAGCACCAAGACCCAGCCCCACCCAACAGCCTGTAGGCTTAAGGGCTGGGAAGCCTCAGGCCAAACAACATACTGGGTGGGAACACAGCCCCACCCATCAGCAGACTTCCTGAGGCACAAATGCCTCCAGACACAGCCCTACCCACCAGAGGTCCAGGACCAAGCTTCACCCAGCAGTGGGCAGGCACTGGCTCCTCCTGCCAGGAAACCTGCATAAACCTCTAGTCCAGCCTCATCCACTAGGGGGCTGATTCCAGAAACAGGAAAACTACAATCCCGAAGCCTGTGGAAGGAATCCACAAACACAGGCCAGGCTCTACAATGGAACCGGCTGGACCCTGACCCTTGGGTGACAACAGAGGAGTGTACTGCTGGAACACATAGGACATCTCCCACAGAGGGCCACCTCTCCAAGGTTGGGAAACATAACTAGCCTACCTAAAAATACAAATAGATGGACAGTATGAGGTGGCAGAGGAACATCTCCCAGGCCAAAGCACAAGATAAAACCCCAGAAGAAATAAGTGATGAGGAGGTAGGCAATTTATCCAAGGAGTTTAAAATAATGATGGCAAAGATGTTCAGAGAACCTAAGAGGAATATAGATGCAAAGAGTAAAGTTTTTAGCAAAGAGCCAGAAAATATAAAGAATGCCCAAACAGAGATGAAGAATGAAATCACTGAAATGAACAACACATTATAGTCATCAAGTTGACAAAAATTAAGGATACGGAGAAGGTATTAAAATCAGCAAGAGAAAAGCAACAAGTAACATACAACGGAATTCCCATAAGGTTATCAGCTGATTTTTCAGCAGAAATTCTACAGGCCAGAAGGGAGTGGCATGATATATATAAAGTGATGAAAGGGGAAAACTTTAACAACCAAGGATACTCTGTCCAGCAAGGCTCTCATTCAGACTTGATGCAGAAATGAAAAGCTTCACAGATAAACAAAAGCTAAAAGAGTTCAGCACCACCAAATCAGCTTTACAACAAATGTTAAAGGAACTTCCCTAATCATCAAATGACTAAGAGAACAAAAAGAAGGGGGGGGGGAAGACCTACAAAAGATTGCTTTGGCAGCTGGGGGTCTTTTATGGCTCCATATAAATTTTGGAATTGTTTGTTCTAGTTCTGTGAGAAATGTGAGTATTTTGATGGGGGGGGCATTGGATCTGTGGATTGCTTTAGGTAGTACGGCCATTTTGATAATGCTGACTCTTCCAATCGAAGAGCACAAGATATCTTTAAATTTTTTTGTGTCATCCTCAATTTCCTTCATCAGTGTTTTAGTTTTCAGAGTATAGGTAACCTCCTTGGTTAAGTTTATTTCTGGGTGTTCTGTTGTTTTTGATGCATTGAAAATGTTTATGCCAGTTACAAAATTCTGGTTCTCGAAGTGAAAAAAAAAGTGAATGAAGGGCTGCAAATGGCAAAATATCCTTTTTTATGGGTGAGTTGTATTCCATCATACATATATGCTACATCTTCTTTACCCAGTCATCTGTTGATGTGCACTTGGGGTGCTTCCATATCTTGGCACTATAAATAATGTTGGGCTGTTAATAGCAGGGTTTATGTATTTTTTTGAATTAATGTTTTTGCTTTTCTCTGGTATATTCCCAGGAGTGGCTCTGTTTTGGGGTTTTTGAGAAACCTCCATACTGTTTTCCATAGTGGCTGCACCAATTTGCATTCCCATCAGTAGTGCACAGGGGTTCCCTTTTCTCCACATCCTTGCAGACACTTGTTATTTGTGTTCTTTTTGATGCTGGCCACTCTGACAGATGTGGGATGGTGTCTCATGGTTTTGATTTGTGTTTCCCTGATACTGGTGATGCTGAGCAGCTTTTCACGTTCTTATTGGCCATCTGCATTTCCTTTTTTGGAAAAATACCTGTTCAGTTCTGCCCATATTTTAAATGGGTTGGTTGGCTGTCTGCTTTTTAACTGAAGTACAGTTGATTGTAGTAGTTTCTGGTGTACAGCATGGATGGACTTGGCATTATGCTAAGTGAAATGAGTCAGTCAGACAAAGACAAATACTGTAAGATATCACTTACTTGTGGAATCTTAAAAAATACAACAAACTAGTGAGTATAACAGAAAAGAAACAGACTCACAGATGCAGAGAAAGAACTAGTGGTTACCAGAGGAGACAGGGAAGGGGAAGGGGCCAGATGGAGGTGGAGGTATAAAATAAGCTACAAGGATGGATTGTACAACATGGGGAATATAGCTAATATTTTATAATAACTATAAATAGGGTGTAACCTTTAAAAATTATAAGCCACTATATAGTATACCTGTAACATAATATTGTACATCAACTACATTTAAAAAATGATATTGTAAAATAAATACATAAATAAAAAATTAAAATTTAAAAAAAAAGGAAAGAAATGACCCAAGTTCCCATCAATAGGGTACAGGTGCCAGCAACTGGAAAGCAGATGGGCAAAGGGTGACTGACTTAACAGAGCTGTACAAGGAAAAGAAGGAACCTGACTCACATGAAAACTCCCTCCAAACTGAGGAATTAACCACATCAGGTAGCCCTGGGGTGAAGTTCAGGCTAAAACAGGATCAGCCAAAAGAGCTGGAACCCTAGATTTCTGCCCCTCCCCAACTGCACACAGCTGGGTGACTGCCCCACCCCTACCCAGCAGAAGAGGAGATTTGCGTCACAGACACTTCTGTCCTGGGGAGTATGAGGGCAAAGTTCCATACTGACAACACGCTGAATGCTAAGACTAAACTATTCTTCCCAACACATGGCCAGCAATTTTACATTCTCCTCAGGCGACAGACTAGAAGACTCTTCAGCCCAAGAGGAGAGGCCAGAAGAGACTGACGTCTGTGATTCTCCAAGGAAGCAACCCAGTTTGATCAGCCTGCGATCACAGTCGATGACAGTAAGCTCCATCATGTGCACAGAGTTTCCCATCAGCTCTCAGGACCCCTCTCATACATGAAGAGTATCTGATCAAAGCCTTGAGGACAGGAATGGGAACTGCAGACAGGCTGACATCACCAGAAAAAAGCAACTTGGAGAAAACAGCGTATAGGGAGAAAACAGTATCAACAATATATCCTTAAGATCATCAAAGAGATTAAAGAAAATACTGACAGTGGGTTTATCATCAGTAGTTTCTTGTTTCTTGTTTGGTTTTGGAAAAACGTTACAGAAGAACTGGAAGATAAACCTGATTAAAAAAAAAAAAAAGATAAAAGCTGATACTTCTTCTAGAAAAATGGAGGGAAAAAAACCCAGATAAATAGGAGGGAAAAGATAAGAAAATTAGAAGGCCTGTTCACAACGTCTACATTCGTAACAGCTGAAGAAAAACAACAGAGGAATATGGAAGGGAACACCTCAAAGAGATATTTGAGGAAAATTTCTTAGAGATGAACATTTGTTTCCAGGTAAAAATGACGAAGGGCCCAGCACATACATAAATTCATACAGCAAACTGAGCACCTACAATCTTCTAGATACCATCCCAGGTGTTAGGGACACAGCAGTGACGAGAAAAAACCCATGCCCTCATAGAGCTGACATTCTAGAGGGCTAAAGCATATAATTAATAAGCAAAATGCATGGACTGTCACTAAGTGCTAAGGAGAAACATCATTTGGGAAGGAGATAAAATATGCCAAAGAAGTAAAGTGCTATTTTACATAGGGTGAGGAGCACTGTCTCACTGACAAGGTAACATCTGAGCAGAGACCTGAAAGGGGAAAATAAGACATGGGTCCAGGAAGGATTCACCATAAGAGGCAAAGGGAATCCCCAGGATGAAGGGTGAGGGATGTTCCAAGATGAGAGCTGTAGAGCTGGCCTGGAGAACAGCCAATCCAGACTGGAAAAGGTCAGAAGGTTCTGAAGACACTTTAGGTATTCTACCAGTTTCATATTCTTGATGGGTTTCAACTATTGAAAGATTTATAAAGCCCTAGAAAAGTGGAAGAGTAAGTTAATGTTAAGTATGTAGAAAACTAACCAAATGGAGAAAAAAACAAAAATGACAGCGATGACATTAATTCAGCATGCTGTGACAGTAATTCCAAACTGCGTATGTGTTCTTAATGTTAACCGCTAACTTTCCTCCATGCTTAAAAAGCCATGTGTTTAATAATAATCTGCTCTAATTATTGCATGAGTTCATGAATACTTCCAGTTTATTATACTTATAGTATCAAAGGAATCAAAATCAAAATTTTAAAAGACAAAATCTAGCCCAATTCCATTTGTTAATAAATATGCAAATTCTGTGAGCATACTATACATTTTATCTGGGCTTGGATAGTTGATTTTGCTAGAGGTAGCCAAGGAGCTCTCTTGATGCCAAAGGCATCTACTTGGGTCCTACATTTTTTTAAGATGTAAAATCAACTATTTCAGTGACCAGCTTTTTATTCTTCCTAAAATATATAACTTCAAATCTGGAAGGAAATGTTTTGCTTCACCAACATTATAATAGTAACAGCTAACAATTAAGGATAGATTAAATAAAATTTCTTATGAATTCTTTAAAAGTACAACTACAAAAATATTTCAAAAACTTTTTGTCAGAGCTGGGGTTGAGAAATTCAGACTCTGCTGGAAAGCATTTTCCCCAAATTCCTGGTGAATGGTCATATGGGCAATGAGATGAATTAAGATGTAAAATCATCTGAACCATCTTCACATCATTCAAATCCCTCATTTTACAAAAAGGTATATTACAGTCCAGAGAACTGTAACATCTTGCCCAAAGTCGGACTCTCTATGGCAGCCAGGCTGATCTAGAATATAGGCCTCCTAATTCCATCCAGCACTGAGCCCACTACTCTGGGTGGCCCTGATTGAAGGGAAGCTTTAAGCAAAAATGAAGGAGCCTTGGTTCAATGTTCTGATACACTGATGGTCACTGAAAACATTCCACGCCACTTACAATGTGCTTAAATTGAACATGAAAACCAAACTGTTCTGTTTTTACTCATTGGTTTAAGAGACATGAAAAAGAAAGGAATGGGAATTCTTATGTCTATTTTCTGTAAGGAAAAATAGCAAATTCCCACCTACTAAGCAGAAGCAGTTTAGAAAACTGTGTTAGTATCCAAAATAAATACTCACTTCACAGCTCTGCCATCTGTTTGGAATATTTGGCCTTAACTTCTGTTCACAAACAACTTTTCTCATTTCTTCAACTGATGGATCAGAAGGTACAAGATCATAGTAAGGCAGCTGGTAATCTTCATGAATTCCTACATTGGTTAAAAAAAAAAAATCTGTTTTGAAGGATTCACTCAGATAATGTCAGAATATTCTTGACCAGATCAAAAAGGAACCCCCGAGAGTCCTGTTACAGTATCCCATTACTACATGAGGCTGAGTGGAGCAGGGCTTACAGCCTGCTCTAGGCTCATCCACATCGGCGTCAACAACCCAGCTCCTTGAGTCAGTGCTGAGCCCACACCTTGAAACTAAATATCACCATGGGATCAGCAAAGGCTATTTTAATGATGGTTAACTGTGAGCTGTGATGACCAGACTGACATTTTCTCCTAGAACCCTAAAGAGCAAGAAATTAAAGCTTTTATTCTGCAAGTGCACAGCTTCACCTGGTAACGGGGATACAGACACTATCACTAAGATGTGAATCTCACAAGGCAAGCTGGAAGTGCAGCCTGTACTATTTGCTACAAAGCAGAGACATAATCCATCTCTCACTGCCTCAAAAGCCTGAGGCACTCTACAGGTGAGCCTGGGTCCTCAAGGATAAGACTATTTCTCAAGTAAACACTGAAAGTACTCAATCAAAAACTAAACTAAAACAAACTTACTTTAAAAAGTAATGTAATGGCAGTGTAATTATATTCTGTATATGTAATTTCCAGCTACTAAGATGGAGAAAATAACCACAATTTCTGAGGGAAAAAAATCAGTTTGACCCAGGTACATGCTAGAAATAGCTCCCTGGTTGGCCTCTCAAGCCATCATCCATTCTAAATATCTAAGTATTTGGTTTCTGATGTTTCCCAAGATTCAAGTGGAAACAGAAAAAGGATACAACATGTCATGTTTTCCCCACTATAGGTTTTATCTCTTTTATGCTCCCTGGTACTCTTCAGTGATCACTGGCTGAACATAAATTTCAGTTGTTAACTGTGTATAATTTCATTCAACAAAAAAGGCAATTCTTGAACAACTTTTGTTCATGACAAAATTTGGGGGGAGGAGGGAGAAATTTACCACCAACGGAACATCGTCGAGCTATTTCCCAGAATACTAAGCCCATTGCATAGATGTCAGCACGTTTGAAGGATTCAAAGTGTTTCATATTTATGGAATCATCAAGAACTTCAGGGGCCATATACCTAAAAAAGAAGTCAGCATTTTATTTTATGGAATAGTGACCACATTACTTTTAAACTGTTAGATAAATTTTCTTTTACTCCTGAGGTGGGAGGGGGGATGTAGTGAAATCAATATTAACTTAGACCTTTTCCCTGTTTCAGCATGGTTCTGCTGTTTTTAAAAATGACTACTACTTCTTATAGAAACTTTCTCAAAGTACATACAGTACAAAGTAGAAAAGCATTCCATTACCACCACACTTTTGTGGTGTTGACATTTTGATGAACATCTTTTCAGACATCTCTTTATACACAGACAATACAGACAGTATCACATAACTGAGATCATACTAGACCCAAGAATAATATTAAAGATCTGCATTGGTTTGCAAATTAATGATGTCAACTAAATCCTATGAAAAGCTAAAACAGCAATTTCATGCTGTCTGCCTTATGATCTTCGTTTCCAATGAAGGACATACATGTATCAACTGACTATCCCAAGTGTCTTGATGTACACCACCTCCTTTGTCATGTACTATATATTTTACTCCAGAAGTCTTCTCACTAAAACTGGATAAAAAGAAGGACAGGACTATATTCCAGGGTACAAAATAAGAGACAAAAATGAATACCAGTCCTACTGATGCCACACTGTAGGGTTCTGAGGTTTCAAAAACTTTACTAAGGTTACTGATTAGGACTCACAAAGGGAAACAGGAGGGGAAAGTATGCTCTAGGCTACAGAATATGCAAAAGTTCTAAGAGAGAAAGGCATATGTTCAGGAAATAAAAATATGAAAACAGTTGGGCTAACTATAGTGGAGCATTTGATGTGAGCATTAAGTGAGATAATATATATAAAAGACCCATTAAAATGACTGGCACATAGTAGATATCCTAGAAACAGTAGCTACTATTACAATAACATAACTCATAGTAGTATTTTCTGGAAGCGCCACCTTTCATCAGCGGGTACCTTTTTAACTCAGGTAACCCTGGCTTCAGAGCCTTGAGATCTTCTACCTGAGGGCATCTAACAAAGTACAAAGTTGAGTTTCAGAAAAGATATGTATATACCAATGAGAAGGAAAAGAAGCTGATTTCAGAACATATTAATTACTGTGTATCCATAGTATACCTTTTTGTTCCCACTCTGTGGTTTGGAGCAATATCAATTGTATCAGTGGCCGAATCATGTCTTACTGCCAGTCCCAAGTCCGCAATACAGCAAGTTCCATTCTTCTTTACCAAGATATTCTTTGATTTCAAATCTCTATGAGCAATGGCTGGTTTTCCTAAAGAAGAAAAAGGTTAAACATGGTTGCTTAGTGGGTAATACCATCCACAAGTCTCACCTTTAGGTTCAAAAGCCTTACTTCCCATCCTAGTGCCAAAGCATTTCAGCCCCCATCACCTGCAATACCTGGGCCATTACTAAACAACCTTAAGTGAATCAATACACAGAAAGTTGCTGAAATTACATTTCTTCAAAGAAAATAGAGAAAACAAGATGCTCCAAAAGATGATATTCAAAAAATAAGTCTAATACTCAAAGACTCTCATAGCATGCTGGGGGGGTGGTGGTTAAAGATAAGTTTGTTGATACCCTATGAATTTTTTTAATGGGAACTCTAGTCACGGATATTCCAATCCAAGGACCAAGAATCTAGATCACTTCCTTTGCCTATCCAGTGAATGCATTCATTAAATGCACAGCACCTCTAATACTAACCACTAGCAAAAGTGCTATTTAAGTACTACAGTGTGGAAAACCTGGAACCCTTATACACCACTGGTGGGAATGTGAAATACTACAGGTACTTTGAAAAAAGTCTGGCAGTTTCACAACAGAGTTACTGTCTGATCCAGTAATTCCACTCCCAGGTGTATGTCCAACCGAACTGGAAACACATGTCCACAGAAAACACCGTACATCACTGTTCAGAGCAGCATTATTCATAATAACCCAAAATGGAAACAACCCGAATGTCCATCAGCTGGTGAATACGAATATCCAAAATGTGGTATAAATAAAATATTACTCAGCCATAAAAAGGAATGAAGTACTGATAAATGCTGCAACATGGATAAACCTTGAAAATACAGCAAGAGAAAGAAGCTGGTCACAAAGGACCACATATTGTATGATGCCATTTATATGAAATGTCCAGAATGAGCAAATCTAGAGATGGAAAGTAGATTAGAGGTTGCCAACGGCTAAAGAGTTTGGGGGAAATGAGGAGTGACTGCTAATGGGTAGAATTCTTTTTGAGGTGATGAAAATTTTCTAAAATCAACTGTGGTGATAGTTGCACAATTCTGAATATACTAAAAAAAGCACTGAATTGTACACTTTAAGTGAGTGAACTGTATGGTATGTGAATTACAACTCAAAGCTGTTATAATCAACAATAAAAAGTACAACAATGGGGCCAGTTGAGATTGCATGTGTGATGTGTGTAGTAAAGTGGGGAGTCAGGGAGCCATTAGGTAGCAAGTGGATAATCATTAGAGCAGAGAGACTGTATTAGCATCTGTTACCTTATATGGCACAAAAATCACAGCATAAAAATTTCATAACTAAAACTTAGTATCAATTTTTCAACTGTAAAATTGTTTCATGCAGTTTCTTTATCCTAGGATCAAATATAATTATTAGATGGCCAGATAACATTTACGTAGCATATTGATGTTTACAAAGCATTTTCACATTTCATTTGATACTACACATAAATTGAATTCCAAAACCAAGATCCTCAAAAATCACAAGACTAAATGCTACTTTTAAGAACTCACAAAAATACCAGTGTTACAATGACTAGAGAATCTCTAAATGAATTCCCACATTCCTAACTCCACCTTAGCTTATCAACAGAAAGAGAAAATATTCTCATCTAAAAACTTATTTTAAACATCTCCAGTTAGGCTGACTTTTGCAAAAATTTTCTGAACAGACATTAGATCCATGGGAATTTAAAGCTTAAATAACAAGATTGCTTTGAGTTACCTTGGGTACCAACAATTTCCATGTGAAGATGGGCAAGTCCACTTGCTGTGGACAGAGCGAGTTTTATCATTCCTTCCACAGTAACTGTGTATCTGTTCAAATAATCAAAAAGGGATCCATGCTCATGATAATCTGACACCAACCAGAGCTGAGTCCATGTACCATTGTCTGCAAAGTAGAATGACTATTCAGATGGGTTATCAAACATTTACGATTTACTTATTCAAGTTACCACTACTTTTTACACTCAATCCTGAATCACACAACTGTAATTTGTTGATACCTTAAATTTGTATATATTTCCTTCATATTTTCTTGTATTTTCAGTTTGTCTTATACTTTTATGTGTATATCCTTTATATCCTAAAAGTAAGCCCCCTATTCTTGAGATATGGCAAGGATAACTGATCCCATTCAAGAGACAAGGAATCACAGTTCAAAGATGGTGATCTTGCGTCTACACAGACAGCAGCAGAGCTGGGACTGTTTGGTGCCTAGAAGAATGCCCGGTTCAGGTTAGGGGTTCAATGTGTGGTTCTGGAAGGAAGAAGAGAAACAACAAGGGAGTGGGGAGGCGAAGATGATAAGTATCTGGAATCTACTGTGGCCACAGTGGGAATGGAATAGTATGGGACAAACTGAAAGTGAGCTTAAATGAGAAATGCAAGCTTTAATGACAGCCTGTGTACACAGTTCATAAAAAAGCCAGACAAGATGATTATGATTCCAAGGTTTCCAGCTTAGAAAAATGTAAAAATAGTGGTATCACTGACACATGAGGAAGCTGAGACAGGAACTGGAAATGTCAGGAGGAGAAAAAGCTGGGACTGAATCCAGTTTTACACAAGGTGACTTTTCCATAAGTTCATTTGTAAGCAGATACATGAATCTGAAATTTAATTTGAATGTATTTCCCATGAGAATCATGGCAAAGGTTCTCACTGGGCTTCTAAGTGAGGCTGGTCCACAAAAGCCTATTTAACCTAGAAGTCACTAGAAAACCATATATTTCACAAATCATGAAAGCTAAAAATGTCTGAACAATACTAGGAGGCAGGACAATTCAGTACAAGATGTACACTTGGAGTCATTCTGCTCTGGGTTGGAATTCAGGGGCTGACTATTACTGACTACGTGACCTCAGACGAGTTTCTTAGCCAATGAGCCTTTGTTTATTCTTTTACACAACAAGAATATCTTACTTTGCAAAACTATTAAGATTTTAAAAATAGGATAATAGATTTTTTAAGCATTTAGTACAACTCATGGCATGTAAGAACTTAAAATGTGCTATTTCCTTCCCTATTAGTTACAACAAAAGAAAAAACTCAAACTGACATAAAACAATTTCTATATTTTGAAAGTTACTACTTGGAGGAAAGCAACTCTGATTAGAAGAGATTAAGGAATGAGATTTTTTTCAAAAGATTCCAGAGGGGATTTTTGAGTATTTTTAAAAGGATTTAGATATTCATGACACTAGTTCTTTATAAACTTGTTTCTTCATAAACTTTTTAAACTGATTCTGTTCAAACTTGTACCTTTCTTTTTCCCTGACACAGGTGTATCACTAGCTTTATCTGCATGCTTAATTTATTAACCATGCCTGAATTCTGAAAGGCTCATAGATGATAGGAACACAGCCAGATGGAAGAATGGGAGAGTTTCTAAGGTAACTGACAAGAAGGAAGGATATATTTGAGGCTGTGCACATGTAAGGGGTTGTCTGAGGTGGAATCACTAAATCAGGAGGAGAGAGATAAAGGAAAAGGGAATGGAGGTCGAGGGGCTAGGTTCCAGGCAAGGTCCATTAACCCCTGACAAAGAAGAAAGGAAGTAGGAAAAGCCAGCAGGTTGCCAGTTCCCATGGTGACCACCAGATGACAGCACCAGCTTACATGCTGTGTGAATGAATGGGAAGAGTTCAGGGCACAGCTTGTTTACAACTTGGAACAAGACTAAAACTTGCTGGGCCTTGGTGAGGATTGAGCCTCAAAATGCAGATTTAAAGTCACCGTAAAGTTTGAAACCAGAAATGTGGGAAAGTTCTTTAAGGGAGCAGTTACTATCTGAAGAATTAGAGCTTTCTATGATTAAGAAGAGTTTCAGAAAATAAAGACAACTATTAAGAAAGTCTAGAGTCCCAGAGCATAATAAAAGTAGTTTTAAGGGTTGGGGGAGAAGCTAAATGGTGTCAAAGGCAGAAGAAAACTAAGGCCTTGGTCAGACAATGATCACTGCTTTATTGATTTGTTTTTTTCTTAAATTAAATAATAATGAATTGGTAATAGCTATTGATAATGGCTGCCTATATCTATCACTGCCCCAAGTCACAAAAAGGAGATAAACTTCTATGCTTCCTGATGTGATGCAACAGAATGTATACAATATGTACAAAATATATAATATTTTAGGAAATCAGTGAAACAACCAGATTGTCTCTAATTCTATCTATCAGTTTTCAAATTATACAAGGAGCAAGTTCAGAGATACTGTATGAATTCAGTTAGCAAACCTAGAATAATTTAATTAAGTCCTACAGGACAAACAATCCAGTTTCTTCAGCAAAGAAAGTGCAAGAAGAAAAAAGACAAAGGGGAACCTAGTGATTTTAAGGGATTTAAGATAAGTATCAACCAAATGACATGGGTCCTAAAGTGAATAACCAATTCTTTAAAAAAAAAAAAAAAAAGGAAATAGGAGACAACTGCAGAAATGTGAAACTGACTAGATATTTGATGACTTTTTTTAAAAAATGGTATGGTTATATTTCACAAAAAAAGATTCCTCATGGTCTAAAAATAAAAACTGAAATGTTTATGGATGAAAAGATGTGTTCTGGGATTAGCTTCAAATAATTCAGATGGGGCAGAATAGGTAGAATCAGAGATCAAACATGACTGACAGTGACTTGATAATTATTGAAACTGGGTGATGGAGGTTCATCATATTCTCTGCTTTCTATATACTGGAAATTTTCTATAAATAAAAGTTTTTTTTTTTAAAGTAATAAATGCTTGTAAATACATTTGAAAATACAGAGAAACAAAAAGAAAAATCAAAATCACCCATGAATACCAACTGAGCTTAAACACTACTACTATTATGAAGAAATAAATACTGTTGAAGAAAATGGGAAGGGAGAAAAGTAAAATGATGACTACAGTTCTGGCCCTTAAAAAAAGATAATGATAGCATTTTTTAAAAAACAGGAAAGCTGGGAAATACATTTGATTTGGAGGTATGACGAGAGTTGAGTTATAATACAAGCCTCTGACAGAAGCTATTAAGGTCGGGTTGTGAGCACTACGGTAACTGAAGCCAAGAAAGTAAATGAAGTACAGTCTGAAGTCACTGCTCACAGTCACCACTCGTCCTGACTCTCCACTGACATGGCTTCCTCACTTCCTTCAGCATCTTATCTGGCCTCGAGCACCTGTGTACCACAGGCAAGAGTGTGTCCACGTGGTTACCAAGGGCAAGGTGGTTTTCAAGAAACCATTTCCCTATTTAAGTGAGTTTACTTAAAAGATTAATCTATTTAGCCCCTAGCAATTTAGACAGAGAATACACTGAGAAGTTACTTTTACGCTCCCTGTAAGTAAGGTCATTAGGTAATATTAGAATGCCCTAACGGTCAGGAAGAGATTAAAAGGAAACATATCTGAGCGCTATCCTATCTCAAAGTCCTGGGCAACTAGTGTTTACAAATTCTTCTCTATACTGTGACTACACTCAGTAACTTCCCAGAACCAAACTAACAAAAGCACACAGCTTCTTCTAATAGCTCTTTACATTTTATAAAACAATTAGAGGTTCAGGAACATGTTGTCAAGAGTCAAGAAAATGTTTTAAGAAGATCCTGTTTCTAAAGGCTTCTAATATATTCTATGTGACTAATTTATATGACAAACATCTATTTCTCGTCAAATATGACAAAGTTGAGTAGTTTTGTTTGTGGGAAGCATTTTGTTAAAAGAGAAGCAGATGTTACTGACCTTTATTATCTGCTGCTATAAATCCCAAGATGTTTTCATGACGTAACATCACAGTCTGATAGATCTCTGCCTCACGGAACCATGAACGTTCTTCTCTAGAGGAGAATATTTTAACAGCGACTTCTTCGCCTCTCCATTTTCCTCGCCAAACTTCTCCAAATCGACCTTTGCCAATACTTTCTTGTAACACAATAGTTCTTGCAATTGTTCTCTGAACAAGCAACGGTAAACCTAAAGATAAAAGAAATCGTATTCAACACAATCAACCACAGTACATGTTTCTAACACCACAATAACGTGCCTTAAAAGAATGACCCAGAAAGGTTTAACTCTTTAAGCTCTACCTTTAAGGAACTTACGATCTCACTGAGGAGATACAGAATACATTTGCAAAAACAATAATTCATGATGAAAGGAAAATAATAAATATAATAAAAGAACCCAGAAACTCCTGCCTAGAGAGTCAAGGTAGGCTTTAAAAGATAAGCTAATCTTAGACTGTCCTTGACAGAAGGGAGAGACCAAAGAAGAGAAGGTCAGGTGTTTAGGCAGGAGGAATATATAAGCAAATGTAGAAGAAACTGATGCATGGTTAGGGAACCAACTTAGATAAACAGAAAGAGAATGTATATGGTAAAGCAGCAGCAGAGAAGGGAAGCTGCCCCAGACTGCTGAAGAGTACTGAATGCCAGGCTCAAGATGACCATGAGAGATGTAGGTAAAAGAGGAGCCACTAAAGATTTCTGAAAAGGGACCATGAATGGAGAGAAATAATTTTTAAATCTTATTTTAGACAGATGAATTTGGTAAGTTTTACTGGTGAGGAGGAGAAAAGTATGTAAACACAAAAAACATAGAAGTAAATTCTGGCCTAACTTTTAATAAATTAGTCGAAAGTATCACAGAAGCCATTTTAAGACAAGCAATTTACGTGGTAGGAACTGGCTGCCCAGGCAACACTAGGATCCTAAAGAATGATGCCAAGTAACTTAGCTTGGTGATGAGACATTGGTAGTTTTTTCACCAAATGAACTTGCCTTACTCTAAAATACATATTTTTAAATATTTCCATACTTATTTCATTTACAAAAAAAGATTTACTAACTACCTACAAAATTTAAGTAACACTATATCTGGGACTACTCCAGTTCACTTAATAACATATCCTCATGGACTAAAAACTGTCATCTTAAATTATACTGATGCTAACAATTAAAATATCAGTGTACATCATGTTCTACACTGTTTTATTTATACAGTCTAATACATAAATTTGTGTCATTTATAATCTACATTCAGAGTTGCTTGCTAAATCAAATTAACCCAATGGAAGTAAATGAAATGATCTGCTCTCTTTGGTTCCCTGATGTTAAATGCTTATAAATCCAAATGCTAAATCTTTACTTTTAAGTTGCCTCTTTTCACCTTTAAGTTTCTCAAAAGGTCCTTTCCTCCCCTTGCTCTATCTTCCCCACTTCCTGTAAAGTAGTTAACAGCCTAATAATTATAAACAACTGTTTTTATAAGGAGAGTGCTGGTTAAAAATGAATCAGTGAAAAATCCTTATTTAAATCAGGAGCCCTTTTGTATTATGAATGATCAATTCCTAATTATATTGTCTAGTGTATACACTAATTTACTAAATTTTCTTAAAGCCTTTGAACAGGGCCACACCATGTACTTAAAGATTTAAAGAATACTTAAGAGTTAATCTCAGGAGGCTGATCCGGAAATTAGAAAGGCAGGGAATAAAGAAGAAAGGGGAATTGCCAATGGGAAGTCTGAAAATGACTGACACGTTCAGGGTTCATGTATATGGTATGGTCAAGAAAGGCTATCAGAGGACAAGGGAAGTTTTTGTTTCCCCCATCATCACAGGATTCTAGATGCAGAACTAAAATTAAAAGCCAAATCTGCATTTATCATATTATCTATATGTGGTTACCATAACCCACATGAATATCTGAGCTTTTTTTTACAAGTAGTAATTTTCTCCTAAAGAAAAAAGAAACAGGCCTAGTTTGAATCTCTATATTCTCTGCTTTACTCCTGTACCTTTTAGAACTGCTTGAAAGCTTCAACAGGGAAACACGGTTCAAGCACCTTCACATGCAGTGGACAACAGAAGTAAGACCTGAACAACATGCATACATTGAAGAGATCATAAGCATGAACAAGATATAATGAACATTGGCCTAAGAGACTCATACTCGCAAACACTGACACACATGTGCATGTTCACACACACTTAACCTAATACAGCTGAAATACAGGCATGTGAGCAAATTGTGATTCAAATTAACGCAGCTGGGATAAGGTTAGCTTTAAGTTTAGAGCTAGCTGCCAGACCCCTGCTCTCCCTTGTCTTCCCACAGTTCCTAAGTTAAAAGTAGTCTCTGAAAGAGAGAGGGCCTTTCCATTTGAATTCGTAACATAAAATGTTTAGTTCTACCTTCTCCACAATAAGTGAAAGAACTAAAAAGGATACTATATAAAGACGTTTGACTTGTGAGTCCCATGCATGAAGTCGCATTAAGGATTTAAAATAAATAAAAGGAAAAGCAATGGCATTTTCTGCTGTCATTCAATAGATGATAGCTTCTGTCTGGATACATCTGGAGCCCATTCAGCACAGAATAAACTATGATAGGGAAGGCGGCCTTAAACTACGCTGTTTTGAGCAATGCAGCAAATTCATACTGTATGTCAGATTTTTTCCCCCGAATATCTTTTCAGTAAGAGTAACACCTGTCATTTGGTTAGAACTTTACAATCTACCAAGTGCTTAAGTGCTTTCACATAAACATCTCGTTTTATTTGAACCTCCCAACAATCCAGTGACGTACACAGTGCGGGGTTCGTTACTTTCATTTTAAAGATGAAATAACTCAGGCATGAGACATCAGCTAACTGCCAAAAGTCACAGAAAACCAGACAAGTTTTTGTAGGGTAAAAGGAGGCATAAAAGGAGGGAATAGAGGTTTTCAGTGTGGGTCCCTGATGGATCAAGAAATAGAGAAAATGAAAAACGAATAATTCTGTTCTTTAAGTCATGTTTGTATCTTAAATAAATATTTTCTTATTCAGAAATCAACTGCCATCCAGACAGCAATATCTTTCCATCCTTTAGGTAGGCATGCTCTCTCGAGGTCTGATACACATTACTGTGCCAGATGGCATGAGTTGCTGTGATTTCCCTGGATGTAAGTTTGGCAACAAGAGAAAAGGTCCAAGGGATTAATTCCAAATGATCTATTGCCACCCCAATCTCCTGTGACTGTGGTCCTTGTCATAGTTTTTTGGTCCAGAGTAACTTTTAGAATGAGCCAGATCTTCTTTGGGAACCCTCTGAACCAACTTGGAATCAAAGGGAAACCCGAGGGAAGCCCTAGAACAACCTCTCCCCACTCCTGCGCCACTCCTACCCAAAGACTGTCACATCTTCAGTGCGAAGGCTCCTCTGTCTTAATCCAGCCTCTCACTGCCTCCCTCCTCACACTGGTCTCAAGGGTCCCTTAAGGCTGCCTTAAGAGACCTCGCTCCAGTGTAAGCCTGTATGTATCCTAGCAGTCATGGACAGAACTCACTTACTGAATATACATATGGCCAAATTCTACAGAAGACAGCTTTAGGTCATGAAATCAGTTTCTTCATGCTTAATGAACAAAATACATATATATACACCAATATACCTTCATTCCCTTAAAATAAAAAGACATTTTTAATTATGTGAACTTTCTGTATCAGATGTGATTTTGTGTTTCACAGTAATATTCTTCCCCCAATCACGATCTCTGCTTTAATACTCCTTTAATCATATGATTATAAAATTGGTGAAATTTTTCATTTTATTTCTGTATATTTTTATCCATGAATCAAGCCCTTATTTGAAATTAATTTATACTTTTTAAAGGATAGTATATTTAAAAGTCCTCACAAAGCACTTTAAGTATTATTACCAACAGTATCTATTCCATATTTCTGAAGAAGAAACAGAAGCCCAAGGAGGAAACATGGTTTAACCAAGATCAGAGAGCCTATCAGTGATGACGTTGCACTGGAATCTAGACCTCCTGACTCGCAGCGGAGTGTCAAACTACAACATTGTAGAGGATAGGTACTCTCTCCCCTTAGTACCCTTCCAAAGCACGTACAAGAAATGGTTAAAAAAATATATAAATCCCTTTCGATGAAAACACGAAGCACTGATGGCTATGCCAAAATTCTCTTCAGGAAATGATTTGGGCAATTAGCCAGCCTATCTATTTCAGATCCCACAAAACTCAACAAACAGGACTGAGAAAAGCAAACATCACAAGGGCCATGGATCCATAAAGCTATATTAATTATAATTAATTAATTAAGATTTTTTTTTCTAAAGTAAGAAAAATGCCTAAAAATTCATTAAATAAAAAAAACTAGGCCTGAGCTAAAGACAGCAATTTCATGTTAAAAAATCAAATAACCTTCACAATTCCAAACACACTCTCTGTCATGCCTGCTTTCAAATACAAAAATAAAGCTGCTAAACAATCCTGAAGAGAATGAGTAGCTGCAGATCATTTGAACATCTCTGAACTTCAGCCTCAGCTATAGGAGAATAACTATCCTTATTCTATCTCGTGGAGCCCTAAGAAGGTGAGAAAGCTTAGAAATTTACACAAATGTGAAGGTGACTTACTTATACTGCTGAAGTAAGTCAGTTCTAATTTGTCTGTACTAAATTAGCCACAGTCAGATACAGACCTAGCTTAAAGACCTTTATTAGGTTCAAAGCTGAAGTAGTGTTTATACTATCCCAAGTTCTAACAAACTAAGCCAACTGGCTTTGCCAAGTAATAAAATAAATAGTACAGTTAACTTTAAAAAGACATCTTAGAAAAAAGAAAAAACAAATACTTTACCTGATCCAGAACCCGATGTAGTCATATCATAAATTAAATCTTTTAACGTAGTACCCTCTGAAATGAAAGGGCGATCTAAGGAAGGATCCTCTTCATTTGGCACTCGATGGTGAATGACAGTGCGGTTATGGCAGATATAGACCATCAACATGAGTGAGATGCAGACGAAGCAGACTGGTCCAGCAATGACAGCTGCCAACTCAACAGGACCAAGGCCAGATGATGGCTTTCCTGGAAAAGGGCCTCAAGTGAAATAAACATCAACAACAACAGTAACATGGTAAGTGGCATTCACAACTTCCCAGTCCTCCACATTTCCTGCAGGTGGCCTCTACTACCATTAGTCAGAGCCTCATCACAAGCAGCTCAGTACTCAAACCCACAATAAGTGAATCATTTAGTCTTCTCCCATTGGCTCTCCTTTTATGATTACCAGCTCTGTCAACATCCACTTAGTCTTCCTATAGTCTTGAGCCATCCTCTATAACAAGTGCAGCTACCAAAAATATTCTAGGACCTCCCCCATTAATCACTCTCAGATCACTAATAAAAGAACTGATAATCTAGAAAAGCTCCCATTAAATATTTGTCTTCTTTTTCTTTTTTTTTTTTTAAGTAGTTTGGCTTATCTTTTTATTTCAAGGCCAGTATATGCTCATAGCAGGAAAAAAAAAAGTATAAATACATTTGCAAAAGTTAAAAAAAAATTATCTACAGCCTCACCATCCCCCCAAACTATACATTTTAGTGTTTTGCGTGTGTATCTCCACCAGTTTTTTTATAGAAAAACATATCCTTTTTAAAATAGAGTTTACATGGGTATACGTTCTAGTTTATTTTAATTACTTAGACTTTTACTTCAAAATCATTGCATTGTTTCAGAAACACATTAATTACGTTTATTTTGGCATCCATCCTGACACTTGCTGGTTCATGGCTCACCATCATTTCTTTTGCGTCACATCTTTACCATTCGTGAGATCTTTATTTGGATTTATTTCTTATGGTAAAGAGTCCTAATTCTAGTAATTTCTTTCAGAAGAGTATATGAGTCTTTATACACTGAATACTTAATTATCTAAAAGAAGGCTGTTGCCTTTATATACAAAAAATCTTGGCTCATGTAAAGAATTCTGTGTAACAAGCAATATATGATATTCCACTGCCTTTTGGTATTTAAAAAAAGCAGAAAATCTGAACTTTTTTCCTTTTATAGGTAACCAGTGTTCACTTGTGCTGAATGTGTATAAGTTTTCTTTATTCTTGAAAATTGATACTTTTTCATTATATATTTGGTTAAGTATTTTTCCATTAAGTTTACATAGTATTTTCTCTTCTGTCTGCTCTTTTGTGTTTTTCTGGAATTTTTACACTAAGCATATTGGATCATCTAGCTCTGTTCTCTGTATCTCTTAATTTGCTCACCAACTGTCTTTTTCTCTGAATTATAACACAATTTTCCAAACCTGTCTTACCTTAAGCTTGTCTTATGCTTGACTGCAAAACTACAGTACACAGTCTGCTATTCATTTTAATACTGCATTTTTTAAAATTAATTCATCAATTGAGCTTTTCATCTGAAAGCAATCTTAACAACCGTGAAATGTTCTCATTTCATTGTGAAAACAACTGAAAACAGACCTTGGACTGTCTGAAAGTTCTTCCCTATCATGTGTTAAGTCTATTTCAGAGGATGACATCTACTCTGATTTATCCAGTTCAGTCTACTTCTGAACCACTGAATCTTTCCATTTGTTTTTGTTTTGTTTTTGTTTTTTGCTGTCTGCTTATTAGGGACTTGGGAACGAAGGATTTGTGTATGTTTAGCATTAGAAATAAACTGAGTTCTTCATAAGGCCTTGTGAATCTCCATTCAGATATTTCAAGCCCAAATGATGAAAATGGAAAGTTCTGGAATTATCACCTTTCTTTGTCGTATTAGAACTGCAGATGCCTCCATAAAAGTCAGAAAAATTACAGTCTGACTGAGCTTTGCCACTGGATTTGGTTTTCCTTTGCTGTTAATCACTTATGCTGAGGATTTGGTTTTCCTTTGCTGTTAATCACTTGAACTAGGTGGCGGGCTGCCTTCCTTCTACAACTGGCAGGACTGGCCCTTTTCCTCTGAGCTACAGCAGTGCCTCCTCTGAGCACCAAAAGAGGATGCTTCCTAAAGAGAACTGAGACTTTGCCCCTGTAGCCTAAGCTCATGCCCAGCCCCTCGGCTTAAGGTATCTGGGGATTCTGCAAGAGGTTCTTTCATCTCCATCTCTTCCTGTGGTTGGCCAGTTCTTCACTAGTCTGCTATCATCTGCATGAGGACAACATAGGGACACTCTGAGGACATATTGCTATGGTCGGCTTTGTCACAATTCACTAAAAGAGGCTACCCTTTCAGGCATAACAGACCTCAGAGAAAGTCTGTCTTGGAACCACTTTCTCAAACAACACACCCCCAGGAGTCAGGATCTTGGCTAACCTTGTAACTCTACAACTACAGACAAATTACTTCTTGCCTCTAAACTGAATAAGCTGGGGTAGTCAATTTTTAAGATCCCTTCCAGCTCTAGAATCATAGAGTCTAAGAGCTTTTCTTGTAGTACTAAGAAAAAAATATGTATACAACAACTTACCAACAGTTGGGAGTTCTATTTTATTGCAGTGGTCCTGATTGCAGCAATATGTTGTAGTAACAGACCCAGTTTTTGAAGATGGCGCACATACAAATGGCCTGTCTCGCGGAATTAGGTCGATCTCAGCTATACACATGCTATTGTGTATAACTTTGTCTGTGGTCTCTGTGACAGAGACAAAGCAGAGCCCATCTGTGACACAAGTAAAATTGTCTTTTGTACAAAGGTGGCAGAAACACTGTAATGCTGGAAAAAGAGAAAAAGATTCTATCAGAAAAAATTCTCAAGATTAACAACCTGAAATTATCCTATATTCTCTATAATACATTCCTGATTCTATTATCATTATACACTTTTTTTGCACTATTCAAAAAACAAAACTTTGTTACTCTGAGAAGTTCCAAATTTTCTTAAGAAGTACACATATATAGGAGCCAAACATGATTGAATTTGGACCTAGGTTTTTCCCTAAGACTTTTTGGCTTCCTAGTATAGAAAAATTGTTATGTGCAATTTCATCAAGGTAAGGCAAGCCCTCCCATTTGAAACAAAGTACATTTAAGTTTGTAATGGTTATACTTATTAGTCCAAAACTAGGCATTCATCTGTATACTCCCACTGGGGAGCAATGTGTAAAAACACGACTACCCCTTCACTGTAGGCTGGAAATGTCATTTGGGTAAATTTACAGTAGTGGAGTAATGGAAACAGATTTGTATTGAGCCAGACATTCCTTTCTTCTGTGCAAAACCGAGAAAGACCCGTATCTTCCAAATAGGATTAGGGTATTTTCTCATAAGCAAAGAATACATACATGCTCCAACCACACAGGTAGCTGGCTACAGAAATGACTGGAGAAACACCAGCTCCATGCTCACTTTCATCTGTCTGACCTTCATGGTTCAACTTGAGGAATGACCCTTTAAAGGAAGTGTTCTCCTAATTACCACCAACACCTTCCCGTACACAGAGACACACCCTCTACTAAGCTCTCCAGCAAGGTTAAGTGCTTCCCAAAGCACACATTGCTTAACCAGAATTGCTTTTTTTCCATCTCCCTTATGAAACTCTAAGGTCTCTGAGGGCAGAGATCCATATTAATAATTTCTGTAAATCCACATCTAGCACTAGGCCTGGGGCAGCATTCCAAAAATGCTGAATGAATGACAGAATGCGTACTTATATTTCACTATAATCTCATGAAACTGCAAAACACAGATACATCCTTGAGTCCAAACTTTCCAATTACATGTTAGCAAGGGAAAGAGAGAGCCCGGATTTGTAGAATGACCATCTATGATGAGACCAGGGAGGTCTACTCTAACTAGAAAAAGAATGACCAGGCAGACAAGCAGGCCAGACAGAAGAAAGCTAGCTAATTCTGAACAGCTAATTTGCTGTGCAGGAAAGGTTTAACTCAACAGGACTGAGTTGCTCAAACCACACACATTGTCAAGAATGGCCTGTCTTCAGGACTGGCCCTTGGCCAGTTCCTGGAAGATGAGCTTTGACACCTTGAAATATTCTCCCTGATAAGAATGCTGCAAGCCTGCGTGACTGAGCCCCAGTTGAAAACCCTGAACACCAAGGCTTCGGGGAGCTTCCCAGGTTGGCAACACTTCCCACGCGCTGTCACACATCACTGCTAAGCTATGGCGTGCACCTCTGCTATTGCACTAGGAAAGGACATCTGGAAGCTTGCACCTGATTTCTCCTGGACTTCACCCCATGTGCCTTGCCTTTTCCTTTTGATGATTTTAATATGTATCTTTCCACTGTAATAAATAAAAACCATGAGTATAACAGCTTTTCTGGGTCCTATGAGTCCTTCTAGCAAATCATCAAGCCTGAGGATGGTTCAGAGAAACCCCAACTCACCTGCTAAACCCAAACTCAGGAACACCACAATCTCTTCAAGCAGCTGCTTCTTGGTTGCTGGCTTAATTAGCATATTTGTCTATTATCCTTACAGACTAGCAAAGTTTTATCTTAATCATTATAAAAAATTTTTTTCTTTCTCCATAGATAGTTCAGCTCTTTGAATTAAATCCTCATAAGCATGAAGAGGAACTCAAGAAAAGTATACGAGATATAATCATAACCTAACATTTAAAGACTGTTAAAAACAACAGTGGCTTATTCATGATGGTTAGTGTAGGTTCCCTGGTATAATTTCCTAAGGAGAGATTCTGAACCAGGAATCCATGGACTGGCTTCAGGGATACATGAGTCCCATGAAACTGTAGGCCAAATGTAGTATGTATCTGCATTTTCAAGGAGAAAGTTCACAGCTTTCCACAGAACCACAAAGTGGTCTGTCACCCACAAAAAATTAAAACCACCACCACAGAAGATTGCCATTATTCTCTCCCAAATCCTCTTTACTCGTGATTAGTCATCAACCAATGTTTTCTAAGCATTACCTTTATCAGTTACTCTACCAAAAGTTTAGTATACAAAGATTAATAACTTATGGTCATGGCCCTTGAAAAGCTCCAGTGACCAGTGAAGAAAAATATTACAATACAATATGGTAATTGCTATATATAAAAATACTGCCATGAATACTCTCCCTGTTCTAAGATCTTGGCTCCTTTAAAGCATATGAAATGACAGCTAAACACTTTGTCTAACAATTAAAACTTACTTTTGGGTTCCAACTTAGTGCTCACATTACAAATGCTATCCAGGGCCATGCACTTCTCATCATTATGATAATCATGTCTTTCCTGACATTGGTCTTTACATATACTACCCTTTTGCCTAGTTTAAACCCACTCTCTCATCTTTTAAGACCCTATTCAAACAAGATCTTTTCCAAGATACGCTCTAAACCTCTCCCCTACCCCGTAAGACAACTAGACAACTCCTTTCACTTTCTTCCCATTGCCCTCTTTGCATACCTTTAGGTTATCACAAATCAGTCTATTTATAGTTTGCTGTTAAAGTGTCTCTCATTACACGAAGAAGGGCCAAGTTTTTTTTTTATTAGATTTGTCTTCCCATCTTTCCCAGACTCCTAAATAGTGATCAGAAAAATATTTACCAAAGCAGTGTTTCCCAAACAGGAGGTCACAAATATGTTGGCAGAAGGGGAGTCTAAGAGTTGTGTACAAAAATTTTTTAAATATTTTCATTTAAAAGATAATCTAAGATGAATGATAGACATTCTAGATCATGAGTAACCGCCACCTAAACAAGTACTGCCAGGAGGCTCTCACTGCTGCTTCCTCAGCTGGGTTAAGATCTCCCTCAGGCCAAATGTTCTCATGGCACACTCTACGAGCAAGGCTTTCATAGTAATTGTGAGTGAAAGAGTGAAAAGTACAGGGAATTTGAATCACCAGAGCATATGGTGATACAGGCCTGGTATATTCATGGTATTTTCGAAAGCCAATAGTCTAACAGCCAATACCACATATAATGCTATAAGTATGACATGGGTCCTATCTATGTAGTACAATCTGCAGAAGTTAATTAGCAGTAAATATGGTTTTAAGTATGCAATGAAATTTTTCCATTCTCACTTCCAGCACTAATTCTTTTACAGAGCCATTTACTAAAGATTTCAATAATGTCATAATGTTAACCTCATCAAGTGAACAAGACAGTAGACATCTCATTAAAATTGGTATTTGAGGAATGCTTGCAAGTGTTTTGGTTAGGTATGAGGTCTGATTATCCTGAACTTACAAAGCCTTGAAGAATAGTACCACTTTGCACAACATCACTTATGAGAATCGGCACTTGCAACTTTTAGTATCACTGAAGTTAACAAAAAGAAACATTTAAAATGAAATCAGACCTAAGGCTGTTTTTTTTTTTTCCTACTATGAAACCTAATATCTGTCACACTGAGTAATTGTATTAATTTGAATGTTGTTGTTTTGTAGTTGTCTTTATATTTAATTTGCAGACTAGATTTATAGTTGTCAATGAGCCCAAAACAAATATTTTATATCTACTTTCATGCCTATACCTTTCATACCTGAAGTAACATTATGAAAAATACATTTGTATTTTTCTTTCCAAAGGGGTCATTACATTATGGCACATTTGAGAAAGTCGGTACTAAAAAAGGGCTTCTCTTAACAAGAGTCTTTCAGTAAGAAGAACAGGTCTCCAGACAAGTATAAACACCATGTAACACAAAGCTTAACCAGGTAAGGGTTTATTTCTTCAGAGAATTTTAAAATTCTATTTCACCACTCTAAATCAGTCTTGACTGAATACAAGATTGCTCTAAAATCTGTATGATACAGTAATATAATTTAGGGAAAAATAAAACAAATTTAAAAATCCCCAAGAATTCATGAGCTTTAATTCTCATTTTTAAAAAATCCATATTTATACTATTAATAGATCTGACCTCCCTTTTATTAAACCAGGTTATTGTTTTGTTTTAATTTTTAAATGCATGTACTGGGCAAAACTTCTATCTAAAAAAAGGTATACAAAATGTCTTCTTCCCAACTCAGAGCCCAAGTTTCACTCCCTACTCCACAGCAACCTTTTAAAACCAGCCCATCAACTGGACTCTTTCATTTCACTGTATAATTTTTCATTGAGCATCTCTATATACCAGGTGCTATGTGGGCTATCCCTATGGTGTAGGGATAAGTAAGACAAGGTATCTGGACTTAAGGAGTTCATTAGAGTGGATGAGTAAGGCATTAAACAGATCATTCAGAGTCTTGAGGAGACTGATCAAAGTGCTTCAACTCTGCTGAGGTATAAGAGATATCAAGAAAAGCCTTGCAGGATATTCAAGTTAGAACTGAAGAATACATAAATTTGCCAAGTAGATGAAGGTGAGAAAGCTATTCTAACAGGGCTTTTTTTCCTCACTGGTAAGATTTCATCCTGGCAGCTAGCATCCCAAGTGTTAATAAGATCATCAAATATAAATAACTATTTAATATGCTAACCACAATGGTTTCATTTCATCAACAAGATGAATATAATACCTTCCTGACCTATTTCATCATCTCATTGAGACTCTCAAATGAGATACTGTACATTAACATACTTTGAAACTATTAATGTAAATTATTATGTGAACACACAGAATTATCACATACAATACATGGCATCATTCCTAGCATGGTTTTTATCTGTAGGCCACCAAAGAAACAGCTCTTCCCAAATGTAGTGCCTAAAATGTCACTGTGGAATCCCAGACTGACAGAACCACATGAAACCTTAAAGATTATCCAGTTCTAATTCAGTTCTGTCATTTTATTAATGAAGAAACTGAAACTTAAGAGTACCAAAATGATTTATAACAGTGTTCTACCCAGGTTAAGGTGGATGTGAAATTCCACAAAATTATCATCATGAACATGAATAAGTAAATGTGGCTCTTTTCTGTACTGATATCCGTGTGTGAAGTAACAAACCTTTCAATAGTACAGTTTCTTGTTGACTCTTCTGGACAGCAAAAGGTAAGAGCTAAACTCCCTGTTTGGTACTTTTCTCCTACCTTGGCCACCTTTTTCTTCTGTGCTCCAGCCTCTACCAGTAGCCACAGCGTCCTCAATTCTAAGATGCACATTTTCCCACACTTTAACATTTTGGAAATCTGCACACACTTCACAATCAAGGTCAAAAGAAAACTCCAGCCTCTAGACAGAAAGGTAAGACGTGATGTAATGGCTGCAACCTATGCATGTGCAAACTTGGCTACGCATGGAAGGTATTACTCAGGTAATCATCACATTAATTATCTGCACTGGTAGCTCTCTTGCAACTAAAATTTAACATAAGCTTGATCCCTATGAAAATGTCCTCACAAAGATTTCTCTGTGATTCAGCAATGCAATGAAAATTTACTGTGTTCACAGAAGACTGTCAGTCCCATGCCAGGAATACAATTACTAGCACTAGAAATTTCTAAATGTTGCCAAATAAATTAGAGAATTATCGAGTTTGAAGATGTTGGTATGATGTGAAGGACTGAAACCAAACATTTAGCTGTCAAGGGAAGTGACAACAATAATAAGAGCCAAGAGAACCCTAGAGGTTATCATTTTCACTGTATTCTAGCACCAGGGTGATACATTCCAAGCTGATAGTCTGGCTCTTGGTCCTATCTATTAAAAAAATTTTTTCCATTGTTGCTTCATTTCAGTGTATCTTGAGGTCGCACATCAAAGCACTATTACTTCTACCTAACACTCAGGCTACAAAGGCTTGATTCAGAAGCCCTTATGTCTGGCAATGGAGAGGCAGACAGCCTATGGATAGCATATGGAACAGGCATTTCTATGAGCCTTGTTAACAAAATAAAAATTAGTACCAGACACCTTGTCTTCCCAGGGCTAGAGTGACAGTCTCTATACAACATATTCTTGTTTTCGGCA
The DNA here is from genome assembly GCF_009834535.1 of Camelus ferus. NCBI lineage: Eukaryota > Metazoa > Chordata > Mammalia > Artiodactyla > Camelidae > Camelus > Camelus ferus. The sequence goes on along the minus strand of NC_045699.1, from coordinate 46,773,595 downwards.
TAGCCTTCAATATGCTTTTCTTTTTCAACCCTTGTTATTTGGTCCCTCTATCCTGCCATCACCCAACTTCCCCTATCAAGAACTCAACTGAAACATCTTGTTGAAATTCGCCAGTGATGATGCCCTTTGGTTGAATTCAACTTTTCTAAATGTGTTGGGACGTGAGACAGACACCCCTTTCTGTCTTAGTGACGTGACACTACACTTCCCGAACCTACCACCACACTCAGCCCTTTGCTGCAGCTCACATCTCACATCTAAACTCTCCGTCCTTGGACTTGTGCTCCGAACTCCTATTCTAACTGCCTCCCGGATCCTCTCTGCTGGGCTTACCTGTTAGTACAAAGTCAACACATTCAAAACCTTTCTTTCCCTTACCCTGTCTATTATAGCATAACTATTCTTTACTACACAGTATTTCCAAATATTACAAATATGCACTAACAGGCAGGTAACGGAACTAACACACAGTACACGCCTTTCAGTCCGCTTAGCTATATACTAAAAGCAGATCACACCACTGTTGGCAAAGGCGAAGGCAAAAGTTCAAAGTTGTAACAAAATCCTTCCAGGTACTAAAGTCAACCCCTGTTAGCATCTAGTCTACTCCTCCACTCAGCTCCTCTGGAAGGAAGGAAGGGAGAGAGGGAGGGAGGGCAGGAGGAAAAGACATACATATATTGGCCTGTATATATTACACAGTATCTCCCTGGATACTTCCTCTCTTCTCTCCACTCCCACCTCTGGGAGGCCTATCCTCTCCTCTCCTCTCCTCCTTCTTTCAGGTCTAGGGAAAGCATTTAAGAAACATTTAAGAATGTGCTGTTTATCTCTGTAAACAAGGCTAAAACCCTGACCACAACTCCCACTGGCCTACTGCTCTGGGCTTTGTTCCTCAAAGGACTCAGTGGTTCTTCTCAACTCTACTCCATTGGGGTTGTCCTGAGCAGTAATGTCAAAATAACAGCACCATACATTGTGAAAGTAAATTCTCCTCTAGCCTAGGTAACATTTCATTCCCAAGTGTAGTGCTTCAAAAAATCTGATTTATGCAGACATTTCTCCAGATAAATTGTTTACTTCCGCCACCTTTAAAGCACCTAAAAAGCATTATTTATATGATTCAACACACAAATGAGGGCACTTTGAAAGTCTCAATCACTTGGTTTTTCCACAATACCTCCATTTTTCTAGACTCCTAAGCTCCATGGAATTAGCTGATATAAGTTAACTGATATCAGAGAAAAGCATACTAAGAAAAGGCTGCCTGAACGGCAAGGTGAGATTTAATATGGGCAATTACTACAAAGGCCTTCATTTAGGCTCACAATAAACTGCACAAGTACAGGATTATTGCCTAGCAGATTTGGGGAATCTGTTTAACAACAGATTTTAGAATAGTCAACAACATTTACTGTTAACTGTAGCCATGGTGATAGGGGAGACAGAGGGAGAACTGAGCGCAAAATCTCACAAATATCCAATATAATAAATAATTAGTAAGTGTTACTTGAATATCAATCTGCCATGTAAATGAGTCAGAGAATCAAAGAATTAATTCAACAAAGTTTGATCTGAAAGGTATCTTAGTTGTGAAGACAACCTCATTTTGTAGATGTAGCAACTTAGTTTCTCTTACTCCAATACTAAATCAAACCATGAAGTCAGGATGTGGTAAATTTTGTTTCATAAAAAATCATTTCCTAATGACAACTCTTCCTTACAACAGAAATGGCTGCCAAGAAGGTTAGGACTTTCCTATCATCAGAAATATTTAAGCAGAGGCTTAATGACCAACAGACTTCGTGAAGTAGGGATCTCCTGTACTAAATAAAAGGTTAGTCTAAAACTTTGCAGTCCTTTAAATAGTAAGATTCTATTATTTTATAAGTTTCATCAAATAACAAATATCCACATTTTCATTTTTTGATCTATTCTACTTAACATCTTCAAGGTACAATAAGTAGAACAGTGCACTTCATTCTTTAATTGTTTATTCTTTTCCTCCATTAAACTATGAACTTCTTCAAGTCAGGGACTGGTTTAACGCTTTAAGCATCTCTGCATCCTTGGATCCTGGCCCACTGGAGAGATCCAGTGGTGTTTCTTAAATATCCAAGGAATCTCTCTCTAGCATGTGGCTAGTTACTACCAACAGGGTCTTCAATAAAACGGCCAAGTAAGCAAATTTTCTCTTTTACCTCCTACTACCTTCATTTTTGAAATCCTTTTCCCAGTTCTCAGTACTCTCTTTGCAACTGTCCAAAATTACCACGTAGGTACCTCTCAAGTCCATTTGATGTAAAACATACCATTGCCTAAATAACTTCTCTCTCTCTCTCTCTATAAATGGAGGACAAACTAACACTTTCAAAATTACAAATGAGCATACCCTCTGACCCAGGAGTACAGCCTGTAGATATACTTGTGCATGTGCAAAGTGGCTTACATGCACTTACATAATAGGTTATTAACTTCCTAATAGTATATACTAGATTGTAATCTGTCCTATGTTTCTATCAATAGAACTAGTAAAATGACATAATGGTACCACTATATAATGGAAGCTAATACAGCCACACACACACATAAACAAAACTATGTTTTCTATGCACTAATGTAGACTGACCCAGAAGATGTATTAAGTAAAAATCCACATAGTGCACAACAGCATATTTGATATAGTAACATTTGTGCTAAAACGGAAGGAAAGGAGAGAGGGAGGGAGGAAAATACATACATATATCTCCCTGTTAGGATACAAAAGAAATAAGGTAACACTGGCTTCCAAGGAAGAGAACTGGGTACCCAGAAGATAGGAGTGGGAGGAGACTTTTCTATAAACTCATCTGTAGTTTTTGAATTTTGAAAAATGTGACTCTATTATATCTATTCAAAGGTATAAATATTTTTTTAATATGCCTCTCTATGTTCCATCCCTTTTCCCAATCTTGTCTTCAAAACTCCAACTCGGGATATTTAACCTATGGAGTACAGTCACTTCATGCCAATTTCAAAACTTTAATGTTCTTTCTGGAAAATAATTTGCTAAGATATAGTAAGAGCTTTTAAAAAGTCTTTTATCTTTTAATCCATTAATTCTACCTCTTAGAATTTAGTCTAAGTAAACAATAAGAGATGAGAGCAAAGGTGTAAGCACACAGATGTTTGTTACAGCATTTTATAGTTGAAAACAACCTCTATGAATGACAATAGAGTAGTGACAGAATAAATTATGGTAACAATCATAAATGGAATACTATAAAGCCATTAAAGCTGATACTTTAGAAGCATGTTTAAGGACAGAGGAACAATTAAAGGTGATCATAGATCATACTATTAAAGCCGGACACAATGTGGTTGTAATTCTGTTTCTATAGAGTGATCTCCTTATTTGTGTTCCACTTCAGTGAATTCAGGTATGTTAACATACAGAGCAGATGTCTGCACTCTGAGCTGCTCTAGCCCCGGGGGGGGGGGGGGAATGGAGAAACTTACATTTATCATGGTGAGTGCTAAAAAATATAACTGAATTTCTTTTGTTTTCTCCCAAACTAAACACACTTTTACACAGTCTCCTGTTGGATTTTATGTTGACTAGTGGGTATTATTAAAAATTTCATGGCATTCAGTGACCAAGAAACTCAAGTTTGAATCCTTTCTCTGCCAGTCAGCCTCTAAGTAATTCTGAGGAAATTGTTTAACTTTTTTGAGCCTGTTTCCTAAATGTACAACAAAAGCAATCTCAGAAAGTTTGAGATTTAAATGAGATAGAATATTTAGTGTAGTGCCTGGCAAAAAACAAAATGCTGAAAAATTCATTTATGTACTCATTCAGCAAGTATTTTAACACCTACTATGTGCCAGTCCCTAGATGCTGAACAGAGAGCCAGAGCAAACTTTCATACAACTCTAGGAGGCAACACTGACAGAGTATAATAATGTAAACACGTACACACAGAGACCTGAACATTCATGGTAGCTATTTCTCTCTCTCTCTATTCACAAATACCCATACAGAGTTTTTCAGCAATATGACCGCTTGAACAGGGTTAGCCCAAGAATTTCACTGTTGTAGCATGAGAGAAGTACCTACAGGGAAGTATATTTTCAGTTCCAGCCCAAATTAACGAAGTGTTATAACTCATCTAGTGTATATACGTAATACCCACAAATGATAAGGAATCATAACTCATTAACCATAATATGTTCACACTGGAAGAACCTGATAATTACCTGATCCTAACCCCTTTTTACAGATGAGGAAACAGGAGTGCCCTAAGAGTTGTAATATAATCTAATTTATTCTAAAAGCACCAAAAGAAAAAACAAGGATTATTACATAATCTATGGTGATCTTCCCCAAGTAGGACAAGACAAAGGATTCTCCCCTTCCCCTCTGGAAGGCAAGAATGGCTGTAGGAGACGTTGTGACTTGGTTGCGTAGATACTAAGGCATCGTGATGATCATTCTGGGTCTGGGGAACGAAGAATGAGATAGGACTGGTTAGAGAAGGAAGTGGTAGCCACCTACTAGCTGCCTCTGAATTAAAGGCAGAGGAGAGTTACACCTGGGCCAGCAAACAGCTAAAGACCTACTGGAGCCATAGTTGAAGAAATGAGCTGAAGGTGCTGTGTAGTTAGTAATTTTAGAAGCAGAGAGAAAAGACGAACACCTTTTACCAGGAAACAGTGTATGTAACCTGTGTAGGAAGAAAGAATATACCTTTAGGACAGAGATGATCAGGATGAGACTCCTACTCTCAAAGAGTTCACAATATGATGTGGAGAACAAGCATGCCACTGATAAAGGGTAGTGTAGACCAAGTGCAGAGGGAGCACAGAAAAGGGAGACTTCTCTCAAAGACAGACACCTAAGCTGAGGCTTATGGAAGGAAAGACGGTCATTCCAGGGAGATGATAAACAAAGACACTGTTCACAGACTCAGTAATAAGAGTTAGGCAGTTTAGGAAAATGTAAATAGATCATATAATTATCTCGGTGTAAACAAACAGAAAACATAAAATTCAATACCTATTCGAGATAAAACCAAACAGTCACTATACAAAAAAGTCATCACCTTTTCTTAAACCAGCAACAAATAGAAAACAAAAAAATCAAATACCTAGGAATAAAAAGACATTTAAGACCTCTACAGTGAAAGCTTCAAAACATTACTTAATAGAAATTATGAAAAATATAAAATAAAATATATTTATTTATAAATGGAGGAACATGCCAGTCTCCTCACTGGGAGATTCAATACTGTAAAAAATGTCAATATTCTGCAAAGTGATCTGTGCATTCAGCAAAATCAAATAAAAATCCCTACAGGATGGGGCAGGCGCACGTGCATGTGAGTGAGAATTGACTAGCTGATTCTAAAGTTTACGTGGAAAAACATCCTAAGAAAGTCAAAGCATTCCTGGAAAACAATGCTTTTGGAAGATGTACACTATCAGATATCAAGACCCATCACAACATTATAATATGGAAGAGAGTGTGTATTAGCACAAGGGCAAGTAAACCAATGGAACAGAATGGAGATTCCAGAAACAGACTTTCACATATACAACTACTTGATTTATGGTAAAGGTGACAACATAGTGCACTAGGAAAAGGAAGGCATTACCAACAAATAGTGCTGGATCAACTGGGCATACATATCTTACAAACAAACGAAAAACAAAAACAGTAACATCTCATGCCACAATCAAAAATCAACTTGAAATGGACTGTGTATCTCAGTGTGAAAGGTAAAACAAGAAGCCTTTTAGATGAAAACATGGGAAAACATTTTTAAGATACTGAATCCAGAAAGATTAATCAAATAGGATTCAAAAAGCACTAACCTTAAGGAGAAAAAACCTGGACTACATTAAAATACACTAAAAGACACCATTCTTCTTTGCCATTTTTCTATTCATAGCTCTCTTTTTTAGATTTATCAAGTATTTGTCTGTTTTAATAATGTGTTTACAAAGAACCAATTTGGAGAACAACCCAATCCAAAAACGGGCAGAGAATCTAAATATTTCTCAGGTGAAGACATACAAATAGCCAATAGGCACATGAAAACATGCTCAATATCGCTAATTATCAGAGAAATGCAAATCAAAACTACAATGAGGTATCACCTCACACCAGTCAAAATGGCCATCATTCAAAAGTCTACAAATGATAAACGCTGGAGAGGCTGTGGAGAAAAGGGAACCCTCCTATACTGTTGGTGGGAATGTAGTTTGGTGCTGCCACTATGGAAAACATTACGGAGATTCCTTAAAAAACTAAAAATAGATTTACCCTATGATCCAGCAATCACACTCCTGGGCATATATCTGGAGCATATATCAAAAAGATCCATGCACCCCAATGTTCATAGCAGCACTATATACAATAGCCAAGACATAGAAGCAACCTAAATGTCCATCAACAGATGACTGGATAAAGAAGTTGTGGTGTACACACACACACACACACACACACACACACACACACACACACAATGGAACACTAGTCAGCCATAAAAAAAGAATAAAATGATGCCATTTGCAGCACAGACATTCCTGGAAGTTGCCATACTAAGTGAAGTAAGCCAGAAAGAGAAAGAAAAATACCGTATGATATCATTTATATGTGGAATATTTTTAAATTACACAAATGAACTTATTTACAAAACAGAAACAGGCTCACAGACATAGAAAACAAACTTACGGTTGCCAGGAGGGAAAAGGAGGGGTGGAGAGAGAAACTGGGAGTTCGGGATTTGCAGATACTAATTACTATGTATAAAATAGATAAACAACAAGGTCCTACTATTAGCACAGGGAACTATGTATTCAATACTTATAAGAGCCTATAATGAAAAAGAATATAAGGACTATATATATAACTGAATCACTATACTGTACACCAGAAATTAACACCACATTGTAAACCAACTATACTTCAATTTTAAAAAAACACACACAAAGAACCAGTTGGGGGTTTTATGGATCAAATCTATTTTCCTTAATTTTTTTCCTAAATCCTTATTTCCTTGGTACTTACTAGTTGTTCTTTCTTCAGCTTGACTTTCAATCTTATTCCATTCAAATTTTCCTTTGGGTACTGCTTTAGCAAAGTTCCCACTAGGTTTGATATGTACAGCTCTAGTTCATTTCTAAATGGTTTGTAACTTACAATTGTAATTTCTTCTTTAACCCTGGATTATTTAAAAGAATAATCTTACATTTTGGCTTTTTTTTTTCTTTTTTGGTTACTGTTAATGTCTAATTTGAATTTTCTTTGTAGGCTTCCATATCATCAACTTCCTGAAAAACTAGAGAATTATTTTAAAGAATATTATTCATGATTACAAAATTGGAATACATTATTTATTACTGTTATTCAGATACTGCTTTCTTAATCTACAGTGAATTGATCAATGTCTCCTATTTTTAACAGTCCTAGCTTTATGTATTTTGACACTATCATTTTATTAGTTGCATAAAGATTCATGACATGTCTTGAGAGATATCTCTTATAAAAAATAAAATACACCTCTTTCTTCCCTTTAATGCTTTTGTAACTTGAATTTTATTTTGCCATGTATTAATCTTACCATGTCTACTTTTCTGTTTTTGTCTGATTTGCCTTTTTCTATTCCACTATTTCAACCTTTTGATGTCATCTTAAGCATCTGTTGAAAAATACTACTATATTTGCAGGCCTCTGTGTTTGTATTAATCCAATCTAAGAACCTGTCTTTTCAACAGGGGAAGTCAACTCTTCATATTTACTAAATATTCATGGACTTACAACTGCCATATATTTACCATTAATTTTTTAACTTAGATTTTATTTTGATCAAAGTTGTGTCTGTACAGTTTAAGGTGTCAAATAGTTCTACAAGACTGTTAACCAAAAAAAAAAAAAAAAAAGGAACAACAACACTCAACCCTTCCTATTTCCTGCTCCACAGAAATAATCACATTTTCTACTCTTGAGTCTCTTGGTATCTAGCTTTATGTAATTTCCATCTGTTTGTGAAACAAAGGAAAAAAGTCACAGAATTTAGCAAAAAGAGGGATGACAGGTACCGTTAGAAATCTGAGACTTCGTGAACCACACATATAGTTACATAAGCTTTAACTTTCCTGCCTTCCCTAGTCTGAATTGTTCATCTTCCTTGTCAACAAAATGTCAAAGAAAGCAGTTCAATTCTAGTTGCAGTCTCCTAAAGAAACATAGCTGAACTAAACCAGGCAAGGACAGAAAAGCCCAGCCAAAATAGAGAGGCTTTTATAATTTTCTATAATTTATTTATATTGTTATAGCACTTCAAACTTTTGAATCCATACCCTCACTTGGGGCATGAGGGTGCAGGTAGCTAGTGCTGTCCAAACTCCTTTCAGAGGAACATTAACCCTTCTAAGACTAAACTATGTATATATTAAAACTGGAGCTTGAGAATACACTGTAAAGCCTAATAAAGTTTTCAGACCTCCAAATCGAGACATCCCAAGAGTTAGCATTAGGAATACAGATTTCAAATTGCTGGTAGCATTTTGGTAACTGAAGAAGGCCTCTAGTAGGGGGTTGGTTATGAAAAGAAAAGAGTCTGCCAGGGCCTAATGTCACTTATCCTTCAGAGACTAGAAGTTACACAAAGAATTATGCTGTGCAGAATTATGCAGTACAGGTATATGATGGCACAGGATTATAATCTCTACATGTAAGTCAATAATTACTAGGCCCGAACTATAGTTTAGGATGGTTCTGAGACTTTCCTCCCAGTCCAGTATCTCTAAGCTAAATTAGATGCAAGCATCCAATTGCTTAGAGCAGCTATTTCCTTGGGGCACACCATCTGTTTGCAATGCACAGCTAATTCTGAATCTGTTGATCCTTGAAGAATATCCCCTAAGATTCCTGCCTGACTCCTAAAATCCAATTTATTGAAACCCTTTCCCTCCCCTTCTCCCATCATAAAGCAGGAGTAGCTGGATCTGACAAAACTTAAGTGATATAAGAGAAGAGGTGGAAAGGCCCCAGCTAAAAGAATATTTATGTACACCCCCTCTTTTTTAGGATAAAGTGTAAGAAGCAATTGTGATCTTGGGGAGAAAGGCTATATGAGAGCAGAAAGACTTACGATTATAAATGTATTAAAAATAAGAAGGAAGAGAATAAAGGTACAATTTACCATGGGAGGGGAGAAAGCAAAACAACAAAGAAAGAAAAAAGTTTTCACAGGAAAGTGATCTACGGTGCTGTGTTAATTGGCTTGTTTGCTGGTAAGTAGGGAATTTCAAATCTACAATGCACAACTATCACCTATAATTTTTTTTTTCTTAAATAGAGAAGAGAAAGAAAAGGACAAAAAATGTTGAGACAGACGTGATTCTCAAGCCCTGGAGAATGTCAAGGAAAGGGCCTAGAATATGCACCCTGGAGGGCTCTGAACCCCCCTGGTTGTTTTATTTCCTTTGGCTGTAGCAAGTACTGCTGGTTTGTCTGTGTTTAGAGAAATCAGTAATAGAAACCTACCTGGGGTAAGGAGATACTATTGTTTTTTTCAGTTCCCCCCTCTAACATTATGAATATTTTCAAACATTCAGAAAAAGTGATAGAAATGTGAACACCTATACACCACTACCTAAATTCCATAACTGCTATTTTCCTACATTATCATTATTTATCCCTCTATCCACATATCTGTTAAGTCTGATTCAATAGTATTTAAAGAGATCTTCCATAAATTAGGCGATTAAAAAAAAAAATCATTCTCCCTAATGGAGGCCCAAGTCAGAAAAGGGATGCTAAATGAAGTTGTAAGTGAGGAGGAAGTCGAATTCCTGTTCAGTCATTAGCTGAATTATTTTCCTGAAATTATCCTGATTATCCTGAAATACCATGAACATCTGAGCTCCAGTTTCCTCATCTATTAAATAAAGACAAAATAATAATCATGGTCTCATGGTTCTTTCTAGTCTAAAAACTTACGATTCTATGAAAAACAATTTTCTTAATAACTATCATTTACTTCATGTTTTCTATGTGCCAGGAAGTATGCTACAAGTTTTACGAGAGCAAGCTCATTTAACCTTCACAGGTTCCCTAAAATTTCTGAGACACCCCATCATGAACACTGTCACCTGTTTTTAGCAGCACTAGGCCACCCTGACTTCTTTCAATTTGTGCTTCCTCTCTACGTTCTCAGCGCTCGTATGGTACACTGCTTTGGTGGAACTAGCTGGAACTAGCAATAAGAAATTGCCTTTCCTCACTGAGAAACATGAGCAAACTCTAGCCTATGGTCTGTAATTTCTCTTCAAATGTGAAATGAGATAAAATAGCTAAAACTACTTTAACTTGTTTATTTTGGTAAAATAATTACATATAATTATTGTTGAAGGAAATCTACAATACACAATCTGGGTGTTTTTATTTAAATCTGTTGTACACTGAATAACAAAATTAAAATGTCAGTTTTTCAATTGGAGAAAGTACTCAAAACAACAGCCATGTGCTAAACAAAGAGACTCAATTAGAGCACATTATGGTTTGGTTTGGGAATGAATACATTAAGCAAAAAGGAAAAAAAAAGCCCCATACATATAGTGTGTTTGTGCTCGTATAAATGAAAAGCCACTGTCACTGCTTTTATCTCTATGTTCCTTTTCAGGTTTAACTATCTCCTCCATGCTCAGTGCTCCAAAATATGTATATTAGTCCTCATTTCTAGTTAAAAAAAAAAAAGCCGTCTGTTTTTGCTTTTTTCCATGGGAGCTATTTGTATTTCCATACATATTTAAAGATCTTATATTGTAGAAATGTAACAGGATGCCTGCACAAGGTGTCCTAGAACTATAAATATACACTATTATGTAATCGGTTAGGTTCACACCTAGGAAATCTGGAATGGAATGGTCATCCTGAAGCAAGTGAACAAAAATAAGGAGGTTCAGCCCTGTTGGTTGGAACAAGGAAACACTGGAACAGGCCTGAAGTAACCCAGCAACTGCAGAATAAGCCAAGAAAGTGAATCCACTCAAGTCAAGGAGAGTGATAAACCCAAATTCTTACTTTTTTTCCCAATGCCCCTTACACAAAGACTTCTATAACAGATTCTGCTCCAGAGCAGGGAGAAATTTGTTTCCCCTAGTGAAATCAGCATGTCTGCAACCAAAGAATGTTCTTTATAGTAATGGTAATATATGTAGGTTTATGAATACTGGGGTTACTATGCAACCAACATATATAGGGCCATGCTCTCTGGCTAAGTGCGGTCTCTCCTAAAGGAAGTCATCATTCCCAACATCCATCACCCAGAAAGGAGGCAGCTTTTCAAACAGGAAACCCAAGCAAAGACACTCTCTGGACCTTGCTATCTTGGACCTGGCTCTGTTCACTTTGGTCGCAGTACTCAGACTCTGTCTGCCAAAAGGAGACAGGCCAAAAGATAAGGACCTGAAGACAATGTCTTTGTAAACCAGGATGAATAGTTTCATGTTGCTTTATATTCATTATCCTCTAGCTTTCAGAAAAGCTTGATTTAAACATTCCAGCCTTACATGAGCTGTTCCATTGGCCTTAGGGTAAGACTAGTGTGTCATTAGAATAAGAGAAGGAAAACAGTAGCAGCAGTACTAAATTGAATCCTAAAACTATGTTAAAGAGGAAGGCTGAGAACAAGAACCTGGGCTGCCAGGTCCAGGAACTCTTACCACTTGGAGATTCTCCCTGTATTGCAGTCTTCGTGTTTGGGGTTCCATTTCATTGGGTAAGGTGGCAGCTTCCTCATGTGATCTCGGTGACAGGCAATGAGATCTTTACAAACTCTCAGGCTCCCTTACTGCTAGAAAACTCAGTGCTAATTACTGTGCTCAACTACTGAAGCTTCCCTCAGCTAAGTTATGGCTGATTGTTCTCTTTCTTTCCCCCTATATTGGTTCTTATCTTTCTGATCATTAGTTTTGGTCTTACTGCATGTTTTCATTTCAAACTTCCTAAATTCTTTTCTGAAAAATGGCCAGAGTAAAACCAATCACTGAATAAATTTTTTCCATACAATAATATAGTTACAAAACAGTGATCATCTTGAAGCCATTACTACTAGGGAAGTTGAGAGTCTGTATGCTGGCTAAAAACAGGAGCAAACAAGCCTGAACTATACCTGTGAGTACAGAATTCTGGAGGAGAAAACAGAGCTTGGAAATAATCAATGCCATCCTCTTATGTAATGCAAGAAATTTCTTCTACGGCTTCTCACACAGGAGATTATCTCTACCTTCACCTCTGCCTGAATATTTCCAATGACAGGGAACATAGTACCTTATAATGTTCCACTTTGTGACAGCTCCCATCGATAAAATCCTTCCTTATATTGTGTGAAACTGGCCTTTCAGTCTACCAACTAATCATAGTTCTTCATTACGTAGACATGTATTTCCTCTTTCAAAAGACCCCTTCACTTACCTAAACATATAATTCCACTTACTGAATGTTTACCAGTATCAGGCTATATGCTAGGTACTCTATAAACACTACCACATATTACCTTCACAATCATCATTTAAGTTAGGTGTTATCCTCCTTTGAAAAGTGAGTCCCAGAGAGATATACTGATTAAAATTTAATTCCAGACAAATACGTCAGGGCTCTTATACCTACTACCATAAAGATTTTATTATATTTCTGGCAAGCAAGTCACATGACTTAAACACCTTCAATAAAGGAAAGGAAACAAACACGTTAGATCAATCCAAAGAGAAAAATACAGTCTAGAGATATGTACGACTGCACTAGTGTTTGCTTCATGAGGGAAAACAGTAGCATGAAAAGCATTTAACAAGACTGTCGTCAGGGAGCTCCAGGAGACAACAAAGGTGACACCTATAACATCACAACCTTGATCTGAAGCCAGTGGAGTAAATGCAGGCCCCAAACAAGAAACTTCCTCTCCTTCACCTTAGCCCGGAACCAGAGAAGATTCCCAAGAAATCAATCATATTACTGCAGAGAAAGCAGCACAGCCTGAAGGCTCATTTCAGCAGAAGTGGAAGATCACAAAAAGTCTTAATACATATTTCTTTGGCTTTGTGGAGGCTGAGGGGTGTGGAGGGAAACAAAACCCAACCCAGGAGGGAAGACTGTAACAGTGAACTGAGCAAGGCTCCAGATCTAAGCTAGGAATTTAGAGTTAAAATAAATACTCCACTTCTGGAGACACCAGAATCCAAAAGAAAGATAATGAGATGGAAGGCGAATGCTGATAATCATTTCTTGCCTAAGGTCTTCTCCCATTTCCAATTATGTTCTAGCCTTATATCACTGCTATCTACTGAACAATTTCACTTGGCTAACCTACCTTCACTTCAAACTCAACATGCTCAAACCAAAATTCAATTCCCCTCAGCCTTTCTTTCACCAAATTCCTTACTAGTTAAAGGCACTATCTGGGTTTGTAAAAACCCTGGTCACTCTTTTTTTATTTCATGGAGTCCTTCTTACTTGTACTCTTCCTTTTTACAGCGAAGAGCTGCTGCCATTCAACAAATATTTACTGAGTGACTATGATGCACCAGGTACTTTCTTTGCACTTGAGATATACTGATAAGCAAAACAAAGATATCCACTTTCATGAAGTTTATATCCTAGTAGTTAGAAGGAGACAATAAACATAGTAAGTAAATATAGCAAGTAAACACAGTATTTCAGAAAGTAGTGTTACAACAAAGAAAAAGTAGAGTAAGACAATGGCAATTACAAAAAGGGTGTTGAGGGTAAGCCTCTTTGAGAAAAAGGGGATATGTGAGCAAAGACACAGAACAAGTGAGGTGAGCAAAGACACAGAAGTAGTGAGGGAAGAAGCCATGCAGATATGTGGGGAAAGAGCCCACTGGCATGGGAACAGCCGTGCAAAGGCCCTCCTACCAGCTCCTCCCATGTCTTTGTATGAAATGTCACAGAGCCACTCTTCCACTCCATTCCCACAGCCATCATACAACTCCAAAATCTCCTAGGTAGTCACTCTGCTCCATTTCTTTTGTGGTGCAGTTAGACATTCTTTTTCCATATTAAAATCATCCACCTGATTTTCAAGGCTCATAATTCTCTGAGCCCACCCTTTATATCATGAATTTCCATCTCTCCCCTTAAAATTCTTGAAATTTAGCATGTTCTCTCTTCACACACATCAGTGTCCCCTGCCTAGGAGTGCTTTCCCTCTGCCCCTCATCCTCTCTATACCATATCCTACAAGGCATGAGATCAATTCCTACCGCCTCTATAAAGTGGTCCCTGTGGTTGCTATTATTGAATCTGTATTCATCTTATTTCCCCAGCATCATCTTCCTGGTAAACAAATGTCTCTTTTTCTATACTTCCCATTGTGTTGACCATTACTAAATATTTGCTAAGAGTAAATGAGATATTTCTTCTACAAGCCAAAGCTCTGCCATCTTAAAAAGATATTTATTAGCTTTGATAAGCTACTGAAAGAGAATGATTACAGAATGGTTAGATTATACAAAAAAAAATGCATAGGGGTAGAATAAGCCAAAATGTTTTTTTGTGGGGGGGGGTACTGGGGGGTAGATAGGTTTATTTGTTTGTTTATTTATTTTTAATGGTAGTGCTGGGGATTGAACCCAGGATCTGGTGCATGTTAGGCACACACTCTACCACTGAGCTATACCCTCCCCCTAAGCCAAAATGTTAATGATGAAGTGATAACTTTTTTCTTTTCTCTGATTCAAATTTTCAGGTCTGTGTTTATGTTATTTTGAGAAGCAAAGAGTTTGCTATGAACACATATATATATAAATCAACACAAACAGTGAGTGATCAACTATCATAAGACTCACTGGAGAGATGCAAATTACCTAAAAATATGTCAAAGAAAGACTGCAAGCATCTGAGTAACTTGCAGTTGCAGAGAGGCAAATTATAATAAAAACAAGCTGAAGCAAATTCTCATGGCAGAGAAAGAGAGATAGTAAGAAAGAGAAAACCTTTCTGATGAAATGACCATAACAAAATATTTACTGTGTATAAAAGCAGCATGGTGTACAGGAAAGAGTACACAGTCTGAAATGCTCAAATACAACAGGCCCAACATTCATTAACATCATGACCTCAGTTTCCTGGTCTGAAAAATGGAAACACAGAAGCTCTTCTATTTAAAAACTTTCATAGATACAAACTAAGTTCAAAGAATCCTGATAATTCTGCCTATAAAGGCAGATGGTGTTAATGGTAACACACAATCATTTGAGTCTCAGTGGTTGGACTACTGTCAGTCTATATCTGTTCTTTCTGAAGCAGTGTCCTCCTTTTACAAGTGTACTTATGATTAAAAGATGAATGACAAAATAGTAACATCTCTGGATAATATCTAAGAGAGCTGAAAAGAATCCTGAGTGAGAACAAATGTCATCAAAATCTACAGTCATCTCCTGAGCACACTTGTCACCTGAACCAGGGAACAAATGGACTTAAATAGAAGTCTTTTGGAAATTAACTGGTACATAAGTAGGAAGCTTTTGTACTATTACACAACTATAATCCAAAGTAGGTTATAAGAATTAAGTGAGACAAGGCAGGCAGAATGCCTGGCACATTCTTATAATATATTCCATTCACACTGATAAAATGGTGCAAGGACCACTGAACCTTCAAGAAATGTCAGAGCAACCTGTGTATATATCCTGCAAGTCATAATTTTTTTTAAGTTATAAATCATTCTTTATAATGTGGATTGCTCTCAGATTACCAAAATGAGGGAGCAGCTTTACAAAAGGCCAGATCTGATCTATAAAATTGAACCCATAAAGTCAATCAGACTTACTCCACTAGTATTTGAGAAAGTGTTTATCTACAGCAAAAAGCCTACAAGTCAATCAATCATAATCATAATCTTATGGATATCAAAAAAGGATATCCATAAGAAACCTACCTGTAGCATTTGGGCCAAAACTTTACAGCTAAACCTGCATCTAATCAAAGTAGCAGTGACTCTTAATGTTTATGGAGATTGCTTGGATTTGATATTGAGAAAATTATGTTAAAAAAGGCATTAAATACTATCCTAAGTACTGGAGTTAGAATGGGTCAAGACAGACTGTAAATCTGCAGAAGATTCCAAAAGTTTTCTTGAGCCAGTTCTAAGGGACAAGGCATTAAAATCTCTGAGAAACACGCCAGCAACTGCCCTCAGTTCTAGAACCTGGGAACAAAGATGTGACCCAATCATCTGGTATCAAACCACAGTCCAACTGTTCAGAGAAAGTTGCATTATGTAAGCCATTATCAAGAAAGAAAAGCAAAAGGCATGACGTTTCTTGACATGAGCAGCAGGTTCTGTGATTTAAAGACATGTTCTCACATCAAAGGGGCCATCCATAGGACACTGGCATTTTCAAAACCCACTTCACTAGAC
Organism: Camelus ferus; assembly: GCF_009834535.1. Classification (NCBI taxonomy): domain Eukaryota; kingdom Metazoa; phylum Chordata; class Mammalia; order Artiodactyla; family Camelidae; genus Camelus; species Camelus ferus. The sequence continues at coordinate 46,757,168 of NC_045699.1, read as the reverse complement.
ATGAACATACCTGATGCAATACAACGGTACTATAAGAATGGTACTAAGTTCAGATAACTATTTCAGCCAAGCCTAGGAGAAGCTTTCAACAAAGGTCTTCTGCACAGGAGCAGACTTCCCCACAGGAACAAGATTTAGCTCCCTCTTGATTATTCTGACCATGTCAGTTCCCCATTTAATTTCAACAACAAAATAAATCATCTAAAATTGTAAACATAACCTAATTGTAAACAAGGCCTCTCAGTTACACCCAATTTCAATTAAACCCAAAACTGTATCACCACCTTCCAAACTACTATAAGCCTACTTCTCTCAATCAATAAGCATTATACCAGGTCCTTTATCCAGCAATATAAAAAAGATACTGACCTTCTCTTGAGGACTTTATAACCTAAAATTATTCCCCCTCCCTCCCACTTTCAGAACTCACTTTTCGTAAGCTCTGTGAAATTCAAGGTAACTTCACTTAGGTAAGACACGCCATAACCCAGTTCCTCCCCTCTCCAAGTCCTTCACATTTAAAGTGTCATATAGGACACAAAATCTGGAATCAGACAAATCAAAGTTCCTGCCTCAGTTCAGCCCAACCCTGAGAAATTCACCTAATCTTGCTGAGCATGTTTTTCCATCTTAAACTAAGTGGTTTATGACTTCACCATCAGAATGCCTAGCCCTGGTGAGCATCCCATAATATTATTCCCCCTTATTCATACCACTTAGATTACCTTTCTGTTTCCAGTCACATATTAGACATTTTTTAGAACTGAGGAAAAAATAATAGTGGTTGATACATCCAAACCCCACATTTCAGAATAAGGAAATTAACTCTATAAAGAGTAACTTGCCAGCTAAACAATATAAGTTTTTGCTTCCAGCCCTGGAGGAGTTGGGGGTCACAGCTTACAAAGAGAGTTTAACACTCATCTAATCCCCCTCTCTGCCCTTCTGAATTCTAGCCATCCTTCAAAATCAGTTTAAGTTACAGTGTCCAGGAAGCCTCCCCTAGTCACTTCAGCCTAGACCTCCTCACTTCCCTCTTTGAACACTGATGCTTCTCTGCAGGAGTGATATTAAAAGTCTTAACAACTGGCACCACAACAGTACCAACCAATCAGAAAGGCTGTCTGACCAATTGAAACACATGTGGCCCAGGGGAAATTGCTGACTGAAGAGCAGCCCTCCTATTAATAACAATACAAAACAGCAAAATCAAACTCCAATACAACTTTCTCATTTGATGTTCACAATATCATGAATTAGGCTAACTATCATCCCTGCTTTCTGCATAACCAGAAGTCAAGCTGGGACTAATAACCAAATCTAACAACCAATTGCTTCTTTCACTATATCACATGACTTTTTCTGATTATATACAGAATTCTCAATTAATACTGTATAAACTGTTCTTACATATAAAAGTGTAAATACTAAAGGAATATTCAAGTCACATGGAATTCATTTAATCAACAAGCATTTAAGTGGAACAGAATATAAAACACAGTGCTAGTTCTAAAAGCATAAAGGAAATAAAAGGCATGACCTTTGACCTTTGGGTACTTAAAACATGTTCAAGAGTATATTTAAATAACAGTGCAAGACAGTAGAAAAAAACACAAAGAGTAAGTGCTACCCATTTCAGGGAAATAAAAGGTTCACAAACTAAAATAGTACAGAAGTCAGGACTGAGAACTTCACTCCTAACACTCCCAAAAGGGGTAAAATTAAATATATAATGTAAAGGCCGAAAAATCAAGGGTTTGCAATACTGGGACGTGAGATACCTGGTTGGATACTTACTCAGAGATGGCCCTAATCACAATCCTCTGGGACTACTCTAAGTGGTGAATACAAATAGGAATCCTGTAAACCCTTTGTGCGGACAGCTGTGGAAGATTAGCTTGGCAGGAGCCTAGAGAAAAGCTTAGGTGAGAGAAAGCACTGGAAAGCAAATGGATTTGAGGGATAACAGGCAGGAGACTAAACTGATGATTGCATACAAAGAAAGGAAGAAACATTCAAAGGGCATTAATGGAAAGAAGAGTTGGGTTTTAGGCATGTCTTTCAAGAAAAAGCTACAAAATGGCAGAAAAGAAGCAAAGAGCATTCTCACATGAGATATGTATGTAGACACAGTGGCACTAAATAAACTGTGTACCAGGGACACGCAACCAATTTCCCTAGAGAAATCTATGTTGGAGAGGGCCGAAGCTGGGGAGAGAAAAACTGACACCTGGACAATAAATGCAAATTCTTAAAAAGGAAGTCAAACTATAAATTTTAAAAAGCATTTGAGCTTCTTCGGAATGTATGAAAGGATGAAGTGAAACTGTCAACAGAACCAGGCAGATCAGTTGAGGCAGACTTAAGGATAACAGCACCTGACTCAGCTTTGTATTGTATGCATGCCAGTGTAGTCTGTAAACTCCTCCAGGGCATGGAATAAGCAATGCTCTGTACATCAATTAAGTCCAATACTGTTACTTGACTAAAGGAACACTTCGTATGCTAAGCTCGGTGGAATAGAGTGAACTACATTATTCAAGCTAATAGTAGTGTGGAAATATTACTTATGCTTGGTGCATAACTATACTGATTCTCCCACCTGTCCACACATTTATCTTAACCCCCTTCTCAGGCCAATGTCAAAAATTCGTTTGTTTCCTCCAATGTAGGCCCAGTGCGAAGGGACTCCAAGAATGTACTAGAAGTCAGAAAGAAGCCAACCTGATTTTCTAATTGTGAAGGCAAAATCTGAAAGTGAATAATAAAGATCAGTTACTCATTAGAGGGCTAAAAAAGAAAAATGGGCTTTACCAGGCAGATAGGTGTCAATATATATTAAGATGTATAGGTTTGGGATACACTGAACCCTCAGTGCAAATCCTAACTCCAGCTCTAGTAATTGAGAAATTAACCTCTCCACACCTCATTTTTTTAATCTATAAAATGGGGCAAATACCACTAGCCCTAAGGGTTTCGTTGTGAGGGTTGTATTGTGTATTGTATTGCATCTACATCATGTAAGCTCTTAATAGACAGTAGCTGTTAGCACCCTAAATCTTGAGCTTTTTGTTTTAAAAACATTTGTTCAATTACAGAAACTGAAACGTACTTTCACTTCATTTTAGCTGCTTATACTAAGGCTCTATATTTTCAGTTTCCAGTATTATAATTTGAATGTTAACAAAGTTTTTCACTCCTCCTTCACCGGGTAAGTAATTGACCACATACACCATCCTGATTTAGTATTTTGGAAAACGTAGCAAACATTCTCCCTTGAAAACCAGCTATACAGATGACTGATTCAAACTACTGTCACTCAAGATACGGAACAACTCTAGTGATGTTCCTTCGAGGAGAAATAAAAGCGTTTGATCAATTCACAGTCACTCCCATTCAAACGATTCAAACCCTGCAGAGCAAGCAAACGTTCAAGTTTCTACTATGAAAAAGATCTGTAGCTTTCTGGTTAGTGGATTCACTTCAACACTTCCCCAGACGCACGAAAAGAAGAAACATCTTAATGCCTCCTTGTCCTCACACAAAGCTTCGCAGCAGCTCCCTTTCCAAAGCCACCCCTGGCTGAAGAAGCAGCCGCTCTCGGCAGGGTCAGGGCGGCCCTGCTGACCCCGAGGGTCTCTACCACACGTCGCCCCCTCCCAAGGCTGGGGGAGGCCCTGGAGGCTCAGAGCTCACAGCTCGCCCTGGAAGCCTTCTCCGACCCCTAACCCGCCCTGGAGTGCCTACGCGCTCGGGGTGCGGTGCCCAGGACAAAGCCACACAGCGCCTCGCGAGGGTCGGGGAGTAGCCCCAGCTGTGCCTATCCCGCCAGCCTCACACCCTCTGGCCCTCGGCCCGCGCCCAAACGCTCCCCGGAGGGCAGCCCACCACCCCGGACTGCTTCGCCCGACACCACTTCCCCCGGGGAGCCTAAAGCGCCGGCGGCCGCGGACTGCGGGACAAGTCCACCCGCGCTCGGACCCACGCCCCCGCCCCGCCTCCGCCCCCCGTCCGCGGCTCGCGTGGCGGCGGCCGGGCCAGGAAAGCTCGGCCCCGGCCCGAGCGCCGCCACCTGCGCCCCCGGCCCCGCGCCATGTTTGAGAAAGAGAAGGAGTGAGCCAGAGGCCGGGCCCGGCCCGCGCCCCGCAGCCGCCCGCCAGCCCTGCCGCGCCGACACTCACCCGTCGTCTCCGGGACCAGCGTCGTCGCCGCCGCCAGCACGAGGAGGAGCAGCCTGGGACGTGGAGCAGCGGCCGCCGCCTCCATGGTCCCGCCGCCACCGCCTGTGGCCCGGCCCGGCCCGGCCGCCGTCTCGCCTCAGCAAGCTTTGCCTCGCCCCACCTCCCCCGCCGCCGCGGCGGCCTCGCTCCGGCCCTTTGTAACTGCTCCGGGGCCGTGCGTCCATTGGTTGTCTGGCTCCCGCCGGCCCCGCCTCCCCGCCGTCTGCGAGCTGCGGAGCGGGACCCAGCCCGGAGCTCTGCCCACGGGCCCTCTAGGCAGCCAATCCGGAGCCGCGAGCTCCCAGCCGCTGGCCACGCCTCCAGACTCCCCGGGGGCCGGGCAGCCAGACCCCTGCCCTAGCCAGAGCCGCTCCGAGCTCGGAGGAGGCCGGGTGGGGGCAGGGGTCTAGCTACCCTCGGCACTGCCGAGCCACCAGCTACTGGGGCGAGGACTGAACGATGGGTGTGTCTGCATGTGAGTCGCTTTAGGAAAAAGGCTGTGGCTGCTCGACGCTCTTTTCTTCTAGCTTTTTTTCTTCTAACCTAAGATCTGGTACTGAGCCTGACCTCCATTCACAGCCCTGCACCATCAATCCCCTGCACATTCACCCAGATCCTCTGTATGGTCAGGCAGGCTTCAACTTCCCCTCCCCAGATCCACGCCTCAGCTTTCAACATCCCCCTAAGATCCTACCTCAGTGCCTTCCAGTCTCCTGCTTCCTCCCGTTTATCAGCGTCCGCTCACAAACCTAGGTACTACCTTTCAAATTCTAGGCCCAGAATGTCTCCAAATTCTGGCCTCAGATCCCAGCCCCAGACCTCAGATCCTGAGCTCAGACACAGCCCCGAATAACCTCCTTCCCCTCTCCGGAACTCAGAGCAGACCCAGACTGGACTCCAAACCACACTCCTTCCCTCTTACCCCTTCCTGATCCAGGTGGGAAAGGGAAGGTCCCCACCCCCACCCCTAAAGAAGAGGGATTCCCCTTCTTAGCAGGCAGCACCCCACAGGAGAGAGGAGGAGCAGTCATTACTTTGAGCTGCTTCTGACACTCCTGCACAATAATTCTGAGGTGTCACTAGAAACCCAAATAAACTCGGCTACGTTTTCATTCTGAATTTCTAATTGACTGTGAGACGCTCCACCCACCTTCCCTCTGGGACGCCAAAATGAGCTCCAGATTTGTAATTCTTCCTGTCAGACTAGTCCTCTCCTCAGACACAAACACAGCCGAGGAGGCTGTTACATAGAACAGAGAACATTTTCCAAAGAACCTTTTAAGGAGAAAATTTTATTTTCTGTGTGATTTGAACTTGGAATTAAATAAACCTTGGTAGCAGGAATCAGAACAAGCCTCTAGTATCGATTTGTAAATTACTTCAGCGCTACTCAGTGAGCATTTTACAAGCCTGAGAAGACTTCCCTTCTGAGCAGTAAAGAAAGGGACAGGGTGGGGGTGTTGGAGCTGAGATCTGAGACGGGCACTGTTTCCTTCAGCTTGAACACTTAACTTGAGCAAGTCAGTTAACCTTACTGAGCCTCATTTCTTCATCCATAAAATGGAAATAACATCTACCTACCAAGGTTAGTGAGAGGATATGTTAAGATTTGGGGGCTCCCTTTTTCCCTTTCAAATTCTACTTCTAGGCCCTCTCTCCAGATCCCTCACCTGCTCCTCTCCTCTGGGCAAGGAAGGAAGGGCCTGGTGTACATACACTGAACCACCTCACTAGGGATGCAGCTACTGCTGAAACCAAGGTCACAGCCTGCTCTCTGTGGCTGCCTGTGACCACCAGCAGGAAGCTTTCTTCTTGCTCCCTGCAGCAGGCAGGCCAAGCCCAGACAGCCTGCTTCTGCCGGTCCGCTTTCTCAGTTCCAGTTTCTTCAGTGGAGACACCCGAGGTCTCTAGATTGCCTTTCTGCTGCTCTAGTCTCAATATCTTGCTTAAGAGCTCAAGAGATACTTACTGTGTGACTGAATACATGAATGAATGAATGATTCATCTCAGGCAAGTGACTGTTCTTTTCTTATCTTTAGGTTCTTCAAATCTAAAATAGAAATATAATAGCACCTACCCATTTGTAAATAAAAGGGATTGAATCACATGTTTTGGGTCCTTTAAATGATGTAATGTGTCTGAACGGTGTCTGGAACATAATAAATATTTAGTAATGTCACTTCCTTTCCCCATCCCCTTCCAGCTCTCTGTGATTCTAATCAGTATTCATATTCATGGTTATCCGTGCCTTTGCCTTACTGAGTCTCAGGCAATCAGTGTCAGGATATCTTCTATGACACACTTCTGTGTCCTTCACATTTTCCATGGAATTGAGTGTGTTCATTGGAAAACTGAGGAACAGGAAGGAGAAACAGACTATTTTTAATTTTTTTATTTTCCTGATATTTGGCGGAAATTTCCATGAGCCACAGATCCATAAATAAACTACATTAGAATGGAGCAGTAAGTTATAAATTTATAATTGTGGTTTTCAAACTTTAAAATGTCTCCAAATTACCAGGGGAGCTTTTTAAAATGCAGATTTTCCTGGTATCAGTCCTAGAGAGTCTGCTCCACTTCATCTGAAGGCGGTTCAGGAGTCTGCATATGTAATAAACACCCTTAGGGGATTCTGCTGCAGGTGTCACCAGGTCACACTTTAAAGAGACACTTGCTTTAGGAAGAGTGACCTTAAAATTCAGTAAGTAAAAATGCATGTGCTTATTTCACTTTTTGAGAAAGGGTGGGCAATAGAAGGGAACCTCTGGCTTTGGAGGCCTGCAGGTCCTGGTTGGAATCCTGGCTCTGCCATTCACTAGATGTGGAAACTGTGCACACCCCTTATCTCTCTGAGATTTCACATCCCCCGGTGTAAAATGGGATAATGGCACTGACTCATTTATTTGTTGTAAGGTCTAAATAAGCTCTTGCACATGAATAATCTATTATAAATGTTAATTCCCTTCAAAGTCTCTGTAGGCTCTCAAGGAACACAGGTTGTTCACTCCAATATCTTGATTTAAAGGAAAAGAAACTGAGGACCAGTCCCCCAGCAAGTTCAGCGGCAGAGCCAAGACTAGGAGAACCTCACTCCAGGGCCTTGTCCCATGCACAGCGCTACCTCTCCATCTTTATGCAGAGTACATTGTTTACTTTCCATTTTGGATTATTAAAGTGAGAAGTTTTCTCTCAAACAGAGAGCAGAGACTGCTAGTTGCCTAATCTATATCCATTCCTTTGTTCACTTTATAACAGATTCCTCGTTTCCTTTGGGAGAAGAATTCACTTAGCTAAAAACTTCCCAGGCTCCTGGCACCTAGATATGGCCATGTGTTCTGGCCAAACAAACATAATCAGAAATCTACCAGTCAAAGCTTATGGGAAAGATACTATTTTCTTCATAAACAAGAGACAGATTGATCACATTCTCACCCTCCTTCTGTCTGGAACACAGTTGCAATGCCTGGAGGTGCAGCAGCCATCTTGTGATTATAAGGATGATGGCGATAACTAGAAATAATAGAAAAATGGAGAAAGTCTGGGTCCTTAATAAATTCCTTGAGCAACTATACTAGCTCAAAAATGCTTACCCATATAGTTCTTATTTTATGAGAAAAATAAACATCATTTTTGTAATCCTAAAACACTTCAACTCTAGCAGTATGCTATCTATTGCTATATATTATATTTCTATCTTATTTTTTAACCCAAAAGATATTATTGATTTATATCATTATGGCTTCTATTGCTAAATCTTGGTACTCCTCACTGAATAACAAATCACCTCAAAACTTAGTGGCTTAGAATAATAACTGTGTATTATTTCTCATGAGACTATGGATAGGCTAAGCAGTTTTTCTGGTCTAGGCCAATTTAAGCTGATTTCAGCTGAGCTCACATAATGAATCTGCTGTCAGGTAGCAGGTCAACTAGATACTGAACAGGTCTATAATGGTCCAGATCAGCTCTTCTGTGTGGTTTTTCATCCTCTAGCAGGCTAGTCTGAACTTGCTAACATGACAGTTCAGGGGTCTAAGATAATGAATAGAAGTTTACAACTGGCACAACATAATTTCTGCCACACCCCATTGGTTTGAGCATGAATTGGGCTGGACCTAAATTCAAAGGGTGGGGAAGTAGACTCCAACTCCTAATAAAAGGAGCTACAAAATCAAATTACAAAGGATTTTTGTAATTTGCATGGAGACAAGGAGAAGAATAAATGTGCTTATTTTTGAAAACTCTCTTTACTACTTTTTCTGATCTTCGTTTCTTTTTACCTCTAGACTTTCCATCTCAAATCACTTCTGCCTGAATTCCCTTTAGTGAGTCAACTAGTGGCAAACAATTTTAGTTTTGTTTGACTGAAATGTCTATATTTAATCCTTATTTTGGGACAGTGTTTTCATTGGACATAGAATTCTAGGGTGTTGATTATTTTGTCTTAACAATTGAAGGCATCATTATATCATCTCTGGCTTCCATTGTTGTTTTTATGAAATCAGATATTAGTCGATTTCCCCTTTGTAGGTAATCTGTATTTTCTCTCTGATTTTAAAAATATATTATATTTTATAAATAAAAAATTTATAAATAAATAAATAATATAAATAAGAATACTTACTTTTTAGATTCACAGCTAAACTGAAATTACATGGATCCCATATATTCCCTGCCCTCTCCATGCACAGCCCGCCCCCCACTATCAATATCCCCCATCAGAGCGGTACATTTGTTACAATCGATGAACCTACATCGACACATCACTATCACCCAGAGTCTATGGTTTACATTAGAATTCACTCTTGGTATTGTAAATTCTATAGGTTTTGACATGTATAATGGCATGTATCCACCACTATAGTATCATACAGAGTAATTTCACTGACCTAAAAATCCTCTGTGTTCAGTTTAATCATCCTTCCCTCCCCCTAACACTTGGCAGCTACCGATTTTTTACTGTCTCCATAGTTTTGACTTTTCCAGAATGTCATACAGTCAGAATCATACAGTATGTAGTCTTTTAAGATCTGCTTCCTTCATTTAGTAATATGCATTTAAGTTTCCTCCGTACCTTTTCATCACTTGATAGGTCATTTCTTTTTAGCACTGAATAATATTCCATTGTATAGATTTATTAAAGTTTATGCATTTAGCAGTTGAAGGACATCTTGGTTACTTCCAAGTTTGGGCAATTATGGATAAAACTGCTATTGACATCCATGTGCAGGTTTTTGTTTTCAACTCATTTGAGTAAGTACCAAGGAGCATGATTGTTGGAGCATATGATAAAAGTATGTTTAATTTTGTAAGCAATTGCCAAACTATCATCTAAAATGGCTGTACCATTCTGCATATCCACTAGCAATGAAGGAGAGTCCTGTTGCTCCTTATCTGGATGCCTTATTTTATTGAATTTTTCATCTCCAGAAGCTTCATTTGGTTCTTTTAAAAATCTTCTTTCTCCTCTCATTGTGTCCACTTTTTTTTTTTTTTTTTTACATCCCTAAGCATATGAAGCATAGTTATAACAGTCGGGTTTTTTTAGATTTTCTTAAATTGAAACATAGTTGATTTACAATGTTGTGTTAGTTTCTGGTATACCGCATAGTGATTCAGTTATACATATATTCTTTTTCATATTCTTTATCATTATAGGTTATTACAAGATATTGAATATAGCTCCCTGTGTTAAACTTTAGGACTCTGTTGTTTATCTATTTTATATATAGTAGTTAGTATCTGCAAATCCCAAACTCCTAATTTGTCCCTCCCCCCACTTTCCCCTTTGGTAATCATAAGTTTATTTTCTATGTCTGTGAATCTATTTTATAAATAAGATCATTTGAGATCATTTGTGTCCTTTTTTTAGTTTCTACATTGTGATATCATATGACACTTGTCTTTCTCTGCCTGACTTACTTCACTTAGTATGATAATATCTCGGTCTGTCCATGTTGCTACAAATTCAATTATTTCATTCTTTTCGGGGGGTGGTTAATTAGGATTGTTTGCTTGTTTGTTTGTTTGTTTATTTTAATGGAGGTACTGGGGATTGAACCCAGAACCTTGTGCACATTAAGCATACAGTCTATCCCTAACCTATACCCTCCCCTCGTTCATTCTTTTTCATGGCTGAGTAGTATTCCATTGTATGCATATACCACAACTTTTTTATCCAATCATCTGTTGATGGACATTTAGGTTGTTTCCATGTCTTGGCTATTGTAAATAGTGATAATAGCTGTTTTATCATACATACTTGTCAGGTAATTTCATCTTCTCTGCCGTTTCTGGGTCTGTTTCTGTTTACTGATATTTTGGGCTCACATTTTCCTACTGCTTCTTATTTCTAGCAATTTTTTATTGGATGCCAGACATTGTAAATTTTAAGGTGTAGAATGCTTGATTTTGTTGTATTCCTGTAAAGAGTCTTGAATTTTTTCTGACAGTGAGTTAAGTTACTTGCAGATTAGTTTGATTCTTTTGAGGCTTATTTTAAAACTCCTTTATGCCAAGTCCAAAGTAGTCATTATTCTAACACTAATTTTGCCTCACTTGTAAGGTATGCCTTTTCTGGGGTCTCTCTTAAATGCTCTATATATTCAACAAGGTGCCTTTATTCTGGCTGGAGAGAACTCAAGTGATTCCTGACCTGGTCTGAACTCTGAGAATTGTCTATTTCATAGCTTCTCAGTAATTTTTCTTTCCTCCAAAGTTGTTCTTGCCAGGCTTGTGGGGTTTCCCTTCACGTGTGCATAGATTAATATTCAACCAAAGGCTCAAACAGACCCCATGCAGATTTCTAAACACTCTGCATAGCTCCTTTCTCTCCAGAACTCTGCCTTGCAAATTCTAGCAGCTGCAGATTCCCTGAGCACTGGTCTATATCTCCTCAACTCAGAAGAAATCTTGAGCATCTACGTTTGTTACCCATTTGCATATCATCTTTTGTGAAGTGTCTGTCCAAGTCTTTTGCCCACGTCTTTGATTAATAATTTCTAAGAGTTATCTATGTAATCTGGATATGAGTCCTTTGCCAGATGTGTGTATGGTAAATAGTTTTGCTCTGACTGTTATTTCATTGTTATCTTCAAAAAGCAGGAGTTTTCAATTTTTTTCTTTTATAAAAGTTAGCTCTTTCTCTTTTCTGTCTAGAAAATATTTGCCTACACTCAATCACAAAGATCTTCTCCTATACATTCTTCTAGATGCTTTATAGCTTTAGTTTTACATTTAAGTCTTTAAGCAACCTTGAATTAACTCTTGTGTGACATGTGAGGTATGAATCAAGTTTCAGTATTTTCCACACTGACAGTCAGTTAATCCAGCATGACTCTAAGTACTTTAAGGAAATTCTTTAAGGTCTGAGATAAAGGTAGGTTCCTCTATCAAAGATGTACACCAGTTCTGGCCACTGGTATTACTGCCAGTCTCACATTACCCTAGCAAATTATTGGCTTGAGTTTGGGGGAAGGGGGTTGTTTGTTTACTGTTGAGAACACACAAGTAATATGACCATGGGCCTCAAACTACATGAGAGACAGCCTGTGGTCCCAGATTCTCAGTAATGACCTTATTTTTCCTTTTTAGCTCAGCACCTAGGTTCTTGCAACTCCCTGGTGGTTGATGCAGTTAGCACTTATTTCTGGTTTACACTTCCACTGGGAGTATAGACCTTTGGGGTCTCACCTTCATGGGCAAGGTGTCCAGGGGGCCTTGGATGGCCCTGGTCCCTGTACTGTGTCATTCGCTATCCTCTGTGAGGCCAGACAACAGAAGTTCAAATCCACCTGGTTCAGTAAACGCCCTCAGAGCAACAGCCAGGGCGGCACTTCAGCTGAGCTCCTTCTTTCACTTACTCCTCACTCAGCATTTTGGCCTGAGACTCTCTTACTTTCTTGCCAGCTCACAAATGCATTTAGGAAGATATGTTTCCTCTGCATTTTGAATTTTTTCCTTGGGAGGGTCAATCCACCAGTTACCAGGAATGAAACTCCTACTACTAACATCCTCCAGACATCTTCAAAATCGCTATCCCGTTTTCTGTTCAAGCAGGACACAGTGGTAACTGTTACAGGGAATAAAGGGGGTTCAAACAAAAGCTGTTTTGCCAAAACCATACACGAGGAATTCAGCTTTTGGCAGTGTCTCTACTGCTTCTCAAACATTACAAATATGCTCCCAGGACATCTAGCCCCACTCGCCTCTGTCAAGCTGGTTTCCCCAAATGCTTGGGTTCCTTTTAAGAAAATGTTTTCTGTTTTGTATTGTTTTGTTTTCACTTAGACTTTTGTTTTGAAAGTCTAATTTTTAAAATACTACCGATAAAGATTTGTCCCTCTGGAAACTTTCTCTGCTTTGAAGAAATTCTTTATTTATTTATTTATATTAATTTGATAAATGTCCCATGGATACTGGAAAACAGAGGTGGACTCTGTTTTGTTCAAGTGAATTTGTGAGCAGGTACGTGTGTGTATATTTAATCCTTTGCTTATTGGTGCATTAAGCTCCCCCTACTGCTTTCCCTGTTTCCCCAGAGATACACCCTCTGGCCTTCACCACCCTCCTTACCTCATCAGAGAACTAAAAAGTAATGTCAACTTCCTGGCCCCTGTGATTTAGGGCTGGGGGTTAGCAGGCTTGAGTCGTCTTCTCTCTGACCCTGAGAAGCAGTCCCAAAGCTGCAGACAGTGGCTCTGTTCGCCACCATCCTGCCCTCAAACAGTTGGACGTTAAGCAGTCCCTGCCTCTCTCTCTGGGACTTGGCCTCCAGCAGGCTGATACCTAGGTTCTGCCTTGCTCCCATGTTGCACTGGTCTCCTGTATTATCCACAATTCCACTGGCCCAGACTCCTTTTCATCATCCCGCTTCCAAGACTGGAATCTCTGACCAAAACTGAGCTCAGTGGATGAGCGTTTGCTCCGTGCAGCCTCACCTCACCATGTGGTTGCCTCTGCTTTTCAAGTACCCGTTGCTGCTCTCTCTTTGTCTGTGGAAACATCTTGCTCCCTGTTAGCATCTCCAGAGCTGACTGCCTGCATGTCATCACCTTTCACTCTTTCCCTGGTTGCTGTCCACCTGACTGAACTCTGCCTGGCTATGGTCACCTACCCTGCCTCCAGGTTAGTCTGCCCTATCCAGTCACATTGTCTAAGGGAGAGCCTAGCTTTTCCCCATGGTCAGCCAGGAAGAGTCCCTTGTGGTCAAGACAAATTAAGGGTTTTCAAAGGTTCCACTACCCCTTCCCCTTGGCTCAAATTTCCCTTTAATAACATGTTTTTAAAAAGTACAAAGAAAAAAAAAAAAAGCCAGAAGACATGGAGCACATGCTCATGTGGCCACTTTGTAGGAGATCAGCACAGGTTTAATTCTACAGGCACACACACGCGCGCGCACACACACACACGTTCATGCAAATTCAAAATGCAGAGTCCACTTCTGTTTTCCAGTGTCTATGGGATATTTACAAAAGTGATCATAAACTAAGAAACCTCAACAAACTCCTCCAAAACAGAAACAGGAGAGGATAAATCCTGTGTCCCTGGTGTGTTTAAAGTTGGGTATTTGTAACAAAAGTTAAAGCAAAAACAAAACAAAACAAATTATTCAAAAATACTTACAAAATTCCCTAAAGTAACCCAAGCATTTGGAGACATCAGCTTGAGAGCGGGAGGAGGAGAGACAGCCGGTGAGAGTGTTCTCACAGTTGGAGAAGTGGAGATAACACCAGAAGCTGAATTTCTCTTGTACTGTATTGCCAATAGCTTTTGTTTGAATTCCCTTTGATATGGATAACAATGAAGACTATTTTAGTGCCAGAAAAAAACTGACAGTGACTTTTAAGTTTGTGTAATGGGTGGGGCGGTGGGGAGTTGGAAGTTGGGGGGCAGGGTGCATAGTGCACGGTCCAGAGGATCATGTCTCCCAAGCAGGTGCCCCATGGCCCCCAGGGCAGCCTCCACCCACTTAAGTCAGCAAGCACCAGCCTTGCATAACTCCTTCCTACCTACAGGGGAAGGGCCAAGGTTCCCATTCATCTAATTATAGTGTCCTGGCCACAAGGAGCCTCTAAAAATTCTCTGAGCCCAAGAGAGATGCCAACTGTCTCCTGAAGGTCTTTTGCAGAGGAAATGGGATACCCTACAGAGCCATTATGTTACCTAAACTGGAAAGACTAGGAAGAAGAAGGGTCAACCTTAGCAGGCTTGAAATTCCCTGCCCTGTAGTTTGGTTGCCCTGTGTTTCCCGTTCCATCTGAGTATCCCATTTTTTAAGCCAAACCAACAGGATCCAGGCAGCCATGGTGGCCTCAACCAGCTGGAAAGTTCCCCGAGGATTTGAACCTTCCCTTTGTGTATCTCAGCCTTCCCTGGAGTGCCAGATAACATGTGAAGGACATAATCACACCGGTACCCCAATGGCATGAGCTTAGATTTGTTTTTTTGTTTTTTCAAAAATATTTTTTTTATTTATTTGGTTTGGGTTTTTTTTTATTTGTTTGTTTTTAGTTTGTTTGTTTTTTTGGTGTGGGGCGGGATAATTAGGTTTATTTGTTTATTCTGGACTTCTTTCCTTACTTGTAGAACATATGGAGGGGTGTTTGGGGAGACTAGAGAGAGAGTAAAAGCTGCTTTCTAAAATCTGCATCCTCTACCTCAGTGGCCAGGGAGGAGGAACGTTGCCTCCTGAAGCCTCAGGGTGGTTGAGGTTCTTTGGGTTACAAGAAAAAGGAACTCAACTTAAAAGCATTAAGCAAAAAAGAAAAGAAGAAAAAATTGGCTGTCACTCCAGAAAAGGACCAGGACAGATGATGTCATTAGCTTTCTCACATTCTCTCTTTCTCCATCTCTCATCTCAGCCTTTTCTCTGTCTAGCCCTCATTCTCTCCTTCAGACATACTCTTGCATGTATTGAGGGTAGAGGGGTGACCATGATCTTCTCCAGCCAGACACTCTTAAACAAAATCCCAGGGATAGACGCTGATTGGCCTAGCCGGGGTCAGGTGCCCAAAATTTGGGTAAGGGTTTATCAACAGAGAAGTTACTTGCCTTGTGAGTAGGACAATTCTTTGTTGTGGGCCACTGTCCAGGGACCCCTAGCCACTAAATGCTGGAAATGCTCTCCAGTTATTGTAAGGACAACAGCCAAACTGCAGCCCCCATCATTTTCAAGGCCAGGGTGTGGGATGCAGTCCTGCCTTATGTGGAGAACCACTGCCTTCTATCAATTGCTGAAGCCAGGGTCTCAGGGCATGGTGATGGGATAAAGCTCAGCCACTTGCTCTTTCCTGTGGTAGAGATCAGGATGGATGGGGCCCTGGGTTTGGCAACCCTGCCAGACTCATAAGACACCAGTGGTTGGGGAAGAGTCATTTCCCAAAGGAATTATCACCAGGCTCCTATTACCAGAAGGGATGCTCTGCAGACAAAGACCACGGCTGTTGACTGCAGGCCTCTGCCCCATCCTTGAGGGGAAACATGAGTGCTCCCAAGGGGAAGAATTACCATCCTCCTCCCACTAGCTGGCTCCCACACCTCAGCCACTCCACATTCTGAATCCCAGGATGCCAGCTCAAAATTGATCCCTGTTTACCAGGCATGGAGGCCCTCCTGATCCCTTGTGGTTTTGACTCCTTCACATGCTCCCTAGACTTTGGCCTCTGAGAAATCGAGGCTCCCTTTGTCCCCAGTTAGCACCAGTGTCAGGTGGACTGAACTTGCTGGACGAAACAAGAGGCAGGAGGGGGGTTCTGTGGACTAATCCACCAGGGCAAATGCCCTTTCCCTGGCATGAGCCCATTACAATCAAGCCATGTCGTGTTTCCAGAGCCCCAGCCACCTTTGGAGTTCAGAGAAAAAGGGAGGGCAGGCCTGTTTCTTAAGGAGCCCCAGGGTCTTCATGGCTCCACAGCTGAGCTGAGGGGTGAGGCACTAGCTGCAGGAGCCAGGCTCTGGGAAGCATCTCACATGAGTCAAAAGCAAAGGCCAGGACACATTTTAAGGAGCAATTTCAGAGATCTGAGCATTGGATGGGCACTTCTCAGACAGGCGCAGATCGTGCTGGCACCGCCAACTCTGCCCCAGGGTTCCCGCAACCAGCCCCTCAGAGGAGAGTTCTTGACTCCTCCTTCAGACTCCACGATGTAACCCAAATTCTTCCTCATTTTCAGTAAGACAGCTGAGACAACTTGGTACTTTCCAAAGGAATTTAACTATGAAGCTAAAGGAAATGAAAGAAGAAAATGCAGTAAATCCACCAAGCTTATAGAATCAGTGTGTCTCAGCTTCTGGAAGATTCTGCCCTATACTCCATTTCAGAGCTCCACTTACGCATGACTCTACAGCATTTCTGTGGTACGCTCCTTCCTCCCAATTCCAACAAAAAGCCAGTGTGTGGTCTGGCCTCCCAGAGGCACTGCTTTTTCTCTCCTAGTTCTCGCAGGCAGGGTTGAGTGGGGAAGGACAGGTCCCACTGGAGGGGCAAGACTCCAGCATGAGATCTTTCCACTCAACTGTTCTATCCTTTCTCAAACATACCTCCTCTCAGCCCAGCTCTTTTTTCCTTCTGGGAGCTCATAGTTTATTGAGGGAGATGGCTGCATGTGATTACTACCTACGGTCTGATACAGCTGGACCACCTCCTCACCTTCGTCATCATGTTTCATCAAGAGAAACAATGGTCTGACTTCTCCCCAAACCCAAAACTTCATATAAGATTTATCAAAAAGACAAATTTTAATGGTGCCAGAGAATTACATTGAAGTCTTTCAAAATGTGGCCTGTGCCACCCCGACCACTTCCTTCCCTCTGAGAGGCCCTCTATCCATTCTAACATATGTCTAGTTAGCCTCCTCCTTCCACTAGTCCCACTACCCAGATCTCTGTCCCGAAAGCCCTGGGAATCTGGTGGGCGAATGAGGACCAGGTCTTGGCAGGTGGCCAGCGAGGGCAGGGAGGAGAGTTTGGTGCTGCCTGTGTCACCACGATGCAACAGTACACGTGTGGCGGTGGCGGTCTTCTTGCTGTCTGTCCCCAAGCATTACTGCTTCTCCCAGACTCTGTCCCAGGTCTTCTCACTTTGACTCAAATTTACAGCTCTTCCTGGACAACTTCAAACGCTCCCCTGGCCCCTCCGGCCAGGACATGCGGATGACTCCCAAATCCCTGTTCCAGGAATTCAGCCTCCTAAGTGCCCAGGTTCTTCCAACATGTAAACCACTCCTTAGGGGAACCTAGAGTTTGAGAAGGCCCTGTGGTCACTTACAAAGCTCTCTTTAGGACAGCAAAGCCCATGACTTTTATAAGTAGGTTATTGATGATGTAACTTGGAAATTACTCTGCCTTATTTATTTGCTCTTGGTCTCTCCTCCCTCCCCAGCAAATTTTAGCCTGGATAGGGTTGGACAGTGAATAGCCCTTTTGTGTTTCAGACCAGATCGGGCATCTCCAAAGTATTTATTAGTGAAATTTCCAGGTCCATCAAAGGATTTGGTTGGATTCCTTAAGAGACAGATCCTTGGATTAATCAAGACACGTGTCCTCCCACTGTGGCCAGGGAGTGACACATCCTAATTGGTCTAGGCCTAGGATTACTGCCCATCCCTGCACCAATCATAGTGGCAACTGACTGGGATTATGGTAATTGTTAAGGTCAGTCACGGACACTCAAACACCTAGAGCCCATCCAAACCACAAGGCGATCCCACTGTGGGGAGAGTGAGAATAGATGGCAGGTGAGTAAGCCACCAATGTCCCCTATAATGTCCTTTTGAGCAGCGGCTTGCAAACATTGCTCAATCTTGATCCACAGTAAGAAATACATTTTACATTGTGACCCAGTACACACACACACACACACACACACACACACACACACACAAACGCACGCACACGGCTGGAACAAAATTTTCACAAGATCACATTTACCCTTTGCTACTGAGGACACACACTGATATTTTGTAATCCTGGCTTCTTGACCAGGTAATGCTCAATTCTATTTCAATTTTTAAAAATCCTGATCTGAGCCCACTAGATTGACTTCACAACTCACTAATGGGTGACAGTCCACAGTTTGAAAAATGCCACTCTTAAGGTTTGCAGAAACTGCTTGCATTGTTTAAATGGTTGTTAAAATGTGTCATAAATACTCCAGGAATTTAAGAGGGAAATGTATAAGGAAGTGAACGTTGGCTTCATAGAGGGTACAAAGTCATTAAGCTTATAGGGTGGTGTTTGCCATTTGTGACTCAAAAAAAAAAAAAAAGTCTTGAGAGAAGAGATATATGAGATCCAAAGTGGGACTCCACCTTCAAGAAGTAAGACAGTCCACTGGGATAATCCCCCTGAATAGATTGGATTTGGGGCTACAAAAGACTCCCTTGGAGCGGTAACAGGGCCATGCAACACAGCTGGGTGCCCTGAGATGTTTTGTTCTGTGTTTTTTCTTACCCAGAACCCAACTCCAACCTCTGATCAGACTTATTCAGCCCTGTGGAGAGCACAGTGAGCAGACAGATGCTTTCTGGCCATGCCAGGCCCAGGCCAGTCCAAGCACCTACTGTGCGTAGGACAGTGTCTATGTATGTGGAGGAAGTGTGGGAGGAGTGAGATAAACAGGCCATGTACCCATTTGTATAAGGTTCAATGACATATACAAGTAAATAATACATTTTTCAGGATCCATTCATGTGATAAAGACAAAATTCAGAACAGTGGTTGAGACTGAGAGAGAAAGACACAGGGAAGAGGCATACGGGGTCTTCCAGTAGTTAGGGCAACATTTTATTTCCTAATCTAAGTGGTGGGGAGATGGCTGGTTGTTTTATTATCTATTAAACAATAATGACGCAATGTAGACACATTGTGTGCATACACATACACACACCTGTTGGTATGTATGACAAAAATACAGTAAGCCATGAACTCTATGCCTAATGAGCTCAGAGGCTCAAGTGGGAGACAGCCATGATCACAACTAATATATTACACAATGAGATCATAAGAAATAGAAAGGAGCAATTCATTCTGGCTGTTTATATGACCTTGGTAAGTCATTTTATTTCTTGAAGCCTTGGGCTCTTCAGATACATTTTATAGATAGATTGATAGATAGATAGATAGACAGATAGATGATAAATAAAGACAGATAGGTGACAGGTCTATACATATACACATCTATAACAGGTTTATTGTGAGAATCAATGCATGAGAAAATATCTGACAAACTGTGAAACACTACAAAACGTGAGCTAATATCATCACTTTGGGCATGTTTGCAACTGTCTGCTTCTTCTGTGAAAGTGCTGCCCCACAGTTTTGTGCTCAAATGTCAGTCTGAAGGAAACAGGTTGTAAGTAACTGTAAATGATTCTCAGTCTAACATATTTTGCGTCTAGCACAGTGAGGATGGAAATAAAGACAACACCGGCTACCACTGAATAGCCTGTGATTGTTAGAACAGGGACTCAGAGCTTAATTGCTCTGTGGGACCGCTGACTCCGGCAGGACTCAGACTAGCGGGCTACTGGGGGGAGGGGGCAGGGCCGAGAGGAGAGTGCTGTGCTTCTCCTTCAGGGGGCTCGTTCAGTCCAGGCAGCAGACCCCTGGCTCTGTGATCACATGGGGCCCTGGCAGGTGCTGCTTCTCCCCATTGCTGTGGCCTGAACGTGGACACAGCTCCGTCCTCTGACTCTTGTCAGCCTCAGAAAGCACAGGGACACTCTGGCTTCTGATGCTGCCAGAGTCAGCTCTCAGGATTGCCGGACCCTGTCCTCTATTACATGAGACACCCAACACCAGCTGGAGGCCCAGCACAGCGCTGCAGGCTCCTACTCTGGGTCCTGGTTTCTGGCTCCTTGCCATCTCCATTCCACCTTAAGGTCTCCAAGGCTCATCCTCAAGAGTAAGGTTAGGAATTTGTTACGAAGACATAGGAGTTCAGATTCAAGGACCCTGCAACAAACTGATTCCTGAACTGAGGCTCTGAAGACTGTCTTGGGATGGACTTCGTCCCAAAGCTCGGGAGACATGGAGACCTTGGGTTAGAATCAGGTTGTTTATCAGCCAGAGTCCCAGCTAAAGAGGTAGCACACTCTAATGGGGTCATTCGAGGGGCGTTTGATAAAAGGATTCTTCTCAAAGGCATGGCAAGGCATGGAGGAACCACAAGGGAGAACGCAGAACCCCAAGGGCTCCTGGAGGCACTGGTAACAGAAGGAGCTGCTACCAGCTCAGGTCTGAATGGGGAGGGGAGGAAGAGTTCCGGGTGCCTGGGGCTGCTTAACAGGAGCTGAACTTTTCAGTGGAGGGATGAAGCCAGACCTTGGAGATCCCAAGATAGGGAACTCGGCAAATGAGTATCCAATCTCAGTCTCCTCCCTCCCTCCCATCTCCAGCTAGTTGGCCTACAGGGCCAGAGAACCCATTGCCATTTTCCAGACGGATCAGGTTGCCAGGCACAGAGCCAGGTGGATCTGGAGGAGCAACTGGCTCACACAGCCTCACTACAGAAGAGGCAGGCAGCTTGACGGGGGCCAGTCTTGAGCAGCACAGCCCCATAGTCAAGAAGGGCAAACCCAGAGGGGACCAGATGACAAAAGCACTGCCAACCAGTCAATTCAGGAAGACTATCTTCAGATCACAGGAATTCAGACAAAAGGGACATGGGAGGAGGCAAGGGCATGTCCTTGATGGCTGAATTCAAGTGTCCTGTGTTTAAGCCAAGACGAAGTCACATCTTTGCAGAGATATTTTTGGCATGCAAGAATAGAATTCATTTAGCAATTTCACTTTAAGCAGTAGGTTGAAATTTCCCATCTACTGCTTTCAAGGACATTTAGAAGCAAATTCGTATAAGACACTCCATTATTTACCTTATTAAGCATCCTTGAGTGACTTAATGGAAAGATCTTTGTGCAACGATTCAGAAGACCTCAGTGTTAGACTTCACGCTGCCTCTAACTCATTGAGTCCCTTAAATCACCTCCTTTCCCTCCCTGAGCCTCAGTTTCCCTTCTCTGTAATGTGAGAGGGTCGGCCATGATCTCTAAGATCTTTCTGATGCTGGCATGCTTAGGTTTTAATAGAAACTATGTGATCAGAACAAGTCTTGACATATTGGTCTTAGCAGTAATTTTTTTTTTTTTTTTTTGGATAGGAAACCAGGAGCTCAGGCAACAAGACCAAAAATAAACAAGTGGGACAACATTAAACTAAAAAGCTTCTGCACAGTCAAGGAAACAATCAACAAAATGAGAAGGCAACCTATGGAATAGGAGAAAATATTTGCAAACTATATATCTGGTAAGGGGTTAATATCCATGATCTATAAGGAACTCATCCAACTCAATACCAAAAAAAATACCCCAAAAGATCTGATTTTAAAAATGGGCAAAGGATCAGAAATTTTTCCAAAAAAGACATATACACATGGCCAAGAGGTACATGAAAAGATGCTCAACATCACTAATCATCAGAGAAATGCAAATCAAAACCACACTGAGATACCACCTCATACCTGTTAGAATTGCTATTCCCAAATAGACAGATCACTAGCACTGGAGAGTGTGTAAAGAAAATGGAACTCTTGTACACCATTGGTGGAAACGTAAACTGGTACAGTCATCATGGAAAACAGTATGGAGGTTCCTCAAAAAATTAAAAATAAAGCTGCCATATGCTTTAGCAATCTCTCTTATGGGTATATATCTGAAGGAAATGAAATCAGTACCTTGAAGAGGTATCTACATTTCTGTGTTCCTTGCAACATTATTGACAATAGCCAAGATGTGAAAACAACTTAAGTGTCTTTCAACAAATGAATGGATAAAGAAATAATATATATATATATAAAATTCAGTCTTTAAAAAGGAGATCTGCCATGTGCAACAACACGGATGAACCTGGAGGACATTATACTAAGTGAAATAAGCCAGACACAGAAAGACAAATACTGCATGATCTCACTCATATGTGGAGTCCAAAAGAGTTGAATTCATAGAGGCAGAGAGTAGAATGTGGTTACCAGGGCTGAGGAGGTGAGGGAATAGGGAGGTGTTGGTCAAGGGGTACAAAGCTGCAGTTACGTAGAATGAATAAGTTCTAGAAATCTAACGTACAGCATGGTGATTATAGTTAATAAAACTCTATTGCATACTGCAAATTTGGGAAAAGACCAGATCTCAGGGGCTCTCATCACACACACACACACACACACACACACAGAAATGGTAACTGTGGAGAGAGGAATATGTGAATTACCCTGACTGTAGTAATCAGGTCACTATGTATATGTACGTCGAAACATGTACATTTTAAATATACACAATTTTTACTTTAAAAAAAGGGAGAACCAGTCATGACGGATCAGCACAGCTAACTTGGTGGTTACTATGTGATTCCCTTTTGTAAGTTACAAAATTGTTTTTCTGGAATCTCTCTTAAATTGCTCCATTTCTCTGATGCAGCAAAGAGGCAAGAGAACATAATTGCTTTCCAGTGGACTCGTGCCCATGAAAACAAACCCAAGGGTACGGCTGCTAAAAAGAATCCAGTCTGCCACACTTCCTATTTATTTGGCTTTGGAGAATTGGGCAGAGCAGAACTGAGGAAGGCGTGATACACCGCACTGAGTCATCACCTGAAATGGCTTCCACCTCCAAGAGCCTCCTGCAGGCGGGGCTGCGAAGGGAGAGCTTACTCTCACAACTTCCCCCTTAGCACACAGAGGAAGACCCTTGTGCTTACTTCCTCATTACAATTCCTGCCCACAGTTCATTTCTCTCATTTTTGTTAGCAAAGAAAACAAAACCAGCGTTTGCATGTGTACTTTCTTTGGATCCTGGCATTAAATCTGACTTCCCGTAAGAGGGATTTGCTGTTTGTCTGTCCACCTCCTCCTTCCTCCTTCCTTCAGGGACAGCACACTCACCTTCTTCCTTAGACGTCTGCTCCTCCCCGGCTGCAGCCAGGCGGTAGATTTTAGTGAAGCTGCCAATCATTGATTCTTGACCCCTGGCCAATCATGGAACCCCATTCCCCAGCCTCCGGGACTTGAATGAGGAGACTGATAAAAGCTGGGCCAATCAGCTGGGATGTGTATCCAGTAAAGCAGGGGGAGGAGAGACATGTTCTCATTGCCTTGGCATGGCTGAGCTAAATAAGATAGGCCAAGGAGCCTCAGTGGCCGTGCCTCCTGTGCCCTGCCCTTGCCAGGAGGAAGCCAACCTAAGCAAGAGAAAATGAGGCCCGAGCACAGAGAAGAGTCAAGATGAGTGATGGAGGGAAAGGGACGGGAGTAGGAGGAAGAAGACTTGACAATATTATTTGTTTATCTGGACACAGTGATCCCAGTGGGAGGCCCACCTTCTGTAAGAGCCAATAATTCTCCTTTTTAAATTAAGCTAGGTTTACTTGGATTTCTGTCCCATAACCAAAGAGGCCTGAATAATACAGAACATGGAACCTGCACATGAGGACTTGTAAATGATAAGGAGATAGACCCTAAAATATGGAACTGGCTGAGGCGTGGTGGCGAGGGGCCACGGGGATGCCTTTCTCCAGGGGGTTGGGGTGGAGAAGCTGGCATTTCCAGACCACGTGCCTATCAAAGCAGCCTGCGAAATCTTTGCCAGCTGTCAGGAGAGGGCTAGGCCAAAGGATATCGGGATGTCAGAATGGGCTGGCTACACGCTACCCAAAAGGATGCTTCCGTCGAAGCTGGGCTGTTTGAAAGCCGGAGGGAACAGCAGGCAAGTAAAAGAGAGGCTCCTCCTCGCAGCAAGATTCCAAGGGTGCAGAGAGGTTGGTGACACTTCTTCCTTAAAGAACTGGAGCAGCAGAAATCTATGGCTGGGAAGGGGGATACTCTGGGGGAGCTGGAGAAGGAGGGAGAATCTCATCCTGAAGCTGTGTTGGCTGCACACAGCCCAGGGCCTGTGGGGACTGCTTCCCCTCTCCCCGCTTTTAAACAGAATTTTGCAAACATACATAGAGCGGCTGAATTTAATTTAATCACAGGTGGCAAGAATATGAGTATGGCCAATTGGCTTCTCAACTAGAACCTGATCAAACTATGGCTTTTTCAATTATTCAGCACATATTGACCGAGCACCTACTAAGTGACAGATACTCATCTAGCCCCCCAGGGGACATGATAATGCTGAAAACAAACAACCAAATCTCGTCCTTATCTTCCTTCCCATAGCAGGAACAATACCATCATCCAGGCAACAGGCCAGATTTGAATTCCAGGAATCATTCTCTCATAACTGAGACCTTGCACCAAGACTCCCCCAAAATTCATCCCAAATCTGCTCACTTCTCACTGTCACCACTGCTTCAGCCACAGCCCAGAACATCATCTCCAAAACGCTAAATCGCTGCCAACAGTTTATTAACGAACGGGTCCATCTGCCTCCAGCGCTGCGTCCACAGTCCGTTCGGCACACATGAGTTGCAGTGGCCTTTCAAACAAAAATCAGTTCCTAGACTTTTAAACCCAACAGATCTGTTGACAGCAAAAAATCTAGACAGCTGTATTCATCTCAGTAATAAAATTAATGCTCACTGCAGGAGGTATATGTTTATAAGACTCTCCTTGTGTTTTTAAAGAGTTAATGCTGGACATTGATAGTGGACAATGTCATGATGATACTACTGCCTCAAAAATAAAAATAA
Organism: Camelus ferus; assembly: GCF_009834535.1. Lineage (NCBI taxonomy): Eukaryota > Metazoa > Chordata > Mammalia > Artiodactyla > Camelidae > Camelus > Camelus ferus. Next base: position 46,732,269 of record NC_045699.1, on the reverse strand, counting down.
AGCCAATTTGCATCCTTCTCCTGCTTAAAACCCTCCCGTAGCTTCTCAGAGCAACCAGACATAAAATCCAAACCTTGTACCTTAGTCTGCAAGAACTGAGGTGATCTGCAGCTGCCCACCCAGCCTCCCTTTTCTTGCTCTGTATTCTATCCCATTTCCTCTCTCTCCAGCTCCTTCCAGCTTCTTTCTGTTCCTCGGACATGCCAAGTAAGTTTGCATCTCCAGTCTTTTACAAAATCTGCGGTTCCTCCTTCTTGGGACGTTCTACTCCCAGATCTTTGCAAGCTGCCTCCTTTCCATTGTCCAAAGGTAACAGGATGTTCAATGGGACTTTTCCTGTTTTCCAGGAATTCCAGCTAAAGCCCATAAATGCATACAAAGAGCACACCCCTTTCTCAAGAGAGCACCCACTAGTGACACCAGATTCCTTTCCCAGGGCTCACTGAAAGGTGTCAGATGGTCCCCATGCCCCTCCCTCCTTTCTAATCTTCAGGAGAGGACCGGGAAGGAGAGAATGAGGGGAGTTCAAGTCAGAATCACCTGCCTTGTGGGGAGTGCAGTGTTTGTGGTGAGAGGTGACTCTCCCCCAAGACAAATATTGGGGAGGCTCCAAAGAATCAGCCACAGAGAGGGCCTTCCTGAGAGGAGGGAAAATTCGCATGCCATTCCCATGTTGGTTATCATTTTCTAATTTGCCCTTGGACTTAGCTAAGTAAGATGGAGGAAGACTGGGATTGTTTCAAGATGGGAATTGGGACAGAAGGGGAGCCACCTACTCTCTGCTGTTGCTCTAGCAAGAATTTCCAGTTGGGCTAAGTGGACAGTACTGAAGGTAGTTGGTCCTACCTTGTGTAGGAAAGTCCTCCAGGGGATGCACCAGCATTTGAACGCCTGCCACAGAGAGGGTGTCAGTGGCCACCAGAAGCCAGAGAAGTAGGAACAGCCAACCTGGAAGGGACAACAGCCATGGGCATGTGAGTAAAGGAACCCTCGGCCTGTTTCCTCTCCTTCCTCCCAGCACAAACATGCCTGAAGGGCTGAGCCTTGAAGAAGGGAGGAGAGAAGGCACCTCACGACCTGATCACAGTCTCTCCATCTTCATTCTTAGAAGTCAGGATCTCAGCTCAAGAATGCTCCATGTGCAGGCAGGGGAAGGGAGAAGGATTCAAATAGAGTTTGAGACTGAAATCTTCAAGGAGACTGGATCTTAACCAGGAAGTTGTGGAATCTTCCGGTATCTGTCCTGGGTCTGTTTGCCCTGCAGGTGCATTTCTCATTTTCCCAACCCTGCACTGTCTTAGGATGGGAGGGCAGGTCGGACGCTGTGGTGCCCAGGCTGCCGGCTCAGCTGACTCTCTGCTACCTTTGGTAGGTGAGGGCTCACAAAGCAGGAGGAAGGGACCAATCAAGGCATTTTTCTCCCACCCTATCTGCCTCTAGTGTAGTTTCTGGCTGTGGGCTCTTCTTCCTTTGTGACTCCAGGCCCAGCACATGCTCGTCTGTTTGCTGTTTGATGCTCGTCTCTGGGCTCTAGCAACACATCCTCCTCCATTTGCCCCTCTTTTGATAATATCTGAATAGTCTCACTGTGCCCTGTTCAGTTTCTCAGCTTTTCCATCACTCATGTAACTAATTGTCTGCATCAGATTCCGACTGTTTCAAATACTGAAAGTGCATTGTTGTCTTTTGGGTGGACCTTCACTCATATACTTCCCCAGAAGTTCATAAGGGTCTATGCTGTAAAAGACCGTGCTCCAAATATAGCACGGTCAGGGAGTGCATCTGTAAGAAATCAAATAGTTCTATATTTACACCTTAATCAAGACATCCAATATACCGGTTGCAAACAACTCAAATGTCATCTCTTCAGAAGGGTATCTCAGCATCCCCCTCCCCAAATCACACCCCATTGTTTTCTCTTAGCAATTTTCAGTACCTGATTTCATCTTATCTATTTGTTTGCATGTTTGTTATCTGTTTCCCTGCCCACTGGAATATAAGATCCTTGAGGGCAGTTACTCTTCTTCTATACCCCTGTGTGCTCAATAATTGATAACTGACTGACCAGCATCAAGATCCAGTGGAATGGAATGTACATCATCCAAGGACCCTCAACTTGCAGCAGCTGAATATGATAGCTGAGTGTCACTGTGATTGTCAAATCTTAAGGAGAAGGTAAGCACATTTTTATTGTATGTGAGTTAAAGCATTCTTGGAATTGTATATATGGGAGAGAAGGGGAGAGAAACCCAAGAGGTCCAATGTAATGAGTGTCTTTTATTTTCTCTGACAAGTTACTTTTTCTTTCTTCTGTAGCATTCTCCTTTCTTCAAGTAATTGCTCCTATCCTGGCCAGTAAAACCATCTAAGAATGCAGAATTTGGGAAGGTGGGATTTTTTTTGGTAATCTTTTATATTTCATTTGTGGTTTGAATATTCAGATTTTCTACCTATTTTTGCATCAGTTTTGATCATTACATTTTCATAGCATATCATCGATCATATTTTATAGAACAATGTGGGTGGTGGGGCCCTGATTTGAAACTGACTCTAAGGAGAGGGGGAGCCGAACCGCTGGGGGATTGCAGTAGGTGCCTCTTGTGTCTGCACCTTTAGTAGCCCTCTAGCACATGTCTGATTTCAGCCTTAGCTGTGGCAGGTAGCTCCCACTCACCTCTCGTTGCTCATGACCCACCTCCAGACTCAGGCCACTTGTCTTCTCCATTCTGTGCTACAGCCTTCTTCCCATGCCAGGAAACTTTCTGGGCTGGCTTGCAAGCCCAGCTTATAAGTACAGAGGAGATAGTACCCTATGGGCAACACCCAACCCATACAGAATGGCAGCCAGTGGACAATGCCGCAGGTCCTGTCCAGAAGATGGATACTTCGAGGAGACACTCTGCACACTCTGCACACTTCTCAGAGGGCCTGGTGGAACTGAACTCCCATTGCTGACAGTAGTGACCTCGATGATGTATCCATAGATGGACTTGTCCCCCATCTGTCTCACTCCCCCTGTTCCCTCCCTCCTGCTTCCTGGGATCACCTGCACCAAGTCGTGTCTGTGGCTCTGCATTTGGGGACACCAAAATACTTATCATCACAGTCTGGGAAATGTTTGATATGGACACAGAGTAGAATTAATGAACTTCTAAGTCAGCCTCCATTCTGCTGGTGGGGATGCCTTGAAGAAAATCACAATTGTATGGATGAACAGAAGATGCCACACTATTTAGCAGCTGTGACACTGGGGACCAGGCATTTCTGATGTGTGCACCTTGACTGTGAGAATACCGTGAGAAAAAGCATCCTCCCTGAGCTCTGAGAAAGCACCTTGGCATAGACTGACAGAGAGGCATTGGTGGCAGTGGACAGGGGAGGTGGTCTCGGTGACAGGACCACCAGAACAGGGTGATCACGTCAGAGCCCGTCTCTTCAAGACCGCTGTGACTTCAGCACAGTTCTCAGCATCATCCGCTCTCCGCTAACCGCCATGCAGCACTGACACCTGGGAAGTGAGTCTGGCACAAGGGACATCCCTGAGTTCCCCTCCCCCAGCAGGTACCCACAGGTAAACAGTAAGGAGGCTTGACTCCTGGTAAAACATACGCAAGCCTGGAATATCTGAAGGTAGAATTACTGAAGACTACTTGGGGAAGAAAAGGACTGGACTCTGTCCTAATTTCCCATCTAGGCGATCAGACTTGTAGTTTGGGGTTTAAAAGACACATGAACCTATTTCATCACCACAAGTTGGTCAAGTCTGGAATATACTTTACAACCACACTATAACAGTTACTTAGTCCAGACATTTCCCCAAGCCCATGCATGTGCCAAAGACCTTCATGATGTGCCATTTGTACTGCTAGTTACCTAACATTTTTCTTTAAACCAACATACTTTGAAAAACTTAAAATACCCACTTAAGCTTCATATTGAATAAAAATAAATGTGAAGTTACTGATTTGGTGCTACCTATGTATCTCTAACACATATGAAAATAAGTGTGTAACTATTAAAAGAAAAATCGCCTCCATGTAGGTGTGGTACACATTGCAAATTGGGAGACGCTACACACGACTATAAATCACTCTGACTTTGTTTCTCATTAGATTTCTAGCATATTATAATGCCCTCTACTTTTGGAGATCTGGATTCTCCGTTCATTTTTATTGGCTATAATTGTTCCATGGTTTGTTTTTCAGAAAGGGCACTTGGGTGTTACAATTTCAAATCTTGATGATTCTGGAAGTATCTCTCCTTTGTTCTCAGTTTATCTGGCTGCAAAACATTAATGTCATAATTCCTGATCCACGGGGTTATTTACACACTGCTCCATTGTTCTCTAGTTTTTAATACTGCAAATGAGAACGCCAATGCCAGTCTGAATCTGTTTCTGGATGAAAGTTCGCAGGATTTTTACACTATCTTAGAATTTCAGAAATTTTACCAGATATGCCCTTGGGTGAATTTTTTTTGCAATAGTGTTGCCCAGGACTAGTGAATCACTTCAATCCACAGATAAAACTCTTTCTGCTCAGGAAATTTCCTTTCATTATTTTGTTAATTGATATTTATGTCTATCCTTTCTTACTCTGTGACTCCTGTTACATAACTATAGGGACATTGAATCTGTCACTGTCTCTTATTTTTTATCTCATGAATTTATCTCTTTGTCTGTGTTCTGAGGGGACTGTATTAATTCTTATGAGTTTACTGATTCACAAAATCAGTTTTCAGTAGCACATATGCTGTAGCCCTGTTCTACTCTGGGGCACACACAACCATGAGTTTTCTCTTCCAGGACTGTTTCTTGTTCTCCTAGAACTCCATCTTATGCTTCTTTTACCCTCTGACATTTCACTGAAAAGCAGGCTTGAATTTTTCGTAAGTTTGTTCCTGTTTTCTGTAATAATTCTTCTGAATACAAGCCATTGGCTCTGATGGATCTGTTGGTTCCCTTCCTGAGGCTGCTTCATCTCCTCGGACGACTGAGGAGATTTGTTAGATCAAATATCCATTGCTGTGTATAAATATGAAAGTCCGTATTGGTAAGGATTGATAGCTGTTCCGCATTCAGTCAGCGATTACACAGGTCACCATGAGCCTCCCCCGCTGTTCCCAGCCCATCTCTGCCTCCGGCCCCGGCTGGCACAGCCCTGTGGACATCAGCTTCAGGACAGATTCCCAGGCAGGCCCTGCTTTGCTGTGGTTGTAAGATACCCAATCACACCAGGTTCACATCTTCCAGAAAGTTCTCAAAGTTTCTGCCTGGTTGATGTCATTCTTCCTTTTTAACAGTGAATTTCAGGGCCTTTTCTCTTTCCTGTTATTTTTATTACTTTTATCATTTCAGCGAGATTTGGCGAGGTTATTGTAAGCTCAAATTACTGTCTTGAAATCTGCGTGGCTTCCCATCAGACTGAGCCTGACGCAACAGGCTCTGTGGTGCCCAGCCCATCGACCTCCCACTTCCCACTTCCCAGCGTCTACACCTCCTTGCCTGAGAGCTTTCTCCGGCAGCCTGAGCCCACTGAGACTGAGCATGGCAGGTCAGACGCACAGAATCAGATGCGTCTCTGCTTTCCGATGACTGATGATGATTGGTGTGCAAATACCACCGCTCTCCATCCCATAGGAGGGAAGCTCTACCCGGCTCCCAGAGTTCCTAAGAGGACAGAATGATCTGGCCACCCGCAGCCGTGCCTAGATGCCCCCTTTAAAGCCCACCTTCCCTTCCCTGTCTCATTTCCCCACTCGCCTACCAGTGTGTCCCGGGATCACCTCCCACATAAACTATTGGCAAATGAATCCTCAGCTACAGGGGAACCCACATCAAAACACTGACAGAACGTGGCAGGTTTTTTAGAAAGTTCTCTCCCCTGGTGTGGAGAATGAACTGGAGGGGAGAAGCTGCGGGCCAGGAGATCAGCATGGAGGTGGGAGGAGCAGTCCTATGGAGGCAAGAGAGGAGCCAGCTCTCTGTCTCAAAGGAAGGCCAACACATACAGCCAAGCAAGAGTGCCCCAAGATAGTTTTTAAACACTTTGACATTTATAAGAATAGAGGTAGCCACCATCGAAATAGCCAGACTGTGCTGAGCTCCCCAGTGCTTACTTCACGTCTTACTATAATTGCTGCTGTTGTTGTCACTAAGGAAGCACTCAGTCAATGTTTGTTGAATGAATAAGTAAGTGACTCCAGGGCTGCTGGTTGGCTGGTGGCACCATTCCCTGCGAGAAGGACCAAGAAGAAGGAGCAAGTCTGGAGGAAGAGGTGGGGTAGGCAATCTCTGAACGTATCAGATAACAGGGCAGGCACTCTGGGTCCTGCTTGGAACTCGGGGTGCTGGGCAGGCTTAGGCAGGAGAATAATCAGATTATTTCACAGTCATTGTGGCACATGCTCCTGTCAATCAGAAGGAATCCAGCTTCACTGCCAGAGCGGAATCGTGGGGCTCCTACTGCGCCAGAAGATAACACTGTAGTTGTTGGATTACAGGGAGGATGAGCAGAGAGGTAGGGTAGCCAAGACCCCCAGGGGCTTGGGACAGTGCATATTCACCAACAGGTATAGTTGTACTAGTGCGTACAGGTTGAGCCAGAGCTCATGGGCTTGAAAACAGAGAGACCAGGCAGATTGGAAGACGCCAACTAGCAAGGCTAGAGGAAGGGCCCCCAGCTCATCTTGAGAGACCCCCAAGGCAGGCCAAGGACAGTGAGCACTTACCAGATGCTTACTCAGAGTACCAATGCCATTCCCAGAGCTTCCAACAACTTAACTAAATGGAGAGTAGTTTCCATCACCACCTCTATTTTACAGATAAAGAAACTGAGCTGCTGGGAAGGGTTGAGTGTAGGGTATGATTTTCGGTAACGTGCCTATATAATCATGGCTAGAAGGTGACAGAGCCCAAATTCAAACCTAGACAAAGGTCTGTCTACACTTGACTGCCCTATAAGTTGGACTACAAGATAGAAGGCAAAGGGGGAAATCAGCTAGTGGCAATCAAAGAGGTTTGAAGAGGCTCAGTGGTGCCTTGGTGACTTAGGCGCTCAAGGAGTAGCCAGAGAGGTACTTCTGCGGCTGCTGGGTTAGGCAAGGATTGTACACGTATACTTGCTCCAACTGGCAAGGTCTTTGAGAAGTTGGAGGAAGAGGCGATATACGTGGGATTTGAAACAGTCTGCAGCAGGAGAATGAGCTTGGTGGATTTGAAAACTGGGGACATCATTTATCTTTGTATGTCCAAATCCAAATGTGGTCCTGAGTACAAAAGCATTATTGAAGAAATATCTCTGAATGGATGAATGAATAAACAAAAACCTGCTTGACCTTTCTCAAACACAGAACTAATCTCATACCTCACCTTCTTAAACTCCTCCCAAGGTGCTCCACCAGTAGCAGGATGAAGTCCACATGCCTTATCCTAGAATTCAAGGCCACTGTGTCACTCACCACCACATCTCCCATACTCAGCCCTTCCCTGCTGCTGTGTGCTGGACTCTCTCTCTCTCTTTTTTTTTTTTTTCCGATCTTCTCAACCTCTTGAGCGCTATTTTCTGGTCATTGCAAACCTTCTCACATTTTGGGTGGAGGAACTGTTTCTTCTGCACAGCTCATCCTGGGTGGAGCTGCCAATCACAGCCATAGGCACACAACACAAGTGGGACCAACCAGAATCCTTTCCAGGAATGAATATAATCCCAGAGGGGAGAGGAGGGCTTCTCTTTCCCCTGAGGCCACTCTCCGGGGTGGTGGAGTAATGTTAGCCTGGAGCTGTGAGAAACCCCTGCCACGCAAAGGAATCCTGTCCTCCCTGAAGGGAAGGAAGCCACATACAGAGAAAAGCAGAAGCAAGACAGACAGACGGACACACACAGAAAGCGGAACAGACTAAGTGACCACATCACTTGAGTCTCTTGGATTCCGTCCTCCTTCCTGGTTTCACGAGCCAGTACATTCCCTTTTGTTGTTGTTGACTGTCATTTGTTGGTTTATGAATCTGACTTGTATTTGCTTTACTTGACCAATATTCAGCTGTACTGCTGACAGTCCCTTGAGTTCCATGTCGTCTCCTACTTACACGTGTAACACAGGGTCAGGCAACATGGTACAAGCCATAGATGCAGAGGGTGCAGGAAACATGAGAGTGGCTCTTGTGATCCCCTCTCCTTGTGCCCTCGGTCCTTCTGCAGGCACCACAGGGCAGCCACGTTTGGCAGATAGCGCTCCCCTGGACTTTCCCCTCCACGTTCTGTCTCCCCCACCTCCCATACCTTTCCAGTCTCTTGGTTCCTTCAGGTCCTCCGAACTCCGCCTCCTCCATGGGACCTGGCCTCTGATATGCGTGGATATATGGCAACCACTTCTGTCCTTCTGCTTCTCAACAGTGGACATTGGATGCTACAGGCTTCAGATCTTGAGAGTCTACAATACGGACTCAGAGCAAGTACCCCAAGACCTCTCGTGCAGTGAAGACTAACTACTGTGGCCTATCTTCCCTCCCCTATTACGCCTGAGAGCATTAGTCTGATCCCGAGCCTTAAAATATACTCAGGAATAAAGTGAAGGCTTGGAGACCTTTCAATCACTGTGTTTCAATTGTGTGGCAGGATCCAGGTGTTAAACACACCAGGTGTTCAGAGGAGGAAGCATGACAAAAGGTAAGCAGGTATAGGGGACCGGGGGAGGTCACGGGAGAAGCAGAGTCTGCACTGGCTATTGGCAAGAGGGCCAGGCTAGACCTAGAATGGCCAGGCTTTCCTGAGGTGGGGCAGGCATGGCAGAGGGACCTGTGTGGCTCACTTAAGTAATCATGAGGAGCCCAGGCTAGTGGCCTTTGGCAAGTGATAGGAAAACCAATGTTCAGTGAAGGCCTTTGAATGCCAGGCCCAGGATTTTGACCATCAATTTCAGAGTCTAACCAGGTCTGCAGTTGATTCAAGGTCTCTCCTGGGAGGGCTGGTGGGCTATACCCTCCTTTGGTACACAAAGAAGACTGAGAAGCCAGGGCGTGAACCTCAACCCTCCTTTCTGGGGCCAGCAAAAGGAGTCTCTCCCCCTTTCAGCTCTCCCCAAATCCTCAGCCCACCTGCCCTTTCCTTGACCCAGGGCCGCAGCAGGCTCTAACTAAAATGGACGGCACCTTCACTTCATGACCTCAGCAGCCTCCCGCCCTACTCCATTCCGGTCCATGCCAGGCACCCCAACTCCAGCCCCCAGACTTGGTCCTCAATCATCCACCTCTGGGGCTTTCCAACCTATAACTGTCTTCATTCCATGACTCAGAAAGATTCTCATCGCTCTTCCATTTAGGAAGTCCCTAAGTGGAGGTTCTGGGCCATCTGCCTTTTTTTGGTCCTCCATTTCCTTCCTACCTCAAGGACTATTAGGGTGGATTCACTTTGCTGAGTTTCTGGGCCAGCCCAGCTGAATGGGAGGAAATATCCCAGCATGCCACTTGCCTGGTGATTCTGTTTCTCCTGCAGCGTCAAGCCGAGACCCAGAGAGTCACAGATGGGCAGCTGGGAGGGAGAGAGCAGGCAGCCTCATGCAGGGGTCCCTTGAGATGATCCTGGGCACTGGAGTGAGACAGACCCTAGGCCTGATATCAGCCCCACGACTCAGCAGCCACGTGACCTGGAACGAGTGACTTCCTGAGCTTCAGCCTTTTTTGTTTTTGTTTTTCATTTGTCAAGTGGAGACAGAAATACTTACCTTGCAGGATTATGAGGAAGGATGAATGGGACTTATGGTAAGTCTGATATTTAATAACTGAGAGCTTATATTTTATCCCAACCTCCTTGAGAGAAAAAGGCAAACTCGCCCAAAGTCATATATTGAGCCACAGTTGATCCTGTTTCTCACACTGGGGCTCTTCTGCCTGCCCCGTGCTGCCTTCACCAAGTGGAAGACAACAGGCAGAGGAGCATGATGGGAAAAACTTCCTGTTCTCTCTGATCATTTCCCAAAGGGTCACACCAGCAGCAGTGACAGGGTTAGCAAACCCACCCCAGGGCCTCTTCCACATCAGTGGTGGAGAATAAGGAACTGGGGAAAAAAGTCAAACAGAAGAAAGCACCTGGAAAAGATGTTTTTATGTTCACTTACGTGAAAAAAAAAAAAGGAATCAAAGAATACAGCATGAAGATATATGTGTCTCAGAAAATTCATCCTCATGAACCTGTTTGTTCAATTGCAGTTATAATTCAAGAATTGCCAAATGGAAATCACAGAATCAGGGTGCAGGATGGGGGGCGGGGAGGGCCGCCAAGCGAAAGGTAGTAATTATGTGCTATTTCTTTTCTAGTTTCAGATCTTTTGGCATTTAAACTATTCCAGCAAGTCAGTTATATAAACAGATGCCATACTAAAATATGATTGTGTAAAAATATAAAACTCCTAAAGCATGATGGCAATAATATTTTAGGAAAAAAACATTAAGGTCTGGTAATATCAGAAAATACAAATAGGATCATTTTGAGCGGTTCTGTTTCTCTTTATGAACAGCAGTTGCAAACAACGGATATATATTAGAGAGTAAAGCATTCGGTCTGCATATAACTTAGAAAGGGGTAGCATTTCTTAACACTGACTTTGTAAGAAGACATGAAGGACATCTTACACTCAGCAATGGTTAAAAGGAGGAAATTACTTTCCGAAGGATGCAGTGGGCAGGATGCCAGGCCTTTGTTTTCAACTTGCTCTTAACCATGTTGGGATGTGTTCACACTGCATGGGGTTTCCTGCAGAATCTAGCACCAATAGATGGATCAGATTTTATCTTTGATCTGAGTCCTTTATGTCTTCAGTTTTGAGTGTACTGAGGTATGTTTTCTTTGGTTGCTGTTCTGATGAATATGTAGTAAAAAAACCTAATATTTACAACATTTAAACATTTTAGATTTCAGTGTCAACTCTTTACATAAGAAAAAATGGAAAACTCTTAAGAATCATAGGAAGGTGGTTACTTCCTCGCGTCTGTCATGAAACTGTTTTCAATACACAGAACAATTAGCCTATTAGCGCAGCTGTACTGCTTTCTGGTCCAGAATCTTCCCTGTGCTCAAAGCGGAGGCCAGGCCTGTGACTGCCATGTCAGCGGTTCGCCATGCTTCACAGTATTGGTCCACGAGACGGACTCCAGTGGGTGTTTGAGCCGTGCCAAACCACCTTCTGGGGCCTAAAAAGGAATTTTGTTGTGTTACTTTCTGAAATGACCCTTCTTTGTGGCATATCTTGGTGATCAAATTGGCATAAGCCTAGTGAGTCAAGTCAAACTCCTGAACCGTCCAGAACTGGCTCACATCACCTCTGTCTTCATCACTGTTTCCGACTTTCACAGTATACTCCAACTGTATTCAGCTTGTTCTTGTTCTCAAGTCATACTCTCTGCTTTCGTGAATCTGAACTTTTGCTCATGTGGAGCAAGACTTCTTTCATTTTCAGACCAGTGATTCCTTCTTATCTTTCAAAGTTCATTAAATGCCTCCTCTTATAGGAAGGCTTCCTGGTTCTCACCACCAAGGGATGATGAATATTTCCTCTGTGCTCCTACCATCTTATCTGTTTCTCTATTTTCCAATTACAACATCTTGTTGAGAATTGTAGCTAATATCTTCCCACAGACTATGAGCTTTGAAAGGGTAAGAGCTATATAGGTTTATCACTGTGCCTTCTGGGCCTGGCATCTGGCCTGGCATAGAGTAGACACTGAGGAAAGGTTTGTTGAGTTGTTCTGTTCTTAAAAGCATACATAGTTTTCAAAGAATCAGAGTGCAACTCACAGTATAGGGTTAAAAGATCACCAAGAATAGCATTACTTACCACTTATTAAGTGCCTACTGCTTGCTAGATGTTCTCATACTTATCTTTTTATCCTCATAGCAATCTTATGATATAGATATGATTATCTTGCCCATTTGAAGGGTGAGGCAACTGAGGCTCAAAGAGTGGAAGTGCCTTGTCTGAGGTATTCTATTCAGTTACTGGACTCAGGCCTCCTGGCTCCAAGGTCAGGGCTTTTGCCATGGCCCTTGGCTTCCTCACTGAGGTTTTATGCTGGCAACATCCCAGAGGAGCAGCTGATAAAGGCATCCCATTGTTAGACTGTCTCCTGAAACCATCCATCACATGATATACTTCAAGGGCTGCCACCCCTACTTACCAAGAAGGGTCTGTCATTACATCTCGGCCATCAAAGGAATATATTGGAATGTGTGTATTGAATTGACCTCCATTGCCAGAAAAAATTGACTCCCAATTATTAAAAAGCACTTGGCCCTATGGAGACAAAATGCTACATTAGAATCATTATACAAACAGCCTGCAGATGGACTAGCTATTATCCATTTTTCAAGGCTCAGAAGCCCCCAGCCCCAACCCCAGAGCCTGAACAGAGTGAGAACTCAGGAAATGCTTGTGGCTTGATTTTCTGATCCATCCTTGAATCTTTTTGGCTTTACTGTCTTATTTCTTGAGGTCATTTCTCTTATTACATGTGTACAATAGCTCCTACACATCAAAAGTGAGTTTGAGGTATTTATTATTGCTATTTTAAACATTTTATTTGTATATACTGAGCTTTAAATCTGTACCAAGCTTGTGCCAACCTACATGTGGGGGAAGTGGAGATGAATCTCCTACTCTTTCTTCTGAAGGAGCCCAATTTCCTCCAGTTATTTGTATTTCAAGAATAAACAGCCTGAGTGGGTGAAGGTGGTAGAAGAGAACCTTGGAAGAGGCGATGGAAAGTGCTGGGTGTGGGGTCAGGAATGGACTTGCCAGCCTCAAGGTTCCAAACTGGAGTGTGGGGTTCACAGGGAACAAAGGGCCTTAAAGTACTTTTGACATCTAGTTAGAGGTCAGGACCCAGGATGCAGTGAGCAGCAACAGTGCTGTCCCTCTGCATCCCAAGGAGTAAGTCATTTCCGTGGTGTAACTGAGGCATGCTGCGAGGCATGGCGTTGCCAGTGAATGAGGGCAGAGGAATATCTGAGAGCACCAAACCAGGCTGCAGGATAGAGTGGCTCTGCTCTGGGACCAGTGCACACCAGCGATTCTCTGGTGCCACTCAGTCAATGCTCCACAGAAGGCACCCTCGGGTAGAATCAAGAACCTCAGACCTGGGAGTCAAGGAAACTAATTCTGGTTTGTATTGACTTTGAGCAAACTGCTTTCTCCCTGTGAGCCTCAGTTTCCCCATCTGACAAACTGAGAAAAGAGTAACTCCCATTGTTACTACAAGTATCTATTAAGATAATGGACATCAAGCGCTTTGTAAACAAACAAAAAAGCTCTATAAATAAAAGAGGTTATTACTATCCCTTCTGTCTGCTCCAAGGGTCATAAACGATCCAAGCAGAAAGGGCCAGTGTGCATATAAGGAAACTGAGGTCCAGAGAGGGAAAGTAACCCACCCAAAGTCACACAGCTAATCAGGGCCTTGAAACAGCACACTTCTGATGGTGTCACGAGTGGCAAGAGCCTCCAACCCCTGTGGAGACCAGTGCATCCGGGAGGCAATGAGAACAAGATTTATTTTTACCTTGAGGTTCACTATTGGAAGGCTGTATCTCTCTGCTTTCCTCACAACTGTGGAGAGATCTTGCAAATGGGAGGATAAGAATGCTCGGTAGGTGGACAATAGTCCCGCAGCCCTGGCCTGCTGGAAGCACTGAAAATCAGCTCGGATGTCCCCAGAAAATGGCATGTTCAGAGCAACCAAGTGCAGCTGAAAAAAAATGAGAGAAAAGACAGTGCAGCTGAAGAGTTACGAGCAAACTGCAACCCCCATAACAGTCTCATGTCCCTAAAAAGATCCCAGACTTACTGTAATGGAAGGCACACTAGAGGTCACCTTGTTCAACCTCTACCTGACACTGGAATTCCAGTCCCTTTTTGACCATCTCCAGTGAAGGAGATCTCAGGTCTCCCAAAGCAGCCTGTGTCAGCAATCTGAACAGCTCTAAACAGTAGAGATTTCTTCCATATATGAGAAAAACAGAAAAAAATGAAGCACTTCAGAGATCCGAACCCAGGCTGTAGGCAGGTCATGTGTCAGAGACTTCTGGGTCTGCCCCTAGGTGAGTTTCTACGAGGTTTTTAAGCTGGCTTTGACTCTAGATCTCAGAGCTATGTCAAGCTATCTGCCTCCCCCTCTTTCCTTCCACCTCCTGAGTAGGCCTGGGCAGATCATGAGGGGCCAGAGGGAAAAGGCACTGAAAGGAGAAGGTCATGACTATGTTACTAAGACTGCTGGGACAGACCCTTTTGGAAACCAGGGGTCAAACAGTAATTCTAGCCTCACATTCTTGCCATCTTGGTCAGCAGCCCGAATAAAAGCCATTCCATAATCTGTTTTCTCCCACATTTTCTCTCCCCAAAACCAGCCTTCCTCTGCAGCCCTCTCTCCTAACCCTGTCTGCTGACCCTCTGAAATACATTTCATAGTCAAGGAGCAGACATCCCCTTTCTCAATCTCAGGTCAGGAGTAACTTTTATCTCATTAGCACAGAGCTGGGGAGGGCTGATGTGGGGCCCAAGCACAAGCTGCCAGAAAAGAAAAATATCAGTAAGTATCTTAAACCTGTCTTCCTCCCTCTTCTGTGAATGAAGACTGGGGCCCCCAGGAAGGAGGTCCTAGGGTCTCATCACCCTGCAGCCAGTGTGCTTCTGGCTACACCCAAGGGTGGTCACAATAGGCCTGGATGGAACCCACTTCCCTGATCACAGAGGATACCTCGGAAAGGGGCAGCGGTGACCATGGTGGCCTCCTGCCACACGTCTAATCCCACCCCTCCCCCTCCCCTCCTTTCTTTAAGGAAGGGCACTGAGAAAAGTCTGGAATGAGGTCTGCTGCTTCTGAATGGTGGGACAGAGGGTTTTTGTGTTCTCATGTTTCTTGATCTTTAACTGCTGGAACATCTCTATCATGAATAGACATCATTTTTAAGAAGACAATGACATTTCAACAATCAGATGTTAAAACACTTGTTTTGTGGATGGTTATAGTTTTGTAAAATTATAAGTGATTCCTTATCTTCCTCTCCATTCTTTTTAGTCATTGTCCAAATTTTCTACAATGCATGTATATTACTTTAAGGTTTATAAAATAATATGAAAGAAAAATTTTTTAGCGACTGCCCTATCGTCTCTCCCCTCATAGCTAAGTGTTTTGAAGGGTCACCTATACTTGCTTCTCTGTTTCCTCACCTCCCATCTACTCTGTAACCAACTAGAATCTTGCTGGCGTCCCTCCACGGTACAGAAATGCTTTCCTCTAGTTTCTCAATCTGAACGACACCCTTTAGATCTTTCAACGGGCCTCTAAGCGGCTGTCGGTTGGCACTGCTGGCTGCTACCCTGCTTGGTGCTCTTTCTTCCTCTCTGATGACGGCTTCTCAGTTTCCTTCTTGTATTTCAGTTCCTTTTTGTTTTTGCTCCTCACAGTCCAATCTCTTCTCACCATACAGATTCTCTTTTGGGAATCCTAACAACTCCAACCCAGTTGCCATGGCTCTGCTGAAGACCCCCACGTCTCTGTCTCCAGACCAGACCCCCGGCAGGGTTGCAGCCCTTCAGATTCTATTTCCTCCCAGTGGTCTCCACCCAGATATCTGACAGATACCGCAGACTCACCACGCCCCATGCTGAGTTCCTGATCAGTGGACATGATAGGAAACGGGTTTCTGGTGTCTGCCAAGCCCATGCCTTGTTCTTTGAAAGTGTCCCCACAAGACTTGCTAAAAAGAGTGACCTTAGGCCATTCAATCTCATTCTCTTGGCTGCTCTAGATTCGGCCAGGAGTAGGCCACTGACCGCAGATGATCCATGTAGACTATCTCTCCCAAGATTCTGAACGGAATCAGGTAGTGCTGGGCTGTGCAGCACTAAGATCACACAGAGTTGGGGCCAGGATCAGTGCCAAGGCAACCCAAAGCCATGTGCACGCTTTGCACATGTAACCTATGTCCATGTTCTGGGGTGGTGGGGGGAGGGAAGGCAGGAAGAAAGCACTTTGCCGAGGCTTATCTGTAGAGATAATGGAACAGACTAACAGCACGGACAAGAGCCCAGAGGCTCGCTGTGCTTCCTGCAAGTGAGTTCCATGAGGCTCCCAGGATTACCTGAACAAAATCTTCACTTATGCTGGTAAAGGAACAGGATGCGAGTTTCTAGGCTTAGCACAAAATGATCCGTGGAAAGGGGTCTATCACCACTCGAGTACCCAGGCAGAAACCTGGGCATCATGCCTGATGACCCCCATCCTCACAGTGACCAGATGTGTCACTCCTGCCTCCTTTTATTTCTCTCCCATCTGCCCACTTTTCTGCATGTTCACTGCTGGGACCCTCGTTCAGATAGTACAGTAACCACCTAACTGCCCTTGGGTCCCCAGTCCTGTCACCTCTAATCTATTTGTATGTTATAAGCAAGATAATTTCTGAAATGCCAATCTTACACACCCTTGTCTTGCTTAAGACCCTTCAGTGCTCCCCACCACCCAGTGAAAAAGGCCAAAGCCCCTGGCGTGGCTTACAGGTCCTTCATGATTGACCTCGCCTTCTGCAGACTGTACATCTCCCTCCCCTGCCTTGAACTCCACTCCTTCAGCAAGACTGACACACTGGGAATTGGAGAAATCTAAGTGCTCGCCCTTGCCTCCTTCGGTTCCATATTCTCTCTGCCTGGGACTTCCACTCTCCTCCCCCTCTCTGGCCCTCTCCTGCTCTCAACTGTCCTTTAGGTCTTGATTTAGAGGTCATTTCCTCCAAAGAAGGTAGACTTCTTTGGCCTTTCAAGCACCCTGTGTTTGCCTCGCCCAAACAACTTATCACACTGCACTGGAATGACCTACTTTCTGTTCGCCTCTCACACAAGTCTACACGCATCTTGAGGGGAGGGACTGTGTGCCAAGCACAAGGCCTGGCACATGGTAAACACACAGGCAGCATCTGCAGAGTAAATGCATGCATAGTACTTACTGCAGGCCTGCCATAACTGACACTTGAAACAGACATCAGAGGCAGCTGAGGCTGATGAGGCTGTTACGTAAAAGAAGAAAAACAAACAGTCCTGAGTATGTATTCAGTCTTGTCTTCAGCATACATTTCTTGAGAAGCTGCCTTAAACAGTCTGTCATGGGCTTTGGACCATGCTTAACTGTGAAGAGTTTTATGCACGCATGAAAAATGATCCTCTGAAAGGGAGGGGATATTCTCAAGACTTAGAAATCAAGGAAGCAGAAGCCCCATGTTTTACCACCAATTCATTCATTTAATAGAGCAAGGCACCTCTTCAGAGCCTCAGCTTCCTCACATGCAAATCGAGAATGACAGTACCTGCCTCAAAAGGTAGCTGTCGGGTTAAAAAAGTAGACGATGTAAGTTGCTGGTATTCTTATCAGGCAAGGAAGTCTCTGTGCCAAATATTAAAGGGTTCTTCTAGATTGCTTATGCAAACTATGACTTCACAGATACATAAACTGAGGCCAAGAGAAGGGAAGTCCCTTGCCCAAGAGGATTCAGCCACAACGTGGGACCAGCAGGTCTCCAGCCTCTAGGTCCGGTTCTCCCTCCATCTATTGTGAGAACATTCTGTTGGCACTCGGTAATTTCTGGGCTTCTGCCAGACAGTGAACCACACAGAGCTGGCTGTCTAGAGTCTGGAGAGCTTAATACTGTTGCCAAGGGGGACCCAGTACATGCTGATGAATGAAGGAGCCAGAGGTAAAGCAGGGAAACCACTCACATTGCTGGAAAGCGCAGGGGGTGGAGGGCTGTCATCCGGAATGGGGATCAGTTCTCCTAGCTTTAAGGAAAAGAGGACATTGAAAATGACACACCAAAAAAAAAAAAAAAAAAAGAAAAGAAAAGAAAGAAAGAAAGAAAAAGAAAATGACAAATCAACTACAAATCGTTTGCCTATTTTCAAAAGCGAAAAACGGCATTTACAGAAATAGACTGTTATTTTTAGGGGGTATTTGGAGGCAGTTTGTTAAAGGGAGTTTAAGAATTACCTGTAACTTTTTCCAACCATCTCGGACACGAATGAAGAACTCGGTGCTGTCCCTCAGGTAGATGAACGTCCCTTCTATAACCAAATGCGCTTTCTGTAACATGTCATCCATGTTGCTCAAAGCTGTAACCTGTCAGATAATGTTAAATTCCAACACTGCAGTGAGCGTTAGAGCGGTACACAATTTGAAGAACTGGTCTCTTTGTAAAGTCAAATATGAGCCACCCCCTCCCAGTCATTGAAGAGGCTGACTGTGACTTAGACATATAACTTCATTAATAACCAAAAGACTTTCTTGCTGAGAAAACAAAAATATGCATTACTGGGAAACACAAATCTTAGTCACAATAAACAAAGTAAAACAAGGAAGACATTTAAAAACTGTAAACAGAGCTGGCTTTGTTGGGCGTTGGTATCGGTAAAATCATCATTAAGTTTTGCCCCTTCCATTTGTGTGAGCCGCACAGCGAGCGGACCTGACACTGTTAAACATGTTATATGAACTCATGCTGCTCCTTAAAGAGTTTCAGATTGGTTTTCACTTGGAGTAAGAAATGCAAGTAAGTGAGCGATTCTGTTTAGGTCTTGAATCTTTTTTTTTTTTTTTTTTTTTTTTTTTTTGCATGGCTGGGTAGTTCCAATATTAAATACACAACAGAAAATGGTGGAGGAGGGTCTGTCATTTCTCTAACCAGGAGACTGCCAAAGATTAGACAGGCATCTTGGCCTATCCATGCACAGAACATAGAAGTTGGAAAAATCTATCGAAAAGTATCAAGTCTCGGAGAAATACCAGCCAAGGGAGCTATTCTTTTTCTCCTCAAACGAGAATGATTTTAAAAACTTAATCTTCACCTAGCCTTGAAGATAATGACTTTTTGCATCAAAATGGCTTAGACATTCCCCAAAGGCACCAAATATCAAAATTCCATCAATTGTTGGACAGTTCTTCATCTGGCAGCCAAAACCTCCAACTAAAATCCAGCAAAGACCAAAGAGCAGTCCTAAGACTCCTGCCATCCTTAGGAGTTGTTTGCCCCTCTTCCTGCGCAGTCACAATAACCTCTGTGCCACACCTGCTCCGGGGATCTGCAGGGCAACGAAGGTGCGAGAAACATCCTTTGGTAGAGTGGAGAAGGCTGAATCACCCAGGTGAAATGTGACCAGCACAGGACTCCTGGGATACTGTTTACACTTTTGTGCTTATGTCTTTTGATGTGATACAACTCTAGGCAATTAAGGATTAGAAGGGTGCAATTTAAATCATAAATGATTTTGTAGTCTGTACCTTCTTAGTTAATAAGTCATTCAAAGAGATGATAGATAACCTTCTTTTGTGGAATTTCACCCATTCTATTGTCACAGAGGCCTAACTCCAACATAGAAGGTGTGCCAGCCCCTAAACATTGCAGCTGAAGCTCTAAGGAGACCCATGCAAAGCAGAAGGATGAAGACCGGCTAATAATACTGACCAGGTTTCTGGTTCCGGGAAGCCCTGGCTGTCCTGGAGGGCCAGGTGGACCTGGAAGGGCCACAGCTAAGACAAAGGAGAAAAGAGAAGTTACCAAAAAGCACACTCTCTGCAACATGCCTCTGAGGTCAGCTGGTCACAGAGGGGAGTGTTCACCACCCTACTCAGCGCTGTAAAGCACTGCACCTTTTAACCGAATCTTAGGAGCTCTGTGCCCAGCATATGACTCAGCCACATTGACGGCTTTAGGGCAGAGCTGAGATTCTTGATCGTAGCCCTGGATGAAGTCATGCCTTTTCGGTTTTAAAAGTGAATAAATCCCTATTGTTTCTGATGTTTGTGTAAGTCAGTCTGAGTTGAGTTTTCTGTCACTTGCATCCCAAAATGCCCTGACTCATACAACTTACTTCTCCCAAGAGATGAGGAGGACATTACTGAACAGAGGAAGCAGACTCAGAAAGAAGGAGAGAAGGTGCCAGGCTGTAGGAGAGCAGGGTAGGGGCCCTGGCCTTCCAGCCAGGAGACTCGAGTCTCTGATCTGTCCATTCTTAGCAGTGTGACTTGGGGCAACAACAAGCCCTCTGAACCCCAGCTTCCTCATCTGTGAAACGTAAACAGGTATTTCTTCTTCACTAGGCTGTGTTGAGATATGAGACAAATACTAGCTAGGAATGCACTTTGCAAATTATATAGCATCCAACCAGAGGTTCTTAGCTTTTAAAGAATCACAGTGCCCTTTAAATCAGATCACTGCATGAGATTTTTCAGGTCACTGCAAGGGAGTCTGCAATTCTGACACAGGACTTGAAAATTCTTACATAGGTGGTGAAGGTCTAGTGGAGAGAGGGTCTGAGGACTTGGATTTGGACCCCAGCCGTGTCTCTTCCTAGTATTTGTGAACTTCAGCCAGTCTCTTAACCTCTCTGAGCTTCGGTGCCTTCATCCATGAAATGAGTTTTCTAATCTGATCCATTTCACCCCTCCCAGGGTTGCTGTGAAGATCAAATGGGATGATGGGTATGGGAGTGTTCTGTAAACTGTGAACTGCCATACAGGATGGGAAGGGCCATCCCTTTCAAAGCAGCAAGGAGCCCCGGGCCCCCAGCTTAGGGCTCCTGTGGACAAGAGTGTCTGCATCCTGTTCTCACCCTGCAATGCCCCTCGGGCTCCTGCACTTCCAAGTTTGTCCCTCAAGGTTGAACGAGCACCTATGGTTTTATCCACCCAGCAACTTCCTTCCTTACAGGACCAGTAAGGATTCTCCTGAGATCTTCCCCTCACTCTACAACCATCCAGGTCCAGAAGGAGCTGTCACGTTCTCACATGTTTCCGCCTCCTGGCCACAGGAGACTGGTCCAAGGTAGGGCATCTGGCCCAAGACAGGTCAACCAGAGTCCTTCCCCAGAACTACCCCACCCAGGACTTTTCAAACTAAAACTGAGAAAGAAGGCCAAAATTTCTGGATGACAGTGGGAGCCATCAGTTGTCAGTATTTCCTGCCATGCAGAGGATGTGGTCTGTAGCGAAGCAGCATGAGGCTGCCTTTGGAAAGAAGCTGAGAAAGAGATGGTCAGACAAACCTCGCAGGGGCTGAATCCCTGGGTCTGGCTGTACCTGAAGTCTCACTGCATGTCTGCCCCTCCTATAGATGGATTGCCCACTGCCTCCTTCACATCCAGTAAGTTTCCC
This sequence comes from Camelus ferus, assembly GCF_009834535.1. NCBI lineage: Eukaryota > Metazoa > Chordata > Mammalia > Artiodactyla > Camelidae > Camelus > Camelus ferus. The sequence continues at coordinate 46,711,088 of NC_045699.1, read as the reverse complement.
TTTTGGGTGAGCTAGTTTGAGTTACATTTCTGTCACTTGCCCCAAGTTCTCCCTGATGCCCCAGACATTGTAGGCCTCTTCCCCGGTGTACTTCCCCACACCTGGCTCCTGCCAACCGGAACAACCAAGAATGATGCCTTCAGGCTGTTACTGCTGCTACTGCTATTTCCAACATGCGCACCATGGAAAGAACACAGGCTTCAGAGCCACTCTGATCTGAGTCCTAATCCCCTTGGTGCCACTTATCAGCTGTGTGACCTTGGAAAGGTTCCTAAACAACTCTGGGTCTCACTTTACTCATCTGTAAAATGGGGATGCTAATATTTTCCTCGAAGGACTTTGTGAGAATCCAGCAAAATAATGTAGTAGAGTGACCAGCAGAGTGCCCGACACTTGCTAAGTATTCAATAAATGGAGATTTTCTTCTATTTCACCCATTCATTTGAGGTAGTGAAATACCAAGGAGTGAAGAAATTTTTACACAAAGGGCTAGAATCAGTGCTGATCCTCAAGTTCCTTAAGGTCCAGGCATCGACAAAGCAGCCATGATGCTTCCACCCACACATGAAAAGATGCTCAACATAATTAGTCTTTAGGGAAATGCGAACCAAAACCACAACGAGCTATCACTTCACATGAATGAACGATGTCTAGAATAAAAAAGATACAATAATAACAAATGTTGGTGACAATGAGGGGAAATTGGAATATTTGTACACCGCTAGTGGGAATGAAAAATGCTGCAGCCACTCTGGAAAACAGTCCTGGCAGTTCCTCCAAAAGCTAACTGCCGGACAGACTGTGACCCAGAAATTCCACCCCCAGCTACACATCCAAGAGAACTGACAACAGATGTCCACACAAAAACTGGTACACGAACATTCAGAGGAGCATCATTCACAGCAACTGAAAAGTGGAAGCAACTCCGATGTCCATCCACTGATGAATGAATAAACAAATATGGCAGATCCATATGATGGAATGTTATTCAGCCGTAAGAAGGAATGAAGCACTGATAGACACTGTAATAGGGAGGAACAGTGAGAACATCATGCTGAGGGAAAGAAGTCAGACACAAAAGGTCACATATGGCCTGATTCCATGGACATGAAATGTTCAGAATAGGAAAATCCATAGAGATGGAAAGTAAACGAGTGGTTCCAAGGTCTGGGAGGAGGAGGAAAAGTGAAGTGACTGCTAATTGGTACAGGGTTTCCTTCTGCAGTGATAAAAATATGTTCTGGAATTAGAGGTGATGGTTCCACAGCCTTATGAATACATTAAAAAACCACTGAACTGTACACTTTAAATGGGTGAATTTCACGGCATGTGAATTATATCTCAATTTTTTTAAAAAGAAAAGAAAGAAGGCTCTATCGAGGAAATAGCCCTCAGTCGGACAGTGTGGCTCTGACATGCCACTCAGATGTGGTGACCCTGGGCACCACTACAGTACTGACCTGCTCCTAGGATAGCTGGAGGTCCTGGTGGCCCTGGGGGTCCTGGTGGCCCTGGGGGTCCTGGTGGCCCAGGGGAACCAGGTCTCCCAAAGCCAGGTGGACCAGGCAGGCCAGGAACACCCGGGGGTCCCTGGGGTCCGACAACAGTCTCCCCCTTCTGGCCCTGTCAAGGCAAGTGCACAGTAACAGAAGAGAGAAAATGCCATTGGTCATTAGAAGTCCTGTCTATTCTTTTTGTCAGGACATTTGTAAGAAATCAATTATCCTCCATCCTGGGCACACACCAGGCAGTGTAAGTCCTAAAGAGCAGCGGCCCGGTCACTATGCTAAATGACACAGCAGAGAAGCGCAGGGAGGCCTGGACTCAGTGGGGTCCCTGCAGATCGTTGGTCCAGGCTCAGCATTTCACAGGTGGAGAACTGGAGGCCTGGAGAGGGGCCAGGGTTTGCCCAAGCTCTCAAAGCAAATTAGCAGCAGGGCTGGCAACAGAACCCCAATCTTCTGGCTTTGCTGGGTCTACGCTCCTGGCAAGCTCTGGGCCCAGAGTTTGCTCACAGTCCCTGATGGTCGATGATCGGGGTATAACCTCACCGGAGGCATAATCTGAGTTTCTCCTTTGTGACCTGGAGAAACTTACCATCCTAAGAAGATCAAGCCTAAGGAAGGGCTCCTTCTCTGATGAAATTCAGAAGAATCAAGTAGCTCCCCTAAAAATATCTCCCTCACTTTCCATTCTGCCACTAATATCTGATGTGTTTACCATCAATAACTTTGTGTTGAGTGAATGTTCCACCACTGACATGAATAAGGCAGCACAGCTGGTGATCTGGAGGTCACCTGCGTGCGCATGGACTTGGCCAGCTCCCTTCCTTCCGTGGGCCTAGCCAGGCCCCCCAGCAGTTAGCAGCGATGGTGGGGAGACGTCCATGCCCAAGGACCTGCCTCCAGCTGTGGTGCTGGGACTGACCTGGCTCCCCAGCCATCTGGTCACACTGGGGGTCTTCAAGGAAAGCCATGACTCATCAAGGAAGAGAACATGGAGGGGTCACTACTCACCACCAGGCCTGGGCTTCCTGGCAGGCCCGGAGGCCCTGACACGGAGAAGCCGCTGTTAGAGTCTCCCTTTACTCCTTTGAACTCCCTGTCTTCATTCTCCCACTGGAAACAGAGAACATTCCGTAAGAGTTGGACAAACCAGTCTCTGACACAAGCCCGAGAACACAGAAGCACAGGCCAAAAGCTGAGAAATGCCTACCTTCAAGCTGTTCAGAAAATGTCTCAGGTAAGTGGGATCCACAGGAGGGCCTAAAAAAGAAACGTTTTGTAACACGCACAGTCAATCTCAGACAGTCAAACACAAAAGCCTTCAAGCCGGCAACCATGCCGAGTTCCCAGCAGAAGTGACCCCACATGGGTTTAGCTGACAGAGGGGGCACTGGACTCAGAAACGAGCCCTACAGTCTGGATCCCGAGACTTGAGCACGCCCCTGGCCCTCTCTGGGCTTTGCTCTGCATGTGGAGCTGGAAGGACTGGAACCTCTGGCCTCTCTTGACAATATTCCAACTTGAACATGTGTCACCCATGACTGGCTCTCTCTAAACTCCATGGAGCTTGCGGGCAGGGCGGGAATTTAATTATTAGCCTTACTTACTGGCTCAGTTGGGTTTCTCAGAAACGAAAATCAAGGGCAAGACCCAGAACAAGAGTTGGGATACCTGGTGGTCCCTGGGCCCCCTGGACGCCTTTTTCTCCTTTTGAGCCGGGAAGACCCCAGGATCCTTTCTCTCCTTTAACACCTGTCACCAAATGCACACACATTAAAAAAAAAAAAAAAAAAGATAGTGGAAAATCACCTGCATTCCATATAAAACATTTTTGAGCCAAGTTTTCAAACTGAGCCCCTTGAGCCATGTTCTCACCCAACAAAGGCCTGTTGAGGGTATACAGTCCTTTGCTATGTGATGGCGAGGGCAGAGGCAGACGCAGCAGACACAATTCCTGACCTTGAAAAGCTCTCAAGGAGACAGACACAGTGAGGCAGCATGAGGCAGGGCGGACTAAGTACTGCCCTCAAGGTACCAGAAGCACCATGGGAACCCGTCAGAGGCTACAGTTAACTCTTTCTCCGACAGCTTCACTCATGTGGCTTGAGACTCAACACCAAGTCAAGCTCCCCGTCCCATCTCACCTAGGCCTGTGCAGCACGGTGGTGTCAGGGGAGGAGAGGAATCTCCCAGGAGTGCTGCAGAGGATAACTAAGAATGCTAAGTATGCCACTTGCAAAGTTGGAAGGATGCCAACAGTGCAGTACTCCCCATAGGACTTGGGAGTAGCACCGTTTTTACAGAACTGGCCTCACTGCCGCCCTCCCTTCTCCCCCAACTCTTTATCTGGGAGAAGGACTCAGAGTGGGGCTCCTGGGAGTACAGAGTCTGGGAAGGGAAGCCATCCCCTTTCCCTACCTGGGTGAGTGGGTGGACACTAGATCTTTGAATTCCTGGTTCCTGAGAGAGATCAACCAACCAACATGTGCCTAGAGATGCAGTTCCCCAGCATGGGGGAAGGAACGTAAGCATCAGAGGCATGGGGGTCAGCGGAAGATGCAGTAGCACCTGGCAAGGCCTCGTGGATGCTGGGGGAGCTGCCAGAGCTGGGACCTGGACAGCCAGGCCTGAGGGGCCTCCACCCACCCACAGTGAGACCACAGACTGTGGTGAGGCCCAGAGGAGAGGACGGCGAGCTCACCACCCTCCATGTGGCTGCTCACCCCAGGGAGCAGGAAGAACGGCTCACAAGCAAGTAGGATGACAATGGGGGTCATGGAGTCTAGAAAGGTCTGTTCCCTCTCTCTCCCCTCAGAGGGACCCACAGGGAAGGGGAAACACTGGGGATCTGAGAGAGCAAGTCCAGCTCCACCCCCTCACCCTGAGGTCCACCTTGCACCAGGGGAAGGGAGAGTCTTACATTGGGTGGGGTCTGAGGGTGGAGTTTGGGGACAGCCCGGACATTGTAACTAAAAGTGACCCAAAAACTATGAAGCCACATACCATCAGGGACACCACCACCTGGCAGGCTGGGGGTGACACAGCCAAGCCAGAGGTCAGTACTGGGGGGAGAAAAGGCCTTTCCCTGTATAAACTGCCAGTGTTCAGACTTCTCAATCAAAGGGGCACACATGGTGTGACAGGGCGTGTGGGGATGGGGGACCAACATCACTGCTTACCTGCGGGCTCCTATCTCCTGGCCTATCCCCACCTGATGTGTGGTAGATCAGGCCGAGATCAGGCTGATGTTTACTGATCAGACACTCAGGGCCGGCGTGTCTCACACTGTACAGTGTGTACACCTCAGCAGGGAGCTTGTGAAAACGCAGCTTCTGACCCAGCGGGTCTGGGACATGGCCCGAGATTCTGCATTTCCAACAAGCTTCCCGGAGATGCTGATGCTGCTGGTCCAGGAACACTTTGAAGCCAAGGCCTTCTGAGCTCCCATGGCCTCCCCTGCATTAGCTCTTGGTATATTGCATAGTAACAACTTTTTAGCAGTTTAACCCAGCAGAATCTAAGGGCCTAGGTGGCAGGAAGAGCAGGGGATCCATGTGTCTCAGCCCAGAGAGCGGGCAGCACCAAGCGAGGAGACACTATCTGGGATATGTTATGCACAAACTAACACACGAGTGGGAAAGTGGAGTGCTTCCTGCTAGCTAGGAGGCTCAGCTAAGACATGTGGAACAGGCAGAGGGGAGACGCAACCAAACAGAGGTGCCCGGTCCTGCTTCCTTGGTTCAGCTAACACCCCTCCCACCACATGCAGACAGATCTTCCTGACCACCTAGTCTACACCCAGCACCAGGCAAGTGGAGACCACCTTCTGCAGAGCTGTGAGGCTCAGGAAACGTCCCAGAGAAACATAAGGGCAAGAGGACATGTGTACCATGAAAGGTGATGAGTTCTGAATTCCCGGGATGCGTGGTACCAACCTGGAGAGAGAGAGAAAGCCAAGGTCAAACACTGCAAACCCCGCTCTGGCATTTGCATGCCCAGGGAGCCACAGTCCCTGTCCCAGGGGGCCCGTGGCAGGAGGGGCGAGGTCATGGAGTCAGGCGTTCCCTGGGTGCTGGAGCCTCCTTTTGGCCCCCCTTTGGGAGCCCCCTGAGCTCCTCAGCATCCCTCAATGCAAGGCCTTCAGTTGGGGGTCCCAGCAAGTAGCTGAGCTGAGGTGAGACCTGCTGGCCAAACAACTCTGTGGAGGGAAAGCCCAAAGCTTTAAGATGACAAGCCATGGCAGTGTTGGCCTGGCCACACTCGAGCACTCTTGGCCTCCATCCTGATCGATCAGGATTGATACAAGTGAGAGGTCAAGCATTTGGGCAAGTGATGTACCCAAGCCACAAAGCTGGGCCAGCCATTAGCTTTGCTACTGCGTGTAATCAAAGACGAGCACACAGGAGTCAATGGTGGTAATAATTAATAAGTGGGGGTTATCATTAGATTTGGGGGTGATTCTGGACTTCCCATTAAGTGCAGGGGTCTGGAATCCAAGCTGTTCAAGATAAGGTTCCTTCGCAGTCCATCCCCAGATCCCTGCATTTCTTTTTTTTTCTTTATTAAAACAGGGCCACCTGCCACCCTGCTTTTAGTAATCCACCATCATCTCTTTCTCAGTTAATACGCAGAATCAAAATGACCCCTCTGACATCAGATCCTCCCATGTTTTGGGTGGAGGGTCACAAGCTGCTCCAGGGTCACCAAGAGAAGATGGGGAGAGGGGACAGGGATCTTCCAGGAAAGACATTTCTAAGTTAAGGATAAAGGCAGCAGTGCCAAGCTGATATCTTACAGCTATGCTGATAAAATTCCTCTACCTCAGGGTGAGCTGTAAATTAAGGTATCAGAAAGGGGCTGAAATTAGAAGGGGCTTGTGAAATACTGGATGTGAGAGGAAGTATTTTTGTTTCAAGTGTCAGATTTAGGGGCTGGTCAAGAAATGTCCACACCCCAGCTCGCACAGTGTCCAGCCAGGCAACGTGAAATCAAAACCCAAAATGCTCTCAGCTCATCTTTGGTTTCTTCTAAGTAGCTTCCTGAGCCCCAAAGGCCGCGGTCACTGCAAAGGGTCCTAGCACAGGTTGCAGTAATTGCAGTAGCATTTTTACAACAGTCTTGAGTTTTTCAAGTGCTGCCCTGTGGTTAGGTCATTTGAAGCCTGAAATCGTGTTTGCTGGGAGGGGCTTGGGGCACTAACTCATGGTGGGACCTTGCCTCTCTGGGCTGCAGTCTCCCCTTCTCCATGGTGGGAGGCAGCCATCTCCCTGGAGGGTCCCTCCAGCACTGACATTTTAGGTTTCCCTTCAGGCCACTGATGTAAACATGACCTGGGCAGCTGCTGTCCTCACGTAGTTCTGGGAGCCAGCAGGCCCCTTGATCACCTTACACAGGTGGGTCCTGTCCTCTGCCTTCCAGGCCAGAACTCCCAGGCTCTGGGCTGCAGACTTGGCTGTCTCAAAGTTTAGACATGGACAGATGTCTGGGCAAACACTCAGCCGAACTGCGTCATTTTAAAGCCTCTGACCCAAGCCCCATCACCACCCCTAACAGACATCAATTACGAACCCACTTCAAGGAATCTTTCTAAATTATAATTTGCAAGCTCCCGAGAATGGAGGGCCACGCCTGTCTAGTCCACCCCTGTGTTCCCAGGGCCTCACAGAGTACTTGGCACTTGGCAAGTCCTCAATAAATATTTGTCGAATGAATGGGAGAATGATTATGCACAATTCCGTGACTAATGCCTGTGCACGGGGAGAGACCCGCCCTCCCTGGGTTTCCACGGGAAAATAGGTCTCTAATATGGATGAGACCTCAGGGACAGTGCCACTGACTAGCTGGGCGACCAGGCACAGGCCTGACCCCCTTGGGGTCACGGTACCTGTACCTGCTGCCTGGTGGTCAGGGGACGTGTGTGACAGTCCCAGCTCCTTCAGTCACATGTCCTTAGGTCAGTGAGCTTGTCTGAGTCACAGTTTGTTTCCTCATTATAAAGGGGAGAGAAAGCCCCTCGTCTCAGGGTTGTGTGCTGTGCAGTAATACGGTAATTGAGAAAGGACAGTTACAGATTTTAGCCCACAGCTCCCAGTGCAAAGAGCACCGGTTGGAATTGCTTTTTCACACTCACCTGTATTTTAAGGGGTCTATTTCCCCCCTTTTTATATCACTCCAAGCATGAAGCTAACATGCTAACAGGAAGCTAACAAAAGACACCACTTTTGACTGCATTAAAAGAAACACTGTCAGAATGTGTGCCCTTAGAACACCCTGTGTGTTTCAGTACCGCGGTCTGCTATCTAGAAGCCTCAAGTCACTTAAGGGTCCATATGTAGGCGATAGAAGACATCAAAGAGGACACTGATGGATGGAAGGGGCTCAAGACAAAAATATCTTCTCTGAGTTGCTTTTTATGCCAAAGTCTGCTCTTTAAGGCAGTAACTCTTCAAATAAAGCTACTTACTAGAGTTTTGCAGTGTGGCCGGACTGGTATCGGAAAGATGGCCTGTGGGAAGTGAGAACAAGAGGAAAGGGAATCAGGACACCCGACGGATGCCAGCTTAGGCCACTCTGGGGCCATTCCCCGCTCCCCTGCGATGGTCCCTCCCTCTCCCTCCCCTCCCCCAACTTACTCCTTTGATGTTGATCACAGCTCCAGGTGGTCCTGGGGGGCCTGGAGGACCAGGTAAGCCAGGTGGGCCCTGAAGAGGGGAAAAAAAGGCCGCTCCTGAGTTCAGGTTGCTGTCAGCGCAGAGGCAGCTGCAGGACCCGTCCCCACGGTGTGGAGACATGACGAGGAAAGAGGGTCCTCTAAAGGCAGCTAACTCTTCCCACAGTAGGCACGTCGACATTCCCGGCCTCGCTGCATCGTCACAACGGCAGAGCAAGTATTACTGCTGTTTTACATGTGAAGATAACGAAGGCCAGAGCAGGGATGTGACCTGCTCAAGGCCACACAGCAAATCACTGCAGAACAGAGACTGGAAGCCAGATTCTGACTCCCAGAGCCGTGCTCAGCAGACATGGAGCCCACCACCTCCACTTGGCGCATCCCTTGCATGGATGGCAGAGTCACTTTCCAAGCCAGGTCAGCCTGGTCTTGACACTGTAATGTTTTCTTTCTCCACCCAGCCTGGAGCCCAAGCAACAGAAGGGGGTGGTAGTGAGGCTCTGACCGCAGGTGAGAGGCATTTAGCCGGCGCAGAAGCTCCATGTGATCACTCAAGTGGCGACATCAGCATCTGCTGCACCTGCGGCCCCAGCGGGCCTGGCAAGCATGAGTCAGTCCCCAGTGACTCCATACAGCTGCTTTTCTGGGCATACAAGGTGGAGACCGTGTGGTGCGAACAGAAGCAGCAACACACTTATAGCTGCATTGCAACTAGTTAATGGGGGACCTTCTAACTTCTACCGGCCCCAGTTTCCTTTTGTGTAAAACAAAGACCCCACAGAGTGTCTCTCAGGAGAGTTATTATCAAGACTCAGATCCTGTCCTCAAAAGCACTTTGTAGAGTGTCTGGTACACAGTAAGTGCTCAATAAACATTAGCTCCCTTTTTTCAGATGCTGGACCCTGCTGCTGATGTTCCAGTGTTTGATATCTTGTAAGGCCCTGCCTGAGCTGCTCACCTATCTTCAATATTCTCTCATGAATGCTTACCGAGGCCCAAACGATGTGTTGGGCCCGGGACTGAGTAATCAGGGAAGACGGGATATTACCCAAGTCAGAAGACCTGGGATTTGCAACCAGGCATCTTGAGGATGCCAGATTGTTCTCCCACCCTCCCTCTTGGGCTGGATGAGGAAGCCTATCTCCACTAAGGTGGATTTGGTGGTAGGGACCTCCTGAGAGCGAGCTGGAGGACACGGTTGGGTTGGAGGATCTTTGGAGGAAGATTACTGAGCATTCCGCCCATGAGCCCTGCTCACTGGACCTGGCACTTGCCCACCCCTCCTCTGGACACCAGCCTCTGGGCGGCGTGGGGCTGGGGTGCAGGTGTGGCACTCACCGGCATCATGACCCCTCGATCTCCTTTGGCACCTTTAAGGCCATTCAGTCCTGGGCGACCCTGAAACCCATGAGAGATGCCTTAGTAAACCCACTGCCCACAGGCCAGCCTGGCACACGTGTCCTCCCTCCCCTGCAGTCTGAGGAACCCTGACACCTACAGGTCGTCCAGGGAGGCCAAATTCTCCTTTGTGTCCTGGTGGTCCTTTGGGCCCCTGGAGGCAAAGCAAATACCAGATTAGAAAGAGAAAAATTCTGTATGATGTTACTTATGTCTGGAATCTAAAAAATCCAAACTTGTAAAACCAGAGAGTAAAATGGTAGTTACCAGGGGCAGGAGGGTAGGGGGAACAGGAGAGGTGTGGTTTAAGGTACGAATCTGCAACTAGTAGACAGCTGGGTTCTGGAGATCTAATGTACAGTATAGTGAATATGGACAACACTGTATAGGTAGCATATAATCATCAAACTCGCTAAGAGCCTAGATCTTATTTATTCCAACAACAAAAAGGAAATGATAATTATGAGATGTGAAAGAGCTATCTCTGTGACGGCAATCATAATACATAAATGTATCAAATCAACATGCCCATCTTAAATGTACACAATGCTGTATGTCATATGTATTTCAATTTAAAAAGAAAGAACAGAAATTCAAGGGCCAGGGTGATGGGGCATGTCCATCCAGCCTGTCTCTGTGGGCAGTGGTGACAATGAACCATGGATAGGACAACGGAGGGCAAGGAGCAGTCATGAAGTGTCCACCTACCTGGCTCCTCCCCCTCCCCCACATCTCTGCTCACACCTGGACCCACTTGCTCAGCCCCTCCTGCAGGCTCTACTCCGTCTCAGACTCTGGACCCAACCCTCTCAGCCAGTCAGGGCTAATGAAAGAATAAGAGGTCAGCTCGGGGCCTCAGCTCCCAGGTAGCCATGTGCAGGGCCAGCTCAGAACAAAGAACTTCACCCTAGGTCTTATGTCCCAGGACTCTCCATGTCCCCCGTTGGAATAATGCAGCCCTGCCTTGCCCCTCATGCCAGCCTGGCCAGATAACCTGCTCCAGGATTTGGTTCCTGCCTTGCTCCAGAGTCTTGGCCTGACACCCCACTTCTCCAGATGAGTCCCTAACCCATGGACCCCGTTGTGGTGCTAGCTTTCTGTGTCCACATGCTCCCACAGCTGCTGTTCCAACCACCTGCAGGAACCCTCCTGCCCTCCAGTGTCTGGGATGCAAACAGTGCACTACTTGTTCCCCGAACAAGCTCAGCCTCCAGTCTACACCCTCCCTTTCCTGTAGCTGGATCTGTCCTGTCTCCCAGGGGAACCACTGGTTTCAGCCTTGGGCCTGTCAAGTCCTTTCTTCCTGGTGCCATTAACACATATAACATACATAACATGCCCTGAAAAATGGCAAATAAAAACTGTTGAGATGGGCTCTCTATGTGAAGCACCCCACACAGGTTACTCTTAGGAAAAGAAAAGCACAGAGTTAACAGGGCAGAGGCCACACGGTGGTATGTACCAGTGCAGGGCTTCTCAATCAGTGTGCATAGGACTCACCTGGATCTTGTCAAAGTGCAGCTATAGTAGATCTAGGGTGGGGCCTAAGCTTGGCTTTAGCAGCAAGCTCCCAGGTGATGCCCATGATGCTGGTCCATGGGCCATGCTTTGAGTAAGGAGGTTCCACTGAATTTGTAAAGGAGTCGTAAGCTATACTGGCATGAGGGAAACGGACAGCCCATATGGTACTTTATGCAAATTAGAAGAAGGTGCCCCCTACTCTCCATGCTTGGCAAGCTATGCACAGCTGGGCTTTGGTGGGGAACGAATACCCTGGCTGTCTGCAGCAACCTGCTCCCCACCACTTCTAACAATGAGTATTTCCCACCATACTGGAGGTTAGTAAGTGGCTGACCACTGGTTAACACAAGACTCTCCCATGCTGCCTTAGCCTTCAGCTAGGGCCAGGGACATCTCTCCAGGGCATCCATTCTGCCTGACTTAAGAGACCAAAGGACTTAGATGATGCTTTGAAGATGTACCTTGGAGGTTATGGACCATTCGTCAAGGACACGTGCCTGTTAGATCAATGTGAGGTCCTTTCTCCCCAGGCCTGAGCTCCAGCTTTAAACAAACCCCATATTCAGACCCCAATGTACAATTCTCCAGCCTAAAATATTTCAGAAGAATGAAGGCGTTAACTGGAGGCAGTGAGGTTTGCAGGGAAAAACCTGGACACAGAGTCTGATAGGCTGGGTTCAAATCCCCACTGTGCCACTAACAAGCTATGCGGCAGTGGGCAAGTCACTTAACCTCTTTGACCTCAGTTTCCTGGTCTATAAAATGGAGGCTCTGACATTCACCTTTCTGGGTGGTAAAAGTGAAATGAGATGACCTGTGTTGAAGCATCAGTACAGTGTCTGACCCCCAGTGGAAGTTCTACAACTCAATCTTCTTTGTTCTTTGGGGAGAAATATATGACAGGGAAGTTTAGGACTCATTGGGGAGAGAGCTGGTAGCTTAAAAACTGTTTAGCAGCCCAAATGTGCTACAGATTCCTGGAGCAGTAAGGCAAGCAGGGCCCTATCATGCCACCTCGTACTCATTAATACCCCCACTTACAGATGGGAATACAGAAGCCCAGAGAGAGATGAGGACTTGTTCAGGAACCTTACAGCAAATGAACAGCAGATCCAGGACAAGAATCCAAAAAGCCCAGGTTCCCTGGAAATCTTTAGCTGGCAAGACCTGTAGTGTAACTGTGAGTGCTCACCACCGTCTGCTTCTCCTCGCCTTCCTGGACACACAGCTGAACCATCTTTCTGAGACCTTCCCCCAACCCTGCCACACCCTACCAGGCATCTGAGGTCGCGCCAGTAGAATGTGCCCCAAATGAAGTTCATCACCCTCCGTGGTCTCTTCCCCTCCCCAACCTGAGAGCTGGAGGCTGCCAGTGCAGCCATGAGTCCACAAGATGGCAGAGTCACAGGATACAAGCACCCTGGGTCCCTGAGTCACTGCTTGGAGGGGAGATGCCCAGCTGGGAACAACCACAGTGGATTTTGCAAGAGTGAGAACTAAGCCGCTGTTGCACTAGACCACTTCATTTAATTGCAGTTAGTCTACCCTGACACACGCACATTTGGCCACATCCTTTTTATTTTCATGACTGGAACAACTCAATCTAGTTGAGCCAAAGTATGATAAATGCTTCAAACCCCAGTCTGGACGCAGCTGAGAGACACTGGCTTACCATCGGTCCTGGGGCTCCGTGCGCTCCAGGTTCACCCTGAAACAGGGAGACATAGACTTGTCACTCAGAGAAATAGTCTGGAGCAGAAACAATGATGGGACTCTGAGGCAGAAGTGCGTCTTCAGGGTCTGGTGACATCATTACCTTTTTGCCCCTCAGCCTTTCCAGAGGAACATCCCCCGTCAGGATGGCACCTGGCTCTCCCTTCTCGCCCTGCAATTCAGAGAACCTTTCGATGAGGTCGGGCCTCCACCTTGCCTCCTTTTCCAGAGGCTCACTAGGGCCTCAAAGTCCCACCGCCATGATTTCTCTGGCCTCCATCCCGCCCCTCCAACCCCACTGCCCCAATGTAACCTTTAGCTAGAGTATTATTACAAAAGCCTCCTAAGTGACTAAATGTTCTCTGGACTGTTCCCTCCAGGCACCATCAGAGTTACTGTCTGAAAGCACAGGCCAGGGTCCTGCACGTACCCCCAGGGCTCCCGCTGCTGCCAGGTCAGCTCCCACTCTCCATCCTGCAGGAACCAGCCCAGCATGTGGCTCCCCTCTGGGAACCTCTGGTTCCAAATCTATTTGGTGGCTTGCTTTCCTAACAACTTGACTTGAGATCTGTTCCTACTCAGAATCCTGCTTCTTATTAAAACATCTGAATTTGGGAAAGACATGAGAGCATGAATAGTGGAGGCCTCTCTCAACACCAGGGCCTGAGTCTCCATGTGCTCCAAACTCCATGCTCCTGTGCAAACACTTACTTGATCAGGGAAAGTCATCTCAGTTGCTGGGAAATGGGGGAGATGTGGAGACCGGTGGCAGGGACACAGGATCCTGCCCCAAATCCTGTCCTCATCAGGGCCATCTACTAGCTCAGGAGGCTTCCGAGGAGGTATGCATCAGAAAAGGCCAGGGTGAGGGGCCACTCAAGGATTTGACCCCAAACTTCAATGCTGGCCCCTGGGGAGCCAGGCTGGACTACACGGAAGTCCCCCTTCAACAGAGCTGGAAGCAGCCAGGGCCGTGGTGCCAAAGCAAGCAGAGCAACCCCTCCTCTGTGTCTCCCTATGCCCACACCTGATATTCAGATCTTACCACTCCGCTGATGAGGAAGAGCGGTCCTGGGCACGCCAGCAGCAAGAAGAAGCAGGCACAGAAGCATTAGAGGCAGAGCGAGAGAAAGCGTGTTTGCTGCAAAGGTCGGAGCAGAACTGCCTGGGCGCCCATCCCAGTTTCCAGGATGGCAGAGGATTAGGGGTGGGGATGGCACGGGTCCTTTTAGACCCAGCCAACCTTGCCACATAGAAAATAGAGTGTTTAAAGCAAGAGCCACTCTTGCTTGACCAAGCCTCCTCCCAAGCCAGAGCTACCCGGGCCCTACACCATCTCCACAGGGCCGTGGCAGCAAAAAGCATCTCAAGACATTGCCCCATGTAGTGTCAAACTTAGACCCTTCACCCAGCACGCTGAACCTACCACCCGCTGGAACTGTGGCCCAACCAACACTGGAGTGTCTCTCCTTTGGGGGGCTAGTATGGAAAGGGGAGGGGAGGAAGGAAAGCAAGCAGCCTAACACCCCCTCCTCTTAGAGACACACCCACCCTCCCTGACCTCAAGGCAGGCTCAGGGGTTGCTCCCACTGGCTTTGTACAGACCCCCATTACAGCAGTGGCCATGCTCCCTGCTGGCTCTCTGCATGTCTCCCCAGTGCCCAGTACAGGAAACTTAGGGAATGGACGTGAGTTGGATGAGTATATAAGTCGATAGATGAATAAATGAATGAATAAATCCAATCCAGAGGCTCTGCAGTCTGTTTATGGATGTCACTGTCCCCTTATCTACAAAAACCAACTGGGACGTTAATTCTAAGAGGAAAACGTGGAAGGGTACAAAGGTCAGGTCAGTGCCTTTGGAATTCTCAGGAAGTGCTCTGCATTCTGAATATTTATTCCAAAGATCCTGGACCAAGTCTGCCATTCAACTGCAGAATGCCCCGACTTCTTATAATAATAATAACAACAATAATAATAATAATTTAATAACATAATAATTTCTAAACATTAGCATTCATTATACTCATTACTTATACATTCTTTCACCCAACAAATGTTCTGAGTGTCATTTGTGCACCCGGCTCAGTGCTAAGGAGCTACAGTAAAGGAAGTGGACGCAGCCGCCCTCAGGGAGGGCACACTGTCATGGAAGGGCCCCGCAGGTGGCGAGACAAAGCACAGCACATGTGGGAACAGCATTCAGGGAGGGTTGATTGAGTTCCCTTTCCAAATGATGATGAAAATCTATTTCTCTACCCACCCCACCTTCACCCGGAGGAACCCTGAGGTCATGAAAGTGCACAGCTGGGGAGTGACTGCTACCAGACAGAGAGGTTCTTTGGGCATGTTCTAGAATTCGATAGTGGTGATGGCTGCACAACTTCATGAATATACTAAAAATCACTGAATTTCACAATTTAAAACGATGGATTTTATGACATGTATGTGAATTATAGATCAAATTAAAAAAAAATGATAGCTACTCTCAGCCCATTTGAAATATTTAGCAAATTCAAGGGCACGATCCCACCCAGATACCCAGGCCCCTCTTACCTGTTCTCCTTTTAGTCCCGGAAATCCAGGCACACCAGTGTCACCTTTTGGTCCTCTGGGACCCTGGAAGGAATCATTTGAGGATATTTAGTTGTTTGCTAATATTAAAATGCTTTAACCAAATGGAGTGTTTTTTTTCCCCCCAAAACTAGAAGACTTTGCAATTCCCCTGGCAGGTGGAAGTCACAATCAGTCATAATGTTTTCCTGATTTCAAGTGGTCTAGAAATTGTAATCTGGTGGAAAGAAGACAGAGTCGAGTATTAGGAGGCCCGGAGGCCACATTCCTCTCTGCCCTGTGGTTTCCTCCAACTGGCACCACTGAAACAGCCTGGTCCTGCTGCCTCTGCTCACCCATAGGTCCTCAGGGCCATCCTACAGCTGCCTCCCTTATCATTCACCCTCCATGACTCCCAATCCCTCCCTGGCTCCCCACTACTTATGGGATGGGAACCAAATCCCCTAGCCTGACACCCAAACGGACCCCAGCCTGCCTCAGGACCTCTTTTTCCACTCCCCTCCCTCCCCCGGGGGGCGGGGGCGAGCCTTTCCCTTCAGCATTCCTGCAACCCATCCCCACCCACCGCTGCCTCTGCACTTCTGCTCATGTCATCCCCTCTGCAGAACAGGTCTGCACACCCGGTCAGAGGGGACCTCGTCTCAACTCCAACAGGCACTTAGTATCTGTGACAGTGATTCACACAGCCAGACATCTGCTCCAAAAAAGGGTCTCAACACTTTATTGCTATCTAGCTCTCACATGTCCCTATCTTCTGGGTTAACGCAATGGCCTTCAAATATTTGTTATTCTTTTTTTAGCTATGAAACTCTTTTCATTCTTTTTTTAAGTAAAATCTTACACAAAAGCCCAATGTATAAACCAGGTCAAACAGAGCCTCGTCAGTGGTCTGGATCCTGCTTATTCGGCCCCCTCCTTACTGTTAAAGTGGCCCTGAAGGCTCTTCTGAGGAGCCTGGGGCTCCCTTGGGAACACAGAACCACTCACTTACAGGAAAATGCACCTCAACATGGCCTGGTCTGGGTACAGCCAAGCTGGGGCTGGAGCTCAGAGCCCCGGCTTTTTCTTCTCCTAACTAAGATGGCTTCTCCATGGCTGCCACCTTCCTCCTCCGTTTTTAATGTCTAGTTTCTGTGTAGTTTTAGTGTCAAAACAGGATATACTCTTTTCAGAAAGTGCAAAAGTTCAGAAAAGTATTAAAAAATTGAAAAAAATTACTTTTAATTCCCCCATCAAGGACAAATTTCTGTGTGTTTTTGATAAATTTCCTTCATTTATCCTAGGCATTAGGCCTCTGAGAGATGCAATGTCTCAGAGAAACTGCAGATTTCACTCTGGAGCCTTGGGCTTCAGCACAGGTTCAACCTTTTAGACAAAACTGATCATTTTCCACACAGAAATGCATTTTCACCTTCCAAGGTGGAAGCCCCATAGTGTGACTACACACAGATTATTAATTATTGGACTTCCAGGCTATGATTCCCTTCTCTCCATCTTCCATTGCCACCAAGTCTCTAGGAACTTTATCTAATTGGGCTGTATCTACTTGAAATGCTTGACTCAGCCACTCGCATTCACTGGAAGCCAAACACTGGCTTCCACTGTGGCTTCAGCTGGCCCTGGGCTAGAAAGAGATGAGCAAGACCCGACCCTCTGCAAGCTGGTCACAGTACAGTCGAGGAAAAAAGGATAAGGGCAGAAGTAACTGTTACTCAAGGCAGAAAAGAATGACAGCAGAGGTGAAAGGAAAGCCCTGTGGGACTCCGAGGAGGGAAGCATCACTCCAGATGGGGGAATGAGGAAAGGCTACTACATGAGCAAGACAGTGCTAGAGCTCAGTTGTGGAGATGGAGAGGAACAGCATTCCAGGCAGAAGGAACAGAATGCACACAGCCACAGGGCACAGAGGAAGATGGCTATTGCGGTACTTACTGGAAATCCTGGCAGCCCAGGCATGCCCTCAGGGCCCTGTGACACAGCAAAGAGAAAGCAGGTGGGTCATGAGCTGCATTTTCCAATCAGCAAGAACACCACACCTCAGGGGCCCACTCCCTCCAGGACCACAAAGTGGGGCTCATGATCCATTTTGCAGGGGAGAATGCCGAGATCCAGGAGGGAAGGAACCATGCAGTCCTGCAGTCCCACAACTAGTTAGCACAGAGCCAGAAACCGTGCCCAGGAGCCTGGAGATCCCCCTCTCCCGAGCCAGGACTCTCGGCACTTTTAAGTCCAAGCCTTCTCCTCCATGAAATCGCTCAGCATCTGAAACCTCTGGGGGAATGAATGAAACACTCGATCTCAACAAATAGTCTCAGAAAACCAGTTCCCTACGCTTAGAGGAGTGGGCCCAAAAGGTGGGCTGGGGTGTTTGGGGGTGGAAGTGGGGGCACTTGGTGAGACTCAGTTCTTTTCCCTCAGTAAGAGCACATGGGGCCAGGACTCTTCTTTCTGCAAGCCCAGATACCCACATACCTATTAAAGCATTAGAGTTTTATGACTATATATACAGAAAGAGATAACTGGATGACAAGTTTCTCAATATATTGCCAGTCATCCCTCAGAATCTGAGGGATATTGGTTCCAGGACCTCCACGGGTACCAAAATCTGCAGATGCTCAAGTTGTTTTTATATAAAATGGCATAATGGTTGCACATAGCCTACATACATCCTCTGTATAATTTAAATCATCTCTCGATTACTTATAATACCTAATATAATGTAGATGCTATATAAAGAGTTGCCAGCATGTGACAAATCCAAGTTTGGCTTAAAATTTTTTTTCAATATTTCCTATCCAAGGCTGGTTAAATCTGTGGACACAGAACCCATGGATACAAACGGCTGATATATACAGATAGTGTATATCTAGGAAAGCATAAGGGTCAGGTGGGAGGGAACTACCGCTGAGTAGGAAAATCAATCCTCCATTAGGGATGAAGGGGAACCTTGAGGGCCTGGATTTGCCAAAGAGGAGGGCAGGGAGTTGGGAAAGAAGGAGGATTCTTGGGTGGGGAAGAGGGAGAGGGGTGGGGGCAGACAAGGCCCAAGGGCTCTTCAAATGGAGACACCGATCCTCACATTTTAGGCTATCTGTGTTTTGCTTTAGAATCAACCCACCTAACACCCTAAGCCTCCAATAGTTTGGGGAAGACCAAGAGGCTCTGTGAAATGACTTTTGCTTGTTTGTTTTAGGGCTTGACTATTTGGGTGTTTTGAGTGATTTTAATAGAAATCCCCTACATCCCCCCTGGATGTAGCACAGAAGAGACAGTGAAACGACCCAGCAAGAGAGGCCACTCAGCAGGAGATATCAGCTCTAAAAGGACCTCCCAGATATTTGCAGAAGCCTTGGGGAGGGCACTGAATTCTCCCCAGGATATGGATGGCGGGGGTTCAGGCCACACTGGGGACTGCAGGGGCAGCGGCCCCAGCAGACATCTGGTTTGCACAGCTGTGGAAGTAGAAGTCTCAATCTCCATGTCAGCTTACACAGAGTGCCACAGTTTGCAAAGCAGTTTCACACCCGTCACCTTTTATAAGCCACCACAAAAGCTGGTGATGTGTTATCAGAGAAGAGGATCAGAAGCTCAGAGTGGTGTGTAGCAGAGATGGCGGTGGAGGCCTAAGGTCAGAGCTCTTTTCTCTCTCCCCACCTGTCAACAGATGTAGAAGATGCAATGGGGGTTCACTGCACAGGCTGCAGGAGGAGGCTTCCTTCCATGGACTGACTCTGGGGACTTGCAGAAATAAGGTAGCTTCTTTGTGTGTTCCTGATCTCTACATGGGGCCAGAGAGACTGAAACCAGTCACATTTCCTCCTCATGCACCAGTTTACCCATTAGCACAAGGATAGGTCTCTCTAGGCTCCTCCCATTCTGGGAAATGAGATCATGTAAATTAAAGCAGACCCAAAGCACCATACAGACATCAATCAATTTGTTACCTATAATTCTACGATTTCCATTACACATATTTCTGATGCATGAGAGTGGAAGCTGCCACTGCACTGGACAAATCTCCCTGCACAACCCAATTAATGTGATAGCAACTTCTCAGGAATGCAAAGTTCTCTTCCATTCTACTTTGACTGCACTCTAGCTCTGTGCTTTAGGAGCACAAAGGATTCCAAACCAACCCAACCTAGTTTCAACGGGGGCGTCTGGGCAGGAACCTCACTCTAGGGCAGCGGTGGATACACACCGGAGGCCCGACCAGCTCGGGAATGTCCGAGAGATTCATGAATCCATGCGTGATGTTGACCAAAGACTGAAAAGAGAAAAAAAATTTGATGGTGAGACAGAAGGTGGCCTGTGTTCCTCCTTGTTCCTGGCAGTGAGGCTGTACCTGAAGCACCTGCATGGCAGACAAAGGCAGACACAGGCAGACACTGGTAAGACCCCAACTCACTTCCAACACACCCTCCCACTCCTCGTACCATAACCCCAAGCCGCCTTACCACTGTCCTCTTTCAATTAGTCTTAAAATTGCACAATACATTAATGCCTTCTTTCTTTTACAATTCTAAAGATACATTTATATATTTAAAATATACGTGCCAACAGAAAAGTGTGGTTGGGGTGTGTGTGTGTTTGTCCACATGGTTATTTTATACCCATGACATCAGGTTGCATGTATTAATCTTCACCTTGCTTTTTTCACTCAATCATACAGCATGTAGGTCCACGTAGAATTTTTGGATACGAACATTTTTAGTTCTAACAGATTGCTGTCAAGGGGCTGTACCATTTATATTTCCAACAAAGCATATGAGATTATCTCTTTCAACACACTTTTACCTACACTTGCTATTTTTTAGTCATACTTAAAAGAAAAAACACTAATCATTGTTTTTTCCAGTTATTTGGGACTTTTTGTCTGGTAGATGTCATCTACCAGCATGACATCATTTCTCTCAGAAGGGCCACAATTTTTCGACTATCATCAACAATGTGATGTTCTAATATTCAGTGGACTGTGATCTGGTCCCAGCCCATAACCCAGTCTGCTCTACAAATTTCCATTACTCTCCACCCAACCTGGGGTCCGACAGCTCGCTGTGCCTTGGACACACCCATGTTTTTCTATTCTGTGCTTCGGCTCAGAGTCCTGACCGTCTGAATCCTGGAAGTCCTGTCATCCAGGCTTACTTGGTAAAATCCTTCTTAGCTTTCAAGTTCCTGCTCAAAGACACTTCTTCCAGAAAGTCTTCCTTGATTTCCCATATCCTAAACCATCTTTCCTCCCTGTTTCCCCCACTTATATTCCTTGCTTCTTGGTTACAGTTCTGTTAACACTCATTCTCCTGACTGCAAATGCTGTCAACCAGAAGAGAGAAGCGTTATGTGAGACAATAGTGTACTGGGTAGGAACAGACAGGTGGGCCATGCTGGGAGGTGAAAACTCTGATGCTTGATGCCAGCTACATGCCTTCTACATCACCAGCAGCCCTGCAGGCACTGGAGTTGTGGACAACTTTCTCTCCCCTTTAGCAAAGGCAGAAGACACACGGCCACACTCTGACATGGTGATACTCACACTAGACAAGACCTCGATGTGCCCTGGTGGCCCCCTGGGACCAGGGGGTCCTACAATGCTGGCTCCATCCATCCCTCTGTCGCCCTGGATACAGCAGTGAGAATGGGGAAAAAAATTCACTGTATGTGATAATGCTTCTAGAACCAGGCCGGGAATTTTTCTCACCCCCTCCTCAGATTTATAACCTCACCTTAGGTCCCTGGTCTCCTTTTTCTCCTTTGGGACCCTGGTAAAACAAACAATCAAGTAAGTATGCTTTGGGTTTTTTCTATTCACTTGGCTCACTCTCCATCTATCCTCCCATCTTACCATTTCTCCCTAAGCTCCCCCAAGGATTTTGTCTCAGATAATGGGAGCAAAAGATGAGGGGCAACTTCCCCTTCCAGAGTCAGAAGGGGACAGAACATCCCAGAGAGAGTGAGAGGACCAGAGGCCCTCTCCCAGCGTAGGATGAGTGCCCCTCTTAACCTCGAACCTCAGAGCCCTCTGCTTCTGGGGAATGGGGGAAGGTCTTTCTACTCAATCGTGGAGGGGGCTGTGCTGCTTCCCTCTGTGAGGCTCTGCTCCTCCTGGACTGGTGTGCTCAGCTCTAGGTACCACTTGACAAAGATAGTGAGATCCTGGGGTTTGGTCCTCTTGAGACCAGTTAGCAGAGCAGAAGATGGACCACACCTCCCCGGGGCTGGATGCAACGGGAAGGGACACCTGTCAGGAGGACAGGGCTTTGAAATGGGGCAGTGTGAGTCCTGAATGGGGCAACAGGAAGAAAGCAATGAAGCAGAGATGCTTGATGGCACAGGATTGGAGAGGGAGGGATATGAAGATGGTTTTCAAGTTTTCCCACAAGATGTTTTGTGCAAAACCTCTGTGCTGCTCCTCAAAGAAGCAAGCTGTAAAAAGCAATGGCCTCCCACTGCAAGGCTGGAAGCTGGAAGCACAGAGAGGGTGAATTATTGAGAATCGCAGAGCCAGGATGGCACCCCTCAGCTTCCTCAATCCAGATGACAGTCCTCAAAAGTCAACGTACACTTGAAGCCGTTGATCCAGAGATTCTGGGTTCATGCAACAGCCTGATGCTTCCAGAGCCTTCAGTATCCTAGGGAAGGAAGAAGAATGAGGATTTCAGATCCGATTCAGATCCTACTTGTGCTGGGTGTGGTGCTGGGAGCTGGGGCTCAGTAAGGAAACAGCACCACCTTGGCCCTCAGACCCGCGTTCAGTTAGCTGGTCTTTCCAGGAATCCTTGGAGCACGTTGCTTTTTAATCACAGAAAGGGGGAAAAGTACCTCAAATCCAAGTCCCGTTGCACATCCAGGGCCTGGGGGCCCAGGGGGTCCAGGAGGCCCTGGGGGTCCCCTGACCCCAGGAGTGCCAACTTGTCCGTTTTTCCCAGGGGGTCCTGGTAAGCCTCTGTTGCCGGGATCACCCTGTAAGAAAGAGGACAGGCTGATTCTCCAGCCCTGGGTTCACTCATGGAAGGAATAACTTTCATGCCTGAGTCAGAAAAAGCATTCTTTGAACTATTAGTTGGATGGATTCTCTGATGCGTGCTGCTTAATTGTACAGAGACAGCGGTCTTGCCAAGTGATGTTTCACTTGGAGATAAGCTGACGGCGCTCACTGAATGCACTTGGGTGGAGTGGGTGAGAAAGGAGAAAACTTGGCAGCTTATTGACTCCCCTCCAGCTCCAGCTGCTCTGCCTTCCCCAAGCAGTTCCTTCCAGATGTGCTTCTCTCTACTTCACGACACTGATACGTTCAGTACCCCAGCCCAACAGTCCAACTGTACTAAACCCAGAGAGAGGGGAGGAAGGAGGAGAAAGTCTTTTCTTTGTCTTGTTTTACCTTTTCACCAACTGAGCCATTAGGTCCTCTTTCTCCCTGAAAAAAGAAAGGGAGGCAATGAATATATATTCCATTAGGTATGTTCAGAAGAAAATGCAGAATTATAGACTTTCAAGGAACAGGACATTAAAATGGGACCCTTCCTGCTTAGTTCTGGCTGGTGTCTCAAAGCTGAGCCACTACGGTAGATGTCAATTTGCTTGGCAGGTCAGGCTGAAAGTTTGTGAAACCCATTGTTCAACTATTAGCTCATTATCTACTTCAAGAGTGAAAAAGAGAAGTTGCAGATTAACCGGGGAGAGATTGTAGAGGAAGAATTCCCTTGGAGTGTTGCCAGGGTACCAGACAGGCCATCTCCCCATCCTCCTGTGGATGGAAGTAAAGGGGTGTGTCCCCTCCTTGAAGCCCAGGGAACAGACTTCAAGAACTCAGTATGTATTCTGGGGGCTTTTGGAGATATGTGGAATGATGGCTGTCTCTCATCTGGAAAATTCTAAAGACTGAAAGCTGGCTGGAGCAGCCCCAGAATGGGGTGGAGGGGTATTGCTCTAAAACAGGTTGTATGTCCACCCCCAATGTGGGCCACTGTACAGGTTTCCCTTGGGGTTAGATGTGGATCCCACAGAAAGGAGCCAGCTGCGAGCTCAGAGCAAAGAGGAGGACCCCTGGGGGCTGATGGTCAGGGGTGGTCACCCACAGCAGACACTGCCCTACATGCAGTTGGGGGCCCCAGGTGGAGAATCTCCAAGGAAACCACAGAAGCACCCATAAGAGAAGGAGCCAGCAATCGCACGGCCACAAAGAAGGCCCTGATACCACGATACACCTGCCACCTAAGGCGGTGCCTTCTCCCAAACCCTTCTTTCCCTGAGCCAGATTCCCCTTCCTACAGCAAATCCATAGAAATGATGGTGGACAGTTCCAAAACAGTCATGCTCAAACAAAAGATGGTGAGTGACACTGAACCTGAATCAGTGAGGAATGCCAAAGGGAAAGCCTGGGAAGTTGAAGCCAGAGGCTTCAGTTGTGGAGAGAAATTAGGCAAAGGGGTGGTTGAAACCAGGAGCAGGTGTGGCTCTGACAGGGATATAGGTGGAGTTTTGGAGCTGAACAGCCATGGAGCCCTGCCCATCTCCCATTACCTTCCACTCCGAGTACAAGAGCGAAAGATGGGGCAGAGGCCCAGGTGGCTGACCCTGGGAGGTCCAGGCAGGGGCACCCCAAACTAAGCTCAGCTGTTGACATGCCCTGCCTGACAGCACATCCTACTCCTCCCATCCTCTTCCTCAAACCTGCACGTCTCAGGAGCAGCTACTGCCCCACCCCCAGTAATCTGCACAAACAGAAGCAGAAAACAGATGAAAGAGGGAGAGATTCCAATTTCAAAAGCAAACACACAAGCAAGGAACACTACACATCTGAGGAAAGGCAATGCTCCAAAAGAGAAACAACGCCAACAGTGGAGTGCACGTACGCCCAAGGAAGCTGTGAAGAACACGAGCCAGTCAGGACTCTAATACTCCATGTTCTCAGGGAGAAAAGGGAGCATATAACAGCCTTGAAACAAGGACAAACTATTATGAAATAAGAACAGTGGTTACAGAAGAGAATCAATTAGAGAGCTTAGAGATAAAAATAAATAACTGTTGAGAGGAGGTCTTCTGCTGAAGGGCTGGATCACAGAAAAGACACATCTGAAGAGGGAATTACCGAATTGGGCTACAGATGCCCCGGATATTATGGACGATGGGAGAAGAAGGGGCGCCTGGAGAAGGAAGTCGTGGTGGCTGGGCCCCGTTGCTGGCCTGACCTGGGAGAAACTTCCACCCAGGGTAGAAACAAAAAGAAGTAGGTTCCAGCTTTGCTGCTCAATCCAGAGGCTACAAGCTGCTGTGTCTGCTCTCCTTGGGTGTGATCAACCACACCATCATCTGCTGCCTGTTGCAATCTGTCCCTGAAGGAAGTGCCAACCTTATGCATTTATTCCAGTAAAAAGTCAAATCGTGGTCAGGGATGTTGTGAAACAGAACTTAAATTAGCCTCATCTCTTGACTTCTCTACTCTACCCTCTGAAAATCTTATTATTGTGTTGTTGACTCTATTCAAGAAAAATATGTTTGTAAGTGAAAAACTCTATCTTTTCAACTGCCTTTCCAACTCTTTTCAAATCAAGAGTACATCTTGAAGCAGTTTCCAAGGAAATTCTAGAAGATATCCTGGACCTTGATTTAATCTGTCTCAGAAACAGATGATTTTGTCCAGTTTGTACCTGTGAAGAGATAGTATTTGGACCCGTTCCATTGGCTCACAGATTTGGTAGCCACCATTTTGGAATGTGAGCAGAAAAGCTCAGGGATGGAAGGACTCATGTTACTGGGCTGTACGTGAACAGGCAGACTGAAAAGTGGTGGCTCCAGTGAAAAGAGTCAGCAAAGACCCGGTAGCCAAAATGATGGTGGTAGACCTGTACTTCATTCCCCAGTGCGGGAACTATGTGGTGACACTATGCACCATGCTGGAATCCCAACCAGCAGAGCTGCAAGTGTGGTTTTGATGCTGAAGTATGGAGAGACCAGTTCTACAGCCAAAACACAGAAAGAGCCGCTTGTTGTAAATTCACCGTTTAGAAGTCACCGGAAATTCCAGCTCATTATGGTAACTGGATTTGCTAAGAACAATGGTACACTTCATCATCACACAACATCAAAAAAACCTAATGAATACCCGGATATATATATATATTTTCTGTTGTGGTAGCTGAGATGGCACAATTTACTGCCTTGGGGATGTCTGCTGGTTTTGCTCATGGTGTTTGTTACACTAATAACTTCAACAATGTTTTACAATTACAACTGACTATGGTATATTTGGTTTTACGGAGGTTTATAATCCAGATTTTGTACCAAACACATCTGGTGATGAAAGAAGATATAAACTAGGAAATCAGGCCAATATTGGAGAGTTTAATTGAAACAAGTTGTTATAAGCTCTAAACCTATTTCTGGATCCTAGTTAACAGCAGTTTACCACTCAGGTAGTTGTAGGGGCAGGGAGGCAGGTACCATGTTCATTAGTATACAAGATTCAAAGAATTGCTTAAAGCCAAATTGGGATTACTTGGAGAAAGGGAAGGAGATGATGATTGACTTGCATTTCTCTGACATCTCATGGAGAAGCTGGTTTTACAATGCCAAACAATGACATTTCAGCTGTTCAATGAGATTACTCACAGCCAGTTCCTGGGAGCTTAACATTCCTCAGCCATTCTGGGCCCTGAAGAAAATTTCAAAGCACAAACTATTTTCTGCATGGGTGTCCCAGCACCTTTTGAGACTGAAGAGTAACATGAAAGAGTTAGATGGTGAAAGAACGAAAAAAATGACAACGATTTAGTCCTTGATCTGTGCTGAAGAACTGGATGGTAGAATCTGCAGGGCAAAAGTAGAAAGGAATTTTTCAGAGGTTCATTTCTAGCAAGGTCTTCAGCATCCTTTGCAGAAGCATTCTACAGATGAGAAAGCAGGCTATTCTTTGCCTACCCTGTCACTGGCTAAAGTTCTCAGAGAAGTTGCTCATCTTAATTTGGGGAAAATAAATTAAGGAATATTTCTATCATCAAACTCAACACAGAATCTCTTTGATAAATTCTTAATGACATCGCACTTTGATGACAACCCCACATTTGAAAATGATTATATATAAAGATATTTTTTTCCATCCACATAAACTGGATCTTATTCTTTGGGGAAAATATGTGCCCTGCAGATGAGAAGAGGCTGATGTCCTGGTGGCATGAGGCACAACCTCCCTGCAAGTGTCCATGCAATGGAGGAAGGCACTGCTGGGCAGGAAATGAGTCCCATGTCACTGGAGGTGTGAAGAAGAGATTGTGGGAGAGAGTCAAGGATCAAATGCATCATTGAATTTTATGTTGTGTGACATCCATGAGATTATTCATTTTCTTCAGCACGTTTTTGTCATGATTTCACATCCAGATTTTCCTTCTTGGTTTTTTTGAGGGCTGGTGGGTAAATGTCATATGCAAGGTTTCTTTCCAGCTCTCCAGATGCAGTTTCCAAGTCCTTCTAGGGTCTGCTTTTCCTTGACCAGAAAACATCATATACACACAGGGCAACATATCACACCAAAGTTCAGGGGGGAAAATGTGATTTATCTCCCACAATTATCCTGGGCAAGCATGCTGCCCTCCTCACGACTGAGTCTCTGAGCAGCTGCGGAGTGCGCCTGAGCGGGTGTTAGTGTGCCAGTGTGGGTGTGGGTACTTGCATGGCCCGAGACGGGTGTGTGTAAGTGCGGTGGAGGGGGAATCACGTAATGTGATGTTTCCTGCCAATTTTAGTTTCTTATGAAAAAGTTAGTATATATGAGTCCTATAAAGCTCGACAATAGTTTCTTCTTTTCCTGAGAAATGAGCTTTCCACGAAAATCGAGCTGCAGTTTCAATTATAATAAACACACTTGAGAGCTGATGGGAAATGGAAATTCAGTTCAGTGATGATGGCAGTGTCTAGGGAGTCAGTATTTTCCACAACTTCGTCCAGGTGGGGTACACAGAAGGCCTCCACTCCCTCTCCCAGCTGGGATGGACCCCCCTCCTCTGAGCTCCAGTAAAGCTCATGACTGCATCTCTAGAAGGAAGCTCACTTTATCTTTATTGCCCGTCTTTGCAGGACACAGCTTATCTCATCAACCAGGCTGGGAGCACGGCACCCCCACAGCACCACGTGGGCTTAGCAGACAGAAGACGAGGAGGGCTTACAGAGAATGAAGACACTGAAGGCCTCCGATACTCCAGGAGTGGAGGATTAAAGTGGCACCTGAAGGAAGTTTCATTCATTCATCAGACACTTACAGAGGCCTGTGATGGGTCCTGAGGACACACTGACAGTACCAGTGCTCCGCTTGTCAGGGTGGGGGTGGGGAGCAGAGCTAACAGCCTTAGCATCCCTGGCTAAGAGGGGTCCCAGCAGAATCAATCCTGTGCTAATGGGAAGTGGAGGAGGGAGGGGTGCTTTCTGCTCATAAGGGTCCAGGAGCGCTTCCCAGACGATATATCTGAGCTGGGCCTCGGAGGATGAGGAAAGAGAAAGGACATCCTAGACAGAGAGGAAACCATGTGCAGAGGCCAGGAGGTTGTGCAAGAAGAGTGTGCCTGAAGCCTTTCAGTAGGACTGGCTGGCTGGCCCGAGGCCACGGGAAGAAGCAGCGGGAGGTGGAGCTGAAAATGTAGGCTGGAAGGGCCTCGAAGGTCTGCACAGAGTGAGGGTGCAGCCCTGCAAGCAGGCAGGCGGCTCAGATCTTCTCTCAGTGGAGAGGGAGTGAGTGATGAGAGACTGCTCTAGCAAATTTCACTGGCCAGGTGGGTGGAGGCTGGATCGTGGGTGGGGAGAAATTGGTACCGGCAAGGAGCCTGATGCCACACTGCAGGCAAGGAGAGATGAAGGTCACGTGGGGGCGGGGAGAGAGGTGAGAGACGTGCACATCAGACTGGCCAGTCTTGGCAACGCACAGATTGTGGCAGGGAAGGGAGAGGAGGGAGGAGTTAGTGAAGACCCTGCTTTTGAGTCCAGACAACTAGGCGAATCGTGGTGCCACTCTCTGAAGCTGGGGACATGCAGGTGTGGGCTGGGGAAGATGCTGAGTTCGGGTTTGGGCGTAAAGAGCCCCAGGATGGAGACTTCCAGCAGAGAGGATCCGAACAGGATCAGAGGCAAGGTCAGGCTTAAAGGTCAGAGACGGGGTGGGCAGGCCTGGTGGTTCCCTTGTGTTGGAACCCTCCCCCCTTCCCGGTACCTTCTCCCCTTTCATTCCAGGATGGCCGGAGGCTCCATTAAGTCCAGGCTTCCCTTCAGGGCCCTGAAGAACATCAAGGACAATCAGCCCACAACATCTCTGATAAGAATCAAACAGGAACCCTTTTTGGAAAAGCAGGTGAGGGCTGGGATGACCCAGTGGGTGAGGTGGGTGGGTCCAGAGCCTTTTTGACCCCTGGCAGAGCGCCCAGCCCAGCCCCTGCGCAGCCACTGCTGGCTGTGCACCTGTAGATGAGTGTCTTTTACTCTCTGGGGCACATTTTCTCTTCTGCAGGGACTCAGGGGGCAGGGCTGGACAAGATGGCCCCTGGGGGCTTCTTACCCCAGGCCCAGCACTGATGTCCTGTGATTCCAAGATTCTGCATGAGCCTGCATTTCCTACACTGACTAAGATAAAGCAGCGAAACAACATGTAACGTGACGTTTTTCTTAGCTTTGCTTCTTAGGAGCCTTAGTAATGTCTCAGCTGAGCAGGACTTTTGTTTACAAATACTAGCTAGCCGCTCATCCCCCGCTGAGAGGCTTAGTTCTGGGGTCTGCAGTCTGTACGCCCTCTCTGGCTAAAGGAAGCCCCATGGGCACAGGGAAGGGGAGATGACTTCAGCAGCTCACCGGGGGACCGGGTTCACCAGCAGGTCCATCCTCTCCAGGAGATCCAGGGGGTCCAATGAAAACATCGGTTCCTGGTTTTCCTGGAAGCCCAGGTAAGCCAGGTGGGCCCGGGGGGCCTGGGGGACCCTAAAAGACAGACACCCTGTTAAAAAACAGTGTGAGAGGGGATAAATATATATGTTCCATTCATTCTTTCCATTCCTGACAACAACTTGCAAGTAGGGACTCGTGTTCCCACTTAGAAGATGGGGAAACTGAGGCTCAGTGAGATGATGTGACTTGCTCAAGGGCTCACATGCACAGCTAATTAGCAGATCTGGGATTTGAATCCAGGTCTTTTTAAGCCCATTATGTCATGTTTTCTCCCTAGATGCATGTATACAATAAAAATCCAATTCGGTGGAATTCTCAGAGACGCTCTTATTTAGTTTTTGATTACCTTAGAGGTCAGTCCCAAACTGCCTATTGTTAACCCTTGTTTAAAATATCTCTGCAATGTACTAGTCTCTTTTGCCTCTGGCTGGGCTGGCTGATCCCACCAGCTTGGAAGTCCCAACGGGGTCCCGCTCCACTCATCCGGTGAGTCCTGAACCCTTCCAGCCCTGTCACAAGGGGGCAGAAGGGCAGCTGAGTAGGTGTCTAGGTGGGGATTCAGCACAAGGGCTCAGAGGAAGGGGTGGAGATGAGGGTGGGGCCCTGGGGACAGAGGTACGAGCCACAGCTGGAGGAGAGAAGTGCCCCCAGGGGGAGCTTTAGGGGGACCAAAGGGGGCCCAGTCTTGGGCAAGAGGCTGGGAGAGCAAGAGGTGTGAAAGGGGCTGAAAGAGTGGTCTGGAGAGGGAGGAAGGAGGCTGCCTCAGGGTAGGGAGGGTTTCAAGGAGGATCCGGAAGCCACAGTGTGAAATGCTATCTAGATGAGAGGCCAGCAGGTCTCTGGAATGGGTAAAGGGGGGGGGGGGGACAGAGCCAGAGTGTAGAGGTGAAGGTCATGGGCGTATGTGCTGTGGAACAGCCTGCTGGAGACGGCTGCCAGGGGAAGGAGGCAGGTGGCAATATGGGGGTACTGACTATAAGTCAAGGCTCAGTCTCACTTAAAATAACACCGATCAAAGTGGAAAATGCCAAACATGCACAAACATAGAGGGAAAAGTCCAGTGAATCCCAGGAGCTCACCATTAGCCTCAACCGTCATTAGCATTAGCAACATGGCCAATCGAGTTTCATCTGTTACCGTCCCACTCCCTCCCTCCTGCGTCCTCAGGAAGCCTGCCCCAGATGCCAGGCCACTTCACCCTTCACACTC
The DNA here is from genome assembly GCF_009834535.1 of Camelus ferus. Taxonomy (NCBI): domain Eukaryota; kingdom Metazoa; phylum Chordata; class Mammalia; order Artiodactyla; family Camelidae; genus Camelus; species Camelus ferus. The sequence continues at coordinate 46,680,578 of NC_045699.1, read as the reverse complement.
ACTCTTAACAGCTCCTCACTGCGCACCAGGTCCCCAGAGCCAGAGCCAACATCCAAGCCCCAGCCCAGGCCAGAGCCTTCAGCCTCCGCTCCCACCTGCAGAGAGAAAAAGTTCCCACAACCTGATTTCACCTGCCACTCTCCAAGGACAGCCATGCCACTGAAAGTCTTCCCATATTCTGTGGTCCCGTAACTGCTGCTGCCAGCTTTCCTTCTGGCCTTTCCGCCCCCTCCCCTCTACAGCTGCCCTCCTCCCTCTCCCCCTCCCAGCTGTGAGGCCAGTCCTCACACACAGGACACTCTCACAACCCTGCAGCCTCTTTTCCTGCCTTTCAAATCCCTACTCATCCTTCAAGGCCCCATTCCATGGTCCCCTCCTCCATGAAGCCCCCCACCCAACCCCATTTTCAGACAGACTTCTCTCTCCTTCTCTGTTCCCACCAGCCTCTGTGGACGTCTGGTTTTGGCAGTAGGACCACCTGACTTGAATCTCAGTCGTGTATGTCTGTCAGTCCCTCTAGACTAGGACTCCTTCAGGGCTGGCCCAATCCCAAGACACCTCTGGGTGCCCAGTGTCAGCAAGAGATCTGGCATCGAGAAGGCACTCAGTGTGTACTTGTTGAAAGTCATCAAATTCCTCCCAGGAGCAAAAGGGAATTTACAGAACACCTTTAGTGGTACTTAATTCCTGAAGACGGGAACCAGGCGAGGCCTAATTCAATCACTGAACAAGGAGGAGCTGGGTTAGGGGTTAGAGCTGAGTTTAGGAAGGTGGCGGTGGGGTGTGTGGGGTGGGAGGAGGGAGGTGGTGATATGGAGGTGGGGAGACCAGCTAGGAGGCTGATGCCACCATCCGAGGGCTGAGGAGGTGCTGCACAGCTAGACTGGGTGTTTGTGGACTGACTGGATGGGAGAGGGGGAGGGGAGGCCTGCGGGGACGTTTCCTGGTTTCTCTCTTGGTGACCAGAAGATGGGGTTCATTCCCAGAGCAGGGAACCCTGAGGGGAGAGCAGGTCTGGGGGCAGGGTGACGAGTCCATCTTGGGACCTGGGGCCTTTTAGGGCACAAGATATAAACTGGGTGTAAATAGATTCTGCTCCTGGGCTCCCTGAGAGAGCCCTGAGGTCTGACTGGAAGGCACGTGGGGGCTGAAAGGAAGGGTCTGCCTGTGGCTTTTTGCTGCACTCCTGGCCCCTGCACACTGCATGTGACGAGCCCAGGGCGAATCTCACCGTGGGTCCAGCGGGCCCAGCAGATCCAGGGAAACCAGGAAGCCCCTCCTCAGCTTCACCCTAAAGAGAACCAGGTATCAGTGGAGCACTGGACACCCCTTCCCACTGTGCCCTCTTCTCTCTCCAGAAACTGTGCTCACCCTAAGATAAGGCTTATGCAGGAGTTCCATATACTAATTTGTTGAGCGTATACTATATGGAAGGTAAAGTTTTCCTTGTATTAACTCATTTAATCCTCACCACAACCCGGAGAAAAGGTTCTGTGATCCCAATCTTATGCATGAATAAACAGAGAGGGGTGGGGCAGAGCCAGGCGTGATGCCCTGCTCACCCGCTGCCTTGGGTGACTCTGAGATTCAAAATGATCCTGAAGATATTCCAGAGCGAGCGCTCCCTTGACTCTCCTTATTGTGCTTTTAAAACTATTTGCTCAGGAATCGGGGCATTCATTTCAATTTGTGTCAGATTCCTGACCCAGGCACACAGGGTGACCTGTCTCCATCAGGGACGTGCTGCGTGTACGTCTCTCCCTTTCTCCGCGCCTCCCTTCCTTTTTCCATAGAGCTTTTAAAAAATCTTTTTGGAAAAGTCAGAAGCCCTCTTGGGTGGAAACACTACCGTGTGTTAGGAACCTATCAACCTGCACCTTTCTACCACTTGAAGGCCACAACTGCTGACATTTAGGGAGGGTATTCCTTCCAGGGTGTCTACGTGTGTCTATTTTTAAACCGTTAAGACCACACAGTATACTCACGCTCATAACGAGCTTTTTTCACTTAATATTATGTGGCATTTTCCTCCATCACTAACTACTCCTAATAAGTATAATTTTAACAGCTGCATAAAGTTCCATTATTTGAACATCCTTTAATTCAATTAACCCCCGTACCATTGGCTAGTTAAACTCTGTCCAGTTTTTTTCCATTATGGACAATACTGAGATTAACATCCATGTACATGAAGCCTTTTTACATATCAGACTGTCTCCTTTAGGGTCGATTCCTAGAACAGAAGTGTCTGGGTCAACATTATGCAATTTTATGGTGTTACTATGAGTCGACAAAGAATTTCTCAATTCCCACCAGCCCAGCTGGTCTCACTGGGCCCTCACCAAGTGCCAACTTCTCAAAGCAGAAAATATAAAGCATCTAAGGACAACTGGTCCAGTTTCCCCAACAAATCAATGGCAAAAAGGAAAAAGTAGGTGGCAGACAATCACAGACTAAAAGAGACTTAAGAGACACATCAACCAAGCCCAGCACAGACCTTGTTTGGATTCAGACTCAAACTGTCAAAAGGCATTTTTAAACAGCTAGAGTATTAGAAAACACGAAGGAGCCATTGTTAATTTTGTTAAGTGGATAATGACATCCCTTATTACCACTAATGGATGACACTGTGGCTAAGGAAAAAAGAGGTCCCAGATCAACCTATTATCGATACGCATTAAAGTATTTCTGAGTTAAATGATATCTCTGGGATTTGCCTTAAAACACTCCAGCCTTCCCCTTCCCTCCACTCCAAAAAATGGCCATAGGAGGTGGAGCAGCTGGCATAATGTGGGTAATTGCTCACGCTGAGAGATGGGTATGTGGGGGGTTATTATAGGATTCTAAGTCCTTTTGTGAATTTTTAGAGTTTCTATAATAAACAGATTTTTTTTTTTTTTAAGAAAAAGGAAAACGAGAACTGGCTCTGTGTGAAGGCACGCGGCCAGCCGGTTCTGCTGCACCCGACGCGGCATCACCGCGGGGAGATGCGGTCTTGGTGTTTGCGTGTCCCCTGGGGTGAGGAGCAGAAGAGCAGGGGGACTTTGTTTAGGGAGTCACAGTGCAGGAGCCGGGGGTGGGGGGGGAGCCGCAGGCATCACAGCCAGCCTGGTGGGGGCCACGTAAGTTGCCCAGTAGAGGCTCCTCCGAGCAGGAGCCCTGGGACACTAGGGGCTCCTTACTTGGTCTGGCAGTGCACTCAGACACCTGCAGTGGCCTAAGCTGCCAGGTGTCTCTAAGATGCAGAGAGGGTTAAAACCCAGAGTTCTTGCTCACCCCCTCCTTTTATAGATGGCAACATGGAGACTCACCATGAGTCAGAACCTCAGCCTCCTGGCTCCCAGCCTGGGGCCGCCCCAGGACATGAGCTCGCTGCAGGCCAGCTTACCCGGGTTCAAATCCCGGCCCTGCTCTTAGAGGCCTGCCACAGCAGCATGTTTCTTTCCCTGAGTCTCACTCCTCTCACCTGGAAAATGGAGATGGCACACCTTGTACGAGGGTGGTGAGGTGCACAGAATCAGATCAACTTGGAACCCAGAGTGCTTAATAAACGTCAGTGCAAATGGCTTATTTCCTGCCCCTTGACTGTGAATTCCTTGGGGATAGGAACGAGGTCAAATTCACCCCAATGCTGAGTGTCTGGACCGAGGGCCCTGAGTTGCTGTGCACTGAGTCAGTGAGCACGTCAGTGAGTGAACGAGCAATTCTAAATAAAGGGGCAGTCACAGGGATTGGCGACCACGGGGCCAGTGGAGCAGTGGGCATTCAGGACTCCCAGTGGGCTCTCGGACGTCCCTCCCACAGCCCCTCCTGTCCCAGGTCAGCCCTGAGCTCTGTGGCAGAGGGACCACATGCCTGTAGCGTGAGTCAAGGCTCTGAAAGCATGTGTGACCAAGGGCTACTCGGGGAACTGGCTGGCCCAAGCTGGTCACCAATGGAATACTTTCTCTTAAAAATATTGACATTTGAAGGGCAATTTAATTCCCCAATTGACACGAGCCCACGCTAAGGGCCAGCTCTGGGTTTCCCATTTCTAAGGGACAAAGTTACAGCCCTTAAGTGGCGACAACCTCCCATATGTGTACAGAGCTTTCCAAACATTCCCTGACCTGCATTCTGACTTGAATTCACAACCACCCTCTTTTACAGATGAGGAAGGAAACTGAGGCCCAAAGAAAAGGATTTGCATGAGGTCCTACAGTTACAGTCCAGAATCACAGAAACTCACATTTGAAGGGAATCGAATACCTTCACCCCAGCCCCCCTCAACATACACACACACCTTTGATACTTCTATTTCCTCCACAGTCCCTGCCAAGTCTTACAAGCCTTCCCACCTCCAGGATGGGACTCTCGTGACATTTGAGATGGGGCCTCTGTATCTTTGGGCAGCTCTGCCTGTTAGAAAGTTCTCATTTCAATGGAAGAAGTGGGCAATGTGGGACACAAAGCCAGGTGCCCTAGATTTTCACCTCTTGCTTTTTCCTCTACCATCTGTAGCTTCCTTATGTGTTCCCAGATTGGAAGACCCTCAAATGCCCAAATTCCACACTTTGCAAACCAAAATGAAAACCCACCCCTGAGAGAGGCAGGGGCAGGCCCCTCCCACGACTCTGACCTTTCTTTCCCCCCTCTGTAAGACTGGCCAAGTCAAATCTTCACTCCTCTTTAGGAAGTGAAATCTTTGCTTACCAGAGGGACCCCCCTTTCAGGAGCCACCGTGGGTACGGGGAGTAGGGGCCCCTCCGGGGGGGCGCCGCCCAGCTCTTCTGCCCCAGATGCCATAAAGGGCTCCTCGGTTGCCACTGCTACTGAGTCTTCATCACCAGGACCCTGAGAAGCCAAATCAACACGGGGAATCACGTCACTTCACCCACGATGCAATGTGCGCACGGCTGCCAGGGAGTTTTGTTGACTGTCCTTGCAGGTGCTTCCTTGGTGCTAGGCCAATTTCAAAGCACTTTCCTACCTATGACTGTCATTACCCTTTACTGCCAACACATTCAGAGAACCACAGGCTCATAATCTTCTTCTGAAACATGTGTCTCCTCTAAGCCCCCTTCCCAGTAAGAGGCGCTCACTGCCTCTCCCTCCAGCAACCCATCTAACTTTGGGCCACATTCTGAGAAAGTTCTCCCTGGACAAAGCTGGGGTGGCAGGGTCGGGACACAGCCTGCTCCCCTGACCCCTGTGCCATGCTCCTTCAGTTACACTCGGCCACCCTCTGGTTGGTGCTGACCCAGTTATTCGTTTTAACGAAGCTGCATGTGCATTTGGCTCTGGGAAGCCTGGAAACTGCTCCTGTCTCAGGACCCTGACCTCTCTCCCTGCTGTGAGCCAGAGAGGATGCCAGGAGGCACTCACAGAAGTGATCGCTTGCTCGGGGGCCGCTGTGGGTGTGAGGGGAGCCAGGCCATCGGTGGGGACCCCGCTGGCCTCCTCTTCCTCAAAGGGGATGAGAGGCACTTCTGAGGCCGCTGCTGCTGTAGTTAAACCTTCTTCACTGATTGGACCCTGAAACGAAACTGGCATAAGGGATCATGCCACTTCGTCCATACCCCTGGTTGGCGGGTGTGTGACTGCAGGGAGGACACCGCCGAGGCTGTCAGATAAACACATGGCCACAGTGCATCTAGGACCTCGCCTTAGCCCACAGAACCCCAGAACTCCAGGTCAGAAGGCCCCTCCCAGGTCACCCCCTCCCTGCCCCAGTAGGAGTCCCCAGCACACCTCTGCCAAGTGCCTTCTCCCAACCCGCGCACCCTCAGTCACGGGAGCTCCCCTCCTCCACAGGGAGCCCTTCTCTTTCCAGACAGCTCTGCTAGTTAAGCTCTAGTTTCTGCTAAGGAAGGACTCAGTAGAACTGGGAACTGCTCCCTAGTTTTCTTACCTGTGACAAGGGACTTGCCCTTAAAGAAAAAGGAAAGGGGAGGAGGATGGGATGAGGGAAGAAGGAGAAGAAAGAGAAGAGGAGGAAGGAGGAGAAGGTGGTGGTGATGACGATTTGTTAATTAAAATAATCCACGTAACGGCCAAGTGGCCTGCAGAGCTCGTCACCTGACCAGGGCACATGCTCCCCAGCGTCAAGTTTCCCTGCATGGACGCCAGACCCGGGGTGAAGGCTGGAGGAAAGTGCGGAATGACTCAAAGGCCAGTGTTGATACGGGATAGCCTGACGACCCCGCACTCACTCAGCAAACAACTGCTGAGGCCCCAACCTCTGCAGGAATGAAGACAGACCACTGAGCAAGATGAACACGATCCCTGGCCTCTCAGAGCCTGCAGCCTGGTAGGGAGCCAGAAATGAACTATTTTATTTAGTGAACAAGTTCATTCTTCCAAGGAGAAATTCGGGGTGCCATGAATGTGTCTGATGGGGAGACTTCACAGCCTGGGAGGCACCTCCCAGATGAAGTGGGGGTTGAGCTGAACTCTGAAGGATAAGCAGGAATTAAAGGAGGGGAGGGAGGTTCCAGAGAGAGGAGAGAGAATGGGAAGATTCTAAGCCAGGAAGGAGAGTGGCGTGTTCAAGAAACTGAAAAGAGGTCAGTGAGGCTGGAGCATCCAGAGCAGGGACAGTGGCCTGAGATGTGGTCCCTGAGGCTGGCAAGGCTGGACCCTGCAAGCTTTGGAGGCCAGGTCGGGGAGCAGGGTCTGCAGCATGGGCAATGGGAGGCCCCTCGCAGAGAGCTGCCCCCACCAGGAGGAGTCAGGGGAGAGGACAGAGGAGGCCAGGAGGGGCCTTAGCCATCACCTGGGCTGGGGACACAGTGGCTTGGTCCAGGCGGCTGGCACAGGAGGAGGATAGAAAGAGGCAGATCTGTGATGTGTTGAGGTGGGAAAATCAGCAAGACTTGACACGTGATGGAATGTGGGAAGTAAGCAAGAGGGTGGAGAGTTCCGGATAAGGCCACTGGGGGACAATGGTCCTATCATCTGAGACAGGAATGAACACAGGAGGGGTGGAGGTGAGTCTAGGTTTGAATCTGTGGAGTCTGAAGAACTTACAGGACATCCAGTATAATAATATTATAGGACAGACTTACAAAGTGTCCTGGAATAATCATGTCCTGCCTTCAGGAGTTGGAAACAGTGTCCCCATGGTGCCTAAGGAGAGGGCTGAGAAGGCCTGGCCATGCCCTGGGACCATGCCAGGCCTGCTGCACCCTGCCCCTCCATTGCCCTCTGACCGCTTGTGCTTGGGCCCAGAAATGGGCCAGGCTGTGCCCTCCAACACCTCCTCCACTCACACCCTGGCTCCTGACCCCTGTATCAGCCCTGGACTCACCCCTACCTCACTGACTCACTCATCTCCCTACTGGGCCACTATCAGCCTGTGCAGTCCCATGCCTCCAGGGGCCACAGCACGCTCACCCAGGCACTGGCAAACTCCACATCTGAGGGAGTATTTGGTCAGAGGTGTGCCCTCCCCACTCTGGTTCCTCTGGATTTGCTGAACAGAATAGAGATGGGCCCACTGAGAAGGGCAGGACCTGCTCCCAGCCCTGAACTCAACCCTCCAGCACTCTACACCCCTTACCAGAGTGACCCCTTCCCCAGGGTCCTGGATGGACATGGAGAAGGTCAGTCCTCTGGTAGGCTCACTGCTGGCCTCTGCTTCCCCGGCACTGCTGACGGGCACCTCGGCCTCCCCAGCCACTGTCGCTGCCGAACCTTCTTCATCATCTGGACCCTGAATAGGAAGACATCACAAGGGCCCCCGTCCATGATCCACTGTGCTGTGATTGGAGGGAGGGGACTGCAGGGCGCCTCCTGCACCGGCATCCTGTCACTCTTGTGCCTTCAGAGCACTTGCCCACCCACAGCCTCACCTTACACCATTGCCCCGAGTGTGTTCCCACATGGAAGACTGGACCTTGCATACAGCCCAAGGTGTGAGCCCCAAGGCCAGCATGTACCTGTGTGGTTCACCCCGCACCCCTGCCAACGTTAGTGACTCGGCGCTCACTGTCCCCACCATCCTCCTTCCATGACTCCTGAGAGTGCAGCTTCCACTGAGCACCCAGGTCGTGGTGCTGGGACAAAACCCAGGTCCTGGAATGCAGAGCTTCCTTGGTGATGGGGTTGGCTAGCCTCAGAGACCACCTCCTGAACCTCTCTCTCCTAGCTTAATGCCCTCTGCCTTGCACCCCTCCCACATTCTTAAAACTGCCCTCCCCGAGGTCACTAGTTGTCACGGGGACAGATCCAAAGGAAGCTTTCCAGGCCCTTACTCACCGGGACTCTTGCAGGATCTGAAATCGTTGGCCACTCCCAGGGCGAGTCAATACCTCCCCCTGCCCAGATGGAGACACAGCCTCCGAACCCACCCCCCTGCCTCCAGTTTCCTTCCCCCATCCTCACCCTACTCAGGATTTCAGTGATCTTTCCAAAATCCTACTCAGATTACATCACTCCCTTCTTTAATACCTTCCAGTGACTCCGCATTCCTGCGGGACACTCGGTTCCTTCTCCCTGCGCCCACAGTCTCGGAGGCCCCACAGGCACGCTGCACGTCTTTAGAACTTTGTATTTTCTCACTGATGCCTCCAGGCCTTTCTCCAGCTGGCCCACCTCCTGGGACACCGTCTCCCTCCCGGCTGCCAGGCCACTTCTAAGCATCCCCCTGGTCTCTCCCTTGGCATCCTTTCCCTAGGAAGTCTTCCTGGTCCCCCAGGTCTGGGTTCTGGGCCCCTTCTGGTGCTCCCCTGTGCTCTCCTATTGCACCGCCTGCCTCTCTGTCCCCAGGAACTGGGTCCATCCTGTTCACCTGGTGCCCAGTGCAGCACGGCACTCCACTAACATCTGCTGAGTGAGTCAAAAGATGCCTCGGCCTCCAAATCAGTGTCCACTTGGACTTGGCTGTCACTCTGCACTTTGCAGACAGATGAGGAAGGCCAGCGACTGCTCCCACCCAGACTCCAGAAACAGGTGAAGCAGAGCATGCACTCTGAGCTGCTTACCAGAGTGACCCCTTCCCCGGAGTCCTTGGTGGATGTGGAGAGCTTCGGTCCCCCGGTGGGCACAATGTCGACCTCTGCTTCCCTGGCAGTGCTGATGGGCACCTCGGCTGCTGCTGTTGCTGTTAAACCTTCTTCAGTAGGTGAGCCCTGGGAACAAAGGCATCACTTAGGACCTCATCACTTGCCCATAGCCCTGATCCACGCACCTGTGGCTGGAGCGAACAGACTGCCCGTACCCCTCCAGCACCTTGCATTTCTGTAGCTTCATTTCCTCAAAGCACTTTCTTATCTATGACGTTACTCCAGCTCCACACAGTCCCAGAATCCCTGTAGCAGGAGGGACTGCAAAGCACCTGTGTCTCCTGTTTGATTCCAAGCATCTATTTGCCACATCAATGACTGGGAAATCACTGCCTCCTGAGACACCTGCTCCAGTGCTGGACACTTCTGTCTAGACCTATCTGTGTTCCTGTGACCTCCCCTATGTGTCCAGGAGCCATAAGGATAGGATGAATGTCTTCATCCATGACGGCGCTTCAGAGATGCCCAGGCATCAGCCTCATCCTCAGCCTTCTCCAGACCAGTCACCCCTCTCTTTCCCTGTGACTCCATTTCCTTGGGAAATGCACAGACAGACTCTATGAAGGTTGCACAGCAGATGTAGGACATGGCAACAGAGAGCAGCTTTGGCTGCTGGTGTCACCAAACTATGTTTTATCTCAGTTTCACTCAGTTGTTTTATTTTTCCTTTTACTTTTGGGTGGGGTTTTGTTTTGTTGCAAAAAGTAGTTCCTTTGGATACTAAAAACACTAGCCTGGTCAAAGTTAGACAGACTTCTTTGTTGCAGGACTTCTCAGAGCCTGTATGAAGAAGAATCAAGAGCAGATCATTTCCCAACCTTACTTGACCACAGAACCCTTTTTTCATATAACATATTAAATCCTTGCCAAACTATATTGTCCCAAAAAACAGAGAAAAGATGATGGCACAGGATTTTAAAATGATATTTTTTTTCTGACTCAATGTCAGCTAAAGTTGCAAAGGGCAAGTACAATTCCACAGGCCTCAGGTACCCTGCATATTTTAAAAGGAGGAGGCAGACCACTCGTGCAGGACATGCTAAGTGACAGTGCAATGGAATCAGCTCCACCAGCATTAGCCCATCACCAGCCCCTGGGCTACATAAGAACAGGTAACAAATTTGTTAAGGGGTTGAGTGATTAGAGTCAGAATTCCTTTGGAGAGAATTCTCAGTGTGCTGTGGCTTTTCCCCTCCCCTCTCCTCACTACAAACCATTTGGTGAGCTGGATATGGAGTCCGTGGACTTTGGGAGGCAAAGGGACTGGTGTTTAATTCCCTCTAGAGAAATACCAAAGGCAAGAGCAGGGAGCCATCTAGACCCAGAGTGAAGGAGACAGAGAGGTGTCTGTCCTGCAGCTGTTTTCCTGGTGATAGAATGATATGACCCCTCCAAAGGGAGCCAGCTAAAGCCATCCCAGGGTGGACTCCACCCAAAGGGGCCCGTAGAGAATCAGGGTGATCAGCAGAGGGTGGAAGCTTGGATCCTCGGTCTCCTGCAGGAGGACCTCTGAGAGTCACAGAAGAATGAGAGAATGTTCTAGCAATCAGATATCTTCTTGACCAGTCACATGTGCCCTTTCCTCCAGGTGGGCCAGACTCTGCAGATGTTAAAAACAGCTGCTGGAGATGGGGGTGGGGGGTAGTGATGGGAGGGAAGAGAGAGAAGCAAAAAAATGAGGAAATCCCTAACCATGCTTCCTTCCCTGGCAGTCTCCTGGTTGTATTTCTATTGAATTCTTCATATTATAGTGGACTGGACTTTGGAAATATCTGTGAAAACAGGCTGTTACCAGATAGTGACTGGGAGAGTACAGAAGTGTCTGAGTTCTCATCCTAGGATAGGGAAGAGAATGAGCGGACACTGGGTTTTTAGCAGAGGCCAGAAGTGAGAATCATACGCTGGCTTTAATTTGGCATCCTCCTGTGTCCAGCATTTAAACAACTGGCTTTGCAGGTGGAAAAGCCAATTACCAAACAATAAAGCAGACATGCCTGCAGTTAATCCGATTCTGCCAAAGGGCGGAAGAGGCTGTGCATCTTCATAACAGGAAGGAGGTGGGTGCCCTGGTGAGGACCCAGCATTCATCTCTGGGCAGGTGTGAGGACCAGCTTGCGCTGCCTCTCCTCCCTGTCCTGGTGCATCCCCGGAGAGCCTCTGGGGCCCTGGGACTCCTGCTCCTCTGTACCAGCGGGAGGGAGGCAGTCTCCATGATGTTCAACTAAAATCCTTGTGGCTCTCTACATGGTGCCCGAGACAAGTCACCGTTAAGTCTGAAATAAGCAAATGTACTACAGACTTATCAAATGAAATGTACCATTCACTCACCTCTTCAATGACATCAGGGAAGCCCCTATCCCCCGAGCCAGTGTCTGTAACGAGGACACCATCCACAGTATGCACTCTCTCCAGCGTGTCATTCAGGATCTCACCAGACCCTATAGGAAGCAGGCATTCTCTAATTAATAACTGCACTTGGCAACTGAAAAATAATGATGTATTTCTGCACCTAGGACTTGAAAAGATGTCCATAACACAGGATTAAGAGGAAGAAAAAGTTGCAGAAAAACAGACGTCAAAAGGCAGAATTACACAGTGGTTTCCCTTCACAGGCTCTGGTACCCACTGCTGGACTGGAACCCTGCTTTGCCACTTACTAGGAATGTGACCTGCAGCAAGTCATGTAACCTGTGGCTCAGGTTCCTCATCTACAAATAGGGGATCCTAATTCCTATCTCATGGGGTCATTTTTGAGGATTATATGTTGCAAAGTTAATGCAAGAAAACCACTGAGGACAGCGCCTGACCTAGAGTTAGCAGTTGATAAATGTTCATTGTCAGTGTGGTCTGTATTTGTAAAAGTATACGTGTTTTATCATCGTTGCATATATTATCATCACTATAATTTACATAATTATTATATATAACATATAAAATAGATAGATATGTACATCTGAGTGTGTGCAGATAAACCACACACACTTGGCTAAACCACAGTATTTAATATTGGTTTCCTCCATAGGACAGGACAGGAAACTACTATTTTGGTTCATACAACTCCGCACTGATTGAACTGTTACCACAAGCACACATTTCTTTTGCAATTTAAAAAACAAACGGAGTCCTCAAGCAAAGAAAAAGACATTCTGCTAAGATGAATGCCCACCTGTTAGGGCTGGGCCCTGGCTAACCATGCCCTGTGCACTCCCTCATGTCATCCACCTGCTGGCCCATCTGTCCTACCCACAAGGACCTCCCTGCCACCTTGCAGCCAGTGGGCAGAGCCAAGGCAGGAGTCCCATGTTTGCAGTCTCCCCACAGAGTGTGTGTCCTGCTCTGATTTGCACATTTGCACTTTATGATTATTAACTCCATTTTGCAAAGGAGGAACAAGTTCCCACAGAGAGTAAGAGCTGGGAGGGGCCCTGAAGCCAGTCCTTTCCAGACACACTGTGCTCATGCATGTCCCCTGGGAAGGACAGTGTCGGGGGAAGATGCTGAACTACTCAAGGGACTCTGCGCCCACACGCACTGAAAAGGCTGAATGCCCAGGAGTGGTCAGCCCCCCACAATCACTCTCACATCCTCCCTGCTCTGACCACCAGGGGGTGCTGTGCTCGCAGCTGGAGGGACCTCAGGCCTCTGAGTCCCCACCCCGGGGGATGGAGGTTGGGGTGGCGTGCCCTGGGCCAAGAGGGTGTCAGGACCCTTGGAGTAAAACTCCTGGTAGGCTCTCCCTAGCCAGGGACAGGGCTCGGGGTTCAGCCCCTTCCTCCTCACTGTCTGAGCTGTCCTCTCAACAAGAACGGGGACCTCCCAGCCAGTCTGCTGTTTCCGTTTGGCCTTGTGTCTGCCACAGAAGCATTCTGGAGGATCCCAGGGAACAGGCGAGCTGTGCTAAGACTGTGTCCCATCTCCTCTGCACTTGCCCCTTAGTCCAGGAGAGGTCCTCACCCTGCAGCCTCGGCCCCACCCCACCCCTCCCTCTGAGATCCTAATCATAACACCCCCCACTCCCCCACCCCAAACCCCACCCCGGCCAGAGAATCGCCTGCGCAGTTCACAGACCACTTCCACACCCACTGCGGCTGCATTCAACCCTCTCTTCTGCCCGGGAGGCAGGGGCTGTGGACACTCCCAGTGGACAGTGAAGGAATCCAAAGCTTAGAAATGTCAAGCAGCTTGTCTAGGCCTGACAGCAAATAGGTGGCTGAGCAAGGCTTCCGTCCAAAGGGTCTGCTCTCGGCCAGCAGTCTTTCCACAGCTACGCCCTGATTTCTACGCCCTGGTATTATGACTTTATTAAATTACTATGCAATTTTTTTCTATTCAGTACTATATACCTTCTCTCACCCACTGATTTCCCAAGTTTAGTTGTTAAAATAACATTTATTTACTGATGCAGAAGTGAAAGGAATGATACATGGGATTTTAGAAGACTTGTAAAATACACAAGTACAAAAAAGACAATCAAAACTTACAATCCTGCCACCCAGAGATAACCACTCACAGTATTTAGTTGTCCATTATTCTAACATACACACACACAGTGCTCTACATGGCTATATATAGATTTAAATAATATATATTCAAATTTAGGGTCACAGCACACATATAGTTTTGAAATATGCTTTTTTCATGGAATACATCCTGAGTGTGTCCCTGGGTCATTAAATCTTGTGTCACCAATTCCAGGGCTGTACATATGAATGAAATACAATTTGCCCAATCAATCCCTACTGTGGGCAGTCTGGGTTGTTCTTCACTTTGTACCTAAATCTCAGTGCTCTGGTTTGGCTGTAACTTCAATCTGAATGGTTACCCCTCTGATAAAGGGAAGAAAATGCAGGCTGACCTCAGACCGTGGGCACGTCAAGCTGCTGTCTGGGGGATCCTGGAGGATCCTGGACTTCTGCCAAGGCTTCTCTGTATGGCTGGGCAGGGGTCAGAGCCCTGGACGGGGAGCCAGGAGGCCAGCACGCCCCCAGGGCCTGCCGCTGACCTCCTGTGTGCTTGCCCTCCTCTGGCCATCAGTTAGCTTCCCCCATGTGCCAACAGGAGTTTAGACGGCCTGATCCTCTGAGAGTTGGCGAGTCTGTGGCTGAGGCCGGAAAGAGTAGGGACTGTGGAGTCAGGCCTGGGCGCTGGCTCAGTCTCACCATTCACTAGTTGTGTGACCGTGGGCACGTCACCCACCTTTCCAAGCATTGGTTTTTCCATCTGTAAAATACTGGCTAATACTAGCAACTAGGTGACGTGCTGTCGGGACTGGAGACAGGGGACATAAACACTTGGTACACAGTAAGTATTTAATAAGCAGCCACAATTATCACACGCTTTTCTGTTAAGCCCTAGGCCCTTCTGGAGGGGTGGAGTCTAGGGGTTAAAGGTTCTAGGGTTCTGCCATTTATGAGCCGTGGAGCCTCAGCTGGATGGCATAACCTCTCTGATTCAAATTCCCCATCTCATTTGTAAAATGAGAATAATTATAGTTCCTTCCTCAAGGGGTTGAGGAAGGTTAAGTGAGATGCTCTGCGTTACACCCACCACCTATGAAGGTGCCTCAGGGACTTGCCTTGCTCAGGGCTGCCGTGCAGGATGACACTCAGGTTGGTGGTTTCCTGGGTCCCCTTGGGTACAGGTTCGCCGGAAAGCTCCGTATCCTCAGAGGGAGGGGATGGAGTTGGAGGTGTGTTTATGGGTTCCACTTCTGTTTCTCTAGACTGAAGAGAGGAAAAATGACACCCAAAAAGATTTAGTTGGCAGGAAAGCAGAAAAGAGGTTGGTATCATTGGAGAAAATATCGTCTCCACAAGAGCTGAATAAACCCAGAAGAAATCTAGAACCGTGAACCTCTCAGGGCCTAAAAAAGATGCATGTTACGGTAATGAAATGCTGTTCAGTTTATAGCAAGACTCTGCTATTCTCAGCTGAAGCTCTCTGAGCACAGAGACCACATTTCTGTGATCCCTGGATCCCAGGCCAGCACAGAGAGGTGCTCAGTAAAGATCTGGTAGAGGAAAGGAGGCAGAGAGGGAGAGGGGGAGGAAGGAAGGGGGAAGCTGCACTCAGTAAAAGCTGCATAAATCCAATCCCGGGCACACACTGGTCACATATTCCTATGAAAATAAAAGATTAGGGTATGGTTTCCTTTCTGGGAAACATCAGCTTCTGTGTAGCTTTTCTAAAGCCAGTCAATGTCTTAACCACCTTTACCAACTAGGAAAAAACAAACACACAAAAAAACCCCAACAGCGGCAAACACAGCAGTTCAGAGATCTAGGCGGAAATCCTGATAAACAGTAGCAAAAGTCAACCCCAGACCCAGGATCAGGTAGAAGCTCCTGTGACCCAGGGCTTGTCAGTCGTCTGTCTCATCACTTTCTGAGCTCAAGGGGCTGGGCGTGAATGGAAGGATTCTGCTGATCAGTGCTGTACCTGTGATACGAACAAGAAGCAACTAAGACACTAAGATCTCAGGATAAGTGTCTTACCACAGCCATCACTTACCTATCCTGGCTAATAACAGAAGGTGATTTCCTTAATGTCAGAATCCAGGGTACCAGTGATGAATCTCTGGTCCATCAGAACAAGGAGGATTCATATGGACCCCTAATTTAGGATTTAATGGTTCAGTTTTTCCAATCAAACTGGGGTCAAATCCCAGCTCTCCAGTTATTAGCTATGTTATGTTGGGCAAGTCACATAAGCTCACTGAGCCTCAGCTTCCTCCTCTGTAAAGTGGGGCTAATAATGAATACTTAAAGGGTATAACATGCAAGGTGCTCAGCATAGGACTAGGCCCACAGTATAAATGGTACTTATCATCAACAGCAAGAGCATTCTAAATTTTGAGAAAGAACATCACCTCGACAGTCACCTTCTCTGGGTGTTGCTATTAAAGGTGATTACCTGTTTGTTTATCTACACTTATAGTTTTTTCAATAGTGAATATGGAATATTTGTGTCCTAAAAAAAGATATAGTTTCTTGTATTATAAACCTCCAGGGTGGAGGCAGGGATAGATGGCTTCAAGAAGCTGAGCCCTGAAGAATGAACAGAGTTTCAGAAAACGGATGGAAGGGCCGATGAAGTGAGAA
The DNA here is from genome assembly GCF_009834535.1 of Camelus ferus. Classification (NCBI taxonomy): domain Eukaryota; kingdom Metazoa; phylum Chordata; class Mammalia; order Artiodactyla; family Camelidae; genus Camelus; species Camelus ferus. The sequence continues at coordinate 46,664,434 of NC_045699.1, read as the reverse complement.
AGGTCACAGCACTGCCAGGGCCTGACCACCTGTGCTCGGCAGGCAACACGGAGGGAAGCAGAGGGATGGAGGCTGGGAAGGAGAGAGAGGGAGGGGGCTGGTTCTGCAGTGAGAAGTCTGGCCTTCAACTGGGAGCAACGGACATGCCCCTTGGGTATCAGGCTGGGGGAGATGTGAGCAGGTATGTACTTCAGGGAGTTCACCCTGGTGCCAATGAGAGCATGGATTTGGGGAGTTGAGGTTTAGGCAGGCCACCAGCAGGTTGTACTAAAGAAGCCGAGTAAGGCAGGAACCAGGGTAGAGCAGTGGGAGCAGAGAGCAGGCAGCCCCACAGGAGACGCTGGGAAGACCAAGTAAGACCTCTGCGTTTCCCGCAGCTGCATGGTGACCTAGCAGGGCGGTAAGGACCCCCGCCCCAGGCAGCTCCTCTCCTCTCCCTGCCAAGGGTCCGGGGGAAGACACTTCATCATGGCTCCCTGATGGTGCCAAGAAAGCTCATGTCTAGCCTGGAGCAAGGCTGCTGGTGGCTGGAAGCCCAGTTGCTTTAGCAGGAACTTGGGATTTGAGACAAGGCAGGTAGGGCAGGGTGGCTGAGCTCAGCAACTCAAGGTGGCAAAGGCTGGGAAATCACAGACTCCAGCCTATCAGCTAAAAGCCTCTTTTAGCAAACTCTCAACAAGGCAGCCATGAACCCTGGGTTCAAGGGCAGAGCCGGTGAGCTGACCCTCGGTGGTCAGAGTCAGGTGTCCTGCCTCCAACAGGTGGCTGCTGGTTTTCAGGGATTAGTATGGATGGAGAACCAGTGTGGCTGATCCCTGGGATGCAGAAATGAATGAATAAGAAGGGCATCTCTTCTCAAGCTGTTGGACTCTCAGGGAGAAGACACAGACCCAGGCCGAGACACCACTACTGTGACTGAATGTGACTTGGGAGTGCAGAAGTGAGAGCCAAGCGTGAGGAGGGAAGCTTGACCATGGACTCCAATGAGGGGCTGTGGACGGGATCCTGAAGGACCAGTGGGTAATAGGCAAGCAGAGAAGGGGTGGGCAGGGGCCCTCCGGGCAAACAGACTTGCAGGAGCCAAGGCATGGGCGAGGGGTGAAGGGCTTGGTGTGCTAGGAAACTGAGAGCATTTGGGTGTAGCTGGAAGAGAGGTCCGCTGTGGATCAGAATCACCTACAGAGCTTCGTGTAAGAACAGACTCTCAGACCTCTCTCCAGACCGACTGAATCTGAATGTCCGGGTATGCAGCCCAGGCAAGAGGCTTTTTTAAAGACTCTCCCCCAGCACCTCCCTCTCTGCACATGCCCCCGCCCCTCCCCAGCTTTGATGCACAGCCAGGGCTGAGAACCATAGGGTATTAATTCTAACTCAGCAAAGATAGAACTTCCCAGAAATGGAAAGGTGTGTCAGGAGATGCTGACTTAGCAGGGGGAAGAATGAGGGAACAGGGACTCCTACCCTAAATGGGGAAGGAGGCGAGGAGGGGCTGGCTTTTAAGTCCCTGACCGTGATTCAGTTTGCTGGTCATGGCTTGTGTCTTGGAGAGTGGCAGGTTGGAAAGGGTGAGGACAGGGAAGTGAGATTCATTCCAAGAGAGAAGCCAGACAGAGAGGGGAGGGGAACGTCTGAGCCAAAGAGGGAAATTCCCCGTCCCTGGAGGGGGCGGCCAGGGAGGGGAGCCACGGGCCCTTCCAGGAGCTGGTGAAAGGGGGAAGCCCCGCTGGCTGGCTGCGATGTGACTGACAGTGGCCTGGGCCCGGCTGCAGACCTAGCTCTGCAGCCTGTAGGCTGGGCAGCCTCGGGCAAATCTCTACACTCCCAGATGCCTCTGTGCCTCCCCTGGGGTTAAAACCTCATGGTCATCTCATGCTCTCAGACCCCACCACCCTTTCCTGTCCTTCCCTCAGGGCCACCATGGGTTATTAGCATCTCTGCCTGAGTCAGCCTCACTCCTGGCTGTGACTGGTACACTGGGGGGCAGCACCAGGCTAGAAAGCCCAAGGGACCACTGCCCTGTGCCCTCCTGCCCTGTGCCCTGGACACACCAATGTGGTGGCCAAGGGCTGATGGGCACACAGGGCTGTAACATTGCCCAGAGAAGCCATGCCCCAGTCACCATCCAGGTGGGCACATTGGACCCTTGACATTCTCCATCCCAGCTGCCTCCAAATTGGCTGTGGCCCTGGGGGTGCACCTCTCCAACATTGCCCAGGCCAGCAGCACAGGTTCATGGCCTAAACCCTGGATGGGGCATGAAGGGAACAGCTCAGCTCTAGGGCAAGTCTCTTTCTCACTCTGGGCCTCAGTTTGCCCAACTGTACAAAGGGCAGTTTTCTGTACACCTCTGTATAGAAAGAGGTGACCTCTCAGTCCCTCCTATGCGAACAGACTCTGGTCCTGTTCTGTCCTACCCACACCTCTGCCACTGGAGGTCTACAATTTATAGCCCCTGCCTTATTTCCATCTCTCTGCTTTCTTCTGTCAGAGATGAGTTTATGGACTGAGACAGGCCAATCAAGGAGATTGCTGGGGCTTCTGTGTTCAATGACTCAGACACCACTGGCTGTTTTCATTAAAACAGGCCCCTTAGTGTCTCCACGGTCTGATTCAGTGCTTTTAAAACCACTTCCTTGTCTCTGCCACAGGGCACATTCCCAGGAGGGAAGAGGCCCACACCACTGGGAGCATGGCTGCCTTTCCCATGGGGCCAGAAGCGAGCTCCTAGGAGGACTCTGCGTCTCACAGGAATGGGGTTCCTGACTTCCTTCTTACAGCTACAGCCCCGAGCAAATGTGACAATGGCCACCATTCAGGGCTGCTGCCCTTGTGCCAGGCACTGGGCTGAGACCTCCCCTGCACTGCCTCCTCTAACCTTACAACAACCCTATGAGATAGCACACTGTTTGTTGCATTATGGAAAAGGGGCTGAGGCTCAGAGGGGCTGAGTAAGTCACGCAAGTTCACACAGCTGGGAGGCGACAGAGTGCAACGTTTGCCTTTGGACAGCCCTCTCATGGCCACAGCACAAAGTAGCACCCAGCCAACAGCATTCTTGTGTACTGGGGATTTTGCAAAACATCCATTGGCCAGTCTTCTCTTGACCTCCCCAGGTGAGCCATCCAATGAAGTCACAGATCTGAGAATGGAGACCAGCGCTCTGGGCTCTCCGATAACCCCCAGCCTCCTAAAAGCCGACCAAGATGACACAGCACAGCACCCAGTACTCACCGGGGCTTGAGTGAAGGTGACAGCTTCTAAGATCTCAGCCACTTCGTCTGTCTCCTGAAGCCCGCTGGTCTCTCCCGATGCCTGTATGAAGACAAATCATGCCAGGCAGAGCAGGTTACAACTAACTGGGCAAGTCACAGGAACCACTCCCATGGAGGAACAGTGAGTGTGGGAAAGGGAAGGAGGGAGAGACGGAGATGGACAGAGGCAGAGAGAGTGGGATGGAGGACAGAGCACGCATCTTGGCTATTCTTTTTGTTTCCTTCATCATTTTATTGCTCAAACAGACAGAAAACTATAATCAACAGACAGTCCAACATACCTACTTGCATTCTGTCCAGGTGCCCTGAATCTCTGTCAAAAGGGCCTCCCAATCTTTGCATGGCTGTCATTGGAATTTCACGCTGGGAACCGTTACGTTTGAAGTGCGTCCTCCCTTTGCTAGCTCATCTGCACAGTTAGCCCTCTAACGGCAGCCGGGACACCCGCATGCCATGGTTCTGCAGCTGACTCGTGGACCCTTGGGTCATTTCTATTTGTCCAATACTAACATGCAGAGAGGAAGGAATCCATGCACACAAGGCTCCCCTTCTCTCAGCGTCATATGAGTGAATGCCAGGCCAGGAGCATGGCCTCAAGGAGAGCAGATATTCTCACAGAGCCAAGGTCCACCTCTGAGGGCTCTCCAACTACACTGTTAGCATTTTTTTTTAATTGAAGTATAGTCCATTTACAACGTTGTGTTAATTTCTGGTGTACAGCATAGTGATTCATATATATATATATATATTCCTTTTCATATTCTTTATCATAATAGGCCATTACCAGCTATTGAATACAGTTCCCTGTGCTACACAGTAAGACCTTGTTTATCTCATCCCCGGTCCTAGGACCACAGGCAATCAGCATTTTTTACTAAATGAATGTAATCAGCTTATGTTTAGCTTTGGGGCTGACAGCACCCAAAGAGGTGCAGAAACTCTGGGAATCGGCCACATTCCGCCTTCCTCTGGCTTTTCTGTGCCATGCCATGGCTCCTGCCTGGACCACCTTTTCTTCTTCACCTGGCTGACGCTGGCTTGTCACTCGTCAGGCATCAACTCCTCTCCAACTGGGTCCCAGTTCCTCCTCCTCCACCTTCCTTGCCCCCACCCAACCTGTAGAGTTTGGGTCTTAGGACCAGTTACCCTCAGCTCCGTCACTGCATTTGAGTGTGTAAGTGTGAGTCAGCATCTGGAGGATGAAGGCAGTTCCCAGTTTATCCCTTTATCGCCGGTATCTCCCCAGGTCTGTCACCTAGCAGATGCTCAGTAAATCCCGGAGGGAGGAAGGGAGGGAGGGACGGGGAAAGGACCCATCTTAACCACCCACCCTGTCTACCACTCCCCCAGTGGAGGAAATGGTTCATTTGCCAAGCATAAAAGCTAAATTTAGATTTATTTTCATAAGGATTTACACCCAGAATGTCTTAAGAGTTTTAACTTTGATTTTAGAATCCTGACACCCTTTCTTGGCAGGAAGTCTGGAAACCAGGCCACTTCATTGACTGGCACAGCCACGGAAGAACCTAACACCTTAGAAGAAACACAACCTGCCTCCCCCCAACACACACCAAAGAGATGGCTGAAGCTCTTAAAAATAATAATAAAGCCAAAAAGCCCAAAATAGGACTTGAGGCAGCGCCTGCCAAGATGAGAGATTTCAGAGACTCCATGACATCGGGGGTGAAGAATTGCCTGGGGGCCTTGTCTGGCTGACTGGCTGCTGGGGCCCGCAGGGCCCACTGTTGGGGTGGGGTGAGGGGCTCACCGAGGAGTCTTCAGCTTCACACAGCATCTCGGGAGTCCTGGGGTCGCGGTGGACGGTGAGCTGCTGTATGGCGCCCTGGGAAAAGGCAGAGGGGAGGGGTCAGAAGCCACATCTGCAGCGTGAGCACCCATGGGAGACACGACTGTTTTTGTAAAGGAGAAAAGCCAAGTAAAAGGCAGGCGTGAGAAGAGCTGCCCGCAGCCGAGACAAGGAAACGAAGCCACCTCCAGGCTCACTCTCCTTTAGGGGGACTCTCCCCAGGCCATTGTAACATGAGCGCTGCTAACTAGAGAGGTCCTTGGAGAGCACGGTGTTCAAGGCACAAGCTAACAGCAGCCTCCTAACTTGTCCCCAGGTCCCCAGCTTGTCAGTGGCAAGCCCTCAAATGCACACCTCCTCCACCAAAAAGTGTCCTTCCCGTGGCTCAAAGCTTCCCAGCTGGAAGGACTTGTCCCCAGCGTAGCTCTCGACCAGCCTCCCTGCCTCCACTCCCGCCTCCCCTCCCCACACCTGACAGTCCGTTCTCTATGACCTGTCTTGAATCAGTTGGGCAGGTATCAGTAAGGATACGTGCTGACTACATGAGTAACTACAGTAACCTAGGGATTTGCTTTAGAATTCATAAAAGCCCATTGATAGTAAAATCAGTTTTCCAGTATTTTTTCAGGGCATACTGTCCAAAAGGAGAGAGAGAAAGCACCTCACACTCTGGCCTTCCCGCTAGTGCACCTCTGCAGAAACTACTCACACGCAACCACCACCCCTTTCCAAAGATAAAAGTCACTAAAGGAGATAACAAGCCTTACCCTTTTTATAACACCTTAAAACATACAAAATGCTTTCACATAGGCTGGCTCACGTGATTCCACAACCCTATGGCCCAAGTTTTCTCATCCCCACTTACAGAAAAAAAAAAAAAAACCCACAACACAGAGAGGATCAGAGAATCCAGGTACTTTCTAAAATCCTCAGGCTAAACTGAAAACTCAGGGCTGGAATCCAGGTTTTTTTGTTCCAGGCCTAGCTTTCTTCCCACCATACATAGATGCCTTTTTGACGACATAAGAATAAACTAATAACAAGAATTGCTGGTGGGGAGGGTATAGCTCAATGGTAGAGTACATGCTTAGCATGCATCAGGGCCTGGGTTCCGTCCCCAGTACTTCCATTATAAATTAGTTAATTAATAATTTAAAACATAAAATACAAAAAGAATGGCTGCTCGTGTTTGTTGTACAGAGTCCAGCAACCCCCTGATCCACAGGATTCGGACTCACGGTGAATCTTTCCAGCCCCGTGGCTCCTGCGTTGCCCACGAAGATTCCTGCACTGGGCTCGAAGGTCAAGGCCCGGGAGGACCTCGGGAAAGGGACGTGGCTGTGCTCCTCGCAGTCCACGAGGAGGGTTACTTCCTCACCCTGGACAACCACGGCAAAGCGGTTCCACCTGTGGGTCATCACGGGCACCGGGAAGGCGGCAGCCTCGTGGGACACCTGGGAGCCAGGCTCTGTGTAGTAGAGGATGACCCGCTGATGGCCATCCTGCACGCCCGAGAGCCGCAGGCCCAGGTAGATGACCTTCTGGAAGGCATCTGTGATAGCAAAGAGCACTCCTCCTTGGGCGCTGCTGGGCTTCACCGTCACGCTGATGGCAAAGTCCCTGAAGAAGGTGCGCGGGATGAGGGTCCTGGCTGGGCGGCCAACGTTGGCTCCAGGCCCGAAGCTGTAGGCCGGGAAGCCGCCATAGCCGGTGACAAAGGACACGGATGAGGGGAGCGGGACGCCGATGAGCTCCGTGAGGTCCAGGTGGCCCTGGGAAGCCAATTCTGCAGGAAGGAAGAGAGAGGAGACCACGCTTCACACATAGATTCTACTTTGCTTGGAACTGAGGAAGAGATGTCACGAACGAAATGGGATCCTTTGGGAACCCACTGGAGTTTCATAATTACTGTTTTTCAAACTTTTTTGACAACAACCCACAGTGAAAAATGTATTTAAATTGCAATCCAATGTGCACGTTTAGACAAATACACATCTGTAACACCGAAACAAATGTTTCATAAAATATTATTTAACTTTTAATACTTACCAGGCATTCTGATATTTCCCCTTCTGTTTAATAATTCTTTTTCTCTTCTATTTCACTAAAAACATGCTGGAAACAACCTGCCAAATTGATTTCATTACCCACTAACAAGTCATGATGTGCAGTTTTGAAAACATTTAAGAATATTCTGGAGGGAGGTTATAGCTCAGTGGTAGTGCATGCTTGGCATTCACAAGGTCCTGAGTTCAATCCCCAGCACCGCCATTAAACAAACAAACAAACAAGCAAACCTAATTACCTCCTCCCCCAAACAAAACAAAACAAAAAAACTCCAAAGAATATTCCTACAATGCTCCCTCGTCAATGTGGGGATTTTTTCCCCATTTCTTTCTTTAAAAGTGGATAGGTTTATTTTGTTCTGGTTGATTGAGATCTACTGTTTAAGTGCCTCAGGGTGTGGGACAAAAGCAGGGACAAAGTAAAGAGTTCCCAGACATCAGGACAACTGAAGTTTGCGTCATCGTCATCACACTTCGTCACTATGGTTATCATCAGGACCGTCATCATCTGCGTTCCCTGGGCTCTCACTCTGCGTCAGGCTCTGCTCGCTCCTCTGCACATACATTAGCTCATTCACTCCTCACAGCAACTCTGTGAGGGTAGGTCCTATTATCCCCATTCTGCTTCAGAGAAAACTTAGAGAAGTTAAGATTTGCCCAAAGGAAGTCCATTTGGAGTCCAAAGCCGGAGCATCTGACTCCAGAGGCTGGGCTGCTAACCATTACCCTTTGGGGGAGAGATAATAGGGCACCATTATGCTTCCCAGAAAGGACCCCAGGCTCATGAGCCTGAGTCCTCCCTTCCCCTGGGAGAAGGCTGCCGGCTGGTTTGCAGGGACATGCACCCACGTGCAGCTGAGGTGATGAGACAGGAAGGCAGGTCCCATAGAGAGGCAGACAGGAGCCTGGCAGGTGGGACAGTGGATACAAACTGGACTTTGAAAAAGGAATATTTGAAAAAAGGAATGTAAAATATTCATTTTGTGTAATATATTTTATTGATTAATGTTGAAGTGATAATCTGGGGAAATACTGGGCTAAATAAAATATATGATTAACATTTTCTAAGAAAGAAAAACATGAGGAACAGGCATGTGCCTCCCACTACACTTCAGAAAGATAATATCAGTTCAGCTCAAGCCCTCACAATCTCCCTAATCCTATCCCCCTGCCCACGCCCCAGAGGCAGCCACTCTGGGGGATCTGGTGTTTTTCAGCCCCATGCGTACCTTTGTGTGTTTACTACATGAGTAGTTTACTACATGGGTTTCTAACAGAACACAGAACTGTGTGCCTGTCTTCTAACTTCATATAATTGTTGGCATGATGCAAGGATTCTGGTACTTTTTTTTTTCCACTCAACATTGTATTTTTGAGATTCACCCCTGTTGAGACATGTGGTTCCCAGTCTCCCATTTTCATAGCAGTATTGTATGTATAAATAAGCCACTATGGATCAGTTCCCTTTTCTGCTAATGGTTCTGAAAGTGAGGTTTCCATCACTACTACAATCACTACTGCTATAAACTTTGTTATACACACCTCCTTGTGCTTAGCTGTGTAGGTAATTCCACCACCTAGGGGTAGAATTACTGGATGATACAGGCGCGTGCATCTGCGCCTTCACTGAGCGTGGCTAAATTGTTCTCTTAAGCAACTGTGCCATTTTTTTAAAAAACTGAGATAGAATTGACATATAACACTGTGTAAGTTTAAGGTGTACAAAGTGTTGATTTGATACACTTACATAATTGCAATATGATTACCACCCTAGCATTAGCTAACACTTACATCACATAATTACCATTTCTTTTTTCATGCAATTATCATCTTAATTATGGTGAAGATGCAAACATGCCATTTTACATGCTCACCAGAAGTGTGTTCTTGTCAACATTTAGTGGAGGCAGAGAGATAGGATTTGGGGAATGGCCCACGGGGTCTGTCAACTATGGTGATAATGTTTATTTCTTAAACTAGGTGACATTCAAAAGAAGTGTTCATAGTAGCATTCTTTACAAAAAGCATCATAGAAAATATTTCACAATACTTTAGTGAAAATGATTATCCCAGCCTCAACAAAGGAACAAATCTGATCATGTTGAGGTCCCGCTGAGAAGGCGTCGTGGCCATTCGTGGCCCTCAGGGTCACAGCAGCCCAAGAGTCCTCTGCGGTCTAGACTCCACCGCACTCCTGACTCTCCAACATGCCGGACACCGCCCCCCCGGTGCTCCTTGCTGTCACAGGTCCTCCTCCATCTACATCAGTTACTTTCCCCTTGGCCACCCCCCTCACCGCACCCCACCAGTTATTTTGCCAGAATAACCCCTTCTTATCCTTCAAGACTCAGGCCAGCCTCGCCTTCCCTGAAGTCCCTTATTTCACCTCTTGAGCTACGTCCTCCTCCCACGGCTGCATCAGACACCCCCTCAGTACATCCTGGGGTCCTCCATCTTCACCCTTGGCACACTGCAGGTCCCCATTGGGTCACGTGTCTCTCTCCCCCTTGGACCATGAGAACATAGACCAGACCACTCATCTCTGTGTTTCCAATGCCCAGCTCAGCGCTGAGGAACGAATGAAAGAAAAAGTGAACAAATAAATGAAAGAAGTCCAACCTCCTCAGTTTACAGAAAGCAAAACTGAGGTTAAAGAAGGGAAGGCATTTGCCAGCTATAAACTGATCTGATTCCCAGTCCAAAGCTTTTCCTGTCCAGTTTGCAACTGGCATTAAGACAGAAATTAAAGTATGACAAACTCCAGAAGGCAAAAATAGAAAGACTGGAAATTTTGGTTAAATGTAACTACACCAAAATTTTTTTAAGTTCTTCACAGCAAAAATAAATCCCCACAGTGTCAAACAGAATCCCAAACTGGACAAAAATATTTGCTACATATATCACAGACAACAAACGAGTTACCCTAATATATGAAGCAAACCAATAAGTAGTAGGGCAACAACCCAATAGAAAAATGGGCAAAGAATACAAAATTCTTTCCACAGTAAAAGAAAAAAAAAATGGCTCTTAAACATATGAAAAGATACTCAACCTCACTCATAACAAGAGAAATACCAGGTAAGACTACAGAGATACCATTTTCCCTCGCAGATTGGCAAAGATCAGAATGGTGGATAACACTGTTTGATAAGAGCTTGAGGAAACAGGTCATCGCACGCCTTGCTGGTGGGACCGTAAATTGGCATAACATCTATGCGAGGGGTCCTCTGACATTATTTATCAAAATTACAAGTGCACTTGTGCCCTTTGACCCAGCAGTTACACTTCTATGAATTTTTAAAACAGATAAAGGTACATACGTGAAATATAAAGCACTCAACAAGAATACCCATGGTAGCATTGTTTAAAATGTATCTAAATATATTTAAACCATTCCATCCTGGAAATCCTGGGGAACGGTTAAATAAATAATAATTCTTGCTATATCTGTACAATGAAATATAATGCAGCCTTTAGTAAGATATGATTCCTTAGACACTAATAGGACACAAATGTATTAATCAGAAAACAAACAGGAAAAACAAGGTGCAGAATAGAATTGCTATCAGCTGGAAAGACACATATTACATATATTACATAAATGTAAAAAATGTATTTTAATATATCTATTAGAGTATCTGTAGAAGGAGACAAGAAATTGGGACCAGAGACGGTCTCCAGGGAAGGGAGCTGGTGGCTGGGGGACAACAGGAGACTTTCTTTTCACTAGATACTCCTTTGTACTTTTTGAATTTTACCCCAAGAACACGGTGTGAAAAATACAGACATTTACATATTTTTAAAGACATTAACTCCTTCCATCCCCTTTTAGAAAGTATAAAACCTTTTCTTCATTTTTCTCCTTACTCAAATATAGTCCATCTTTATAAGAAAAGAAAGAAAAAAAGTGAAAAGAACAGAAATAGAAATAAAAGGAACCACCCCACTGAGATTTCTTTTCTCCCTTCCAGAGTTTAAAGATAAAAACAAAACAAAACTGTGAGTACCCTGCTGATAGCTTTGCTTTCTTCTCCATCTCATCTAGTGAAAGCCTTTCCTCCAGCTCCCCCCTCTCTCCTACTGAGATCAGGAGGGGAAGCCCCTTCCTGGTGGGATGCTCCAGGTTTGCAGAATGTGTGGTTCCACAGGGAGTAAATGGCCAGAGCCTCTCCTCCAGGGACTTATTTCTAAGTGGTGTCAAGGGACAGGGAGGGGTTCAGGGAGAAATGGATGGTTAAGGAAAGAGTTCCATGACCAGGAGACCCAGCCAGGAAGCTGCAGATGGAGCAGTGAAGCAAGGCTGCATAGAGGGGAGGTGTGATTCTGCCTTGGGGTGATTTGAAACGACAAGTGACCCAGAGCTTGTGCCTCTCCCATGACCCCCGGGCTGCCCCAGCCCCGCCAGGCACAGGTGGTTGGCAGGCCAGCTGGAGAGTAGGCAAAAGAGTTAGCCTGTGGAGGAGAACTGCCTTGGCGTTGAACAGAGCTGGGTTCAGATCCAGCCTTTGCCATTTACCAAGCAAGCAGCTCATGGGTGGATAATTTACTGGTGATGTGGGAACATCCCACCCATCTCACAGATGGGGACCAAATGAGATGATGGGTAGAAAATACAAGTGCTCAACAAATGGTAGCAATTCGTCTTTCATTCGATTCAAAGGCACAAGCTTAGCCAAAACCAAAGTCTGCCAAAAGATCCCTTCCTAATCCTGCCCGCTGCTGCCTGGGCCTCAGCTGCAAGGGAAGACCAGTGTGCAGCCACCAGGCCTTGCTTCCCCTGGGTCAACCATAGCGGGGGAGCCAAGCCACAATCTAGAAGCCCAATCAGCCCAGCAGTGCTCTCAGCTCCCCCCGTGCCCCCACCGCCACCCTCACTGTCCCACGGCGTGGCATGGCGTGGCAGGGAGCGACCCCTGGCCTGGAGTGACCCATGCTCAGGGCTGCGCCTGGGCCCGCTGGCTCATTTCCCCTTGGCCTCAAGCAGGAGGGCCACCTGCTCAGGCGGCCACCAGGGAGAGAAGAGAAGCCATGGAGCCAAGACAAACAGGCTCAGCAACTTGGTCCATAGGCTTGTCCTGGGATGGCTCTGTGCTGGGTGGGAAGGGGGGTGGAGATCACAGCTGGCGGGAAGACATCCCACCATCCTGGAGGGGCAAAATTGGACGGGGCAGTGCTAGTGGGGGTCCGATCACTGAATTCTCTGGCCTCAGGAACCTCGGGACCCTTTGAGGGAGAGGGCTACACTTCTCCAAAGATAATTCTTTTAGGTTCTTTTAGGACAGTTGACCTCAGTCTTAATCTCTCCCTTCATTAATGCATAGGCATAGCTTCATTTCCAATGGGCGTTCTTCAACCTACTTTTCCAATTTGTGAATTTGATAACACTTATGAAGCCCTCACATCATGCCTTGTGTGCCCCTGGGGGTATAAAGCTGAACCCAGAATGCAGGCTCTCAAGAAGCTCATGATCGAGGTGTCTCAGTTAGTCATCCATTCATGCTACTCACAAGCTCCAAAGCCTTCAATGACTCCCCAGTGCCCTCAGGATCAAGTCTCCACCCTATACATAGAGCTGCAGCACCACCCCCTCCTTTAAATATCCACATCAAGGCTTGGCATGGAGCAGGCACTTGCCGCTGTGGCCTGAGGAAAGGGGACAGACATATGCAACTGGGGTTCACGCTCCTCAAGTCTTTGGTTCAGGCTCCTGAGCACAACTTTGGGGCAGCTCCTCCTGAGAGCACAGGAAGGAGGACTCAGACGGCTTTAGAGATGGACTGGGCAGAGGAAAATCTGAACAGTTACCATATGGTGTGACTTTCCTCCCAGGGGTCCAAAGCCAGTTTCCATGGAAACCAAGGCAGAATCCTAGCAATGAAGAAACAAACAGGGCAGGGTCCAGGTTTTCCTTCCACAGAGATGACAGCCACCTGGCCAGAAGAGGTGAAAACTCAGAATTCTTCCTTCTCCTCCTCTCAGCCACAGACTCCAGCACAGCTGGCCTTTCTCCTCTTCATCCAGGTCTCAGTTTCTCCTTCTGTGTAATGGGCTAGTTCAGCCCTTCCATCTGTGGGGTCTTGAGGCAGTGCCTGGGGCTACCTTGGGCTATGGAGGCTTGCCTCCTTTGGGAACTGTATCTGGCTTTGCAAAGCTCCATCTCACAGATGAATATCTGGGACCTGGGCCCAGTGCTCGTGCTTGTTAGCATTTAAAGCCCAAAGAGGCTAAGGAGCATTCCTCTGGCTCTAGGTCAAAGAGGGCTGCAGAGAAGCCAGACAGGGAGGCTGAGGACAGCCCCGAACATGTGCAGCGGCGGCCCCTGGTGGCGACATGGAGAACTGCACCTCCACGAAACCCAAGGAAGACTTCCTGGGCGGCAGCTGTGAGGGACACTGCCTGTGCCTGGGGAAACTGGGAGAACTGGGATCCCAACAACTGGGACTCAGAGTCAGGTCTGGCAGGGACCCAAGGGAGCAGGTCTGAGGTCACGTGGGGGGCTGTGGACAAGCCAGGAGGAGAACCCAAGTGCCTCCCTCCCATCCTCTGCCCCTTTCCTACAACCGGCTGCCTGGGAAAGCAAAAGGGGTCCCCTCCCTCTCCCATTTCCACCCGCAGCTGTGAAGACTAAAGAACACTTCAGTCAGCTTAAACGGGGACTCACTGACTCCTTAAAGTTGGTTCATGTTCTTCCACCGGGGGCAGGGCTCAGGGCTCCAGATGATTCCCTGTCGCCATGGCCTGGGGCTGGAGCGGAGACAGCAGGCTGAGGGTGTATAGGTGAAGTGGGGGTGGCTGCCCTGGGGTCCCCAGCAGGGCTGCTCTGTCCTGGGTTTCCCTGCACTCGCCCCCTGGGGAGAGAGGAGGTCCCCAATACCTGACTCCTTCTCAGGCCATCTTGCCTGGGAGAGGGACATTCTTGTATCTTCTGAGAACTGTTCTTTCCCTTCCCTGTGGACACCGTACAGGGAGGTGGCCTTGAGGACTCTGGGTGTATTGAAATCAGACTTCCCAGCCCATGGCCTCCCTTCCTCACGCTTCCCCAGACAGGAAGCTGGGAGTTCACCAAGCCACAGACTCTATGCAGAATGAGTGCAGCTCACCATCTGGAGGAGTTTCCTCCATCGCACCCCCTCCTGAAAGCCCATCTGCTTGTGCACCTCCCCTGTCCAGGAGCTCTTTCCTCCGGGCTACCGTGACCTCTGTGGGGCAACTCTCAAGTCTTCTTCCTCCTGGTGAGCTGAGGCATGTCTCCCTGTAGCTCCCACCCACCTGGCCGAGCCTAACTCTGCCCTCTGGGACCACACATGAGTCGTCCTGGACTTCCACACCATGGCCTCTCAGATGCTGCATGAGCTAGTAGACGGGACCTGGCCCAGGAAAGCAGACTCTGCCACCAGTGCAGCCTGTGACCTCAGGCAGTCCCTTCTCTCTGAGCCTCAGTTTCCTCGTCTGTGAAACGAGAGGTTTGCATTAGATAGTTTCCAACAGTCCTTGCCAGGTCTGAATGTCTTCAGTTCTGAAGGCTCCTTGTCTCCCATCTGTTTTCCAGTTTCTCTAAACACCCTTAGCTGCCGGTTCCTTCAGCCCACAGCCTTCAGGCCTGGAAGAAATGACTCCAACAGGGACCAGGACAAATCCAGCCTTCCCCCCCACCCCCACAGACATCCTCATCTTTGGAAAGCGCAGACTGGCCAGAGGTATGGAGCACTGTGCCCAGGAAAATGTCATAGCTCTGCCTGTGAGGAAACATTGCCCCACCCAGGCTGGAGTCCCCAGAGGTGCCCGGCTCTACCTAACTCCCTTCCCGAGGAAAACGAACGCAACAGAACTCCCACTGCAGGGTCTCCGTCTGCACCCAGCAAAGATGAAAGAGGTTCTTAGAAAAACCTACCACCCGTTGCATTTCTTAGAAAAAGAACTGTTTCCCTGCCAGGGAAAAAAATCCTGGATCAACTTAGAAAGGAGACCTGGGCTTGCTAACAATCAAAGACCTCATTTTTCTGAATTACAGAAGAGCATTTTTCTACATGTAAACTTAGAACGCCTCCTTCCCTTTTCCGGTTTTCATATATAGCATAGGAATTTTCCTGCTCAATGAAGTTACTGTGTGAGCTCTCCTCTCTCTCTCTCTCTCACTCTTGCTCTCTCAGGCCTCTGGCCTCAGCTGAGAAAAGGATGGTTTTGAAGGGGCCTGGAGGTGGTCAAAATCCTAGCAAGGAGTGGGCACTGCAGCCTGGCCGCCCTGCCCAGCAGCTGACAGGAGCTGGACCCAGCCGGGAGCTCAGCAGGGAAGTCTGTGCCCACCCAGCACCCTCTCCAGTTTCCGAAGCATCCTCTCACCTGTTCCCTCCATCAGGGGGAAGGAGAGGCAGGGATCATGCTCTCATTTTGCAGAGGAGGGACTCAAACCCCAGAGAGGGGAAGTAACTAACCTGAAACCACAGTGCAAGAGCCAGCCTATTACAGCCCACTGCCTCCCAGGCTTCCCCTGACTCTCCCAGGTGCAGATGCTCACCTCTGTGTCCCCTGCAGTCCCCGCCCTTCCCTCCACTCCTACACCCTCATCTCTGCCTTCTGGTGGCTAGCTCCTGTCCCTCCCTGAGATGACTAGACCTGGGCTCCTGGGCATGGACCATGCAGACCCGTCTCTCAGTCCCCGCTACCAGCACAGAGCCTGGTGAGGGTGAATGGATGACATCCTGTGAATGGATGCCAAGAAACAGTACTGTCTGCGGCTAAGATTTTCTGTGGGCTTGCTGCGTGACCAGCACTACTCAAAGAGCTTTCCACGAATCATTTCATCTTCGCCATTGATTCTCCGAGGTAGATTATATTATCTCCATTTTCCAGGTTAGAAACCTGAAGCTTGGAAAAGTTAATTAATGCTCCAAGGCCATGAAGATAAGAAGCAACTGGAGTCAGGATTCAAATCTGACGAGGTAGAAGAGCATGGTTTGAAGGTTCCAGCCCCAGCCACACTTCAGTCACCCGAGGAGCTTCTAAAAAGACACAGGTCCAGCCCTCCTGCCGGGCCCTATGGAATCAGAATCCTCCAGAGCCTGGCCTGGGTGAGTATGATGCCCTCACCTGGGTTAACCTCCTGGGCTTTGGTATCAGACAGACCTGGGCTTGAGTCCTGCATCTGCCACTACCTGGGGTGAGATCCTGGACAAGCCGATTCACTTCTGTGAACTGTAGACAAATCTGTCCAGTGGGACAGCATAGAAGCTGGCTCACAGGGTCACCAAGAGCCTGGATGACACAATCAGGGCCATGTCAGCACAGGGCCCAGCACGTCGGGAGAACTTGGGACCCAGCATGATTTCTGGCTAACAAGACTGGGGCCAACCTGGGCTGGATACCCTCACAGTCTCTGCTGTTCCCCTCATAGCCACTCTCCAACCATTAGCCATTTCAGAACCAATAACAGAGTTGGTTAAGAAGGCCCAGAGCCCGGGAACTGAGGAGCTGAGCCTGGAGAGTGGTGTGACTCCCTCATTCTGTGACTGGGGTCTGCGCCACCCTCTGCGCATATGCACGCGCGCGCGTGCGAGCACACACGCACACACACACACACACACACACACACAAACTAACCCCTTGGGCTCGGCAGCATCGGCTTCAGGGCAAGAGGCCACATGTAACCTCAGGTCCTGCTGCTGGGAAGGCCTTCAGACCCCTTCATTCACCCGCTCCCCCAAACCCCTGTTCCAGGAACCAACACAGGGACCACAGGCACCAGGTGGCCCAGTAAAGGCTGGCAGGTGTAGGCAGGCGTGTGAGCCGTGGGCATCTGGGAAGAGTCCTGCAGTAACTCCTCTCGGGCTATGGCCCTTCCTTTTCCATCTGGGGAACAAAGGCTCTTTGAGTGCGATGGAGGCCTGGACTCCCGAGGATGATATCAACCGTGGTGAGTCATCCCTGCGGCAGCAGCTCTGGAGGACTCGGCCCGGGGCTCTGCAGCAAAACTCCTGGAAAACAGGCCTGGAGGAGAAGGGGCATGGCCTACCTGGGGCATGTGAGGGGCCCGGGGAGGAGTAGGTGGCCACCTGCTGGAAGTGCGCACCCTGCAAACGCGGCTCCTGAAAACTGCCAGGCTCAGCACAGGAGCAGGGAGGCAGGCTCAGGGTAGACGTCTGGACCAGCCAGTTCCTAACTGTTCCCCGGGGCCAGGGATGGAAGGAGGGCAGAGAGCGGGTGGAGAGGCCATGGGGAAACGCTAAGGAGGAAGCCTGCACCTCAGCCCCCTAATACACACACGGATACAATCACACACACACACACACACACACACACACACACACTCATCCACAGATTCACACTTGTAAAAGCAAACTCATACACACACTCTCACCAATTCACAACACATCCCCACACACCCAGATACATATATCCAAACACACATTCACCCACTCATGCAACCTGACACTTTCACATACTCACACACACATCCACCCACAATTCATTCATGGACACTCACACACTCACACACACTCACCTGCCCTGATCCATGCACTCACACCAAAGCAACTCAGACTTAATTTGTTTAATATATTGGTTCCAATTACAGCCTCATTTGAAAAGGATTCTGCATCTAAAAACCAACCCACCAACATTAAGCCACCCATTAGAAAGCTTTCCAGGTCACAGACATTGACGTGGGAGCGCTGCCGGGCAGATATTTGCCAGGGACCAACAGACAGTCTGCAGCCCACACTTCCTCTCCAGCTACCTCTCTACCTCTCTAAGGGCCTGGAGACCTCTGACTGCACTTCCTACACACAGGCTTTCCGTTTCTCTGATGTGGGCATCTTTTCTGTATTTTCTGCCTTGGCAGTAAAACCCTCCTCTCAGAATATCAGATTAGGGTCATGTCTTCACACAGCATCTAACCCCATTAACTCATTCTCTTGGAAGCAATGCTAGAAATGGCTGAGCAATAAATATGCACTGCCGACCACACAGGTGAGACGGGCGCTTGGCACAGAGTCTGGCGCTGGTAGGTGCTCGATAAACGTTAGTTTTACGAACGTACGAGGAATGTGGAATGATAGCTCGTGTGTGTTGAGCCCTCGCTGTGTCCTGGGCACCAAGTACTTTACCTGCAGAGCAATGGTTTTTACCCTGGCTGCACAGAATCACTGGGGAGATTTTTTAAAAATACTAATGTCCTAGGCCCACCCCCGGAGATGCTGATTCACTTAGTCCAGGAGTGGCCTGGGCACCAGGTCCCCGAAGGATGCTGACTCACAGCCCCCAAGTTCTTCACAACAACCCCACTCTTACTGTTCCCAGTCCACAGATGAGGGAACAGAGGCACAGAGAAGTTAAATAACTTGCCCAAGGGCACACAGCTATCAGGTCACAGAAGTGGCAATTTTAGACCGTTATCTGTCTGATGTGAGGAGTTGAGTGTCCCTCTGCTCCTCTCTTCTCCAGGAATGTCCCCTCAACACAAGGCTGATCCACTCCGGGGAGCACACCGTGACTGTCCCAGCCCTCAGTGACCTGGGGCCCGTCTGCCCCTCTATTCCTATTGCCGTGCTGCTCCTCCCTGCTGCTCTTAGCATCAATACTCAGCACCTCCCTATCAGAAATGGGGCTCTGCCACCAGCGAAGGACAGTCTCTCATGGGCTTTATCTTCCAAGCAGATCTGGGAGGGAACTGGGCAGCCACTGCTCTCATCTTGGCTGACCTGACATACTTTCCAAACTGGGAGAAGGGTCTCCAAGCAGCACAGTGTGGAAGAGGAAGACTCTGCCAGCTCAGGCTTCAGATCCTAGCTCGGCATTTAAAAGCTGTGCAACTTTGGACAACACACTTCACCTCTCTGAGCCTCAGTTTCTACATATGTGACATAGGAACAATGCCACCTACTACAGGGGAGAGTTTTGAGAATAACCTCATATAATGGACATAAAATACTAAGCAGAGAGCCTAGCCAAGCAAACATCAATAAAGCACAATTGGTGGTTGATATTGTGATTACTGTCAATGATATTAGCCTTCTTTATCTCCCCTGAACAATTGTCTATAATTGCCGAGAAAGGTAGTTGTGTGCAATTTTCCCTCTGGGTCTCAGTGTTCTCACCTGCAAAATGGGGTGATATGATGACCTCCTTCAACTAAGTTGTAGTGAGGGTCAAATGTAGGTCTGAATGTAGGAATGCTTTGCCAAGTGTAGCCTGCTCAGGTATAAGGAACAACTGACATGGACAGAGGGTTCCAAACAGGTGTCTGGGGGCTGAGAGTGCTGTTTTCCCCAGATTAGTGAAATTTCAACTTGCTGAAATGCTATATGGCCAACGTTAACTTCTTAAGCAGAATTTCCTGCCCCAGCCCGGGAATGGCTTGAAAATGGGGCTGACAAAGAGAAGGTGGAATTTGAAAACGAGTTTGGCACCCCTACTCCATCCCTTCCTGGCCCCAGGGCAAGAAGCTATGGTCAGGCTAACCACAGCTGCAGGAAGAAACATCAACTAAACAATGATAATAGTGGTCAATGCTCACTGTAGTGACCTCTGAAATGACAGGTCGATGTTCTAAACCCTGGAACCTGTGAGTGTGACCGTATTTGAAAGAAGGGTCTTTTGCAGATGTAATTAAGGATCTTGAGAGGAAGAGATCATCCTGGATGATTCAAGGGGGCCTTAAATCCAATGACAAGTGTCCTTATAAGACACAGGGGAGACCTGACAGACAGAGGGGGAGACGACGTGATGGTGGAGGCAGAGACTGGAGTGATGCAGCCATGAGTCAAGGAACGCTGACAGCTCCCAGGAGCTGGAAAAGGCAAAGAAGGATTCTCCCTTAGAGCCTCCCCAGGGAGGGCAGCCCTGCCGACACCCTGATTTTGGACTTCTGACCTCCGCAAGTTTACCAGTTTGTGGTCACTCATAATAGCAGGCAAGGAAGCTAAAACATTCATTGCTTCCTGTACGTCAAGTCCTATTCTAAGTGCAGTACTCGGACTGTGTCATTTAATACAATAATCCAGCGAGAAAGGTGTTCTTATTACCTCTATTTTATACATGAAGAGACAGAGGAGCAGACGGATGACGTCACATAACCAGTAAGTGGCAGGGACCAGACGTGGACACAGACAGCTGGGGCTCATGCTCCATAGCCCATCTGCTTAACCACAACACCAAGATTCTCGAAGTATGCTTCCTGGACCAGCAGCAGCAGCAGCCCCACTACACATACAACCTGCTACACATACAAATTCTGCCTCAGAAACCATGCAATGGGATTCAGTACCCTGGGCTTTAATGAGCCCTCCAGGTGACGATGCACTCTTGAGTCTGAGACCTACTGCCCTATGAGGTGCTGCTGAGGTGAGGGTGGCGGCCTAAGACTTGAGCAGAGGACAGCAGTGGGGGATCACGGAGTAGGAGACGGAGCAGGCAGCGAGCAGCAGAGAAGTCTGCTGCAGGGATGGAGGCCCGGGCACAGACCCCAGCAGGACCCCAGCTGAGATGGAGCTTCCCTCTGATCACAGCACAGTCAGGGCAAACGAGCTAATTCCCAGACAGGCCGATGGGAGGCTGAGTCCCCTTAGTGACTAGATTCCCCTGATTGACAACAGGAGGGCCCTAGAGCTTGGGGTAGGGGGCAGCCAAGTGGCCCCAGCTGCGGGACGGAGGCCAGCAATCTGCGGGATGCAGAGAGTCTTGGGAGGTCCAGCCCAGGGGACCTGGGCATGTCGGTGAGGGACCTGCAGCCATGAGGAAGCTTGTGGCCTCCAAGGGAGCTGCTCCCAGAGAAAGTCTGTCCCAAGCAGGAAGAACCCACACCCAGAGGGGTGGTGACAGCTACTTTCCTTGCCTCCCCAGCTCCCCCTTGCCCTGCCCTGTGCTCAAGGGGCCTGAAGGCTCCAGAGGAGTCCACTCCAGTCACACTGGAAAGCTGGGCCTCAGGACTGACTTCTAAATGCCTCCCAATGAGTCACTCCATCCTGCCAAGAAACCCCTCCAGGGTAAGTTTCCCAGGAAGCTCCAATTCCTCACTACTCTGTTATTATCTGTTTATTTGCCAGTGTCTCCCCCAGGCCTGTGAGCCCTTTATGGGGCAGGCATCATCTGTTTCTTGTTTATATCTCCCAACTTCATCCCCACTCCTCTAGCACAGGGCTTGCCTGGGTTAGGCAAAAATTGAGCATTGAAGGAGGAATGAATGAATGAGCTTAATGGATCCTGGAGAACGTGACCGTATGCCTGTCTGGCCCATCATCTTTATTGTCGTACGGTACAGTCTCTGTCATCAATCACAAAGAACGCCAATGAGTGCCAGCTGTTGTCACGGCCATCCCACCAGCACCACTGAGCTCAGTGCTCGCTCAGTAGTCTCGCTCGCATCTGATCCCACTGTTGAAGTATAATATAGTATTAATAGCCACACAGAGGCCTGATGGTAAGTTCTCTGAGGGCTGCCATGTTCCATCCTTTTGGCTGACCCTTAAGCAGGAGGACTCTGAATGACCAGTCTTCTGAGAAGTGCCTGCCCTTAGCTCTCACCCACCGAGATGAGAGTCCGGCTCTAAGACATACTGGCCTCTTAGACTTCAGACTGGATTCCAGCTGCTCCACCCACCTCCTCTCCAAAAGAAGGGTCTGGGTGGGGACTGTGAACAACAGATGCTTCTTACACTCTGTTAGGTTCTTGAGGTTTGGCCTTGGGGAGGATGCTCAGTCTATCTGGGAATTAGGGCACGAGCTGGGGCCACTGGGCAAGAAGGGATGGGACAGGCCAGCCCTGGAGATCCTGGGAGCAGAAGGGTAAGATTCCTGCTCCTCACTGCATCCCCCACCCCCACCTCCAGCCCCACGAAGTAAAGCATTGTGGTGGGAGGGGCATCAATGGTGGGAGAAGCTTGGAAGTAATCCTGGAGCTTTCTAAGTCTCTAAATGAGGTATGTCCTTGGGTATTTTTTGAATTCTTTGTCATAGTTGACACCACATGAGCCATTAAGTGTCTTAAAGAATTGCTAACCACATGCATTGATTCAGTCATAATTTACATTGTACCAGCCCCGAGAGAATGAGGCCACAGGGGAGGATGGGTCCCGGAAGAGGAGGCAGGAGCGGACCTCCCTGTCTTTCACTCTATCCTGGTCCCAGTCGAGGGTTCTGGCATTGTTCACGACCAGCATTGGGCCTGGGCTAGACTCTGGAGATCAAGAGGACTCAGATTCTGGTCCCTGAGTAGCTCTCAGCCTAGTAGAGGGGGCAAGACACCAATACAAAGAGCCCTGGTACAGATGCCTGGACTGAAGAATGGGGTGATAGAGGTGGGCCTGGAAGGCTTCTTTGCACAGCTGAACGTGGTGGAATGAGCCCAGCATAAGCAAACCCATGGAGTTAGGAAAATGAGGGGTATGTGAGTGGTCCTGGGGGATGAGAGCAATGAGACTCTTAGGTAACCCCTAATATTAGAGCAGAAAGGAGAAACTATGAATCCAGATAAATACAGATGTAGACGGGTGAAGCCAGCATCAGCTCATGTAATCTCAGGACAATTTGATAAGGTGGGGACTACTGCCCTCCCATTTTGCAGATGAAAAGACTGAGGTTGAATGCAATCAAGGCCACAGAGCTGGTAACTGGGGTCATTGAGACTCACACATGAGTCATCTGAGGTCCTTTCCAGCTCTTTCCACTCTTAGTCACTTTTTCATTTGGGAGACGGGAGCCAGATTAGGGAGGGCCTTGAATGTCAAGCCAAGGAGACTAAAATTTATGCAACAGGCAATGGGTGCCTTGAAAGGTTTCTGAGGAAGTCTGCCACTGACCATTTTAGGAGGCATCACTGCTTCACCTCGAGCTACTGCCCCGGCAGTCAGGCCCCTTCCTTTCTCTTGCCAAGGAGAGGGTGGAATTGGGCGATTTGGAATGTGGAGCGAAGGCGGGAGTTTGGCAACAGCAGGAGACATACTTTCCTGCAGCCTCTCAGCGCTTGGCATGTTATGCCCTGGGCAAAATCAAGCTGCCCTGGGGACGGCCCGGGGCGTCCTAACAGATGCACTTGTGTGAACTCAGTGGGGCAGAGAAGCAGCCGGCAGAATGAGCTCATGGCTTCAGCAGGCACTGTGAAATCTCGCCTCCACTGACAGGGCTGCTGGAGGCCTAGAGAGTTGGGGTCACCTTCAGAGCTGGGAAGGACCTCCATCCAGCGTCCCCAAGATGAGAAAACTGAGGCCCAGACTGATGATGTCAACTATCCAGGCCACTCTCCCCCATCACCATAAAGAAGGTGAGGATGGGAAGGTGCTTGGTACACAGTAGGTACCTACTATGGGAATGAATGTATTCACGTCTGTAGTAGGGGCCTCTGGCCCACACATATGACGACTCTATGGGAGTCTAGTTTCCATCTAGTAGGGGAAACAACACACAAAACTTACCCTATAGCTGTTACCAAACACACTGCTTCTTTCTACAGATCTTCCTGCTCAGCTGTGCAGAGACCTGCTCTCTGCAGGATGTTGGAGCCCCATTTGGCTCTGAAATGGGATGTGAGTTTAAGGGAACAGCCAGAACAGATGGTGACCCTGAAGTCATATTTTGAAACAGGCTGACTCTTGTTTAATCTAGATGAAAGTACAGCTTGATGGCCTCCAAATGTTTGCTGGAGGAAGAGCCTGTGCACCTCCAGAGTAATGAGAGCGAGAATCAGGCCTTCCAAGATGGGTACCCAGGAGATGACCCTAACTGGAGACCCGAAACTGATGGTGACCTCCAGGGGACCCAAGGAGGATGAGCTTGGAGCCCTGCCCAGCTGATGCAGGGGAAGGACACGGAATTCTGTGCCAGGGAGACCTGCACACCGGACCTCATCCATCACTTACTAGCCAGTGACCTTGGTTCCTTAACTGCTCAGTTTACGTTTCTTTCTCTGACACAGAGATGACAATACCCAGCTCTCAGCGTGGTGGCACAGGGTAACGTCAGGTGTTGAGCACATCTTGTTCATCTGCTCATTCATTCATTCACAAATAATCTCAAGCACCAGCCACCACGTGCCTGGCACTGCTAGTGTGTGAGATTCATGGGTGAACAGGACAGATGTGTTCCCTGCCCTCCCGGCGTGTAGGCTCCAGCACTGAGCTCCTGGCTGGGCAGAAGAATCGCTGGAGGGCTTTAGAAGACTGATGCCTGGCTCCACCCTAGTCAGGATCTCTGGGGACGAGGCCCAAGCCTCAGTATGT
Organism: Camelus ferus; assembly: GCF_009834535.1. Lineage (NCBI taxonomy): Eukaryota > Metazoa > Chordata > Mammalia > Artiodactyla > Camelidae > Camelus > Camelus ferus. The sequence continues at coordinate 46,640,082 of NC_045699.1, read as the reverse complement.
TTTAAAGGCTCCCCAGAGATGCTGTTGTACTCAGGGTGAGGTTCACTGTTTTGGGGAGAGCTCTTTTCCACCAAGGGCTGGCCGTCTCAGGCTCTACGCTGAGCGCCTCACACAGCCCAGGAAGTAGGTCAACATGTCTACACACAGCAGCACTTGGGAATTTGAGGGCAGTGTGATACCACCCATCTGGACAACAGAAGGCCCAGTTCCAGACGCGGTTCTCCTCTGTTTTAGCTGCATGACTCTCATCATGTCCCTTGTTCTATCTCAGCCTCCATCTTCCCATCTGTAATTTAGGAGATTCAGAATAGATGATCCCCAAAGTCCAACATTTTCAGGGTCCTCGAGGTTCCCAATGGGTTTTGATGGGAGCAAGGTGTTTGGGAAACCTGAGAGCCCAGTCAGAAGGGAGCTTAGGAGCCCCAGCTAGCCAAGAGGCATGAATGGTCAACTGTGCCTTCTCCCACAAGGAGCCACTATGCAGCACAGACCACACTGGTAGGAGGCTGCCTCCAAAGGGCGATTTTTAGAAGAAACCTTGAACTTGAGTGGGACTGGCCAGTCTCCCACATGGTTATGTATGAACAGCATTTTTCACATTCCACCCAACCTTCCCATCATGCACCCTACACATTTATTCCTGGAAAGGTAAATGCAAATCGAGAGAGGGACACTTCTTACAGCCACGAGCGCACGCACACACACACACACACACACACACACACACACACACAGATCTATTCATTCAGCTAGCATTTATTGAGCACCTGCTGTATGGCAGCACTATTCCAGGCACCAGGGATCCAGCAGTGACAGAGAGACAAGTTCCTTCCTTCCCTCATGGAGTTGACAGTTCTAGCAAAAGGGCTGAGGAGAGCAGTGACCTCCAACTTGTCAATTGCAAAAACACATCAATAGCCTCTTCTGCACACAAATGTGTCAGGTAACTATTGATGGAGGAAATGTTTACACAAGAATGGATTCTGGCACCTGCTACAATAATTCCAAGTCTCCCGTCAACAGTTGGGGACCTCAAATCTGTACATAACATCATCTCTACTAAACCATCCTACCCTCAGAGAGAGGGGACCCTATACTTGAGGGCCTGAGTCTAGCCAAATGTGGAAATTTAATTAAAGCCTCCTGCTTTATCTTTAAAAGCACTTAAGTTTCGCAGTCTACTCTATACTAGTTGTGAGCTGTTTAATATAAAAATATTCTAATTTCCCAGTTGTTACTAGACTCCCCTAGTTACCAAACGCTGAGTAAAATGGATGAAGGAACTAAATAATGTGGCTTTGCATGCCGCTGTCACACAGCCAAGGACCCCGAGAACACCCAGCTGGAGAAGCAGGTCTCTAAATGAATGGCCAGAATGGGAGAGGATAATGTATCACCCATCTTCCACCATCTCTAAAGGAATTGCTCCCCGTGTAAAAACATCTAAAAACTTACCACCCGGGTTACTCCCCCTAAGACCTCTCTGTCCCCTGGCAAGAAAATTCTGCATTGTGCTTGTGGGTGCAAGTTCTGAATACAGAGATCCAGAGAGAGACAAAAATCAGAAGAGATAATATCAGATCTGAATAAGCCTCAGAGCGGGTCCAACTCCTTCATTTCAGAGACAGGAAGAAGCTTTTCAAAGGCAAGACTAACTCGAGTCTAATGGCAAGGGTAATTCTTGGAATCCTTTCCCCATGTGACCTCCCTGACCTCTCAGCCAGACAGCTAGGATGGCCTGGGAGGCTCTGGGTGGCCGAGGTAGGACCAGAGACTCTGCGTCGGCTCAGGGCTCTGACTGCAGCCTTTCTTCCCTACCATTTTATGGCAAGTCTCTTACCTACACTTTTCTTGGGCAACACTAAGGTAGAGACCCTGTGCCCCTGCCTGAAGCCATTAACTCTCAGGTAAGTAGAGGCAAGAGCAGAGCAGAAAGGAGCACCCAGAGGCCCTCAGCCCATGGACCCTGGGACTATGAGCACTGGGCAAGACCCAAGGGACACTGGAAGCCAAGGCGCTCACCCAGGACCAGACTCGGGAGAGCAGCTACAGAGGTTCTGTTTTCATGCTTGGAGACCCCCACCCTCCAGTCCAGCCTCTCCCTCAGCCTCCCCTCCCTCACCATGCTCAGAGCAGCGTTAACGGCTTGGGACACACACGGGCAGCTGCTTCCATCCTCTCCTCATCCTGTTGCTTCTCTCTGGAACATTCCACTTCTCCTTTAACCCACCAGCCTCACCCACTTTCCTGGCTAAATCTAGTCACCCCTCAGATCTCATCTGAAATGTCACTCCTTGAGGAGACTTTCCCGACACCGCAGTACAGATTAGAGTGGCCAGATGTTTGTTTCATAGCTCCCTGTACTTCTTCATAACACTTTTTATGGTTCATAGATATTTATAGAGTTTTTGGTACAAACTTTTACTAGTGTCTTTGTCCCTCTGCAGAGTCTAGGCTCCATGAGGGTGGGAATCATGCCCAGAATGTACCACACTGCCTTGCAAACAGTAAGCAGTTAATAAATATTTATTGAATAAAAGTAAATGAACAAATGAATGAATGGAAATCCTAGCAGGTTATGACAGGCAGGATGGACATTTCTACCAAGAAACTTTGGCATTAATTCTATCCAACCCACACACCCATGCCTGCAAAGTCCTTGCTTAGCTCTATTTCACATTTCCCGGATAATAGGAATTATCGGATTTTGGCTGTTTACCTCCTTCCAGTGGAAGGTCAATGATTCTGAACTCTAAAGATGAATGGCATTGACCCAGCACTCCCCGTCCTTGGAGAGATGGACTTGCACGTGAATTCTGATGGAACAAACCAGGGTCAAGCAATGCTGAGAGAGGCCACGAGAGGGTTTGGGGACCACGTCAGTTAGCACTGAGTTTGAACCTCATCACCACGACTATTCCCCTTCACTGAGGGCTCATGGTGTGCCAGGTACCGTGCCAAGAGCTTTGGGGACATGACTTCATGTACTCACTGCAAGAACTCTGAGACAGGTAGTATTATTTTTACCCTACAGATGAGAAGACTGAGGCTGGAAGAGGACTAGTAAATTGTCCAAGGTCACCAGCTAGTGCATGCAAAGCTTAGAGTCAAACCAATCCACCTAACCCCATAACCCCAGCACTTGACCACCAGGCTACAAGCCCCATGTTGCCCAGGGGCCTGGGTGAGCTGCAGATTCTGATGCAGCAGGTCTGAGCCGGACCTGGGACCCTGCCTTTCTAACAAGCTCTCTGGTGGTGCCGAGGCTGCTGACACAGGGACCAGACTTTGATCACTAACTCTAGAAAAGAGAAAAGGAGAGAGGGGATTTCAACAGGGTGGGGAGAGTATTCTGGAATGTGGGGCAGCACTAGCAAAGGTGGGAGAAGGGAACATACTCAGTAAATTCAGAGACCAGTTCAGGGTAGCTGGAGCCAGGGCACCAGGAAGGATGGGAAGGGAGAATACGCCTGGAGCTCCAGCCTGAGGACAGTGGAATTTAAGGTGTTACAGAAAGCAGGGAAGGGTTCTAAGAAGGATGACTGCAGTGAAGATGCGCTAGAGGATGGAGAGACGAGAGGTCTGGGAGCCGCTGTGATGGTCCATTAGTGAGTGTGACAGGCCTGAACCCAGTGGAGCACAGGGATGGAAGGAAGAGACTGCAGGGGCAGAATCAGTTTCTTTGAAACAAAGCTACAGCACTCTTTCCAGGTGCTAAAAATTGCTCAGCCATCCCACGCACTACAGCGACAGAGCAGAGATTACAAATCTGCAGGCAAATATAAACTTAGGTGCACTCAGTTCCAACAAAGTCTCAGATAAAACCACACTTAGAAATGGGACCCACCAATCAGTTCTTCCAACTGGCCAGAGTCTCCGTAGTGACCCAGCCTTTTCCTCTCTTTGTAGATTAAATATCTGAGTCCAACAGTGGAAGTCACTTGGTCAAGCTTCCCACGGAGGGCCCAGGCCCCAGAAATCCTACCACTAGGTCAGTGCCATGCACCTTAGAGCGCTTCCTCCAGCAGAGAAAATGAAGACATTCAGCTGTAACTTAATATCAGCCCAAGCCTGCAAATATTAAACAAGCAAAACCAACCTATTTCTTAAACTGGAAGTTCATATTTGAAAAAGGGATTGGGGGAGACCCTGAAATGGAGCCATCTACCCTAGACAGTTAAACCTGAAACAAAATTAGAAAATGTGTCACATGGAAAAACTCTGCAGTCAGAAATGGTTTCTTTTTTCCCTCCCATTTTCTTTCTGTGGGAGAGTGAGTAATTTGGCATTTTAACTAGACAGGGAAAGAGAGCAGCTGTGGGCTCCATTTTGTACAAACACACACAGTTGTAGGGCACAGTCCTGTATCCTGACCTGTGGACCGGGATGTCAGTGAGGGATGGGAATGGGGCTGAGTGCTGCTGGGTTGAATCACCTCCCCCAACTGCCACCAAGTTTGGGCAAAGTGAACTCAGATATCCTAGAATGTTCATGCTAATCATGCTTTTTAGGGTTCACTTTGCCCAACTCATTCATTTCTTGGATAAGGAAACTGAGGCCCAAAGACAGACAGCGATTTGTCCAAGGCAAAAAAAGGGCAGGGGAACATGAAAGCTGAGCCCCCGTCCAGGTTTCCCCTGTGCCTTCCTATTGCCACACTTGTCTCTAGTGTACTGGGGCCCCTCTGTGGCTGGTGGTGACCTGGATGAAGCAGGCTTCCACTGGGTTATTCGTTCAACAGGCATTACCTGAGTTCCTGCCAGAGCCAAGCATGGTGCTAGGTACTGGGGGAGAAAAAACTCGGTCTGGACTCTCAGGGTGTCCCCACAACATCCCAACCACTCTGGGGGCTGTGTGGTTTGAGATCGGGCTGTGAGAACGGGTATTTTGGGAGATGAGGCACACTGGTAGGACTTCAGAGAGTCTCAAATGCCATGCTAAGGAGTGTTAAAATTATTTTCTATGGCTGCCATAACCAATTACCACCAATGAAGTAACTTAAATCAACACAAATGTACTGCCTCACTGTTCTGTAGGTCAGAAGTCCAGCACAGATCTTACCTGGATAAAAATTAAGCAGATCGTGCTCCTTTTTCTGGAAGCTTCAAGGACAAATCCATTTTCTGGCTTTCTCCAGGTTCTAGAGGCTGCTTGTATTCCCTGGCTTTGGGCCCCTTCTCCATCATCCACAGCAGCAAAGACAACTGGTCAAGTCCTCCTCATGTTGCCTCCCTCTGACCTCCTCTCCTGCCTCCCTCTTCCACTTTTAAGGGCCCTTGTGACTACACTGGGCCCATCTGGGTAATCCAGGCTCCTCTCCTTTTACGGTTAGATGACTATTAAAATCAGTTCCTTCTGCAACCCTAATTCCCCTTTGTCCCGTAACCTAATGTATTCACAGGTTCTGGGGATTAGGGTGTGGACACAATTGGAGGGCCAGTACTCTGCCCACCACAGGTGGTTGGCATGGGAAGATGCAGAGGGTTTTAAGGCAGGGAGTAGCATATCAGAGCTGGTTTCACAGTGCAGCTCAAACTTTAATGTGTGTGTGAATCACCAGAGATCTTGTTAGAAAGTAGATTCAGAAAAATTGCATCTGTGAGTGGGACTGGAAATTGTGCTGCTCTGCTAAGTTCCCAGGTGATGCTGGCATTGCTGGTTGGTGGTCCACACTGGAGAAGACTCATGTGGCTGCAATACGGGGTGGGTGGGTGGGTGGAGAGAACAGAGGCCACGTGCTGCATGCTGAAAATAAAGACAGAATAAGCCAGGCACTGAGACTGTACAGCCAGAAGGGGAGAAGCAGCTGGCTGACCCAACTTCAGGTAGTTTTGTATGTGACTCTGTTGAAACTGCCTGGATTTAGGTTCAGTTTGTCATCAGCTTTTAGACTCTCTGTTCTACAGGATGCAATGGTTAGAACTTTCTGGCAATAGAAAAGCACACCTTCACTTTTCTTTCATGAAATGTATTCCATCCCTGACGTATCTGTTATACCCAGCCCCTGCTCCTACCCCACTTTGACTCTTCCACCACCACCATCATCACCATTACCACCATCATCACCATCACCAGCACCAGCACCACCACCACCATCACCACCACCATCATCGTCACCACCACCACCATCACCACCAGCACCACCACCACCACCACCATCACCACCACCATCATCGTCACCACCACCATCACCACCACCAACACCAACACCACCATCACCACCATCATCACAGTGGATGGCTGCGGGGGGTCTCCCAGCAGAGCTGGAGACTCACATAGACTCTGCTATGGTCCAGGGTTCCTACTGCCGGGCTTTCACTAAGATTGCCACAGTCCCAGGCTTTGAATGATTCATTCATTAACGTATTCAAATGTTCATTGTGTCTGTTCGTTGCCACGACAGACGCTGAGAAAACATGGATAAATAACATAGGGTTCCTGCCCTCAAGGGACTCACAGAGATGCAGGAGCAGAAAGGAAAGAGATACTGAACTGGGTTTCACCAATTACGGGTCCCATGCTTCTTTCGTTACTCTTCACAGTAGGAATTATTGTCCCGATCTACATATAAGGAAAATTAGGATAAGAGAGGTCCCTGGCCCCAGGTCACTCAACAGGAAGTAGCAGAATTGAGGTCTGAACCCAGGACATGGGATCCCAGAGCTCCCTCTGGGGTCCGGTGGCAGCTCTGCCACTCACCTGTGCCACAACCACAGACAGGACCTGTCCTTTCTGGGACTCAGGATCGCCACCTCTGAGAGGAAGCCGCTGGACCGTATGGCTTGTTCTCAACCCTGGCTGGACTTAAGATTTGCACAGGGAGCTTTCAAAATCTGCCAAAGACTGGACCCCAGATAAATTAAGAATCCTAGATGTGGGGAGGACTGGTCATCAGGTTCCTTTTGAATCCCCACAGTGATTCTAAGGTGCAGCCAGGATTGAGAACCAACAAGTTCCTTGTGACCTGAGCTCTGGCATCATAACTTCCTGCAAAACCCTCTTCTCCCCTAGCCCAATCACAAGGCATGTGTCAAATGGATGAATGAATACTTGGGAGGAGAAAGGAATCCCTGACTCCATTCAGCTAAGGACAATTTGGAGCAGTAATGCTGGCACTGTCCGTTTAGCTGCTGTCATTTTTTCCTTTTGGTTAGGCAAAGGTGGGGTGACCTAGATATTCTCAGAGACTATGCCTTTCCAAAGAATGCAATGAAAGTCTTAAAAAAAAAAAATGTGGAGGCACTAGATCCAATAGATTTTTTTTTTTTTTTAGGAATTTGTGCTTGGAGATAATCACAGAAATGGTCAAACACAGAATAGGGTCATCACAATAGTGTTTATGCTAGTGAACAACTGGAAACAGCCTAAAGGCCTAAAAGAGGCCGAGTTTAATTATGGGACATCCACAGAATGAAATACTATTTCAATTACAAAGGATTTAGGGAAGAACATTTAACATTCTAGAGGAAGTGTCTAGATGATCGTTAAGGGAAAAAAAACACCAAGCAATAAAATACAGTGTACAGAGTGATCTATTCACATTATAACATGTGTGCACATTTAGGCATGGAAAATAAATTTGAAAGATGGTCCACCAAATGTTCGCAGGGTTTATCTCTGAGTCATGAGATAATGTGTGACGTTTTTAAATGTCTTTTTTTTCTGACCTAAATTTTTACAATGACTATTATTTTTATTATCAAAATCTTTTAATGTAATTGAAAAAAATTAACCTCCTCTTTCAGAGCTTGCTTACCTCCCTCTGCCTCCCCCAGCTTCTGGTGGAAGTGGACATCCCTACTTCAGTGATGTAGAGGCTTGCTTGTACCTGCATTAGGACACTCAGGACAAGCTCCATAGCATTCAAGCCAGCTGCTGCACACTGGTCTCTACTACTGGATTGTGAGTCCCTCCAGGATGGGCACTGGGTCCCATGTGGCTCTTTAGTCACCCCACCACCCACCCCAGAGGGCCTCAGAGAGAGCAAGCTGCCAGGAAACAGGGGAGGAAGACAGAAATCTGTAATTGTAGCCAGAACACAGAACAGGGCAGGCAGATTTAAGGACCTCAGCAGACGTTTCCCTTGGGAGGAGGCCAGGTGCAAAGCCCCCCTGGTGGTGGAGGGGGCTTTTAAGCTGGGCCCCATTTGAACTCCTCAGTGATCGGAGGGCTGCTCCCTGCAAGCCAGACTACAGCCAAGCTCCCCAAACCCAAAAAAGGAGCTCCCGCAACACCTGAAGTCAGGGGTCCTGCTCACGCAAGAGAGATATCACGGCCCTCAGAACAGTTTTCTACCCTGCCCAGTCCTTTAAGTCATCCACGGCAGGGAACAAGTGTGAAATGGACTGGATAAAGCTGGGTTAAATTGGATTGGATTGGATTGGATTAGGCTGGGTTGGGTTACATTCAGTTGGGCTCAGTTGAGTTGACTTGATTCTGGTAGGGGATAAGGGGTAGGCTGCACTTATTAGGGAACCTAGGCCTCACGTGTTGCCTCATTAGATCTTGCCCAGGAAGAGGTCTGGGCCTTCCCCAGGTTCTGCTCTAACCCGAGACTTTTTTCTCTTGAGTTGGGAGAAGCAGAGGAAGCTGGTCAGTCAGTCAGCAAACCTGGCCCCTCCCAACACCTCTGACCCGTCTCTACTTCACAAGTCTCTGTGTCGACGGCAATGGCTCAGGTCCCACAATCTGCTGCTCTGGCTTTGAAGCCTTAGTTGCTCATCTGTTTTCCTTACTGCATATTAATGTCTTAAATGAATCTTTACTGTAAGATGGCCTCCCTTTTTGTAACCCTCACCTACCCACCAACCACTACAACACTCCCAGTATCCAGTCATACCATGAGATTTGATTAAATCTCATGTGATTATCATTATGTGTAAATCAATCTATGCTAAAGAATTTATGGCTTAATGAAAGAGGCAGGGGTAACTTCCAAGCCTTACCAGATTTTAAAACATATTAAAAAGCAACAATTATCAAGACCATATGGAATTTTTTAAAACAACACATATGCATAAGAAAGTGACAAACAGAATAGAGATTCCAGGAAAAAAATTTATATCATTAAAAGAAAAATTTTATATGATAGGCAGAAGCAACACAATAATGGAGCAATATTTCACATTTTAATTAGTATTTCAGGACATCCTGGGTACCACTTTGGAAAAGAACTGATTTGAGAATACACTCTCATAATCTATGTAACTGACCTAATCTGTGGTCCATTTTAAATGGATCACACTGTAGACATTCAAAGAAAACTCGAAAATAAGCTCATATATTTAGTTAACACAGAAAAGATAAATGTACAACTTCTGACAAAATGAAGGTTTTCAGGAATAAGATGAGTGGGCATAAGCTAGAAAATAAATTGTTTATACAATTAGATGAAATGAAAAAAAAAAAGATCAAGAGCAGAGTAACATCAGTATAAATTCTAGCCTAACTAGTTATTAAAGTTATTAAAGAAAAGTAAACTAAAAGCCCCATAATGTACCCTGATTACTTAGCCATGGCCACTCTACAGTTGGCAGAGCCATAGAACTGGGATGACTTAGACACTGCAGAGGACATGGTAAACTGGCACACTCTCTCTAGACTACAGGCTGGATCTGCCCACCCATTCCCTCTTGGATTCACTGGAAGAGTCTGGGGAGTGCCAGCTCTGCCCCAGGTCCTGTGCTAGGTTCTGGGATTCAGACTTGGACGAGGCAGAGTCCTTGCCTCACGGAACTCCGAGTCGCACGGAGGCAGATGGTGCTCATAGCCCAGTCTGAGAAGCCTCCACACTGAGAGATAGTGATACACAGTGTGAGCCCAGAGCAGAGACATCCAACATGCCTGGCAGAGCAGGAGGGCTTCCTAGAGAGGACTCTTAAAGGATGAATGAGGCGGGTGCCAGGTGAACAAGGGGAAAGGCATTCTCCAAAAGGGACTGGCCCACACAAAGACACAGAGGTGAGACATCGAATATCTTACCCAAAAACATGCCAGTGGTTGGTGTGAGCCCAAGTCAAGAGGGATTTTGTGTAAATGCAGACTCAGAGGTAGGTGGAGACCAGACCACAAAGGGGACTTGGAGGCAAGGGGTATGACTCCACCCTAGGTACCCCGAGAACCCAGCAAGATCAATTCAACTAGGAACCAGCATGATTCGATTGTATCTTAGAACGAATCACCTAACTATATAATAAGAATGACCCAAACAGTTCTGTTCTTTGATGGGCAAATCTGCTTGGGGGAACCTAGTCAAAGGAAATAATCCAAAAAGAAAACAAAGGTCGTTTGTCTGGAGATGTTCCCAGCAACACCATTTATCATAATGACAAGATGGCCAAAGTCCAAGTGGCCAACTCTGGACACATGAGGCATGACCCACACCCTCAAGGTCTCTCCTAGGAATGAGAAAGAAATAAACATACTGACAGGACAGGGGGAGAGTGGCTGGTGCCTGGGAGACAGATGAAAGGCAGTGAGGGTTTAGTGATGAGAAAGCTCAGCTGGGGATCTAGTGAAGGCAGTCTGGAAGAGGTGCTATTTAAGCTGGGAGGTAGGATTAGGCCTCAAAGAGAAACAGAGGATGAGAAAGTATACTCTAGACGGGGAGATTAGTTTACACCTTGTGCAAAGTCCAGGAGACTGCAAAATCTCAACTACACAAGGGGAGCTATGAGTGATTCAATGTGTCGGGGTGTTCAGCCTTCACTCTGCTATAAAACACATAAGCAGAACATTATGCCACCACAGGCAATCCCAACTTTAGAGAAAACCAAAAATTTAGCCAGTAATTAAAACATTACAATCATTTATACTCATCACAGCTTCTAATGGTATGTGAACAACAGTAGTGCACTACAGGTTGGGGCATAGGTAAGGTGGGAGGCCAGTGATGTGAAATCTTAGGTGTGATTCACCTGCTTCTCCCTCACTTAGGAAAGCACATCAACTGGCCACGAGCAACAGTGAGATGATTAGAGGGAAAATCTGAACCTGCTCTGATTAGTATTCAGAATTTCCCCCAGAGAAGATCTACAAATGGCCAAGAAGCACAAGAAAGGATGCTCAATATCATTAGTCATTATTGAAATGCAAACCAAAACCATAGTGAGATACCACTCAGGGATGCCACTAAGACGGCTGTAAGCTAAAAAGTGGAAAATAAGCGTTGGCATGGCCATGGAAAAACTGGAACACTTGTACACTGCCGGTAGGAGTGTAAAGTGGTTCAGCCACTGTGGAAAACAGCTTGGGAGTTCCCCGAAACTTAAGTGTGGAGTTAAGGCTCTAAATTCCACTGCTAGATATACACCCGAAATAATTCAAAACAAATACTCAAATCCTTGTACACAAATGTTCATAAAAGCACTATTCATAATAGCCAAAAGGAGGAAACTACCCAAATGTCTCCATCAATAGAAAAATGGATAAACAAATTGTGATATATCCATAGAGTGGAATATTATTTGGCCATAAAAGGAATGAAGTACTGATACATACTACACCATGGATGAACTTCAGAAACATTAAACTAAGTGAGAGAAGACAGACACAAAAGGTCATATATTGTATGATTCCATTTATATGAATTATCCAGAATAGGCAAACCCATAGAGACAGAAACCAGTTCAGTGGTTGCCATGGGCCAGTGGAGTGGGGATGTGGTAATGGAGAGTGACTGCTTAATGGAAATAAGGTTTTCTTTGGAGTGATGAAAATGTTTTGGAAGGCAGCTGTGCTCACTACTATACCACCAACACCTTTGGAGTGATGAAAATGTTTGGAACTAGAGATGATGGCTGTACAACAATGTAAATGTACTAAATGCCACTGAATTGTACACACATAAATGGCTAGTCTTATATGAATTTCTTCTCAATAAAAAAATCAGGATATCTAAATGTCCAATAAATATAAGAAAAGGATATCAATTTAATAATCAGGAAAATATAAATTAAGACTACAGTAAGATTCTAATATGTACCCATTAGAAAGGCTGAAATTAAGCCCAGTAACGAGACCAAGTGCTGGTGAGGATGTGAAGAAATAGACTTTCATACCAGGTTGGTGGCTGTGAACCTTGGTACAACCATAGTTGAAGGCATGCTGGCTTGTTCATCTGGAGGATTTGCACACCCTGTCACCCAGCACTCCCCTCCTAGATGTAGAACCAACAGAAATGTGTGCCTATGTGCACCAAGAAACATGTACAAGAAGGTTCAGAGACATGCTACAAATATTAGCCCCAAATGGAAACCACCCAAATTTTGAAAAAAATGGACAAATAATATACAGTAAACTAATACAGTGGAATATTATGCAGCAATGAAGATGAATTAACTACAGTCACATGCAATAGCATAAATGAATCTCAAAACTAATATTCAGTGAAAGAAGCCAGATACCAAAGAAGACATTCTGCATGTATAATGTTCAAAATCAAGAAACTTTAGAATTTGGGGATACATGCTTAGGTACTAAAGTTATTTTTTAAAAGTAAGGAAGCAATCACCATAAGACTCAAGGTAATGGTTATCTCTGAGCAGAGGGAGGGGATAATCACAGCCAAGGGGCACAGGAGAGCGTCCAGGGGCTACCCCTTTTCTTGACCTGGTTATGTGAATGTTTGCTCTGTAGGAAATCATTGGGCTGTACTTTTGTGTACATTTTTCTGAATGGATGTTATATTTTACAATAAGACAATTTCAAGAAAAGGAAATAATTTGCACATACCAGTATTTTGTTATCAGAAACAAATTACTTATGACATCACTGCGCCTGTCCCCACAACCTCTTTATCTTCTAAAATAGCAGGCATTCCAGTGACACTGTAACTTTAATAGGTCAGCCATCACTCATTAGGGGCACAAGGATCGATGTGGGGGACAGGGTCCCATTGACAAAAGTCTCTTTAAACAGGGTGGGCCAGGAAACCCTCGGGAGCTGAGAAGCCTTGAGACTCTGGGCCTCATCAGAAGCAGTTTCTGGAGTGATTGTGAGGTTTGGATGAATGAAGTAAGAATGTATCACATCTCTGCCCCCAACGTATGAAGTGGTTTACAAGTGTTAACCTTATTAATTTGCATGCAAGATTTGGTTTGCAGGAGGATATTTCACCAGTCTAGAAAGATTCTCTTCTGAGTCCCAGAGAGACACTGAATATTCATCTGTTACCTATCGGTTGCAAATGGCTCCCTCCAGGCCCTTTCCAGCTCCTGAGGGTTTCCTGGCACTCCCTTTTTACATTATGGATGCGAACAGGACTTCCTCTGTGTTAGAAGAACAGCCCTGACCTGTCATCAAGGGATCCAGCCTACAAACGCAGAAGGAAAAAGAAACACCAAAAATTTCTTTCCCTAGAACCTCCTTCCTTTTGGGGGTAAAAGTCTGCAACAAAGTCCACAAAAGACCACAGAACCTGAAGCTGCCCTCTGCCGCTGAGTTGGCAATACCCTATATCACATGCAAAATTGCAGCGTTCCAACATGGGCCATGGTGCTGAGAAGCCAAAACTGCACTCCAGCTGCCCTTTCATCTGCAAGAAATGCCAGGCTGGATGCTCTGGCAGGAAAAGCTGTCATCTCGTTTGGGTCTTGCGCCCAAGGAGACAATAGTCTGGGCTGTCCCAGACTTCCTCCCTCACACGAAGAGTTAACCACGACCACCCAGGAAATCCTCAGTTTCCTTCAGAGTGGTTGTTCCCCGCTTCTCCCCACACACTTTTTACATTGAGACTGTGTACTAACCTCTTAAATCCGAAAGAGGTCAGAGGCTACTTGGAGAGCATAGTTCTCCTGCAAAGCTGCTTGGGAAAGAGCTGAGCAGGGTGGGATGGGAACCTAGAGATCTGGGCCCAAGTCCTGCCTTTTGCACAGGACAGTTCTTAAGCCTCTCTCACCCTGAGTGTCCTCTTCTGTAAAAATGCCTGCTCTCCAACACAGCTATTGGGAGGATCAACCTGCAGTTTCCATCATTTTATTTTGTGCCCAAAATGTGCCACGGTGGGGAAAGTATGTTATTTCTGATATCGCTTTTAGTCTTCATAGCATCTCTAGGAGGAAGGGTGATCTAAGTATTCCCCTTTTTCGGATGGGGAAACTGAGGTACAGAGTGGTGAAATTCATTGCCCAACAGCACCTAACCCAGCCACATCTTAAATCTATTTTACCTCAGACCCCAGTAGTCACACAACCGCCTCTGGGTCGTGAGGGGTCAGGGAGTAATGCCTGGCAACAGAAGACACTACAACCCCTAGTTCCCAGTCCAAAGCTCTCTCCATCACCCAGGCAGCCACTGCCCGTGATGGATGGGACTCTCCACATAACTCAGGGCTAAGTTAGGCACCAGAGAATTCAGTCCAGCGCCAGGTGTCTCCGCTAGCGCTCATGCTTCCGCACCTGTGTACGGAGTGGGCACCAGACCTGCACTTACAATCCGCCAGCCAGCACGCAGGACCTGAGCGCGGGCGCTAGGTGAGCGGGAGCTAACTGTCCCCTCAGAGCCGCTGGCGCTGTCCCTGTGCTTCTAAAGTCCGTCTCTGCCGCGCCTAGCTCAGACACCTCGGGTGCCCGGGCAGTGCTCCACCCGCTCCAGCCGCCCAGAGACTCGCGTTCACCCCTCGAACCCCCTGCACCGCCCGGGGAAGCCGCGGCAGGACCGCTAGTGCGTACCAAGCGGCGAGGACTCCCTTTTATGTCCAGGAATGAGGCGCGCACCGCAGCCGCGCCCGCCGCCCAAACCAACTTCCCTGCGGCACGAAGGCAGCCGGTGCCACCCTCAGGCTGGGCCGCTTACCTGTCGTGGAGCGGGTCCAGGTGACAGCATGGAGAAGCGCGGTGACAGAAAGCAGCAGCAATAGGCACCGGCACGGCGCGTCCCTCCTGCGAGGAGTGGCCGAAGGAGAGAAGGTGAGGCGGGCGGAGGGGCCGGGGGGCGCCGGGGCGTGGGGGAAGCGAGTCCTACCTTGGCGCCATTTCGCAGGTCTGCGAGCCCCCTGAGGGCACCGGGCCGCCCAGCTCCGCGGACGGCGACCTGGCGCTGCGCGAGGGCCGCTCACCCTTCCTGACGGGAACAAAGACAGCGCTGGGCAGGGGCAGCGGCGGCGGCGGCGGCGGGCAGGATCCCGGCCCGGCCCGCGCCCTGAAACTCGACTCCGCCGCGCCCTGCGCCACTCCGCGCGCCGCGCCGCGCCGCGCCCCACCTCGGGCAGCGCCGCAGCGGCGCACTCACGCCCCGGGGCTCCCGGCCGCGCCGACAGCCTGCCCACGCCCCTTTCCCCTCAATGGACGCGCGCCCGCCGCTTCCACCCCGGCGGCCTTGTGTAACCGAGAGAAGCCCCGCGTCCGGGCTTGTCAGGGTCAGCGGGACATTGCTCCCTCCAGCCCTCACGTCTGGCCCTGTCCAGGCTGCCCCGCCGCCGACAACGAACTTTTTCACGGACCAATGGAATCCTCCGACCAGCCCAGGGGGGCTGGAATCGCGGTGATTTCCCTAAATGATGACGAAGAAACTGAGGCTCAGACACATAGAGCGAATGTCCCAAGGTCACACAGCTGGACTGGTATCCTGACTGCTGTGTTCCGCCCTGCACGCCTGACACACAGCTCCCTTGAATGCCCAGGAGTGGTCCCGTTTGGGGGTTATAAGTGATATATGTATAAATAAATGCAGCCAAGGGAATCCTAATAAAAACTTTAAACATATCTAATATTCCAAGGTTTTCCTCTTTATACCTTGTCTGCACCACCACCAGAATATAAGCTCCAAGAGGACAAGAATTTATATTTGTTTTGCTCTGTCTAAAATAGTGCCTGATAGTAGGAGAAGTCAATAAACATTGGATGAATGAAGAAACACACTTCTTAGGTGAGACATCGCTCCAGGCACTGTGATGACCCAAGAGAGATGAACCAGTCTCAGCCTCCAACAGTCATGGGTGGTGTACCTGGGGGGAGAGGGAACAGGGGGCCATCAGTTTCACCTGTACAGAGCTTAGCACAGGACCTGTCACTGGCTAAATCCACAAATGGTGGCTTTTTATTATTACAATTACCACCAGGCCCAGTAGTGTAAGATATATGTGGGAGAGGAGGCACCACTGAGATCTGGATGGTTCTGGACAGACCTGGGAGGCCCAGGGGCCTCTCTTCCTGATACACCAAGTAGTCACAGTGGGCCATGGCTCTGTGGTCAGTTTCTGGTTTTCATTTCTAGAGGGCGAGTCACCTCCTGCAATGACCCTCATTTCATAGATGAGGAAGCTGAGGTTTAAAATGTGCCCTATTGCAGTACCACTTTTCCAGGGCTGTTATGGGGATTGATCGTTATGGTAAAGCATTTAGCACAGGGCCTCAGACACAATCAAAAGTCAATAAATGTTAGCTACTATGTCCATCCCCAACCCATCTCTGCAGGGCTAACTCAAATTACCTTTTCACTTGGCAGGTGGTGACTCTGTACAGGTGGAATATATGGACTCTCAAAGCCACCGTTCCACATTAGGATCATTACTTCCCTTTTTTAGATGAAGAAATAAAAAGGCAGGCAAGGACAGGATTTGCCCAGCTTCACTCTGTAGCTAGGGCCAGAACTGGACTGGAATCCAGGCTCCTGATCTCCTGGCCAGAGCTTCCTTTGGAACCCTCACTGCCTCTGCTGGCATTAACCCTTTCATGCCTGAGTGCTCCTTATCTCCAATGCAATTTTGCTCTCAGGGGTAGGGAGTGGGTCTAATCCTCTTGTTAAATGACAAGTAGTATGACTGAGTGGTGAAGAGCCTGAGTGTTGGCATCTGTCATGCACTCAGGCTCTTCACGCCCTAGCTACAGAGTCAGTGTACAGAGTGCACAGTTCTCTGTCCACTGTAAACTGCTATATAGACGTGTCAGGTCTGCCATCAGTGCAGACAGTCTTCAGAAAAGAAACAAGCAAACAAACAATCAGCGTGGCCTGAGGAAGAAAGGAGAGGCTTCAATATGGTAGTGAAGTTAACCCAGGCTCTGGGGTCTGCAGAGGGTTTGGGGGGCAAATAGGTTGGAGGAGAGAAGCAGCCAAAACAGCTCTAGAGCTCAGATGGCCCCACATGGAACTAACACACAGGGCAGAGTACTTTCTAACAAAATGGTCCCCTTCAGGTTTCTTTCTTATTCTGTTCCTAATTTCTGTGGATATGAATTCTCTCCCACTTGCAGCCATGCTCTGCTGGACATACTTTATTTTATTATGAATTACTAACCATAAGGCATTTGCTTTCTTAGTTCTATATTTTTTAATGCTTATAAAGTACCACATCAGCTGGGAATATAATTGACTTTCTTAGAACTATAATTCTGTATTGCTTCGAAAGAGTCACATCAACTACAATTATATAACAGCTCTATTGTTCTGTTTGACATTTAAAACCAGAGGTTGTGAACTGGTGGCCATGGGCTCAATTTGGCCCACAGATACGTTTGGTTCAGACTGCCTGGTGTCAACCTCCAAATTAAATTACTTAGCAATACGTTTGATAATTAGTTAATTTTACATTAAAATCTGGATTTCTGGTGTCTTTTTAAATTTTTGGAAAACCTGGCAACATGGGGCCTGCATTCCTTGTGCTGGTGATTGATTTGTATCGAGAAAGGGGATGCTGCCTTCAGTCAAGGCCATGTTCTCCAGTCTATTGTGGTCCCCACCATCCCGATTGCTCCCCAACACCAAGGCTAAGAATCACTTGCCATTTATCATCACATATACACTTCTGCCTTTTCTCATAAGAAAAAAATGGAATAGATTGCTCATGTCTCTGTTAAAAATGGGGGGAAAGATATATAAATGGGGGGGCATGTTTCAAGAAAGATGTGGAAGAACATATTTCTACATGTTTCATATACAAATTAAGTATATCTACATTGGGAAAAAGTGAAAAGTAAAATGATGAAACAAACCTGGTCCCCCTCAGCTGTGCATGTTACCTGATGGATGAAGGAATAGCTACATTTTGATTGGTGGGCTTGATTGTGGTCCAATTTATCAGTCCAAGATCCAAATACATAAGGCAGTAGTTTCCTTTACTACTCTGGCAGGGAAGCCCTCTGTGCACGTTTCATATTTTGCTGGTTCTATGTAAGTATCTGCTAATATCCAGTTCACTGGAATATAAAGGTAAAAGTCCCCAAAGCACATTTCTTCTCTGAAATGACTAGAATTAGATGCACGTTGATATTGTTAATTTTGTACCTATTTCATCTGGGAAGCCAGACCAGGCTCCTAGGTAATCAGGGCTCTCATTTTAAAGTTGGGCCAGGAGGTGGGAACTGTGAACTCAGACTGATGGAGAACAGGGCGGGTGTCCGGCCTGGGAGCTGAAGGGGGACCAAATGGTCCCAGCTGCCTGTGTGGGAGGGATGGGGGCAGGATGCCAAGCCAGGCATTTTGCCTCCTGCCAGACTGTGTTTTGAGGGTTTAAGCGATTTCCTTCTATTCAATATGATATTGTAGAAATAGCCAAGAGGAAGTTTTGTGTCATACTGGAGCTGGTCTAAATTGTTTACCACAGCTTTAGGACAATCTGCGACATCGGGAGGTGTGGAGACATGAGGACCTATGTCCCAGATTTTCTAGAACTCAATTAAATTAATGGTCTGTTCCATTTTCCTATAAACCACCCAAGTGTCCCAGGAAACTCAGTCTCCAAAAGCATTCTCCAGACTGTCTCAAGCAGCTGGAAGGGGTACAAAAATCAGTGAGAAACCTCCCAGGTTCTGGTTTGGGATGAAGTTACCAAGCACATAGTGCAGGTCTTTCTGAACCTATTTCTTCAGGACGTGGGGATAACACCTCCCTTGTGCAGCTGTGGTGAGAAAGTTCACAGGAGACACTTGTATCCTCATCTGGTTTCAGGAGTAGAAAAAGCAGAATAGACCCAACTAGCTGACTGGAAAAGAATTTACTGGCATATCCAGAGAAAAGGGCTGCCTTTTGGGTAATCAAGAGAAAACAATGACAGTTCAATCCCACAACTGCCTTCTACCCAGGACGCTTTTGTTCCGATGAGCACCTTGATGTATTTGGATATGCAAAAAGGGACCGGGGCTGAGAAAAGCCAAGTTGTTCTGCATAAGAGATATGAAGACAAAAATCTGAGAGGACAAAAAAAAAAAGGTCGGGGGGGAGGGTGTCAGGCACCTCTTAGGGGCTACTGCCATCCCCTCTGCCTGTATCCTTCACATGCACTATAGGCAAGGTCATCCAGCTGCTAGCAACTGCTTCCCTTCACCTGAGCACTTTGTCTGCCTGCCGGACCCTGCTCTGCCTGCAGCATAGCAGACTGGAAGTGCTGGGGAATTAACTCTGACACCCAGCTGCTCTCAGCCAACGGCTGACTGGAGCTGATGGATAAAAATCTCAGTTCCCTTTTCCAATGGGTGGGAACTTCTAGACACCCAGAGTCAGTCCCTTGCCCCTTACCCACACTGAGCACCTCTCCCTTCCTGCCCCAGGGATGCTGCTGATGTCTGACACAGGGCGTAATTCACTCAGCCCCAGCAGCCCGGAAGGGCAATAGAAATAACACCTCATGAAGCCAATTTTTAGCCAATGGAAGCCAACAAATACATTTTTCCTCCTTCTTCTCCCAGATGCACTGTCCTGAGAAAGTCACTTATAAGGCATCTGAGAGATGCTCTCACAAGACTGAGTAATCAATCATCTAATGCCTTTCATTGGTTATTCCTCTTTCCCTGCCTCACTCCCCTTTTCTCTACTTCTGCTCCCTAGAATTTTACTCCCTAATACCAAAGAGGCACCTAAGACTAACACTTGAGTGGCCCAGGATAAGATAGGTGGTGGAGTTTCTCTCCCTCACTCGTGACCTTAACAGGGTTTCCAGAATAATTGTCGCTTCTAATTCACCAGGTCCAATTAGCATGATGTTACCAACGTAGGGGACCAGCATGATCTGTGGCACATTAAGATGACAAAGTTCTTATGGACTATATTATAACAGGAAACAGGAGAGTTAACATAGCTCTGGGATCAAAAAGTGAAAATGGCCTATTCCACTTGCCATATGAAAGCAAAGTGGTTGCAGTTTTTCCCCTGATAGAGACTGTGACTGCGTTTGCCAGATCATGGTGCATCACAAGTGTCAAAGGTCGTGATGGTATATTCCAGATATCACATCTGGCACGGCAGCTGCAGTTGAGGCCAAGTTCATGGCAATCCACTATTACCCACCACAATCCATTTGGCTTTTGCAAGGGCCATACAAGTGAATTAGTGGAAATATAATGGAACCAACCAACCCTTCACTATTTACGTGTTAATGGTGGCTCTAAAATCTGCAATACTTCTGGGACGTGGTTTTGCTTCTGATCTACTCTCAGAGATGGAAAAAGGGAGGTAGTTTCAAGGACTTTCACTTGACCTTTCTATAAGCCAAGTAGCTGATATAAGGGTTTTGCCGAAGCTAAGTATATTTGCCCCAATTATACATTTGAGCAAAGGTCTAAACAAGTCTAGAAAGCACAAGTAAATTATATGTACAGGTCACATGTCATCTACCAGACTCCCATGACACCTACCACTTTGCACCAACACCCCTGCTTCAGCTCACACTTCTAGCTCTAGTGTTGGTTTCCTACAACCAATAAACAGAGAAGGAAAGAACTCAGGCTTCTTCACAGATGAGTTAGTGTGATATGTTGGGGCTAGTTAAAAATGGATGTTGCTGTGCTATAGTCCTTTCAGGGATGGCCCCAAAGGACAGTGAGAAGAGAATTCCTTCCAGTGGGTAGAGCTATGAGTGGTACACTTGGTCAACCCCTTTGATGGAGGCAGAAGTGGTTTGGGTTACAAATACAGTCGTCCGTATCCATGTGTTTTGCATCTGCAGGTACGGAAGGCTGGCTATATTCATTATGCTATGCCTTTTTATAGATGAGACTTGAGTATCCACAGATTTTGGTATCTGCGGGGGCTCCTGCAACCAATCCTCCATGGACACAGAGTGACAAGTATATACTCAGATGCCCGAGCAGCGGACAAATGTCTGGGATGTTGGCCAGGGGCCTGAAGATAGGATTGGATTATCAGGGACAATGAGATCTAAGGAAGTATTATGTGATTACCTTAGGAATGGGCACAAAATGTGTTGGTCTTTGTGTCTCACAATGCTCACTAGAGAGCATCCATCACAGAGGAGACATGCAACAACCAGGTGGACAGAATGACTCATCCTGTGGATGCCAGCTAGCCTCTCTCTCCTTGGCTACCCCAGGGCTGACACGGTGGAGCCTTAAAAAGAGTGACAACGATAGCCAGGGTAAATGACAGACAAAGACCCAACAAAATGGGCTCCATCCTTCTAAAGCAGATCTACCTCCTGACACTGGGGAATGTCCAACCTGCCACCTGCAGACTGACACTGAGCCCTCAATATGGCACCATTCCTCAAAGAGACCACCCAACCAGTGGATGACAAGTTGATTTCTTCAGACCCCTTCCTCACCAGCCAGCATCTGTACCTATCTGAATATGGGCTTGCCTTCCCTGACCAAGTGTCTTTGCCAGCACCACCATTCAAAGAGTAGGATGCTTGATTTTATCAATGTAGTGTCTCATACAATATCATCTCAGATGAAGGGAACCATTTATGGCAAAAGAGGTGTGAAAATAGGTGAATGACCAAGGAACCCACTGGTTTTAGCATTACCACATCACCCAGAAGCAGCTAGCTTAATACAGTGGTGGAAGGGCCTGTTAAAGGCTCAGCTAAGGCATCAATTTAGAGACAGTACAGCGCAGGGGTGTGGCACTCTCCTCCAGAACATGGAACCCATGGTCAGCATGTGGTGCTGTGTCCCCTTTAGCTAGAATTGAGCTTTCCTGTTCAAAGATAACCCCCACTATGATGCATTTGCAGTTTCCAGCTTAGACAGACTGTCACGACCCCTCTTGGATCGATTTTCGCATTCGCCACACCCTTGAAAGAGCAAGAGATCATGCATTCCATTGAGGTAAGGCCTTCTGTTAGAATCCAAGATTTTAGAAACAAAGCAGCCCAGAACTGGAAGCGACCTTGTGCCTAATCCCAAACCCAACCCAATCAGTCTCTGCTGTGCAAATTTAAAGAAATAAGACAACCAGAGGAGTCCCTGCATGCCATTTGGCTAGAGGATGAAATTAAAAAACCCACTAAATAGGTTTCATGACCTACATATGGGCCACAACCCATATTAGAGTGTGATTGTTTCAAAACTCTTGGTCAGCACCAGTGGTGGGAACACGGAGTGAATCTCACTGTAAGGATCATTTGCTCTCACCCACACAGCTTGACTTAGTAAATCGCAGGGCTAAAGTGAAAGCCCCAGTGACTTCTGATGAGCTAAACTCATCTTGCTCTGTCTCCCAAAGAGATGCCCGAAGAGAGACAAGCAATTGTGCATCACTGAGGCCCGCAGTTTTCACTGGGCGCTGCTCTGAGCCAGGCGGCCCCGTGAGTTTTGCATTTCCCCACCATGAGAATGGGTAGACCCGAATATTCAAAAGCTCTTGCAACACAGTGGACAATGCTACTAGCCACCACCGTGGGAGAGGGGTGGGGCGGGGCTGAGGACCCTGAATTTGGCTGGAAGGCCTTAAAAGAGTATTTTTCACCTTCTCTGAACCGCAGCCTTGGCACCTATGTAGGAAGGGCTGCCTAGTTCTCCAAATCCATCCCCAACTTCCCGGTCACCATGTGGAGGCAGGCCAGGTTCTAATATGGCGGAAGAAGTGCAGGACTAGATGGCACCTGGGAGGCGGACAGCAGGGCCAGGCTCAAGGGGTAGGGCTGTGACACTGGCTGGGGGGACAACCAGCCTTTGACACCTCCTGACCACTAAAGTCAGTCACAAACTAAATGACCTAGTCCCTTCTTCCAACTACGTCCTTTAATATTTTTACCACATGCTTAACAACCGTCATATCAACATATTACTTTAAATGGTTAAAAAGACACCACTTTCAGAAAATATGGCCCTCCCCGGGCCTCTCCATGGACAGTCCCTCTTTATCTTGGTTTACATTTTTCCTACTTCCTGGATTTTGTGACTCAGTGTTCTCACATGTAGAGCCCTTGAGAACAGCACCACACTCTCTCTGCAGGACCCCAGTGACATCAAGGATTCAGACACCACTTCCCAACCCTCCCCACACCGCTCTGGCCAGGGATCCCATTCTTAATGACTCATGAGATTTCATATATTTTCCCATCAGAAAGCTGACAAAATAATACAGTGGCTTGCTCTGGTCCAAACGGGTCTGTGCTCTTATAATTTAAACAAGATTAAGATGACCTGCAAATGTAGGAACCTTCTTAGCTTCCTCACCACTTATGTCATCATCACGACAACCCTGGAGGTGGTAGGGCACATCTTATTATCCCTTTCAGGGATGAGAAAACTGAAGCTCAGAAGGATTAAGCAGCTGACTTTTTCAAGGCCAGTAGGTTACTGAAGGGTAAAGCTGGAACTTGAACCTGGGTCTTCTGGCCTCCCATTCATATTCTGTTCACATCCCACTGTCCTCCACCACCTCAGTTAGGCACACAGGCTTTTTTCAGAATTCCATTCACCTACCTTGTTATCCAGGGGATACACGGAAAGACAACTGGGAGTGTCTCACCTTCCGGGGAGACTCTGCAGGAGTCTAGTGGGACTTCAGCAGGAGATGCAAGATTCTAGAAGTGAGTCTGGGGAAATCCCAACACGCAGTCTTCACCACCTCGACATTTATGCTTCACAGGTAATATTTGCCAAGAGGAACAATTGCTGTTGTGGGTGCCTTGCTGTTTGGTGGGAGTTGGCCCTTCAGACCCCCAGTTCCGATAGATGGCTGTGGCTTGTGAATGAAGAGGAAAGATGAGGGATGGCATTGGAGTCTTTGGCAAGATAAGACCATGTCTGAGAAGGAAGCAGCACATGACAAGTAGCCAGCAATGCAGATGCAGAGCCATGGAACGAGAGACCTGGGTAGATCTCCGTAAGAGCTCCAGGGCTGTGGCTGTTTTGTGAAGGAGCACGTAGCCTCTTCACTTCAGAAATTCCTGAAAGTACTCAAGTATTAAGCCCAGGGAAGCAGCTGATGGTTATACTGATCACAGGAATAATCAAGAAAAAGTTAAACTGTGCTTTGTGGCTTCTTTTTAGAAAATTCCAAAAGTGTAAAACATGTTACAAAAGACTCTCATCAAAAACAAATAGAATAAAAATTAACTTCTTTTAATTAAAAAGGGCAAGCTTTAATAACTTAGAAAACTATTAGAACAGCTCTTTGCCCAAATTTTTACATACATGTGTTACAAGGGATTTTTTTGAAGCCAAATTTCCTCTTTTATGTTTGTGAACCTCATGAAATGGAACACCTACCTTCTTCAAAAGATATTTTGAAGCCATAAAAATGTTCATACACTCTGACTCCATAATCCCCTTCTGGGAAGCTAGCCTAAGAAAATACCCTGAAATATGGGAAAAGCCATATGCATAAAAATACTCATCAAAGAGCTGCTTAGCAAAAAGCTGGAAGCAGCCCAAATATTCAAAAAGCGGGGGGAGGATGATAAAGTAAATCACGGTATAATCCTTGAAGAAATATTCTATAACCATTAAAAATGATGGTATGAAGTTTATGAAGGATCAGAGAAAATATTTATGATAAAGTATTAGGGTCAAAAAGCCTGGAAAAATATTTGCACATACATGATTTATAAAAACAGGAAGGGAACATAAAAATAATAGTTGTCGCTATGTCAATGTGGTGGGCTTATGGATTTCTACCTTGTTTTTAAATTTGTCTAATAGTATTATACATCTACTTAAAAAAAAAGTTCAGCCTTTAAAAAAAGCAATAGATGCTACAAATGCTTTAAGTGGGAAGAAACATCATTAGTAGATGTTGGGGGGTAAGTTGAGAAACTGCTCATCTTCCTGCCCAAATTACTAAGTGTCTTTAGAATGGTTTCATGTTGTATGAAATAAATGTAAAATGTAGGCAAAAAGCATATATAAAAATGTAGCTTCATTTAAGGCACCCAAAAATCCAAATTATATTATTGCAGAAAATATTCAGGGTTTAAAGTTTCTCTTCCTTCTGTGTTTTCAAGTTGCTGTGGATCCACTTATAAGGGTCTTCTTGTCAAGGGCCCTGGAACGAAACTTAGTATCTCTCTACAGTTTTTATTTCATCTGCTGCCTCATTATGCCATGATCGATTGGATATGGGTGTTGGGTTTAGAAAACAAATCTCATTTTCTCCCTCCACCACCCAAGACACTTAGAGTCATGGGAGAACTGGGAGGAAACTCCAGAGCATTTAGGTAGAAATCTCCTTGGCAGGAGTACATGTCTCCGTGAGGTGGGGGTGGTTGGGGTCAGAATCCCAGACATGTTATGTCATTGTGAACCCAGAGTCAAAGTTCCACTTAGGGGCAAAACAAGGCCAATTTACGAAAGTGAAAAAAGAATCACAAATCCAAATCACATCCCTGGGAAAATGCAAACCAGAAATGGAAAAAATCAAAGGAACATGGTTCTCAACATAATAAAAATAAAGGGGAGGGCATAGAGGCACCTGCTCCAGTATCTATCGTTGCCAAACAAACTACCCTAAAATTTAGCAGCTTAAAACAAAAACCATTTAATTGTATTTCACGACTTTATGGGTCAGGAATTCAGGCAAAGCTCAGCTGGGATATGCTTTTGCTCTTCATGGCATCTGAGGGCACACAGTGGTACTCAGCCAGCAAATGAGTCTAGAGAGTTCAATGATTCCTGCACACACCTGATGCCTGGGGAGGCTGGCGGGCTGGGCTGGGCTGGGCTGGATCTGTCAACTGCAGATCCCACACCCGGCCTCTCCAGCACGGCCATCTTCTCGGCATGTTGGAGCTCTTATGTGGTAGCTGGCATCGCCCAGAGCAAGCATTCAGAGAGACCTAGACCAAAGCTACAAGGCTTCTTGCAAACTAGCTGGAAATTCCAGAACATCACCTCAGCCATGTATTATTGGTTGAATAATCACTAAGGCTATCCCAGGCTCAAGGTTGTGGGGGTGGAATTAGTCTCTGCCTTACAATGGGAGAGACAGCGAAGAATTGTCATCAGCTCTAGCCTACCATCAAAGCATCATTTTACACACATTAAATAGGAGGGAAATTGCAGGGAGGAGGCAGTGCAAAGACGTGGAGATGGAGTTTGTGTGGTGGTGATGATAAAAATTGATTTAACACTTTGAGAAGACACCTTGTCAACATGCACAGAATACAAAAAACCATTCATCCACTTTGGATCCCTATCTCACTCCTGGGCATCTATCTACCTTAAAGAAATAATTTTACCAGAGATATGAAAGATTTATTATCTATCAGAGTGACAAAAATACACAAAACCTAAGGGTTCAACAGTAGGCTTAACATCACTCTCCAATAGTAAGTAGCTATTAAGAATGTTAATTATGAAAGTTTTGTACAGAAACTTAGAAAACATTTACAGAGTGGTGTTAAACAGGAAAAAAACACCAAACGTTATATGCATGTAAACAGGGATCAAAGGGGAACAGATAGGAATAAAAATAGTTTATTACTTATTATTTATTTATCATGATTATTATTATTTATTAGGGTAATGACTTTAGGATGAGTCTTCTTGTTAGTTTTTTTCTTTAAAATACAAGGAACAGAGAAACATGTTGAAAACACCATGGGGAATGCAAGCAGCAAACTCCAATCAGTGTGAGACACTAACTCTACAGGATGAATGACTAGTCGTCTTCAATAAATAAATTACAAGGGAAAAAACAAGAGGAAGGGTAACCTAGAAGTTTAAAGAGACTTGAGAGTTGTCAACCCTCTGGAATAATTGGGCACCATTTCAGTCCTAATCCAAATAAATGAACTGTAATGACAATATTTGAGAGACATTAGGAGAAAGATGAACACTCTAATTCAAAAAGACTCATGCACCCCAATGTTCATAGCAGCACTGTTTACAATAGCCAAGACATAGAAGCAACCTAAATATCCATCAACAGATGACTGGATAAAGAAGATGTGCTATATATATATACCCAGTGGAATATTCCTCAGTGGCAAAAAAGAATGAAATAATGCCATCTGCAGCAACATGGACCTGGTGATGGTCATACTAAGTGAGGTCAGACAGCGAAAGACAAATATCATATGCTGTCACCTATATGTGGAATTTGAAAAAATGATACACATGAATGTATTTACAAAACAGAAATAGACTCACAGACATAGAAAACAAACTTATGGTTAACAAAAGGATAAAAGGATACATTAGGAGTTTGGGATTAATAGATATACACTACTATATATAAAAATAGATAAACAAAAAGGTCCTATTATATAGCACAGGAAACTATATTCAGTATCTTGTAATAACCTATAATGGAAAAGAATCTCAGAAAGAACATATATATATGTATGTATCTGAATCACTATACGATACACCAGAAACTAACACAACATTGTAAATCAACTATACTACAATAAAGAAAAAAACAGAGAGACATTAGGGGAAATTTGAACTCAAGGCTTTTGCTCATCTTAAGGAATTATTGTTTATCTTGTTAAAGATGGTAATGGTATTGTGGATACTTTTAAAAGTCCTTATCTTTTAGAGATAAATATAAAAATGTTTACAGATTAAATGATATGATGTCTGGGATTTGCTCTCCAAAAATATGGAGGACTGGAAACAGTGGCTGGGTGAAGATAAAAGGAGATAAGGAGTTAGTTGGTAGTTGGGAGTAGGGGAGGTATTATATTGTTCTCTTCTGTATTTTTTCAAAAGTTTCCATAATAAAAAGGTGTTTGTGTTCAATGTCCTTTAAGGTTGCTGAATGAAGGGGCAGCTAGGCCGTGACTTGGAGGGATGAATGGGATGATGGTGTGGAAAGGATGTACGAGGACCCTGGGGACAAGGAAAGCCTGAACCAGGGGAGCAGCGGGGGTCTTAGAAACCTAAACAGGTTCTGGCAGATGGGGGACCTGACCCTGGTCCCAGGCAGGCTGCTTCTTTGAGCCCTGTGCCGTCTCAAAGTCTCAGCTTCCTCAACCATTAACCAAGGGCAAAGATCTTCCCTTTCACAGTATTTTGAAGCTCCACTGAGACCCACCAGTGAAGCTTGTTTGACACCTTAAAGATTCTGGTACCATCTTCCAAAGTGTGCATGTGTGTTGGGAGGGGTGGGTTCCCCATAGCACCAAGCAATTCTCTGACCCTGGCTGGGTGTCCTACAATTCAACCCAATTCTGACGCTACCCAGAGAGAGCATCAGAGCACACAGTTAAGAGTTTAGTCCTACAAGACTGCCCCTCCACCCACTTCAGACCCCAGTTGCAACTCCATGCGGTTACTTGCGCCTCTGACCGACTGGCTATAGATCAAAGGGCCAACAAACCTTTCTCCTTGGGTTCAGTTAATTTGATAGAGCAGCTGACAGAACTCATGATTTTACTTACCAGGTTATTATAAGAGGCTATAACTCAGGAACAGGCAAGTGGAAGGGAAGCATAGGGCAGGGTTAAGGGGAGAGGACGCCAAGCTCAGAGCTGCCGTGTCCTCTGGAGAGCACCATTCTCCCCACATCTCCACATGTTCACCAACTCTGAAGCTCTCTGAAGCCCATTCTTTTGGGTTTTTATGGAGACATCAAATATAGACACCGTTGATTAAATCATCATCTGTGGGCAACTGAACTGGACCTCCAGCCCCTCTCCCCTCTCCAGAGGTCTGGAGGCAGGACCGAAAATTCCAACCCTCTGATCACCTGGTTGCTTTCACTGGCAACCAGTCCCCATTCTTAGGTGCTGGTCTAAAAGTCACCTCATTAACATGACACAAGACACCTTTATCCCTCTCAGCACAGGAATTCTGAAGGTTTTAGGAGCTCTGTGCCAGAAATGGAGATGAAGACCAAATACATATATATTATAAACATCGTAGCCTGTTCTGGGCAGAAAGGTTGTTGGGTAGTGTGTATACATTGGGAGCAGCATAAGGCAGAAGCTCCGCCCACGCTTGGCCGGGTCACCCAGGGCTCTGGCCTGTCCTGGTCTGTGAGAGGACACGTGGTGACCTCAGCTGCTGCTGATTGCTGGTGAGGGCACAGAAAGGGAGGAGAAGCCAGAAACCAGAGACCCTTGTCATCTACCACCTGACAGCAAGTCCTGGGAGCAGGGAGAGGAGAGCAGTCCTGTCCTTGGCCTTTAGCTACAGAGGCCTCAGAAGTGGACAAGGTCATGAACTGTTTCCAAGCCCGGCACAGGGGTCCAGGTGGGAGGGGCAGGGAGGAGCTGCCTTGAGCAGGAGGGAGCAAGCAGTGGTTGTCACAGGGAGGACACAGGCTTGTCTCCTTCCTCCGCTTTCCCAAGGAAGAAGGGGACAAGCCTTGCTTTAAATGCCAGCTGTACCACCTTGGGCAAGTCACTCCACCTCCTTGACCAGAAGGGTGTCCTCTACAAGGTGGAGACAGTAATCCCTGTCTCACAGGGCTATTAAGTGGCTGGAACTAGGTCGGCAGCAGAAGACCTTTAACAAATAGGAGTTCTATCCCCACTCATCACTCCTCTGATCAGAGCTCCAGGCAGTAGCTGTCTCTGGATTCTAAGCAAGGGTCTCACTTCATGGAGATATTTTAGATTCAGAACCATCATTATTAGGAGAAAGGCAGTGGGAGTTCACCAAGCAGGGGTTTCTCAGTCCTGGCCACCACTGGCGTCACCTGGGGACTTTCAAAACCACTTATGTCTGATCCCACCCCCAGAGATTATGATGTGCTTGATCTGGGATGTGGCCAGGAGCAAACAGATTTTTAGAAGCTTCCCCAAGGGACTCCAGTGGGCAGCCAGGGCTGAGAATTCCTGTCACGGGGGCTTGTAATACTCCCGATAAAGATCAAGTGAATGAATAAAATCAGCTTTTTTCTTATTGCACTTTAGGGCCAAGTGCAGCTGAATGGGGGTCTTGGGGTCCAAATATTTGGGAAATTAAAGAAAAATTTAACCTCTCAGACACTAGGGTCAACTCTGGAATGCTGTCACGTGTTTAAAGCTTGGAGATTTTGCCAAGCCTGGTTTAAGTTTGCTTTTTTTACAACATGATAAATAGCTGTGTGTTGGTTTTCCCCCCTCGCTGTTATTTTTGCAATGACCCTTATTCAAAGCCTTGAAAAATTTGATGTGCCATATCCCTCTGATATACCCATCTGAGAATGAATTAGAAAATATTTGAAATAGATTGGGGGAAAAATGCCACTTGGTACTACAAGGATTGAGGGTCTACAGAAAGATGCCTTTCAGAATAAATGTCAGGCATTCTTTTTGGGTGAATAAGTCCCTACAGAGGTCCCATCAAGACTGGTCAGTTCATCCCTCAGTTCGACTCATAACTGCTCATTGATTCTGTGTAAGGCATTCTGGAATGGTGTTGGGGCTCCAGCACATGCAGGAATGACATGGAAACCCTTGGTCCAGTCCTGGGAAATTGATGCTTTCTCTCCTTTCACAAACCAGAGGGATCTGGCAGTGTTCTCTCAGACCTTGGTCTTTTACTCTTAGAATCCTTGTGTCCCCTGAGATCTAATGAGCAAGGGTTATAGAGGAGGAAGGAAGACACAGTGCAGTGGTTCTCAAAGTGTGGTCCCTGGATCAATAGCATCAGTGTCCCTAGGAACTTGTTAGAGGTGCAAATTCTCCTGCCCACACAGCAGACATACCGAATCACAAATTCTGGGGTGGGGCCCAGCCATCAGTGTTTTCACCAACCTTCCAAGAGATTCTGATCCACTGGAGTTGAGAGAATGATGGACAAAGAGCACAGACGGAACATGAACAGACTTTGTTTTAAATGCCAGCTCCTTGGGTAAGTCGCTCCACCTCTCTGATCCTCTGTGTCCTCATCTGTAAAATTAGAATGATAATAGCACCTATCTCTGCAGGATTGTTGGAGGGTTAAGGGAAGGAATGCGAGTAGTGTGTTTAGCACTGTCTTTGCAGGGCTGGGATGCGGGTGAGGCAAATGAGGCACAACGGTCTTGTGGGTACCTCCTTAAATTCTGCATCCAGAGAGGGTTCACTCACCTCACTCTGATCCCAGCCCTGGTTCTCGATTTTCCAAAAGTGCTCAGTAAAGGGCTGTGTGGCTCTTTCATGTTATTGAGGGATCCTTCATCTCTGGGGACTTGACCAGGCAAAGTTCCGGAACCAAAGTCTTTAGACAGTTTGGTGTGGATGAAAGAGCTCTGGCTCTGGAATTTCCAGGCCAGGATCCGAACTCTAGGAGCGCCAGCCAAGCACAGCGGTGCAGAGCGGAGGCGGGGCGAGCCCAGCGCCCCGAGACAGGCTCCTTTGGCTGGGCAGGGCTGCTTCTTTCAGGTTTCCTTCTTTCTGGGGGAAGTAGAGTTTGGACTCTCTCCCATCTGTGATCACTGTATTTTCTCTGTCAGTAGATACCAAAGCATTTAACAAAATCCAACATCCATTCCTGATTAAAACTCTCAGCAAACTAAGAATTGAAGGGGAGTGGAGGAGGACTTCCTCTTTCTGTCAAAGGGCACCCACAAACCCCGCTGCTAACATCTTACTTAATGTGAGAAGCCCCTTTCTACCTAGGATCAGGAACAAGAGAAGGATGTCCACTCTCACTGCTATGATGTACCAGAGGTTGCAGTTAGCTCGTTAAGGCAAGAAAAAGAAACAAAAGGCATCCACATTGGAAAAGAAGTAAAATTGCCTTTATGCATAGATGACATGACTGTCTATAGAGAAACTCTGATGGGATCTACAGTAAACCTATTAAAACGAAGTGATTTTAGTGAGGTCGCAGGATACCAAATCAATGTCCAAAAGTCAATTTTATTTCTAAACACTAGCAATAAAAATTGGAATTAGAAATTTAAAAATAATGTCTTTTATGATAGCATACAAATGTGAAATACTTAGATATAAATTTGCAAAAGATGTGAACGACCTGTGCTGAAAACTATAAAACATTGCTGAGTAAAATTCAATAAGGGGGGAAGGTATAGCTCAGGTGGTAGAGCACATGCTTAGCAAGCAGGTGGTCCTGGGGTTCAATCCCTAGTACCTCCTCCAAAAATAAATAAGCCTAATTACCTCCCCCCTGCCAAAACTAAATGATACAGTAATAAGTAAGTGAAATATTAAAAGGACACTATGAACTCATCTACAAAACAGAAACAGACTCGCAGACATAGTAAACAATCTTATGGTTACCAGGGAAGGGATAAATTTGGCAGTTTGAGACACGCAAATGTTAGCCACTATCTATGAAAATAGATTTTTTTAAAAGTTTCTGCTGTATAGCACAGGGAACTACGTTCAATATCTTGTCATAACCTTTAATGAAAGAAAATAAGAAGATGAATATATGTATGCATATGCGTGACTGGGACATTGTGCTGTACACCAGAAATGGACACATTGTAACTGATCATACAATTTTTAAAAAAGATCCAAATAAATGGAGCAACATCCTATTACCTAATCCAGGGGCACAAAAAATTTACCCCTGTATCTTCTTACCAGAGTCTGATAGTTTTGATTCATTTTGAGTTAGTTTTTGTATAAGGTGTGAGGCAGGAGACCAATTTTACTCTTTTGCATGAGGATATCCAGTTGTCCTAATACCATTTGGTGAAGACCCTGTTTTTTTACCCCCATTGAGTGGCCTTGGACCATGGCAGAAAAATCTAGTAATGATAAATGTGAGGGTTTCTTCCCAGATTCTCAAATTCTGTCCTGTTGTGTATATGTCTGTCTTTATTCAAGTACCACACAGTCTTGATTGCTGTAGATTTGTAGTAAATTTTGGAATTATGAAGTTTGAGTCCTTCAGCTTTATTCTTCTTTTTCAAGATTGTTTTGGTGACTCAATTTGGACAGCTAATTTTTGACAAAGCTGTAAAGGCAGAGTAGTGGAGAAAGCATAGTCTTTTCAACAAACAGAGTTCTGGAACAATTGGATATCCATATCTCTTGATTTTTTACTCTTCTCCCCATGACCTCTGCTTTTGGCTCAACTCCTATTTTATGAAATGCTTACATTTTTCTAGAGGCCTTTTTCTTATTCCTTTTCAAAAACATAAATTTAATCAAGTGTGATTAAATTTAAATCTTCCTGTTCTGTGCTTTCTCTTTTCACAGGCTATGCCTTACCTCTCTGTTCATAGACTATTTCTGAAATCTGGGAATGTCAGCAGCTTAAAGGGGAAAATTGATGGGAGTCAAGGAGGCAGCCCATGAATCTGTTCTCTGTGCTTCTCCCAGACAATGGCCTTCCCTCCCACTGGCCAGCTCTAGGGAAGGGCCTGAGTAGCCAGAGCTACAAGGATTTGGGCACCTGCAGGGCTATCCGGCATTGGGCAACCTCTCTCACTTGGTTTCTGCAGGAGTCAGGGCCTCCTCACATCCCTAGCTACTTTGTCCATTAGCATAACATGCCTTTATGACATAAATCAAGTATCTAGTGCACACAGATGTCCAGCTAAGCTGTGCAAACAGGCCTCAGAGGCCCTGATTTGGCCACTGGCAGGGCAGGAAGTACCAGCAGAGCTCCGTGCGGCCCAGAATTCTCCCAGTGTGGCCCCTGGTCCAGCAGTATCAGCATCACCCAGGAACTTGCTAGACATCAAACTCTCAGACTGATTGAATCAGAACCTCTGGGACGGGGCCCAGCAATTTGGGTTTTATCCAGCCCTTCAGGTGACTCGGATGCACCTGGGCAGTTAAGGCGCTTGTCTTTTGGCACTAAATTATCAAGCTTTAATGTCCTGCTTCTGCCATTTGCTAACTGTTACTTAAAATCTCTGGGTATCAGTCTCCTCATCTATACAATGGAGTTGATAAAGGTACCAGCCTCCTAAGGGCTCGTGTGCAAATTAATGCAATGATCCATCTAAATTACTTAGGAGACACTTAATAGTCATAAGCTTATAAATATGAATATCACTTGCCTTCTCTGCTTATGAAAATTCATCGTCATGTGTAATAGTCATATAACTATTTCTCAAAGAAATTTATATATGATGGACCTATTTATTTTGATAAGAAGCAATGTAAGTATTATCATCATCTCCATTGCCCACTTGTAGAAACCAAAGCCCAATGTACCATCCTTCCAGGGTGACAGTGAGACATAAATCCCTTCTGACTTGAACATCTGTGTATTTTTGTCACATCATGAGTTCTCAGAGTGCAGGACTGCAATCTTAGTTGACACAAGATTAACTGTTTTAATTGAGGTACCTGTATTTGTCTACTCCAAGAAGAAAGATGAGGTTAATGGTGATGCTGTTAGTTATATATAAAGTGCTTTGCAGGACCCAGCTTAGTACCTTACTCACCCCTGCTCCCTGAGAGTCCTCATTTTTGAAAGGGGAGAGGCTGTTTGGTGGGGTGGGAGAGGCCAACTCAGCTCCAACTTCTGGCTCCAACATTTCTTAGCTGAGTGTGTGACCTTGAACAAGGCGCTTGCCTCTTAGAACTTCTTTTTCCTCTTCTGAAAGATGGGGTATTATCCATGCCCTGCCCAGCTCCCAGAACAGCCTTGGGTCTCAAATGAGATAATAGTTGTGGAAGCACTTTG
Organism: Camelus ferus; assembly: GCF_009834535.1. Taxonomy (NCBI): domain Eukaryota; kingdom Metazoa; phylum Chordata; class Mammalia; order Artiodactyla; family Camelidae; genus Camelus; species Camelus ferus. Next base: position 46,605,433 of record NC_045699.1, on the reverse strand, counting down.
CAAACTGTAAAGTGTATGCACAAGCATGGAATTGGAAGTCACAGAGGTGGTGAGGGCAGTTTGCTGAAGACAAATACCGCCACCCCACCCGCAACCAGCCCCCCGCTGGCTCTCAGCAGTCCTGTGGTCTGGCAAGGCCACAGTACTGTGCAGCTGGTGGGAGGTAGGTGGGGATGGGTGGAGAATTAGTCAGGATGTGTGGTCTGACCCATGTCAGGGAGCAGCCTGCCACGGCAGGGGGAGCTCAGAGACCCTGCCAGGCAGAGCCACAGGCCTGTGCCATCACAGGTATAAGCCATCAGCTCAGAAATACCCACCGCTGGCCTGCTTCCTGGTTAACCACGGGCGCTCTGGAGTCAGGCCCAAGGAATCACTTGAAGCGAAACAAGATCCTGTCCCAGCTGCCAGTTCACAAGAAGACTGTGGCTCAGACCCTCACTTCCTGGGGCCTTAATTCTACAATACAAGCCAACACAAGGGGACTGGTTCTCAACTAGCCCACTACCTCTATTATTTTCCCTCCTACATCGAGTGCTTGCATCCAGAAATCTTCCCTGCCAGTACCTTTTCCTAAGTGACGACAAATGTGTTTGCCATTTTTGCAGTATTCAGAGACACAAACTGAGAATCCAGGAGACTACTCCTAGCAGTGGAGGGTGGAGCTGGGGAACCAGCCTGTCTGGATTGGATCCTGGCTGGCTGTGTGGCCTTAGGCAGCTTGCTTAGCCCCTTTGAGCCTCAGTTTCTCCACCTGCAAAATGGGGATGATAAGCCTCCCCATCTTACCAGGTTGAAGGTTAGTGGGATGATGCGGGTCAAAGGCTTCGCCCTGCTCCTGGCAGAGGAGACACTCTGTGAGAAGCTGTCATTATCTTCTCCAGCAACACCAGGGTACAGAGGGACCACACTGAGCTGACTTCAGGGAAACGCTGAGACCCCTGAATGGTCAGGAGCCTGTAAGCCCTCGCACAGGGGCTACAGACTGTTTCTTATAGGCTTTTGAAAGAACTGGAAATAGTCTGAGGACCCCCAGCAGCCAGGGGCCTCCAGCCTGGGAACCACTGCCCCGGAGTCATAATGTTTCTTCCATCTCTGACAACACCTCAGCTCTACTGAAGATCAGCCAAACCTCTTAAAAGAAATCCACGTCCTCAGTGGCAGCTGGACCTGTGGTGAGTCCAAGGCAGACCCCAGGAGGGGCAGCCACAGCCCAGAGTCCTGCCTCCCAGGAGCGGGGGCCCTGGACAAGTGGGGCACATCAGAGGTAAGTTTGAAGCCTCCTGTTCAGAGTGTCTGGGAACTGAACCTCCACACCCTCTCCCACCTCTGTGATCTAAACAGACCAAGAGAGAAGGAAGTGGTTATTTCAAAGGCTGGGCGAGCCCCCTTTGCAAAGGGGCCTGCGTCTTGAGTTCCCCAAGGACTTGCTGAGAGAGAGAACTTTGCCTGTTTCCTTGCCTTCGTTTCCTCCTTCTGCTCCTTGCAGGCCTGTTCTAAATATATATCCTAGAGGTCAAGATATGAGATGGCAAGAAGCAGTAACTAGCCACCAAAGGTAGAGAGAAAACTCAGGAGCTGGGTGGTATGGGAGTGGTCTGGGAGTCAGCTGTGCCAGTGAGGTCTCCCATGGCAAATGCCACGGCTGATGGGAACAGCACACACCTCTACTCACCCCGACCCCGTGGGTGCCTCTCACCCATTCTCTCTGGCTTCTTGCACCAGCCACCTGAGACATCCAATCAGGGGTTCTTGTTCCTGTTATATAGAGGGAGAAACCAAGAGCCAGAAAGGAAGTGCTAACACTATAAATCATGGTTGACTTGTACTGAACACTTACTAACTTGCCAATAAGATACTGAGAACTCATAGGATTCCCACCTGGATCTGGTGAGGAAAGTACTATTATTACCATCTTGGTTTTACAGATAAGAAAGTGAAGGCACAGAGATGTCAGTAACTGTCAGACGCCGAAGCCGACACTTGTAATCACTGGTTACACCCGCCCTGCCCAAGGGATCACAGGAGTCAGGGGCAGGGCCAGGAGCCAAACCAAGTTTAATGCTCTGTCCCTGCTGCCTGTCTGATTCTGTGTGGTGAGTGTAAGGCTGGCTATTCAAACAATCAGATCTATACAAAAAGGGACCAGCTGTGTGCGTGGGAGTGAGCACCCCATTACTGAGGGGCATCCCAACCGAAAGTACAAGATCCCTCTGTGAGGTGTCACAGAGGTGACTGGGGTTGAACTTAAGGAAAGACACAAGCATCTACAGAGGATGGAAGGGGACAATGAAACCCACTGTGGTTGCCAAACAAACCTCCAAAAAAGATTGCCAGGTCCCATCTCCTCTTTCCTGCCTCATTCATTCTTAAGCTACAATTTACTGAGAGCCTGCTCTGTGCCAGATGCGGTGTCACATGGCAACTGACAAGGCAGACACAGCCCCTGACCTCCTGGAGCTGATACTCACTCCAGTGACCTGCGCAACCCAGGTGGCCTTCCTGCAACTTCCTGGACTACACCAAGCTTTCTCACCCTGGATCTTGGCTCCTTCTGTTTCCCTTCTGCCAACTCCTCATGCTGAAATCAACCCCAACTCAAATGCCACCTCTCCTGGGACACCTTCCCTAGTATTCCCAATAGCACTGTCATTCCTCCCGCCCAGCTCCTGTGACCATACAGGGTGTTTACATATCTCATGGGGGGGGGGGGTGCATTGGTTTGCTTTGAATTTCACGTAAATGGTGGGGGGAGTGGGGAGTTCTTCTCCAAGACCAGAAGCCCATGGACAGCAGGAATTGTGTCCTATTCTGACTTTCTAATGCCAGGCACCCTGGCACCGAGAAGATGCTTGTTCACTCATTCATTCGTTCAACAAATATGCCCTGAGCACTGACATTTGGCAGGCCCTGTTCTGCCTCAGGGTTTACAAAACAAAGAGCCCTACTACCCTCATTGACCTGGTGGGAACAACTAAGTAGACAAATCAGTAACTGAATGAATATGCGGTGAATCCTGAAAACCCTTTTGAGATCCTACACCTAGGAGAAGGCACATTTTAGGACTGTTTGTATATTCACAAGGCCAAATATTTATCTAAATTAAGTGAGCTCTTGAAGGAAGCCTACCTTCCTCTGTGGTGTGAGTGTTTAAAAATCACCGGAAAGAAACTGTGTTAGAATTAGTTGTTGCAGCGTGACCCCGTTCAGGAATCCAAAGCCATCGAGGTATTAATCTGAGGCTTGGATAAAATAAAATAAACTAAGCTTTAGAGTCACAGAAATGATTCAATTTGAGGAAACACCAGGCCCAGGGACAGTAATAACAAAAATAATCACAGCAAACACTTACACAGTACAGACACTGCCCCATTCCTGACAGATGACAGGGCTGGTTCGGAAGGAAGGGGAGGCTACCAGAGGGGCGACCCTCACGGGAGCTGTCCCTCAAGATGGGCCATTGTTCACTTGTGCTCCGACTGTCCCCTGAGCCACAGGAAGTTTGCAGCCTTTGAAATTCCCAGGAATTCAACGGCAGAAAGTATAGCTCTTCCCAAGTGAAAGGAAAATTTGATTTTCTAAAATAGAAAAATTATGCTCAGAGGAGGAAATTCCTTGAAACTATGGAAGCGTCTTTAGTCCCTGAAAAGAAGAACAGAAAGCACACCTATTGAGAGCCTATTATAGACCAGGCACGGGGCTCGGGCCTGATGTGAACTCTCGTTTACTCACTGCTGGGTGCTGTCCTAATGCGAGGCCACAGCCGGGAATGAAATGTATGATACTATCAGTCCCCAGGGCCGACATGCACCAGGATGTCCCTATAGAACTGCCCATTTGTTAAAATATTCATATGTTTCTGTTTACAGAGCAGCTTCCCCAAGCTCCCAAGTGCCTGCCACCTTCCCCAGCTGCCCCAGGCCCTCTTCCCATCCTCCCCGCAACCTTCCCCAGGATCCAGCCACCCAAGAGTTGACTCCAGCACAGCTGGGAGCCCAGAAGACCTGGCACTGGTTGGTGGCCCAGCCAGACCTGACTGGTCAGTGCCTGTTAAATGTTCTGCTTATCACCCTTGGCTGGCCCTCCTGGAGCTCCCAGGCCGTGGGTATCTCACCGAACCCCAGCAGCCCTGCGAGGGGGAATCCACTGACCCTCTCAGAGTTCTGCTTGCAGCACCCTAAATGCCGCCATACCCCAAGCTTCCTTCTTCCACCACTACCTTCTCCTTCCTGCAGTGATCTGATCCCAGCTGGTGGTTTCTTACCTTTTCTACCCACTCATATCCCCTGAATTTGCTCCCCCAGCCTGGACCTCTCCCCTGAGCCGGCCATATGGTTAACCGCCTGCTGGACGTCTCCCCTGAGGTCAGCTTCTTCCCCAGACCTCTGCATCCTCCCCTGCCTCCTCCTCCCTTCCTCCCATGTTCCCGTTTCTCTCATTCACACACGCACATACTCACGCCCAAAACACCCGGACAGCATCCGTTACAAGCCAGGCACCATGCCTGACATCAAGGATGAGGAAGGGAGCAAGATAAACCCTCGAGGAGCCCATAGTCCATCTGATGCCCAAGCACAAATCTTAGTGTCACCTCCAATTCCCCCTCCTTCAACCCCAGCAGGAATGTTCAAGTCCTGCCATTTGCCCCTTTCGCTTCATCTCCACCACCAAGGCCTAAGCCCAGATCCTCATCCTCAATGCCTCCCTCCCAGGCTCCTCAGCTCCCTTCTCGCGCGGCCTTCTCCAGAGCTTTCTCGGCCACACAGCCAGAGGGGTGTCTCTGGCACACTGTCTAAAGCTGACCCTACTCAGCTTAGAGCCTTCCATGGCTCCTCATGGCCCTCAGGAGAAAGTCCACGCTCCCTGGCCTGGCGTTCACAGCCCATCCTGACCTCACTTCCTCCAGCAGGGTAGGCCTGGTGGGAGACGAGTTTTTGGGTGGTGGAGCTGTCTGTTCCCACCCACCTGCTGACTCTTCCCCAGCTGGGAGACACATGCACACAGACCCCCATATGTACATGGACACACACACACCCTCAGGTGAACCTGAGACACAAACAAGGAAGCCCATTTATACCAACACACATGCACATAGATACAGTTGTCACATTCAGCAAATAAAAGCATAAAGTGCCCAGTTAAATTTGAATTTCAGATGAACGACAAATTATCTTTTAGTATAATAAGTATGTTCCAAATATTGCACAGGACAGACTTACCATACTAAAAGTTACTTTGTTGTTCATCTGAAATTAAAATTTAACTGCGCATCGTGGATTTTATCTGATGACTGCACATCAAGAAAGGCTTACACAACACCACCCCACACAGAACCCAGCTTACACACTCACACACATTACACACCAACAGTCCAATTCCTTTTATCACCTAGACCAGCTGTGGCAGGACCATGACATCAGCAAGCTGTGGAGGGCTCTTCAGGGAAATGTTTATTCCAGGGAATAAATGCCTAATTGACAGGAATTCCCAGACGTCCAGGTTCGGGAATGTTGTGTGCCCAGAGCATTCCTGCGGAAACTGGGGTTCCATTGATTGCAGTGCCCTGACTCACAGGGATGGCCGTGGGGAGAGGGGGTCTACGGACCTGAATCTCTCACTCCCTCTTGTGAGATTTCCAGAGCAGAGTTCAGTTCCTCTCCCAAACAGGATCTCCTTGTTCAGGTCCAAAGGCAGCCTGGGATAATGAGAAAGTCCCAGAATTTGAAGGCAGACAGAATTAGGTTAAAAACCTGACTTCAACACATCTGTACTGCATGTCTTTGGGCAAGTCATTTACCCTCTCTGAGCATCCATTAGTTCATCAGTATTATGCAAATGATCCGTTAATAAACCAACTCCTTAGAGTTATGGTAAGAATTACTAAATGACATTATATATGGAAGACTTTCTTTGAGTTTTGGTATGAAGTATTATAAAGTACATACACAAAATCAAAGAAATATCAACTGCAATTGGATTCAGAGATGGAGTGGCCCCTTAGGTTGTAAGTAAAGCACAGAAGAGGAGAAAGCAATGAAATGTTGAGACAGTTAAACTCAGGCAACGAAAGAGGATTGGAGGAAACTTCTAGAAGTGATGGGTATGTTTGTGGCATGGATTGTGATAATGGTTCTGTGGATATATACTTATTTCCAAACTCATCATGTTATATAATTAAATTGTACCACTCTTTGTATGCCAATCATACTTTAATAAAGTGGTTTAAAATAATAAAGTCAGGCACTAGTATCAATTAAATAGTGTAGAATCATATCCTAAATAGGTCAGGTTCTAAATTTAGCAGACAGGGAAAATTGTGTATTTTTAAAACACTTTGAAAACCCTTTAGGATTGTATGTACAATGCTGTGCAACATCAAATAATTCCTATACACATTGGAAACTTAGGACCACAGAAATAGAATGAAGGAAATTCTTTGTGCAAACATCCAGGGCATATTCTGCTTTCCAAATGACTAGCAAATCCCTAGTGGTGGCTGGCAGGGGTGGAATTTCAGCATTTCTACTTGCCTGCATGGTTTCCTCTGTTCTTCTCAAAACATTGAGCTTCTATGTGGCCAACATTAGTGTTGTTCATCAATGTTTCTAGTTGTCTCCTGCCTTGAATGCAATAGATTGTGTTTATTCCCTTGAGGTTAGGCAAGATCATGTGACTTGCTTTAGTCAATGAAATGTGAAGTGATGTGTGTTACCACTGGGCAGAGGTGTTCAAGTTCTGCTGAATGCTAAGAAACTCTTCATCTTCTCCTCCCTTGGTTGCAGTGGCCAACAATATTCCAGATGGTGAATCCTGAGTGTCCAAGAGAGGTCAGTGTGGGGCAGGGACACCACTGATCTACAATGGACTTGTAATATAAGGGAGAAATAAACCTTTGCTGTTTTAAGCTATTCATATTTGGGAGGTGTGTGTTACTGCAGCAAAACCCAGCCAATCCTGACTAATACACTTTATAATCTTAATATGTATTCATAGATGTTTTTGTTGATAAGTTTTTTTTAATGGCATTACTGCTTATAAGGGAAGGAAAGTTCTAAGTAGACTCATAAGTTAAGTGAGCCTGATGAGATGTCACATAATCATATCCTGCCTAGTCTCCTTCCAAACAGAATTCACAGTACCTTAGGAAGTCAAACTACATACTGGCAAACAGAGTAGCTAATCTAACTGTGGAGGAGAGATGGCAATCCATTCAGGGAAAAATGGGAGAGGATTGTACCTGGAAGCTTTGCCCAAAGCCAAGAATGAAACATTAAATCATGGATCAGTGAGAGTATTTACAAATGGGTAATAGGAGAAATTAGTACCAAAGGGTCTGGACAAGAGGGATGGGAGGGAGGAAACAACATTTATAGAATGCTTGCTACGTGCCAGATACTGTGCTACATGCACTGAAAATGTAATTTCTTTACTAGTCTCACTAAAACGCAATGATGTAGAAACGGAGGCTCAGAGAGGTCAAAGAAGTTGCCCAAAGTTTCACAGTGACAGACCAAGGATTCAAAGCCATACTGGCCTCACTCTTACATGGATGCTCTTATTGGAACCATAGGGAGGCTGAGTTTGGCAGGACACACTGGCCACCATGTGCTCCAGGCGTGGTAGCAATTTAATGTGGAAACAGGCTAGCATTCAGTTTCCCAATAGCTTGGATGTGGTCTCTTGGCGAGGACTGAGGTGTCCAGAGGGCTTGCCCCACACAGGGCGGCCCTGCTTATAGTCGACTTCCTGCTCTGCACCAGCAAGGGTCCCGGGATTCTTGTGAGTGTCCCCTGAGGAGGAAGCAGCATTCCAGGCCCAGATGCAGACAGCTGCGTGCTTCCTCCAGCCTCGGGTGACTCATGCTGGGACAAGAAAGCCCCTTCTTTGCCCGGATTCCCTGTCTTCCAAATCCTAATCTGGGGAAAGCTTCCTTTAGCAAGCTGAACACAAGACTCCGGGTGGCTGGCGCACGAAAGGAACGGGAGACTGAGGATGTCCAAAGAGAGCAGGGTCCAGAACAAAGAGGAAATTCAGGGTGGGAGATCGTTTTTTCTCCCTGGCAAGGCTCCTGTGGCCATCTGGCTGAGGGGGCTGTTATTCAAACCTCTGGATCATCGTCTGTTTGTTTTTTAGGAGTTTGCAGCTGATTATTTTCATCAAATTCCCTATGACCAACTGCACTGGCTGCAGTAGCAGGCAAACCCATGCAGCCAGCGTGTCCTCTCATCCGGGTTCACAGCTCCCGCCCAGGGAGCCCACAGCACAGCTCTTCGCTTACCAACAAGTGGCCCCCGGCCCAGGATAGGTTCTTCACCTTTGCATGCCAAGGCCAAGCACTCCAGATGCTCCGCTGACGTCAACTGGACAGACTGGAGTGAGAGGGGCATTTGGGAGATCAGAAAGCCCCTGGAGGCCAGACCAGCTCCTGGGGACTCTGGTATTGTCCTCCCAGATCTGAAAAGACAGCACCAACTTTTTCTGGGTGTCTTCACTGTGCAGAAAGGCAGGATGTAGAGATCTCAGAAAGGACTGAGTTGGGAGTTCAGGCCCAAACTTCACAACTCTTGCTCTAAGGCAACTGAGCCTCCTTTCCTTCCTCTGAGGATTGGGGGCAGTAAAGCTTTATGTCCCTGAGCTGTTGTTATGCAAATACATATACATATAATATTACAGGCACACCTCATTTTATGGCACTTTTTGGGTATCATGTTTTTTACAAATTGAAGGTTTGTGACAACCCCACGTTGAGCAAGTCTCTCGGCACCATTTTTCAGCATTTACTCACTTTGCGTTACTGTGTCACATTTTTAGTAATTCTCACAATATTTCAAACCTTTTCGTTATTATTATATTTATTATAATGATCTGAGATCAGTGATCTTTGATGTTATTACCACAACTCACTGAAGGCTCAGATGATGGTTAGCATTTTTTAGCAATAAAGAATTTTTAAGTGTGGTGTGTATATTGTTTTTAGATATAATGCTATTTCACACTTACTAGATTACAGGGTAGTGTAAACATAACTTTTATGTACACTTGGAAGCCAATAATGTGTGTGACATGCTTTATTTCAATATTCGCTTTATCTTGGTGGTCTGGAACTAAACCCCAGACACCTTCCTAGGTATGCTAGTATACAGACCGCGTCTGTACATAGCACGTTCTCACAGTTTCCTCCTTCCATTTATTCAAGCATGTGACATGCTGGTCTCAGCCCTCCTGGCTGGAAGGATGGGGGAGGCCTCCTGCTCCTGGCTGTGGGGAACAGGATGCAGGGACTGGGGACTTGCCTTCCAGAGGTGATAAGAGGGGCCCATGTTTTCAAACTGTAGTGGCCAAAGACTGATAACTTTTTACCCAGAAAGTAAAATCCAAATGGTTTGGTAAGACATGAGCTCAGTTGCTCAATACACCTTCTGGACGTCAGCCTGTCCTTGGGGTCAAATGAGCTCCAACCAGGCCAGGCATTTCATATCTACTTTCTCCTGCAACTGTTTTTCAGTAGAGAAGCCTGACCTGTGCAACACGGACACACACTCAAGGTCCCTCAGAAAGAGCTTCTGTATGTGCCCGAGGGGCAAGTTCAACAGTAAGGTGTGTGGTGTCATTAGAAAAAGGAAGGAGGAATAGGCACATGAAAACATGCTCAACATCACTAATTATCAGAAAAATGCAAATCAAAATTACAGTGAGGTACCACCTCACACCGGTCAGAATGGCCATCATTAAAAAAGTCCACAAACAGTAAACACTGGAGAGCGTGTGGAGAAAAGGGAACCCTCCTACAATGTTGGTGGGAATGTAGTTTGGTGCAGTCACTATGAAAAATGGTATGGAGATTTCTTAGAAAACTAAAAATAGACTTACCATATGATCTGGCAATCTCACTCTTGGGCATATATCTAGAGGAAGCTCTAATTCGAAAAGATACATGCACCTCAATGTTCACAGCAGCACTATTTACAATAGTCAAGACATAGAAACAACCTAAATGTCCATGGACAGACTACTGGATAAAGAAGTTATGTTGTGTGTATGTACACAAACACACACACAATGGAATATTACTCAGCCATAAAAAAGAATAAAATAATACCATTTGCAGCAATATGGTTAGACCTGGAGATCATCATTCTAAGTGAAGTAAGCCAGAAAAAGAAAGAAAAATATCATATTATATCACTTACATGTGGAATCTAAAAAAATGACACAAATGATCTTACAAAACAGAAGCAGACTCACAGACATGGAAAATAAACTTATGGTTACCAGTGGGGAAGGAGGGGTGGAGGAATAAATTGGGAGTTCGGGATTTGCAGATACACACTACTATAAACAAAATAGATAAACAGCAAGTTCCTACTGTATAGCACAGGGAAGTATATTCAATACCTTGTAATAGCCTATAATGAAAAAGAATATGAAAATGGGTGTATATATATATATATATATATATATATATATATATATATATGAATCACTATGCTGTGTACCAGAAGTTAACACAACATTGTAAACTGACTATACTTCAAGAAAAAATTTTAAAAATTTAAAAAATTAAAAAAGGAAGGAAGGAGGGATGGAAGAAAGGGGCTCTGTTCGAGGGGAAGGGAAATGCTCGCACTTGCCCAATGCTGAAGGAGCCTTGGGGAAGGTAGTAGGTGTCTACACACCACTAACCTGCTCCCAACCTCTCCAAGAGAAGCCCAGGGAAGAGGAGCTCTGCGGGGAAACCAGAGCTGGAAGTGGCTTTCAATTACTTTCAATTGACCTTCATGAGAAAACAGAAAGAGGGCGTTCAAGGCAGGGGCTCTTGGAGACTGAGGTGCTCAGAGCTGACGGGTGGGAGCCCTGCTGACTTGGAGGTGGGGGTGGACAACTGTGGAAGACAAGCCAACCACTGAACTGGCTGAAAGAGCCATGTCCTGAGCTTGGGCTGAACTGAGGGGACAGAGGGAGGAGTGCTGGGTCTGAGTTGGGGAAATCTGTCCTTGGCAATACCTTGTGGGCAGCCCTAGACAGGTCACTTCCAGCCTGTGGGCCTTGGTTTCTCCTTGTGTGAAGCTGGAGGATTGTCCTGGGCCATCTCTCAGCATCCTTCCAGAACCAACTGGTGTAGTCTCTAATGCAGGTGTCAGAAGAAGAAACCAAAGGAACAGAGGAGGGCGATTGGTCACTCAAGTCCACACCACTTCCCTCTGTCCACTGGCTTCCACAGTCATCCACACTCATTTATGGAGTTCCTGACGAAAGACTGTTTACCAACATTTACACAGCTTTACACGTTCATCCACCACATCATCCTGTTCACTCCTCCTGACAGCCCTTTAAGAAGATGATAATAACTAGAGCTGACTGAGTGATATAATGTGCTGAGCATTATTCTAGCCCCTTTACACATTTTATCTTAGCTCATCCTCACCATAATTGCATGAGGTATGGGTATTGTTGTCCCCATTTTGCTGACGTCCACTTGCCCTGGCACATGTGAGTTCCTCTAGACGCCCGGTGACCTGGGTGGAGTCTGTGGGCCTGAGCTGAGTACTCTCCATTCAGGCCCTGGGCCCCAGGCCAGCTCCTGCCTGTTTGTATTAGGCTCCTATTTCTTCCCAGCTGCCCTTGGCTCCAGTCTCCCTCTTATCACAGGGGGTCTTGAGAAATCATTCTCCTGATGCAGCAGGAAGAGGCCACTCGGGTGGGCTGGGAGCTGAGGGACATGCTCAGTTGCTTGCCCCAAGACTGCTCCTCCCCAGAGAAGGGCCTGGCCCATCTAAGTCTCCCAGGACAGCCTGAACAAGGGCCTAATCTAGAAATCTGGCCCAATGTTCTTCCTTCCTCACTGGCTCAGAGGATCCAGGGTCATATCTGCTGGGCCAAGCTCTCCACCTGCATCCTAGATCCCAAGGGCTCCCTCTTCTGCTCAGCCTTCTCTTCCTGGCAGCCCTGTCTCTCCCTCTCTACTGCCTCCTTCCCATTGACTGCAGCTGAGGGGCAGCAGAGAGGGCCCAGACACAGAGTCAGGAGACTGGGAATCAAAGCTGCATGATTCTAGACAGGTCAGCCCCCTGGCTGAGCCCTTGTCTCCTTTCCTGAAAATTGGGGTTACGAAGATGGTGGGGCAGCACCTCCTTTCCAGTCTGATTCCCAGCTGCTCCCCATCTGGCCACCTCTGCTCACTGTGGACCTGTCTCCTGCCCGTGGATTATTTACCAAATTCATTCAGTAGGTAGGTTGGGCACAGAGCACACTCCCACGAGAAACTCCACATGGGCCCTGCTATCAAGGTGTCCACAGTCTAGTGGGGCGGGGAGGTGATTAACAGGCAACTGCAAGCCAATGTGCTGAGAACTGCAATGCCAGAAGTCAAGGGTGCTGCGAGGAAGGGCATCCAACTCAGGCCTGGGATGCCTGCAGAAGCTTCCCAAGGGAGGAGATCTCAAGCTGAGAGCTGAGGGCTGGTAAGAACCAGCCCTCTGAAGAAGAAAAGAATATCCCCAAAGACAAGGGAAGGCAAGTAGGTTAGGGGACATGAACAAACATGGTTTGGCTTGATTGGACTATAGCATGTGCACATGCGTGTGTGTGTGTGCATGCATGCGTGTGTACGTTTGTGTGTGTACTCATGAGTGTTGGAATAGGAGGGGATAGAGAGGTGAGTCTGGAGAAGTGGACATGGATTAGTTTATGCAGAGCAAGACTCTGGGTGGTACAATGGAGAGCAGTAGGGGAGGACTGGAGGATTTTAAACAGGGAAGGGACATAGTCAGGCATGATATTAGACAGTTCTCTCTATCTGCCTTGGGAAGATGGGATCTGATTTTTAAAAAAAAGATTTACAATACCAAGATCTGTGAGGATGTGGAGCCACTGGAACTCCATACTCAGATGCAATGGGAAGTATACATGTAATCTGCACTGCTGTTTTAAAGAACCATTTGGCAACACCTAGTAAAGTTGAAGACCTATGTATTCTTAATCCAGCAACTCCATACCTTGGTTCCTACCCAAAGAGACATGTGTGATGATATTCACTAAATACCCCTTGTAATAGTAAAAAAGTAGAACTAACCTATTCCAGGCATCTATAGAGGAATAACTGTAAACTTCAATTTGCTCATACATTGGAATTCTACTTAATGAACCAGATCTCCATGCATCAAGGACAAATCTGAAAATAGAAAAGGCAACTTGCAAGCGGATGTGAACTTAATATGGTTTGTGGATCATCAGTGGAAAAGACAGAAAAACACATATGGGAATATATCACATCAAATTAGGATAATATTACTCTTTGGAGGGAGGCTTAAGGGATAGGGTAGGAATTTGGCTGACATTATAATCTTATATTTCTGTAAAAGACAGAGAAAGTGAATCAAATACAATGAAATGTCAATATGTATTGAGCCAAAATGGTGGTTATCTTGTGGCTCTTGCATTATTTGCTATACTTTTTGCTATGTTTCAAGGTTTTCGAAATTAAATTTTAAAATGGATTTGTGGACCATGAGGCAAGGAGGAGGCGGATCTGCTGGGGAGGTTTTTGCTGTGTCCAGGTGAGGGGAGCTACCTGGACCAGGGGAGGGCCCAGTGGGATGCAGAAAAGTGGATATAAAAGTGGATACTCAGAAGACAGAATCAGTGCAACTCTCTGCCTGCTGGGATCCTTCCTTCCTTCTCTCTCTAATCAGAGTTTTGCCTCCAGAAGGCTTCTCCAACCACTCCAGTCCTCAGAGGTCTCTCTACTTTGACATCTTCTAGCCCTTGTAATATCAGTCATTTAATGCAACAATGCATGAGCTTGTGGTGTCCATGTGTCTCATTTCTCCTGTAAAACCATGTGTTTGAGCAGGGCAGGAACTCTCTTACACTCTTGATGGGTGTCCCTCCAGGCATGTTTGTGTGGCTAATTGCTGTATCCTAGGTCCTCACATAATGCCAGACCCATGGCTGGTGCTGGAGAAATTCTAGTTGAATGAATATATGAATAAATAAGTGGATAACTAAGTGAGTTCCAGAAAGAATCATTGAGGAAATGCAGGGCATCCATGTGGCAGCCCTGAATTCAAACCACAACTTTGCCATTAACAAGTAGTAACCTTAGCAAAGTCACTTCACCTCTCTGAATCTGCTTCCCCAGCTATAAAATGGAGAAAATGCGCATCTTTTAGGTTTAATGCTTATGGATATTATATATTGCTTATATATCTATGGGTATTATATATTATGGATATTATATCCATAATGTATCTATAAGATGCCTGTAATTTCCTCCCCAATCTCCCTCATATTTCACAGAACTTTCCTTGTTCCTAGCCCAGAAAGTATGGCCTTTCATACCAGTGGACGAGGTCCCTTCTGCAGACCAATGATAGAGCCAGGTGGACCTCTGACTCAAGCTGGGCCAATCACACTGTCTCTCCCAGGAATCTGGAACACAGAGACCTAATCACTTGATAAACACTTGATGATCAGCCTACTCTAAGCATGCCCTGAGCTTGTACAGTCTTATATTTTAGCCAACCTGCTGCACTGCAAGATGAGAGCCTAGGAATTTGGGAGGAAAATAGGACACTGTCCCTCTCTCCTGCCCTGTATCACAGCCCACCCTGTAGGGCCTTTGTGTCCAAGCCCTCTCTGTCTTACAAGGCCAAGGCTAGCTTGCTCCTGTCTTCCCCACAGCACTGAGCCTAGTGCCTGCCACTGAGAAGGCGCTCAGGTGGCATGGGGTCAGATGAACTGTGTTGGATTTGAATGGAAATGGACCAGGACTCATCAGGGAAAGAGAAGGTGAACTGGTGAGTGCAGACAAATCCAAATTACAGGAGAGATGTTTTAAGCAATTGGAGATGTTTCACTTGTTGCAGTAAAGGCTCATGAACAGCCTAACAGGAAAAAGGATCCAACATTTTCTATGGCTAAAAGTTACAGAGAAGCAGGTGTGGCTTCATACCAGGAAAAACTTTCTGTTGGAACAGCTCCTAGGTATACGTCTCGCTCTTTGGGGAACTGTGCAAGCACAGACTGGGTACCGCTTAGCAACTTAACAATATGAGAGGGTTGGATTAGATGACATGAAAAATTCCTTTCAACTGGGAGAGTCTAAATTGTATTTATTGGTGTACCCTAGAAGAAATTGTTAATCAAAGTTCTAGTTATTGAGCCCTCTCAGAAACTTTGGCCATGTGTTCTGAAATAAATATCAAAGAGCATCCATGGAATAACTGTTATGATTTATCATTTCAATTTTTACTATACAGTTTTATTAATGTTGGATAAAGGTTTAAGAAAAGCTTTTTTTTTTGCCCTAAAAATGTTAATGGGTTGCCTGTCAGCTTCAAAAGAAGAAAAATTGCTAACAGGAAAGTTATGTATTAACCCCGAAGTGGAAAGAAGACACGAAATTCCAGCAGAGCGCAGGGCATGTGCTCAACACATGGACCCATCCCTCTTTACAGTCTGCCCGAAGTTACCAAGGGGACAAGATCAAGATGAAGACCAGACTGGCTTACAGAATCCAGTGGGGACTTGTTGTCTGTGTGATACCAGCTAACTGAAGATATACAATTTTCCAAAATTATTATGGAGTAAGAATTCCCCCTGCCCCATAATGATACCTCCACTGGTCCCTTCTAATTTCTCTCTTCCTTCAGCATAACAATCCACTCCCCGAAAAAGCAGGGCCATTCTCAGACAAGCGGAAAGAGAAGAGTTGGATGAGCTTTGGGGGGACTCTATCCTGGTCCTATCTTCTTGCTGGCCCTTTTGGCCTCTTGGTGATTGCCAATTAGCCATCTCCAGGTGGACCCAGCCATCTCGTAGGCATGTAAATCCATATATCCAGCTTCCAGGATCTACACATCAAAGTCAGAGAAGTATCTCCATGGCAAACAGGAATGACAAAGGTCCTATTGTTAGACAAGTACCCGTAACAGTGGCTTTTAACCTTGGTTGTGGGAGTCTTTAAAAACCCAGAATCTCTGGGAGTGGGACACAGACATCAGCACTTTTACCATCCTTTTTTTTTTTAGTGAGCTATACTATACATACCTCTAAAATTTATAGATCTTAACTACACATCTTTATGTGTTCTGACAAATGTATGCACCCATGTGACCTACATCCCTATCAAGATAAGGAATAGATCCATCACCTCGGAAAGTTCCCACCTGCCCTTTATTACTCAATCCCCAGAGCTCCAGATGTAAACATGGTTCTGATTTTTTCTACCTTATATTAGCTTTGCTTGTTCTGGAATTGCATGTTAATTGAATGATACCATATGAACTCTTTTGTGTCTGGCTTCTTTTACTTGGCATAGTGCTTTTGAGCTTCATCCATGTTTTATGTGTATCAATATCCCATCCCTTCTTCATTAGTTAGTTGTACTCCATTGCATGGATGTGTACAGTTTACTTCTCCATTCACCAGCCGATAGACATCTTGTGACAGTTCCGAATAAACCCTCTATAAACATCCACATATAAGTCTTTATGAGGACGTATGTTTTCATTTCTCTCAGTTAAATTCCCTGGAGTGGCAGTGCTGGATTATATTATAAGTAAAAGCTTAACGTTATAAGAAATTTCCAAACTATACCATTTTTACATTCCTTCAAGAATTCCAGTTGCCGCACATCCTTGTCAGCACTTGTTATGGTCCATTTAGTCTTTTGAATAAACTTTTAATTTTACAACAGCTTTAGATTTACAGAAAAATTGCAAAGGCAGTAAAGAGCATCCTTTCACATCCTGCACCCAGTTTCTGCTATTATTAACACTTACATTAGTATGGTACATTTGCTACAATTAAGAAGCCATTTTGGGGACATTATTATTAACTAAAGTCTATTCTTTATTCAGGTTTCTTTAGTTTTTATCAAATGTCCTTTTTTCCGTTCCAGAATTCTACCCACAGTACCACATTACATCTAGTCATCATGTCTTCTTAGGCTCCTCTTGGCAGTGACTGCTTCTCAGACTTTCCTTGTTTTTGATGACCTCAACGTCATCAACAAATACCTCAAGGTCATGAAATCTTCCTCAGCTTTGAGGAATACTGGGTATTTTATAGGATGTCCTCAGTTGGGATTTACATGATATTTTTTTCCTCAAAATTAGACTCAGTTTATAAATTCTGAGGAGGAAGGCCACAAAGATAAAGTGTCATTCTCATCACTTCATATCAAGGGTACATACTATGAATGTGACTTCTGACAGCTGGTGATGACCTCAGTCACCTGGATGAAGTACTGAGAAAAAAGGCTTTCAGTGTGTCCACATGTTTATTTTCCCTTTCCATTGTTCTTTATTCCTTCTGCAGTGTCCAATTCGCTATTATCCAATCTAGTAAATTTCTAAAATTTCAGATATTACATTTTTTAGCTCTATAATTTCTATTCTGCTCTTTTTGTTGCTTCCAATTCTCTGTTGAGATTCCCCCATCTGTTCACTTGTTACACCCATCTCTTCCTTTACTGAACATATTGATAAGAGTGATTTTGAAGTTCTCATCTATTAATTCCATCATCTTCTCATCTCTGAACCTGTTTTTACTAATTGTTCTTTCTTCCAGTTAGGTGTACATTTCCCAGTTTCTTCCAATTTCCAGCAATTTTTGCTTATTTGTGGATACAATGTTGAGAGTCTAGACTGGTATCTCCTTTTAAAGAGTCTCATTTTTTTAGGCAGGCAGTTAGCTTTATTTTAAAGATACAAAGGCACAGGCTTTCTGGGGTCTCAACTGAATGTCCAGAGTATTCAGTGAAATCTCTCTAATATGGCTAGTCAGAAATCGAGTATCTGTCTGCACTGTGAGACTACCAGAATCTCTGTTGAGCTTGTAGCCCTCCAGTAGCTGTTTCCTGCCACACTCTCAGAGTCTCCCTCTGTATATGTTCAGCTTAATACTCAGCACAAGACTTAAGGGAATTCCATGAAAATTTCACATCAGTACTTTTTAAAGTTCCCTAAGTGATTCCAATGTACAGCCAAGGTTTAGAACTATTAAGTATTAATCACCTAATTGTGAAGGAACTGGGAAAAAATGCCTGGGTACCAAAGAAAATGCAGAACCCCTCAGGGTGGACTGGTCCTGGACAAAGTCATGAAGGATGTTGATAAAAGAGCTCTACACTAAAATGGCTCTAATCTAGAAACATAAAGGAACAGAATCAAGATAAATCAATGAGACAAGTTTAGCATACCTCCTGTCCTCTGAAAGGATCAGCTATGATAGCTCATTCTTGTTCTGTTTGAGTAGTCCTCCTTTAAGAGTTTCCAATCACCTAGACTGTAAAAACTAAAGTGCTATGTGGTCAAAAACAATTCCCAGTGCACTAAAGCCATCAGGTAGAGGAAAGTGGTTTAACCCTTAGTGAATTCCTGTCAGTTGTCAGATTCCAAACTCAGAGGACATAAGAGGAATTGAATGCTGCCCCTGCCCACAACGTAGCTCCAGATTTAGTGGGAATCCCAGTACATATGGAGCTAAATTAAATGTACTTCAGACTGTGATAAGTCCATAATACAGCAGAGATACATTCAAAGTGCTTTTAGAGCACAGGGATGTCTAACTTTGGGTTTGAAAGGCTTCGCAGAGGAATCGCTTTTGAGCTGGGTCCCATCATGGATAAGAACTGTGAAGGAGGTGAAGTGAAGAAGGGAAGGGTATTCTGGGCAAAGAGAACATATGAAGGGAGAATAAATGGAACATTCAGGAAATCTGGTAAGTTCATTATGGAAAGATGAGGACTAGAAGCATAGTTTATAGAAGAGCAGAAATAACATGCCTTCAATCTCCGCATCAGTTGAGATGAATCAAATTTAGGAAATAAAAAATAACTTATAAACAGATGAATAAAAGCAAATGTGCAGCATGACTATAGTTATTGCATACTGGCAATCTTTTTGTTCTTGCAACAAAAAAAACCAAGAAGGTAACAAAGCGAGGTGATGGATGTGTTAATTAGCTGGACCGTGGTCATCATTTCACAATGTATACGCGTATCAAATCATCACGTTGCACACTTTAAACACTTTTAGTTGTCACTTATACCTCAGTAAAGCTGGGGGTGGGGGATGCACAATACCTACAAAAAATAACTTTTAAACAGTTCCTGCTGATTTGTAATGAATCTCACCTGATGTGGAGCTGGAGTAGATTCTTAGAAGTTTAACAAAGGTCTATCATAAGTGTACAGGGAACCAGGGATGACTGTCCATGTAAATCTAACCCGAAGAATGTAACCTCATTAAAGTTACACATTGCATTTCAGCATAAAACTGTGGACGGCGACCGTTCTCATTGTTTTCCGTATGTACAGGCACCGAAGAAAAGCAATAAGCACTGAGTGGGCTGGGAAGCTTAAGGATCAAAGACACTGGGCCATCTGTGTTTTAGAGATCTCCCCTGCAGCTAGAAAATGAGTCTGAGTCCTGAGGCTGCCACTGACTGCACAACATACCCTTGAGAAAGTCCTTTCATTCCTCTAATCCTCAGTTCCCTCCTCTACGAAATGGGCACATTAATGCCCACTCACCCTGCTGTCTCACTGGATTCTCAGGAAAGACCAAACGACCTACTTTGGGTGGAAAAGCCTTGTAAGGTTAGAGCCTGGTTATGATGCAAAGAGTTATTATTACTAATAAACAAGAAGAATGTGTGACAATGACCAGAATTTCCTGTTGAGACAAGTTCACGGAATGATTTAAGAAAAGTAGGATGTTTGTTACTTCCACAATGAGAATTAGGCACTGGTATTGTTTCAACAGTCTCTGGGGAATAAAGGGTTTGAGAGCAGTAAAGAATAAGCCAATTTGTCTTCAAGAGTCTTGTTCTCTTTGGAATCTTTTCAATAGCTTTTTGTGCCTCACCAAGATTTTTCCTGCCAATTCTGCCATTGTAACTGAGCAGAGAACCTCCTGGGGCTTTTCTGGGACAGACCCCGTCCCCCATATCCTCTGCTTTCACTCCTCTCTGAAGGACCCAGATAACAATATCTGGTGCACATTTCCTGAGTTGCTTTACAGATGCTAAAACCCCCACCAAGTGGAAGACATTAACTACTTGAGGACCATGAGTAGCCCCAGCCCTACTGGAGCCTAAGGATTGATCAGGTTAACCCCTGTGACACCGCCCTGTGACCTCACCATCAACCAGAGAATTGTGCATGAGCTGATCAGGTACCCTGTGACCCCCCACCCCCCTCACCTGGCCTTTAAAAATGCTTTCCTAAAACACACCAGGGAGTTCAGGCCTTTGCGCACTAGCTGCCCCGGACTCCTTGCTTGGTGCCCTACAATAAACGCTGCATTTTCCTTCACCACAACCCCATGTCAGTAGATTAGCTTTACTGTGTGCGGGCAAGCAGATCCAAGTTTGCTTCAGTAACACAGTAACTGATAATTGGGTATTAATCAGTTGATTTTTTTTTCCTTAAAAGAATTTATCTTTCCACTTGCTAATACTCATGGATATAATTCAGGTCTGTGAATACCCTGCCTTCTCCCAGGCAGCCCTCAGGCGCAACACTGGGGCCCTGAAGAACATCAGTGGCTGCAGAAATTTGACAAACCAAGAAAAGAGAGAGATTCGTGCCTGATGCCAAGCCAGTCTCCCAGAACTCCTTCTTTCCCCTTCTATAAGCTCAGGACAAGAGTCTTTCATGTGGATACCAGTTGGCATTTATAAATTTGTCAAAGAACTGTGTGGGCAAAGCCTTCTAGGGGATATGCACTGCCTTTCAGAAATGCAACAGAAGGGTCCTTTCTTGTTGGTCTAATGATGTCTAGTGGTGATTTTGATGACCTTTGGGATGTCATTTCCATTTTATGCCATCACACACAGTAGCCGACTGCCCTTCCTCATATCCTGCCACAGAGAGCCTGTGGGTTCTGGTCCCAGATAGCGACCCAAAGCCTTGCATTGAAATTCTTCTCCTTCCAAATTTACACTAAAATAAGCAAACTTCTGTAATAATGGGGAAAGTCTGCATTGCCACTGGAAACTTGGAAAGAACTCCCTCTTTGGTTAGAATTTTATAGCACTCTTCAAATTTTAATGTGCACATGAATCACCTAGGAATCTTGCTAAAATGCAGATTTTGATTGAATAGATCTGGGATGGGGCTCAAGAATTTGCATTTCTAACAGATTCTCAGGTGATGTTGATCCTGCCGGTCCCAGGACCACACTTCGAGGAGCAAGAAATCAGAAGACAAATATGAGCAATTCTCCCAGAACTCAAAGGAAATGGTTAAAGAGATAAAAACAGTGAAAGAAAAGTTGAAAAGAGAGCCAAGAGCTGCAACAGAGCTTCCACATACATAAGAAAACAGAGGAGATAGCATACAAAGAATTGAATTTGCATGTGTTTCAACTTTAGAAAAACATATTAATCTAATTCATCATTATCAGTATTAGCAAAGCAGAAATACCACAGAATTACTTTGGTAAGTGACAAAAACCATTCGAGAAAAATTCAGCATTCCATCATCATCATCATCATCATCATCATCATCATCATCATCATCATCACCCTCAAGAAAGAGAATATTTTCTTAAAGTGACAGACACACTATGTGAAATCACAGCCAGCAGGATGCTCAAGTCATTCCGTTCACATCAGCAACCAGAAAGATATCCACTCTCATCAATGTTATTAACACTGTTCTGCAAATCCTAATCCAGACAACCAAATAGAAAAATGAAATTAGAGGTGATATTAGTGAGGATTATGTTCAGTTTCATGTAGTCATGGCTTAAACAAAATAGAAGTGTCTTCACTCTCGCCTAAGTTGGAGGGAGCAGCAATTCCAAGACTTCAGAGACCCAGACCTCTGGCTCTCTGCTCAGTCATAGTCGAGGTGGCTCTCACTGCAGCTCTGCACTAGCTGTCACATATATTTGATGTCTCAGACCTCATGAATATTCAGTGCTTCCCTGGTCCATCCATCCTTCCCATTCATGTTCAGCCCATATTTGCTCTACGAACTTTATCTATAATATGCCACACAGCTGCTTGCTTCTACTGTTCTCTAAGGCAGAATTTAAAACCTTGAACAACACAGCAATATACAGTACACAAAATGAATGTGTCATCTGAACAAACAAAGCTAAACTAGAAAAATAAACGTATGGTAATAACTAGGCATGTTTTAAAATGAGTGATAATATAAACTCATTCTAACAAATATTAAATTGTATCATAAAAGAGCAGGAAATTTAACAGTATGCTGGCAGTTGAAGAAAAGACAGATCAGTGCAGAAAAGAAAGCTCAGAAATAGTCTCAATTATATATAAAAATTATAGATGCTAACACTATTGTATCCAAATCAACGAGAAAAAGATATTTGGTGGTGCACCTTGCTAACCATACAGAACAAAATAAAATTGCGTACTACTTCACATCATTCACAAAGTCCAGATGAATTAAAGTTATAAATGTAAAAATAAAACCATGAAAATATGGCAAGAAAATATATGTACATAGTTAAATAATCTTGGGTTGGGAAAAAACTTAAACCTGCCAGCAAAGATGAAACAGAAAGATGAAAATATCAATCAGTTTGACTCTTAATTTTAAAGATATAAATTCTTTATATAAAGAATTTTAAATTCTTATAATTCTTTTAAAAAGCCAAAACTGAACTGGAATAACGAAGTAAGGAGGACCTGGCTAGTCAGGTCTACGAAGATGGGTTGGTAGATCCCACCAAACTCACACTATAGTTTTGCCTGTGTGCTAGCTGAAAGTTGATATGCATATATAAATTTTACTTGTTCAAAAGGATATCGTCAACATGGATGAACCTCAAAAACATTATGCTAAAGTGAAAGAAGTCAGACCAGAGAGGCCACATCTCGTTAAGATTCCTTTTTCACGAAAAGCCCAGAATAAGCAAATCCATAGAGACAGAAAGCAGATTAGCGGTTGCTGGGGACTAAGGTGGGAGGGGAATGAAGGATGACCACTAATGTATATGGGATTTCTTCTGGGAGTGATGAAATGCTCTGGAATTAGTGGTGACGGTTGCATAACTTTGTGAATATACTAAAAACCACTGAATTGTACACTTTAAAGAGGTAAACTTTATGGTCTGTGAATTATATCTCAACTTTCACACTGCAATTACTACCAAGAGTGGGTTCGGTTCTCCCCAACTGACCCTGTTGAAGTCTCTGTAACATAACAAGTTAAAAGAACTTCCTGAGGGCATCGTTTAGACCTGGGGCCTGAATAAGACTCAGTAGAGGGATCTCTACACCCTGAGGGCCAGGGTGGGGCGGCCAGGGCCACTTTATGATGCTGGCCCCGGAGGAGAGGGCCTATTCATTTGGATGAACCAACCCAGACACACACTAGCAGGTTAGGGCTAGCCACGCATCCTCCAAACAACTCAAAAACCTCTGCTTTTAGTTTACAAATTTGAGCAAGTATGCACTTCCAGTGGGTGGATTTGGCCATCTGTGCTTTCAGAGCATTTCTGAGCTTTTGGTTCCTAAACCATGGCCTTAAACTCACAAGGACTGGGATCCTCTCCCAACACTCCATCCACATCACTTTCCAGCAACTTCGCGTCAGTGGGCTTTTGGTCAACCTGATAGCATGTAAGCTACAGACAGGGTTTATCAGAGCTGGAGTAATCAGTCTCAGCCCCCCTAATGCCCACTCCCTACAACAGAACTGTATTGTAGGATGAGGTCCAGAAAGGAAAAGGAGACATCCCTAGATCACCCAACAGATGAGTGAGGAAACCAGAATTAAATGAAGTTTCTGTGTCCCAGTCCCCAAAGTACATGTGGTTGTACATCCAATTATTTCTGTTGCAACATTGGCTGTAGCAACTCCACTTTCATTTAAATTGTCTCCCACACACTGAAAAGAGAATGAAATGTCGTAAGACCAGCATCAGGTCACGAGTCTTTGTTTTGGGTGGGAGGGTAATTAAGTCTGTGTCTGTCTGTCTGTTTATTTATTTGTTTGTTTGTTTATTCATATGGAGGTACTAGCAATTGAACCTAGGACCTTGTGCATGCTAAGCACATGCTCTACCACTGAGTTATACCCTCCCTCCTGGACAAGGGTCTTAACCCTTTAAGGATGCTCCTCAGGCAGAAACTGCTGAGAACATACACCTTCTCCAAATTTCCTATGATGAAGTAAACTTATCCTTGTCCATAGGTGGAATTAGTAGGAGAGATCCAACTACCTGCAGAGTGATTTTACAGTCTTGTAAAATACTGTAGCAGACATGAAGCATCCTTTTTCCTTGTCTCCCCCATCAGTGCAGCAGTTTCTCCTCTGATGTCAGGTGCCCTTTCATTCATTCATTCACTCATTCTCCCAACACTTCTTAAACATCTACAACGGGCCTGGCCCTTTGATGACATTGAGACATGGAAACGGGTCAAGCAATTCACCTGCCTTGAAGGGGCTCCCAGTCTATTGGGAGATACTCCTATATGACCAGCCCTGAAGGATGGGGAAGGCTAGAGTCAGAGAGTTTGTGCAGATCACCATGGAGACAAAGGTGAGATCATGATTCTGGTTTGGGGGTCAGGAAGGCTTCACAATGTTGATGCAATTTAAGCTGCATCTTGAACGTCTTCAAATGGCAGAAGAGCAGGAGTGGGGAGCTTTTCTGACACAAGGAACAGGTGAGCAAAGGCACAAAGCCTGGAGGTGCATGGGGTATTTGGTAATGGGGAGGAGGCCGGGTTTCCGGAATGCAGTCACTGGAGCTGTGTTATGTTGCCCTGTTTCCACTGAATCTCCATCACTAAAATATGGGTTTCTTGAGGTCAAGCCAGGGACTATGGATTATCCCCTTCTGAATTTCTAGCACCTACTCAGAACTCAACAAATTTTTTCCAAGTGAATGAATAAGAGAAAAGAATTAACATGTATTAGGCACTAACTATATGGGAGGCATTGTACTGAGTGCTTTATATACATGAAACAATGTAAAGCTCACATACACCTTATGAATTTGGTATTATTAGTATTATTGTTAATATTATTATTACCATCCCCCTTTAACAGAAGAAATGACTATGGCACGACGCATGAAATAACTTGTCCAGGATCACACAGCCAGTAAGAGGCCAACCTGGTCTCTAAACCCAGATCTCTGCCAGATGAATGTGCTCTCCTGTTTCACGTCTGTCTCCTCACTACCCAGGGGCCAAATCTGCATCTAGTTCCTGGAGTCTGCTCTCTCACTGCAGTGGGGCTTGAATGGTGGGAGAGAGAGGCAGGGGCCAGGAGGTATAGAGCCTTGACTACCAGACTTGGGATTCTGGACTCGATCTTAGAGATGATGGAAGGTTTAACATAAGCCAACAGATGTGCCCTGGGTCTTTTCAATACTTAGCTTGAGCCTCACTGTGGACTCAGAAACCAGGACAGATTTCCCGGGAAGAGGAAAAGTCAAAACTCCTTTGCTCTGTGTCATATGGGCACAGCCAGATATCTGAGAAGTGGTGAGTGGGACAAGAGCCCGAAAGGGTTAAGGCTTCCTCCACGTGATAGTCTCAAACATCTGGCTCTTTTCTGTGCTCTAAATTTGGAACAACTAGCTATCCACTTCCTCCTAATCAAGATAAGGCCAGGGCCGAGAATCCAGGCAATTGTGCTAGGTCATTTAATTGCCTTCCTCTCGAAAACCTTGAGCCAGCCATAGGGAAATTCTCTGGCCAACGCAAAGAATAAAGGTCAACGGCATGTCGCATCCTGATGCCTTTTACAGACCCCAGGAGCCACAGGAGAAATCATTTCCAGTCAAACGAGTCGTGAAATTTTTTTTAAAAAGTGGAGCCAATATTTTAAGATTCTCCAGGTCATGGAAAAATAGACACTAAGAACATGAAAACAATATCAAGTGTCTCCAAAAGCACAAAATTTACTTCTCACTGTTTTCTAAATAAAACCAGACCAATTCAATCAAGGGGCCTGTGTTCTTTAACTCACCACAAAATGATGTTATGAAGTATTAGTGGGAAAAATAAGATTACCAGTTATTCCTACGTTTCCTGGCTACCCACAATTTTGTTATTAACTCTGCTTTCTTTCTCAAAGCTCTTTTCCCCTGACTATAAAAGTAATACATATTCACTGTTGAAATTTTGGAAAATAAAGAAAAAAACAAAGAAATAAAAATCACTGTAACCCACCATTGACTTTTTTTTTTTTTTACAAAAACCAAGGTCATATTGTTTATAGAATCTCTTATTCTTTTTTCATTTAGCATTTATCTGTAGCTTAATCCTATATGCCCAATATTCTTCAAATATCATTTTTATCATTTATATCAGATTGATCAGTGTGGATGTACCATAATTAATTTGACTGTACACTCAGTCTATTTCCAGTCTTCTGATTTTATAGATGAAAATGCAAAACATCTTGATACAAATATCTTTGCCTTACTTGCTAAGGGTTTCTTTTTGAGGTAAAATGACTAAGCCAAGGGGTATGAAAAACTTAAGGTTCCTGATAGATACTGTCAAATTGCCATCCATTTGTTCAACAGATATTAATTTGATGCTCCAATGCCAAGCGCGGTTCTGGGCGCTGGAGATACCACAGAGAATAAGAGACAAGCTTTCTGTCCTGAGGAGCTATATTCTAACGTGGTATCAACTTATCTTCCCACCAGCCATGGATGAGAATGCCTTGCTTCTCAATCCCTCATTAGCATGATGCTCTTTCAATAATCAACCATGGAGAAAACAAAAAGAATCAACCTTAGGTAACCTAATAGTCAAAAAATGTTCTTTCAACTATTGCTTTAATTTGCTATTTTCTGATAAAGACAAGTGTAGATGTAGCAATCATCTCCATTTGTGTCTGTGAACTGTTTGATCATGCTCTTTTTTTTGGTATTAAGGTGTTTGCCTCTTCTTATTGGCAAAGCTTTTAATATGCTCTAGACATGAATTTGCTGCCTGCTGTATTTTAGAGATATTTTTCATTTGCACTCTGGATTTCTATGGCAATTTCTAACTTTTCATTTGGCAAATCTTGAGCCCTTTCCAGGCATAGGGGATGGAGCCATGGACAGAAACAAACATGTTCCCTGGTGGAACTGGCAGCCCCGCAGGGGAGACAGACCTGCTTTATGAGAGAATGAGGCAAGGGAGTGAGGGACAGTGTGTGAGGACCCCTCTGGTGGCTGAGGGCATGGCAAGTACCTTAGAGAGAGCTCCTGGGGGACAGAGGCTGCCCTGGGGAGGTATCCAGAGAGTGGTCTTCAGGAAAAACCCACAAGGAGTGAGGGAAGCCAAACAAGAGAAAGGAGGGGCTTTAACGGGTAACTTCTAACTCGCTCCTGATCCGCAGCTGTATCAGGAACATAAAACAGCACAGCAGGGCTTCTCTCCTTGAGGCGAGGGTGGGTGGCCTTTTGTGAACCCACCCCCCCAAGTCAGACCGTGCTTATGAGATGCTCCTGGAGGGTGGGGGAACGTGGCCTCCCTGGTAGGTGGCTCCCCAGAAGAGGCAGCTGTGGGGGCATGCAAAAGACATGATCCCCTACCTTGAAGAGTCCCTGTGACTGTGCTTAGCAAAGGCTCTGAGGAATCCTGTAATATAGAAACTTGTTTAACATTGCTCAAATCCACATCTCCCAAGAAATCACAGAGGAACAGGTAAACGGAAAGGACAGCATAACAGTATAAAGGGTCAAGTCCAGGTGAAAGATAGAGGCCTGGACTACAGTGGTCCAGAAACACAGAGCAGCAGGTGTGCTGAGTTAAAAACCACAGGACTTAATTGAAGCCTGGATATGGAACAAGAGAAAGGGAAATGTCAAGGACAACTCCTGGGTTTCTAATTTGAGCATCCGGGTGATGACACATCATTCTTGGAGAAGGACTGGGTCTGAGATCAAGTGGAAGGTTGAGAGTGGAGGGTTGGGGGAGGAACATGCATTTGCAAATAAATGTTGTCCTTGGACATTGTAAGTTAATAAATGCCAGCAAAATGTGGAGCCACGGGAAGAGCCCTGACCAAAGACTTGGGTTCCTGATCCAGTTCTAACAAGAAGTAATTCTATGCCCCTGAGAAGGTCCCTTCACCCGACTAAGCCTCAGTTTCCCCACCTGAAAAATAGAGATAATAGGTCCTATTCTAACTACTTCACACCGTTGTCATTTTGATCAAATAAAACGGTAGAAATAAAAATGTGTCCTAAATTGTAGAATGCAACCCAAACACAGAGGCATTACGGTGATTACCACTAGAGGGCGCCTCAGCCACAACGCCCCAAGGAATTAAGTCAGCACAAGACGTGAGGTCAACAGACCCAGAGACATACATTTAGGGGGTGGCTCTGTTATAAAACCAACTACACAGATTCACTTACAATCATCCCCACAACATTTTTCTTCAGGCAGGAAATTTTTTTCTCTGTCATTAATGTCTCTCATTCTTACACACCCAGCGCTTTCAACCATCAAAACCTACTGTCACGAATACTACTCAGCCATAAAAACCGACAACATAATGCCATTTGCAGCAACATGGATGCTCCTGGAGAATGTCAGTCTAAGTGAAGTAAGCCAGAAAGAGAAAGAAAAATACCATATGAGATCGCTCATATGTGGAATCTAAAAAACAAAAACAAACAAACAAACAAACAAAAACAAAGAGTAAATACAGGACAGAAATAGACTCATAGACAGAGAATACAGACTTGTGGTTGCCAGGGGGGTGGAGGGTGGGAAGGGATAGACTGGGATTTCAAAATTGTAAGAATAGATAAACAAGATTACACTGTATAGCACAGGGAAATATACACACATGTGTATAAATGTGAGTTATGATAACTCACAGAGAATAAAATGTGACAATGAGTGTGTATATGTCCATGAATGACTGAAAAATTGTGCTGAACACTGGAATTTGACACAACATTGTAAAATGATTATAAATCAATAAAAAATGTTAAAAAAAAAAAAAAAAGAAATCATCCGCTGATTGACATTAAAGAGAAAGTGCCAAGAAAGCCTGAAGTGTTTTCTTCCCGGGGTGCATCCCCTCCTCAGCAGAGAATCAAATCCCCTGACGGAGGTGGGGATTTCTGACGGGGGAATTGGGGCATAGGGAATACGCACAAAGAGGGACTGAAAGTGAAATCAGCTGGTCACAAAGGGACAAATACTGTATGATTCCACTTTTGTGACAGAGCTGGCATCATCAAAGTCCTGGAGACAGAAAGCAGAATGGGGATAATTCTGCTGGGGATGGGGATAATGGAAAGTTAGTGTTGAATGGGTACAGAGAGTTTCAGCTTCGCAAGATGAGAAGAGTTTTGGGAGCTGGATGGTGGTGATGTTTGCACAACGATGTGAATGTACTTAATGTCATTGAAATGTACACTTAAAAATGGTTAGGATGATAAATTGTATGTGTATTTTACCATAATAATAAAGAGGTATTGAGGAGGTTGGAGGTCACATCATTATATATTTGTCAAAACCCATAGAACGTACAACACCAAGAGTGAGCTCTTAATGTAAACTATGGACTCTGGGTGATAATGATGTGTCACATTAGGTTCTTCCATTGCAACAAACATACAGCTGACCCTTGAACAACACGGGGGTTAGGGGTGTTGACCCTCTGTGCCGTTGAAAATCCAAGTATAACTTATAGCCAGCCCTCCAGGACCACAGTTCCTCTATAGCCACAGTTCCTCTGTATCTGCGGTTCCACATCCACAGATCCTATAGTACCGTCGTATTTACTATAGAAAACAAACTGCATATAAGTGGGCCCATGCAGTTCAAACCTGTGTTGTTCAAGGGTCAACTGCACAACTCTGGTGCTGGGTGCTGACAGCAAGGGAGGCTGTGCAGGTGTAGGGGCAGGGGGCAAATGGGAAACATCTCTGTACCTTCTACTCAATTATGCTGTGAGTCCAAAACTGCTCCAAAAATAAAATGTTTCTAAAATAAACCGTCATAATAAAGAGGTACTGAGGAGCTTCGTGGTGCTTGTCCTGCTGCTCAGGCATTCAAGCCCCAGAGACAGAGCCTGCTACCACACACACGTGTGCACGCATGCACAGCCTCGCCCAGTCTTCTGCAGCCAGCTAGGCTAGGAGAGCTGATCTGAGTCATTTGGGCCCATTTGGGGTTCACTCTGGAGCTTTTATATTCAAAGGAATCTTTGTTCTTGCTGTGGAACCATTTCTCGTTCCATTTAGCTCTTACATAAAACATGCTTTGGATCTGATATATGGGAAAAAAAAACATTACCCATTTTATTCATTTTGAATAAACCAAAAATAACTATCCTCCCATTTCCTGGAGCCAATAAAGACTGTTTGGAAAGGACAGGGGAAAAAAGGACATGAAATAAGAAAAAGAACCCCAGGCTGGGCCTACAGAAGTCTGGGTTTAAAACCTGGCTCTGCCCCTCATCTGCTGTGTGACCTTGGGCAAGTCCTTGCCCCTCTCTGGGCCTTAGGCACCTCATTAACGAAATGAGAGTGTTGTGTTGGAACCTCTGAGCTTTGAGTTCCCTTCAACTCTGACATCCTGCTTGTCTGAGAGAAATAAGACAGGGAGTTGAGGCATCTTACTTGGCCAGCCATCCAGGAGATGAATCATTTTTATTATTCAGAAACTTTTCCAAATTAATTTTGATGTGCTCCTGTGTGGTAAGAAATAGCTAATGTCACCTCTCTTCCCATTCCTGTTCTAGTGTCTAGAAACAGTCATTAACACTCAGTCTCCACTTCCTCAGCTCCCGCTGACTCCCCGAAGTCTAGTTTCTGACCCCCCAATTCTTTGAAACTGCTCTTGTCAAGGTCACCAGGACCTCCTGTCGCTGAATCAACAGTCACGTCTCAGAACTTTGCCTCCTCCCTCGACCTCTAAGAAACATTTCAACATAGGGGACCACGCTCTTTCTCAAGATATTCACCTCCCTGGAGCCAAGAGGGAAAATGACCCTGCCCTCCCAGAGCCCCGCATGTCAAGGCCAAGCTCTGTACCCACAGTGTAGGACCCAAGCTCAGGCTTCAGTGCTGCAGTTGCCACAGTGTGATTTGCAAAGATTCACCTTCCCCTTGTCCTCATTTTACCACCAAATTCTAGATTCTCTGGGAAATTCATTCATTCACTCATTCATCAATTATTTGTCGAGAGTCAACTATTTACCAGCGCTGTATCAGGCAATGGGAATACAGCTGATCCTTGCACAAAGTGGGTTTGAACTTGGCAGATCCACTTATATGTGGGGTTTTTTTCAATAAATACCACACAACTACACAATCTGCAGTAGGTTGAATCTGCGGATGCAGAACCGTGGATTTGGAGGGCTGACTGTAAACTTACACGTGGATGTTCAGCTCTGCAGGGAATGGGCGCCCCCTAACTTCCCCCCACCTCATGTTCAAGGGCTAACTGTCTAGCAAGACCGGCAGGACCCCTGCCCTCCTGGAATTTATAACTCAATGGAAGAGTGAGGCATTAAACAGTTAAGTACAAGATACATGTGTAATTACAAACGTGAGGGTTCTCTAAAGAAAAGGACCAGGTGCCGTGAGAGAGGAGAGCGAGGGGGACCGACAGGATATGCGTAAATGCCACTTGGAGGGAGTGAGTGACCGTGACGCTAAGATCCGAAAGAGGGGGAGGAGCACACCAGGCAGAGGAAACGCTGCTGGGAGGGCCTGCAGTAGGGGTGGCATCTTGAAAGGGGGACCCAGGGAACTTGGCATTGTCTGGTACCAACAGCTCCCTGCTTTTACTAGATGGAGAATTTTGGAGTGGCTCTGGGGAGGCAGAAGAAGACTCTGGAGGAGCTAACCCCCTACTCCTACCCCTAACCTGACACCCCTTGGCACTGCCGCTGGGGCCAGGTCCAAAGGAGGTCATCGCTGGACCATTTAAGGGACTGAAAGGGGCCAGAGTGAGTGAGAGGGCAGAGCAACGTCAGGGGTGTGAGGCCTGGATCCTAAAAGGCCTGGGAGGATGCCCCAAGGAGTCATCCAGTTCATGCTTTAGAAGAATCATCTTCTGATCTGCGGAGACTTAGCGGGCGGGGTGGGGGCAGGGGATGAAGGGTAACTTGTGGAGGCCAGTTTTTTTTTGTGCTGACCCTGCTTATTTTCAATAGGCGTAGAATTAGAAATATTTCGCTACAAGGAAGAAATAAAATCCTTTTCCTTAGCTTCCTTATGGAAGGCAGGCAATCATATCATAATGAAGCCCTCAGGGACCTGGAGGTGACCTGTCCCGCCTCCCCAATATACAGATGAGGAAACCAGGCTGGCGAGGCGCAGGGCCAGGCAGGACCACGCAGGCAGCAAGCAGCGCAGGTGGGACTCAGGCCTCATCTGCTGGTCTCCAAAGTTCACATCGCGACCAGGTATCGCCCTTGGATGCCACCTGAACCAACCTGCTTTGTTTTACAGGTGAGGAGACTGAGACCAGAGAGAGAAGGCAGCTGTCCCAGGGCTGGAACCTGACCCCCAGAGGCCCCTCTCTGCTCCTTCCCCTGCACCAAGTTCCTTCCCTGTGAGTGGCAGAAGGGAAAGTGTCCCCTAAATAAATGCCATTACCACTGGGCTATGAACAAAACAATGTCCCCATGGATGGGAGCAGCCCCAGGCCATGTGAGGGAGTTGCTTCCCGGAGCAGCTGGTGTGGGAGTTGGAGCACTTGCTGGCCACCCCCTCTCCTAGGAACAGAACGCTCAGGAACCACGTTGGGCAGGAGCCCGTGGGAACGAGGCCTGAGCTCCCTTCTCCAGGGGCCGCCTCGGCCACTGACGATGCTCCCAGCGAAAGTCTCGCCGAGCAGAACATCTGTACGGTGCAGGGATCTGGTGCCGGGACGGCCCAGCTGCCACTGGGGCTCGGCGGGAGTCCACCCGTCCTGGGCTGTCACCTCTGGCCCCAGGGAGACCATGCCTCCCCGGGTCCACATTCTGACCCGAGAAATCTGGAGTATGTTAGGGGGAATTTAGACAGATGTTTCTCTTTCTAGTTTCCTGTGGAAATTAAGTGAAAACGAGAGGCCTCTCATTCAGGGGAGGGGATGAGATATGCGAGGAAAATGAAGCAAATAAATAAGTGAGGTGTTTGTTTGCAAAGCTGTTGTCTCTTCCTCGTTCAGGGCTCGTCAGAAGGAAGTTAACCTCCAGCAGGGCAGAAACAGCAAAGCAAGTCCTTCTTTTTCTAAAGAACCATGACTCAGCCCTCGTGGACCAGCTCAGGCCCCCTGTCTCTCTCCTTCCTAAGCCAAAGTGGTGGCCGCCCCTCTGGGTTCACCCATCACCCTGTAAACACCGCCACAGTGATCTCGTTACTTGGACTTGGAGGACAACTAGTCGTTACAACTGTCTTCCCTGCTAGCCTTCAGCAGACGCTGTACCTTAATCATCTCACATCCACAGCACAACAGAGGGCCTGGTACAGAAGAAGAGCCCAGCAAATGTTGGAGAACTGGATAGGGTACAGAGAAACTGAAGAAAGGAAGAAAAGACATAGAAAGAAAAGGGGGAAATACAAGTTTCTTCAGGGTATTTGCAAGTTCCTAACTGTTCCCTATTGATTTAAGCCAATCCCTGCCTCTTATAATGAACATCCCTCAAGAAAATTCATCCATTGTTCTGGAGGAAGGCAGAGCTGAGCACCTCAATGATAGTGGCTTAGAGATTAAGAGTTCATTTCTCACTCACATAGAAGTCGTCCTGAGTGTGGGGAGGCTGCTCTTTGAAGTCACCACAGGCCCAGACCCCTTCCACCTTGTTGCTCTGTTATTCCAGGGCTGTTGTGCTCATACTTGTGGTCCAAGATGGCACACCGCCTGCCTGCAGCCTCGGGAGTGGCAGGGGCAGGGGAAGGCACATTTTCCCTTGAAGGACACCGCTGCATCTTGAGGGTATCGCTCCCCTCACCTCCCAGAACCATACTTAACACAAGGCAGGCTTTTTTTTTTTAATGGTCTTGAGCTAAACATCTGTGTGCTAAGGTTCCATTCCTATGAAAGAGAGGGGAAAATGGATTTTGGAAACAACCAGAAATCTTTTCCAAAATGACAAGTAACAGAAACAATTTTCACATATATCAAAGCTCCAGCATTTTCATTATATATGTGACCATCCCAACAAACCTGTGAGGAAACTGAGGCTCAGGGGTGGAAATGCCTTTGGACAAGTGTACTGTGGGCAGTGAAGGAATGGGACAAAGACCTGAATTTGTGGTCTAACCTGGGATGTCCGTTCAGGACCTCCCAAATACTAGAAGGGAGGGAAAGGAATCTATGACCAGGGAGCGATTTATGGGAGAAGATCCGGGGGTCTGAGTTGAACCCTAGCTCAGTGTATCTGCTGTTGTACATCTGTCCCCAGAGCTAACGTTTAGAACGAATGGGTGAGTGGTCAGCCTTCCTCAGGCCAGTCAGGCTGCACCTGGAATGCTGTGTTCTGGGGACTAGCCTTTAATGGGAACACTGAGAAACAGAAGGATGTCTGGGGCCAAGATGGGCTGGAAAGGGTCTGGATGTCCCATCCTATGAGGAAAGAACCACAGTTGAACACTTGTGGAGAAGGGCAGTCTGGGGGATGCAAGTCCTCATCTTCTCATCTCTATCACAGTGAGGACTAAGTGACCTCTTCGGGTGATTCTGAGGATCGGGACAAGGATCAGTGGGAAGAAGTCCCTGGGGGCAGAATCAGCACCAACAAAAGATGGTAAGGAGACTGGGACACAGGCGTGGCAGACGTGGCAGGTATGGCAGGTGTAGAAGGTGGAAAAAGCCTGGAGATGCTACATAAAAAATTCTTCTAAGGTGGAAGTTTTTGCCCGGAGGCTCCTGTGGGCGTGTGCAGTCACGTGTGATTGTGTGCAGGACAGCCACACGCACGGACACACACGTGCTCCCCGAGGGTCAGGGCCATAGCTTCCTTGAGAGTCACAAAGGAGTCTGTGACCCAAGCAAGGTGGGCTAGTCCTTGGGCACCTCTGGGGCCCCTGCCCATGGCCCTCATGTAGGTGCACAAACATCACTGTTGACAAGGGATACGGAAGGTGAATTCAGTGGCAGGAGGAACAGGGGCTCTCGGGGCCAAAGAAAGCACTGTGAGTGCCCCCTACCCAGGGTATTGCACAAACTCCAGCTACACAAACCTCCCACTTGGCAAGCTCAGAGCAGACACTCCTCTCCTTCCTGAGGCTGGAGTGTCCCAGCACCCCACCTGCAAAGGGTCCAGGGATCCCACACTTGTCACACACCAGACCCAGCACCTGGGATGGGTGCCAGCAGATTTCTTTTTGTGTCGCTGCGTTTTGTCTTCCACTGTGAGAGACCCTCACAGCCTTTATATGATGCCGGGGTAAAGGGACTTGTAAAGAGGGTGTCCTGAGGAGCAGCGCAGGGAGATGAAGGGGGAGGAGTGAGCCTGGAGAACAGACACTTGAGTCCTGGCCCCATCTCTGGCACCAACGCCCTGAATGACCTGCCCAGTCCTCTCGATACCAGGCCTTGTGGCCTCACTCTTGCCTTCTGAGCTTGGCTGGCTCTGGAGATCTGGCTAAGGTCAGGCAGTAGGGAGCGAGGGGAGGGAAGAGAGGGGAGGACCTCGCTGCTCCTTCCACCTCGAGGTCTCTGGTTCTGTGATGCTGAACAAGGGAGTCCTGAAGTCCTGGCTGCTTTCCCAGACCTGCAAGTTCCTCTGGTTCCGTGGGCCCAGTCCACTGGAGCAGACCTGCACCCTGCTCAGCTGATGGGGCCGGGGTGGGACAGCACCAAGAGGGAAGAAGGCCCCAAAGACAGGGTCTGGCAACCGCCTGATCTCACGCCCATTCTGCCCAGGCTCTTGGCAGCAGCTGGGGGCCAGGTCATTCTTCACATGAACCAGCAGAGCCTGGGGAGTGGTTGAACACTGTGCCATGATCAGATTAACTTTTAGGAAGACCACTGTGCCAAGTGGGAGGAGGAGAAATTGAGATGGCAAGTCTGAAAATGAGGCCACTTTCTGGGTTACTTATTATTCCATGGTTCAGGCAAGAAAGGACATGAGTTTAACCTGAGGCAAAGCAACGGGATGTGGGGAGGAGACTAAAGAGACGGCCCGGGCCTGAGCCTTCTTGGATGTGGAGAGTGAGTCTAAGCGTGAGCCCCGGCTTCTGGCTTAGTTGGTTAAGTGCTGTTGCCTCCATTCAGTGAAACAGGTGTAGCAGAACCCTTTTGGTTACAACTGGCTGAAAACCTCATCAAACTGATCTTTAAAAAAAGGAAAAGGGAAGTGTACAGGTTCATATGACGGAATACTTGTGAGGGTAGATCTCACTCAGTTCAGACCCACCTGGACCCAGGGGCTCAGGCCACATCATCAGCTTATTCTGTCTCCATCTCTTGTATCGCAGGTGCTCCGTGCTGACTCTGTTCTTGATGGCTCTTTTGCATTGTCACAAGATGACCACCAGCCTCATGGTCACAAGGTGGCTTCCAGCACCTCTCTGAGCTAGATCCTTCCAGGTTTAAATCCAACAGAAACAAGAGCTTGTGTCCCACATTTATATGAAAGTTCTGAGGGTCACTCTGACTGGACCAGCTTAGATCACATGCTCACTCCTGAGCCAATCACTATGGTCGTGTTAATTGACTTAGAGCTGATCCATGCATGAGCTTTGCTGGAGCCAAACAGGCCACAGAGGTTAAGAGGGGAAGAGGTGGATCCCAAAGAAACACGGGGGCTCTTGCCAGAGTAAAGGGAAGTAGAGGCCAGGGAGACAAACCACATCTTTCCAGCTTTGTGGACATCGCAGGAAGAATAGCATATTGGGGGAAGAAAAGACGACAAGTCCAAGTCGGAATGTGCTGTGTGTGCAGGCTGGATGGGACAACCAGGGGAAGGGCTCAGCAGGCAGCTGGGAGGGGCAAAACCCAGGCTCAGGGGAGACCTGCAGGTTGCCGGTGTGTAGGTGGTGAGAGGGAAGCTTAAAAGGGCAAGTAATGCCATGGACACTAGGAGCCATTCTGGCCTCCTTGCCTCAGGAACAACACATCCAGTCCAGTGGAAGTCTCCTCCTCCCTTTCCTCCTGGGGATTTGGCAGTGGGCAGCCCTGCCACCCTGAAGCGGGCAACGCCCCAGCCTCCATCCTACAGCTCTAGCTCTTTCTTCTTGTCTTAGATTGCCCAGACCTGGATATATTTGATAGTGAGTCAAATATATTTGACATGACACCAAGCCATGGATGCAGCAAAGGCAAGAGATCCATGCCAGGCCTTGGGGCCAGGCTATGATGTGACAGAGCCAGAGCCCTTCAGGGCTGACAAGCAGGTGCTGGGAATGACACAGGCCAGCACTTCACTAGGAGACAGGACAAGCAGTTCCAAATGGGGATGACATTGATGACACCTCCCACCTCCCCTGGTAATGTTCTCCCACGCCCTCAGGCAGTGGGACCTATGACAGCACGGGAGAGCACCGAACGGGGGAGGTTTGTGCAATGTTGCAATGGGAGAC
Organism: Camelus ferus; assembly: GCF_009834535.1. NCBI lineage: Eukaryota > Metazoa > Chordata > Mammalia > Artiodactyla > Camelidae > Camelus > Camelus ferus. The sequence goes on along the minus strand of NC_045699.1, from coordinate 46,567,946 downwards.
GGGGCCTCGGTAGACACATAAATCTTGTGGCATGGCCTGTCTCCATGTCCTGGTGGCTTCCCAAGGATAATAAATGTCTCCAGTATCACTGCAAGTAAACATGGTCTCTAATCTCATTGCTTTTTACTAGTAGCTCCTGCGTCACAACTATTGAAAAAAGTCCTAGCAAAGTGTGCCTCTCAGATTTCCACTTTCCCCTCCTTCCTCGCCATCAAAACTGGAGTTTGTTTCGGATGTCAAAGTGCCAGCTGAAAAACCATCCTTGTCAGTTACCTACTCAGCAAAGGGACGACATGATACAGGAGTGGACAGAGACTGTGTCAATGTAGATATTATTCCACAAACATGCCTTCTCCTCCTCTCCCACTGTGGACGGAGTGTGAGTGCTCACCCAGGGATGCTGGACTTAGCCACATGACTTACTTTGGAACGTTAGCAGAAGGAATAAGCAGAACCTTAAATGTGCTTGTGTGGTTTGGCTTGCTTCTTGATCTGATAATTCCCATGAGAAGAATCCACCCCAGATCATCTCTGCTGGTTCAGCCTGGGTTCCAGAACTATTGCACTTGGAGCTGACCGAGAGCCAAAACCAGTTGGTCTGAGTCTGAATCAGCTTGTTACACTGAGTCTAGGGGTGGTTGTTACAGAGCACTACTGTGGCAATAACTAATACAGAAATGGGGACAGTCTTCTGGGAAAGCTCTTTTACGTGGGACAGACTCAGCTGGCAAGTCTTTTGCTCTTTCCCCTTCTCCTTCTCCTTGAATAAAGACAAGGAGGTGAGGGTCAGCCATCTTTCAACCACAAGGTGATAGGAACATGCTAAGCATGGCTCTACAAAAGGACAGAATAAGCCTCCATCTGTAACAGCACCATGAAGTCACCACATCAGCCCTGAAATGCCTAACTCTGGATGTCCTCTTGTGTAAGAAAAATAAAGCCTCGAATTTGATTAATCCACTGTTTCTCAGGTTTCTGTTATTTGCAGCTGAATACAGTTCCTGACAGACACAGGTAACCAGTGGCATTGAAGCCACATCTGTGCTTGAGATTTCCCAGGGACAACATGAAGGGTCACAAGACAGTCCCCTGGGATCCCAGGAATGTGGTTCAAAGCTTTGCGAAAGGAAGCCCACAGAAGTGACTGAGAAGAGTCTGGGGTGGGTGGAGAACTAAGATGTGGTGCCAGAAGCCACAAGAGGAGAGGATGCTAGGAGGCAGGGATGGACCAGGCAAAATGCAGCGGTGAGAAGCAGGAACACAAGGAAGAAAACTTATCAACCGATTTAGCAAACGAGAGGTCCTTGACCTTGGCAGGAGAGGTTCAGGGCAGGGTTGCAGACAGAAGCCAAATCCCAGCCCTCTGCAGCTCCCTGGTGGGGGATGGACACTCAAGGAAGGATGATGCAATGGAAGGAAGCATCTCCTCGGACAGCTGCAGTCTTGTCCCGCCTGCAAAGACCATTTCTCCTCCTTGCCTCCAGGAGGATGGCTAACTCCTCAGCTCAGCATTCAAGCCCCTCAAGCTGTGGACCTAGCCAGGACCTGGCCTCACCCCCTAGCCTCTCTTCCTTACATTCCAGTAACACCACTGCCCATCATTCCTCATCAGGCTGCCCTCCCCTTGGACTGCCCTTCCCCTACCTATTCACGGCCTGCTCAACCTTTCAAGCCTGCACGGCTGTCACCCTCTATGAGGAAGACAGGATCAGCCCTTTCTCCAGGCTCCTCCCATCTCTCCATGCCCACCCTGAATCACTGGGTGGGCCCAAGTGGCTTTCGCTCCCTGGGGTGGGGACAGGGTCTGCGTTGTCTGGCACTTGTAGGGGGGTAGTAGCCTCGGCAAATTGTCAGGGGCAAGTGACAGTCTGCCCTCCACGAAGTTCCCAGGTCAGAGAGACCATGTGGGCACCTTCAGGCCCGTATCTGTCCCTTCACTCCCACGGAGCCGGCTGTCAAGAGCTCAGGAAGGAAGCAGAACAGTCAGCAGGGAGGCATGCGGGCTTCTTCCCTTCTCCTCTCTGGGACCTTCCCAGAGGGCAGCTACTTCCTTTGCCTCTTTTTAGAACCAGACGACATGATTGTGACCAAATTTAGAAAACAACCAAAAATTAAAATAAAATACAACCCATATTTTAAAATCCATCTTGACAGCTCCACCCCGCTGGAAGGAACGTCTCTTCTGAGGGGTCAGCAGCAGAAGCAGCAGCAAGGCGGGCCACCATGTCATGGGGGGGGGGTGTCTTCTCCCCACAGACAGACAGACCCGTCACACCAGCCAGTGGGTTGGAATGATGCGACCCCAGGGGAAGGGTGGGGCCAGGCATGCGGCAGGGGGGCCCAAATTCGAGGAAGCATCTTCTTGGCTTCTTGTTTCTGCCTACAACTGGAAAGGAAGGATGCTTCTGGAAAATACCTTAGAGACCAACCACAGTGGATGGGCCCCTCCTTAGCACGATGCTACTTTTAGCACATTGTTCTGTGTTTTGTGGGGAACAGAGGGAAACCAGGGAACCAAACAAACAGTGTCACCCACCTTATGTAATAATAGCAACTAGGTACTGGGTGAGTACTATGTGCCAGGGACAGTGCTAGGAGATTTTTAAAAAAATTATTGCCAGGAATTGTCCATGAGTCACGTTACATCAGAGAGATATCATAACAAGAGAGAAAAAAGAAAGATCTTTGTGAGCCAGAATGAAGGAGATGAATTTTTCAGGAACAAATGTAAAGGCTTGCTTTGCAAGTATGGCATTCAAGAGGTAGTTTTCGTAAGGCTGTATTAATAAAGATAAAAAGGCCAGATTAAGGGAGGTGACAATCTCATGAAACTCAATTCCCATCAGCCCAAATGGGACTCATCCTTTCTGAGCCTCAGTTTCTTCCCCTCTAAACTGGAGCTAGAAAATACCTCCTTTGTTATGTTGTTGTGAAGATTAAACAAGGTAATGTATGAAAATCAATTAGTGCCTTTTAAGTAGTGCACCCTTAATAAATGGCAATGATCATAACTGTTAAAAATCTCAGTATTTAAAATGGAGTTGAGTTTTCTCCCAGAGTTGGGAAGAATCTGGAGACGCATATCATCTTCACACATCTGAACCCCTGTTATGGGCAGAGGAAGGAAACTAATTCTACATTTCCTCAAAGGACAGAACCATCTTCACTGAGCCAATTTCAGCCAAATAAAAGGAACTGTAATAATGAAAAAAGGCTGGAAGGAAATACTTCCACATGGTGCTGTCTTTGGATAGTGAGAACTAAAGCAATTTCTCGATGTTTTTGCAAAGTGTCCAAATTTTAAGCTGAGCATGCATTTTTTAATAATCTGGAAAAAAACAGTGTTACCAAAAAAAAAAAAAAAAAAAAAAGACAATGCATGTCAGGAGTCCTGTAGTAGGAGTCGCAGACCAGGCTTGATCTGAGATTCTGCCGAACGGGAATCTCATTTCCAAGCTTCAAAAACTGAAATCTATTTCCAGGGGAGGCAGCAGCAGGAGGGCATCCTGCCCTCACTCTCAGAGGACAGAGAACAGGCACCTGCAAAGTCCCCCTGAGTCCAGCTCCAGGAGCGCAGGGACCAAATGCTCCAACAGAAGCCCACAACGTGGGGCCTCGGAAGCCCACGAGGCAGGGAGGGAGTTTCCCCACCCTCAGCATTAGGGTCAGCCCGGTCTCCTCTCTGGGCAACTCACCATCAGAGTAGCACAGTTAAGCGTTCCCTCTACTTTTAATTAAGAAGACAGCCTTGAGATGGATTCTAAAAGGCAGGAGTGAGAGGCAGGGCAGGTGATGAGACAGACCCTGGGACTGGCAGCAGCAGATGTGGCTTCTGGTGCCAGCCTTGTCTCCCCTCACTGTGTGATGCTGGGTAAACCCCTTCCCTCTTTGGGCCACCTTTAGTTTCAAGAGGTTGGACAGAATGAGTTCTAAGCTGTTTTCTAGCTCAGAATCAGCAGCTGGAAGCCACAGGCCCTTGGACATACTTTCTCGGTCTCCATGGCCCAATGGGCCTCAGAAGTCTCTCAACCCCACTGTTCCACCCCTGCCTTTAATGGAGCCACATCTGGAGTGTATCTCCTCTGATCCCTGTTTTGTACAGTTCCTCACAGCTGGATCACCATAAATCAATTTGCTCTGCAGACAAGTTCCCAGAACTGTCCAGAATTCTACCCAGAAAAGGAAGTTTTATTTCCCTTTACTTTCTGGTTCCAAAAGGAGTGAGCTGAGCCTGGTCCACTTCGGGACAAGCTCCCCGAGTCTTCCAAATCCTGTGGCCCACTAGAGTTCTGAAGAGTGCCTGACACTCACGTTCCAGTCCCCTACCTATGGGCACAGAGGAAGAACCGGCCTGGGGGCCCCCTTCCTGACCCCATTCGGGGAACAGTGCGCCCACTCTACGGCAAAAAGTTGGACTAAAGGGATCTCCGAAACTCCATGCAGCTCTTGGGTTCAAAGTTTTCCTGGAGATGAACTAGTTATGAGAGGAGAAGGGCTGAAAAGCTAATTTCCCAGCAGATGGAGAGGGAAGGAGGACTGGGAACCGCCAAGGACTTTTGCTCACTTGTTCTGCCCCAAGGTACTGAACAGCACAGAATCCAGGACTTTCATGAAGCACAAACATTCTGCAGGCGGGAGTGGAGATACGTGCTGTCTCTGACAGCTGCTTGGGTCCTCAGGATACCTCTGGGATGGAGCAACAAGGAATCTTTGGTCACTGAATGGACCCTGAGACCCTATTCTGCGGGGTGCTCTGAACCCACCTCATCTCACTTAATCCTCACGACTCCCTCGAGTTAGGTCCTAGCATTACCTCTATTTTACAAATGAGGAACTACAGCTCAGCGAAGTTAAGTAACTTGCCCAAAATCGCAAAGCTGGCAGGTTCACCAAACAGAATTTGCAGAAGGTCTGTCCTTCTACATATTTGGACCTCTTTTAAATCTAGCTTGCCAGGTAAAGCAAACCTAGGTCCCTGACTGCTTCCCTACTAACAAGAGTTTGGGCTCAGACTCCACTTGGGAGAATTTCTAAAGATAATTTTCAACAGATATACTTAGCTTAAGTACATGGACTTAGCTTAAAAAGCCTAACAGTACTCAAGGTTTATAATAAAATCAGCAGTCCCCTGTCCTACCCCTCTCTAACCCCACCCAGACCTGGCTTTCAGGAGAGACCCTCCTCTCAACATTTCCAGCGATTTCTTCCAGTATTTGTCTCTGTTATTTCAAGTAACACGTTAGCCTTGCTTTCTTAAGATTTTTGCGTTTTAGACCATAATTACTGACTATTATGGAAATTGAAGTTCCTCTTTTACCATGTCTCTCACTCTTGCTGTCAGACACACACACTGCCCCTCCCTCCCCACTCCACAGCCTACTTATGTCATTTTATTACCCTCAGAGAATCTGGGGAAGCCTGAGCTAGACTAGACCTCTCTGCAGGGATTGGGAATGGAGTTTGACCTCTGGTTACATGCAACCGATTTAATGCAGATGTCTATCTTTACTTCCTCCCAGAACTCCAGTGAAAACCACATTCTATCATAAGGATGGTTTGAAGAAGGGAGGGCTGGCTAGCTTGGAGCAGAGAAAATTCAGACACATCCTCTCTCCTTGAATTTCCAAGGGGCAAAGAATAAACATGCTGGGTGGCCTCCCAGGGAGGCCCAGAGCAATAAGGAAGCTACAAGGAGACAGATCTCAGCTTTGTAAGAAGCTATCCAAGAACAGAATGGATGGCCTGAGAAGTGGGAAGCACCCCCCGCTGGCAGTGGACAAGCTAGGGTAGACTGACCACTAATGGGGACGAGGAGGGATTCCTGCTTAAGAGGAGCTGAATGCATAACTTGTAAAGTCCCAACAAATTCTATAACCCAGTAACCGCTTCCTTTTGTAATCGTTGGCAATCAGAATCTAGTGGTGTTCTGCAATCACTCTTGAGTTAATAACCAGAGCTGCCCAATAGACACACCCATCTGGCAACTTCTTTTTAGGACACTGAAATAAAAATCTTTATAATCTGATGAGCAATCAGTTCCACTGACCCTTGCCTTGTAAAAGAAGGTTCAAGATGATTCACAGAGCAATCATGACACAGCAGACAGGACAGAACTCTCAGTCCCATGGGCTTTCAGCCTTCTGAAGACAGAGAAGTGCTGGATGGGGCAACCACAGCTGATCTGGCCACGGACTGTGGGCCGGCCTGGCTCTGCAACAAGAATCTCAAAGGGGAAACTGAAGCACCGCTCTTGAATCCTGCTTTCCCACTCTTGCCTCATTGTAAACAGAAAGAGGGTGGAGTGTGGTATGGGCAAGATGGAGTTCTACCCAGACCATGGCACCCAGAGGCGCAGGTCTGCACCCCCAGCAGCTCTGCGCCTGGAGCACTGTCCCCTGTTCTGCTCCCTGAGCTGGCACTTTCTAAGGGAATGTGATTGCCCAGGGATGTGAAACTGCTGTGACAGCTGTACTCTCCAAGCAGGACACTCTTATTAATTCTCGGGCCATAACTGGCAATATGGTGTAACTGGAGTAAGAGTGAGGGGAGGGGCTGTGGTCGGGGTGTATGAGCTATGTGATGTGGGCAAGTTGCCTCCCCTCTCCTCCAGGAGTTACCAGGACACGGCAGTTACAACTGAGTCTGGAGTAAGACTGTCTAGGTTCAAATCCCAGCACTGCCACTGATTAGCTGTGTGACCTTAAGCAAGTTCCCTACCCTCTCTGAGCTCAGTGTCCTCACATTTAAATTGGAGGGAGGGAGGTGAAAGGAGGAGGGGGAGGACCAACACTTTCTTCACTGAGGGTTTTCAGAATTGAATTAGCTCATTTATATGAAGTACTTAGAACAGTGCCCAACTCATGGTATTATTGTTGTTGTTATGATTATGATTATTAGCAGCAGTAGCAGCTGCAGCAGCTGCAGCAGCTACAAACAGAAGACAGTAATCCTCATCCAGCGGACCTTATGGGATCAAACAAAATAATACCCTTGAAAAGAAAATTCTAAAGCTGTGTATCATTGTGAGAAATTTGGTGTGCAGTGCATTAAACCTCACAAACAGTAGGAGATTGTAACAGGCCAGCATTTCCAACTTCACCTGCCAAATAAACATTGTGGCTATGATACAACAAACCACATGGCAAAGTCTTTAGAACTTTTTATCAAAATAGGAAACTAATTTTACATTATAATTTAATGTAATACAGCAAAGCCAATATTTTAAGATAAATTTTTTAAAAAGAGTGCCAATTTAACACTTTAAGAAAAACACACCCAGGCCAAGTTTAGAACACTGATAACTACACAGAATGACAAGTATTGACAAAGAAAATGCTGTTCCTAACTTGCTGTGTGTTCTCAAACACCATCCCTTAGGGACCTCATCCGCCCTACTCCCCACTGACCCCCGGTCAGCTACATTGGGCACAGGATGATCTCCGGGTGCCTTCCAAGCCTGCACCCCATGGAACTAAGACTTGGAAGGTGTTTTTAGATCAACAGACTTGGACGCAACTAAAGCACTGTGGCAATTCCTGAGCTGACAACACCATCTAGTGTGTGTGCGAGAGCAGACACCAGTCACCAGCCAACTAGGAGCCTTCTTCTGATTCTCACTTGAATTATCTGCTACTCAAAATTTGGTCCAAAGACCAGCAGCACTGGCATCATTTGGGTGCTTGTGATAAATGCAGAATCTCAAAACCCATCCCAGACCTACCAAACCTGAATCTACCTTTTAAAAAGATGCCAGGTGACCCCCGTGCACGTTAAATTGTGAAAAGCACTTGCTTTCGTGGAAGGAGAAAAGGGAAGCTAGTCAGCACGGAAAATTTAACTTTAACACATACTCAGCCCATAAAGAAATCCAGAATGGATTCACACAAATAAGACAAATTCTTCCCACTGACATGTAAGGAGCCTGTTATGCAATGAAGGTTCAGGTTCTTGGGAATTTTTACAAGTTTCAATAAAGGAACCTTCTGGAAGAGTAAGTAGGCATTTGATGAGATGGGCACCCCTGAACCAGAGTTTCAAATGTACCTGCATTGTCTTATGGTTTTTAATGTCATAATCACACTGATGAGTCTTTGTTTCCACAAATTCAACATGAACTCAGCCACCCTGAGCTCCCAGAGGCCACCTCAGGCTCTAGCCATGTGGCCCATCACAACATGGCAGCTGATGTCTTCAACGCCAGCAGGAGACTCTCTCAGCAGGTGACCTCTAGGGGCTGAGGTTCTCAGTGCAACAACCACAAGGACCTAAATTCTGCCAATGAATTGTGGGCGTGGAAGAAGAGCCTAAGTCCGAGTTGAGACAGCAGACCCAACTAACACTTTGATTTCAGCCAGTGAGACCCAGAGATGAGAACCCAGCTAAGCGATGCCCAGACTTATGACCTACAGGAGTTGGGAGACAATAAGTGATGCTGTTTTAAGCCACTATGTTTGTGGCAATGTACTATACAGCAATAGAAAACTAATACAGATTTTGGTACCTGGAAGTGAGATGCCACTGTAACAAATACCTAAAATGTGGGAGCAGCATCAGAATTGAGCAGCAGGAGGAAGCTGAAGGAATTCTGCAAAACATGATAGAAAAAGCCTAAATTTCCTCGAAGAGATTGTTAGTAGAAATACAAATGTTGACAACGCTGCTGATGAAGGTTTAGAAGGAAGTGAGGAGCATGTCATTAGAAAGTAGAAAAAAGGAGATCCTTATTATACAGTGGCAGAAAGCTTAGCAACATTGTCTGCTGCAGTTACACAGAATTTAGAAGGGATGAACCTGGTTATATAGCTAAGGAGATTTTCAAGGAGTGCTGAAGGTGCTGCCTGGTTTCTTTTTTGCTGCTCCTGGTAAAATGCAAGAGCAGAGAGATAAATAGAGGGAAAACCGTTACACCAAAAAATAACGACTGAATTATTTAGAAAATTTTCAGCCTCTCCAGATGGCAAAAGATGCTAAAAATCAGAACAGCTGCTCAAAGTGTGGCATAGAGAAAAGGCTGAGTGTGAGACTGTACAACCTTTCGTTGAAACCTCAGAAAGATCAAAAGGTCAGAACATTCAGTCACACAAAGGCCGCTTTTAAGAGATTAAGAGTGTGTGCATGTCACAGATCTCCTTGACTAAACCAGGAGCATCTAGGAAGCTTAAGGTCATTATCACTCAGCCATCTAAACAAGAGGCCAAGAGAGAAAAGAGATTTGTTTGAAAAGATCTGTGGATGTGGCTTCTGTCTAGCGGAGTGAAAGGCAGTGAATCCATGCAAGACCCACATAGTTCCTGAGGACTATCTCAGCAGAAATCCTGCCAGCTTGGCTGAAAAGGGTCAGAGAGAGAACAAAATGAAGAGGTGGCTGGACTCCCCAAATTCTACTTGCAGGAAGCAGGGTTCATAAAACTACTCAGCTGCAAATGTGTTATCTTTCATAAAATATGAAGGATGAAAAGAAGGTGGAACCCCATGCCCAGAAGAAAGAGCCAAGAGCCCCTGAGGATTATTCACAGGTCTTGAAATTAAATCGAGAAAGGCAAACATCTACCTGATTTCAAAACCATTATGGACCTGTGACTCCTTCTGACCTTTTCCCCTTTTTTGAGCCAGAACATCTACAAACATTATCCTATGCCTTCTCACTACTCTATGTTGCCAGTGTTTGGGGAGAATAAACAGCCTCTTCAGTGTAACAGGTCTATGGATGGAGAGCAACTTTGTCCCAGCAGCTGCACCTACTGAATGACACCCAGGAGCCGCATCTGTACCTGGACTTGATTTAGATCTTGAACTTTTAGGTGATAAGATGTAGATTTAGATGATTAAATTTTGGATTTGGAACACATGCTGTGATGAGATGAGACTCTGAGGAATCTTGAAAAGGAGTAAATATATTTTTCATGTGGAAGGGATGTGAATTATTGGGGGCTTACGGTAGATGGTGGTAGGTAGAATTCTAAGATGATCCCCAAGATTCCTGCCTCCTGGTACATATGCCCTGTTTAATCCCCTATCCTTGAATGTGTGCAGGACTTGTGAATATGATGAGCTATTACTCCAGTGAAGGAATTTTTTAGATGTAATTAAGGTCCTTAATCAGTTGACTTTTGAGTTAACAGAAGGGAGATTATTCTGGGTCAATCTGACCTAATCAAGTTATCAACTAATCAACTTAAAAGAGACATGAATCAGCAGATACTCTCCTACTGGCCTCGAAGAAGAAAATTGTCATGTTATAGAGAAGGCCACATGGCAGGGAATGGTAAGTGGCCTTTTACAGCTGAGGTCCTCAGTTCTATAGCCTCAAGGAATTGAATTCAGCCAACAACTATTGTGTTTGGAAGAGAACCCTGAGTCCCAGATGAGATCACAGCCATGGTCGACACCTTGACGACATCCTTGGGAGACCCTGAGCAGAGAATCCAATCAAGCCATGCCTGAACTTTTGACCTACAGAAACTATGAGATAGTATGTTTAATGTTTCCAGCTGCTAAGTTACAAAGGCTTCAAAGCAGGTATTACAAATATATTCAAATAATTAAAGAAAACTATATTCAAAGAGCTAAAGGAAAATATGCTAACAGTAAGTCAATGTATAGGAAATCTCAACAGAGAAAGACACTACAAAAAAGAACCAAATGGATATTCAGAGTTGAAAAGTAACTGAAATAAAATGACTACACAGGCTCAACAGCAAGTTTGAGATGGCAGAAGAAATCAGTGAATTTAAAGATAGATCATCAGAAATTATCCAGAACAGAGAAAGGAGCAGAAAAAATATTTGAAGAAACAATGGCTAAAACCTTCCCAAGTAGATTTTAAAAACATTAAATTACATTCCAAGCTCAATGAACCCCAAGTACAATAAACACAGACCACATTTAGACATACCTTAAACTGCTGAAAAACAAAGAGAAAATCTTAAAAGCAGCAAGAGAATGATGACTCATCACATACAGGCAACAAAATGATTACGGATGACCTTTCATTGAAAACAATGGTGGCACTATGGTAGTGTAATCCCAAATTCAGAGTGCTGGAAGGAAAAATCACTGTCAACTAGAATTCTATATCCAGCTAAACTATCTCTTTAAAAATTGAAAGCAGAATAAAGTCATTCCCTAATGAACAAAAACTGAGAGAATTTATTGCTAACAGTCCTATCCTAGATGAAATCCCAAAGAAAGGCCTTACAGTGAAAGAAAATGACACCAGAGGGTCTCTCAGATTCACAGGAAGTAATGAAAAGCATAGGAAATGGCACATATGTGGGTAAATATAAGAGACTGTGTGTATATTGTATATATATATATATTTTTTTTACTTTTCTTCTCTTATTATGTAAAGTAATATAAACTCAATTTAACAATGGTTTAAATAACATCTAGATATATGTCCATAATAGCACAGAGGAGGAGACAGAAGCTATACTGATACAAATCTGCTAAATTTTACTGGATTTAACTCAATACTAAGAATGAAAGTGACTGCAATAAATTCAGGAAGCATAACGTAATCCCTAGGGCAACCACTAACAAAGTAACTAAAAAAAAATCTAAGAAATCAACAAAGGATACTTTTATCCCCATTATTCAGATGAGGAAATGAGTCCTAGCAGGGGACACAGCCCACCACAACTGGGGCTGGTCCCCAGGACTCCTGACTCCACACTCAAGGGCTGGAGGCCAATCTCTACCTTCCAGTGGGGCAGGGCTGAGACTCCTCATCCATCAGAGAAGGAGAAAGTGAAGGGGAAAGGTTCCTCAAAATGTTATAAATTGCCTCCCAGTCTGTGCAAATATTTCCCTTGACACCCTGAATATTTTTATTAGTTCTTCCACCCTAAAAACGACCACATATAAACTGCTGGCAGGAGTAAGAGGGATGACTTTTCAAGCAAAGCTAATTACCAGTGGTGCCCAGTGAACACACACAAAAAAGCCTGTGTAGCTTTCCAGCGCTCATTATGAAGCTGATTAGCACTAATTTTCTGTCTGCCCAAACTGTCTTCCTACACCCTGGGAAGGGCTGACACCCCTTCAATGGAGCTCGGACTGGAAGGGCATGGGGGAGGGGGCAGAGCAGACTGCTTACCTCCATCACAGGCCGAGAGGGGCACCTCACCTGCTTTAAAAGTTACCACAGTGGAGGAGGGATGCTTTGGCCCCACAGCACATGACATTTACGAGAGGACTGAGCTGTACTGGAAGGAGTTCATACCGTGTTCCTGCCTGCTGAGGAGCTATTTAATCCTGCAAAGATAAAATGACTAAATTATTTAATATTTATTCTTGAGTAAACACCTACTGAAATTTATTGTGCTTCACATTTTATAAAGTGCATGTATGAAAACAGAAACTTAATGGACCCCATTACTGTATGCCAAGGACTAAGCTAAGCCCTCACCTGCTCTATGTTATATAATCCTCACAACTACCTCAAGAGCCTGGTTTCATTGTTCTCATTTCACAGATTAAGAAACTGAAGTTCAGAGTGGTTAAGATGCATCAGATTGATCCAAGCCAGGTCATCTGGATTTGTTCCTGGGTGATTGTTCAACTAGATCCCTCAGAGGAGAATGTGTAAAAAAGCCTGAGACAAAAGTTGATGCTTTTTAATCAAATGCATGTGTGTCTTCATCTCTCACATCTGACTAATTTGCAAACACAAAGATCTGCAATGTTCTTGCTGGGTTTTTTTAATCACTCATAGTGACTTTATCAGGTTGACCAGATCTCAGAAGCAGATCTGAGCTAGTTCTCACATCAGAGTTACTGAGAGAAACTGTAGCAGCTGCTGCAGCACAAAATCTAACATGAATTTAAATGAGCAAATATTATTAATGAACACATTTGAAAACTGAATTTCACAGAAAAAATTAAATTTCTTCCTGACACTAACATGTGATCAAAATTTAAAGTGATATAAACATGTTTTAAAGTCACTGTGGTAATTACTAAAAGTAGCCAGCCAGACCACAGCTAGGCACTGTCAGAAGTCTACCCTGTGTAGTGGAACTTTGTAATAGCCCAGTACATCAAATTGTTCTCTTGAAATTTCAGCTTTGGTTAGTTCTCTTCAGTTAACATAAACTTTAACTGTAATTTTGACCATGGCAGCAACACAAAACTAAATAGCATTCTTTATTTAATAAACCTAGGCTATCTCAATAGTCTAAAGAAATCAATATAATGTTCCCAGTGTCCACCTGTCTACACTGAGAAAACTCTAACCCAATACTTGAGGTATTACCAGTTTATGCAAAGTACATTACATGAGTCTAATTTCCACCCAGGCAAACAGGAATCCCTGCAAATACCAAAATAAAATATTTACCTTGTTGCTAGGGGGAACAAAAAAGAAATGACAGTAGACTATATATCTTGATAGAAAAATAGTTAAAGGTTTTAATTCTCTGAATACCAAGAGTTAACATTTTATGACTACCCTCTGAAAACAGGGCATTTGGCAACAATTTTAAAGTTTTCAAAATCACTACAAAGCTTATTCACATTTTTACTAAATCTAACATCATCTTCACAAATCACAGAATCATTTTCTGATCAAAGAAAGAGCAGCCAAGTTTTTAGTGGGTCTGCCACTGTACTAAGTCTCTGTTAAACACAGAGTCCTGGGGGCCCGCATCTCCTCTGACAGGCTCCGTGGTACAGTGACACTTCATACCATGCGTTCTTTGAAGAACCATTTCTGATGTTCCGAGTTGGTGCAGTCTCGTAAGAGTGGTACAGAATTGTCGCTCAACTCCTTCCTCTCGGCCTGAACACATTTCTTCGACTGTACGTGAAATAATGAACCATCCTACAAAAGATAATAGACACTCAACATTCAAGAGAATTACAAGCAATTCCTCAGAAAGGATGTTTTCCTTAAGTGCTCAGGGTGATTTTTATCCTTTCAGAAATATTTATTGAGCAGTCAGCGCCTTCAGGGACAAAAGCAACCCAGGACTGTCTGTGCAGAGAGAGGGCCAGGCATGCACAGACTTGCCACGCCTGCCTCTGCGGGAGCTCTTCACTGGGGTCCTCGACTCCACCGTCAGGACCGATGGTGCCACCTGCTGGCTGTTCTTGGGATCTGTCAGATCTTATATCTCACCCTCAACTGACATCCTTTCCTTGAGGAAAATCAGGACCAAAGATCCTGTATTAATCTCTTCCACTTCCCTTAGGTCGACTAATTCCTTCCTGAGGGTCTCTTTCTCCCATGTATTTAAATGGAGAATCAGCAAATTTGGCTTTAGTCCCAGTTAAGCCACAGACCAGCTGGGTGAGGACAAGGTAACCAGAGAGGAAGCAAGTTCTGCAGACCGTGCCAATCCCCAAACCCCAAAGGACAATGACCATCTCTAACACCTCCCCTGTCTCTTCTTTTCACCAACTGCTGCTGAGTTAATTCAGCATGTCTCTCCCCAAGTTCTGGAGTTTATTCTTTCCCTCCACCTCTCTCTGTTGTAAGCTGTACGCCCTCAGGGCACTTCACCATGGCTGAGCAGCAAAAAGGCAAAGCAAGTGGCATCCCTGTTCCAGGGAAAGAGCTCTTGGAAATAAAATCAGATGCAGAAGAATCTCAGTAACATTAACCTGGAAAGCCTTTAAAAGTGCTCACAAATTGCCTGTAGAATAATGTGAAAGTAAATAAATAAAGCACCCCACCTCCCACGCTTCTAAAGAAACTTCCTTAAATGGTCACTGAAATTTAAGATTTTTAAGATAAGATTTTAATGACGTTTCAAACCAATTTCATGACTCCTATCTTGTATTACTATTCCCTGATGGCTTACAACAGCTTCAAGTTGGAAGAAAGAAGGGTAGAGAAGGGCGTTACAAAGGATCACAAACTTTTGGGGTTCACAGAAGCATTTTTCCCTACTATTTTTTATATCAAATAGGCAGTACTATGATGTCTGACTTTTCCAGGTAACCTGCAAATTTCATTGCTAATCATAACATTTTCTACAAGAAAACATATTCCAACTTCTAATCATACTTAGAAAGAATCCATTTCTAAGTAGTATGATGAATCTTTCCATCCCTGGGGCCAGACTGGGAATGAAAGCCTCCCATGGCGCTAAAAGTGAACTAATTCTTTCTTTTGAGTTATTTTCTTTGGATTTATTCCCTCAAGCGCTTTTTAGTGAGTCACAGGCTATGACTGATGTATGAGTTGCATCATGGGCTGATGGCAAATGTGGTGGGGTTAGTGCCTTTTGGGCCTGAAATAACACCCAGTTCCAAATCAACAGTGACTCTTCCGACGGAGCGCCAACTCCATCAGAGAGGTATTTTCCTGGTTGCTGTACCACCAGTAAAAACTAATCTCTGTAGAGCTTTACACCTTCCAAAGACTATTTCTGGCCATAGTTGTACTCCTCACTAGAGGTAGACAAGGTTGAGATTATTGTTCCCACTTCAGAGCTGGGAAAAATGAGGCTGAGGCAACGGGAGTGGCTCATACTTGGATCTAACCTCATGTCCTTACACGTGGCTATCTGTTTCCCTTGTTTGAACCCCATGTGATCTCCAAATGCTTTGGGGACAGCTCCTCTTCCCATTCCAGCCAGCTGCAGCTCAAAGTGTGAGGGGGACAGGGAGGCTGAAAGGGAGTGGACAGTGAGGAAAGACAGAAATTGGTGCTGGATGCCACAGGACCTCAATAGGACTGCCACCCCTCGGGTTCACTGTGAAGTTCCTGGTCTCTGCTAGAGGCTGCATCCCTGAGACTTGCTAGGGACTCGCTTTACTTCCACACTCCCCTCTGCAGCCTGAGGGACCAGGACCAACAGCAAGAAAGGCGTGAGGTCGCCTGATTACCTCCTGCAGGATGAACTTCTGATCCTCTGGGGTGGCCTCCTCACAGAGATGCATGATGAGGACATCCGATCCTGCTTCCACACTCACACAGCCCTCTGGCTGGTGGGTGTTATAGCGTATTTCATTCTGGGACGTGTACTCGAAAAACTAGAAATGGAGCAGCCAATATACACCAGTTACCCTCTGATGTGCAAAGAGGGAAATCTTTAGAAAGAGGGGTAAGAATCTGGGTCAGCAGGGCCTGGGTGCTGGAGTCCAGCCCTCTCCCCTCACCCACCAACACCACGTGTGTCCCTGCAGCACCCAGTGCACCTCTGGCGGGGTGCTTAGCAAGTGCGAATGGAGGCGCCCTTTCTCATGCCCTCCTCGTTTGCTAGATGGTGAGGGCGGGGCTGGTGCCTGGGTCACCCCGCACCCTCTGTGCCTAACCCTGGGCTGGGGCAGAAGGGTGGGAAAGAAGATGGACTGGTCCCAGCACCAGCACTTGAAGGCTCTCTGTGACCTTGGCCAGCTACTTCCTCTCCCTTTCTTCAGTCCCTTCCTCTTCCTCCTCTCCAAATATCATAGATGCAACCATGCCTGGGAGACTGTAAGGTGCTGTGCACAGCAAGCAACAGGACTGCTAATGGGGGGGCTTGTTTTTCAGAGCAATGTTTTCCCCACCATAGTGTGTCTAGGAAAATGCTGATTCTGGGCCCCGCTCCCAGAGAGAGGAGGAGGATTCCTTTTGTCTGAGATGGCGCCCAGGAAGCCGCACTTTTACACTTCTAACAAGACATGCAGCCACCATCCACCCTACCCTACCCCCTTGCTTCCTGAGATTCTGGCACAGGTGGCTGTTCTGAAGGCACATGGAGCAGTGCTTCTCAAACGATCTCCCTGAAAGTGGGTCAAGACAAGAGATGGGTTCACAAGGGATCGGGTGGGTCTGAGAACCTGGACTTCTAAGCTCTCAGGTGATGCTGATAGTACCAGTGGGGGCACCTCTCAGGAGCACTGTTCTAAAAGGGGCTGAAGAACCCGAAAATTTTAACATTGTAGGGGTCCGAATTATGAAAGTTTACTGTTGACCATAATGGGGTGTAATATTCAGATGGAACTGGGGTGACTCCAGTTTGGAGGAAAACTTGAATCCCCAACCCTCGTCTCCAGTGTCTGACACCTCTTAGGACGGTAAGGCTTTGAAGGTCCAGAACTAATGCTTTGCTCTCTCCTGCATCCTCCACTGGCCCCTGCTTCCCTGGACAGGGGTCCTATTCTGGTCCTCAGATCTTCCAGGTCTTACTCCCCTGCCCAGCCTGAAGTTCAACACTTAACCCAGACAGACCGCCCTGGGGCCCAATTGAGGCAACTGCCCTAAAAACCACTTTGCAGTGTGGCATGACACATCAAATCCTGTAATTCCACTGAAGTATTAATTAAGTCAGCTGAAATGCACATCTGATGCTTCTTCTTTTTTTTTTTTCTGAGCCAAGATGTTAGTGACAGGGTTATTTATAATCACAAAAACAGGGAGGCAGAGAGTCAGTTACTCTGCAGTAATTAATACAGCCACACAAAGGAATATCAAGAGGCCATTAGGAATGATATTCTCAGAGGATGTCTAACAACACTAGAAAAGTATAAGTGATGGAAATAATGGAATATAAAACATATAGATATTATAACAACTATTTAAAATACATAATCCCCAGGTCAGGCACAAAAAAGATGGGAAGTAAATATATCTTTTTTTTTGACATTTGCCATATTTTCTTTCTCTCATTCTGTGTAAGTAGATAAATGCGTGTATATGTAAATAAAAGAGTATATAAACATATATGCACCTCTCTCTCCCCATTCTCTCTGTGTATATATATGTATACGTATGTTCATATAATTACATACATACACACACTGAGTGAGAGATAAAGCAGGTGTATGTGTATATATGTCACTGTTTTATCTTTTATTACATATGTATGTGTGTGTACATATATAATTTTCCCCCCTAGGAACAATTATAGAAAGTTGCAGGAAGCACAGCATCTCTAAATACTGTACCGTGCAGCATTTAAGACCACATTCTCTTATGTAACCACAAGAGTATAATGACATTCAAGAAATTTAACAGCAAAATAACAATATTATCTAATATACAGTCCATGTCCAAATTTCCAAATTGCCCCCAAACGTGCTTTAGAGTTGTGCATGTGTAGATTCCCCAGACCAGGATTCACTGATGTTCTGCATTTGATTGTCCTCTTTAATCTTTATTCTAGGACCATTACCCTGCGAGAAGTAAATATGTCTTAATTATAATGGTGGTTGCTCTGGGTCCTGTCACTCACTACTTGTTCCACTTTTTATATTTCCCAAATGTTTTGTGATGAGTATATATTACCTCTACAATAAAAAATCACATATTAAATATTTTTAAAACGCATAGATTTTTCTCCTCATCTCCCTCTTTAGAGGCCCACATCACTGATTCCTTGAGCACAGAGCCTCCCGCTGTCCATGTTCCCGCAGCCTGAGAACAAGTTGTTAAAGCAGCAGCACCCACCTGGTTCTGACCCATCCCATGACAGTGGTACAGAATGACCTGGTGTCCTGTGATCTGGTGTTCATTGGGAGGGTTATAATCAAAGCAGTAATCTTTCAGTCCTTTGTTCTGGAGCTAAACAAAACACAAAGGTGGCATTTTGGTCCACGTTTATACACAACAGATTCCACCCAAGGCGGTGAGGCGGGTAAACGGAGTGAGAGGAGTGCCTGCGTAAAGAGCTGGACTCGGTGCTAAGAGCCCCTTCTATTTCTGATTTTTAAAGTGTTTTCCCATTCTATACCTTAGGCAGGAATCACAACCCTCATTTTAAGATGAGAAACCTGAAGAGCAGAGAGATTAACTCTTCATGGCCTGAGACCTCACACTGCTTCATGTCTAATTAGTGCAGCCATATTGCTGCACTAGTCCAAACATAGCTGGGTTGTCACGTTGCACACGTATCAAGGAGCTCCTGCTATTATGCACCTGCAAAGGACACCCCAGTTGCAGGACTAGGCATATCTCAAATCAGAAGGCCACCATTGTAAATTACAGGAACAGTGTAATACAGAGCCAATGATCTGCACACAGATGAGTGGAGATACTTGAGTCTTGAATCCAGGACCTCAGAATCCAAGTCCAGTGCTCTCTCCATCACTCAACATTGCCTAACCTAATGTCATCTCTAAGATACTTTTGGATCTAAATCCCCTTAATCAGTCTAAGAGCAAAAAACCATGGGAGGTTCCATGCTTCTTCCTCCCTTCCAGGAGCCTCCAGAAAAAAGACTAGAGCATCTTCCAAATCCCTTTCTGAAGAGGTTAAAGAACCCTCGATAGCTTCTCCAGAACCCTACTCCTGCCCTGGCCCTTGTCTACCTTTGACTAGCCTGGTTCTGAGGATAAGACTCAGCCATATAGAAAGAAGGGATCCACAATCCACTAGCTCATAAAACACAGACCTCTGTGTTCTTGAGGTCCCTTTGCTTTGAGAATGAACCTGGGAACAGGAGATGTGAATAATTAGAGCATCTTAGATTTAGAAGGACTCAAATGTCATTAAGCCAAGTGGTACCCACTCTTGATCACCAAAGGACCTTGACCTCAAATGAGCTCCCTATTTTCAAAAGATTTTGTCTACCAAAGAAAATGCAAAAATATTAAAAAAAAAAAAAGAAAAAAAAGAAAAAAGGGAGAACTCCCTAAAGATTAAAACTGAGATTAATCAAGATAACTATATTAAGTTGATGATAAACATAGAGAAAAGAATAATTTTGAATGACTTTAGAGCAGAGTATATTTGAGTACACGTCCCTAGTGAAACACAGTCTATAAATAAATAGAGCTGCAAGAAGTCAAAATTCATTCAGTATCAGACTGTCAGTGGTAATACTGTATTATTATTTGGAAACTATTTAAAATATGTTTTAAAATAAAGTAATTAGGTTAGTATTTTTAGAAACCAAGATTTTCAGCGCAAGAAAAAATATAATATCAAAGAAGAAAAAAATCCTATAAAATTACATTTGAATTTGAAGTATCAATAAGAGCTCATGATTTACTTCTCAATAATATGTATTCCCTTCTCTGCCCACTGAGAAAGTGTAGAGCTGTGCCAGCCCACATGGTACTCACTGGCCACATGTGGGTACTGGGCACCTGAAATGTGACCAGTCCAAACTGAGATTTCAAGACTTAGTATGAAGAAAAGAATGTATAAAATCTCAGTAAATTAATTTTTATATCAACTTGCATGTTGGAGTGATCATATTTGGGATATGTTAGGCTAAATAAAATATAATATCAGCTTCACCTGTTTCTTTTTTCAATATGGCTACTAAAATTTTTAAATTACACATGTAGCTGGCATTATAGTTTCTGAGACAAAGACCAGCACTAGCATCCAGAGTGAGGACTCTGAATACTAACCCTCACTAAAACGATCAAGGCTTCTGAGAGGAACGGCAGCAAATGTGCAAGATAAGTGTGGCCAGAGTCAAGGAAGCAATCAAAAAGCTGTTACCATGGCGTCAAGATCACAGAAGCCTAAATAGATTCCTACTTGTCAAAGACAGGACAAATTGAAAGACTAAATTGGCCGTGTAAAAACCCAGTGATCTACAATGATACTCAAAAGAAAAAGCCAAAAAGCAAATGAGCCAACAGACACAAATACAACCCATTGCATAAAACTGGAGGAAACTAAAGTACCAACTCCTGCTCGGCAAATAGTCAAATAAAGAGAAAGACTTAAGAATCTGTTATGTCGCTTCTGAATGAACTCTAAATTTCATGGATACCAAACTGTTCTAGTTAACAAGGGAATGTTCTCCTTTGTAGAAGAATCCCAGCTAATAAATGCAGAAGAAAAGAAAGAACTAGAAAAACCACTGTTTGGCAACGCCACTTGAAATAGCGGATCTAGATAATGATTACTAATGGCTACTTAAAACATTAGCTGGAAGACTGAAGTGGCACCTGCTAATAGGTGGTCCAGGTGATGCCCCACGCACCCACTGATCAATCTCATCACTCGAGGCAGGATGACCAGAGGTTATGTACTCCCGCAACCACGCAATGTGAGTACAAATCACACTTGTGAAGTGTTCTTGCCAAAAAGCTTAATTCCAACTCCAATCAAAACTTTAGACCTCATTTTTATTTTAAAGAAATATAGGGGAAAGAGGCATGATTTAAAAGATGCCACAAGGAAACAATTAGACAGTTCCAAGGGTGAGCCACTCTACAGTGCAACTGATGCTGTTTTTCAACAAGTTAAAGGCATTAACAAAGGGGGTGGGGGCAGGGAAGAAGATTGCCTTGAATCAAGAGACTATATTTCAAAAAAAAAAAAAAAGAGAGAGAGAGAGAGAGAGACTTAGGAGAAAAGACATGATAACCAAATATAATGTGTAGACCTTGTTTGGATTCCAATTGGAACTAGCCAAATACAAGAGAAATTTGAGAAATTGGGGGAATCCAATTGGCTGGATATTAAATGACACCAAGAAATTACTGTTCATTTGATTAGGTGTGATAATGGCCTGTGGTTTTGTAAGAATGTCCATGCAGAGATGCACGCTGGGTGAAGAGGAGTGAAATGACGTGATGCTTGGGGTTTGCTGGAAAAAAGAAACTGTGGGAGGGTGGGGCAGAGGAGAGGGAAATCAAGAGAGGCAAAATCCTGCTAATTCTAGAATCTTGGGGACGGAGTTCACTACACCACTCTCTCTGCGTTTCTCTGTTTTGTTTTTGTAAAGAAAACTGAAATTAGCATGTTAATACTGTGCTTTGTATTTATCAAGACTTCCAGAATGGAACACCAGCTCTTCTGATGAATACAACACAGCAGAGGAGGCCTCCCTAGGTTGGTGGAGTTCCAAGCAAAAGCCAAAGGCATTGGACATTTTCATTGACCTCATCCCAGAAACATTTCTTTTAGGTTTTTTGAAATAACAGAAATGACTCTCCCTCCCCACTATGGCTCTTGTGGACCCCTGACTTGGCAACTGGTAACTGGTCCAGCCATTGATGCTTGAAGTAATTGGATAAGGAACAAGTGAAAAATAGGACATGGAAACATCAAGTGAGCCTCAGTTTCCATCTGTAAAATATTTCAGGAGGCTGCACTTGCCAATTTTGAGGTGCTTTCAGTGCTGAGATTCTGGATCTAAGGCCAAGATACTCAAGGGGAGAAGGAAGGACAGTGGATAAAGAGGGGGGAAAGCATGTAGGAGAGGCCAGCAGTCCCCATGAAGGGCGCCTTTCTTGGCCAGGGTTCGTCAATCAGACGGGGAAGCCAAGAGCAGGGGCCCGCCTCGCTCACCATCCCAAAGAAGCCAGGCCTGTCCTCAGGCACATGCAGTTCTGGATACACGGTCTCCAAGAACCATTTGAAGTCCTTACACTGGAGCTTTGCACGGAGCTGCTTCCTCTCTGTCACGTCCCCAAAGGGTTCCTAAGAAAACGACAAAACAGTGAGCTTCAGCAGGTCACAGTGCTTCCTATCAAATCCTTTCTCTCCACTGATGCTCACTCACTCTATAAGCTTTTATGGAGCACCTGTTGCATGCAGGACCTTGCACAGGGCACAGAGAACAAGAAACAGCCTCAGACATAGCTGTTGCACCCTAGCAGGAGAGGCTGTTGCACCCTAGCAGGAGAGACTGTTGCACAAACGACACTCCCAGGTGCTCCGGTACAGGGAGGAGCAGCCAGGTGCACGAGGGAGGGACACAAAGCACCTACCAATGGAATCAGGGAGCCAAGTCCTGGGGCTGCACTAGCATCCCTCGTCCCGGGCATCACCAATGAGCATGCGATCACAGATCATTAGCACATCAGTAGCACACGTATGCCATGACGTTCTGATTTACCACGGACACCTGAACACGCACTGTCAAACACAGGTTGGTATTCTAGAGGAAATCATGGATGCAAACCTTCTCATGTGCTTGGTCTATTGCAGTCTAAATACATACTTCTGATGGTAAGAGCAAAATGCAGCGATAATAAATACTTGTGGAAGTTTAGTTTTATGGACAAACCAATGATTAAGATCGTTCGAATACCCAAATAAAGCAAGTTTCTATTTAGCACAGCAAACATGCAGCCACAAGAGAAGTGCTGAGTGCAGAGATACGACTGTCCCTGCACAAGGATGTTAAACTACTAACATTTGACAAGTTAAATATTTGACAAAATGGAAATGATAAGGAAAAATGTTTGAATAAAATTTCAGATTTCTGCTTATTTCCCAGAAGTTCATTCTTTGATGAGGGTCATGTGCCCTCATCTTCAACCAAATATCCATCTCGACACTTGGCCCTTGGGTTGGGACAAAAGGTGCAGGCAGTGCCCCTCTAATGGCATTATTCTTTGGGAACCCTCAGGAAGAGGGAACCGTGGGTTCCAGACTGCATAACAGGGAAGAGCAGATGTTCCTACCCTACAGGGTGGGCAAGACAGAGCAAGCAGTGACTCTAGATCCCAGAGGCAGAGAGACGCCCAGGGGGAGGTCAGGGTAATGGTCCACAGGGCTCTACAGAGCAGAGAGAGATGCACTGGACTGGACCCAGTTCCATCTGCATCAGCCATGCAGCCTTGAGCAAGCTCCTTAAACCACCCTCTCTCTGAGCTCCAGTTTTCTTATCTATAAAATGAAAATTTCAGAGCTACCTTGATGGGTTGCTGTAAAGATTTGCAAGAAGAGATTTCCATCAAGTGGCTGGGAAGGAGGTCTTGGAGCAGACCTTCTTGTCTTGCCAAGCAGCGCCTTAGTTATGTGAACATAGGGTAAGTGGGAGCCTTGTCCTGGGGCGTGTGGAGCTGATGTACACAGTCAGTGCACCTGTTTGCTAAAACTTATTTGTAACCCAAAAATCAATACTTGTGGTGTCTTCAGGCTTTCACAGTGATCCACGGACAAGCAGCACACAGAGACAAAAAACTTGAGTCACGCTCCATGCACATTCCCAGCTTTGGTCATGTCTCAGCTCTAGTCCTGAGAACAAGTGCCCTGTTCATGGTCTATTTAGTTCCACATTTTTCAGATTGTTCTACTCTTTGTCAGTGATTTCACAGTTTAAAATGGCCCGCAAGCATAGTGCTGAGGTGCTGTCCAGTATTCCTAGTGCAAGAAGGCTGTGCTGTGCCTCATGGAGAAACAGGTTCATTAGATGAGCTTTGGGCACGAGTTATACAGTGTTGTTGACCGTGCATTCTATGCAATCAATCAACAATACATATTAGATAAGCTATTTAAAGAGAAACACACATAAAACCAAGTCATGTATTGACTGGTTGACAAAACACGTCCCCCTGTGAGAAGTTTGCAGGAATCCAACCATGTATTTCCACCAAGAGCAACGGCTCAGTAGTCAGTCCTGAGCTCTGTGTCTGTGGTGACTGTAGAGAGCATAACTACTGTGAATAATGAGAGTCAACCGTCTGTTGTAATGATGATACAGGAAGGGATAAAGTTTTACCATGCTTGTATCACGAGCACCCGATTTCCTCTCTATTTCTCGAACAGGGTCTATCTACCCTGGGAGGGAGGCCAGAAATAGCTGCTTTTGTTTGGATGCAGCCAGATGGAGTGTAGGTGGGCGGGGGACTCACCAAGCGGGCGTGGGGGTTGCGATGGTAGTAGAGCTCTTTGAATTCATCCATCCACACTTCAGCTGCGCGGACACTGTTGGCCAGAGCCTTGCTGCGGGAGTAGGGAGCTTGCCTCGGGAAAACGTGGCCTACATGCGAACACGGGTGCGTCTCCAGGGTGCCTCCGCACTGCCAGATCTGCATACAGAGCCAGGAGGAGGCCGGGGTGGGAGGTGGTGAGCGGGAAGTGAGCTGCTGGTCCCCAGTGCCTGCACCCGGAGACTGGGCACACAGAGGTCGTGGTGAACACTGCCAAGACCTCACCCTCCCTGGGGCAGGCAGCCACTTTCCAGCATACTCGGGACACAGGATGCAGTCAAAGAGCAAGAAAGCAGCCCCAAAGACAAATAAGCCATCAGAACCCAGACCCCAAAGTCCATGCACTACGGCTCATGCACTTGACTCCTAGGAGCACCCACAGTGGACCTCACTGGGAACGCATTGACTCACTACATAAAACACAGGCTGATTACCTGGTCTCCTAGCCACAGAAGATAGGAAAGCAGCAAGTAAGAAGAGAGGTTTGGAAGGGGGAAAGGAAGAGCTTCTAGAGGCAGGCAGAGCAGCCTGACACCTAGGGAAGAGGCAGAAAGACCATTAAGAGTACATCCTCAAACTCAACAGGTGGAGTCGTCTGGAGCCTTTCCGTGCTGGGCAAACGGCTGTGAACACCCCACTGTCCCCTGGATGTACGACCAAGGACAGCATCCAGTGCTTATAATGGGGGAGGGGGGAGTCCTCAGTGGAGAGCCAAATTCTTGTTTATTAACTCTTTTTAAGCGGGAAACCATATAAAATATTCTTGAATTGTCTATTTAAAAGCACAAACATCAACACGCGGTTTTGACAATTAAAATGCAAGATTCAGTTAACTAGAAAACCAATCAAAATGCTAGGAGTTTCTCAAAGGGACATCTGTGGATCACATACAACAGAATCAATAGATGGGCTTCTTATAAAATACAGATTCCCGGTCCCTGCTGTAAATCTGTCAAATCTGCCTTTCCAGAGACCATGACTATCAATCTTCTTTTTAAACAAGTTTTCCTAAAAATTCTTATATGTGTTAAACTTTGAAAGTCACTATGCCAAATAAAGAGGCTACTTTATTAAGCTATCGAGCAAATCAAGGCTCCAAAATACCAGCTCAAGAGGCAGGGCCTTGTGTTTTAGTCCAGTCTCTGCTACGTACTCTTTGAGCGCCCTTGAGCAGGTCACCTCCTCTGTACGGCCTCTGTCCCTCCCCTCTGTGTAGTCAGAGGAAAGAATTAGGTGACTTGCAAGACCCTTTCCAACCCCAACTCTATTAAAAGTATATATTTTTTAAAAGTTCACGTAAGAAGGTAAGCGTGTTTAGAGGATGTGTGTACTACTGTCATCTTTCAATACCACTGGATTAACTGACAACATGGAAGAGAGGTCCACCAGGCTCTCAGAGCAAATCCACCATTCCCAGAGAGACAGCAGCTAAAGAATGAGTCCAAGTACAAGACGGGAATGCTTACCCTAAAGGAGAATTCGAGGTTTTCTCCGCCCCAAACTTCCATTCCTGTATCGTAAGACCCCAGGTATTCAAAATATCTCTTACTCACAGCGAACAGCCCACCAGCCATGGTTGGAGACCTAGAAGCATGTGATATCCATATTTCAATGTAATCGGCAGGAAACCATCTTGTCACTTGAATTCCTTCCCAGCACAAGCCTTGAGCCCATTCACCCAGATAAGGACACCCTGAGCTCACACCCTGTGCCTGGTGCTAAGCTGGGCTGGATGTGCCTCTCGGCCTCTGCCCTGGGGAATCTCACAGACGTGTCAGCAGGCAAGCACAGAACTCTGCGGGATTACTAAGGTCCACCCAGGCCCTGTGGGAACACAGGAGGCCACAGGGCAGTGGCAGGGCTAAGTTTCTTGGAGAAGGCATGGTGTGCAGAACAAAGGGGAGTTAGCCCAGAAAAGGAATGGAATGTTCCTTCAAGAAGACAGGAGCAAGAGCAAAGGCCTAAGGGTGAGGGAAACCCTTGTACTCCCAGAAGCACAGACAGTAAGGAGAGAGGAGCAGAGAGAGACCATGTTCCCAGAGAGAACGGCAGGCACAGGCCGTGGCGGCCTTGGTCACGCAGTCACTGTACAGCACTCACAGGTGCTCCAGAGTCCAGGAGAAGCAACCCTGGCATCTTAAAGCTCCCCAAGGCTCTGAGCCTCTCCTGCTCAAGTGGTCTCCCCTCCAGGACCCACAAGGCCAGTTCTGGCCTCTGTCAGCCCCATTTTCTCCCTACCTGGTTCATCTAGAAATGAACACTGGTTTCAAAAATGACCGCAGGCTTCCATCCTACCCCAGCAGAAAGCTGTAGCATCAACATACCAGAGATGCAGACACAAAGGAATCAATTCAGAAATGGGGAAATATATAACATGGAAAGCCTAACAGTTTAAAAAATTTTGGTGGGGAGGGTGTAGCTCAGCGGTTGAGTGTGTGTACCTCCATTAAAAATAGATGCATGAATAAATAAACCTAATTACCTGCCCCCAACACAAACAAAAATCACACACAAAAAATAATTAAATAAAAAATTTTAAGGCCCTCCAGCAGTCTTTCTGGGCCTTGACAGAGTATCGGCTTTCCCTGCATCCAAGCTCTGGGCCAATGAGAACAGGAAACAAAGACTGTGGAAGGAAAGGTTCTAGACTACAAAGCACTTTCACATGTGTTCATCCTAAAAATCTAGGAAATAGGGAGGGTGAATATGTTCATACCTATTTCACAGGTGAGAAAACTGAAGACCAGGGATATTACAGGAGGGGAAGGATAGTTGGCCATAATGTCCCTGAGTGTGTGTGTGTGTGTGTGTGTGTGTGTGTGTGTGCAGGCGGGGACAGTTCACGTCAACATCACAGGCTGCATATGTGACCCTGGATATGATCTTTCCTACTTGGTGCCTCAGTTTCCAACCTGTTCAGTGGGGGGTTGGGCAGGATGCTCCCTCCCCCACCTCAGGGCTCCTCCAGAAGCCTATGGATCATCCTTGAGTCCTCCTTCCCCCATTCCCGTTTAATTCCTCCCAATTCTCCACCTTAACATCTCTGGAGTCCACCATGTCCCTCCATCTCCTGCACCATCATTTCGGACCTAAAACACTGCAGCACTCCCAGTGGCAGGGCTGCAGGCCCCCACCATGTGCATCCAGCACAACCTTCAAATAATGCAACAAGCTAAGGTCACTTCCAGCTCAAATCCTTTCAGTGGCTTCTAACCACTCAGGGTAAAGTCCAAACCCCCTTCCTTGGCCTTCAAGGCTGGATATGACTTAGCCCTGTTCATCTCTCCAGCCCCATCTCTCAACACTGTCTCCATACTCAATACTCTCCAGCCAGCAGTGGGCCATCTCAAGGTCTGGATTCAGGTGAAGAATTCAGAAGCCCAACTGCCAAGTGTGGGTGCAGATCTATGACACCATCTTCGGGTCAATACCCCAGCAAAAAAAGCTGAAGTCCATCCTCCACCTTCCTGACTCCTACATCTGCCTCCTATTTGGTCCCGAACTTGGATGAGAAAGAAGCAGCCAGACTGTTACTTCAACACTTCAAGAATGAGGGCAACTGAGCCCTCCTTGAGGCCATTCTACTCAGACCCAGGCTCACCTACTGGCCAAAGCTGGCCCCTGAACCCCCAGGTCCACTCACCCCCAGTTCAAAAAGGACCTGACAGTGTGTCCTCAGAGTATTAAACATGGAATTTCCATAGCAATTCCACTCCTAGATATATATTCCAGAGAACTGAAAACAGAGACTTAAAAAGACAACAGTAGCATCATTTACAATAATCAAAAAGTGGAAATAACACAAGCGTCTATCAACAGATGAATGGATAAATAAAGTGTGGACATATACACAATGGAATACTATTCAGCCATAAAAAGGAATGGAGTTCTGGAAGAACCTTGAAAATACTGTGTTAAGGAAAAGAAGCCAGACACAAAAGGACAAATACCATGTGATTAAGCTTATATGAGGTATCTAGAATAGGGAAACCCATAGAGACAGAAACTAGAAGAGAGTTTTCCAGGGGTTGGAGGAGGGCAGGAAAGGGAGTGATTGCTTAATGGTTATATAGAGTCTCTGCATAGGTTGGTGAAACAGTTCTGGAAATATGTAAAGGTGGTGGTTGTACAATATTGTGAATGTGCTTGATGCCAGTGACTTGTGCATTTAAAAAATAGTTAAAATGGTAAATTTTATGTTACATAAAACAGCTAACCATCCCTCCCAAGGGCCTTCATCAATAAGTTGGCTGGGTGCAATGAAGCACGCTCAGAGAAGTAGACCCCTGACCTGATGACATCAACGGGGGACCGCATGTGAATCCTCTCCCTCTTGGGAACCACGTGCCACGTGAACACCAGCCTCCAGTCAAAACCACCGATCTGCGGCTCCCCAGGATTCCCCAGGTACTCAAAGGTGTTCCAGTCGATAACATCAATCACAGGGCACACCACTGCCGACTCCTTTTCATGGATCCTGGAAACATCCAGAAGCCCCTGTTACTCCACTGTGTACAGGCAGCAGGAGGACAATTAGGAAACTTGGGAGTGAATGCTCCTCAGCCTTCCACTAGGAAAGAGGAGCACCTGTGTGAGAAGGGCCTGATTCTCTTATTCCAGATGTCCACAGCAAAGTCTGAGCCCTGGCAGGTGGGTGTCAGGGAGGATGCCAGGGCAGGGAGGGGGAGGCAGGCAGCAAGGATTCTGGCCTTGATATGGAAAATTCCACAGCTTTAATATTCTGAGGCCATCTAGGGATATTCTGGCTAAACTTGAATTCCTCTATCAAAGTCAACACATGTAAAAATCAAAGGTAACTTTTAAAACAGAAAGCAGATTTTTCAGTTTTCAAGATTGGAAGAGATTTCTTCATGTAATCACAATGAAACATCGTAAAGTCAAGAAATAATTATCTCCCTAGGAACAAAGATGCACCCAGACCAAAGAGTTTGGATTAGAAGATACTTTGGAGTTAGAAGATAAATTCTACTCCTGTCCCTTACTCACTGTGTGACGTTAGTCGGGCTACCGAACCTCTCAGAGCCAGTTGCATGGTGGGCAACACTGAAACAGTAATACCTACTCACGAGGTTAATGTGGACTCCCAGAGGGAATGTTTGCAAGAGGCTGCTGGAGAACCTGGAACTACTGCTATTCTTTTCTTTTAATCTTTATTATTATGAATGTTATACATAGTGGAAAATGAGATGATTTCCTGCTGCAGGCATCAGCCTGTGGGTATGCTTCAGCGATTCTCTCCACAATTACTCTTACAAGCCCAACCATCCTTCAGCATGTTTCCAGACTGTGTTTCTTTGCATTTGACGGCACACCAGGAAACATGAACTGAGACTAGATCATGTGTGAACACTAGATTTCTCTGGGCTACATCTTGGGGGCAGTTCTCTAGAATTTGAGACCTATAAATTATAAACTTGGAACTTAACAGTCATGCTGGTTGGAACCATGGGTAGCCTAATTTTTACAAGAAAAGGAAAACAGAGTTGGGGGTAGGGTAGCTAGCACTAGCCTCAGGATGCTAAATCATGGTTAGAGAATGTGCTGGCCCAGCATCAGCTGTTACTGGGTAGAGCTTCTGGCAACTCATGAGCCAGGGACCAGGATGCCAAACATCCTACAGTGTGCAGTGCAGCCCTACACAGCAAAGAATGGTTCTGCCCCAAATATCAGTAGTGGCTCATAAAATACCAGGAGTGCTACCTAGCTGATGTGACAACCAACATCTTCCATATCCAAAGCCCCTGGAGGTAAGGGGTTACTCTGCCTGGTTAGGACTATATGAGGGACAGTCTACCATCCCAGTGTGGCTCAACTCTGATGCACACCCAAGTCCCTGGGGAGCTTCTGAAACTCCAAAAACCCAGGCCCCACCCCAGAGATTCAGATCCAAATAATCTGCTGTGGGACCACGGGTTTTGAAAGTTCCCCTTTTGTCTCTAATGAGCAACCAGGAGAGAATCCTTTTGTCTCCAGGTATGGAGAAAGGATATGATTATGAGGAGTGTTGCCTTGCTCTCTTCAAAGGGTGCGTTGGGCTGGAGTGGAGGTGAATTCTAGGAGGCATTAATGAATCAGCTGAAGGGGAAAAGTGCCCTCACCATGACTTCAGAGAGACCTAGAGGCAGCCCTCTGCATGCACAGTGGGGCGAGGGGCAGGGCAAACCCACTAGTCCAAGTTCCAGAGGGAGCACCCAGCTGTCACTATGTTCTAAATCATCTCAGACTCTACCACTGGCCTGAGAAACCCTGAGTCCTTGCTGCTGGTGAAGCTCATCAGAGCAGAGGGGAGAGAAAGATGCAGTGAAGGACCAGGACAGCAGGAAGTGGCAGAACAGAACTTGGTCTCGTGAAGGAAGGGAGGCGAGGGGGTCCCAGCTCTTCCAGACAGACCCAGGCAACCAAGTGGTGGAAGCCAAGGGAAAGAAGTTTGCACAGACCTTGATCCTCCAGCCCTTCACCCGCTCCACATGGGGGTACCACAGACCCCCCCAGACCTTCCTCCCCATCCAGGAAGAGCTCTGGGCTTGCCAGCCCAGCTCCTGATGCAGAATCAGGAGAATGGGGAGGGAGCAGAGGGAGAAAAAGAGGACAAAAGTCAGCCAGTGACAGTGGTTCTGGAGAGGGCAGGGGGGAGGGTTAGCGTAAGAGGCTGTGGGAAGCAGGGGAAATGACCTTAAAGATACAGCAACATTATGACTTTCATGACTCCATAAAATATATATATATATATAAAAACAATATTTTATGACTATATCGGTATA
The DNA here is from genome assembly GCF_009834535.1 of Camelus ferus. Classification (NCBI taxonomy): domain Eukaryota; kingdom Metazoa; phylum Chordata; class Mammalia; order Artiodactyla; family Camelidae; genus Camelus; species Camelus ferus. The sequence goes on along the minus strand of NC_045699.1, from coordinate 46,536,606 downwards.
AAGACAAACATAATCCAGGCTTGATTAATTATTATATATTCACTATTATGATAGTAATTTTTTCCCTTGTGATTTTAAAAGAAATGAACATAAAAACATTTTTTCTGGTTTCTTAAAGATCCCTGAGCCCTAAGCATTGTAGGTACTGGGTGTAATGGATAAGTCAGCCCTGCTTGAAGGAAATACATCAAAATGTAGATTCTCTAGGAGTGTGATTCTATATGATTGACAATATTTTTTTTCTTGGGTGATCATACTATCTAACTTTTCTACAATAAACCTATATAATAAGTAATATAAACGCAAGTGCTCATCCGAGGTCTCCTGTATGCTGGCGTGTTTTAAGCACTGGTGTCCATATATTAAATCATTTAATGGCCTCCACAGCCCCACGAGGTAGGGACTGTTAGCACGTCCAGGGACAGAGGCTTTGCCCAAGGGGCATCTGAGCCCAGCAAGCCTACCTTTCATGCCATGGTGATCAGTTTGTTTTCTGCTTCAGCACCCCTCCCCGCCCCCCCCCCCACCGTGAACAGCTCACGCACCTCTGCAGCAGTGGCTCCAGCCACCCCTCGTGGCACTCACAGTGACAGTCCAGGAAGGTCAGCACGTCGCCCTTGGCCGCCGAAGCCCCCAGCAGCCGCGCTCGCACCAGGCCCTCCCTCTTGCTGGCGCGGATCAGGCGGACCTTGGGCAGCCCGGCCAGCTCAGTGGCCAGGCGCTCCTTCAGGTGCTCTGGGGAGGCAAGCGGGACAACGAGGGTCACCGCCACACATTCCCAGCCGTGTCCTTCCAGGGCCTCCCTGTCCCAAAAAGAAGACTAAATAGACACAAGCCTCCTTTGCTCTGCACCTGGGACTCACTGCACCCAGCTTGGAAGCTTCAGGAGATAGGGGAGGCTGGGGTGGAAGATTCCAGAACCATCAAACGCTCCCCCTCAAAATAGAGGCATACTGAATTGTACTCCTGAAATGGGTGAATGTGGCATGTGAATATATCTCAATTAAGCTATTACCCCCCAAAAATAGCTTGACTTGTGAACGTTTAAATAAAAAGCATCAGACCATCCAACCACAATTTTTCTGAAAAATTATGTCCATATAAATTTTGTTAATTTATGTTAACTATGTAATACACCATAAAATTTTAATTTATGTGGACTTATGTCCACACTACTAATGTCCCCATTTTATAGATGAGAACACTGAGGCCAGAAAGGCTAAATAATATGCCAAGGTCCCAACATGAGTGAGCTGAGGAGTCATGATTCAAATCCAGGGAGTCTGGCTTGAGTCCACGGACTTAACCTTGCCTCCAGTGCTTTCTCCTACAGCTTCTCATCCTTGTTAAATAAATCCAAAATTTGTCAGAAGGACATGCTTATCCCAATTTGCAGAAGAGGAGATGAGCCCTTAAGAGTTGAAAGGACATGCCCACAGCTAGGGCTGGCCCTAGACCTCCCAACTCCAGGACTGCAGGTCCCGATTCAGTATCCCTTGATGGGTCAGGTGGGGGCAGGTGGGAACCACACAGGCAAATAAACATGAGAGCATCTCCCCACATAAATATGAACTTTGTCTCAAAGTCCTCCTCAATCAGTGAAGGGGAAAACTTTGTAAAATGTTCTATATTGCTTCGTTGTTTGTGAAATGTTTCCCTAAAGAGTCTTGATACTCAAACAGAAAACGTTCATTGGTTGATTTCTTTTTAACCCTAATTATAACTGCATATAAGCTGATGGCAGGAATAGGGAGGTGACTTCCCCAGCAAAGCTAATTAGCATCAGTGCCCAGTGAAAACACGGGAAAATGCTGGTGCAGCCTCCCAGCACTCATTATGGGTTGGGTGTGCATCAATTTTCTGTCTGCTTGAACTGACTTCCCCTATCCTAGAAGGGGGCAGCACCCCCTCATCAACTCAGACTGACACTGTAGGAAGGGTAGGAAGAAGGGGCAGGCTGAGGAAGGCAACCTGCAGGCTTTACAAACTACTGCGATGGGGAGGGGAACCTTGGCCCCACAGAGGCTCACATTTACGAGAGAACCGAACTGTGCTGGAAGGAGCTCATATGGTATTCCTGCCTGCGGAGGAGCTGTTTAATCCCATCAAGAGAAAATCATTTGATTTTTGCTTCTGAATGAGTACATGCTTCTGAAATGTTTTTGGCACTTTACAGTTCTGCTCAAGGGGATGTGAGGGCAGCTTCCAGGTGCCTGTTTTCCACCCCCTGGATACCCTTCTGCTGACAGGAGTGAGCAGGAGGTGAAGTTCAGCCTGGACCACGCAGACCGAGGCAGCACATCGTCTAGAGAAGGTGGAGACTCAGGGCAGAAGGAGCCAGGTCCTAACGTCGTGGAGCCGCCACTCCTGCCCCTGACTATTACCCCAGCTTTGTGCTGTGAGAGAGAAATCAATTTTGATTTCATGGAAATTACTGTTATTTTGGGTCTCTGTGAGAACAGCCCAGCACACTCCCCAATTAGGAGAGTCAGACAGACCAGCCTCAGAGCCTGAAACAGCAAACACCCAATAAGCACTGGTTGCTGCCCTGATGGGTGGCCCAGGGGTGGTGATTTGCTATGAGACAGGCTCTGGCAACCAAGCCCATGGCTCTCCCTGTTGCTAGGGCCTTGACACCCTCTCAGTTAAGTTAGCTGCCCTCGCATTGGCTAGTCACCCAAGATTTACTGGCTCACTCCTGCTCCATCACACCGCCAACCCAGCCAGCCAAACCGCAGGAGGCCCCCACCCTTCCCTGCTTCCATCCTCTCCCGCCCCCTCAACATGAGCCTCGCTCCACAGGGCAGCACAGAAAAGCCCCATGACTGAGCAACCTTCCTGCTCCCTCAACAGCCCTCAGGCGGCTCCCACCAGGCTCCTATTTAAGCCTAAACCCCTTATGTTGGCCTCCAAGGGCCCCCCTGATCTGGCCCTGCTGGCCCTGCAACCATCCCCCCGGGTCACTCCCACTGGCCGGTGGTCTGTCCCGGAGAACAGCCACTGGCCTAGCTTCTGCACCTGCTGCGCCCGGCCCAGCCCCCTCCCCCAGATCGTCGGGCTGCCCCCTTCTCCACATCCAGCTTTCAGTTCTGTGTTTCCCCAGAGAGGCCTCTCAGGACCCCCACCAGCTAGAGCAGGCTCGGTCCCCGGGCTCCACTCGCTCTCCTGCTCCCACCTGTCTTTCGGAGCACTGTCTACTTGTGCTGTAGGATAGCACCATGTGACATCACGGTGTGCTGTTGTGTTGTGTTGTACTGTGTGACGTACATACTGTATAATATTGTGTTGTGTTGTATTAGGTGATGTATATGTTATGTTACATTATGCTGTGTGGTATTAGGTGCTATATGTATTATATTCTTTGTATGTTTTTTGACCACCTCCACCCACCCCACTAGAATGTGAGTTGTATGAGAGCAGGGACTTGTCCTGTTTCCCACAGACTCCCCCATGCCCAGCACACACCCAAAAAACATTTACTGAATAATAAAGGGCCAGCCTTGGACTGCATATGAATTCCTAGATCTCAGGTCACTGGTCAGGTCTGCAGGGACACCGACCAGCCTCTCAATGAAATGCCTCTCCCTGGATTCAGTTCTTCCATCTGGGCTGCCCAGATTTTTGATCTCATCTCAAATTCAACATGTTCAAGGCCAAATACCCTCTTCCCCTCCCAGGCCTGTCCCTCCCGCCCCGTGTGGCTTTTCCAGCTCTGGGACAGCACCACCATTCACCCGAAGACCCGAGGGTCTTCCGCACTTCGGCCAGCCTCTGGGCCTGTGGAGGCCACCTCCCAGAATTCCCTCCTCCCCCTTACTCTCCCCTCCCACCTGACTCCAAGCCTCTATCTCTCACCTGGGCCACCTCCACAATCCCCAGGCTTCCCTGCAGAGCTTGCCAGTACCCTGTTCTCCACACTCCAGCCCAGAGGGATCCCCCAAAGGGCAAAAATGGTCTCCTGCTTGAAATCCTGCCTTGGTTCTCCCTGCCCTCGGGGCAGAGTCCCAAGCACTCAGCCTTGGGTTTAAGGCCTGCAGCCTCTCCACCTCCCCTCCCTCTCCTCTCCTGCTGCTCCCCGAAGCAGCTGGCCCTCCATCCTTCCTGAACTACTTGCAGACTACACAATTCAAGCAGCACTGGCAGCCTTTCCATATTCTGCACCCTCCACCAGAAATGCTCTCCCTCCACCAGAAGTGCTCTCCCTCCACATTCCTCCCTACCTGCAAACCACCCAACCTTCAAGACTAAGGTCAACTCCCCCTCCTGAGCACCCAGGCAGGGTGAGTCCCTCTTCTCCACTGTGTGGTTGAGCCTTCTGCCATCACGTCTGCATTCCCCAACCTGGCTCTGAGTTCCCGGAGGGCAGGGACTGGGCACAAGGGGACATAGGAAGCCTGTCCTTCCAGGCCTGTTCTGATGCCCCATGCCATACTCTCACCTCCTAGGCACTGCCACAGAAGGACAGGCTCCTCCAGGGGCCCACGACAGGGGCTTACCTCGATCACTGTAGTCATCTACAAGGATAACTTCTTCTAGCAGGGTGTCTGGGGACGTCTCGAGAACACTGTAAACTGTCCGAAGGAGAGTTGACCAGGCTTCATTATAAAATGCTATGACAACAGATGTCGTGGGCAAATGATCATAATCATATTTCTTCTCTTTGCACCTGCAAATACAATACAACTTCAGGAATCAAGACCCCACCGTTGCCTATGTGCCAGGCCCAGGCTGGTGCTAGGGATGAAGCGATGAAGGGGACATAGGTCACAGTCTCGGGACCTCCCCCTGGGGAATGGCAAATAATCTGCTGGGATCTTCCAGAGGCCCCCCAGCACCGTGTTCCACCAGGACCCCGGTAGATTATAAAAAGGGTTCTAAAATGACACCCAGCAAGCTTGAACTGCAGGATACTGGTTTTAAGCTTTAAAATGATTTTCCGATTTGCACAACATACAACTAAGGAGAATCAGAAGGGAGGGAGACTGTCGCTTCTCCCCGCCCAGCAGCTCTCCCACCCATCCACTCCTTTCCAATCCCACTGCCAGGCATTTGCTCAGACTGCATCCTCTGCTGGGAGTGCCCTTTCCTCCCTTCCCTGGTTGCACACTCTGTCCTCTTGACCCCACCTCCTCTGGGAAAGCCTGGGACCACCATCGAGGCAGTGCTCGATCCTCCTTGCCCCTCCAGCACCTTGCCCAGGCATCACTCTCAGTGCTCCAGAGCTCACCATCCCCTGGGTCTCCCCCACCTTCTCCCAGCATCTTCCCTACCCTGCATCCCAGCAGTGCCTTTGTTTCCAGTCAGTGCACAGAATGCATAAACTGGAACTGTGGGTAGGATGCATGAACATTCCAGGAAGGGCTCTGTAGAGGACACTGACTGCCCCCCAGCCCCCACACCACCCCTGTTCCATTCTGTGGCAGCCTCATCGTGGTGAGGGAGGGCTGAGCCCACCCATCTCTCTGGGATTAGGGTTTGACTGGCAGTGACACGAACCAATTAGCTTCTTCTTTCTTTAGTAGGGTTTTCTGTTATTTTGCACAGAAGGTTCACTGTTGACACAGAATTCTCTCCTCTGAGTGACAGTCCTCCAGTGTCGTACCAGGGACTGGGCAGTTCCTGGAAATGAGGACATAGCTGACAGCAAGGCAGGGGAGGAACAGAAACCCACAAGGGATATCAGAAGGACCAGGGTTTGAATGCTGGGCTGGTCAAAGGCTAGACCAAGGGATGGACTAGAAATTCGAGAAGAAGATAAATGCTAAAGACCAGACAGGCTCCTAGGGCAGAAAGGAAAGTTCTTAGAGATAAGCAGGATGGCTGATCAAAGAGATGGAGAGCCAAGCAGGGTGAGGCTAATGTCTGTTGACTGTCTACCACGTGCCAGGCACAGTGGGCCTGTGTCAGTTAGTCTACAAACACGTTCTGATTGCCTACCATGTGCCAGAAAGGCAAAGCCCCTGCACCCACAGAGCTTACAATCCGGGGGAAAATAAGCAAGCAAGCAAACTATCAATAATTTCAGAAAGCTATGGTGCCAGGAAGAAAAGGAGAGTGCTGAAACAGAGACCAGCTACAGAGGGGAGGGGGGAAGGGTAAACGGGCAACCACAGAACAGGCAATCAGGGAGGGCCTCTCCAGGAGGTGACATTTAGGATCAGACCTGACTAATGAGGGACTTAGTCCCACAGAAAGCAGAAGAAAAGCCCTTCGTGTACACAGCTCATTTCTTTGTGTGCTTTTCCTTTTATTATGAAAAATTTCAGACATGAAAAAAAGTAGAGAGGACAGTATAAGAAACTCCTGTGTTCACCTAACTTCAATAATCCTTAACACATGATGGCTTGATTTGCCCATGTCCTCATCCATGCCCCATACCAGACTATTTTTAAGCAAAATCCAGCATATTGCAGCATCCATAAATATTCCAATATATATATCTCTAAGAGATAAAGGTTCTTTTTCATAATGAACACAATATCATTATAACACTTAAAAAAACAAGCAGTTCCTTAGTGCTATCTTATCTCCAGTCTACAAGTTTTCATCAAAGTTACTGGGAACCAATAAGAAAGACAATTGCTATCAACTGTAACTGTAGGATGCACTGATTTGAAGAGACATTCAAATTTCAGAAACTTTAAAACATTTTTTTAAAGGGCCTTAGAATCAATGAAATGTTGTACTTTAACTCTCAAAACCTCTTCCTATGTTAGTACTTACTGTTCCTATTTTAAAGATAAGGCTCGGAGAGGTGGGGTAACGTGGGCAGCTCACAGGGTGTATATGTACTTGGCTGAGCTCCTTGTGTCCAGAGATCTCATCACAGGGTTCTGGCTCGTGCCTTTGACCCTGCAGGAGGCTCAGGTGGGCCACTGGCATCTAAATAAAGATGTTGGCATCCCATCTTCCCAACTAGCTCTCCCTCCTGCCAAGACACAGGCAATTTCTCCTCTCCTCTCTCAGGGTCTTCCAAGGAGCTTCAGGTCCCTCTTTCCAAATGCCAGGACAGCCTCTGCAGAGGGCTCTGAGGCTCCCAGGCAGTGGCTGAGGCTCTGCCATCACTGGAGTGCTTTCCACATGAACAGGCTTCTACTATGAGGCTCTCAGAGGAGGGCTGGCTCTTCCTTCCAGCCCCCTTTACTTTCTCATCCTGCTGCATCAGGAGGCCCAGCTCTGGGCACCTGAGGCAAAGTCACCTGAGGTGGGAGGCATGATCTCTCTTGTGTCCTAAAGCGACAGGGCATCACCACCAGCCAGAACCAGCGGGACCTGAATCCTTGGACACCCTGGGCTTTCGATTCATGGAAGTGGTTACTTAGCACTTTGCTCCATGGAGGGGAGGCCAGCCCACAATCAAGGGGGAGAATTAGGCTCCTTTTTTTGAAGGGAAACTGTCAAAGAACTTGTGGGTATGTTTTAAAACCACCACATGTGAACAGAATGCAGCAGGAGTGACTATATGTGGCCTCCAAGCCACATAACACTGAAGTTTCCTCCTTGTTCCTCCTGAGCACCAACAGACAGGACAGTCAGTACAAACTTTCAGCATGTGACGCGCCATCCCAAAAGCAGATCCTCCAACCCCCATCAGGCCCTGAGATGACAAAAACCGGCAGGCAGCATTTTGACTACAGTCTCATAGAGACCCCCAAGCCAGAACCACCTGGCTAAGCCACTCCCCAGCCCCTGACCTGCAGACATTCTACGAAATAATCAACGTTTATTGCTATTTTAAGTCACTAAGTTTTGTGATCATAGGCAGGCTGAAATAAATCACAAGGAAACTATCAGACAGCCCCAAACTGAGAAACATTTTATAAACCAACAGGCCAGTATTCTTTTAAAAAATGTGAATGTCCTAAAGACAACGAAAGTCTGAGGAACCATTTCAGACTACAGGAGACTAAAGAGACAGGACAACTAAATGTCCTACTGGATTCTCAATCAGATTCCAGGTCAGGAAGAAAAAGTCACTCTAAAAGGTGGGGCAGTTGGAAACATCCAATATGATATAACTTCCTGAATTTGATAATCACATCATTGCATAATGAGAGAACGTCCTTGTTTTTAGAAAACACACACTGAAGTAACCAAGGATAAAGAATTATCATCTCTGTAACATTCTCAAATGTGTATAATATTATAGGATACAGATAGAAAGAGAAAAATTAAGCAAATGGGGCAAAATAATAGTGAGCAGGTCTAGGGGAAAGATATAGAGGAGACCGGCTATTCTTGCAAATTTTCTCCACATCTGAATTTTTCAAAATTAAAAGTTTAATACAAAAAGCAGGAAGAAAAAGGTTTAATGTTGCAAAGGGTATACGCAAACTCCAGCCAATTCTGACCTATATGTATCTCAATCTTAGTGGCCCTGACTAAGGTCCTCCCTCATTCATTCCCACCGCCGTCCTCCTCCAAATATGTCATAGCAAATGGAACACACATATATATGTATATATAAAAACATTAATAATAGCATCCGGATTTAATAAGCCTCTGAGTCCTAGACAGGGGCCATAGTAAAGCTACCACAGCCCACTAAAAGCATCAGAAAGAATTAACTGCTTGTACTACATGAAAAAAAAAAACTTGTTTTTTTGTGAAACCTAAAAACAAAGATCTTTTTATCTTTAGAAAAAAAGGTAAAGCTAAAATTTAGTTTCATCTATGCACAGGTCCAAAGAGAAATGAGTGGAAATAAGGACAATGAGGTTTTCAAAAATGAAAATTCTTCAATTTAAAGAACTGTCTTTTAGTCTGAAATCACATCCTTACTGTTTTGGATTAAAATGCATTTCATCTCATGATGAGTGTAAATAGAAGAGTGGGAAAAGCTCTGCTTGACCAAATCGAGTTGGGGCCATCCATCGGCCCCTCCTCAGTGCTTTTGTTTATGTGTTTTCACTGCTCTGCAAAAATCAAAAGTTCAAGACAACTGTTCTCAAATGTCCAGGTGGGCTATTTGTGTCCCCTTAGGTCACAAAGCATGTTGGGTACCACTTTAGCAACACACACTCAGAGCTTTAAAATGTTCCTCTTCTCTTCCATCTCATATCAATACATCTAAGCATGTCTCACCTAAGTGAATAATCAGAGATACCCTGAAGGAGGCTTGTTGTTAAAATTTTTCTTTGTAACATTATTTATAAGAGCAAAAAGCTGTAAATAGTTTCAAGAAGAAGTAGCTAAAGTATATCTCAACTGCATGAAGAAACACTACATGGCCATCCAAAGTCATGTTTTCAGAGACTATTTAGCAGTAAAAAAAGAATGGCCATACTCTAAGGTTAAATTGAAAGAGCAGATAAGCTTATACAAATCTATAAACAGCATCATGCCAGTTCTACAAACAACAGTAGTGTGTGCGTGTGTGTGCACACATAAACAATAAACAATAGAAAGAAACACGCCAAAAATGTTAGCAATGGTGATCTCTGAGCAGTGGAACGACCACTGATTCTCTTTCAGTCCTTTATTTTCTTCAGCATTCTAAAATTGTTCTACAACGAACATGCATCATTTTTATAATCACAAAAAAGATTTTTAAAAAGCTGGACCACATTTCTTCTGCTCCCCATAGCAAATGTCTTCATTGAGCAATCATTTGATATTCTGTCCTCTTCTTTTTTTTGGTTGGCCTGGTACGGTTTCTCCTTCTTTAAAAAATCCCTTAAAGGCATTCACCTTCATGAAGTTCAATATATCCTTTCTGAACACCTCTAAGTTTGCTGCCAGGAAAAATACTTTCCCTTTATCCTGAGTGATAAAAAGCCAGGCATCCTTCAGTTAGATAAGGGCAGCGAGGGTTCCACTTTCACATAGAAAACAACAACAACAGTAAAGATCAGAACCAAATTCACTGCTAAATCATGGTAAACCACCCTTTCTTAACTTTCTGATATAATCCAAGCGCTCGTAAGGGCAGAGGCTGAATCGTGTTTGTTTTTCTCTGTGTTTTCAGCATGCTTTGTGCTTTTCTCTTTGTTTTCAGCATGCTTTGTGCTTTTCTCTGTGTTTTCAGCATGCTTTGTGTTTTTCTCTGTGTTTCAGCATGCTTTGTGTTTTTCTCTGTGTTTTCAGCATGCTTTGTACCACACGTGGTAATAATAGTGACAGTTACTGAGTGCCTACTACACGACAGGCAGTGTGCTAAGCACTTCACATGCATCATTCCATTTAACCTTCACAACAACTCTACTGGGTGGGGATTACCATAATCTCTGCTAGTACAATATATATGTCTAATGTATTTTATGGACATGAATGAATGGGTGTGGTAAATACCTCCTAACTTCATTTTATGTTCATATTCAGGTCACCACATAAATATGTTTAAAAAAAATTCGTATTCTTTGTAGAGCAGACCAAGGAAGTCATAATGTACACAGGTGAATTTTACCTGCCCAGAATACTTTCCCCTTTCTTCACCTAACTGCACTTTGGTTTCTTTTTCAGGAACCATGCCTCCTGGACTCTCATTCTGTGTGGTTTGTTCAGGACTGGACACACACACACATGAGTACATACAATATGTATACACACACACACGTATACATATACACATAAACATACCCCTCTAGGAAGGTCACATGTCCCAAGCCTAACCAATCAACATTTTCCTAATGATATCAGTTGAGTCCCTGATTCCCCAGAATAATCAGAACCTAGTTCCAATCCCAGGCTTTTCTGTGACAGAAGTCAATATATGTCCTTTTATATTTAAGTCAGTTTGCATTGAGTTTTCAGTCACTTTCAACCAAAATAACCCTAACTAATAGAGAAAATAAATCTTTTTTTTAAGTGAATATAGGACTTTTACTCCCAGCAATATGAAAGATTGAAATGTCTGGGGAAACCCTCCAGGTACAGGACATGCAAAAAATTACTGATAAAATACTTTAGAAAATCTTTTAAATGCATGGTTCAGCTTATAGGAAAATAAAAGAAGTCCTTAGGGTCCAGGAACAACAAGAAAATCTATGAACTCTGTGTCTATCAGACACAGAGTATAAAATAAGTATGCTTACTATGCTTAAATAAATAAAAGAGGACCTAAAATGAATGATAAAGAAACAAGAATGACAGGCATAGTTAACTCAGTATAGACATCTCACAGCAATGGTGCCAGCCAGGGAATGATGGAATATTATCTCTAAATGTCAAACTATCAACCTGGAATTATATACCCAACCAAACTATCTTTCAAGAACAAGAACAAAACAAAAACATCTTCAGATAAATGAAACTGAGAGTTTACAACAACAACCTTGTCTACAGCAATTAATACATGATATATTTCAGGAATAAGGAAAAGAACTCCGGAAAGATCTCTGAGACCCAAAGACCACCCTTCAGAAAAGAATGATGGGCAGAGAAAATGGTAAACCTGTGGATAAATGTAAACAAATACTGCATTTTTAAAATGTGTAATGTGTTGGTTTAAAAAGCAACACAGAATTAAAATACTGGAGTAAAATGGCATACAAATTGGGAAGGAAGGTGATCAGTCTTAAAACATTCTAAGGCACTGATTAACTTCAGACCTTTTTGAGTTAAATATGTACTTTCAAATATACCACTAAAGATAAGAAATAGATAATATAACTGCCAAATTAGTAGATAGAGAAAAATGGAATGAGAAGTTGGGGGAGGATCTACCACCTCAAAACCAGTATTAAAAAAAAAAAAGAAAACTATACACACACAGGAGGAGCTTCAAGATGGTGAAATAGGATGCGGAGCTCACCTTCTCGCACAAATGCATCAAAAATACATCTACATGTGGAACAGTTCTCACAGAATACCTACTGAACCCTGACAGAAGATCTTATACAAGTGGAACTACAAGGAAAATCTTGATGAAAACAGATAAACAACAAGGTCCTACTGCACAGCACAGTACAGTACAATACCTTCTAACAGTCTATAATGAAAAAGAATATATATGTACAACTGAATCACTATGCTGTACACCAGAAATTAACACAACATTGTAAATCAACTATACTTCAATTTTAAAAACATGAAGAAAAAACATAACAAATAGCATAAAATAAGATGGCATACTCAAACACTAAAGTTATCAGTAAGCATAAAAAGTATAAATGGACATAACTATCCAGTTAACATCAAAGATTATCAGTCTGGATTTCGTTTTAATGACAACACAAAATCCAGCTACACGCTAATTAGAGACACACCTAAAACCTAAGGACACAGATGGAGTGATAGTAAAAGGACAGAAAAAGGTATCAGGAAAATATTAACGAAAACTTAACATGTTCTGTAGACCTAAAGTACTAATTCAAAGAACGAACACTCTGGCAACCACAAGATGGGTCTAATAAAAACTAATAAAATAGCCTCAGTTTACAACCTTGTTGGGGAAGCAAAAGAAACATTTGGCCTAATCTCCACATCACGTGTGATGTTTTTCCAACGGTAGTGTTAAGAAAACAGACAAGTAGGCTATCTCTCTGCAAAAAGAGAACTCCTAACCAAGGCCTTCCTGCCAACTGCAGCAAGACACTAATCCTTTCTTTTGCTGAATTACCTATTCAGAACTGTTTGGAGACTCTTTACCATCCTAGTACCCAAGTCCTAGTCCTTAAAGTCAGGTACACATCTGTAACTATAGCAGTAATAAGGCCAAAACCACAGTAAGCGTCCAAGAAATGAAAACACCTGCATGTAATATTTACACACTTTTTTAACCAGTGGTTCACAACTCCTCAGCAACGGCAGAGTACAGCTGACAACGTCCACACAGGTGGCGCCCCCATACACGGATGCTGTCACACCACCTTTCCTGCTGAACAGATCAGAATGCAAATGAGCATTACAGTACAGTATTATCTCAAGGCTTCCCTGATTCATGGAAACTAAAACTTTCTGCCAGTGTTAGTAAGTTATCAGCAACCACCTACTTGTGACACACCTTACAACCGACTGTGATGTCACCACTAGTTTCAACTGCACTTGATCTGTTATTAATCCCTCAAAAGCACCCACCCTTAATCTTCCAAGTGAGCAACCCACAGGCTCTAAGCCAGTAGCTTCCATCCCTAGTTGTACATCAGCCTCAGCTTAGGCCCTATCCACCAAAATTCTACTGAATTGTTCTGGGTAAGGTCCTGTATATAATTTTTAAAAGTCCCCCAAGGCCACAAACCCAGCTATCTGGCTTCCCACTTTGGCTGCTGCCATCTCAGAGTGAAAATTCCCTCTCCTGGCTTGGCTCAAATGAGACAGTCAGAGTTGTGCAAACCCTATACTTACTATACTACCAAGCAAGGATTCCTTGTCATCCTCATCCTCTTTCTCCTCCTCAATTCAGTGCTGTAACTAATAGGAAAAAAGCTGGGCACTAATCCACTGGCATGTGAATTACTAGCCTCACAGAAGGGCCGGGGTCTACATGGATTCTCAAGGAATTAGAGTCAACTCTCAGAAGTGTCTCTATTGGTCTGGCCCTGTCCAGGAGAGCAGACACGGTACCAAGGCTTGTGGACGCCAGGAACAACCAAGCCAAATAGTCCAAGCTCCTTGCCTATGATAACAGGTTTATCCACTGGAGTTTAAAATGTGTGTGGGCCTTTGAACATACTCATGTTTGAATGTGTTCTCACCTACATACCCTTAAGTATCTTTTTCTAAGTCTATTTCTATATCTGGAAAAGTCTAGAAGGATACACGGCAAAATGTTAACAGTGGTTCTTACCAGGGTGGTAGGTTTATGGGTGACTTTTATTTTTTGTCCTTTTTTGCTTCTCTGTACATGCTAATTTTTCTACAGGGAACATGTATTGCTTTTATAATTAAAATAGATAAATAATTGCCTCAACCTTAACAGGGAGGAGGGAAGAAAAAAACCTAGGTTCTAGATCAGCTTTGCCCCAGATCTGTGCGTTACCTTAGGGGCATGGCTTTTTCTCTTGGGTTAGACTGCATGCCCCCTCAGGGCCTCCTCTCCTATGACAGTCAAGGATCTTAACCATGCTTAGCAATTAGAGTTCCACCCCCACCCCCACCCCCATGACCCTGACTGCGAACTCCTAATCTGCCATTCTGGTTTCTCCCGGGTAAATTTCAAGATCTTATTAGGTCCTCACCCCTGTGTGAACTATAATAAAAGTGAGTCTTCATGAAAGGCCCTGACCCTCCTCAAGGCCTGGGCAGGCTGAGACCTACACAGAGGGAGCTCACTTTTCTCTCCAGCTAGGCAAGTATGACTCAACAGGCCTTGCTACAGGAATTTAAGGCAGGAGGCATTCACACTCCTTATCATGCTGGGTTTGGATTAACTTCCCAGGGTCAATGCAACAGCAGGACTTACAAGCAAATCCTGATATGACATAGGGCAGCTGTGTCACCATGGAGACGGGATACCATAAGCCCCATGGGTCGTCCACAGTGTTTCACAACCTGGGACAATAAAGGAAGTTGGAAGCCAGAAAAAAACTTTATGACCAATCCTTGAATGACTCTTAAAAGCAACCTCCTGAGTGTATTGTTGGCAAGTGGGAAGACAGGAAAAACTATTAAGAATTGAGGACACAGTATGCTCCCAGGTGTTAGGTGTTTTATTAATTCCTACATTATGTTATTTCTACTCATCCTCTATTTTGCAGATAGGAAATTGAGGCTCAGAGAGGCTAGATAACTTGCCCAACATCACAGAGCTGATGAGCAAAAGAGTCAGGATTTTATCTCACATGAGCTGGGTCTGGACCGTGAGTTGGACCTGAAAGCTTCCCCTAGATCTTGCCTCCATGAGCACCCTTGGAGTTTCAAGGAGATAAACATATATTCAGCCATTTGGCTGAAGTGGGGGAACTGCTACCAACCCCAACAAACAAAGCTCTACGCAAAAACATCAACAGTGAAAATGCCTAAGGTAAAAGCATTGGCTAGGCATGAGCAGATCCTCCAAAATAGAGGAGACAGTGAGGTGCAAATCCATCCAAACTTTGCCAGTGGTGGCAGAGGCGGGGCCTCCTGCAGGGATTCATGCTCTCTCTGGCCAAGGAGTCACAGAGCAGGTCCCCAAAATCCTGCAATCAGCACAGTGCCAAGGGGGCCAGGAGATCAGTCTCCCAAGGCCTGTTCTGCCACTTTTCAGCTGCAAGGCCTTGGGTGGGTCACCTGACCTCTCTGAGCCTATTTCCACACCTGCAAAGCAGGAATGACAAGGAGCAAGGAGGAGTGGCAGGTGCCTGGTGCACACAGGAGGCTGTCCCATTGGCTCCTTCCAGAACTCCCTCTCTGAGCCCTCTTTCCCTCAAAGTCTTTAAGGAGGCTCCAGTAGGGGACCCAGAAGGTCCCCACCAAAAGAGGAAAGGAAATAGAAGGTCAGGAAGGCCATCTTCCTTCTGCTAGCTTGTTCCCTTCTCACCTAAGCTGTGGGCACAACCCTTCCAGCCAGCAGCTCTAACAGGAATTAGGCCTCTGATCACACAGGGTTCCGGGACTGTCACCCAGAGTAGGTGGGCTGGACCACAGCCAGAAGGAGCCCTTCTCACCACCTGCTCCCTCCTGCCTTCCTCCACTTAAAGCTCAGAAAGGACTCCAACTTCCAGAGAGAGGGAAGGAGGCCTGCTACCTCTGACTTGCCCTTCTAGGCACCTTTCACCTCACCTGCCTGGCGCACCCTCCCCTCCTGGTTCATTCATGGGCCCTGGAGCACACAGGTGCACAAAGATAAGCGAATGAAGCCTGTCTCAAACCACACAGGTTCTTTGCTTTGCCAAGGCAGGACGTTAAAAGGGCAGAGCTGGACTGGGGGTGCCTGGGGATCCAGGACGGGCATCCAGAGGGTCTCATCTTAAATCTGTCTCCTCAGCCCGGAGCCCCACACTTTTCAGGGCCGAATGACAGATTTTCTCAAGGGAGAGGCAGCCAAGCGACCACCTAGTAACAGATTTGTCAATTCTGAGATTTCTCTGTTTTCATTTTTTAAAACTTTCTTGCGCCCCCTGTCCCCAGCCATGAACCCTTTGCCCACTTCTGAGTAAGACTCAGTAAGAAGCGGGATCCCCAAGTATTTCGAGACCCTGGTTCCATCCCCGTCACTTCACAGCCGCAGAAACAGGCCCGGGGACTCCGCGGGCAGTGCCCTCCCGCCACCTGCGGACTCACAGCGGGTTCCAGCGCTCGGGCAGGCGGCGGTGCAATGAGATGCGGTCGCTGAGGTAGATGTTGATCTGGTGCAGCCGCACGCTCTCCTCCTGCAGGCGCAGCTCTTCTCCCTGGAGCTCCAGCCTCACCGCCTCGCCGTGCGCGCCCAGAGCGTCCTCCGACACCGGCGGCCGCGGCAGGACCGGGTCGCGCCGCCCGGAACGCGGAGTGCGTCGGAGTCCCGTTTCGGCCGCCCCGGCCCTGCGCCGCGTACGCAGCACCGAGCCCAGCCCGGCCAGCGCCAGCAGGGCCAGCAGCGCCAGCAGCGCCCCTCGTCCGCGCCGCAGCCCTCGCGGGCAGCGCCTCCACGCCGCGCGACCCCACATGCGCCCGCCCGCTGCGGCCAGCGACCGGCGCGCCCCGAGGCGGCGTTGCAGCCCACGACCCGGATCCCGGAACCGCCGCGCTGCCCCGCCCCCCTCCAACCTGCGCACCGCCCCCTTCCCTCCGCGCCTGCCCGCCCGCCCAGGGAGCTAACTTTTACAGGGTCCCCACGCGGGCTCGCTAAGACGTGCACCTTCCTTGCGGGGCTCTATGCTTATTAAAAAGGTAGCGGCAGTATAACCCTCAGCTCAGTGCCTGGCACTTCTTAAGCGCTCCGTAAATGTTAGCCAAGTGCGCTGAGAAGGGTGCTACGAATTTCACTGCTGTTATCTCATCTAACCCTTACAGTCTGGTAAGAGAGGAAATGTTGCGGACAAATGTGTTACAGCTCAGTTGTGACAGCAACCTGGATCCGGCGAGAGAGACCAAGCAGCACTCGGAGAGTTGGAGAACACAGGTTTATTATGCCAGCGGGCCCAGAGGAGTTAACATTCCAAGCTCTGGACCCTGTCTGTAGGTTTACACAGGCCTTTATAGGCTGTCAGTTTTACACTTTGCAACATCATATGCAAATAAAGTATAAGCTTGAGTTTCACTCAAGGCTTTTGTACATGCTGTTCTCTATGCTTGAAATGCCCTTCCCCACCTAGCAAACTCTTACCCATCCTTCAAGGCCCTGCCAAAAGCCACCACCTCTATGAAGCCTTCAGCAATTCCACAGTCTTTTAAGCAAATGTATTGCAAGATTATATCATCCTTTTGTATGTTAAGATTCCACCAGAGAAACAAAACTGGTCGGAGATATATTAAGACATTATTGTAAGAAATTGGCTTATGCAGTTGTGGGGACTGGTTAAGCAAGTCCAAAATCTATAGGGTAGACCATCAGAGTAAGACATGCTAAAACTCTGGCATAAGCTGAAGCTGCAGTCCACAGGCAGAATATCTTATTTTCTAGGGCAGTATCAGTTCAGCTCTTGAGGACTTTAACTGATTGAATCAGGTCCACCTAAATAATCTCCTTTCTTAAAGTCAATTAATTGCAAATGTTAATCATATCTACAAAATACCTTCATGGCAACATCTAGATCAGTGTTTAATTGAGTAACTGAGGATTAAAGCCTAGCCAAGTTGAGTATCAAACCGACCATGTCTATTAGTTTCCGAGGACTGCCATAACAAAGTACCACAAACTAAGGTGGCTAAAAACAACAGAAATGTATTCCCTTACAGTTCTGGAGGCTAAAAGCCCAGAATTAGTCTCATTAGCAGGGACATGAGCTCCCTGAAGGCTCCAAGGGGAGAATCTGTTCCACATCTTTCTCTTAGTTTCTGGTGTTGCCAACAATCCCTGGCACATCTTGGCTTGTAGATGCATCCCACCAATCTCTGCCTCCATGGTCACAGGACATTCTTCTGGTCTGTTTGTCTCTGTGTGCTTTCGACTCTTTTTCTAAGGGCACTGGTCATTGGATTTGGGCCCACTCTAATGACCTCAACTTGATTACATCTGCAAAGACTCTATTCCCAAATAAGGTCACATTCATAGGTATCAAGGATTAGACTTCCTATCTTTGGTGGGGGTGCGGGACACAATTCAATCCACAGCACCATCATACTTTGTTCCAGCCCTTGCTACATTGGATTGTGTTTCATTCACGCACTGGCCTTGTAACAAAGAGACTGTAAAGGACTAAGAGTATGAGCTGTAGTCACTTTATGATCCCAGAAGTTGGTTCAGTGTCAGACACACGGTAAGTGCTCAGTTCATAGCTTGCTCTATGTCTCACACTCGCTTTCAAAGGCACCTGTTTGAACTCACTGGGGAGGTATCTGACGGAGGGCACAGCCTGGTTAAGTATAGAGAGAAGTTATTCCCAAAATGTAACAAACATGAATTCATCAGATCTTCTTGCTGGAAGGGCCTCAGCAACTCACTCAGTCTGGGAGTTTTCAAAATCTGCTCCCAGGAACCCCAGGGGACCACCCGGAAAAGTAAAAAAGGAAGCTGACTTGGTGAGGCTCCAGTTCTTCTCCCTGGACCAGAGTACTGACACTTTTATTTGCTTAATACTTTGAGTTTCCTTATTACATTGCAGCACCCTCCTCCCTAACTGGAAACAAGGCCCAAGGAGGTGTGTTGTCCAGGCCCACAGTTGGTCAGTAGCAGAACAGGAAATAGAACAGAATAAAAAGGTGTGGCAGAAACTGCTGGAGGTCAGCTAATATCCAATCTCCTCTTTTCCCCTAACAAGAGAGACTCTTTTTTTCAATGTGTTTGTTTCTCTGGGCCCATGGTCTTCCTAAATAAAGACTAGATTTCCCAGCATCCCTTGCAGCTAGGCATGGCCACGTGACTAAGTGTGCCACTGATGGGCTATAAGTGGCAGTGTCACAGTGGGGCTTTGGAGTAATGTCTTTAAAGGAAACTTCCTTACCTTTTCTTCTTCTTGCTGGCTGGACTGTGGCTATGAAGTCTGGAACTCAAGCAACCACCTCAGGTCATGCACTGAGGATGGTGAAATAACATGGCAGAAGGAGCCCAATTCCCTACCCTGGGGACACTGAACCAGTCCTGATGGCCTCCTTCTAGGCTTTGTTTATGCGAGAGAGAAATAAACTTCTGTCTTGTTTAAGCCACTGTTCCTATGGGTTTTCTGTCCTATGCAGTCAAGTCTAATTAATCCTCAGTGACATAGAGGATTAATTGTAAGAGAATGCTCCCCAATCTGACTCTGAAAGCATGGTGATTTTAAAACCAGGCTGCAAATTCTTTGATACTCCCTCCCCTTGAATCGAGGTAGACTTAAACTGCTTCAGCCAACAGAATATGGTAGAAGTGAAGCTCTATGACTTCTCAGGCTGGATGTAAAAGGCCATGAAGCTTTTACCTTGTTCATGGGATCACTGCTCTTGGAGCCTTGAGCTTCCAGGGAAGAAATCCAACTATCCTGATGCCATCAAGCTGGAGAGGCCACAGGTAGACAGTCAACAGTGCCAGCTGTGCCCAACCTTCAGCCAGCCCAGACAGCCCAGGCATCAGACAGGTGAGTGAAGTCATCTTGGAAGTGGCTCCTCAAGCCATTCTCATCTCAGCTGTGGCCCTAGGCATTACGGAACAGAGAGGAGAGGTGCCCTCTTCAAATCCCCAACCCACAGGATCCATCAACATAATAAGATGGCTGTTGTTTTACACTGTGAAGCTTTGGGATGGTTTGTAACACAGCAATAGATAACTGGAACAAATGGATGATTTTAATCAACATATTTCAACAGGAAATATTTACTGAGCATCTGCTATGTGCTGGGCACCATGCTAGGGATTAGGCACACACAATGAGCATGTGTCAATGATAAACAAACGTGGGTACTAAGTTTAAGTGGTAAGGATTGGTTTGAATCAGTAACATACTATTGCAATAGGGAAGAGGGTCCAGCATGAAATGATTCAACTTTGATTTGCACAGAGGTGACTGGAATTCTAAGCAGAGTCGAGGAAGTGAAAAATTACAAAGGATTGGTGAGCATAAGTGCTGACGAGCCCAGCCACCCCTGTTGGCTGGCAACCATCGAAGTTAGGATTCCATCCTCTGACTGAGACTGGGAGACAGAGGCCCTATCCTTCCTGATGACTACATTTTAAAGGAATGGCTTTCAGGTCCTTGAGAAAGACACTCCTGAACTATAGGAGATACATATACATCTCAAAGGGACAGAGGAAGGATTCAGAATTGTAAGCCCTTTGTAATAAATGTTCTAAGAAGGGTGGTCAGGGGCCTCTGGTTAGGTATTGGACAGAACAAACAGTAAATTCTTTGGGTAGCCTGAGCTTTCTCAGGCAGGCACTCAAGGGGGGCCTAGGGTCATAGTCTTAGAAAATATGTTAGTGTTTAAGTCTTTTAATATGAGGGGAGGTTGGTGGATGAGATCATTTGTGTTTTTATAGGTCAAGGTTGGGCCCTAGTCAAGAGGAGGGTTCAGAGGAACCTGTCTAGAGCTTGGCCAAGGAGAGAATCTTTGTCATAAGACAGATATTTTTGACATCATGGTGCTAAGAGTGTAGTGGAATGGACAGATAATAAAAAGATAACTTATTAGAGTTGTGATAAGTATTTTCAAGAAGAATTGCAGGGAACTAAAGGGGCTTATCCTAGTAGAACCTGGTCTAGTTTAGGGGTTTAGGAAGGCTTCTCTGAGGAAGTAATGTTTACATGGATACCTGAATGTTAAAGTGATATCAGAGATCATATTTTAGGTTAATCTGGAACTCCCTCTGCTGGTACCCAGCTCAGGGAAATGAAGTTTTGTATCTCCTATAGAAAGATAGAGTGTGTAAACTGGGAAGCTAGTCCAAAGCTTTTTATCAAATATTCTCTATTCTCGAGTGGACTACAGACAAAAAGTTAATAAGCCTAAGTCTAATCTCATTCTCTCATTTTACAGATGGGGAGCCTGAGACGGAGTAGAGGAGAAGGTCTCTAACAAGTTGGTGGCTCAGGCAGAGAGAGTTAGGATCTCATTTGCCATCTGTTTGGATTCATAGCTTCTGGTTTCTAGCCTCCCTGGAGGAAATGGGCCTTCCATGAGCATCTCCCCTGGGGCTCCAGGAGCGGGACAAGGTTTGGGGTGAACCATGCAAAGCAGCTCCTATCCAGAACAAACTGCTGCTGATACCAGACTAGTGGGAGGTGACTTTACCCACAGAACAGAGTCTGCTGGTTGGTGCTGAAAGGCAGGTGTGATAGGAAAGGCTTGGAGTTGTGTCTTTTGGCCTCTGTCCAGACTACCCAACACATTTAAGATCTGTGGTCAAATTAGAAAACAGACACGGATTACAACTTGGACCAGCTCACCCACTGGAATGCGTCCCAAAGGAGGCTCAGCTGCCGAGAAAAGCGTGATGGAATTAGGCCTTATAAGACCTCAGTTTCAATCCCAGGTGATGGACGAGCTGTCACTTACTGACCACCTATATGTGCCATAAACTGCTATGCTTTATTTTTCATGCACCATCTCATTTTACCCGCTGACAACCTTGGAAGTCAGACAGATGAGGAAACCTGGGCTCGGACAGGTGAGGTGGTTTATCCAAGGTCACACAACGTGCAAGTGGCAGAACAAGGATCTGAGTCCTGGTCTCCTGCCTCCTAATTCAACATATTTCCCACCGCATAACTCACTGCAGTCTGCTGTGGAGACCAAAAGGCAGCTTAGCTTCATGGGTAGGAGCTCAACCTTTGAGCAATGTGCCTGAGCTCAAGCCCAGCCCCCTCACAGATTGCTGTGTGGCCTCAGGCAAGTTACTGAACCTTTCTCAATTCAATGTGCTCATCTATAAAATGATGATGATAATAATGGTACCTGAATAGGGGTTTTGGAAGGATTGAGTAATGTAGTCCACACAGACAGCCTCCATGGGCACAAAGCAGGATGGAGAGAGCTTCTGCAGGGGCAAGTGGAAGATGCCCAGTGCCTTGCTGCTTAAAGTGTGGTCCTTACAACAGCAGCACTGGTACCACCTGGGAGCTATTAGAAATAAAATAGTTTGTTAATAGAGGTAAAGTAACAAGAGTTACCCAGATTAAGCATTATATAAATGTCATTAATGATGACAAGTTGGCATCCATAGAAGGCAAATCCAGCTGAGAACTTAATTCTTTTCATACCTCTTTCCAAATTGAGTTGCTTCTCCTTTCCTTGGGCTTCTTGTTAGTTTGGGGGCTTATTTGTTCTTTGACCAAACCATATCTCATCTTATCTCATCTGCTCCTCAACCAACAAACTGATTCTGTAGAAGGCACTTTTGATTTTTCATATTAGTTCCCTTCATAGGGGGTCACTACATCCCTTTTAGAACATAATATGATATACAGTAGATGTGGCATTTCAGATATTAGAGGGGGAAACATGGCTGATTCAATCAATGTTGGGGCAACTTGATAAACATTTGGAAAAACAAAGTTAAATCCCAACCTCATAACTTACACCAAAATAAATTCCAAATGATCTTAAAATGTCGAAGTAAAAAAATAAAATAAAATCCAACGATGAAAGTATTAGGTGAAAAAAACCCAGAAACTTTTACAGAAAAGATTTATCAATTTGACATAAAAACTTTTAAATTCTGTAAGGCCAAAAATAATATAAACTCAAAAGACAAGTCAGAAAGACATATTTGCAGATGACATTTTCCCAATATATGAATCAACAGGGAATAAACAGAAATAAAAATAGCCAAACTATTTGGATAGCTCCCCCCAAAAAGAGATATAAATGGTCTATAAATGTAGCAAAACATGCTCAACTTATCTACTTAAAATGCATGCAAACTAAACTTACTCCAAAATATTTCTTCACCTATCAGATTGGCAAAGATTAAAAAGGTTATTAATTACAGTGTTGTCTAGGATGTGAATAAACAGGCACTCTTACCTAGTTGGTAGGAATGCAAACTGATATGACCTCTTGGAAAGCAACCAGGTAACATTTATTTGAAATATTAATGTTCATATCCTTTTGACTCTGTAATTTCACATCTAAGAATTTATCTAACAGAAATAGATTCATAAGTGCTCAAGAGATAAGCTTACAGGAAGCTTATCATAGTATTGTATACAAAAGCAAAAAGTTGGGAACAACTCAAATATCCATTAATAGGAGATTATAAAGTAAGTACTGCACATTCATATACTACTATACCACAGGGTCGCTAACAAGGATGACATTAGCCACAGCAATCAGGCAAGAGAGAGAAATAAAAGGGATCCAAATTGGAAGAGAAGAGGTAAAAGTGACACTGTATGCTGATGACATGTTACTATATATAGAAAACCCTAAAAGGTCCACACAAAAACTACTAGAGCTGATCGAAGAATTCAGCAAGGTAGCAGGTTACAAGATTAACATTCAAAAATCAGTTGCAATTCTTTACACTAACGATGAATCAACAGAAAAAGAAAGTAAAGAAACAATTCCCTTTAAAATAGCACCCAAAGTAATAAAATACCTAGGAATAAACCTAACCAAGGAGGTGAAAGACTTATACACAGAAAACTATAAACCATTGATGAAGGAAATTAAAGAAGACTTTAAAAAATGGAAAGATATCCCATGCTCCTGGATTGGAAGAATCAATATTGTTAAAATGGTCACACTGCCCAAGGCAATCTACAGATTTAATGCAATCCCTATCAAATTACCCAGGACATAATGTCACAGAACTAGAACAAATCATAATAAAATTTATATGGAACCACAAAAGACCTAGAATTGCCAAAGCATTATTGAAGAAAAAGAAAGAGGCTGGAGGAATAACTCTCCCAGACTTCAGACAATACTATAGAGCATGGTATTGGTACAAAAACAGACATACAGACCAATGGAACAGAATAGAGAGCCCAGAAATGAACCCACAAACTTTTGGTCAACTAATCTTTGACAAAGGAGGCAAGAATATACAATGGAATAAAGACAGTCTCTTCAGCAAGTGGTGTTGGGAAAACTGGACAGCAGCATGTAAATCAATGAAGCTAGAACACTCCCTTACACCATACACAAAAATAAACTCAAAGTGGATCAAAGACTTAAACATAAGACAAGATACAATAAACCTCCTAGAAGAAAATAAAGGCAAAACGTTATCTCACATACATACATCTCAAAAATGTTCTCCTAGGGCAGTCTACCCAAGCAATAGAAATAAAAGCAAGAATAAACAAATGGGACCTAATTAAACTTATAAGCTTCTGCACAGCAAAGGCAACCATAAGTAAAACAAAATGACAACCTACAGAATGGGAGAAAATTTTTGCAAACGATGAAACCGACAAAGGCTTGATCTCCAGAATATACAAGCAGCTCATACGACTTAATAAGAAAGAAACAAACATCCCAATCCAAAAATGGGCAGAAGACCTAAACAAGCAATTCTCCAAGGAAGAAATACAAATGATCAATAGGCACATGAAAAAATGCTCAATATCACTAATTATCAGAGAAACGCAAATCAAAACTACGATGAGGTATCACCTCACACCAGTCAGAATGGCCATCATTCAAAAGTCCACAAATGTCAAATGCTGGGGAGGCTGTGGAGAAAAGGGAATCCTCTTGCACTGCTGGTGGGAATGCAGTTTGGTGCAGCCACTGTGGAAAACAGTATGGAGATTCCTCAAAAGACTAGGAATAGACTTACCATAAGACCCAGTAATCCCACTCCTGGGCATATATCCAGAAGGAACCCTACTTCAAAAAGACACCTGTGCCCCAGTGTTCATAGCAGCACTATTTACAATAGCAAAGACATGGAAACAACCTAAATGTCTGTCAACAGATGACTGGGTAAAGAAGAGGTGGTATATTTGTACAATGGAATACTATTCAGCCATAAAACTGACAACATAATGCCATTTGCAGCAAACTGGATGTTCCTGGAGAATGTCATTCTAAGTGAAGTAAGCCAGAAAGAAAGAAAAATACCATATGAGATTGCTCATATGTGGAATTAAAAAAAAAAGAGAAAACATAAATACAAAA
Source organism: Camelus ferus (assembly GCF_009834535.1). NCBI lineage: Eukaryota > Metazoa > Chordata > Mammalia > Artiodactyla > Camelidae > Camelus > Camelus ferus. Next base: position 46,511,565 of record NC_045699.1, on the reverse strand, counting down.
CAGAAACAGACTCATAGACATAGAATACAAACTTGTGGTTGCCAAGGGGGTAGGGGGTGGGAAGGGACAGACTGGGATTTCAAATTTTGTAGATACTGACAAGCATATTAGAATAAACAAGATTATACTGTATAGCACAGGGAAATACATACAAGATCTTGTGGTAGCTCACAGTGAAGAAAAGTATGACAATGAATATATGTATGTTCATATTTAACTGAAAAATTGTGCTCTACACTGGAATTTGACACAACATTGTAAAATGACTATAACTCAATTTAAAAGTGTTTTAAAAAAAAACAAGGATGACATTAATTCTAGATGCTTCACAAACAAATGTGCTTAAGATGTATCTTTAAGTCAGGAAAAGCACCTTGTAGATCTGTATGGATAGTATGATCCTCTTTTGGTAAAATATGTTAATATATGCAAAAGAAAAAACTCTAAAGAAATAGTCACCAAACCATTAACTGTATTTCATTTATTTCTGATGAGTGAAACTCCTTGGCCCTTCCATTTTCATTAAATTTGGTCCTTTTTTCAACAAATATTTATTGATCACCTACCGCTTGAAAGTCAGTGTACTAGATTCTAGGGATATGATGGTAAATACTCAGAGCCATTGATCTCAAGGAGCTTGCATTCCATATTTCTACAACATTGGAACTCCTTACAGCAAACATTATTATCTTACTAGGAAAAAGAAGTTAGACACTTTAAGGTAAACACATACTCTTCAGAGATTATTTTATTTCCACACCCTCCTTACCTCCTTTCCAATTCACTGCACTAGTCTCTGGTCCCCTCCCTCCCTGTTCTCTCTTCCAGTCTGTCTCTTCTCTTCTCCTGCAACCACCCAGATCACACCCAGTGTTTCTGCCCAACTTGTGGCCACACTTGTGGCCCATGAAGCTGTCAATGACACCCCCAAACTCTGACATCTTCTTCTGAATCGATGACAAAAGCTCACAGACCACCCTGCTCTGCAATCATGTGGGATTCCCTGGGGGTCAGGGGCTGTGTCCCTATCATCCAACACACATAATGCCTGGCATACAGAAGGCACTCAATTAACGTTGGTTGAACAGGGATTGTGTTGGTGATGGAAGTGCACTGCTCAGATCACCTTTCAAGATAACCTCCTGTGGGGAGAACAGTTGACCGGGAGCCTAGCTGCTACATCTTTGGATCCTCTGTACTATTCTTGTTGAGACTATATTTCCTTCCTCTGGTTTCTCCCAGTCAGGGACCAAAATCCACCCACTTCTGCCTGATGCAGGAAAATTTAGCAGAATCCCTTTGCCTGAGGACTCCCCGTAGGCCGGGCCAAGACATTCCCATAACGACAAGGCAGTCTGAAGCTCTTCCTACTCAAGCCTCCTCCCTTCCTACTCTATTTTCCCAGTTGTCAGACCTCCATGTGGGTCTGAAGGCTCACCTTCCCCTTTCCTCCTCCTTCCTCCCTTATCCTATACAAGCATTTCTCCCAGAAAAAACCATTGTGGCATTTGATTCTCAGAGGACCCAAACCAACACAGGGATCAATGAAAAAACACTGGAAAAGAGTTCATAAATAAGACTGTAGATTCTCTTGCAGAAGGGATTTACATACCAAGATGTGCTAGGTCCATTTCTCAAAACCTCTGTGCACACAAATCACCTGGGGATGGTGTTGAAATGCAGATTCTGGTTCAATAGGTCTGGGATGGACCCAAGTTGCTATATTTCTAAGAAGCTCCCAGAAGGTACTGATGCTGCTGACCAAGGACCACGGTTTGAGCAGCAAGGTGCTGGAATCTTTATTTGCCCCGCTGAGTCTCTCTCCTCCCTGCTCCAAACCCTGGGAGGCTGACCGTGAGGATGATCACATCAGCAGGCTCTGAACTCTGGCTAACAGTTGGGTTTGGCCAAGGAGGAGCAGTGGCAGGAGATCAGAGGGCCAGAGGAGGACGAGGTCAGAGGTTTTTATTCCTCTGGGGATTACTCCCTACTGGGTTGCCTGGGGTTGGCTGTGTCCCTCTATCAAGCTCCATTAACTCTTCTCAGGTAGATCGTTCCAGTTTTCTCTCTTGCTAAATTCCAGTAACTGCTCTCTCCCTTTCTCATTCAGGCCTGGGGTGGTAATGGCTCCCTACTGTTACTAGCCTCCGAGTACTGCATCATCCCTTGTAGCTCTTAGTATATCCTGCCCACATGTCTGTATTTAGTCCTTTAATAAACATTCCTTCCTTTCCTCAGCCAAGTGTGCCATCTGTTTCCTGCTGGGACCCTGACTGCTACAAGCAGGATTTTTTATAATAGCACAAAACTGGAAACAAGCTAATTGTGCATCATTTTAAAATGATTAAATAAATTATGGTACATCTGATTAATGGTGTTACATGCAACCATTAAAAAGGATGCAGTGGATCTATATTCACCTCCATGGAAAGATACCCAAGTCATTTGTTAAATGAAGGGGGTGGGGGCGTGGATATTCAGAATAGCATGCATAGCAGGAAACCATTCATTTAAAAAGTAAAATATGCATTGTTAAGGTTTGGATTGCAAGTGACAATCCTGCTCAAAACAAATCTAACCAAAAATAATGGGAGAGGATTCTCATCCCATCTCTTTCTATCACATGTCTCTGCTTTTCTGTGTGGTGGTTTCACTCTCAGGCAGGCTGTCTTCTAATGGGAACAGAGTGAGCCCCAGCCTGGCTTATGACATCCTAACAGCCAACAACTTCAGCAAAGAAGGCCTCCTTCCCATTTGTTTTAGCAAAAAATCCTGGGCTGAAGCAGTTGGAATGGGCTTGGACAGGTGCTAATCACTGAACACAAGAGCTGAAAGTTGGGGGGGAGGCTCCCCAGAAGAAAGAGGTGTCTCTTTCCCGAGTAGGAGAGGCAGGGCCAGTGTAAGCAATAGAGATCCACTCTAGAGGGACTATTTGTAGTAGACATCTGTTATCCTTTTTGGCTGCCCAACATCAGAACTCCCTTCCTCTCCTGGAGAGTCTTCTCCATCCGGGGCACCTACACTGGAGCCTACTTCCCACGTTACATGCTGAAAATGCCAGAAATACATTTTCCCAGGCTCCCTTTCTGCCAGGCCAAACTTTTGACCTGGCCAGGCCATTCAGATGTTCCCACCTCAGGCTCTGACTCTGAAGCTGGTGACACCTAAAAGGGCTCCATCCTGGTATAGTGTGCAGCCTGGCATGATTTGGGACATTGTTCCTGGTTGTGGGGCCTCCAGGGCTGGTTCTCTTGCCCTTGTGAGGTCTGTGAGCTATAAAAAACAAACAAACAAACAAACAACAAACAAACTTGTATTAAATCTTTCTGCTTAAATAATGCAGAGGGTTCATTTCTGTTGCTTACAATCCAGAAGCTTGATTAATGCCTATGTGTAGGTGTGCATGTTTGAATACGTATGAAATGTTTTTGGAAGGATAAAATAAATGCGAATCTCAGTTACCTACAGGAAGGAGAACTAGGAAAGTGGGGAAGGAGGGAAAAGAACTTTTGCTTTCACTTTATGCCCTTTTATACTGTTGGAATTTGTTTTGTTTTTACCGTGTACATTACTTTTACAATGAAATAACAAGTTAGTAAAATGTAAGATACCTGAATAAATAGAATAAGACAAGGAAGCAATTGCGCAGGATTTTCAAGGGAACAGTTCTTCATTAGACATTCAAAACCAAGTCATTCTCACCTCTACTGTGGTGAATGGGGCCAAATCTGGAAATGAGGGACAGTGTCAGGTACATGTGGTTTTATTGTGTTTTCCTTTATTGTGCTTCCCAGATATGTTGTCTTTTATAGACTAAAGGTTTTTGGCAATCCTGTTCGAGGAAGTCTATCAGCACCATTTTCCAACAGCATTTGCCCACTTTGTGTCTCTGAATCCCATTTTGGTAACTCTTGCAACATTTCAAACTTTTTCATTATTATTATATCTGTTATGGTGATCTGTGATCAGTGACCTTTGATGTTACTATTGCAGAAAGATTATGACTTGCTGACGGCTTAGATGATGGCTAGCATTTTCAGCAATAAAGTATTTTTAAATTAATGTATGTATGTATTTTTTAGACATGCACTATTGCACACTTAATAGATTATAGTATAGTGTAAACATAACACTTACATGCACTGGGAAACCCAAAAAATACCTATGTGACTTACTTTATTGTGGTGGTATGGAACTGAACCTGAAATATCTCCAAGGTATGCCTGTTCCAGTTCCAACATGGCCTAAGGGATTACTCTATCCCTGTAACTCACCTGCTCAAATGCTTTCCATGACTCTCCATTACTCACAGAATAAACAGAATAAATCCCTGGCACTGAATCATTTTGCAGTCTGAGCCCTGTGTACTTTAGAGACTTTTCCTCATCTTTACATTTCGCCTAGAAGACCTTTTCTTCCAGCCCTGCTGGCCCAGATCCCAAGGGCATTACCATCATCTTGGGTCTGTCAAAGTCATGACCCTTATTCCTTCCTCACCCACTCATCAAATTCTGTTCTGTATTATAATCCTGCACATGAGACTTAGTCATTTAATAGTCATGTACAGAACACCTACCGTTACATCTAGCTTCTTGCTAGGCTTTGGGGCCACAGCTGACAGTCTATGGAAACCAAATACTCTAGATCAGAATGTTAATATCTATTATCATGATGAGCATGTGGCGTAAGCTATTTGCTGGCAGGGCTGCTCTGGTTAGAATCTTTCTCTTTCCCTCTGCCTAGATTGCACTCTCTCCAAATGTCAGCATGACTCGATTGCTCAATTCCTTCAGGTCTCTGTGCAAATGTTACACTCTCAGTGACACCTTCTCCACCCAACCTATTATAAAATAACACACCATCCCCTGTCCCATTTACTTGGATTTATGCTATGTTCTATTTATTATCTTAATAACACTCATCACCATCTGACATACAAGTTACTTACTTGTTTGCGTGTTTACAGCCTGTCTCTTCCCCACTGTCAGGCCCAGGAAGGCAGGGATTTTATTTTGTTCCCTGAAGCTTCTCCAGCACCTAGAGTAATGCCTGGCACACAGTAGGCACTCAGTAGATATCTGTTCAGAATAGAAAGAGAACTGGACTAGATGTCAGAATACCCAGTTCCTAGTCAAAGCTCTCCTCATGTTTAGTCATGTGGCCTTCAGCAAGCTTCAGTTGCCTTCTCTGTAAATTGGGGGTGATCGTTTGGGGAGTGATCGTATGGGGATGATCAGCTTTCCCAAAGCTGACAGTACTGCTGTAAAAGATCAGAGTGGGTCCCAAACTTTAGCACGCCTCAGAATCACCTAAAGGGCTTGTTAAAATACGGATGGCTAGTCTCCACACTCGGTTTCGGAGATTCAGGTCTGCGGTGGGATGAGAAAATTTGCATTTGTAAAATGTCCCAGATGGTGCTGCTTCAAGAACCACTGGTGAAGAGAGATGAAAGTACAGAAGTTGCTTGTAGCCCTAACGCACATCCCAGGTAAGGACGGCACTGACGGCCCCGCAGGACATTTCTGGGTGGACAGAGTAGACCCATTCATTCCTTAATTCAGTCAAGGACTATTTAGGAAGCGCCGAGTAAGTACCGGGCGCTAGGGTTATCAGCGGCGCAAGTCACAGGCCAGGCCCCTGAGGCGGTGGACTCAGACCCCGGCCCAGTGGTCGGGAGCTCGCAGTGTGAGGAGGGCTGAGGCGGCCGCTCCAACCTCCGCACGGGACAGGAAGTCTCCGGAGCCGCCGGGAGGGCTGCAACCGGGGGCCGAAAAGGCAAAGGCGAACCCGCGAGCTCGACTGCGGACGCTGCTCGGAGCTTCCCGGAACCCGCTGTCCGGCCCTCGCTCCCCCCGACGCAGGCGATGGAGGCGCGCCCTGCTCCCGAGCGCGCGCCCAGCACACAGTAGGCACGCGGCCTTGCCCTCGGCGCGCGCCCGGCACACAGTAGGCGCGCGGACGGGCGGAAGGGGGCGCCGGCGCGCGGTATCCGGGGGCGGAGTCGGCGCGGCTGGCTGGGCAGACAGGCGCGGGCCGCGGGCCGCGATGGGCGAGGGCGGGCTGCCCCCGGCCTTCCAGCTGCTGCTGCGCGCCTGCGATCAGGGCGACACGGAGACGGCGCGGCGGCTGCTGGAGCCGGGGGCGGCGGAACCGGCGGAGCGCGGCGCGGAGCCCGAGGCCGGCGCGGAGCCGGCGGGGGCCGAGGCGGCCGGGCCCGGGGCGGCGGCGACGGCGGCCGGAGCTCCAGTGCCCGTGGACTGCTCGGACGAGGCGGGCAACACGGCGCTGCAGTTCGCCGCGGCCGGGGGCCACGAGCCCCTGGTGCGCTTCCTGCTGCGCCGCGGCGCTTCGGTCAACAGCCGCAACCACTACGGCTGGAGCGCGCTCATGCAGGCGGCCAGGTGAGGGGTCGGAGGCGCGGGGGGTCGGGGGGACCCAGGGTGGTGGCCAGCGGCCTCCGGGGCGCGGGAAGGCTCAGGTGGCCGGACCTGTCCGATGGCTCCCGCAAACGCTTCAGGAGGTAAAGAGTGAAGGACTGGTTAAGAGAGAGTTGGAATGGTAAACTTTGAGCAGCTTGGCATATGACGAGACGTGGACGCGCTTTTTAATAACGTAAAATTAGAATCTTAGAAACATTGGACTTTCAAAACAGAATCTGGGGACTGCAGATAGAATTGTAGAGACTCAGAACCTTGAAGATGTTCATTCATTCCTTCTTGCGATAAAGGTTTCCAAAGAACCTATCTGCCCACCCTAGCTTCACGTCCAGAATGCTTCGAGACCCACTGGAGCAGCTCATATGCCACTGAGCAGGCCAGGCAAAGGAACAGGCTTGACTGGGAAAGTTCGGGGAGCTCTGGGAGTAGCAGACCCAGTTTCGGGAGGTGGTGGAAGGTTTCTGGTAAGGATGATGTATATATTCAAGTGGAGACCCGAGGATGCCTGAGAGTTGACCAGGACAGAAGAAGGGGAAGGTGGGAAGGGGGTGATAGGAGGCCCATGCAAAGGTTGGCAGCCAAAGTGAAACAGGCAGTGGTAGGATTGCTAGAACAATGTTATGGCTGGGAGGGGTTGGGAGTATTGGGAGATGAGCCCTCTCTGGAAAGAGGAAGATGCCTGGTGGCAAGCTGAGAAAGGTGAGCTATCCTAAGGGCACTGGGGAGTAATGGGAAGTTCTAGGCAGGGCTAGTGACAGAATCAGATTTATGTTTGGAAAGATCACTATTGCTGCAGTGTGAGGATGGATTGGAGGGAAGGGCTAGAGTCAGAAAGGCTGGTTAGCAGGGGATTACCACAATACAGGAAGAAGTGATGGTGGCCTGGACCAGAGCAGAGACAGTGGTGGGAGGGCAAATTGATGAGTTTGAGCTGTACTCAGGAAGTAGGATGAACAGGACTTGAAAATCTGGTATAAAGAAACTGGTATACAGTGAAGTCTCTCAGTCCTGTCTGCCATCTATTTGGGTCCCACCCAGTTTCTTGGAGAAATTCCCAAAGGAGGGAACAGAAGTCACTTGTAATTTTGATGGCTGTTGCCAAACTGCTCTCCATACAGGTGTATTAGTTTCCTATGGCTGCTGTAACAATGTACTACAAAGCCAGCAGCGATCACATCACCCTGACCTCTGCTCTGTCATCACATCTTCTGACTCTTCTGCCTCCCTCTTCCACATTTAAAGGACCCTTGTGATTCCACTGAGCCTACCTGGATAATCACCCCATCTTAAGGGTAGCTGATTAGCAACCTTAATTCTACCTGCAAACTTAATTTCCCATTTGCCATGAGACCTAACATATTTACAGGTTCTGAGGATTGGGATGTGGACATCTTTGGGGAGCCCATTATTCTGCTGCACACAATAGGAGTGCCAGTTTACCCTCCCAGCAGCAGTATATATAAGGGCCTGGTTTTCTGCAGCCTTTCCAGCAGAGTATATTATCAGACTTTTGGATTTTTGTGTCTGATGAATGAAAAATATCTTCGAGTGGCTGTGATTTGCATTTGTTAAACTGAGTGAAGTAAAACATCTTTCCATATGTATGAGCCATTTGTTTTTCTGAAAGGCATTGAAATCACAACAGTCTTACCCAGAATCTTCCCATTGTGACACAATAATATTTTCTTTCTGAGTTATTTTCTAAGTGTTACAGAGTTGTTCTAATTTGTATTGCTGGCAAATTTTTATTCTGCATCATTTTCAAATATGTCATTTTCAGCTGCTGTGTGATATTCCATCCATGGGATGGTACTGTGGTTTGCCTAACTGTTCTTTAGCCCTTGGGCATTTATTTCAATCTATAAGCACACTTTGGGAACACATCCCAGTTGTAACATTCATGCTGCTCATTCACATGGATTAATGCAGTGTTTTATAAACCGATCATTGTGTTGGGACCCTTTGTCTTAAGACACCTGATTTCTTGCCTGGAGCAGTATGGAATGACCATAAAGCTTTTTGGGCTATGGACCTTTCTTCTGAGGTTCCCTATCTCTCTTAGTGGCCCCATCCACTCTTCCAGGCTTTAAAACTCCAGGTAACTCTTCAGCCTAGAACCTGTCTGTGCCATAACCTCTCTTGAATCCATACCCTCCTCCTTCCCCTCTGCCTTAGTCCCGGCCACGCGTTTGTAGTGGCCTCCCACTGCACTCCCTTCCTCCAGGTGTGCCTTCTGTAATCCATCCTCCGCAGAGCTTCCATATCTTTCTCAAATGAATGTTTGTCTGTGCCCCTCCTGCAATGGCTTCCCTAGTCAGAGCTCTTAGTGTGGCATTTGAGGCTCTCACATTTGGACCTCTCCCCAGTTTCTCTCTTCTCCTTTCCCCCGGATTTCCTAAAGTCAGGCCAAGATGATTTCATCCAGGCCTTCTTTGTGTTTCCCTGCATGTTTATTTTATTTAGACTTAACACTTATTGAGCAGTTACTATGTGCCAAGACTATTATCTCCACTTTACGGATGAGAATTTGAGATTACAAAATTTGCTCCTGAGAATACAGCTAGTCAGCAGATTTGGAGAGTCTGCTTGCAGAGCCCTGACCATAACCACATACAGGAAGCCCCTTCCTTCCCTTCTCTCAGTGAAGCCCCCTTCTTCCTCCCAGCTTAGCTTCTTCTGGAAAGCCTGCCATGATATCCCTCCATTCTCTGGTCTCTCAGCCCTGGGCAGGCCTCTGCCGGCATGCCCACCACTCCATGTTAGAGCTGGTTGCCTTTGTCAGTAGCACCCAAACCTGGCCGCACATGAGAATCACTGAGATGCTTTTCCAAATCAGATCCTGTGTTCCCTTTCTGGAATTGTGATTCAGAACACCTGAGAGGAACAGGAACTCTGAGCAGAGGCTCCCCAGCGATTCTCCCACAAGGTAGGTTTGGGAGCCACTGATAGAGGGAGCCCTTAGTGAGCCCCTGAGGGCCTGGCTGAGCGAGATTTATGTCTGCAGCACCTGATATGCTTCAGGGTATCTGAATGATGCTGATCACCAATTTTTGCTGTTAACCAACTTCTGCAGGATGGTCAAAGTTATCTGGTTAATTTCACCTAATTAATTTCTGTTAATCTTGATGGTGTAGGAGACTCAGAAGAATGAACCTAAACTCTGTTAACCAATAATTTAAATTTTAAGAGGATTTTCCTTGTTCTCTACAATTTGGTATTGTAAAAAGAGCTAGAATTTGTGATCCAAGTGTCCTGACTTTGTCACTTGCAAATCAAGAAGCTCTGGACTAATTATGTTCCTCTTTATTCCTCCGTTTATCTTACAAGTGCTCTTTTGGGAGCGTTAGCTTTGACATACTCTTTAATTCACTCCTATGAGACTATGGTAGAATCTGACAGTCTGGTGAGAGGATGAGAATTAACTCTCAGCCTTTAGCTGAGCCCTGGCAGGGCCTGGTACTTTAAAATGTATTGTCCTTCTGTTTGTGATACTGACCACCTGTGCTCAGATGTCACCTTTGTGCTGGGTTGTGCTAAAGCTTTCTGTTGCTGAATCCATATCAAAAGCTCAGTGTTGAGGAATAACATGTAGGGAGACTTCCTAAAGGATACACTGTCTGTCTATCCCTTGGATCAGGACGGCCAAACACATGGCTGTGTGCTGACACGTTCCAGTCTTGTGCTTTTCTTCCCTGAATCTAAGATATGCCTCAGAGTAAGTACCTCAAGGTGGTGCTCCTGGCAGCTGCCACTTTCGGTGCAGTGAGCATCTGTTTATCATCCCAGCTCTCTGTATTCCAAAGCATCATTGGATTGGGCCAGGCCATGAGAGGCCCTGTGCCTGGACTGCAGTTTGGTCTCTTGTGGGTGTTTTAGTATCAGAGATGGTTACATTCATGTTTTCTCCTATTCAAGCGATAACCTTTATTGAGCACTTACTTGGTGTTGAGCACTGTGCTAAGTGTTTCAAATGAATTAACTCACTCAAGCCACACAAAACCTTAGGAAGTAGGTACTATTCCCCACTTTACAGATCAAGAATTGAGGCTCAGAGAAATTAGGTCATTTGTCCAAGGCTGCGCAGCTAGTAAGTGGCAGAGTCAGATTCACACCTAGGCAGGTGGCTCCAGAGCCTGTGGTCCCAGCCTGTGCTCCCAGCCTGAAACCTGTAACTGACCATTCTCCTTTTGGTGTTGGCCACAAGGAAACCAGTCTCCAAATTTACCAGCCACTAGAGGGACAGGTTGCATGGTGTTTGCTTTGGCTCTAACTTCACCCTTGGCTTCCTTACTTTCCTTCTTCTGCCCTTCAGTTTTCCGCCTGCCAGCGTGGCAGAGCTGGCCTCTCAGCCCAGTACTTTGAGAGTGGGTGTGTGTGCCAGGTCTTTCAACACAGGTGTTATTTGCTGAAATTAATTGGTAATTGGAGCAGCTGCCCAGAGAGCCCTGAGCTTCCCCATCTTCAGTAATTACCTATTAGAAACTTAGCATCCATGAAATTATCTCAGCCTTCATTGAATCCTTTTATATTTTCAGCCTAATTAAGTGACCTCTTGGGCTGCTCATGAATTCAGAAAGCATCCCAAATGTCAGCATTTCTGCTCACATTCAGCCGTTTTTCTCCTCTGTGACTTTGTTATGCCAGAAGAACTGGGGTTTGGGATTTTAGGGTCTTGGTTCAAGTTTTCGGCTGTATCACTTCCAAACTGAGAGGCTCTGGATTATTGCTTTCTATTCTACTCTTCAGTTTCCTCCTCTGTGGAACAGGCATTATCATTTTATCTTAGGGTGTATTAAGATCCAATGAGTTCGTTTGTATCATTTTTATTAGATTCCACATATAAGTGATATACGATATTTATCTTTGTCTGACTTCACTTATGATAATCTCTGAATCCACCCATGTTGCTGCAAATAGCATTATTTCATTCTTTTTATGGCTGAGTAATACTCCATTGTATGTGTATACCACATCTTTATCCATTCATCTGTCTGTAGACATTTAGGTTTTTTCCAAGTTTTGGCTATTGTAAATAGTGCTTCTATGAACATTGCAGTGCATGTATCTTTCTGAGTTAGAGTTTTCTCTGGATATATGCCCAGGAGTGGGATTGCTAGATCATATGGTAAGTCTATTTTTAGTTTCTTAAGGCACCTCTCTATACTGTTCTCCATTTACATTCCCACCAACGGTGTAGGAGGGTTCCCTTTTCTCCACACCCTCTCCAGCATTTATTATTTGTAGACTTTTAAAACAGAAATAGACTCACAGATATAGAAAGCAAACTTATGGTTACCAAAGGGGTAAGGGGGAAGGGATAAATTTGGAATTTCGGATTAACAGAAACACACTAATATATATAAAATAAACAACAAGGGCCTACTGTATAGCACAGGGAACTATATTCAATATCTTGTAATCACTTAAAATGGAAAAGAATCTGAAAAAGAATATATATCTATATCTCTATATATTGATATGTAACCGAATCACTTTGCTGTATACCTGAAACATTGTAAATCAAGTGTACTTCAATGAAAAAATTAAAATTAAAAAAAAAGATCCAGTGAGATAAAAACATGACAGTACCCCTGTTATCTGCTGTTAGGGATTATGCTAGATTTTAACCTCATGCTTGATGGCTAAAAGTGTAGTCTTTTCAAGTTGTCTGCTCCAGTGGAGGATATACCAGTTCTTCAGCTGCTTCCATTGCCTGTCTCTGTACCATCCTCTACTTGGTTATGCCAATTGTTTATTCACTCATTCATTTGATAGAATTTACTGAGCTCCACTGTGGGTCAGCCAAAGTCAGCCACTTTGGAGAGGGCACAGTCTAACAGGGAGACACAGTTGTAGAAGGAGGACTCTGGTCCATCAGTAGGGGTGAGGACAGGAATTGCGGGTGCTCAAGCGAGGGGCACCTCAGCTGGTGTGGGGGCTGGTCTGGAAGCTGCTCAGAGGAGGCGAGATCTAAGCTGAATCCTGCAGCAGGATAAAGGGTGTGCTTCATAGACAAGGACAGGAGGGTACTGTGGTGGGAAAGGCAGGATGGCAGTGGCGTGGGAGGAGTGTAATTGGTGAGTGCTGGTGAGCATGGCCAGGTACAGTGTGGGAGTTGGGAGGAAACGAGGTTGACAAAGTTGGCAGGCCTTCCTGCTGAACAGTGGGAACATTGACCATCAGATTTAGGTTTGGGGAATATTAGCGTGGAGGAGGGGCAGGAAGGAACAAGGTAGGGAGACAGGTTGGGGTTGCAGCTATCTGCATTTGAGTTTATTTCCATCTGACTTGCATTCTGTCTGCTCTTGGAGAAGAGGCTGGACAGGCCAGTCCTCCTGCAGCTGGGGGAGCCAATTTACGAAGCTCTCACCCCGTGCTCCGCAGACCAACTGACCCGGTACTGTTAAGGTTCATGTCCCAGAAGGTATTTGTAAGTTCAGACCAGAGTTCAGCCTTGGCTCTGGTTCCACAGAAAGGAGGGAGGCCCTGGGATTTTAGATGAGGGACAAAGCCCGCTTCCAGAGAGGAGGGGAGCGCAACAAGAGATTGATTGCAGGTTCAGGCGTCATGCAGGCGTTATGGTCCTGTAAAAGCTGGCACCGCCAGCCCCTCTCTTCTTGTTTTTTTTTCCTTTTAGTCTAAGGCTCCTTACATTTCTGAGCCCAGAAAGAGTGCACCAACAGGAAAACACTGCAAAACAGAACTCTTCTGCCCTCTGGCGGCAAAAGAAGGAAGAGATTTTGCTGGGAAGAGGCATCTGTTTTCCTCTTCCTGGTATTAGAGTTGGTGGGTGCTGTCTGTCTCCCCAGTGTCCCAGCTCAGGCTACACAGGGAGAGTCTAGCCCAGGCCAGATTCTCAGTCACCAGCAGGGGACATTCCAGCCAGCAGGCGGCAGAAGGCCTCTGGCCAGAGGTGTCCCAGCCCCTCTCTGCTGACCACAGCTACGCCACTCCTCTTGGCAGGGGGTCAGCTGTCTCATCTCAGAGGACCTTCTGTGCATGTGGTTTGGGGCTGGGGAGGGACATGAGTCAGACATGGGTCCTGCCCGTGGGGGATCAGAGCACAGGCAGAAAGGCAGCTTACCTTACCGGGCACTGAAGCAGAATCAGTTTATCTCCCTGAGATGTAGGAAAGCAGCATGGTGTGGGGGAAAGTGGGAGGGCAGGCAGGATTCGGACAGACCTGGGTTCTGACCCTGTCACTGACCTTGGCACACTGTGTAATATAAAGTGTTTAATGATTACAACAATCATAGCTAACGTTTATGTGGCGCTTCCTTTGGCCAAGCACTGTCCTAGGTGCTTTATATGTATTATATGTTTATACATGTTAACTCATTTAATCCTTAGTGGCCTTTGAAATAGATATAATTACATCCCCATTTTAGAGATGAGGAAATGAAGGCACCAAGACGCCAAAGTTCTTTCTCCAGGTCATGCGGCTGGTGTGTTGGGAACTAGACAGGGCAGTGGCTCACCTCTGTGATGGCGTATATGCGGGGCCAGCACAGTGCCTGGCTCCAGAAGAAGACCTTTCATTATAAGCAGCTATTACAATTTTAATAATGAACGATTCAATAATTAATAACTTAATGATTAATAATTATAATTGTAATTACCGAACTGTCTTCTTACTGATTCTCCATCTTCCTGGCAGATTTGGGCATGTGAGTGTGGCACACCTCCTCTTGGATCACGGGGCTGACGTCAATGCCCAGAACCGGCTGGGAGCCAGTGTGCTGACTGTGGCCTCCCGGGGTGGCCACCTGGGTGTGGTGAAGCTGCTTCTGGAAGCTGGTGCCTTCGTGGACCACCACAAACCCTCAGGCGAGCAGGCAGGGGACAGCAGGGATGAGCTACTGGACATCACGGCCCTGATGGCTGCCATCCACCATGGTCATGAGGCTGTGGTGCGTCTGCTGATGGAGTGGGGTGCAGACCCCAACCACACGGCCCGGACCGTGGGCTGGAGCCCGCTGATGCTGTCAGCACTCATTGGGAGGCTTGGTGTGGCCCAGCAGCTGGTGGAGAAGGGGGCCAACCCTGACCACCTCAGCGTGCTGGAGAAGACTGCCTTCGAGGTTGCCCTTGACTGCAAGCACAGGGACCTTGCGGACTACCTCGACCCGCTCACCACCGTCAGGCCCAAGACAGGTCAGGCTGTGCCACCACTAACCTACCCCACCCCCGCCATGGCTTCACAAATTATGTTTAAAAGGCGAAAGCCAAGGGTTGCCCAAGTAGAAGGGCATGTGGCAGTCCGAGCCCAGCCTGCAGGGTGGTGGGACTTAAGATGTGCCGTGTGAAAGAATCAGGTGGGAGTGCTGCGCCCTGCTATTCCCGGCCTGCCCTCCAGAGAGTGATTTGGTAGTTCTCAGGAGAGCCTGGAAGCCCATCTAGCAAGTCCCCTCCTTCCTAATCAGATGGTTCTGATGCGGGAGGTTCTGGGATCCCTCTAGGATAGGGATCAGCAAACTTTTTCTGTAAAGGGCCAGATAACAAATATTTTAGGCTTTGTGGGCCGTGCAGTCTCTGTGGAAACCACTCAGTTCTGCTAAAGTGAAAGCAGCCTACGTAATATGTCAATGAGCGGGTGGGGCTGTGTTCCGGGAAAACTGTAATTCTCAAAACAGGCGTAGGGGCAGATTGGCCCAGGACTGTGGTTTGCCAGCCCCTGCTCTAGAACAGTGTGCCTGACCTCAGCTGCCAATGACCAGTCCTCAGAGACTAATTAATATAAAATTTAGCCCACTTTCGAGTTGTGTTTTTTCAACATCTATTAGTGCATCTGTTTCTTTTTCCTTTTTGCCATCTTTCTGGCATTTAAGGGATGTCAAACAATCCAGATCTGCCACAGGACATACCATGTTTCTAAACCTCTAGTTCATCATGTGCAGTAGAGCCATGAAATGCAGAGTCACGCACAGCCTCGGGGCTCTGTCTGCGATGGGTCTGATTTCAGTGGAGGGACTGAGACAGCCCAGGCTGTAAGGTTGGGCTGCAGCATATGAGCATCTGGGGCTGAAAGGTAAAAACTGAAAGAAAGTGTAGGTCTTCAGACAAATTGGCCAAAAAAACTTGAAAGTGTTGAAAAGTTTCATACCATCCAAAGAACATGCAATAGTCCTGTAAATCAATTCAAAAAAAATTCAAATGGCCAATTAAAAAATCCCATCAATCAAAAGATGCTGCACATTTGGGAAATGCTTTTTAGAAATACACTGTCTGGTCAGAACAACTCTAAAATAAACATGTTGAAAAACCATGTAATGACAGAGATGGCAAAAATGACCAGGACACTGAAACAGAAAGGAAAAAGAAGTAAAGTTTAGGAAAACCTCTCTGAAGCTGGGAGACCTCTTTGTGCAGATTGGGAAACTGAAGTCCAGAGAGGAAGAGAGGCTAGTCAAAGGTCACACACCTGTTAGAAGCTGAGTGACAGAAGGTGAGGAAGAGCACTGGCATGTGAGTCTGCCCATTTCCAGCACTTGTAGGGCCTCTGGGAGCTGGGCACGCTTGTAACTCTTGTGAACTTTTGTTTGCTTCGCATGTAAAATGGGGTTAATGACAACTACCAGGTGGCCCTGAGCAGAAGATATGTTGGCTTCTGGCTTGTGAGGCCCTCGGCGCAGAACGTAGCTGATCCTTGTTAGGTCCTGGGGAAGAGTTGCAGTTAGAAATTAGGGCTCAGGTCTCACCCAGGGTCTATTCCTTGACCCAGGGCTGTTGCCCTCCTTTAAACGCGTTTGAGCATTTGTGTTTGTAGCTGGGATGGAGAAGAGAACTGGCTTCTCATGTGCCTGCAAAGCCCACACGCACGGCATGCAGACCCTTACCTCACTTCCCGGTGCTCACCCATGTTGCGGGTGAGGGAAGTCAGCGCTGAGCGACTTGCTCAAGGCCTCCGCCTGGAAGTGTACAGTTCACGACTTGTGCCCCACCTGGATGCTGGGGTCTTAGCTCCCCACGTGCCTCTTAGGGGTTGGCCTGGCACCCTGGGAAGGTGATTTCCTCATCTCAGACATGGTGGTGGGTATGCCCAGGGTCACCCTCTACCTGGATCAACCCTGCTTTGCCTGTGCGGCCGAGGGGCTTGGGGCCAGCTGCCTGCCCTCGCCAGCCTCCCATTTCATCGTCCCTAAGTTGGGGACGGGGATACCCCCGCCTCATCCCAGCCCAGAGGGAGCGTGGGAGAGATGCTGGCAGCTGCCGTCACCCTTTTCCTGTTGTCATATTTGACGGGATCGGTCTCAGTTCCCAGCAGATTTCTCCACTGAGCAGACCTGGGTGTGAGGCTCAGCTCCCCAACTTGGAGGCTGAGTGGCCTTGGGTGTGTTCATTGTCCCTCCGGGGCTCCAGTGTCCTCTTTCATAAAACAGCCGGAATAAATGCACTTATCTTGTGAGGTTCTGTGAACAATAATAAAATAATGCCTGTGAAATGTGTGCCCCAGTGCCTGGTACATAGACAGTGCTCAGTGAATGGAAGCTACTAGATGTATTTTTATTGACCATGCGTCCATTCCGTTATTCTGCAAGTATTTGTTGGGTCCCTACTATGTACCAGGCACTGTTCTAGGCAGCAGTGAACAAATCAGACCCCGTCCCTGCCCGTGAGGACCTTGGCCTCTATAGAGGAGACAGGCCAGAAACAGGAAATAAGCATATTAAATACAATAAATTACGTAGTTTGGTAGGTGGTAAGTACTGTGAGGGGGAAAGAAAACCAACAGGGGCGAGGTGAGGGTCTGGGAGCAGTGGGCTGGGGTGATGCAGGCCACCATGTGAACCAGGGCGGCTGGGGGTCCCCCTTGGGGAGGTGAGAGTTCAGCTGACTTACAGGAACTGAGATGGGACAGCAGCCAGGGCAAAGGCTGAGTTACTGTTAATGACAGACTGTTAAATAACATCACCCCTAGCTCTTTTTGTCAGATGCCAGGGTATCTGGCCTCAGAGACCCCAGCGCCCTCCCTGGCATTAGCTGCAGGACCTGGCACCCTTGAGGCTGTACCTGTCATTGTGACACCCTCCCCACCCCCACTGCAGTTGTTTCTTGGGCCGTGGCGGGTCCCAGAGCTGCTCAGATACAGATGCAAAAACTGGAGTGTGGAGTGAGAAGGGGTCACTCGACGTCAGGCTCAGCTGCCCCAGCTTCCTGGGGCCACACTGGGCTGCCAGTGATCCATTTGTACCAGATGGTTGCTTAGCAGCCAACACCAGGGTCAGGTGACACGCTCTTTTCTGTCAAAGGGTCTCAGCATGAGAAGACCCTGGCCCACAGCAAACCAGTTTCTTCAACACGTAAGGGAACAAGACCTGTTTTTTAAAACCAAGATGCAGAATCACTTCTTGATAGTACTTCACAGGCAAAATTAGGCACTTGGTGCCATGGCCCTGTCGACACTTCCCTGGAAGAGCCCGGGCGTTAACCACCCTTTCTGGGGTGGGTGCTAGTCTCTAGGAAGATAACAAAAATTGCTCTTCCGAATAGAGCCTAAGACTTTCTGAAGCATTTTTCCACCTATATTACCCACCCCTGCAACTACCACGTGGTCCCCACGTTAGCGTGGTGTCCCCATGTCAGCAATGAGGAGACAGATCACTCTGGAAACATGCACTCAAATTTGGACGCCCTGACTCCAGACTCAGTGCTCCTTGTGCCATACCTGCAGCTTCCTCCCAGCTGCCTGAGGGGGCTGATCTGGACCAGGAATTTGGCCCTGGGGTCCCAGGTTTCCTCTTGCTCCATCCCCCAGATTCAGTCAAAGGAAGTCCAATATTCAGGCATCAGGGAGGAAACTGGTCTCAAGGATGTCTGCTTTCTGATGGGAGGGAGCAGGGTCCCCACTAGCTCAAGCTTCAAGGAAAGTGACTGGAAGAGCCGATGAGGGAGGGGCCAGCAAGGCCCAGGAGACACCTGGTGGGCAGCCGCCTGCAGGGAGCTGCATCAGAATCATTCACATGGCTGCTTATTTGGGAAGGAAAGCAGATGTTAACATTGGCTCTTCTGGTGGCCACGAGCGTGACCTCCCCTGGGCTTAGCTGCTCAGTGTCTCCGGGGTCCTCTGCTCTGGAATTACTTCATTGTTGTACGTTTATTTTTTAGAAGAAAAGAATCATTGTTCCTTTAAAAAATTTTTTTAAACATTTTTTTATTGAGTAACAGTCATTTTACTATGTGTCAAATTCCACTGTAGAGCACAATTTTTCAGTTATACGTGAACATACATATATTCATTGTCACATTAAAATTTTTTATAGGAATCCAGATTTTTCCAAGAGTATACTTTTCCATTATATCTGAGAAAGGACATCCCAGTGTTTGCAATACCTAAAAATGACTGCTTAATGAGTTGTGGGATCAGGAAATTGTCTGCTCATTCATGTTTCCTCGGCCAAATGACCTCCCACAGTCTGCGAAACATTTTCAGACACTCTGACAGTAAACCTTCCAGAAGGGCTGCTGGAATCATCTGTCACGTAGATCTCTGATGAGATTGCTTGTGAGAAGTAGATCATTTTTAAAGCTAAGCTCAGTGGTTACAACCTTGTGACTTTTCTGTTCTATTAAATCCTTCTGTGGTTAACTTTTAAAATCTTTGTTTACCCAGATGAGGAGAAAAGGCGACCTGATATTTTCCATGCATTGAAAATGGGTAAGCACTTTAGAAAATCTTTTTGGATATTTAAGAATACAGCGCCGTAGTCTCCCAACCTAACATTTATAGTCCTTTTCAAGGCCGCCCAGAGTATTTGAGAAAGAAACAGGCATTTTGTTGTTTCCTGACTCTGTAGTTTTACCCAGGGAGGGTCAGATCCTGGAGGCTAGTAGTTACTATGGTGCTTTACACACAGGTTCCAGACTGTTCTCTCAGACCCCCCTCCACCTCTCCAGCTAAACCCTTTGGCTATGTCGTGGCTTTTATCCACCTCTAGAATGCATGGCTGCTCACCTACCCACTCCGTTCTCTTTGTAATGGAGAACTATTTAGCCTAAAGTTTCCTCTCCTGAAATAGACTCCATCTCCAGGAAGTCCTCCCTGATCCTCACCTCCCAGGGAGCCCTGAGCTCTCCTTCTGCATGTGCATTGCCCTTCATCATCACTGTTCTCTTAAGATGTCAATGACACTCTTTAAGTAAAGCTGTTTGTGTGCTTGCCTCCACCCCTTGTAGACTGAAGGGTTTGAGTGGGGGCTACGTCTGACTCATCTTTGTAGCCCCTTTGATGCCTGGCAGCCCAGTGCAGAGGCAGGCTCAGCACGTTGGTTACATGAAACTGCTGGGTAAATAAACCTGTGGTTTATTTAAGACTCCTACTTCTGTTTGCAGGGAACTTCCAGTTGGTCAAAGAGATTGCCGACGAAGACCCCAACCACGTGAACCTGGTCAATGGGGATGGGGCGACCCCACTGATGCTGGCAGCTGTCATGGGGCAGCTGCCTCTGGTGCAGCTACTGGTGGAGAGGCATGCCGACGTTGACAGGCAGGACAGCGTGCACGGCTGGACGGCCCTCATGCAGGCCACCTACCATGGGTCAGTGCCAGCTCCACTCCCTCACGGCTAAGATAGCATTCCTGATGGGTTTCTGGTCCTGAGGTGCCCCAGATAAGCCCCACGGTTGTGAAGATGTTGAGACATGCGAAAAAGACTAAAAACAGCACAGGCTCATTCTGTCCTGCGTTCCCCCCCTCTCCGTGTTCAGATCTCCTGATACCTCAGCACAGAATTTCACCAGTGGCCGTGAGAAACCAGGCAGCAGGAAGATTTTATACTGAAAAATGTTTCTGTTGGTTGATTTTGGTCGAGCAGAGAGATTGGTTCTTTTGGAGTTTCACATTGTTGTGCAGAGGCCCCCTTAAATTTTCCCCACTGGAAATGACCATCAGCCATTCATACCACTGGCTTCTCAGAGACGTTGTCCAATAGTGAGACTTGTCCTAACCCTCATTTTGATTAAGTGTCAGTGTTGACTGGTGCCTTGAATCCCTTCTCATCTAGTCACCCAACTGCCCTCCTTGATGCCTCCTCTTTGGGGTGGGCTGACCAAGAGGCAGGAATCTGCACACAGTCTTAACCCTGCTAAGTGATCTGATTCCAAATGAGGAATTCGGGTGATCAGAGCACTTTCCTGCATCCTCTTGAAGTGTTTTGTTTCCTCATGTGATGAGCCTCAGACTTCCACATCAAACTCCTTGGCTTGCGGGAGGCTTCGTGTTCGAGCTGCAGGGGTCCTGATGGGGTGGGAGGTCCTTGGGGCCAGTGGTTTTTGGGCAGAGCCCTTGGGTTTCATCTTGTTCGTGAAAGGAGCACTTGGGCTTTGATTTCCATCACAGCAGCCCAAGGGGTAGGGAACAAGGGCTATAAGACAGCTTTCCCAGCCTCTTACGTGCGGAGAAGGTGCTGCAGTTAAAGCCGCCGCTCTTGTTCCCCATGAGCAAAGCCACACTTCCCCTTTCAGTGGGTCTCACTCTGGCTTTTTCTTTCCTCCACAGGAATAAGGAAATTGTCAAATATCTGCTAAACCAAGGGGCTGATGTCGCTCTTCGTGCAAAAAACGGGTACACGGCCTTTGACCTAGTGATGCTGCTGAGTGATCCTGGTGGGTTGTTTCAGGAAAAGAGTTTTAAACCTGCCAAGTTCTCTGGCTGGGAATTGAGATAATCACCTGTGTTTTAAGCCCTTGCATCTTCAAGGGGGAAGCTACTCTCCAGCCCCAGAGAGCTCACCTCACAGCCTCAGGCAAGTTGTCCTGCCTCCCAAGGAGGGTGGAGCTGGGACCAGGTAGTCCCTGAGGCCTCTCTCCCAGCTCCGGCCTTCTGGGAGTCTCCTGGAGGGAAAGCCAGCAACGTTGTCCACACAGGTCCTAGAATGGTATCCCTGCTTCCCAGCCAGAAATCAAGTGACTCAGAGGGGAAACAGGCGCCTCTGACAAGCCGAATCAGACAAAGCAGTGACCCCCTTGGCTTAATTGTGTGGGTGGAGGCTCCAGGTCAAGGGTCCTTTGCTGGGAGTATGGCCATTCCTGGCCCCCAGCTGATGCCTGCTGCTCCCCTCAGACCCTTCCCCACTGTGACAGGCCCTCCTCTGGGACCTGAGGCTTCCAGTTAGCCAGCTCAAGGGGCAGAGCGTCTCTGTCATCTCTCTTGTGACCCTGGAGTTTCATTCGAGAGAAGGAGAAGCTGGGAGGCCTTCCCAACCCACAGGCTTTGAACCCTGAGCCAGATCCCAGCCTGCTGGCCGTGGGGAGAGGACATTGACCTGTACAGTCCCAAGTGGGGGACTCCTGCTGCCTCTCTTGGCTACAGGGGTGGCAGACCAAGTGCCCTTCCTCACCGCCAGCTTTCCCGCCCTCCCTATACTCGCAGACCCCACGCGGCACAGATACACGCCGCTTCCATTTCATCTTTGCAGAGCGAGTGAGGGAAGCAGAGCTTCACGCCCCCTTGTGGGAGGAGGTGCCTGGGACCTGGCTAGAGAGGTGGGCCCTCCACCCAAGTCCAGTCGTCTTGCTCCTCCCGTGCCTAGAGTTCATGTCACTCAGAATTAGTCTCCCTGGGCTGCATCACACACACGTTTTCCTCTGATAAGCTCGTCTCTTTCCCTGTGTCTCTTCTCCTTCAACCCCACCCCCCTATTCCCTTTCCCAATAAAACAATCTATCCCAATAGACTTTTTTGCCTAGTAGGTTTTCAAATGAAGTTTTTGCCTGAAATTGTCAAAGAAGCTCGTGCTTATTATTGAACACTTGGAGAGAAAAAAAACAATCATCAAGGAAAAAGCATGTTGACAGTTTGTAGTATTTTCTTCTCAATCTTGTTACTTTTTTTAATAGCCTAGTTAAGTTTTAATAACTACTGCTACTTAACCTTTCTTAAGCACTTCCTGTATGTCAGGAGTTCCCTCAGATCCCCCAGGTACCTTTATGTGGTGGGTGCTGAGGTCACCCCTTAACTTCCCTGCAGTTACACGGCTGGGAGAAGCAGAGGCGGAATTCGCGCCTCGGCCATGCTTGCTTAGACACACCGCCCCTCTGCCTTCCTGGTAGGGCAGGGCTTCTGGTGTTTATTCCTGGTTAAGTGGGTTAAGCCCTGCTGGCCTGTCTGCCCCCTTTTGAAGAGCCAGTGGAGAGGCAGGGGAGTAACACGTGCTCCGGAGCCGCGGGGCTGAGTTCTCAGGCTGAGGGGTGTCACCTTGGCCCCCCCCCCCACAGCCCGACAGACATATTTGCAGGTAAAACGCTGCCTTTTGTGTCCATAGACACGGAACTTGTTCGACTGCTGGCATCTGTCTGCATGCAGGTGAATAAAGACAAAGGCCGGCCCAGCCACCCGCCACCCCCACCCTACTCAAAGGTCCGACAGCCCTGGAGTGTCCCCGTGCTGCCTGATGACAAAGGTGGACTTAAGGTTTGCCTTTTCCTGTCTTAAAGGGCTTCAGAGAGCCAGGCCAGTATGGGGGCAGGGGGGCGATGCTTACCTCTTCCTTGTTGCCCAGGGCTGGTTTAGGCCGGGGTGGGGGACCCAGCAGGGACAGGAAGTAAGCTGGAGGTGAGCAATAAGGAATGGTGGGGACCAGGGAAAACTGGGGTGATTGTAAACACTTAGTGGCAGCAGTGGCCACTTTAAGAGTATGTGGGTCCTTGTTGCCACATCTTCTCATTTTTTTAGGAGAAACTAGAAATCCAGATTTTGATGTGGAGACTCAGTTTATAAATGTAGGGAATTAAAAAAATTTTTTTTGCATGATGTAGTACTGAGCTGGCTAAACTTGAGCACCTCTCTTTCCAGGCCATCTGTCAGCGGCCTGTGCTTTAGTGTGGAAAGTATCTGCTGGCTGCACCATTCTAGGCTCTCTCTGTGGGCCACAGGCCCCTGTCAGCTTCTCCCTGGAAACTTTAAAACCAAACTCCGGTTGCTTATTTCTAAACTGCGAGCTGAATATTTCTCTTTGAATTTCTTACCCTCCCAGTCCTGCTCTACTTGTTTGAAATCAAACTTATTTTTCTCCCCGTCCTGGCTGGGGTTCCAGCTCATTCTCAGATCTGCAGACTTGACATTCTGCTCATATTGATCACTCACGCAAGCCCTTGGATTCTTCCTCGCAGTGTTGTTTGCATAGGTCCCTTCATCCCCGCCATCACTGCCATCTCTGAAGGCCTCACAGCCTCCCGTTGGCACTGTGCCGGTGATCTCCTCACTGTGTGGGGTTATAAAGGCACCCTGGGGTGGCGCCTGTCCTCTCTCTAGGTGGGGAGGCATCAGCTATGGGATCACATGGTCAGGCCTTGGTATGGACACCCTGACACCTCTCGCGTTGTTGCTGGAATGAGGGAAGGAGGTTATGCAGTCATAGATGTTTTAAGGTGTTTGGTGTTGCCTCTGTGTCCAGCTGTCTGTCCCTGTTTCACCATAAGACTTTGAGCAAGTCACCACCCCTGGGTCTCCATTATTCAGTCTGTGCAATGAGGAGATTGATTAGAAGAAGGTTAGCCAGTTGGGTTCACTGCCACCTCCAGCCTATTGGAAAGGTCCCCTAAGGGCTTGTCAGGAAGAATCTAGAGAGAACCATGGCTTTGGAGAAAGGGTTCTGTGGTCAGTTGGTAATGCCTGCCATGGGCCAAGGAGACAGGACGGGAAGCAAGTGTGAAGTGTGGTCATTATCCCTGAGCTAAGGGCACTTAGGGCGTGACCTCTGCTCTGCACTCCCTTGGCAGTCCTGGTGGAACCGAATGTCCAATCGGTTTCGGAAGCTCAAACTGATGCAGACCCTGCCCCGTGGGCTGTCCAGCAACCAGCCATTGCCTTTCTGTGATGAAACAGAGCCAGCGCTGGACTCCACAATGAGGGCGGCCCCCCTAGACAAGACCAGCCGCTCTGGGCTCCCCGATGTGACTCCCACGACCAAAGACAATGGTAAGAAAAGTTGCGTGTGTGGCAGCATTTCCGGGATGGTCAAACCCTGGACCTCTTTGCCCTCATCCTCTGCCCTTTGTCCTACTTCCTGGGCTGATGTCAGAGGTGAGATGATGTTGGAATGTGACTCTAGGGTGAAGTGACTGGTCTGGTGAAGAAGAGACTTAGGGATGTAACTGCTGTCGATGTGGTAGAATGCAGAAGCTGGTAGCAAGAGTCCCAGGTCCCTGTCCCACATGCCCTGTTGAGAGACCATTGGTCAGTCACTACCTCTCTCTTGCCTTCAATAGGTGATTTTCCTACCTGCCAAATGTTATTGGTATGGCACTGACAGTGTTTTAAAATAGAGTGAGTTACTGGGGTTGGAGTGAAGGAAGTGAGCTCCCCACCACTGGAGGTATTCAACAGATTGGATGACTTTGCCAGGGCACTGAAGGAGATTCCCACACTGATTGGGAGATCGATTAGATCAGATCCCTTCTAACAGTCAGACTCCCACACCCAGATGAGATTCTTTGGCACCACTGTTTGAGACAGACTATTGAGCTGGGTGTACCACTGTCTGACCCAGCATGACAGTGGTTTATGGAAAAGCTGAAAACAGTCTCTGAGATACCTTTTAAATGCTTTCCTTCTATTCAAATATTGAATACCAATTATTATTAAATATTTAATCACTCAGGAGAGTTGGTTTTCCAGGATGAAGGCCGAGCTGGTCACTCATCCTCGTGCCGTGAACTCATTTCAGGAAACTTCCATTTGTTTCTCAGGTCCTGGGAGCACAAGAGGAGAAAAAGAAGATGTATTATTGACAACCATGGTGAGTGTGGGGCTTTTCTAAAAGCATTTGAGGTCTCTGCCAATTGTTAGTGGATTGATTTATAAGGAGAGATGTGGGCGTTTGTCTTTCTTTGTGGTGGTCACGGATGGGGTCAGTATTGAAGCGTGTAACAAGGGGTACATCTCTGGCACCAAGGAATCAGAGCAGGTGCCAGCCCCAAATTGTGGGTAAGGCTGTACTGGTACTTAGCAACCAGAAGGAAGCCCTGATCACGTTCTCAGGGAAGCAGCACTGAGGACAGGGGCCTTGTAGGGGTAGGAATTGGTTACAGAGAGCCAAGGAGAGAAGAGTCAAAGAGAACAGTGTGTTTCTACCCTGAGAGAAGCCTCAGTTTCCACATCTATAAATTAGAGATGTATCAGGATGAGGTTCAGCTACGAGTAACAGAAAATCCCCAAATACCTGGCATACGTATGATAGTGTCATATTTCTCTCAAGTGAGTGAAGTTCAGAACTGGCCCCCACAGAGTTAGGGACCTAGATTCCTTTTACTTGTTGGTCTCCCAGGTGTCTTCTACTACTGAGGTCATCTCTTGGTCCAAGAGGGCTGCCAGAGCTCTGTCCATTACTGCCTCATTTCAGCCAGTAGGAAAGATGATGGGAAAAGAGGTGACAATGGGCACATGCCAGGTATCTTTAAAGAAGTTTCCTGGAAACTCACACATCACTTTTGCCTACTAATGTAATAGTAATGTAATGTAATAATGGGCCAGAATTTAGTCACATGGTGCATTCATACTGCACAGGAGGCTGAGAAATGAAGTCTTTATTCTGGGCGGTCACGTGCCCATCTAAATATCAGATGTGTCTGCTGACAAAGATGTGGAAGATGTATATTGGGTGATAGCCAGCCTTCTCTGACTTAGGGGATGCTATCCCTCATGGTAATAGTTTTTAAATGAGATTGTCCCCAGGAAATTCTTAACATAGTGCCTCGCCCAGAATGAGCTCTCACTTATCTGCCGTATGACCTTGGACGTGTCACCTCACCTCTCTGGGCTTCATTCCTCTCTCTGAAATGAGTCTCCTGGCTGGAGTTGGACTCAGGTCCCTTTAGCTCTGAGGCCCTAATCTGGAGGCTGGCCAAGAGAGGGCAGTATTGGAGAGGAGGAGAGAGCAGAGGTGCACCCGGGGAAGGACTGAGCTGCCCTAGGACCTGCGGATCCCGCAGTGCAGTAGGTGTGAATTGGTGTCTGTGCACTGTCTGTGGGACTTGTACTGCCTGACACTTGATACTGTTATTAAATAGCAATAATTACTCTCAATATAAAGACAGAAATACTGTTATTGAAATTTTGGAAGATGCAATAAAGTATAAAGAAAAAGAAAATCACCCATGATCACACACCCAGATGTAATCATAATTGACATTTTGTGACATGTATCTTTTGAGTATTTTTCCTAACCAGTTTTCGCATCTATGAATACGATATCGTGTTATATTTAATAAATGAATACTTAACACAGCACTAAGTATGTACCAGCCAAATACTTAGTATTTGCAGCACTTTACCTGTATTCACTCATTTAATATCCCTGACAACCATGCCAGGTCAGGTACTGTTATCATCCTCATGTTGTGCTGAACCTAGAGTGTTAAAATTTTGTCATGACCATCTTTTCTGTATCAGAAACACTCTTTGGCCACATCACATATAACGGCTGGTGCAACAAACATTCCATCATGGGGCCTTATCTCTTCATCCAAGACTGACTTGCTGGACTTTGGGTTTCCTAGTTTTTCATTATTTTAACAGCTCTGATGAAAATCCTTATGTAGATGAGCCTGTTGAGGTCCAGAAGGGGATGGCACTTATTCACGAACTCAGAAAAGCAGGACAGAGCCAGGTGGG
The DNA here is from genome assembly GCF_009834535.1 of Camelus ferus. Classification (NCBI taxonomy): domain Eukaryota; kingdom Metazoa; phylum Chordata; class Mammalia; order Artiodactyla; family Camelidae; genus Camelus; species Camelus ferus. The sequence goes on along the minus strand of NC_045699.1, from coordinate 46,484,521 downwards.
AAACTCAGGATGGAATTCCTCCAGGCTTGGAGCTCTCCTGTCCCGCCTCCTCGTGCCCAGTAGAGGGCACCAGCGTGCCCGCCTGCACCCTGGCAGATGGAGGAGGGCCAGGGTGCTCTGCTGAGTGGGCGTTTGCAGCCATCCTTGTGGAGATGCCCGCCTGCCCGGCTCCTGAGGCAGGGTTAGCTGTGGGATGCCCTTCCCTGCAAGGCACCATCTGGCACCAAGTTCAGTGTCTTTTCTTAATTAAAGTTAGCATGGACTGTGTGAAAGCTTTTCCTTGACGATCCACCAGTCATCATTGTGTAGATTTTATACTGACCCCAAATCACATTTTCAAAACTTAAAATTAAATTGCAGTTAAAAATGTCAGCAGTGGGAGGTGTGACTGGAATAGGAAGGATGTGGTGGGAAGGGGGAGGGAGGGTTTTCTGGGCTCAGAGGGAGCCAGCCCAGGCCTTCTGGTGCCTTTGTCCCCTGCCCTTCCTCCTGAAACCCCCGACTCTGGTCTCACAGGTCTCCTTGTTATTCTGCACACTGGTCCTGCTCTTCTTGTCTCCAGGCCTTTCCACGTTCTGTTCCCTTGTCTGCAGTGCCCTTTCCCCCATCCTCTCCGGGCCGGCTTGCATTGGCCTTTGGGCTCAGCTCAGGTGCCCCTCCCCTCTGCTCCCCCATCACAGGACACCCAACATCTCTGAGCTTCTCTGTGGCTCCACACCCTGCCCCTGCCTCTGTTCTAGTCTTGTCCCTGTGGACAGATCCAAGAGAGGCTGGGACTTGGAACAGAGCAGACGTGGGTATTGCTAGGTTGCTGGGAGGAGAGCTGAGGACACCACGTGGGTTGTGAGAGGGGCGGGGGTAGGTGGCGGTGCTGTTCTCTGAGAAGCAGGGGAAACCCAGAGTCTTCCTCTCAGAGCCAGGAGCCCACCTGGCTTGCCTAACCCACAGCCTGTCTTTTTCAGCTTCGGAATGGAGCCCCCTTCACCAGACTACCGAGCGACAAGCTGAAGGCAGTCATCCCCCCTTTCTTACCCCCTTCCAGCTTTGAGCTGTGGAGCTCGGAACGGTCCCGAACATGTCACAACGGGAGGGCAGACCCCATGAAGACTGTGCTGCCCCAGAGAGCCAGCAGGGGTCACCCCGTGGGCAGCGGGAGCACAGACGCAGTAAGTCGTCTGCTGACACCCTTTGACACGTCACTTACTGCTCACTGACGTTGTGATGTGTTGCAGGCGGAAGGGACCTCAGACCCACTAATCCAGAGGGGTTGAAGCTTTTTATTTTCTTTTAAATGAGTGAAATCCTTTTGTCTAATGAAACCCTACAAAGGAACTTAATATGTAAGCAGATTAAAATGTTGGAGTGAGTGGAGTGAAATGGGAGCCCCGCTCTCTGGAACCCTGGAGCTCCAAGGAACACAGTTTGAAGACCTGATCTAACCCACCCTTCCCTTTAGTAGATGAGGAAACTGGGACCCAGAGAAGGGAAGTCACTTGCTGAAGGTCACCCAGCTGCATGGGGGCTAGGATGCTGGGACCAGATACCAGGTTCTTGGCCTCTAATCAAGTTCCATACTTACTACATTAGTACATAGGTCTGGGACAAAGTGCAAACACTGGGAGCAGCTGAGTGTGCTTCTGGTGTTCTCTTGCACACAGAAAGAGTATGACTTCTGTCCTTTTGGTCACAGTGGTTTCTGACCTGGTGGCCCTCAGTGTGTCTCTGTAATGAACTGAGGTAGTCCCTCTCCAGGTGGGAGCTGATCTCTATATATGTAGACTGTCGTCACTGTGGATACAGTAGGTGTGGACAGGGATTTAGGACCTGCCCTGCCGCTATGTGTTGAACAACTGGAGAAATTCAGGCCCCCGTCTCTGTCTGTGAGATGGATTGATTTCCGGAGCTTGCTGCTGCTTCCCTGGACGTCGTAATACTAAGTCACTAGTGGGAGACCAGGGGCCTGGCGCCTGGAGGTGTTCAAAATGGACAGAGTGGGATTATGTTAGTTCCCCATGTGGAAGGAGGTGGGTGACCGATGGGAAACGGTGTCACAGAGGCTCAGCTTGAGCTAATGGCTGGTCAGGTTGTCAGTGGATAGACGTGAACTTCCAGCCCACCGGAGCCCTAGCAGGCAGAGCACCAGTCGGCAGGGATGTGCTGGTGGATGCAAGCATCAGCCAGGATGGGCCAGCCGAACTCCAGGTCCCTCCCCACTGTGATCTGTGCATCCAAAGGAGTGAGCAGCAGACCCTAACTGCGATATCCGCCTTATTCTTGCAGACTCCCATCAGGCCGGTTAAGTTCCCATCTCTCTCCAGAAGCCCAGCCTCTCCTGCCAATTCTGGAAACTTCAATCACTCGCCTCATTCCTCCAGTGGCTCCAGTGGGGTAGGGGGCATGAGCAGGCACGGCGGGGAGCTGCACAACCGCTCAGGTGGGGACCTGGGGACCAGGCAGGCCACTCTGGGGAAGTGGGAAGATTCCTTGGGGTTGAGAGTGTGAACCGCCCCCTGTGCTTGCTCTGGGGACAGCCCTAGAAAGGCCCGCACAACTCTGTCTTTCTCCTCCATGTGCCTAAGGCAATCTTCAGTGAATCCACAATTCAGAGTTTCTTTTATGCATTTTCTTAGGGTGGGAGAGAGGGGAGTGGGAAGGCGAGAAATAGTCTATAATGCTTTATTTCCTTGGAAAATTTTACAAGAAACTAAGAGAAATGCATGGGGTTTTTTTTGGTATTTAAAATCCTTGAAGGTTAAACCTTAGATATCTTTTCATCCTTATCCTTCATTGAACAGATGAGATAACAAGCTCAGAGTGGGTGACAGATTAGCCCAGGGACACATAGCAAGTAGGGGACAATTAAGACTCAAAGTTGATTGCGCTACAGATATTTTGGGCTTTTGGCATGCTTTCTCTTTTTTAAATTTTAATTTTTTTCACATCATTACATTTATTTACCATATTCTTTCAGCAAACATTTGTTGACCACTTATTATATGTGAGGCAACGCCTAGGCAATAGAGTACTTAGCAGTAAAAAATTCAAAATCAGTTCTCTAGGAAGTTTTATTCTGATGTTAACAGATAGTTTTTAAAAAAAAATCTAACAATAGTAAATACTGTTTAAAAAAATGAAACAGAATATGGGAATAGGTAATGAGGCTGGTTACAGGACACTTTCTAGTCCTCCCCAAAGGCCACCAGGATTAACTAAAGCCAGTTTTGCAGGAAGGAAACCTGCTTTATGCCATTTCATAAGGAATGCATGCTTCAATTGGAAAACTTGAAGACTAGATAAAGCAAAAGAACAAAAGGAGAGAGAGAGGGAGAGGAAGAAGAAGAAGAATCTCACCTACTGGGATCATCATTAACATTTTGGTGTATGTCTTTGCAAGGTGCTTTATGCATATTTATGAAAGCAGAATAATAATTTATTGAGCACTGAGCTTGTTCCCTTTAAGTGGATTGTCTCATTCAGTCCTCCAACAACCTGTGAGGGTATCCTCTCCACTTTACAGAGTCGGGAACTGCACTCAGAGAAGTTAAATAACTCGCCCAGGGTCACATTGCTGTGAAGTAGCAGAGCCAGGACCTGAACGCAGGCAGGCCGACTTCTGAGTGGAGTCTGACCTGTAACCTTTTTCCTCTTTCCACCCGTTACTATGTTGTAAACACCTTTTCTGTGTCAATCAATACACATATGTCTATAGTGTCTTTTAAATAACCAAACAGCCTTCCACTCATATGAGATATCACAGTTTTAATTAACCAGCTCCCTCTTGTTGAGCTCTGAGGCTGTTCTCGATTTTCGCCCTTATAGGTCCCACTCTAAGTAATGGCTTCATACCTCTGTGTTGCATGCTTGTTTAATGATTTGCTTAATGTAAGTTCCCTTGACTCAGGGTGGTGGGGTCAATGGGTTTGCCTGTTTTTGAGGCTTTACATTTTGCCCTCTGGAGCGGCTCTGTTTATACATGTAAAATACTCACAGCAGTGCCTGGCCCCTAGTAAGTGCTCTATAAATGTTAGTTATCAGTGTTCTTCCTCTAGCATGCTCCCTCACCCTAGATATTATCACTTTCCCTTTTTCCTTCATTATAATTCAAGGTTGCTAGTAGGTTTGGGGAAACAGGGAGGGGGACCTGGCAATCAGGATTCAATCAGGGAAGCTGACCCCCTGAGCATTACGGAGTGAGGAGGTTATTGATATGGCTGTGGGAGTAGCTGGGGATGTTGAGATCCAGGAGGCTGGATGATGACGGAGGAGCCCTGGCATGGCCGCATGTGCAGCTGCTGGAAGGTGTTACAGAGGGGCTGCTGTGGGAATGCAGGGCAGGGAGTGGCGTCTGTGCCTGCTGGGGGCTGACTGAGCTGGCTGTGCCCTGGGGGAAAGTGAGGACAAACAGATCTTGCCTGCATAGCATCTCACCACCTCTTACAATGACGCCTTTGGAGCCTGATGGCCATCCACCTGCCAGTTCTGATGCACAGTCCTTCTGTGGTCAGCCCTGATGCACAGCCACATGGGGAGGGGTCTGGAAAATGTGGTTCCGGCTCAGCCAGGTTGACACCCGATGTCCACCACCCGTGCTGCCGTGCTCTGGACCCAGGGCAGTCATTCCTATTCCTGTTTCCTCAGGTGGCAGCATAGACAGTGTCCTGTCCCAGATCGCCGCCCAGAGGAAGAAAGCAGCTGGGTTATCCGAGCAGAAGCCCAGCCACCGGTCAAGTCCTGTTGGGCCAGCGCCCGGCTCTAGCCCGTCTGAGCTCCCGGTCTCCCCTGCAGGCAGCGGTGTTCCTGGTGGCAAGGTGCTTGTTCTGTTTCTGTCTCCTCCTGTGATGCACAGATTCTGTCCTAACACAGCCCGTGTGCTGGGGGGTATGGGGGGTGCCACTGTCCTGGGACTGAACTAAACTGACCCCTTCCAGCCAGCCAGTCGTGGGCTTTCTAAGAAGGGCCATTGTGGATTTCACACTCTGTGCCCTCAGTCTCCTGCACATGTGTGTTTACCTCCTGTCTGATCTCCAGGGCACCTGAGGTGGGAGGGGCACCGAGGTGCGGGGTGAGCACCAGGCTCCTGCAGCCCTGCGCTGGTCATCCAGCCTCACATTGCACATGGTTTTTTCCATTGATTTATAGCAAAAGGGTTCAGGAGGTACTGCCTAGGTTCAAATCTCAGCCTCACACTTTAGCATTTAGAGTGGGGCCTGGTTCAATGATCACTTGATACTGTTAACATAATAATATGCTGTAACCTTGGGGAGCTGCTTAAAAAATCAGGTTTCTGGGTTCCATGCAGCATAACTGAATGAGACTCTCAAGGTAGGGTCTGGGGAATCTGTTTTTCCCCCTGAAGAGTGTTGCAGCCAGCCCAGCCCAGGTTCTTAGAAACCATCACCCTAAATCAAAAGCTACAGCAGTGGGCTTTCTGTCAAAGGCTCCAACAGCAAAATGGAGACATGAAGTGCTTTTCAGAGACTCCCTTAGGAAAAATTAGAAATTAGTCTTCAAAATATGAGCATTCTGAATATGGTTTTTGTACTTTGCTTAAAACAAACACCACTGCAATGGTGGAATATTCATAAGGCATGGCTTCTGACATGAACTGTGCCTTAGGAGACACAGAATTGGGGGGGGGGGGGTCAGAGTGGGCATCAACATTTCCCACATCCTGGGAAGCCCAAAGGCCCACTGGGTATTTCAGCTTTCTAGTCCCACCCTAAAGCACAGTGGTTTAAAACAAAAAGTATTTCTTTTGCTTGTAAATCTATGGCTGGGCAGTTTAGTCTGGACTTAGCTAGACAATTCTTCTGGTCTAGGGGGATCTCATAAATGTTTGACTGTCAGCTGGGGTCAAACTGGGCCATGTGTGTCCACATCAAGCTGGGACATGTTCTCATGGCAACAGCCGAAGGCATAAATTGAAATCCAATCAAGTTGTTTAAGTAAGTCATCACACCCACTGCAGGAGATCACACAGAATTACATACCAAAGGATATGGATCCAGGGACGGGTGGAGATGATGCCATTATATGATCAGTCTGCCACACTGGGGACATGGGGAATAGTTCAAATATTTCAGAGCATCCTAATCTTATATTTAACCTGCTCCCTTCCCAATAATGCTGCCCACAAGGTTCAGAGTATTATGTTTCTTTACTCTTGGCTGCAATAGATCTGTTTTGTAAAGATATACTAATTATCTCCTGCTTAATCAGAAGCTTAATTATGGAATGTCTTTCTTTATAGAAAAAGCAGGAGGAAGAATTCTTAAATAATGTAGGCAGCTTATTGACAAAGTCCTTCAAAACCTAAGAAAAGGACTTCTTTTTCCACTCTAGGATGTAGTTAGCTAAAAGGAGCATTAAAGGCTTAGCAGAAGGAAATGTGTACCCACTTCCATGCATAAAAATTACTTATCTTGGTCTCTCCTATATGAAATGTCCAAGTTTTAGCATAAATTACAAGACTTGCAAAAAGGCAAGAAACATCACACTCCCAAGAAACAAGGCAATCATCAGAATCTGATGTAGATGTGAAATAGGCGTTGGAATTATGTGACAGGTAATTTAAGAGAACTACAGTTAATATGTTATAGGCTCTAATGGAAAATTTGAACAACATGCAACATCATATGAGTAACTATTTCAGCAGAGAAATGGAAATTATAAGAAAGAATCAAATGGAAATGCTCAAATTAAAAAGACTATGTAACAAAGATCAGGAATGCCTTTGATGGGCTCCTCAGTAAACTGAACACAGCCAAGGAAAGAATCAGTGAATCTGAAGATAGGGCAATGGAAATTACCCAAACTGAAACAAAAAGTAAAAAAGAAGTTAAAGCAAAAACAAAACCAGCGTACCCCAAAATGCTGAGAGACTATTAGATGCTCTCACACACAGGTAATTGGAATCTCTAAAGAAAGAGAGAAAGAGAGACAGAATGGTGGGGCAGAAGGAGTATATATAAATGCAAAATATGTATATTTTTAACAGCCAAGAATTTCCCCAAATTAATGACAGATGCCAAACCGCAGATCCAGGAAATTTAGAGAACACTGAATAGGGTAAATACCCAAAAGAACACACCTTAGTTGTACATACTGAACTACTAAAAATAAGACAAAGAGAAAATCTTGAGAGCAGTCAGAGAAAAAAGAAATTACATACAGAGGAACAACAACAACAAAAAAGAATTGCAGCAGACTTCTTGTAAGAAATTATGTAAATCAAAGACAGCAGAGTGATGTCTTTAAAGTGCTAAAAGGAAAAAACAGTCATCTTGTCTCATAAAATGAGTTGGGAAGTATTATTCTATTTTTCTGGAAGAGATTTTGTAGAATTGGTAATACTTTTTCCCTAACTGTTAGATAAAATTTTAAGATTTGCCAGTGAAACTGTCGGGGCCTGACATGTTCTTTTCTTGAAAATTTTAAATTACAAAATAAAATTTTTAATAAGTATAAGATTATTCAGGTTACCTATTTCTTCTTGAGTGAGTTTTGCATTTTGTATCTTCAAAAAATTATTCTTTTTCATCTTAGTTGTTGAATTTATGGACATAGAATTGTTAGTGTTCCTTTATTAATAATTTTAATGTCTGGAGCCAGTAGGAATGTCTACTTTTTCATTCCTGATATTGGTCATTTGTGACTTCTCTCTTTTTTCTCTTGGTCAGTCTAGGTAGAATTTTATTAATCATATTGATGTTTTCAAAGAAACAACTTTGGTTTTATTGACTTTTCTCTATTTTTATATTTTCAGTTTCATTGATCTATGGCCTTATCTGTAATTTCCTTTCCTCTACTTGCTTGGAGTTTTACTTGTCCTCTAGTTTCTTACGGTGGAAGCTTAGATTACTGTTTAGAGATCTGTTCTACGTGAGCACGTTAATGCTGTAATTTTAACTCTACATACTGCTTTGCCTGCATCCTGCAAATTTTGATATATTTTAATTTTAATTCACTTTAAAATATTTTTTTCATTTCTTTTGAGACTTCCTCTTTGGCCCAAAGATTATTTAGATTATTTTGCTTATTGTTTATTTTGCAATCATTTCTTGTTTTTCCAGAAATCTTTGTTACTGATATCTAGTTTAATGCTAGTTTATTTCTGTTCCTTTAAATGTGTTGAGGTCTGTTTTATGCTCTAGAATGCGTGCTAGCTTGGTGAATCTCCCATATGCACTTGAAAAGAAAGTGTATTTTGTTTTGGTGGTGGAAGTGGGCAAGTTCTATTAATGTCAGTTAGGTCTGTTTGGTTTATAGGTTGTTCAAGTCTTTACACATGTACTGATTTTCTGTCTACTTGTTCTGTCAGTTACTAAGAGAGGAATATTGGTCTCTGTCTATAGCTGTGGATTGTTCCATTTCTCCTTTCAGTTTTATCAGTTTTTGCCTCATGTATTTTAAAGCTCTATACACATTGAGGATTGCTATGTCTTCTTGGAGAATTGACCTCTATAGCATTATGCAGAGTCCCTCTTTCCCCTTGAGATAGGAAACAAGGATATGTTTTCAAGAGATTACAGGAAAAGAAAATGCCAGACCAATAGCCCTCATGAACAGAAGTGTAAAAATCCTCCACAAAACATTAGCAGATCTAATCCAGTGATAAAGTAAAAGGATAATACATTCTGACCAAGTGGAGTTTATCCCAGGAATGCAAATCTAGTTCAACATTAGAAAATCAATCAATTTAATTCACCATATTAACAGATTAAAGAATAAAATGCAGAAAAAGCACTTGGCAAAATTAAAGCTCCATTGGTGACCAGAACTCTTGGCAAACTAAGAATTGAAGAGAACTTCCTGGACCTCATATAAAATACCTATCATACTTGATGGTGAAAGACTGAGTGCTTTTCCCCTAAGATCAGGAGCAAGGATGTTGTCTCTTACATCCAAGTCTTTCACTTTGTACCAAAAACTATAGCTAGTGTAATAAGGTCTGAAAGAAACAAAAGGTACACAGGTTAGAAAGGAAGAGATAAAGCTATCTCTATTTTTAGATGACATGATGGTCTGCTTAGAAAACTCAAAAAAAAAACCCCAAAATCTACACTACTATTCCTAGGACTAGTAAGTGAATTCAGCAGGATCTGAGGATACAAAGTCAATATACAAAAGTCAATTGTATTTCTATATACTAGCAATGAACAATTAGACTTTTTACATTTGAAATTTAAAATGTATCATTTATAATACATTTGAAATGTATTATATGAAAATGTATTATGAGAATGAAAGATTAGGTATGAATCTAATGAAGTATGTGCAGAATCCATAGGTTGAAAACCACAAGACATTGATAAATCAAAGAAGCTTAAATAAGTGGAAAGATGGAAGGCTCAACATTGTTAAGATATCCATTTTCTGCAGTCTGATCTATAGATTCAGTGTAGTCCCAATTAAAATCCCAGCTAGCTCTTTTTTGTAGAGATCTAGAGAATGATTCTGAAATGTATAATAAGATGCAAAAAACCGTAATAGGCAAAAGAATTATGAAAAAGAGAATCACTACCTAGTTTCAAGACTTCCTGTAAAACTACAGTATGGTATTCGGGAAGGACAGACACATAGGTCAATGGAACAGAATAGAGAGGCCAAAAATAGACCCACACAAGAATAGTCAACTTTTTTTTTTCTTACAAAGGCATGAAAGCAATTCAACAAAGAAAGGATAGTCTTTTCAACAAATAGTGCTGGAACAATTGAATATGCAGAAAAATGAACCTCCGCATATATATCACAGCTAATACAAAGATTAATTCAAAATGGATTACAGACTGAAATAAAAAATGAAAAACTGTAAAACTTCTAGGGGAAAATCTGTGTGACTTCAGATTTGGCAAGGAAGTTTAAGATACAGTACCAAAGGCATGATCCATGAAAAGAAAAAAAAAGTTAAATTGGGTTTTATCAAAATTCAGATCTTTTGCCCTGCAAGAGATAGCATTAAAAGAATAAAAAGTCAAGCCACAGACCAGACAAAATACTTGCAAATCATGTATCTTATAGAAGTCTTGTATCCAGTAAAAAGAACTCTCAAAACTCAATAATAAGAAAACAACCAACAAATTTAAAAATGGGCAAAATATCTGTATAGATGCTTCATCAAAGAAGATATACAGATGGCAAATAAACATATTAAAACATGTTCAACATCATTAATGATTAGGGACATGCTACTTAAAACCACAATGAGACAGCACTAATACACCTATTATTAGACTGCCTGAAAGTAAAAAAAAGATTAAGTTACAAGTGCTATGAGAATGTGGAGCTACTGGAATTTTCATTCCTTGCTGGTGGGAATGTGAAAATGATGCAGCCACCTTGAAAAAGTTTGGCAGTTTCTTATAAAACTACATATACACTTAGCATATGACCTGGCTATCTCCCTCCTAGATATTTACCCAAATGAATTTTTAAAAACTTAGGTTTATGCAAAAATCAGTTTGTGAATGTCTATAGCAGTTTTTCCTTAATACCCCAAACTGGAAACAGCTCATAACAGGTAAATTTGTAAACTAACTGTGGTAACATCCATGCAATGAAATACTACTCAGCAGGCTGGAAAAGGACACACTATTGATACATGCAATAACTTAAATGGATCTTAGAGGCATTATGCTGAGCCAGGCCAAAAAAAAAATGTGTACATATTTGATTTCATTTAGATGGCCTTCTGCAAAAGGCAGAACTGTAGGAATGAGAAGCAGATCTGTTATTTCCATGGGTTGGGATCGGGGGAGGGATTGATGAGAAGGAACAGCACTAGGAACTGGGGGGATGATGAAGCTGTTCTGTGTGGTATTCTGTTGGTTGATACACAACTCTGCTTATTTATCAAAACCTGTAGAACCTGTACACAACAGTTATTTTTACTGTATGCAAACTTTAAAAATCAACTGGGAACTAAGGATGGTATGCAGACTCTGACAACAAATCTAGCTGTATTACAAGTGAATGACATAACCACACTGTAGGAGGTGGGGGAAAATGTATATCAAGTAGATACTGTAAGGCTAAAGCAAAGACAAAAAGAACGGTACACAAGCACTGCACTCTAGTTGACAATTTTTTTTCTTGCAGGGGTATAGGCTAGCAGATCTGAAGCCTCTTTACATATGTATACTTTTTGCACACATATATATTATACTAGGGTTGAACAAATAAGTAAATATTTTATAAATAATGAGCCCAGGTTTTAAATGGCAAAGTCATGAAAGATAAGGCAAGACCGAGGGGTTGTCGCAGACTAGAGGAGACTGAGGAGACATGAAAAGTCAATGCAGCAAGGATCCTGGGCCAGAATAAGAACATCAGTGGAACAACCAGTGATACTTGAGTACAGTCTGTAGTTTACTACTGGTGTTGTCCCCATGTTAATTCCCTATCTTCAATGATTATACTAGAGTTTTATAAGATGTTGACATTAGGGGAAACTCGCTGAGGGATACACGGGAACTCTGTTCTGTCTTTTCAGCTCTCCTGTACATCTAAAAGTACTCACGGACATAGAAAACAAACTTATGGTTATCAAAGGGGAGCGGGAGGAGGGGAGGGATAAATTAGGAGTATGGGATTAACAGATCAAGCAATGAAGATTTACCATCTACCACAGGGGATTATAAACCCAACACCTTGTAGTAACCTGCAATGGAATATAATCTGAAAAAAAAAACAGTCACTGTGCTATACACCTAAAACTAACACAACATTGTAAATCAACTATATTTCAATATAAATAAATAAAAGTATTTCAAAATAAAAAGGCCTTTTTGTGTGCGACACACACATAAAAAGGAACACTAAGAGTTCTTTGGTGGAAGGTTGGAAGTGGCTGGTTTAGATGAAGGAACAGCAGAATGGGACTTTGTGTATGATGAGCCACGCTTCCATTTTAGAGCTGGTTAACTGAGAGGTAAGGGGACTTGGCCAAGGACACAATGCCAGCAGCTGAAGGGGCAGGACGAGGCCCTGGGTTTTCTGGCTCCTCGTGTGCCGCTTTCCCCATTCTATTCCCTGCCTCTCTGCTCCAGGGAAGGATTTTCCTGAAGCTCTTCTGATAATGCTGTTTCTGCTTTGCATGTTTTCTTAAGTAGATTTCATAGTCCTGGTTAGATATCTTGTTGAGTTAGATATCACCCTTGTTTCCTGTTGTGGGTGTCTGTTTGAATCATGTCTACCCTCCAGGTGATGGCTTATGTATTTTTCTTACTGTTTTCAGCAGAAACTGGAGACAAGCAAAAGGCCTCCGTCTGGAACTTCCACTACCTCCAAAAGTACCTCCCCCACCCTCACACCTTCGCCGTCTCCCAAAGGGCACGCTGCCGAGTCCTCCGTGTCCTCCTCCTCCTCCCACCGGCAATCCAAGAGCAGCGGGGGCTCCAGCAGCGGCACCATCACTGACGAGGGTGAGTCCCCCGAGGTCCCCAGACCCCACCCTTTCCTCTTCACCATGGTGACCTGGTAGGTGTCCTTAATTGCTATTGCCATCCTAGGTTGGCTCTTTTGTTTTTATTTGTTTTAATCAAACAAAAACACCTGTCCCTCCCCTCCCCGATTCTGCCGTGTATTTTTGCCTTTGTTGAGCTTACATATCTAAACAGTATATAATAGTTTTTGACTGTAGGTGAGTTTTGATTATATATACAAATATACATGTGTAGAAATGCTTCTCCAACATCAGTTTTGTACTTTTCCCTGAACCTTGTATAGATCAGAATTCTGTCAGTTGCAAGGAATGGAATCCCCACTCGGATTGATTTAAGCAAAAACACAACCAAAAAACTTTTCATTTGTTGGCTCATAAAGTGTAAGTGTCTAGGGTGTGCTTCAGGCATGTCTGGATCCAGGTCCTTTGGGAGTGTTACTCTCCATGTTTCAAAAGTGGTGGCAAGGATGCCCTCAGCAGCTTCAGGCTTACTTCTTCTTCCTGCTGAATTCGTAACCCAGCAGAAAGAGTGCTGCTTTCTTAGTAGGTCCAGCAAAATCCCAGGGGTAAAGAAAGGTCATTGTCCTGCCTTGGCTATATTTATGACTACTTGGGTTTTTGCTCATCCTTGATGATTACTGTGTTCCCAAGGGTGCAGTGTGTTGCCTTTAGAGCCAGGGTCGGGGTCAGGTCTGTGTGGACTGAGAGTGAGAGAGAAGTAGCTCCTCAGAGGAAAACGGAAGTGCTGTTTCTGGAAGGAGGAGACAGTGGATGCTGGGCAAGCAAAAGCAAGAGGTATCCACTGCAACCAGGAGAACGTTGGAACCTGCATGAGTGGGGATGATGAGGAAAGGCAGATGGAGCTGACGGCAGGGCAGGAGTGGAGGTTGTGCAGTGAGGCCCCAGATAAAGATGTGAAGACATAAAAGAAAGGAGAGAAGAGAGGAAGCTGACCCTTTAAAACTGCCCTCTGGTGGCTCCTGAGAGCGGGGGCTGGGGGAGGAGCGAGTGGAGCTTTGATGAGAAATGGGGCCCAGGCAGGAACAAATCAAGGAGTATAAATCAGAGAGGGGAGGAAACTCTCTTTGTGTGTGTGGTCCTCACACAGCACATTTGCAGGCATATCCCTGCAGCTGCCAGGAGGGATGGCTGAGCAGGTTCTGCCCAGCAAGTTGAAATCAACTGCACAGGCTCTGGTCTGTACTGAGTTGATAAACGCACACTGCCATCGGCATCCTCTTTATTTGGGGCTCCTTTTATTGTTCTGTGTGATATCTAGTGCAATCATTTATAAAAGCTTCAGAGATTCACTAGCAACCCCATTCCTCCCTAATCGTGTTTTCTCTGTGGAATCTTAAGTTTTCCACCTGTGAACTCTCCCACCTTGGAGGCTTTCAGGAATCTAAGCTCTTAGAGGTTCAGTTTAGGATTTGTACCCAACCTTTTTCCAAAACAGAGTTGAGACAGTGGATATTTGAATGCACTGTCCATGCCCACTCTTTTTCCATCTCATTCTTTATTAAAATAAGGTTTGCAAAGCCTAGTTGGGATAAAAACAGAGGAGGACTGAAGCAAGTTCTTTTTAGGTTAATTTCTTGGGCTTAGAAAGCCTCATTTTCCCTCCTGAGGTTCCTGGGACCTGGGACAGCAAGACTGTTGTCCTGAAGGCATTAGATTATCACAGACCAGAGCCTCCAGTTCATCCCCAAACAGCCATTCTTTATGAAATTTTTATGGGAAATCTATAGCTCCAGTCAAGGACCGCATGCAAGCCTTTGCCCTGCTCACCTTTCTACCCATGTCCCTCTCTCTACACTCTGCGCATCGCAAGTGGTGAGGCCATGACAATGTCACCTTCTCTGCCTCACATTTGTTCCATGAAGGCTTCCGGGACAGGCACTGGGTTCTATAACCAGTGCTGGGTGTTAGGATAACTCACAGTTAGGCTGGGGATTCAGATACTTTTCACATAATAACATTAAATGATTGTAACACAAAGTGGGATCAAACCTGTGTTATCAGCAAGGCATGGAGCACCATGGAGCACCATGGCAGGCTTCACTGAAGAGGAGGCACTTGTGCTGGGCCACAAGGGCTGAGAAGAGAGAGGGCGGTGGTGGGCCAGAGGGCTAAATTTATACGAAATGTACAATCTGGCAATTAAACACAGCTATTAAAAGTCAGATTATAACAACAACAAAAATATATGTTAAAAATAGAAAAAAAGTCAAATTACATGAATTAAGTTGATTATGTTACATACACAGGTATATGGCATTTAAAACAAAATGTTTTATTTACTAATTTTTTAGTGAATTTCCTAATATCTGTGCTCTTGGGGTTTTTTACATCTCTAATCTATATGGTGGGAAGGCTGTGTGATGATGTGTTACTCCTGCATCTTTCTCAATTCTACTTTCAGGAACATGACATTAGTAGGTTGAAATATGCCATGGTGGAGTATTTACACCATGGAAATTAGCGAACATCATCCATCAGGGTTTGATTTATTGTTTTATAGCTCATATATAAATGTCATCTAGACAGTGATGGAGACAGTGTGAATTATGCAGGTTAACCTTTAAAGTTTCATGTCTGTAGCTGTTATATTGAGAGCAGCACCCAAAACTGAGAAAGTATTCTTCCAGGATTTGAAAACCATTATCTGATTCAGCAAAGTTGCTTGCATGAAGTTCCAGCATTCGTCTTTGTTGTTTCATTTCATCTCGCATGCTCGTGTAAATGGAAGCATGAACCAACCTTCATGGTGGAAGTATATTCATTGGCCATATCTGCAAGAGTAAGGCAAAAATCAATGAAAGCATTCAGTGAGATGCCCGAAATGCAATGAAGGCATTGGCTATAGGGAATTTATAATACAGAGTATCGTGTAATTTATTATTATACGTAAATTATGTGCACACATCCTTAAATCAGTAAAATCTGCAATAAAATTATGGACCTATATACATGCATATATTCTCCCCACCCATAAAGCCAGTTGTTAAATATTTACCAGCACACAAATGTGTAGAGACTTTTGGGAAACAGCAGGACCAAAGCATTATATGCATCATGAACCTATAATGGATTATCTGTGGATTGGGACTCATTTCCTCTCATACATCCTGGCTCAATAGCAGCTCTTTTGTGAAGCCTCTCCAGTCCTTTGGGTTGGTCAGCAGTTCTCTCTGTCCCCAGAGCCCCTTGTTCATGCCCTTCACCATATACTCCTCACTAATGGGAGAAGTGGCAGAGCGGGGTGTGTAGCAGAGACCTGGTAGCTAAACCACTGGGTTTGAATCCCTGCTCTTCCATGGACTAGTGGAGTGACCTCACTTGAGATATGGTATCCAGCTTCCTGTGCCTTCCTTATCTGTAAATGGGGACAGTAATAGGGTCTACCTCATGGGGTTATCCATTACAGGGTGCCTGATGGTGAGCACGGCATCAGCTGTCACCCTCATCATTTATGTCTTCCCAGCCACACTGAGCTCCGTCATAGCAGGGACCTTTCCATCCTTGCATTCCCAGCATGTAGTGGGCACATTAGTTGTCACTGTTGAATGATGAATGAGTGAGTAAAAGAAGGAACTTAGTCCTCCTAACCTCAAGCCCACTTTTCTGTGAGCCATACCCACTGCCCCAGGACCTTTGCACTTGCCACTCTCTCTACCTGGATGCTGCCTGGTGCTCTTTGCTTTGGTATCTGCACTGCATACTCCTTCATTTACTGCTTAAATGTTACCAAGAGGCCTTCCCTGACCACCTTGTATGAAACAACATTCTCATCCCCTGTCAACCTACCTGACCCTGATCTGTTTTTCTTCACTGCCTTGGGCCTGTCAGCCTGTTTATGGTCATTGTTGGTCCAGTGCCTAGTCTGGTAAATCCCTATTGACTGCGCCAATGAATGTTTCTTCAAGCCATCCAGATGCTGGTATTGTCTCCTTTCTTTACCCTCCCTGCTCTAATATCTTGATACCCCAGATCTTCTATTTTCCCCTGGTCCGTGCCCATCTGGCTTTGTGGTTCCATTCAGACATATCCTTCCTTGAGGAAGCCTACAACCTCCAAATGCTTGAGCCAAACCTTGACTCTGGTCTGAAGCCCACCTGCCTGTTCTTTCTAGGTCTTTCTCTGGCTAGCTGAGAGCTGCTGGCATTAGTGTTTGCTGCAAGTGCAGCTACCAGCAGTCAAGAAATCATAGTTAAAAATTGTTCTTGGACAGAAGGTGGAGTTGTAGTCCCAGCAGCTAGAACTCCAAGAACTTGGTGGTTGCAGCCATTGGAGAGTCAGCCTGGCTGTGAACCTTCCCATCATCTGTCTTCACAGCCCAATCTGGGCTTTTGGGAAATGCTGAGAGCCTGCCCCAAGGGAAGAGTGTGGCCAACAGGTGGCTCGGGACACACCTCCGGCTTCATCCCCAGGAACACAGCTTAGATCTGCTTTCTGGGTGGGAGATTCTTGTCGAACTTCATTTGAGATAAGATTACCACTACTTTATGAAAGATTGAAAACCACTATTTTGATGTATTTTACCAAATTCTAAAATATCTTATCTTACATTCTCTCCCTCTTGAAGATGAACTGACTGGAATCCTAAAGAAATTATCACTTGAGAAATATCAGCCCATTTTTGAGGAGCAAGAGGTAAGGATGTTCTTTTCGAGTGTCAATTTAAATCTTACCAGAAAACAGTTGTCTAAATATGTAGGTTTCCATTCTGTAAGCCTGGATTGATCTTTTTCACTGAGGCAGCTAAGGAAATAGAATTCAAGTTCAGGTAGGGAGGGTATAGCTCAGTGGTAGAGTGTATGCCTAGCATGCACAAGGTCCTGGGTTCAATCCCTAGTACCACCACTAAAATAATAAATAAGCCTAATTACCTCCCCCTCAAAAAAAAAAAAAAGAATTCATGTTCAGCATATTTGGTTCACTTCCTAACAATGAAATCCTGGGGACATTATGGCTTGTTTTGTTATAATAGGATTTTGTAATTTTGAGCACTGCTCTCTCTAGTAAAGTTTGTGTCTGTCCTGTTCCCCTTTGAAGGGGATTGACTAGCAGGCTTTTAGGTTTAAAGCAGGTCAAAAGCAAATCCTAATGAATCTATTTGTTAAGTGTCTGAATGTAAAGAGTCTGTGTTAGTCCGAGAGAGTTTCTATTGGCTTAAAAGCACTCACAATCACATTTTGAAAAAAACCCAAAAAACTACTGTTCTACAGTTTGGAAGTTTCTCAAAATGTTAAGCAGAGTTACCTTATGACCCAGCAATCCCACTCTTTGGTACATACCCAAGAAAGCTGAAAACATACGTTGGCATAAAAACTTGTGTATTCATAGCTGCACTATTCATCATAGTGGCCAAAAAGCGGAAACAACCCAAATGCCCATCAACTGATGAATGAATAAATAAAATGTGTTATCTCTATACCATAGAATGTAGCTTGGCTGTAAAATTGGGGGAAATACTGATACACACTACAACATGGATGAGCCTTGGAAACACAGTGCTAAGTGAAGGAAGCTAGTCATAAAAGGCCACATATGGTCTGATTCCATTTATATGCAATGTCCAGAACAGGCAAATCTGTAGAGACAGAAAGTAGACTAGTGGTTGCCAGGGAATGTAGGGAGGAGAGAATGGGGAGTGATTGCTAACGGGTATGGGTTTTCTTTCTGGGGTGATGAGAATGTTCTAAAATTAAGTGTGGTGATGGTTACACAACTCTGTACGAAAAATCATTGAATTGTGAAGTTTCAATGGGTGAGTTGTATGGTAGGTGAATTATATCTCAATAAGCCATTACTGTTTTTACTGTTGGCCAAATAAAACTCCTCTCTGAGCCCCACTAGCCACCACAGTGTAATCACAGGCTTAGAACATTCTGCTGCCCAGTTTACTACATGACAACTGTCATACTTATAGTAGCAATCGCAAGAATTACTCATCGTCCCCAACAAGCTTGAGATGAAACTGAGGAGTTTGTATTTTGATTCAAGAAACAGGGGTGCTGTGGCTTTCTTCCTCGGTTTGCTTTTCTGCTCTATCCATGCTGTCCTTCCTGCCTCCTTGGCATCTTAAACTTCAGTGGTGATTTTTCTTGTTGTCAGAAAAATCTTTTCTGTTTGTTAATGGCTGCCTGCTTTTATTTTATATGTTCTATGCCTTCTGAGGAGCTAGCCATGGGGACCTACATACAGGCTGCGTGTGGGGTCTCTGCCACAGGTCTGGGATGGTCCTGGGAAGGAGTGTCTGGCGGGGCCAGGAATTTCCCCCAGGGTCAGGGGGCAGCCATGATTCTCCACAGCCCTTCTTTCCTTTATTGCTTCTGCTGGTTTATTTTCTCACTCTCTTTCCACAGTCTGTATCTCTCTTGTCCTTGTGGGGGGAAACACGGTGAGTACTGCCATATACTCCTGTTTTCTGCACAGTATCCAATATTGTTAAAAGGGTGGCAATGTTGGAAGTAACTTTCTAATAGCAGGACTTGGATTTTTATCACTCAAGTCACCCAGATTAGTGTCTCGGAGACTTTCCTTATTTGTTTGGCTTGTAGGCATTTTCCAGAATGCACTCTCCTGAAAATCCCAGGGCTAGAGCTAAGGAGAGTTCATTTTTAATGATATTTTCAAATGAACTTTCAGCATAAAGCCAGGAATTGGAAGTAGTAAATCATAATTAATTTACTACTAATCAGCACTAATAGCTCATAATCATGATATTTCTGTTGCGGTTGGGAAAAAAGAGGTGTGGCACCAAGCAGATGGTAGCAAATCCCCCTTCTCTCTTCCCAGGTGGACATGGAAGCATTCCTCACGCTCACTGATGGCGACTTGAAGGAGCTGGGTATTAAGACAGATGGATCCAGGCAGCAGATCTTGGCAGCGATTTCTGAACTGAATGCAGGCAAGGTAATTGTTCTCTCTCTCTCTCTGTCTCTCTTTTTTTTTTTTTTTTTTTTGTGCTGTTTCCTTTTTCAACCAAGAGTTTCATTAGGATCCTCAGCCCTGTGTGTGCAAGGATCTTCAAGGTCTGATTTTGTCCCCCATCCGCACTGACATCCCTGGCGGAGGCTGCCCCGCTCGCACAGTTCTCATGGCCGAAGGGTCACTGCCTTCTAGTGTGCCTGTTCCTTTTCCAGATCTCTCTTTCCACAAGGTTGTTTTTCCTTAGATTTAGCTCAAATATTCCCTCCAGTCATTTCAACCCACAGGGCTGGGTTTTGCCCTCCTTAGCACAATAGAAGTTGATTAAGACAGGGCCTGGAATCAGGCTGACCTGGGTTCGAATCCCAGCTCCTCCACTTACTCACCATGACCCCGGGCAAGTCACACCGCTCTCTGAGCCTGGCTTTCCTGTCTGTAGTTGAGGGTAATGGGCTTGTTGCCAGGACTGAGATACTCAGCAAAACACCTGGCATACAGTGATCCGTCAGTCACTGTTGTTACTGTTAGCATCGTGCATTTTTGTCTGATGTTCAATTTGTGTTTCACCAGCTTTAAAGCTAAAGATGGGGGATGTCCCCACCCACCCAAAGGGGCATATGCGAAAAACAAACAAGCAAACAAAACACAAGAAAAGCAAGTCACCACTCACTCTGCAGGCCTTTGTACAGTCACTCTCAGGCTGTTCACACCCCTTTGCCTTCTGCCTTTCTCCCCAATGTGGGCTGGATCTTTTTGTCTCTCATTCTAGCAGCAACGTATAATACTTGCTTACCTGTCACTTTGTCACACTTTGTCTAACAGCTCCCCATTTGTTGGACAGTAGTGCTATGTCTGGGATTTTGCCATTATAAATATTGCTGTAATGGACGCCTCTGCCTTTTCTTTCTTCTGTTGTTTCGGGCTCTGTTCCACAATATGAGGTTATGTCAGAGATCATGACCATCTTATGATTCTTTCTATTTATTTCCAGTAGGCACAGAAATATTAAACAGACAGCAAATAAATATCCTGTAGCACTTTATCATTCACAAATCACTTTGCATACATTTCCTCATTTAATCTGGTTAGCCTGATATCCTCACCTTCACAGATCCAGCCAAGGAGCAGGGTCAACAGCCAGGCCCAGGTGGTGGTGGGCGGACAGCCGAGGCAGAGCCTGAGCTGGGTCTTCCTCATTTGTTCTGCAGCACCGCGCTGTGCTTGGGGCGGTGATTTTGTTGCCAGCGTTGTCATCATTAATATGCCTGCCTATAGTCTGTGAGGTGGTCCTTCAGAGTGATGTAGTCAGCATTGCTTCAGGTGCCTGCAAAGCTGAGCATTTTCCTGCAAGTCTTTGCTGTGTGTTCTGTCTCCTCTGTAAGTGGCCTGTTCCTAAACGCTGCTCACCTGTCCCTGGAACCTGGGCTGCTTCACTTTACAGATAGGGAAGCAAAGCCTCCAGGAGGGGCGGTGAGCCCTGACTCCCAGACCAGCACCATTTTTGCTCTGCCATAAGATGAGAGGGCTGGGAAATGGGCAGGTCTCTGCTGTTAGGAAGGGTTCACCCAGGGAATGGAAGCCCCAAGGTGGCTCACTGCAAGTGGGTCACCTGAAGTCAGCACTAAAGTCTTTGGAGTGTTGATTTATTCATGAAAATTTGCTCTTTGACTATCTGCCATGTATCAAGCATCGTGTGGGTGTTGAGCACTGAGAATCAGTCTGTGCCCGGCACTAATCTGACTGCCATGTCACATCTAGTCTTCATGTAACCTTCACAAAAGCCACTGAGGTCAGTTCCAGTTTACAGATGAGGGAACTAAGGCACACAGAGACCAGAGAAGACTTGCCTAAGATCACAGAGTCAGTAAGTGGCAGAACCAGGATTAGCACCCAGTTTGTGTCCTGACCACTGTGTTATCCTGCCTGGGTGTAACCCACCAGTGCATGAAGGAGCGACATATCTTGTTATGAGAGCTCCTAGCTTAGAAAGGTGTCTGGTAAGGCAAGGACCTTGAAGACATCCCTGAGGAAATGGTAGGAGGGCTGCGATCTGAAGAAGATAGTAACTGTATGGCAGGAGGGTAGAAGAGAATGCAGACCAGACAGAGGGAAACACATGTGCAAAGGCCCTGTGGTGAGAAGATGTATGGTACATTTAAAGGATGAAAGGACTGGCTGGAGCACAGAGAACAAGATGTGTGGTATCTGGAAAGACCAGAGGGGACAGACTGAGGGTCCCAGGAGGGTCAAGGGTGACCCAGTCAAGTGGGCAAGGGCTTTGGGGGAGAGGACTAGGTGAGTGATAATAGGGGACTATGGCTTAGGAGTTAGGGCCCTTCCTCCTCAAGACATCCAAGGGCCAGATGTGTGAGCCAAGGAGAGGATGGAGGTGAGGAAAGCCAAGCTTAGTCAGTTGAGGAGGAAGGACAGAAAAGGGTCTGGATATAGTAGGGTCAGTGAGGACTGTGGAGGGCTGGGGAAGACAGGTGCCTGGTACCATTAGAGCCTGGCCTCGGGCTTGGTAGACAGCAACCACTAATGCTTCCAGAACTTCCCCTCTGCCTTGGCCACCTTAGTCCAGAATCACAAAAAGAAGACAGATGGGTTCATTTAGAAATCTTAGGAACTTAACTGTCATCATCAGAGTGGATGATGTGACATCTCGAGCCCACTCCAAAGGAGGACATTTTTCTTAAAGTCTGTACAATCTAGAACTTTTTTCAGTTTTCTCTCAAATTCATAGGCCGTCTTCTCCCTGCTTGTGTAACAGTTTGCATACCATACTAAACAGGGCCCCATCAAGAGAAGCAGAAGAGACAGCTATGATGGTTGTCATAGTCAGTTTGGGCCACATAACAAAGTCCCTTAGACTGAGTGACTTATAAATAGAAATGTAATTCCCATAGTATGGAGGCTGGAAGTCTGAGGTCAGGGTGCCAGCAAGGTTGAGTTCTGGGGAGTCCTCTGCCAAGTTGCACACTGCCTCCTTCTCATGTGTCTGGCCCAGGACAGAGAGAAGCAAAATCTCTTCTTATCTCTTCCTACAGGGACACTGATGTCATCATTGGAGCCACACCCTCATGACCTCACCTAGTCCTAATCACCTTCCAGATGCCCCACCTCCTGACACCATCACATCAGGCGTAGGGTTTCAGCATAGGGATTTGGTGGGAGAACACAAACATTCAGTCCATAACAGTGGTCTTCTCTGAGGGCAGCAGCTGACCAGCTCCCAACTGGAAGACCCAGGTGCTTCTAATGTGCCAGGCCACCCACATCCTCCCCACAGGCAGCATCCACGCTGCAAAGGCAGAGGATCCCACATGGAGATAGGTGCAGGGGGAAGGGCCGATCTGAACTAATCGCTGAGAACAGTTCTATTATTTGAGCCTGAGTGGTGCCAGACAGTCCTGTAGAAACAAGGATTGTGTGTCAAGTGTATCTTAGAGTGAAGGCACAATTGGGAGATGCTAACTATCACAAAAGCAAGTTTATCTTCACTACTCTGGGTTACCGTTGGAACTCTGTCCTGGTTCTTAGAAAGAGCGAAAAACTTCTCAGACTGAGTGTGGCATCCCAGAGCCCTTTGGATGCCCTGGGCCTGGGCTCTTCTGGGCTGGACCCACCTGACCCTGACTCCTGTCTCCTTGATCGCTGCAGGGCACAGGCTTCCCTTTTAACGTTCATCGTTTTTCTTTCGAAACTCAACTTTGGCCATGAAAGTACTCATTGTGGTTCAAATGCTCTGTGCACATTTGAGAACTCAGATGAGGACATGTGAGAGAGGGGAAGCCCAGCTTTCCTTGCCCCCATGTCTTTCTAGCTGTGACCCACAGTGTGCTGGAGGGTCGTAGAATCAATTTAGTAGTTCATGAGCAGCATTTTAACAAGCAACATAGAATAGAGTAGAAAATACCAACATTCTTTGCAGGTAAGAATGGTAAAGCTTGTTTTAGTTGTATGGATTTACATGTAAGAGGGTTGTGGTAGAAAATGTTTTTCTTACACAATCAAAAAAGTTTGAACATTTTAGTCTAAATTTTTAAAAATGAATATTAACCCCAAACCTGGCTCAGCCATAAAAATATCAGTAAAGCAACGTGGACCCTCAGCCTGCAAGCCCTGTGACTTCCAGGTGAGCCCACCTCAGTATTCAAATTGTGATATATACTCAGGTCTGCTTATTCGTCTGTTAATTTCAAACAAATTGTATAATGGAGACGGTTAGCCAGAAATGATAGCCTGAGTATCACCTTTAGTTGGTCCTAAGCCGTTGCTTCTTTCCATTTTCACTTTTTGTGATTATCAAAGCAGTACATATTTGTCTTACTAAATTTGCACAGTACCAAAAAGGTGAAAAGAATTTTTAAAGGAATCACGATCCGACCACCCAGAGGCCAGGGCTCTTCACATTTGGGAAGATCGCTCTGCAGTGTTTTGTGCCGAATGTTTTTCTTTATGTGGTTGAGATAAATCTGGATCTATAATTTTACATTCTACTTTCTTCATTTAACATTAAATATATGCAGTTACTCATGTCATTAAGAACTCTTTTTAATATAATAAAATAAATTTGCATCGATGTACTAAAATTATTTATTTAAATCCCTACTTGTTGGATATGTAGATATCCAAACTTTCTATAAATAGTGCTGCAATGAGCAACTTCCTGTATAAGGCTTTCTAATTATCTCCTAAGAATAGATGTCAAAAAAAAAGTGAAAATTGTGGAGTCAGAGTTTAAATCAAGGAATATGGTACTTCATCCTGAATTATCTTCCCGAAAGAGCCAGTGAACGTCCTCACCAGCTGTAGGTATGAGTTCCAGTGTCACCTTTGCTGGTATGGGATACTATCAATTTGCTTTTTAATTTTTATTAATTTGATAGGACAAGAAATATGCCTTGGGCTAATTTGCATTTCTTTAACTCCTAGATAGACTGAACATATTTTTCTACTTTTAATGGCCATTTGCTTTTTTTCCTTTTAAGAATTACCAGGAATGTCCTTTGAAACTCGGGGTTTTTAAAGGGCAATTATCATTATCATCTTCAATCAGTTGTGGATGCAGGGAGTGATTATGATTTTCATCGTTTACAGCTCCCTCCTGAGGTTAGGAAGCATAGCGTGCTGGACTCCTGTCTTTCCCTGACCTCATTTCTCAGGCAATTAAGGCTAAGGTGGTGTTTAATACTGAGACGGCTGTCATCCACCCCTTCTATTTATTTTTTAGCCCTCTGCAGTTTGCACAGTGTCACCCCATTCATTATGTCAGGTTGAGTCTCATCACAGCCCCAGCATGTGATATCATCCCCATCTTACAGGCATGGAAGCTCAGCAGCATCGGGTCCTGCCTGCGATGGAGTGAATGGTAGAGTAGGAATTTGGGGTCCTCTGACCCCAGCACCTCCCATGTGCTGTCCTCTGCCCTGCAGCCTTTAGGTTTGTGTTGATGGAATCCCTGTAGCACTATTCCACTATTGCAGCATCCATTCCAGGAAGGATGACTTGGAAGGATTGCACCTGCCCTCTCAGGTGTCCAGAAGGAAGGTCTCTGCTTGAGGGTCTGGAAAGGGGCCCCTCAGGGATGTGGGGAGTCCATGAAATGAAAGAAGAGAAAGTTTGCAGTCTAGGCTCATTCGGTGAAGTTTTTTGTTTTTTGTTTTTTGTTTTCACTCTTGGCAGAGAACAAGCTACCAGAGATTATTCATTTTTAATTGACTTTACATTGGGCCACATTAATTTGGTTTAAAATATATATGTTTAATCTACACTGCTGTCCCCTGAGGGCAGGATGTGCCAGCCTCCTGCTGCCCACCTACAGCCCAGTGTCAGCGGCAACCCTTTGGGTACTATTATCATCCTCCTTTTATAAATGAGGAAATCAGGGCCCACAGAGATGAAGTATCTTGCTCACAGTCACCCAGCTAGTCCATGGGAGGGATGGGATTTGAACCCAGGCTGTTTGATTCCAATCTCTGTTCTTAACCTCTGTGTATCACTGCCTCTCAGCCAGGTATTCAGTGAAGATCTTCTCTGGGCTTAAAGCAACATCCACATCCCCCCCTCTTTTCCCATCTCAAACTGTGTATGTAGTGGGTGGGGACTTGGAGGAGGATGCTGCAGGGATGGGATGAGAAGTGAACCACTGTGAGGACAAATCTGTCATCTTTTGGGCAAGAGGCAGTAAAGCAGTTCAGACTCTCACTTAGTATCAGAAAGTTTGGCTCCCACTGAGTTCCCTGGAAATATGAGAGCTGGAAAGATGCTTGGAGCAGGGCAGGATAGGAGACCTCCCTTCCAGGCCAGGTGACCCAGGGCAAGTCATTCCTGCTCCTTGGGCTCTGCTCCTTGTTCTCATCCGCGGGATGGGACCCCTGCATCTTGGGAGCCTCTCCAGCACCGGCATAATGCAGTTATGGGTGCTGGGGGAGATTCTTGACTCAGAATTTTTTTTATTAAATTCAGTACTCTTTCAATTAGGTAATTTATTTTCCCTAAGACACCCATGGGTTTTTCAAGTATGAGTCAAACATTAACAACATTGTGTCAATTGAATGAATGGTTAAAAGATTTAACAAGACTTTCTGTGTCTGTTTTCAATTTCCTCCACAGGGACGCGAGAGACAAATTTTACAGGAAACCATTCACAACTTCCATTCTTCTTTTGAGAGCAGTGCCAGCAACACCAGGGCCCCTGGAAACAATCCCTGTACGTGACCCTCCTCCTTGTGGTCACAAGCATGAGCTTTCTGAATCACAGTACGCCCTTCACAAGGCCAGCGCCGCAGCCACCATCAGCTCTTCTCCACTCCCTGAAACACACCATGCTTTGTCACACTGCCGTGCCTTGGTCACATTGTTCCCTCTGCCTGGAGCATCCATCTTCCCTTCTCTGCTGTAGTAGTTGGTGATGCTTGTTGCTGTAACCAACTCCAGCACGTGTTTGTTCTCCCATAAAGTCCAGTATGGCTGCTTTTGCTTGGCAGAAGCACACAGTGATGCAGGGACCCTTCACCTTTCATCTGAGGCTCTGTCCTTCCCGGGGGCCTCAGAGTCTTTGCTTCTGGCTGGCAGAGGGGAAAAGGATGGTGGAGAAGGCACAGCCTTTTCTTAACTGCCTTGCTCTTAACTGCTCACATTCCATTGGTTCCCCCTCCTGCTCACATTCCATCAGCCACCAGTAGTCACGTGGCTCCAACTGGATGCAGAGAAGATAAGAAAGTGTCATCTTCAGGCAGTGGCTTCACCGCAACAACTCGGTTCTTTGGTGGAAGAGCAGATATTTTGGTGGAAGGTTAGGGACTCTGCCCCATCTTCCCGTAGAACTTCTGACTTCTCCCTCACACCACTTCACTTATCAAATGAAGCCTTTCTTGACTCCCTTACCCCAAACTAACTCTTCCAGCCACTGGGGCACTTGCTGCTTTGTGTGATAACTGCTCTAGCACTTTACCACACCCGCCGGACACAGCATACGACCGCTGTTCAGGATGCGTATGTTGAATGCATTTTTCTTTATTGCAAAGGCAGCCTTTTTATAGGAAAAAAGGGGAGACCCACTATGTGATCTTGAGGGGGCATCCCCTCCCCTTTCTAGCCTCCAGTTTCCTTGTCTGTGGTGAGGCAAGATGATGCTCTGGCATTCCACATTGCTCACCTCAAGTCACTGCAGGGCTTTTGCACTTCAGGTCGGAGCAGAAGACACTAATATACTACATTGTGGAAGGACTTTGGTGCTTGTGTATTCTAGGCCAAGAAGTGGAGAATTTGGAATTTCTTATATACCCTGTTAATACCATGTTCCTCAAAAGGGAATCGGCCTGTGTAGTTTTCTACTGTGTCATATTCTATGAGAGGGGCTTTGACTTTTAAGTACAGGAGCTTTCTGAAATGTTCTCAAGCACATGATTCAGCCAACACTTGCTGCATTTCTGCCACATGCTGGTGGTTCAGAGATGAGCCAGAGCCAGTCCCCACCCTTAAGGACCTCGACAGCAAGAGAAGCCGTGAATGGATAGTCCCAGCCTCAAGGGGCAGCCCAGAGGAGTGGAGAGAGCGTGCACTCTGGGTTCAGGCCCAGGGTTCTGGTCCAGCCCTGCGGCTGGCCAGCTGAGTGGCGGGGGTCAGGTAACTTGGCCTCTCAGTTGGCACTTAGAGCCAGCCTGTGTCAAGCACTTGGTCTGCAGGACATGCACGATGAATCGATGGCAGCCTTTGCAGAGTTCTTATCTTTACTGTGCGCTGTTCTCCTTGGGAGGTGTGGCTTCTCACCTCTCCCTCCACTGGCTGCTAGAGGCAGTCGTTACTGCATTGCCCGGAGCCTCATCATGTTCTCCCTCCGCCCCTCCATCCAGTGGGTGCTGTTCCTCCTTCATCCTTTCATCCTCCCACCTGTAGAAGCCAACTTTCCACATGACTGGAGAGAAGAGGTTTTGTTTTAGCCATCACTGACAGACATCTTTATAAACGTTTCTCCCATCCCAACCTCCTTTAAGGAGACAAGGTCATTGAACACCTACTGTGTGCGGCAGCTTGACCCTAGTGTCATCTGTCATCACCATCAGCCTGGAGGCTGGCATAGTATAAACTCATCCTGCATGCTGAGGAAACAGACACAGAGGAGTGGAGCTGCGTGCCAGCTACACAGCCCGGAAGGAGCAGAGCTGGCTGAGAACAGGATGTGGTGCTTTTCCCACTGACTCCTGGAGCTAGAAGCACCAGGGATTCTTGCTATTTTAATGCATTCTTATCTTCAGAAGTTACCAATAGGCCTAGGGTTGCTTGCCCCTGAAATACACCTGGGCCTCTGAGTTAGGTGCTGTGAGGTTTTATGCCAGCTTTTCCCTGTCATCCTGTTCTTTCATCACTCCTACATTTGTGCAGCTTGCAGTCGGGTAAGTCTGATTGAATACCCATGATTGACACAGGAGCCGTGCTGTGGGTCAGCTTTCTACAAATGCGCACTTCCACGATCTCATCTGATGACCCCCGACAGCAGGGCATACTATTCCCATTTTGCAGATGGGACAACTGAGGCTCAGGACAGATGCTTCTTTTGTCTTTTTCACTGGACTCAGTGGTTCTAGGCCAGCTTGTGTGCTGGTTGGTGAGAGATCCCTGGCACTCCCCCTTTCCTGGTGACCCTCCAGGTGGTTATTCTTGTCCATAGTGTTTCCCTTGCTTGACGACAACCAGCATTTCCCAAAGTGTGTTCCTTGGAACACTAGTTCCACAGGATGTTAATAGGTTTTTCATAAAGAAAAATAAAGGGAGGGAGTACATATGTGACAGTGGGGTGACACTTTGTGATCAGATAGATTTGGCAGACACTGGGTTAAAGCCCAGCCCATGGTGTTTGTTGTAGGATACCTCAGGACCTTCGGGGGGGTTTGTGGTGGTGGGGTCTCTAGTAGCTTGTAGCTTTTCCCACACGTTTGATCGCAGAATGATGCTTCATGGCACTCTTAACAGGATGGGTTCCTTGGATGCTGTCAGGGAAACCCTGCTTTGACTGGGACAGTAGCAGTTGTGAGGCTCTTGGGAGGGCACTTGAGGCCTTCAGCTGGGTCAGGCGTCTTTGGTAACACCTCTCTTTTCTTCCCAGGAGCTCTCTGCTTGGCAGTGGGACATTGGGTTAAGGGAGTCCCCTGACTTTGAGAGTGCCAGGGAGTCTCCTGCAGGGTCGAAGACATCGTTTCCCAGCGTTGGTGCAGTGTCCTGCCTGGCGAGTGCTGAGTGTTTAGGTCCTGTCCCCCAGGCCAGGGGAAGGCTCCCGCCTCCCTGCTTCAGTGCCAGACCATTACATGGAGGCTGCAAGTTTTGCAAGGAAGACAATTCCTTTTCATTTACTGAACATTTACTGAGCATCTACTCTGTGCCCACATGGTGCTTGTGCTTTGGATCCCAAGATGAAAAACACTTGTCTCTGCCCTCAGGGAATCCACAATGTCTTAGAGGAGACAAGCACTAAGTCAGATGTTGTAGTGCCCGTGAGAAGTTTTTTGATAAAGGTATGTGCTGGGTCCATGGCTCAGGTTTGGCCTGGATGGGCCCGGTTGGAGAGACTGGGTCTGAGAAGGTAGCTGGCACGCAGGTGGGGGAGAGAAAGGGCTCCTCAGATTGGGGGACAGTGTGTGCGAAGGCAGGTGGCATGTAATTTTTGTGGCTTAAATGTTGTCGTGGGTAAGTTAGATACCTGTTATTCTAATGTTTGATTCTTTTCTTTGAAACGCATAGAAGCAATCTGTTACCTGGAAAGAGTATTGAATCTAGAGTCAATCCAGCACTGGTTCTGGCTCA
Organism: Camelus ferus; assembly: GCF_009834535.1. Classification (NCBI taxonomy): domain Eukaryota; kingdom Metazoa; phylum Chordata; class Mammalia; order Artiodactyla; family Camelidae; genus Camelus; species Camelus ferus. The sequence goes on along the minus strand of NC_045699.1, from coordinate 46,454,844 downwards.
GCCACTTCTTAATGAGTAATGTGTTTCTTCCACTCCTTGGGCCTCAGTTTCCCTTTTGGTTACAAGGGGCTCACACTTCCCAAGGTTCTGAGGATCAAATGAAGGTGAAAGCCCTTGTCGCACCACGTGGTGCTGTGCAGATGTGAGAAATCTCCACGGTTGCCTGCTTGAAATCCTTTCTCTGTTTCTGTCTCGCCTACCCACTACCTCCGACTCCCCCTGATGTAGCCATGTCTGGGTGGGCGAGGCCAAAAGCAGCAGCCTCCAGCCAGAGGTGGCAGCAGCTTAGATGGCTCTGCTGGCATCAGAGCCCCAAGGAAGTGAGGGTTGGTGGTGGATCCCTACCCTCCAGCTGTGCCTGACTCTGGGTGTTTGTGTCATTGGGGTTCCCAGCAAGGTGGACAGGAAGAAACCGGAAGACATTCCTGCTCCTGATTGCAGGGGCTGATCCAGGGGGCAGAGAGGAAGTGGGAAATCCCTCCAGTTTGCTCTTGCCTCAGAGCTGCCTAAGGACACTGCCGTGTGGGCCAGACCTGGGCTAGGCAGCCGTGGACATCTATGCTGACCTGTGCTACCAAGAAAGAACCTCGTGAGGGCCCAGGACCCTTCCTGGGAAGATTCTGCAGCCCAGACTGAACGTGTGTGAAGCACCATCTGTGCTTCATTATCCATTTCAGGCAAGATAATCAAGTCCCATTAACCAGCAGGTCCTGTTCAACATGCAAGGAGACCTGACGCTCTCCCTGACAAAGTCGTTACCAAATTCTGCAGGACTGGCCAGGGATCAGATCTCCTCCCTGGGGTAGATGGGTGGTGAGTCCCCTCTTTAGCTTCCTTCCTAACCCCCTCCTCAGGGACCTCCCTGCCCAGAGGAGTGAGCCAGCTCCCATCAGTGTAAAGTCTCTCCCAGTTCCCTTCTGAGCTGCATCCCTAAGGCTCATAGACACAGGGCGTAGCCATCCTCTTCCAAGAGACCTAGTTCCCACCTCCAGGTGGCTGGGGTAGGGTTTGGCCTCACCCTAAGGCCTCAGTGGGGCCACTGTACCCTTTGTTAAGAGACCAGGTTGCCTCTTTGTTTCAGCCCTACAGTGTTTCCCTTTTCCTCACCATCCAACAGTTCTATTATTATTTTATTGTTATTTCAGTACAGGGACTTGATTCTTTGAAGGACTTTTGTTTGCCAAATGTGTATTAAATAATGGTGAATTTGTCTTCTGACTTTGATTTTGCTCATTGAGGTATAAAATGCTGCTCAGATTTCTTCCAGTGAGAACTATTACAGGTGGCAAGTGCCTATGGTGTGCTGGGAGCTTCTGTTGCCTGGCTCCTCCTGTGAGGCAGCCTTAAAACCCCCTTTCTATCAACTTGGTGAGTGTCGCACACAGATATTAACATCACCGAGGTCACTCTGTAACAGGGGATGGTCAGTTTGAATGCCAGCCTCACCTCTCACTCTAATCAAGAGTCCACATTCTCTCTATGCTGTCTTGCTGGCCTTTCAGCACAGAGAGAAATGTTGAATTGGGATAAGCCCAGCCAACAGCAGAACAAATAAAACCTTGTTAGTCTGTATGGCTTGTTCACAATTTTTTGTGGGGGAGGCACTTATGAAATATTGTAATATATACACTATATTTTGAAGAAATCTTGAAGAGTTCTCTTTGTTTCTTCTAAGAATCCTTACAAGTCAGGGAACTGCCTTATCTCCACCTCTTCTGCTCTCAGTATCTCACATTGGCTATGATCAGCCCTACAGGGCATTCAAGAAGCAGAAGGTAGTGTGGGTTCCAGTCCTGAAGCAGGTGGAATGGGGCCAAGGTCTGTGGGGCCCCACAGTTCGGAGCAAAGATACTGGGGAGACTGTAGGAGTAGGGTCAGCTCTCCATGAGGAAAAACATTTCAGGGACCAGGGCTACCTGGAAGATAGGGTGTCCCCCAGGTGGGCCTACAGAGGCTGGTCAAGCCTGGGGCATCTAGAGAGGGGAACTCAGACTTTGGATGAAGACTGGACCAGGCAGATGGTTCCCAAATGACCCAATGGTGGAGGGGATCCAAAAAACAAAACAAAAACAAGTTTACCTGACACTAAATATATTCCTTTTACGGGGTTGGCCTTGATCCTGACACAAGTCCCTGTTACTTTGACAGGGCGGGGGTAGGTAATGGTAGTTTTAGTCCTACAGATATGTGCAATCCAAAAGTCAGAGAAACACTGCTCTGGGTCACTTTTGAGGTCCCAGCCACATGAGTCTGTGAAAATTTATAAAAAGAAGGGGGGAGTGGTTCCCCAATGAGTTAAACATCAAATTACCATCTGATCCAGCAATTCTACTCCTAGGTAATATACCCAAAAGAACTGAAAATAGGTAGTCAAACAAAAACTTAATGCAGATATTCGTAGCAGCACTATTCACAATAGCCACAAGATGGAAATAATCCAGATGGCCATCAACAGATGAATGGATAAACAAAATCTGGTATTACCACACAATGGAATGTTATTCGGTCATGGAAGTACTGATCCACGCTACAACATGGATGAACCTTGAAAACATTGTGCTGAGTAGAAGTCTGACACAAAAGACCACGTATTATGTGATTTGATTTATATGAATGTACAGAATAAGCTGGGGGTTGGGGACTGAGGAAGTGAGGAGCCACGGCTTAATGGATAGGCGATTTCTTTTGGGGTTATGAAAAAGTTCTGGAACTGGATAATGGTGATGGTTGTACAATAATGTGATGTACTTAATGCCACTGAATTGTACACTTCAAAATGCTTAAAATGATAAGTTTTATGTTATATAATTTTATCATAATTTAAAAGAAGGAAGAAAAGAGGGGAGCTCTTGACCTGGCTGGAGCCAGGGGAGCCCTTCTTCTGTCAGTGTTCCCCTCTCGACCTTGTCCTTCAGGGTGAAGGATACTCTCCACGGTAGGGTCTCCTTCTCCTCTCCTCTCCCTCCCATACCCATATGTACACACAGCTTTGTGCCCCTCATCAGAGGGGTCTAGATGGACTGCGGGTCTCAATTCAGAGAGCCGCACAAAAAAGGCTCAGGAATGTGGTGAGGCCGCCCTTGTCCCAGCTCTGGGAGACGCAAGCCGGGCTGGAAGGTGGGGATGCCGTCGTAGTCCGAGGCCGCGGGAAGCCTCCCGGGCTTCCTGCCCTCCCGCCACTCCTCTCTCATTCCCTATCTCCACGCGCCTCAGGGCCTCTCCGCTTCACTTGCTCGCAGCTCTTTCAACAGGATAATTGTCTCCACTTTCACCACAATCAGAAACACTCCCTTAAAGTCACAGATGAGAGTTTGCCGAAGCGCTTCCCGGTCGGCCAGGAAGCTCGCTCCACGGAGGGGCCCCCGCCCCCTCCCACTCGCGCCCACTTCCGCCACCAGCCCCCGCACTTCCGGCGAAGCGCCGGCCTCCCTCGCCGGGTACCCCTTCTCTGCCCGCCACAGGTGTCCGTCCCAAGACATGTCCCTGAACGCCATGCTGCAGGCCAGTCTCCACTCACCGTCTTCTCCCGGGAACCCAGCCTGCCAGCCCGGGCTTTATAAATAGTGAGGCTGTGAGTGTGTGGAGAGGAACTTCAGCCACAGAGAAGGACCTAGAACTGAAGACTGCACACCAGTGTTCTTGCAGCTTCTGTGAGGTGGCTTCCTCGGTGAGGTGGCCTCAGGGCAAACTGATTTTACTAGCTTCTCATGAAGGACAGGTGGCCGAGAGCCTGAGTCAAACGAAATTCTCCCAGGGAATGTCCTTCGGGCCACCTGGAGTGCAGACTCGCTTGCGAGGTGACAGTCTTCCTCAGGTAAGCTAACTCTGCGTCTTTGTTGTCGCAATGAGGGTTGACACACTCATTCCGCAGACAGACGCTGACGGAGCACTGAGGTAGGCACTGAGGATACGCCAGGGGGCAAAGCAAAGTCCCTGTTTTCGCAGAGCTTATGCTCAACTGGGGCGATAACAATCCTGGCTCACAAGGTAGGGGAAGGTTAACTGAGATAATGCAAATCAAGTGCCCAGCACTGTGCCTGGCACAGGTTAAGTGTCCTGGGGCAACAGACGTTTCTAATGGCTCATTTCCTCTCCAGGTTCCTTAGAAGTCAGAGCCACGTGAGCTCTTCCTTATTGGCCAGGGTTCCAGAAATGCTGTACTCTGCTGGGGCCACAACTCAGGGCAGCCGCATTCATGAACCTTGAGCTGATAGCAGTCAGAGGAGCTGGGTTACCGACCCTCATTAGGGCCAGGGACACACCGGCCAATTTAATTGCCAGAATGAACGGAAAATATTTGTTTATTGCATAGCAATGAACTTAACAAACGTAACTCAGTTTACAACCCACAATCACATAAGAAAGAATACAGAGCAAAGAAAGAATTGGAGGAAAAAGCAAACTGTGTTCTTTAGACCCATGGAACAGCTGTACTTTGATCCACTTTCTGTCATGCACTTGAACATAGATCACTTAGCATTCCTGGATCACACTTTTTTTTTCACTTAAAAGGTTTATTTTTATTTTTTAAAGAACTGCACAAGTCATTATCAATGAGTATATTTTGATGTAGAAGATGTAACACATTGGCATTTTTAATCCTCTGTTGTTGAGCCCCAAAATCAGGTATAGCTTTCACCAGAGCCCCGTGGGAGTTCCAGGATGCATGGAGCCTGGGGCTGGGGGTCTAAGGAGACCTTCTGACAGAAATATCTCACCCAGAAAAACCCTCCAAATGGGCTTCTGCTGACATTCCCAGTGGGCTTTCCAAGTTTCTTGAACTTTCAGCTAAGCGTGTAACTGGAGGCCTATGGACATGGCACTCTGCGTTATTGATCCTTAATAACACTTGAATGTTGGTTTCCTAACCACAGCCTTGGTTCTCAAAAGAGTGGTCCACGGACCAGGAGCTTTGGCATTCCCTGGACACTTGTAAGAAATGCCTTTCTAGGGGGAGGGTATAACTGAGTGTTAGAGTGCTTCCCATGCACAAGGTCCTATGTTCAATCCCCAGAACCTCTATTTTTAAAAATTAATTACATAAAATTTTTTTAAAAAGTAAAGAAATGCCTTCCTGAGCCAGGATCTGCACCTTCACAAGGTTGCACACTGCAGTGTGAGAGTCCCCTCCAAGGCACCTTCCTTGCATTAATCTCATCACACATGACATCCATATGAGCACAATAATGCTGTCACCTCTTATACAGAGGGGGAAGCAGGCACCAACAAGCAAAATGACCCACCCAGGATCCCAGGATGGTTAAAGTAGAATCGAGACTCACCCAGGCTTCTCAGCAAGCGCTTACTGTGGTTTTACATACATGCTAATTCAATCCTCCCATCCATCTGGAGGTAACCACTATTACCACTCATTATACAGATGAGGAAAGTAAAGCACAAGAAATTAAATTAATTTGTCTAAGGATGTCACACCTTGATCTAGACCCATATGTGTATGAAACTTACCACTTAGGAATCCTAAGTGAGTGGGTGGCCTGCAGGGCAGGGCACAGTGGCACAGTGGACCCCATGTGGGGTCCAAAGTCACAAAACCTGGGTTTGAGTCCTGCTGACACCACTGAAGGCTGAGAGGGCAAATCACCTCACCTCTGAGGCTTTGGTTTTCCCATCTGTGAAATGGAGGGAATAGCAAAAGCTATCTGGCAAGGCTGTGGTGAGGAGTAAATGAGGTAATAAATGCTGGGATGTGTTGTAAACTGTAAAGTGCCATACATATGCTGGTTAGTGGCTTTATTCTCCAGGGACCCTGGCACAATGGTGAAAAAGGATGAAACTTGGAGAATAGGGAAGTTGCAGTAGATGGAACTTTGGGGTTGTCATGGGAACCAAAGCTCTGAGGCTGATCAAGGCAGGAAGTACCATCTGGTTTAAACACCAAAAAGCCTCACACTGGACTTATTTCTGTAAACAGCAGAATTAACATCATCCTGTAGCAGCAACGTCAGCCCAGAGCAATCTGGAGATTGTCCTTCCCCCTGATTTCCCTGGTCAGATCTGGACAAGGTACCTCAGGAACTCCTTATCCATTAGCTGTCACTTCCAGAGAAGTGTGGACAAGTCACTTAGTAAATCTGAGTTTAAGTGGCAAGAAAACATGGCTGAAAGACACCCTCTCACTCCCTCCCAGGCTTTGCTAGCACAGAGGCAAGGCTTGAGGTGTTGTCCAGGGACAACATGGGGGGACCTAGGACCCCAGTCAGAGCTGATGCTGGAAGAGTGTTTAGAGAGCATCTTGTCTTCTTTCCTCCGAATTATAGGTGGTGAAACAGGGCCAGAATGGGATGGTGCCTGCCGGAGGTCACATAGCAAATCAATGACAAAACTGAAACTTGCACCTGAATCCCTCAACTCTAAAGTCACTGTTTTTCCACTTCGCCAATCACATCTTCCTTTGATATTTGTTCCAGCGTTGTAGTGCTGCTCCCTGGAAACATTAGGCTTGGGATTTCTCTGGTTCCCCATGGGCTCTGTGAGACAAGGAGCAGAATGTTTCTTGCATCCTACACCTCCCAGGGATTTGACACAGGAAGCCATCCTTTCTTTGTTGTTTTCTTGGAGAGACAAGATTGCCTGTAAACCACACAAGTCCAAATGAATCGAGATGAAATTTTAAAAACAAGAGGGCTATACCTTTGAGTTTTCAAAATCTGGAGGAATATCCCAGTTTCACTGCATCCCCCAAATCCAGTAGCAGTCTCCTGGGGATGAGGACTTTCAGCGTGGGGACTTCTAGGAATCACCTGAGCAGAGAACACTACTGGGAACACAGGCCTGGGGTGGCTGTTGTCAGCAGGCTTGCCCTCTCTGAGCCTGGTTCTCCCTGTGCACTGTACAGCGGGGGGGGGGGGGGTGTGTGTGTTTTGTTTTGTTTTTTGAGGAGGCGGGGAGGTAATTAGGTTTATTTATTTATTTATTTTTAGAGGATGTACTGGGGATTGAACCCAGGACCTTGTGTATGCTAAGTATGCGCTCTACCACTTGAGCTATACTCTCCCCAAGACAGGTTTGATGTGACCTTCCAGCTCTGACATTCTGTGACTTTATAACCATTTTCTAAGAAAGGAAAGGAGATCCATTGCTCCTAGAGCTCTGTCACTGTGACACCTATTCACCAGCTGACAGGTACTGAGTTGAGAGGCATCAGCATTGACCCTTCAGTGCCTGTTGGCTGGGTCCCGGAATTTCCTGTGAATTAGGTTTAGAGGGAAACACTACCCAGTCTCAAGGGAAGAGGGCATCTGAGACTGCTGCCCCTAGTGAAGGCTCTAGGACCCTTAGCCTAAGCTGGCAGATGACATCCAAGTGTGGCAAAGCCAGAGCACATGCCCATGGTTGTTTACACCCAGCTTACCCCACCACACCCTCAGACACTCAGGCTTCCTTGATCTTGTGTCCCTGCACAGGGTTGTGGGCAGCTTCATCTCCTGGGATTGGTGTAGGGGAAGCCTCACTCCTGCAGCATGCCCCTGGCCATTTCTGAGTCCTGTTATATTTTTGGGAAGCTGCATTTCCTGGGGCTCTCACTTGCCTTCTGCTCCTGGTGGGTAAGCAAGCCCTCCCATTTCTTTTCCACTTAATCGGAGCCAAAGGAACCACTTCATTGCTATCTCAAGGGAGCCCCCAAGCCTCAGCAGCTGGGTTTGGGGATCCCTGGGGCTGCCAGAGTGCCTAAGCTGGTGAGAGGAAAGACCTGGACAGCACCATCTGCAGTTTGATTCCAACCTGGTTCCTAGGGCAGAAAAGTGGGGACTGTGGCTCTGTCACATTTCCCAGGAGTTAAATGTTTCACTCTGAAAGAACTAGAGAAATATCTAAGGGAAGAGCTAAAGACCCCACACCAAATAGCTCCATGTTTCCAATCCACCTAAGGGCAGGGGCAGAGCAGTTCTAGCTGTTTGAGCCTTAGGAATGGGCTTAATCTCTCTGAATATCTCAGTGTTCCCAGCTGTAAAACGGAAATAATAAATTTCCTGTGGTGATTGTGAGAATTAAATAAGAAAAATAACCCTAGTACCTAGCATGAAGTAGGTGCTTAAAACATCTATAAAAGTTGCAAAGCACTTCCATTTCCATTCTCTAATTGGCTGGCGCTTTTTAGGAAAGGGATACATAATAAATCTCATTCTCCAGGTGAAACTGCAGCTCAAAGAAGTGTGGTGACTTGTGAAAAATCACAAATCAACTGCATGTTAGACTGGGGTCTGTCAAACATCTAAATCCAAAGCTCTTTTTGTCTCCTCACAACTATGAAATATATCGCTTTCTGAACCCTTTAAAGAAATTATGGGAATGAAAATGAACTTGGCACATATCTATTTCCTTGAGACATGACACCCGAGGAAAGTGAGAAGGGAGAAATGCTGACTTTCAACTTTTTATTTACTTCCTTTTCTTGCTATTTCCTGAGAGGGACCTGGTTTGGAAACCAGGTTTGTTACATGCGTCTTTCCTTCATATTCTGCTTTGCTGTTTTCTAACTGTGGTGTTGTTTATGAAGACAGTGTCTAGTATGTTCTCTGGAAAGTTAACACCCCAGAAAACAAAGCCTTCTTTAGTGGTGAACACTCAGCCTGGGGAACAGAGAAGAGACTCTCCCTGAGTCAAGAGCTCAAAACTGGGCCATGTAGAAAATGTGCAGGAAAGACCAGGTTTCTCTCTCTCTTTTGCTCTCTCACTCTTTCACTCTTGCTCTCTGCAGGCTTATAGAATTACAGTACAGGAGACCAAGGGGATGTGACCTGCCCCAGGTCAAAGAGCTGGAAAGTGGGGACACACTCCTTAATAAGATAGAAAAAGCACAGAGCCTTAATTTGAAAAGATACATGCACCCCAGTGTTCATAGCAGGATTATTTATAATAGCCAAGATATGGAAGCAGCCTAAGTATCTATCAATAGAAAAATGGATAAAGATGGGAGATACACACACACACACACACACACACACACACACACACACACACACACACACACACACAATGGAATAGTACTCAGCCGTAAAAAAGAATGAACTCTTGCCATTTGCAGCAACATGGCTGAGTACTATTCCAGTGTACGTGTGTGTGTGTGTGTGTGTGTGTGTGTGTGTGTGTGTGTGTGTATCTCCCATCTTTATCCAAGGAAAAAGGAGGGTACTATACCAAGTGTAATGTCAGACAGAGAGAGACAAATACTGTATTATATCACTTGTATGTGAACACTAAAAAGTAAAACAAACTACTGAATATAACAAAAAAGAAAGAGACTTGTAGATGTAGAGAACAAATTAGGGGAGATGGAAGGAGGGAGGGGCAGGGTAGGAGTAGAAGATTAAGAGGTACAAACTACTTTGTATAAAATAGGTAAGCTACAAGGATACACAACACAGGGAATATAGCCAATATTTTATAATAACTGTACATGGAATATAACCTTTAAAATTGTGAATCACCATGTTATACACCTGAAACCTATATAATATTGTACATCACCTATCCCTCAGTTTTAAAAAGGGACATCAAAAATAATAATAGTAGATTTGGCTACATAAAGATTTCTTTAAAAGTGAAGGTCACAAAATTAACAGAAAGGAGAAGATATTTGTAATATCTAAACCTGACAAAGGATTAGTATTTGGCTTATACAAGAAATATTTGTAACCCAAGAAGAATCAGTTTCAGAGAGGGAGACTCTTGAATGGTTGACAAGTGTATGACGAGATGCTCTGCCTCACCAGTGATTGAGACAAATGCAAATTACAACAGCAAGATTCCATTTTATAGCCATCAATTAAAAATGTTAGAAAGTTGGGTAATGCTCAGTGTTGGCAAACTTGTGCACCATGTTAAACTGGCACCACTGTCTGGAGAGCAGTCTGGTAGGTTTTAGGGACGTTGGGAATATGGCTGCTAAGATCATGTTTTCTCATGTCCCTTTGACCTTCTGCCCGTCGTTTAGGGAGTGCGATCCTGTTGGAGTGTCATAGTAGGAGGTGGTAGGGCATCATGTAGAAGGCCCTAGAGGCTCTCAGACCCAGATTAGAATCCCAGCTTTGCCCATGTCTAATTATAAAGTGCTAAGCACAGGGTCAGGCACATGGTAAATGCCTGATATGTTTCTTGTTAAAAATTGCTCACGACCATCATTCCCCCATTTTAAAAAGAGGAAGCTGAAGGCAAGGAGCTTTCCAAGTGCTGACATGTTGGGAGCAGAATGCAGTTTCCTAGTCTACATCTCTCCTTTGTGTCCCCCACCTCCCTTCCCTGCCTTAGGCGTTGTGGTGCTACATGTTAGGGGTGCTGAAGTGAGAAGGATTGAATTTTAGCCCCTATGACTTTCCTTCTGGGTTGTTCCTTGAGGACATCCAAAGTGACACGAAGTCAAAATGACCCCCTTGGAGACTCACAACCAGTATGGGACAATGTCCAGAGAAGAACATGCAAGCCACAGGGAAGCTTGCCAAGAGAGATGGCAAAGAAGACAACATGAGGCATTAGGTACCCACTTTTAACAAAGGAAATGAAAACAATGGGAGATGCTGGAAAATCAACAGTCCACTTAACCTAAAAGCTGTGATGTAGTGGAAAAGGCCAGTTGGCCCCTTAAATCAGAATGATAACCCAAACTTTGTCACTTTCCCTGTGCTACCTTGGACAAACCATTCAACCTCGCTAAGACTCTGGTTTTCTCTTCCATAAAATGGGCATAACAATGCCTCAGAATTATGAGATAATTAAATGAAGTAATTTATGCAAAGGGCATTGCACTCTCAATTATACTGAATAGATATTCAGGGCAGTACGCTGTTGGAGCTGTGTGCCTGTGCCTTCCCCTGCAGAGGGGATCTGTAGCTCCCCTAGATTTCCTAAAAGTTGCCTAACTCCCCCCAAATAAGTTTATTTTTTAGAGACATAAGGGTTTTATTTTGTTTCTGTTATAAGATTAAATCTAATATTTAAAAAAAATCAGACCATAAATAAAAAGAAAATTGAAAAGGAAAGCAATAGTAAACAATAGAAACCAAATGTAGTATTTTTAAAAAATCATTTTGTTGTTTTGTTGTTGTTGGATTTTTTTTTTAATGAACTGAGTCATCTTCTGGCTGAACTTCTCAAAATGAAAATATGAGAGGGAGAAAAATAGAACCCAAAGCAATAACAAAACAGAGAGCAAAGTGATACAAAAAACTTTTTTTTTCTTTAATAAAAGGAATACATGTTCATGGTAAAAAAAAAAAAATTCAAACAGTACAGAAGGATTAAGGTGAGAAATAGGTCCCTTTCACCTCTGCATTACCTCTCATCCCTGGTCCTATTAGCCAGAGGTTGCCACTCTTGACAGTAAGAAACTTTTTGTTTGTTGTTTTCACATTGCAAGTGAAGTATCCATCTTTTGAAGGAGAAGAAGAAATTTAGAAAATTCCCAGAGGCATCCAATTTGCTAAAAGAGCATGAACTTTGTATAAAAGAATTAACTGCTTTCCAAGATCCTGACAAAATAAAGATATCAATCAAACTCCCCAAAGGAAGTCCAGATGGCCATGCAATTGAACTTTATCATGCTTATCGGCCTGGCAGTCTCCATGTCCTTGAAATACCCAGGAAAACCACTCAACAGAAAGCAACATCTGATACATAAAGTGACTTCTTTACCAAACCAACCTAAAACTGGAAAAAATCCTATAAAATTGTTCCCTGGCACAGGATTCCTAATGGACATGGAAGCAAACTTCCTTCCAGACCCATCCTTTAAACGTAGACATGGATCTATCTGAAGTCAGGGGCTCTTAGGGTCACACACTTGTGCAGGGTCATGTAATATCAGAAAAAGGCAGTATCATTAGTCATATAAAGTGGATCATCTCAAAGCATTTGACAACATACTGTGTATTTTCAAATTTTAGAAGCACTTGAAAATAGAACAATTGAACATGCTGGATTTTATTAAAATCACCTATGAAGATTGAGTGGCTGGAATATTAAGAAGTGGGCAAAGAGTAACTAAAATATCACTTCAGTTGGATGCCACTTTTTCTTTGTCCTTTGGGGTTTTTTTTTGGTATATATATATATTTTTTTATTGAAGTATAGTCAGTTTACAATGTTGTGCTGTTCTGGTGTACAGCATAATGCTTCAGTCATACATGAACAAATACATTCATTTTCATATTCTTTTTCACCATAAGTTACTACAAGATATTGAATATAATTCCATGTGCAATACAGTATGAACTTGTTATTTATCTATTTTATTTATGCTAGTTAGTATCTGCAAATCTCAAACTCCCAATTTATCCCTTCCCACCCTTTGCCCCACCCCATAACCATATGTTTGTTTTGTATGTCTGTTAGCCTGTTTCTGTTTTGTAAATAAGTTTGTTTGTCTTTTTTTAGATTCCACATGTAAGTGATATCATATGGTATTTTTATTTCTCATTCTGGTTTCCTTATTTAGAATGACAATCTCCAGGTCCATCCATGTTGCTGCAAATGACATTATTTTATTTTTTATGGCTGAGTAGTATTCCTTTGTATAAATATACCACAACTTCTTTATCCTGTCCTTTATTTTTTTAATATAATATAGAGCCGGGTTGGTGGGGCAAAGGGAATAACAGATTTCATTAGCAAAAAACAAACAAACAAACAAACAAAAAGACTCACTGTTGTTATTCAAAGAGGCTTGAAACAAGATTGGCAGGATAGGATGTATTGCTTCTGATCATAGTGTGTTCCTGAAAACCAGGCCATAAACCAGATCCGTGAAAAGCAAATCATATTTTACCCAATAGGGAGGATGTTGTCATTGAAGTTGCTTTGCTAATCAAGAATTCAGCCCTAAATGAACCCTGTGTGACTTTTCCAACCCCAAGCTATACCAGCCACAGGGAAGCAAGACCTCCAGCCCTCCTCCCAGACCTCCAGCCCTCCTCCCCTTCTTGCAAGAAGCCTCATGAAGAACCATGATGAGAGGGCTTCTCCATGCCATCTCCTCTCCCCACTATAGAAACACATGCAGAAGGTGTCCCGGTAATAGTGAATAATGCACATTTATTCATTCAACAAACATACACGTGTGCTTTGTGCGTGCTTATGGTCTCACATATGGAGAAGGACCCAAGGATATAGACCACTAACTATAGAATGCAGTGTGATGCCAAAGAGTCTTTCTAGAATATGCTGAGATTAAAAAATGAAATATTGTATTTCATCAAATCTATGACACCATTATTTTGTGTATCACCAAGAAAGAAAAAAAATATTGCCAATTATAAAATGCCATCAGTGGCAAGGTGCATCCTGATTCCAGAGATGAGTAAAAATGTGTGTCTTAGAATGGGTGAATGTGGTAATTAACTTTTAAAGAAGTGATAAGTGATATCTCTCAGCATGAGCCAAGCCTTGCTATGGAAGCTGAGAGAAGGTAGCAGTTATTTCTGCTGGAGTGACTGGAGGAGATATCATAGGGAGGTGACATTTGATCTGGGTCTTGAAGGATGTTGCGAATAGGAGACAGTGGGAAGAATATTCCAGGTTGGAGGAATAGGATGAGCAAACATATAGAAACAGAAAAGAGCAGGCATGTTTATGGACCAACTAATATATTTTAAGTGTTAGAAGATAGAAGGTGTGGAGAAGGAGAGCTGGTTACTGAAGGAGGAAACATTGAAACCAGACTGTAAATAGCCTATAATCCCAGTCTTGAGGGTTTGTACCCACAGAGAGCCATAGAATGTTTTGAGCTGAGAGAGACATGATTAGAGCCAAGCTCTGGAAAGGTTAGTCTGACAGGGCAGATGAAGGTTAGGTTGGAGAAGGGTAAGACTAGGGGCAGGGACACAAGTTAGAAAATTGCAACCAGCCAGGTAAGGGGTGGGTAGAGAGAAAACTAAGGGGCTGCACACAGATACATGAGAGGAAGTCAGATTATAAAAGGCTGAGGCAACCGTACGGCCATGAGAATAAAAGGTCTACAACCACACCCAGCAGTGTGGGTGAATCTCACAAACATAACTCCGAGTGAAAGAAGCCAGAGACAAAGGAGGACAGGTGGTGATTCCATTTATATCAAGACCAAGAAAAGGCAAAAACCAATCAATATTGTTAGCGGTCAGGATGGTGGTTATTCCGAGGGAGGTTAGTGACTGGCAGGAGACATGATGGGATTTTCTGGGTGCTAGTAAGATACTGGCTCTTGGTGCTGTCTTTATGGGTGTGTTCACTTTATGAAAATTAATTGAGCTGTGCACTTAAGATTCATGCATTTTTCTGTATGTATGTTATGGTTCAATACAGTTAACCCCCCCCCACCATAAATTGGGGCCATAGAGAAAAACATGGAAGTAGGGGTCCAGAATGGAGGAACCTGCTGGAGCATGCAGGCACTCAATCCCAGAATGAGCTGAGGCTTTGGAATAATGTCGCAGACCACCCTAGGAGCTTTGTAGGGTGAACTTGGAGCAAGCATGGGTGGAGGATAAAGAGAACGCAAAACTTTCTCACCTCCAGGCTTGTGACAGAGAGACAATAGACTTTTGGTGGAGAATGAGCAGCAAACAGAAATAGCAGAGCGAGCATAGGTAAGAGGAAAATGATGGATGAGGTGAATCAGAGAGGGCACCTAGGTTCTTTCAATAAGCCCACGTCTCCAGGTCCAGATGAAACAGTGGGTGGGATACAGAGAGAGCATCTAAGGATCTCTGGGGGATGAAAGAAAGGAAGGCTTACATGGTGGGGGATGCAGCAGAGTTTCGATATTCTGAGAGACTAAAAAGGTGACCTCATCATAAGGGGTTTTGAGCGTTGACCCTTGGCAGAATTTGAGAAGGACTGATTATGCAAATAATCTGTGATCACATAGAGAAGAGGAAGTGATCTCTAAGAATGGATGTGGGTTCACCAAAAACCAGCCCAGCCATAATCACCTGTATTTGTAGAGTTACTAATCTAACAGGCCAGAGAAATAAGAAGACAGTATGCATCAGGGTTTCAGAAAAAACTTTAGCAGTGTTCTCACGACATTTTGAAGTGTGCGATGGAGAAACATGGACTGCAGAATTTGGAAGCTGGGGGATTTTCAGTGGGTTTGGTCACAGGGCCAGACAGGGAAGATGATCCCCAGTGTGGGCAGTCACAAAGCTCTGTCTTCGTTATTCTCCTATTTAATGTTTCGACCCATGCTTCAGGTTAAGGAAGAAAATCAGATTGTCCAATAAAAATGGCATTAACTGAGAGAGGTGGTGAATATGAAGAGGAACAGTTCCAAGATGCAGGATGCCCTCAATAGGCTGGAACATTGGGACATAATTATGAACGGAATGTTTTAAGCCTGTACGTAGGTCCCTGAATTAAACTGCTAATAAACAGATCAGAGAGATCTGGCTTGCTGTTCATTTGAAACAGCACGGCAAGTCTATAGAAATCAAACCTAGGGCTCTTGGAGAACCACAAGCTTCCTATGATCCAAAGGAGTGATGTGGCTGTTAGCAAAGTTCAGGTAACTCTGGACTGTGAGGACACCAGGGACAGCAGTCTAGAGTGTTGAGCACAAAGAGATGGCCCTGCTATTCTATATCCTTCTCAGCCCATGAGGAGGGTTGGTCGTCAGTTCTGGGTATCACCTTTGAAGAGAGCTGTGGATAGACTCTAGACTGGTGGCCAGGGAACATTGCAGAATCTGGGTACACATCTCCTGAGGAAGAGAAGGCTTGATTTGGATTGGAGTAATGAGGTACCCGTGAGCTGTCGTTTGTCAGGGGCCACCATAGGTGAGGGGGAGCACCATAGACTCCAGCAACAAACTGAGTTCCACAGTGGATGCTGTCAAAAGGCTTAGGTGGAGCCTAAGAAACAGCATGCAAATACCCCATTAATCAAATAATGGAGTGGGAACCTCAGGAGGCACTGATCTTGCCATCTCCAGCAGTATGATTTTCATTATTATTATTAGTTGCTTTCCTAATAAGTGCCTAGTACTGTGCATCATCTTACTTAATAAGAGAGTTCATTATATGTGAAATTCTTTGAAGAGTCCCTGGCACATGTGAGTGCTCAATACATACTAGCTTTTGTTATTATTTAATCCTCACAATAATCTTGTTGTTGTGAAAGAGCAATTATTTATTGCCACTTCACAGATGAGGAAACTGAAACTCAGGAGGGTAAGTGACTTTCCTAAAATGGTACCACTAATAATTGATAAGCCAGAATTTGAACCCAGGACCACCTGACTCCAAAACTCACCATTGTCCTTAAGGTTTGGTGAGTGTTTGGACCAGACACTTGATAGGACACTTTCTCTTCTAAGGCTCTGTTCCTAAACTGTGCCTCTTGTCTGTCTATAATCCCCTTTGTAAAGGATCTTACTGTTTTTGAAACCTCTAAATGGGAGGTGGTATCCTTCTGGAGACCACTCAGTTATGAGCTAAATTTCCTGCCTATGCACGCTTAAGACCTGTCCAGCCGACATGGAGCAAGATGACTCCCCTATCCTTCTGCTGTTCTCAAACCAAACGAGAAGCATGGGTGGAATGAGAGGCTCCAGGTTCTGCTGGTGCACCCCAGACTTGGCACGACTCCTGAAGGATTTAGTCACAGACTGTCTCCTGGCCAGATGCTGTCCCCTGGTAACCCCAAAGGAGAGCCAGCTTCATCTCTACTTTGGTGGGGGACCTTGGCCAAGTCATCTTACCTCTTTCTTGTTTTGACCCTCAGCAGCATTCTTTACTTCTTTAAGACTATTTCCTCCTCAGGCAAATAAGGGCATCTTCAAGGAGAGGCATGTGGAATAGAGGTGATGGCAGGAGTTTGGGGTCAGACAGATTGAGTTTGGGCCCCATTGCTGCCTCTGCTGGGTATCATTAGACATGCGATTTAATCCATCCTGGACCTCAGTCTCATAATTTGCAAAACTGGGATCCTAACACCTATTTTTCAGGCAGTCATGAAGATTAAGATGATGCATACCAAGGTGTCTGGCACAGAGTAGGTAGGTGTTTAATAAATGGTAGCTATTATTATTACTCCAGCTGTGTCACCAGACCACATTTGATTCTTGAAACCCAATTTTACGGTTTAAAAAACATGCCTTGTGAAAAAAGAAAAGCAACTTAGATTCATGCAGCTAATCTTTTTTGGAGCCATCATTCATAACTTATCCATTAAAAAATGGAAATGAAAACAAACAATGTACTTAAAAAAACAGCTACTTGGTTGAAAGAAACATTTCAGTGCACACATGAATAAGAAATATACGGGAGATGTTTGTAAAGATGGCTTATAATTTTTTTAAAAGAAAAACATAAAAGAAGACCTCCCTGTTGTTGAGAGTTAGAATAGAGATAGGTGTGGATGACAGGTCAGACTGGGAACAGGGTCTTGGAAACTGGACTCAGTTCCTAGGAGGAGGCAGCTGGGGGAGGGCAGATCTGAGCAGCTGGCACCAGAGTGGCAAAGGGTGTCCAGCCCAATGTGGAAGGAGAACAGGCAGCAGGGTGAGGCCTGATTAGCCTCCCATTGTCATGATCCTGCTTAAAGGGATGGAGTGTCCTGCTGACGGGCAACCAATGGACCGTGCATGGTCCCCCAGAGTCCCCAGAAGGGGAACAGGTATCATCTTTCAACACAGCCCAAACTCTAAACTAGGGTTTGGACACTAGCTTCTGGTTCTTGTGTGTAGGGAGAAAGGACTGCTAAGGAGGCAGAGTTTGGGAAGGAAGGTGAGGATTTAAGCCATACAGACCTGGACTGACATTCATGTTTTATCACTTTCTAGGGGTGTGACCCTGAGCACATTGCTTTCTAAAGTCTCTACTACGTTTCTTGCAAGTTGTTTACCATAGTCCTGAGATTTGGCATCTGCCAGTGCATTTTATTCCCATTAATAATAAAAAGAATGAGTATTAACCCAGCCACTTCTCACCACTTCCTCTGCTTGTAGCCTGGTTCTTGCTACCATAAGTGGCTGATTGTCTAACCAGTCTCTCTGCTTCCTCCCTTCCTCCTACCAACGACTTTTCACTTGGCAGCCAGAGAGATCCTGTTAAAATAGATCAGATCATGTCACTGCTGCACTCAATACCCTGTAGTTATTCCCTACTCTGTCATGTGCAAGCCAGAGTCCTGTCAGTGCCCAGGTTCTACCTGGTCCTGCCTGCCTTTGACCTTGGGTACTACTGCTTTCCCCTGTTCATTCGATTCCAGCCACACTGACTTCCTGATGGTTCCTTGAACATGCCAGGCACACTTCTGTCTCGCAGCCTCTGCCCTTGCAGTTCCTCCACCTGGAACACTATTTGCGTCTCTTGCTTACTTACCTCCTTTAGCTCTTTACTGAAAAGTCGTCTCAGTGTGTCCTTCTGTGACCTCCCAATTTCAAATTGTAGCCGTGCCCTATCAGTCTCAATCCTCTTTCCTGCTGTATTGTTATCCATAGCACTTTTCATGAACTGACATACTAAAATATCTTCCTCTTTCTGTTTATTGTCTCTCTTTCTCCATTAGAATGTCAGTTTTATGAGGGCAGGGATTTTAGTTTGACTTGTTCATTTCTGTATCCTCAGCTCCTAGGATGCTGCTCAGCACACAGTAGACGATGCAAAACATTGATTGAAGGAGTGAATTATTATCAAGTAAGAGGCTAAATTCCAGCTTTAGAAGAACATGGACCCAAGGCTGGTGACCGAGGCAGGAACTCAGACCTGAGGAAGCACGCTGGGGATCCAGTCACCCAAACTGGAATTCAGGCCAAGTTAGAATCTGGGAACCAGAGGAATGCTCAGACACTAGAAATGGGGCATGAGATCACAGCTTGGCCTGGAGCCAGGCTGATGGAGAGTGAGATTGGTGCTCCTCAGGTCAGGACTAGTCCCAGGCCACGTGTCTATGGGCCAGGTCACTCCATAAGTGAAGACAGAGAGGCTTACAAGTAGTTGCCAGGCAGGGCCTTCAACCACTTAGTAAATATCAAGCAAAGTTATGCCAGCTTTCAACTTATTCCCAGATGTAAGTGTCAGTGGATACTCCATATTGGCACGGCATACAAGGAAAACACAAATGACTAAGGGAAAAAAGGGGAAAAAAGAGTGAAAATTTTCATTCAGAAACCTGAGCTGAGAAGTTGAGGAATGGCAGATGCTGGAAACCTATGACTAGGGGATATCTGTGATGTCAAGATACCAGTTAAGAGAGCATCTGGGGATTAAACTGTCCTCTGGACCTTTTTTTTTTTTTGGTGGACATGCTCAAGTGAGCTCTGCCCATACAAACCCTCCAGCTTAGACAGGAGCAAATGCTAAGTGGAGCCTGAGAGATGGTGTCTGCAGAAGCCTAGAAAGAGTTGGACAGAGAGAATTTGGCCTGGTTTCCCCAGAGCTGTCCAGGGTGCTCTCCAGGAGTTGGTACCAGCCTCTCCTCTCCATCTTCGTGCTTCCTGATAATAACCAACCTGGCCTATGATTCAGGGCTGCCTCTGAGTCACCCCAGAAGAGCAAGTCTGTGGGTGACATGTGGTCCAACTCCTTCACCACATGCCCAAGGGAACCAAGGTTCAGAACAATCCGAAGTCAGGGCAGTCCCCCTCCCATAGGAGAACCTTTTCTCCATCCTGACTTCCACTGCACTGTGTATAGAGCTCTTAATGGCTCTGGGTTCCAGTCCTCCCTTAATAGTTCTATGTACTTTGACAAGTTATAGACCCTCTCTGAGCCTCAGAGTATTCATCTGTAAAGTGAGAAAGGTAAACACAGTATTTAGTTCCTAGGGCTGTTGTGAGGATTCCACAATAAGGCATGTAAGCAAGTGTTCAGTGAAGGTTAAACTCTCAACCTTGTTACAAGGTCGTCCATATTGCCCACAATGGTTGTTTCAGGCTCAAGGAGGTTTTCAGATTTGATGTCCTATAGTGTCCTCCTCATTAATCACCTCTTAGGATTTTATATTTTAACGACCACGATTCCTATTCTTCAAGCTTGGAGAGGTACATGGGGCCCCAGGCTCTAGGTCAGATTACAGGACTGCTTTGCTTAATTAAGGTTAGCCAGTGCAGCCAGAGAGCCAGTGCAACCCGGCAGAGAGAAGGCCAAGCCAAGAGGAGCATGGATCTGCTCTGGCCTAAGGACAGTGCTCCGACCCAGAGAAGGGGGAGCCCGGGGAAGAATTCTAGGGCGGAGCCCTCTTTGGGAATGGGGCCAAGGGGCGGCCAAATGCCTGGAGGGGGCGGTAGCACACGCAAGGTGAAGACCCTAATCTCTTGGGGTTGGCAAAGGGCGGCTCAGTCTGGTGGGAAGGGAGGGGGACTTAACAGGAAAGACTCTAAGGGCCGGACACCTTAGCACCAAGGGGCGTTCAAGCGCCTGCGGCATCTTCGGCCGCCCCTTCGGGCTCACAGCGCACCCCCGTCACCCCGGCACCCGCGCAGGCCAGGAAAGCGTGGGCTGCAGGTGCCTCTAGGACGCCTCGGTGGCGCGCTCACAGTCCAGACCTTCCCAGCCAGACCTCTGAGAAGCAGTCCCAAATCACAGTGCAGGTGCTACAGGAGGAGCTCGGCGAAGCGGCGGCGGCCACTACCTGTGCCAGCACACCGCCCTCATTTCCCCAGCTCCTGTCCCAGGGCGCTCTGGTCCCCGGAGGTCGCGGGCAGCGGGCAGCCGGCGCTGCGGAGCGCCGGGGGCGCATGTGTGCGTGTGCTGGGAAGGCAGCCCTCCCCGCGGCCGCCGCAGCGCCAGCGCCTCCCCTCCCCCGGCGCGCACGGCCCGTCCCTGTCCCCGGAGGCGGCCCAAGCCGCCGCCGAGCAGACTCGCCTTCGCCTCCCGCGTTTCCTGCCGCCCGCCCTCCCCCAGCCGGGCTCCAGGGGCTGCCGCCGAGCGGTTCTCGGCGGGAGAGCGGCTCAGCGCGCACGGGGGCGGGCGGAGGCGGCCCGGTTCGGGGCGGCCGCGCCGGAGAGAGGCGCGCGCGGAGACGCCGGCCCCCCTCTCCGCATTTGCTCGCTGGCTCCCCGCCTCCCGCACCCCGCTCGCTCCCACCCCTTCCCGGCGTGATTGATCCGTCACGGGCGCCGCCGCCGCTGCCGCCGCCGCGGCCGTTCTGAGCCGAGCCGGAGCCCGAGCCCGAGCCGGAGCCGGGGACAGGGGACGGCGCCATTGCGCGGGCGCCGCGGGGAGAGCTTGGCGCGGGGCGGCGGGCCGGGCCAGGCCATGCGGGCCGAGTGAGCCGGCGCCCGCAGCCCGCGGCGCGGCATGGCTTCCCCGCCGAGCTCTGGGCAGCCCGGGCCGCCGCCACCGCCGCCACCGCCACCCGCGCGCCTTTTGCTTCTGCTGCTGCTGCCGCTACTGCTGCCGCTCGCGCCCGGGGCCTGGGGCTGGGCGCGGGGCGTCCCCCGGCCGCCGCCCAGTAGCCCGCCGCTCTCCATCATGGGCCTCATGCCGCTAACCAAGGAGGTGGCCAAGGGCAGCATCGGGCGCGGCGTGCTCCCCGCCGTGGAACTGGCCATCGAGCAGATCCGTAATGAGTCGCTTCTGCGCCCCTACTTCCTCGACCTGCGGCTCTACGACACCGAGGTGAGTGTCCGGCCGCCCGCGCCGTCGGGGCTGTGGGGGCGATGGGGGAGGGCGTGTTGGAGAGAGGCAAGCTTCAGTCCTTGGGCAGAGCCCTGATTGACCCGCCCATGCCTACCGAGGGCACCGCGGGCTGGGGCTCAGTGCTCACCCCCTGGGTCCCGCCGGGTTTGGCTGACACAGCTGGTACCAAGATTTGCTGAGCATCTTCCTCCTCTGGGATTTTGTTTGTGTGTATGCTTGTGGGATGTGGAATAGAAGGCTAAGGTCCCTTTTAACCAGAGAAAGAGTGGAGATGGTGGGGACTGGACCCCCTCAAAAGGCCTTCAGCGGTCACCCCTGCCAGGTCCCGCTGGTGGGGCTGTAGAGTGGGAGGAACAGGCGCACTGATTATAAACGGGGCCACCCGAGGATAGAGAGGCCACGGGCCTGCTTGCGGGCCCCAGAAAAGCCTAGCTGTGCTTTGAGGTCCGGAGGGCTCGGGGAGCACAGGGGCCAGAGCGCGCAGCAGGGATGGGCGCCTGATGCGCGCTAAGCAGCTCGGAGCCCGCACGGCGCGGGCCGGTGTGGGGCCGCCGACTCTCTAGCGCTGCTGCCTGCGTGTGCCCGGCGGTTCCTGTGGCCCGAGCGGTTTTCTGAGGGTTAGTTGCTCAGAGAGGTGTCTCCCCGTACATGCCGGGGTGCCCGGCCGCGCCGCTGCTGGTGGCCAGGCAGTTGCGGGCGCAGTTTCCCCGGGCGCAGACTTGAAGCACGGACTTAGAGCGCAGAAGCCGGCTTGCCCTCCCTGCCTCCTTCTCTGAGGGGAGCAGAAGAGCCAAGAGCTTTCCATCCCAAACTCCCTCCTCACACCCTCAACTTGGGTTCCGGCTGAAGCCCTAGCGCAGATCGTCACCGTCCGCCTGAGGGCTGGGGTGCGCCGTGGGGCCTTGGAGGAGCGATCGGCCGCCGCGCAAGGTCGGGTTTGCGAGTTTTTCTGGACTCAGGGAGCCCCTACGCTCCGGCCGCAGCGTTTAAGATGCGGCCTGAAGGGGGCAGTGATTTCCTGTGCAGTACGCTCGATTGGCGCCTCTTCCACCGCGCCAAGCCCCGACAAGGCGCTGCGCTTGACCCGGCTTCCAGGGGCTCCCCGGGCGCTTCTGCTTGAGCCCCGGTGCAAACCCCTTTCGGAGAGGACGGTCGCTCTGCCGCGCTAATCCTGCAGCCTAGGATCGGCTTCCTTCTCTGTTTGACCCCCCCCCCCTTTTTCTCTTTTTGGTCCCGGGAGAAAGCGCAGAAATCTGGATTGCATTTTATTCCCCGCCTCCCCCTTTCACTGATGAACCAGCCTGCTCTGCGCTGTAAATAAAAGGTGAAGGAACGGGTGGCAGTTGGTGGCGGTGCGCGCAGGCTGCTGCAAGCGGAGAGGCTTCCTCTGCCCCAGGAGGATGTGAGCTGGGGAGCTATGCAGAGTCAACCCATGCGGAATCATTTCTGAATGACATTCCTATCTTTCCCAGAACATTTCAAGTTCTCCGGGGTACTTGTCGGCACGCATAAACGGAGAGGGCAATGCAGTTATACTGAGCCACGTCTTCTCGTACTGTTTCTGTTGCTCCACATATATATTTTTGGAAAGGACATGGGAGAGCCAGTTCTTTGGATACAAAACCATTTATGGACAGGGTAGCCCTGCTTGCATCATCACCAAATATTGTCAGATGCATAAGGTTTTCACTGTCAGCTTATTCCCTTCAGAAAGCTTTCCTGAGAGAGATTTCACATTAGCTTGTTTGTGGCATCAAAGGGAACGGTGCTCAATTTCAGCGTGTGGGTTGATGCTGCTTTATTTTATTTTTCAAGTGTATCTTGATGACTTTCTGAGTGAGAGGGGGCCCAAAGTCAAGAGGAGGAGGCAGTCAGAAGGCACTTCAGCTCATGAGGAAGGAGGGCAGAGGGTAATCTCAGCCTCATGAAAACAGGGAAGCATATCTAGCCATTTGAAGGGTCACAGAGCATGGGCTTTGGGGTGAGTCTGACCTGAGTTCTAGTCAGAAACCTGTTGTCTCCCCCCTGGGTGACCTTGAGCAAGGTATTTAATCTCACTAAGCCTAGATTTCCACTTCTGAAGAAATAGGACCATGATATGCTGCAGGACGGTATTGTGACGCTTAAGGGAGATAACAGGCCGGAGTGGAAACTGCCTTGAGCTGTTAGGTGCAGCAGCCAGTGCTCTGTCTGGCATGCTGTAAGCACTAAATAAATGTTTCCTGCCTTCCTCCCTTCATTCTCCTCTGGCGTGGATTCACAAGTAAGACATTGTGACTTTAGATATGATAAAATGGTCACAACTAAAATAATAATCCTGCTTACTTGTTTTTCTCACTTTTGAAATCTCATGAAGAGTCAGTGAAGTTATCACCAGAAAAAAAGAATCCTGATATTCAATCAAATAAACATGTTATCTTCTGCCATGAGGTGTCATGGTTGGGAGAATACCTGGGTGATATAATAATTTTTTCAAGTGACTCATCTTTAGAGTAGAGGTCCTTTCTCTCCAAGCCAAAGTAAAGGAAGGATCAGTCTGGGTAATTGCAGCAAAATCCACAGTGATCTGAAGCATGTTTGGGGCCTGTGTTAGAGTGTCTGTGCTGTTTTATTCAGGTAGGATGTCTTTATGAATTGTGTGTCCTCCCTAGTCACTTGCTGGCTGCATCACTTGTCTGTAGACCTGAACACAGGATGCACATGGTGAACGCATTTTGGCTGCCTTTGCTAACATTTGCTGTCAGTCAATGGCCAGAGACTGTGGGCAGCCAAGATGGACCTGTGTCCACACAGCCTTCAAAGAGGTGGAGATTTATGGGTTAATCTGATCATTGGGACCAACCTGTCTCTATCAAGGTGCCTCCCGAACACACTTATCCAGGTTGCCTTTCTTCTGTAATTACAATAGGGACAGAACATTCAAAGCCCCACTCAGTCCCATGTGTTTGTAAAAATTAAACATTCCATCAGAGCATCTGCTAAGCAAGACCTCTCTTCTCTGAATCACTTAAGCTAATACTTCTTTATGTAGTCCAGGGAAGGTTTGAGTATATAAAAACATAAACAAGACAACTGAAAATAGAGATAAAAGGAAGCATCAGAAACTGCATAGAAGTATTGAAGTTACTGAACCCAGAACCTGGGCTAAGATGATTATTGCATTTTTGTGTATTAAATTTTAGCTCTGAGCTTCCTGGCAGTTAAGGTTAAAAGGTAAACATGGTGGATTACATTACTTACATGTTTGATTGAAAGACTCTGAGGGACAGTGTCTTTTTTAAAGAAAGTTTTCAGGTACGGAAGTGTTCTTTACGTGGCTGTTTCTCATTCTTTGGTAGCCACATTCATAAAATTAAACAATAACCAAGGAATGGATTAGAAAATAATGTTGGCTCTTCTGATTTGATTAAGGTAATGTTCATTTTAGAAAAACTGAAAATTATGGAGAAGTACAAAAACATTGCCTGTAATCCTAATAGTCCTTGAGTGGTTTTCCTAAATATCTGTTCTCTCATTCGTTGTGCTTTAGAGCAGACCCAAACAACTGTTGGATGGAAGCCAGGTTTTTCAAGGAGGTCTGAGTACAACCTCGCAGGCATTAATTGAGCACCTACTGTAATTGCTGTTGCTGCAGAAAGAAGAAAACCTAGCCTTGGGTCCAGGAGAGGAGCTGGTGCAAAGGAGAGAACAGAGCAAGCACATGTTTGTCATTTTTCAGTGCAAGATAGAAAGTGATCTATCTTGATGGTTGTACAATTCTGTAACTATACTAAAAACCATTGAACTGTAGACTTTAAAAGAATGCATGTTATGGTATGTGAATTATATCTGAATACAGCTGTTCTCAGAAATAAAGAGGTAGAAAATGAGCTCTTTTAGGATCAAGCTCACATCTTCTTTGTGATTATATCCCACTACCTGGCATGGTACCTGACCCTTAGTAGGTGTATCGCTTAGGAACCTTGTTGAAAGTAACTGAAACCCAGGTTTGGTTGATGGAGTGGGCTGTATTCAGGCAAGGCTGAATCCAGAGACTCAAATGACACTTGAAAAATGTCATCCTCTCTGTCTCTTGGCTCTGATTTCCTCTGTGTTTGGCTTTACCCTCAGGCAGGGTCTCCTAATTTGGCTGTACAGATGGCCCCTAGCAGCTGCAAGTTTATACACTCCCAAGTTTAGAAACTCCAGTAAGAAGAGTGTTTCTTTCTTGACTGTTTTGGCAAAAATCCCAAGCTTAGCTCTCATTGGCTTGAGTTGGCTCATATGTCCATCCCTGGACCAATAACATGATACTGATGGGCCTGGGACATCTTCCAGCCTTTCATGGAGGAGGATAGAGGTCAGCCCCATCCAACACATGAATACAGAGTGAAGAGGTGATTCCTCGAAGTACATCAGAGGCTATTAAAGGGGGGTGGATGCCAGGTGGGTCTGATCACAGATATCCACTTGGGAAGTGCTATATTCAAGAAAGAAACAATAAATGCCAGGGGTATTAAGAGAAAGGGAAGGAGGTAGGGTATAGCTTAATGGTAGAGTGCATGCCTAGCATGAACAAGGTCCCAGGTTCGATCCCCAGTAGCTTTACCAAAAGTAACAAATAGATAAACCTAATCACCTCCCTCCACCAAAAAAAACAAACGAAAGAGAGAGAAAGGGAAGACCATATCTAGGTCAAGAGGGGCCTCCTGGAGGAGAGGATGTCAGGATGAGTCTGGAAGGGTGAACATAATGTTGACACAGGGAGGTGCAGGCTCTGGGAGATGGAGGTTGGATCCCAGGAAAGATCCCCAAGATCAAAGGATGGAGGCCACAACATGTGAGGTGTGTCTGGGGAGCACAGACTTATGTTTCCACTGGAGTGCAGGGCTTGTAGAAGGAAAGGCAGCCTGGTGGTGGGTGTGGAAGGCCCTGAATGCCATGTTTTCAAACATGGATGTGATTAGGGCTGGTAGGAGTGTAGAGGCTGGGGATGTTAGACAGGTAAGGGTGGAGACAGAGAAGCCAGGAAGCTGTTGTAGCAGTTGAAGGGGCAGTTGAGGCCTGAACAGAGATGGAGAGGCAGTGTGAAAGGATGGGGGAGCTCTGAGGCAAGGCAGTAACTGGGTGGGAGGGTCAGCAGAGAGGGAGTCATGGTGATGGGGGTATCTGGTGGGCAAGACAGTAACTGGAGTCAGTTGCACTGCAAGGGAACAAGGAGAGAGAATCCCTGCAGGATGAGGCTGGGCACAAAACCAGATCAGTTCCCCTAGCTCCAGAGCACCTGTTGGATGAGCTTCTCAACATGTCAGGGACCTGGGTTTGTATCCCCACTGGCTACCACATACCTGCCTGGTGACCTTGGGCAAGCCAGTTTGCCCCTTTTCTTCATCTGTAAAATGGGAGTAACATACTAACTGCCTGATAGAGTGTGGGGAACAAATGAGACCATCCCCGATAAAGTAATTCAATGCTTGGTACACCGTAAGTGCTCAGTAAACATTCACTGCTATTTTGTCACCATTCTCATTATTCCTGTACCATGTGGGGGTGATTATGCTGACCTCACAGGGCTGTACTAGGAATAAATATAATGGATGTGGAACCTCAAAACATGATGTAAACGTAAAGCCGTGTTGCCTGTAATCTTGCATTCCAACAATGAATGGGATGCTGAGACAGGTGTTGAGAAAGGATGCAAGCACAAGGTCTTTATTCATGTGTATCTCCCAGTGCATCTTCCATTCTGTCATGTGTCATAGCCATATTTATCTCTTTCTCCTCTGCTGGAGTGTAGCTCCGTGAGGGCAGGGCTTAATCCGATTCCCCGTTGTTTTACCTGCAGTGGGCATGAGTGAATGTTTACTGAGCTGAACTATAAGTGAATAAATTAGAATCTACCTTCTGAATTTGCATCCCTTAGAATGAATGGTTTCTCTGGATCACTTCCCCAGGGTCTTTGCTCCATGGCCCCCACCCCCCACCACCATAGGACACAGGGTCTCCCATATATCAGGATTAAGCTGTAGCTGCCTTCTGCATGATTCCACCAGCACCGACCCCTGAGCTTCCCTAGTATGAGGGAAATGCCCTTAGCCATGCCTGCCCCTGACCAATTCCTCAGACCTAGCCAGGCACCCCTCATGGTGGTGGGTGGAATAACACACTAGAGCCTGTTTAGAACTTGGTATTGGCTGAGAGTTTTAGCTTGCTAACGTGATCTTTAAAGGGCTCTTCTTCATGTGTTTGGCCTACCCTCCTTTGGACAGAGTAACATCAACTTCTTCACGCAGAGATGTGAGATTTCAGCAGAGAAATGAACAAGCTGAAAGTGTAAGAGAGGGGTGCAAATAGAGGTGCTAAATAAATACATGTAGAGGAGATATGGCTTTTGTTAGTCAGGGTGGACTAGGCTATGCTGCATTAACAGACAAATTCTGAAATCTCTGATTGCTTAACACAGTCAAATTTATATACTACTCACCCAAATCCAGTGTGGGTCGAACCTCTTGGGAGGCTGTCCTCCAAGCGAGAACATAGGGCTCCAGGCTGCTCTTGTGTTGTCACTCTCCCATCTTGTGGCTTCAAGAAGAAGAGGGTAGGGAGGAATCCACAGGGAAGGCACACCAGATTTTTGACTATCTTTACTTGGAAGTGACACATATTACTTCTATTCATATTTCATTGGCCAACCTAACTTGAAAGGAGGCTGGGATGTGTAGAGGAGCTGCGTGAATGTCATGGACACTTATCATTTGGAGTCCTTCAGGAAGTAAATGCCAAGATGGATTTACAAGTGCCAAAGGTCTTGGGGGTAGTACCTGTGAAAGATAAAAGAGGAGGTAGGGAAACCCTCAGACCACAATGCTATTCTGACACCTGTGAAAGGAGAGGGGAAGGAAGGAGAGTTGGGAGGAAGAGTCTTAGATTGGTGCGTGGCTCTCAGAAAGTCTTGGCCAGCCCACTGAGGTGCTGCAGAGCAAAGATTGCCTATTAGAGGGGTCCCGTATTGGACACCAAAAGAGCCAGGCTCTAGAATCCCTGCCCAACTCAGTCACTGGCTGAAGGCTGCCTGGGAAGTTTGTGTCCTTTGCTTAATTAAACACTGCGGATAGATCTTGAAGCTACAGCTGAAGGCTTAGCTGACAGCACTTGTCCTGTAGGTTCTCTCTTCAAAGGAGATCTGAGTCACCCACCTAGATGGCTGCCACAGCACCACCTGTTTCTGCTCCAGCACCCTAATGCTACACATTCTGATGGAGAGGAATTTCTGCCAGGCCCTTTTCTAGGATGTGACACAGACCTCGCCTGTGAGAATCTCACTGGATAACAGGTGGTCAAGACAGAAACCATCGCACATAGTGTGACCTGACCATGGTCAGGCAGAGGATGCTGAGGAAGTTATCCCTCTTCTGGGGGCACCTGTTTGGTCCTCCTCCATGTTGTTTGGGAATGAAATGTAAGTGGCTTCCTATTGCTTACTTTTTTGTTGTTGTTATTTATTTTGGTTCTAGGAAGGTGAGAAAATTAAATGGCATAGTTTGCCCAATGAGCATCTGTGTTCATCTGCTCCTTTATTTTACTCTTTATCCTTTTTGCTTATGTAACAATGTGCAGTGAGACTGGTGAGATGCCTTCCTCTCTGTACCTTTCTAGGAATGAGTAGTTGTGCCAGGCTGAAATCATAGGAGTGTGAGCCTCATATGGGGTCAATGATCTGGGTTCTGGTGTTAGATTAGTTGCTAAGACCTCAGCGATCAGGGTGCTGGTGCTAGGTTAGTTGCTAAGTGTTTGTTTCTCTCTGTGAATTGCAGCACAGATTGAGGATCTCTGCTCCATTGTGAGCACCCCAAGGGCATGCGCTGGGTGTGTCTGACTCCCTTGTGCCGCACCCCACCCCCCTCCCCGATCTCCCAGGGACTATCTCAGGGCCAGGCACAGAGCAAAAGCTCAATAAATATTTATTGAACAAACAAATAGATCTAAAAGCCTGGAATTGAGCTCTCTGCTTCTTAGAGGATTAATGGGTATAGTTTTAACAAATTGAGGAAGTGCTTTGTATGCCAAGCCTTGTAAGGTGAGCTTCCTGCTTGTTCTTTATTCATTCCTTGGTGCTTTGGGGGAGGGAGGGGCTGAAGTTGTGGCATGCAAAGGGGAAAGGGTACTTCTTGAATGTTCCAATAGAAGATTTTGTGAAAAGCTCACATCAGTCTCTTCTCCCCTGACAAACATACACAGCATCCTCCAAGGTACATCAAAACCTAGGAAAGAAGTACTTTCCAGTGTCTGAGAAGTACTATGGCTTTAGGAGATTAGTTTATTGCAAAAATTCTCTAACCAGCTGTTGGTGGTTGCAGGAATCAGGTTCTGATACCCTACTCCCACCTCCAGGGAGTGTGAGAACCACAGAGACTGAACTGGGCTCTGGTCCTAGTAGAAATTGTGGGAAAGAGGCCAAGTCGTCAGCCTTGCTGAGCCAGGTGATCTAGTCTCAGGTTTGAGTACAGTGAATAAAGAGGCGCCCTGGGATCCCCTGAACAATAAGACTCATGCTAGGCTCCCTGCTCCTGGGCTGAAAACTTCTGCTCTTTATCCTTCCGTGGTTAGGACTGACTTAGGATCTGGGTAAGCTCAGCCTGGAGGTGACCATATCCCTGACCTAGTTTTGGTCTGGACCCCAAATCAGATAGCCAAGTTTATTAGAATCATGTGCAAAATAAGAGTAAATTGGTCATGAGCTGGTCTTTGAAGGTCTAAGAATTCTTGCTTGAAGAAAGGCGTGAACATTGTGACACCTTTGGGTGACTGATTTGGGCATTCTTTTGCCTATTTTCTACTTTTTCAGTCTTTTTGGAACAGTCTACATTGCTGGAAGGATGAAGTGTCATTGTCATCTAGAAAATTAGTGGTAGCTCCAAAGTACTGAGTAGATGGATTCATCTATCTTCATCAGTGCCCACATTCCACAGCTGCTGGCTAAAGCAGACCCCTTCTCCTGCCATTTGGCAAGAACATCATCAGTCACCGTTCAGAGAAAATGTAGCCAAAGAAGGACTTTGGAGTGATGCATTATGGCTGTTCTCATGGCGCAGGGTCAGGAGGTGGCAGAGAGAAAATGATATTTTCAAACTCTACTCATGATCCACTTGACTTTGTTCAGAGGGAACTGATTTTGAAAGCAGCAGCCATCCTTATAATAATCACTATATTATCCAAATCGCTTTGTTTCTAGAACTCCCCATTCACTGAAGCTTTACTGAGAATGCCCAGAATTGTTTCAGGGATTTAACTGGCAGACTGGGACCTGGAAGCCCACTGCAGGGCATATGAGCAGAGCCCATACTAATGCTCCCACCCAGCCTGTCTCAGAGCACCTTGGCTCGCCTGTCACTCCATGGAGTATCCCCTCAGGGCCCCAACCGACCCTTTTGACCTCCTTGCTGAACTCTGAATTCTAGAAACATTAGGAAGACTTTGGAGAGCTTCTAACCTTATTGAAAAAAGGGAAAAGGAAATGGTAACTTTATTTGCAACTGTGTAGGTAAAGGAAAAGAGACCACGGCAACAGCAGTAACTCACCTTTATCCTGTGCTTAGCGCATGTCAGTCCTATGTCAAGCACTTATTTAATTCTCATCCCAATTTGATGTGGTAGTTGCTGTTATTGTCTGCATTTTACAGATGAGGCTTAGAGAGGTTAAGTGACTTATTTAACATCCCAGCCAACCGAATGGTGAGCTGGGATTTCAATCTGAATGGTATGGCTTTGATCTCTGCTGCTTGAGCACTAAAGTGAAACAGCATCTTCATATGGGAGTTGTCTTCCTTCCATAAAAGCAAGTGGCACGTTTTGTCAGTAGCTGCTGCTTCTCTTTTTTTGGTGAATTTCACCCAGCTGCTTGCCTCTCCCTCTAATTCAGCCCCACCCTCACCCATTTCCCCGTCTGCCCACTCAGTCACACACAGCCAGCTCTGTACTCTGTACTCACTTCAAGTGTATCTGTCGACACACCTGACTTACACGGATCTGCTCTCTGCTCCTCTTGCTCCTGCAGAACTCGTTACCTCTTGTAGTGTTTACTCAGGGTGTCAGTGTTTGTGTGTGTGTGTCTCTCATGTTAGCTGGGATCATGTCGAGGGCAGCTGTGATGCTTCCTGTGTGCATGTAACTTGTACTTCCTAAGCATCTGCTTGGTGCCAGGCCCAGGGTTGGTTATGGGGCATGTGGAGGTGATCCTGACACAGCAGCGCTCTCAAAGGGAGGCCGCCAGGGATCATTACTGTGTGTCATGGGAAAAGTGATGGTGCAGCCTGGGGCAGGTGCAGGGGCCATCTCCCAGATGCAGAGGACTGTTAGGACCACTGACCCAGCACTCTGGCCAAGTGCCCTCCCTGCTTGACACCCTTCAGGGACTCCCATTCTGGGAATAGGAACAGAACTTCGCCCTGTGCCCTTGGAAGCCCTGCAATCTGCCCTGCTCACACCCAGCTTCATTACTAGAGCACTCTTCCCTCTCCCTCTGGGCCCAGGCACGTGGTCTTCTCAAGTTTCTTTGGTGAATGTGCTCAGAGAGTGTGCACAGGACCTTCTCACAAGCTGTTCTCACTGTCTGGAATGCTTTTGTCATGTCTCTTCATCTTTTAGATACCAGCTCAAGTATGTTTCCTCTGTCCTTCCTCATTGGAAAAAATCTCATTTCATTTTTTTCTAAAAACCATGACTCTTTCTTTTCTGGTGCTTATCACAAGTGCAATTTTAATTTGCTGGATTATTTGATCAATGTTGGTCCTTCCCCGTTCTGCCAAAGAGCTATGGTCTAAATGTTGGCTCACCATAGCGCCCAGCAGTTTCTAACACATAGCAGGTGCTCAGTAAATATTTGCAGAATGCATGGATGAGTGCTGAAGGATCTGTGAGGCTCATCTGGTTGTTAATGATGGCTTCTGTGTGTTTTCTAATTCCCATACGAGTTAGGGAAAACAGCTGGGCACTGTGCAAAGACCATCACACGTAGAATCAGAGACCTGTGTGTGTGCTGATGCTGCTCAGTCCTTGAGCCTCAGTGTCCTTCATCTGTGAAATGGGGATGATCCTTTCTCAGAGGGTTATTTTGAAGGCTGACATGGAACATTCATGCCAAGCATTGACCACAGAGGGCCATGTTGAGTAGGCACCCACTAAATTTTGTTGTCATTTCATTATAATGTGTATGAAAATGTAAAATGCTGTCTAGTCACATAAAAACTGGTTTTTATTTCAGTAGGGGCCTGTGTGTTTGAGGCCAGTGAAAGAAGTGTGTGAGATTTGTCTGAGCTTCATTGAATGGGAGTCTAAGTGAAGTGGTTGTTTCTAAATCCCTGTGCATTTCCAGGAGGATCTGAGGTGCTCTGAGAGCTCAGTGGTGGACCTCCCCTGGGCCTGGGCCTGGTCTGTTGTCCCGGTGGAGTCCTTGCAGCTCTGTGTTGTCACTGCTGGCTGTTGTCCACTGTGTCCCCTGGCTGTGAGCTGGGCCAGCCCACAAAGACAGGCACATCATCTGGTTTGCACCTGCCATGTCCTTGCACCCAGGACAGAGCCTGCAGGCACTCAGCAATATCTGATGAGTGCCTCTGTGTCCGAGCACCTAGCATGACCCCTGGCACATTATAAGTGCTTAGCAAATGCTTTTTGCATGAGTGGTGCTAAACGTGATGTACAGCATGACAATTTTGGATCAAATCACAACTGAGCCTCTAAATGGAGCAGAGGGAGAAGATACAATCTGGCATCTGTGAGGAATGGGTTGCTTCAACTGCAGACCAGATTTGAAGGGGAGAGAGAAGTGTTCTGGAGTTCCCCTGTGAGGAGACCACGTTTCCCTTTGGGCTCCAGAGAAAAATCTTTTAGCTTAGAGGGCTGGGTGGTTCAGTGGAAAGGGCTCTACATTTGCCATGGGTGACCTGTCTCTAATACTCACTGGTGAATGACCTTGAAGTAGTTGTTTAACTTCTGTACACCTTAGTTTTATCATCTATAAAATGGGAATAATAACAATGCCTGTCCTGCTTGTCCATGGAGTTATTGTGGAAATCATTGAAAAGGGAGAGAGAGAGAGAGAGAAGGGGCGGGGAGAGAGAGATTAGTGTAGAGTCTTTTAAAAAGTCATGAAGAGTTGCAGATATTAGATGTGCCTGAAACTAAGCACAAGGAGTAATTAATTCTGGGTTGTTCTCTCAGGGCCTTTGGATATTTCCAATAACATCTTTATCAAAGACACAGAGATGTTGTTCACACAGGTGATTCATTCAACTTTCTATTAAAGAAGGAGGGCACAGTATTAGATAGCAACACTGTGGAAGCAGTTAGGCAGGGGGCTGAGGTTTTCTGACCCCAGCAGGCTGTCTTACAGAAGCATCTAGAACAAGAAGTGATTAACATGTCTTCCTCTGATCTGTCAGATGTCTTCAGAAGCCAGCTATTCGTCTTTGGCAGGTGTCAGATCCAAGACCGTCCACAGCCGAACTATTGAACAAGAGAGCCAGGGCAGAAATTTGGTGGTGTGGGAGTTAGGGCTATCTGCTGTAAGCAGTGATTTGGGATCCAGGCCAGCAAATTGTTGGAGGTTGCTGGGTTTAGGGACTGGGGCAAAGCCTGGCACATCTGATTGAAATATGAAATGCGCAGACTGGGCCAGTCCACGGCAGCCCCGGAGTGGGTGACTGGGATGCCCATGTGCTGAGCTAGTAGCATTTGTTTTCTCCAGAAAGAGCTTTGGTTCTGGCCAACGGATGTACAAGTACTTGGCTGAGACCTCAGAATTTTGGACCAGACACTGTGGAGATTAAGAGTTTGTTTTGAGAGGTTTAGGGGCCCCAGATCCACCCCCTGCCATTGGATATCCTCAGAAGAGCACCCACTGGTCTCCTGTGGATGCTGGGTCTTCAGACCATCTGACTGGCTTTGGTTTGGCTGCTCTAGATCCTCTGCAGGCTGTGGCTCTAGTTCTAGCCTGGTGGTTCCACCGTGGACAAAACAAAGTGACAGGTCCTTACTGAGCCCCTACTATGAGCTGGGCATTGTGCTGGGCGCTCTCTCATGTGCGCCTGAGAAGGCAAGGTGTAACGAAAAGAGCTTGGCTCAGGGAGGCGGGGAAGTGGGTATAACTGGAAGAAGGCCCTGCTCTGGTCTGGCTCTGTATTCAGATGATTCTAGAAACCCCTCCATTACTGTTAGGAAGCTTTGAGGTTGCTGGGGTCAGTGGCCCCACTGTCTAAAGAA
Organism: Camelus ferus; assembly: GCF_009834535.1. Classification (NCBI taxonomy): domain Eukaryota; kingdom Metazoa; phylum Chordata; class Mammalia; order Artiodactyla; family Camelidae; genus Camelus; species Camelus ferus. The sequence continues at coordinate 46,420,036 of NC_045699.1, read as the reverse complement.
CATGGGGTCTTCTAGGAGGGAAAGGACCGAGGCCCTGGTCCCTCCCTCTGCTGATTGAAATTGTTAGGACATGTCTGAGGGGTGACCTAGCTTTGAGTGGGGCCTGCTGGAGGAAAGGGCAAAAAGAGCTCCCAGGAGAGCTTTGCTTGGAGTGGGGGCCCAGGGCATGGGGGATCAAGGGCAGGCTGGTTTGGAGATGGGAGTCGATGCTGGAGTGCTCCTCCTCCCCGCTGATGCCCTGGGGAGACCCTGGGGATGGTGGCTGTGTGTATAATGTAAACTGAAGGTGCTCAGTGTTGACAGCTGTAACCCTCAGTTTCCATCTGGGCTCTGACACTCTCCTGTCCCTGGGCCGACCTCCTCAGGATGCAAGGACCTGCCCTGGTTTCAGAGCAGACCTCAAGCCTCTGGCCAGCATGGCAGCTGAAGGAGACAAAGGCTGGCAGCTGGGCCTGGCTCAGAGGTTGGGCCCAGGAGCACCTTGAGGGGTGCAGGTGAGGCAGACTCACCAACCTGTCAGCACAGGCCACCTAGAGGGCCGAGGCGCACTGGGCCATGTGCTGCCAGGATAACACCTGAACTGCCCTGTCCCTCTCGTCTCTGACCATTCAAAGAAATGTGACCTCCCTTGTACCCCAGTCTGGTAAAGTGTGAAGTGCAGTTGGTTTCTTATTTAGTTCTGATAATAACATTATTTAGTAGATATTATTTCAACAACTAAACAAGAATTACAGATTGTGTGTAGTGCTAGAGTTGATTATTTCTTTCAAATGCATCATCCGTTAACAACCTGATAAGAGAGGAATTCTTCTATTAGCCCCATTTATAGATAAGGAAACAGGCTCAGAGTGATGATCCCAGGTTGAGGCAGTAAACAGAGTCTGCCAGACTCTAAGCCCAGTTCCCTTTGCACTGTCCAGAGCTGCTGGGCACACTCCAGTCTAGCCAGGTGGGCTCTGTGGTTCTGCACTCTGATCTGGGTTCACGGGGATCCAGCCAGAAGCAGGGGAGTCATCCATCATGGCCATCCCTGAAGGTCCTCCAGTCAAGCCTGGAATGTACAGACACTATTGGCTTCATGGATGATAAAGTTCTTCCTACTTCATCCTCCTAAGCGCCTCGGGAAGGACTGCCAGAGGTGGTGTCCGCAGCAGGGAGGCAAACTTAGAGCAGCTGGAAGTTTGGACCAGCATCTGTACATAGGCCACTGTCAGCAGACCGCATGGGAGAGGTGACCTGGTGCTAGACATTGAGCTCCAGGAGCGAGCATGGTGCACATGTCTCATGCCAGGCTGTGGGCATCTGAACATGGCTCGGATATGACAGGACAGTGTGGGCAACTCACATGCGAGCAAGTGACCCTGGTGGAGTACCTGACTCTGGAGCAGGACTGCCTCACCACGTCTTACCGGCTGTGTTACTTTTGGTACAGCCACTTCATCTCCTGTGCCCCAGTGTTCTCATCAGTACAATGGAGAAATGATAATAGTACCTATTTCATAGGATAGTCATAAAAATTAAGTCAGTTAAAGTGTGCTGAGGACTTCAACCTCTGGGTAATACATAGTAAGTGCCATAAAAGAGTTTGTCAAATAAAATAAATGATAAAAGGCCAATATGAATATACTCTTAGGTGAAGCACAAGTAAAGGCTACAGGACTATGAAGGAAGGGGTGATGAATTCTCCCTGGGTGCAACCTGGGTGGGCTTCTCCTAATAGGTGACCTTTGAGCTGGACTTGACAGACAAAGGTGGAGATGTGGGAAGAACCCTGTGGGAGAAGGGAATTGTGCTAGCAAATGTTGGCAGGTGGGAGTTTGAGGGGAAAATGCTGAGCCATTCAGGTGTGGCAAGCACATTGTGACTGACTGCAGAAGACATTGTGAGAGAACAAAGATCTGAAAAAGAACCATCTTTGGGCCTGCAGTGTCCGAACGCATATTTTTTAATCAATTGGTGCTCATCAAGGGCCTCTTGCAAGGTCCTGGCTGCTGGAACTTGCTCTCAGCACAAAGGCTTCCTGTTGGCTAAAGCTGGAGGACACACCCTGGGAGCTGGACAAGGTTATCTCCAGGGACCTCACAAAGACTAGAGTGCAAGGTAAGGAAGGTAGATCAGGCAGATTTAGTTAAATCTTGGCTTTGCCACTTCCTGAGGTATGGCTTTGGGCAAGCGCCAACCCCACTGAGCCTGTTTTTCTACCTGTACAGTTGGGTTGTGGGTACCAGCCTTGATGGGGTGGCCAGAAGGCAAGGATGAGAGGAAGTATCCCCAAACTCCCCAGACTAAGAACATTGAATGGGAGTAGGACCCAGCCTAGTTTGACACCGATTAGATTCAGGAGCGAGTCTGCCATGAGACCATTCTAATTTTAACAATCAAAAAATGACTCAGGGTCTGAAGAGGGCCCTGGAGTGATTTCAGAGCTTACTCTAAGTTGGGTCTGTAGGTGGACGTAATAGATGCAATCAGCTTTACGTTTCTCTTAATGGCTTTCTTGATGAAGGGAAGCTGAGAGTAGCAGGGATCATGCTGGAATAACTGTTGGGGAACCTCGCAGCCAGAAGCCAGGTTGGCAGGCCCAGCCGTGCAGTCTGAGGGTAGAAGGCTGGTGCTCACATCCCCAGGCCTATCTGTCAGGCTGATGGGTAGCCAGTCTGGCTGCAGAGGTTTCCCTTTTTGACATGGGTTGAGCCACAGACTGCACTGGCCCTGGGGGGCCTGTCTCTGTTTTGAGTGTGGCTGGATATCTGGCAAGGATTAGGTGCCTCCTCCGTCCCCCACCAGGACAGGCTCTGGGTTTGAGACAGAAAGGCTTCCAGGAGTGGCTATCATTTTGGAATCTAGTGATTGAGCAGACTGTCTTGGGAGGATGAAGTTCTTGGTACCCAGCTGGGATGTGGAATAGCTTTCCTTTTGAGACCTGCCGGGGTCCAGCCCTTTTCCCACCTTCTGCAGATCACTTCTCTGTGCAGCGATGGGCCATTTCTAAAACCCATTTGGATGGGAGAGATTCTGAACAGAGCAATAGAGTGGTTTTCTCACAACCACTGATAAAGAAGTTGATGTAAAAAGACTCAATTGGATTTTTACCAAAATGACTCCATTCTGTTTAGGGAAAGAAGTTGTAATGCCTTAGGGGGAACTGTTGGTAAGGGATGTGTTCAGAATACAGATGTGGATTTTGGAAGACTCAACCTTGGGGTCTTTCCATGGGAGCTGGGCTCTCTGAGCCTTGGTCTCTTTTTCTATAAAATGGGGAAGGGTACCTGCTCCAACTATTCTCTCAGGGTGATTTTATGCTTAAGTCGAATAATGGCACTGGAAAGCCCTTGAGAAAAGTCAAAGTAGGACTATCTGGGATTGTTAAGTATTTCTGTGAGAGACCCCTACAGTGGCAGTTGTCCGGATGTGTAAAGAAGAAAATCATGAAAGCTACAGAAAAAACAGTGTTGTGAAAATAATGGGAACTAAAGTAGGTCTCATTAGGTTTTAGGAAGAAATAGGGCAGTGGATGTAAAGATTCAGCTATCTATTCTGGTTTTTAAGTCAGAGTTTACTTTTCAGGACAGAAAATGGGCAATTGGATTCTTTCATCCTGTATGAGTTAGAAGTCAGAATGTCAGAGGAGCTGTCCAGCCCACTAGGACAAACAAATAAATATATCCCAAAAAGGCTTTCTTAAGTGGCTTGAATGTGTATAAGAAGCTGGTTTAAAAGCTTTCAGATCTTTGTAAGGTATAAATAATGACTGATCTAATAGCGTTAGGAAGAACATGACAGTGCCATAAACCCCTACCATTCTGACTCCTTTGGAGAAAAGCCAGGCTGGGAGACATCTGGAATGGAGAATATTTTGGAGGATGATACTGGCCCCTCTGCTAGCTGCAGCTGTTTGCTTTCTCTAGTCCCACTCTTCTTGTGTGGAGCTATACAAGGTCTTCTAGAAACCAGGCATGTGGGAATTCTGGTTATTGTCTAGGTGCCCTGGGAGCAGGTGTGAACTTGCCTAAGTGAAACCACAGTGTGTTTCACCACTAGCACCACCAGCCTTCAAACACAGAGCAAACACATTCTATGGGCTTAGCCTCTGTTCTTTATATAGTAAATCATCTACTTTTCATCGAGATCCTAGAAGATAAGCATTTTTATTGCTCCTATGTTTCAGATGAGAAAAGTGAAGCCCAGAGAAGTTTAATAACTTGCCTAAAGTTACGTGGCAGGTAACTGACTAATTCAAACTCAGGCACTTTGATTCTCGGGCCCACATCCATAAACACTATACATCTCTGTTTTTGTGTCTGGCTTTCAAAGGGACCTCAAAAGATCAAGTGGCTCAGTCACCTGCCTTCCCACAGATAATCTTATCATCATCCCCATTTTACAGATGAGAAAGCTGAGGTCCAGTGCTATAGACTGAATCTTTGTTTCCCCATCCAACCACCCACCTGCCCCCCACCCCATTCATATGTTAAATCCTGACTCCCAGTGTGATGGTATTTAGAAGTGGAGCCTTTGGGAGGTAATTAGGTGATTAGGGTTAGTGTTCTTATAAAAGAGATCCCAGAGAGCTCACTTGCCTCTTTTTACCATGTGAGGTTATAGCAAAGATGATCATCATCTGTGAACCGGGAAGTGGACTCTCACCAGACATCAAGTCTGCTGGTGCCTTAGCCTTAGACTTCCCAACCTCCAGAACTATGAGAAATAAGTTTCTGTTGTTTATAAGCCACCTAGTCCATGATATCTGTTCTAGCAGCTTGAACGGACGAAGGTGCCAAGGCAAGGGGCCTGCCTTGCTAAAGTCCACAATGGGACTGCAGGCTAGCTAGAACTAGAACCTGGCTCTTCATTACAGGAGTGACCTCCTCTGGAAGTTTCTGCCCTGCCTTTTGTGTTCCTCTTTCTGAGAGAGTGAGAGCCATGTCAACATCTGGCCCAGACTGGACTCTTCCTTCTCATCCCTGGCATGCTTTCTACTTTCCTCTTCTTGAACCAGCTGGCCCCCATCTTGTTGTCGGGCTCACTCTGGCTGACAGGCCTCTTCCCTAGTGTGCCCCACCCTGCTATCCACAAAGGCTGCATGAGGGTTGCAGGTAGGTTGGCAGGAACCTTCACCAGCTGTGATTCCAATGTGGATGCTCAGAGCATGTTCAGAAGGTGGTCTGAACAATTAGAAAAGGAAGAGGGGGTCACTCTGAGTTTTCCAAGAAAAATGACCTGCTGGACCGAACTCACTTACTTTGTTGAGGAAAACTGATGAGATCAGGGGAGCTGGGAACCTAGCAAATGTGCACTCCATGAAGGTACTTGACAAAATCTCCTATACCTTTTCAACTAGATGGAGAAAATGGTCCATTTAGAGGCATCTGTTAATTGTTTGAATCTCAAACCCAGAAGATGTTAATCTTTGTAGTCTGGGGGGGGGGTTGTCCACAGGACTCTGTTCTTTGCCTGGATTTTTAAATTATAGTTTCCAACTTCTGGTAGTTTGACTTATAATTATTTGACTTTGTAATGTACAAAAGCCATATGCATTCAGCAGAAAGTGTACCTCAGGTTTTGAATTTTGATCTTTTCCTGGGCTGGCGCGGTACAGTACTTTCTAGTGCTGGGCAGCGGCGTGAGCGCCAGCTCCCACTCATGGTCACAAGAGAGAAACTGATACATTTAAAACCTTCCTGTACCCAGATAACCATTCTGTTTTTCACTTTCAGTACAGTATTCAATGAGTTACGTGAGATATTCAACACTTTATTATGAAGTAGGCTTTGTATTAGATGATTTTGCCCAACTGTAAGCTAACATAAGGGTTCTGAGCACGCTTGAGTAGACTAGGCTAAGCTCTCACGTTCAGTGGGTTACATGTATTAATTATATTTTCAACTTACTGTGGGACTTCACCGCATTTTAAGTTGAGGAAGATCAATTGACCTATCTCTCTGTCTTTCTATTTTTAAAAGAAGATATATATTCTTTTTAAATCAGTGATTTGAATAAAGTCATAGATGTCATACTGGTCAGATTTTGCTGATGATGTCAAGCTAGGAGGATTCTCAAATATTTCAGATGACAGAGCCAAAAAGCAAACTTCCTCTTGTTATATTCACTCCATTGCTCCAGGATTTCAAGACTTCTTTTTCAGGATTCATTGCGTCAACTGGCACTTAGGTTCTGAAACAGCTGCTTAAGGACAGGACAAAGTTGATGAGGCTTAAAGGGAGTAGGTATGGAAAGAGACCGAGGCCCCAGTTGACTGAGACTCATTATGCTCCTTGGAAGGAAGGAGCAACTGGGGTCTGCTGCTCAGTGCATGTGCTGACGTAAATTCAGGCCACCTGGTAGTCTGGAGTCCCTGAGTCTGCTGAGAATGGGGCCTCTTTCAGGGCATGTGCTGGGAAAGGTGATGTCAGCAAGACCATCAAAGATATCTGTCTGTACACTAGAGAAAAGCTCCTATTGGTGACCTTGGCTTCGACCTTGGCTTCATCTCAGGTTACCCTCCCACCTCTCTTCTCTGCCTCCCTTCTGCAGATGCTTGTTAAGTAAGACCCCTGTGTGCCAGGCATTGTGGTGGGCACTGGTGGTCAGTACCAACCAGGGTCCCTGTCCTCATGGAGTTTACAAGCAAGTCTTTCTGCAACATGTGTGTAAATGGGGCCATCGGACTGGCCATGGGGATAATCCAGGCATTCTGATATAGGCAGCTGTGCAGTCAGGAGTGGGGGAACACACAGGTGAGACTAAAGCAGGGAGCCAGGGGTGGGATGGCCTTCTATTCCATGGAATAGTTCATTCTGCCTTGGGCTGGGCAGTTGGGGAGAGGGGTGAGGCAGCAGCTGGCCTTGAGGAAAGTAGAGAATTACATCCTTAGGGCAGGGAATTCAGGCAGAGTCCACCACACAGACAAAATACAGATCTCTAAGGACAGCTTTGGGCTGGGGTGAGGTTTATCTCTACCACAGACATTGTTTTTACCTGTGTTTTTGAAAATGTTATTATAGAGTATCACAAAATGTATTTGGTTTTGATCTTTTGGGATAAGTACATTATCTTGGAATCACAGGCCCCCTTTTCCAGAATGAGGACAAATGTACCAAGGAATGAATAGATACCATTGAGTACAATGAGCAATTTCTGTTTGGGGACTTTAGTCAGTATCTTGCCAGTGGTGTTCATCTCCACTATGGGGCCTTTTCCAGCTGGGAAGGGAAAGGCATACTTATAGGATCATTTGCATCTTTTGAAAAGCCATCCTAACGACCAACTTTCGTATTTGAAAGAGTTTGCATTAAGAAAAAAAGATAACTTTTGGTATTTTTATCTTATTATAAAAGTAATTTATGTTTATTGAAGACAATTTGGAAAATGCAAATTAAAAGAAAACTAAAATCAGTCATAGTCCCACTATCTAAACATAATCACTGTTGATAACATAGCATGTAGTGTCACACTGTTTTTAAACAAAATTCAAATTATCTGCTGCTTGTTACCTGCTCTTTTTCTCTTTAACTCTATATCACGAAGAGCTTTCCAGGCCATTTCAGAACCTCTACTCCATATTTTAATTGTCTTGACAGTATTACATTAAGCCATAGTTTATTTGGATAATTTTTTCTTGTTGAACATGTGGGGTTTTTTTTATTCTAAACAGCGCTGCAGCATACAGTCTTGAAACAAAATGTGTATGGTTTTCCATGATTAGTTTCTCAGACTCTGACATTGTCTGAGCCAAAGAGTATGCAAAATTTAAATATTTTTAAGCTTAGGTATCTCTGCCATTTCTGGAAAGCTTACTATGGGCCAAAGTCAGGTGCTTTTATATATATCATCTCATTAATTTTTTTAAATTAATTACTGAATTATTTTTTATTAAAGCATAGTCAGTTACAGTGTGTCAACTTCTGGTGTAAAGCATAATGTTTCAGCCATACATATACATATACATCTTTTCTTATTCATATAAATCTTACTCATTTCACTAAGTTAATTACTCAGTATTTTATAGCTTTGTTACTATTGTGAGTGATGTCCTTTTATTTTATAGTGGCTCCCCTTCATTGCTGTATTTTCTAACTAATTGTTGCTGGTGTGTAGAAAGCTTTGATTTGTGGGTATTTCATAACCAGCCACCTAACTGAGCATTCTCGTTGGTCCTACTAGCTTCCCATGGGTTTTCCAGGTGGATAGTCATCTTTCTTAACAAGGGACAATACTTATGCCTCTTCCTTTTCAGTATTTTTACCTGGCTTCTTTGTCCATGGATTGAATGGTCATCAACTGTGAGCACAGAATCAGGTAGACGTCATGACCACAGGCATTCTGGTTTGATGGAATGACTTCTGTTTCACTGTTGCTGGGCACACTGGCTGCTGTTTGTGACAGATTTTGGTGTGTCCTGAAGGTACCTTCTTTCTCATGTACTGAGAGGGTTTGATTTTCTTGTTTTAAATCAGAAATGAGTGAATTTTATTAAGTTCTTTTTCTGCATCTCCCATATGAACTGTTTGCATTTCAAAGAGTTGTTTTAGCAGGCCCAGTGGATGACTGCATGTTGGCAACTAGACTGTAAACACCTGGTGGGTGGGATCTGTCCTCAAGATCATCTACAGTCGTTCATCCCCAGCTGTATTGAGACCCTATGGAGAAACAGGAGCTGAAGCCATCCTAGTGCCCCCAGCCCTGGAAGGTACTCAGTCAGCGCATGTCAGAGCCAGCGGATGCATGTTCTGTCACTGGCATGAATTCTAGAAGGACGTTAAAAAGCAGTCTCAAAATTCAGAGGTGAGAAGGCTGGGGAGCCTCACCTTCCCTTGTGCTCTAATTAGGAGGCCATCAACGCAAGGAGGCATTTCATCCAGCTTTCCAGATGAGGTTAGTAACATGTTTGCCTCACCGAGGAACTGAATTACAATACCATAGACGTTTAAATTGTGGGCCATAAAGTGCTTGTCAAGTACTAATTGTAGCCTTCCTGAGCTCTGGTATTACCAACCTCATGATTATGCCAGCTGCCGAGATGGCAGTCAGCCTTCTCAGCAAAGCACCTTGCAGTAAAGGTGCGGCTGTGATGGGGTGAATTTTGTCTGGGGGATTCGACATGCTTTCTAAATAAATAAGGGATTCAGGTGCCAGGTGACGAGCTGAACAGGGCTTGGAAGTGCCCCCAGGATGGTGCCAGTTGATTTGGCTGAAAACAGGTTGTTCTAAGACAATTTGGTTAAAAATGATATAATTAAGATGAAAATTAGGTCCAAACTGATAAGTTGGCAAAAAATGAATTGTCCCTTTTTACTGGATTTTTCACATATAGGTAGTTTTGGTGCACTACTTATTTATTCAGCAAACATTAACCATCTACTATGTGGCAGGTACTATTGTCAACATTGTGGGTACAGCAGGACATAAGAAAGACCCTGTCCATAGAGAACTTGCATGCTGGTAAGGGAGATGGACAAACGATACTTAAGTTGACATATATCTTAGCCGGCAAGCCATAAACCATGTCAGGTGGTGATAGTGCTAGAAAAGACAGATAAACACAGTAAAGGGATGACTGATAATGATTTAGGGGCTGGGTGAGTTCTATTTTAAATCAGTGTTCAGAGAGAGCCTCTATGAGGCAGCATTTGAGTGGAGATGGAATAGAGGGTGCCAGAGAACCTGTGGTGTTGTGTGATGTGCAGGCCAGTGGAAGGGCAGCTGCGGGGGCGCTGAGGCATCTTCCTCGGGGAATTCAAGACCAGCAAAGAGGCCCCTGGGGCTGGAGCAGAGTGAGGAAGTGCTGTAGGATCCAGCTGGTGAGGGGGAAGGGCCATATCCACAGTGCTTGATGGCCATGGGACATTCAAGGATTATGCACAGAGAAATGATGTGATTTGACTTGTCTTTTAGGGCTATTTTCCAGACTCTGTCTTTAGTCATATTTGGGTTCATTTCTGAAAGATTTTTTGGCAGAGCAGGCATAATTGGCTGAAAATGAAAGAGATAAAGAAACAGTAGCCAACTACCACCACAAAAACTAGAAAAAATATTCTGAAAAATTGGCAACAGTGCTTAAATACCTATATGATGTTGTAAACCTGTCTCAGATGCCCTCAGGCTATTAATATGGGAAAACACAATGAGTAGGACTCTTCTTCATGTTTGACCAGATTGTTGTTTGGATCAGGCCTTCATCTGTTTGGGGCTGACCAGCTTGGAGTTTGCCAGACCCCTCCCCTTGGTCAGGAGCTTGAGTCTGGAGATACACAAGTGGCTCAGACTCATCTTCATGAGCTGAAAATACCCACTACAGAGGGCAGGACTTGGGCCGCGATAGTACAATTGGGCTTTAAAGAGCCCTCTTTGCTGTGTGAAACAATTATTTCGTCTTTAGCGCTACCCTTATTGTTTTACAGGCCTGTAAGGCAAGAGAGATTGGACTGACGGCTTACGTTGAGTGAATCTGAGGTCCTGGATCCACTATAGGGGCCTCTTGTGCTCCTGGGCTCCTTTCTCACCTCTGTACCATAGCATCATCTTGTAATAGTGTAAAGATCTGTTTCTGTGTTTGTTATCCACCTTCTTTAGGCAGTGTGTTTGGGTGATAGGTAAGCTGCTATAACAAAAAGACCCTAAAATATAGCACCTTGAATAAGTTAAAAATTTATTTCCCCAGTCTGGTAGGTTGTCTCTGCTCTACCATGTCACTCAGGGATCCAAGTTCCTTAACTCCTCTTGCTGTCCCACAATGCCTACAGGATTTGTCCTCATTGGTGTGACTGGAACGGTCACTGCCACATCTGCATTCCAGTGGGGGCAGGGGGAAGAGAAAGTGCAGACAACCAGAGCAAGTAGCCTATCTTAAAGCTTAAGATGGTCCAGAAGTTGTGCGTATTACTTCTTCTGTTCAGTCTGTTAGAAATTAGTCACATAATCACGCTCAGCTACAAGGGAGGATGGTTACATTTGATCTCTAGCTTGATGGCATGGGCCCAGCTTAAATGTAATGATGTGGTATATTAGTCTCCTATGGCTGCTATAACAAATTACCACAAATTCAGTGGCTTGAAACAACAAAAATTTATTCTCTTACAGTTCTGGAGGTTAGGAATACAAAGTGAGTCTTGCTGACGTCAGAGTATTGTCAAGGCTTGTTCCTTTGAAGACTGTGAGAGGAGACTCTGTTTCCTTGCCTTTTTCAGCATCTAGAGGCTGCCTGCCTTCCTTGGCTAATGGCCCTTCCCTTACTTGCAGCACATCAGACTTCTTGGTTCTATTGTCACATCTCCTGTTACTCATTCTGGTCTCCTGTCTGTCTTTAAGGACTTTTGTGGTTATAGTAGGATGATCCAGTATAATGTCCCCATCTCGAAATTATTTTTAAAAAATTTTTTGCATTGAAGTACAGTCAGTTACAGTGTGTCAGTTTCTGGTGTGCAGCACAATGTCCCAGTCATGCATATACATACATATATTTGTTTTCATATTCTTTTTCATTACAGGTTATTATAGGATATTGAATATAGTTCCCTGTTATATACAGGAGAAACTTGTTTTCTTTTTCCGTGTCAAAATTCTTACTTAATCACATCTGCATAGTCCCTTCTACCATGTAAGGAAGGCAACATAGTCACAAATGTCTGGGATTAGAACCTGTATATCTTTGTTGGAGGATGGCATTATTCTGTCTACCATAGGTGGGAAGTGGTTTGACTACTAAAAGAAGGAAAGGGAGAAAGGAAATCAGGGGACAGGGTCTTACTGCCTGGCACATGGTGGATGCTCAGTTAATGCTGAATGAAGGAATGTGCGGTGGGATATTGAGTGCTGCTCCTTTGCACTGTGCTGAAATTCACCGGTTTATAGAAAAGCAAAGGGTGTCAGGTGTCGCATGCTGTTCCTTGAAGGTGTATATGCTAAGTTCAGACAAAAGAAGTTAAAGAGGAAGCCCATTGGGTAGATCAGTAGCTCACACCTGTTACTGATAAGTTCTGCACCCTTGGTGGACGCCATCACCTGCCCCCACCTTCAGAGTGATGGACATTTGGGCCAGATGCCTCCTTTCAAAGACACATAGCTCTACAGAGCTAAAACTGAGCCCACTACCCAGGGCTACCAGTGCAACTCCTTCTCCTGGTTTCCCTGTACTGTCCTCTTCTTGGTCACATAGGCTGAGTGGCTTGGCTTCCTCTCTGACTTTTTGTTCCCTTTGCTTGACTGCCCTGCCCATCAGGCTGCATAGTTTCAGATCTCCTGATGTTCACTCCCAGCCTCTCTTTGCTAGGCTATTCATGGAACTGGTCCAGCCCTCATCCCTGCCATTGCACCCTTGCCACACTTTTCATGGGCCCTTGTCCCATGAAGTCCCTCCTCCTTCAGGCCTCTCCTGTCCACGGCAGCTTCTGCTTTGGTTTCACTGACCAAGAACCACTGCCTTTCCACTGTGCTCAGAAATCTCCACCAGGATCCTAGTTCCTATCAGGTGAAAACTCATCTGTTCTCAGTCCTCATGTGTTTGACCAAGATGGGAATGGGAAAAGGGCCCTGGAGTCAGAGTCCCTAGCTCAGGGTCTCAGCCATGGACCCACTGGGAGGCCAAGACAAGACACACCTCTCCTCTAAACCTCAGTTTCCTTCTTCACAAGTTGGGAGAGCCTGGCCAGATGAGCTATCCTTCTAAGATGTGGTGATTCCTTTCCTGGTGACCAGGACTCCTGCTGAAGGCTAGGGAGGCAGAAAGACAAGAGGGTCTGGAGGGAATCAAGGCTGGCTTCACCTCTGCTCTCTGCACAGCACTCCTGTGGTGGCATCTAGTTGCCTCCCTGGCCAGTGGACCCTCTGGCTCAGAACCTCCCCAGACCCTCTGTGTGCTCCTGAAGGCAGGCTGGGCTGCCGGCTCTGAGTCTCTGAGACCCAGCTTAGGGCTCCCCAGTCTGGCTCTTCTGGGCTGCATCACTGCTTATCACCTCTCTTCTTGTCTCATCTGTTATGGCGCTCTCCAGGGGAGGTGTCTCATCCCTTCCATCCGTCCTGAGCAATTAGCGAGTACCCAGGGCGAGTGACCTGCCAGGGGCTATTTCCCCACTGCTCTGGGCTCCGGGATGCATGATCTTCCCTTGCTCATTTCTGCTTCCTGCTAGGCCCCCTACCCCATCCCATCTCATCCCACTGGCCCAGGCGCCAGCCCTCAGGGCCCCTGAATCAGGAGCGAATAGGGGGGTGAAGGATCCTGTGACTTCCCCCAAGACGTTAATATGACTTCTCTGGCTTTCATGGGTGGATGCTCTCTCCTGTAAGATTATTGAGGAAATCCCCATGATTTCCAGGCTGTGTTGATGGGTTTAACCAACTTGTCAGAACAGGCAGGATCACTGAATCTGGACCTAGGATTCTGGGGAAGGATGGCCTCTACATTCCATTCAGGAGCAAATTGTTAGGCTCCTTTTGTGTTCCAGGCACCGTCCTGGGCACTGGAGGGAACTGCTGAGCAGAGTATAAGAAACTTCTCTGTTCCCTCCCTAGAGGATGCTGGAGACCAAAATGACCAACCATCATGAGCCACACAAGGCTGCAGGGAGGGCCCGTGGTGCCTGGAGGATGGAGGGTCTGACTATTAAGCAAAGTTTGTAAACCTTTGCTCCTTCCCAAGAGAATAGATACAGGGTGTATGGATGGCATTTGCAGTGACTGGTGAGCCCCAAATGAGGCTTCCTTGTTACAGAAACCATTACCATTTATCTCCTTCTCAGCAGGGCTCTTATATGACCTTCAGAGGTAGCAGCTGAAGAATTAGCACTGACTGTAGGTCAGACAGGGGCCTGTTCATCGAACAGTGCTTTATAGCAAAACCAAAGTGATGTTGGCGATTATGCAAGGTTCCCATGTTCAGTTATGCCTCATTTATTCAGGATCTTCAGGACATGAATTGTACTGAGGTGCTTATTTTCAGGGAACTAAGATTTCCATATTTAAACACGAGAAACTGTTTCCTGCATTTTGTAGTTCTTTCTAAAATATTTTTTTAATTAAAAATTTTTTGGTTTTTTATTGAAGTATAGTTGATTTATAATATTGTTCTAAAATATCTTATTCCTTATTTTTTTAACTTATAAAAATTTTCATGTGAATGTTCACTGTAGCAAAAACCAAGAAAATACTTATAAGCAATAACAACTTCCCTTTAATTTGCTCCTCTCAGAGGTAAGCACTATTAACATCCCACCTTCTAAGATATACTTTTAATTTAATCTTTTATTGATGACTCCATATCTTCATCTCAGTCCTCATCAGCTGTCTTCTACTTTTACTCTGGGGAGTTACAGGAGGGATGTAGGATTTTTTTTTCTTGCCCCACCACTGTGATTCTTGAGTATAAAGAGTGCTGTGTGGGGTTGTTATCTATTTTATTGTGTTCTCATTCTCTTGGTGCCTGCTGGCACTTTCTGCTGCTGTATGTAAACCCTCCTTGTATTCCTTTGCCTCTTTGCATGCACCACACCTTCTTGACTCTAAGATGCCCATCTTCCCTTAACATTTTTATGTTGCTAAAACTGGGATATGTCTTGCCAGCAGGCAAAGCAGTAAGTTCTGATGAAGATTCTCATCGTCTGTGCATAGATGGGGTTTCATCTGTTTCCACCTCAGCTGCTTTGGTCACTTATTTGGTTGGAGACCTTACACTCACTTGAATTTTTACTTGCGTTTGAATTCCTAACTGGCTGCTCATTATGTTTTCTAAAAGATTACACTGTAATGAAGAAATGAAATCATTGTGAATCCAGAAGATTGCCTGTCACGTGCCAGGCAAGATGATTAAAGGCAGCAGAAATTGCCAGATCTCTCAGAATAGATCATAGGATTTTTGCAGTTAAGGGAGGTAAATGTGACCAAATTTGTGTAATGGAGGAATATCAAGTGCCCCAAATTATTAAAAGCTTGGGACTGATTTTCAAGAGAAACTATCTAGTTTCTGTTAATAGATGACTTAATTAAAGAAAAATGAAAGTGCAAATAATCAAATAGGAATATCAGATCATGAAGACTGGGTCATGAACAGCATGGTGTCAGCACAATGCTGTGCAAGTTTGGCCAAGGCAAGCACTGACTTAGAATAACCTTGAGAATCTGAATTTGAAGAAGGCTTATATTAAAACTTAGTAAAACTTAGTGTATTGAAGAAAGAATAAACCTGTGCCTTTTTTTGGTCAGTAAAAAAATATTTCTATGTTTTCACTTAAAAAGCAAGGTAACCTGACACATACTACAACATGGATGAATCCTGAGAACATTGTTTTAAGTGAAATAAGCCAGTTATAAAAAGACAAATACTGCATGATTCCATATGTATGAGGTATCTGGAGTAGTCAAGTTCACAGAGACAGAAGGTAGAATGGTGGTTGCCAGGGAGTGGAAAGTTATTGTTTAATGGGTAGAGAGTTTCAGTTTTGCAAGATGAAAAAGTCCTGGAGCTTGATTGCTACAACATTATGAATATACTTAAATTACTGAACTATATGATTAAAAGTGGTTAAGGTAGTGAATTTTATTTTACATGTATTTTATCACAATTTCAAAACTATTTCTGTGTTCTCTTGGTGGGAGTACTACCATATACCCAGTTCTATAAATCAAAAACCTTTGACCCCTCCCTCCTTGTGCCCCATCCAATGACCTCTAGACCTACTAGATTTTATCTCCCATTTCTCCAGCTGTCTCCTGTTTACCATCTCTCCCATCACAACTCAACTACCATCATCTTCCCCAGAGTGCTGTAATGGCCTCTTCACCATCCTCTCATGGCCTTCTGTCCTCAAATCCTCAAATTGTTTCTGCAGAGTGAACTGTTCAGAAGTCTGGGTGTATGAGGCCCTCTGCTAAAAGCCTTCAGTGATTAGGGAAATGCAAATGAAAACCACAGTGAGATGCCACTTCACACCCACTAGATGGGTAGAATCACAAGGTCAGACAATAACAAATGTTAGTGAGGATGTGGAGAAATTGGAATCCTCATATACTGCTAATGGGAATGTAAAATGGTGCAGATGCTTTGGAAAATGGTCTATCGGTTCCTTAAATTATTAAATGTAGAGTTATCATTATGCCCTAGCAATTCCACTCCTAGATATATACCCAAGAGAAATGAAAACATATGTCTGTACAAAAACTTGTATATGAATGTTCATAACAGCATTGTTCATAATAGCCAATAAGGTAGAAACAACCCAAATGTCCATCAACTGACAAATGGATAAATAAAATATGGTATATTCATAAAATAGAAATTATTTGGCTGTAAAAAGAAATGATGAATACAGCAGCTGCTAGCCATAGGTGGTTATTTAATTTGAATTTAATTAAATAAAGTAAAAAATTTTAGTACTCAGTAGCACTAGCCACATTTCAGGTATCCAGTAGCAAGTTGTGGCTGGTGGCTGCCGTATTGGACTGTACAGATGTAGAACACCTCCATCATTGCAGAAAGCTCTGTAGATATTGCTGCACTAAGACCTTGTCACGATAATAACTCAATTTCAAGTATTATGCTTCCAAACTTCCACTTACTGTTCCCTTCACATGTGCCTAATTAATTGTGTGTGCCGGCCCCCTGCCCCTGGTCTGCTCTGTATGTTCTGTATCCCCAAGTCCTAGCAATAATGCTCTGTAAGTATTTGAGAAAAGCTGAGTTATTCAACAGAGGATGTTGAGGATGACTGGTTAATCACATTTAAAAATTAAAATGTTAAAAAAAATTCAAAAATGGGTAACCACAAAGGAAAAGACTGATAAATTTGAATGCAAAATTTAAAAACATTTGAAAATCAAAACCACTGTTGTGTTAAGTTGAGCTCCCAGGAAAGAGTCTCTGAGATGTGTGTGCAAAAGCTTTACTGAGGAGTGCGCTTGGGCCAGTCAAGAATTAAGGGGGAGGATGGCAGGAGGGGCCGAGGAAGAAGCCTACCAGCATTGTGGTTCAGGGGTCCCCTTAGCTGATCCCATGAGGAGTCCTGGAGCTGTGGTGGCCCTTCAGGGATGTCCCAAATTGAGGCAGTGGTTTGTTTCCCTGCATCAGCCAGTCACTGGCCGTGGGTTGCCCCTTGGGATGAGGTGGTTCCCTGAGGCTGAGGGCAGGTTCCAGTAAGGGACTCAGTTATGAGCCATCAGCAGTAAATATTCTCAGCAACAGTGGGGATGGGCTCTGGGCCCAGCAAAGGGGACATGGGTGGAGCCTCACAGGATCCACTATAGCCATAAGCAACAGGCCCAGTAAATATTCTTAGGTCAGATTCCCTGGGAAACTGAGCAGAGATCTGCATGCAGGAGGTTTACACCCCAGGGGTATTCTCTGGAACAGCACCTGTAAGGGAGAGAGAGGCAGGGTGGGACTGGTGGAGAAGTTGAACTTCCAGACAGTTGCTGGCAAGGCCTCAGCTTGTTCCTACAGGGACCTCTGAAGCTAGGACATCCCTTAGATATGTCCTGAAACAAGGCAAGGGTGCCGAGCCTTTCTACCCTGGAAGAAACAATTTCTGGATATGGGCTGTCCCAGCAGAGGGGACATAAACTTGGGTAAGGCAGCTCACTTTGGCCAAGGGCTGTCCTGGAGAGGGCTCAGTTGTGAAGTCGCCAGCCAACATTCCCCGCAGCTGGGGGAACAGGTGTCTAGGCCCTAAAGGGAAGGGTCTGGGCAGTGCACCACAGCACCTGCCCCATCCAGTGCTTCTGCCCCTGCATTCACTTTCTTTGAATGTAAGTTCAACTGTCTGGAGTGTCTTCTCGAAAATTCTGTGATCTCTTTTCCTTGGAGACTTCTAAGAGGAAGTTAGTGGGACAAACTACAGCCCCTTACCACTACAGCTGGTCTTGGGGGAACATCTGATACTCCACCTCTCTCCTTTTCTGGCTATTCTGGATACTCCAGCATCTCTGCTGATTTCATTCGCTTACTAGGTGGGATGACCCTGAGGGCTCTGGGCTCCTGGCCATATCTTATTCTCAGGCCATGAGTGCTATAGTCCCAGGTACTGTACATTTACTGTCAAAATTGGGCAGAGGACCACTGAGAGAGATCTCAGTGAATCACCTGGGGACATAACCCCTGAGTGGGTCTGTGGATCTAGTGGACTCATTATGACCTGGACCTGGGCCAGATTTCCTTTTATTGGCTCCCCCCATATAATCCCATTCCAACAGGGGTGCCATGATGGTCCTTTGGGTCTCCAGATATCAGTATCAACTCAGATCCTGTGTTTAATGATCTTCAAAGTGCCTGGGTCTTTCTCTTTTCCAAGTTTATGATTACCAGGAATAAATTCTATATGTCACTCTGGGGAAAGACTGGGGGAATCATTATGTATCCTTGCTGTGATGTTATGAGGTCCTTCCTCATGGGAATCCCTAGTCCTCTCCTTCAGACAGAGGCTTTCATGTCTGAAAAATCTCAGGTTCATAAACTGGGCAAGGAATTATGATTTATTTAGTGGGATAACTGCCTTCTCTGCCTCCTGATCATCCATTCTTGATTTTTTATTTTTTGGTTTTATAAATTAAGCAGTACTCCTGTTGGCTGCCCATCTATCTTTCCCCCTAGGAACACTGTGTTTTGTTAACCATCTTCCCTAGATCTCTGGGGAGCAGGCCCCTCTGACCGCCACTCTGACCTTGCCGCTCATTATGATAATTGCACCCACCTTGCTTCTAACAGTTAAGCGCTGCTCTCTGACCTCTTACTATTTGGGACCCTGTTGTCCCCATTGCTGTTGGGCAGTTCAGTCTATAGCAGCATTTTCTGCCATCAGCTCTGGCCTATAGAGGAGAGCCACTACTGAGCATCTCAGTCATGTGGTCCTCTCCACCTGGGTCCATCCCCCTCAGCATAACATAGTCTCCTGGTGGGTTCCCTGGCCTTGGTAGTAAGTATATCCACTCTAGTATATACCCTCTCTAAGCTTTTTGATCCCTTCTTCTACAAACTTGGTGAGAATTATAGCATTTATTTTTCACTTAGTATAGACCAGGCTTCTAAGAGCCATTGTGCCTCTTAGGATATTACCAGGGTCTTATATCCTGTATCTTGGGAAGTTCCTCCCATATTGATAAACTCCCCTTTAACCAACTTTATGTTCCATCCCCCTTGGCCCACCACCCTCAGAATCCAGGCTCATACATAACCTTCTTATTCCTGTGGCACATGTTTGCTGGTCCTGTGGTTCCTTTGGTGAATGTTACCCCTCCCGTCTTAGCAGGCCCAGGACTTCCATGTCTGGGCTATGTTGTGATTTCACTCTAGTTTTTGGTCTGGTGGTCAGGAAAGGAGATTCGGGATAAATCTTGAGTGGGGAGCATATGTCATGTTGTTTCTGCATCATCTTCAAGCAAGGGGACAGCAGTAGCCCATCATAGGGAGCAGTGGGTCATAACTGCAGGCCCAGAGGGCTCAGGAGGACCTGAGGATTCTAGTTTTAGAGTACATTGACCAGCTGTCTCCCTTCCAAGTCTGGCAGTACCATTCCCCACTCAGAGTCCTGGGTCTGCTGCTCAGCTTTTTTCTGTGCTTCACCTGTAGGAGATGCAAGTCTCAGTGTGATACCAAGGAGGGTCTCTGATTTTCACACTTCACTTAAATTGGTGATTAATCATTCTCAGCCTCTCTTCCTCTAGCATATCAATTTTATCCAGCAACAGCCATCTCTACTTTCAAGTTCCTTATAATTACTACTTCCCTCGTCCCTACCAACACCCCATTCCAGTTCACCATGGTGAAAGTTTAACAGTTTCACTGCTTCAGCATGCAGTGGACTATGAGTGCTCCACCTGCCACCAAGGATGGGGTTCTCAGTGCCAGTTCCAAAATCTCTTATTAGCTTCTGCTTCCTAGAACGACTTCTGAAGCCAGCTTCTTAGGCTGGGTTCCCTGGGAAACTAATTTGAGATTTGAATCCAGGAATCTGTTTTGGCAAGTACTCTCAGGAACGTCGCCTGTAAGAGAGTGAGGGAAGCAAGACTGGGCGGAGGGGGAAGTTGAGCTGCAAGGCCATTGCAGAGAAGCCTTAATCAGTTTTCTAGGGTGCTCCGGAGCTGTCCTGAATCAAGGCACAGGCCAGGCAGAATGGTAACTTTCAGCTCAGGGCAATTTCTGGAAGAGACATCTGTCAGTCACCAACAGCCAGCCCTCCAAACAGCTGGGTGAATGAATGTCTTGGTCCTGAAGGGGAGATCTGGGCAATGCACCACAGCTCCACTATGATAGTCAAAATATCTTAATGTACAAAAGGAAGAATAGGAGAGAGATGAACACTGCCGGAAACAGCGGGTAAAAGACCCACTGTGCAGGCCTAATTATGGCCCCAAAAGATGTCTACATTCTAATCCGTGGGACCTGTGAATGTTACCATATATGGGAAAAGGAACTTTGAAGATGTAATTAGTTAAGAATCTTGAGATGGGGGTATTATCCTGGATCATCCAGGTGGTCCTGACATAATCACAAAAGTCCTTATAAGAAAAAGGCGAGAGACCAGAGTGAGTAGTAGGAGATGTGATGATGGAATTAAGAACTTTGAGTGCTGCAAGGAAAGGGCCATGAACCAAGGGATGCAGGCAGCCTCTAGAAGCTGAAAAAGGCAAGGAAACAGATTCTCTCCTCAGAGCCTCTGAAGGAACCAGCCCTACTGACATCTTAACTTTACTTAGCCCCGTAAGATTTTGCACTTCTGTCTCCAGAACTATAGAGAACAAATTTGTGTTGTTTTAAACCACTGAGTTTGTGATTTGTTATGGCAGCAATAAGAAACGAATTCAGACCTGAACAGGAAATTTACAAAAGAACATACACAATACAAATGCAATTAAAAATATATACCCTAGTTACAAATATACACATATTTGTTGCCAAAGACATTCAAATTCAAATTAAAGCAATAAGATACCACCTTTACCCATCATATTGGTAAAAATAAAAAATGGTAATTCCCATTGTTGGTGAGGATTAAGGAAATATCTATTCTCTTACTGCCGGTAGGTAGGAGTGTTGTGTAAATTGGTATAACTTTTCTGTAGGGTTTTCTGAGAATATTTATCAAATGACTTTAAAATATGTATCTTCCCTGATCTAGAAATTCCATTTCTAGGACTTTATCCAAAGGTAATGGTTGGAGTATAATCTATGATAGTGAAAAATGGGAAACCCCTAAATATTCAGAAAAAGAATTGATTGAATAAATATTGATATATCTATACAATACTTTCTGTATCCAGTTTTGACATAGTAAATATTAATGAATTATTGTTAAATGAAAAAGACAGATCACAAAATAGCATGTATAATGTAATCCAGATTTTATTAAAACATGCATATAAAAATGTCTTAAAGGATATGTACCATAATTTAAATAGCAGTTATTTCTGGTAAGTTTAATATAGTTTTTAATCTATATCAGAAATCAGCAAACTATAGCACCTTTTTTTTTTTTAAGCCTGCAAGCTAAGATTGGTTTTTACATTTTTTAAGAGTTGTTAAAGAAAAAAAAAAGGAATAGATGACAGAGACCATATGGTCTGCAAATACTGAAGTATTTACTATCTGGACCTTTACAGAAAGTTGGCTGACCCCTGATCTATAGCTTCTAATTCTCTTTAGTAAGTAAAACAGTGTTAAAAATGTAAAACAAACAAAAAAGATTTATTAAAATTTCCAGAGTGTAGTGACTTAAAGTAGATGGATCAATTGGGGAATTAAAAAAGATACTAAAGGGGGTGTCATAAAATGAAAAGAGGAATAAACTGAGTACAAAGAAATGTGTGCAAAAATGTTGCACAGTTACTAAAAGTGAATCAGAAATTTGGCTCTGTGCTACCTGGTGGCCAAAGCAAGAATATATACATAATATCTAACACACCACAGCTGCTCAAGAAAAGATTAATAGTTTTTCTTGGCTGAGATAATACACTTCTGTACACCGCTGAAGCTATATAATGTGAATTTTTGGTGTGATCAGATTGAGAGTATTTTGCCCAGAGGGAGAATAAATTGGCTTTGGATTCGTGGAAGAACAAATTCTCATGAAGAAAGTCTTCAATTTCAGGGAATGACATCCTTTATGTTGCCCCAAACTCATCTCCTCTCTTTATGTTTCTTGTTGGTTTCAGATAGGGGTCTTCTGAGTGAGTGAGTTGGGGTCCCACAACTTGTATATATGTGGCTTGTGATCATTATCAGCCACAGTATTACTCCGTGGCATTCATGAGGTCACATGTACCTGTCCCCATCCCCGAGCCAAGGCTTTCTCCCTTCTGTGTTACTTGAACAAAGTGCTCTGCACACACAGCCATGTGGGATACTGTCACTGGTTCTTTGAAAGAGGCACTTTTTAGGATGCCACCTTGAAGGAAGAATAACTCTTTCTGCAACATATGCTGGTTCTGCTTTTGGAGGCAGAACAGAATGATGGATTGGAGCAAGCACTTGTCTGTTCATGGAGGGGCAGCTGTAAGGCAGGTCCTGGTGACACCATCTAATGGGAAAGTTAGCCCATTTTACTTGTGTTAGCCAGTTCACTCCAGCATTCATTCAGTCAATGATGAGGTGTGAGGCAGCGGTTCTCCACTGGGGCTGTGTATACAGAGCACCTGGGGAGCTTTGTGAATAGCAGTGCCTAGACTCCACCCAGACTTTCTGAGTCAGAACCTTCTGGAGGTGGGGCCCCAGGCATGTGTATTTCTACGTATCTCCCTTCATGATTCTGACATGTATCTCCAGTGGAAAAACCACTGGTGGTGGACCTTGGGTTTGGAGTTCGAATCCTGATTTCCTTGCTTATCAGTCACATGACTGTGAGTGAATGACTTAACCTCTCAGAGCCTCAAATTACTTGTCTATGAAATGGGTTAAAAGGAATACACGTAAAGTATATTTCTAACATGCTTAGCACACAAAATAGGCTTAGTAAAGGCTGTTGTGACTGTCATGGTCAGAATTATCATTATCATTGAGTTGGCTTACTGGCCTTTACCCTGGAGCCTGTTTCTCATAACTGAATTTTAGTCTTTCCTGTGGCCATGTCTTTTTCATATCCCTTTCCCCTTAAACTGAGACCCTTCCTTGTATCTGAATCCCTAGCCTGGGGCCTCAGTGTCTTGAGAGCTTGCAAAATCAAGAGCATACAGGGATCAACAGGGGCCAGGCGGGTAATATAAAAATGAGTGAAGAGAGCCAGTGGGTAAGACAAATGACACAGACACATTTCGTGTATTACGTCTGTCTGAATAGTTTTTAATTCCGTTAAGAAATATACTTTCTCCATTTTTCTTGGAAACATGCCGTCTTTATGGTTTATGTTTTGTTTTCCCACTTTTAATCAAGACATGGGTACAGAAAAATATTTGTCCACCATAAGAAAAACAACACTGCAAGTACAGTGATAAATGTTAGCTGACACTTACTGTTGGGTAGAGATGGGGCATCTTGGGGATGTGTGGATGGGAGACCCCTGCCCATCTGAGAGGATAATGGCTACTCAGTTTCAGCTGATCATTACCACGTGGGAATGTGGCCCAGATTGGACAAATCTACTGATTTCTCAGGAGAATCGAGAAATTTAGACTTCTTAAAATGTTGGCTCAGTTTTTAAAAATAGCACTATGTGGGGCAAACAAAACATATTTTAAGGTTGACTATGGCCCAAGAACTACCAGTTTTTAACCTCTGATCTGGGATCAAAGACCTGCTTGCTTTTGCCAGTACCACCTACTCATCTACCTGTTAACAGACATCCCAGTTGACTGATTCTTGTCTTGATCTCCCCATATTTCATATTTCCACAATTCCATAATCATTTCACAGTGCTCTGCCCTCTTGCCAGGATACCCTCATTCCCAAATATGTTCAGGGAATGTGTCTCCCTTGATAGGTTTTCTTAAGAATAGATGAAATGAATTAAGGCATAACTGGTAATTGGCTCACTGTTCTCTGGCAATGGAAAAATATTCCTTGCCAATAACTTCTCTCGACACTTTTTCAGGCAAAGCAACATACGGGGTAATTATTTTTAGATCAGAAATAATTTGGGTGTTATAATGTCAGTGTACGTAAACCTGGTAAGATTATAGGAAGGTTTTAAAATGAGTTTTGAAACTAGTGACATATAAATTAAATGTTGAAGTACTTGCCCACTTATTACTCAAAATATCAGCTCGACTGTTTTTTTTTCTCTTCTTCGTAATAAGACAGCAACGTGGGGCTGGGTTTAGCCCAGTGATGGACTCTGTCGGATATGAATGAAACATCTTGGACCTGCATTTCCTTCATAACCCCTCCTCCTAGCGTATGGCCCCACCATCCTTCCATTTCTGCAAGCCGGAGGCTAGGGGTCATCTTCCATACCCCTTCTTCCTCTCCACCATATCCATCCCAAATATCTTCTGGATCCATTTATTTCTCTTCATCTCTGCTGCTACTCTGCTCCAGGCCACCATCATCCAGCTCTTTGGCAATTATACTGGCTTCTAACTGTCTGCCTGTATTCACTGTCACCCCATATAAGTTCATTCCCAGTGCTACACCCAGATAAGATTTTCAGAACTGTATCACCCCCTTACTTGGTACCCACCAGTGGTTCACATTGTCCTTTGGATAAAGAGCAAAATCCTTAACATCACTTTTAAGGTCCTGCACAGACCGACCCCCCCACCTGTACACCACTGTTATCTCTTACTTTGGTCCCCTTGCTCTCTGGCTCTTCGCCCATTTCATGTCTTCATCATGCTGTATAGTTCTTTCTTCATAGACCACTCCCCATTCCCCACTGCCTTTTGTCTGCTGAACCCCCAATATATCCTTCAGAACTCAGCTCTGACTCCACTTCCTCAGTGAGTCTACCTTGAGCCCTCAGATCGGGTTCTCCTCTTTTTGCTCAGTGTTCTCTAACATCCTGTGTTTTCCTGTAGCACTCGTCAGCATGTGATTATATGCATATTCCTGTAACTCTTAGACTAATATCCATGGTCACCACTAGTATGTGAGCCCCAAGTTAGCACCCTGTTGAGTCCCCACTGTCTGGCACATAGAAAGCACTCAGGTATTTGTTGAGTGAATGAATGGTGGTGAATGGTCTTCTTCCCCATCATGAGCTCTTAAAAGAGCCTACATGTGAGACAGATATTTAGACAACTATGCTGGGGGTGAGATGGGCTGTGATGGAGCTGTGCACCAGCTGCAGAGGGACCCAGAGCAAGGCTCCACTCTGTTTCCATGGTGCCCAGTGAAGAGTGGGCACCAGAGATTGACTGTGATAGTCATGAGCACCCCCACCAGGGCTCTATGGGTGACTGTAGTTCTGTGTCTGTGCACACTTTGTGTGGGCAGGTGACAGGGATGGTTGTGGCTGTAATATGGGAAGACCATTGAATTTAGAATCTCAAAATCAGAATACAGGTCCCAGGATAGTCACTGATGAGTTTTCTGACCTTGAGCCAGTCGCTTAATCTCTCCGAGCCTGCTGGGTGAAGTGGGACCATGGGGCACACGTAGAGTGCTCAGACAGTACCTGGCACTCCATGTGCATTCCATAGTGTTAAAACTATGGAGTTTCTCCATGAGCTGAAGGATCCACTGTGTATGGACCTCCCACCCCTCTGATTAGAAAAAAGATTGTTTTAGCTGTTTATGATGCCAAAGACCAGTATTTTCCATGATCTCAGCCCAGCTATTGAGACAAGTGGATATTTGAGGGTGTGTGTGTGTGTGTGTGTGTGTGTGTGTGTGTGTACGTACACATGCCTCTATACTGAAAACCTCTCGGGAGGCCCTTCAGGCATAGAAGGGAGAGGCTGTGCTAACAGCCACCAGGGACAGAAGGATGTTATCATATCCTGGTGTCTTTTGAATTCATATCCAGAAGGAGAAGTTAGACGTCTCTCCTTTTAGAGCTGGGATGTAAAAAAGGGGAGACACTTGAAGATACCTAATTCTTCCTAGGAACCTCAGGGTTTGCATTTCTTCAAATCTTACTCTAATTTAATTTATGACCTTTTCAACCAGTATTTACTGTTCATTTATGTGTCATGTTTATCCCAATATTAGTTTTCTTTCAGTCATTTTTTTTTAAAGAGTCCCACTTTGTAGGTAAAGAAAACTAACTGGCTAGAGAAAAGGATCCTTTTGTCTCTGAGGCCGTATCAGAAACCCTGGCTGCACTTTGGAACAGCTGAGGAGTTTTTAAAAAAACACGATGCCTGAGGCCACTCACACCAATTAGGTCAGTGTCTCTGGAAGTGGGGCCCTGGCATTGGTGTTTTTCAGATCTCCCCTGGTGATTTAAATGTGCAACCAGTGTAGAGAGCCACTGCTCCTGGAAACCAGGACTGGAAAGCCTGGCTGTTCAGACCTCAGAGCCACCTGGTGGCCACCTGGTAAGGCCACCTGGTGGCAGCTCTTTTAACCTGCAGTGCCTGGGAGAGGACCAACCAACAACCTCAAAATGTACACCTGGCAAAGGAGAATGAGAATTCGCACTTACCTGGAAAACACTGGGCCTAGGCTTTAGCTTGACTGAGGAATACTGATAGGACCTGGGTTCCAGGCTCTCTCTGAAGGAGAGCGGGGAAGAGGTGAGTGTGTGAAAAGGTAGTAGAAAGGAGGCTGCTGGGAGAGGGGAGGAGAGACAGCTCTGTGACCAGGGATCCAGGTTTAAGTCCTGATTCTGCAACTTGTTGGCAAGAGAGAGTCGCCAAACTCTCAGGCCCTCGGGTCCTCATCTCTCAGATGAAGTTTATTCAGCTGAAAAGAGCTCTACACCTGTGAGGTTGTCCACTCCTTTAATATCTTAGCTGGAGGAGCAGTGGGAAGAGTCCATGTTGGAGCTGAGGGTGCAGGGGCGAGGTCAGAGGGAAGATCATGGCTTTCCGTATTCCTTAGGTCTTGGGACCTGAATGAACTGAAATTAACCAGACAAAACTAAACAGTAGTGACAGATCAGCTGTGGTGTGCCAGGAATCATTCTAGACTGTTGAGAGCAGAGATAATACACATATCGTAACAGCTCTTTTGCCACTGATAATAAACTATTTGACCTTATTTGATGATAGAAATTCACAAACCTACAGTAGAAGGAATAGTATCAGGAGCCCCATGTGCTCATCACCCAGCTTCAACAGTTATCGCCTTGTGGCCAATCTTGTTTTATGATTATCCCCATTCACTTCTTCCCTTCCCTTGTTATTTTGAAGCTAATCTCACATATTAAATCATTGCATTTGTAAATATTTTCGTTTGTGCCTCTAAATGATAGAGACTCTTAAAAATCATGATTACACCTTTAAAAATCAATATTAATTGTTTCATATCATAAAATATCCAGTCAGGATTCAAATTTCCAATTGTCTCATAAATATCAGACATTTTTAAGTTTATCTTGAATCAGGTCCACATACTGCGATTGGCTGATATATTTCTTAAGCATTTTTTTAAAAAAATGTGATAAAATATGCATAATGTTACATTTATCATTTTAGCCATTTTAAAGTATACAGTTCAGAGATATTAAGTACATTCACATTGCCGTGCAACCATCACCACCATTCATCTCTAGAACTTTTTCATCATCCCCGACTGAAGCTTTATACACATTAAACAGTAACTCCCCATTCCTCCCTCCCTCCAACCTCTGGGAACCACCATTCTACTTTCTGTCTTTATTAATGTGACTACTCTAGGTACCTCATGTAAGTGGAATCATGCAGTATTTGTCTTTCTGTGACTGGCTTATTTCACTTAGCATAATGTCTTTAAGGTTCATCTATGTTGTAACATGTGTCAGAATTTAATTTCTTTTTATGGATGAATAATAGTCCATTGTATGTAGATATCACATCTTGTTTATTCATTCATACATTGATGGACAGTTGGGTTGCCTATACCTTTTGCTATTTTGGCCGTTGTGAATAATGCTGCTATGAACATAGGTATATAAATAACTCTTGAGCATTTAAGCATCTTTTAATCTATAGATTCCACCTTCATCTCCCTCCTTCCTTTCTCTCTTTTCTTCTTGCAATTTATTTGTTAATGAAACTGGGTCATTTGTCCTGTAGTGTTCCCCACTATCTGGGCTTTTGCTGATGACCTCATTAACTTTTGGGCTGGCCACGGTAGCTTACATTTTGTCATTTATATTGTACTTATTCTTTGCTGGGCACAATTTTAAGTTTTAAAAATATATAAACTGAGTTAACCCTATGAGGTAAGTACTATTCGTTGAAACTCCATTTTAAAGCTAGGGAAACAGACATAAAATGGCCAATAGGCACATGGAAAAAATGCTCAATATTGCTAATTTTCAGAGAAATGCAAATCAAAACTACAGTGAAGTATCACCTCACACCAGTCAGAATGGCCATCATTCAAAAGTCCACAAATGATAAATGCTGGAGAGGGCGTGAAGAAAAGGGAACCTTCCTACACTGTTGGTGGGAATGTAGTTTGGTGCAGCTGTTATGGAAAACAGTATGGAGATTCTTCAAAAGACACCACATGATCCAGCAATCCCACTCCTGGGCATATGTCCAGAGAGAACCTTAATTCAAAAAGATCCATGCACCCCAGTGTTCATAGCAGCACTGTTTACAATAGCCAAGACATGGAAACTACCTAAATGTTGACAGATGACTGGATAAAGAAGTTGTAGTATACTTATACAATGGAATAATAAACAATAATACACTACTCAGCCATAGAAAAAATAAAATAATGCTACTTGCAACAACATGGATGGACTTGGAGATTGTCATTCTAAGAGACGTAAGCCAGAAAGACAAAGAAAAATACCATATGATATCACTTATACGTAGAATCTAAAAAAAAAAGACAAACGAACTTATTTACAAAACAGAAACAGACTCACAGACATAGATAACAAACTTATGGTTACCAGGAGGGAAGGGGGGTGGGAAGGGATAAATTGGGAGTTCGAGATTTGCAGATACTAACTTATATATATATGTATATATATATATATAATAGATAAACTGTAAGTTCATACTGTATAGCACAGGGAAATATATTCAATATCTTGTAGTAAATTATAGTGAAAAAGAATATGAAAACTAATATATGTATGTTCATGTATGAGTGAAACATTAACCTATATACCAGAAATTGACACAATGTTGTAAACTGATTGTACTTAAACACAAAATATATATACAAAAATAAAAATAAAAATAAAGATTAGGGAAATAGGTTAAGTAGAGGTTAAATGACTCACCCTCGATCACCTAGTTAGCATGTGCAGAACAGGATTCTGCCGCAGGCCGTCTAGTTGGATTATGCTGTACTGCTATTCAAGACAAGGGATTAGTTAAAAAGAGATCATGATTTTGATTCCTGGGGAGATTGGACCTAAACACATGGAAAAATAGAGATGGAAATTTAGGTTAACAGAGGGAATGTTACCAGATCACACCTAATTGTCTTCCAGATGAGTAAGGTGTACTGTGAATGTCAGGGGTGAGTAATGTTGGAGAAACCTCTTCATAGCTCTCAGAAGTCAGTGTAAATCCAAACATATGAACCACCTTAGGGTATTTTGTTACATTGCTGTGAATGCTTATTGTTGAATAGCATATCCAAGATAGATGGTCATGGTATTCAGCAGAAATAAAGCAAGGTAAATGGCTACCTGCCTTTCTGATAGCCCCTGGATGCCCCCTTTCCAAGAGCCTCATATTTTTTTTAAAGTTTATACTTATTTTTGAAACAACGCAACACCTTTTTGGAGAATGGAGAAGAAAATCTTTAACTCCACCATTTCATCAGGTCTATTTTTTTTTAGTCTCTTTTTTCTGGTAGCCATAAATACATACATTATACATGTGTACATATACATATATACATCAGCTTTAGAACTGAGAGTCATTTCTAAGTGTCTGAAACCTTAGTCTCTGGGCTTGTGAATTGAGAGGAAAGCATTTTCCTTCTTTGGCTACTGTTTGTATCCCACTGCTCCAGTTAGCTTTGGGTAAAAGGAAAACCCAGGCATCATTGAAGGTTCTTTTGTAGTTGTGGGATTCCTGGTAAGGACCATGAAGCAAGTTAGAGGCAGGGGGCTGTGGTGGAAAAGGCACTGCCCAAGGGTCCACAGTGCTGTCCTTCTCCCTCCCTGCCACAGACTCCCAGTGGGACCTCAGAAGGTCACTACTTCTTTGGAGCCTTACTGGGTTAAACTGGGCGACTGCTAGGTCTTTCCAGCTTTGACATTTAAGGATGCTTGGATACTAAGAAAATCATGATTTTTTTTAACGAAAAAGAAAGCTACATTTGTCTCTGAGCTGTAAAGGAGACTTTAAGGTTATATTTCTGAAAAAAAGAACACATCTTTTGTAGAAGAAAAATTGGTCAAATTGAGTCCTCCTGTCTGGAGAGTTAAATCAGTTAGATTTAAATCAAATCCACCCAGCCTTGCCCTGTCGTCACTGAGAGATGAATCAGGAGAAATCTACCTTTGAAACTGACCTGAATTCCAAGACATCCATCACTTTTTAATGGACCTTTAGAATGTGGACGTTCCTTTGGGCTCCGTGTTTTCTGTGGATGCCTGTAAATGAGGAAAAATGATAGCCACCACGACCCATTTAAAAAGAGTCATATTTAGGAAAATGGAAAATAACTCAGACACCTAGAAGTTGGGGAATGATTAAGATTATTACCAGATGTTAGTTCTGTGAGATCATCCAAAAAGTAAAATATCAACCTTGGTAGGAACATAAATATAGTCTAGTCCAGCTGGTCTATGACTGGGTGCCAAAGTAGCTGCATCTGAGAGCCCTAGGAGGTGGAGGTGGTGGTGGTGGTGGTGGTGGTGGTGGTGGGATGGTGAGCGGGGAGAGGACATATTGCTGAAAATTCAGATTCTGAGGCCCCACTCTCAAGAGGTTCACTCTGTGGATCCAGGTGAGACCTGGGAACCTGGATATTTAAAAGCTCCTCCACTGATTATGATGCTAACCAAGCTGTGTTTGGTAACTCCTGATCTAGTCCAAACCCATCCTTTTACTGAGAAGGAAATGGGGACACAGAGAGGGAACAGGAAGGAGTTACATGGTGGCAGTACTGGGACTGGAGAGGTGCTCTCAAATATTTACCATTTTATACCCCCCTGAAGTAGCAAGTATGAAGGTGATATCAAAACATGGAGGTGCTTTTCAAAAATGCTCTTAAATGGTAGATATATACCCTGCATGATTATAACCATGTAAATAAAGATAGAATGGGGAACGGGGCTTAGAGGAATAGTCCTCCATTTGGGTGCCATGACTCTTGGCTACTTTCTTTCCTGTTGTTGTGAACTTGCTTGGAGGAAGAAACCAAACATTTAAACAAACATTTAAAGAATAAGTAATATTTCTATTGACAATATAAGAATGATGTTCATTCTTACATAAGGGACGCTGTACTTGAATAACTAGGATCTTCTTTCCCATTGACTAGCCCCCATACCATGGCCGGCACTCAGGGTAATGAGGTCAAATATTTTAACATCATTTGGGTAAGAACTTTTACATTTATTTAACTTGTGAACAAAAGATGGGATTAGAGATCTTATTACCCTCTTGTATTTCTTCTCAATGTAATTAACCTAATTCTTCCTCCTGTTGGTGGAGTGAAGAAGGGAAAGTAGGTGGCCTATTCATAAAACTGGCACATCCAGCACTCTGGGCGTCAAGGGGGGTAGGGCACAATTTTCTTACACTCCTGCTGGGTAACAGGCACCGGGCCAGGTACGGATTTCATGCAATCTCCTGAGTCCCTTTTAGCCACAGTTGAGGAAGAGAAGAATCAGAGGGCTTAATGGCACTTGCCAGAATCCAGAGCTAGTGTGGGGTAGAGCTGAGATCAAACTTGGGGGCCTCTCTGTTTCCAAAGCCCACTATGTCTTCTGTTCTGGCAGCCTGCACATTTCCTGGGCTGGGCTTTGTCTGGAGAAGAATGGTGGAGTAGAGAGGAAAGGTTGGAGAAAGAGTATAGCGGGCCTGAGAGATGCTTGTCTGGCATTATCAGACATGTAACATAAAATTCGCTGAATCCCAGTGTCAGGAACTAGAAGGCAGGGATTCCCAACCTGCCCAGTCCCTTAAATCAAGCCCTCTCTAGGTGTAAGCTCCATAAGACAGGGACCGTGTCTGATTCTAGCATGCCCAGCACATTACCTATGTTTGTTCAGTGCATTTGGGAGCATCCCCTACTACAGGAGGAATATTATTCCTTATATTGCAACAAAATCTTCTCCTGCCCCCTCTAATCATTGTGCCTAGGATAGATCATGGGTGTTCCCTAGATGGAAAGTCAAGAGACAGAGGTTCTGGTCCCTAAGAACATCACACACCCATTGTGAGCCTCAGTTTCCCTGTAGGTTAAACAGCACGGCTGATATTACCAATGGCCGAGGGCTTATCTCTGATGCCCCTTGAGGCCAGAATGGGTGTAGGGGGTCCTTCTTGGAGACAGTCCTCTGAGAGCCCTGCCAGCTTTGGGACCCTGTGCCGGCCCAGTGCTGGACAGCCCACTTTGAGGCACATTTGTAACACCAGAGTGAGTCTTATGTAACATATACAAGGACACCTGAGAAAAATGTTACCCAAGAGCAGATGAGCCAAGATGATATTCTTACAGATGATTACCTTTAGGGATTTTGAGGATGTATCAGTTCTCCAAGACCACCTCTAGGTTCAGTGATTTGCTAGGAGGTCTCACAGAACTCAGAGAAAGCCATACTCACAGCTATGCTTTATTACAATCAATGAATATAAAGCAAAATCAGCAAAGGGAAAAGGCTCATGGGGGCAAAGACCAGAAGAACCACAGGCAAGCTTTCCAGAGCCTCCCCCAGTGGAATCACATGGGATGCACTTAATTCCGCAGCATTAAGTTTTGACAACACGTGTGACATACCATCTACCCAGGAAGCTCACTGGGCACTCAGTGCCCAGGGTTTTTAATGGGAGCCGATCACCTTGGCACAAACCAAAACTTCTAGACTCTCTGAAGAAAAGTAGGTGTTTGGCATAAGCCATATCTGCACAATTTAGGCTCAGTGAGGCACTCTTACCAGGGGATGGCGGGAACCCTCCCCAAATCCAACTTCTTAGGTGCCAGCCAAGGGCCACCCTTGCCAGCAGGTCTTTCTAAGGACACAGTCGCCAGCTTGCTCCTCTAACCCTTTTCCGCACAGACATAGTATTTAAAGGCGGTCCTCGCTGGGCACCCTGAAGCCAGGCTGCCTGGGTTCCCATCCTGGCCTGCCATCTGCTGTGTAGGTAATCTTGGACAAGTTTAAACCTTTCTACACCTCTGTTTCCTCATCTGTAAAATGAGGATGATAGTACTTGCCTCACAGGGTTGGTTGAGGATTAGACAAGTTAGTCTGTGTAAAGCACTTCAACAGTGCCTGGCATACAGAAAGTGCTAACAGCTAAGCTGTTATTATAATAGCTTAGCTGCTATTATAATTACTATTGTGGTTGCAGTTTAAGGTTCTGTGGTGCTAAATATACATGCCTGGTTGCAGAAAAGAAGCTTCCCAAGGACCATACGCAGTGTTAAGTAGAAGTGTCCTTCCCACACCGTGCCTGGTCTGAGGCAGAGCTGGTGATCAGTGCTTTTGCATACCGAGGGGGTTTAGAGCCTTGGCGGGTGGGGAACTCAATTACTGCTGGTCTCCTGAGCACCAGGGAGTTCACGCTGGAGAACGTCTTTGGGAAGGAGATTGATGGCAGAGGGAAAGGCTGAAGGCACAGGGTCACCCTCTAGCAGTCTGACAACAGTGATGGGATGAACCAGACCCCCGTGTTCCAGCTTCTTCCCTGTGCAGTAGGAAGAGCCCTAGCCCAGCTTCTAGTTCCAGAGATGCCACCAGCTTGCTCAGTGACCTCGGGCCAGCCCCTGCCACCTTGGGGCTGAACAAGATGTTCCTCAGTCCCCCAGCTCTGACAAATTGTGCTTCTCGGGGCCTCCCTGGGGCTGAATCTGGGTTAATATGCCTGCAAGTTCCAAGGTCTCCGTGTTAGAACCCAGGGCTCCTTTTAGACTGACCCAGGCAACTCAGACACGCTTCAGTTCCCAGCCTCCTTTTCCTTATTCACAGTCTTGTCTTTTCTGCTCTTTGCTGCCCACATCTATGTCTGTAACTGTCCACTACATTTGTTTTGGAGGTCATGGTTACGACTGGGTCAGTGGCCATGTGTCTATGTCTGCCAGCAGCCAGAAACTGCCGTGCAAAAGGAAATGTGTTTGGGTGGCATCCCCACCCCTGCTTGCTCTCTAGATCCCTGCTTGTCCCGACTGACTGCCAAGTGTAGAGGTCCAGACAGGTCATGCACTCTGTCCTCCAGGTGACACCACAGCAAGGGACATAAGGCAGGCTACATCGGATGGGATTTGGGACAGAAACTCAGTTCAAGATGACTTCAGGGGAAAGAAGGAATGGATTGGGTGGGAATGGAATCATTCCAGGACTTGGTTCCTCTCTCCCCTCTCTTTTTGATTCTGTGCTGGCTACATTCTCTTGTGGCTTTTCTCCTCCTGGTGGGAAGATGGCAGTCAGCAGCTCTCAGCAACACCAACAAAAAAGCGATTCTTTTTGCTAACAGAGCAAACGGAAGTCCCCAGACTGAGCCTCGGTGGACCTGTTGGGGTCAGTGCCTATCTCTGCCCCTGTCACTGTGGCCACAGGGATACAGTTGGCTCACATGATGAGAGTGGAAGAAGAGCGCTCCCCCAAGGAAGATATGGGCTCTATTACCAGGAAGAAGAGAGCATGGATATTGAGCTCACAGTCTTGTTGGGGGAAGCAGACACAGAAACAGACATAGAAACATAAAGAGGGGCTCCAACTTAAACAAAGGCAAGATGAAGTCCCTGCTCTATTAAAATCTTTGTATCAGTGAATTTCAGAAACAAAGATAGAGGAAGGAAAGTCCACTACACAAGTGGAACGGTGATGCCTCTGTGTGTATATGTGTGTGTGTGTGTGTGTGTCTGTGTAGGATGGGCAGAGCATAAGGGCGGATTCCATGTAGGAAATTACCTTTCTCTATCATCACTGGCGCTGCCCCACCGTAGCCTTTGGGCACTCACCATGCCCCCCTGCAGTAATGCCCTGACCACCCCCACCTGCCAGCAGCCTGCAGCAGTGACTGGCAGGAGTAGGTTGGTGAATATCCCAGCTCCTTGCCCTCCAGAGACCCCAATGGATTGAGTCCAGTTACCCACAGCAGGAACCTGCTCAACAGAGCACCCTGATTGTTCCAGCTCTTTTTCTATTCTACTTCTGCATTTCCTTACTGGTGCTTTTTTGGAGTCACCTCACAAATAAAAATCCTCATCCCAGAGTCTGCTTCTGGAAGAAACCAGCTAAGACAGCCTGGAAGAATGAGTAAGATTTGGATGGATGGAAGCCATTAGGATGGAGGAGAGGTAGAAACAAGGTAGGAGGAAGGAATTACGTGAAAAACGTATGGAGATGAAACAGAGAGCACAGAACATAGAAGAGAGACAGTGAATTCAGTTTGGCCCAAACAGCACTTTTCAAATCTTTTTGACTGTGATCCATGGTAAGATGTGCATTTTACAGCGGGATACAGTACACTCACATCTGCACACACACACACACTCAGAGTCACGCACACGTATCTAAAATGGAGTTTCCATGAAATGAAAAATTCCTATGTGCGATGCACTTTGGTATATCATATTCTGTTCTGTTCTATGAAAAAATTCTGGTCAGGACCCGCTAGATTAATTTGATATCTCCTTCATAGAATGTGATATTCAGTTTAAAAAACACGGGGCTAGAGGGAAGGGGGTAGGGATCAGAGTAGCGGGTGATGAGGGAGAAAGTTAGGTTAGACCAGACCTCAGAGGAGCCTGAATGTCAGGCTGAAATACCTGCACTTGATTCTGGAGTCATGGGGAGTCACTGCGGGCTTCTGAGTTCAGTTCCCAGCTGAGCTTCAGGAAGCTTATTATGGCAGTGCAGGGGATGGGCTGAAGAAGCAAGGAGACCCGTGAGGAGCCTGCCTTGTGGTCCAGCTGAGACGCTTTGCTTCGGGGTCTGCCTTAGGACTAGGGCAGGGGGATGGAGAGGCGGGAGCAGATGGTGGAGGCACCCAGCCTCAGTGGCTAATTGGACAGGAAGACTGAGGAAGGCGAGAAAGAGGCCTTGGGGTCTCCAGGCAGGCTCATGGGAAGGAGGGTGGGGCCATCACCTTCCTTGGTTACTGATGAACTATTTATCAGGGCATGAAACTTTCATTAATGTTATTCCGGTCTGTGAGTCTGGAAATGTCATAAGGAACTTGTTGACTGGTCAAGCAGCTTGTACTTAATGTGTCCAGAAAGCAGAACTGTTCCCAGAGCTGTCGTAAGTGGGAAGTAGCCGTGCTGGAGGAGCCTTGCTTCTTGATGGATTTCATTCTTGCAGCTCTTCACAGCGCCCCTCTTCTCCCCTTGGGTGAGGCCCTCAGGGTCCCCCCAGCCCCACCGCCCATCGACCTACTTACTGCACGATTCATATGGAGCCAAGCTAGGGGAGCTGTGTTCTTGCCTTTCATTCACAGAATATTTACCTGGCCAGGGGCCCACTGGACACTGAGGATGTTAATTTGGTCTCTCCCCTTAAGGGGCGCATGGTCTTGTTGGGGGAAGCAAACACAGAAACACACATAGGATCATGGTGAAAGTGGCTCCAACTGAATGAAGGCAGAATGGAGTGTCTGCTCTATTACAACTGTTGCAAAGATTTTCAGAAACAAACAGGAAGGAAGGGAAACTAACATTTTGAGCACCAATAATGTGGCAAGTGCATGCTAGTTGCTTTACTTACGTTAGATACTTCGTCTTACAGTAACTCTGTGTTTTATGGATCTGTGGATACCCCTCCAATGAAAATTACCTGTGTGTGTAGAAGTGTGGTGTGTGTGCACAGTGTGTGGTATGGCGGGGTGGTATGTATGTGCATGATGTATGTGTGTGTGTGTATGTGTGTTATATGTGGTATATATGGTATGTATGTATGATATGTGTGTATGAATGTTACAACACAGGTCCTTGGGTTCCATCTTAGACCTACTGATTCAGATTCTCTAAGTGTTTGTGTGGAGGTGGAGGGTAGAGGAGGGAAACCCAAGAAATCTGTATTTTAATAAGGTCTCCAGGCTATTCTTAGGTGTACTAAGGTATGCAAATCTCTGTGGAGATTCCTTATTTTTCCCCACTTTACAGATGGGGAAACTGAGGCTCCAAAAGTTTTAGGAACTCAGCCAAGCTCAGCCTGTTAATATCTTACCCCAAATCCCGTGTGTGAGACTTACTGATCTGCTAGTGGTTCCCTCAGGCACCCTGCCCCGTTTCAGAACCTGTAAGCCTCCCACCTTGCATAGCCTGCGTATCACCCACTCTGCACAGGTGGGCTCTCTTTCAGGAAGTCTTCCAGGATGCCTGCCTGCTGTCCTTCTTCTCCAGTGGATTAGACTTCTCCCTGCTCTGGACTCCCAAAGCACAATTTGCCCCAAGTCTAGACCAATCCTTGTCTGTGGCCCCTGCCCCATTAAAGCATCTCTCACATTCCCTGTATCAGGACCATATCTGGAACATGGTAGGACTGTTCTGTCTGTGGTCCCTCAGCATCACTCAGGGAGAGACAGATTCTGACTCGCAGCAAAGGGAGCATCAGGTTGATTTCATGGAGGTAGGGGAAGTATTTGAGCTGAGCCTTGTAGAATAAGGGGAAAACAAGGGCAGTCTGCCCCTTCATGCTGTGAGCAGGTTTACTGAGTGTTGAGTAGTTGGCAGCTAAGTGTAGACAGCAGGGCAAGCTGCAGAGTGTCCGTGACTAATAGTGTCTGTGATTCCATCCCTAGGCTTGGATGAGGTTAGGTGATTAAATTCAGTTCAGCACCCATTACTTGGGTGCCCAGTGGATGCTGGAGCTACAGCAGATCCAAAGGTGAAGTAGGGCCTGGTTCTGACTTCAGCAGCTGTTTAGAGGAAATTACTATCAAGTTGTTGAAATGTTTTATATATCTTTGGTTGTTTTTTTTTAAAGGTTCAAAACTTAAAAATTATTCAAGTAAAATAGAAATCTTAAATGTTGAGACTGGTGGAATTTAGCCAAGACTCCCTTTTAAATTCAAGTGAAGTGATCACAAGGAAAAGAGGTAAAAATTGAGGGAGCCTCAGAGCCAGTTCCAGGTTATAGAAGAGGCCTGTCCTGAGGCCACCACAGTGCCACTCTTTCTGGTTAGGAGAGAGGATCTGCATGGCCAGAAGCACCTGGTTTTCCCCTAGGCCGGGCAGGGGAGGTCCCGGGTCAGCAGGGCACTTCCAAAAGGAAAGGTAGTTTATAAAGGAACCACTGGAACCTTTAGAGGGAGCAGCTGCCATTGGAGATGCTGGCACCATATGTGGCCAGCTGGATCTCCAGCATGGGCTCCTGGGTCGGGGGAGAGGGCAATTATGAGGTTCTTTCAGAAATAGAGTGTGGGAAACCAGGATTTTCTAGACGCATCATAAATGGGTCTTATATCTGAAATTTTTTTCTTTGCATATGCATGTGTGAGAGGGATGGTTGATGACTAGATATGAGGCTGAAATTTATACTAGGTTAATTAAGTTGTATTTGTAGGAAAATTGTGTCACTGCAAGGTATGCTGTTTCTCCTCTTCCAAGGGTAGGGGGTGGGGTGGCGCTGTCCTGTCCACCCCCAGGCAATGCCAGTCTCCTGGCAGCTGCCATCTTCATGGTATGGTGGTCTGGGTCACACTAGATGTGCAACGCAGCAGCAGGTATCAGAACACACAATGGATACTTTGGGTGAATACGACCTGTTTCTATCATGATTGCTGGATGTCTGGGAGTGAGAGGTCCTGCTGGGGAGGACACTGTCTTGAGGCATCTTAGGCATAAAGCTTCTGGCAGTCTCCATTGCTGTGCCCTGGGCAGAACCCCCTACTCAGCTGCCCATGAGCCATCACAGACTCTTCTGGAAGGAAGAAAGGAAGTACAGGGCAAAAGGAGAGGAAGAACTAGCCCTGGATGGGGAATGGGGCCGTGGTTCCAGCCCCATCCCCACCAGCCTCTCTGTTGCCCTGGACAAGTCACTTCCCCTCTCTAGGTCTCCTTCTCCAACTTGAACCTGGTGGGTTTGAACTAGATTATCTGCAAGTATGCTTCCAGCTCAGATATTTTGAGTCTGTGATTAGAATTGGACTCTAAGCATTTCTCATTAATCTAGAACACCCTTTGGGTAACTCTGTAGTTATTATGTGCTTTGTTCTGGGTCTCTTTCCAGGTCTTTTCATCTCTTTGTTCCCATTTTGTACTCCTATTTTTAGCTCCTCTTTTTCCTCACCACCCTTCTTCTTAAAAGATTTGGGAGACAGACAGACTTGGGTTTGAATCCAGGCTGTACCACTTCTGTTTGTGTGATTCCAGGCAAATTATTAATAGCTTATCTAAGCCTGAGTTTACTCACATGTCAGACAGGAATAATATCTATTCTCTGGTTGTTATGTTATTAAATGACACACTCAGGTATATGAGCAAGTGTTCTCTGGCATATATATCTATGTGCCAAATTTCTATTACAGCCGACGCAAATTACCACAAATTGAGTGGCTTATAACAGCACAGATTTATTATCTCACAGTTCTGGATGTCAGAAGTCCAACGTGGGTCTCCATGGGATAAAATCAAGATGTCAGCAGGACTGCGTTCAGGAGGCTAAAGAGGAGAATCTGTTTTCTTGCCTCGTGGAGCCTGCCTGCGCTCCTTGGCTTGTGGTCCCCTATGGCTTCCTGAGGCCTTGATGGCCACTCGAGTCTTCTCACACTGCCTCCCTCTGACATTCACTTTTCTGCCTCTTGCTCCCACTTTAAGGATCCTTAAATTCCACCCAGATAATCCAGGATAATCTCCCTATTTTAAGGCCAGCTAATTAGCAATTGAATTTCATCTGTGGCCTGATTCTCCTTTGCCATGTAACCTGCATATTCAGAGTCTGGAGATTAGAATGTGGACATACTTTGGGGGCCATTATTTCTGCTGACCACAGTAAGCCTTCAATAAATAGCCCTGTTCATGAATGTTATTACTCTCGCCTTTCTCTGGGGAAGCAGAAGTGAGGGGTCACCAGAAAAGTGGAGGGAAAGGTTCTCAAAGAAGCCAGATGCACTTCGCTTTCCACATGCAGTGTGCAGAGCCAGGACCTCATTCCTGGGTGGGGGTTTTGCCTTTTTACCAGGCTGCCTGTGGCGGAAGGTTAGACTTACTGAGTCAGTGCAGAGGCCTGGAGCTTAGAGGACTTGGCACTGGAGGAAAATTTTAGTTCAGCAGTGTCTGATGGAAGTTGTTAAATGGTCAGAGCTCTTCAAAATTGGGATGGGTCACCCTTGAAGGAAAGGAGCTCCTTGTCCTTGGAGGTGTGTAAGCAGAGACCAGGTGAGCTAGATCAGTGTTTCCAAACATCTCTCACCACCAGATTCCGGACCTCATCCCTGACCCATTGGACCAGAGTCTCCAGTGGAGGGCCTGGGACTCTGTATTTTTGAGCAACTTGGAGCTAGGTACTTGAAGGAGACAATGGCTCAAAGGTTCTTCCTACCTCTGAGATGCTTTGCTCCAGAAATTTTTTTTTGTTTCCAAAATTCTTTTTTGCTTTACAAAAATGAAATGAAATATCTGTTTAAATCCCTGTCACTCCTTTGTGAGGGACTGACTTCCCTCCAAGGGCATGCTTCGGTTTCCTGAGAGATCTTGAGGCTGAACCTTGTGCTCACCCTGACACGATCTGAGGACCTCCCTTTACAAGTAACAGGTGACTCTGAGGGTTGGGGAGAGAGTTGGGCAGCCCCACAATTCATTCCTTTGCCCACAGAGGTAATTTCTGATAAATTCTTGGCCTTTTATTTTCACCAAGTACCTTGATGGAGAATTTCCCCAGTGAATTTTCATATGAACTTAAATTGCCGGTATTTCTGGCATAACCTAATATGTTGTCATGCCACCCACATCGTTTTTCATAACGAAGAAAGGTGAGGAGCACAAGACTGCTTCCTTGGTGAGGTTTGCCGTCTCCTGCCTTGGAATTATTGCTGGAGCATATTTATGATGCAGAAACCCAGGCTCCACTCCAACTCATGGAATCAGAATAGGGGGTATGGCGGGGTGTGCAAGGGAGTTGGCATGCTAGGGGCACAGTGAGGGGAGGCTGAGGTCTGCACATTAAGCACACTGCACAGGTGATTTCTAAACTCTGAGAAGCACCATAAATGCTCAGTTTCATGGGGAAAAAACAGCTAAAGAGAGGAAACCTTTACCCAGTCTATAAGGCCATCTTTTACTTCATCTTCTACTCTCATCTCTTCCTCTTGCAAATACACTTGTACCCCCCGTATTCCAGCCACACTAAATTTGTCTTCATTTCCCGAATATGGCCTGAAGGTTCACATCGCCTTGCCTTTGCTTAGGCAGTTCCTTCTGCCTGATCTGTCCCTTTTATTTTGATTGTCACATCTGACTTAGAGGCTCAACCTACAGATGCCTCCTTCTGGAAGCCTGCTCTGATTTCACCTCAGGAGGCAGTCACACCTCTTGCCTTTGTGTGTGCCTTTCCCTTTGTTTGAGCTAGAGCGTGATAGTTAAATGAGTTGTATTGAGAGTTCCAGGTAGTATTTCTGGCTCTGTCTCCCACACTGTTGTTCTGGATGTTAACTGGATGGCACTTACTCTCACCTTGGCCTCCTTACCTCTCCCAATCCCAGCCTCTGACACGTAGGGGTCACTCTTTAGATGTGTGTGGAATGAAGGGACCACTATGCCAGTTGTCCCCTCCTAAACTTTGCCTGGTGTGCCCTCCCAGCTTCAGTGGCTGTCCCAAAATGCCCTGTGGTTGCTAGAAGCTCTGAACGTGCCAGTTCTGTGAATCCCTGATGAAAATAGACAGAGCAGTATGCTAATCAGGGAAAGATTGTCTTTATAGAGTACAGCTGATAAGGTAATTTGCATATTCTGGTTCATTGTTGTATTTCGAGTAAGTTACATTATTCCTTAAAGGAACTGGGGCCGAATAGCCTGCAGGAAGATGTAGCAGGAGATGTGCTGTCAGGAGCAGGCTGGGTCCCAGAGAACAAAATTAGACTGAAAGCTGGGGGATCACAGGGAGGCAGATGTCTTAGGTTGGTAATAGGTAGGGCTTTGACTGTCAGAGCTGCCAGAAATGAAGGGGTTTGACTGTCAGGCTTCCTCTTGAGGTGATAAGTTCCCTGTCACTGGGGTTGTTCAAGGAGAAGCTGAATGAGCTATTGCCTAAAAGGTTTGATAGCTGATAAGAGGCGTGGCTCCCATGCACTACAACGCCAAGGGTCACTGATTCTCTGGTTGTGTGTTCTTTCTTCCAACTCTCTGATGTCTACACTTTTGATGGGCATTGAATTAATAGTTGTTTATTCTTTATTTTAACTAATAATAGTTTATTAGTTTATTAGTTTTCTAAGGTGCTATAATAAATAATCACAAACTGGGTGGTTTTAAACAACAGAAATTTGTTGTTTCACAGTTCCAGAGGCTAGAAGCCCAAAATTAAGGTGTCAGCAGGGCCACACTCTCCCTGAAGTCTCTAGGGGAAGATCCTTCCTTGTGTCGTCTTATGGTTCCTGGTGTCTTTGGCCTGTGGCGGCATCACTCCAATCCCTGCCTCCGTCTTCACATGGCCTTCTTCCTTCTGTGTCTCTCTTCATCTTCTCTTCTAATAGGGACACCAGCCAGTGGATTTGGAGCCTGCCCTAAACCCAGGATGATTTCATCTCAAGATCCTTAATTAATTACATTGGCAAAGACCCGATTTCCAATAAGGTCACATTCTGAATTTCCAGGTAGACATGAATTTGGAGGGGAACACTACTCAACCCACTAAAAATAAGTATAAAACATCTCACCAGGGCAGCGTGCTCACCATCTAAGGCTCTGCCCTAGGAAGTTCCATATTGTTGTAGGCCTCTTAGAGTATGGACTGAAGTAGTGGGAATGATGTTCTATCCAGGGCCCAAATCAAGGAAGCTAGCTGGGAGGTGAGCTGAGGCCTTTGCCCATCCCCTGAGCAGCCCTGAGATCTTCTGCAGACTTGTGCACGATGACAGGTTTCCCCCTAGAGCCCCCACGGCCTCATATGGCAGCTATGAAAATGCACCTCTGCCATCCCCACCAGTGGCAAGTGTAACTGACCACACTCCAGGTGCTGCCATCTGAAACCCATCACTGCTTTTGTGCTGAGGCCAGGCTTCCCATGGACTGCTCCCAGCCAGTGATGAGCTGAGTGGAGACACTAGGACATTAGAACACAACAGAACAGGCCCAGGTGTGGGAGACGTGAGACTCCTCTGATGACACTGGGTTCGAGGACTACCCATTGACCCTTGCCGAGCACCCCTAGAACTGCACTGCAGTCCAAGGCTTTTCCACCGACCACCCCTCCCCGCTGTCCTCTGTCAGATCCAAGTTGTGGTCTGATCCTCTCCCGTCCCCTTTGGCTCCTGGCCCATTTTCTCTCACAGGCGTTTCCCCTGTTAATCTCTTGTACATCAAACCCTGTCCTAGCCTCTGCTTCTCGGAGGAACTGGACTGACATGGGATGGATGTTGGAGAAGCATTCTTGCTGGTTCTGCAGTTGCCCACGGCAGTGACCAGACCAACAGCTCGCCCTTTTCCACTGTTTCTTCTTTCTTATCCCACCTCCCTGCTTCCTTGCTGGATGACCTCTCTGCCCTCCAGCAAGCTCTGCTCTCGGGGAAACCCACACAAATGCAAGATGCTACATATTAGGAGTAACCCTAGATTTCTCACAAGTTATTCTCTGTTTCAAATACAGAATCATACAGGTTAGGCCTGAGCACAGCCTTCTGTTACAGATGGGACGGTATTGGCCCAGGGGAGACTCAGTCGCCCCTCAGTGAGGGGAAGGGTTGCTTGTCCTCGATTTTCCTATTTTCTTTGTCTTGCATGATTCTAGATGCCCCTCTTGCTTCTATTCCCCTTCATTGTGTGGCTTCCAACGTGCCTCTCTTTTCCATGACCTGCTTCTCCCCCGTCCCCAGGCATCACCTTGGGAAGACCCCCTCCCCTGCTGCTCCCCTAAACAAATCCATTCCCTGCAGTAGGTGTTCGAAACCATTGGTATTTATTTCCAGGGTTTTCTTACTTTTGTGGGCTTTCTTTTTCTAGGGTGATTTTAGATCAGCTTTCCACCTGCCATCAGCTCCTCTCTCCTCTAACAGTTTTCCCCAAACTGCCCTGCTCAGCACTTGCTCTCACTAAGATTTTGAATTTATTTTTCTACTTTCAGGTAAATTGAGGCTTGAGGGGTCTGCATCTTCTGTTTTATGGTAGATGTGCTTTTTATTTATTCTTTTCCTTACTGTTACTTGGAGGCAATATCAGGAGTTTTGCACTTAAATGGCCACCATTACCTCAGCCCCCACTCCCGGAACTCTCCTGTGCCCCTGATGTTTTTGCTGCCTTTCTGAGGTCTCGTGACAGTGGTGTCGTGGAGCCAGCTTGTACTGGCACACGAGAGCTGATGTTAACTTCTCAGGAGTTTTTGAAGCTGACTGACTTCACGTTAGTAGCTTGAAATTGGCGATGATGGGAGTCTTCATACCATGGAAATTGGCCACCACTACAAACCAGACCTTCCCCTTCCCCCTGGTGTTT
Organism: Camelus ferus; assembly: GCF_009834535.1. Lineage (NCBI taxonomy): Eukaryota > Metazoa > Chordata > Mammalia > Artiodactyla > Camelidae > Camelus > Camelus ferus. The sequence continues at coordinate 46,375,302 of NC_045699.1, read as the reverse complement.
ATTAAACACTGACCAGCACACTACTGACGGCTTACAGTTATGCTTCTCCAGCAGCCTGTGCACTTTCTGAGGCTGTCCTGAGTGCACTGCATCCCTTGGCACATAGAGGCCCCAGTGGGTGTTGAGTGAATGAGTGATACCTACTGAGTATTCCAGGTGCTTACCACTCTGTGCAAACCATCCCAAACTTGGTGGTGAAGCAGCCACTATTCCACTATTTTATTATGCTCAAGGGTCCTGTGGGTCAGGAAATCAGGCCACAGCAGGAATGGCTTGTCCTATCCTATGACTGGGAAGACTTGATGCCTAAACTTAGCTGAGACTGTAGACCAGAGACCCTACACACAGCCTCTCCACCTGGTTTTGGCTTCTCACAGAAAGTGGCTGGGTTTTAAGACAGAGCATACTGTGACTGCCAAAAAGAAGTTCTTGGACTGCATGTTTCAGGAGAGCCAGGTAATGGTTGCATGGCCTTTATGACCCAGTCTTAGAGGTAACATAGTATCACTGTCACTATACTTTATTGATTAGAGGAGTCACAAGTCTCTCAGATCCAAGACGGTGGGGCATAGACCCTTCCCCTAAGGGGAGATGTATCTTAAGAGCTTTTGTGACACATTTTTAAATGGCCACACTGACTAAGACAAGGAGGTACATTTATTGAGCACCTGCTATGTGCCAGATGCTTTATGTACATCATCTCTATTTCTTCACAACTATAATGTTATAATTTCCATTTTGCAGATAAAGAAATAGGCTTAGAGAGGTTAAGGAGCTTGTGTAAGGTCACACAGCCATAAATCATTATGACCCTTCTACTAGGACTTAACTTAAGTTCATTTGTGGAGTACAATGTGACTTTTGTTAGGCTTGGGGAGACAAGGGTACATAAGACCCAACCTTGCTTAGAGAGCACAAAACAAACTCAGTCTGGCATACATTCATCCCCATGGCATTTTAGCATCCAGCCAACTATGGTTGGGTATGAGCAGTGCTTCACTGTGCCTAAAAGTCAGTCAAGACCACGTGTGCAGGAAGTGCTGAGTAATTGCTCTTGTCCAGGCTAATTCAGCTTCAGAACCTCAAGACTGAAGTCAGTAGTGTGGAGTACTTCAAATTAGCTGTAAAATTTCAATCCAATTGCTAAACTGCCTAAATTATCAAGTTTGCTCATTGCTAGTTGAATGCATGTATAATTAATTTTTTCTAAAGTCTGGACTAAAAGCTGCTGAAATCAGATCTTTTTTCTTGAATTAGATTCAAATGTCACAGGGATGTCTTTGGTTTTATGATGTAACCCAAAGCAGCACACAAGTTTAAAGAATTTTTAGTTGAGCTCTATATTGGGGAGGGAGATAAGTTAGAGGGCCCAATATTTGTAAAATTAAAATTACATTCTTACTGATTGAGTGTGTCTCCATTGATGACAAATATGAATCAGAGTATTGCCATAACTTTTATTATCAGGATTGATAACTCACATTTGCTAAAATCTTTTAGAGTGTTAGCTCCATGGGGTCAGGGATATCTGTCTATCCCCAGTGTACAGGATAAGTAGTTACTGGCACAGAGTGGACACTTAATAAATATTTGTTGAATTAGCTAATTGATCACAGCCATATCCTTATAGAATAGAAACTTTCATTATCATTACATTTCATTTCATTTTACTAATGAGGAGGCTGAGTCTTAGAAAGGTAAATTGTCTTTTCTAGGGTCACACAGGCAGGAAGTGAGTCAAGGCCTGGATCCAAATTTTTGGACTCCTTACCCTTACCCTGTAGTTCTTTTTTCCTAAGTGTGTAAACACACCACAGAAGTTTTCAAGAGGTGTTTGTGAATTGCATATCCACTCAATTTGATTTTGATGACTATCATTGATGGTTTTTATATTAACATAGTATTTAATAATGGTTTACATACCCTATAGCAGTGCTGAACAATAGAGCTTTCTCTGATGATGGAACTGTTGTATATCTGCAGTATTTAATGTGGTAGCCACTAACCACATATGGCTAGTGACTATTTGAAAAAGAAGTGAGAACTTCCTTTTTTTCCCCCCACAAAGAGAGACTTGAGGCCCACGAGGGAAAAAGGCTTCCCAGGGGCTTGCTGTGATTTCAGCGTAGACATGGGCTAGGACCCCAACGTCCTGCTTCCTTCACTGGCTCTTTCCCTTTATCATGTGGTCCTTGCTGGCTTGAAAATCTAGTTTCACGAATTCCCAGTAGTCTCCCAGCTTCCCCAACAAATTCCTTTTGCTTCTCTTTCTCCTTCTGCTGTCTGTGTTTTGATCATTTCTCTGATCCTGTTGCTGCTGAGTTAAAGAAATGAAACATGAAAGGAAGTGGAAACCAAGTCTGTCCTACCCTGGTTGGTCACTGGGCCTCTAATCACACTCCTGCAATCCCCAGTGCTCATTACCTGTTGCCCGATTTCCAGGGTGTCTGGATGCTCTTGGCTGCCAGTAATAAAAAAGCCACTCAGAGTGACATAAACTATAAGGAAGCCCGTAGGCTCACAATGAGAGGTCCAGAGTAGGTGGGTATTCGGGGTCAACTCAATCCTGTAACAGAGCCAACTTATCTATAAGGTACAGTAGGCACAATCCATGGTAACTTTAATGCCCACAAAAATGCTTTAATATTTTTAAAATAAGAAGACAAGAACTTTGAAGTTGGAGAAAATGTGTTGATACATGATTTTAATAATTCATCTTTATACCAGTGCAGTCATAAAATGTAATTTTTATAGTACAAACATTCATATTTATTTGTTTGTTTATTGAGGAAGGGGCCTAGGAAGGCAAAAATACCTAGGCCCTCTCAAGTCATAGTGGGGTTTTGTCCTAGGAAAAAAAACTCCAGGGAACTTTTCTCATCGTTCACAGGCCAAAATTTTCCAAGAACATTCCTTCAGGGAGCCGTGTATTCTAACAGCTGCAGCAATCAAGATCAAGGAAAAGGGGCTTAGACTCACGGGCCAGGACCCCACAGAGAGCGTGGCTGCTACACGAGGGGGAGGGCTGAGCCCAGAAGAAAATCAAGGTCTGTCGGGGAGAGAAAGGTGAAGGCTACTTAGGAAACTCCCAGTATCCACTATGTCCACTTAAAGAAGTCGGTGAGCAGAGGATATCAAGATGTTAGAGGTATGAGGAAAACGATGGCCCCTGCTTTCAGGTTTGGTTTATATGATCTAGTCCCAAGGAGGAGAAGATGGCCTGTGATTTAAGGAGCTCCTCGTGATAAGTGTGCTTCTTCAGCTTAATGATTAGAATCAGCTTGGGTTTGATTAAGAGCAGGAAGAAATTCTAGGCTCGTCATCTGAACATTTCCAGTCTTTTCTGTGAAAATTTTATGATTCTTTAGTAAAACAATAGCATAAACCTGAATATCCTGTTTTCTCTTTATAAATAAGGGCACATATAATTTTGAAGCATATTTGAAAAAGTGTAAATATCAAGCACAAATGAATTGCCTCACTCATTAAACCTTAGCTCAGTCTGTGCTTAGATGAACGCTAATGTTTAGTACCAGGTGTGTATAGGAAAGATCCCTTTCCTTACCCAGAATTGGTGATTAACTCTTAGTTTTGACTCAGCTTTAAATCTGGCAGTCAATTTACAGTGCTGGGAGGGGAGAAGGGCCCAGCCCTGCCCTTACATCTGTGTGTGTTCTCCTGTGCAGCACGGAGGAGGCTGGGGGATCTGCAGGTAAGAGAAGTTGGCTGGTGGGGAACCCACACTCTGTCATGCAGCAAACCCTTGCCCTTTCCTCTTAGGGAAAAATATCTTGAGTAGTAGTTGGCAGGAGGTGTTGGAGGCAGGGTCGTGTGTGAAGGCAAGTTCCATTTTCAGGGCGGTTTGGATCACACAGAGCAGAGAGCGAGGTGTGATTGCTGGGATAAAAAGTCAAGTACGGTGGCGTAGCTAATAGAAAAGCTTTGAAATAGCATTACATGTACTTTTTATATAAAGGGGAGAGAAAGAAAAGGTGTTACCACCTAAAGTGGGCAATTTCACAGAAAGCTCAAGTGTTTCTCAGCCAAGAGGTGCCCCGGAGCTGGTCAAACCCCAACAAATGCCCAGAGAAGGCACTGGCCTTAGCAAGTGCAATTCAGGGGGAGTTATGGCCAGCAGGCAGCCCAGGTAATTAGCTCCCCTTCCTTTGAAAATTTATTTGTGTATCTCTTTATAACATGTGGCTTTAGGACACCCGGGTAGTAGCAAAAGTCCTACTTTGAAGTCAGCCCAGGCTTCTAGTTCTTTCTTCTTTCAAGCTTTCCTGGTCTTCAACCTCCTCATCTGTAAAATCGGGCTAAAATTAAAAGGTTATTCTTGGGTCCAAGTGGGATCATTTGAAACAGATGTAAGTCATTATTCTTGTATCTCACATCTTGTAACTTTTCAAAGCGTCTGTTCTGATTGCTGTTTGTTAATGGTGCTAAAGGAAAGCTACATTTTTCTAAAATTCTCTGTGTTTGAGAATCATCCTTATCTGATTAAAAGCCATTTGGCTATAACCCACGAATACAAAAAGTTTTAAAACAGTTTTCCAGCAGAAGGTCCATCTGCCGATGCCCAACTTCAGGCCCAATTGAACAGGCCAATTTAATTCTCCAGGCTCTGACTGAAGAGCTGTGTGACCTTGGGCAAGTTAACTTCTCATCTGTAAAATCAGTTTTTCCCTTGGTAAAATAGAGGGGCTGAGCCAAATGGTCTTGGAGGTCCCTTCCGGCTCGTTTGGTTTGTGATTTCGTGGTTTACTGAACCTCAGGTTGGGGTGCTGCTGAGAGCCTCAGAAACTGAGGAGAATGGCCATGGGAATTCACAGAGCATCAGCCAGTGCACGCATCCCCTTTAAAATGCCCTGGATGGTGCTCACCTGTCACCTGCCCTGTGTGGACGCTTCCATGTGACAGGGAGGGCACTGCTTCACGAAACAGCTTTCCCCAGTTCAGCTGCTCTAGTTGTTAGTCAGGTATTCGTAATGAGAGTAACAGACCCACAGGTGGGCACAGTTTACAAAGGCTTCTGGAATGCAGTATTCTACCTGATTGTTCCAGATGATTCCTGCAATAGCCAGAACAATGGACAAGAGATTGGGGAATAACTTATCCCAGCACTGTCTCACTCACAGCACCTAAACCCTTGACCTGGCAGCCTGTTTCTTGGGTGCATTTTGACTGCTCTTCCCAGTTTGCCCCTTGAGGTCCCAGAGGCAGGCTTTGGGTGGTCCGGGCATCCTTCCAGAGGAGGGGAGAGGCGCCCGAGGGAGATGACGTGGCCCATCACAGCTTGTTGGCTGCTTGGCCTCCAATCTCAGTAGCTTATATTCAAGGAGGAAGCCCAGGAACCAACGTGGTCTCAGAGCATCATGGGAAAAGCTGAAATCGGGGCCACTGTGCCAGACTGGCCTTTCAGGGGCTGAGGCTAACCTACCTCAGGAAGCCAGATCCCACATCCTTTCAACTCAGCTGTCACATCTTGTTCAAGAAAGGGGATTTCAAACCGAGGTGTGTTCATGTTCCAGGTTCTCCTTATTCCCAAGGCAAGATGATCTCAGTGGTATCTTAAAATTCGTTTCCTTGTAACTTCTCTGCTAGCTCAGTTCTCCAGAAGAATCCAGAAAAGTTCCAGTCAGAGGCAAAAATGCATGACTGTTGACTGACTGAATGCTTGTTTCTCTTCCCCCAAAGAGAAAGCATTTTAGGTCACTTCACAATGGGTGGAACAGAGTAGGCAACTTTATACAAGCAACATGCAAACTGGACTAAAGGTCCTCATGCTTAGTGTTTCTTCAGATAAAAATAACAAGTAATTGTCTAGAACTTACAATGACTGAGACCTTTTTAAGTACAGGTATTTACATTTAACTCAAACCTCATAATCCTAAGAGGTAAGTACTATTGCCCCTATTGTACAGCTAGCGAAATGGAGACACAGAGCGGTTAAGTAACTTGTCCAAGATAACTCAGGTAGCAAGTAGAACAGGATTTGAACCCAGGCTCTTAACTACTTCATGGAGATTTCACCTTAAGCTAAACCAGAAGTCACTTCCATATCCTTGTTTAAAAAAAGATAACAGCTTTTTATTGCAGATATAATTCACATACCATACAATTCACCCCTTTAAAGTATGTAATTCAATGATTATTGGCATATTCACAGGGTTGTATAACCGTTACCATCATTGATCTAAGAACATTTTCATCACCCTAAAAAGAAGCCCTGTAGCCATTAGCAATCACTTCCCGTTTACCCCCAATTCCCCCGTCCCTGTCCCTGTCATCTGCTTTCCATCTGTATGGATTGCCTATTCTGGGCATTCTCTACAGATGGAATTACACAGTACATGGTCTGTTAGACCTGGTTCTTGCACTTAGCATTGCATTTTCCAGGTTCATTTCCAGAGCTTGGCCAGGCTGCTCCCACTACCTGTGGTGGCCCTGCCCTGGCAAGATGATTGGCAGGATGCTCCCTCCACTGCCCTCTCTGAGCTCTGGCTTCCCTAGTGATGGCACCTCCCTGCTCAGGTGTGGGAGGAAGGTGGATTTGGTGTGACTCCATTGCTCTACATACTTTGTGCTCTTTGGCAAGCCACTGAAACCCTCTGAGCCATAGTTTCTTCATCTGTGAAATGGGCGTAAATTAGTCTCTGCTTTTTGAGGTTGCTGTGAGGATTAAAGGAGATAGTTGCATACATGCATTTCACCAGACTGTGACCGGCCATGGGGCCAGCAGAATATGGATCCAGTTGGTCTTGGGCCTGTCTTAGAAATTCAGAGAAACCTCTGAGCTGGTAACTGTGTATGAGTCATCGTGTAGATCATTCCAGTATGTGGGGCGGTCACCCTGTTATCTCATTTGATTCTCAGCAAACTGGTGAGGGGGGCATCATGTCCACCCTCAGAGAAAGACCCAGGATATTCCCCAAGACCCCCCAGAGGAAGTGGCAGGGACAGTTCCTTGCCAAGCCTGTGTTCTCTCTGCCTCATGATCTCCCAGCAGGGCTCCTCCGGGTTTTGGGCCGTGTGGGATCTGAGGACAATGATCCATTGGCAGGAGGAGAGGGAACCACAGGAGGTGGTATGGGCACTGGGGGAAGTGTCTCCTGACAATCTAGAGCACTGATGTTGACGGTCTGGGGTTTCCTTGCTTGAGGAGGTGAGTGGGGATGAATGTGGGGTGGGTGCAGGGAGAGGTGGGTATGCAACGTGGCAACGGGGGTGCAGGCTAGAATTCAGCCTCCTCTGCAGAGACCTCAGCTGTGACCTTTATATGTAGCCCAGCAGCGTGTGCTGGCCCAGGTGTAGGTCCCCAACATGTCCTGGTTCCAGGAAGGACAGTGCTTCCTGGCCAGAGGCAGACAGCAAGGCGTCAAGAGGCTAGGGAGAGGGCTTCTGAGGCGTGCACTAGCCAGGCAAGGAGGGAGGGGTTGCATGTTGCAGAAAACCCTGCAGAACATCATGCTGATTCCTTCTCTCTCATCCTCCCAATGCTCATGGGAGAACTGAGGTTCAGGGGGAGAATGGTCCTTGTCGAGTTCCCATCATAAATCAGAGTAAGCTGCTTTCCTGTCTGCCCTTGGCTTGGGCTGGCTATTCACTCTCTGTGCGTTTGCCATGGCCCTCCTGTCCCGGCTTGGGCATTCTTGCTGTCTACTTTCGTGCTTCTGCGGCTGCCCAGCAGCTCCTCACTGCTGCCTTTCCCTGCCCCCAGCCCAGCGACACTCTCACTCCCCACTCTGCCTCCCACCCTGACTCTGTCTTAGTTGCAACCACCCACCCACCTTTTGTTTAACTTCTCATTTCTTTTCTCCTAGAAGACAGTATTTGAACAATTAGGATAATTGAAGTTTTTCTCTCCCACAGTTCTGGCCAAAACATATCAACCTTTCATGGAATTGGGGTGGGACACCCCAGCATCCCAGTGGGGTCAGGTTCAGGTTCCCTCTGGACTAGTACAGGCTGAGACAGTCAAGGTCAAGGTTTCTTTTACTTCTCTTGCTCCTTGCGGTGAGCACATTTCTCCTGAAACCTGTAGGCACCCACCTTCCTGCTGCCAGCCCGTCTGTCCTTCACGCACATCCATGCTGTTTGGAGGCGAGGCCACACCCTATGGGGCTCCCCACTGCCCTTGGGAGAAGGTCCAGCTCCTTCACAGCTCACAGGGCTTCAGCCATCTCACTGCCCTCTGCGCCTGCTTCAGCTCTTGCCATTCCCCATCTTCCTTGACTCTCAGGACACATAGTTACTTGCAGATCTATGCACCAGCCCTGCTATCTCACAGAGCAGAGGAAAGGTGTGGCCTCTGCAGTCAGACTGTGCCTTTGAATCCTGCCTCAGCCCCCTTCCCCCTGAGGCCTGGGAAGATACAGAACCACTCAGGGCCTCAGGGTTCCCATCTGAAAACTGCATAAGAAGAGGACTGTAGTAGGCAGAATCATGGACCTATTAGGTGTCCACATCCTAATCCCAGACCTGGGAGTATGTTACCTTACATAGCAAAAGGGATTTGACAGATGTAAGTAAATTAAGGATCTGGAGATGGGGAAATTGTCCTGGATTATATAGGTGGGTCCAATATTATCACAAGGGTCCTTACAAGGGAGGCAAGAGAGTTCAAGTAGAGAAGAAGATGTGACAACAAAAGTGGGAGTCAGGGTCAGAGAGAGATTTGAAGATGCTGCACTGCTAGCTTTGAAGATGGAGGAAGGGACCATGAGCCAAGGAATGCAGGCAGCCTGTAGAAGCTGGAAAAGGCAAGGGAATAGATTCTCCCCTTAGAGAGCCTCCAGAAGGAAAGCAGCCCTGATTTTCTGCTTGATTTTAGCCCGGTGAGACCCATTTTGGACTTTGGCCTCCAGAACTGTAAGATCATCATTGTGTTGTTTTAAGCTGCCAAGCTTGTGGTAATTTGTTACAGCAGCCATAGGAAACTGATACACCACCTTACCTCTTACACCGTGAAGATTCACTGAGTTAAGACGCATGCTTAGGAGTGACCAGGAAACATCAGTAGTTGTTATTATTGCAGTCATTGTCACATCTCTTTTAGAATGCTGCTGTCCCACCTGAAATAGCCCCCTCTGCTCTCCCTCTCCCACCCAGCCTCAGTACTTGACTATTCTGTTTGCCCTTCCTGACACTGCTCAGATATCACCTCCTCCAGAAAGCCACTCCTGACCCTTCCCTCTACATGTTGGAGCCAGACCACTACCTTCTCCATATCCCTGCAGTCGCCTGTGCTGTGCCCTGGAACCCACATCACACTGTGTTGTAATTTTAAGTTCTTGTGTCCATCTTTCCCTACACTGGACCATTCATTCATTCAGCAAGTGTTTAGTAAGTGCTTATTATATGCCAGACACTGTTCTCAGTATGAGGGATACATTTCACAAAACACAAAAATCCCTGCCCTCCTGGAGTTTACACTCCACTCTAGTGAGGAGAGACAGACAAACAAATCAGTAAATTATACAGTCAGATAGAAGATAGGTAACATAGAAGAAAATAAAGTGGGTAAATGGGATGGAGAGTGTTGGGGTGGCGGGGGTGTTGTAGTTTTGCGTAGTGTAATCAGAAAGGCCTCACTGAGAAGGTTGTAGTTGAGCAAAGACTTAGAGGAGATGAGGAGTGAAACATGTGGCCACCTGGAGGAAAAGCCTTCAACAAAGAGAATAGCAAATGCAAAGGCCCTGGGGCTTGGTGTATGTTGTGGGTTGAATTATGTCCCCCAAACAGATATGTTAAAGTCTTCATCCCCAGTGTCTGTTAAAGTGACCTTATTTAGAAGTAGGGTTGTTGTAGATGTAATTAGTTAAGATGGCATTGCACTGGAATAGGTTGTGCCCTTAATCCAATATGACTGCTGTCCTTACAAGAAGAGGAAAGGAGACAGACAGAGACATATGGAGGGAGATGGGACACCATGTGATGACAGAGGCAGAAATTGAAGTGATGCGTCTACAGGCCAAGGAATGCCAAGGACTGCCAGCTGTCACCAGAAGCTAACAGAATGGCATGGAACAGATTCTCCCTAAAGCCTTTTGAAGGAACATGGCCCTGATGATAGCTTGATTCTGGACTTTTATCTTCTAGAACTGTGAAAGAATAAAGTTCTCTTATTTTAAGCCCCTCGATGGTGGTAATTTATTACAGCAGCCCTAGAAAGCACATTTAGGAGCAGTGAAGAGGCCAGCATGGCTGAAGAGAAAAGGAGGTGACACTGGGGAGGACCTAGCCAGAAGCAGATCACATGAGGTAGGGGGCACTGCAGGGATTTTGGCTCCGAGTGAGATGGGGATGCCACAGGAAGACTTTGGGCCAAGCCGTGTGTGGTCTTAAGTAGAATCCGACCCTGAGTGTGCTTGTTTCTCTAGCACCTTGCGCAGTCTGTGGCATGTAGCTGGCACCCAGCATTTATTCCTTCCTTCCTATCACAGTCGGTGGATCTGGTTTGGTGGTTATAAAATATATGTGCTATAGGTGGGATGAAAGAAGAGTGACTAGGCTCTAGGAACATGAAGGATGCTCTGATAATTATAATATTTAGGTTGATAAAAGGATATAGTTTTTCCTTGGGATGTTTGCAGGCATTTTTTTTTTAAATTGCAAGACATAGTTTTTGCCTTAAAACCTTATAGTCAGTTGTTTTGTATTTTGATTAAAAATTGTGCACTTTCAATGCAAACCCATATAGTATTGATTTTCAGATTCTTATTGTGGCTGAGGTATCCCATAGATAAGCCTCCCTTGCTTCTCCATGAGGGCTTCTGCACTGGATCTCTTATAGGCACGTTATTACAGGGAAGCATTGATTTTTTGCGTAGTACAGTATGCCTTCTCTTTGAGGAAGTGAAAAAAATCATGACAAATGAAAAGCCATTTTTCAAAGTGACTCTGATTCTTGTAGTTTATGATTCAAATATGAGGCCCGGGAGAGAGGACCCTAATTTTCTATGCTAATTATTTGGCTCCACATGTAAAGGAAGGAGCCTTTAGTAGGTCCAGAGTCTGATGACAACAGTGGTTGCTGTCATTCTCTAAAATACCCTGCAGTTCACAGCGTGATTCTCTGGTTTGAACTTCAGACCAGGAGCAGCCCACTGGGGCAACAGGTTCACATCCATCCCACAGATGCAGGGACAGAAGTTCAGAAGCTCAGAGAAGCAGAATCTTTTTCCTGTGGTCACATAGTAGGATGTAAAGTGTGTCCAGATTTGACTGGACATTCAGTGGACTGAAATAAAACAAGATGAGTGTTCTCAAGGCAGAAATGGATGGAGAACCACATAATGCTGATGCCATAGTGACAGAACAAGAGCTCAGAGGGCAGGAAAGGGGTGGGGCCCCTCCAAGGCCTGGTTCCCTCTGTAACCAGCTGAGCAACCTCAGCCAACCTGCTCAACCTCTCTGAGCCTCTGGGTCTCCTCTCTGAAGTGAGAAAAATTGTCCCCACGCTGCCACCTCCCAGGACTGCATACCAGGAGATAATAGAGAAAGTGCTTCATAAATTGTGAAGGGCTCTTCATAAGCCAAAGGTAATTGCTGTGCAGATAAAAGTTTTGATTGTAGAGTCCATAATTTCTGGAACATTAATAACTATAATAGCTTCTTTTTATTCTCTTGCTGAGCCATTACTCTGTGCCCGCCACTGTGCCTAGTGCTTCACATGAATTATGGTATTTAATTCTAATTATGTTCTATGAGGTGGGTACTATTGTTAGCACACCTGTTTTGCAGATGAGGAAACTGAGGCTCAGAGACATAACTTGAGGGCCTCATAATTTGAGGGTCACACTCCTAATAGAGTAGAATTTAAACTGGGCTCTTCATGTTCAATAGCTTGTGAACGTCAGCTCCCTCCTTTAGAGGGATAATGGGTCTGGAGATGGACTAGGCAAGCCCTTGGTTACAGATGATGAAAGCTTCTGTAAGAAGGAAGCATCAGGTCCAAGGTCACCCAGAGCCGGTGTCTCAGACAGGATCTGAACCCAATTCCAAAGGTTCCTTCTTGCCTCTTCTGTTAACCAAATTATCATCTGCTCTTTTGCCCCTACTTGCTCTGGAGAATATCTCTTTTCTTATACCATCTAAAAATCAAGGGGTAGATTGGCAAAGAGAAATTGACAACCAAATGTTATGTGTGATTTTTAAAAATGTGGAATTAAAGAAAATTATAAAAGACATTTTAGAGACAGCTGGGAGTTTGAAATACAAATTTAATTTTAAGTAATATTATTTTCTGAGTATTACTTTTTTTAGGTGTATAGTAGGTGGGAGAGTGTCCTCATTTTTCAGAGCTACATCCCAAAGTATTAGGGGTAAAGTGGTCTTATGTTTGCAACCTACAGTCAAACAATTCAGGGGAAAAAATAAAGGAGAGAGAGAAGCAAATGTGGGAAAATATTATCAGTTGGTGAATAGATTAAAAGTATAGGTGTTAAGTGTACTATTCTTTCAACTTTTCTGTAGATTTGAAAATTTTTAAATAAAAAGTATCAGTGGAAGGAAAATAATTCAATAATTTAATTCAGTTGAGAGCTGAGGAAGGATCGCCATTTGCTGAACGCACTTTGTGAGCCGGGCACTGGCATGAGCTGTCTCATTTTCTCACAGCTCCTCTGTTAGGTAGGTGTTGTTATCCCTAGTTTGCAAATGACCCAACAAAGCTCAGAGAAGGTAAGTCACATGCCCATGGTCACACAGCAGGTGAATGGTGAGTTGCAGGTCTGCATGAAGCCTTCAAAGCGATCAGCTAGACCCCTAATGAACCCTTCACCTCTCCCTACTCTTTGACTCTTCCTCTTCTAGCTTTTTGGTGATGGGCATGCACACAGAAATTACTTTTCATATCCCAACAGGAACCTTAAAGGCTGAGTAAAAAACACCCTGTACTATGAATCAGGGCCCTCAGTCAGAAGTAAGAAAATAAAAACTCCCAAGTATCAAAAACTTCATTCATTGACCAGAGTCCCCACAGAAAAGAGAGTCCTGGAAAAATAAATGTTGACATTTGACACCACTGGAGCACCAATTTAAAAAGGCACTTTAAACCAAAATTGACTTCACAAAAATCAATATTGAAAAATCAGACTTGGATTCCAATGAAATATCAGTCTCTTGATGTTTATTGACTTGGGTAAATGTTGGCATTTTATAGCCCAGAATTAAAATAATAGAATTTTAGACAAGAGCTCTGAGATCATCCTGTTACCTGCTAATATCTCTTTCTGGACTCTGCTTAGCTGGATAATGTTTTTATTATGTTTAATTACCCCATCTTAAACTGTGTTTAATTGTATAAACCTCCCTCAAATCTTGGTCCCAGGGCACAAGTTCTAATAAATATTTTATTTTCCAAAAGAAGAGCCAGGGTAGGCTTAAACTAAATATGTCACTTAATAGAGGAGGAAACTGGCCTGGGAGTGACTGGCTTGAGGTCAGAGCTGGGACTGGAGCTGGGATTGAAGGCCAGGCACGCACCACTGCACCACACTTCCTCCATTCCTTTCTCTTCTGGATTCCATCAGTCAGGTGGCTTGTAAAGGAGCGAAGAGTGGTTAGCAATGGCATATTCACCAGAACATGGTGGTGAGGTGGGAACTATGTTAATTGGATTTCAACTGGGGAAAAAAGAGACAGGAAGGGAGGGAGGGAAGGGAGAAAGAGAGAGAGAGATTCTTTTTCTTTGAATGGAAGCATCTTTTATCATGGTTTTAGGATAAGATGCAGAACAGGCCATTAAATTAGAGATACTATTGTTTCATCCCAACATGCTTTCATCTGCCTAATTAAATACTGCACACAAACCCCCAACTATTGTGATCAAATAATCCCTACAATGTCAAGATTACAAAGAGGGCACAAGAGTAGTAATTATGCTGAGTCTGGCTCCCCTTCTGAGGGCCACTATTATTAAGCCGTTTAGAAGGATCTTGTGTAGGAAAGGTGGAGGCCCTTCATGAGGTCTGCAACCAGAGACCTAGGTTCACCAGGTCAGTTCACCCCAAGGTCTGACTGCAGTGGGGACTCGGGTCTCTAACATGAGTAAAAGACATTTCTGGATGACGGCAAGAATAAGAATGACACCTACTCGGGGGAGCACTATCTATGGACTAGGCCTAGGCTAATTACACTTTTTATGTACCTTTTCCCCTTTTAGCCCTCACAGACAACCAGCTGGGATAGATATCATCCCATTTTATAGGTGAGGAAACTAAGGCTCAAAGCACTCAAGGTCATATCACCTGTAGGTAGTGGAGCCAAACTGGACACAGGACTCTCAGGCTGTAAGTCCAAGTCTCACAGGGAGATCAAGGCTTCAGGGAGATGGTCCCAGCACCTGTCAGCCTCACCCCCTTCCATCCCTGCACTTGGCCTGTGGGCTCATGATTTGCTGAGTGTGAGGCTGGTCCCTCAGCCTGGGCTCCTTACCATCCCCTCACCCAGCAGCTCAGGGACGCCTGTGAATGACTGCTCCCCCGCCGAGCCATCCCCACTGTGACACTGGCACTCAGTTTCCTGAAACTTTTTTGGGTAACAGACTATCTGGGTCTCCCATATTCACCAGAGGAGAGGTAAGGATTTCTAAATGATCTCATCAGAGATTGGAGGCCAAAGAAATCCATTTAGGAACTTGGGTTATCTGATTGTGCAAATAAGCCAGAAAATCCCATCTCCCTCATCACTCCTCTTGCTGAATCTTGGTATTTTTGTATGAACCACAGTAGAGTGTCTAATGCATATGTCTTCATCATGAATTCAACAAGTATAAAGAATGTAACTACAAAATCAGAGATCTTAGAGGTCTTTGGGCCCACAAAGCCAGCCGGGACCCTGTCTCCCCCCAGGGTGTATTTGCAACCCCTCCTCCAGACGTCCTTGGTTCCTTCTGGACTTTCTCACAGAACTTCTTGTGCTGCCTTTTGCTTCCCGATGCCCTGTTTCACCTCACCCTCCAGACTCCCACCTCCTCCAGTGTGCGACTTGGGTCTCACTTACCTCTGTGGCCCCGCACGTGCTTGGTTTTTGGCATAATTTAGTATTCAGACACACACACATGACAGAAACTTGCAACCAACCTTCATACAGAGCACTTATGGAGGTGAGCTGGGGAGTTGTTTAAATGTAATGCGGCATCTCCTGATGATTCTAAGTCTCGGTGGTACCTGGGGGAGCCTGAAATGCCGGTGTATGAAGTGAAGCACCCTGGCAGGGGGACTGTGATGCACGTCTCTGCCTTGTGAGAGCAGGGAAATTTAACAGTGTCTAAATCAGAATCTTTAGTTTACAAATATGGAAACACATTCATAGATCAGCACCTCCTTTAGCCAGAGGGCATGGAATCCAGCACCTCAGCTATCTAGATCCCTGCCTGGGATCTGCAGGTCTGTGAACAGCTGGAAAAGAAGACTTATCAGACTCACTCAGTTTAAAAATGGGAGGTCTGCTTAGGGCTTCACTCCATGCCTACTTGTACTTGTTTTGTGTACTGTTCTCACCAGAAAGTTATATTTGGTTTCCAGTCTACAGCAAGTTTACCAATTGGGAGTAGATGTCAGGTTGATGTAGGCAGAGAGCCAGCAGCAAGAAGTTGACAGCTTACCACCTGACTCAGAGGGTGAGAGAGGGAAAAATGTCAGAGAAGGACCTAGGGACTAAAAAAGCATTGGAGGAATGAAGTTGTAGGGCAGAGTAACACCCCACACCCTGTGCCTTCCAGGGGAGCTGCACGTGATCCTGGCTGGTTCATGCTTGATTTCATGATCATCTGTTGAATTTGTAAGTCAATACGTCTCTGAGCCTCGATTTCCTTATCTGTAAAATGGAAATAGTAATTTATTGGGTTCCTATGTGTTAGGCACTGTTCTTCACTCTTTACCTGTGCCAGTTTATTTAATTCTCCTGCTGATTATGAAGTGTGTGCTATTTATTATCACTATGAAACGGAAGCACAGACCAGAAGCAAAGCTGCCCAAACCCACAGGGCTCATAAATGGCAAAACCGGATTCTAGGCCAGGCAGCCAGGCTCCTCCGATCTCACATAACTGGCTGTTATTCTGGAGCAATAATCATGCTTCCCTCAAAGAGCTGTTTCGTGGGTTAGATTAAACCGGTACGAAGAAGCCTAGCAGTTTCGGCACATGCCAGGTGGTCTGAATGAAGGGGCTGGGGCTGTGTACCACACCCCTTGTTTAGAAGAGCAGAGGGTCAACAGTGATTATTTCTGGAGGGCGAGGCTAGAAGGAAGGGGAGCAAGCAGGAGCTTGCATTTCCTACTTGATGCGTTACAGTATTATTGGATTTTCTACAAGCATGAGTAACCTTAGCAATTTAAAACACGTTCATGGGGGGAAAGAGAAAGAGTTGTAAGCAATAAGAACATGTTTAAAATCTTCCAGTGTGTCTAAATGTGTATACACTTTAAAAATGAATCCATCAAAAAATACTTGAATGTTTGGGCTTTTAAAGATACACACTCGAATTATCTAGAAATTCACTCCCGTGCAAGCATCAACGCTGTCTCGTGGTCCCACTGTGGACGTTGCCTGTTGCTGCGCCGTGGGCTTGTAGTTGTTCCTTGCCTCTCAGAATTCTCACACCCAGAGCAGCAATCCGTGCCTCTGAGGGCTGTCACTGTCATCCCGTCATCTGCACAGACAGGAGCGGCGCACTCCGCTGTGACTGTGCCTGCTAGGGGCTGGCGACCCAGGGGTGAATGGGACAGCACCTCAGCCTCAGGAGCCCATCATTTAAGCCTAGAAGGGATAAGATTTTCATAGAAAAGACTGTAGGACCGAGATGCTGTTCTGGGCTGAGAGAACAACAGAAGCAGAGAAGCAGGTTTATTTACCCTGAAAGTCTATTTCTGGGCAACAAAATAATGGAGAGCTGTATTAAAAAGAGCCAGCCCCTGGATGAATTAAGTTTGCAGTCTCAGATTCTGGTCAGGTTCTAGGACTGATACTCATGGATTCTTTCCTTCCTCCCCTTCCTTCCTCTGTTTCCTCCTTCCTTCCTGTTTTCAGGGTGCTGGGGCTTTGTTTTAAGCAGGCTGGTGAGACATGCTGACATAGACTGTTGTGAAGGAAGGTGTTTACACTCACAGTCCCCTAGAAACAGCAGGCACAGCACTTCCCACAAAGGGAAGCACCCTGGTTGGTCAGGAGGCAGAGGGAGTGATGGGGACACATGGGCAAGAGCCTTTATTGTGGTTTCCATGGGAAGAAATAGACGAGGCAGGGTCAGCAGCTTAGGATTGGTGAGTTTGAATAACATCAGTTGGTTCTGGGGCTCAGGGCTGTCCCTAGTTGTCTGGTACCTGTCCCTGGGCTGATGAGGGCAGGGGATAGTGCCCAGAGCCCAGGAAAGTGGTTGGGGGTATGGGCTCTGGACTGGTTTACAGGCAAAAGGCTCACAGGCTGGTTGACTATCTCTGAGGAATTGACACACTCTGGGAGGGGCAGTCCCTTTAGGGCCAGCAGGGCCCCAGATGTCAAAGCATCAGAGTGCAGAACATAAAAGAGGTAGTTAATCTTCCTTCCTTTCCCCTTTCCCTTCTTTCCTTCCTTAATTCTTTCCTCCTTCCTTCCAACTTTAAAAACATATCACAAAATATTTCAAACATACAGAAAAAAATAAATATTTATAGCTACAATGTAGCTTATCCCTACAACTCAGATTTGAAAGTGTGAATCTTTTCCTTCCAGACCTCATTTTCAAAAAAACCAAAGCATTACAAACACAGCCAGAGTCACCTCTTTACCCTTCCCATTCCCACTTCCCTCCCTTCTTCCTTCCACAGAAATAACAACTGTCTGGAAGTTGGTTGTATTTTTCCCATCTCTATTTTTATATTTTACTACAGATGTACATGTCCATAAACAACATATAGTATTTTTAAATCTTGATACAAACATCATACTGTAAATAACATTTTTTATCCCATTTTGTTATACTCAGTTTGTCTTTTAATAGGTAGTTTTAATTGGTTTATATTTATTGTGATTGCTGCCATATTTCTACCATCTTATTTTGGGTGTTCCTTCTCCCACCCCATTTTTTCCATCTACTGACGTGGTTATACCCTTAACATTTTAGCATACATTCTGAATTATATTTTTTTCTCCTAAAATCCAAAGGAACTCAGTATATTTCTCCTCTACTGAATCTGACAAGAATTGTAACAATGTCTAACACACCCACTAATTGTTTCCTAGAACTCTGTATTTCTTATTGTTTCCTAGAACTTTGGTTTCACTAATTAAAAACTTTTTTAGTCATTATTTATATTTTTTAGTTAATAATTTAATTTGCCTACACGTTTTACCAATGTTATTGCTCACCCTTGTTTTTGTTTTTGTTTTGTGTCCCATTCCTTCTTCTGGGTTCACTTCTCTTGCTCAGTTCATTCTTAAGTTGTAGTCAGTACATATAATAGGGTTCGAAGGTGGTCAACTCGCAATATTTGAATGTCATAAAATGTCTCTATTTTCCTCTCACTTTTGAATAATAGTTTAGCAGGGTATAGAATTCTAGGCAAACGGTTATTTATCTTTAGAACTTTGTCTTTTGGATCTGTTGTTGTCAATGAGAAGTCTGCTGTCCATCTGGTTATTGATTCTTTATAAACAGCCTTTTCCTGGTAGCTTTTGAGGCCTATGCCTGGAACCAGCTTACTATCCCTTTTGTTGTATTCTGTTGGCCAAATCAAGTCACAAGCCAGCCCAGATTCAAGAAGTGGGAAAGTAAATTCCATCTTTTGATGGGAGGAGTGGGAAAGTCATTTTACAATGGCCTTGGGTGCAGGATTGACTGAATAATTACAGTCATTTTTGGTTTCAATTTATCGCTTGCTTCTGCTTCTTTGTCTTGCCACCCTGAGCATCTAACTTCATGTGGCCTGCATTGCCAGGCAGCAGCAGAACTTAGTTTCAGCTTTTCTGATGAGTAGAGGAGGCTGTTCCTTACCTGCTTTGCTTCAAATAGTGAGCTTGACTCTGGTCCCCCTTTGCATTGAATCTGGCTCTGCCCCTGCTTTTCTGGGATGCTATGAGTCTCTGTTGTCCTGGAGAATTCGCACTGCCAGGTATCTTTGGCTGTTTCACATTCGGAGCCCATTAAGCTTACATCTCCACATAACATGTTGTGGTCTTTTTTTTCTTCTTCTCTTTTTCCTAATTGAGAATTTTATCTAATATTTTTGTAATGTTGCATCTTTAACTTTACTATTTTTGTATTTCAGCTACTGTTGCTCTGTATTTGGTATGGTGGGGAGGAGGGGACCTTAAAGTATGAATTTAATTTGCAATACCACCTTGGCTGGGATTCCTGTGTTTACTTCCTAAAACTGTGCCTGTCACTTTCTCCAGGAAACAGATGAGAGTGTGACAGCCACTTTAGAATGTACATAATTGTGATAGAACAAAAGCTCAGACTCTCAAGGTTAGAAGGAGCCTTCCAGTGCTTTAATCCCTCTAATGCATATGCCACAAGTGGACGTCTAGTGCCTGGACACCTTCAGGGATGGCTGGTCTGCCACTTCTTCATCCTATCTCTGAATAGCCCTGGTTTTTAAAAAGTTGTTCTTTTTCAGCTAATATCTGCCTCCTTATAGCTTCTCTGCCCTAGGCCCCACTTCCCAACTCTGGTTCTACTTTTCCCCTCTGGAATCAAATAGACCACATCTGTGTGCTCTGTTTTTGAGAACCCATCAGAGCATAGAGGCCATGACTGGGCTCCAACTGAGCCCTCCTTCTCCTGGCTGGACAGCTCCAGGTTCTGTAGCCTGAACTTGTGGGCTATGATGGCCTGTCCTCTCACCACATGGCTGCCTTCATGGACATTCTGCACATTTCCTCCTCCCTCTTATAGTCAGAGCCTGCACAGAGCCTCAAAGGTGGGTTTAGATTGATCCATCAGTAACCACAACAGCCAAGCAAGTCTGTTCCCCTACCTCCTTGATCTGGGACCTTTCCTCCTATATGTGCATCTGTGAGCCACCTCATGGGATGGACTCCCGTGGCTCCTCGGTCAACCATCTTTCACTCATTCATTCATTTATTCATTCCTTGGGTGTACCAGGGATGCCGTGGTGAACAAGACTGCCATGAAACTTGGAGTCTGGTGTGGGAGACAGATGTAGTTTGATCACAGCCACAAGAGTTAAGTACATGGTGATGTGAAAAATTGTAACAGAGAACCTAACCAGGTTTGGGGAGGTTTTCCATAAGGAAGTGATGTCTCTATTTTCTTAACGTTTCCAAATCCAGATCCTCAAGAGAGGAGATCTCTGTCTTGGCAGCTCATTGCTACATGACCTGCAAGATTATAGGTCAGTGGCTAGCTTATGGGTTGGGACTACATACCTTATCCAATTAACTATGCTTGGTACGTTCAGGATCTTTGAATATCATTCATTCATTCATTCATTCATTCATTCATTCATCTATCTGTCCATCCATTCATCCATTCCTTGGGTGTGCTCAGGATGCAATGAAGGAATCCATGACAGTCTTCACTGCTGTGGCAGCTCAGATGGGAATTATGTAGGTTAAGGATGGGGTGGGTGTGACAGTAGATGTGGCAGCCCTGTGGCTGGAGGGAACATGGCACATAAGAGGGACTGTGGCTGGAGCCTTGGGCATGAGGGCAAGCATGGGGCTAGGTAGCAGAAGTGGTGGCAGCGGCCAGACCATGGGCCTGGCCTTATAGGCCATGGGCAGGATTTGAATCTTTATTGCTATCTTTAACATGGATTGGTATAGGACGGGCATGAGAAAGATCTGTGTGGCTGCTAGGCAGAAAGTAGATGGGGATGGAAATAGACTCTTAGGGAGGGAGTTGGACCATGTTGATATTAGAGGAGATGGAGAGGAATGTCTGGATTAGAGAGAAAGTTGAGAAAGGAGGGGAAGGGGTGAGAGAGGGTTATGTCAAGAATGCACCTGCATTAGTTTCCTGGGGCTGCTGTACAAATGGGTGGCTTAAGACAACAGAATCTAGTCTCTCACAGTTTAGAAGGCCAGAAGTCCAAAATCAAGGTGTCAGTGGGGTTGTGCTCTCTGAAAGCTCTAGGGGAGAGTCGATCCTTCCTTGGCTTTTCCAGTTCCTGGAGACTGTTGGCATTCCTTGATCCACATCTACATCATTCCAATCTCTGCCTCTGTGGTCAGTGTCTCCTCCTCTTCTGTCTGTCTCTTCTCCCTCTGCCTCATTCATGAGATTTAGGGCCAACCTGGATATTCCAGGATAAGCATCTCCTCTCAAAATCTTTAACTTAATTACATCTCTTGCCATATAAGGTAATATTCACTCCTTTACCACATATAGTAACATTCACCAGCTCCGGGACTTAGGACGTATGTTTTTGCAGGCCATGATACACCCCCTGTGGTGCTCAAAGACAGACTATGTAAGTTAGCACTTACCTAGTGCTGACTGAAGACCAGGCACTGTGGCCTGATTGCTTCAGATGTATCGGCTCATATAGACCACTTAGCAACCTTATATAGGTACTATTGTCATCCCTGCTTTGTGGATGAGGAAGCTGAGGCTCAGAGAGGTCAGACTTGCCCTCTGTCATGGCACCATGAAGCCTTGGAGCTGGGATTGGAACCCAGGCAGTCTGGTTTGAGAGTCCTTGCTCCTAACTAGCCGGCTGCACTGCCATCCTGTGCTGGATATATGGAACCATGGGGCTGCCCCCTGAGATGAGGCACTGGGGAGAGGCTCAGTGGTGGAGGGGCGGACAGGAGTTTGGTTTGGAACATGAGGAGCCACAGCCCCTGATGTCTACACCCCTGTCTCCTCCTGGGATGGCCAGCCTTCTTCAGAACCACCAGTTCCACTGTCCAGCCTCCTGGCCCAGAGGACTGGCTCCAGGGCCTTGGTGCTCATACAGAGACTACACTCTCCTCACTGCCAAACACCCACCTTGGAACCCTGTCCTTCAACCTCAGTCTTGCCTCCTCCTTGCTTAGGAGTTAGGGCTCAGCCCATCTGGTTGTGTTATGGCTGGGAAGAGGCATGTGCTCTGCTGCGTGGGGAAATCACCCTGTTAAAAATCAGGAGAACTCACACTCCACTTTCACTTGCAACATGTGCAGGCTTCAGACGGCATGAATGGGAGGGAAAGGGCATTCCAGGTGCAGGAAGTTGGAGGGAATGTGGGGAGCAAAGATGCAGAGGTGGGAACAGATGGGTTAACTTTGGGAAAGGATAGTTGCAAGATGACTGTGATGTAGGGCACCTGAAGGGGATGGCAGAGGGGCTGGAAGAGGCCAAATTCCAGGGTGTCCAGGATGCTAGTGTGAAGGGACAGAGCAGTTGTTTTGTAAGAAATGATTCTGTTTCAGTCATAGAGATGCATGTTCTTTGCACTTTTTTTTTTTTGATGGAAAGTGATAATAAAAGAAAAATAAGGGTAGCAGGCACAGTGCTTAGGATGTGCCAGGTATTATTCCAAGTGGTTTATAAGTATTTTCTCATTTGTTTCTCACACCAACTCTGGGAGGGTAAGTCCCTTTATCCGATACCATTTACAGGTGAAGAAATGGGTGCTGTGATGTTAAGTGAGGTGCCCAGGGCTCAGGCCTAGTCAGTTGTCACGGGGCTTGAAGCCCAAGTTAAAGGAAGATTTGAAAGTGGCAGATATCCTAGAGATGCCCCTCACCCTAGTCCTAGATGGCAGCAGCAGTCTCTAGGCCCTAGAAGATCAGTCAGGAAGAGCTGAAGACTTTTGGCCCCCTGAGGAATCGTAGCAATTGCTGACATTCAGGCTGGGCTTCTTGTGAGTTTCCTGATCGCATTCATGTAGGCATCCCAACAGCTCTGTGAGGCAGGTAACCTTAACCCTGGCAAGTGAGGCAGGGGCCCAGAGCCCTAAAGAGAGAAGGCCCAGTGTGGCGACCAGGCCACTGCATATCTGTGCAAGGCCCTGAAGAAGTGCAGCTTGCACCAAGCCCCTTTGCTCCCCGTTTCTGGACAGTGCCCCTGTTCACACCAAGAGCTGTGCTTCTCCTGGCCTCCCCATTCGGGGCTCACACTGTCTGAGACTGGCAGGGTGGTGTGGTTAGATGCCGACCCGGGGACTGTGGTCAGGTTGCTCCATGGCACCACGCATCCCTGCTAAGACCTCGCTGCCCTGGTTTTGTCTTATTGGTGCATTTTGCCCTGTTCTGTTACTCCTCGTCACTTCCCTGTATACATGTCTTGTCTCCTTGTTGACCATGCTTCTATGTCATTCAAGGCAATGAGGCTTGAGACCGGGAGGGCAGGGACCATGCAGTCTTGACTCTTCCACCTCCAGCACCACTACAATGAATGATATGCAGTGGGTGCTTAATATTATTTATTGGATCAGGGAGAGAATGGTTAATTCCTGGGAGTCAGGAATTCTGGGTTGAGCACCATCTCTGTAACCAACGAGCTGTAGATCCTCAGGAAAGTCACATAACCTGTCTGAGCTTCAGTTTCCTGTTTGTAAAGTAGGCATGATCATGTTTGTTCTGGCAGTGTTGCAGGTGACTGTGAGAGTCAAAGGGAAACTGTGACACATCCTTGTAAGCTAGAATGGGCTTTGTATCAGGAATCTTATAACTAGCATCTTTATTACTATTGTTGTTGTTGTCGGTACTAATATCCAGTTAGAATTCAATAAATGCACATTCAAGGAATGACCTTCCAGTGAGTGGCTCCAATCCATGAAGTTGTTGCCAAGTGGTGGGCAATCAGCAGGCAATTTCTCAGGACCTGTCCCATGCTCAGCCTTCTGCACGTTGCGGAGGTAAGAACGAAGCTTGGAGAGCACAGTCTTCTGAAACAAAAGGAAAAACACTAGGAGCCTAAAGAGGCCTGGGGGCCATTGCAGCAAGTGTAAGGGCAATGTTGGGCTGCAAACGAAGACCCTGAGAACTTTGGAGAGTCTGCAGTCTTTGGATCCCATGGAGCTCCCAGATATCCTATCCTGCAGAAATAGTTGCTCAGTAAAATCCAAGGAATAAATGTACGTGGAGTGTGGGGGACCTTGTGGGGCAAAGGAGTGTGGGCAGAAAAGTGAGTTGGCACCTCAGACTTTAGTGCACATCCAAATCATCAGGGATGCTAATTTAAAAGAGGCCAGCCCTGGAGGTTTCTATCTGTGCGGTCTACAATAGCACTTGGGAAGTGGCATTTTAACAAGCCACCAGGTTGTTCTGATGCATTTGTCCACCGCCCTGTGTCTGGAGCTGGGCTCCATGCCCCAGCCTCCAGTTGTCAAAACCCAGCCAAACAGAACTCCTTAAAAATGCATGGAACACAATGGGTAAGCACAAATCTGAATGCAAGGTGATATTTTCAAACAGAACAGAAAGTTATTTTTGTATGTGTTGGTGGGAAGGTTCTTGAGGTTTAGTGAACTCAAGTTGAGTCTGTTGCTCCTTGCGGCTCTAATTATGGTCCCTGAAGCTCTCAGTGGGAAGTAAAAACCAGAATGTTGTTTCTGAAGATCTTGTGTGCTATCCTGGAAGGTCTGTTTTGCAAAATTAATCAGCTTTGGGCCAGTTTCTGAACCCGAACCGTTTGGGATTTCTGAGCTGCAGTTAGAGAAAGCATGGGTAGAGGAAATAATTCCTTCTTCTAGTCTTTGTTCCCAGTGCATTGGCTTAGCTCCACTGGTTTGCCAGGCACAGGGCTGGGATCCAAAAGTTGCAGACATGATCTTTGCCCTTGAGGGAGGACCAGAAAAGCAAACACACAGCTGGAATATGAAGAGGAAAAGAAGTGTAGTTGGAAGGTGCAGTAAGGGTCTTGAGAGAATAATACCAACCAAAGGGAAACCGGATGAAAAATCAATTAACAAAATTTGCAGGAGTAAACTACTCCCTGAAAAGTAATTAGAAATATTAAATTCCTCCTCTCTCTTGCATGAATGAATGTTGGCTATTGAGGAAACACAGTGGAAAAGTTGTTCCGGACCAGATTCTTTGCTTGAGAAGGTCCACTTGGGTCTTGGTTGCAGCAGGCAAGGAGAAAGTTGCTGTAAGAATTATTTATGGTCTTCAGGGATCTTGTTTATCTCCCTGAAACAGGGAATGTCTCAGCAAATGAAATGAGGTGCGCTGTCCGAGACAGGCCAGAGAGAGCGGGCTGTTTATTTACATGCGACCGATTTCTTTTTTGGTCTACACTTGTTAGCAGTCTTATTAGCAACAACAGTAACAATAATTCTGGCAGCAATCCCAGGCGTTTGTTCAATCCTGGAGTTTCCAGAGCCTGTGTTATCCAGCATCTTGGCTGTCCCTCCCTATAGCTGTAGGAGGCAGGTAGAAAAAGCATCATTGCGCTTAATCGGTGAGGAAGCTGAGTCCCAGAGGGACTGCCAGGTTGCACCCAGCACCGTGCCTGCTCTGACTGTGGAGCCCTGGACTCTCCACTACAGACTATGCCCCACACCCCACCCCCTGCACTTGGTGGAATCCTGTATGGGGGTGTTTAAGGAAGGAAGAAATTGTGGCAGGTACAGGTAGTTTGCTAAGAAAGAGAGAAGGAAGGAAAGAAGGAAGGAAGGAAGGACAGATGGAAGGACGGACAGAAGGACAGAGTGAGGGGGAGGGAGGGAGGAAGAGAGAAAGAAAGAGAGAGAGGGAGAATCTCCTTAGAGATTCAGTTCCCTTTCCTCCATGTTTTTCCCTCTCCCACTGAATTAATTAACGGTGGAGAATTGTTCCCAGGTGCCTGGGCAGGTTTGTTTGTATTCTTATTTTAAGGAATGTTTCCTAAGAGATATTAGAAAGAGCAGTTTTTCTAGTAAAATCATTCTAAAACCAACCTGGCAGCCCTGCCAGGGGCACTCCTTGTCACTGGATGGGTTTGTGATGGTGTGTTACTGGAAATCACATTCCTAGGCAGCTGGGCAGTGGGGAGGCCCTGACACCCACTGCCCTGGGCAGCCACACCTGCAGGTTTGTCCATCCGTGAACAAGCCGAGCATCTCCTGGCTCACCCTCACCCTTGGGGGCTCAAAAGTCCCCAATGGAGATGTGGACAACCCAGGGAATGCTCACAGTGACCAGCCTTGATCCATACTGGCCTTGACAGAGCTTTCGCAGAGCATTGTGACATGGAAAAATAAGGAGGGGCTGGCTCCTGTTATTATTTTGAAGGCCTCTACTTTGAGATGGTGCGCTTCCTTCTCTCCTCCTCCTTCCTTGTTAGCATGTCCTTTAAAAACCAAATGGTGGTGATAGAAGATGTTAGCATTTGTTTGTTCATTTTGTTTTGTTCTTTAATGCCCTCATCCTCACTTGAGAAAATAAAATTTAACGACCTGCCTTGGTATTCTGATTTGGGTAACAGGGGAATTGTGTGTTCTATGATAGCTAGGAGTCTGGGCACTGCCGGTACAGAAGTGTGTGAGGTCCGCGGGGCACAGGGAGGAAGTGGCCATCCTGATTGCTGGGACCAGGGAGGATTGGGGGCAGAAAGGGCTGTCTGAGCTGTGCCTTGGAAGGTGAGGGGAGAGAGTGCTCACCAGGGAAGGGGCATTCCAGGAGGAGAGGCTGGTGAGGAAAGGCAGGCAGTGTTTCCTGAGGTATTCCTGAGAACACTGCCTGCCAGCTTGAGGGAGGAGTTCAGGTGGGAAAAGCTGAGTCCAGCCAGACGTGTAGGTGGCTGATCTGGGAGGCCATGTGTGGCAGGTGAAGAAGCTTGAACTAAGTGCCTTTGGCCATGGGGGTCTGTGAAATCCTTTGAGTAGAGAGTGAAATGAGCAGCTTGTCATTTAGGGAGATCACTCTGGAGGGAAGGTGAACAGCAGAGGGTAGGGAGCAGGCCTGAGAGCAGAAGGACTGCCTGCGGTTCAGGGGAGAGATGATGAGGCCAGACAGGAGTGTATGGCAGTGGGGACAGAGAGGCTGGCCCGATTCCATAGGTGCTCAGCCAGTAGACCTTCAGGACTTGAGGCTTGCAAAGTTGGGGAGGCTGCAAGGGAGTGTTAATGCTAATTCTGACACAAATTTCGACAACAGTAACAGTAACTGAGCTTTTCCGTGGACTGAGCACCTGCTGAGCACTATACCTATGCAGAAGGCTTCCGGAAAGCAGTTTTCTCAGTGTTTGAATATACCCCCTGTGTCCTTCCCGACACATCTGCATTCAGCCTTCTGGGACACTGGCCGGATGTGAAGGATGATGGTGACTGCAGGTTTGGGGCTATGGGTCACCCAGGTGGAGACCAGATCAGTTTGGAATTGAGGGCAGGATTTAGGGTCACATCTGCAGGAGGTGGCTGATGTAGTAGGGTGGGAAAAACCGCCCAGAAATACTGCCTGAAAGACATGCTTTGCCCAGCTGAGGGGAGTGGGCGCTATGCTGCCTTTCCAGCCCTCCACGCCTCTCTTCCTAGCTGTGATTTGGAGTTTGTGTATTTCCCACAGGAGCTCCTGAGATCATTGAAATAGGAAAGGGAAGATTTCAGGGTCTGCTTGGCCCTTTCTTTTCCTTTTATTTTCTCTTGAGCTTTTTATTATGGATGATTTCAGAAATATATCACAGTAGAAAGAGTGGGATAAACAGCCTCTGGGAAGCCATCCTCCAGCTGCAGCAATTACTTAGCATGTCCCTGCTCCTTTCTCCTCACCCTCCTAGCGTTCAGATGCCCCCATCCAAGCATTCTCTGCTTTGGACCTTATCTCTGTGCATCTCTCCAATGGTCTGCTTCAGCCAGACTGGGCTGGTGGATCGTCAACATGTCTTGTGCCCACTCCCGCCTCTCCCTTGCTGTCCTGTCTCATCCTCTAATCATCCAGAACACCCTCAGGTCTCCCTTCCTTCTCCCTTGGGAAAATCTTCCTGGTGCCGAGGTTTGTGTCCTGAGCTTACATCTGAGCCTGCTTGGGCCTGTCTCGGCTTGTCTGTGTAACCTGCATGGAGCCCACCAGCACCCACTGTATACTGTGAGTTAGAGGTCTGGGCCACATGCTCCGTAAGATGGAGGAAGTGCCTGTTAGCCTGGCATTCATGGTGCTATGGACTGACTATTTGTCCCCACCACCCAAGGTTCATATGTTGAAACCTAATCCCCAGTGTGGTGGTATTTGGGACTGGGCCTTTGGCGGGCGATTACGTTATGAGGATGGAGCCCTCATGATGGGATAGTGCCCTTATAAAAGTGACCCAGAGCTCCCTTGCCTCTTCTGCCATCAGAGGACACAGTGAGAACCGGGAAGCTGGCTCTCCCTGGATTCTGAAACTGCCCTGACTTTGGACTTCCCAGCCTCCAGAACTGTGAGAAATAAATATGTATTGTTTAAGCAAGCAGTCAATGGTATTTGTTATCACAGGTTCAAATGAACTATGACACAGGCCATTTGTCACTCAGCATCAATCAGGTCAAGAGAAAACCCCAGCCGCCTCACCCGTGTTGAAAGTCCAAGATGGTACTTCTTTCATGGGAGGTTTTGTTGTGTTTTATCTTTTCTATTGTCCATTTGGCCAGAGGGTCTGGATCTCTTTTAGGGCAGAAGGGACCTCTCCTGGTTCAATGGCAGTGGGAATCCAGAGCCTATCCCATGGGGTCATACCAAGTCAGTGCTTCGAGAGGCCTCCTGAGGAACTGAGTTTGAAATCCCTAGGTTGGAGTCCTCACCCGCAGGGCCCCCAAAGACCTCACCCAGGAGCGAGACCCTCCACATCTCTCTCCACTGACCTGACAGCTGAGGATGCCCATCTTATCTTATGCTCAGTTTGGCAGCCTGGCACAGAGGTCTAGTTCTGTGCCAGGCCCAAGAGACATGGCCCAGGCATGGTTCTTGTCCTTGGGTATACCTTCTCCCGTGGACAGGGGAGCCAGCCATGGCAACAACAGGCTGTTTAATAAAAGACAGAGTAAATCCCACAAAGAAGACATGGTGGGTGTGCTGTGACCAAACAGAAAATCCTGCCCATCCCACATGGCCTAGAGGCAGCTCTGAGGCTGAGGAGGTGTGTGTGGATCCATGAGCACTGGATGAGCTTTTAGGTCCATGCCTCCTCCAGCCACGTGGAAAAACACTCAAGGCACTTGACGCACATGGGCTGTGTCTACGCCCCTGGCTAGACCCTGCCATGACAGCTGAAAATTAAAGTCCACCCCGCCTACCTCAGGGTAGATCCATTACACAGAGACTCCGGATGCACAGGTTTGGGGATTTTCTTTCTCCTTCTTGCACATGTGAAGTTTTAGTTTTTCAGCAAACAGTAATTAAAACTAACATAACACAAAGAAACAACAATGCCACATTTTAATTTATTTATTTCAGCTGACTGCATCAGCCGGCCTCCTAGTGAAATTCTTTTGTTGTTTTCTATTATGCACTATGTCAACAATACATCTCCCTGTGGAATTTTAAGTTCATTCTGTTTCTAGAGGGTGTGGAGAGTTTAGTGTGGGTGTGGTGTCAGGATGGAATATTGCGTACTTTGTACCGCGAAATAGATGATGCATTTCTTGAACTGTGGAAAATTCAGATAGTCCTGTCTTCCAGTTTGAAAGCCTCCTCCTCCAAGAAGCCTTTTCCTGTCTCTTTAGTCCTGGTCACTGACCCCCATACCCCCACCTAAGGAGCCCTATAGGTAGGTGGACAGATGGTATAATCAGAAGTGCCTAGATTAGTGCATGGCTCTTGGAACTATTTATAAATGGATACTCCTTGCTGCTCTCCCCCAGTCGTGTGCCCTTCCCTTCCTCCCCTTGAATGGCTCATTCTTCCTCACTTCTCTGAGCACTTTGCTCCAAGTTTCCTTGTCTGTGCCATCACCCCAGTTGCTTCAGAGACACTTGCTGCCACTTCATCCTTGGGGCCCCCCTCTCTCCAGGCCTCATGAGATCATGGGTAAGTGCATATACAGACTGGCCCCAAGCCTGACTCCTCTTCTGCTGTGTGTCCTTGAGTTGGTTGTTTAAAGTCTGAGATTTTGTTCCCAGTCTGTAAAATGGGCATGCTGTGAAGGTTGTTACTTGAGATGATGTTTGTGAAGAATTTAGGATTTTACTTGGCACATACTGAGCCTCAGGAGTTGCGAGCTATTAGTATCTTGTTGTTTTGTCCCTGGTGTGTTGTTTATGGTCACAAAGTTCCTTATTTAAAAATAAAATTCTGTGTGCTCTACTATTATGCAGGAGACTCCAGCACATTCTTTCATCTATTTTAGAGCAACGTGAACAGAATCTTGGTGGAGTGCAGGGAATCCTGGACCAGCAGGAGTTGGGGGTCTGTGTGGTCTCAGATAAGCCGCACCCCTTGGGTTCCCCAACAGTAGAATGCAGCACTCAGCTCAAACAACCTCTATGTGCCATTCCTGACCTGACATTTCCTGGAATATTAGTATGTGGAGACTGAGCACAGTATGTGGGTAGGTCCTCATCACCTCCTAATTGGTGAAGGTGAGTCAGTCCTGGGGTTTTCTGGAAAGCTTCATGATGGTGGCCACCCCCTTCCTCTGTGCTTCCTTAAGCCCCTCTTTTGGGTTTTGGGAAACAGAGCTACCAGTTCTGTGCCCATCACGAGCAGGGATGCCTGGCGTGATGTCCCAAATCTGCTGCTGTTTGGAGAAGAGTCTTGACAGAATTTGTGAAAAGTGTCCTTACAACCTGCAAGGCAGCCAGTGGAGATGTGCCTGGCAGAACACAAGCATGGAGACTGGGCGGCAGGGTCGGGAAGCCTGGTTGTCATGTCAACAGATTGGCCAAAAATAGAGAGGGGCGGGTCCCCATATGGTGCCTGTCGTGACCACAGCACCCGCTCCTTCCATGGCAGGGCTGGGGCTGGACCAGGCTTGTAGAGCTGTAAAAGTGGGGGGACTTGTGAGGGACCAGATGGGGCAGGCACTGTCCTGGGGTCTCTGTTGCTGTTTAATGTGAAGCTTGAGAAGGAAACTCACAAGCCAGTGCCCACTCCCAAGGCTGCTGTGATTCCATTCATTGGCCCGGGGCGAGGAGGGATGGGAAGTGGGTCAGCACACATTCCTGGAGCACCTATGTACGCGTGCATGCTGGGGCCAGCAGGCTCCTAAGGAAAGTACACCGAATAGCTAGCATTTATCAGGCATTGCCTGGGTGCCAGGCACTCTTCCTGGGCTTTGAATTAACCAGTTGTGCCCTCACAACAACTATATGCATAGACACTATTATTATCCCCGTTTATCGGGGAGGAAACATTGACAGAGACTGAAGAATTGGTCCAAGGTCAATAGGCTATTAAATAGGAGATGTGAGCCCAGGGACCGTGGCTCCAGGGGTGGACCCTTGACCACAGAGGTACAGGAGGATAGCTCTGTCCTTAGAAAGCTGTGCTCCAGGGGCTGTCCTGGGCCATCCTACCCCAGAGGTGCTGAATTAGCGCACAGAAAGGGCATCTCACCCGGTGAAGACTTCCAGGAGGAAGCAAGATGTGCTGGACTTGGCTGGACACAGAGAGTGGACATGGCTGTTGTGACAGAGTCCACATGTAGTCTGAGTAGTGGGCCTGTTGCTGGGTGAGGGGAGCATGGGTTCTGGGCAGGAGGGTCTGTCCAGCTTGCTCAGCGACTGGCTGTGTGCCCTGGGCAACTTCCTTCTCTTCCCTTCACTCCTCTTTCCTCAGGACGAGAAGGCAGAGGGGAGCTGGGCATGGAGGCCTCCAGGCTCCTGAGTGCACACACGTTCTGCCCCCCAGACATGAGCCATTTGGTGCTTCTCTGTATTCATTATTTAGTTCCACTTTGATTTCGCTTTAGTTTCTTTGTAAAGTATCATTTGAAAAAGGCATGAATTCCCCGTGAGGCTGAGAGAGTAGGGAGGAATGAATTTCTCTTCCATTGTACAGATTAGGAAACTGAGGCCCAGGGAAGCCATGAGACCTGTTCTAGAGAAGGTATTTTCCTACTTGTTTTTTTTTTCAATTGTGGTGAAATATATATAACATCAAATTTACCGTTTAGCTGTTTTTAAGTGTCCGGTTCAGTGGCATAAAGTACGTTCACATTGTTGTGCAACCATCACCACCATCTGTCTGTAGAACTTTTCCGTGTTTCCAAACTGAAACTGCATGCTCATTTAATGATGACTCCCATTCCCCACCCACCCCCAGCCCAGGAAGCCACAGTTCTACTTTCTCTTTCTATGAATTTGACTGCTCTAGGTACCTCATCTAATCGAATCTAAGTGAATCATGCAACATTTGTCCTTTTCTTGTCTGCCTTATTTGTCTTTCTGCTTGTTTTTCAAAATTTTGAGAAAAACTGCATTCAAATAATTTTTCAAGACTCAGGAAGGATCTGTTAAACCTACGGAGAAAACAAAGTGACAATTTTACAACGAGGTTGCTACTCTAGGAAAAATAATCGTAATATTTTCTGCATGAAAATGAATAAACCCTGAAAATCCTCCTGTTCTGTTTGCTTTATTAAGGTAATTTTTTTTTGCCCTCCACCTGGGGAAGGGCCCAGTAGGGTGTGACAGCGGTGTATGGAGCAGAGTCCTGAGGAGGGGATGGTATGGAGGCCACAGGCAGCCTTACTTTGCACTGTGTCTGGGTGGGTGTCCCATCATGGTTAGAAATGGGCCCAGTTTCAAGGGGTGGTTCTGGCAAGAGTCACTGTAGAGGCACCGAACCACCACATGTAGGAAACCTCTCAGAACCTTGGAGCTTGGAGAGCCCAGAGGCTGTCCTGGGATGAAGATCTTGAAGCCCAGAGACAAGAGGGCCCCAGCCCAAGGTCACCCAGCAAATGGCAAACAATGGGAGCCCAATCTTGAGTCCGGGGTGTCTCTGCCCTCAGGTCTGGGTATGAATAGCAACACAGGCCCTCCAACGTGCACTTGCTCCCAGGGCCCACAAATGCCATCCAGCTTGATTCATTCCACCCTCTGCCACGTGAAGGAGGGAGGCTCACTGGACCTGTTTTGTGTGAAGTGCAGGAGAGTTGAGACCTGCCCAATGGTCCCCAGTGAGGAGCTGGAGTAGAGGGTGGGGGCTGGGCCATGGCTCCCAGTCCAGGCAGAGGCACTGCTTTGGTACACGGGGTCCTCTAGCTCAGCGCTTTGCCCACCTGCAGCCCCACTGCCTCTGTGCTGTTATGCAGCTGGTGTGTCACATCAGTGTGGGGTGAGGCCATCTGGGGGGTTCTCAGCCCCTCAGATTCTGAGATTCTGAGTAGCTGTTTTCATTGGCAAGGATTAGATGCTTCTGGAATTTGGAGAGGAGCTTTCTCCAAATCATTACAGACCTTAGTTGCTTTGACCTTCAGTAGTATGTTAGGGACAATAGCTGTGGCCATGGTTTAATAATAATTATGATGACTATTACTGATTCCCCGTGATGCTCTCCGGGGCCTGCTCTCCACTGCCTCCTCCCCCACAACTGCCCTCCCAGATGTCCCTCCCACTGTCCTGCATAGCCTCTCCCTTCTGTGTGCCCTGTGCTCTGTGCCAGGAGTCAGTCATTGCTGAAAGCTCCTAGTTCACTCCCTTCCCACCACCACCCTGCACAGCCTGTCCCCTACTTCCTTTTTCCATTTAGCACTTATTACATGTAGCACGTTTTACTTATTACTATGCTCTCTAACATTTACTAACATTTTACTTTCCCTACTCATTTATTCTCTCCTTCCCCCACAGAAATAGAAGCTCTCAGAGGTGGGCCTTTTTTCCCTGCTGTGTCCCTGCCGCCTGTCACAGTGACTGACACATAATAAGTGCTCAAATAATTCTTGTACGATGAATGAATGAATGAAAGTTCTACTCACTCTCCTCTACCCTCTCCATCTGGCTAATTCCTCCTTACGTGTCAAGAGGTTCAGCGTAAGCACCTCCTCCTTCAGGAAGCCTACCCTGATTTCTGGTACTGGGTTCAGTGGCCTTTTCTGGGCCCTACACTGTCTGCTGCCCATTTCATGGAGTGCTTTCCCAGCCTGTGCTGTGATTGCTTCTTGGCGCCTCTCTCATCTCCATTACCTAGTGAGCTTATTGAGGATATGCTCTGACTTGTTTCCTTTGTTTGCCCAGCGCCTGGCACAGAGCATGGCCCATGTGAGGTGCTCAGTAAATGCCTGGTGCATCGAACTGAATCAGCACAGAGTTAACATCTAACGAAGGGCTCTTGGGCATCTGCCCCACTCAGCCCTGGAAGGGCCCTAGGGTTAGGCCTTCCCAGAGTTGCTTCCCTGTTTTACAAAGAAGGGAGGTACAGAGATGTGCAAGCTGGGACAGGCTGCCCTCCGAGGGTCTTCACCTCTGCCTGGCCTTCCAGATGCTCCCGCTCTTAGAGTTTTGCCAGCCCCCTGGCAAGCGGTCCTGTGAAGGGGCCTCCTCAGAGTGGATTGTACTCCTAAATGTGCTGCTCCTAGCTGCCCCGAAGAGCCCCTTTCCAGGCAGGGGGTGCTTCCCATCCCTCAGGGTCTAGAGCAGCACTCAGCAGTGCCATCTGGGTGGTCAGTGCCATGATGAGCTTGGGGACACTTTTGCAGGAGCTCAGCCATAGGGTGGAGGCAGGCAAGCATTGTGTCCTGAGGACAGAGGCCTGGGAAGGCATGTTTGGACTTCAGACTTGGAGGGGCTGGGGTGTGGGAACAGGGTGATGAGGTGGGCACCCAGCCAGGCCCATGGATGCCTGTGTAACGAGGCCCCCAGAAGTCAAGTGGGGTCAGCCTGTGCCTGGGGTCAAGTGGCTATGGGGATGGGATCTGGGGAAGCAGGCCGAGTTTTGGAGTGATGAGAAAACCCCTTCTCAAAAAGGCTTCTGAAGACAGGTGCTGCAGCAGCCCATGCAGCGGAGAGGTGGAAGGACTTGTGACAGGACTGAGGAGTTGGAAGTTTCCTTGAGTAGAGGCCCCTGGTTGTGGTGATGTGTGACAGAGACCCACCCCTCATCCATCAGGTGGGGGAGTGACCGCCATGTCCCCAGCTGGAGGACATAATTAACTCCAGCTGAGCTGCTGCTGACGCTGGCCCCGCCTTAAGTAATGAGTGCGGCTGCAGAGGGTTGGGGTGATGATTCTGTTCCACCTGTGATCACCCTTCATCTCCAGACCGGCACCCAGTGAGTGTTTGAGTGCAGATAGGGTCTGTGTCAGGCTGCAGCTCTGGCCTAGTGTCCCAGAAAGGACTGTCAAGTTTGGGGATGTGCTTCCCCAGGGAAAGTTGGTGGAGCAGGCAGCTGGCCAGCAGCCTCACCTGTGTCAGGTGCAGTGCTGGACTGGTGGCATCCCCAGGACCCCAGGTCCCCTCCTGGCTCCTCTACCTCAGTTTTTGGTAGCTCAGGACTCACTGGGCCCCTGGAGGAAGTTAGGGCTCCCTTCTTCCTCTGCAGTTTCCCTTCCTCTTGTGCCAAATCTCACTACTTCCCTCTGTCCCTCTTGTTGCCCTGTCTTTGGCTTCTACCATCTCCCACCTGGACCCCTGTGCTGGTCTGATTACCCATCCCCGTGTCCAGTCTCTCTTCCTTCTAATAATGTCCTTCAAGTGGCAGCCAGGGTTGCCCATCTCAACCTGAGGGGGATCATCGCCATTCAGCTCTGATGATGTCAGTATCAGTTTTAAACCCTTTAATAAGGGGTTTAATAAGTACAGTTTCTCTGGGATGCTGAAAAAGTTCTGGAAATAGTGGTGATGGTTATACAACACTGTGAGTGCACTTAATGCCACTGAACTGTACACTTGAAAATGGTTAAAATGGTTAAAAAACAACCAAACGAAAATAAAAACTCCCCAGGGCTCCCAGAATTGGGTATGGCCCCTTACATTGGTGCTCAGGGGCCCCCAGAAGCTGCCTCAGCCTCCCTTTCCAATCCCACCTCTCATTTCTCCATTCATTCTTGGAGTACTCCAACTCAGCATGCCACTTACTGTTTCCTTGCCTTTTTCCTGTTTCTTTGCTTATTCTCATGGAAATTCAGGATTAGAGTCTACTCCTTTACTCAGTGAAGAATCTTTCTGCAGGCTTCTGCTGGAACGCCCACAGTCACAGGCATCCCACTGCTTTACAAGACGTTTTACCCTATCTCTGGACTGTAAGAGCTCAGATTGTAAAAGATAAGAGTTAATGTTTGGAGTATGATGCTCTGGATTTGAGTCCTGGTGCTTCATGACTTACTAGTCGTGTGACCTTGAACTTGTCAGTTAAGCTCCCTGAACCTCTGTTTTCTCCTCTGTTAAATGAGGGATAATACAGGTGACATTATGGATTTGGGTCCAGGCCACCACAATAAAGCCAGTCACATGAATTTTTTGGTTTCCCAATGTGTATAAAGTTATTTGTACACTACACTGGCGTCTATTAAGTGTGCAATAGCATTATGTTTAAAAAAGAAATGTACATACCTTAATTAAGAAATACTTTATTGCTAAAAAATGCTAACCATCATCTGAGCTTTCAGTAAGTCGAATATTTTTGCTGGTAGAGGGTTTGAAATATTGTGGAAATTATCAACATGTGACACAGAAACAAACTGTGCAAATGCTGTTGGGAAAAATGGCACTGATAGACTCTCGACACAGAGTTGCCACAAATCTTCAGTTTGTTAAAAAACAAAACAACGCAGTATTTGTGAAGCACAATAAAACAAAGCTCAATTAAATGGGGTGTATTTATAATGATATCTCATAGAGTCATTGTGAATATTAAACAAGATACATTATGAATAGCCAATAAGATAATGCACATAAAGAATCTAGCATAGTGCCCAGCACATAGGTCAGTGCTAAAGAAGCGTTAGCTTGATATATATTCATTGAAGCAAAATCTGCCACACGAACCAAAACACAGACTGCTAGGTCAGGAAGGAAGCTGAGAGACCAACTGTGGCAGCCATTTGTAGTTCCCCTCTCCTGCTGGCCAAGTTGCGCTTTGGGTCCCTGGTACTCAGTGGGGCCACGTCTGGCCGGTGAGTTCCATTTAATTGCTGATTGACCCTCTCCAGAGTTTTCTCTTTCCTTCTCTGTTTGCAACAGGCAGCATTCAAGATGGTAGTTGTTCCATCAGCTTGGGCCTCTGAGCAACTAGGATGTGCCAAGCTCCCTCTTGCTGAGAGAGAAATCAGCTTTTTATGGTGTGCTCCACTGACGTTTGGGGGATTGTTGCCACAGCAGAGCCTAGCCTCTCCTGACTTGTAAACCAGTTAACTCAATCTTCTGTTTTGTAAGTGAAGCCCAGGTGAAGAGGAGGGCACAGGGCAAGGCAAGGGCAGGCCTGAGGCTCTCACCCAGGCCCACATCTGTGCTTGACATCGCTGGCTCTATTCTCCCTTTGGTATCTTTCTTCATCGGTCTTCCCCATCACTGAGCTCCCATTAAGGAGGCCATTGAAGTGACCCGTCTGACTGGGTCCCATTGATGTCACATGCTGGTCAAACCCAAGCCTCAGGGCCTCTTAGTTAATGGGCCTCTAAGAAGTGAGCTCCTCTGTGGACACACATCCTTCCCGGGGTGCTGGGCCAGGTTGCTCATGAAGCCTCACACCTGGACTGTTGCTCCCACACCCTGCTGGCCGCCTTCTTTCCCATCAGGCCTTCCTCCTCTGCACCAGCTGCCAGAGGCATCTGCACACAGCACAGCCTCCATCCTGGCACTCCCCTGATGAAAGTTCTGCACTACCTCCTGCTGCCTAGAGAAAAGAAACTATACTCTGCCTGGTGTTCAGGGCTCCCCAGGGACTAGCCAGTCTGACCCCACATATCTGTCTCCTTCCACCTCTCTTCTCTACTCTGCTCCTGCCCGAGAAGCAGGTACCACACTTCTCCTGTGTGCCCTGCACTATCCTCTCCGAGACATTGCTCATGCTGGAATCCCAGCCTGCAGTGCCCTTCTACCACTGCACTCTCTTCCTCATCTTCCAAGGCTCAGCTGGAATGTCACCTCCTCCAAGAAGTCCTGGCAGAATATCTCAGTGTGGTTTGACCATTCCTTTCTTTTTGCATGACTCGAGTCTCTACCACAGTTCACACTTTTATCCTGCCTTATGTTTCAATCTTCTCTTCCCCCACTGAAGTGAGAGCTCCCTCATGAGCAGGACCAGATGTAAACTTCCTTGTGTCCCCAGCACCTGCCACAGGATCTGACTCTTCACCGTTGCCCCTGAGTGTTAAAGGAATGAATGAGGGTTCCAGACCTCCATTACACCTTGTACTACATTTTACTAAATTATTTCTGCACCTCCTCTAGATTTTAAGTCTCCTGAGGGGACTTATACCCATCTCATACCCCTGTATCTAGCCCAGGTCCTCAGCACGTGTGGAACCTGTGTGCCCCTCAGAAGAGCACACTGCAGAGGCATATGTGGAGTAGAAAGGAGTGAAAGTGGCCTGGTGGCATGTAGCTGAGTGTGTCCCTCCTCAGCAGGTGACCTGGTCCCCATTCCCAGGGGAAGGACTGCGACTTGTGAGATTTGTGCAAACCTGCAGAAGGAGCACCCCCCCCCCACCTTCCTGACAGGCAGACTGCATACACTTTGTGTTCATGACCCAGAGTTTTTAAAATGTCACTCCTGCATATGTGGGGGTACTTATTGACAGCTAATTAGGAAACACAGTTTGTATCTACCAGTCTTTGAAAAACATTTTGTAAACTAGGTAATTGGCTTTCCCAGTGCAGAGGGGAGATGTGTGCTACGGCTCCATCATCCTCCAATAACATAGTCTGCAGCCGGCCAGCAATTCAGAGTGACAGCTTCAGGGAGAATACAGAAATGCCAGTTTTTCTCAGTATCCAAGATGGACATTCTGGCTCTCTGGAGACTTTCAGAAGCAGATGGTCTGTCCATCACCCTGGGGAAGGAGTGTAAAAAAATCAAGATGGCAAGAGTTAATAAGCTCTTTGGAATCGAGCTAAGCTGTGGTTACTCTTATTTCAGGCTGTATCCACCAGCAACGATTGTATCCACCATGCAGCAATAATTTCGTCTAGCCAATATGTACTAGATACCTGTTTGGAGCCAGGCCCTCTGAGGGCACAAGGGAACAGAGGGTTCGAAGGCCACCCAGTGCAGCGAATCTGAGTTATATCTGATCATCTCCCTTGAACTCTAGTTTGACATCAGTGTCCTGATTGATAGGAGAACACTTGTAAATATACAGCATAATTTCTTCCTACCTTTTCCTATAATCTTATTTTGTCTCTCTTTAAACTCTTCTCAGCTTTCTGTAATAGTTTCCCAGGTGTGTTGATTTTCTTATGTTTCAACATTTTTATAGTAGATAGTTAAGAATGTTTACTGGTCAATGCAGTCTCATCTCAGTAACAAACACCCCTATGTTTCAAGTGGTTCAATGCGTTAAGGTGGTTTCTTGCTCATGTCATAGTCAAGTGCAGGTCAGAGGGTGTGTTGGTTGGGTCCTCTGGGAAGCAGATGCCCAGAGTTCAAGGTGCATTGGGAGAAGTGCCCATGAAAGAAAGAGGAGAGAGAGCAGAGAAAGGCAGGGCAAGTCTTCAGAGTGTGGGCAGGTCTGCCACCTGTGAAAGCAGAGGGGGAAGGAAGGAGAGGTGGGTAGGAAGAGACTCAGGAAGCAGTGCAGCTCTGAGAAAGTCTCAACCCGACCAGAGGGGCTCAGGGTTGCCCATAGCTAAGTCTTGTTCTGGCCAGAAATCGTGAGCCTGTGTTTGGCCGCCATGCTCAGTCAATGATTTGGGTTGCCTACAAAGAGCCAGGCATATTCTGAAGGCAGTGCTCCCAGCATCTGTCAGCTTGGAAGACTGCCCTCCACATGACAGGTCCTCTGGCAGCAGTGGTGCCCCTCCATGGTGGCCACAGGGACCTTGGGGTTAGGGGA
Source organism: Camelus ferus (assembly GCF_009834535.1). NCBI lineage: Eukaryota > Metazoa > Chordata > Mammalia > Artiodactyla > Camelidae > Camelus > Camelus ferus. Next base: position 46,335,536 of record NC_045699.1, on the reverse strand, counting down.
GCTTCCAGGTCCTTGGAGTCTTCCCCACTCACACTATGTATGGAAAGAGAGCAGGAGCACCCATGAAAAGGTTTTATAGGCCAGTCCTGGGCAAAGCACCCATCATCTTTGCTCACATTCCATTGCCCAAAACTCAGCAGTCACACCTGAGTGCAAAGAAGGCGGGGAATGGAGTGTCATTGTGTGCCCAGGGAGATCAGAATGCCAACTCTGCCTGCTTACTCACTGTGTAAAAACTCTGGACATATCACTCACGTGACTCTCTGACCCTCAGTTTCTTCATCTGTTGAAGTGTGGATAGTAGGACATGTTTCACAGTGTTGTTGTGAGGACTGAGTTAATATGTATTTAAAAGTTAGAACAGTGCCCGGCACAAATATAGCAGGTGATACAGCGATTGCCCTGCTGTTATCACCATTCTTATTTCCAGATTTAATGTGTCCGTAAATGTTTCTTGAATGACTACTCTGTTTGAGGAATCTTTATATGTCACAGGGACTTATTATTTCTCATAGCACTTAGTGGATGCTCAGAAAATGTTTGAATGAATCAATGTCAATGGAAAAAATATAGTGTATGTTGAATTCTGTTGACCATGGTGCTTGGATCATTTTTAACATGATTTAGCAATAATAAATGTTAAGTCCTGTGCTTTGGCTTAGAAAGCCAATCACAGAAGAACAGAAAGAGACAGACTTAAATGGTTGAGAAAGTATCTTGAGTGTGAAATGCCTACCAGTTTAAAAATGAGTTTCTGTCTCTATAAAAATAATATGTGCTTTAAAAAATTTCAGGCAAAACACGTTAAGTACAAAGAAGAAAGTTTTTTAAAAGTCACTCAAAATCTTACTGTTTTTAATGTGAATAACTCTCATTCCGGACATCTCTCTATGCATTCAGTTAGAGAAATGGACAAATAATTTTATAAAAAGATCATTATTACATGCTAATTAAAATTGATGTCAAATTTTATTTATTTGTATGTCAGAAGGAAAAAAGAGGAGTAAAGCAGAAGGAATTGCTCAATATTAAACAGTTTTACCTTTGCTACAGGAAATATTTGTTTTTAAAATATCTAAGGGTAGTAGAAGATTATGAAGAGCAGTGAGGTTAGAGCCCTGGCTTTTAAACTCCAGTTTTCCACTTTAGATGGTATCGATTAAAATCCTTGTATGGAAGAAAAGGAAATTAGCGATCTCATAACTCCTTTTCCATCTTCTAAATTTTCTGCTACATTATATTAGCTTTACATTGCTGATTGTTTCACATTAAATGGATCCAGCTCTCACAATCACTCCTTTTTATCACAAGCCTTCCTTTCCTGAGGTCTGTATTTTGATTCATCTTGTGGTTGGCTAGATTTTATCATCGAGTGGTTTCTTTCTTTCTTTCTTTCTTTCTTTCTTTTTCTTTCCAAGAAAGGTTCATAGGTGTTTTGTTACCAAGATTACTTGTGCTGATTTAGTAGTCTTTACTGACAGCAAGCTCTGTGCGAAGCAGGTACCAAGTAGAAGGCTTGCTGTCTGAGAATATATTAATAGAAGTCTGTGCTCAGAATGCGGGAGGTGATCGTTTCATTCAGTTTAGCATTGCGGCTAGGTATGCTCTAAGCGAATCAGTAAGGAAAAGACAGACAATCCAACTGAAAGATGGACAAAATCACCAGTCCAAAAGGGGAAACAGAAACTATACAAACATACAAAAAGATGGGTTATCCTCTTTAATAATCAGGAACATACAAATAGAAATGACATCAAATATCCCTAAGATTGGCAAAAATTAAAGTTGGTGAGGATGAGGAGTAATGGTCCAAATGCTGCTGGTGGGAGTGTAAATGGATAAAACCAATTTGATAAAACATGGGAAATCTTGTGAGTCAACGATTCCACTTCCAGGTTTATACCCTAGAGAAGCTCTACACATGTCTGCCAGGAGACACATATAGCTGTCTTGCTTACATCAGCAATCAAAACAAAACACTGCAAACAACCCAAGTGTCCATCAATGGGGGAATGAACAAATAGACCATGGCATGTTCACACAGTGGAATACTACATAGCTGTGAAAATGAATGAACTGCAGCTTTGTTCAGCAACAAAAATCTCACAGACATAATGTGAAGTCATAAAAGCAAGTTTCAGGCATGATTCCACTTACAGATACATTAAAAAATCAGTTAAATTAAGTGATAACAGTGTTTCAGGCATGTATATATATAATAAAACAACAAAGAAGAGCAAGGAAGGATAAACACAAAGTTCAGAGTAAGGGTTCTTCCTGGGTGAAGGAGGGATATGTGCCATGTGGGCACACAGGGCCTTTGGCATAAGCTGGGTGTTGGGTATACTGTATGTTCACATTGCTATTTTCCATGCTTTATATAAGTTATATGTATACATATATGTATTCTTTTCTGTGAATGAAATATTTCATATAAATTCTTGTTTTAGATAAGACAGTGCTCTTAAGTGGTACTGCTTGGGATTGAATCCTTACCATTTATGTGACCTTGGGCAAGTTTTAAAATATTCTGAACTTTAGTTTCCTTCTCTGTGAGATGGAAATAATAATAGTACTTACCTTACATAATGTTTGAGGAGTGAATAGGATAGTTTATGTGAAGTTCTTATTATCAGTGCTTGACACGTAGTAAGTGTGCAACACATTACTTTGCTTTTCTGTGCAGGGCAGATGGAGGTATTTGGGGTGCATCCTAGAAATATGTTCTCTGAAGCCTTTCCATAGGATGCTCACAGACAAGAAGGATGTGAAATTGTATTGTAGAGGGATGATGAGAAGAGCTAAGGATCCTTTGGCCTGAAAGCATCTCATGGAGGGAAGGCTGGCCAAGTTTAGGTATCTAAAGGGCGCTCATGGGGATGGAGGACTGTACATGTTCTATGAGGTTCTAGAGCAAGGGTGGGCAAACTATGACCGATGGCCCAAATCTGGCTGCTGCCTGTATTGTAAATAAAACTTTATGGGATTGCAACCACGTTCATTCTTTTATGTTTTGTCTGTGGCTGCTTTTGTGCTACAAAGGATTGAGAAGTTGCGACAGAGACCATATGGCACACAGAGCCTAAAATGTTGATTACCTGGCCTTTTATGGGGACAGTTTGCTGACCTTTGCTCTAGAGTGAGAACTTGGACTAGGGAATACAAAAGGAGGGTGATTTCAAGACCATAAGAACTTTCTAAGAAACAGATCTGGCCAATAATGAAGTAGTTTCCTAGTGAAGGAGTGAGACCCCTGCCACTGGAGGGCTGTAAGCAGATTGCTGACTGCTCCTGGAGCAGGATACATAAAGGGGCCCTTTGTGTCAGGGGCACATGTTGGACACATTAGCTTTTACATACTCCTTCAGTTCTGAAATTCTGTGCAGAGTAATTCCCTGGTTTCAAATTGGTCATTATTAACTCTGACATTTTCTTGACATTTTTACATTTTAACTCTGAGCAACATTTTTTTTGAAATTTTTAAGTCAAAAAAATTTTAATTCTTTAAAAATGAGATTTAAATGAAAATGGATTTTATCCCAGAGTTCCACTCTTTCATTAAAAAAAATTAATTTTCATGGCTTTTGGATCTATTCCCATTTATAGGTGCTGAATTTTAAGAGCCTGTATGTGTCCATTACGATTTCCCTGTGACAAGTCCATCTTGGCAGGGAAGGAGAAGCCTTTGGAAATAAAATGGGAAGGGAGTTTGGAGGTAATGACCATGAGCTACTGGAGGTGTGGAATCTGTGAAAGGCAAGGAGGAAAAATCCTGGAGAGAAGAAGGGAGGGAGGGCGTGAGTTAGTGAGGGCCTACTGTGTGCCAGAGCCCCTGTCCAAGAGACAGGACTGCAGATCAGAGGCTGTGGCTGGTCATTCAGCTTTCACTTATTGCATGAGAATGTGAACCATGATGGAATTAGCTTCCTGTCTGCCAGTCAGGTGTGGGCAAGCCAACTGTCAGAATACCCTCTCGAGGGGAGTGAGGGGAATTTCTGGTGGAGGACGTTGGGGAAGTAGAACAGGATAAAACCTGTAGCTTTCTTCCAGGACACGAGAACCCTTTGTAGGGGCTCTGAGAGCAATTCGTCAAAAGCCAAATCGCTCAAAGACAACATGTCATAAATAATTTCTCAGAATAATGGTTTTGCCCAGTGACCAGCTCACTAAAATCCATCTGACAGACACCTTAAATGGTGGATAGAAAAGCTTCAGCATTTCCATGGCTCATGGAGGGGCAGGTCCAGAGCCCGTAAGAAGAAGACAATAATAAACAGGCATTAGGGCAGCATCTCCAAGCACAGCATTTAGGAAGGACTGAAATACAGTTGAAATTGACTTTCACTTGAGCCTCAAGGACAAATCCTTGTGAAATGGCCATGCGAAGTATCTGCAAAGAATCCCTTGGGAAACTCAAACTTAGAGAAATTCCCCAATGGCTTGATGAATTGATCATCAGGCAAACTCATGTGTAGTGGATTAACTTTCAGCAAGTGGCCTATAGTGTCTGTGCTCAAGTGGCTGACTCACCCAGCCTCGCCTGCCAGACACCTGCCTGCACCTCCCGAGGCCAGAGGCAAAACTCATACACAGGCAAGGACATCTGGGGTCATTCTCCTTTATGGTTTTCAAACATTTTTTTTTTTTTTGCCACTAGCCATGAAGTCCTCTTTTCAAATTAAGTATTATGTGGCACCTTGATGCTGTATATAGAACAGATGAAGGAGATCTGCTGCTTGAAGTGAAGGTAAGGCACCTAGAGCCTCTCTCACTGGCCCCCAAGCATCTCTGCTGGGTTTGAAAACCTCCAGGCTTGTTCAGCCACAAAGACTCAGCTTTGGTCAGCTGGAGAGCCCATGAATTGGGGACACTAACCATGTCAGATAAGAAGAGACAGTATTAGAAGTGAGGATGAGGGACAGTAGCATCTAAAATGGGACAGGTACATCCATGTGATCTTTACTTTGTTAGTCACTGCAAACGTGTTCACTAGGGGAGCCGCAGAAGTGCCCTCCTTCCTTCTTCCTCCCTTCCTATCTCTCTCTCTTTTTCTTTATTTCTTTCTTACTTGGTGCCCCCTAGGTTGTTTCTCCGGCCTCAGGTCAAGAGTGCTGTTCAGGAAGAGGCCTGGGTTTACAGCATTATCCTGGGGGCATGGTCCTTTCTAGAACACTGTTGGCTTCTACCTTCCCTTCGCCCTTTCAGCTGAATTCTCTGGATCATTGAGAAAGCTCCAAACTGGGGACCCCAAAATCTCTCTCCTAATCCTGAAAGGACAGTGCACAAGTCCTGTCACCTTTCTTCACTCAGGGTCTGCCCTGAAATGAGGATGCAGGGCTGGCTGGGTTAGCAGTGCCTGCATGTTTGGAACTCACACAGCCGTAAAGGCTAAAGGGACGGGTGCCAGGGGGCACGGAACAGAAACCTACACAGGGTGGAAACCATCTTATTTTGCCACGTTAGGACATTAAAAACAAAATTGTGCTACTGTCTATAATTTTGTAACAGAAAAACATTTCAACACCATACAAACTATGAAGAATCTTGTCTAAAAATTAAGGGCAGTTCTTCTAATGGAATATAACTTAGTGTTAAGGAAAATCTCATTATATTTTTCTTATTTTTCTCATTTTACTTCACCACATTAGTTTTCTATTGCTACTGTTAATGGATGACCACAAATTTAGTGGCTTAAACCACAACCACTCATTGTCTCAGTCCATGGGCCAGAAGTCCAGGCCTGCATGACTCTGCCAAGCCCTCTGCTTGGAGTTCCCAAGGTCAAGGTGTCAGCTGGGCTGGGTTCTTACCTGGATACCCAGCTATTCAGGTTGTTGGCAGGATTCAGTTTCTTAGGACTGTAGGACTGAGGTTCCCATTTCGTTGGTATGTAGGACTGAGGTCCCCCTTCAACTTCAAGCCAACAATGGCACATCAAATTCATCTCATGCTTTGAATCTCTGATTTCCTCTCTGCTATCAGACAAGAACATCTCTACTTTTCAGGGCTTGTGAGATCACACGGGGCTACATGGATAACACTTTAAGGTCAGCTGATCAGTAACCTTAATTACATCTGCAAAGTCCCATTTGCCGTGTAACCTAACGTATTCATGAGAGTAAGACCAAGGAGGTCACGGGACCCAGAATTCTACTTTCCACACCCAGCCTGGTGAACACGGAGTCAGATAAACATTTGCAAACACTGTAAGATTCTTCCAGCTCAAATACAGGTGGTCAAATATTCTCAGATTTTTTAGTTGATATATTCAGAAGGTGTATATTTTGAGAAGCTAGGACATCATTATTACTATAGAGTCTTGCAGGGACTAGGTTCTGGGGAAATGTTTGCTGAGCAAACAAGTATTAATAAGTTCATTGTTGCCAATATTGTTTTAATGCAACTTTGATATAAATCTTGTGGTACTGTATTATCATTGTCATTAGCACAGATTAGAAAGCAAGCTAAAATCATTACATAAATGTATTAAAATTGAAAGTGATTCAGTAAATCATGGTAGAAACAATTGAAACATCAACTGCTCCATTACATCTGCTTGTGCTCCACTGAAGATGGGAAGTGTTGCTTTCAGTCAAGGTCAGGGACAATTAATAGAGGCCCCAAGAAACAGTAAGAACTTAATCTTTCTTTTCTCCCTCCCTCCCTCCTTCCTTCTTTCTTCTTTTTCTCCCATCTTTCTCCCCTTTTCTCTTTCTCTCTTTCTTGGTAAGACAATTCTCTTGACCAATTTTTAAATTAAATTAAAATTTGAAAATTGAAGTATTTTCTGAATCTCTGCAGGGTACCACCCAAACTCACTAGCCTGGCATTCAGAGCACTCCTTAGCCTTAGCCCAGGCCAGTTACCCCTCATTCTCAGTCTCAAGTGCCCCCACCCGCCTCCACCCAGACCCCTCCCTGGTGCTCCCCTGTGGTGCCTCTGCTCTGGCACTGTGTCCTCTCCACCCCAGTGCAGTGCAGTGGCCACCTGTGCTCCTGTCTCACCAGACAGTGAGCTCTCTGATGCCAGGAACTGCATCAGATTCAATATTTCTATCCTTGTCAGCACCCACCATGGATCTCAGTCTAGAATCTCTCAAATAAATGAGGCGGGAACAATGAATATTAGCCCACTCTGGTCCCACATTATGTTCATTTGAGGGGAGAGGAGGGTGGAGCAGAGGGAGAGAGGAAGACAGAAATAAGGAGAGAAATGTGGAAGTACAAAGAGAGGAGAACAGGCAGGGAAAAGGTCAGAGGGCTCTGTCAGGCATCCGGCGGATCCTTACTGAGATCCCCTGTGTAAGCTCTGGGGAGACAGCAATGGAAACAATGACAAAAAGCCTTGCCCTCAGGGCGCTTATAGTTCAATTAGAGGACCAAACAGGCAAACAAAAATAGACAAGATGATTTCTGACAATTTTAAGAACTATTTTAGGGTGTTAAATAGGATGGCATGGTAGCGTGTGATTAGGGGTGGGGACCATTTTGGGTAGGGGGACAGTAACAACTCCCCTGAAGAGTTAACGGCTAAGCTGAGACCTGAATGATGAGGAGTGAGTTGTGCTGAGAACCACGGGAGTATTATTCCCAGCAAAGAAAACAGCAAGTGCAAAGGCCCGGAGGCAGGAGGGAATTGCTTTCCATTTCAAGGAACAAAAAGGAGGCTGGTGAGGCTGTACTTGGTGAGCAAGGGAAAGAGTAGAGGAAAATCAGGTCAGAGAGGAAGGCAGAGCTGGATCTTGTGGCTTCTTGCATCCATTATAAGGAGGGTTAAGAATATCATACCAAACTTGCAAAAAAATACAAAATAGTTATTATATAACCTGTCAGCCTAACACTTAACGGCACTTTCTGATAGCCCTGCCTAAGGTCATCTGACTGGGGAATTTAAGTCCCAGACATCTTATAATTCTCTAAAACTGATAAGATGTGCTGGTTTTCAATGATATTCTTTTCTGTCCCCAAAGATTATAGTTTTATTGCCCTGTTGGACATTAGCCAGTTTTATATCTAATTTAGCAATCTTATTTCTTATTTTTCCACCCACTGTAAAAATCCTCATCTCTCAAAACTTTCTTTCGAATCCACTTTGTCATCCTGCAGATCCCCTTTATTAATGAGTTAAATAAAAGGTTGACATGTACCCTCTATTGATTTTCACTAGAATTATGTTTTTAACCTTTTGAGAGTTATATTCTGATAGGAGTTTGGGTTTTAAGTGCACAGAAAGCAGGAGAGTATAAAGGACTAATATATGTTTTACAAAGGAGCCTCAGACTGCTTGGTGATGAACAGGCTTAACTGGGCCCCAGGGGAAGCAAGATGCCCAGTTAGCAGCCAGTGCCTCTGTCCAGGGGAGAGCTGGCCACCAGCCTGATGAGAGAGGGGGAGGTGAGCCTTGACTGACTCCCAACATCCGCAGACATTTGTCTTTGTTCATTCCCACAGTGGATCGCCGGGATCTGTTTCCCCCCTCACATGTGAGCTCCTGGGCAGGAGCTGTGTCCAACTTTTCTGTTTCCTCAACATCGAGCCCTGGGCTGAACACAGAGTGATGTTTGGCAGGTATCTGCTGAATGATTTCTTCCCTTTAGATTCACCTCCTCCTCCTTTTTTATTGTGATAAAAATGTATATAACATAAAATGTACCACTTTAATGATTTTTAGGTGTACAGTTCAGTGACATTAAGTACATTCACACTAACCTGCAGCCGCTACCACCATCCATCCATTTCCGGAACATTTCCATCTTCCCAAACTGAAACTGTGCTCATTAAACAGTAACTCCCCGTTCCCCTCCCCCAGACCCTGGTAAACCACTATTCTACTTTCTGTCTTTATGAATTTGACTCTTCTAAATATCTCATCTAAGTGGAATCACACAGTATTTGTCCTTTTGTGTCTAGCTTATTTCATTTGGCACAATGTCTTCAAGTTTCATCCATGTTGTAGCATGTGTCAGAGTTTCCTAAGGCTGAAAAATATTCCGTTGTATGTATAAATCACAATTTGTTCATCCATTCATCTCCTGATGGATGTTTGGGTTGTTTATGCCTTTTGGCTATTGTGAATAATGCTGCTCTGTACATGAGTGTACAATATCTCTTCCAGTCCCTGCTTTCAGTTCTTTTGGGGTATTTACCCAGAAGTGGAATGCTGGATCATGTAGTAACTTTAACTTTTTGAGAAACTGCAGTACTGTGTTCTGTTGAAGCTGCACCATTTTGTATCCTTACCAGCAATGCACAAGGATTCTGATTTTACCACATCCTTGCCAATACTTGTTATTTTCTGCTTTTTTAATAATAGCCTACTTAATAGGTATGGATTCGTCTTCTTTTAAAATGTAAATGACCGTGGTGTGGGGCCCCAGGGTGAGGCATTTGGGCACCCTTTCCTCAGTGTGCCCTGAAGAGAGATAACTGAGGAGCCAGAGTCTCAAATTTGGAGAGCACTCAGGTGGAGGACAGCCAGCAAAGAGGGTACCAAGACCACGCCTCACTGAACCCACAGCATTGACTCAGGGCTGGCTTAAATAAAGGGCTCACGATGGGAGAACTGAAACCCATGTTTCCCATGAGGAAGATTTGTTTGTGAATCCACTGTTGGGCCCTTGTCCCTGGGGAAAGCTGTTTCTAATATGCTCTTCTCTTTCTGTGTGTTGCTCCCCAGTGTGATAATGCAAAAGGGTTGAAAGCCTTCTACGATGCAATAAAATACGGGCCGAACCACTTGATGGTGTTTGGAGGAGTCTGTCCATCTGTTACGTCCATCATCGCAGAGTCCCTCCAAGGCTGGAATCTGGTACAGGTAAGATCCTGGCCACCTTTGGTTGGGGAACTGTCTTTGATTGGCCACCAATCTTTCGCAGCAATGGTTCCTTGCCCAACACGGTTCCTTGCCAGTTTAGGCCTCACCTACTCTTTCCTGGATGATGGCACAACTTCCCACTGCCTTCACCTCCTGGCCTGATCCTCTGTCCTGTCCTGACATGGCTCTCACGGTGGGTCTCTAAAGGGCAGGCCTGATGCCACCATTGGTGTTTGAAGTCTTTTAGTGACTCCCTGGCCCAACTTTCACGGCCATCAATGTCCAGCCAGTCTTCCTGTCCAGTCTCATCTATCCCTGCCACTCACTTCATGCCTCAGCCCCACCTTCCCCAAATGCACCCTAGATCTACAGGCCTCGGAGCCCTGCTCTCGCTGTTTCCTTAACCAGATGATCCAAACCTCTCTCCCCACACTGAAATTCTTTTGTCCACTAAGACTGCCTTTGTCCTTAGTTTAGCCTTTCCCTGGACTTCTGGCTGTTATTCACTCTTTCACTCTACACTGTCAAATGTTCTACATGAGTGCATGGTCTGTTTAGATGAAACTCACCTGTGCTAGCCATTGTTTGGAATACAGGAGAGGAGAGTGTAGAAAGATGTGACCACCCAGGATGAATGGTGGCCCAGGCACATGTTTTGCTTCTTTGCTTCATCCATCCACCCATCCATCACCCATTCATCCATCTAACAAATATAATGCAACTTACTGTGTATCTGGAATTTTGGTAGACATGGGCGATACAGTGCTGAACAGGACAGACACGGTCCCTACCCTGTTAGAGCTTACATTCTAGGAGGGAGGCAGGCAGGAAGCAAATAAACAATTAATAATACTAAGAACAACATGTACATAGTATATATGTCAGGCTTATGAGGTATCAGACACTATTATGAGCACTTACTTTCATTAGTTCATTTACTCCTTATAACTTCTCTATGCTGTCGGTACTTTTAACATCTCATTTTATAGATAGGGAGACTGAGGTACACAGAGACTAAATAACTTGCCCAAGGACCCTCAGCTCATAGGTAATAGAGCCAGGATTTAAGCTCGAGGGCAGTCTGGCCCTTGAGATAAGATTGTGGGAAGGAGATTGGGCTAGGATACAGGTAAATGGGGTGATGGGATAGTGACTAGCTCAAAACAGTCAGGAAAAGTCTCTTGGAGGAGGTGACAGTTGAGCTGAGACCTGAAGCATGAGAGGGAGTTGGATGGGTAAAGAATAGTCCACCACGTCAGGATGGAATGGCACATGCAGACAACCTGTTACGGGAAGGACCTGGCATGTTCAGGGAACAGAAAAGAGGGCAGTGGGGCTGGAGTGTGATGAATGGGGAGAGGGAGAATGAAGGGAGGAAGGAGCCAGACCCCAGGAGATCTGCTTCCATTGACTGAAGACCTGAGTCCAGCCCAGCATAGGTGGGGTGCTGGGGGTAGAGCCCCAAGATCATGGCCAGAGGGGAGGTGGGAGGCAGCCATGGCAGAGCTGTGATGAGGGAAGAGTGAGGTCCCAGGGGAGGGCCACCCACTCAGCCTGGAGTTAAGGAAGGCTTCTCATGGGAGGTGAGCCAGCTGCGAAGGAGGAGAGGGCGTCGGACAGCTGGAGACATGGAGGAGCATGCTTGCTGGCAGAGGAAACTGGGCGTGCAAAAGCGGGAGGTGGGAAAGCGTGTGGGCTTGGGGAGCAGTGAGTCACTCGCTGTGGCCGGAGCAGGCCACACTAAGTGTGGGCGAGCGTAACGGGACGAGGCCAGAAGAGCAACTCGGCGTGCTTTGGTGCAAACCTAACCACGGAGCTGGAAGCCAGCGCAGCTCAGTGTGCTGGGGGAGCCTGGCTTCCAGCCCTGCGGCCCCCTCAGCCGTGAGACCTTGGTGGAGTCACGTACCTTCTCCACCCTTGAGCTTCCTCTCCTGAGTACCAAGGAGCACGCTAGACACCTGCTGGTCAGGGCCAGGCACTGCCTCTCTGGCCTCAGCCTCCCATCTGTAAAAGCAGGGTAATAAGAGGACTGACTTCATTGGGCTGCCATGTGGCTGAGTGACTAAGCAGTGATTAGAACTGCACCTGGCATGTCCCAATCATTAAGTGTCTCATGTTTTACTATTGTTGTCACCCCTGCCCTGCATCCTGCTACTCCCTGAGTTGAATACCCCCTTGAATACCTCAACACTTAGCATTTCTTGTCTTTCCTGAAACATTTCCCACCACCTGAAACATCCCATTCTCCCCATGACCTGTATGACAAGTCCTACCATTCTCAGAGACCCAGCTTAAATACTGCCTCTTCTAGGTTCCTTACTGCACTAGCCAAAGTAGTCCCTCTTTTTCTTTCTCTCGCTTTCTCCTATTTACTTTCTAGCAGAACATATACACAGCCCATCCCCTAGACCCCTCTGCCTTTCCCTGCTTAGGGCTTTACAGATGTGGGGGCATATTTAGTTGGGCTGTGAGCATCTTGAGGACAGAAACTGGGCCTGAGTTACCCCTGTTCTTCCTGGTGCCTAATACTTCACAGACCTTATCAGATTTCGGCTGAATGGTCAGAGGGATGGAGGGAGGGATGGAAGGATCTGTAGATGGACAATTTGTCCAGACACAAGAGACCAAGCTTCCTGGAAACTCCCCAGCCAGAGAAGAATCCAGGGAGCTTCCTGACCTTCTCACAGCCTCACCTAGAACTATCTGCCCCTCAGAATTCCCTAGGAGCTATAGGAGCAAGCACAGTGTTGCAGACTCCTGGCTTGCCAAACAGAGCTACCTGACCTCAGCATGAACAAGACAGCCTCTGGAGCTGACAAGACAGGAAACTTGGGTTTTGAGACGGGAGTGGTATTGTATTTTGCTGCATAACAAATGACCTCAAAATCTAGTGGCTTAAAACAACAATAATCATTTATTACTCTATCATTTCTGTGGGTCAGGAATTCAGACCCACAGAATGGCTTGCATCTGCTCCATGATGTTTGAGGTCCAGCTGGAAGATTGGGAGACGGGGGCTGGCATCATCTGAAGGCTTGCTTGGGGCTGGAATGTCTGCTCCCACGCTTGCTCCCTCACATGGGGCTTCTCCATGGGATCCTCTCCATAGCGCTGCTAGAGGGGCCTCACGGCATGGCAGCTCGCTTCCCCCAAAGCAAGTCATCTAGGAGACAGAGGTGGCAAAGTTTTTTAGAACTTAGCTTCAGAAGTTGCACACCATGTTTTATTGATCACAAATTAGCTCCTATTTAGTGAGGGAGAGGACTTTACAAGCTATAGCAGGAGGTGAGGTCCACTAGGGACCATCTCAGAGGCTGGCTGCCACAGGAGGGAGGGATTCTTGGGTGAAAGCAGGAACTCACATTGCTCAGAAAGTGAGACTGGTTGCTGATGTTCACCCTTCAAAGCCCTAGGTAGGTACCGCTTCCTCTGTGATGCCTTCCCTGATCCCTTTCCTTCTGTGCCTCCCATCCCCAACCCCAAAATTGAATTGATTGTTCCCTTCTAAACAATGTCTTCTCAATGTAGGGGGTCATGTCCCTCAAGGGGGTGAAAATTCATTCTTGTGGGAAAAGGGCAAAAAAACCTCACTCTTTTTATATATAAAACACAGGTATACATACAATGCATAAACAGATATATAGTATACCTGTGGTCTTACAACTTCACGAGTCAAGTGAAATTAGGAAAAAATGCTTAAAGGTGTCTTAGGAAAGTGAAAGTGAAAAGAAGATTGAGGAGCGTATGTGGTTCTGCATCACTTCGATACTGCATATGGTGTTTCGTTATTAAATGTGTTACATTCTGTGGAAAATAGTTTATTCTATATCTGGGTCTTCCCTACTAGATTATAAGCTTCTTGGAGTCACAAGCTCTCATTTCCTTCATCTCCTAGTTTCCAGTGCCTAGCACAGGGCCTGGCACACAGTAGGTCCTCACTGAGTGCTGAACCAAACCAAGTGCAGGGGATAAGCTGGGGAGTCTGAAACTCTCCATAGCAGGGTTGCTCATGATGTGAACTTGACCACGGGGGAGGCAGAGGACTTGGGAAAGATGCAGATTCTCAGCCTCCACCTCAAAAGAATCCCTCTGCATTGTGGACAGGCTCCTGGGGTGATTCTTGTGCACCATTCTTGTCCACCACAGCCATGCACATCTGTTGCCAGACACTGGGCCAGACCAAGGTCTCCAGCTGTGCATGGATCAGGGACACTGAGGGGCTAAGAACTCGACACTGCCCAGCAGGTGGGACAGCTCTGGGGACCTGAAAGGCAGAATCATAGGATGAGCCCAGGAAAGGGGTAAGGGGGTTGTAGGAACAAAGATCTAAGTCCCTATCGGGAATAGCCCTGGAGGATTTCTGACCTATCCTGCACTCTTGGGGAACTCAGCCCCATTTGTTACAAACCAGATTCTGAGGATCTTCCACCCACTCCCCACCTCCTGGAGGCTGAGCTTGCCTGAAGAGACGGTGGAGGGCTGGATGAGTGGGTCTACTGTTGCCCAAGGGATTTGATGAGTCCCTTAACTTACTCAAAATTGGGCTCCGAAACAGAGTTCCACAAATGGGAAAATGCATGTAATTTGTGTAATTGAAAAGGAGCTCTGACTGCCCTTTGGGGGAACAATGCTTGCTGGACAGAGACAGCCTGGAATGCATAATCAGTTGGTTCTGTTTCCTCGTGCTACAAAAATAGGGATTTGCGCCACAAAAGGGTAAAAATCCACGGTGGTGCTAAAATCAGTTAAATTTAACTTTTGCCTTTTGCCGGGCTTCTTGATTCATGGTTGCTATGTCGAGAGGCTAATACTGTGTAAGTCGTGATGTGAGTCACTGGGAGCATCAGCTCCTCCAACTAGTTGCAGGGACCTGCATGGAGCCCAGGGTGTGCATGGCAGGCTTGGTCCCTATCCTCCTGGTCAGAACCCGCCCAGGGTAGAAGCTCAGATCTGGGCCTCACACTGGGACAGACTCACCAGGGCATAGCCTGGGAGGCATCTGGGAAGGGTCGGGGTCTGGCTATTGGAGAGCTGAATGTCTTCAGACTGGAGAACCTGCAGGGCCCTGGGAAGGAGGGAGGAGTCAGCCTACAAAAAGCTGCATGGCTTTTTGAGGGATTTTGCTGGTTCTCTGAGCTGTAGGTTTGGAGATGCAGGATCAATGGCTGCTGTTAGCGGTGAGCAGGGTTCTCTGCTCCCTGCAAGTAAGTCCTTGCTGCTGGAGGCATCTGGCATGGAGTGGGCTGCCTGGCTGTGATATAGTGAGTTCCCTGTTGCTCTGAACACCCCAGTCTCATCCAGTCCTGCTGTTGGGGAGATTTAATACATGGAGTAGGCATATTCTAGGTTGCTGGCTCTCAAACTATACGGTGAGTCACTTACGGGGGCCAAGGATTTGCTTGTGTTAATGCAAATTATCGGGCTCCACGCTGAGCAGGTCTAGGTTAAAGGATTCATCAAATCCCTCAAAGACTGTAGGCCCCACTCCTCACCCCCACTGCCATTTCAATACCAGTGGCTCAAGTGATGTAGATACGGTTGGTTCCTAGGGACTTGCGAGGCCAGGTGATCTCTAAGTCCCATTCATCTCCCAGACATCAAGACTCTGATGAGTGCCCCTGGTCCACAGAACTTCAATTTACACAGCTCCTGTTGGAAAGAGGACATGGAGGTGACAGCAGGGTATGCTGCTGGGGCAGATATCCCCAGGACAAAGTCCATAGCCTGTGACGTGGCAAGAGGTGCTCTTTCATTTCGCCCCTCTCTTTGCCACCCACCTGCTCCTTCATGCCACCGATCACTTACAGGCTGTTCCCTCTCCACCTGCAGGACTGTGCTCATCCTTCCTAGTGCAGTTTGGCTGCCTCCTCCGCTGTGAAGTTTCCCGTTCCTTCCTCTTTGCTCCCTTACCTGCATACCCCTCCCACGGTGATTGCTGCCCTGGCACACACCCGGCGTCAAGCTGCCTGAGGGCAGTGCCTGCTCTCATTTGCCCCTGCACCCTGTGCCTGGTGCAGGCCTGGCTCAGATGCTGAGCGGTACCTGGGCGTGTTTGCAGAGAGCCGGATGCCTGCCTTCGAGGTCCCAGTTTCATTCCTAATGACAAGGGCAGATCATCAGAGCCTGTAAGACCTGGGGGGACCCAAGGACTCTCCAACTGCAGCCCCCTGGTGATAGGACATGAAGGGACACCTGAAATGGCCTCAGCCCACATCTCCCATCTCTGGCCTTGATGCTTTTCAACTAATATGTTTCCTTTGAAAAATGTTTTCGGACCTCCGTAGAATCCTTTCCTCAGAGACCTGAAGGTGACTTGCTTCTGACCCTGCCCTGCACTTTTGGGACCAATTCTGCAGACCTCCCACCAGCCTGGTCTGTCTGTCTGAAAGCACGGGGCCTGGGGCAAAGCCGGAGGGTTTGGAGCTGGGTGGGGAAGATGGAGACAGAGCGCAGCAAAGGTACAGGAGATATGGCCAGAGGGGGTTCATACCTGAGACCAGGACAAAAACCCCTTCCTTCTTGGGAGTGAGATGATAGCTGCCTCAGCTTGCAGACAGAAATAGCCTCGCTGATGAAAATAAAGTCAGATTCCTGAAGGGATAAAGGGCTGCTCACAGGAAAACGCAAACACTATTTCGTCAAGAACCGTTTCCCGCAGAGCCTGTCCTTTAAAAGGCATCCGCAGCAGATTATTAAATTGTAGATGCATTTCTCCTGGCACTGTCCCAAGCTTCCCCTCGGCAGCCCACCCTGCCTCCGGGCCTGCCGGGGCACTCCTTGTGGACCTTGCTGGGCCGGAACATTGCAGTTTGTGCGATGGGGCTGTCTCCTTGGAGCTCACACGAGAGAGCAGAGGTGAGGAGGTCATGTGAACAGGAGAACCTTGACTCTGCCTAAGTGTTGGCACATTTAGGACTTGTTTTCTGAAAAGTCTAAATCATGCTTGGTTTTGACATTTAAAAAACCAAATCAGTGAAAACCCTCAAATCAGGCCCTTTGCTATTTACCGAATTCCAGCATACCTTTAAACTGTCGGTTGATGCTGTTTCTTTTATAGGAACAGAAATTTTGTCATCTGACTTGACTTTCTCAAGTGACTACCTTATTAAAGCTGTGGGTTGCCTGAGAAATCCAGAGATTGTTTTCTTAGTTAGCTGTGGTTTGTGGAATTTGAGGTAGAGTCAAAGAAAGGCAAAGAGCCTTAGCAATCACTGGGTCCAGTCCCCCCATCATACAGACTGGGAAACAGGCCCAAAGTGGGTAGGACCCATGTTCTCACAGTAACAGCAAAGCTGGGTCCCCTGGCTCACTCTCCAGTGTTTTGTAATTATATTGTGTTTTATTTTATCTTTCTCAGCCCCACTTTTCTTATGTAAAATGGGAATAGCAAATTAGCCTTACATGTTTTGTGCAGTTGTGAGAATCAATAAGGCTCTTCCTTTTTTAGGTGAAAACACTTTTTAAAGACTACAAAACAGTAGGTGCTGTTACAATGTTGTAATGTGATAATATTACAATGACAAGGATTCCTCCCCAGGAGCAGACCTCTGGTCACACTCCCTGTTCTGCATCAACAGCACTGCAGACCCTGAAACTAAGGCATCCGAGGCAGGATGGGGGTTCTTCAGCAAGATACTCAAAGTGCACACAAGGTCTGCTTCTCAGCCCCCAAGAATCAGAATCCAGCAGGCCAAAGTTCCACCACTGCCAGCCCAGGTGATGCCATGCCCTTGCTGTGGAGTGGCTGACAGAGACTGTGGACTTGACCGAAAGCCACTTAGGAGCTATGATGTGATTAGGCACAGCTGGAAACTTTGCTGCTCCTGCTGCTGCTGCACTGCTCTCTAAGAAAGAGAACGGAGGCCAATAATCCAGGGCGGGTTGGAGCCATTTCTTGGCGCTGATCTCCAGAGGGGCCATTTAGCACATTAATAATCTATGAGATGCTTCCACCTTCTGGATTCATTAAAAAAGAAAAAATAGATGGGGGAGGAGAAAGGGAAGAGATATTAAAGACATTCACTATGGCCAAATGGAGGGGGCAGGAGAGACCCCGAGGATTGGAGACAGTGGATGGCCCTTCCTGGTTATAAGATTGGATGCCTGGTGCAATAAAAAAGGTTCTGAGAGCAGGTGGAGTGTCATATGTGAGGCAGGAAAAGGGTGCTAGCAATTGGTTTGCATACACATGGGTTGTAGGAAGTATGAGCTGAGCCCTCAGCAGGGATCCCAGCAGATCCCATTGATCTTCTGGGGAGAAAGGGAGGTGTTCTCATTCATTCATTCATTCATTGAATCATGCTCATATTTATTTACTCATTCCCTTATTCAAGTGCAGTGCCTTCTGTATACTCTCCCAGACCAGTGCCAATTCTACTGCCCAACACTGCCACCCCCAGGACAGGTGGACATGGCAGAGAGGCAGTGGGTGTAGTAACCAGAACAGAGGCCTGGAATCCAGCGGCTCTGGGTAATTGTCCCTCCTTTGTCTTCCACTGACAGCAGGCTTGGGCAGATTGGCAACCTCCGGGAGCCTCGCTGAACTCACCTGTGAGATGGGCTAACTAAATCTGCCCTTCTTCTGGGGCCATTGAGAGCATCAACTAGGACAGGGAAGGTGTGGCAGGTGGAGGCCCTTTGCAGACTGTAAGCTTGCTACAGATTAAGGTTCATATTATCATCGCTGATGCTTCTGGCACCTGAGATGCCAGCCTGGCCCTGGGCAGGGAGCTCCTTGAAGAATTATGTCTCCATTTGTCTCTAGATTCAAAGTTTTGTGGATGAAATTAGCTATCACAGACCATGAAGGTGATTCAGAACAGTAAAATTAAAACAGAGAACCTGCAGGAGAGGCCATATAAGCCCAAGGCATCTGTGAGCAGTGCGCATACTCTTTTCTGGTTGAGTTTTCACGGAAGCAGAGGCAAAGAAGGGCACGATGCTATCGAGTGCGTGGTGGTTCCCAATCTATTCCTGCCAAGGACCCAACATATCTTTCCTGTCCATCTGGTAAAAGATTCAATTCAAGGTTCTGACCCCCATTTTTAATTCAAGACCATGGTATCTAAAGTGATATCAGTTCCCAGCGTGTAACTCCAATGGCCTCATTGTTGATGCGTCTTTCACCGCCTGGAAATATGCTGGGTGTAAATAATTCATTCTAAATAAATAAATTACTCGTACTACTTACGGTACGGCTGATGCTGCTAGGATACAGCCCAGCCGTAGGTTACACTGAGTCGGGTCTGGAATTACAAGTTGAGTCTGGAAAGAACTGGGGAGGGAATCAGAAGACTCCCTCCAGGAGGACAAATGTGTAAAATGGGTGTAATACCAACCTCACGGGGTAGAAATGATAAAGGTGGAGCAGGAAACGTGAACAGGAAAGGCCCAGGCAAATGGGGACAAGTTGGTCACCTTGGCCAGGCCCTGTCCTACTTCTAGGAGCCTGGTCTCTGAGCACTTTATTAGTGCTCCAGGTGACTCTGATGCACAGCAGTGGGTGAGAGCATCTGCCGCAGAGGGATGAGCCACCCTCGGATGGAGACAGGATGGCTCCTGGTTGGGGATGCTCAGAGGGGATTCAGGCACCAGATGAGGGGGTTGGACTAGGTGATGTTTCCCAAATGATCTGATGGCAGGACTTATCAGGTGGGGCGGAGTGGGAGCGAGCTATTGGTTTACCAATTAAAAATCAGATTCCCAGGTCCCCCGATCAGCATCTCCAGAACAGAAGCCTGGGAAACTGATTTTTAACAAGTGCTTTGGATAGTTCTCATCATCAGGGAAATTTGGGAAATCCTGTCTAGACAGTCTCTAAAGCAATGTGGTCCACCGACCAGCAGCCGCACCTAAGAGTATGTTAGGAATGCAGACTCTCAGGCCCCACCCCAGACCTACTCACTCTGACTCTGAATTTTAGCAAATTCCTATGTGATTCTTGCCAATCTAAGGTGCCTTTCACCCAGGAGTACCTGGGGTCTCTGAGGGGAGGTGAGGTGCGTCAGCTGAGTAGGAAGGGTTTTGAGGGTAAGTATTCAGACTCAAGTTGGCTTGGGGAGAGAGCTACTGATTCAGCCCCAGGATTCACCTTTGGAATGTCACAGTGAAAATGCAGTTGCGGTCAGTGTTTTCAGCACATCTGGCAGTCCCTGCAGTCAGCATTGTGGGCCACAGGGCCTCTTGTCAAACTATGGTTCTTGAGTCTCACTGTGACGGGCTGACCTGGGAGTCTCTTTCAGCCAGCAAGGCCCGTGATCGTAGTGGCCAGGAGTGCACAGAGGGGACCTGTGGCTCCAAATAAGGAATAAAGGACAGGGCACTGGGTCAACGTGAGGACATCTGGCTTCCCATCCTGGCCTTGCCATCTCCCAGCTGGCTGGCCTTACACAAACCACCTCCCGTCCCTGAAGCCTGAGCATCCTTGTCTGTAACTGTCTGCTTTCCTCCCAGGACAGTGGGGACTTGCTCCAGTGAGTCAGGGCCCAGGGGTGCTGCTAGGCAAGTGCTCTGGAACAAAAGCTTGGGAGCTGTGTCACAACATGGCATTGACTGCTCTGTCCTCACCCTGTTTCATAAGGTGGTCCTCTGCCCATTTGTTCAGATGAAGAAACTGAGGCCCAAAGGGGCTAATGGGCTCAGTCACCCTTTAAACTGATAATACCGGATGTGTTTTTTAGACTCAGGGTCAGATGGGCTGGGGCTCCCATCCAGGCTCTGGGGCTTCTTAGCTGGTAGCCTCGAGCAGGTTACTTAGCCTCTCCCACTCTCAGCTCCTCCTCTGGAAATGGCGGTGGCATCCTACTGACCCTGGCTGGTTGTGAGATGACCTGAGATGATGCTGGCAGAGTTCCTCACACCATGCTCACAATTCTTCAAGGCCCAGGGAACCCAGGTAGAGGCAGGGCCATGGGATCTAGGATCAGCACTCTGGCACTGGCTGTGTGGCCTCTGTGCATCCCTTGCTCTCTCTGGGCCTCCTATTGTAAAGGGAGAGGGTTGGGACAGCAGATAGCCTTGATAGTGTCATGTCCTTACTCTGTGTGGCTCGAAGCCATCAGCACCTGTCTTCACTCTGTTAGCTTCCCTCTTGGGCCCTGCATGTGATTCCCTCCCCTAGGGGCTCCTGGGCTGGGGCCTGGTTCCCCTTCCATTCCTGAGCTACTTATCACTTAGGCATGCAGCCTCCATCATACCTCTCCAGGCAGAGAACCCTCCATTCTAAGGTGAAGGAAATGACCCCAGAGGGGTCCCGCGGCCTGCATAGGGTCACACCATGAGTAGTGGTTGAGTTTTGGCATCAGCATTTTGCTAGGTCCCCCTCTAGTCTGATCCCCTCGTGCTAAGGGATAGAACCTGCTCTCTGCAGATCAAGGGCCTTTGCCTATGTGTTCCCACTGCTTGATGCCCTCTCTGTTCCCCCTCCACACCTGGCACAATCCTCTGTATTTTATGATATTTAGTTCAAGTGTCACCTCCTCATGAAAGCCTCCCTAAATCTTCAGCAGCCCTGCTCCCCAGCTGGAGGAGGCACCTGGCCTCTCCCTTTGCCTTTTCTTCACTTACTTCATCTCTTCCCCTTCTTGAGTGTATTACAGTTCTCTGATGAGGTTTCAGTGTTACCCAGCACACTGCAAACTCCTTCAGGACAGACCTTGCCTGCCTGAGCCTTGGCTGCACCCCAAGAGCCTCGCACAGGACCTGGCACTGAGTGGGTGCTCAGAAATCATGAATGGACACCTCTGGGTGGCCCACTACAAAACCAATTTGTAGTACTACTGGCCTACAATTCTATGACCTTGACCGTGGGGCAGGCACTGTTCCACTGTGCATACATGAACTCATATACTCCAAATACCAACCCTCTGAGCTGGACACCACTCTGCCCATTTCACAGATGAGGAAATGGAGGCATGGAGAGGTTGAGTGTCTCACCAAGGAATTACCCGGGACCAAGTGGCTCTGGAGGCCGTGCTGGCATCGACTAGGTGCACTGCCTCTCACACACCCTCCTCCAGTGCCTGGGGCAATACTGTGGGGAAGGAGGAGCAGGTATCATCCTGGTGGGGCCTATTTGCTGAATGAGGAAAATAAGAGGCAGAGAGCAAGGCTTGCCCTGCTTCTTGCTGTGAGCAGACCTCAGGGTATAGGAGTTGGGGCTCCGGAGGCCACAGAGGCTTCCTCTGTGTTTCTGGGGTCCCTCCGCAACCTACCTCTCCAGGGAGCTTCCTGCCTGTCAGCAGATGACGACCCAGACTGGCATGAGCCTCTCCGTGCAGACATGTGTTCTCCCTGTAAATCATTCATCACACACACACCACTTTTAAACTTACTACTCATCCAGTGACTTGTATATAAAAAATAAATGGTTCCTTCGAACTCAGAAAATAGATGGACTGATTGTCGTGAAAATCAGTAACATGCTAAGTATTTCAAGCATGTGGTAGGTACTTCAAGTTCTACTCTAGGTGGTTCTGTAATGAATGGCTTGATTTTTTAATAGAGCATAGCCTTTCATTTTGAATTATACAGAAGGCTTTGGCTTTGAATCTGTTTACTAAGAAGATTAAATAATTGATTATTTCCATGAGGCCAAGATTGAGCCTTTATACCGTAGGAATCACTCGACTTGAGGAAAAGAATCCTAGGTCAGATGGCTAGACATTATGCCCAAATGCCAATAAGAGCATAATTTCCCCAAACTTCCCCAAGTTCCCACACAAGCGGTTTCATAGTACTGTCCTGGTTTCTCCTAAGATAGCAGGTTGGCTTTGTGTGTGCCAGGGAATGGCTCCCTTCTTGTCCTGGATGTCTTCTGAAACTCCAGGTCCCTTGCTAGAGTAATGGGTACGAGGACCTTCAGCACAGCAAAGCAGCTCAAGCCCAACCCAGCACCCATGCTAGCAAAAAGGGATCTTTGCTCAGTTCTCAGTTTCAGCACAAAACTTCTCTGGGAAGCCTTCCCAGCCAGATCATTGTCTCCAATAGACACATACATAGTACCTGTTTCTCCCTGTCCTGCAGTGTCACCGCAGAGTCAATTGCCAGTTCAGTGTCGAGCTTGCCTGAGAGTTGTCAGCTCCCTCCAGGAGGTGAGACCACATCCCTCTCACTGGCAGCTGGAACCCCTGAGCCAGGCATATGGCCTGGAATTTAGGAGAACCTCCAGGAATCTTTGTTTTTGTTTTGTTTTGAGATTCCTGCTTTCTCAGTCTCTCCTTTTTCGGTAACGTTATGAATTCATGGATCTTTGAAAGTATTTAATAAGTATTTAATAATGGACTATATTCCAATCAGTTGCAGATACCATTTTTTAATGTAGACAGTAGTTTTTGTTGCTCTTATGTTTCTGCCTTTGTCCAGCTTTTTATTTTGAAAAATTCCAAACCCATCAAAAAAGTTAAAAGAAACTACAATGAGCATCATATACCCTCTGCCTAGATTCACCAGTTCTTTGCATTTTGCTGTGTGTGGATTTTCCTCTCCATTTCTGTCCCCTACACAACCCCCTCCCAACACGCACACGCACACACACACATACACACGCACAAACACAAACACACTTTTATTAAAGCACTTGACAATACTTTGCAGTTACAATGACACGTCACCTCTAAATATGTCAGCATGAACCTCCTAAGAACAACTATATTCTCTTACATAGCAATAGTATATTTGTCAACATTTTTAAAAACTAACAGTAATACAATAATATTACCTAATATATGGTTCATAATCAAATTTCCTCAGTTGTCCCCAGAATATCCCTTTTGCCATTTATTTGTAGAGGTGGGTAGGAAGGGATCAAAGGTCCAGCTGGGGAGCATGCATTGTAATTTTCGTCATGTGCTTTTTAGTCTCCGTTAATTTAGAACGTTTCTTCTTTCTTGGGGTCAGGGGAGCTTTCAGGACATTGACCTTTTTTAAAAGCCCAAATCAGTTAGTTTTTCTGTAAAATTTCCCGCAAATCCCAAATCTGGATTTGTTTGATTGTTTCTTCACTATTAGATTCAGGTTAAACAATTTGGATAAGAACACTACTCTTTTAACCATTTTTTTTTTAAAGCTGAAGTATAGTTAATTTACAATGTTGTGTTAGTTTCAGGTGTATAGCAAAGTTATTCAGTTTTATATACATATATATATTCTTCAGATTCTTTTCCATTATTGTTTATTACAAGATATTGCATACAGTTATCTGTGCTATATAGTAGGTACTTGTTTCTGTATTATATATATATATAGTAGTATGTGTCTGTTAATTCCAAACTCCTAATTTATCCCCCTCAACCAGGGGATAAATCAAATTTGTTAAATTTGATCACTTGGTTAAGGTCACATCTGCTAGATTTATTGTAAAGATACCCTTTTCCCTCAGTAATTATTAAGTGATCTGTGGGGTGAGACTTTGAGACCATATGAATACCTGTCCTCTACAGTCTCTCTCCCAGTGGTTTTGGCATCCATTGATGGTCCTTGCTTGAGTCACTGTTAATTACATTGGGGTTGCATTTTCTAATTCTAGTCTTCCTTCCACATTTAAGCTAGCACTCTTCTCTATAGAAGAGCACTCTCTTTTTGACCCTTATTTTCCCTCCTCCTTCTTCCTTCTCGCTCCTCCTCACTCTACGCCATCAGTTTGGGTGCTTATATTTTACCTGCCTTTGACTTGGAATCAGCCATTTCTCGAAGGATCCCTGATTCTTTCCAGTGGGTAATCATATTTAGAAACCAAAGTCTGCATGCTCATTGCTATTGGGGTTCACTGCTTCTAGATTTTTTCAGTGAACTGAGCTAGAAAATATAAATTTTAATGTTTTAAACAAAAATGTTTAAATTTTAATCTCACCATGAGGAGGTAGTCACACAAATGTGGTATATCCTTGAAGTCACCTGGCCTGGATTCTTCAAAAAACTTAATGTTGCAGAAAGCAAGAACAACAGCAGAAAGGCAGGGGACTGACTGTTCTAGACGAAAAGAGACTAAAAAATACAACAGTCAAATGCAGTGCTTGTGTGTTGATTACATCTGGAATTTTTTAATGTAAAGGACATATTTGGGAAATTGAAATCAATGTGGACTATACATTAGATGATACTGAATTACTAATTCATGTTCATAAGTGTGATGATGCTGTAATGACATAGGAGAATGTCATTCTTTGGAGATGCATTCTGAACTGTTTAGGAATAAAGTGTCACAATGTTTCCAAGTTAATTTGAAATGTGTCAAAACCAAAAATCTGTGTATGTGTGTGTGTGTACGTATATATGTGTGTATGTATATATACATATATATGTGTATAGATTTATAGAGAGAGGAAAGCAGATGTGGAAAATGGTGAATGGTGAAAGGTATATGGTGGGCATTGTACTGTTCTTTCAACTTTTTTGTAGGTTTGACTGTTTTCACAATAAAAAGCTATGAATGAGTGTGAGGTTGGGAGTCGAGGAGGGACCATATCCCTGCTTAGTTAAGACAATAAAGATGTGTCCAGAAGTCCCTGTACAGACTTCTGTGTGTGATTACATTAGCAACTTGGTATACTCTTAAATGCCTTTGTTTTCAGTTTTCAGGGCTTGATTTTTTTCTTCTTGCCAATTAATTTTATTTTTAAAATATATACAACTTTTAAAATTGAAGTTAAGAAAAAATCTTTTTTTAAACGATTTGCTGTGAAATTTCAGTCTTCCTTTTAAGTTGATTCCCTGTGATTGACATTTTCCCACTAGCTGCATTCCACAGTAGCTTATCTAGAGCTGCTGTTTCTCAGAGCCTCTCTTGCTAGGCTAAATGATTGCAAAACATGGTTTAAGGCATTTTTAAGTGTTTGTTTCTCTCTTTCCTCCAAGAAATTGTACCATTTCAGCCTACCCTGCAATGGCTTCTTGGAGAATTCCAGCTAATGCTCAATCTTTGTACATATCCAGTCAGATGAGTTCAATTTTATTAATTTCAGTTGAATTCGATTACAATTTATTGAATTGCTTCAAAGCAGATCTGTGTTTAAGTGTCTTACTTTTGGTGTTATATTTTTAGCTGATTGTATGATCTCTGGGAGAGCATGTAAAATGTGTACAATTTGTATGTGACTCTCTACTCCTCTATACTCAAGACTATATAAGAAGTAGAGAATATTTGGCTCTGATCCAGCTTCCCTCTGTTCTGTGCCACCCCTATAGATAACCATTTTTATTAGTTTTTTAGTTTATTATTCTGGTGTTTCTTATTACAAATATGCACAAACTTCTGTGTGTTTATTCATCTTTCTCCTTCTTATGCAAAAGGGAGCATACTATATACGCTGTTTGCACATTGCTTTTTTTACTTAATTTTCCTGGAGCTCACTGTTTTATCACTGTGTACACTCCTTATTCTTTTTACAGCTGCATAGCACTTCTTTGTGTGGATATACTATAATTTGTACAGCCAGTCCCCTATTGATGGACATTTGGGTTGTTTCCAATCTGTTGGAATAACCTTGGCCACAAGTCATATTTGTGCCAGTGTAAATTGGGGATGGATTCCTAGAAGTGGGATTTCTGGTTCAAAGGGAAAATGCATCTACAATTTTTCTAGAAAATACATCTTTAGAGAATGAATGAGAAAGCTAATGAATAAACTTGATTAAGAAGAGTGGAAAGTAAAAGACTAATATCTAAATGGAGACATAAAACAATTAGACTAAATAATTCTCTTTGTGAGAGAGGCTAGTTTAAAACCCTTCTGGTGATGTTGTCTCTAGGCCAGCAATTTTCATTTTCTCCCATAAGGAGAGAATTTCACCTTGGTTTGTAAATTAAACATAGAATTACAAAATAATGAAATTTTAGAGCTGAAATAAAAATCCACCTGGTACAGTCTTCTTTTAGCAATAAGGAACCTCCGGCCCAGGAGGAGGAGGGACCAAAAGAATGATGAAGTAGAAAACACAAATTTAGTTCAATCCTATCCAATTCCATAAACAATAGGTGAAATATCTGCTTAGTAATAAAGCAAGGAGTCAAATGTGAAACTGTACTACTGAGAGCCCGTGAGTGGTACATGAAGAGCATGGTGGGTCAGACCCCTGAGTGCTTTCTGTCACAACAACATCTCCTTGAACGGAACTCTCACTGTAAAAGGATTTTGTTTCACATCTTTTGTGATATTCTAGGGCATCCAAATGTGGTCATGATGATAAACTGGATCAGGTGGAGGGACTGACTGGCGTTGTGCATTCTGGCTGATGATGTGGGTGGTGATGCTTGCTGAGGGTAGTCTGAAATTACATAATCATGGCGTTGGTCACATTCTGTTTTGATTCCAAGCAGGCGGCATGGAGCTGCAAATGAGTTTAGTCCAGCCCAGCTGTGGACTTGTGCTGTGAGCCTGGCTGGGCAAGTCCTTTGTCTTCCCTGGTCCTCACTGTGTAAAATGAGGAGTTGGACAAGCCCAGGGTGGCTGATAAATGAGCAACGTTGGTGCCATTACTTCCCTCCTCCAGTGTTAATTGCAGATGTAACTAATTGATCACCACACCCTCTTCACTGACTTAATCTACTACCCTGGGCAGCCACTGTCAGACTGTTTATGATGTCACATTGGCTCAAGCCTATTTACCGTTTCTGGCTTGGGTGATTACTTAGGGGTTACCAGCTAGAGTACAGGGCGCCCAGTTAAATTTGAATTTCAGGTAAATAAAGAATAATTTTTTAATTGCAAGTATGTCCCCAATATTGCTAAATACAGCAACCCTCTCCCTTAGGTTGTTTCTACTTCTGCAGTTATTTCTCTTTCTTCTATATAATTAATTTCTTTCATTTTAGAGATCTACTCTCTTTTTGGTACTTCTGACAGTGCCCATTCTCTAGGGCCCAGCTAAGAGTCTAGCTTATTCTATATGGTTTAAACTTATATTATAGTTTAATTTATGGAAAGTGATGGAGATTTGAGTAGATTTTTATTTCTGAGGGTCATATATTCTTTTTGTTTGTTTGTTTCCAACCCTTCATCATTTTTTAAATTGAAGTCAGCTACAATGTGTCAAATTCTGGTGTATAGCATGATGTCCCAGTCATGCACATGTATACATACACTTGTTTTTATATTTTCTTTCATTAAAGGTTATTATGGAATATAGTTCCTTCTGCTATACAGAAGAAATTTTTTTTTAATCTATTTGAGGGCCATATATTCTTGTAAGACTCCTGAGCAAACCTGCAATCCCATGTTCCCCAGACATCATTTGCATATCACTTTCTTGAATTTGCCAAATCTGTATACCACTTGTATTATTAATTTACTTAGTATTTTAAATCAACTATCCTTTCATTTAAATACTATCAATGGAAAATCAGTATAATTTACTAAGAAGAAGTGTAAAAGCAAATAAAGAGAAAACATACCTATTAAGATATAAAATATTAGTCTGGGGCTCACCTAAAATTGTTGGGTGTGCCACCAGCAGTGCACAGAAAACATAACACTGACGAATGCAAACTCCTTGCCGGTTTAGGAATCCCCTCCATGACCCTGGTGAATGATCTTTGAGTATCTCCTTGAATACCTTCAGGGATAGGGAACTCAGTACTATGCAAGGTTTTGATTCATTCTTAAATACCTTATTATTAAATATTTTTTCTTTTACTGAATCCATATCAACCTTATCATATCAGCCATATCTGTCACATACTGATCCTAGTTTTCCTACTTGACAGATATTTGAGTGCTTCTTAATGTGACAGCTTGAGTACTTGTTATCTTACAGTCTTATTGAGGGAAGTAAGGATGCAATTACAATACAGTGTGACAGGTCTGATGGGGATGGGGCAGGGGAGGCGCATTTGGCCTAGGCTGGAGGTGTGGGGAGGTGTTTAGGAAGGCTTCTTCGTGGGGAAATGAGAGAGAGGCTGGTATGCTCTTGGAAGTAAAAGGCTGAGTGAGAGGATGAGAAAGGAAGCTGGAGCCGCAGAAAAGGTGAGGAGTGAGCAGATCAGGTGGGTATTGTAACCCTCCATTAGCATAAGAACTTACTTCCTATAGAACATTTTCATAGCCAGGTTCTAATTTAAAAAAAAAAAAAAAAAAAGAAAGAGAAAAGAAAAGAGCCCTGGAGAGGTAGTCAGGATGGAACTCACTCTCTCCATTTCATAAGTAAAGAGACTGAAGCTTAATGAACCGCCGGCAGATGTGCAGCTGACATGTGGAGGAGCTGGGTTTCGCCGTTCTATAGCCACACACCCATGCTCCTTTCCTTGTTCCCTGAGCCCCAGCCCAGCTGGTCCAGGATGACCTTCTCTGCCCTTTGAATCTGTTATCTTGATTTAACTTACTCAGTTTTCCCAGGACTGACCATGAAGCAAATCTCAGAGGTCTAGAGTCCAGAGTTCTGCTCTCCCTTCCTTGGTTATGGGTGGTGTTGGCTCACAAGGGTGAAAGGGACTTATGATGACCCCTTCTCTTGGAGCCCTGATGTCTCTGGGATCCAGACTGTTAGGTACCCGGTGACCTCCACCCTCCTGACCCTTCCATAGTCTCTCGGTCGTGTGTCAGCAGGCAGGTGGCTCATAGGCCCCCACATGAATCTTGGCCTGTCCTGGTTGAGCAATTCCTTGGTACCAGTACTGCTGCCCAGAGCTTTTCTTGGATTCTCTTTAGATGCCCAGGTGGCAGGCCTGGCTAACACCATCTTTCGTAGCTACAGAAACCAGTGCTTGCCTTCCTCCTCAGTCCCATTCTATGTGAAAACCATGGTGAGTTCTTGTCTGGAAGGCAAAGCATGGAAGCATTTTGTGAACCCACTGCCTCCCCTTGCCCTTCTTCTCCCTCTTCTCCCATGGCTGCAAAAAGGACTTGGAGACAGTCCTTGAAATGCTCACAGACCAGTCAGTGAAATGGGCCTAACTACCAATCACTTCTCAGGACCCCACAGCAAGGGGAAGAAACAGTGCTGGAAGAACCGAGGGATAGCAGGGAAGGCTTCCTAGAGGAGGTGGCTGTGAGCAGGCCTGGACAAATGTGTAGGAGCTGGCCCTTAAGAGATAAGAGGATCCATCAGATGGAAATGCTGCATCCCCTCCCACTGCAAGCATTGAGCTGGGCCCAGCACACCTTTCCCCCTGTAGATGTGATGTCAACCTATCGACTAATTAGAGGTGCTAAATTGACATGAAGAGACATGATTTTTGCAGTGTAGTAATTAAAAGGCAGTTGGCTTCACAGCTGTGATCACCTGAGAGTACTTCTTACCCCTGAAGACATCAGCTGAAAGCAAAGTGAAAAGGAGCTGAGGAAACCAAAGAGGCTTCTAATGTAATTTGTTAATTTCCTACATTTGTCACCTACACAGCTCTAAGGGGGAAATGGTACATCTCACCAGAAGTTTAAGAGAAAATTAAAGACATATGTTCTCATTGTATGTGATTAGACAAGTAATATAATCATTATTATTATTTTTTAATTAACAATCCATTTTTAAATCACTAGGTTAGGATTTAGAAAGCCTGATTTAGAATTATGTCTCTACCTGGTAGCAGTCACGTCACTGTGAGTAAACCCTTCCATTCACTGAGGCTTCTCATCTGTAAAATGGGTAAACTCTCCTCCACTCTGCCTTGTTTGGGGTTGAGGTATTGAGGGAAACAGCTTTGTAAGTTAAAAGGCTTTTCATAATTGTCACACATAGATTTTTGTACATAATTGTACCATCCAATTCTCATAATGTCTAAGTTGAGAAGTTGTGATCTAACATTAGTAATCATTAATTGGGTGCCTGCATTATTCCGATCCTCAGAGTAGCCCTGAGATGGCAGGGGGATGCTTGTCACCCCAGTTTACAGAGGAAATAGATCCCCAGAGGTGAAGTAATGTTCCTGAAGTTGCATGGTGAGTGGTGTAGCTGGCATTTAGACCCAGCCTGTCCAAGCCGAAACCTGAAATTCTTACCCTTATGGACCACACCGCTTTCTCAGCACTGGCTTAGTTTTGCTCTATTTTACTCCCATTTTTAACTTAAAAAGGGAGAAAAAAACGATTTGAGGAAGTCATATTTGTTTTGCAACCTTCTTTGCATAAAACAATGATAGAAATGCTATGGAAGGGAGCTAAGAATGAAATAAAAATCACAGAATGCCACATAAAAAAATTGTATCTGAAAGAGCAAAAAATTAAGTTACTTTACAATTTAATATTTACAAATAAATAAAAGCTCCTTCTCTTAAACTGGGTGATAGACAGTTGGATATTGATTTTGTTATGACTCCTTGAACTGAACATATATATTTCATACACTTATATACATAGTTTATATTGCTTAATAAATGTTTAAAAAGAAAAATGTGAAGAATTTTCTCTTCAGTAAAAAATCAAATATACATGAGTTTTGTTTCATATAATTGAATTGGACCATCTTAGGCAGTCAAAAGCGTAATAAGCCACGGATTCAGTACTGTTTTTCTTTTAAGCAAATCTTATTTTTTTCTTCTCCCTTCTTTTAAATGGCTGCAGTTTTTTGTCATCTTGTACCTGGCTGCCTCCCTAAGAAGCAGTCTTGTTATTGGATAGAAAACTACATTTCAAGAACAAAAGTTTCAAGTTCGAGCACTAGCCCTTGACACTTGCTAACATGTGACTCTGAGCTCGTCACTTAACTCTCTGAGCTTCAGCTTCCTCGGCTATAAAATGAGAGTAATAAAGTCTACCTGTATCATGGGGTTTTGTGAAGATCAAAGTTAGATGAAAGCAGGAAATGAGTTTTGGAAATTATTCATCACAGAGAAGAAGCATAGCAATCTGTGGGTTGAGTGAAGCCTGTGACGTTAGTCTTCCTGCTCTGCCAGTTGCTGTCTGTGTGACCAGGTGCAATTGACTTAACCTCTCTGAGCCTCAGTCTTCTCATCTGAAAAATACAGCTCAAAATATTATCTACCTCATAAGGTGGTTTTGCACATTCAGCGACAAAGTGAGCCCTTCAAGCCTACCCATACACACAAGACTTGTCCCACTGCAGGTGCTGAGTAGGCAATACCTTCAAGGAGTCAAAATATCTGAGTTCAAATTCCATCTGTGCCCCTTGCTGGCCGTGGAGACTTGGGCATGTCACTGTGCCTTCCTCAGCCTCAGTTTTTCCATCAGGAACACAGACAACCATGCCTTCCCCGTCTCCCTCACGAATTGTTGCGAGTCCACAGTAAGGACACAGCTATGGACATGAGTGGGAAAAGCTGAACTCCTGTGCACCTCTGAGTGATTAAAACTAAAATTCATCAACAGAAAGGAGAGACAGTTAACTCCAGGTGGTTCCAGAAGAGGTTTTGAGCCTCAGAGCAAGACTACACATACTGCCTGGCCGGCCTTGGTGGGAGTAGGGCCCCAAGAACTTGCCCGAATGCCAGACTTTCATTCTCTGTTCTTAACTCGGTAAATGCTTTGTGGCCACCCCACGTCACATTAATCTCACGGGTGTCTATGTTGAGGCACTTTGTGTCCAAACAGTTTTTCTCCAAGGCTTGGGCGCAGCAGTGACCTGGCATAGATCTCAAGTGGACCCCAGTTCCCAACGCACACAGCCT
Source organism: Camelus ferus (assembly GCF_009834535.1). Classification (NCBI taxonomy): domain Eukaryota; kingdom Metazoa; phylum Chordata; class Mammalia; order Artiodactyla; family Camelidae; genus Camelus; species Camelus ferus. The sequence goes on along the minus strand of NC_045699.1, from coordinate 46,303,172 downwards.
GGTGCCTTTGTATACATCCTGGCACTGGCCACAAACAGGGTTTTGTCAGAAGCTTCCTGAGAAAGTTGTGCTCCATTCATCTTGGCTGAAAGAAACCCTAGATGACAAATACCTCCCTCATTTAATTACAGAAACAGTCAGCAAACCCATGGAAGAAGATTAAACCAAGCGGAGAAAAGAGCAAAGCCTCAATCATCTTCTCCCCCCTTGGATCTGGTCAGCATTTCTCACCTAGGATTTAGCAACTAGGGCCACTCTTGGTTATACTTTCCATCTGAAAAATGGTTTATTTCTGCAGAAAGGTGAAATTCAGAGGCCCCAAATTAGGTAAAGAAGGAATTGCATTTAGAGAAGAATTCATCAATGGCTGAGAATTTAATAAAGATCCTGAAATGGGGAGGTGTATTTCTATTTTTCATCTAGGCTTATATCTGCAAAGAGAAGTGAGACACAATGGCAATTATCAGAATAAATCAGATCAAATGAAACACACACCCACACAAAAGTAACAAACTCCTTAATCATTTTCCTCCATTGTTGGAGAGAGAAGTATAGAGTTGTGTGGTTGCAAGGAATCTTTGAAATCTTTGGTTCAATCCATCATTTTTAGAGATGAGAAAAACAGACACCCACAGATGAGAAATGCTTTGCCTTGTTCTTGAAGTCACAGAGACGGGATTAAGCCTGGTTTTCCAGCTCCCTAGAGTACCCTTGTAGTTGTCTTCATTCTCCTGCTCTCGCTGTCTGTGGGCGCTTGATGTGAAAGAGACTCACAGTTCAACATGCAGAACCCAAACTTTCACAGGATATTTCATGGCCAGCCGGAGCTTCCCACCCAGAGGGAGATGCTGATGGCTCTCTTCCCATCCCATGCTGCTGGTTAAAGGGTGTGTCTTCCCGGAATCTCCCAGGATCAACCATGCCCACCATGGACACTTGCTATGTTTGAGTAGCCTTGAAATAAGCTGTCTCTTCCCTGGGCTAGTGGGTCTGAAGAATAAACAAGCCCTGGATCATTACCCTGTCTCATCTGGGACTGATGGGTCAGAGCTGGTTGAAGAAACAGAACTGGATGTGAAGTCAAAAGACCAATTCCATATTTCCAGTACTTGCACAGCTTGTATCACCTTTCTGGGCCACAGTTTCTTCAGCTGTAAAATGGATGGTAAATTTTACCTCGAAGAACTAAGGGACTCTGAGACTCACTGACATTCTAGATGTTTGGAAGCTTCATCGATTATAAAGTGGATGGAACAGGATTGAGAAAATCCTACCCAAATTTGCCCCCTGGCACTTGGGCCCTTGCCTCATAAAATGACAATTGTCCTGAAAAATAATACAGATTACCCCCTCTTTCCTCCACAATCTGTTCAGGACCCAGGGCTTCTACAGAAAATTGGGCAGCTGCGCCTCTCTCCTCATGGTTGTTGATCTTTGAGGCAACCAAGATGCTTTTTCTCTTCATTCTCGTTTATCTTTCTAAATTCAAACAGAGCTATAAATTCCTAGAAAAAGCTATATAAAGTGGACAGGAGGGCACAAGGAGTGAAACAGAAACCTCTAAAGTAAGTTTCATGGGCAAAAAAGAAAATCTCTGGCAGCAATGCATGACAGGAATTTAATGTACTGTGTTAACCAGAGTATCAGAAAATCATGCACTCATTAACACAGACAGCATAAGATGGGAGCCTACTAGACACCAAAAATCTGTGCTCAAATACTTGTTCTCCAGTTTTCTGAGAAAAAATACTAAATTATAATGTAAACAGACAGCAGATAGGGCCAAATGCAACCCATATATTGTCTTTTGATGGGCTGCCTCAGAAAATACCTGCCTTGCTTTTGAGGATGAGTACATTGAAATCATCTAACATTCAGCCTTTGAAGAAATACTGCAAAAATAATCAAAGATGCACAATATCCAGAAGAAGCAGAGGAAGAGCTCACCTCTGAAGATGAGCTATTGTAGGATACAGAAGAAAATTTTAGAAAGACTTTTGGCATCCTCCGTCATATGCAGAAAAATACATGGTCTCCATGAAATATGAGATAAGAGGATGTGGCGAAAAGGGATATGATCGTAAAAAATTACTAGGAAATGGAAGAAGTCAAAAACAATAAAAAATATGTCTGGGACAGTAAAGCTCAAACTGAGACTGTTGAAATGCAAATCAACAAACCTGAACAAGGAACTTGAATGGCTAACATGTTTCTGTACAGCTACTCAATCATATTATGGTCAAAGGGCTGCAGAGTCTATTAATATTGAAGTGCTAACTTATCCCCAAAAGCTGAGCAAAAAGTAGAAAGTCAGATAATACCAAACGTTGGTCAGTATGTGAAGAAATAAGAACCCTTGTGCACCACTGCTGGGATTGTGGCTGATGCAGCCATTTTATCAGAAGTTAATGAAACTGGATATGCACATACCCTGTAGTAAAAGAGACAGAACACAATAAGATGGTCTTCCAGAACTCAGAGGACAAGGACCAAGAGATGAAATCATGGAAAAAATAGGACAGTTATGGATTTGGGAAATGAAAGACAACGTGTAGATAATCAGATATTTCAGTGGAGAGGCAAGGATATATATGAATATTAACATAGCATAAATATAATAAATATAGTATTGTGTATACTATATTTATATGATAAATAATACATTTATACATACATATATTTTTTGGTTGAAAGATGAGTGTGTAGATTGAAGGACTCCCTGTGTCCCAGATAAAATCAAGATTGCCACACCCAGAATGATCTTGGCAAATTTTTTGAATTCTAAGAATAAAGAAAAAAAAAATCCTTCAGACATCCAAGCAGAGAAAATCAGATACCTACTAATGAACAACAATCAAACTATCCCCAGATTTCTCTTCTGCATCACTTTGTAATTTCAAAGGGGAAAAATGGTAGCCCAAGAATTTTATACCCAGATAAATTCTACATGAGTCAAGGCAGCAGAGGTTCACTCTCAGCAAGTTTTCAACCCTTTACCCTCCTTCAGAGTATGAAAAGATATTCCAGCAGGTTAAGACAAGAAGCAAGATTAATACATCCAGAATGGAGAAGAGTGGATATGTAGTTTGAATACCAAAGGGAACAAAAGGAAACAAAAAGGAAGCATTAAAAGAAAGAATAAGACTTCCAACAGAATGATAAATGCAAGACCAAGTATTTATTGCAGCAGTAAGTGTGTATTTTGAAATCCACTCCATGTACTTGTTTCAGGAAATATACTTAAATATAATCTTAATAGAATACAAATAAAAGATGGATCTCAGCCATGGCAGGCAAGTGTGATAAAAAAATAAAGGGTTTCAATATTAATATTAAGTAAGATACTCAATATTAATATCGAGCAAGATATATGAAACAAACAGCAATAAAATGATGAAGAGGGTTATTTTGCCTTGATAAATACTTTAATCCTCAGCCCACTCAATTATTATCTACTAATTACCTGCTATTTGCATTTGAAAAGGGTATACATTGCTGAAAAATAAAGACGTAATGAACATTTATCCTCAAAACAACATAAAATCAAAGCATATAAAGCAAAAACTGCTGAAGAATATGGAAATGTCATGACAACAGGGAAAAATTTAACAAACCTCTCAGTTTTTGATAGGTGAAGTAAACAAAAATACAAAACATGTGTTAATAATATGATTGATTAGTTAGATTGTATCTCTTATACATAAGAAGTCTGATAATTTTATAGCTTACAACCAGAGACTGCATCTGTTTTTCCAGCCACCATGAAACTTTTACAAAAATTGATTGTATAATAGGCTGCCAAAAAAAAAATTCTCAATAAATTCCAAGAGCAGAAACTGTACACTCCAAATTCTCAAAACAATCCAATAAACCTAGAAATGATAAAACTATAAAATAAATTAAAAAGTACTCTCTGAAATAAATCCTTGGTTAGGGATTAATTCGAAGCCTCAATCATAGTCTGTTTAGAAATGAACTTGGTTGTGTGAAATAAGGCAGGAGAGCCCAGAAAGACTAGGTCTTGGAGTTAGGACTCTAATGGTAGCAGGCCTAGTGTTGCAGGTGCTGGGTGACTGCTCGGGGAGGAAGCCCTGGCAAACACACAGGAGGCAGGGGACAGCCATCGGAGGGAGAAAGAGCACTGGTGTTAGAGTCCTTTAGACCTGGCTTTGAATTCTGCTTCTGCCTCTTACTGACTGTGATGGGTATCTCAATTTCTCCCTATTTCTTGGCCTCAGTCTGTTATATTCGAGACTAGGGGTGCTGAACCCTCAGTTCAACAGCGGTTCTCAACCCTCAGCTTGGGAAGCTTCTAAATAATACTGATGCCTCGGCTGTATGCCCACAGAGTCTGATTCGCTTGTTTTAGCATGGGACCAAATCATGAATATTTTTAAAACTGTCCGCATGTGATTCTAATGTGCAGCCAGAGTAGAGAATCCCAGAACTAGATGATTTCTCGGGTTCCTCCAGTTCAGCAGTGCTGCTGGGCACCTGCGGTCTTTGCCGATGGAAGAAAGTTTTAGGAGGCTAAAGCCAGAGGAACAGTGATGCAAAGCAATCTAATCAAAGTGTGCATTATCTCAAATGGTGCAGAAAATGTCAGCACCAGTTAATATTTTGCACCCAACATGATTTAGACCCGGGGCATATATTGTACTCCAAGCCCATTGTAAACACAATGGGCCATTTATGCGCTGAACAGTAACCACTGTAATTACCTACAGGGCAAACATATGAGGTTGTTCAAGCAACAATTAATTGTGGACCTGGAACTAATGGGACAATAACAGCAAAGTATCAACCAGAGTGTGATTCAGAAATCACATCAGAAAACCAATATTTTCCAAATTGTATTAGATAAGCATTTTTGGGGATGCGATGGTACATATACCGTTCCTGGTCCTGAAATAGTTGCTCTTTGATTTTTCAAAAAGCTCCTTCTTACACTGGTGACCGTAGGAAGGTGGAAATATTGTTTTAATCTCGAGAGAAGGATCACAGACACTAAGTTTGAGCAGACTGTAGAGAGCTTCCATTTCTTGCACTCACTATGGGACCTAAGTACCACCTTCAGGCAGGGGTGCTGACCTTATTTGGTTGATTCTCTTTGTGAATCTGATGGAAACCATGGATACTCTTTTCAGAAAAATGTGCATGTCTGTATGCACATACATGCTCACCAAGCTTTTTCATACAGTTTTCAGGGAGTTCTCAGATACCTTGCAGCCCCTCTGTGCTCTTACTGCATCATCATGATCCAGCCTCTGTTTGCACACCTCCAGAAACAGGGATCTCACTACTTCCAACAGCAGGCCTCCCCTTGCTGGACAGTTTAGGATGTGAGTGTGTGTCCTCAGTGTGTCCAGCTGGATTTTCCTTTCTGTAGGTTCTTCCCATTGACCTTTATTCTACCCAGAATTTTTTTTTTAATAGTCGATCTATCCAGTCTTGGAATGATACCCTGTCTTTGTGGAGATCTTAGAAATTGGTTCCTATAAGAGCTGTCTAGCTCCGGGTGACAGCTGATGGTTTGTTGTGTGTTCAGCTCTAACAACAGGACCTATAGAGGCTGCTGAGTGGATGCAGGTGATCCAGGGATTCTAGGTAGTGGCTGTCTACCATCAGAGCCAGCTCAAGAAAAGGGGCAAATCTCCATTGCCCTGCTCTGTTGAAGTCTTGCGGGTGGGGGGTAGTGCGTCACTGGGTGACAGGAGGAGCAATAAACTTCAGCTGGGGCCTACGGGTTCCAGGATGTTATTTCCCTGGATGCTGGAGTTAGACTCTGGGATATATTGGATCTAGAGCTGCTGGGACAGCAGGGGTTGGGGAGACAGCCTGTGGCAGCAGAGAGGGATCTTGCTTCAGCCTTGCCCTCTCTGGATCGAAGACTTAAATGAAACAAAAGAAGGAAGAAAAGAAAGAAAGCAGAGAAGGGTGGAGGGAAGTGGGAAAGGAGGGGAGGGGAGATGACAGACAGACTAGAAGGAACCATGGAGGAATTCTTTTATAATGTCAGAGTGGGAAAGGCCTTTCTAAATATGACATAAAACCTGAAGACAGAAAAGAAACAAATGATAATTTCAGCCACAGTAAAAAAAAAAAAAACAAAACAAAACACTTCTATACGGCAAATGACACCATAAGAAACATCAAAAGAAAAAGTGCAAACTGGGGGGAAATTAGCAACTTATATCACAAAGGGCTAATCTTACTATAAAAGATCACTTCTACCAACCAACAAGAAAAAGACTCAGAGTCCAATTGGAAAACAGGCAAAGGATGTGACGAGTTTCCAGAAAGAAATTGCAAATTGCTCTTTAGCATAAGAAGAGACACTCAACCTCACTCAACCTCAAATGCAAATCAGAACTACAAGATGCCATTTTTCCACCATCATACTGCAAAGATCAAAAAATTTGATAACAGCCTTCCGTGGATGAGGCTGAGCGGAAGAGAAGAGCAGAGATCAGAGGAAATGTTATAGAAGGAATGACATTTAAGCTGGGCTCTGTAGGACAGATAATTAAAATCCAATTTAGCAACTTATTGGCACTTAAAAGAAAAAGAAGAAATAATAAAGGGAAAGATGGACAGATTTGACTACTGAGTGTAAATTAAAATATACACACACAAAATGTAAAAGCAAACAAACTGGGATATTTGCAGCAACTGTAATAGCCTGAGTTTAAATGCTAAATGTATAAAAGTCTTCGTTAAACTCTGTGAGAAAAGCATTAGAATACCACTCAAAAAATAAACAAGAGACATACGAAAGCAATTCCTAAAATAGGACATATGACTGGTTAACATCCACATGGGAAAAGGTTCAACATGTATAACCAACAAATGCAACGTGATTCCAGTTTTTTGGTGATAAATCATAAATAAATTAGAGAGATGTTCTATTTTCCTTCTGTTGACAAGAATGTTGGCCCTCTAATTATTCCTGACTAGCGGGTGTGTAAATTGACATGATTTGTCGGGGAAATAAGTATAAAGTCTTTAAATGCTCATATCCTTTAACTGGGACATTTCACATCCTAGACTCTAGCCTACAGAAATAGCCTGAAATACAGGGAAAAAATACTATACACAAAGATGCTTATAGAATAATACAACAATAATGACAAATTAGAAACAGCCTAAATGCACCCAAATTAGACATAATTCAATAAATTATGGTATGTTCATATGCTGGAATATTATGCAGCTAATAAAAAATTTACATGTTAAAATATTTACAGGAAGTTTTAACAGGATGGTTAAATGCTTGTAGGATAATAAGTGAAGGAATAAATAGTTAAATTGTGTATGTAGAATGATCCCAAGAATCTTTTTTTTAAAACATCGCCATGCAGGAGAAAGGATCAGAAGGAAATAGATGACAATATTAATGACTGTTTTGGGGGAAGGATAAATTATTGGTCCGTTTTTTCCTCCTTTCTCTTTATTTTGCATTTTTAAAACCTCTTAAATTATAATGTGTTGCTTTTGCAATAAGAAGGCTTAAAAAATATTTTACCTGTGTGTTCGTACCCCAAGTGAGAACTAAAGACCTCTGTTCCCTTAGGAAAGATCCTGGGCTCACAGCTGTGAGGTTCCCCCAGTGAAAGTGCTGCCTCTTTTGTGTTTTTCAGCTCTCCTTTGCTGCAACCACGCCTGTTCTAGCTGATAAGAAGAAATACCCTTATTTCTTTCGGACAGTCCCATCAGATAACGCGGTGAATCCAGCCATCCTGAAGTTGCTGAAGCACTACCAGTGGAAGCGAGTGGGCACGCTGACTCAGGACGTGCAGCGCTTCTCCGAGGTACGCCCCACCAAGAGGCATGCCCTCACCCACCTGTTAGCGCTGTCACCTCCGGGCAAGGGGCAAGACGGCTCAATCAAGGATGGGCACTGTCATGTCCCGGGGCCTTTAAGCTGTTGAGGAATTTGTGCATGAGACAGGGATGACCTCCAACCTGTACAGCTCACGAGTGGAACCTCCTCTTTCATTTTGTCTTTCAGCCGAATTTATCCCCTCCCTGCCCCACCCCACCCCCTGCAGGTGTGTTGTCCTTGCTGCTGACCTATAGTGACCATCTAAACCCATGAGGTGCCGCCTAGAGCATTTCTTCTGTGAGGAATTTTGGGAGGAGCTGACTTGGAATGAAGATTCCAAAGTCACTGTGGATTGGGTGGTTTTGGGGGGTTTTGTTTGTTTTAATAACTTACCAATATACATCAGTACTTGGTGTTCTGAGATTTTCTTGTTGTTGTTGTTTTACCAAAAAAAAAAAAAGCCAGAATATATACAGTAAAAAAAGAACAGGTTTGCTTTACCCAATCCCCCTAAATCCACGTTCTCTTCCAAATCTAGTCCTACTTTCTGCGTAGTATTCATCTGTCAGGCCTTTTTCAGTATTTGTTTAAACCCAAATGTCTTCATACTAGATACATTGCTTTTTTCACTTTACAACAGATCTTAGAGATCTTGATTGACTTTATTCTTATTAGTGGGCTGTGGTGTTCTGTCAGATAGATGGTAATTTATTGAATGTTTACAGCTTTCTGATATCACAGACAATACCTTCCCGTGGAGGTGTGCATCTTCATAATAGATTTCTAGAAGTGGAATTACTGGATCATTTAAAATGTTGAGACAAATTGACCTCCAATTTTTAGTCCCTCCGGTGGCATTTGAAAATTCCCATTTCCACACATCTTTACTAACAGGATATTAGCAAATCTAAAAAGTTTTCCCCACTCAGCTGAGTTGCAGAATGGTTTCTGTTTTTCTTCCCATTCTCCTTAGAGTTCCTACTTTCCTTTCTTCTCCCCTGTATGCTCTTGGTACTCAGAGCCTCCCAAAGAGATACAACATTCCAGGTTTGCTTAGCAGCCCAATAGAAAAAACAAAAACAAACAAACAAACAAAAAACTGAGCAGTCTTGTGGGAAAGTGTGTGAGGCAGGTATCCAGGCAGACCTCAGTGATATGAATCAGAGAGGACACAGCCCTTCTACCAGTAGGGGATGCTGGGTGTGGGGTGGGGGAGATGGGGCAGAGCAGGGCTGGGAATCACCAGACCTAGTTTCCACTCCAGCTCTGCGCTTCCCTTTCTGAGACTCTGCCCTGTCTCTCCCCAGGGAAAGAGAGGCCACTGCATGCCTTGGCTGTGCAGCCTTGGAGAAGTCACCTCACTTCTCTGAGTTGTGGTTTCGTACCCTGTAAAATGAGGACAACAGCACTTCCCATGCCTATCCTGCAGGACTCTTGCCAAAATCAGATGAGACATGAATTTCAAAGATCTTTGTGAAGTTTATGCACAGAGAGGGATGTTCTCATAGGTGTTTGAAAAGCAGAAGTGTTTGGCCCCACTATCTCTGGTCATCCAAACAAGGCCAGTTTTACCCCCCAACAAGACTGGTTCTCATCTTCCCACCTCTGTTTCGCAGTCCCTAGGGAGAGGCACAAAGGGAATTTGACCTCCAGTGGGCATGACTCACTGCCAAACACTGAAGAGGCTTTTGCTGGAAGCCTGCCCTTTATAGAGCAGCCACAAATGTTCTGAAATGAATGTGAAACAGGTTAATGGTGAGGGTGGGGAGGGCCAGTCCCATGGCCCCATTAACACAGGCTCTGCTGCTATTTGGGGGGACCTGACTTTCTCCAGTATAGTCTTTGGCTGACAGAGCCTCAGGGGCCCTTAGAGACACCTCTCGCAACCTCCTTTTTGTACAGAAGGGGAGACTGAGGCCCAGAGTGGAAAAGGGACACAGTCCAGGATTTCAAAGCACCTCTGAAGTCATGAAATGATTGGTCACAGAAAAGCTGGGATTGAATCCTGGGGTCTGCACTCCCAGTTGTTCTTTCTATCTATAACTTCCTGTAGTCACATGGAAACTACCTGTGTGTAGACTCCAAGTTTTGAAAAACCCCAAATCCTTGGTCTAAAGAGGATAAATGATCAGCCCCAACTTGGTTGAGTGCTTTATGGATTTCCAAACACTCTCACAGCCAGTTGCCCTGGAGGGAGAGGTTATGGTTCCCATTTTACAGATGAGAAAACTGAGGTTCACAGAGGGTGGGTGCTTTCTTGCGCTGGGGCACATACTGGTAAAGAACCCAGCTGACACTCTGGACTGTTGTTCAGTGTCTTCTCCATTACATTGTCCTCACTGGGGTCAGCTATTGGCAGTTTGGTACCATAGCTCCATCCCTGCACAGCTGTGTTAGGGCCTTCAGCTGGGTTTCAGGGCAGCTCAGCAGGGAAACCTCTTTTCTGAGGACAGGATGTTGCTTGGTGGTATTGCTGGCAAGAACCCCTCTCGATTTAAATCTGTCAGCCCAGCTGACTCCTCTCTGTGCCCAAGGGCTTTGGCATCCCTCTCCCGATGTCTGGGCTGCATTGTTGGAGTGCAGGCCCTGGAAACTCGCCAGGGGCTAACAGCTTTTTCTGAGTGCAAAGGAAACTGGATTCCTTTTATGAAAGTGGTCGATCAGCAGCGTCAAGCACTTCTGTTCCCGACTGGTACACTGGAAGGAATGTCAAATGAAAGCAATCCTGAATTTGGAGGAGGGTGCTGGGGGATGAACCTTAACCCTGTGCAATTTATTACATTGGGACTGAAAGGGTTGGAGGGCTGACAGCTGAGGGCCATCCCACCTCGTGACCAGCTGCTCCACCTTTTCAGCCACTGAGATTCAAGGCTAGTGCGTGGTGACCCAGAGGCTGCTGGGGACTTAGATCAGGTGTGCTGATCTCTAGGTCCCGCTTTGTCAATTCACTTCACCTTGTTGGCGCAGATGGATCAAACCTAGAGCTTCTGCCAGAACAAATGAGGGTCCGTGGGGAATCCCAGTGGCAGAAAAGGTGGCGCTTGCTTCAGGCCTGCCCTCTCTGGGTCAAAGACTTAGAGGAGAGAAGAAGGAAGGACTTGGTACCATATATGGGCTGATCTCTAAGCCCAGCTTTGCCAAGCAGTGTTTGTGTGACCCCAGGCAATTCACTTCACCTCAGTGAGATCCTGTTTTCCTTGTGTAAAATCGGGATATTTATCCCTACCTCACAGGCACTGGGAGATGGGAGAGTTAGATGAGAAAACATAAATGAAAGACTTCTGCATAGTTAGTATTCATTAAATGGACATTCTCGACTCTGCTAGAACATAGGACAGACCCTAGAAATGCATATCCATTTACTCAGAAAATACTCATGAGGCCTACTGTGTGCCACAGTCTATGAGGGTGCAGACCCTGTGCTGTGGAGAGCCGGAGAGGAGTGGACGTGGCCTCGGGGTCGGTGAGTGTCAGGCCTCCTTCCTTGGGTTCTCAACTCTGGCTACTCATCAGAATCACTGGGGGAATTTTTTTTGAGCAAAATAAAATTTAAGTTCCTTAAGTTGGATTTTTTCTTTTTCCTTTTTCCCCCCACTTTTAATACCTTTATTGGTATATACTTTATATACCTTACAGTTCATCCATTGTTAGTGTACAGTCCAGTTATTTTTACTAAATTTATACAATTGTGCAGCCATCACCACAGTCCAGCCTTAGAACACTCCCATCACCCCAAAAGTTCCTGGTGCCCGTTGTAGGCAGTCCCACACCCAGCCCTAGTTTCATTTGCTTGCACTATAATTCTGCCTCTTCTGGAAATTTCATATAAATAGAATCATATAACATGTGCTTTTTGGTGTCTGCTTTCTTTCACTTTGCACTTTTTTTTTTGAGGTTCATCCACGTAACATGCATTGGTAGTTTGTCTCTTTATACAGCTGAGTAGTATTCCCCTGTGTGGACAGGGCACATTTTAGAATCACCTGGGAAGCTTTATAAATCCTGATGCCCAGGCCACCCCCAGAACAGCTGCATTAGATGACCCAGGCGTTGGAACCTTTCCCAGTTCTCCAGGTGACTTCAGTGTGCAGGCAATGCTGACATTCCTCACAACTGGCTCAGAAATTCAGGGTGGAAGTGATCCCCTCTTGTGGTAGGAGCCCTTTGTGCTCAGAGTGGCCTGGTCTACATGGTGGCACGACCGCTCTTAGCAGGCCAGGTGACTGTGGAGCAGGATGGAGAAGGTGGAGAGCATGGTGCCAGGGGCTTCACCAGGTAGAAGACAAAGGTGGAGGTGGTGATGAAGATTGAGGTCACTGCTGAGAAGGTGGTCTGTGGGGGCAGGAATGGTGAGCAGTGGGCAGGCAGGTGGCCTGTGGGCTTGGAGGAAGTGGAGCCCTGGAAGTCTCTGAGAAGCTTAAGTCAGTGGGAGTGAGGGAGCTGGAAGGATAAAAGCTGTGGCAGAGCTGGGCGAGGGATGTACGAACTGAGGGGCCAGGCCCTGGCTGTGTGTGAATAGCTAAAGCCAAGTGCAGGTAGAGGTCACTGGAACTGGGGTAAGTAAGTGAGAGGCCAGAGTGCTCTGAGTGACATCCACTCAGGATGGAGGCAGGAATGAGGTGGGATGAAGGCAGTGAGCAGGGGAGCCTGGGAGGTCCAGCAGACACCAACAGGGGTATTTGGGCCCCTTCTCCCAGATGCAGGCGTGTGGTCTCTAAACAGTGTTCACTAAGTTATTCTTTGGGTTCTTGAGTCCATGATGCAACTAACCAGCTACGTATCATTGGACAAATCACTTAGTCTCTCTAGGCTTCGGTTTCCCCTTGTATAAGATAAGGGAGTTGGGTCAGTTGACCTCTAGGATCTTTCCTAGCTCAAGGAATTTAGGTTTAGGGAGATCTGGTCATTGACCTTGATCCCACCACTCCCAGGGCTGTCGTCATGAGAATTACTGGGCCTCTTTGTGCCTCAGATTCTTTCTCTTAAAAATGAGGGTAATAATGGTAACTAACTCTTAGGGTGGTTATGAGGATTACATGTGTTCAGAAACTTAAAGTGCTAAGAGAAGTGCCTGAGTCATAATCCGCACCAGGAAGGGGTGGCTGTTATTTTTATTGTCATCTCGAATCTGGTTCCTTAGCGCATGACTGACCCCATTCAGGAGCCAGCCATGGCGGGGTTTGGTGCCTTTCGCTCCCTTTCCTCTCCTCCCTCCAAGCAGGCTCGGGGACTCCCTGCCCGGTTGGTGGTCCTCAGTGATCTCGGTGCTTCTGGGGCTGACCTTTCCACACCAGAGGACTCCTTCAAGTGCTGGGACCAGCTGAGGCCTTTGATCTGTCCACGACTGAAAGGGCACCATCTGCAGAGTTTCCTCTTCAAACACCAGCCCTTCGGCCCTGCTGAGTCACCATCTGCCCCACCAGAGGGGTCTCTGGGCCTCCTCCAAAGTTACCACTCATATAGCCTGGGAGACACACCCCCAGTGGAGGGTGGAGGACCTTGTGCTTGCTTCTAATCCAGGAGCCAACCTTGTAGAATCATCAGCTTTTTCCCTGTTGCTCTGAGCAGGAACGAGCTCCTTGGCATCACTCCAGAGACCCTTCATGCCACTGGAGGCCTGCTTCTCTGTCTCTCCTCCAGGCACTTCTCACTTTGGTCCAGCCACACCTCCACACTGGTTTCTCTCTGTAGAACATCCTCCCCAACACTCCCAGGCTCACCCTTCCTCCCCTGGCTGGGTCAGGGCAGCCACCATTATATTCCTCTCCCCTCGGGCTTCTCCCTGTACCAGCTCCTTGCACAGTGCAGGGAAATACCCGACCTGCTTCTTCACTGGTCACCCACTGCGACTGGGCTGGAGGGTCCTGTGACAAGAGCCATCCGGCCCTCTGTCCCCTCACCCTGCATGCTGTCTGGCATGTGTGTGTTCAGTAAGGGTTTTGGTAAATCAGTCTCTATCCATTAGGCCAGATTCTTAGGGATAAATGCAGTGATTTCCCTTCTGTGCCTGTAGTCTGCTTGCAGCTGGGATGGTAAGAGCAGGTTAGAGGGGGGCATGGATGTCCCAGTCCCTATCATGAATCACTGGGGCATCAGAAAGAAGGGAGGAGCTAGCAAAATCAGGAAGTGAAACTCCTGCAGAACTCAGCACAGGCCATTCTGTCGTTTCTTAACTGAGTCTTCAAATTTGGACATGACATGGTTGGTGAGGATTCTTCTAGAGATCTCAATGGAAAGTTCTGGGCCAGCCGCTGGAACCAGCGGTGACCAGGGGCCTGCCACGTGGTTGCTTCTCGGTGGCGTCAGTGTTGGGCATTGGGAATGCACACTTGTGGTTTGTATCTGAGTTGCTGGCTTCCTGGGATGTTCATTCTGAGCTGTCATCCTCCCTTACCAGGATGAGGTAATCCCAGCCTCTGGAGCGGTTCTCACAGTTGGTTCTGGATGAGCAGAGTCAGCATGTTCCCAGCAAATCTGAGGGCTCCATCCTAGACCCCTGAATCAGGCCCTCTGGGGTGGGGCCCAGCACACCCAAGTTTGAGAACCCCTGTAATGGAAAAAATGGGCAGTTTTCAACTGAAGCCACTGTGCTCCTAGGCCCACTTTATCTGAGCAAAGGGCCAGGCATGCTGGGGGCACCAAGCCACCTCTGGTCTCTGTCCTTGGCTTCCCTCCAGGCTGCAGGATCACCTTGGCCGCCCACATACCTGCAAATATTCCATCATTAGGAGACAGGAGGAAACTCCTGACAAATCAGATTCTAATCCTAATGGTCCCAGTGCCCCATCCTGTGCTTCAACTTCTATTTGAAAACTTGCTGATGCTTTTAGGTGATTGGCTCTCCGCCCCAGGCGAGAAACGTCCTCTCCATCTAAGTGCTCTTGCCTCCTGCTCCGGGAGAGACCCGCCAGGGACAGCTCCGTATCCATCCTGCCCACACCCAGCCTCGCTATTTGTGGCAGCCTCTTTGGCACTGGGGAGAGGGCTCCATTATTTCCCAGGGTTGTATGTAAGATTTCTGTACAGTTTTAATAGTTGTGCATTTCTGTTATTATATACCAGGGGAAAAAAGATTACTAGCCCATCAAAACTGCACTTAATTGATGTTATTATTTAGAACCTTCATTTAAAAAGTGAGACTGTTTAAAGGAAAATACTAAGCTACCAAGCACATAGGTGGTGCATTTATGCAGTGAAATTGCCTCTAAGTGGGTACAAGAGGGACTGAAGTTTGGAGACCACTGGGATGGATGAAGTCATCTGGCTGCCTGTTCACTCAGCAGGTGAGGGTGGGTGAAGGGTGGAAGGTAGTGCTGGCAGTAGGCTGTCCCTCGAAGCCCTGGTCCATTGCAGGTGGTCAATGGGAGAACCTTGAGGTCAAAGTCAAGAATTGGCCTGCAGGCCTTCAGCCTTCTGTCATGGGGCAGACTCTGAGGTTCAGGCAGCACTTGTACCTTCATGTGAGTGCCCCCAGGTGGAAGGGCAGCCCACTAGCCAGTGCTCTGCTCACCCATCCCTGCAGAGCGGGAAGACCCCACCTAGGTGAGAACCACCCCTCACCCTGTCAGGATCTGCAGTTTCTAGTGCCCCTGCCATCCTGTTGGCAAGTGTGCACACATCTGGGGCACATCCAGTGTTTCTTGTCCTGGGGTGGCTGCAGTGGCTAAGCCTTCTGAAGAAAAGGTCAGCCTCCAAGCTGAATGCCTTAGTCCAGCTCAGAGCTCTGCCCTTGGAGAGACGGCCCATTCCAGAGCTGCGGGAGATGTAGGGACAGGAAACTGCAGGGCCTGGGGAATGCTTCCTCCCTAACACTCCACAACAGGTCGTTGGAGCCAAGTACCCTCCCGCCTCACATACCCCAACTCTTAAAGAAAAGAGTTGCCCGGACCCTGCTCTGAGAGGACGAGGTGCTTGGCTGGGGTCTTTGTGCCAGCCCCAGGGCTCTTGGAGGGCATTGGTGAGTGCTACACTCGCTGCTGTGATATTAGACAGCTACATCTCCACCCAGGCTGTGTGGATCCCAGAACACAGGGGTGAGTGAGGGCCCAGAAGGAGATCCTGGAGGTCTCGGGGGTCCTAGCCATCCACCTCAAAGCCCTCACCGGGGACACTTCCTGGGGCCTCCTGCACAGCCCCTGGGCCAGTTACCCAGAGCACAACTCCAGCCCCATGAACCAGCCCGTGCACCAGGACCGCTGGGTAGGAAAATGTAATTATGACATCATCCACTGCCATTTAGGGGTACCTGCTGTGTGCAGGTGATGACATTCTCACCCAGCATGGTCCGTCTCCAGGAACAGACTCAGGAAGGAAGGGTTATGTCACTTTGCCAAGGTTCCACCAAGAGGTGGCAGGTATAGGTGTGAACCCAGGTTTGTGCCTCCCCTTGTGGAGAGAAGGAGGCCACAGGCCTCAGCCAGAATCCCCCACCCACCCCACCCCTACCAACAGTAAGGAGGTGGGTATCTGGACCAAGCAACCTGTGTCTTAAGCAGAGCTCCTCACAGTCTCCTGGAGTTTTTGCCTTGGGATTCTGCATTTAATTCTTATGATTTTCCCAGATCTCAAATCTCAGACTCAGGGGTGTCCCTCCACCCCTGCTCCTACCAAGGTGTTCCAGGAGACGTTTTTCAGTCTTGTCTGAACTTGGCTGAGAAGGCAGTGCGCCCTGTCGTGTGTGGGTCTCCAGAGCTGTTCTGGTCATTCTGGCTGCGGTTCCCTCCAAGGCCCCTCTGCCAAGCTCGGATGGTGCCAGGACTCCCTGGGCAAAGGTCTGGAGTTGAAAGGTGTGTGGAACCTTCAGGAAATGGCAGGTAGTTGGGGCAGGACAGCTCGGAGTGGAGGGGAGAATGGCTGGGGGAGGAGTGGTGAAGGCCCCAGGACTTTACCTATCAGCAGTAGGGAGCCACGGAAGGTTTTTAAATTGGGGATGAGAGATGGTAGAGATCTTGAGGGCAGATTGAGACCAGCAGGCAGGAGTCTGGGAAACCAGCCAGAAGGTTATTGCAAGAATTCAAAGGAAAAGTAGTAAGATTGTAGTTACTTTCTTACGTAAAAACTTCAAGTTCTCTTTGTTTTTATTTTTTGCCTCTTTGTTTTAAAATACTGATCATTGTTTTGTAGCCATAATAGTGTTATGTACTCAATGCAGAAAACTTAGAAAACACAGAAGAACAAAAAGGAAATTAAAAATTGTCCATAACTACCCACTAAAAGGTCACTGTTAACATCTATAGGCATATGCCTTTACAGTTTTGTTTTGTTTTTTGATACATATGAGTGAACTTGTATAAACAAATACACACTCTTACTGTAGACATGGTGTCTTTAACTTAGCAACCCAGGTGGAATATTTCCCTGGCCAGCAGATATTCTCTACCACTATGACTCATAATATCCTGGCAACTCTGGGCCTGCTGACCCCGTGGACTGTCCCCACCTTTGCCACAGCCTGATGTGTTTGGGTCTGTTTTTCTCCAGTCTTCTTTATCCTACAATCTGTTCTCTTCTTCCCTGTCTTCCAGTAGTTCTGCAAATGTTCTGTCCATTAGTGGTCATCTTAATCGTTTTCCAGAACTGTTAGATTTTTTTTTTAATCTTTGCCATTTTGAGGGATTTGGGATGGGACAGGAGTTATTCTGTTGTACCCTATTTTTTTCCAATAGCCCTTGAAAAAATTCTACCCTATGGATGTACTATAATTGCTCAACGAAGCTTCAGTACAGTAATGACTGAACATGGAGATAGTTGACAATTTTTCCTGATTACAAACAGCAATGCAGTAAATTCATACTTGTAGTTTTGTGTGAACATCTGATTATTATTTGAGGATAAATTCTTAGAAATAGTATGTGTGCATTTTGGAACCTTTTGTGCATGTTGCCAAATTGTCCTCCAGAAAGATCATACCAATTTAGCGTTTCATAGCAGGATATGAGAGCACTCAATGCCAACATTGTATACTATTCTTTCTTGATCCTTGGCAATTGCTATTTTAATTTGCATTTCTTTGATTACTAGTAAGATTAAATTCCTTTTTTACTAGGAATCATTCTCATTTCTGTTTCTCCTTTTGTAAATTGGCTGTTCATGTTATTGGCACCTGTTCCAGTTTTTCTTACTGATTTATAAGAGCTCTGTATAAAGTAAGGATATCAGCTCTTTGTCACATTTGTTGTAGAAATCTCCCTGTGTTTCATGTGATATTCAGTTTTGTTTTTTATGTTATTTGATAATATTGAAAATTTTAATATTTAATGTAGTTAAATTTAACAAGACCATGTTTTTCACTTTTAAGTTTAGCTTGGCATGCTTTTCCCATCCTAAGAATTTTTGCAAATATGTACCTACATTTTCTCCTAGTACTTTTATTACTTCCTTTTTCAGTTTGCCCAGAATTTCAGCATATGGCCTGAGATAGCAAACCTTTCTTTCTTCTGCTCCCATAGTCATTCAGTAATTCTTCCAACATCTAATGAATGCATCTTTTCCAACCCATTTAAAATGCCTATGCTAAATTTTCTTTAGAAAATAACATACTGCTTTTTTATATATACTTTGCAGTTCTATGTAATAGAAATATGATATAAGCCACATATGTAATTTTAAATTTTCTACTAGTCATATTTTAAAACGAAAAATTAATTTTAATAAAACATTTTATTTAATGCAACATACCCTAAAACATCATTTCAACATGTGGCACTAGCCATTTCAAATGTAGAGGAACCACATGTGGCCAGTGGCTACCATATTAGACACTGTGGCTTTAGACTGTTTCTAAGTTTATAAATTTTGTTCCATTGATCTGGCTGTTCTGGAATTGGCATCCCAGTGTTTTGAATATTATTTCTTTAAAATATAATTTCATGTGCAGTCTTACCTTCTTTTCCACAATTGTCTCTATTTTCACTCATTAATTTTTGTAAGGTTCCCAGAATGCCATTGATGTTTTTATTTGAATTTCAATAACTCCAGAATTAATTTAGGGGACATTTGACGTCTTTATAATACTGAGCCTATCCATTCATGAGCATAGAACTTCTCTCCATTAAAAATATCTTGGGTCCTCAGTAAAGCTTTGTCATTTTCTTCCTCTGGATCCTTTCCATTTTATTTTAGGTTTATTCTCAAGTAATCTACATTTATTACATAAGTCACATATAAGGCACTTAAGGCTTAGAACAATGCCCACAGGAGCACCCAATATAAATTGGCTATTATTGCTGTTATTATTATTGCCTCATTCACTAAACATCCTAGAGTCATATTTTAAAATAGTGATAATAGTGGATATTTTTGTCTTTTTCTTGGCTTTAATGGGACTGCTGTTTGTAAGATATGATGTCTGCTAGAAGGACAGATATTCCTCATCATCATGTTCTATTCTAATAGAAGAGATATTCTATTTTTATTTATTTGGTGTTTGAACCAGATACGCACACTGAAAAATCAAATGTCTTTTTAGGATATATATCAATAATCACGTTTTTTCTTTGCTCTGTTAGTGTGACCAATTACAGTCATCAGTTTCCTCGTGTTCTTTCTGTAATGCATTCATTCATTTAACACCTCTTCACTGAGTACCTAGCATGTGTTGGGCACTGTCTTAGGCATTCTGGACAGATCAGTGAATGAAACAAAGTTCCTGCTCTCAAAGAGTTCGCATTCTAGTAGGGGAGACACAGGATGAAAAAACAATTAAGCGAATAAATGTATAATATGTCAGATAATGGTAAGTGCTAGGGAGAAAAATGAAGTAGGGTCAGGGGAGTAGGATATGCCATGGAGGGTGGGGTGTGGTCAAGGACAGCTTCAAAGATAAGGTGACGTTTAGCGGACATGTGCAGGCAGTGAGGGGCAAGTCATAAGATATCTGGGAGAACAGGGTTCCAGACAGAGAGAACAGCGTGTGCAAAGGTCCTGATATAGGAGTAAATCTGGTGGTGCTGGAAGCACATCAGCGAGGCCAGTATGGCTGGAACAGAGTGGGTGAGGGGAAAGTGGAGCATTTTTGAGGAAAGTGCCCTCACAAGACATTTGTGAGGACTTTGGCTTATACTTTGAGTCAGTTGAGAAGCTACCAGAGAATATTTTGGGTTTTGTTTTTATTGAGAAGAACTTCGCATAACATAAGACCTACTGCTTTAACCACTTTATAGTGTACAATTAAATGGTTTGGTATGTACGCCAAGATGTGCAGCCATAACTACTATCTAATTTCAGGGCATTTTCACTCCAGAAGGAACTCTCATTTCCCCCTGCCCCCAGCCCCTGCCAACCAGAAATCTACTTTCTGTATCTTTGGCTATAATGGACTTTTCATATAAGTGGAACCATAGGGGTGTGAGGTAGGGGAAATGGGGGAAAGTGGTCAAAGATATAAACTTCAGTTATAAGATAAATTAGTTCTGGGGTTGTAACATACAGCATGGTGGCTGTAGTTAACAATACTGTGTTGTATATTTGAAAGTTGCTGAAGAGAGCAGCTCTTAAAAGTTCTCATCAATAAGAAAAAAATTGTTAACTATGTGACATGATGGATATTAACTAAACTTATTATCGCAATTAATCATCTTGCAATATATACATATATCAAATTATTATATTGTATACCTTAAATTTATATTATGTTATATGACAATTATATCCCAATAAAACTAAGGGAAAAGAGACCACAAAATATGTGGCATTTTGTGTCTGGCTTATTTGTATATCTTCTTTGGAGAAATACCTATTCAAATCCTTTGTCCAATTTTTAACTGGGTTGTTTATCTTTTTGCTACTGAATTTTAAGTGTTCTTTATATATTCCGGATACTAGACCCTTGACAGATATATGATTTGCAAATATTTTCTCTCATCCTGTGGGTTGTCTTTGTACTTTCCTAATGGTGTCCAAGCTTTTAATTTAGTGAATCCAATTTATCTGTTTGGGTTTTGTTCTTTTTGTTGCTTGTGCTTTTGGTGTCATAGTTAAGAAACCATTGTCTAATCCAAGGTCATGAAGACTTAAAACTGTATTTCCTTTTAAGAATTTTATAGTTTTAGCTTTTACATTTAGGACTTTCTGCTTTTTCAGTTGATTTTTGTATATGATGTAAGGTAAGGGTCTTTTGTATGAAACTATCCAGTTGACCTAGGACCATTTATTGAAAAGACTATTATTTCTCCATTAAATGGTCTTGGCATCCTTGTTGAAAATCAGTTGATCATAGTAATGTGGATTTATTTCTGGACTACTGGAGAGTTTTTTTGTTGTTGTTGTTGTTGTTTTTTTTTTTAAAGAAGAAGGATATGCTCTGACTTACATTTTAAAAGGATCACCCTGGCTGCTGAGTGGAAGGTGTTGACTTGGAGACTAGACAATGAAAACTACTCGGATTCTGGATACTTCTTTTACAACAGAGCTGACAAAGTAGATCTATTGATGGATTGTATGTGTAGTGTGAAAAAGAATGCGTCATCAAGGATGGAGCCAAAGTTTTTGATCTGAGCAACTAGAAGGAATAAATTACTACTTATTAACTTAAGGAAGGATGCAGAGGAGCAAGTTTTAGAGAAGATAATCAACAGTTAGTTTAGGTATGCTTAACTTATTCCTTAGTTTAGGATATCCAGATGGAGAGGTGGACTAGACAGTTGGATAAATGGATCTGGAATTCACATTTACATTAAACCATAGTAGCATTCCTAAAGTAAACCTTTCTTTGTCATGCTGCATTATTCTTTTAATCAATTTAATAATTTAGGGGGGTTTTTGGTAAATACATGTAATAATAGTTTATATTTTACTCTGATTATGCCATCTTCAATCAGGTTTAGTTGTCAGAGTTATTCTAATTTTACAACATGAGTCAGAAAACTTTTCATCTTTTTAGGTACTCTGAAACAGTTTATAGAATATACAGATTAGCTGCTCTTTGAAAATCAAATGATGAGTCTGTGAAACCATCCAGGATTTTGTGTCCCCCATCCCACCCTCTTTACAAGTTATCTTTTTGGTTTCTTCCATGCTTTTTGATCACTTTAGATTTCTACTTCTTGTGTGGATTTTAGAACTTATGTTTACCAGAGAATGGTACGTTTGCTTTAGATTTTCAAATTTATCAGCATATGTTTAACTATGGTTTTTAAAAAATTTCTGTGTCTTTTGTTATATGCTCTTTCTCATTACAGATATATTTCCCCACTTTTCTCCTTGACTAAATTATCCAGTTTACTTCTTTACTGATGTAACCAATATTAACATCTTAAATTCAACATGTAAAAAATGGTCAAATTTCTTACTTTTCCAAGTTAAATCAAACCTGGAGGAAGCACTTTACCTGCCAGATTTACTAGGGTCAGCATCTTCCTCTTGAAGTGTCACCCTCTTCCAAAATAGTCTCTCTCACCCAGCTGGGAGAGCCTGTGTTCTGCAGCCCTTGCTGCCTGTTGCTTCTTGGTGGTGCTGTTGACTCTGGTCTGACTGGTTACCTCCACTGATGGAGGTCCCTAGGAACACTTCCCAGCATCCTCGAACTCCTCACTGGGTTCCCAGGTTGCAACTTTCTATGAACAGTCTTTTCACTCCCATTTGGAGCCACTCCCAGGATGCAGAAACACATTGTCAGGAGACACTTGGTCATTTTCCTCCCATGGATCCAAAACCTTTGTTGGCTTTTTCTTCTCTGATATCCATACCCCTAAGAATCAGAAGAGGTTTCTTTTAGAACCCTACCCCTAAGTGGTCCTATCCATTTTGCTATTTATCTCCTTTCTTTCCTTTCCTTTCCTTTCTTTCTCCCTTCCTTCCTTCCTTCCTCTCTCTCTCTTTCCTTCCTCTCTCTCTCTCTTTCCTTTCTCTCTCTCTCTCTTTCTTTCCTTCCTCCCTCCCTTTCTTCCTCCCTCCCTCCCTTCCTTCCTTCCTTCCTTCCTTTTTCCTTCCTTTCTTTCCTTTCTTTCTCTCTTTCTTCCTTCCTTTCTTTCTTTCTTTCTTTCTTTCTTCTTTCTTTCTTTCTTTCTTTCTTTCTTTCTTTCTTTCTTTCTTTCTTTCTTTCTTTCTTTCTTTCTTTCTTTCTTTCTTTCTTTCTTTCTTTCTTTCTTTCTCTTTCCTTCTCTTTCTTTCCTCTCTCTCTCTCTCTGTCTCTTTCTTTCATCTGCTCTTTTATTAGGAAAAAAATTTCCCCAAAGAAAGATCCAACAGACTACTCCTTATGTCTCTGTGGAAAGAACATAGGTCACATGCCCACCTCTACACCAATCTCTGACTAAGGGGAACACTACTTGGCACAGTGCCCTCTAAACAGAAACAGGACAGTACTGCAAGGGAAAAGGTGGAGGGTGGGCAAGCAGTACTATTTGCCATAACCACTGTTCATCTTCTTTAAAGCAGACACCTTGGTAGCCTCTAGGGGTCCATTTGCTTCCCCTTTAAAGATTACCACCCCTTCCCAGAGATAAACAACTTTTCCAGACATTTCCTTTGCCAAAGAACATATAGCAAAAACACAAATTAAATTTTCAGTGAAACATCCTGTTGTTTATTTTAACCCAAAGAACCAGCACTTGGATTTTTATTAGCTTTGCTTCTATCTACCTAATTTATTTCTAATTCTAATTTATTTCCTTCTGCTTTTATTTTTATTAATACCATCCTTCTTTTGTGTTTGTTTTGCAATTCTTTTTCTAACTTCTTGATTTGCATACTTATTTTACTCTTTTTTATTTGCTATCAAATGTATTTAAGCCCATAAATTGGTCTTTGATTTCAGCTTTAGCCAAATCCTATATTTTTCAGCTACAGTAATACAGCATTTTAATAAGATTATTCTGTAATTGCATTTTCAGTTTAAAATGTTAGGCTCCTACTTCTCTAAGTACCAGTATTAAAATGTAATATCTATTGTTAGCTATGGAAATTAGCACTTTTATTTACTGCCCATCCCTTATCACCTCTGATTTTGAATTGTTATAATTTCAGTTTTTATTTGACTTTTTTCTTTACATTGTGGATATTCTTTTTCTGTTGTCATTTGAAATACTGATTTTATTTTGAAGCTTATATTACAATAACTATGATTTTAAGATTCAGATTCATATGGCTTCAATTTGTATTGACATATCTTTCAGGAGTTGTGTCTTGATTTGTCTCTCTGTGGCATGAATACATCTTTGAGTAATATTTTTCAGGAAGGGTATATGGGTTTTCTATCTACCATGCTGTTACACAGACCACAGTTTCTTTCTGTTGCTTCTCGTATGAAGTATAGATTTCTGTTATCATAATATTCTTCCTGAAACCTCTCTAGACATTACATCAATGTTGTAGTGAAGTCTGATGCGATCTGATTTGATTTTTTTGTGGATGAGTCTCTTTTTTCCCCGCTCTGTGCTGGATGCTTGAGGGATTCTTTCTTAATCTTTGGAATTTAAAAAAATATGGCACATGTCAGATGCTTGTCTATTTTGTCTAAAATATGATTACCATTTTTATCTGAAGAACCAGTATTCATACTGCAGAAGTTGTCTTCTGTTATATCTTTAATTATGACTCTTTTGTTCTGGTATCTTTTTTTAGAAATACCAGCAATTCGTGAGTGAGCCTCTGTCATTTATTCTCCATAGTATTATTTTCTCTCTGGCAATTTTTACCCTAGTCCTTGTTCTGTATGTTCTGAGAAAACATCTCACCATTGTCCTCGACAGGATCCATCGGTTTTCTACAATTAATTTCTGTTCTTTCCTGCTTCTAATGCTTCTTAAAATTCTTATAACACCATTCTTTATCTGTCATTATCTTCTTAGCTCTGCCAGCTTTCTTTTTGTTTCAGTGTCTTCTATTGCAAATTCCATTTCTTACATCTTAGCGCCAGGATTCTTTGGCCTCTTTGAAGTACAAAACAGACACTACAATTTACTTCTGGTTCCTATAGTGAATCTTTTTGAGGTGATGTTTTTCCTCTGTACTCCTCATTTGTCTCCTTTATGTTTCAGAAGATTTTCAGAGGTTCCGTGTGCATTTTAGGTCTTCCCTGACCTGGTATTCGCTCACTTCTCCTGGAGTCCCCTCATTGTTTTATCTGGATGCTGTGAGATTCTTCACATCAGATATTAATCTGGAAGACTGGATGATGACAGTTCACATTACCAGCCATCCCAAGGGGTTGGGGGTCATTTGTGCTGTGGGTGTCTCTTCTCTGCTTTGTTGGCACAGCTGCTCCCGATGTGTCCTGTCCCTTCTGGCCTCTTCCTTGTTCTCCCACCTTCTGTGTCTGGGGGACATCCAAACCAATCATCGGAAAACCAGGCTTGGGTCTGCTTTGCTTGTCCTTGGATCTAATGGCTCAGGCACTCCTGAAGGCTGTTGGGCTGCACTGTGAGAGGTGGACTCCCCATGGTGGGCTCTGCACCCCTCCTGTGGCCCAGCCTCTACTCCAGCACTCACTCATTCGCCATCAAAGGCTGTGAGATGGGCCCTGTGGGCACGCCCGCCCTCCTTGCAGCACCATGCTGCTTTCTCAGGAAGGAGAGCTGTGAGTCAGCCTTCAATCTGGTTCCACTGGCACTGCACCCGGTAGAAATTCCTCAAAGTTGGTGGCATATTGATGGCACTCTTTCCTATTTTCCAATGCTGAAGCAGATCCCCCCTATTTTTATACTCTTTTGGTCCTTTCTGTCACTTTCAGAAGGAGGTAGCTTAGGTGGGAGTTGGACATCTGTGCTCAGCTTTACCATCTTTCCCAAAAGTTTTATAGTTAAAACTTGCCCATACTTTGTACTTCGGTCTACAGATAGATGACAATTCCTGAGCATTTCCTTTTTAGTGGCCCCCTTTTTAAAATTCCTTATATATACTGGCCCTCATCATATCTGGTTTTATATTTTTCCTGGAAACTTTTTCTCTCCCTCTCAAATTTCAGTTTAGCATCCTCTTGATCAGATGGATAAATTCTCCCAGCAAACATGGTGTTGCCAGTCTTGGGGTGGTGAGTGCCGTCCCTTTGCAGGGGCTTATCATCTGGCATCATAAGCCATATCCTGGCCTCTAGCAATATTGATGGAGTTTCTCCACATCCTCCTTTCTGTGCCAAAGTTATGACCTTCCAGTGGAAACAGAGAAGGATCCATCCTCTTGCCTCCAAGTCCCCATTCTCCTTCTGAAGCCTTGTGTTGTTGCACTCGAGAGCCATTTCGGCTTCCTTCTGGCACACCCAGACCCTCCCGCATGAATCAGCAGACGTGGGCAGAAGGTGGTGGGGGAGGGGGTGCCAGAGGCCCCCATCGCTGCTTGGCTGGCTGCCCCAGGAAGACAGCACATCACACAATTTGCCATATCAAGTCTGGGAACAGCTGCCTGCCTACCCTTGTCAGGGAGTCACCAAGCGCCACACATCTGCTCCTTCCGGGGACGGTGCAAAGATTCCTCCCACTGTGGGTGCCTGTGAATTCCCTTTGGGGTTTCATGGGGTGTGGAATAACATTCTTCTGCAGAAAGTCCAAAGTAACCAGCCTTTGTGAGAAGATTCACCCATCGGGGTTTAGTTCCAGTGGCACTACTGGCTCTTCCTTCCCTTCTCCCAACCTGTTTCACCTCTAACACTAAACACTGCCATTGACTGAACCTCAGCCATGTATCAGCTTATTTTAACCTTTGTGACAACCTTAAGAGAAGCTATGGTTATGCCCCTTTTACAGGGGAGAAAAGAGCTCAGAGAGTTCCCTTGCTCGCCGAGGAGCCCAGCCAGTAGGGCATAGCCAGCATTCCAGTCTGCAGCCACCTGACTCCAATTGGTACTCTGTCCTCTCTGCCACTGCCTGCCTAGCCACAGGCTCTCCGTTGTGGGTTCAGAGCCGGGGTCTGCCATGGTAGGCCAGGGGGCCCAAGCAAGCCCCATGCTTTGTCAGTAAAGTTTTATTGGAACACAGCCATGACCATTCATTTGCATGTTGTCTGTGGTTGCGTTTGCAATGTAAAGGCAGATTTGAGTAGTGGTGACAGAGACTGTATGGCCCTCAGAGCCTAAAATGTGTATTATCTGGCCCTTTCTAGAGAACATTTGCTGACCATGGTTTACAGGCAGGGCTGTGGAAAGAGACAGACCTGAAGTTGAATCCAAGGCTCATTACTTCCCAGCTGTGTGACCTAAGGCATCTGACTCAACATCTCTGAATCTCATTTTACTTACTCATAAGCTGGTCATGATTGTACCTTTGGGTTTCACCAGTGGTCAAGAGGCGGGAGATGACATGTGTGAGGGACTGTGTATACAGGTGGGCACTCAGAAACGTGAGTTGTCATTGTTACCTTTCTCACCTGTCACGGATGTGCAGCCTTCTCCACTTTTGCTCTTTGGCTTCCTTTCTGGAGCATTCTGACATTTCTTCCTAAGAATCCTTCATCTTCTCTGATACCCTACAGCACAAATGAAGCACAGATGCTTCCTGAGCCTTCTCAGAACACTGAGCAGCAGGCATAAATGATGCTGACCCCAGGCAGCTGAATGGCGTGTCCTGTTGGTCTCATTCGTTCATTCAGCCAGTGGTGATTGAGCCAGACCATTATGCTTGAGTCTGACAGGGACTCAGACAGGGCCTTGGGCATAGTAGGAGCCCCTAGCCTGGGGCAGATGGACAGGTTAATAGCCATGACAGTCACCATAACCACTGTGTCTCCAGATTCTGGTCCCCTTTGAAAAATTCACCTTGCACTCTACAGAGTGGATGCCTGTTCCCTGGAGTCTGGGTACTGCTCCTAGGAAGATACATTATAAAAACTGCTTAGCTTAGCACAGCTTCAAGCCCCACTCCCAGGCTGTCGGCCTGCTCAGCACTTTAATGCAGTGTCCACCCCAGGACGTGGTCGGCTCACCTGACCCGCTGGTTCCCTCCCAGGCACATACTCAGCACCTCTCCAGGCTGGGGCTGGCTCCTCGGGCTCTGGGCCAGGGCACGGGCAGACTGTATTTCCTGACCTTGGAGGAGCTGTTGACAGCTTAGCTCCTCTCCATTGGTCCATGAGGCCTTGGCATTCTCCCTTGGCCACCTCACTAGGGCCAAGGACATGCTGTGTGCTGGTATGGGGGTGTGGATGACCTGAGGCAGTTCCCAGTTCCTCCAGAACAGGGTAAAGGAAGTGTGGACCTGGGAGGGAGGAGCAGAGAATGCAGACATTCAGAGGGGTGAGCACAGCTCGTTGGAAAATCCAGAAGGACTTCATGGGGCTTAAATAGTGAGGAAGTACTTTGGACAGGACCAGGGGAGCCAACCAGGGCAAATGCAGGACCAGGGGAGCCAACCAGGGCAAATGCAGCACCAGGGACTAGCAACGATGGGAGTCAGGACCACCCATGTGCCCTGGAGGACAAGCAGAGGGAGCAGCATCACTGGAGCTGGGAGGAGGGGCTGCTTGGCAAGGGCTGTAGCTAAGCCAGGGAGCAGGCAGGGAGAAATACCCTGAACTCTTTCTCTTCCCACCCTCTGATCCCTGCTGGGGCCTCTCATTGGCCTAGCCTACCTGGAAGTCACAGGATGAGGGAGCTCAAGTGATGCCATACATAAAAGTCAAGTTCTAGAAACAGAATAGCAGAGGGCAGGCTGGAAAGGCAATCAGCCTGAGAAATTATACTAGTCTGGGTAGTGTATCAGGAATATGGGTAATTCTATCACTTTTCTCCTTTTTTCAGACTTTCAGTGAAGTTTATAAATTACTTAGATAAGTTTAAAGTCTTTGAGTCAAAAGAATGCAACTGGTACAAAGTCCTACAGAGAAGAACCCCGAAGCATGCAGCTGTCCGTGAGCTCTCAGGACAGGAGGTGTCATCGTCAAGGGACCGAGGGGCAAGCCACTGGTTTGGGCTGATCCAACACACACATGGGTGGGCCTGGCCTAGGTCAGGTTCCCCAGGAAAGGGATCCTGAGACTTGTGGGAGGTTTATTGAGTAATACCCACAGGAGGGAGTGAGGTGGAGGAAGAGGTTGACGCAAAATGAAGTTGTAACAGGCCTCAGCCGAGCCTGTGGAGAGCTCTGGAGCTGGGGTGGCCCTTCAGAGATGTCCCACATTGAGTCCAGAGGCTGGGCCAGCAACTGGACTTGGGCTGCCCTGGGAAGGGGATGTGACCTTGGACGAGGCTGCCCCCTTAAGTGAAGGGCAAATCCTGGGAGGACACACAGCGTGAATTGTCAGTAGCCAACACTCCTGGCAGCTGGGAGAATGGAAGTTTCCCATCTACACCATATTATCCATCACAGGGCTTTGGGGAATAAGGGAGTTTAGGCTAAAGGGCCAGGCAGACCAGGGCAGCCAAAAGGGCATCACTCAGCTAGTGGTCCCCAGTCTGGCTGTGTAACCAAGACCCAAGGTGCTCTACTGAAATACAGATCCCTGGCCTCCCTCCCCTTCTGCTCATACCAGAGTCAGCTTTCTTGGGTGGGGCCCAGGAATCTGTGTTTCTGCAAAATTCGCAGGGAGATGTGGTGTACAGCAGGCTTGGGAGCCACTACTCAAAAACTCTGAACCCAAGGGTGGTTGACATCGGGGAGATTGCCAGTTCTATGCAGTGTCTGCTGAGCTGCTGCTCTGTGCCAGGCCCTGTACTGGGCACTGGACACCAAGGAACTGGGCTGGGCAGCTCCTGTCTTGTAGGGCTTGGAGAAAGGGCCCTCGAAGGGCTGCAGCTGGTGGCTTTTTGCAGGGCTGCTCTTCTGTTGCTGCTAGTAAAGACATGACGTTGGGCAACATTGGCCTGGAAAGCAGGAAACTAGGTTTGTGCCTAGACAGCTGTGTGATTTGGGGCAAGTCTCTACCCATCTCAGGACCTCACTTTCCCCCACCGTCCAACATGGGCTGGTGTGTTGGTGTAGCAGCCAGCCCGTTCTGAGCACAGCCCCTTTCTTAGAGGTGTGGGGAGTGGCCCTGAGGGTGGTAGTGCCAACTCTGCCCACTGGACAGAAGGCTCCCTTTGCAGTGATATTGGGGCCTGGAGCTGAAGTACATCTTAGGCCTCTGCCCACTTCCTTGTCATTATCACCTTCTGATCTTGATCCCCCGTCCCTTGGATGTACTTAGTTCTGCCCTCTTCTCTCTCCTAAATGTTCTGGTTGCTTGGTTTGTGTCCTACATGGGCACATGAAGAGGCCCCAACACAGTCTCAACCCTCCAGGCCTCCCAGTCTTGGGGGAGACACTCAAGTAACTGAGCCCTTCTTCCTGTCACTGTGGCAACCCACCCTGGGGATCAGGTCAATGCTGCCTCTGAACCCCCTCCTCTCTTCTCCCTCCACCCAACCCCCCTGGATTCTGGAGGCAGAGAAATATGAGTTTAAATCTACACCCTCCGGCTTACTAATTGAAAGGCCTTGGGTAAGTCACTTAACTTTTCAGGTCCCTCCTCTATAAAATGGACACAATGATGATATCTACTTCCTAAGATGAAATTCACTCCATAGTGATTGTGCTGTGCGACCTACAGCCTGCTTGCTCCCTGAGGGCGTCAGGTGAGGAGTGGGAGGAAGGGAGGCAGGCTCTGGGGAGCCATTTGCATCTATGCCTTCACTTTCTCCCACCCCCCCGCCTATACCCCAAATTTGCAGTCCTGGATGAAGAAGAGAGTCTGGGTAGACAAAGAAGGGCTTCAAATGCTAGGCTGTAGGGCATCCAGGCAGAACACTAGAGTGGAAGACAGAGAATTCACTTTGGAATATAGAACTGGAGAAAAAGCTGCCCATGAAAAGGGCATCATGCCCCAGGGTCTCTGAGAGGAGCCCTTTAAAGCTCTGCCATGAAGTTAGGGATGAACACTTGGATCCAGCTACTTATCCAGCTTTTGGAGCTTCCTGAAGCTGTCCTGTTCCTGCAGGGTGAACATGTGCTACCTAGGCTGCCCTCAGCATCTGTCCCTCTTAGCTGGGGCACTGGCTTAAGAATCTAAGACCTTCCTTGGGATCCATCAGTCTCTTCTGCCCCTCCATCTGATGCCTGAATCCCTTCTATAGCAACCCCACCTCTGCTTGCACATCTACAGTGGCAGAGAGCTCATTCCCAGATTGGGGAGGCCCTTCCATCCTTGGCTTGCTCCCCTGTTAGAAAGTTCTGCCTCTGAGGGAGCTGAAATCTACTTCCTGGTGGCTTCCCTCACTGGTCCTGGCCCTTCCCCTTCCCCTGACGCCCAGGCGCCACGCTGTTCCGCTAGTCTCAATGACAGCTCCTCGGGATATGCAGGTGGGGTGTCTCACAGGCCTGGACTTCCTGTCCACGTGGCCCCCTCCTGTCCCCTCAGCCACTCCTCCAGTGACAGGGATGGGGCTCAGAAAACCAGAGGAGGACTCTGCGTTCTGCATTCTTGAGTGTTCTCAGGTGTGAGTTCTCTAATATCCCTCTGCTATTTTGGTGTCAGAGGCACAATTTGCATCTCATTGATTTCCTAAAGGTTTGTGTTCATCATCTTAACTGGAAAATATACCTGTTTTATTAATATCCAAGTATTTCTGTAAATACTGGTTTGGTCCCACAGGTCTGCTGCAATTAAAGCCATAGGTACTTCTGTCACAGGAAAGCAATGAGGTTCCGAAGGCTAATTTCATTCCCCAATGACTTGGTGTGGCCTGACTTCACTGACCGAGCAGAGTGGCAAGCTCCTTGGAACTTCTGGCAAAGAGAAGACTATTGGCTGGGAGGTCCAAAGCAAGGACTTGCACATTATTCAAGAAGGGGGCTTGGGTCCAGCCCTGCTTCCCTAGGCAGCCCTGTGCTGGGCTCTGGGGGTCCCAGATGGAGGGTGTGTGGGCTCTCAGGACAGTCTCTGTTGAGCCAGAAAGAGTGGCTGTGAGCACAGGACTGTGGAGTTCAGAGGAGGGGTCACCACTAGCTTGGGGATGGGGGAAGGCCTCCTGTACGAGAGGGTTTTTGAGAATATGTGGGATCTCAAGGACACAGCTTATTATATGAGTTTCCTATTCTGTTGTAACAGATCATCACAAACTTGGTGGCTTAAAATAGCACAAATTTATTATCTTATGGTACTGAGCTCAGAAGTTGAAAATCAGTCTCACTGAGCCAAAATCAAGGTGTTTAGCAGGACTGGTTCCTTCTGGAGGCTCTAAGGGAGAGTCTGTTTCCTTGCCTCTTCCAGCTTCTGGAAGCTGCCTGCCTGTCTTGGCTTGGCCCCATCCTGCATCTTCAAAGCCAGCAGTGTGGCTTCTTCAGATGAATCTCCCCCCTCACCCCAAGAATCCCTGTTTCTGTCATCATGTCTCCTCAGATTCTGACTTTCCTACCTTTCTCTTTCCCTTATAAAGACCCCTGTGATCACCTTGGGCTCTCCTAGATAATCCAAGATGGTTTCCTTATCTCAAGATCCTTCACTTACACCCCATGTGCAAAGTCCCCTTTGCCATGTAAGGTAACGTATTCCAGGGATGAGGATGGGGACATCTTCGGCGGGTGGTGGAGGGGGATTGGTAATTATTCTGTTCATCACACTTAAGATTCTTTGGAATTTCTAAAACTGTGGAAGGCTGGCTGATGAGAACAGGGGTTTGAGAGCCGGAGAGCCCTAGTTCCCTTGAGTCATCCGTGCTGGACTCCTGAGCCCTCCACTAAGGCTCATGTGGCTGGTGGCCCCCCACCTGGACCCCTGTGTCCCATGACACAGCTACTCATGGTCCCCACCTTGGTTTCCTGCTCTTGGTAACTCTGGGAAAGTGAGGAAAATGATATTTCTTTAGGACAGGCAAGTAGCTACTCGGTAGAGGGAAACCAGTGTTCCCTTCAGGAAACCTCAGCCTGTGATGTGAGTGTGTGAATGGGACAGGAAGCTGGGGCTTAACCAAGGGAATGTGAATTGAACCAGTAGCTGCCAGGTCTCTTTGTGTCATGAGTGCTCCTCAGGCTCTTTGTTTCATGAGACTCCTCAGAAAGGTAGAAATAAAACCTCATGGAAAAGTTTTTATGGGACTCTTATGTGCATGCCTAAAATCTTTGAAAAACTTCAGAGCTGCAGAGGGCTGCTTCAGTAATGTTAACATTCAAAAAGACAAGGAATGGGCACAGGTGGGATTTTAAAACTTACTTTCCTGGAACCACAAACATTGGCGATGAAAGAAAAAAAAACACTCTCCAGCATTCTGGCCAGATTCTACTTGCACACCTCTGATGATAGGGAGCTCGTTACCTACCAAAGCCACCTTCTCCATCATTAGAAAGTTCTTTTTGGCTGTAAGCCAAAATCTGCTTTCTTGAGCCACCTACCTGTTGGTCCCTCCTTGAACACAGAGGTGCCCAGAAACAGGTGCCCTCCCTTCCATACCGCAGCCCTTCAGGTTTTGAGATCGACCATGACTTCCTGCCTTAGTCTACTCTTCTCCAGGCTAATTTTTTAATTGGTTTAAATTAATGGTGGTTCCTGGGGAGCTCCAGCCCCGGTAAAAGTGACCTGAATTATTCAAAGATTTGAGTGTTTTAAATGCCTGTTTATCCTAATTAGCATCTTAACTACAGTAGTGCCCTCTGCCTCTAATGAGCCACATTTTAACATGTTCCATATTTTAATGGATTTTACTTGAATGAACTGTTTAATCAAGTGAAGACACATTTCATGAATGAATAGAAGTAAATCTATAATTATACGCTTTAGTCAGGTAAGAGAAGTGACATTTTGGCACAATCTAGGGCTATATATAGTGAGTGTATTTGAATGACAAAGTAGGTTACCTTGGCTTCCATAGGGGAGCTGGGAACTCGCTTTGCTCTCAAGTTCATTTCGTAACCTAGTTAGAATTTTCACAGAGTTGTAAAGTGCGTGTGTGCAGACCTGGTTCTCCCCATCTTTACCTGGATCTGGATGATTCCTCAGCTGGTGCAGTGGCCTCCTTAGGGAAGGTGTCTAGGGAACTACTGGCAACGGAAGCCTAGTGTCCTGGAGTCTCTCATACTCCCCAGCAGCCTCCATGGTACACTTCACACGCTCCATCAGAGCCTTCCCCGCCCGGGACATGCAGTTGGAATATGATAACTTATAGCTTAAACTTATAGCTAACTAATATTCTGTTGTTTCTCCCTTTCTTACTTTCTCTCTCCCTCTCATTCCCTTCTCCCTGCTTGCCTTCCCTCCATTGTCCCTTCTGATGTGGTCAGGATCTGCTCGTGGTGCTGGGAGCCAGGAGTAGAAGGATCTTGGGGTTAAAGATGATAAAGAAGAGACATAACTATTGCATGGGGCAGGAGAGGAGTCCCAGCTGTGTAGGAAGATGGTGCCCAGAACCTGGAGAAGGTTGGAGTAGGTGACTTGGAGGGCTTTTTAGGCAGGCTGGCAGCCCAGCTGTGAGCCTGGCAGTTCTGTGGCTTTTGCCCCTTCATTTGTGGTTCTTGATTTTAGTTACATGTTGGAATCACCTGGAGAGCTCTATCCTAGAGGTTCTTGTTGGTTTAGGATGCAGCCAGGGCATCAGTAGTTTTTAAAGACTCCTAGGTGATTCTAATATGCAGCCCAGAAGGCTCCAGGTAACTGCAGCCCCAGCCAACATCCTGAAACAATCTCTTGGAAGACCCTGGGCCAGAGCACCCAGCTAAGTCACCTCCATAGCCCTGACTCATGGAAACTGTGTGAGATAATAAGTGTTTCTTGTTTTAAGCTAGTAAGTTTTGGGATAATTTGTTACACAGCAACAGATGACTAACAGATTATTAGTTGCCCCAATATATCCTCAAATGGATCACTTCTTGTCACCTGTACCACCATCTCCTCATCCAGCTGGATGATTCTGTAGCTGCCTCAATGGCTTTTCTGTTCCTTCATGCCTGTGACTCCATGGGTCCCACAGCAGCCTAAGTCTTGGTTTTAAAACACAGTTCTAATCATGGCACACCCTCCCTCAACACTGTCCTTAGGCTCCCACTGTTCTAGGCTCAAGACCAGAATCTTTTGTGTCAATTATGAGGCCCTCGTGGTCTTCCCCCACCCACCTCTTCTCTCTCATTCTCATTTCATACCAGCAATCTTCTGCCTCCCCTAGCCCCCTGCCCATGCTCTGCTTTAGCTCAGCCCCGCTCTTCTGGTTTTCCTCCCAGCCCCCCCCCCCCACCATAGAACCTTTTCATGTGCTGCTCTTCAGCCTGAAATCCTTCTCTCTGCCCTTCCTTCTGGCCTGGGTCTGACTTCTCCATGATAGCCTCTCCCAGAAGCACACCCCTGAATATGAGTGCCCTTGTGTTGGTAGGTACCAGGGTAACTATCTGATTAATGTCTCTCTATCCCCTAGACAGAGATCCAAGACAATGAATGGTTTTGCTCAGCATCAGAGCCCTAGTACTACTTTGCATGGTACCTGGAACAGAAGAGATGTCAATATCATGATTGAATGAATGAATGAGAGTGAGAGAGACTGGCAAGAACAAACAGGGCCCCATTCTGGAATGACCAGGCACTCGGTAGCTGTCCAGAGAGGGACTCAAGCCCAGAGGCAAGGGAGTGACTGGGCAAGAGATGGAATTCCAACCCCAGGAATGAAGTCAGAGCCCTGATTGAGAGCCTGAGGTCTAAGAAAACTGCATGCCAAGTTGGCAGGGGGCTGAACCCCTGGCCTCCTGACCTCAGGCTCCTTACATTGCCTTGCTGGAGGATGAAGGGTGTCCAGGGCTGAGGTGGAGGATCTGTTAGAACAGGGAGTTAATTGGCCCGGCCTGTGGGCAGCGGAAACTTGCAGGGGGATAGGAAACTGACAGGGCCTACAGATATGGTCCTGGGACCCTGAAGCAAGGTTAGTGTGGGTAGAGAGAACAGCCTAACCCACATGGCAGTTACTCAGGGTAGGGGCACATAATACACTTATCTCATATGGCCAATCACTGGGTGATTTCTAGAGACAAGGAGCATCATCTGGGCAGCTGATACATGTTAGTGAAGAGGTGCAGGCTTCAGAACAGGGAGAGGCCTGCAGGTGGAATTGCACTGGAGACTGCTCAAAGGTGGTGACAAGCCTCCCTGATAGAACAGAGCGGACCCACGTTATGCTTAAAATGGGTCCTGTGGAGTCAGTTATGCTAAGCCAGAAAATTCTCCCGGTCTGTTCACCTGCACTCCTTTCCTAATACCACTAGCTTCACATGTCTTCCTCTGATCCCCCTTTCCTCCCCACGCCTGTCCACTTCTCCCTCTACATTTTGCAGGACAGATGAAGACCAGCTGTGAGTTCCTGATGCCAAGCATGTGGATGGAGGCTGTGTGCTCAGTTAGAGGAGCGAGGCCATTGTGATGGCTTCACTGGAGTGACAAGTCCCTGTCACCCCTTCACCCCTTCACTCATGGTCCTGTGAAACAGCTGGGAGGGAGGTTGTGTGCAGACCCACTGGGCCCGCAGTTCAGACAGCTGATCTGACCTGATGGCACTTTCTCCCGCTCAGCCTGAGCAGGATCGTCCTCCATCTCTGGGCTTTCCCCCAAAGCCGCTGATTCTGCCTGGCTCTTGACGTCTTTCAAGATGTTGAACTTCCCTAGAGCTTGAAGTCTGGATTTGTATGTTAAAATTCTTAGATTTGGATGTTTGATTCCCAAGGCTACACGGGAGCCCTGAGGAGTCATTGGTGTCGCCTCTTATGGCTTTTACACCCCCACCCTTCCACCCCCTACCTCCATATCCATGGTCACCCAAAGGGCTCTTGGTCCCTGTCATAGCCACACCTCTCTCCTCTGAGTCTGAGCCACTTTGTCACAATCCCTGATAAATGCAACCAGAACTGAGTCCAGCACTCCAGGTGTGGCCTGGGGTGGACAGGCCAGAGGGCGATTGTCCTCTCCATCGTTCTAGATGTGATATCTTTTAAAATGCGGTTCCCAGTCCTACTCACACTTTTGGCAATTGCCTTACTCACATCAGCACATTCTGGGCTCTTGCTCAAGGGGAAAATATCCAAGCCATGGGAGGCATTTTTTCATACCACTATCAACGGTTTGCTTAAAACTTGTCCTGCCTCCTTCAGGGCGGTGGTTCTCAAACTTGAGCATGCATCAGAATCACCTGGAGGGCTGGTTAAAACACAGATTGCTGGACCCACCCCTAAGTGTCTGACCCAGTAGGTCTGAGGTGCGCCTGAGAATCTGCATTTCTAACACGTTCCCTCAAATGATGCTGGTGTTACTGATCCAGGGGCCACACCATGAGAACCACTGCCACTGCTTTAGGGACATGCCTTCTTGTATGACTTCACATCCACAGCCCATTCCAGTTCTTGGAGGAGAAAGTCAACAGCTATTGCCTCCAAGCCTATCCCTCATTATTTATTCCTGGAGCTCTGACCCAACCTGCTCTCTCTGGTACCGAGTGACTTGGGCTTCTTTCAGATTTGCTCTTGTGGCCAGGGCCCGGATTCACTGCTCCAGAAGCAAGGAGAGTTCTTCCCTTAGGCTATCTCAGCCCTGTGGGCTGGCCTGGAGATCCAGGCCTTTAAGGACTCAGCCCTTCCTAATCCCCCTTCTAACAACACTAGGAACCCCACTTGTGGCCTTCCTCACTCCACTGGCAGCCCTGGCCCTCCCTTCCAGGTGATGGGCAGCCTTCTTCTCTGTTCCCTCCCTGCCCATCAGAAACCATCTTTCCCCCTCCCTTCCAGGATGGCCAGGGCCTTTCAGCAGATCAGACTCCTGATGGCTGCCTCCCTGGGCCCAATATGTAGATTAGGCCCCCCAGTGGGACCCTGGCTATCCTTGAGTGTGTGTGTATGTGTGAATGTATTTTATTATCTGGGGAATTAAGGATTACTCCTTTCCAGGAAGAAGATATTTCTGCTTTTATAATGGAGGTGAATAAAAAAAAATAGGATTCACTTTGCAGAAATGCAGTTTATAGCAAGCTGCTAAAAGACATTGGCCCCATTAAACAAGAGATACCTGCTGCTTCAGAAGGAAAAAAAAATAGGTCTTTTTTCTAATTTATTTAGTAATCTTTAATCAGTGCACTGAATGATCCTTCTATCCACATGTAAGAGTATGGATTTTTTTTCCTTGTGAGATAGATCATTACTTCTTTTCCTTGTTTTGGTTATTTTAAAATACCATTTATTACTAGTTTCTTCTATTTGCTTCCCCACTTCCCAGAAAAAAAAATCCATTAGAATAAATACTCGAGCGGACAGACTTCTTGGTGCTGAAATTATGGGCAGTGAGTGGCTGATTGCACCAACCATCTGTTCTGACCTGTTCTGGCTCATAAGCTTCAGGAACCGTCCACATCTGGCAGAGTCCAGAAGAGCCTGGGAGAATGCGGAAAGCACTGGACTGGGAGTCACACCCCAGTTTCCTCATTTGTGAAATTAGGGGCAGAATGAGATGACCTCTAGGGTATTTCAGTTTTGTTTGTTTTGAGTCCTGACCACCTATAAAATATTTTTTCCTGCCGTAATTATATATAGCTCTCTCACACACACTTACTCAGATAGAGCCTAGCCACTGATCACCTTGATGCCATGTCTTATGCATGGAAATGATCATTCCAGCTTTTAACCAGCTCAAATAACTTTAGAGTTTACGAAGCCATTCCACATCCTCAGTGTCCTTGCTGGGCCCTGTAACAACTCTGTAAGTTACATGCTTACACTTATTGCCCCCATTTTGCAGGTGAAAAGACTGAGACTCAAAAGAGCTCAGGTAGTTTCCCTATGTTTGGGTGGTGTGCAAGTGAAGAGCCGAGGCTTGACTGGGCATGGCTGGTCATGTGTGCGCTGGCTGCCTTGCCTTCCAGCAGGGGCGAGTTTGCACATTTTCTGTGTTTAATAATTGTTGTTTCTCCACGGCACCACTGTGACACACAGAACTAATAATGGAACCCCACCTGCATCCAGAAA
This sequence comes from Camelus ferus, assembly GCF_009834535.1. NCBI lineage: Eukaryota > Metazoa > Chordata > Mammalia > Artiodactyla > Camelidae > Camelus > Camelus ferus. The sequence continues at coordinate 46,264,532 of NC_045699.1, read as the reverse complement.
GGATTTGAGGCAGCAGAAATAAACTGTAATGGCAAAGTCAACTTTTTTTTCCATCAGCTAGTTCCCAGTCTTCCGTCAAAATAGATGTAGGAACTAAGGATGGACAAGTTTCACCCTGACTGTGGCAGTTTCATTCTTTTTACAAAACATTTATTACAAAGTACTTCGAGCGAATCAGGAAACCACAGAATACCAAGCACCCATGGACTTGCTACCCAGAATTAATGTGTTCACATTTTGCTCTATTTGCATCATATTTCTTTTAAAGGAATGGAATACAGCAGTTCCCCTTGAAATCCAGTTTGTTCCGCTTCCACGGTGGTGGCTTCCCAGTGACCATCCTGCAACATTAGGGCCTAATTATTCAAAACATTTTGATATGTACATTGGAAGGATCTACCGATTGTTGAAACAAGAAGTGTTTCTTTTATTGTGGTAAAATATACAAAACATCAAATTTACCATTTTTACCACTTTTAAATTTGCAGGGCAGAGGCATTAAGTACTTTCATATTGTTGTGCAGCCAGCACCACCAGCCATCTCCAGAACTTTCCATCATCCCAACAGAACTCCGTATCCAATAAACAATAACTCCTCACTCCCTCCTCCCAGCCCCTAGAAGCCCTGTTCTCCTTTCTGTCTCTATGAATTTGACTACTGTAGGTCCTCGTCTAAGTGGAATCCTACAATATTTATCCTTTTGTATCTGGCTTATTTCACTTAGCATAATGTGTTCAAGGTTCATCTGTCTTGTAGCATGTGTCAAAGTTTTATTCCTTTTTAAGTCTGAATATTACTCCATCATATGTATAAAGCACAATTTGTTCATCCATTCATCTGTTGATGAATATTTGGGGTGCTTTTGGCTATTGTGAATAATGCTGCTATGAACATGAGTGTACAAGTATTTCTTCAAGTCCCTGCTTTCAATTGTTTTGGATATATACCCAGAAATGGAATTGCTGGATCATATGATAATTCTACAGTTAATTTTAACAGTGCACAAAGGTTCCAATTTCTTCACATCCTTATTAACACTTACTGTTTTGGGGGGGAGTTGATAATAGCCATTTCTTAATGGGTATGAACAAGAAGTAAGATCATCTGCTCTTAAAGAGGAAGAAACTGAAGCCCTAGGAAGAAAAGGGTCACACAGAGAGGCCGAGGTCACAAGCAAGTCAGAAACAGCAGGACCTGAAACCTGGGTCCCAAAATTCCCACCTGGTTTTTTCTACTAAAACACAGAGTCCAGTTTCCATTGGTTTATGTCACAGGGTACACAACATTTTGGACACAGGCCAGATACAGACTTCAGATTTATTTGGTTTGGTCCTTACTTTGTGTGTTGTGTGTGTTTTTAATTGAAAATCATATTAACATTTTAAAATGTAGGGGATCTTATATTTTAAAAATCTAGATTTCTGATTTCTCCTCTCAAATCAGAAAGCCTGGTAACTCTAGACCAACATTCTGGCATAGTATGTTTGGAGCCGAGCAGCAAGTGCCATCTTTAGGTGAGGCGCATGACCACCAGTTTGCCACAGCCCCCATCACCCCCTAGTGTCTTTCTACACAGGCCACAGGCTGCTTCACACACTGGCGAGTCCCTGTGAGCATGGAAGTTTGCAGCTCTGTTTTCCAAGCACATAGATGTTAGTGATTCTGCATGCCAGCAGACACGTAGTTGTGTCTAACATCACAGGCTGCTTCTGTACCCCCTTACTCTTTCCTCTATTCTGAATATCTCAGCTATTTCTTCACCCTAGAAATGAAGTAGTATTGCAAGTAAATAATGCAAAATATAAACAGAGATGTATTTGACTAATCTGATTTGGAGACAGTATGAAACACCAGCATGAAAATCCAAAGACTTGGATGTTCATCATAATTCTTCCAGGAAATTCCTGGGCAATTTTAGTTAAGCCCCTTCCCTGTCTGGCCTCTTTATGCCTATGTGTCAACTGTGGGTTGGTGCTGGGGGATCTCCAAGGCCCCAGAGGGTGCTTTAGTTTATAATGAAGATAAAACCTACCCCTTTTGCACATTGCTGGAGAAAATTGCTTCGCCCATTTGAGCCATTTCCCAGGAGGAGTGAGCCGTCTGAACTGGCCCTTCCTGTGGCTGCCAGCACACCCACCCTCTGCTTTCTCTTTGCTGACAGGTGAGGAACGACCTGACCGGGGTTTTGTACGGTGAGGACATTGAAATTTCAGACACCGAGAGCTTCTCCAATGATCCTTGCACCAGTGTCAAGAAGCTTAAGGTAGGTGCCGCCATAGCCTGGGAGACAGATGGGCAGCATGCTCCTGGGGTTCCCCAGATCCCCTGACTTTGAAGGAGCCTCAAGTTCAGGCCATTTCATTTCATCCCTGGCATCTGAGACATGGGGAGAAGATCTCAGGAGCTGGCTTCCCTTCCTGTCCCCTTGCTTGCTGTCCCTCACTGGCCAGAGGTCTGATTGCCAGGTGCACAGCCACGTGGACCTTGCTCAGTGATCCTGTGTCTCTTTACCCAGCTGGAGGGGCAAGCAGGGCATGATTATTACCAAGTCTGTTGGGAAGAGGCTCGGAGAGAGGAACTGTCTTTCCCAAAGCCACAGCAAGGAAGAACTGTTGTTGGGACTGAAAGCTCAGTCTCCTGACCCCCTCTAGTGACACTCCAGGAACAGAAAGGTCAACCAGAAGTTTGCCCAGGTGTAACTAGTCCCTGTCATCTGTTCATTCCACAAACCCTCTCAATCACTGTGTTTGTGCTGGACCCTTTCCTGGGCTCACAGACACCATCAGACTTGCCTGTGTTGTCAGGTCGCTCAGAGCTGGTGAGGAAGGCAGATACGTCTCAGGGGAATCAGGAACAGAGGGACTGGGGAACAAAGGGAGAAGTGACTCGTCCTCCCCAGGGAGAGGGTTCAGACGAGGCTCCAGAGAAGGGACAGCCATGGAGGATGACCAGATGGGGACCTGCAGGAGCCCAGCAGGGAGGGAAGGGTGAAGATCAGAAGGCAGGGCAGCCATGCTTACTGTGCACTTGGGACCAGCAGGAATTCCAGGAGGTGGGAGTCTCAGGGGTGGAGCTACGGGAAAGATGCTGAGGCTGGAAACAGAGTTTGGAGCCAGTTTCCACAAGCCTTGAATGCCGAGATAAAAAGTTGGGTCTTTTATCCTGAGGGCAGCGAGGAGCTTCTGGGAAGCGGTAAGCAGGTACAGACAGAGTCGTCACCTTACTCTTCCACTCCTCACGTCTACATTGAAAGTTGTCTGAGACCCTAGATGCCAACTGCTGACATGGCCCTTCTCTCTTGGGCTGGCCCCGGGGTATACCAGTCAGTCAGAGCAGGTGAAAGTTTAGAGCTTACAAAGCCCTCAGTTCACAAATGGGGAGACTAAGGCCCAAAAATGGGGAGTAAGGGACCAGGGCACCAGGTGTTTGTCACCTTCTCAGGAGCAGACACCACATCTGCATGTGACATTTCAGCCCTGGGAGCCGTGGGTGGGGGTGGGGGTGGGGGCCTGATGCTGCGCTGACATTCTCCTGCCACCCGCAGTGTCTCCCCAGGGTGGGCACTTGAAATAGCTTCCTGCATCTCAGAGGTCCAGCGGAGTACTGTGGGCTTTAAAATTTAAAGAGCCTTTTGTATGGAGCAGAAGCATTAGTTGAAAGTCTACAAGAAATTGGGAATGGAATTCCCATCAACCATCCGACTCCAACAGAAGCAGGAGTGATAGTAACGATGCTAAAAACAGCAGCTGGCCTTTCCAGTGCACTGAGCAAGGGCCAGGCCCCATGCACAGCCCTTGACCTGCACTTGCGCATTCTGTCCTCTCCAAACCCTGGGGCAGAGGGAATCTTTGTATTCCTATTTCATGCATAGAGAACTTGAGGCTCGAAGAGGTTAAGGAACTCAACCCAAGTCACCCAGCTAGAAAGCAGTAGATTGGAATTCAAACCTGGATCTGGGCAACACCGTGGTCCAGCTTCTCCACCACCCTGCACAGCTGCGGTTCTGAGAAAGGATTCCAGCATCACATAAGTTCGGGAGAGCAGAGCCAAGGACAGCACGCTCAGTCTGTTGGCAAAGGATCCCCTCTGCATGGAGTGTTCTTCCTCCAGAACCCGCATAGCCCCTTCTTGCACCTTCTTCTAGTCATTTCTCAGTTGTCCCCTTTTCCCAGAGGCCTTCCCTGAGTGCTTTATTTAAAATTAAAATCCCTACCCCTCATGCTCCCACTCCCCCTTTCTGCTGATTTTCTCCTTTTCACCGATGGGCATCTGTGTCAGTTTCCAGGGGCTGCCATAACAAAATACCACAAACTAGGTGGATTAAAACAACAGAAGTTTATTCTCTTACATTCTGGAGGCTAGAAGTCCAAGGTCAGGGTGTCAGCAAGGCCATGCTCTCTAGAAGGTTTGGGGGCTCTTCTACCTTGCTCTTAGCTTCCGGTGTCACTGGGTGTCCTTGGCATTCCTTGACTTGCAGCTGTGTAACTCCAGTCTCTGCCTCACCTGGCATCTCCTCCCTTTCTCTTCACGTTGTCTTCCTATTAGGACACTAGTCACGTGGGATTAGGAGCCTACCCTACTCCAGTATGACATCATCTTAACTAATTCCATCTGCAACAACCCTGTTTTCAAATGAGGTCACATTCTGAGGTATTGGGGGTTAGGATTTCAATATATCTTTGGGAGACACAGTTCAACCCACAACAATGTCTGGCGTCCTATTCATTTTATCTGGTGGTATTGTTATCTGTCTCCTCCCACTAGGAAGTAAGCTCTAGGAGGCAACAGTTTCTGTCTGTCTTGGTCACTGTTTTATCCCCCATCACCTGGAACCAAAACTAATTTGCTCAACAAATTTGCTGAGTGTGTGCAAATAAAATACCAAGTCTGGACAGGCAAAACCAAGAGAGGACACAAGGATAAAATACTCAGGAACAAAGAAAAGTAACTTCTGCAAAGCTCAAAGAAAAAGCAAATCTCTGGTTTCCCATGGGATAAGATAGAGAAGGAGGTACAGAGAACAAGGAAGAAAACTAATTAGCAAATAGCATAATTTAAATCTGCATTGGAGGTAGTAGAAAGCAGAGTTAATGCCAAGGAAAATAAAAATCAGTCATATGGAGGACAAACTGGAAATACTTTTCCAGAATTCTGAGGAAGTGGTCAAAGAGATCAATCTGATGAGAGGAAAGATAAGTTATGGATAGTGGAGAAGGGAGATCCCATGGGAGAACCAGGACAAATGAAACAGAACCAAAATATAAAACAAAATAGGCACCCCAGTATCGGCAAGCACACCTACTACCCAGATCTTGGTTTCTAATACCTCCACGAACAGGAACCAGGGCTCCTCCGAGGGATGACTGATTCTCGGACTAGGACAGGAATATACAAGATGACCCTGGAGCATCTTGTCATGCCAGAAAGTTAAGGATGTGCTCAAAACAACGACGCACAGTGATGGGGGTGTGTCAGAAGAATACAGCAGCCAACTGAAAGAGCTCCCAATAGCCAAGGCTGGGACATTTGAGCAATGAAATGAAAGTAGTATTGGATTATAATCCAAAGTATAAAATAAATATTCACGAGTTGATACTGATTGAAAAAGTAAATGGGAGAGAATAGACAAATCCTCTGTGCCAAAGAATTCCAAATAATTTACGTAGGTATTTCAGACCCAAAGAGGTAGAGCAGAATGACCCACTTGTTAAACGACTTGAGGATGAAAAGGAGGAAAAAAGAGCATCTTTATATTGGAAGAATTGGACAAACACTACTGCAGCCCGGTGGCCAAGGTCAGCATTAACAGTGATAAGTCATGTTGATAGTATGTCCCCTTGATGTGATGTGGTTGGTGATCTTTCTCCCCAAAACCCATAACCCCAGTCTAACCAGGAGAAGAACATCAGGTGAATTCTAGTTGGAGGACATCCTGCAAAATACCCAACCAATACTCCTCAAAACTGCCTGGGTCTTCAAAACTAAAGAACGTCTAAGCCAAAAGGAGCCTACAGAGACCTGACGATGAAATAGAATGTGGTATCCTGGAAGGGATCTGGGAATACAAAAAAGACACTAGAGAAAAACTGAGAAAATCTGAATAAAGTATGAGCTTTAGTTAATAATGAATTGATATTGATTCATTAATTGTAACAAATGTACCATAGTAACATAAAATGTTAATAATAGGGGAAACTGGGTGGGGGACACATGGCAACTCTCTATACTCTCTTTGTGATTTTACCATAAATCTAACACTTCTCAAATAAGAAGTTTATTTTTTTTAAATAGGAGACAAACTTAAGTGGGCTCAAGAGAGATCTACTAGATTGGACCATACAAAATTGCCAGTATGCAACCATTTTGGAACTACAAAATCAACAGTTTCATAAGGAAATTGTGCCAACTCTATGTGCAGACGAGCTGGCCTTTCCTCCCTGTAGCAGAATGGGTGAAAAGAGAATCATCCCCAGACACGTTTTTGCAAAGGTCTTGCAATACAAACATAAGGGGGGAATCTACAAGTACCTAGACGAGGAAAAACAGATTTCCCACAAAGGTGTAAAATCAGGCTACCTGAACTCCCTGCAACATTCGAGCCTAGAAGCAATGGAGCAACTGGGAGACTTTCTCCAATGTGTGAGGCTCACATGATGTACTAGCCAGCTGTCCTTCTTGAAGTTAATCCTTGAAGTCCTACGTCAGCCCTCCGGGAATGACAACAAACTATAGCTGAGGTCGTGACAGAAACGGCTGAGCAGGGACCACCGAAACAAGTGGAAAGAGAGCTAAGTAGTTGTTATGAAAAGTTGTTATAAAAGAATATGCAGATGCAGAAATTCATTTGGAAAGCAAACATGCATATATACATAATACAAATAGATACTGTAATAACAGTAATTGAGATATAAAAACCCAGATTCCATTAACAGAGCCAAAGAAGTGAGTAAAAAGATATTGGATGCTTAACTCCTGGTTCTTAAGTAGAAGAGAGACTCAAAAGAGACTGTTTTGCTGATGAGTTTCATAATTAGAAAAATATAAGTTTAAGAAGGCTTTGAATAACTTAATGGTAAATATACTGTAATGCAGAGCCTGAAGCTCCTGAAACACGAAAGGTAAAAGCAAAGAAAATCTAGTCCACATACCCGAAAAGCAGAAAGCCAACGTGAAAACCAGAAGGCATAAACTGTAACTGCAGACCAAATATGTTCATTCTGATCATAAATTCAAATAGGTCAAACTCCCTATTAAGGGGCAAAGACTTTCAAATTGTGTTTTGAACAACTAACTATAGTTCTATTTACAACAGACCAAGTGACACAGAAAGGTCCACGGCTGGGCAAAGGTGTATCAGGCAAACCAAACTGAAGCAAGAATCCAGTGTTCACACTGGAGCAAAGAGAATTCAAGGTACAGGCGTTAAACAGGATTAAGGAGAGTCGTTTTCTATAGATAAGAGTACGATTCACCCTGAGAGTAGCACACTCATGGGCCATTATTGTTCTAAATTACATCTCACTGAAATATATAAAGAAAAGCCTGTTAGAATACAAAGGAGAATTGACAGAAACACAATAGTATTGGGAGCCACAACATCTCTCTCAGTCTTGGACGGATCAGCTAGGCAAAAATAAGCAAGAACATAGAGGAACTGAATAATGGAATTAATCAGGCTGATTTAGCAGATATGTATCAAAGTTCATCTAAAAGAAAGTTGGGAAATAAAACCATGTCTGTGTCACGAAGACCCCAGGCCTTTAAGCTCATTCCAGGCTGTTTCAAACAGGCGCCTTGAAAGTTAACTGTCGCCAGGCTGGGCTAGGAGGCCACCCCCTGCACTGGCCAGAGACTGCCCTGGGTGTTCCTTTGGTGCCCGTACTGAGGAGCTGGGCTCTGCGGGGGAGGGCACCAGGCTCCAGACATGCCCCTCTGTTCACTTCAGTTTCTTTATCGGCCTTCCCTGGAGCCTCCAACCCATCATTCAGGATTCAGACTCTCCCCGTTTTATAAAACAGTTGACTGATTATATTTAAACCTTAATTCTACCTGCAATGTTAGTTCCCCCTCGCCGTGTCACGTGGCTTATTCACAGGTTCTGGGGATTAGGACATGGACATCTTTGGTGGGCCATGATTCCGTCTATCACAGGAAGACCAGAAGGATAGGCCTTGAGGGGGACTGTTCCCACTTTGCTCCATGGCAGAATCCTAGTGGGAGTTTCCCCTCACCCCACTGGCCACAAGCCCTGCCTGAACCTGAGGTTCATATATACAAGCACCCTGAAGGGACACAAAGCTATAGAGTAAATGTGGTGCCTCATCTCAGCAGGCTAGTTTTGTGCAAAGATGTGGGAAGAAAAAGCATTATTTTTATCTTAAGATAAACATAGATATGTTATTGGCATGCTCAGTATATGTGAATTTTCGGGATAAAATAATAAACTTTAAAGAAATGCCATGCTTTGCCAGTGGGCTGCTATGGGCTATTCCCTCTTTCACTCCTGTCCTTAAGAGTGTATGTCTCCTCCTTCTCTGCCTTTAGGGACACTTCTGCGGGGGGGAGGGGGAGTCTAAGAAAGACTAATTTTAGCTAAATAAAAGAGAATACTTATTTTGGGTGTGGAATCAGTCTGTCCGAGCCAAAATGGACTTTGGAAGAACATATAGGTTAACTGTCTCAGGCTTACCCCAGATCTCACAACCAGAGTTGGGGAGCAGGAACAGGCCTGGGCTGTTGACCTCTTCACCAGTGCCCCCTGCCCCCGGTCAGGCCACCTCCCAGCCTGCATCATGGCTGGCCTCTAATAGCTCGGCCACCTTAGGACTCGTAGCATCTCACCCCTTTCTACAACATCAAACATGGTCTCATTTGATTTTTCAGCAGCCCAGTGGGGTAGTGGGGTAGTGAGTCTGTGGGAAACCAGGAAGCTATGAAACGCGGGCCGAGACAGATGCACAGGTGGCAGGAGATGCCGGATAACCTAGAGGTCAATGTCAGGGTCAACCTTGACCTTCTCGCAGGACTCCACACTCCTGTCACAGGGAAGGCAGGATGGGTAGCTTTCTGCTTTTCTGCTCTTTTAAATGCACGCTAGCTATTTTAATGTCTCAGGACTACACTTGCTGCTCTTGTCCTTCCACTTCAGAATCTGTAAGACTTTTCTCCATGAGTTGTTGCTGCAGACTGAGCGCTGAGCCCCAGCAGCTCAGGCCCCGTGGGGCTGGCCTTCTTAGCCTAGGAGGTGATATATGGGGGTGAGTGGTCAAGTGCTTAGGCTCTGGGGCCAGACCCACCTTAGGTTGAGGCCAGTGCCACTTCTTATCCTTGTGACCTGGTGTCTTAGGTTGAACTGCCTAGAAACAGAGCCTGGGATTCTTGTAAAAGTGATTTACAGCAAGTGCGCACGAGAAGGGGAGAGAAGCAGGATAAGGCGGAGGGGAGCTAGGCTAGAACACCTCTTGGCTGGAGACTGGTTTGACCTGGCCCCACCAGGCCTCTGGAGCATGGCCTGCACCGTAAGCTGGTCCCACCTTTCAGCAAGGGGGCTGGAGTTTTCTACCTGTGTGAATCAGTCACTGGCTGCTGTGGGGTGTGGGACACAGCATGACCTCCTTGGGCCAGGAAACTCCCCTTGGCTTAGGGAAGTACTCCAGAGAAGGGGGTGAGCTGTAAGTAGCCCACCCCCACTGCAGCTGGGAAGGGTGCACCAGCCCTGAGGAGGGGATACGCAGGACCCACAGTGTCTGCTGGGCCTACGAAAGTTGCTAAAGTCTTTGGGCCTCAGTTTGCTCGTGAAACTATCCAGAGTGGGCATAGTAATAGCACCTACCTCCTAGGACCATGGCTGGGAAGATCTCGGGAACTGTCATTTATTTTGATTTTGCTAGGATCCCCTGCAAAATGGGGGTTACACACCAGTGCTTTGAAATGAGTCATCCTTCTTAAGTGTCATTTTTATGTGTGTGTGCTTTTAGCTCCCTTTAAGGGTCCCACAGACAAAGGGGTTCTAGATAACGTGAGAGGGGCTCAGAAAGGGGAAAGGAAATCCACCCACGGTTTGGCCTGAGCACCCCTCCCTGGGCTAAGCACCCCACGGCTGTTCCCTTCCCTTGTTTGCCCCTCCCTTGTGGGTGTGGCCTATTGAGGGTGTGAACATGGGTCTCCACTATGGTCCACGACCTTAGATCTAGCCTCTCAGAAGAAGTTGTCTTTTGTCTGACCTTAGGAAACCTACTTTCACTCCAGACAGCCGCCTGCAGAGCCAAGAGTCCATGGTGGGGATTTTTGAGAACCTGCCCTCTACCATGTTTCTGACATCACAGCACTGTTCTGCCCGCTCATCCTCAGAGACGGTCATAGCTCTTCTTCCCAACCCCCTGGCACACCTTCCACTTCCCCCAAGCCATTTCAGCTGCAGAAGAGTGTATGCTTATACCCCTGGCAGGGAGGTGGGGAGGCTTGGCCAGAAGCAGGGTCCATTGCCAACACAAAATTTCTACTTCCTCTCTCTGTATTTTCAGGAAAATATAAAAGTTACGCAACATTGCAAAGTGGGATTCTGGAAGTTTTGTGAAAGTATGAATGTGTTAAAAACTTTTTAAGTTTCTTCCAATCCAAAGCCTTTCCCCTCACCCCCAAATCTTCTACTAAATTACTACTCTAGAAAGAAGGACCAGGTATATCTGTGCTTTTCTTACTCTCAGGACTACTACTTATGCCCTGGGAGTACATATATCCCAATTTAAGGAGCACCTTAAACTCTATATGCTGCTCTCAAGGTTCCCCTAAGGATCCCAGCCCAGTCCCATCTGCCTTTGTCTTCTCCCCACCCTGGGATCCAGGCTCCGGCTACACTGGGTGCTGGCTCGTCCTCTTTCCTCCCAGACTTTGCAGCAGCCTGTCCCACTTACTCACCATCTAGAATCGGAGTGGGTGCAAATAGCTCTCTGCATCAGGCACATTTCAGCTCTGGATAGGCTCTTTCTTCAGTGTCCTCTGATGGTCACAGGGCACCAAGGTGAGAGCACCAGTTTTGGGGTGCTGTGCTGGTTTGGGGAAAACCTTTTGCCTCTCTGGGAAGGGGTTAACTAGATCAATGATCCCTTGGGCCCTATCCAATCCTAACAGTTTGGGAGCACACAACCAAGCAGTCCATGCACCTTGGTTGTCATGACAACAGAGACACTAAATGGTCCACAAGTGGCAGAGTGGGTTATTTGTCTGTCAGCAGGTGGTCAGGCAGTCAGCCATGAAGTTGTGGGTCCTTCTGTTCATTCAAGAAATGGACATCGTGAACCCAACCAGACCCTGGGCCCTAGGCTAGCAAGATATTAGTGCAGTTGATGATAATAACCACCAGCTACTAAATAACCACTGTGGGCCAGGCGGTGTGCTTGGGGCTTCACACAGCATTCACTCACTTAATCATGCATTCCATACTTATTTATTGATAAATATGTGTTGTGCCCTGTTCTGGGAGCTGGAGACCAGAGATGAATCAGGTTACCTCAGTGCAATGGTGAAGACAGACTGGTGGACCTGGGCCATGGTAGAGGGAAGTACAGAGTGCTCTGGGCCACCAAGCCTGATGGGACAGAGACGGCGTCTCAGAGCAGGGCTGCCTGAGCTAAGGCGTGAAGCAGGAGTACCAGCAGCTCTCCAGGCAGAGCCAGTGGGTGGGAGGGAATGGCATTCTGGATGGATGAGCTTGTAGAAAGGGGACAGGGTGAGAAAATGAATGAATGAATAAGTGAATGAGTGAGTGAATGGATGGCAGACCATTTTAGAGAACCCCAGGTAGTTCCTTCTCTCTGCTGTGGAGTAGTGAGAAATGTGACTTGAGACATGAGCAGGAGTCAGCTGGTAAAGAATCTGCAGTGCTCTGAGGAGCTTAGAAGTTGATCTTAGAGGTAAAGCTCAAGGAGCCATGGAAAGATTTTACACCATCAGATTTGAATCTTGGAATGATCCCTTCGTCTGCTCTGTGGAGACTGGGGTGGACGGGGCAAGACTAAAGGCAGGGGTCCAGCTAGGAGGCCATAGTGGTTCACGGAGTAGGGAATAATGGCTATGCCCAGGGGAGTGGGCCTGGAGAGATGGGGGTGATTCAGGCACTGGTGAGCAGACAGGACCAACAGGCCCTGGTTATGGCTAGGATGAGGAAAGGAGGAGTCTAAGATGACTCTCAGGTTTCTGATCTGGGGGAGTGGGAGATTGGCAAAACAGCATTCTAGAAATGGACAGTATAGGAAGGGGAAGGGGCACGTTGGGAATGAAGATGAGTTCAGTTTGGAACATGTTGAGCTTAAGGTGCCTGGGGAATCCAAGTGGAGGTGTCCAGGGGACAGCTGGAGAAAAGTCTGGGCTGGGAAGAGAGGTTTGGGAGCCCATAGCACACAGTGGGGAGTTGTGGCTGGGGTCATGAATGAGATTGCCCAGGGAGAGTGATGAGGGCAGAACTGTATGGAACAGCAGCATTTAGGGATGAGCAGAAAGATGAGAAACTGACTTAGAGTCTGAGCAGGAATGACCAGGAGGAAGGAGGGAGCCAGGAGAGAGCATCATAGAAGCCAGTGGGTGGGTTTCATTGTCATGAATCCTACAACCACCAGGCAGAGTAGGGAGTATTATCCCTGTTTCAGAAATGAGGAAATCAAGGCTCTGGGAGATTTAAGACCCAGGGTCATGCAGCTGGTCAGTGCTGGAGCTGGAATGTGAACCAAGGTCTGATTCCAAAATCCAATAAGCTGTTTCTTCTATACCATGTTTAGCAACACAGGCTTGGCACAAAGTAGACGCTCCATGAGTGTTTGCTGGATGGATGGTTATGGATAGGTGAATACCGTTAGTAGCAAGAAATGCTAAAAACAAAAAAAAATTTTTTTCAACAAACAAGCAGAAAGACCCTGGAGTGTGCCCAGGAACATGGCCACAGAACGGAAGGAAGCAGCTTAGAACTTTTTATAGCATTGCAGACATGGTGATGACAAAGGCTTGCCTTCCTTCAACTGCTCTGGTAACGATCTTTTAAAGTCCTTTCAGAGCAAGTTTTTTTTCTTCTTTCCATTCTTGCTTGCAAACGAAAGATGATTTTAGAATCCAAGCCTTTTTTATTTTGCTAAAGTACATGATGAGTAAAATGGCCTCCCAGTCAGCACTTTCCAATTTTGAAAGATGCTAAAAACTGATCTTTAAAGGCATGTTTCTCTTCTTTATGCATCAAAGGGCCTTGAGGCCTGCTGGAAAGGACGGGATAAATGGCAGGAAGGTGGCACCACCTGCAAGGTTGAGCCTCAGTACAGAGGGCAGGCCTGAGATGGGGAGCAGGCACGTGGGCAGGAGCCAGGCTGGCCGCCTGGAGGCTGCCTGTACTTCCTGTTCTCTATGGGGGCGGGGCCCAGCCTGGATCCCGTCCCCTAGAAAGCAACCAAGAACCCCTCACCCTGACCCAGGAGGGAGCATCAGGCATTCAGTTAATGTTTGTGGAGTGAATAAATGAATCATAGGAGCTATGATACAATGTATACGTGTTAACTGCATTGAGATAATAAGATAATAAATAACCATTTATAGAGCTGTTGAATATAGATCTTCCTTTGAAATAAAGGGAGATGGATGGGTTGGGAGAAGGTTATAAAATACTAATTCTAGCTGGTGTTTACTCTGTGCCAGGAGCTCTGCTAAGCACTTTATGAGGATTATCTCATTTAGTTGTCTCAGCAGCCCTCTAAGAAAGGACTGCCATTATCCGCATTTTGCAGATGAGGAAATTGAGGCTAAGATGGGAAAAGGAGCCGCTTGAGGCCACTGGAGTGGAGCTGAGATTTGAACAAAGTTCAGAACTTGAGAAGACTCTGCAACTTCTTAATTGGGAAGCTCTGTGGGCTCCAGGAAGGCAGAAAAGTCTAGAATACTGGGGGAGGAGTTGGCTGGGAACTTGTTTCTGTTGCCAGCCCCCCCGGGGACCTTGGAAGTTCCCTTCTCTCCTGTGGCCTCAGCTTCCCTATGTGTAGAGTGAGGACGGAGAGTCAACCCTGTCTCAGCGCCCCGCAGGGTTTGCCATTGGAGGAGAGCAGGGAGCAGTGCCAAGGCCCCACAGAGCCATCAGCTTCAGCTTCCAGCCTGTGCAGACTTGCCCCAGGGTTTTCCCATGAGACCAGGGAGGGCCAACAGCAGGTGCTGAGGGAAAGCTGGGCCCAGAGAAGGCTGGTGATCCAGGCCAGGCTGGGATAAGGGGTGTGGTTCTGCCCTGCCCGCCCTGCTCTGGAAGAGCTCTCACTGGGGAGCCTGGAGCACGTGAATATTCCCTGCCCATGGCCCCGAGCCTTCTGGGCTGTGCCGATCACATGCTCACCTTCACACCCTGTCCTTCTGTCCACAGGGCAACGACGTGCGGATCATCCTTGGCCAGTTTGACCAGAATATGGCAGCAAAAGTGTTCTGTTGTGTAAGTAACATTTTGGTCGTGTCATTTGTGTTTTTGAGAAGGTTCACAAAGCTTTTTCTCAGATCATTCTCCCTGCCTGTTCCAAGAGGGGCACCACAGGGCCGGAGTCCGGGGAGTTGGAGGTAGAAGTGTTATTCTCACTGCTCTGTCTTCTTTTCAGGGCGCTAAAACGCCAGGGCTCAGTACAGTGCAGTCATAGGGGGAACCAGAAACCTTGATTTACCAAACCCACTGTCTGACCATTGCCTTAGTGCTGCCTGCTAGTTCTAAGTCCCCTCGACCCAGCCTTGCTTAGTGGAGCAGTGCCATGTGCGCCCCACAGAGGAAGGCGCCAGATTCCAGGGGAGATGAGGCTGCCTCAGACCCCTCCCTGCCCTGCAAGCAGGGCTCAGAGGCTCGGGTTTTGAACAAACTGTCAACTGTTCAGTATCTACCCCTGAGTCCTTCTAATTATCTGGTGTGTGATAGGTGACAAAGGAGATTTTTAAAACTTATTCCACTTAATTTTTTCCATAACCATGTGAAGCTACTCTCATTACCCTGCTTTATAGATGAGGAAATAGAGGCCCAGAGACGTGAAGGACCTTGTCCAAGGGACAGTTCATGGCAGAGCCAAGGCTCCATCCTCATTCACCTGAGTCCCAGTCAGATCCTCTTTTCTCCACATCATGTTCTGACCCGAGCATACATAAGAGCTCTAACACAGGAAGTGTGTCTTCCGATTTTGATGCCCTGGCCCCTCCTCCACCCCAGGGTCAGGAGAGAATTCATCAGAATGAGAGGCTAGTTATGTGAGTCATCGTCTACCCAATAAGCTCCTCCTCTTGGACTGTGGTTATTCTAGGTGTACACTCTGGTGATAGGCCACAGCCCTCTGTTCTTCTTGACCCTTTGTCAGTAACTTAGATGAGATTATAAAAAGCAGGCTTATAGGAATTTTAGAAGCTGTGAAATATGTTGGATGACAGAGCCAGGGTGCAAAGAACCTTAATAAGCTGGAATGTTTGATTAAATCCAAGAAGATTAAATCTAATGGTCTTAATATAAGGTTATATTAGAACAAATTGGGCGGCCTGTGTCCAAGATGGTAGAGGCATAGCTGAGGAGAACTGTGTGTGTTTAGAACAAGAGAAACTTTGGAGTCTCAGTTGCCTCAAGGTTACTGTGAGTAACCAGTGTGAGCAGAGCTGCCGGGGAGCCAAGGTGACCTCAGTCTCCACATTCACACCCAGAACGGGTGGACCCTTTGCCCTCTGCTGAGAGACCCCACCTGGGGTGTCCTGCTCAGCTCCTGGAGCCACATTTTAGGAGAGATGCAGGAACTGAAAAGAGACCGGGAGAAGGAGAGAGCAGTGGCTGGAAGCCACAGTTCCACAGGGATATTTCATCGGGAAAGCTAAGGAGCAAAGCAGGAACTGCCTGATTATCTCTCAGAATAGCAGGGAGGAGGGAGAAGTTACAGGCTGACATTTCAGGAGACCCTAGATGAAGCTTAGCACTCAGAAATCAGTCTGCTTGGGCCTGAACTCCTGGTGTGCAGCTTAGTAACTGAATTTGGACTTCTTAACACTTTCTGAGCCTCAGTTTTCTCATCTGTAAAGTGGGGATAATAATAACACCTGTCTAACAGGATTGCTGTGAAGATTAAATGGGCAAAAACATTTTGCATAGTGCCTGATGTGCAGTGAGTCCTCAGTAAATGTCAGCAATCTTTTTTTATTTGTTTACATAAGGGCTCAGAGGATGGAATGGACTGCCATTGGGCTAGTAAGTTTACCAACTAATGGACTGCACAAGATTCTATTAAGCATCCTATGTTTTAGTTAAGGGTAACAAGGAGTTCCACACAAAAATCTAAGGAGGAGCATGAGGAAAAACTGAAAAAAAAGGAGCAAATTGATTTAACATGTTTTACTTCAAAACTCATAATGCCTTACATGTTACCATTTATGGTCCAGAAATGGCCCATTTAAAAAAGGAAAATAATGCTCCAAATTAGAGGATGTAATTTTTTAGAGAAGAAGCTGGGTTTTACCCCCACATATCCCCAAGGCCTTGCAAACAGCTGGCCCATGGTGTGTGATTGTTGACCAAATGAGAAAAAAATAAATAAAAATCATCCATGAAGACGCCACACTGGGCACTGGCCGTCTCTCATTTGCACAAAATGCAGAGAGACCTCCTGTTCTGACTTGAGCCAAATCCAAGCCAAGGCATGGCTGTGATTTCCCTCTGTGCCATGCACTGGGATTATTTTCCGAGTGGCACTTCCAGCGTGGTTTCCATATCAGAACAGAGTGCATGGCTATCTGCCTCTTGACCCAGTCCCAGGCTGCTTGCCTTCCACTCAGCACAGGACACCATCCCGCCTCATCATCCCACTTTCTTCTTTCCTCTTAGACTTTGGGTATTTTGAGATGGGCTTTCTCTGAGAGTCTTGCTGACTGCTTTATTTGTTGAGGAGTTTCTCAGAAGTTTTTGGTTGGAGATTTATTCCATGTGTCAGGCCCTCAGATGGATCTGCACTCCAGGACATTCATTCTTATCTGGCTAGGAAGGAGTTCTTCTGCCAGATCTGGAAGGTCTTGAGGAGAGTCTGCTGAATGTCTTCACGCTGGATCAAGACTCTGGCGTGTGATGGAAGGATGGGCTGCTCAGAACAGAGACCCAGGGAGAGAGCCTTTCTGCCCATCTCGGGGTCAGACACAACCAGGTGGACACAACCACGTCTTTGCCATCCAAATGCTGCAGTGCAAACTATGCAGCATGTTGCTGCGTTCTTGAGATTGGACCTGCCACCCAGTGGGAAAGCAGACTCCAGCAAACGCAAGGCCTATTTATAGCCCTGTGGCAAAATGTTCATTTTGGCTCCAGCAAAGGATGAGCATAGCCTATCACTTTTGTCTTCTTCTGTCTCCTTGGTGGTCTATTCTCAGTTCTCAAGCACTCTGACCTGGGTTCTGGCCACTCAGAACTCCTCAGGCCACTTTACAACTGCAGTCCCCGGCTGCCTCACCTCTGAAACAGAAGCAATGATCCCTGCCTTATCTGCTTCGTGGGGTTGTTGAGAAGCTTAAATATGGCCATCGGAGGGTGACCATCATCCCAATTGTTAACTGCTTTACCGATGTGAGGATTTATTACTATTATGGTTGTGAAATGTCTATAAAAAGCAAATGTTCTTCTTGGATGCGGAGGTGAGGAGGCAAAAGGAAACTTAATAAAAAGAGGAAATTGGATTTTTTAATCACATCATGGTTACCTGCCTGCAGCTAATAAGAACCAGCGTGGTTCATGGGACTAAAGAATGTGAGCTCAGGACTGCCCGTTATCACCTGGCAGGGCCCATTTGGTGGCCATTTCCTGAGACCACATTCCTACTAGAGGCAGAGAAAATGAAAACCAAGGTGACCAAGTAAACTGGAAATGCATTCATTCAGTCACTCTGCAACCATTTATTGGGTGCCCACTGCACACCAGGCACTGTGCTGAGCACTGAGGATCCTGGGAAGAGCAGACACCAACCCTCCAGGAACTCCCTATCTGGCAAAGGAGACAGACTGGGATACCAGGCAAAGATTCTTAAAGCTCACATGTCCAACAATCTCAGCTCTTCTAAATGTGGGAAAACAGAGTGGAGGCCCAGAGGCTTCTCTGCAGTTGCTTTGGACAGTAGATGCTATATTTAAGACCAGTCTACCTCTCTTGCAGGAGCGCCTTTTAGACCTTCTCTCAAAGCCTATGTACTTTTGCTCTACACATATACTTAACAATCCAGGCTCCCTGCTTTCTATAGCAGTTCAAAAGCAGCAAATTCAGAGTGAAAGTGACAGCCTAGACCTGACAGCTTGAAAGGAGACAAAGCCATAAAAAGTGCATCAAAAACTCCAAGAACAGTCTGGAGCCATTTGGCATATGGGTCAGTCTTCTTCATGTCCAAGAGCGCCACTCTGCATGGCCCGTAACAGTGGCTGATGTTCAGGATGAGACCATGAGGTACCAAAGGGAGAAGGGAACGAGCAGGAGCAGCTAAAATGTTCCTGAACGTGGTGTTGTCCAGGCATGGTGCACATATTTCCTCATTTGATTCCTGCACCAACCCGGTGAGATGGGATTTGCTTTCCATGGGCCATGAATGAGAAAAGAGAGGCCCAAGGCGTTGTGTGCCAGGGCTACCCAGCTGGTGTGTGGCAGAGAATCTAGTGCTGCTTGACTATCATTTTTTTTCCCCAGAGGATCAGTAGAAAAATTTTTATCTTAACCAAATTTGCTGAGATTCTAAACAAAATGTATTGTCATTCCAATGGACTGAGCTTCTGTTTTCTAGAAAATTCACTCACAAGGAACAGCTCCTAATAGGACAATGGCAGGTCAGTCAGGTATCACAGCAGATTCCTGAGAGGCTCCTGACTTCCTGCTCTGTGCTGCCTCTGAATTACCACATGGTCTTTGGTCTCAGAGAGTAATGCCGAGCTGCCTTTGCATCTGATCGGAAGACCTCCTCCTGTCCTTGCTCTAAGTCTATTGACTCTTACTCACCATACGTTCTCAATAAGTGGCACTATCTTGTCTCAACCTTTTAAGATTAAGAGAGCTTCCAAAAAGTTGTGTTTTGCTAAGAAAAGAAGGAAACTTTAAAAAAAAAAATGGACTTTGAATTTTGTCCCCTTGACTTAGTTGAATGTATTTGGGCAAATTCCTCGATCTCTGAGCCACAATTTCTTCATCTGTAAAATAGAGATACTAGCACACACCTCATAAAATGGAGATGATAGCACACACCTCATAGAGTTGTTGTGAGAATAAAATAAGGTAATGTATATAAATGGCCAAGTACATAATAAGGGCTTAACATGTCAGTTCCTCCCTGTCAGTGAAAGATGACAGTTGTGAAGTCTCACAGGTTCTGCCATTGGTTAAATAACCTGGGATCCTCAGGACAACCGTTTTGTTCAAAGGTCTAGCCCCAAGAGAGGATTTGGGATGATCTTTCATAAAAAAAAAAAAAAAAAGTGTCTGTGGAATAAGCCCCGTTTATTAGAGGGAAGCCCAGAAGACTGCCTTCTTTTGTTGAACTGTGATTTTATTATGTCATGGTAATATGAAGGCTCTCCGTGTTTTCTACAACAGTTTTGATTGGGACATTATACATAACATTATAATATAGTTGCTGGAAAAAATGACTATGCTCTGAGGCTGCATTATGAGAAGTACAGTGTCTAGAATGTGGGAGGTGAAAGTCCCGTATCATTGGAGGAGTCTAGAGAAGAGGCAATGTGATCACTGCCTTGAGATAGTTGAAGGGCTCTTTTATTAAACAATTTCAGTTTAATCTGTGGAGGCTTCACTGAATCAATGAACAGAGGCCTTGGAGTTGGAATTTGACCTTAAGTTAAGGAACAGATATTCTAATTCACATTTACCGCAATGAGATGCTCTACCATGCAGGCTGGGCTTTTTCAGTTGTTGAGAGAGTTTCGAAGTGTTGCCCCCCTTTCTGGAAAAGGAATGAAGGAAACACTCTTCCAACTCTTAGACTTGACAGTAACTATGCTCCAGTGTGCAGACGTATTAGGGGCTCTGGCCCACCTTTCTGGGTAGACCCTGGCTTAGCGTCCTAGAGTCTAACTGGAGGGCAGCCAGAACCTCTCCGGCATCCAGGGCAATCCGCAGGCTTCTCTTTGCATCCTGCTGGTGTCTGTGCTATCTCTGTTCTAAGCCAAGGAACATAAAGAGGTGTGACCTGAATTGTTTCCCAAAATGTCCTTCTATCATAGGTGGTTCCCCAGGAACAAACAGATGGATTGTTTAAGGTTCACATTTTTAAATGTATACAGTTCATCACAGCACACAGAGTGCACACTACTGCTCTCTGTTGTTACTTCTGGGCATTTTAATTACTGATAAGAATGTGCACTCTACTTAGAAACTCCATTCTGGACCCAGCTTTGATGGAACATGACATTCCTACAAAGTGGGATTTTCTGGGTGCATTTGTGCTATCCGAAAAGCATACCTTTCCTGATATAAAATCATCATAGTATGAATTAAAGCCAAATAAGGCTGCATTTAAAGTCTGACAACTTTCTGTTTAAATGGAAGGCAGGCAGTGTGGCTTTGCAGTGTTAAGAGTTGGCAGATCTAGGTTCCAGGCTGATTTTTCTCCCTGGCTGTGTGACCTTGGAAAAGTGACTTTCCCTCTCTGATTTTCAGTTTCCTTGTTTCTAAAATGAGGATAATAAAGTCTGCCCAGACCATCTCAAAGGATGAATACGAATGACAATTAAGTAAGACGTGGGTAGAGCATACAAATGTAAGGGACCTTTTTTTTAGGATCTCAATTTATACTTTGAGTAAAGATTTAGAAAGAATGTTCAGTTTGCCAAGTGGCATCTTATGTAAGTTACATGCTCACATTAAATTTTCTTGGACCCTTGCAAAATTGCTCCCCCTGGGTTGTATTTAAAGGTTATAATCTCGGCTTTTAGTAAAGATCTATACAAAAATAGCCTTATGAAATCTGTTTGTTGTAGGGATGCTGCTAATACCATGCTAGCTAATTTGACAGTGGCCTCCATATGAGGCATTTTTTAGGGATTAAAGCCTGGAAAACACTTCATGTCCCTGAAGAACTGGTATGTGTTCTCCCTATTGAACGCGAGAGTTAAGCAATTAATATTGTTGCCCTTTTCTCTTAGGCTGCCAGGAATTTATGGTGAAATATACAGCTTAGTATGTACTGTGTTGGAACCTTTGGTTGACTTGTCTATGTTCTGTTCCCTTTACCTCTAGTAAACATATTATAATTTAACTTTCCCAGGCCCTTATGTTTTAATTTTTACTTGATGTTTATTATTTTATTATACATGTTTCCTATAAACTACCTTGGCTCCCTTGAGAGATAAAAGAGGAGGAGACCAAGCAAGTAATAGAAGGAATTAGTGAATCCTCTGGTAAGAGGAAGCCTGAGTCATCTCCATCTCTCTCAAGGGCACAAAGCTTTGAACAGATGTTTGTCTTTTGGTGTCTTCATGGTCAACCCCTCTGTTGCAGGCATATGAGGAGAATATGTATGGTAGCAAGTACCAGTGGATCATCCCTGGCTGGTATGAGCCTTCCTGGTGGGAGCAGGTGCACACAGAAGCCAACTCATCCCGTTGTCTCCGGAAGAATCTCCTTGCTGCCATGGAGGGTTACATTGGCGTGGACTTCGAGCCCCTGAGCTCCAAGCAGATCAAGACCATCTCAGGAAAGGTCAGTGCCTTGGTCTGCTTGGTCTGCCCCAAACCCATCTCCTTTGATCATGTTGTCCAGTGATGTTGGCAAAAAGCACCTAGATCTTGTTCTCGCCTTTGCTGTGTGACTTTGAGCAAATCACTTAACCTCTCTGAGCCTTGCTTATCTGTTAAATGAGAATAGCCAGCCCACTACTACATGGCCCTCTGGGGAACTGTGGGAGTCAAATGAGGTAAGTGTGCTTTGTAAGCACATAACATAGTGTATGTGTAAGGGATGGAGTCGTGACTGTTATAACACCAACTGCAGACATTGCCTTTCAGATTAGGCTGGCATTTCTCCCATGCCTCGCCGACCTACAGTCTTTTCTCAGTCTCATTGATGCTCCTGTCAGCCTGGAGGAGAGGACAGACTCCTCAAGTAGACTTGAGGAGACATGTACTGAGGACCAGAAAGATTGGTCGAAACCCTAGCTTTGCCACTTACCAGCTGCATGATCTTGAGCTTGAGTTCTCTGAGCTGCTGTTTCTTCACCTGTATAGTGGTGGTGAAAATATCCTCCTCTGGAGTCAAAGGGAGGACTGGTTGGCAGATTGTGCAACGTGGCTGGCATGGCGCCTGGCACCTTGTGCTGTCATAACTGGGAGGAGGACCTTGACAGGGTGCTTAAGTCCTCAGGCCTCCACAAGTTTCCACTTGGGATGACTAACCCCTGGCCTGCTTATCTCTTTGGGCTGTGAGAGAACGGGTAACGTGGTATATGTAAAAGTGTTTCCAAAGCACACTGTTCTCCATCAGTGTAAGATACCATTATCAAGAATCAGATGACGACAGCCTCGGTGAAGATGGCAACATCCATCTCTCAGTTCTAACCACCAGCCAAAATTCAGCACCACGGTGCACATCATCCTTTCCTGTCTCCTCTGATCTCAGATTTTTAGATGCTCACCCACCATCAGTTTCATTTAAAGAATAAACTTCATAGTAAAGTAAAAAAGTAAGTATGTTATTATTGTCCATTATTTAATCTCAGTTAGAGCCAGTGCTCTAAGAATGATTTATTGATTTGTCCAAAAATGGCAAATCATTAGGACACATTTTATAAGCGGCTCTAGATCAAGCTGGCACCTGAGAGATCCTGGAAAAACACTCTGGTTAGAAAGTGTTTGGAGAAATATTTTCATACCAAAATCAATGAGTATATGAAGTTTTTGGAGATGCTGAATAATGAGTAGAAACAGCTCATTTTTATTTCAGTAAGTGTTATTTTTAAAGGTGTTAAAGTTTGCAGTTTATTAGAAGATTCTTGGGTCCAGGGATACCCTATACTTTAATCTAAAAATAGTATAAAATTTGAAGGAAGTACAAAACTAAGAAAAAAATTCCATACAGGTAGACAGTATAATAATTAAAATGAGAGACTTAAGGAAGACCAAAGATGTAAATGATTACACATGAGATCTGTGAAGCTGAGTTGGGGTGAGGGCCATGCGACTCCCCAAGGGCTTCAATGTCGTTCCAAGGAGCTTGAATGTTACCCAGAGTGGGCGAGCCACACCCAGATGTGTAGGAGTACACAGGAGTGCATTTTGGGAATATCAGTTTTTCGCAGTTTCTTTTTTTTTTTTTTTTTTTCTGTAGTAAGTGTTTTGACTTTGTAACATCTCCCAAGTCACTGACTTTCGTTTTTAATTTTAAATTTTTAAATTTGGAGCTGGTGAGGAGACTGACCTCACCCCCTTATCACTGTGCCCATGAATGGGACACCTTGGGGCTATTCCTGGGGCTGTTCACTTCACCCCACAGCGTGGGCTACCAACTCCTGGGTCTTCCAGGATGGAGCAATGCCATCAGAGCAGAGCCAGGCAGGCTCCCAGCTTGGGTGGCTTCTAAAATTCCAGGCACCTAGTTCCTGTCCAAGAGTCTGTGAGGCAAGAGGCAGCTTTTACATTATCTCAAGGTTGAAAGATGATTGAAGTTACATGGGGAAATCTTCAGCCTCTTTTCCTCTTGGAATCAGAGGGTCTTAGGGCTTTCCTAGAGATCACATGGACCGGCCTCCCATCAGACTCTCAGATCCTCCCAGTAGCACAGGACTCACTACTTCTTCCTTAATTTTCCCCACTGGTCCCTCTGGGCACCACCCCCTCCAGGTCCTGTTGGTGGTCACCACATCCCCAGAGTGATCCCTGTCACTAAAGGGCCCATCCCTATGGTCGTAATTCACAGTTCCAGGGCTGAGACTAAAGGAAAATTTAAGGGGATGCCAAAGACCTCAATGCAAAAAATCCATGATGAACAAAATACCAAAATTTTACATAAAGAGAGGCTCCACAAGGCCAAGGTTAGAGTGAGCTAACTGATTTGAGTCTCACAACCACATCTTGTCTTTAAAATTTTGATATTTTGTTCATCATGCATTTTTTTGCATTCGTTTTTTGGTCTTTTTTTTTTTTTTTTTTATCTTGATTACTGAGGTTTTTGGCTCCCTCCTCAATTTTGCCCCTGAAGGGAGGGCCTCACTCACCTCCCCCTGGTCCCAGCCCTGCACAGGTTGTGTTTGTCAAGCCCCTTCCCACGCTCAGCCCATCCTCTGCACTTGCTCTTGTTGAGCGCTCTCTCCCCAGAGTGTGGGGTCCAGAGTTGATAAGGCATTCCTATTTGTGGTCTGACCACAAGCCAACTTCCCCAACCAACCTGCAAGAATCTATCGCCAAAGGAAGTTCTAGAAAGTCATGAAATAGTTCTTGCTTTTGATTTTGCGGTATACACGACTGCTGGGGACCGTGGTCAGCATGGCACGGGCTGCTGGGTTGATGGTGTGTATTTTGGGGTCCATCAGTGTCCATGAAAACAAGCAAACATTTGTGGAATCAAGTCAATGGATGCTTGCCACTTTCACTGTTTCTGTTTGGAAAGCTAAGAAGCAGAAAGGGGAAGGGACATACCCAGGATCCTTGTAGTGGGTTGAATAGTGGCCCCTAAAAAGATATGTCCATGTCCTAACCCTTAGAACTCATGAATGTGACCTTACTTGGAAAAGCAGATATAATTAATTTAAGGATCTTGAGATGAGATTATCTTGGACTACCTGTGTAAATCCTAAATCCAATGACAAGTGTCCTTATTAGAGAAGGCAGAGAGAGGCTTGCCACACAGAGGAGGTCATGTGAAGATGGAGGCAGAGATTGGAGTAATGTGTCCACAAGACAAGGAACATCAAGGATTGCTGGCAGCCACCAGAAGCCAGAAGAAAGGCATGGAATGGATTCTTTCTTGGAGTTTCCAAAGGGAACCAACCCTGCCAACACCTTTGTCTTGGATTTCTGGTTTCCACAACTATGAGCAAATGAATTTCTGTAGATTTTAAACCACCCAGTTTGTGGAAGTTTGTTATGGCAGCCTCTAGGAAACTGATACAGTCACCCAGCAGGTTGGGGACAGATCCAGGACTGCTAGGTCCCCACCCACTGCCCCTTTCCCTCTACTATGCTCTTCCTCTAGATTTGTGACATGCTTAGAAACAGAACACATCCAAATCAGCCCTTTCTGTGATGTCTCAGCAGGCCTGTTAGTAAGTGACAGAACAGGACAGCATGGGCCTGGTAATCAGGAGATCTAGTGCAAATCCTGGCATGGCCACCTCAGCTAGACACTCACCCTCCCTGGGCCTCAGTTTCCTCAGCTGAAAATGAGAGATTTGGACTACATAGCTCCTGGCATCCTTTCACAGTGGAAATTCTCTAACTCTGTAAACATCTATTGAATTATTACAGCAGGCTGTGTAATGTGGTTACAATGTTAAACCCTGGAACCCCCAGGATAAAAGTGACTCCTGATAAAGTTGCAGAATTGGGTGGAACAGTGGCCCCCCTTGAAATGCATTCTCCACAGTTCCCTCTTCGATATGCCTATCTTCAATATCAAGCTGTCCCCAACTTGCTCATTGGCACCCAGGAGATTTCTGGTAGGAGGAATAACAAGGTCATTGTCCCTCCCAAGCATGTTCATCAGTCCCTTCCAGTTGGAATTTTCAATGACGGGATAAATACAGACCCTCGGGCTTCCTCGAGCACACTCAGAGCTCAGTTTTCTGGAGCCTCACGAAAACCGCCTCTGGGTACTTGCTTTGGCCCTAACAGTTCTTTCTTCCCATTACGGTTCCCCATCACCACTCTACTCCCCCACAGTGACTCTGTTAACATTGGTGATTTCAAGTATTGGCTTTCACTTTTCTTTGTCCCTTTGGGTTTGTTTCCACTGTGAACATTTAGAGTTCTGGTGTAAAATTCCAGTGATGGCTCAGCCTCTCCAATAAGGACATTCTTCCCTGTTACCATTCCCCTGCTGAGACACAACGCTGGGCCAAGGCACCAGATGGAGATGTTCACAGAACTCTGGAATCAGTGGGAACCTCAGAGGTGGCCCCAACCCTCCATCAAAGGCGCAGGCTCATTCTTTGGAAGAGTTTTGTAATGTTTTCCAGCAAGAAGCTTCTGAGACCACCCATGACTGTTTATTAAACACAGCAGAATGAGAAGAAACACAAATCTAGGGAGTCCTCAACTTAGAGCAATGACCCAGAAAAAGCTGCACCCATCTCATTGTCACTGCCTTGGAAGCTCCATGGCAAAGAACTTGGGGCTTTTAGGGCAGCTCTGGGCTCTGGAGAGGAGGAAGGGAAGGTGCCTTGGAAAAGTAAAGGAGCTCCCTGGGGAGTCAAGCTTTACAATGCTGCTGCCTCTGCCTCCACCTTCCCCACAAAGATCCTGTTCCCTTCAGCTTCCCTAAGTATTCACATCCCTGGGAGACAGGTGATATGGCAAGAGAATATGGGCTCAGGAGAAAGTGTGTGGTGGCCTATTGACACTTGCTAGATTTGAATCTTGGCCCCACCATTTTCCAGCTGAGTGACTCTAGAAGATAGTTGTCCATACCGACATCCATAAACCTCCTTCCTCCTCAGTAACATAACTCTGGCTTTTATCTGGGTGTGTTGCCACCCAGCTGAAAAATGTACATTTCCCAGCCTCCCGTGTAGCTAGATACTGCCAGGATTCTAAATCCAGCCAAGAGATGTAAGTAGAAGTATTATATAAGACTTACAAAATGTTCCTTAAGGGGAGAACTTGCCCTTCTTTTTCCTTCTCCTTTGTTTGACTAGAATATGGATGGGATGGCTGGAATTACAGCAGCCATCTTGGGATCAACATGTGACCTTGAGAAGGAAATTTCGTTCTAGGGAGGCAGAGCATAAAGATAGGAGCCTGAGTCCCTGGTTACACTGTGGAGCTACCATAGCAACCCTGCATTGCCTACATATAGACTCTTTAACATGAGATAGAAACTATCTCATTTAAGTTACTGATAATTTGTCTCTTAGTTATGTGGCTGAACCTAATCAATAGTGATACAAAGACATAGGGCAAGTCAGTTGACCTTTTTGAGATTGTTTCTCATTATACTAGGAAGATTATATCTCTTTTACAGATTTAGAAGCATTAGATGAGGTAATATAGAGGAAAATATCTTGCCAAGTACTGCCAAGCACACAATAGGCGCTTGACAAATTGTCATTTTCTTCCTTCATCAATACAGCAGCCTCAGAGGTGGGAGAAAGGAGTAGTGAGTCAGTTTTTACACACAAATCTGCTCTCCTTTGTTGTTGGGACTTTACTGAATCTATAGATTGATTTAGGAAAAACTGATAATAATATAGAGTCTTCCAGTCTATTCAGTTTCTCTCAGAAATGTTTTGTAATTTTCCATGTGGAATTCTTGCACATATTCTATTTGATTTATTTCTAGATATTTAATGTATTTTGGCGACTATATGTGCACATTACTCTTGGGTGCATACTTAGGGGTGGAATTTCTGAGTCATAGGGAATGCATATGTTCAGCTTTGGTAGACACTGCCAAACAGATTTCTAAAGTGGTTGTACCAATTTACACACCCACCAGCAGTGATTGAGAGTTCCAGTTGGTTCACATGCTCACCGACATTTGGCATTGTTAGCTTTTTAATTTTAGCCATTCTAGTGGGTGTGTAGTGGTGTCCCATTTTTGTTTTAATTTACATTTCCTTGATGCCTAATAAAGTTGTGAATCTTTCATACCGTTATTACCCATTTTGATACCCTCTTTTATAAATTGCCTATTCAAGTCTTTTGCCCATTTTTCCACTTGAATTCTCTGCCTGTTTCTTATTGATTTGTGGAAGTTCTTTTTGTATTCTGGATATGTATTCTTAGACAGTTACATGTATTACTTATGTTTTTTATGTCCTGCTTAAGCATCTTTGCCCACCCATGCTCATAAAGATATTTTTCTAGCTTGTCTTTTAGAAACTTGTTTTACCTTTCACATTTAGGTATAGAATTCATGTGAAATTGATTTTATATGAGGTCTGAGGTAAGATCAAGATTAATATTTTCATATGGATAAACAATGATTCAGAATCACTTACTGAGAATCCTCTCTATCCTCCTGCTGTAAATTAAATGAGTTTATATAGTGTGTAGATCTGTTTCTTAACTTTCTGTTCTCTTCCATTGGTCTATTTGCCTATCCTTTAACCAATACCACAGTGTCTTAATAATTGAAGTTTTAGAATAAGTTCTGATGCCTAGTAGTGTTAACCCATATCTTTGTTCTTCTTCTGTAAGACTTCCTTGGGTGTCCTTGGCCCTGATGTCATGTTTCATTTAGATCTACTCACATATTTACACTTTCCATTACTCTTCATTCCTTCATTTCTGTTCTGTTTGTGATTATTTTCTTTCTGCCTGAGGAACCCCCATTGATCTTTCTTTTATAATGGGTTTGCTGGAGACAAATTCTCGCAATTTCTGATTGTGTGAAATTTACTTTCTTTCACCTTTAATACTGAGAGGTATATTAACTAAGTGTAGAATGCTAGATGGTCTGTTATTTTAGCACTTTAAGATGTCATTTCATTGTCTTCTGGCATCCATTGTTTCTATTAAGTCAGCCTTATTGTCGGTCTTTTGAAGGCAATGCACCCTTTTCTTTTCTCTAGCTGCTTTGAAGATGTTTGTCTTTGCTTGAGTGTTCAGCAGTTTTACTCTGCTGTGCGAAAGTGAGATTTTCTTTGGGTTTATCTTGATTGGAGTTTACAGAGCTTTACAGAACTTCATGAATCAGTGGGTTGATGTGTATTTGAGGAAATTCTAGGATGATATCCCTCAAATATTGCTTCTATCTGTTCTCTCTTTCCTCACATTTCAGGGCACCAATTATACATGTGCATTTTCAACACATTCCATATATCTCTTATGTTCATTTCTTATTTTCTATTCTTTTTTCCTCCCTATGCCTCAGTCTGAATATTACTAGCCTTTCTTCCAGTTCACTAACCTTTCTTCTGTGTCTAATATGCTGCCTCATCCATCTATTGAGTTCTTCATTTCATTTGTTGTCTTTCTTATGTTTAGAATTTTCATTTTACTCTTTTTTTTCTTTCATAGTTTCCAGTTCTCTGGTGCCATTCTGTATCTTTTATCTGTTTTCTTGGACATACAAACCTGCTACGTTAAAGTCCATGTCTAATAACAACAAGATTTGGATCATCTGTGGGTCTGCTTCTATTGCCTGTCTTCCTTGCTTCCTTCCTCCCTGCCTCCCCTCCGTCCCTACTTCTTTCTTTCTTTACTTTTCTTTCTTTTTAAAAAAATTTTGTCCTATCATGTGGTATATCTAGAAAATTTTACTAATTGAATGGATATGAAAAATTAAAGGGGCTACAGATGATGTTGTCTTTCTCCAGAGAAGACTTATTTCTCTTTAAGCAAGCAGTTAGCATAGGAGCAGAGCACCTTATACAATCAAGAATTGAGATGATTCCAGGCCTGGTTTTAGTTTTCATAAGGCCTGATCTCGTTTGGTTTGCCCTTAATCCTGTTTGTGGTTCAGTGTTCTAAACTGAAACCCAGGGGTGTTTACTGGCCCTGGATTCCAGTTTTTGTCTTCCTGATATCATGAGACTCTTAACACATCTGCTTGTTATCTTAGTCCCTTAGCCACCATTTGGGGGGGGGGGGGCTTCTCAGTCTCTTGCTTTATGTAGCTTAGTTATCACCAAATATTTCAAATGTGAATGTCAGTCTGCATTCTGGTATTCTGTGGTTCCTTTTCCTCTGAGACCTTGGCCCTACAAGCCTTGCCACCCTGATAACCCTGAACTACAGCGTTTTTAATTCCAGTCTCTGAGAGTCTGCTGAAAACTCTTATCCAGTGTTTTCTGTTCCTTTAGCTAGCATTCCTACTTACAAATCAGCAAATGCCTCATGAGGAAGCAGCTAAGAATGCTGGACTCTTCTCAGAACATTTCTTTTCTCTCCAGGATGTTGGTTCCTCAAGTCCTAGATACCCTGGTTTCTAGATATCCAGCTTTCTGATGCTGTTTTAAAATTTTATTCTGCTTTCCTGAATGTTCTTTATGAGAGCTTTAGTCTGATGTAACCTATTTTGTCATAGTCAGAGTAGAAGTCTGAATTGAGACTGTTTTGCTGAAAAGGTGAAGAGTGGCAAGTTGGGGACAGGGTAAGCATGTCACTAACTTCAGCCCTTTGAGGCACCACTGTGAATTACAGGGAGCAGACATGTTTTTTGCGACTCCACAGGAAGACGTAGCACGTTACAGGGAGAGAGATGTAAACTCTGTATCTGGAAGACTAGTCTCATAGACACCAGGCATTCCTTAAGTGGAAAGTTCTGCCTTCTGCCAACACTGGAGGAATCTCAGAAAGGGCTCAACAAACACCTGTAAGTTGCTAATGAGAAAGGAGGTCCTATAATCAGATTGTAAGAGGGACTTAATCAATGGTAACCAATCTGTGTATTTTTGAAAAATGCAGATGTTATCTCACAGACTATACTGAACAAAACGTAGGGACCTGGCATTTTTAACAAGCTCCCCAGGTGACCTACAAACTGGAGTATAGGAATCAGATTATCCCCTAGTGTACCTTCCAAATGAGGCTGTGTTTCTAGCATCCCACAAGGGATGCTAGAGAGAAACTCTGCCAGTTTTGCTGCCCCTGGGGGATGTCAGTTGAAGATGTGGAAGGGATTGTCTCCTCCTCCTCCTCTCTTCTGTCCATGAGACTCCCATCTCCCAGAAAGCAGGACTCAGCTCAGTACTGTGGGAATGACAGACCCATAAAGTTTAGTCACACTGTGCGGTAGCAAGCTTGTGTGGGCTAGCCTGGGAACGGCACCACTATTTATAACATAGTTTCTGTGGGAAAATATGTTCTAGGTTCCAACAACTAACTGTCTTTCAGAAATATGTGGAGCACAACCTGTCAGTAATTGGGACTCTCTATATAAAGTTATGTTCTCAGAAACTTTTAGCATCTCATGATAAACCTGACCTCAGAGAATGAGTAATCAATCAGCTTTCAGTGTCAGCTTTACAATGGAAGAAATTCTTCTGCCCTGCATAATTGGAGACCTGCTTTAAGAACAACTATTACTTTTTCTCAGACGATTGTGAGAGTGTTTCTTCCTGCTGTCATTGTTTTGCCTGAGGGAGACTGGAGCCAGCTTCACCTGGGAACAGTGATGAATGGTCTGGGCTGTAGTGTGTTAGCAATGACTTCGACTCCATGCTTGCAAAGACAGTGAGCATGAGGTCACCTTTCAGAGCTAAGCTACACCGGTGTCCCACTCCAAGGACTCTACCCATAGAAGTGAAATAAACAGCCACATTGCCAGTGTTCTCCACTCTCCTTTCCCTTGGATGAAGAACAGTTCTGTGAAATAGAAAAGATAGGGATTTAAGGTGGTACATATGAAAAAATATATAGGGGCTTGTGTTGGCTCCAATGTCAAACCGAATAAACAGCCTGATCTTGATCCCACTACTGTCCACACGAAAAAATATTGCCAATAAACTATATCAAAGAAGTTTAAAAATCACACTCATTGATCTCCTGGTGAGACCATACTGTGTCTGTTTGCTCAGGTCTGAACCCCCCACCCCACTTTAAGAGGGTCACAGAATCCTTGAAGGATGCCCCCAGTGGCTTGTCCCGGATGGGAAAGAGGTCTGGAGACGTCATCTGAATGTAAACATTAGGTTGAACAAGCAGGACTCAAAGAGATACCACCAGCCCTCAGATGCCTTTGCGTGCATCAGAGAAAGCCTCACGGCAGCAAGATCCAGGAAAGAGGTCAAAGGGGCCTCCTTCCTTTTATGCTTAAGCAATTAATTAGAGAAATATAGCCAATAGCTGAATTAATAAGATGAAATTGCCCCCAGTTGCATTTTAAAATCAAGAAAAATATAGCCAAATAGTGAAAGATGGAAAAATAACATGGATACTTTGAAATAAAACACTGAAAATTGTGACTCTTACCATAGCAATCTGATATAAAGAGGAAACACACCTCAGAAGTGAAAGTTGCCCATCAGTATTTGAAAGGAGCTCCTTCTTAATCATTAATCAGAGAAATGCAAATTAAAATGAGAGGAGATACACTTTTTTTTCTTAACCTAAGAAACTGACAATGATCTTAAAAATTGAGATACCTATTGTGCTCCAGGATGCAGGGAAATGGATACTTTCATACACAATGGGATTTTATTTTGTTTATTTATTTTTTTCACAATGGGATTTTAGCTTTTCATATTTGGGGAGAATAATTTGGCCCTATATATGTGTGAATAACATTTAAGTTTCTTATACCTTCAGCAATTCCTCAGCAATTACACATCTGGGAATTTCTTCTGAAAACATACTTATCAGTGTGTGTTCAGAAAATTTAGATACAGGGGTGCTTTTTTGGAGGCCTGTAATTGGGAAAAATTAGAAACAGCCTAAATGTCCAATAATTGGAAATTAGCTGAGGAAGTAAAGGTAGGATGTTCATGGGAGGGCTGTTGACTGTTGTCAGTACCAGTCTCGGTGCAGTCTGGGGTCTTCAGGACATCCTGGGTGAGCAGCCGTGCCAGGTGGCCAGGTAACCAACCACCTGTACTATTAATAGCCATGGCTAGCATTTGTGGGGGACCTACCATGTCCTGGACGTGGGACTGGCGCTGCACATACTTCATCTCACTGAACCCTCACGGCCACCAAGCAAGGGAGGATGCGGGGACCTGAAGGAGATAGGACCCTGCCCCAGGTCACAGTTAGCAAACCATGGAGCTGGGGCTGGATCCAGGGCATGTCATCTTGCTTCCAAACCCTGCATTCTTACCACTGTGCCAGGCCCCTGCCTCAGTCACCAAGAGGAAACTTCTCTATCACCTGGTCCAACCTCCTCGCTTGTCAGAGGGAGAAATTGAGGCTTAGAAAGTATCTCTGTAGGTATTGTTCTGGGTTCTGTGATCAAGACAGATAACATACCTAACCTCATGGAGCTTAATTCTTCGGTTAGGTAAATTGCAGGAAGTGAAAAGAGCAATAAAGAAGGTAAAACCAGCAGATAGAGAATGCCTGGGGGGAGGGGGCTTTGGAAAGGGCGGCTCAGGGAAGCCCGCCCTGAGAAATGACAAGTGTTGATATTTGGGTGCCAAGAACATCACACAAAGAGCTGGGGAAGAAGCTTTCTGGCAGAGTAAGTATCTAATGCCACAGCCCTGAGGTGCAGACAAACGACGTGATCAAAGGACCCAAAAGGTTTAAGGAAGAGAAGCCTCATAATGGACCATTTCATGCTCCCCAGGAGGAGTGAGACTGCAAAGGATGATTGGGAGAGCCGGCGGGTGGGTGGCAATTACTTGTGAGAAGGGGCTTGGGGAGTGGGGCTGGGCTACAGGACAGTGCTGTCTCCTTGAAGAACCCTTGGAATTGAAGAGCTTCTGCTGTGTAATTTGAGTGATGAACAGAATAGTGATGGCTGGACATGATGAATTTCTGAAGGAAATCATAGATGGATAAAACCTAACACATCCAATAGGAGCCGAAATGATAAAGGAGGTGGTGGATTCGTTGCTAGGACACCATTCACATTTGGTCAGGCAGAATCCCTGGGGTCCACAGTTCGAGGGACTCGGCTGTACCTTGGCTCTGCTAACAACCTGAGTCAAGGGCAAGAGACTCGAGCTCCAGTCACAGGATGACCCAGCCTTCAACAGCTCGGCTTCACCACCCTCCTTGGGCACTCAGCATGGCCCCTAACAACTTGGGGTGGGTTTCAAAAGGCAATTATGCCCTCAAAGGTCAAATGAGAGAGAAGCAGCAAAGATGGAATGGGACCAGCCTAGCTATATACATGCACACACAAGCTGTGTGACCTTGGGCAAGTCTCTAGATCTCTCTGTGTCTCCAGCTGCAGGTTGAGGGGGCATATGTGGCGGTCTCTAAGGGCCTTTCCTGGTATAAACTGGCAATGAGTTGATAGTTTCTATGTGTGCTTTGTCCCCAAGGAGGGTTTTTCCAAAGACTTAGCCGTGGGCTCTGATGACATTTCTAGCAGAGGAGTTCAGAAGTGATTTGAGAAAAGGCCCACAGAAGGGCTGAGGGTAATGGGTTCCCCTGGAGTGGCATTCATTTGGATGTATAAGCCTCAGGGACTGGAGTAAAAAAGCAGTTTCATTACTTTGTGGCCTCAATCAGAATGTTAATATTACCAATGAAATTCTTTTATGAAATTCAGCTCAATAGAAGAAAAAAAATTTTTTTTCCAATGCTGAGTTATGCTATAATATTATGGAAGATAAAAGGGAAGGGCACAATGTAGAGGTCAGAATGGCCTTTACACCTGGGCAACTGGGCCCTGCCCTGGGCCCCATGCTCTAAGAGGACCTCACTCAGGCCCCAAGGGGTTCAGAATCCATAAAGCCACAGGGCCATGACCACCTGGACCCCCCATTCCCTCCACCTCCTAGGCGCTGAATTCCCAGCCCACATGGCTGGAGCCACTTCCTGAGGAGCCTCTTTAGGGAGGACTGAGCCTTTGGGATGGTCAAATGGCTGCTGATGCTGGAAGGGGGAGGAGGTATGGACTGAGCTTGGCTGATCTGTGGGATGGAGTGGGGTGGGAAGGGAAGGGGTGGGTGGGCCACCCAGCAAGGCCAGCTACCCCGGTGCTGCTGTGTCCAGATTGAAACTCTGAGGACCCCCAGACTTCTGAATGCAAACTTGGCCTTCCAGATCATTGGGAAGGTATATTTACCTTCCTTTAACCCGTTATGGTGGAAAGATAGAAAATATTTTGTTGAACAGTTTGTTTGCTTCCCTGTAACTTAATATTTAGACATGTGGTACATGGGCCTCTAGCTCCAGACCCCCAAATGTCAGGAGGAGGCCTGATTAGGGTGCATTATTCCTTCACCCCAGCCATGCAGACGGCCAGGATTAGGATATCAGCCCTGCCACTCACTTGGCCCGAAGCAAGTTGACTTTCCTGAGTCAGTTCTCTCATCTGTAAACCGGGACAATAACAGTACCACCACACAAGGTTGTTGTGATTAGATGAGATCATGCACATTCAGAGCCAAGCACGGTGCCTGGCTCACAGTGAGCACAGGAGAGTGTCAGCTGCCTGGTAACCCAGCGGGGTTTGTAACTTGGTGTCACAAGTCTCATGTGGCCTCCTTGTTTTCCAGACGCCACAGCAGTATGAGAGGGAGTACAACAGCAAGCGGTCAGGTGTGGGGCCCAGCAAGTTCCACGGGTATGCCTACGACGGCATCTGGGTCATCGCCAAGACGCTGCAGAGGGCCATGGAGACGCTGCACGCCAGCAATCGGCACCAGCGGATCCAGGACTTCAACTACACGGACCACACGCTGGGCAGGATCATCCTCAACGCCATGAATGAGACCAACTTCTTTGGGGTCACGGTCAGTCCCAGGCCCTCGGGCTTTGCTTTTCTTAGTGCCCCTGGGAGATGTACAAGGCAAGGAGGCTGTCTGGTATACGGTGCATTTTCTCTGTCATTGAGATAACGTCCTGTGGGCTGTACGGCTGCGGGACTGCTGAACCGGGCGGGTACGGTGGTGCTCCCCGACACGCTGGGAAACTGCTTCTCTGTAACTTCCCTCATAGATTCTATTATATTACAATCTATTAGATTAAATTAGGTTAGGGTTAGAAAGGCCATAGTGAGTTGACTGCACACAAAGCAGGTAGAATCCACCAGGTGATGGAGTGGGGTGGGGTAAGGTGGGCCAGCTCTACACCCAAAATCAAGTTCAAATCCTGGGCCTTCATATTCAAGTTACCATCTTCAAGCTAGAGTTTTCATTCCTCAAATGGGAATACCTCCCTCTCACAGTGGTTATAAAGATCCGCTGTTACAAAGTGAAACTGCTAGTATCTGTTGAGCAAGCTACTGGCTCTGAGCTTCAAGATTCTCAGCTGGGAAATGGGGATAACGTCTTGCATGGAAATTGGGAAAATTAGCAATAATGAGAATCACTACT
Organism: Camelus ferus; assembly: GCF_009834535.1. NCBI lineage: Eukaryota > Metazoa > Chordata > Mammalia > Artiodactyla > Camelidae > Camelus > Camelus ferus. The sequence goes on along the minus strand of NC_045699.1, from coordinate 46,228,445 downwards.
ATTTCCTGGATGCTTATTATGTGCTAGACATGTGCTGGGCACTTAATGTAGATTAGGTTCAATGGTGTATGCCCAGTGCTAGGCACTCAGTAGATGCTAGTGGTTGTTATTGTGGTAATGGTCTCACTGCATCCGTATGCCACACATGGGAAGTAGGTGCTGTTATCCTTGTTAAAGGTGAGGAGTCTGGAGCTCAGAGCATTTAAATACCAGGGCTAATCAGAGGCAGAGCTGGGATTCAAATCTGGGTCTAGCTTTTTAATTGCTGCATCATACTGCCTCTGGTAGTGGACATCAGTGATAGTTACTTACGTCTCATGATGATTTATTTGTCATTAACTCTGCTCCCAGAAAATAAGGACAATTTGCCTAAATAGGTTGAAGTGGCTGAAGTGCTGTCCTTTGTTCTAATTTAAAGAGTCATTTAGAGAATCAGTCTGTCTTAGGAGTAGATAAGATGAGCTGACTGGTATATTCGTTAAACGTTCATGTTCCTTTGTGTGCGCTCTCAGGCTTGAATTGCTGCTTTCATAGGCCAGGGCTTGTGCAGGTAGGTGCTGACTGTAGACCATGATGTGAATGCCAAAGTGAGTAAGATGGGCTCCCCATCCTGGAGCCCATGGTCCAGGTGCAAGGGTGAAACCTGGACTCAAATGACAATAAGAGGTTAAAAGTGCTCAGCACCATGGGGGAGACTGTGTGAGCCCAGAGGGGTTTCTGTGACCTTTGATGAAAAAGTCAGGGAAAGCTTTTTCGAAGCGGCAGCATTTGAGCTGTGCCTTAGACATGCAGAGTGAGCTGGAGGTCCAGCCAGGAGCATGGTGAGCAGGGGAGGGATGCAGCAGGGACAATTACTTTGTCTGGAATATTGAAGGGGAGGATGATGAGGCTGATCAGGTAAATTGGAGCCCAGTTCTGTAGACGCAAGCTAAGGATGCTGGCCTTCATCTCACAGGCCAAGATTCTCCAAGTGCACCTCAGCCAGCAGCAGCCACATCCCCTGGGATCCAGTTAGAAATGCAAATTATGCAGCCTGTCCCCAGGCCCACTGGATCAGAATCTCCAGGGTTGGGGCCCAGCTATCTGTGGTTTAACAGACCCTCCAGGTGATTCTAATGGAGGCTAGAGTTTGAGAACCACTGCTCTGGGCAGTGGGCAGTATGGAGATTTGCTAAAAAGAAGGAGGTTTCCAAATTCTTGAGTAGAGCCACTTTTGACCTGAGGCCTGGGCATCTGCTCCCACAGCTCAGAAGTAAAGGCTCTATATGGTTACCAGGAAAGGCCGTGTTCATAGCACAGCTGAGACCCAGACTGGAAATCTAACGGTTTTTCTCAGCCCGGTGGTTTCAAAATTATCTTCTTATCCTCAGAACCTTTTGTTATAAAATTTTACGTGGTGCCTGGTACATAATACAGATTAAAGAGGGGTCTCTCAGGTGAATAGAGGAGGAGCCCAAAGCCCTGCGATCGGCCCCCTCCCCAGTCTGCCCGCATCCCCGAGACCCCCCCACCTCAGAAGGGCTCCAAGGGCACCAAATACTTCGGAAGTGCTTTCTGTTTGTGGTGCAAACTCATAGGCTGAGCCTTAGAGGGGCTTGGGATTTGCTTGGGGTCCCACCTGTAGCATTGCAGCAAAGCTGTCTCAACATGTGGGTACACTTTTTCGGGTCCTCTTTTCATGCTTTTTTTCTTACTGAATAGAGTGAATTCCTAGTATCCCAAATTGAAACGGCTGGATAGAGAGCTACAGAATCTAGGAAGCCTCTCCTAATCCTAGAACTTGGCATTTTGTCTAGATGCCTGATGTATCTTAGTTGGAGAGCATTTATAACTACTCCTAAGGGCTCCCTCTCACCAAAGCCAAATAATACATAATCCCTACTTGATGAGCAATTAGATGAGGCTGCCTGAAATGCTTCATACAGCTTGGAGATGAGTTTCTTTTTAATGGGAAATTCCTTGACACATATTTATGCCTGCTCTGGTTTGTGTCTCATAATTCAGCGAATGTCAGAACTGAAAGCAGTCTTAGAGATCCTCAAATTCAGCTGCCTCGTGTTGAGTATCCGAGATATGGGTGGGGAGTTTCAAAATCACATGCAAAGAAGGTTCGATTTAGCCAGAACAGTTGCTCAGATTGCCTTGCCCCCACCACACTACGTGCTGTCTCCCTCCTCTTTGGGCAAGTCCTCCATTAGTTGAGAAAGAAATTGCAATAGTGAAACAGTTCTTCACTTTTTACCCCTTCCTCCTTATCCCCTTCTTCACATGTTAACATGTGCTTGTCACCAGGCTGTAAGCAGGTTTCATTAAAATTGTGTTCTGATCAGGGGGAAAAGACCATCTTCTGACAAAATAAAAAGTGTCCCTGTGGTCCAAGGAGACCACAGAAGGCCAAGTTCAGCCATAAATAAAGAGTTAGAAAGGAAAGGAACAGGAGGTAGAAATAAATTGAAGCATTTTCTATTTGCTGAAGGGTTTTCATTATACAGCACACCCCGTATCCATTTTTCCACTCTCAAGCAGACAGTTTATTCTGGGTCACCCTCATTCAATGTGTTTACTATATGGGAAATCGTTTGAACACATTAAATTAATTATATCTGTGACTCAATTTCAATTGATTCAGTATGTACTCTTGCCTGGGAGCTTGACCTGTGGCCACCCGTTGGTGTGTGAAGAAGAGGTTTCTTCCAGGCATCCCAGATTAGATATCTGGCTTAGCTTGGAGACCAGCTCTGTTTCCTTTTCTCAGGACCTCTCCTGCCGGCAACCCTCCTCAGAGAACACTGGGAAACAGGATCTGTATTTTCCCTGCACACCAATGGCCTGAGGGTCCTGCCACCTCTGATTCCCTGAGTGCACGGTTCTGATGTGGGGCCCTGTCATTACTTCTCTCTGGTCTGCAAATCTCAGAGTGCTTTCTCACCTGGAAACCCTTCTTCTGCCAAACATGTCACCAGAAACTCAGGTTAGAATTGTCTGTTTAGGTCCCCAAAGCCCAGGGCATTCTGAGAATCCCAGCTCAGCAGGGTTCATCTCGGGCAAGAATTCCTAAACTTCTATATGTATGAGAATCTCCCAGGGAGGTTCATTAAAAATTCAGATTTCCCGGCCCCACCCCAGAACTCCTGATTTGGTGGCTTTGCAGCAGGGCTAAAAAATTCCCACTATTAACAAGAGTCCCAGTGGAGCTCTGTCAGATGTGCACATGTGCACACACATGCAGACACACATACACACACACACACACTCTTTTTGAATTTAAATCTGGCAGAGATGTGTTTGTTGCTCCATCCATTCGCTCCTTAGCAGACCCTGTGCTGGGAGCTGGGAGCGTAGAGAGGAATAACGGGGTCTGACCCTCAAGAGCTCCCTGCCCAGTAGGGAGACACTAGATGAACAGTTGCTGGGCACTGTCCAGGGTCAGCTCAAGGCCCTTGGAGGGAGGGCTCCATTCTACTTATGGGAGTAAAGACGAGGGAGCTGTCCTTGATTTTCCCTCAGTTCCTCAGCAGAACTCTATATGTGGGTAACTGCAAGGTGCCCGTCTGCGGGTTCTCCCTGGGCCATGCCCGTGGAGCAAGGGTACAATGCCAGCTGCCCCCTCCCCAGCACTCAGGGCTGTATACTGTGGCTTAACAGACTCCTCCAAGGAGGCCTTTCTACCAAAGAGGCAGAATTGTTGTTAATTCATTGACAAGCTTATACCTATAACCCTTCCAAGCCTGCTTACGGACATGTGCTAAGTATCCAGATGGAAATCAAAGCTTAAATTTTCCTGAGAGTGATCAGTTTCTTAAAACAAGGATGACTTACCAGCCCTCAAAGTGGATATATCCTTTGGATATGCCAGACTAAGATCTGATGGCTCTGACCAGCAGTATTCCCCCGTTAGTAAATGTTTCACGTTAACTTTGTGGTGCCTGTAACAGAGGCTGAAAAGGAGAATCTTGTTACGTCCTGTCATGAAAATGTAATGTGTGTAATAATTGCTCCAGAAAGTTACCAGGATATGTACCCCAGGTCTGGGTCGGGGCATGAGGCTTCCAAGAGCTCTTGTCCATAGAGAAACTGAAAGAAGCTTCTGGGAATATCTTTGATTGTGAGAAGAGGGCCTGTCCTTGTTAAAGTGTTTCCTGTGAATACGTCCTCACTCCCTGTTGGCAGACCTCGTGTAGAAGCGATCACAGCTGCAAAGAGGGTGACCCGTGAGTTCCTCCAAATAACAGAGCTGTTCTTCATCCTCTGCCCAACCTCTCCAGCCAGCTTCGGGTCTGGACATCTCAATTTAACATCTGTCTGGAGAGGCTGGCAGCCTCAGGTCCAGGCACATCACCTCTGATGGCTGTTGTCGCTAACTGATCTCACTAAGAAGGTGACGAAGACAGCAGGTGGTGATTTGCAGAGTTTATTGATTTATTTGTATTTGTTGCTGGAGAACAAGAATCCAGCCTTCACCAGCGTGTCCCTTAAACTTCAAGTTTTTATGCAAAAATTTTTTAAAAATCTCTCTCCAAGATTCAAATACTACCTCCTTCCTCCCCCTGCCAGCATGTTATCTGAAAAGAGGACATCATAGAGTAAGCTAGTTTGGTGGGATTCCAGTCACTCCAGGCACTTGGAATCAGGTGGTTAGAGGAAGTCAACCAGCTCCTCGTCCAGGGAAACCGCACTGTTGGCTGAAGCCCCGCTTATTTCACACCCACTGTTTCCTGGCCCTACTGTGACCCTGAAGTTATGCAGTTGACTTTTTTATCCAAAGAGGAGACTTACACCACACACACACACACACACACACACACGAATGAGTTAAACAGCATCTTGTTCAAGTTGGCCCATCTCTCCTGCCTGTCTGATCTTTGGGGTCCTGGTTTTATTCTTTAATACAGAAGCTTCTCACCAGCCACCCATTTGTGCCTTATGTCATCATTTAGCCTGTAGATTTTTTTTTTTAGGTTGAATTTGAGTGAGACAAGAAATGGAGCACTAGGAACTCCATCTAGAAGTAGAGAAAATTCTACCAATTTAGGATTTGAACCATTTTGGGGCTGGTCATTTTATCAGTCATGACTCCATCCCCTGGACTCTCAGGATTCTGCCTGTTTCTCGATTTTATCCTTGAGACGATCACTAGAGAACTTGTCAGAAGATCTGCCACAATCTGAGTGTGATGTGCCTACTGCATGTCCTAGAAAACAAGGCATATCCCATTGACCAACTGCTAGCTCTGGACACCACTCAGGGTTTCCTGTCCTAAGGTCCCCCTTTCATGAGTCTTTCTTAGCCATTGGCCATAATCAACAGCAAACCCTTCTAGAACTTCCTCTGCACCCTACTTGTCTCCATCCCAGACCCAGGGAGTTGCAGTGGAATTGTATCATACAAAAACTTAACATAGGAGCTGATTTGAGAACTTAGTCTCTCTCCCTTTATTCCCTAGCTAAGGAGCCCACCCACAAACTCCGACAAAACACACCATTGCCTGGGGCATGGCAGTGAGGAACTGTAACAGGAAATGCAAATTTGAAAAGTCAGACAAAAGGAGGCCACAGCCTAGTTCACTACTTAGAGCTGTGTGACCTCAGGGAAATTATTTACCTCTCTGTGCCTCACTTTCCTCATCTATGAAGGGAAATATAACCTACTTCATAGGGGTTATGTGAGAAATAACAGTGGTGTTTAGCACCCAATAACTGCACCATCATTACTATTACAATTATTATTGTTGTTATTATTACCACTGCTATTATGGTGGTGATCTTTTCAAAAAACAATTTATGTGGATCTAATCAATATTCAGACTTACATCCAACAATCATTCTATACCTAAGTGCCAGTCTGTTTCACATATATTATCTCATTTAATTTTCTCAACAATAAACAAATCTATTAACTTGTATTAAAGATACAGGAACACTTTCGAGTTCTCTCCCTGCTACCATTCACTCTGGGGATTTGATAGTTACCTTAAAGGTGGAAAGCATCTGCCCACAGACCTCCCAGTGTTCCTCCCTTTAGTCTGGCTCCATGCCACTCAAAATCCCATGGCCCTAAGAATTACCACTCAGCATCATACACAGAAACTAACCACAGCAGATTCTGTTGGTGCCCCAGCCAGATCTCCTGGGATCCCTTTTAGGGGTTTGGTGAGGTTTGCCCATCCTCTGAGCACATCCAGCTGTGCAGGTTCTCCTGCTAACAGCCCACCCCTTGGGCAATTGGAGCCTCCCAACGGGGAGGTGCCTGGGACTCACATCCCACCCAGCGAACTGCAGCAATGATGACTGGCTGGAGTGGTAGTCAAACACCTGTGGGATTCACCTCTGGAGCTCCCCGCGGGATTAGGCTAAGGCTTGCTCTGAAGACACATCTGAGTTTGGCCTCTTCCCTCTTCGTCTGTCCCTTACAGGTTTCTCTTGAGAACGTGTCTGTAATAAATCACCTGCACACGATTTCCTGTCCTAGGCTCTGCTTCTGGGGGACATCTGCGTGTCATTATGGAAAATTTAAACATTTTCAAGAGAGACTTTCACTGTAAGCTAACTGTTATCTCTACATTAGGTTTAGCACCAACCTAATCACATCCATCACCTTCCCGACACCAGGTAGAGGGTTTCAGACTCATCTCCCTTATACTCTGCTGCCCTCTGCTCCTACCCCTGCCTCTTGCATTCAGCCTGTGCGAGAGCCATATTTGTCTCCTCCAGTGAGTCAGTAGCTCCCAGATTTGCGGGGACCACAGGTCTTCATCCCTCTGGTCCCCAGAGTAGTTCACCTGGCACGTTACACCTGGTAGAAACTCAGAAGGTGGAACCTTGAGTTAACTTTGTGGGATTGAATCCACACATGATCAAGAAATTCAGTCCCTCTCTCCTACTCTGCCTCCTTCCAGACTTCTATAAACTGAAAAGACTTTTTCTACCCCATAATCAGAACTGACAACAGAAGTATTAACAGGGTCCATAGTTCTTGAATCTGCTGATCTCAATTTCCAGATTATTGCTGTAATAGCTGGCATCACTGTTTCACACAGGTTGTGGGAATCTCCCCGATATGTGTGTGTGTTAGGATGGGGATTGAGGCTCTTGCTCCTCCTTCCTGCGGCACCCTAACCCCTCCCTATTCTCTCCCATTAGCATCTCTCTGGGGCTCAATTCCCTGGGCCTGAGGGGGAGAGGGATTTGCTCATGGGCCCTCTGTGACTTCAGACCGTAAGGAGCATTTCCTAAAGGTAACTGCGAGTAATAAAAAACGATAATAGTCATCGATGTGACTAGCCCTGTGCACAGAGTACATTTACAGTCTCCCCCTCCTTCGTTTCTCAATGCACTTACATTTATTAACTTAATTCTAATAATAGCTATCAATTAATGAGCCCCTGCATCCCAGGCAGCGTCCTGAGCACTGCACATGCTATTGAATGTGATGCTCGAAACAGCCACCCAGCAGGGGATGTGTAATTCCAAGTGCCTGGAACACTCCTCCCAGTGAGCTGCGTCTGATTTTCTCACGGATGTCACATCTTTGTCCACGTGTCAGCTACTCAGTGAGGCCTTCCTGGCACCCTATTTAAAATTGCAGCTCCACCCGGTTCGTTCTTCTTCATAATAGTTACCCCACTTGACGTGCACCCTATTTTACTTATTCACTGCGCTTTGTTTTTTGCTGTATTGCTTCGGCTTAGAACCAGGTACCTGGGACCTAGTAGGTGCCTGGTAAATAGTTGTTAAATGTTTGAATGGTTTAGATAATTAGCAACCATATCATTGATTTAAAAAAACAAAACAAAACAAATAGGCTGAGCAAAGATAAATGATTTACCCAATATCGTACAGGTAGCAAGTGACAGAGTTTATTCAAAGCTGCCCAATCTGGCTGTGAACTCAAAAGCCCATGTTCTTAACCATTGAGATATTCTGTTCCTTCAGCTAGCATTTCCAGCATCCCTTCTAAGCCAGACTTGGGTCAGGCAGGAGGGGTAAGACATAAGGTTTGCCCCGCAAGGAACTTGCTATTCAAACAACCACATGAGCTTCATGAGAGGGAGAGCAGAAACGACTCTCCCATGTTAATAGTGGAGGATATTGTGGTCCCCTCTCTGACCAGGTTATTTGTGTGTCCGTCTGCCCCTTTCCACTGGACAGTGAGCCTGTGAGCTTCTTGACTGGGACTGGGACATGTGATTTTCTCTGTCCCTCTGATGCCTTGTATAATACTGGCTCTTAGTCCTTGAAACACGTTTGTTGATTGAATGCATTAGGAAATTGTAGCTCAGCGAGGCAGAGTAGCTATGCTTGGGTCCCGCTGTGTATTGCTGGTGAGCCTATCAGATCTGCATCCTAGGTCTTCTGAATCTAAATGCAAGTGTCTCCAAATGTTGTGTTTTTGGGTTCTGCTTGGCTGCTCTCCCCCGTTTATTTAAACACAATCACAAATGACTGCAGATAATGTACAGCACAGGGAAGAATCCTACTCCTTCTGCTGTCAGATAAATTTGAAAGATCAAAATAATGTGGTTTAGCGATTTGTTTGAATTGATGCCTAGCCTTCCAAAGCTTGCAAGTTTGACTTCCTCAAGTTCAAGGGGAAAAAATAGCTGTTTCCTTACGAAAAGCAGTGTAGGGGAGTGTATCATCCCATGGAAGCGTCTACAGAAGCCCTGTGTACAGACTCTGTCCGGGTCCCTGAGAGAAACAGTCAAAGGAAGAATTCGGTGACATGGTGGTTGTAGTAACATTACTATAATGACAGATGTCGTGATAATAGGAATGGCTAATAGTTTTCAGTGCTCACTATATGCCAGATGCTACATTAGGCCCTTAAATGTATTACCCCATTTAGTTCTCATAATAAGCCCTGTTATGAGTTGAATTGCGTCCTCTCAAAATCCATATGTTGAACTCCTGACCCAAAGCACCTCAGAATGTGACCTGACTTGGAAATAGAGTCATTACAGATGTAATTAAGATGAGGTCATACTGGAGTAGGATAACCCAGTGTAACTAGCGTCCTCTTAGAACAGGGAGATTTGCAGACAGACATGCATCCAGGGAGAACCCCACGAGAAGATGAAGGCAGAGATGGAGTGATGCTTCTGTAAGCCAAGGAATGCAGATGATGGCCAGCAAGCTACCAAAAGCTGGGGGAGAGGCGTGGAACTGGTTCTTCCTCACAGCCCCCTAGAAAGAGCCAGCCCTGCCGTCACCTTGATCTTGGACCTGTAGCCTCCAGAACTGAGAGAACTTACATTTTATTCACTTCTTTCCTGACTGGGGGGAGGGAGGTATTATATACCCCATGTTACATATTCTTCTTATTCATGTATTTTAAAATAACATATATTTCTTTTTGTGATTACTAAAATAATACATGTTCATTATAGAAAATGTAGAAAAATATAAGACAAGCACCAAAGAGAAAATCAGAGGCACCTGTAACTTCATCATTGAGGTAACTATGGGACACTGTAAGCACTTACACTTCACACTCAGATGTGATCTTTTAAAAAAAAAAAATCCTTTCCAACCATTTGTTTTGATTCCCTCACATTATAAAGCTTTTTCTATGGCAACAGTTCTCAATCTTTTAACCCCACCTTTGCTTTTTTTTTTAAATTTTGATAAAATATACATACCATAAAATTTACCATTAACCATTTGTAAGTATTCAGTTTAGTGGCATTAAGTACATTCACACTGTTGTGCAACCATCACCACCATCCATCTGCAGAACTTTTTCATCTTCCCAAACTGAAATTCTGTCCCCATTAAACAATAACTCCCCATTAGGTGCAGTCATCTTAAAGCTATTATTTATTATGGGAAAGCTGATACTATTCGTTTATTATTTATTTTCAAAAGCATTTGTAAAGATATCATAAGTCATTTGCTTACTAATTTTAGAGGGAAATTATGGTATTTGCAAGCTTACTCTAACCAAATAGTGATTAGCCCAGCAACAGTTTGGTTGTCTTTTCATGTAGAAACCTAAGAATGTACATTAAGAAAAATGTTGAGAATATAGTGAGCTAACATTTTAAAGTAAATAATATAGTTAAGCATTAGTGATTTCCCTACTGTTGAGGAAAATCTGTAAAGATACACCCAGATCCTGTTTGGAGAACAGTCTGAAGAGGTCCTAGTGCATCCCATGCCTTTCTCTCTGTGTGCGGCCAGAATACCCTCTCAGTGTGTGCCAAGGTATGTTAGCCCGTGAGCTTGCTAAGCAGGAGGGAAGTGTTCTCCAATCAGGGGAGGACAGCTGACATAAATTTCAGTTGACAAGTCCCACAGCTTTGAACACTGATGGATGCCTCATACAGAGGTTATTCACACACACTTGGATGTGACCCTCTGTGCCTGCCTGACTGATGGCCAGCCCAGCATGAGGAGGTGAAAGAAGGTGGAAAGATCCATTTTCTAATGGAATTGCAACACTCTCCCACCCTCTTTCTTCTTTCTCAGTGGAATTCAAGCTTAGAATTCTAGCTTAAGCCAGTATTTGATAATGTTAACCTAAAACAATAAAGTAGCCGATTATTTTACCAGCAAAATGGGTTTGTTCAGGAGCAGCAAAGAATTGAAGTTCAGGACATGCAGCAGTGGCAAACCATATGCAAGTCCAGTTAAGCAAAAGAGAGGAAACTTTTTTATAGAAGAAAAGGGGAAGTTGGGAGGGGCTGTTATAAATAGAGATGCGTTGGAGGAAATTGAGAATTTGAAGTATAGTGGCTTTTCATTGGCTGAGCTGTTGTCAGGCTAGGAGAAATCTTTCTTCCTTCTGCTAGTGGTAGTAAAGTAGGGTCACTTCCTACCCAAGATGCAGAATATATCTCTTCTTGGGATCTATATTGAGTGAGTGATTTATGCATGAGAGCTCCCCCTTCTGGCCTCCTGACAACATTTTAATGAAAATTTATTAATCTTCACAGCAAGTGGAGACCTAGGGTCTAGACAGAGCAGTGTAAATTGTGGAAGGGGCAGTGGAAGTGGGGATAAGGTGGGGAAAATACTCGAGGGGGGTGCCTACCTTTATCTTCATAAGAGGCAATAGTATCAAATGCTTAGGAACATGGACTCTGGAGACACTCTTCCCAGGTTCACATCTGTAAAATGGGATAATGCCTTAGGCTGGGTTCCCTGTTAACAGACTCAGGGATAGAGAGTTGCATGCAGAAGGTTTGTAAGAGAATAAGCTTAGGAAATACACTGTAAGGAAGTGAGGCTGGCAGATTGGGCAGAGCAAGAAGTTGATCCAAAGTTTGCAATTGAGGCCGCAGCTGACCTTAGAGGAGTTCTAGAGCTGGGATGGCCCTCAGCGTTGTTCAAAGTGAGGCATGGGCCTGGGCCTTTAGATCTTCTCATCAGCCAGTCACTGGTCATGGCTGGGCCCTGGGAGGGGTGTTTCCTTGGGCAAGACTATTCCCTATGGTGGAGGCATGGTAAGGCTCCAAGCAAGGAGCCTTGCTGAGACCCTCAGTATCCAGTACTCCCAGGAGTTGGGGGATGGTGCCTCAGCCATAAAGAGGGGATATGAGCAGAGCCCTCCAGTATCCCCTACAGATAACAATAGCCCTTCTTCAAAGGGTTGTGAGGATTAAAGAGATTTATACATGCAGAGTGCTTGGGACATAGTAAGTGAGAGGATGATGAAGAAAGATGCATTTGGATACCAGCTGCACACAGTCCTCTAGATCCTCAAACACTTACAGTTAATTTTCCAGGAGATACTGGGGTTGATGGGACCCCATGTCACTGCTTCAGTTGCATCCTTTCAGTTCTTGCCATCTTTGGTAATTCACATTCTCACATTCACAGGCACAGCAGCAAACACACTCACGCACTCACGTATACTTACACACACTCCTAAATGTGTGATTTATGGTCATCCTTGTTCATTCGCACATACAGCGATTTATCAATCTATTCCATTGGTTTTCAAATTTGTTTTTCAAAAGAGCTGTTACATATAAGCCCAATATCATCGTCCCTCATTTAACATTTACACTCGCATCAACATTAAAATTACATCTAACTTTACCTTTTTCCCCCCAAATTTGCTCCTTGAAAGACTTCGTTAACCCTCCCTTTTTATTTAAAAATCAGCAAGTACATTTCTGCAGGAACAAAGATGAAGCAAAGGCTTAAGGGGGAACCTGACCCAAACCCTCAGTTCAGCTCACCCAGGTCAGGCCCCTGAGAGAGGCCCACGGAGAGCAGCGGTGGTGGCAGGTCCCTGACAGTGCCTCAGAGGCAGGAGAAGAGATGATCTAGGGTGGTACCCAGACCTGCGCTCTCTTTTTTCTTAATTAAAGTATAGTTGATTTACAATATTATGTTAGTTTCAGATGTACAACATAGTGATTTATCATTTGTATAGATTATACTCCATTTAACGTTATTATAAAATATTGACTACATTCTCTGTGTTGTGTAATATATCCTTGTTGCTTATTTATTTTATATACATAGTAGTTTGTACCTCTTAATCCTCTACCCCTATCTTACCCCACCCTCCGCCCCTCTCCCCACTGGTAACCACTTAGTTTGTTCTCTATATCTGTGAGTCTGTTTCTGTTTTGTTATATTCATTAATTTGTTTTATTTTTTAGATTCCACATACAGGTGATAACATACAGTATTTATCTTTCTCTGTTTGACTTATTTCACTAAGTGTAATACCCTCTAGGTCCCTCCATGTTACTGCAAATGGCAGAATTTTAATATGGCTGAATAATAATATTCCATTGTGTATGTGTGTACATCATCTTTATCCATTCATCTATTGATGGACACTTAGATTGCTTCCATATCTTGGCTATTGTAAATAATGCTGCTAGGAACATTGGGGTGCATGTATCTCTTCAGATTAGTGTTTTCATTTTTTTCAGATATATACCCAGGAGTGAAATTGCTAGATCATATGGTAGTTCTATTTTTAGTTTTTTGAGGACCTACACACATTATTTTAATAGCTGTGTTTGATTTTAATGTGTACTATAAAAGTATAGCTAGCATTTAAGGTAGCAAGATAAGTTTTCTTTTTTAGTTTTTTTTTTTTAAGAAGCAGATATTTAATAAAGAAAAGCACAGATGGCTACAAAAATTGTGAAGGTGGCACATGTATGAAGGAGGTTTCAGAAACAGAGTCCTCCTTGTTGCTTTATCTTCACTTTTATTGAAAGGCACTATGGTCATCATCTTAAAAGGTTAAGAAATGAATCATAAAAGAGTGGGAAAGAGAATGAGAAAGAGTGAGAGACTGACCAACACCAGAACTTTGTTTTCCTTGGCCAGCTTGTGTGGTTACCAAAGCAGCAAACAGTACTGTACTTTTACACCTGAGTTTTTGGTGGTAGGGTTAATAGCCTTCTTGTTTAATGCCCTTTCACCACATTTGTGTGTTTTTAGTAATATAATATGTTTGGCCAGGGGGTGGGTGTCCATGAAACAGACAAGAAAAGAGCTGCTTTGGGTGAAGCTGCTTGTGGTGGCCCTCAATCCCAAGCAGCATTATGTGGAGATCCTTGCATTAGTCTCCATTCTGCAGTCATTTTGATTCCCAAGTAGGTGGCCAGCTTTACATCAGAGGTTTCTACTACCCACTCCTTGAGGGCAGGGTCTGTCTGAGATTCACCCTCTGTTCTCAGGTCCCAGCTCACATTCTGACCTGTATTTGAGTCTCCCGACTGATGGTAAAGGAACAAATACATCAGAGATACTTTTATGACCACCCCTGTCTCCAGCCTCTTCAACATCTCTTCAGGGCTTTATGCATGGTAGATACACAGGAAAGCCTGGGTAGCTGGTTGGATGGGTGAGAGGACGAGTGGAGAGGTAGGCAGATGAGTAGACAGTTGGATGGTCAAGTGGATGAATGGATAGATGGATATGGGGGTAGGTGAATGGATGATGGAGAAAGAGAGAGATGAGTAGATGAATTAATGGGTGAGTATGTAGAAATGGATGGGTAGATGTGTGGGTAAGTGGATAGATGGATTGATAAGATAGGTAGGCAGATGGGCAGGTGGGTGGATAGACAAAGATGAATGAGTGGTTAAGTTGGTGGGTGGGTAGGTGGGTGAGAAGGAGTGAGTGAGTGAACAGCAGGCTTAGAAGAGGTAATTGCAATTTATATGTGTCTGCTTCATTCTAATCAAAGCATATTTTTTTCTGGGAGAATCTTCAGAGGTGATGGCCCTGATGTCTTGACTTTTTTTCTGTAAGAGTCCTGACCCCTAGAAAGTGTTCGCCATGTTCTAATGTGAGGCCCCATCTTGTCATATGACTCACAAAAATACATGTTTCATCTCATGCCTTTATTCTTCACTCACACTTCACCCTTTCAGGGATTGGGCCTCATTAAAATCTGTCCTCTACCTGGTTACTCTTTGAGGAAGTTCCTTGTTAGGGTATTTCTGCTGTGAAATGTATCACACCAAACCCATGAGAGTGCCAGCCTGAATGCTAAAGACTGTTATTAGCAGATTTAGCCTAGAGATGTTTCAGAGTTGTCAGTTCTGATGTTCATAGGATTATATTTTCAAACATCATCACACATCTTCTATGACAGACTTGATTACTGTGATGAACTAGTTTTCTTCCTTTGAGAGATGTTTCAGTTGCAAAAATGATTCTGAAAGCATTTGAGAAAAATGCCAGGCAAAACTGAAGTGACACTGTTTCATTTGGGTGCTTGTTTAGCTTGCTGGGAGAGGAAGCTTGGTGTGGCGGAAGGAGCACTGGACGTGGAGTCCACAGACCTAGATTTGCACGCTGTCCCCTCCTTCCTAGCAGTGGTGACCTGGGGGAGGTCTCTAATCTTTGCATTCTCTTCTGCAAAGTGAGACCAACGACCAATGGCCCCCTTGTTGGGTTGCTCTAGAGATGAAATAAAGAAGGTACATTACAAACTGTAAAGTGCTCTTACAGTGGAGGATGCCTCAGTCATATAGAGGGAAGAAAGCCATACCTCATATATATCACATTCCTTCTTTCTTTTCGGGGGACTTAAACAACAGGAGAAATCAGCTATTTCAGTAAAAAATATTAACTATACGTCTAAGAACCAATAAAACACCTTTTTGGGGCCATGGAATTTTTATTATGAGTGATGTTGACCATAAGGTAGAAAACCTGCCACAGTTGCAGAGAAATGGTTGTTGTCCTCTTCCATTTCTTCTTCAGGTATTTACTAGCACCTACAGTATGAGAGGCATGGTGAGGGGCGTGCTATGGTTATGGCATCGAGCAGGACAAAAGCAGTCCTTGTACCCAGCAGGAAACCATAATCACCTGAATAACTTAATATAAATTGTGGAAAGTTATGGAGTGTGTGGAGAGTGTATGATGTGGAGGCCTGACTTAGGCTGGGGATCAGAAAAGACTTGCCTGGGGAGGTGACTGTGAATTGAGACTGGAGAATGAATAGGACTGTGAGCTAAGAGTGGGATGAGCGTGGGGGAGAAGGGTTGGAGGAAGCTCATTTTGCACCTGTTATCCAGTGCCTTGGGACCCCACGGAAAGACGTCTAGCCAGGGAGCACACTGACTCCTGTTCTTCAGAAGCTTCCCATGGCTGCAGTGGGAGAGAACAGATTAGAAGCAAGCGAGAGCGACTGCAGGGATGATGTACCAACTGTGGCAGTGAGTGGGCAGAGGGGCAGGTGGATTCAAGGCACATGGCAGGAGAAAAACCACAGGGCTTGGTTATTGACCAGTTATGGTAGAAAAGAGGGGATGATCAAGGATGTACTTCTAATGCAGTTTCTTCCTATTTTCAACTGAATGGTCCTCAAATTACATACACTGAATATTACTACAGTAAATTAGAGGGATGTATCTGTAGGCTCTACGGTATTCTGTACAGTTTAACATCTGGGTATTCTGGAAATTTGCATGGTAGCCCAGGGAAAAATTGTTCATGCAGTCACCCTTCCTAGTCCTGGAGAATAACACTCCATCCATGGGAGGCAAGGATCAGGTCCAAAAAGATGTTTGGCAAACACTCATTTAAAACAGAGCATACAGGTGTGCAGGACAGATCTGATCTTAGCCTTTAGATGTACATGTCCATGGGGAGGCAGATATGATGTAAAACCCACTCCAGCCTGTCTACAAAGGAGGTTATACCAACGTTAAGGAAACCTCCTTGTATGGTGCCCCTACCTGCAGAATAGCATGACTGCAAGTCCCACCCCACCTTCCAAAATGCCTCCAGTGGTCTCTGTGTCCCTGGATCTCAGTGTCCTCATACATGGTCCTCATTTGGCCCAGTGCCATGGCCTCTTGGTGACATCCAGTGCCCATAAGCCAGCACTTTATCACCAGATCTTCATCCCCCAGTGCCCCCCAAAATGGGGCCCCTGCAGGGTTGCTCCAGCCTCAGTTGTTACTGGGAAAGAAGGCCACTCTGCCCCTTGCTTGTCGCACTTGCTCAGCTGGGCACAGTGCTGTGTTGGGACTGACTTGTATCTGTTCATTAGAGCCAACTGGCCACGTCTCTTCCCCCCTCCCTGTTCGGCGATGTCACCACCTTAGTAGTTTGAAATTGGCCATGATGGGAGTATTCATGCCACAGTAATCAGCAAGCACTACAAATCAGGACTTCCTCCCGATTTGTCCCCCTCAGAGAGCTCTTGCTAAACATTTCCCAGCACACCACTGACTGGGCCCAGAGCTCAGCTGTGCCCCGAGTCCCACAGGTTCCCTGTGGACACAGTCCCTTTAGCTTCCACTCAGCCCCTCTCTCCACAGGGGTCAGACCCAGTGCCTGGGCACACAGACCTGCCAGCCCCCACCCCAAAATAGACACAAAGGCACCAGCACACTAAACATCTCCTTGTCTGGGGACTGTGGCCCCAACAGTCATCAGGCAGGGGTGGACTGTGAGTCCTGGTTTAGGTCAGCCAGGCCCCTGGCATTACAAAGCTGTGTGTTGGACAGGACAGGGTCCATCCATGGGGACATCAAGAAGGAACATTTCAGGGCACTAGGGGGTGACAGCAGGGAGACTCACTTCTTGCTGCAGACAGGACCATCAGAAGGAGGAGTGATTATTCTTTCAGTGACTGACTCACTCACATCAGGCCCTGGGTTCTTCATCAGAATACGGGAGGGAGTAAGACACATTCTACACCTGCACTTCTCAGTGTGGTCCCCCATAGCCCCATTCAAGAGCACTGAAAGTGGGGCTGGTCCATATGTGTAAAATACACACTGGATTTCAGAGACTTAGTACCAAAAAGTGTCAAATATCTCATTAATAATTTTATATTGAGTACAACTGAAATGATGCTGTCCTGAATATATTAGGTTAAATAAAACTGGTCATTAATATTAATTTCACCTGATTCTTTCAACTTTCTGATATGGTTATTGGATTATTTAAAAGATATATTTGGCTCACATTTTATTGGTCACTGTGGTTTAAACTTTGAAGGAGCCCCTGGGTCAGTGGCATAGAGTTCCAGTCTAGACAGCTGGGCTGACCTCAAAGGGCAGGTGGAGTTTGGAAAATCAGAGATAACGGGAGCAGACAGGAGAATGTTGTCTAGAAATAAGCACTCAGACTTTCCCATGCCCTGTGTGAGGAGTATTATATCCCCTTAAATCTAAAAAACTGTATTTCTAGAAAGCTTTCCCCAGGAAGCAGTCGTGGCATGGGCAAAGACAGGGCCAATTAGCGTGTTCAGGGCAACATGTTTTGTCATGATGGGGGCAGGGGAAAAACTAGAAGCAACCTAAATGCCCAGGGCTTGGACTTCACTAAATAAATTTGGATTCATTTTCACAGTGGAATTATTGGCAGCCACTAAAAATAGTCGTTATGGAATAGTCTCTAATGGCATAGAAGATGGTTTATAATACATTACTTGGTGAGGAAAATGACAGGTTATAAAAGTTTGTGTGGTAAATCCCCACTTTTGATTTAAAAAAACTGTAAATACATAAAGACTAGAAGAATGTTCTACAAAATGTTAACAGTGGTTGTCTCTGGATGGAATTCTTTCTCTTTGTTTATTCTTTTCAAATTTTCTGCAGTGACTATGCATTACTTTAGGTCTCAGTTTAAAAAAAAAAGGAAGACTTTAAAAACAAAAGGAAAGACTTAAAAAAAAAAAAAGGAAGACTTAAAAATTATTAACTTCAAAAGACCTGGGTTTTCATCCAGTCTTGACCTTACTAGCCAAGGAACTTTCACTATTAAGCCCTCAGCCTCAGTTTTCCCATCTGTACAACAGGCTCTATTAATACCTGCTTCATGGGGCTGTCATGAAGTTTAAATGACACATCTCTGTTTGGTGTTCCTGGCACATGTGGTCTCTCAGTCATTATTAATGTTCTTCCCCTTTCTGCCCCATTCTGTCTTAGGTGGACCCTGGTTCTCATTTCAAAAAGAAAGGGGCAGGGAGGGGAGAAGAGGTGGAAGTGGATATCGGAGAGACCTTCAGCGTGTCCTGTCCTCATGCGGCCATCAGTTTTCTGGGCCTGGAGGAACTGACTCCACCATTTTTCTCCTCAGTGCCAAACTCTGCTGAGTTGGAGTCCCACTGGTTGGAGTCCCATTAATTAAGGGCATGTTATGCACTTTAATCTTGAATATATAGAATAAAAATTACATAAGATGTTGTCTAACATAGGGTGTAGACCAGCTTGAAAAAGACTTGAGGTTTGGAGGGCTGAGGGTGTATACACTTAACTGCTGTTGTGTTTGATCAGCTCTGATAGATGCTTAGTGTAAATGGATGAAGAGTTCAGAATTTTGTATATGTGTATATATGTATCATATATGTGCAGATACACATACGTATATATTTTTATAGGCCCACAGTATGTGGTAAAACAGTGACCTAGATTCTCTCTCCAGCACACAGGATCCTTAGTGAGCCATATGTACTGGTAGCTAATCCACATAACCACTGTCAATTCCCCATCAGTGATTTGGCAGGGTCCCTGCAGTGTGTGCAGGCCCTGCAGTGTGTGCAGGCTCTGCAGTGCTTTCTGAAATGTACAAAAAAATTCCCTGTTCGTCCTCAAATCTAGTAATTCTATCAACTAGCTTATGAAGAGCTGCCTCCGTAATCCATGTTTAATGGCCTTAGTCCCTAGACAGCTGTCTTGGGAATTAAAGTCTCTTGTGAACAGAGTATCCTGAGGTTCTAAACTCCAGTGTAATGAAAACATGTCCTATTTTCTCCACTCACCCCCGCAACAATGGGATTTGGAGCAGATGTCCAGCTTGGCGTCTACAACTTGGGCTCATGCTTTGCACCCCAAATTTTATGAGTAGCAGCATCCATAACAGGGAGTGGGATGTTAATCAGACGCCTCCTCCGTTGGACAGTCAGTGGACCTCAGCTAGGGGTGCGTTCTGTGCCTCAGTTCATCTGTGGGATTTGGAGGGGCTGTTGCCTGGCGTGGTCAGAGAAGGGGCTCTCGGATCTCTCAGGCCCCTTGTGACTCTGAAGTAGTGAAGGAGAAAAGGGTCTCAAGACAGTGAGAAGTGTGAATTGGGCCCAAGTTCACCAAGTGGCAAGTGTGACCTGGGCCGGGTTCACAAGGTGGGAAGTGCAGGGTCCAGGTTTTAGGCCTGATGTCAGCCACCTCTAATGCCCAGGTTCTTTTCACACCCCTGCCCACCTCACTCAGTGGAATCCTTTGGAACCTAAGCTTGCCCTGTTATACCAGCTGTGTTTCTACAGAGAAATATATGCAGGTTATCATCTTGTCTCCCACCTCCACTTGCCAAGCCTGCTAACTGTGAAACCCCAAGTGCCCCTTCTCTTCTCTCCCCTCTCTGCCACTCATTTATTGTGGCTGTCACTTTTACACTCAACAGATTATTCTTCCTAAATAATCCTTGACCATGTTATTCCTTATTAAAAGCCTTCCACGGCTCCCCACTGCCTGCAGGATATAGCCTGGCATTTTAGGAGCTCCAAACCACCCCTCAGGCTATAACCTGAGTTTCCAGCTATTTCTTCTCACGCTGCTGTTCACACAGAAGGGATACCAGCTACTGTCCCACACATCATAATTTCCAAGCTTCATAACTGTGCCCATTGAGGGTTTTTTCCCTACCATCTTTTCAATCATTTACTCCCTTAATGAATAATTTTTGAGAACTTACTATAGCCAAGTACTGTATTGGGAGCTGGGAATACAGCAATGAACCAAACAAAACAGAAATCCTTCAGAGAGTTTACAGTCTAGTGCAAGGAGGCAGTCTAATCCACATATTACATAGGTAAATTATACAGTATGTTAGAAGGCAGTGGTTGCTATTCAAAAAGGAAAAAAAATGTGCAAGAGGAAGCAGAATTGAAAATGCCACCATTGGACAGGGAGTGGGCATTTAAACAGGACAGCCAGAGGAGGACTGATTGGGAAGGTAACACATGAGAAAAGACTTGAAGGAGAGAGCAAGCCCTGAGATGACTGGGGAAAGAGGGATCCGGGTGGATGAGCAGCCAGTGGGAAAGCCTAGGGTGAGAGTGTCTGGAGCACTTGAGTGGGGGGAGCTTCTACTTCTGGCCAAGGTGGAGGAGTAATATCCAGGCACTTGATGTACCCTCCTGCCTTAAGTGACCAAAAAAAACCGGCCAAATTATGTGACGCAACACATAATGACATTCTGACATTGAGCTATAGACCACAGAGGAGAGTGACCCCTGAGAGAAGGGACACCAAGGATGTGAGCTTATGATTGCCCACCCTACTGCCTGGAGAGTTTCCAGGCCATGCACAGGAAGGGGTGGCCAAAAAGAGCCTAGCAGTCTCGCCAAGTTGAGGAGACGAGACAGAGTTGAAAATTTGAATTTAGAGAGCCAAAAGAGGCTGCAATTTGCAGGCAGAGTGGCAGAGAGGAGAGAGGCGCACAAAGATGGGAGAGTGGTGGAGATCTACACAATTTGTTTGTTCATTTGGTTAAAATTAATAATTGAGTGCCACCTACTTCTAAAGAGCGTTCGAAGCAGCTTTCAATAAGCTTTCAATCAAGGCCACTGAAATAGAAGTCAGAAATCTAAAACCATACAACGTGAGGACAGAATATACACCAAAGACCTAGGCTAGTGTAGTGAACTTAATTATGAATTTAAATGAACTGGTTTCCAAGTAATAAAGAGAACTGAACCTCATTTTCTTCATCTATAAAATGGAATTAATGATCTCTGCCCAGCCTACCCCAGAGAGCTGCCACAAGAATCATCAAAGCTGTGGGTGAGAATGTTTCATTCAGGACTCTTCTGGTGCAAGTAATTGAAAACCATACTTAATCAGAGATAACAATGAGGTCCAAGATGAGGCTTCTCCATCTCTCCATCTCTGGCTCTGCTTTCTGCTGTGCCAGCTCCATCCTCAGTCTCTGCACAGTTGCTTCTTTGTTCCCATAATCACAGCACCAAATCCAGCGAAAGAAAGAAAGAAAGAAAGAAAAACCAAAAAAAGCCCATTTTCCCAAAAGCATCATCAAAGAGGTGAGTCCTCTTAGCCCTGATTGGCTAACTGGGGTCATGTGCCCATCCCTGAACCAATCACTATAGCTAGAGGATAGGCTGCACTGATTGGCTTAGTCTAACTCATGTGATCCAGCCCTGTATAGAGTCACCTTCACAGAACTTCAAGGCTGAGAGTGGGGCCAGGAATATCCCTCCGTTGTTTTTTTTCTCTCTTTTTCTCTCCTCCCACAGACCTATTTTCTGCCATTCTCTGTGCCCTGAGAGGCAGAGCCCATAGGTGACATCGCCCAGGATCTCTTGTTCTTGGGCTGGTTGGGTTTGGGCCACTGGAGAACATTGGCTGGAGATTGGAGGCTAGGAGGAGAGAGAGGGGTCTGGGTGCAACCTGCCCCCTGAACTTTGGTGCTGCATCTCTGGAAATAGCTGTGCCCCTCCCTCCATGGCTATGTCTTCTCCTCTGTGTGTCCCACTCTTATGAAGCTCCAGAGACACTCTATCTTCCTTTGCCCCCAAATAACAGTTCCTGCCATTGGTAGTCTATGGGCATATAACCTTCCCTGGTCTGCTCCCTTAGTCTGCCCCTGCTCTGTGAGAAGTCCTTAATAAAGTCTCTTCTTTTGAACCATCCAGGGTGAATTGTTTCCTCCTGTGACCTTGTATTCATTTTCTATTACTTCATAACAAATTATCCCAAAGTGTGATAGCCTAAAGCAACAATAAACTTTTATTAGCTCACATAGTTTCTTGTGAGTCAGGAATTCAAGAGTGACTTAGCTGGAAGGTTCTGGCTTGGGTCTTTCATGCCTACTGCTTGAAGCCTTCCCAGCCCTTCTTTGAGTAAGTAAGCTGACGCAGCTGAGATCAGGACCGCAGCCTACCTAGGGTAAAACTGCTATGATTCTTCCTCCTCCTCTGCTGGGGTGTGAGGGAAAGCAGGAGGCTTCAGAGTTCCACAGACCTGAGCTCAGATCCCAGCTCTGCCTCTCACAGCTGTGACCTAGGGCATGTGACTTACCTATCTGAGCTTCATTTTCCTAAACCAAGAAATGGAAAGGTAGTAAAACCTGTGGACCACCTGGTTTGCCCAAGCTAGGATCCATTTAACACCAGAGCAGCCTATTAGGTACTTGGCCTTGCAGTAGGACCAAAGCCCAGGAATATTTGTCTACCATGTTATCCCTAGAGCCCAGCTCAGTGCCTGGCCCAAAGGAGAAGGATCTCCAAAATATGATGAATGAATGAATGTGTTAATGACTGATTGAATGAACAACATACAAATGAACAGAGCACAGACCCTCTTGACTCCAGCTGGCTTCCACTGCCCTTAGGAGAAAGTCTGGGTTCTGTTTTATTTTGTTTAACCTCTCTCAGGTGCAGAGAACTGAGTTCATATTTGTCATCAAGGCTCAGCTCTGCTTCATCCATTCATTTTCTTATTCGTTCCTTTTTATCTGCATTCCCCACTTTCATCCCCCTTTCTCCACAGGAGGCGTTCTAATGAGTCTAATTGTACCTTTTTTTGTATGTAGTTTTACAAAGTGTATTGTTGGATTTTTAATTTATGTAAATGGTATTGTTATATGTCATCCTTTTTTCTTTTTTCATTAAGTCATATGCATCCATTCATTTTGCTCTCTGTGTATCAAATCTGCTGCTTATGATTCTCCCCAGGTCACCTCCATCTCTCTCACACATAGACACACACACACACACACCATAATGTGTGTAATGAGCACCCTTCTAAATGTCCCCTTATAAGAATTTCTTGAGGCTGTATCCCAGGAGTGGAGTTCTGGGTCAGAGGGTATGTAGACACTTAATTGGACTAAGTAGTGCCAGATGCTGCCCAGAATAGCTGCTCCTATGACATCCCACCAGTGATGCACGAGGCCACTGTGTCTCCAAGTCCTCACCAACACCTGCATTATCTGATTTCTGATTTTTGCCATTTAATCCATATAAAGTGACATCATTTTAATTTTCTCTGATTCCTAATGATATTGAGCATCCTTTCATGTGCCTGTTTGCTCTGAGTTCCTCTTTTGTAAATTGCTCCATTCTTCTGATGGATTTGCTCTCTGTAAATTGCTGAATTTCAGGAGTGTCATGTCTAATCTGGATATTAATAGACTAATAATGTAGTCTTCTTCCATTCTGTCATCTGTCTGTTGACTTTGTCCGAGAGTCCTTTGTCTGACAGAAATGCTCTATTTTGATATAATCAAATTGATCCATTTTTTTTTTGCCTTGTGGTTTGTCCATTTGAAGCTTTGTTTGAGGAAGTTTTCCTTGCCCTTAGGTTTTGAAGATATTCTCCTACATTTCCTTCTAATCAAGATTCCTTCCTCCATCAAGCTTGTTCTCTCTTTAAGGGGAATTTTTGGCCCAGCTTTCCGATGATATAAACTTTATCTCCTTACACAGTAGGAAAGACCACAACCAAAGCGAGTGGGGGATCCCAGGCCGGAAACCCAGCGGCCTGCCTCCCAGCACAGCGCCCCTTCTGAATCACCTGTCTGTGAGTCACCAAGTCCTGCCCATTTTGTCTCTATTATTCTCTAGTCTATGCCCTTCTTTCTGCCTGGCCACTTCCTGCAGCCTGAGCCCCCTGGCCTCGCGCCTGGACTGCTGCGGCACCAGCTGCCTCATTTGAACCCTCCCCCAGCCCCCTCAGGACAATCTGCAGCCCACCCAGCTTACAGTGAAGATTCCAACAGATTGCAAATTGCATGTCTCAGGCTTTCAGGTCAACTGGTCAGCAATTTGGTTTTCCTTGTGGAGACTAATCTATTTAACAAAAATAGAACATACAGTAAAGCAAAATTAAATATTTCTAATCGTGAGGCTGCTTGCATCTGCAAACGACCAGGAAAGAAGGGAAGTTGCAGGTGGAGGCAGAAAGCTTAGAGGAGGCCTCGTGATGTGTGGCTTTAGAGCTGCAAAGCTCCCTTGGCTCAACCACCCACCCAGGAACCTGGGCAGAGACCCCCTCACAGACCCTGCCAGATCCCCTCTGCTGACTATGCAGGTGAGAAAGGGCAGCACGAAATCAAAAAGCCATTCTTAATTTCTCCGCTTTCCCCACCCTGTACATGCTGGCCACCTCTCAGGTCCTTCAATTCCATCTCCTTCCCATCTCTTGAATCATGGGCTCTGCTCCACCTGTGTCACCCTCATCTCTCACTTGAAGTTCACAGTAGCTTCCTGGCCTCTGGTCTTGCCCACATACCCATCCGTTTTCCACACAGCAGCCAAAGTAGCCCTTTTCTTTTTCTTTATGAAGATGTAATTGGCAAGTAGGAGTTATATATATTTAAGGGGTATAATTTGATGATTTGATATACACATACATTGTGAAATGAGCACTACAATCAAGGTAATTAACATACCCATCACAACTCATAGTTACCATTTTCTTTTTCTTTTCTTTTTTCTCACTTTTTCTTTTCTTTTTTTATGATGAGAACACTGAAGAGCTACCCCCTTTAGCAGGTGTCAAGTGTACAGTAGAATATTGTTAGCTGCAGTCACTAGGCTGTGCGTTAGACCTCCAGAACTTACTCATCTACATAACTGGGAGGTTCCCCATTTCCCTGCCCTCAATCCCTGGCAACCACCATTCTAGTGTCTTCTTCTATGAGTTTGACTAATACAGATTCGACATGACAGTGACTCTGTGCAGACACACAGGCCTCTTTCATTTAGCATAATGTCTTCCAGGTCCATCATGTTGTCACAAATGGCAGGATTTCCTTGTTTTTAAAGAGCATGTGGGAATTACTATTTCCTGGTTTACAAGCTTCCTGTGGCCCTCATTTGGATCATGAGATCCAGAGTCCTGCCTGATGTGGCTCCTGCCTTCCTGACTCCACCAACCCCCCTACCCCTTGCACACCACCCACCGGCCACCATGCCCTCTTCCTTCTGGTCTCCGGAGAGTTAAGCTCTCTCTTGCCTCCAGGCCTTAGGCATATGCGGTTCCCTCTGCGCAGAACATTCCCTGTCTCATCCTTTCATCTTTTCTACTTGGCTAACTCACACTCATTCTTCCCTGTCCTCCCAAACCACCTCCTCACAAGAGAGGTGCCCTTCTTCTGTGCTCCCATCCCCCTCTGTACCCACCCTGTCCTAGCATTTATCACACTGACCTGTAACTGTCTTTTTTTAATCTGTTACCTCCATTAGACTGGGAACTTCCAGGGAAAAAAGGACTTTGACTTAGTATACCTTTCCTGGGTCTAGCATCAGCATGCCATGCCCCAAACACTGTGTGTGGCTACATTTTCCTCATTTTATCTGTGGAAACCAAGACCCAGATAGAGGAAGGAACATAATGATGGGCACACTGGGAGTTGGTGTCAAAACTGAGCTCTGAATCTCCCACTCTAAGTCCAGAGCCCTTTTGGGTTTAATTGTAAAGAACTGGTCTCAACAAACATCATTCAGCCCTGACCTCCAATACCATTAGCCCACAGGGGTGTCTTGGTCTCCCAGTGTCCTTTCTCTCTCCTCTCCTTTTCCTCCATAGCCGTTCCTGAGGGACCTTGCTTTGTGTCCCCTAAACTGGATCATCCCACTTAGCCCAACACAAACAGCCCCGCATTCCTCTCCTTCCCAGGACCTGAGGAGGAAAGAGCACTTTTCTGTGCTGAGGTGGGGTGGGGGGAGCTCCATCTCAGCAGGAGACAAGTACAGTAGGCAGGTCAGGGGGTGGAGGAAGGAGCTGCGGGCACCCCCTGAGGTAGAGGCAGGGCAGGCAGTGTCACCAGTGCACCATGGAGAACACAAGTGGGGAGGCCATTTTCATCCAGTCTTGACATACAGGGCTGGTGCTGGAGGACTGAGTCCTCCTAGGGACCATGTGGTAGACAGAGGGCCCAGGAGAAAAGCAGAAAGCAAACTAGGGACTTCTAACAGAGGGGATTTAATACAGGGAGTCGCTTAATAGGTGTTGGAAGGAGAAAGAAGTGTAAAAGGAATCCTGAGGCAGTCCGGAGACACCGGCTGCTGAGAGAAACAGTCATCACCCGTAGGCTAGAAGAAGGAAGGGAAGAGGTGAGACCCCCAGAAGCTGGGAGCTCAGAGGAGGAGGCCGGCAGAGCTGGTGTTCAGACATCTGAGGAGGGGCACTGCCCAGTGCTGCTGGCACCTCTCAGGGGGTGTAGCTGGACTGGCGCTGGCAGCGGGACCCTGACAGAAGCAGGGAAATGGGAATTCCCAAGTCCCTTCTCTTCGCCTGCTTCCCACTCTCCCTCAGGGTCGGCTATCGGCAGAGCTGATGGGGCGTCTGGGAGATGCAGCTTCCCAGGTCAAGCATCACAGAACAGAGTGGAGAAGGGCAGCTGGAGGCTGAGAGACATCAAGTAGTCCCCGGCACAAGCCCCTCCTCCAGTGTTCCCACCCTGACTCGAAGCCCCTCCCTCCCTTCTAAGAAGAGGTTCTCACCCACCTCTTGTGCAAGTAAAGTAGGCATTTTGCATTCTTCTTCACGTTTCACATTTCTGAGAGGACTGGCTCTGCCACCAGCGTTCTGAACCGGCTCCTGCAGGCTGCCTAAAGCCAGGTTGTTAAATGATTGATAGCTGGAAATCTGCCTTGGTGGGAATATTTACACCGTGGAAATTGGCAAACACTACAAATCAGGACCCTTTTTTCCCCCAGAGAGCCACTTAAATACTTACCAACACATCCTTGACTCCCTTTCTCCTCCACCTACTTCCTGTTCTACTCCTACCTACCTGCTCCCCTCGCCCAGGCTCTCATCCCCTGCAAAGAGCTCGTTTTCTGATCAGTGACTGGGTTTTGCAAAGGAAGGCCGGATAGTAAGTGTGTGTTAGAAACATGAGCTTAAAGCCAGGCACAGCTAGGATGAGTCCCAGTCCTACTGCCTACTGGCTACGTGACCCTAGGCAATTTTCTTAACTTCTCAGCCCCTCAGTTTTCTCATCTGTAAAATGAAGATGATAATAACACATAGTTCATCACAATGAGGTTGTTGTTGAGAATTTATTAATAAAGAAGAACCCCAGAAAAAATCTTAGTTAACATACACAAATGTTCCAGCAGAGCTAAAAGTAACTTATGCTCTGCAGAGAGAAACCTGAGAACAGAAGTGAGGAGGGTCTTGCCCCAGGCTTCCTTCCTCGAAAATAGCAGATCACAGCCCGAGTCTGCCCCTCCAGAACCCTTGTTCAGTGCTCTTCCCCTTCTCCTAAGTTGAGGGGGAAATGTGCTTATGCGTGCACAGATCCTTTGGCTCTTATTCAGGAAAACTCTAAGCTGTCAGTAAGAATTAATCTATTCCAAGAGGGAGTATTATTTTGTTGGTGATGATGTTGCTATTTTTGCCTGTAAAAAAATGTGCCTCCTTATAACAGCCTTTCAGAAGAAAGTTTTTAATAAAGTTTTCCTGTTATTAAAATAATGCATGCTATTAGAGGATATTGGAATGTATTGAAAAGTAAAAAGACAAAAAACCGTAATCCCACAACCTGGGACCAATCAGTGTTGGGAATAATTTTTTACTTGGCTGGGGTAATTTTTACATAATTGTGAACATTCTGTGTATATAATTTTTATCCTGTCTTTTTAACTTACATATTGTATTAGGGTGAATAACACTAGCTGGTGTAACAAAGATATCTCGGAACCTCAATGGATTCACACAGGAATAATGTGTTTCTCTCTTTTGAAAAATCCGAAGTGGATGTTTCTGGCTGGAAGATAGCGTTGCTGCATGATTATTCATGGACCCAGGCTCCTTTGTCTCATGTCCCCACTGTTCCTTAGAACTTGGAGTTCATTGATAGATCCCGTGACTATGGTTGGCAGATGGGGGAAGTGAGGGAGCAGGAAGGGTCTTGTGGGAGATTTTCATGGGCCGGACCTGGAATGCCACATGCCACTTCTGCCCACATTGCGCTGGCTAGAACTGTCACATGGCCACATCTATGTATAAGGGAGGTTGGAAAATGAAGTCTAACTATGTGCCTGGGAGGAAGAGGAAATGGATTTGAGAAACAACTAGCCAGTGACTGGCACAATCAGGATAACACTTTTTCCAATCTTTTATAACTTTTATGACATAATATTCAAGTCTGCATAACCTGGGTCAAGTCACCTCCTGATTAAAACCCTTCAGTGGCTCCCCTTAAATTTAAAATTAAGCCTGGCATCCTTGATAAGCCTATAAGGTTCTGCGTGACATTGCCCCTGTCCACCCTGCCAGTTCCAGTCCATGCTTCATCTCCCCCTCAATCACCACTTTCAGCTCAACTGGCATTGTTTCAGCTCCTCCAACTTCCCAATCTCTTTCCTGCCTCAGGACCTTTGTACTTGCAATTTGTCTTCCCAGGAAGGCTCTCCCCTCACTCTTAGCTGACTCCTTCAGGTCTCAACGCAAATGCCATCTCCCCAGAAAAGCCCTCCTTGATCCCCAGTCTCATTGCAGCCTTGTAGTTCTCTCTTGCATCACCCTGTTCCTTTCCTTTATATCACTTACGGTGGTTTGTAAATATGTATGTATCGGTGTATTTATTGTTTGATGTCTATACCTCCCACCTGACTGCAAGATCCATACACTCAAGGACCATGTGGACTTTGCTCACTCTTTATCCGGTGCCTACCTGGCACATACCTGACACATGTTAGGGGCTCGACAGTGCTGATTGACTGATTGCATGTGTCATAAAATTTCATCATGTTTACTTTACTATCATGGTTTACTTTGCTATTGCCCTATTTCTTGAACATTTCATTTATTTCTGATGTTTTTCTATTCTAAACAAGCTTGACTCTTGTATCATAACTGGAGGGAAATAAAGGGAATTGGTCTCACTTCTCTTGGGCCGGCCAGCCGCCATCTCCTCTTAGTCCTCACTCCTGTCCACTGTACCCAACCTGCCGTAGACCACCACTTCCTTTGTGGCTGGTTGCCACTTGAACCCTATGGGCCATTAGAAGGTTGGCCCTCTATTTACTGCTCACCAGCAGAAGATGGCAGTGGGCAGGCCACGCATCCCATCCTGCCCCTCCCCTTAACTCCCTGCAAACCAGCTGCTCAAGACTCAATAGATACATCAAACCTTCCTCAAGGCTTAGGCCTATCAAAAGCATTTTTATGTAAGAAAATATTCTAAATAGTATGCAAAATATGACTTGTCCTATAGCCCAAGGGACATGTAGGAAAAAAGTATTTTTCGTTTTTGCAGAACATGTGGGTGGATGTACCCAGTTGTTTGGTATTTCTCTTTTATGTCCTGTCATCCCCTGGGAAACAGAAGGTACCTTCTTCAAGCCTATGTGATGAGGATCTCTATTCTTTATGGAAAATCTAACCAGCAGTGTAACCCCAATATTTTCTCAAAATCTTCATTATTCATTTGAGACCAGTGTGGTCCTGTGTGAAGGGCTAGAGCAGAACAGTCCAAAGTGGGCTTGGATCATCCACTCAGATAGCGCTGTGCCGACCAGGGCCCCCATCACCCTTCAGCTTCCGTCTCCTTAAAAATTAGCAGCCTGTGTGACCTGTCAGGGTGGATCTTATTTCCCCACAGCACAAATCAGACACCCAGATGAGCATGCTTGCTCCCAAAGACAAAATGCTCACCCAGAGATGAGTACAGTTAGAGCTGTATTAAGGACAGAACGCCTTCCCCAAAAGCACCGTGATCGGCAGAGACCAGGTCCCTCAGTGGGCCCGGGGCTCCAGGAGACCTGGCTGAGCCGAGCGAGTCTTCCCTCTGCCTAGCCTCCAGCTCGACATCAGATGATTTTCCAGGGCAGAGCATCCCTGCCCTTTGCTATGAAATTGAAAGAGACAAAAAATTTTTTTTCCAATGTAGGGCTTGACCTGTACAATTCATAAAGTGTTGTTGGAATAAATTTCACTCATGCTTAGTAGTGAAACATTAAAGATGAACAGTGGGAACTGAATTAATTTTTCCAAGAGGAGGCCACTGATGCCTACTGACTGCTGGAATCCTTACTGTACATTTACGCTGCACTGATTTTTCTGGGGATTCTGAACTGACATCAGGTAGAATTTTGCTAATGCAGATTACCTGGAGGATTATATGAGTTACCTTTTGTGTGTGGCAACCCTGGGTTATGCCGTTTTCATAATTGCCTTCTTTAATTCTCACAAACCATCCTGAGAAGCAGGTGTTGTTCTTCCTGCTTTTCAGATAGAATTGATGCTCAAAAACACTGAATGACTGTCCAAGGTCATACCAATGGCAAATTTACTCCTGTCTGGTGAATGCAGAAACTTAAGTCTTTTTTCCATATGTCATTCATCCTATGTGTTCTGAAGATTCCTCTGAAAAAGAACATGCAGCTTTATCACTCTCAATTCAACCTGAACTGTTGGTTTGGATCAGCTTTTATGAAACAGACTGCTCTCTTTGACATTAGCAACATCTCTTTCAGGAAAAAGAAACATCCTTATAAAGTATCCACTTGGGGTTTTACCTCCATTATTTTATTTGCATTCCAAATCAGCTCTGTGGTCATTCTTATAAACTCCTCGGAAGTTAGAATCCATTATCAATCAGCATGCAGCCAAGAGAACAGAAAGCACTTCAGGCATGTCAGAGGGAGAGTTAATAAAGGGAACTGGTGACAACTTTGTTGGAAGGAATGGAGGAGCAGATCAGGTAGGTGCTGTCACCAAAGATGAGACCAAAGAAAACGACCAAGCCCTTTGAGCTGGACGAACAAAAAGGGAATGGTGTTGCCTCTGACATGCCTGAAGCGCTTTCTGTTTTCTTGACTGCATGCTGATTGGTAATGGATTCTAACTTGCGAGGAGCTTATAAGTGACTGCAGAGCAGATTTGGAATGCAAATAAAATACTGGGGACCCAAACACACTGGCCTCCGAGGCTCCTGCCACTGCTGTTTCTGCTGCTTTGGGGACCCATCACTGGCCACCAAGCGGTCAGCCTGGACCCTCCACTACACACACTGACAATGCAGAGCTGCTGGGGCCCCACAGACACCTGCAGTCACTCAGCTCCTGCTACTGCAACCAAAGCAGAAAAAAAAAAGCTTTTCCCTTATGCACACTTTTTAATCCCCCATGAATACTTCTCATTAGCAGAACCTAAATGGAAACCAGCTGGCAGGGGATTCTGGGAAGTGTGGTTTCCAGGCTGTGGGCCCTGCGACACAGAGGACATAGGAAAGTGAGCGTGGACTGTGAGCCAACAGACAGGTCACAACCACCGCTCCAGCCAGAGTTATCAAACTCCACTGCTTTGGAATTTAAGGCCTCACTTGGATTGGTCTCAAGTGGATGTGATGATCCTCCATTACAGCCCTGGGATCGCACTCGGCAAAAGCTTCAGGAGAGTCGCGGCATTTATATAGACATAAAGAATGTCTGTGTGAGGAGAAGAGCAAAATAATCCCTGCTCAAGCTGGGGTCTTAGAAACCAAAGCCTGCCCGGCTTCCCTGGCTGAGATGCAGGTCACAGCGAAACCGGACTCTAGTTGTTGTGTGGGCCTCACTCAGAATCGTTGCCTCTGTTCCCACCGCCTTACCACTCAGCCTCCTTTGGCTTGCAAAAAAGAGAGCGTTCCAGTGACCTTTGATGGCAGGTGTCTTAGGCCGGGGTTACCCAGGAAACAGACTGAGGCAAAGATTGACATGCACGAAGTTTGTCAGGAGGCTCTCAGGAAGAAAACTCGAAAGAGAAGAAGCTGAGCAGGATGAGGCCGAGGGACAAGGTGAAGTGGAATGCAGCTGCCTTCACAGCCTCAGCCACCCCCGGGGACCTCTGGAGCCATGGGCCTTCCCAGCTCTCCTGAGTTGAGGCAGGGGGGCTCGAACAACTGTGTCTTTTTACACTGACCAGTGGATGTAGGCTGCCCCCAGGGAGGGACATAATCTTCACTGACACAGCTCTCTGTGGGTGCAGGGCAACCCAACAGCGGCCGAAATTCTGGGGAAATAAGCTCCTTCATCCTGAAGGGGGCATCCAGCTGCACACCATGGCACCCTCCATCCAGGATGGCAGGAGTAGAAGGGAAGCCACTGCTGCTCAGGCCACAGCGCTTAGCCACCTTGGCAATGCACCCTGAGCTGGAGAGACAGAGAGAGAGTCCAGCCACCTCCCTAGCCTAAGCCACTGCCACCTAAGACCCCGTGTCTCTGCTTCCATGTTTGCCTCACTACCATCCATTCTCTCTCCATCAGCCAGAGCAATCTTCTGAGATCTTAAGTCAGATCATGTTACTGCTTTGCATAACCTCCCCATCGCCATGGCTCTTCGCTGCACTTGGCATCCCCTCCAAGCTCTGTCATGGCCCCCAGTTCACCCCTACCTGCCCGCTCCCTCACTGGGCTTCCCCTGCCTGCCCCTTCTGTTCCTTTCCCACCTGAGGGCTTGTCCTGGCCTTTGCCTCTGCTCGGGGTATCTCTTCTTGCTGCACAGGCCTCAGCCTTATGTCGGCTCTGCTGGGAGTTCTTTCCTAAGCATGCAGTAGATTCACTCCCCTCACCCAGGCACTCCCTTTTGTTTTCTTCACAGCTCACTTCACTAACTAAAATGATCTTACTCATTTATCTCCTAATCAAATATGAAGTTCTCTGAGAGCAGGGAAACAGCTCCTAGAAGAGGACCCAGCCAGGGCAGACAGATATTTGTGGAATGTCATGTGAGTTGAGCATCCACTAACACGGAGGACATCCATGTGGCAGAATTTCTTGAAAAGCACCTCATTGGCATGCGGCCTTCCTCACGTCCAGTCTTACCGAGCTTGATGGCTAGGATGGTGGTCCCCATCCAGTCATCCATGGTCAAGGTTGCAGAGTTGGCTTCATCAGTCGGTTTGACCTAACAGATGCCGTGGTCGCAACTGCAGGGAAAGAATCACGTGATGCATCTTCCTCAGAAGGGGCCACACAGAGCTTCACGGCTCTCCTCTGGTGCCGACCCTCAGTATAGCCAGTTACCCATCTGCGTGTCCACCATGACTCCCCGTTACCGTGGTCAAAGAACTCTCAGCTTTCTTTCTTTGGTAGAACACACAGCAGCCCACGTGGTTAGGAAACTCAATTACTTGGGGACCGATGTTTCTGAGCAGTGTCGCCACCTTGGATTAGGGCCCAACGGTTTACCTCTTTTCCAGCTGAAATCATGTGACGTTGAGTATCTCTTCCTAAAGATTGGAAAGCTTCCTGGTGCTTGAAATCTTTTTTATTTCAGCTCTCTATTAAATGTGTTTAAATAAAAATCACTGATACCATTTACTGAGTGCCTGTTGAAGACCAGGAGCTGTGCTAGGTCTGTAACTCAGGTGTTCAGGAGCCTGCCCAAGGGAGCCCTGAACCCAGCTTTGTGATACTCAGATGCTGGCCGCCTTCCACTGCACTACCTGAAAAATCAAGGAGTTAGGAGGAGCTGCTATGGGTAAAAATAGCTACTGTGAGAGAAATAAAATATGACAGGTCTTCCTTCAAAGATGGACTAATTAGCTTTGTTTAAAAAGTAAAGGAGGTCGGGGGGAACCAAGATAGTAAAGGGAGAGTCTTCCTCATCCCCATCCTATATTCCACTCCTATGTTATTCCATCCAAGCTTTGAATATAATTGCATATTCTTTTTAAGTTAACTAATAAAGATTCTGCAGAATTTGTCCACGTTTTATATCTAGAAGTCTCTGGGATTCTTCAAAGCTTGGCAGGAGATGGGTGAATTAGTTAGATCTCTACCTTTGTCAAACAGAGAAATGTCCTGTGGACAGAACCTGCATCTTTTCCACCCATGCAAAGTGGTCCATTTGCATAAAAGTGATCCTTTTGGAAGATGTTCTCTGTTTTTCAATCATCCCTGGAAATAAAATCACAGCTCCTGTCTCACCTTACATTGAAGTGTTTTCACACTCCAGGGAATTGCTTACCATCACCTGAATATAGAATTTGGTGGGCGTTAGTTTCAAACTGATACTACTCGCAGCTGTCTGCAGGATTTCAAAATGGTGTCAAAGTGGCCTTAGAAGGTGTTTCTTGTTCTGAGAACACGTTGAGTGATTCTCTTTGTTCCGAAAGCCTCAGGGCCTCAGACTTTGGATTTCCACCCAGGGAAGCTAGGTACTTTCTGGTGATTTCTCCTGAGAATTGAGTGGGCTCCGTGGTACTGTCGGTGCCACTGCCTGATTGGGGACACAAGAGCGTGACTGCGTGCGTAAAGCAGTGTACCTTTAAGACACTTTCTTCTCTTAATTTCACATTAATGGAAAAAAAGGAAGAAATTTATTTCTGAATCAGAAACAATATGCTATAGTGAGGTTGCATGGGCATTAAAATCAAACTCGGATTGGAATCCACCAGCCTCACTTGCAGTGACCTTGGCATAACATCCCTCAATCTCAGTTTCTTGATCTGTAAAATCAGGATCATCCTCCTTCCACTCAAGCTTGTCATAAAGATTCATTGATATAACGTGTCGATTTCCTTGCAGGGTTGCAGAATTTTAGGTGCACCATAAATAGGCAAGGAGAGACCACGCCCCCTCTTTATTTATGTTCCTGATTTATTTAGCCCAGCGTGTGGAAGCCAGATACCAGCCAGCAAGGCAGATGCAGCAGATAATGCTGTCTTTCGCCCCCAGGGTCACTAATGAGGGGTGCTTAGCTGCCTGTGACACTAGTCAGGTCTCATTGGCTCAGGAAGCTTAATTTTGTGCTGCCCCATATCCCAGTTATAATTGGGGCTGATGTCACTGCTCAGGAAGAACTTAAAAAAACATTCTCTGTCCTGAGTAAGAAATACTAACCAAACTCTAGCCCCCTCTGGTCCTCCAGCCAAACAACCTCAGCAAAGCCCTCCATCTTTATGGGTGAGGCTTGGAAACAGAGCCAGGGCCAGGTTCCATGGGCTTCATCTCTGCCTCCATCTTTCCAGCACCCTGGAAGACCTTGTCCTGGAACAACACAGGGCACATGGGCATTTGATAGTCATGGTGATAATGATGATGTGTATCTCAGCTTTAATTTACATGTGTTGTTTCCATTATTGATTTTGTGCTCCTCAAACTTACGAGATAAATATCACAACCAGTTTAAAAACAATTCATTTAATTTTGCATCTGTGATCCAACAGGAGTCTATTCTTTATCCAGTAATAATAATCGCATTGTACAATTAACGAATTTCAGTTGAGATCAGTAGTGTTTGGGCTAATGTAGCATTTCTTCTTTGTTCTTGTTTGTCTTGTTTTGTTTTTAGGGTCAAGTTGTGTTCCGGAACGGGGAGAGAATGGGGACCATTAAGTTTACTCAATTTCAAGGTAGGCTTTTTGATGCTTATTCTTTCTAGTTGATGAATTCTATATTCAGGGATGTTGTGTTTATGCAATAAAATACATAAAAAGAAATGAAAGTACGATGTTCCAGGTAAGAGAAAGCAGAATCAATAGGAAACACTTCTCTGTGAAAACATTAGTTTCAACTTATTCGGAGTATTTTTTCTCAACTGCATTATTTCTCAGGCCTAGTCAAGTCTTTCCACGTGACCCAGGCTCACGAAAATATGGGGAGTGGCGGTTAAGTCAGTGCCAATATTCTGAGGGATCTTGCATTGTTTTAGTTTTTGATTACAGAAATTTTCAAACAGACCCTAAACCTGAGAGAACAGCATAGTGAACACCATGTACCCATCACCCGGCTTCAACTGTTTTCAACGCTTTGCCAACTGTGTTTTATCTTGACTCACCCCATTCCCCTGCCCCCCCCCCCGCTTTTTGCTGTAATATTTCAAAGAAGCTCCCAGACATTATCTCATTTCAATCTATAAATACTGAAGTATGCATTTCTACTAGATAAGGGCTTTTAAAAACATAACCACAATTCTATTATTGCACCCTAAGCATTTAACAAGTGTTAATATGCTTTATTCCCAGTCTATGTTGATCCTCTCCTTGTCTCAGAAATGACTCCCTAGCTTGGTTTGTTGGGGAGTCCACACAAGGTCCACTCATTGCATCTGGTTGATGTGCCTTTTTAGTCTCTTTTAATCTATACTCCTCCCACACACACTGTTTACAGACCATTTGGTTTTTTTAAGAAACCAGATCATTTGTCAGACTCTTCTGCTGTCAGAGTTGGAGGGGACCTCAGCAACCATCCAGACCCAGGTCCTCGTGTGATGAGGAGGAAACAGAGGCCCAGAGAGGGGCAGTGTCTTGTCAGAGCCCACAGGGCATCGGTGAAGAGCAGGGATGGGTGTTGTCCCTGGAGGAACCTCAGGTCAGCCCAGTATGGTCATTAGCAGGGTTGTTAGCCAGAACCATGAGACATCATGGTTAATGCATCATTAATGCAGTGTTTTTCAGCCTCTGACTGTTTCTAGAAAATCCAGAAACAAGGGCAGGGCCTTCTGTGTCCACTCACTTTGAGCAGATCCCAGAGTCATTGAGGGGAAAGCAAGAAATGAAATCAGGTTTTTCAGATTCATTCAGACGAATCCCAGCCGGATTCAGATCAATCAGGGCAGGTGTTCTTCGGCACCATCACCCTATAATGCAGTCTTGTAGGTTCACCCATTTGTCTTCCCGTGACAGGTAATTGAAACGCGTGTCAGCTCTCTGGTGTGCACAAAAGATGTAATTTTAGGCAAACGGAATTATTTTCCCATTTGTTAAGTCTTACTTCTTCATTGGTTGAACAAAGTAAGCATCTTGGCAAAGATACTTACTTTTTTTTTTTTTGAGTGATTGCAACTAAATTCTCTTGTCACATTTCCAGTTCTCAAATTATATCGTTCTAGGAGAATATTTTGTAAAATATTGATTGGCCAGTCACAGCTACAATTGCATGCCAATTTTATTGCCTTTTTTCCCCCCTGAATGTTAGGATGAGACACCAACTCCAGTGACTGGTTTTAGGTATTTATAAGGAAAATAGTGTAGCAAACAGTAGTTCAGAGGTGGGTTTGAAACCATCTGAGCTCAAATCGCTGTAGAACATCAGGCAAGTGACTTAACGTCTCTGAATCTCAATGTCCTCATCTGTAAAATAAGGATATGACCCTACCTACCTTCTTGGGACATGGGAAGAGCTAGGTGAGATAACACAGAGAAACATGTGCTTATATTTCTTGCTCAGTAAGTAGTAGTAGTTATTATTAGCATTTAGTCTAAATTATGACATTTTTCTGGAGAAAATCCACATTTTCTTGGTGTGTTGAAAGAAACCCTCTGCGTGCCTTTTTGTCTGCCTACCCCTTACGGCTGCTCCCAACACTTAATGACGTGTGGGGTGTCACATGGGGCAGGGCCAAAGAGATGACCTCGTCCCATGACTTCA
The DNA here is from genome assembly GCF_009834535.1 of Camelus ferus. Taxonomy (NCBI): domain Eukaryota; kingdom Metazoa; phylum Chordata; class Mammalia; order Artiodactyla; family Camelidae; genus Camelus; species Camelus ferus. The sequence goes on along the minus strand of NC_045699.1, from coordinate 46,190,675 downwards.
TGGTATAAATGGGGAAACTGAGGCCCAGGGAAGGGAAGTGATCTCCCCAGGGACATCCAGCTGGCTGGTGGCAGAGTGGGGACTGGACCTCGACTTTCCTCAAGTGCTGGCCTCCACGTGTTCACATGCATACCTATGCCCAAGTGTTCTCTCATCACCACGTTTGTGTCCAGCTTTTATTGGATGTCAGAGCTGAGTCTTGGAGATACTCCCATTTACGTGTTTTTAAAGCAGACATTGAGTCCTGTTGGCAGAGGGATGCTGCGCTAGGGGCATGTTCACATCAGCACAACAGTTTTCCAAATTCATAGAGTCTCAGAAGTACCTTGCTGCCAGGATGGAGGGGCATTGAATTATTGGGTAGCCTGTCCAGGCTGGGAGGGCTCCTGGTTGTCATCTTATTTCACAGAGGGGAAACTGAGGTTCAGATACGAGAAGGGACTTGCTGTAGGACAGTGAGTTCATCCCTTTTCTTTTCTGGGCTCCTGGTTCCCCTCCAAGAGGGGCTGGTCCAGACTCTGTCTTCTAGGACCTTCCAGGAATTTAGCCAGAGGGTGGGCCTGCCCCCTATCTTGGGTTTACTAGATCCTAAATTACCTCGCAAAAGGCTTCTAATCAGAGTCACCATGCTGTTTTTTTGCTGTGCCCTTCAAGCCCCCTCTCTCCTTATCTGTTCCTCTCTCCCTGGCCTCCTGCCCTCTTTTAAGAAGGGACAGTGGAACAGCAGAGCTGACTCACAAACAGCCAGCCCAGCAGTGGGGCTCCCTATGCAGGGTCTGCTCCTGAGCTCCCACCCAGACTGTCTCAGGGCTCACTGGTAGGATCTTGGAAGTTGGCCCATCTCACCCTCCTTCTGAAGACCTTGAAAGATGCTTTTTTGGCTTCTCATTTGCGAAGTTCCCGGTGCTTTCAAAACCCTTTTCCTGTAGTAGAGGAAGCATTTTATAGGAGGCTCTGTTAAGTCCTTTGTAAAACTAAAAGCAGATTAATTGGACATGGGAGGGAGTTTGGGGGAGAAGACTAAAAGGGGAGCCAGGAATCCACGGTCCTGCTCTTTTTGACTCCAGAGTGATGGGATTGGTATTGCAAGGGCCTGGCACTCAGTAAGCCCCAGGTACAAATTTATTGAATTAATTTGGAGATTTAAGCCCTGAATTTAAGCCCTTGCTCTGAAGCTTACCAGCAGTGTGACCCTGGGAAAGTTGCTTTATCTCCCTAATCCTCAATTTCCTCCTCTGGAAAGTGGGATGACACTAATGCCAGCCCTGCCTGTCCCCTGGGGCTGGTGTGGGGGCCAAATGAGATTTTGCTCCATAAACCCTCGAGTGCTGGGAAGCTAGTCACGTCACTAGCATGCTGCCTGGCTCCTGGCTGGCTCTTGGTGAATGTTTACTGAATTGATTAGTGATATGGCTCTTAGAAATCTGAGAGCATGTTCATTTACTTGTGGTTTCCAGTGGCTTGAATCAAGTCAGGATGTCTGGCAAACAGCAGTTGGTCTTGACAACAGGCATGTGAACTGAAGCTACTTCACGATGGTGGCCGTTGTTGTTCATGGAGAAATAGCCTTTTTTGCAAACTTAGGAGTGCTGGATAGACAGAACCACTCTAAAATAACGTGCCAGGGCTGGCCCCATGGTCCCTCTTGAGGCATTTTGAATCCAGAGAGGTCTCCAGAGCCCTAAGCATGACCTTCCTCACTCCCAGCTTCCCTCCATTTTCAAGGCTTCCCAGCGCGCTTACCTCCCAACAGGACAATCCTAGAGGGTCGATGCAGCGGATGCCATCAGTCTCTCACCCATAGTCCCTGAGCATCCGTGGTTCCAAACAAGCATCTTATTAAGAGTACCTTCACCTCTCACCCTGTACGAAGAGCAAGACAGGTATTCAGGGAGTTAATGCTTCCCTGTCAGCCCTCAGCCAGAGATGGATGAGAAGTGGAGGATAAATCCCCCAGCGTCCTTTCCCCTTGGGTAGAAACTCCCAAGAACTCCAAGGAGTGTTCTCCTCTGTTTCCAGAGGTCCCCTGGGATTGAGCCTCAGTTGGCCGCTGAGAAATCTGCTCATTAACGCACCTTGCCCTGGCTCCCTTCCCTTCCCTGTCTTACCTCCCCAGGCCCCTATCAGTGTGTTCAAGGATCACCTCTAAATAAATTACATGCATTCTTACTCTTGTCCAGGCGCCATACCTGAGGGACCCACCCATGGCAGTAGGTAAGGCAGGTACTAGCATCCCCCAGCCACACACTTAGGGTACAGTGGGCCTAACCCACTTTCAACTCCCAAGTTCAGTACCGCTCCCCCACGCCATCGCTAACTTCCACCAAACCACGTGTAGATGGGGATGAATACCAAGGAATTGGCTTTTTTTTCCCCTTAAGAGAAAAAAAAAATTCATGTTACTAACGAAGTCTAAACATGGCTCAGAATTTGCAGCAGGGAAGGAAGTTGAGTGAAACCATGATTAGAGCCTTGTTTGTGCTGTTCTTGGTGAAATCTCAGCATCTGCCACTCTAACTCCCTGTGCCTGCCTTCATTAGGACTGTTTGTGAGCATCTCAGTGAATGATAATCTGCTTGAATTTCACACTGCTTCTGTGCAACATAAAGGACTCAGACTTTGGAGTTTTATCCATCGGCATTTGAAGGGGTGGGGTCTTCCACTGCTCTAACAGTGTAACTGTCATTCAGAAGATACCTAGTGAAATGTAGGCTTGCCCCCCACCCCCACCATTTGCAGACATTAATTACCTTTTGGTCTTCAGGGTAAAAGATACGGTTCTATTCAGTGCGCATTTCCTGAGCATCTGCCAGGCGCTTTACCAAGTCCTCCCGGGAAGCCAAGTTGAATAAGATACAGTCCCTGCCTCCCCTCACCCCCGGCAAGGGCTTCATAATCTCTCTGGCCAAGTGCCAGGGCCTATAAAAGCAGGAAGATAATTTCCCAGAACCTACTAGAAAACTTTTGGAGCTAGTTTGACTCTAGTTTGAGACTCTTCAGGCTGATTTTTAATACCCTTTTCCTTCTATGAAGGCATATATTATAGCTCTCTTCACTAAGCCATGGGTCTGGAAAGGCCAGTTTGTCGTACTGCCACTCAACTTGATGTAGTTAGGAGTAAGCCCACTACCCTGCAGGACACACGGGCAGGGGTGTGGGTCAGCAGGAATGGAAGGACACATGTGAATACGGGCTCTTTCAGGCTGGGAGTTGGACTCTGACCTTGATACCTCCTAGCCCTCATGATCCAAGGCTTACCTTTCAGGGAGCCCAAGAAAGGTGGCCTGGAGACAGAATTATTGAGCAGACCTTGTCTTTCATTGAGCAATAGACTCTCTATGTTGAAGGACTTTCCTTTACATGACTCCCCTTTACAGCATTGCCTCTACTTGAATGCCTCCAGTGATGGAGAGCTCACCTCTTCTCATGTGAGAAGTACATGAGCTTTAAAGCAGACATGCCTAATCATTGCTAGCCAGGCACTGTGGCTTAATCTCTCTGAGCCATCATTTCAGCACTTATTTTAAAATAGTGAAATAAAAGGTGATCCTTTTCCTTTTGAGAGTGATGGTGAGAATCCAATGACATGAGGCTATGAATGACCCAGGCTTGGTGACTGGCACAGAGAAGAGCCGTGACAACTGTGGGCTTCCTTCTCCTCTCTGGAACTCTTCACAATGATCCCAGACTTACCCCCTCCAGAATTTCTTGAACAAAGTGCCATCTTGCTTCCTCAGGACACATTTCACACTCCTCATTTCATGGGATGTTGTTATCATTGGTCCATGAAAGCCCCTCTTGTTTGTTTATCCCTTTATTTCCCTCATTTATTCTCATTCTCCACTCCTACCTCCCCCCATGAAAGGCAAACACTCTAAGTGTTTAATGCTGATGTTGTCTTTGTATGTGTCCTTGCAAAGTGTGTGTTGCTGTTTTGTGTGCCTATTTTTGAATTTACGTCGACGCAACTGGATTATATACCTTTTCCTGTTTCTTTGTCCCCATTCAGCCCTTCATTTTTGAGGTGCCTCCATTATCCTGTGTGTACATCTAGGCCGTGGCTTTCACTGCTCACTCCACAGGGCACATCCCTCCACTCTCCAGGGACAGCCACCCAGGTCACCTTCACCTCCCTGCCTCCATGAATATGAGTGTCCTTGTACATCTTCCTTTATGAACCCAACTGGACATTTCTTGAGGACAAATGCCCATGAGCTGAATTGTTGGGTCAGAGGGTATGTCAACACTGAACAGGCCTAAAATCTGCCGAATGTCTCCTGGGGATGCCCATACCCACCTCCACTCCCACCAGCATGAGGAGTCCTGTGTCCCTACCTCCCACCCACCCTGGATGGTTTCCGGCTCTCATTTTCTGTCAGTCTTAAAGTATAAATTAATATTATATTGTAGTTTTAAATATCATTTTTCTGATTGCTGATGAGTTTGGACATTTCTTCCTGTGCTTGTTAGCCATTTGTTAATTGTCTGTTCTGATCCTCTGACCACTTTTATTTTGAAGATTTTTCTTTTTTCCTTGATTTGCAAGAGTTCCTTACATAATCTCGATTTCAATCCTTGTTGGCTTTAGGCTTTGCAAATATCTTCTCCGATTTGGTCCCTTGGTCCATTGTCTCAACTTAAAGACCTTGGTGAACAGTTCTTAATTTTGATGTATTGTTTTGTTTTTTGGTCCCATGGTTTGGGCTTTTGAAGTTTCTCAACAGTCATATCCTGGCACCCACATGCCAGGTCCTGGCTGGGCACAGGGGGTATAGAGATGGGTAAGACACAGCCCCTGCCCTCAGGGAGCCCCTAGTTCAGTGGGGAGCAGATATAGGGCCCCAGCTAAGTGTGATATGTCATAAGGGCATTCAGAGGAGGGGCACTTGGCTCCACCTGGCAGATTCTAGGAAGGCTACCTGGGAGAGGTGGCATCTGAGATGAATTCTGAAGGATGAGTGGGAGTTAGCCAAGAGGAAGAGAACAAAGCTGTTTTCTGTGCAAATAACCTATTGTATTTATCTGGATCCTGTATCCCCTCAGGTACTTAGCTTTTGCCTTGGGCCAGTTTGCATAAATCAGTAAACAACTCTTACCTTTGGCAGGATTATTATACACTGGGGGCATTTGGCCAGAGTCCACCTGGCCTGTTAAAAATCTCAAAACAAGGGGCAATGAAGTTAACTTATTGAAAATGTGGCAGTGGATGCTGTTTGTGGAAATAGAGACAAGTGTAGAGGAGGCTCCAAGTGACCAGACTGAAGGTGTGTGTGGATGGGAGTGAAAAATCATTTCCTGAGGAATGGCTGGCCAGCTCAGAGAAAAGCAGAATCAAGGCCCGAAATCGCTGAGTTCCCACCTCTGAAGAACAGCGAGGAGCAGGAGTCACTGTGGTGTGTGGCCCCAGGCAGAGCCAGGACCGTGAGGGAAGTCTCAGGGAGCAGGCTTCTGCTTGGACTGAGGGAGACCCTTCAAAGCATTTGCAGAATCATGGAACCAGAGCCGGAGGGCACAGAGATTTCCCCATCTGGCCCACTCACTGTATCAAGACCTGGGCAGGGGATGTCACTTCCCTGGGGCTCCTTACTGAGGAAATGGCAAAGCCAAAACTCACTGCAAGGGTCCTGTCCTCCAGCCAGAGCTCTTTCCTATCCCTGAGACTGGGATTTTGATAGGGAGTCCTAGAATGGCATGATTTTAAAGAATCTTTGATTTTTCATCGAGCCAAGATTGTCTTTTGTTTTATACCTCAGAGTTATACGTTGAGTCTATGTTTGCAAGAACAATTCAACTTTAAAGCACACATATACTTCCCTCAGTCCAGGTCTAGAGCCAGCTGAGGAAGAATGAATATTTGGGGGTGGGGAGCCCAGGAAGCAGGATGTGGGGACCCAGCTAAAACAGGAGGTTGTTGACCCTACAACTAGTTCTCCTGCCTGGGTGTGTGCGGGGCAAGGGGGAGGCAGGATCACTCTGTGACTGAAGCAGTTCCCAGACTCTTTATTATTTGACAGTATTTTGAGCCTCCGAGAACAGAAAGTGTCAGCACTGGGGAGTCCTAATGATGCGGTTCTCAACCCTAGCTGTGCATTAGCATCAGCTTCAGGAACTTTTAAAAATACTGCCACCCAGGATCCACTCCTCTACCTCCAAGGGGTTTTATATAATGGGTCCATGTTGGGACCCAGGCATCTGAATTTTCTAGAAGTTCCCCAGGTGACTCTAGTGTCTGGCCAGGGCTGAGAACCATTGGAGCCCCTGCCGTACAATTTGCAGATGGAGAAAATGAGGCCCAGAGAAAAGGAATGGTTGGCCCAGGGTCACACAGTGAGTCAGTAGCATCCTACAGCAGGGCTTGTGGGGCAGGGAGGCCAGCCAGTGACAGACCCAGTGCCGTAGCCCCCTTCCTTCTGCTCTGTTCCCCTCCCCATCCTCAGGCATCCTCCGTCTAGTCCAGCCACAAGTCCCTTGGTCCACAATCCGCAAGGCCCAGGCTGTATCCAAATAAGTGGTTGATGTTTGCACAACAGAGTTAGTTACCGAGGAACCCAAGTGTTAAAAGTTTTAAGTGCCAATCCCCTATCATGGTCACCACCTGGCTGGGTAGTGAGTGAATGGAAGAGCAGAGGGGACACCATCCTTCCCCTGCAGACCCAGGAGGGCCTTGGGCAGAATGCAGGGGATAGGACCCTATGCTGCCCGGGACCTCAGAAGTCAGACTTCAGGTTCTTCTCAAGAACTGACCAGGTGACAAGAATCATAAGGAAGGCCTGGGCACACCTAGAGCATGGCTCCAACCAGGGAAACTGTCACCCAGTGTCCTGGACCCACAGCAACTCAAGTACTCGGAGGAGAAGAACAGTACTCAGGGAAGGATTCCTGGAAAAGGTGGATACAATTTGGGCACGTTGGTTTGGTAGAGAGAAGGAAAAGCTACCTTCCAAGCAGAGGGACCATTGTGGGGAATGATGGCAGTAAGAAAATACAGGGAGTGTTTGGAGACCTCACAGTTACTTTTATCATGACTCAAATAATTAACTACAATTTATCGAACGCTTACTATGAGTTGGGTCTCAAGCCAGAAACTTCCTATAGTCTCCTCTTTAGTCCTCATAGGGGCTCTGAAATTCCCCATTTTACAGTTACAGCCACTCACTCATGGGGCACAGGCTGGAAAGGAAATATCTATAAATGGGAATAATTTTACCCACCTGCTAGTGCTGGGTGAGGCTCCAGTCACTCAACTACAAGGTCAGAGATTATGACTTATTTTTTCATCTTATTTCTTCAGCGCAGAGCCTGGCACATAACAGGCACCCAATCAATGTTTCTTGAATGAACGAATAAATTAAGTGATTACCCTTAAACTAAGGGATTTAGCATAAACATCCTTCAGCATCCAGATGTCCAACGTCACTCAGTCAAGGATGAGGATGTAAGCTAACCTTCTACCACCTGTGCTGCTGCTTTCGAGGGGTTCTTTATTGAGCTGGGCCTGGCATGCAGTAGGCACTCAGTAAATGTGGACTGAATGGCTGGCAGCCCTGCTCAGTATGGGCAGGAAAAGTGCTCTGAATTCAGAACTAGGGCACCCAAGTTCAGGTGCCCACTTGTTTGCTGCCCACCGTGTGGCTCTGAGCATTCACTTAACGGAAGTGAGGTTCCTCCCTCACCTACAGACTGCGGCAAGTTATGCTGAGTAGATTCATGGTTTGCTGTGAGTCTTAAATGCAGGACTGTGTGAAGCCCCTCTATGAGCCTCCAAGCGCTGCCCCCAAGGAGAGATTATGGTGATTATGGTCCTCGTGGGAAGCTGAGGATTATTTTGGTGGCATGCAATAGATGGTAGAGTGGGGCGTGTGAGTCAGAGGGGAGGGCTGTGTGGCTGGGGGTGCGGTGAGGTGCCAGCCACACCACTTCCCAGCTCCTGATGATGATTTATTCCAATCAGCCTGCATATTTCATGTGCTGCCTCCCCACACCAAATAAATAAATCAGGGCCTCCTCCTCTGAACAGTAGGAGCTGACTGGGGCTGAGACTTCAAAAGGCAGAGCAGGGATGCTGGAGCTCCCAGCAGAGTCTGCTAATGTGACATTTAGGATCTGGGTGACCCCGGCAAGCGACAGCCGCCTGCACAGTGTGACGCCTCCCAAATGGTGGGGAGACCTTTTCTAGGAGAAGGAAGTGACTTTTACAGCCCTATTTTCTACCCCACACTCAAAGGAACATAGGCAGAAGTGTGGCCTATGGGATTCCCTGTTCCGTTTCCTGAATGTTTATAAGAAACCAGCAGTTCACCTGCATCTCTGCAAAGAAATTCACTTAAAGCCAGAACCCTAGCAGGCAGCTTTTCTGGGCACATGCCTGGAACTCCTGCTGCTGTGTCGCTTTATAACCACTGGGCATTTTGAGGACCAGGGTCTGCAGCTCTGGAGACCTGCCTGCCCCACAGGTAGACAGGTGGGCATCTCTCTCTCTCTAGTGATTGCACTCAGGTGGCCTATGGAGGGAGGAGTTCAGCACAGAGCTGTCACCTCTCACAGGTCCCATCAAGGCAACCCTGTCAGGGAAGAGCATGGACTGTGGGAAGTCCTGGGTTTGAACCTGGGCTCTGCTCTTAGTATTGGTGGGGCCCTGGGCAAAGCTACAATCTGCCTGAGCCTCAGTTTCCTCATCTGTAAAGTGGGACTGAAACCAGCTACTCCACACAATTGTGAGACCTAAACAAGAAAAGACACCTGAAGGTGGATCCCCTTGGCCCTCCCCACACACTCACCAACCCTGTCCAAGCCTGCTCTGCCACAGGGGCTCCACCCTCTACTCCTTGCCTTTGGCTCTCTGCCCTTAACCCCACCTTTCCCTGAATCAGCTTCATCTGTGGTCACCAGTATTCCCCCACAAGCCTTGAATAGACCCCGTGTTCAAGAGGCGTCTTGTCCCCGTCTCTTGTCCTCGTGTGGCATTGATGGCCAGGTCCACTGTGAAAGCATCCCTTTCCTTGTCTCCCATGATGCCGGCTCTCTCTTGGCATCCTGCTCCCAGAGTTCTGGCCACTCCTTCCCAGTCTCTTTGCAGCATCCTTGCTCTGCTCGCCCGGAGGTTGGCGCTCCCCAGGGTACTCCCCTTGGTCCTCTCCTCTTCTCGCTTGGCACTGTCCCTGGGGATCTCCTCCCTGACCCCTGCTCCAACTCCCAGCTTACGTGCTGATGGCCCCAACCCTTTCTCCCCAGCCCAGACCACTCCCCCTGCTCCAGACCCAAGGATGTCTCCATCCTGGTGATCCACAGGCACCTCAGACTCAGCACATCCAGAACTTGTCATCTTCCCACCTTCTTCCTAGGTTTCCCACTCAGGGAATGACACCTGAGCCCCCAAGTCACTTGCTTCACTCCCCTGTCCCTCATTTCCCTCACCAACTGATCACCCAGTCGTTCAGATTTTACCTGAAACTGGAAAAAAGAAACTTTCGTCAAATCTAATTCCCACTGTGCCATTCCTCCTGCCACTACCCTGAGCCAGTCCTCATCATCTTTGTCCCTGGCAGTGACTGAAACAGTGACCTAAACCCACCAACAGAATAGTATCAAGGATGAAGATAAATTCAAATGTATCACTTGGGTTTGAGAATACACCTGAATAAATGCATATGGAGGAACCAAGGAACAGGAGCATATGAAGGAGACTTTGTGTTTGGTGGGACACAGCAAAGCAATGGGGCCTCTGAAAGATGGGAATTTCACCTTAGGATACGTTAATAGGAATATAATGTGCAGACCGAAAGAGGAGATGATCCCTTCTGCTTGCTGCTGAACAGGTCATGCCTAAAGTGCGTTGGTCAGTCATTGGTCTACACTCTGTCAGACAGTGACACTGTGGGGTGTGGCCCAAATTGGGGCCCGGATCAGCTGGAAAATAGAAAAGATGTTCAGTAAGGTGGAGTTGGGGGTTAGTGCCAGAGGGATGATCTGTTCTTGTCTTCAAGTCTCTAGGGCTCTCCTGAGGCAGAGGGAGATGGTCTGTGTGGTCCTAGAGGGCAGAGCCAGATGACCAGGGAAAGTTACAGAGAGATGATTCAGCTCAATGACCCAGGAGAGACTTGGAAACAGGCAGATGGGGGAGTAGGCTTCCCATCCATAGATGTACAGCAAAGAACAGATGACCGGTTGATGAGACAATGTGAGAGAGTGTTTGTTCCAACTTACATCAGGTTGGAGGTTTTGTGATTCTACCTAGAAGAGGCACTGGGAAAGGAAAAGGCTGCAAGAATGTATCCAGGGCCTGTGGAGAAGCAAGAGCTGGGACAGGACACCCAGACACAAACACAGGACTCAGATCTCACCAGCCACTGTCTCTTGTTCCCCACAGACAGAAGGGAGGTGAAGGTGGGAGAATACAACGCTGTGGCTGACACGCTGGAGATCATCAACGACACCATTAGGTTCCAAGGTAAGGCAGGTGGGCTTCTTGGAGGAGAGGGCCTGCTCGGTGCTCCCAGGCCTTGATATTGTCTGAGAGTTGGGGACAAGCTCAGAATCTTTGGCTTCATGCAGAAGAGGGAACATCCTCTCCTCTCAGTCCATGCACTCACTCACTGAGGGCAGGGCCCCATCACTCAAGTGGGAGCTGGGTTCCAGCTCCTTGGTTGGGTCACTGGAATTTGCATGTAGTGCTGGCTCTCACCAAGGCATCTGTGTTTAAACCTTTGAATGGCCAGGAATAATTCTTTTTAAATGTGGCCCAGGTAAATTTCACTCTGTCCCCTCCTCTGGGAAAATACGTGGATAGGCTGGTGATAAGGCTTTTTCACCTGCTGCTCTCCCTGGAAAACCATTCTCTCTCTTCTTCTGCTGGAGAATGCCTCCTTAGCCTCTAGAACCAGATCAAATGACCCCTCCTCTGTTCAGCCTTGTCTCATGACCTCCAATCTAGCTAATGGCTCCCTTCTCTTTGCTTCCACAGTCTTTGTCTCTACCTCTCCCATATCACTTTGCATTGAAATTAGTAGTTTATTGGACCATGAGCTCCCTGACTGGATCCTATTTGACTTTAAATTCCTGCCACCAGCCAGGGTCTGGCACATGTTGGGGGCTCAGTGATATGTGATGAAAAAATGAATACACGATGGATCAAGAAAATGGTTGAGTGGGTGGGTGAATAAATGAATGAATGGGTGAGCCTATGAGTCAGTGAGCAAGTGGGTGGATGGATGTATGTATATGTGGATGGGTGGATGAGTGGAAGGATGGGTGGGTGCGTGGGTGGATAGATGGATGTGTGAGTTGGTAGATGGACAGCCTAGTCATTGGGTGGCAATGGGGGAAGCCACCATACCCATAGCACCCAGATGCTCTTACTTTGATTCCCCTGTGACTGCAAAGAATGGACAGCTGACTTTCTGTGCCTGGAGTTCCTTCTTAAAACCAAGGCCACCAGAGAAGGCTGTCCCATGGACCCTTTGGTTATTTTGTCATGTGCCTACATATCCACTGGATCTATGGGGTTTAGCAGAACTCCAGGTGGCCTCAAAGAGGAGGCGTGTTCTTCTCATTCCTACCTGAGGGAGCTGTCACCAAGCCCGTAGTCACATATTACCTCATGGAGCCACAGAAACATTCTGAAAGGTGAGTGGGCAAGTCCTGTTGTACAGATGAGAAAAGGGCTCAGAAAATGCCAAATTTGCACAGCCTGCGAGAGGCAAAGCCGGTGCTGACCACGAGAGTCTGATCCCCAAAGTAGGGCTGTTGGCTCCTCGACTTGGGGGATCTGGGTTTGCTAAAGAAGGGATTCTGGGTTTACAGTTTAAAAGAAAAACTCAAACAGAAAGTAAATAAAAGTCATAAAACATAACTGAGAGGAAAGACATAAATTAAAAAAAAAAAAAAAAAAACCCCAGCCAGGAACCCAAGGGCTAAGTAATAGTGAGGAAGCGCCAGGCCAGGATAACCCTGAGGCCACAGCTCTTCCAGGCTCCCCCCACCTCTGCTTTTCAGGCCTTCCCTGCACTTTCCAGAGGATGGATAACCAGTGTCTGAACCCAGAGCCAGTTAAGATGCCCCTGGACACAGGGCAGAGGCCAGCTCGTCTGTCCTCACCCGGCTTGGGTTCAACTCTCAGCCTCTCACACCCAGACCCCTACCCCAGCCCGCAATGGGTCTTACCCACCGCCAGTCTACCCCGCGCAAGTCCGTCCTGTCCATGCTGCAGTAAAGACACCCCACCTTTGCTCAGATGCCTGCATAATCCCCCTTGCTCATAGTGAGAGGCCTCACTCCCTGGGATGGTGCCAAGGCCTCCATGAAGGACCCCGCCCCACTTCTCTGCCTCCTCTTTCAGATCTCCCCATCCAAGCCACTTACAGTTCCGCAAATGTGCCAAGACACCGCCGTGCCTCTGCCTGTGCTGGGCCTCTGCCCAGAATGCCCTGTCCTCATCTTCCTGGTGAACAGCCAACTACTTATCTTCCTCTCAAGACTCAGCTCCCACTTCATCTGCTTTCTTTGCCTTTCCTGGCCCCATCAAGGCAGAACTGCACTCTGCTCCCTGCTTCCTACTCAGGCCTCTCTGTGCCTAATGTTATTAGATCACCTGGACCCATCACTAGAGGCAATGCGCATAGGCTTCAGGGTTATGCAGATCTGGGTACAGATCCTGCCAACTTTGCTACTTACTACCTATAGAAGCCACTTAATACCTAGGAACCTGTTCCCACGTCCCGTAAAATGGGAATAATCTTCTCTACTCATGAGACTGTTAGATGACCAAGTGAGAAAAGCTCTATAAAGTACTCAGCCTGTGGTAAGCATTCAATAAATGTGATTGCTTGTTATTGCCTTTTTTCTTTTTTAACATGGCTAGTATGTAAGTTCCCTGAGGACAGGAACTGTGTCTTGCTTATCTTTGAATCACTGGTGCCCCACACCAGGCCAGTTGGAAAGATGATGATGATGAATGATTAATGATGATGAAGGAAGGAAGGGTGGTGGATGAAGGATGGTGATGAATGGATGAAGAAAGAATGAATGGATTGGGTGGGGAGCAAGAAACGGGGCTGCTGCTGTTACTAACACCTCTGATAAGCTCTTACCATTTGGTTTCCGTAAAGACTTAACTAAGATGCATGGTGGGGGGGGGGCGCCATTTGGGGGAAAGGATGGTAGAATAAGAAGAAGGTATTGTCAGTTTTCTGAAGGTGTTTCTACACAACCTAATGGTCGTGGTTGTCACGTAACCTTTGACCCAAACCTCGCCCTCTTTCTTAGTGCCCGGAGATGGGCTTGTTTCCACCAGGAACTGATGCGCACCCACAGCTCTTTTGTTCAGGATCCAGAAGGCACCTGAGTCAGCCTAATGCAGCCCAGGCTATGTGTGGGAGAGGGGATGAGGATGGGGAATGAGAGTAGAAATTTCCAAGTGTTGAGCTTTTACTTCTGGAGGCAAGAGAGGATGTTACCTCTGTCCCCTTGAGTCTGCTTTTGCCCTGACTTTTGGCTCTAGAGGCTACCTCTTATAAGTGTTACTTTGCATAGAAGTGAGTATTGCTTTACATTAACCAAGCCAGCAGGTTCCCAGCGGTTTTTGAACCTGGCAGCTTCCCTAGACTACTTAGATGGTTCAAACTCTTTTTACCCACTGAATGTTTCCAAACACATTTGAACTTGTTGGCAGAGTTTTTTACACACTGATGTTCGGGGGAGTTCTTAATCCCTGCTGCCACATCTGCCCATCCTCCTGGGAACAGAAGCATAACCAAGGCTGGCACCTGTGGCACAGCCATGCTGTGGTCATCGTGACCCCTGGTGGGTCTCCCAGGCTTGGCCCCTCTTGAACATCTGGCTGATTCCACACATTCCCACTGGAAGGAAAAGACCCAGATGTTCACAGTTTCACAGCAGAAACCTGATCTGAAATAGCAGCTGAGAAAGGAGATTTGCCAGAAATGAGAGGTAGGCAGGTATGGAGGAGGTGTTCCTGCATCCTTCCTCCCAAACCAGCCTTACCTGGTAAAACTAAAACAGGACGGTTTTGCCACCATCCATAAAGATGAGTTTGCTCCAAGGCCCTCAGGGCTGCCTCAGGTTCCTGGCGCCCTTGAAGAATGAGCAGGGACATCCATACAGTCGTACAGAGGGGTGGCATTCCACGGTTTCAGTCCAGGCTTGGCACAGCAGGGAGGGGAAGGCATGCTGGTAGCCTCTGCCTCCCACAGTCAGCAAGTCTTATGAAATAAAAAGAAAGAGATTTTATAACATAATGACCTTGAGGCAGAAAATCCGTAGCCAGAGCACATATACATCTCCATGGAATTGACAGGCAAGGTTTCCACCCTGTTGAGGAGTGGTCATTATCATGTCTCAGAGCAGAGTCCTTAAGAGCCCAAGCCAAGTTCCTCGCCCCCAGAGACACCCAGTGGTACCCATTCCCAGCACCCAGCCCTGGGCCTTTCAAGCCACTGGTACCTTTGGGGATAAATGGTGATGGTTTTTCAACAGGGTAATTAGACCAAATCAAATTCTAGTCTTCTAATGGCTATTAAATGCATCACAAATCCCTTATTGATTCTATTTAGAGAAAGAAATAAGTCCTGGCTAAGGCTCCCTGCTGGGCAGACTGGCCAGTCTCCGAAGCCTGCTTACCCAGTGGCATGTCCTGCACAGCAGTTGTGCACAGGGGGCAGATGTCAAGGACATGCAGGCAAGCGTGTTCTCAGGGACTGACTATGCGCTGGGCTCAGCTAATGTCGTTTTCTTGGCCTTCTAGGATCCGAACCACCTAAAGACAAGACCATCATCCTGGAGCAGCTTCGTAAGATCTCCCTACCTCTCTACAGCATCCTCTCTGCCCTCACCATCCTGGGAATGATCATGGCGAGCGCTTTTCTCTTCTTCAACATCAAGAATCGGAATCAGAAGTAAGCCACTCATGCCCTCCTCTCAGATAGTGCTTTCTGGGTTGACAAGCCTCACAGACAAAGTGTAGGCATCATGTGACAGGTTCTCCAGGGGCACAGGGTAGTTTTCCAAAACATGCCCCTTAGTTGCTGGAATGTCATTAGATGTTTCCTGTGAGTGTGCCCATGCCAGTGCGGACACACATTCACACGCACAGGCAGGGTTGCTGCTTGCACAGGAAGGCTGGGTTAAACAAAATTGAAGGCTCCAAGTCCACAGGCCTTCTTGGAACTTTCACTATGCTCATGCACTTCGTGATAGTCCAGGAGGAGAAATACAGGAAACAGAATTCCCCAAACATCTTTGCCCCACCCCCCACCCCAGCATCTTCCAGAAGCACTGCCCGAGGGGATCACTGAGGTCAATAAGAGCACTTCCCATCCATACAGCACATCACAATCCAGGAATAGCCTCCATCATCATCTCAGTTGACCCTTGGATAACAACCCTGAGTACAGAGGAGAGCACCAGCTAATTGTTGGAGGGCTGCTGTCCAAGGCTGCATGGCTGCATGTGGCAGAACCCATCCCCTTGGTTTCTGGTCTTGATTCCTCTTCCCCCATGCCTGGCCTTCCCTCTCTGGAGGAGAGCAGCTCACTTTCTGTTATTCTGGTCAGTTGTGGGTAGAACTGGCCACTACCCCAGACAGTGGGGTGTTTACTGAGCACAACCGACTTCTTTGATTTCCATAGCAAATCCTTGAACCCCGCTCCCTGCCTTGTTGTGGGAGCGGCTGAGCAGGGGCTCAGAGTTCAGCCGTCAGGGGCACAGCCTTGGTGCCCACCCGTGGGCGGTACAGCTCTGCCATTGTGCCCAGGAGCCATGCTGCATGACCTCCCGGGCTGCCAGGAACAAGCGCAGTTCCAAGAAGAACAGGTTTTTCTCTCTCCCTGCTTGCAAAGGAGAAACTTGGAGGCTCCAGATTTTCTGTTGTGGTTTTTGGTTTTGTTTTTTTGTTTGTTTGTTTGTTTGTTTGTTTTTTGGTAGCAGCTACTTAGTCAAACTTATTTCCTAAAGAACAAAAGGAGTTTAATTCACCTGTTGTTTTATTTATCACCAATATCACATATATTGCCACCAAAAAAATTGAAGCAAATCTCATCTACTCCGTACAAACCTTAAATGATGACCATGCCTATTAGCACTTGGCACAAGACCTGGGCACATAGTCAGCTCTTAATGTTAGATTCCCTTCCTACAAGCTGCAAGAGTTCTCATCATAACAGCAAGTTGTCCCTGTCCTTTAATTCTTTAACTACCCCCTCTTTGCCTCCTAAGGAGAATTACCATTACTCTTTCCAGTAGGCTGTTTTTCATGTGAATTTTTTGACTGGCTTTGCAGATTAAAAAATTCTGCAAAGAGATAGGAAATAAATGTCACTGATTTCAAATCTCCCTCACTTCTATCTTTCTAAATGCTTCTCATCCTTTAAGGTCCACCTCCTCTAGGAGGAAGCCTGCCCCAACTCCTGGCCTCCCTCCTCCCCAGCTTTCTATGGTATTAAGAATGAAGGGGCTTTAGCAATTTTTAGTTTGCAAAAGGACCTCCAGGGACCCAGTCTCCTCTCAGCCTCACAAATGCCCTAGGCAGTGGGACCTGTGCTTTTATAGTTGAGGAAACTCAGCCAGCTAATTGACTTGCTAAAGGTGCACCTTGTGGGGTGGCAGGGGCCAAGTGCTGGACCCAGGGCTCCCAACTCAAAAGCCTGTGAGTGGGTCACAGTTTATAGCACACTTTTTATTTCTCTACTACTTTGACACTACATTTTTTAAATGTGGAAGGATGAATATAAGTGCAGAATGCAAAAGAAAATGTTGGGGGAACAACTGACCATAATTACAATCTGCAAAAGAGCATCTGGACCACGGGGTGCCTAAAAACCCAAGACATTCTGAACGGATTGTGCTAGGGGAGCCAGGCACTGCTGCGGGTAAATTCCAGCCAACTGATGGTTTAACCTAGCCCTGGCTTGCTGTGCTTCTGGGAGCCACAGCAGGATTCCTCAAGAAAGTGAGAGAGAAGAATGTAGAGTTTGTAGAGTTTGGGAGTATAAAGAGTGCCCCCCAACAGCAGTCTGGTGAAGACAGGAGGAGAAGTTGGGGTGGGGAATCCATTGTCCACCTCCATCACCTGGTGACAGGGAGAGGTGCTCCTACTCACGCGTGTGGCCCCCTTTGTGCCCAGGACAGTGTGAGCTTCAGATAGCCAAAGTGGATACTCGCTTACCACCTGGTGACCACAATTCCTGAGCAGCCCTGAATTCTCACCTGTACACCTCCTAGATCTGGTCCACTCAGCATGGGAGATTGTGGTGTGGCCATCTCCTCCCTCACTGTGGAAGGTAGCTGAACTTAAATTAGAATTCTCTAGTTTTGGCTGTCTTCCCAGTTGCAGCCAAAAAACCCCAAAACAAACAAACAAAAAAACCCAAAAAAACAAAAAACCCTGTTGACTGAACGTCTTTGTGTAAACTAAAAATTAATGGTTGAAGAAGCTAGAAGCTGTCTCCAGAGAGGTGGTAGGTGAACTTGACTGAGGAGAAAGGGAAATCAACAACCAGAAGTGATAGCATCCGGGGTCCTTTAGTCAGAGGGAAGCAGCCCCTTGGAGGTGGCACAGTCTTGGCAGAGTGGGCAGTGGAGGAAACCAGGGCTTTCATTTTTCTCTCTCCCTCCAACTTTGGTGACAAGATACACATTCAGAAAATATGTGCTGAAGGAATAGCTCCATCTACAGTCCTGTTAACTGCAGTATCTTTCTCTTGTCAGGCTGATAAAGATGTCGAGTCCATACATGAACAACCTCATCATCCTCGGAGGAATGCTTTCCTATGCATCCATCTTTCTCTTTGGCCTTGATGGGTCCTTTGTCTCTGAAAAGACCTTTGAAACCCTTTGCACCGTAAGTCATTCTTTCTGCATGTTCCAGTGGTTTGTGATATAAGGTTTTCTTGGTGACCACAATCACCAAAAACACAGAAATGCATGAGACTACATGAACAGGCAGCAGACAGCCCGTTCAGCCATGTAGGCAATTCAACAGGGCAGCGTGGTGTAGCTTTTAGACCAGAATAGACTTATGTATTGCCGGTAAAATTAGGATCATGTATTTAACAGACCATTGCTGGGAGACAGGCTACTGAGAATGACCGGATAACCTAGAAAAGCAAGGGCGAAAAACGACCACCCGGAAACGCATCGTGCCTGGGGGCAGGGTCAGGGCTGTGTAAGAAAGAAGTAGTCTCCCCGTCGACCTCAATAATCACTACAGAGTATAAGAAGAGATGTCTCTGTAAGGGTGACTTTGAGTTGTACAAGAAAAAATAACTATCCTTATTCTCTATTTAATTGCAGTGTTTCTCGACCCTTTGTTCTCAGTTACTTTCCTAAGGAGACTTTCTAGACTTTCCTTTCTGATCATCCCCTCTTGAAATTTCAATATCAAAGATATATTGTATGTCTGTTCATATACTATACGTATAGCTATAGTTACTACATAAAAGGCTAACATTTTTTCACATTCAAGAACCAATGTTTGGCTGGAGGGGATAGCTCAGTGGTAGAGTGCATGCCTAGCATGCAGGAGGTCCTGGGTTCAACCCCCAGTACCTCCATTAAAAATAAATAAGTAAGTAAGCCTACTTACCTCCCCCTCCCCCCAAAAAATTTAAATTAAAAAAAAAAAAGTTTGCCCCCACCTTGGGAATTATATCACCACCCACTAAGAATGAATATATTTAAGAAAGCCCAAAACAGTGTAATTTGTTTACTATATTTTAGAAATATTATTTTGAAAATTAATTAACGTGTTTAAAATTTTTGATGCCTAGTTGTTGTTGTTAATTTTTTTAAGGAGTTTGTACATTAACAATTAGCAGTTATGTAGAACTATCAGTTGAAAGTAGTATTGGTTTACTTTTTAAGATGAGGATGAACAGTTGGGATTTATTTCTGGACTTTACTATGATCTCTCAAAACTGGGTTAGACATTTAGGTCTCTCCATTGTCCCAAATGCAATAATGTATCCAATTCCCTGCCTAGAGGACCAGAGCTTGAAGGGATGATTAAAGGATCAGTGTTGACCAGATTAATCCAAAAGCAACTCTTTTGTTGTTGCTGTTTTTTTTTTCTTTCTTTTTTCTTTTTTTTTAAACATTTTTTTTATTGAGTTATAGTCATTTTACAATGTTGTGTCAAATTCCAGTGTAGAGCACAATTTTTCAGTTATATATGAACATACATACATTCATTGTCACATTGTTTTTCGCTGTGAGCCACCACAAGATCCTGTATATATTTCCCTGTGCTACACAGTACAATCTTGTTTATCTATTCTGCATTTTGAAATCCCAGTTCCTTCCCACCCCCTGTACCCCTAGCAACCACAAGTTTGTATTCTATGTCTATGAGTCTGTTTCTGTTTTGTATTTATGGTTTTGTTTTGTTTTTTTAGATTCCGCATATGAGCAATCGCACATGGTATTTTTCTTTCTCTTTCTGGCTTACTTCACTTAGAATGACATTCTCCAGGAACATCCAGTTTGCTGCAAATGGCGTTATGTTGTTGGTTGGCTGAATAGTATTCCATTGTATAAATATACCACATCTTCTTTATCCAGTCATCTGTTGATGGACATTTAGGCTTTTTCCATGTCTTGTCTATTGTAAATAGTGCTGCTATGAACACTGGGGTGCAGGTGTCATTTTGAAGTAGGGTTCCTTCTGGATATATGCCCAGGAGCGGGATGCCTGGGTCATATGGTAAGTCTATTCCTAGTCTTTTGAGGAATCTCCACACTGTTTTCCACAGTGGCTGCACCGAACTGCATTCCCACCAGCAGAGCAGGAGGGCCCGCTTTTCTCCACAGCCTCTCCTATTGCTGTTTTCTTTTTAAGTGTTAAGAGCAATGTAGGCCCATGTAGTCTCTTTTAAAATCTGTGTTGCCACTGCTGGACGATTATGGAGAGAAAGTTGGCAGCCAGAGATAAACAAGGGGAGGGACCTCTTAAAAGTGCTGCAGGTCACCGCCCACACCTTGGACTTTCAGGGCTGCCTGGGGTCCCTAGACTCTGGGACAGCATGTGGGCAGGAGGGAAGCCCCGGAGCACGTGATGATGCTCCCCTGAGTCCTGCGGGTGATCACATTGGACTGACTTGTTAACGTTACCAGTAACCTCAACGTGAGTTGTCCAGCAACTGACGTGCGCAGAACGTGTACTTGGTCTGAAAGATTCCATTTGAGAAGTGCGTGGTCAAGCCCCCAGTACCCCAGGGGGTCTCTGGGGTGCTCAGCCATCTCTCCTCCCTGGGGTGGGTCTGGAGGGCAGTCAGACCCCACGTGCTCCAGGACTCACCCAGTTCGATCTTCCTACTAGAGAGATTTTTATCCAAGCCCACTCCTGCCCCCCTTCTTTATTCTGCCCTTCTGGGGGTTAAGGAGGTGAACTCAAGAGTCACAAGTCCCCCATGTGCCTAGCATCAGGGTGCCTGGAGTCAGCTTCCAAAGAAGCTGAGCTGCTCAAAAGTCCTTGTGAGTGTGGTTTAGCAGTTTGTTCCCTCAAAAGTGTGACCCCCTGGCATGAGGATGGTGTCCGTGGCTTGTGTCCTGCTCACTAGGGAGGGTGTGAAGCCCCTGAAGTCCCCTTCATTGCTGCTTCAGCATGACTTCTGTGCCCTGTGGGCCTTGTGATCTCATGGGTGCCATGTGTGTCCAGCTTTCCTGGATAGTGGTGAGGCTGAGGGAGGGGCTGCTCTCAAGGCACCCTGAAGAAGCTAAGTGAAGAAAGTTGGGTTTCCTTCTCCCTTTCGTGCCCAGGTGCCCTCTCCAAGTTTAAGGAGACCATGATGATGGTAATAATGAAAATGGTACTTGATGGTAATGGTAATAATGAAAATACCAAATGGGGGCCAGTTTGGTAACTTCTCATTTACACGGTGCTCTGGGCTCTCAGTGGCATCCCCGAGAGCTGAGACGCCCACCTTGGTCTCCCAACCGAGGAGAATCAGGGGGCAGAGCTCCACCCAAGTCCCTCCCGGGGTCCCTCTCTCCAGGTCCTTGTCACTTGTGCCTGCCACCTGGGAACACATCAGCTGGCCCAAGGTCTAGTCTTTGGTGCAGAGACGTGAGGCCCAGCCCTTGGAGGGTCTCTGCCTCTCAGAAAAGAGCTCCTGACACCTCACCCTGCTCATAAGCCAAATGCTGTCAGAGCACAGGTGCTTCCTGGAGTTTGCCCCGAATCCTCCAAACGCTGGGTGACGCAGGCTAGGGAGCCAGAACGGGGACATCCCCCACACCCGGTGTTTTCTTTTAATGAAGCCTGACATTCTGCTCTGGGAGTCGCGCTCATTTGTGTGAGAGGAAGGCTGTCCTGGGAAGCCTGGCAAGGCGATATGAATAAATCATAAAGCACTTTACAAATCAGCATTAGCTGGAACACGAAGGCTCTGAAGATGCTCCGGCCTGCTTCTCCCCGCCCCGAGGATTCATTTATTTGCAGTAAGGGCTGTTGCAGAGGCTCTGCAAAGGGGAGCTCACATTCCTGACTGTGATGGGGAGGGGAGGCATAGATTAACTACTCTGGATTGAATTGGGTCAGCACGAATGTGTACATGCGTTAGGACCGGGATCACTTATTTAATAGTTCCCAATATAGCTCAGAAGAGGAACTGAAATCTCACGAATTTGGAGTCTAAGTGCCAGCCCCCAATGGGTGCAATTTGGATTGTCCTCCACCTGCTATTCCAAGGGGCTCGGCTCCTTTATTTCACATGGTGCCTTGGATTCTCCTCTCTGGGCCTGGAAGATTCTCCCAGTAAACTCCCAGGGTGGGGAGACGGAGATGGAAGCAGAGCCGCCTAGCCCAGCGAGCACAGATCTTCAACAGCCGGGGTTTGACTCCCACGTCCTACACTTCCTACCTCTTGGCAGTGGTGGGTGACTTACCTCTCTGAGCTTCAGTTTTGTAATGTATAAAATGAGCACGATGAATCCCCATGCAGGATCGTGGAGTGGTTTGAACAACTATTCAGAGGAGCTGCCTGGAGCATAAGGCAAGTGTAGGGTCAAGGGGGAAGGCATCTTTCTCCCCTTCACAGTGTAATCTCCTGGCATCCCAGGAAATCTTAATGGACAAGGTTATAAAGTGGAACATGAAGCCAGCTTCATATGTGGAGCAATTGAAGTCACAGTTCAGTCTGTTCTGCTGCCACATGAATGCGACTTTTTTTCCCCTTTTGGTTTTCAATATAGAAACTAAACACAACGATAAACCGTGAACGTTCCCTTAGGAAGAAACCTGTGACAATCACTAAATGGTCTGCTCAGAAGACAGCGGGGTGGGCGCCCGTGTGAGCATGCACACACACGCACGTACGCACACAGAGCTAGGGAAGCAGTTACACTTGGTTCCCATCCCCCGCTCCCTCTGACCCTTTCAGGCATCTTCCCAGCCTAGTTTCAGCAAGTCTTGCAAACAGCTCCAGCTACACCGTGCTGTCTCCCTGGACACTGTGTGGGTAGTGGAATCACCATAGCAACTTGGCCCCTGTGGGCACAGAGCTGCCTAGGAGGACCACGCTGGGCGTGGGCCAGAGCCCCAGTGCCAGGGGGATGGGAGGGCCTGTCTGCTTCCAGCTTAGGAGACTCAGGAATCCCAGTCCCTGGCAGCCCAGAGAGGGAGCTGGTGGGTGAGGAAGGGAAAAGGTACTTGCCTTCCTTGTGGAATCCTAGGCAGAAAGCCACACACGAGCATGGAAGAAGGGACGCTGCAGTGAGGACGAGAAGACCTTTGATCGAAGGTGGGCCTTTGGTCCCAGCACAGGTCTCAGCAGCTTCTGGGGTGCTCAGAGCAATCCTGGGGGTGGAGATGTTCAGCAGTGCCCTGTTAACTCCCCAATCCTGTGCCCTCATAAAACTCAGCACTCTCTGCTCTGACCTGTGAAGAGCCAGCCGCCACATGCTGCCTTCCCGTCAGTCCCCAAAACTGCCTGACAAAGGTCAGATTCACTGTCCCCACTTCACAGGAGAGAAAACCGAAACTCTGTCACACGTGCGAGCTGTCAGGACTGAGGTTTGGAACTAGCCATGTTGAACTACAAAGATGTCTGAGACATTTCATTCATTTTTTTAGGAAATATTTTTTGTTGTTGTTAGCTGGTTTATACCAGGAAAAACAGGTCAACTAAATTCTTAGGGATGTGGTCAACATTTATCCCAACCAAAATTTTTGTCCATTCATACTTTTTAAAATTGGGTTATATAGTCATTCCTTTACAGTATTCATAGGGAATTGGTTCCAAGAACCCCCGCAGCTACCAAAATCCAAGGATGTTCAAGTCTCTTATATAAAATGGTGTGATATTTGCATATAACCTACGCAGTCCTCGTGTATGCTTTAAATCATCTCTAGATTACTTACAATACCTAATACAATGTAAGTGCTATGTAAGTAGTTGTAAATCCAATGTAAATGCTATGTAAATAGTTGCTGGTGCTCCAAATCCAAGTTTTGCTTTTGGGGACTTTCTGGAATTTTTTGAAAAAATATTTTCAATTTGCTCCCTGTTGGTTGAATTCGCAGATGTGGAACCCACAGGTAGGGAGACTTGACTGTAATTCATATACCATAACATTTACCCTATTAAGGTGTATATATAATTCAGTTGTCTTAGTATATCTATTCATTCATTTTTGATATGTCCCCAAAGTATATCAGAGTGCCTGGCATATAAGACAATTTCAGTTTGACTGCTCACTTTCAAATCCCAATGACACTACTTCCCAGCTATGTGACTTGAAGTTACTTACCATCTCCTCTTTAGTTTAGTTTACTCTTCTGTAAAATGGCCATAATCATAGGGTTGTGAAGATTAAATGAGATGGTACATTAAAGCACTTGGCGCCTGCCACATAGGAAGGTTCAATAAATGTTAGCCATAATCATTATGAATGAATGAATGGAATGAGTGAATGATGGGCCTACATCTGGATAATTGTGTTCACTTGTGAACACTGCTAAGAGAGGTGCTGATAGAGCAAGGTAAACTTGGCATGAAGAGGAGCCTGGAGAATTGGGGTTGGCCCTTGTTGATTGGGCGTGGGTACGTCCGTGGCAGCTCCTGGCCTTACATACCCTTGCTCTTCTAGAACTGGGTCAGGAACGGATTCAGGGCCTGCCCAAGTCAAAGCCAAGCTGCGACACCTCTGCCACCTTGAGTGTTGGAAGGGGCCTCGGGGCGGGCTGCGAGGGAGGTAAGAATGACGTGGGTGGGACCTCTGAGGGCGCGTGGACATGAGTCCCCAGTCATTGGAATCTGTCGTGAGAATTAGGAGAAGCCAGTTCAGCCCCGGGCTCAGCTTTATTTCTCATCTGCCTCT
Source organism: Camelus ferus (assembly GCF_009834535.1). Taxonomy (NCBI): domain Eukaryota; kingdom Metazoa; phylum Chordata; class Mammalia; order Artiodactyla; family Camelidae; genus Camelus; species Camelus ferus. The sequence continues at coordinate 46,166,348 of NC_045699.1, read as the reverse complement.
GCTTGCTGAGAATCCTGACTCTTTTATTTATTTCTCTTTTTTTTAACTTTTTATTAAAGTAAATGTAGATATACACATACACATTTCATAAGTGTATAGCTCAATGAATTGTCACAGATTGGACTCAGCTGTGAATCCAGATGAAGAAAACAGGCCATAACCAGCATCCCCGAAGCCCTTCCTGTCCCCTTCCTATCAGCACCCCCCCCCCAAGAGTAACCACCATCCTGACTTCCACCTGGCACAGACAGTGCTGCTTAGAGGGCACGTGAATCACTTGGAGCCCTTGGCTCAGATTCCTGCTAGGGCCCCAGGGGAATCCACCTTGCCCTCTAGGGGGTGCTTACCCCGGAGTGGGTCTGGGGTCTCAAAGCTGCCTCCAGGCGAAGAAGCAGATTCCAGCTCAGCAGGTGTGGGATGAATTGGAGATGCTGCAGCTCTAACAAGCTGCCAGGTGATGTGGATACTGCATCCACAGACCACAAAGTAGCGAGGTCAGGATTAGGACTCATGCTTTATTTTTGAGTTTGTCTCTCGGAGACTGATGATGTAAGAGAAATGGAAGCACCAGAACCCTTGTTCCATGAGGATCGGCTGGAGTAGGAAGAGGGATCTTGGGCCTCCACCCTGGAATCCCAGGAAGCAGGGCTGTCCCATCATAGGAGGCAGGGCTGGATTCTAGGGCCTGAAGCGCATTCTCCACCATCTGCTCACAAGAGATGTATGAATGAGCTCTGGATGGGCAGCTGCTGGAAAGGATGGAGTCGTGGTGGCCCAGACACTGATTGGGAAGCATGACATCTTCTTCCAGCCCTCCCAGAGATGCTAGGATTTTATAACTCTGTCTCAAAAGTCAAAGGCTACCTAGGAACACTCACTGGCCTCCCAGTAAATTCAAGCCTAGTAGGAATTAGGAATTAGTGATATTTTCATTTAAATGACCATAAATATCTGTGTTTTGGTTTTTTTTGTTTTTTTGTTTTTTTTTTTTTTTTGCTCAGGGATTTCTTTCTGAGACAGTTGAGAGATAACCTGATGTAATAATATAGTTTGGAGGTTGTTTCAGCATGTCATCCCATGCTTTGGTGGCTGGCCATGGTAAAGTACTTTGTACTGGCCTTTTAGCTCCAGACAACAACGCCTTTCCCTCCGCCTCGTAGTAATGGAGCTCTGGGGCTTGTTTTTGGATAGTCGGGGTCTTCCTTACCCATCTTCTCACTATTGATTATCTGGGGTGAACAGTCAGAATGAAACAAAAGGCCCTTTTAGGAACCCTTCTGGACAGCGGGAAAGCAGCTCACCCCGCAGCATCCAGCCAGCTGCCAGGGCTTCCTCCGCCCTCTGACTTCCTGGCCTGGGGCCCACATGCCAGAGACCTGGAGCCTGGCAGCCCCAGTCGTCCGTCAGAACAGACCTGCAGGAGAGGCTGTGTGTCCCTTTCCTGCTAGTCCCCAAAAGAGCCATGAAAGCCCTTCACTCTGCCAGGCAGGCCTTCCCAAAATCGATTGAACAAGTGGCTGAGCAGAACTATTCCGGGCATAGATTTTTCCTTCCATCTAGAGATGTGCTCTAATTGTTTTTCCCTTTTTTATAGTCGAGACTGAGATGGGCATTGCCTGGCTAAAGTTCCCCTCCCCCATGGATGCATGTCAGGGCTGTGTGAGAGGGGCCAAGAACTTTATGGCTGAAGAGAGAAAAGGAAAGACATTAACGTTAGAAGAGTAAATATGTTCAAGACTTTGGGAGAGGAAGCGAAGTAGCTGTTTGTCTTGTGATGATAAATCAGTGGAGGCTTGTATTAGAGTTGACATTTTGGAAACAGAATCATTAGAGCCCACAGAACCTTCTAGTTGATTTGGCATCATAAGAGCTACGCGGAAGGAAGATCATCAAATGAAACGTCGCTCGGTGCTGGAAATGCCCCTATAGTACCATGACAGGGAGTCCTCCAGGCTCTGCTTAAATCCATGTGGCGATGGGGAGCTCACTACCTCACAGACAGAATATTGCATTGGGAGGAAGGGACCATCCATAAACTCAGCCTCTTTTGCCGTCCAGCACTCCAGTTCTCTGTGTGCTCTTCCTTTCCTGTGCTTGTTCGGGCTCGACTTGTACATTTTAGGTGACAAATGGTTCATTACCTCCTAAGCAAGCCCACCCAGCCCAATCACCCCTCAAACCAGAGATTTAAAGGTGGGCTGTGTAGGACCCACCTCCCAGTAGTACCATTTCATGGGAGAGGCAGGCAGGTTATCAGGTAGACATCTCAGTGTGACCAGCACAACAGAAACATGCATGAGGGCAAGGTCTCGAGGAGGAGGCAGCCATGACCTCCTTGTAAGGTCTGGGAGGGCTTCTCAGAGAAGGTGGTCCATGAGTCTGGTTTTCAGAGGACAAACGAGAATTTGTAAAGGAGTTTAGAGAGAAGATGGCATTTTGAATGGAGGAAATAGCCGGTGCCAGGCCCACAGTGTGAGCCAGTGTGATATGTGGGGACATTTAAACAGCATAGAATTTCTTGGAAGTGAAATGCTATGTGAGGAATGACAGGAGGGGTACTGTGGGGTGGGGCACACCCTGCTAAGAATCTGGAGTTCAGCCTGCAGGCTCGGTGGGGCAGTGAAGGGTTTAAATCCAGGGAGACTTGCTTAGATTTGCACTGAAGAACAGTCTCTCTGGGTGTCGGATGAGCAGGAAGCGAAGGAGAGGCGGGGAGACCAGCTGGAGGATCCCCCAGCTGTCCAGTGAACAGTGACAAGGAAGCCATGGACAAAAAGAAGATATTGATCAAGAACTCAGCCCTTTACACCACCTTCTTTCATCTCATCAGCACAACCACTCCATGAAGTCAGAGGCATTATTATTATCCCATTTCACAGATGAGGGGATCAAGGCTCAAAGAGGTCGTGTGACCTGCCCCAGGTTCACGTAGATAGTGAATGACAAAGCCAGGACCTGAACCCATGTCAGTCTGCCTCCAGAGGCCCTGCTCAAATGACAAATCTGGATGGCACCCCGGGAACACAGAGGAAGGGAGTACTCACGAGAGACAGGGGATGAGATGGCCGTGAGGCACAGCCCTGGCCACAAACAGAGCCCACCCCCGTGCTTCACAGGGAGAGACTCCAGTGCAGGGACTACCTGCAGAGGTGTAGGTGGGGTTAAGGAAGCAAACACAGGTGTTGAGGCCACCACACAGGAAGCCCTTGCCACTCCTAGGCCTGCAAAAGTAGAGAGAGGAGTGTCTCCCTGAGCCCAGACAGGGCCAGGACCGTGTGAGGGGCCCAGAGACACAGCACAGAAGCAGTGGCCACAGGGAGCACATACCCATCTTCTCTCTCCTAGCACCTGCCAGTCTCCTGATCGTGCCTTCCAGATCCAGCTGGAAGCCAGGAGGTCATGGAGCCCGAGAGGCACAGGCAAGGGGCTCCACCTGTCAGAGCATGGGAAGGGCAGAGAACTGCTCTGGGGGTGGTGCAGCAGAGGGAAATGGGCTTGGGGGCTGAATAGGAGACTGAGGGTGAGAGGAGGTTCCCAGGAGGGCTTTCAGGTCCCTAACTTAGGTGACAGGCAGATAGTGGTACCATCCCTGAGTCAGGAGGAAATGGAGCTGCTCAACAGAAGGGCTCATGGGCTCAGCTTGGGCTCTGGAGTGTGAAGGTTTTGTGGGACACCTAAGTGTCACTTAGGTTTCCAGTGACAGTGGCATATCCAGGTCTGGAGCTCAGAAGTGAGGTAGGAGCTGGGGAAGAGCTAAGGGAATTATCAGCACAAAGAAAAGGATTGAAGCCTAAGGGTGGGAGTGATAACCCAGGGAGAGCCCTTTTAGGACAAAGAGGGTCCAGTACTGAACCCCAGGGTCCATTTCCATCCTAAAAAGATGGTGGAGGAGTGGAGAGAGAAATAAGACCTCCTTTTGCAGCGGCCTAGGCCAGGGATGACCCTGAGCGAGGCAGCCTGACATGGGCGGCTCTGCTGGTGGGGGTTCCACTGTCCTGCTTTCAGAATATTTCTTCTAGTGTTGTTTCATCGTTGTCTGAAGAGCTTTCTCCAAATGGGATGTGAACCACTGGGATCATCTTGTAGAAGAATATATTACAGCTTTTATTTACTTTTTATGTAGAAAAAATGGAAGAAATTAAACGGTACTAAGATTTAATACTTGGGCTGACACTGGGGCTCAGTGGGTGTGTCTAGTGGTCTCATGCAGGAGCTCTCCTGAGAACAGAGTGGTGGGTCAATCCGTGACACCAGCCAGCCACGGGGCATTGTGTCCAGGGTCCGCAAGACAGCCCCCAGTTCAGTGATTCACTAGGGCTCGGCGTATAATAGTCCTCACGGTAATGATTAATCACAGAGAAAGAACATAAAGCAAAATCAGCAAAGCAGAAAAGGCACATGGGGCGAAGTCAGGGGGAATCAGGTGCAAGCGTCCAGGAGCCTTTCCCAGTGGAGTCACACAGGACGCACTCAATTCCCCAGCAACGAATTGTGACAACACATGAAATATGTACCAGGGATGCTCACTAGACACTCAGCACCCAGGGTATTTACTGGGGGCCGGTCACCAAGGTACCTTATGCTGAGCACACAGCACGATACCGGGCTCCCAGAAGGAAGGCAGGTGTGCAGCATAAACCACACCGTTGGCACAAATCGTTTTTGTTCAGGCACAGAGCCACTCTTGTTATTGAGGGAATGGGGAAAACTCTCCCCAAATCCAAATTCTCAGACACCAGCTAGCGGGCCGACTTTGCCAGCAGGGCTTTGAAAGCTCACCTTTTCTGCCAGGGTAACTCCTTTCTGCCCAGGCGTCCTCACCCGTTCTTTGCTTTCAGTTTATGGCAACATACTGCCATGTCCAGATGCCAGGTTAAATTTGTATTATTGTGTTTTAACTAACTTTATCTCATTGATATGATTGAGTCCTAAGGAATTTGGCCCTACAAAATAGATCAGTGGCCTGGAAATGATTACTCCAAAGAAGACATAAGTCAAAGCAAATACAGTAACGTGAAGCACATTGGGGTGATACTTTATAGGAGAACATTGTCTGCCACATTATGAGGTAAAAGTAATGATGCTATTTCATTTCTTACCATCCGTTTTTAAATGTCCACCTTCTGTATATGTTCATGTTTAAAATTGTTTTTCTGATAAGAGAATATGGTCAAAACGCTTGGAGGGCATTGGCCAGAACAACCGTGGCAACCATTAGCTCTGAAAGTGTGCTGAGATCAGCGAGGAGAGTGTTCTCAGGCTGGCCAGCCCCGCCCACAGGTGTGTCCTGTCCCTCTGACCTCTGCCTCCAGGGCAGGGAAGAACCTGATTGGGGTCAAGGAGGCTGAGGAGGAGCTGGCATGATGTGAGGGAGAGAGGGCTGCACTGAGTGGCGTGGTTGAGAGAAATACCTTAAACACCCTGAGTCTCAGTTTCTTCATCTACAAAGGGGTTTTCTCACTCAACTGATGGATTCAAAAAATCACCTTGGTGTTGGTTGTTGCTGTGGTTTTATTTGTGTGTTTCTATCATTATATACTAAGTTTCTGGCCTAGTAATACTTACTGGATGAACAGATGAACGAATAAATGAATGAATGAATGAATTAGATGATCTGTAAGGTCCTTTGCAACTCTGACAGACTAGGAAAGTGTGATCCAGTCATTGAATAAGGTCTAAATTCCCAGTAATTGTCTCCTTCCCAGTCCCTGTTCTGTTTACTTTTCTTGCATCCCTGTATTTTAATACGAGTGATGATGTGGCCCTCCAAGACCTTCTTTAAAGTACTGTGATTCATTCTTGCCTGTCAGAAATTTTTGAAATTTAAAAAAAGAAGAAGGTTAGGTCCCCGCCTGTGCCATTGTCAGCATTCACACCTCAGATGTCTGTGTTTCTGAGCAACTGCTGTAACGCTGCTGGTCTTTCTTACGGGTTGTCCTTGCCTCTACCCAGCCAGTTCCTATTTTTACAAATCAAATGGAAAGGGAAAATGTTCTGTCTCTGGAAAGCTGGAGAGCCAAGTCACTGGAATAGAAAGGCAGGGCGAAGGGACTCCATGAAGGGAGTGTGTCTGGGAACCTCCTACCTAACCACCCGCAGCCTGGGGCTGGACGGGGCCGGTTGAGGCCGGGCAAACCTGCTGGACTGACTCCTCTGGACACGGAGACCCTGGCTGTCTGCTCCAGCCTGGCTGTCTCTCTCTCCCTACCATATCCCTCTTCCTGCTGTGTTCAGTGGAGGAGGCTCAGGGGCCTTTCAGAGAGAATTTAGCTCAGCAGAGCTGAGGAGAGCAGAAGAAAGACCACAGCTGAGAACTGGAGCTCACAGAGCACGCAGCCTTTTTGTCCCAGGGAGTGGGAGGCCCCAGAACTCAGTGGTGCACAGCTGAGGGCTGGGCCATGATACGGGGTCCAGCCTGGAGCTGAGGAATCTCCAGGGTCTTGGAGAGTGTCCAGACCAGCCAGTGACGTTGGAACTGGGAGAGGCTGGGGTCTGGCCAAGGGTCTGGCCAAGGTGGTAGTGCAGGTGGGGAGTAGGCACCTGGAAGGCCTCCAAGACCTAACATATGGCGGCTGGCCATCCCAGCCTGCATGAATCAGGCTGTAGGCTCCTATCAGGGCTGATAGTTCCCAGCAGCCACTGGCCCAGGGCTAGAGATCAAGGCACACTTTAGTCCTGGGGAACAGGTAAGAGCCAGATAGGACGTTAGTCGTGAGCAGGAAGCCAAGGTCTGAATGTGGGTTCAGTGGCCAGGCTGGCCTGGTGCTGAGTAACCAAACTCCTGAGGTCACGCAGAATGATAGGCCATGGGGGGCTGGGACTGGGGGCTGAGCAGTAGGACCCAGGCAACATCATTCCTGTCTTTCTCCAAAGACCCAAGGAAACAGGCCCCTGCTGGGAGTGGGAAGGTCACAGCCCTTCCCCCTGGCCTTCCTCCTAACTGAGTCCCTCATGATGGCCATGAGCTGGGCTGGTGCAGCTGCCAGTCAGGTGTCCCCAAGGCCAGCTCTGGCCAAGTCCTGCACTGCTCTACCAGAGTGGTGGGGTTGCTAGCACTGGAGAAGAGCCATGCAGGCTTGTTGTCCTGCCCAGTCTCAGCCCCTGTGGCCCAGTGCCCTTCCCTACCCGCTGCCCACAACCCAGGAGCTGGGAGGTTCCTGGAGCCACCTGGTCTCCTAGAGACTCGGGTGAGGAGACAGAAATGAGTGATTATGTTCACCTCTGCAGGCATGTCTCCCCACATTAGAAGGCTGTCAAGGAAGGTGAGGGAAGACCAGAGAGCTGCCCTGAAACACCTTTGTGACCCCTCAGTGGTCCTGGGGGCCCTCTGTGCCTCTCTCTGTGACTGGTTCCCTCTGGGCTGTGGGCCCATCAAAGGCAGGATTTGACTCTCATGTGCCTCTGCGCCCAGGGGCCTGGGTCTGGCAAGTGGCCAGTAGAACCAAACGTCTGTCAGACTGAAACGTGATTGAAGGACCATTGGTGCTGGTAAAACTCTACAGTATGTAAAGCAGAGCAACACCATTTAGAGTCCCCTTGTTGGAGCCACCTGGGAGATGTTAATGCCTCTGTTTTCTCACGGCCTCTAGGTCAGGACCTGGATTCTCACCGTTGGCTACACAACCGCCTTTGGGGCAATGTTTGCAAAGACATGGAGGGTCCACGCCATCTTCAAAAATGTGAAAATGAAGAAGAAGGTAATCCTGCCTTCTATTGCAGGGTGTTTATAATGTTCAATTCGTATTTATTTAATGAAGATTTGTTAGGCACCTACTATGTGCCAGGCACTGGGCTATTTGCTTTGGATTCAAGCTACACACAACCTTCCCCACCTCCCGACTCCCACCCCCAACACCTTCAGGCTCCTGGGGAAATCAGACAGCTAACAAAGCATTTACAATGCAAGATGATAGGGGCTGGTTGGGTGTATATGGGGGAAACTGGGGTACAGCACTCAGGGAAGGCTTCCTGTAGGAAGTGATGGCTATGCTAAGACCTGGAGGGTGACTGAGAGGCAGAGGCTGGGGAGTTTTCAAGCCCCGTAGAGGGAACCGTGTGCACGGAGGCTTAGGGGAGGGGATGGGGGTGTTCACGGGGCACAGGGTTTGTGGAGACAGAGTACAAGAGGGGGCTTCAGGGAAAGGCAGGAGGTACGGAATCTCAACTTTAACTTATGGGCAATGAAGAGCCCTTGAAAGAGGAGAGTAGAAACAGGGCAGAGGCCTGATTTAATGCTTCCACTTTCGAAGAGGCCCTAGAGGACAGGAGCCCTCTGCCTTCGTGGGGGAGGAAAGCATTTGCCACCCGTGTGGTTGGCTCTAACCATCGTGTTGATTAAGCTTGACTCTTAGGATGTAGTCATAGCGAAACTTTCTCCAAACTGTCATTTTAACCCTTCTGGTGGCTGGTGCTCTTTTTCCCTTGCTCCTGGTTAAAAATTCAGGCAAGTCTAATGGCTTTGAGGTCCTTTGGTCAACAACTAATATATGTGGAGTCCATCGTAATATTCAAAATGGGTGAAATACTTCCCCAGTTGGCCATTTGTGGCTCCTTTCCCAGGCACATGGCAGTTCCCCAACTCCTGGGCTCCCTGGTCCCCCCAGCTTGTCTTGGACACAGCTCTCCCTCAGCTGGGCCCACATCCGGTGCTCAGGAAACACTCCGACATCCTTCTCTCCTATAAACTCAGGGACTGTGGTTGGTCCCACTGGAGCAGCTTTGCCTCTTCTGCTCCACCCGGGGCTCCATTTAGAGGGAGGAAAGAGCCCAGCTCTGCCACCCCACTGCCTGTGCTCACCTGGAAGGCCCTCCCCTCGCTGGGCCTCAGCAGCATTTGTGACAACTCCTTCCTGTCTGTAAGATGAGGAGCCTGGCCACCTAGTCCTTCTCAGACCTGACTGCACTTTATAATCAAATGGGAGCTTTTAAAAACTGCAAGTAACCCAGCTCAGGCCAGCTGAAACCACATCTCCCTGGCTAGAGCTGAGCATCAGGAGTTATTAGACTTCCCCAGGGAACTCTAATATGCAGCCAGGGTGGAAGACCTGTGGTCTAGATCAGAGCTACTCAGAGTGCGGGCTGGACCAGCAGGATCATGGGCATCACCTGGAAGCTTGTTAGAAATGCAAATTTTTAGGACCCACCCCAGCCCTAAGAATCAGATCCTGGGGTGGAGCCCCGAAACATGTGTTTTCACCAGCCCTCTCTGTGAAGCTGATGCTAGCCAAAGTTTGACAGGCACCAGCTCACTTCTGGGGCCCCTCCCAGTCTGCGGCTCTGGTTAGAGATGCTCGGCTATTTATGACAACTCCGTCCTGGGTTTGAAGAATCAGTGTTGTTTCTTCTGTGTCAGTATGTGGTTCATGCATATCATTTTCAGTAATGAAGGACCGGCCTTTATGTTCCATTACTTACGTGATCACTAAGCCAGAACACTTGGATTCTTCGGTAACAATTGACAAAGCGTGCTGGGGAAGACTTTAGGAGTTCAGTTGTCTGAAAGCCCCATGGGAGTTGGAGCTGTGATGTGGCCACAGCCGCTGCATTGCCTGAGCTGAGGGGACTCCACCCCCGGGGTGTCTGGGCAAAGTGAGAGCCCAGGGAGGTCGTGGGCCCAGGCGTCCAGGGAGGGGGCCTGTCTGAGAAACTGCTTTGAGTACAACAGAAAGGCTTTGAGTGCAAGATTTGGTCACCAGTTCAGTCTGTGGTGAAGATGATTTAAGCCAGATGAACACACATTCCGGTGTGAGACACTTTTTGCTCTAGGCTTTCCAGTTATTCCAGGAACAGCCTTGTGGCCCTACAGCGGAGTATCGTTTATCAACCAAATTAGAGGAGGTTAAGAGTGTAGAAGAGAGATTTATACCTTACACAGATCAAAAATTCAAGTCCAGGAACCAGATGGTTTTGAAAGAGTTGTGGCAGTTGTGGGACAAAACTAGGATTGAATTCTCCATGACTCCAACCTTTTATATAGCCAGGATTGGTTTTTACTGTCATTACTTTGTTTTATTATTTTTTAAATTTAGACTTTTTTTTAAATGGGCCCCTTAATTTTTTTTTCTGACACATACAAGATTTACCTAAATTTGTAAATGCGATCACACACTTTTTTTCATAGTCTTTTTATCTTTTTCTTCCTTCCCTGGCTTCCACCTCGTTTTCCCTCCACCTACGATGTCACACCCTTCCCAGACACACATACACAAACTTCACCCCATATGGCTACATTTTAAAAGACATTAAAAGAAAAGAAGCCCATTAAAGGAAGTATTGACATGTGGTGACTTAATGCTTCCAAATTCAATGTTTTTATAGTATGTTACCATTTTTTCCTAAAGACCAATTATAAAATCTTGAATTGAGAAGCCCCACTACTATAGTATTTATTCTGCCTCTTATATTTACTAGAACCAAATTGAAAGTTTGAGAGAGAGCAGTAACTCGGAGATGAGGTCTTCCCTTCTGGGGACAGGTGTTTTTTTGAGGACAAAGAAAGCTCACTACAAGTATGACTTGATACTGTTGCAGACAGTAACATGGGACTGTCCCCTCGGACTTTCATCCAGACTCAGCTTCAGGAAAATGCTGAGAGAGCACCATCATCTGACTGATGGCAGGAAGGCAGGGCCGCTGTGCTGAACGAACAACTCTAGGGGGCACCATTCACACTGTATTCCCTCTGGAATGGCGTCCCTGAAAGTAGGCAGTTAGCTGGTCCTAGTAGGAGGGCAGTCTGGATCAGTCAAAATATCTGAAGCTTTTTGAAGAGATAAAGAAATGCTCTTTTCTCAAAACAAGATGTCAGCCAATTTTTCCTATAAAGAGTCAGATAGTAAATATGCTCAGCGTTACAGGCCATACAGCCTCTGTCACAACCACGTAACTGCTGTTGTGGAACGAAAGCAGAGACAAATACATAAACGAATGGCTTTGACTGTGTTCCAATAAAGCTTTATTTACAAAGTCAAAAGTAGGTCATATCTGTAGTTTGCTGATCCCTGCTCTAAACAACCATGGGAAGTGACATTTAGTAATAATAGCTGACATTTGTTGAACAGTAATCATAAGCCAGGCTCTGGTAATCTAATGTGATTTGTGTGGTCATCTTCCCCAGTTTGGAGATGAGGAAACTGGCTCAGAGGGATTAGGAACCTTACCTAAGGTCACACAGCTAAGTCAGTAGGAGTCAAACTCAGATCTGATTCCAGAAGCTGGTGCTTAATCATTCCTGATGTCTTCACTCCCATCTCTCATTCAGTGAGAATGGAGCACTAGTAACTTCCTAGCCCCAGAGAGAGAACTGAGTTTCATGGCTTTGTTGTGCACTGACACAATGGAGAAAAGTTCATGCAGCTCTTGAAGAGAAAGCTGAAAGATAAGGAGGGAACTCAGGGAAGCTGAGGTGAGACTAGAGAGATGACCTTGCCTAATTTGGGGATTCTCTGGTGCTCAGACTTTGTATGATCAGATCAGTGCTGTTTTTTAAATTTAAAATTTTAGATCTTTTTTAAAAGATTACTTCAAGTCACCTCTCCTTGACACTGCACTGTGTATATGCATGCAATATTTGTTTAATTATTCATTATTAGTCTTCCCCCTTTTATGCATGCTCCATGGCAGGGTGTTTATGTTTTGCCCACTGTTGCATCCCTAGTGCCTAGAACAGAACTTAATTCAGAGGAGGCACTCAATAAATTGTTCCTGTGATTAATAAGTCAAATGTGATTCATAACTACTTAGCCTAAATTTGTTTAGTCACAAACACTGGCCAAGTGTCAGGCTTTGGAAATTTGATGTGTCCTCTCTTCTCAGGCTCTTCCCACCTTGGATCCGTCTGTATGATGTTTAGCCCTGAATCTAGTAGAGCTGAGGTGCAATATCACACTTTGCCCCTAGATGTCACTGTCCTGCACATAAACAAAGAATCAGAAATTGGGAAAACCCAAGTAATGACAGCCAAACAGCTACCATTTGTTGAGCATCTTCTCTGTGCTGGATATTGTACTAAATGCCTTCCATACATCATCTCATTTTACTCTTATACCAGCTCTGCAGCTTAGGGCTCCCTGGCTCCACTTTTCGAGGAGGAGATAAGTCCAGCAAAGTTATATAGCGTGCTCAGGATCACATTTGACAAGAACTGGGATTAGAAGGAGCCCAAAACTGTGTTCTTTTTTTGCACCATGCTTAGAGCTTACATGAGCCTCCCCCAACTACCTTCCACTCCTTGCCATTGTACAAATCAGAAATGCAGAATGAGAGAGGAAGTGATTTACCCAGGGTCACACACAGGTCACAAGGGATGGAAACAGGACTCCAATCCAGGTCCACATAATCCCAGATCCTGTCTTTCTAGTCACATGCTACCTCAGGCTTCAGACTTGAGCCTTAAAACTGGGAGGACTTGGCTTTATCACACTTACCAGAGGGAAGTTTAAAGGCCAGCTGTGCCGTGGGTGCCTTCCCTATTCAGGCAGCAGGGGTCAAGGTGCTGCATCTACCTCCCCTGTAGATGACTCACTGAGTGTGCCCACCTCATGTTTCTCAGCCCCTCCCTCTCAGCGTACCACTTCTCGTCCAGGAGAGACTGTGCAGTCCCAAAGGACCCGAGGTATTGTGTGCTGGAGTGTAAGGTGGTCCATACTCCTATGTGCATGGGCCCTTGGGAAGAAGCCGGGAGAAGTGGCACTGCTGAGCAAGTTCAAGGTCACTGCCTCCTGGAAGTTATACTGTGGGAAGAGTAGTACCCCTTCCATCTCATGGGAAAGCCTTGGCAGAGAAGGAGGGACCTGGAGGTGCCGGCACTTGCTGGTGGGAGAAGTTTGGGGAGGGGAAGAGGACCCAGAGGCTGAGGTTGGCAACTCTGCCTACCTGGTATTCGTGGCATCTGCATTCTCCTGTCCATTTGGTAGTCACTGCTCTGCATCGGGCCTCCTCCCTCCTCATCAGGACAGCGGCCCCAGCTTCTAACTGGCCTCCTACTTCAGGCTCCCACCTCAGGTCCACCCCTCAATGCTGCAGAGAGCTCCCCATCACTCTGATGCTTAAAGATGCTTAAACCTCCAGCAGCCCCACGGGAGGCCCCATCACATGCACACAGGCTCTCCTGCTCCAGCTCACCCCGTCTCCAGCCACCCCCATCCCGCCCCACACTCGTGCAGCCATACAGAACCTCTCACAGAAAGGAAATGTTGTTTTAGACAAAAGAACCAGCAGCTACAAAGGCCTGGGAAGAAATAGGAACCTGCAGCAGGTGGGGCCTTATGGGAAGCAGAACCTGAGCCCTAGGCAGGAGGCAGTGACCTTGAACTTGCTCAGCAGCACCACTTTCCCTTGTCCTTTTTCTGGGAGCTCATTCATTAATTCCCCAGGAAGATCAGAGAGCCAGCCCCTGCACAAGACACCAGGGCACAGAGGAGAGACTGGCTGGTCCCTGACTCTGTTCTGACAGGAGCACAGTTGTAGCCCACGCCCTGTGCAGGGCTACAAATTCACAGAGGAGCAGCTGCTCAGGCTCAATCTTGAAATAAGGGTAGGAGGGCACCGGCAGAAAGCCGGGGAAAGACCTTCCATGGGCAAATGCCTGGACCTCCAACAGCCCTGGGTGAGCATCAACCAGGGAGCCCCTTCTAGCCGTCCTCTGAGTCCTAAACTCCTCAGCATTTCTTCCTTTTGGTCCAATATCTCAAGGCTTTCAGGGAGCCGCCTGGTTCCCCAGAGAACTAGGGTTAAGCCAGGCCTCTGCAAACCATCAGCCGTTCACTGAATGCTTCTGAAAAATCTCAGAGGGGGCTTTGCCACTGCCCCGCCCCAGGTAAAGTGGTTTTGGTGGATTTGATCTCTTTGGTAGTAACTCAGCAATACTTTCTTGTTCTTTTCACAATTTGGCCACAGAGAAACCTCTTGTGTTTCTATTTCGCCTTTAAAAATGGCTTTAATAGTTAAAAGCCAGACCTGGTGGTATTTGTTAAGCTTTTGCTTCAGTTTTGTTTATTTTTCTATATAGTCTTTTCCAGAACTACTTCATCACATTAGCTTTTATTTGGTGTTGGGGCAGGGGGCAGGGAAGGACACATAAACGTGCAGTGAGTGAAATACAGGTTAGCTTTGCCGCTGACAGCATTTGTCCTCAGGCCAATCCCTATCAAATGGACATAAAATAGGGTGGGAATTTCACGGTATAATAAAGATATCCCAGGCTGCAAAGGCGGGTAGAAGCTGTATTTCTTCTTTATATATTCCTTCATCTCAATTCAATCCATCAAACTTAAGTACCAACTGTATGCCAGGTCCTGCTGGGTACTGAGGGTAAACAAATAAATAAAACAGGCTTCCCTTCTGTCAGGGGTTCCCCAGTTTACTGAGGAGGGCAGGCGGGTGTACAACTTAATAAAGCATCTGGTCGCTGAGACATCTGGTAGGTGCTGTAAATGTTTGAGGGTGTGGATTCTGGAGAGAGGAGGAGCTTGGTTCCAATCTGGGCTTCACTTTTTAGTAGCTATATTCCACTGAGCAAGTTACTTAGCCCCCAGCACCAGCCTCGGTTTCTTAGTCCAAAAAATGGGAATAATAGTGTCTGCCTTTATGTGAGAAGATGTATGTAAAACAATAAACCTATAAAAAAAATTTTTTTAAAAATCAACCTAGAGGCAGGTGCAGTGTATGTGTTCATTAAATGTTAACATTTATATTTATTTTTCTTCTTGTAGTTACTACTATTACTCTCCATAATAATAAGTATTGAACGTATTGAGTATAATTATGTGAACAAAGTGCTATGGGAATAATTAGTTCTGCTGTGGGAGTTAGGGGGCTTCATGGAGAGGTGACAATGCATCTGGGTCTTTAAAGATTATTAGCAGTTTGCTGAACAGAAAGAATAGAGTGTTTTAGACAAGAGAACCAGCACCCACAAAGGCCTGGAGTGAAAATCACAGCAGAGTCCGAGACTGGGAGTCAGCAGACTTAACTAAGTATATGTGTGTGTTTGGGGTGTGGACAAGCCAAGCTCATGAAAGGCCTTGAATGCCAGACAAAGAAGCTTGGCTGGATTTATTCTATGGGCGATGGGGAATCTGGGGGAAGTTTGAAACTGGGGGTGCCACCATTCGGTCACTCACCTGACCCAGTTCCTCGGCTGCTGTTGGAAAGCTCTCTCATGTCCGTTCCCATCTGCCCCTGCCTTCTCTGCAGATCATCAAGGACCAGAAACTGCTCGTGATCGTCGGGGGCATGCTGCTGATTGACCTGTGCATCCTGATTTGCTGGCAGGCTGTGGACCCCCTGAGAAGGACAGTGGAGAGGTACAGCATGGAGGTAAGCGCCCGGCCCATCAGGAGGGAGCCCTGCGGGGATACTGCCCCCAGATACCGGGACAGCGAGGCACAGTCGCCCCAGCTGCCCAAGGTGCGCTTCTTAAGAAGTCGAGATAGTTATGGGGAAGTCATCACAGCTCCACATGGGCCTGCGTTCCCTATCAGGAATGTCTCATCAGCTCTATTTGCTTCCATTTGAGACACATTATTTCAGGAAGGCCAAATATAACGTCTTTACTCCTGGGGAAACAATGGCAAAAATTTGTCTAGGTGTATTAATATATGCAGAATTAAGGGGAAATGTTGAGCTGTTTAAACCAGTATGTAAAAGCCCAATTTATAAAAAGATCCGTTAGTCTAGAAATTACGTTGCATTTTTAATCTCGCCTTTAAAGTCAATTCCCTAAGGAGTGTTACTAGGGAATAAACACTCTGATAGCTCCTTCTAGTTACCAGAGGATCTTCAAAGTGATGTGTTGTCAAAAAGAAGAACCTTACATAAAAGTACTGTTAAATACATATTTTAGTAGACTTGTGCTCGGCTTTGCCCTTAACGCATACTGGTCTTCCTTGGATGCTCCAGGTTAGGGAAATTCAAGATCAGGGAAGTTGTAGTTATGCTGACTTTCTCTTAGAAGAGTTAAACATACCTTTGTCGGGGAGAGAGCAGGCTGAATGGTGGTGGCTGTACTGTATGATTTCCCTGCAGGGTAGCAAATTCTATTGAGAAAACTGGAATTTTCTCCAGTTCTCTCACTGCGTTATTAAGGAAATCTTTCTGTGGAATTTAAGGTGAGTTCTTAAACTAAACTGGAGACAGTCATTTTATGCATTGAGGACAGAGGTTTTTATCCTTCTGGACAAGATTTTCTAGCAAATAAGATGCCTGGCCTCATTTGTCTGGCAAACAGGCAGAGGGTTTGCTCGGCCCAGTAAGAAGTTAGGCAATCAGAGCAGTGGCAGAGAACGCGTTTTCTGACAGCGTGGATTTAGGAGAGGAATTTAGGGCTGTGTGCCTCCATCTCACTGCCTTAAGTGTCCAGCCTGGGGGGAAGCAGGAATCCAGACAGGCTCAACCAGATCTGGCAGAGGACAGACCCTACACTGGCTCTGCCCATGGGCCAAAGGGGCAGGAACTCAGCTGAGGTCACTTGAGCAGACAGGCTGTTCCTAGAGGGGAGGTGACATCTGGTCATCACTCATCTGCACAGTTGGAAAAGGAGCAGACCTGCCCCCGACTCCATCCTAGGGGTTCACCACCCATAGGATTTGGAAATCCAGACCGGAAGTCAGCAGGAGGAAGAGCTGCCATTGGCTAACTGGACCTCCAGGCTAGGGAGAGCCTGGGGTGATGATGATCAAAAGAAGTAATGCTAATGACAACAATAATAATGATGCTGCTGGTGACTAGATTTGTGTGTTAATTCACTGAATCCTCACAGTAACTCTGTAGAATAGGTACTATCCTGAACTCCATTTTAATGATGCAGAAACAGTAACCCAGAGAGATTATTATATAAGGTACCCAAGGTTACCTAGCAGGTTAGTGACAATACCACCAACTCTTGTCTCACTCACTCCCCTCCCCTGTCTTTCAATACACGACAGTACTTTGTAGTTTTTAGGTGTTTTTGAAGACCTTTGGTCACTGGTCTACGAAATGGGTAGGGCAGGGAAGTGTTCTTACTTTCTGCAGATGAAGCTTAAAATTAGGTGTTGGGCAGACTGAGGGCCCAAGGATATCAGGGAAGGAGAAAAGTGAGTCGGGCAGACCCCGTGACAGAGACCAGACCCAGCTGGCTTGATGCCGAGCCCAAGGGCTGCTGGAGGTGGGGCTCTGCTGTCTCTGCTCAAGGTTAAGATGGGGGCCGGGCATGCACTGGGGTCCCTAGGATCTGGCTGTGTTGGGGAGAGGCTGCAGAGCTGGAGTTGGCCTGAGTCAGCTGACTCCGGACATAGATCCAGGAAGCTGTGCCCTGGGAGCATTTAAAGGAGATGGAGCTTGTGCAGGCCAATTAGTGTAAGTGGCATTTCACTCTCACCCATCTTACCTTTCTTCCTTACTTTCTGTAGTAAGTACTGCCGCTCTCCACAGCTCTGTGCATAGAACCCTGGTCCATTCCAGACCTTCTAGGAGATGGTTCTCAAACTGAAGAGCCATGGGGTGCCATGGAAATGCTTCTCTGTGTAGATGAGGAAACTGAGGCTGGGTAGGGAGAAGGTCCTGCCCGGGGGCATCTGAAGGTGGGGGCTGGAGGACAGCCACCTCCCTGGCTTGAGGCCCAGACACCTTGTCTCTGTGTTTCCCTCCAAGTATCTGCTGAGATTTCTCTCTGAACCTTTTCTGGCCTGATCCTCTAATTTTAGGGTTGCCCTGTCATTCTGTTGCCATGGTAGCAGAACCTTTGATTTGTTGACCCACAGCCCTGTCGGTTTATTGTCATTTTTCCACCAAACAGCGCCAGGCTGTCAGTTGATTTCCCTCACACCCGCCTCTGTCAGATGCAGCATGATGGTTGGGTGTCCCCAGGGGCTGAGGGGTCCTAAATTTTCTACGAAGGGCTGTTTTTTCCACAACCCCCAGTGAGAGAGAAAGTTTACGCTTGGGGGAGAAGTGATCAAAGATCTCCCTGGCCTGTCCCCTCCTCCTCTTGGACCACACCTATCCCAGAAGCCTTTGGTCACTCTGGACACTGATGCCTCAGGATTCCAGTCACAGACCTTGCTCTGTGTTGCACTTTCAAGCCTTTGCCTGTGCTGGCCCCCCTTCCAGAACCTTCTCTGACAAGTGAGTGAACTTCAGTTGCAGGCTCCTGTGTCATCTGCTGTGTTCCTGAGCTCAACCAGATTTAAGCACCTCCTCTTCCCATTCCCGTCCCCATCTTGGCCTTGCCCGTCAGGAGACTTAGCACACTGATCATCTCTGCTGAGTGCATCTCTGCCCCATCCCACCTCTGCTGGGCTGCTTGCTTCTCCAGGACAGGAACCCTCAGATCAGTCTCCCCCATCACCCAGCCCAGCACCTCCACATGCATCTTCCCCTGGGGAGACAGAGGTGAGCACAGCAGTGTGACCTTTGGTCCCAAAGTGACCACAGGCTAGTGGGGGGCAGAGAGTAAACATGCAAATAAGCACAATTCCTTTAGATCGCATGGATTCTGATAGCACTTGGAAATAAATAAACAAGATGAAGGGTTCAGGAATAACAGAAAGGACCAGTGGAAGAGCGTCTCCATTCCAGAATGGAATAGAAAGTACTTTAACAGAAAGTACAGAGAGTTTCCATATATGTCCCACCCCACACCCCATAGTTCTCCCTATTATTAACATCTTGCATTGTGTGATGTACTTGTTATAGCTGATGAACCAGTATTAATACATTATTATTCACTAAAGTACGTAATTTACTCTAGGGTTCACTCTTTGAGCTGTACATTCTATAGATGTTGCCAAATGCATAGTCATGTATCCACTATTACAGTGTCGTACAGATCAGGCTCACTGCCTGAAATATCCTCTATGCATCACCAACCCCTTGCAACCACTGACCTTTCTACTGTCTATGGCTTTGCCTTTTCCAGAATGGCATACAGTTGGACTCATACACTATGTAGCTTTTTCAGACTGGCTTCTTTTACTTAACAATGTACATTTAAGTTTCCTCCATGTCTTTTCATGACTTGATAGATCATTTCTTTTTACTACTGAATAATATTCTATTGTACAGATGTACCACAGTTTGTTTATCTATTTGCCCATTGAAGGACATATTGGTTGCTTCCAAGAGTGGACAATTATTAACAAAGCTGCTATAAGCATTTTTAGGTAGGTTTTTGTGTGGACATAAGTTTTCAAGTAATTTGGGTAAGTACCTAGAAACAGGATCATTAGATCATATGCTAAGAGTATGTTTAATTTTGCCAACTGTCTTGCAAAGTGGCTGTATCATTTTGCATTCCCATCAGCAGTGAATAAGAGTTCCTGTTGCTCCATCCTTGTCAGCATTTAGTATTGTCAGTATTTTGTATTTTAGCCATTCTAGTAGTTGTATAGTGGTATCATATTGTTGTTTTAATGTACAATTCCCTAATGACATATGATGTAGAGTCCTTCTCAGACTCTTCCAGAAGATTGAAAAGGAGACAATACTCCCAAACTCATTCTCTAAAGCCACCATCACCCTGATACCAAAACCAGGCAAAGACACCAACAAAAAACAGAATTACAGACCGATATCACTGATGAACATAGATGCAAAAATCCTTACCAAAATACTAGCAAATTGAATCCAACAGCACATAAAAAAGATTATACATCATGATCAAGTGGGGTTCATCCCAGGGACACAAGGGTGGTTCAACATACGCAAATCAATCAATATAATACATCACATCCACAAGACAAAGGACAAAAACCGCATGATCGTCTCAATAGATGCAGAAAAAGCATTTGATAAAATTCAACACCCATTAATGATAAAAACTCTCACCAAAGTAGGTATAAAGGGAACATATCTCAACATAATGAAAGCTATATATGACAAACCTACAGCAGCATAATACTCAACAGTGAAAAACGCAAAAGCTTCCCACTAAAGTCTGGGACAAGACAAGGCTGCCCACTATCACCACTCCTATTCAACATTCAAGTCCTAGCCACAGCAATCAGGCAAGAGAGAGAAATAAAAGGGATCCAAATTGGAAAAGAAGAGGTAAAAGTGTCACTATATGCAGATAACATAATACTATATATAGAAAACCCTAAAAGGTCCACATGAAAGCTACTAGAAATAATCGAAGGATTCAGCAAGGTAGCAGGTTACAAGATTGACATATGATGTAGAGCATCTTTTCATATGCTTATTTACCACCTGTATTTCTTCTTTTTTAATTTTTAACTTTTTAATTTTGGGGGGGTGGTAATTAGGTTTACTTAATTATTTATTTTTGGAGGAGGTACTGGAGACTGAACACAGGACCTTGTATATGCTAAGCATGCACTCTATCACTTGAGCTATACACTCCCCCCTGTATTTATTCTTTGGTGAGGTATCTGTTCAGATCTTTTGCCCACTTTTTAATTAGATTGTTTATCTTCTTATTGTTGAGTTTTAAGAATTCTTTGCACATTTTGGATACAAGTCCTTTATCATGTATGTGTTTTGCATATATTTTCTCTGAGTCTATATCTTGTCTTTTCATTTTCTTCACATTGTCTTAGGCAGAACAGAAATTTTTTATTTTAATGATGTCCAAGTTATTAATTTGTCATTTCATGGCTCGTGCTTTTGGTGTTGTATCTAAAAACTCATTGCCATACCCATGGTCACCTAGATTTTCTCCTGTTATCTTCTAGAAGTTTTATAGTTTTGCATTTTACATTTAGGTCTATGATCCATTTTGAGTTAATTTTTGTAAAAGGTGTGAGGTCACTGTCTAGATTCACTTTTATGCACGTAAATATCTAGTAGTTCCAGCACCATTTGTCAAAAATACTATCCTTTCCCCACTGGATTCCCTTTGTGTCTTTGTCATAGATTGGTTGACTGTATTGGTGTGGGTCTATTTCTGGACTCCCTAGTCTGTTTCACTGATCTGTTTGTCTGTTTTTTCACTAATACCACACTGATTTGATGACCATAGTTTTATAGTAAGTCTTGAAATCAAATAAGTCAAATAATATCAGTTCTCTGACTTTTCTTGTTCAATATTGTGTTGGTTATTCTGGGTCTTTTGTGTCTCCATATAAACTTTAGAATCACTTTGTTGATATCCACAAAGTAACTTGCTGGCATTTTGATTGGGATTGTGTCAGTTCTATAGCTCAAGTTGGAGAGAACTGACATCTTAACAATATTGAGACTTCCTATCCATGAACATGGAATTACTCTCCATTTATTTAGATCTACTTTGATTTCTTTCATCTGCGTTTTGTAGATTTCCTCACATAGATCTTATTTTGTTAGACTTATACCTAAGTATTTTGTCTTCGATGCTAACATAAGTGGTGTTGTGTTTTTTAATTTCAAATTCCAGTTGCTCATTACATAGGAAAGCAGTTGAATTTTGTATCTTAAACTTGAATTCTACAATGTTGCTTATAGTTGCTTGTTAGTTCCAGAAGGGTTTTTGTTGTTGATCCTTTGGGACTCTCTACATAGATAGTCATGCCATCTACAAATGAACTATTTTATTTTTTTCCTTCTCAATCTGTATGCGTTTTAGTTCTTTTCTTGGCTTATTTTTGTTTTAGCTAGGACTCTTAGTGTGATGTTGAATAGCAGTGGTGAGAGGGGACAACCTTGCCTAGTTTCTGATATTAAAGGGAAAGGATTTAGCTTCTCAACATGAAACATGATATTAATATATCATTTTTTTCTTAAATGATCAAAAAATAAACACAAGATGGTTCTGCTGTCCAAAACTGAGGGTGCCTTTGGAGAGGTGACAGGAAGGGCAGTGATGACACAGGCGGAGCCTGAGTCATTAGGGAACTTTTGTGTTAAGCAGAGGAGTTTAAACTTCAGAATGAAAGACATTTAATCGGGGGAATGACATGATCAGATTTGCCCTGGCCGCAGGGTGAGAACAGATGGAGAGGCGAGGCTGGAGGCCCAGCAATGGCTCAGAGATGGTTTTTGCAGTAATCCAGGCAGGAGCTGATGACGACCTAAAGCAGGGCAGTTGCAGTGGGAACAGAGAGAAGTGTGTGGATTTGAGAGCTATTAAGGAAGCAGACATGACAATGCTTGGTGATTGGTTGACTCGAAGGGGTAAGGACAGGGAGGCAGCTGGGGCACTGCCCAGATTTCTGACTAGGTAGTGGATGGCAGACCTCACCACTGAGGTCAGGTGCAGAATGAGGATTTGGAAGGGAATGTGAAAGGTTCATTTCTGGGTAGAGGACCTCAGAAGATTGGATGTAGGGTCCTAGAGCACAAGAGAGCAGTTTGTCCAGTAGATAAATTTGGGGGAGGGGCAGTTTACACATTCACAATGGGAGCTGTGGGGATGCATGTGGTCAGCGTGAGAGTGGTACAGTCAGAGTGAAGACATCCTGACTGGAGCCCAAGGAATCACTAAGTGGTGATGGGAACAGGAGGAGAAGCCAGGCAAAGGGACTTTGACATGGCGGTCTGTAAAGAAGGGGGTAGCCAGGAGAGAGAGCCACCCATGGATGGGTGCAAGGAAGAGGAAAGCTGTCCATGCATAGGGAGAACTTGAAGAAGGAAGGAGAGGTCTCCCAGACCAAAGTAAGGACTGACAGGTACTCCTCCATGACTTGACTCTGTCCTCAGTACTCCAGCATTGCATTGCAACCGTTCCTTCCTCTGCTTTACCAAGTCTGATGGGAAGATTGGCTATTTCTGCATTTCACATATAACAGGTGTGGATAAATCTGCCAAGTATGTTAAAAAGGTTTTTAAAATACGATTTTTATTCTTAGAAAAAGGAGGGGAAAACTCTCCTTTTTTTGAATACCTACTCTACCAGTGGCGATGGTGAGTAGGTGTTGGACATATGGGCGTGGGGTTCAGGGAGGGGTATGGGCTGGAGATGGGAACTTGGATGCGGTCAACATATAGATGACACTGAGAGCCTTAGATGAGAGCACGGGTTGGGGAGTGGGGTGCCTAACAATGGAGAAAAGAAGGGGACCAAGGACAGACCCCCAGTTACACCAGTGTTTGGAGACAAGGGAGGTAGGCGGGAAACTGCAAAGGAGACCTACAAGGAGAAGCCACGGATAGGAAGAAAATAGATGAGTCTGGTGTCTAGGAAACCAAATGAAGAAAGTGTTCCAAGGAGGAAGTTTTGATGAAGTGTGTCAAGTGCTGCTTTTAGATCAAGTAAGATGAAAACCAAGAATTGACACTGTGTATGTGTGTGCATACACACACACCTATATGGGATTTTTTTTCTTTTAAGGAAAATAATTTGAGATAATTTCTTCCAAAGTGAAAGCAGTGCATAATGATGGTGTGAAGACAGCCTGGGTGGAAGGGTTGTTTGCTTTTGTCCCAAGCCTTCCTTTTCTGCTAGCCCACCTCTTGACCATTCTGAAATGGTTCTGAAATGGAGAGAAGATGTGGACAGCACCAAAGGCCACCGGATGTTGAACATCCAGGAGAGCCATGGGCAGCCACCGAGGCAGCATCCTGAGGCCACCTGCACTCCCTGAGGCCACCCACTATCTGCTTCCCAGGCAGGTGGCAACAGAGGTGGAATCATGTACAGTTGGTCACCCATAGGAGCCACATGTGTGACATTCGTTTACAGAAATGGCAGGAGAAGGAGGGAGAGTATAGCTCAGTGGCAGTGGAAGAGTACATGCCTAGCATGCACAAGGTCCTGGGTTCAATCCCCAGTGCCTCCATTAAAAAAAAAAAAAGGAACGAAAGAATTGGCAGCAGGCTGTCTCCACCAGCTCTACGTCAAGAATTGCTTGCACTCTGGGTTCTGTGTCTTTCTGGCCATTCAGGCAGTAACCATGTAAAGGGCAGTTTGGGACAGAGGAGTATTTCAAACTTCCCTCCATATTCCATGCTTTGACCATGCTTCTTTGTGGAAGCAAATGGGGGACTTGGAAGTCATAGACTGCACTTGGCTCTGAAACTGGTGTCTTATTCCAGTTATGTTTCTATGGAAACAGATATTGGAAGAAGCAAATACATAGAGTTTTAAATAATTTTAACTCTTATCTTCTGCCTCCCTCTACAGTTGCTCTGGAAAAGAATTCCAATCCCAAAGCAGAAGCTTTCAGAAACATCTGGTATCTTCATAAAGCTTGTCCAGGCTCCATCTCACACTATTCATTTTGAAATAAAGAGGTATCAGAATGGCCAGGGTGAGGGGCGTGCTAAGGGTCATGGTCCACTCTGCTCTGTGAGCTGCACATGGGCAGCCTGGTGGTCCAAGGCTTTGATGCCCAGGGTCATATTCCAAGTGGTGAGTCATCACTGCCATCCCTGGACAGTAGGACAGGTCTTTGTCATCCATAGTCATCTTTGGGGTTCTGGATGGTCCTGCTCGGGCTCCACCTGGATGCAGACCAAGTCCCAGGCAGGGCAGTAGGACTCAGCAAGGACCTCAGGTGGACCTGTTAGCTGAGGCCACCCCAGTTAGCCTGCCTACCACCTCCTGGGAGAGGGCTGAACCATCTGAAGTTCTGACCATGTCATTCTCCTGTTCAATCCTCCCTGCTGGCTAGAGATGAAGCCCTCACTCTGAGCGGTTCGGGAGGTCCTCAGTGATCTGGCGATCTGGCCCCATTCATTTCCCCTGCCTCCTCTCTCAGCCCCTCCCTCACTCCTTGAGCTCAGCTCCCCTTACTAATGGCATTTCATCAAAATGTCACACTCTGTCTCCTTCCACACCTTTGTACCTGCTGTCCTCTTCTGCCCAGAACACCCTCCCTCCCATTGCAATACGCCATCTTCATGTAAAAAATTCCTGCTTGACCTTCAAGAGGCAGCTCAGATGCATCTTCTCCAGAAGCATCTGGAACAGCAGGCTGCTTTGAATGCCTCTGTCTAGGCCCCCACCTCACCTTGTCTGCCCCTCATCTGATCACAACACTGGTAATTATCTGCCTGTGCACCTGGCCCCTCCTAGTCTGTGACCTCCTGAGAGGCCAGGGCCATCTGTGTGTCGCCAGCACCCACTGGCAGAGCCTGGCTCTCAGTAAGTGCTCAGTAAATATTTATTGAATAAATTGTTCCCTCCACCTGGAACTCTCTCCCCAAGCCTCCATATGTCTGAATTCAACCCATCTGTCTGGGCCCATTAAGCCGGCTTCTCCAAGAAATGTCTTTGCTGAGTTGCAATTTAATTTAATATTACACCCTCACCTTTTATCAAGGGCCCACTTATAGGGCTAAAGCTGCCAATTGAAGGATGATTCAGCATCTTCTATAAAAGACGGTTGTTCAGTTTGTGACTTCGTCCCTGGAGACAGCGATCCACTGGATAGATCCTCACGGAATTTAGCGCCAGGAAATGGGCTGTGCTCCCCTCGCGAACCTGTATCTACTTCCTTCCTTCCGTCAGGCAGTCGTAACTGAATAAGCCACTCTGTTTTCTTTTTAACCTTGGCTGCCAGAAAGTTGGAGCCAAATTCAACACTCAGCCGCAATAACCATCTTTTCTCGGGTTCCTGGAGGATTATCTCGCCTTCTGATCGTTCGTCTTTATTTTTAACTGTCCTGTTGTGTTTGGGCTTTTATTGTGCGCTGCCTCAGGCCCTTTGGGAGAGGAGGCAAGGTGTAAGTTCCAGATTAAGTTATCAAAATAAGAATGCTAGGCGAGATTTAATTGAAATGATGTGCCAGAGAGACATTTTCAGGATGTCCTCAAACATTCTCCTCTGGCTGGGGTCCCAGATTGGCCTCGGCTGCAGTCAGCATGGTGGGCCCCATGCGTGGACAGACTGCTCTGCCGGCCACAGCCAAGCTTCTGGAACATTTCATCCGAAGGCATTTCAGATCTAGGGGAGACCGCAGTTTGTTTCGGTTTCCTTATTAGCTTCCCTTGTGCCTTTGGGAGGTCCTAAGGCTCCAGAGGCCCCTCAGGACACCAAGCAAAAGACACAGAGGCACCACAGCAGGGGACAGCCCTGAGGCAGGGAATTCTCTGGTCTCTACCCGTCTGGTGCTCCGCAGAGGTTGGCCTGTCTACTGGCCGTCCTCAAGTGCCACAGGGCAGAACGGCTGGAAAATTTATCTGCGATACTGGCCTCTTTCGAACACTGTGTGTCTTGGTAAAGCCAGTCCGGTTCTTGAGCAAAGACTGCCTTTAAATTTTGATGGTTTTCCCCGCACATCCACACTGGCAGCAGCACAGGCTGTGGCATTCATGGAGATGTCCCCTCTTCCTTGTGGGAGAATTCCAGCCAGCCTGCCTCTTCGTAAATGGTGTGTCATCTGGGCGCTCCTGCAGCTTTTTGGGGAGCCCATTGTGTGTGTGCTCAGACTACCCTGAGGACTGCTCAGTCTGAGGGGCAAGACTGGACACACACAGAGTGGGCTGTCGCCTTCTCCATGACATATGCCTCCAGACTCTTGGTTTTATGTCTGACTTACTGTACAGAGATACTAGGCTTACTTTTCTAAAATATGAGCCAGGATGGTGTTTGAAGTCATGTCCCTCAGAGGGTGAAAAGTGAGAAAGAACAGGGTGTGCTAGGTTTGCTGTGGTAACAACAAAACTCAGTGGATTAAAGCCTCAGAGACTTCACTCGTCATAGCACTTGTTCACAGAAGAACAGCTATAGCCTCCCGCCACCACAGCATCATCACTCCAGGACACAGCTGGTGGGGCACCTCCGGAGACAGTTTTTGTGGCACAGTGCATGGCAGGTGTGCACTAACTTTTAAAGCTTCCACTCACTTTCACTCATGTTTCATTGGCCCCAACAGGTCAACTCTCCATGCCTGAGTTCAGTGGGACAGGGAAGAGCCATCCTACCATGAACCTAGGAGAGAAAGAGCCAGGGTTGGAGGTTTAGCCATAATGACTATGGGAGGGCCTTCCATCTATCTTCCTGCCACTGTCACAGATACCACCCCCCAACTAGAATGTGAGCTCCATGAGAACAAGGGAGGAGGCAGAATTGTGTTTTATTCACTGCTGCATCCCCAGCCCCTCAATAAATAAGATCAGGTAAATGACTGAAGGAAGCCAGCCTTCAATCCATTGCTTCTGTCCATCTCCACTGCTCCTACCGAGGTCTGGGGCACCGTCATCTCTCATCTGGCATCACAGAGAGGGCACTATGAGCAGAGCTACTGTGGATGCACCATGGACAAGAGGGATGATGCTGCCTTTCCTGTGGAGGCCACTGAGCTGTGGTTTATTGTTGTTACCACAACTTTCTAAGCAAGCTCCCTCCTCCCACTCATAGCTCCCTCCAAGCCGTTCTCCATGGCAGTTGGAAGTGTCCTTTTGGTTTTTTAGGTATAATTTACATACCATAAAATTCACAGTTTTAAAATGTACAGTACAGTGGTTTTTAGTACATTCCTAAGATTGTACAGTCATCCTCACTAGTTCCAGAAAGTTCTCATCACTCCAAACAGAAACCCTATTCCTTTTACCCATCACCCCTATCTCCCCTTCCCTCCAGCCCCTAGCAACCACAAATCTACTTTATGGCTCTGTGGATTTGCCTACTCTGGATATTTCGTATCAACAGAATCATACAATACATTGATTTTTGTGTCTGGCTCCTTTGACGTAGCATAATGTTTTTAAGGTTCCTCCATGTTGTAGCCTGTGTCAGCATTTCCTGCCTTTTTATGGCTAAGTAATATTCCCTTATGTGGATATACCACATTTTATTTGTCCATTCATCAGTTGATGGACATTTGGGTTGTTTCTACTTTTTGACTATTATAAGCAGTGCTGCTATGAGCATTTATTTACAAGTTTTTATGTGAACATATGTTTTCAGTTGTCTTGGGTGTATGTATGTGTGTGTGTGTGTATATATATGTATGTGTGTGTGTGTGTGTGTGTATATATATATATAGAATTGCTGTGTTATGTGGTAATTCTGTTTAACATTTTTAGGAACTGCTAGACAGTGCCATGTGTCTAACATTTTACATTCCCACCAGCAATGTATGAGGGTTCCAATCTCTCCACATTGTTGCCAACACTTGTCATTTATCTTCCTTTTTGATTACAGCCATCCTATTGGATGTGAAGTGGAATCTCATTGTAGTTTTGATGAGAATGACAGTCAAATGACCAATGATGTTAACATCTTTTTATGTGCTTATTGACCATTTGTATATCTTCTTTGGAGAAATGTCTATTTAAGTCCTTTGCCCATTTTAGTTGAATTATTTATCCTTTTGTTGTTGAGTTATAAGAGTTCTTTACATAAAGATAGGCCAAATGTGTGATTGTAGATCCTGGCCACATCACCCCAGAAGAGATCTTTTAAAAAAAACTTGTACTTGGGTCACATTGCCCAGAAATTCTGATTTAATTGGTTTAGAAAGAGGCCCGAACACTGGAGTTTTTTAGAAATTGCTATGGGTTCTGGTGTGCAGCCAGGGTTGAAACTTTCTGAGCTCACCCCTCACCAGTGTCTAGGAAGGCCCCAGGACTGCACTTTGGTTACCAGAGTTAGAAACAGACTCAGGAGAATATGTTTAAGGCTAAAAGATGAGAGAAGAAAAGCCTAAATCCAAGAGATCTGAAGTTCAGATGGTCCCCTACCAACCCCTACCCTAAACCTGAGCTGGAAGACATAATGGTGACAAAGGAAATACAGACTCAGGGAGAGGGCTACACGGGAAGGTTGGCATGTGCAGACCCCACAGAGCTGAATGAGTCCCTCCAGTCTCGCGTTTTGCTGAAAACCCTCGTCAGCATTTGAACAACTGTTTTCCCCAGTGGAAGACAGAGAGTAAGAAATAGGAAACAAGGAAAAGCTATGAGATTTCTACTTCTATTGCATTTTTCATTGGAGCTGAGAGGCAGAGGGTGAGCAAGCTGCAGACCAGAACTTTAGGTGGGTTAAAACAACACCTGCCCTGCCATTGCAGGGAGCCACTGACCACAGAAACCAACGAGGGCAAGGGAACCACAGTGTCCGGGCACCTCGCCACCCACAGTGGCTCCGAAATAGAACTGCCGGCCACTTGGTGGGATGCTCGTTATTTTCTGCCACTGTTTGGCTTGAAGTGTCTCCCTAAGGTGACAGTGGGTTAAACTTCAAATACTGAGTCATTTTGATCCTGACATAGGATGGAGCGCTTAACATGACCCAAAGATGCTCAGTTCAGTTCAGAAGACCCTGACACAACCTGTGGGCCCCTCCTGAGGGCTCAGGGGACAGCAGCATCGTCATCCCAATTCTTAGTGCCCAGCCCACCCACTCCCCTACCCTTCCCTGGACCGGAGCTCTAAGCCCAGGTCTATCCCACTGGAGTACAGGCACTCAACAGTTGGCAAATACATACTGTAATAATGGGTGCCTGCATTTCTACTGCATGCACAGTTTACCAAGCACCTTGACATCACTGTTTTAGAGATGAGGAAACTGAGACTGGAGAGGTGAACTGATTGCCTGCAACTGGAAACACCCAGCCCAGGCCATGTGCTGCTAGATGACTAGGGATCGATTCTGCTTGGATCGTTCTGTTGGTCTATTCATACTTCCTGCATCTTTTCACATCAATCCTGTGTTTTACTTAGTTTTGTTTTAAAGAAATTTCCTTCATCGATGCTTTCAAGATTATTAGCATCCACTGTGCATAATGCTCTCTTATAGATGTTCAAATCTCTCTCACATCTGTGATTCTCTGGTTGATGTTTCGTAAGAGCGAAGCACTTGTGAGCAGATGTTCAAACCGAGCAAATTCAGATCTGAGAGCACTGCCTCCCAGTCCAGCCTCATCCTCAGTAGCAGGTTTGTGCAGCCTTCATCCAGGACTCCAAAGAAGCTGCTTGGTCTTGGTTTAACAGCAAAAATAGTAACAGCGGCAGCTTTTGCTGAGTACATACTGTGTGCTAGGACATCGTTCCAGGTGCTTTCCTTTATTGGCTCTCTTAATCCTCACAACCACCCATACCACCCATGCAGTAGTTACCATTGTTACCCCTAGTCTACAGGTGAGGAAGCTGAGGCACAGAGGGGTTAAGCAGCATGGTCACAGTCACACAGCATTTAGCCCGTTGTGGTCAAGGAACTGGACTGTGGAGTCAGGCTTAACTTCTGATCCCAGCTCGGCCGCTTACTGTATACAGTTAGGTATGTGTCGTGGGTTGAACTGCGACCCCCAAAAAGATATGTCAACGTCTTTCCCCTAGAACCTGTGAGTGCAACCTTATTTAGAAAAAGGGTCTTTGCAAGGGTGATTAAATTAAAAATATTAAAATGAAATCTCCTGGATTACCCAGATTGGCCCTAAATCCAATGGCAAGTGTCATTAAAAGAAGCAGAAGAGGAGAGGACATAGACCCAGAGGAGAAGGTCAGATGACAGTGGAAGCAGGGACCAGAGTGATGAAGCCACAAGCCAGGGAGCGCCCGGAGCTCCCAGAAGCAGCAGAGGCACAGGAGTTCCCCTGGAGCCCCCAGAGGGAGCGCAGCTTTAGCCAGCGCCTTGATTTCCAGGTTCTGGCTTCCAGAACTGTCTAAGGATAAATTTCTATTAGTTTTAAACCACCCAGTTTATGGATATTAGTTTAGCAACCCTCGGAAACTAATACAATAAGTGACTTAACTTGTGAGAGCCGCAGTTTCTTCATCCACAATATGGGTCTAGATACTAATAACGCCCACCTCAGAGAGCTTCGGCGAGGATTAGAAGGGACAGCGTGCCTATGAAGGACTCACCCCGCATGTGGAGGGCGCCCAGTGAAGGTTAGCTATTACTTGGAGCATTATTTATTACCTGGTCCTTGATGGCCCTGCCCCTGGGCCCTCTCAGAGCTGGTCCCTCATCTTGCCATTTTCCTGTGTCTGACTCCTTGTCATGGGCCCCCTGAGCCCAGCCCAGTGTGCTCCTGGCTTCGGAATCTCAAAGGAATCAAATCTGTACTCCCAGATGCAGGCTGCCGAGCCCGTTCCTCCAAGCCATTATTGCCAGAGCTGCCAGAGCGAGACTATGAACATCCACGCATGGCGTTTTAATATTTCACCCAAGAAGTCATTTTCTTACATGAGTCAGACACAGAAGGCTCAGAGAATTAAGTTGAGAAAGGTAACTCCGGGCCGGAGTGATTTCTGCCAGCGGGTGTGGAGGATTTTTCCTGCGTCTGCTCAGCTTTTCTTTCTTATCTGTGTCTTACAGCAGACGGGAAGCATGCTGACGAGAGATTGCATGTTCGTATCAATTATTAAATATATATGGCAGCCTTCTGGAAGTGCATTCACATGCCAAGGAAATGGAATGTATTCACCAACCCAGGCTCCTGCACTGGGCTTTGGAGGAATAATGAAGTAGCCATAAACACTATGATCCAAGGTTTTAATCTATATTCTGCCACCTCCTAGCTGTGTGGCTTTGGGTGAGTGATTCACCCTCTCTGAGCCTAAGTGCCCATAAGGAAAATCCATTTCTCCCTTACAGATTTACCATGAACACTGACTGGGGTCACATGTTCGAGTGCCTAGCACTAAGTCTGACACACAGGAGTCCCATCATTGTGACTTCTGTTCCCACTCCCTGACTCAGACCTTCCTGACTCCACAGGGAAATTAACATAACTACCCTGCCCACCTCCCAGGGAGGTCTCAAGGAGCAATGTTGCTGCCAGTGGAGTGGATTTACACCTTCTAATGCATTTCCGCTGACTCCACTCACTTAATCCTCACGATCACCTTGAGCGGAGAGAGTTCTCTTCCCGTTTTGCAGGTGAGCACCTGGAGATGCATGGAGTCAAGTGATGGACTCTGGACCACAAGGGGGTCTCAGAGGCTCTAAGCCAGGCCACAGGTCCCCAAAGCCATGCTCCTTCCACGCCCCATGCTGACTCTCAAATGAGATAATGGATGGGAAATTGCTTCCTAAGGAGCAGAGCTCTACCCCAGCTTGAGGCCTGTTACTGTTATTATCTCAAGCACCTGCCTGTGGTCAGGCATCCTAACTGCCTTTTTGTCCAAGTCTATTGTCCTCACTTCCCCCTTCTAGGATAAGCCAGTTGGATCAGTCTCATTCGGCTTGCTCCAAGGCAGTCTCTGAACTCAAGCATGTGTTGTCGAACTGCATCCCCGCATGCACACCCTCAACCCCTCTCCACGTGCCTTCTCGCACGTCCACATCCTCTGCTCCACCCACTCGCTCTCACTCCCTCATCCAGGAGGATCTCAGCACAGCCTAGCTCTGTTGTGAAGAAACCCTTGTGAAGCTGAGCTGTACCATGAGGCCACTAGAGACATGTGCCGTTCACTCATTCACCAGACCCACATTTGCTGGGCATTCACTTTGTGCCCAGCAATGGATAAGGCACAAGACCTGCTCTTAGGACTCTCCTAGTCCAGGGGGGACAGATGGGTAAATTGACCTGTCAGTGCAGTGGTAAGTGCTGGAAAAGCTTAGCCCCCAGCCCTAGGGGATCACAGAGGAGGTAGCTAGTCATTCTGCCCTGAGAAATGTTTCATTAAAAAGCGGGGAGATGTGCTTTTCCCCAAAGTCTTGAAAGGACAAGTAGGGCTTACAGAGCTAAAGAAAACTCGAGCTATGCAAAACAGTCTGGCAGTTCCTCAAAAAATTAAACAGAGTTACCCCATGACCCAGCAGTTCCACCCCTAGGTATCCATTCATTCAAGAGAAGTGAAAGTGTGTATGTAAATACTTATAGCAGCATTATTCACAATAGCCAAAAAAGTGGGAACAACCCAAATGTCCATCAGTTGATGAATGGATAAACATAATGTGATATGTCCAGACGATTGAACATCATTCAGACATAAAGAGAAATGCAGTTCTAGTGCACACTACAATGTGGATGAACCTTGAAAACGTTATGTTCAGTGAAAGAAACCAGACACTAAAAGGCCAAATATTGGGGGAGGGTGTAGCTCAGTGGTAGAGCGCATGCCTAGCATGCACAAGGTCCTGGGTTCAATCCCCAGTACCTCCATTAAAATAAATCAACCTAATTACCCCCACCAAAAATAAATAAATAAATAAATAAATAGCCACATACTGTATGATTCAATCTATTGAAATATCCAGAATAGGCAAATCCATAGAGACAGATTAGTGGCTGGGGACAGGGAATGGGGAGTAACTACCAACAGGTATGGCATTTCTTTTTGAAGTGGTAAGAACTATCTGGAATTGGATAGTAGTAATGGTTGAACAACATTGTAAACATACTAAAACCCACTGCTTGTACACTTTAAAATGGCTAAAATAGTGAGTTTTTGTATGAATTTTATCTCATTTTTTGAAGACAGGACAAGGTATACAAGAGCATTCCAGGTGACAAGCCTTCCAAAACAAGGGTAGTAAGAGGGGGAAGTGGTCTTAGGGAACAGCAAGTGTCTGATGCAACTGGGCATAATGCGTTGTATTTTTCTACTGTTGCATCACAGCTTTAGAAGGCTGAAGGATCATCAGCCCTAGTCTCTACAGTACTCATTCGGATGTTTTTGACTGCAAGTAACTCAAATTGGAGTGCACAGTAGAGAGAACATATTGACAACCTGGAAGGTTCTAGTGGTAATTAGGAATTCAGGCACAGTTTGATCAGGGATCAATTCCATTTTTATGTAAGACTTTCATCTCTGCCTTCCTCCTTGTATGAAATATGTTATCACACTAGCTTCCCACGTGTTACAGAGATATGGAAAGGAAGATGCATTTCAAGTAGAATAAAACCTTTAAAGTTTCCTTGGACAGCATGGAATTTTAAGCTTTATATGATGGGCAAAACCTCAAGAAGATATTGGAGGCAATGGCATTCCAGGATGAAAACCCATGAGCAGGAAACTGGAGGGTATGTTTAGGGGAAAGTTCGAGAGTCAGTTGGATCTGGCTGCTTGTGGGTAGGAAGTAAGAGCAGAGCTGGAGGGAGCTTGTACCATAATGTGGAGGCAATAGGGAGCCATTAAAGGAATTTCAATAGCGGAACAACACAACGAGGTCTTAATAAAATTTCACCCTGGCTCTCCGATAATATTATGAGGTGGTTGTTACTTTTCTTAGGTATGATAATATTGTGGTTATTTAGGACTATGTACTCATTCATTCAGAACTAGAGTGAGTCTGAAATTTACTTTCAGATGGTTTAGAGAGGAGGGGTGTGTGTGTGTGTGTGTGTGTGTGTAGAGAGAGAGCAGATTGTGGCAAAATGTTAGCCATTTCTGACTCCTGGAGGAGAGTGCACAGGTGTTCGCTGTACTATTTAGTCTTTCAATGTGTTTGGGGAAAAAATGTTTTCAGTACAATTTGAGAAAAGGAGAAAATTGGGTTCAGGGGAGACAGATCTCTCCTGGCGGAGGGACAGGCTGGGGAAGTGGGGCAGTGAGGACCCAAGAGCCTGAGCCCCAAGGGCTGGGACCGAGGTTCCCTGTTGCTGAGATTGGCAGAGGTCCAAGACCCAGGGCTCGGGGCGGGTGGACGTGTAGATAAGGGAGGCACAGTAGCTCGATGACTCTGCAGCTCCCAGCCTGAGGGCCCAGGAGGACCCCAGTGCCAGGAATAGAGCTGAAAAACAGCCAAGGAGGAGGAGGAGAAGGTGCCTCTAAGGAGGGTTGTTTTTGCTCTCTGCAATAGATTCTTGCCTGTATGACTAATGTTGATGCATAGCATTTCAGAGCTTGAATGACCTAAGAAATCTCATAAACAGACCCTTGTTTCCATGTTGGGGAAATAGTCTTGCCCAAAGTCCCTGAGCCAGAGAATTGACTGAGGATAAGCTCCCAGTTAAACCAACCCTCGTGTGCCTGTTTCCACCTTCCTCTGAACTCTCTGGGGACCAGACAGAGGAGAAATGACAAGAAGGGACATGAGTTTGGTCTGATTTTCTTAATGAATCCTTTGAAATATTTTCTGAATGTATATGTTAACAGGGAGCTTGGGTAAACTGCCATGGCATGGGGTGGGGGGCGTTGGTGGTGATAATGGTAACAGCTGATCCTGTCTGAGCCATTCACTTGGACCAGGCACTGGTCTAGGGGCTTTACTCGTATCAGTATATTTAATCCTCAATCCTATGAGGAGGTACTGTGTTTAGACCCATTTTACAGATGGCAACAATGAGGCTAAATAGCTCCTGCAGGGTTCCAGCGTTTCTAAGTGGCAGACTTGGGACTAGAGCTCAGGCAGTCTGGCCCCTGGTCTGACATCTTTAACCACCTTGCCCTCAGCTACACCACTGGGTGTAGGTCCCCCTCCATTCTCAGTGACTGGCTGACTGAGTGAGTGAGTGAGTGGTCTGTTTATTTTGCAAGGGAGAGGGTCAACAGCAAATTCTGGCCCCAGCCTCATTGGTATTTTTGCAGTAAATCAAGGCCTATTTATTACTCATAGAATATTTTGGGGGTCCATGATGAAAAAGAAATGCAAAACTTAATTTCACTTCCCTACTACACCGCTCATTCTTTTTTAATAACCCTCTCTTATCAGCCTCCTGGCAGCTTTTTCGTTCCTGTGCATGTTAATTACTTTATTAATTACGTTAATATCTTTGGTTCTGCCCAGCATATCTTGGTGCTTTTTGTTTCCAGCATGCACCCATTTTGCCTTGTTCATTGGCACATGAGGGCCCAGTTCCCACTTCTAAAAGGGATTCTTTGAGCCTCGGTAAACACATGGCTTTCAATTAGTTGCACAATCATCATTCCCATTTTCATCTCAACCACGTCACTAATCGAGTGTTTTTAACATTCTCCCAAATAGAGGCTGTGTTGTGTTAAGTTTCTGACATTGTTCCACAACCCTTGTTTCCCCTCCAGGTCACAGCTCAGAGATCACACGACCTACCCCTCAGTGATAAACAGTAAGATGTCCCAGGTGGAGGGAGCGAGAGGAGCTGAACCCTGGGGTAGACGGAGGCAACAGATCCTGGGAGGCCCTGAATATTAGTTGAGAAGTCCAGACTTTACCCTGAAAGCCAGCATCATCCCCCAGTATACAGCATGGAATACTAATCCCATTAGCTGTCCCCAAATAAAAGGGAATGGGGAGATTTCATGGTCCAAAAGTTTAAGAAATCCCAGAAATGATGTATCTGCCTCTTGGAAATATACAATGTATGGGCTTTAGTATGTTAAAGACTCTGAAAAGTCCTGAAGTTTACCCAAAAACTTTTAACTAAAATTTTTTCATTTTAATTTTTAATAATAAAAACATTTAAATTAGCATTTCCAAAACATCTTTGGCCATGGAACTCTTTTTATTTGTAGGCTATAGCATATTTACATTTACATATTCTGAGGAGTGTAATTTAGGAAGTGCTGCTGGAGGATGAAGAGCCTTTTTGTGGCTTTTGAGCTGGAGGGAGCATAGACAGACTCCGCTTTAGAAAGGTGGCTCAGGCAGAGCCTCAGAACTGGGGAACGGTGGGGGATGAATGGAGGCAGGAGGGGAAGAGGAGGCAGGCCCTGAACAGCTCAAGCAAGACACAATAAGGATCAAAAGCAAAGGTTTCAAATGTTTCAGTGTTTTCTTTTCATTTTATTTCATGCTGCATTGTTGTCTTAAAATTGGAAAATCAGTGTTGCTATAATAAATCACAGCACAAGGGTTTTACTCAGGCATCAAATCTGAATGAGAAAAGCAGTCTGTGCAATCTTCCATCTTCAAAGAAAGCATTTAGCCCAACAGGGTGTTGGGACACAATAGCCATCTGTTTCTGCACATCACCAGAGTTCATCGAGGCTTTCCAATCAGACCCAGATTCGGCTTCCAAGTCCACACCTTAGTGGCTCTGTGATCCTGGGCAAGCGGCTTTGCTTCTCCGTGTCTCCGTTTTCCCATATAGTAAAGAGCAAGAATTATCCTTGTCTCACAACAGCTTCAAGGACTGCATGGGGGCGGGGAGAAACATGTGCAAGTCCTGAGCACAGGGCCTGACACGTGATAATGTAAAAACTAATAACTGCCCTTCCACATTAGCCAGGATAGGCTGGAAGAGGCTGAGGTAATAATGAAGCCCTAAATCTTGGCAGCTAAGCTCTATTTCTCAGTCCTATAAAGCCCACCTGTGAATCCAGGTGGTCTCCGAGGCAACTGTCTCCCATGAGGCAGCTCTGTGATCTGGGCCCCAACACAAGGCAGCACGCAGATCTTGCAAACAGCTCTTCTATGCTTCAGGCCACAGAGGTCAAATGTCACTCCAGCCCACTGCCCATTGGCCAGAATTAGCCATGCGACTCCCACCTAACTGTACAGGGGCTCAGAACTGTGGGTGAGCAGATGGGATGTCCCGGGAGTGCTAGCCTCTGCCAGTCCTTCATTCCCTTTGGTCAGTCCACTTCACCTCTCTGAGCCTCAGTTTCCTCATCTGTAAAACAGGGCTAGTACTTCCTGTCCTATCTTTCATGGGAGTGTTAGGGGGCAGATGTGATCATATATGTGAAAAACACTAAGTTAAAGTTAGAAGTGATTATATGTTTACTTCATGCTGTGCCAAAGCCATACCACATTCTTTGGTTCATAGGAAAAATGTACAACTTCAACCCTCCTTAAATCTACGTTCCTGTTCTTATTCCCCTGAACCCATTTCATCTCTGGATTGCCTACTCCCTCCTCTCATTTGGGTCTTTTAAGTTATTTTTCAGTGAGACCATTAAGGCCACTTCTCAGTAACCTTTGCTGGCCTATTTTTGGAATTGCACACTAGGCAGCACATCCCGCACAGAAAAGGAGACCCTAAAGTGCCAAGAGGGATGACAGGGAGGCCGCCAGTGCATTTCTCAGCAGAGACAGCAGAGAAAACCCTCAGGGGCCTGCTTCACGTGACCTAGGGTTCCTTAGATCCCCAAGGAACACCAGACGTGTGTGTGTGTGTGTGTGTGTGTGTGTCTGTCTGTCTGTCTGTCTGTCTGTTTCAAGCACCAGTAGTCCCCTCACTGAGGACACTGACGGTGTGGACTGCCAAGCGCCATGCTGTGGCGTGGCTCACAGTAGCCGCTGCAGGCTCGGGGCCGCCCTGGGAGAGCAGGACCCCAGGCGTGGGGAGGAGACAAGTCTCACCCACTCAGACCCCCCTGGAGACTTGTGTTCTCATCTGGACCCCAGACCCCAGACCCTCTGGAGACGGTGACAAGATGCAGGGTGGCCAGGATGAGCAAAGAATAAAAAACTGTGTCATGTAGGAAGGGTTGGTGTCAACCCAGCCAAGAGAAGGCTCAGAGGGGCTTTCCTGGAGCCAAGGGAGGAGTCATGACCGGCAGGGCCCTGGACGGCAGAGCCAGGACCAGCGGGAGCAGTCCTGGGAATACAGGTCTCAGCATAGGATGGGGAAGGACGTTCAGGTCTTAGCCTGGCTTATCTAAAAGTGAACAGGCTTCCTCAGAGGGTAGGGAGTGTCCCATCCCCAGTGCAGAAAAGGTTGGATGAGTGCTTGGTGTGGACTGCACACTAAAGAAGTGAAGTGAAAGAAGACGCTTGAGTCTCCTTAAGCCCAAAAGTTGTGTGATTCTACAAACTTGGTGTGACCTCAGGAGACTTTTATTTATATATGTATTTGTTGCTAATGGGTGTGTGTGCAATGAGTTGAGAGCAGCTTTTAGTTACGTGAATTGGAGTGTCACGTTCACCTTGGCAACTCCATC
This sequence comes from Camelus ferus, assembly GCF_009834535.1. Lineage (NCBI taxonomy): Eukaryota > Metazoa > Chordata > Mammalia > Artiodactyla > Camelidae > Camelus > Camelus ferus. The sequence continues at coordinate 46,127,788 of NC_045699.1, read as the reverse complement.
ACTGGTGCAGAGGAGAAAGCACTGGCAGTGCAGAAACTGGCCCAGAAAACAAGCCCCTGCAGAGTGAGGGAGGGGCGTGCACTCTCCCGGCCCGTTGCTGCCCAGGGATTCCGGCGCACAGCCAGCCATGGCAGCAGCACCAGTTACAACATCCTATTTTGGAACAGTCTTTGCAACACTGCACTTTTGGGGCTCCCAGTACGCTCGCCTCCTTGAAAGGCAACAGGCGAATGAAATGGATGCGTTGTTCTCACATGTATTAGCATGGGGCGCGTGCACCTCGGCTTTGTAGTCTTTTTTATTACCATGCTCTTGCTCGATGCTCAGAACAACCCCCAAAGCAGGTGACTCCAGCATGTGTCAGAGGAGAACCTGGGGCTCAGACTGAGCGTGTGACAGCCCTGGGCCAGAACCCTCGCCCAGAGGCCAGGCAGGTGGCTGTCCATTACGCCAGGGCACTGTGGGGTCCCCTGCTGCCTTTTCACCATGGGCAAACTGTAAAATCTGAGATACAGAGGAGAACAGGGGGAGCACTTTAGCCTCGTCCAAGCGCCACCTTCCTTTCTCTTTGGTGAGCTGGGACTCCCAGAACTAGCCAGAGTTTCATGGAGAAGCACGAACAATGGAGGGCCCTGGGCTAGGAGTCAGGACCCCGGACTCAAGTGCAAGGGCCTTGGATTTCTTGCTGTGTGGCCTTGGGTTAGCCTATTCCTGTTCTACGCAAAATAGCAGCAAGGCTAATGGCCCTACTAAACTCCTCGCGTCGTTAGGCAGATCTAATGATACTGAAAACCGTAAAACTGAGTGCCGAGCACAGCAGCAGGGGAGTATAGTAGTTCTGTCCAGGATCCCAATGCTCCAGCTTCCTGATTTAGAGCATCTTCACGCTCTAGTTCTGTCACCTCCCTATTCACACCAAGGTGGCCTTGGACTTGAGAGCAGGGAGTCTCTGTGAACCACCAGCCAGGTCTTGCCCTGAGTTAGCAGCAGACCGCGGTGAGAGGGTGATGAGAGATACCACGTGGGCATGGCCAGGCCAGGGCTGAGCAGCACCAGCTTAGCTGCCTCGAGGTCTGGGCTGGGAGGGCTGAGGGCTGGGCAGGGGACGTGCCACCCCGGCCAAGGACTGAGCTGGGCAGCTTGGGCAGGGCCCCCCGAGAGCTCCTCTTATGTATGGGGCGACAGATCTCATCCCAGGCCAGGGACAGTTGCCCCCACGTGGAGGCCCTTTGGCCTGGGAGTGCTGGCCTAGAGCAGGATGCGGGGAGTGGGCTTCAGCAGGTATTCCCAGGCCAGGCTGAAGGTTCCAGGAAGGCGCTGCCCTGGCCCGGCTCAGGGCTGTGACCAAGTCTAGCTTAGGGCAGGGCTTCGCCTCCTTTTCACATCATGGCGCTCACAGGAAGCAATGTTCTCAAGCATGAGGGTGACCACAGAAGCTGATTGTGGCTGGAGGTGCCTGGCCCCAGCCCTGTGCCCCAGGCAGAGGAAAGCACACCATCCTGGGACATTTGTAACCTGCTGCTGGCACACCAGTGACCAGGGCACCTTTTTGGGTAGTTCTGGATTTATGGTCTAAAGCAAAGTTTTGGGAAGTTCAAGTCCCAGCTGTCACTGAATGCCTGTGTAACCTTGAGCCTGTGGCTCGGCTGATCCGAGCCTCATTCAGCATCCCCTAAAATGGGGGTCATACTAGACCTCACTCCTGTGTGATTGTTTAGAGGAAATGGGACAGGGTACCCAACACGCTTAGCTCAGAATGTGGCACACAGTGAGCAGTCAGCATGTGCAGGGCGACAGAGGAAGCACATGTGGTAAAGGGGTGGGGGAGGTAGAGGAGAGGAAAAATTCCCACACAGGTGTCTCCAGCACGAGGCCACAGTCCTCCCCAAAGAGAGAGGCAGGAAGCACAGGGGGCCTCAGAGGGGAGGACTCCAGGTGAGAGGACCTAGAAAGATTGCAAAGATGGAGAAAGGCCTGAAGGAAGGGCATCCCAGGACGAGGAAAAGGCTGAGTACAGGACCCAGAGGGAGATTATGGGGCTGGGCCGTGGGTGAGGTTGGGTCATGGGATGCAGGGCTGGTCAGATATGCGGAATCTGATCACAGAGGGTCATGAAGCCCGGTTTGTGGGTCTGAGTGACTTTCCTACGGTTTGAGAAGCTGTTGAGGGTCTCTGAGTGTGGGATCGCCTTAATGTAGAAGATTGCTCCGGAGCAGCATGGAGAAGGAGCTGGGGCGGGAAGGAGATGAGTGAGAGCAAAGGGCATGAGAGGTAGCGAGGTCCTGGAAGGCAGCCCAGATTCCGGCCTGACCTGGGTGGATGTGAGGCAGGTCTCTGAGTTAGCAAACCCAGGAGGGATGGAAGGTTTAAGGGAGAAAGTAATGAGTTCTGACTGAGAAATGTTAAGTTGGAGGGGTCAGAGGGCAAAGAATCAAAGAACCGGGAGAGGGCAGGGCTGGAAGTGAGAGCAAGATGCCTTCAGGTGGCCTCCGGGAGCAGAGAACTAAACGGGGTCCCCTGCCTTTGGCCACTAGGAGGTCGCGGAGTCCACGGGGAGCACTGCAGTGGCTTGGGGGTGAGTGTTGGGAGGTAAAGAATGTAGGTAGGGGTACAGGCACCCTTTTCAGAAAGCTGCACTGACAGGCAAGAGAAAGGGGCCAAATCACTTGAGAAACAGGAAGCAGGAAGGAGCCTTCGACCAGGCTGGGGCCCAGCGGGGGCGGCGGAGTAACTAGGCAGGAGAGTAGGGGTCAGGGAGCAGAGACGGGGTCAGCGAGCAGAGACGGGGTCAGCGAGCAGAGACGGGGTCAGCAAGCAGAGACGGGGTCAGGGGTTTCTTCCTCAGTCATTTTCCAGTTAGTGCTCAAACCCAGTGGCTGTTGACTCGTTCAACTCTTGTTTTTGTTTATTCTCAGGACTTAATTTCCAACAACACTGTACCGTGTCTGTGCTGAGGGACACAAGTCTCCCTTCTCTTCTGTTCTCTCCTGTCTGCTCTCCTTCCGTTGTTCTGCTCACTCCCCCCACCCCCACCCCTACCCTGACAGGCAGAGGCCCAGACACCCAGGTTGGTCCCAGGACCACAGGAAGAAAGCCAGGTTCTGCTCTCAGGGTGGTGGGCACCCTGGTCCTGCTGAGGGTGGGTGCAGCCAGACTCCAGGCAGCCGACCAGGGGCCTGTGCTTCCCGTCGGGTGTGGCCACCCCGGGCTCACCAGATGTCAGCACTGAGAGGGGAAGGAGCTTGCTTGCCCAGGGTTGGCCCACAGACATTTCCAGTCAATAACCCTGCTTCTACAAAAATCAGGTGATCATATGAATAGTTAACCCATATTTCCACATATCCCAGTGTCAGCTGGGCCCTTGTGGGCCGTGAGATCTGGGAAGTACTGCCTCAACCCCCAAGGTGGGGAGGACATCCCGAGCCTGCTAGAAATTTCCTCCCGATCCCAGCCTTCCTGGTGGGCACAGTGCAGCTCCTGGTTCACGGATACCATCTCTCTTCCACCCCACATCACCCCGGAACAAGTCCCAGTCCTTTTGCCAGGGTCATCCCTCTTCCCATCTCACCCATCAAACATGTCCTGAATTTTTGTAGAACTTCCTGAAGGTGCAGAAGTCTGTGGGGAAGGAGCGTGTGGTCCAGCCAGCTTCCGTCCTGCTGCTCTCTGCTCTCTCTCTGGAGCAGACAGTGTCCCACCGGCTCCCAGGGTGGGTTTGGCCTCCTCTGTACACGTGGTGCCAGTGGCACCTGCCTTCCCAGAGCTTCACTTTCCACCAAGTCGTGGCTCCCGAGAAGGGAATTCTCATCCAGTTGCTAAAACAGCAGCAGTTTCTCCAACACTGAGGTAGAGTTGTCCTCACCCACATCAACTGCTTTCAGTCACCACTTCACTCTCTCCAGTTCTTTAACTAACTTGAGAACAGTAGCCACACTCACTTCAAAAATGTCCTTAGAGTTAGAAGCCCTTCCAAGCATTCACTTGACTCTGGAACCAGGACGAGCCGTGTGGACAGGCAGCCCAGACGCAGGATGGTGGCAGGAGCCCAGCTCGTGAGCGGTGACGTGCACACAGACAGGCCCTGTGCTGCCGGGTGTCTCATTTCAGAAGAAGCCAGAAATCTGGGTGTTCGTGTGAAATCACTGAGTCAGTTTAAATACTGACTATGAAGTCTAAAAATTTTAAGCACCATTAGGTGAAGTAAAACACATCTGTGGCCCGCACAACGCCTGAGGCGCAGGAGTTTCTCTCTGCTCTAGAGCCGCAGGAAGACTCCCCATCCTGGTGCCCAGCCACTCCCTGGTGACTCTCTCAAGGACGTGTGGAGCCACCTCCCTGTCTCCAGTCACTGGGTCATCATTCCGTCTGGGGAAGTGCATGTTCTGGCACTGGTCTCTCATTACCCAGCATGGTCAGGCTCACTGAAAAGTGCACGACGTGCCACCCTGGTGCCAGGAGGTCGCTGCAAACCATGAGGCTGACGCCTGGGACGCGGCAGTATCATCACCTGTTCACAGGCTGCCTCGTGAAAGCCCCCCATGAACAAGCACCTCTTGGCTTCGGGTTCAGCAGCAATGCCTGTGAGCTCTTCCTGCTCCAGGCTTGCCCCAGAGGCCTCAGGCACAGGCACGTGGAGAGTAGGGGTGCCCCGAAGGCCTGCTTTCACAGGGAGGGGGACAGAGCAAGGCCTCAGACATTGAGATGTCCTCACCTGCTTTGCAGGAAAGAAGTCTGGCTTGGTTTTGCCTCGGACTTACTCTGTCACCTTAAGCAAGTCTCTCATCCTCTCTGAGCCTCAGTTTCCTCACTTGTAACATGTGTGCAAAATTCCTGGCTCCTGGGGTCAGAATCAAAGAGAAATCCTAGTATGAATACATCTGTGAGCTGCAAAAGGCTAGAAGTGTTAGGACCTATTACTGCACTTGTCAGCCCTTAACTTCCCCAAGATGATCCTCACCCCAGCTATGACCCTTACATAGCCACAGAACTTCATTCTGGATTCCAAGGTCAAACTCAGGATGCCTCTCTGAACAGGACCAGGCGAGGGTCCCACTGGCCCACTGGCATCCTAATGCTCAACCAGGGCTCCTTGCCCTCCTCAGCCAGGTCCCAACCACCTCCCCCACTTCCTCTCCCCTCCGCAAAGCATGGCTCCATAAGGATGTGGCCAGGGAGGTTAGGGCAAGTGGCTCTGGACCCATGACTGCTGCTCTAGACACTGCCCCAGGGACACCTAAGAAAGAGTGCACAGTCCAAAAGCCAGGGGTTGGCCTACAGGCCAGCTCCAGGGGGCTGACTTGGCCTTGCCTGGCACCTGCGAATGGTAAGTCCCAATAAATGTTGGCTGGTGAGCAGCCCACAAGGCTGGTTCCCCCTGTGCCAACCTGCAGCATGGTCCAGTGCACAGGGCATGGGGCCAAGGTCAGAACACCTGCACCCAGGTCTCCACTTAGTCACTGCTTGCTATGAGTCCTTTTCTGGGCCTCAGTTTCTCCATCTATAAAAAGAGGAATTGGACTAGGGCACGACCCCCTTAGTGTTTAGAAATGGGGAGCCAGGGGAGGGAGACTGGCTGACATGGTGACTAGAGGGTGTTCATGGCATCCAGGAGCCAGGAGTTCTGGGTGCCCTGCACTGGACAGGACAGCCCCTCACAACAAAGATTTACACCCCCTCCAAAGAGAATAATTGCCGGAAGTGGCCCTGGGGAGAAACCTTGGTGGGTGATCTCACAGGTCCCTTCAATCTGGGATTCTGAAAAAATTCACCCAGACTCATAATCAAACATTTCAAAAAAATTCTTACTTTGAAATGACAGCTTCGAGCTTTGTTGCCTCAGAGATGTGTGACTGCTGCTGTTGAGATAAGCGGCCCAGCCCCGGAGGGATCTGGAAAGCTCCTCCCGGCTCCAGCGCTCTGTGACTCTGCGGTTGGAGATAATGATGATGGTCTACACATAAGGAGTGGGCTTTCCAGTCTCAAAAGCCTGCTAAACACACCGGTTACCTCTTTTGATCATCTTGCCAACCCGGGGAGGTTGCAGATGAGGAAATCATGGCTCAGAAAGGCTTAGAGATAAGTTCAAAGTCACACAGCTGGCAAGTGATGGACTTGGGAATCTGACCCCAGTGGCCTTTCCCTCCCTGCCCAGGCTTCCTTGATGGGACAACCTCTGGCATCTCCCCCAAAAGAGGCGGTGTCAACGCACCTGCCTTCCCAGGAAAAGAGAAGCATCTCAAGACTGAAACTCAGCCCAGAAAGGTCAGACATCCTCCCTCCTCCCACCACCACACACTTTCATACTCACATTTATATACACGTATATAACCTCCAGTAGGAAAACCTACCAATTTTACCACATATTTTAAAAATCAAGTTTGAAATTTAAAAAAGAGGCAGAAATGGCTCGGGAAGAAAGTTCCGAGAGCCCACTTCTGGGAGCTGGTCAGAAGGTGGAAGGCACCCACTCCTTCAAAGAAGTGCTGGCAAAGTCCTTGCCATTTCAGGTCCTGCCTGTGCGCTGCTCCCACTCCCAGGAATGCTCCCCACTAGGTTTTCACATGGTTGGTCTTCCCGCTGTTCAGTTCAGGTCTCAGACTACATGTCACCACTTAAGAAGAGCTTTTCCCAGACTACCTGACCTGAAGCAGGCCCTCACAGCGCCTTGTCCTTCTCTTTAGGAACACCTATCACCCCTCTGCTCAGAGCTCCTGTCAACCTCCTGTACCTTCCACTGAAATGCATGCTCCAAGAAGGCAAGCATTGTGAGGTCTCAGAACTGGACCCCAGCATCGAGCCGGGCACACAGCAGGCACATGAGAGATACTGAGTCGATTCTGATGAGGGAACACAGGACAAATATAGTCATCCCTCAGTTATTCACAATCACATTAGTTATCCTGTAAATTAACCCACGGGCTTATTTGCTGAGAAATGGGAAACTGAGGTCAAAAAAAGTGTGAGGACTTGCCCAAGGTCACCCAGCAAGTCTAGAGCAGGATCCAGGCCTTTGACCTTTCAGGCGTCAACGCCTCAAGCCAGGTCCGTATCCTTGCCTGTCTGTTTTGTGCAGCCTGACAAAGCCGGATGTTTGCAGGGGCCACTGACCTACATTGTGAATAATTGCATCATGCAGAGGGACTCTCAGGCCAGCTGCTCTCCTTTTGCTGCACAGATGGGGGAGGCTTTCCCGGGCAGCGTCTGCAAGCCTCCCGCTGAGCGGCGGCTGGACCAGGAGGCAGGTGTGAGCCCTTGCAGCCTCCGGCCATCACAGACAGGCGTGGCTGCTCTGCTGGGCTCTGCGCCCTGTCAGGCAGAAAGAGCATTTTATCAGCTTGATTTCATGCAGCACCAAAGCACAGCCTTCGCAGAGCTCCGGGGCTTCAGGGAGGCCTCTATCGAACGTTTAGCACTTAAGTCATTCCTCCCACGAGCAGCACCTCACAGTTTGTAGAACAGGTTTATACCCACTGTCTCCTTGGCATGTGAAAGGCAGGGCAGGCTGGGGGACACACATGGTGAGGAAGGAACGAACGCTGGTTTGAGAGTCAGACAGACCTGGGTCTGAATCTCAGCTCTGACACGTACTGGTTGGAGATTAGGGCATTACTTAACCTCTCTGCCTCAGTTTCCTCGTCTGTAAAGTGAGGTTAACGCCTTGTTGGATCCTTATAAAGCATCGACAAGATAACATGTGTAGAGCTCACAGCTTAGCAACTAGCACACTGTTGTCACTCGTGACAAGGCAGCTCTTGGTGTTTTAGGGTGGCTCTTATTGGCTGAGGCCAGCCCACTCCCCCTCTGAGGTCACCTCTCATGGAACCATCCTGATCTTACTAGAATGGAAGACCCACGAGGACAGGGCCCTTGTCAGTCCTGGTTACTGTCACATTCCCCATGCCCAGAACAATACCTGGCAAATGGTAGTGCCTGATAGTTACGGTATGAATGAATGAATGAATGATGACTTAGGTAATGCCCAGGTGAGCAACAAGGAAGAAAAATAAAGAAGAGAAAAAAGCAAGCTGAAAGTTCTTGCAGACCAGTCATCCAAGGCAAGGGAAACATTCTTAGGCCAATGGAAATGCTGTAGCCCACACTGTACAGAGAAGTGGGCCTGAAATCCCGGCTCAGGCCCTGACATCAAATCCTAGCGTGGCATCTGCAGGAGTCAGTGCCCTGTGCTCACTGGCACTGGGCGACGTGGCTGGCCCACACTGGGGACAGGGAGTGTGATGGCCAGTCCTTCCTTCCTCAGTAGCCCCCATTCACCCACTGCCCAAAAAGCAGGATGAGGCAGGTCTTCCAAGGTGCCTGGAGGTCTGGCCTAATTTAAGGCCAGTGAGTGCCTTCTAGAGAAGAGGACGCTGCTGCTGACGGCTTCGCCACTTGCAGCCCCACTGAGCTACACAAGCAGCTCTGCATCCCCAGCAGAGGGTGAGCCACGGCTGTTGGGCGGAACCCTCCACACGGTTCTTTGCTGCCCTCTAGCGGCACTTTGGTGCACGACAACGAGGTCAAGTAAGCACTCAGGTAGTGGCCCAGGTTCCCCACCACATCCTGTTGCATGGTCAAGCATCTCTCTTCATGTGTGTGACTGCTCCCAGCACTCTGAACTCCAGTCCCAGGCATGATCAGGACAGATCATACAGGAAGAGGCATGGCTCTTACAGTTTTCTTTGAAATTCAATGCAGGGCTGATTTGACTTTATTCAGATTCCCCATCCCCTATTCCTAAAACCACCCCCAACCACTGCCACTCTGGCCAGCGTGCACAAACCTGGGGCTGTGTGAGAGTGATGCTGACGACCAGGATTTTTTTTTTTTTGGCTTATTTCCAGATCAGTGCCTGTGTACTGGGGAGATTAAGTAGAAGCATCTCTGCCCACCCTTGGGACCAGTGACTTCTCTGAACTCTGGGCAGGCCCGTGGTTTTTTGCTGCCCTCTCACCTCCGCAGGAAAGGCTGTGCTTAAGTTTAATGAGATGGGTCGGGGACTGAAAGACCAGATTAAAAATCAGGATTTGAAGAGGTTAGAGCAGACCAGGATTGGGGGGGAGGGGAGAGGAGGGGGCACTAACAAGGTAAAAGGTAACCAGGCTGGAATGCCAACCACAGAAAGGGGAAGACAGAGCTACCAGCAGTTCCGTGAAAACTACCTGTGGGGTCCTAGTCAACCACAAGGAATTTATGAATCACCAGTGGAAGGTAGTTATTTAGAGCGCCAGGGAGAGCTGGAGAAAGGTGCTTAGCACTACCTGAAGTGTTGAGCTCAAATCTAGGTTTGCAGGACCAGGTCTACTTGTTGAGGGAGGTGATGCATCCTGGCAGATCTTCCCCTCCTGTGGAAAAAGAGTTTGGTATCTTTCTGGGGAGCCCTGGGAGAAAGACAAGGACCGAAGGTGGAAGTATAGGAGGAGAAGGTTCTGGTCCAATTTAAAAAAAAAAAAAAAACTCACCAAGAGTGGGAAGGAGGGCACTCTCTGTCACTGGGGGCAAATAAGCCAGGCAACCATTGTCAGCTTCCCATGAATAGAGTTTTCATTACATTGAAAAATGGGTATGACAGAATCACTCCTCTCTACATGGAGGATCTAAGAGTTCATCATAAATTACTGCCTTTCATGGTAGAACAGACACTGTCATCATTAATGGCCCTGCTGTTCATGCATGCCCGCAGCGGGCTTGTGCTACTGCGTTCTGAGTCTGCTTCGCTGTCAGACATTGGAGAAAACCAAGTTATGCCACTAAGTCACTGTTGACCTCGGGTCCAAGTTCTTCCTCAGTCTCCTCAATTAAATTAAATTAGGGTATCAGGAATCCCCCACCACCCTTAGAATCCAGCCACTTCCTGGGGGAGTAGCAGTGGATGGGAAATCTCTAGCCCTGGCAACTCTGGCTGTGGTTCCTGCGGATCACCTTTCCCTAGGTTTCTCTCACTAGCACCCACTGCCACCACTGAGGAGGCCGCAGGGGACCCTGCTCTCCCTCTAGCACTGCCGCGGGTGTGTGCACTCAACGACCATGGACCCAAAGAAGCTAAGCTAAAGCTTTCTGTGGCTTGGGACAACAAAAGGGAAATCAAGCCTGAGAGAGCATGCAACTGTGATCTAGTCACCAAATGGCCTGAGCCCTCAGGCCCCACCCCTCCCAGCTCCTCCTGCATCCATGTCAGGACACTATCTTCCTCAACTCATAGGAGCCCAGCCACTTGCCTGCCTCAAAGGCCAAGCCTAGTGAGCAGGGCCAAGAGAAATAGGGTGTCCATCCTGCACCTGCCTGAAGTCTGCCTTCTGCGTCCCTGGATCCCACCAAAGTGCCCCTTCTTCCTAGTGACTGACCCTGAGAATGCCTACCCCTTACCCTCAGGAATGTGGCTTTACCCTGGGCCTTAAGAGGACAACATCCAGAACACAGTTATTTTTTTTGTTCTTTTTTTTATTAATAGATTTTATTTTTTAGAGCAGTTTCAGGTTCACAGCAGAATTGAGCAGAAAAGACAGAGAGTTCACACATATCCCTCCCCACCCATACATATCTTTGATGAGATACCCTCAGTGGGATCAGTTCTAAAGACAAACAGATTTGCAAGGAAATCTTCAACTTTAGTTATTTGTTGTTGCTGGTGTATGGATATAGCAATTTTGAAACTGTTTTGTGTCTATTATAGAATTGAAAAAAATGAGTGAGTATTTTGATGTTGTTAGAAACTAGGGATTCACTATGGGAGAATACAGAAGCAAATATGGAATGAGGGAAAGCAAGGAAGAACTCTGTGGTGTTGGATTTTATCTTGATCTATATCTATAGATAGATGATAGAGACTGAATGATGATGGATAGATGGATAGGTAGATGGATAGATGGATAGACAGAGAGATAAAAGGGCCTCAAAGTAATGATACCCTAGGAACAGTGAGCACATCAAGTGCCCAGATCTTGGTTTCTAAATACTATTCTCTGCTAAAAGAACCAGGACTCTTCAGAGAAAAGGCTGATTCTAAGACTGGGCGGGGGGGAAGGAAAGTGTAGGGAGAGCCTGGAATATCTTGTGCCAAGAAATATGAAAGTGCTTAAAAAATTATAGGGACATGTGGAAAAAAACACAGGTGACAGCATGAAGGAGTTTTCTACTGGCCAAATCTGGAAAATTTTGAGCAAAATAAATAATAATAGTAATGGATTATAAGACATTGAATCTAAAAGGATCCCGTAAGTCCATACTGATACACATAAAGGAGTGGGAGGAAAGGAAAGAGCCTGTTAGCAGTATATTGCCAAGTATTTAAATGTAATGAGAGAGAGAGGTAGAAAATCACCATTTGCAGCCACCAAAGTAATCAGATAGAAATCATCAATGGATGCTGAAACCACTGAGTTAGTTTGTGGGGGAACAATATACTCACATAGTCTCAAAGTATCTCCCACAGATTATTTATTAATTACAAGGGGGAAATGGTACCTCTGAAGTAAAGAGATCTGGCAGACATCACCTCAACCAAATGATCACAAGCATCACCAATAATGGGGCAAGTGCCATCAAGTGCCCCTGATGTGAAACATTGAAGAGGTGAGAACATCACTTATACAGGATTCCTGCCAAAAATACATAACCTGAATCTAATCATGGAAACACATTCAGACAAACCCAATTGAGGGACATTATACAAAATAACTGACCTGGAATCTTCAGATACATCAATGACATGAAAGGAGGCTGTGGTCTTGTTTGAGATTGAAGGAGAAAGGGCTGATTCCAAGGCTGACTGCAGACATGACAAGTGAATGCGACATGGTTCTGGATTGGGTCCTTAAAGGACATTAATGGGCCAGTCGGCAAAGTTGTAAAATGAGTACTGTATTAGATAATATACCGTATCAATGTCAAATTTTCTGAATTTGGTAAGTGTACATGGTTATATGAGAGAATCCCTTGTTCTTAGGAAATACATGCTACATGTTTAGAGGTAAAGAAGCGCCAGGATGTCTGCAACTTACTCGCAAATGGCTCAGAAAAAATATATGTGTACAGTAGATATTTTTTCACTCCCTGGGTGTCTTTTTCTCCTCTTGCCACCACCTGGCTGATTCCACAGTTTCCCAGTTCAGACTCCTGAGAGAACGTGCTTGGATTGAATCCTCTCCACCACCCCTCTTTGGGCAGAGCAGTTTGCACTAGGAAACTTCCTAGGTCTCTGATAAGCCCCTGGATTGGCTGCCTAGGGTCTGGTGCCCACCCCTTGTCCAATCAGCTCCAGCCCAGGAAGGGTCATGTGGTACATAACATGGCTGCCACCATTGCTCCCTCAGTGGAGGTGGTGGGCAAGAGGGTCTCCTTAAAAGGGTTTGGCAGGCCCCGTGCTTGGCCCAGCCAGTAGATACTGAACCTCCAACTGCCTGAGTTAATTCCAGAGACACCTGAAGGCCTCCTGACCTAACTGTGTGCCTCATTCTCGCCCTCACTCTTCTAACAAACGTCACAGATGCCTGCTCTGGGCCAGGTCTTGTGCTAGGTACTAGGGGTACAGAAGTGACCCAGTCCCTACTCTTAGGAGCTCTGAATCAAGTTGGAAAGATATGAAGAACTCAGATAACTGAAGTTCAGAGCTGAATCACAACCAACAAACAGAGGTAACCAATACTGGTTGAGGCGTGAGCCCCATGGAACACAGAGGTGGGGTCCAAAAGGCCTCCTGGATGGTGGCACTGGCTGTGGCTCATGGGAGAGGAAAGGACTGTCAAACAGGGACTTGGCTGCTGGGAAGATGGCCAGTGCCATCCTTGGGTTTCTGTAGCCCCCCGACTGTGGGAACAAAGGAACGAGCCTTGGGCTGGAATGGTAAACAAGTTATAAAAAGCTGCAGGCTCAGAGGTGAGAAGGCTGGTTAGCCAATGACGGGTAAGATCCCCAGAGGGGGGCAACCTAAGACAGGCACAGCCGCCGGAGTCCAAGAAGAATATTGTGAAGCAGCTGTTTCTCATACATTCTGCCCTGATAAGCTGTAAGGCTTGCTGGTGCCAACACGAACATGATTTACCAAAACATAAAGGGTCTTCTGACCTTGAGCCAGACACTACCAGTTAACCATTTCCCTTGTCATTCTTCTTTGCTATATAAGACTGTATAACTTAAATAAAGCTTTAGAGTAGCCATCAGCTCTCTCCGCATACGGTGTGTATGTGTATATGATGTTGCGACACCAACAGTTTCTGTCTTCTCTTTGCACAGCCGGACCCAGCAGGACGGGACATCTCCATCCGCCCTCTCCTGGAGCACTGTGAGAACACCCACATGACCATCTGGCTCGGCATCGTCTATGCCTATAAGGGGCTTCTCATGGTAGGTGCAGAGCAGGAGGCAGCGTGGGGAAATGCTTCTCTGTCAGAGCTCTCTCCCTGGGGCCTCCGTCAACATAAAAATAACCAGAGCCCCCAGGACCAGGCACTTACTCCACGCCAGGCTCAGTGTCTGGCACATGTCATTTCAGTCGCACAACCCCATGTGAGATAGGTACAAATCATGTCCCCATTTCCCACTGATGAGGACGCTGAGGCTTGGTTTGCCCGAGGTCACTCAGCTAGTAAGTGGCAGAGTCAAGGTCTTAGCTAGAGAGTAACCCCCAAGCCTGTGAGCGTGCTTCCCAGCTGCCCCTGTCCTGCTCCCTGAACAGCAGTCTGATAACACCTAGCGCATGTTCACATCCCTGCATTTCACTGAATCTACCTCCTGTGGGAGGTGAGTGGAATCATCCCCATTTTATAGATGGGGAAAGTAAGGCTCAGAGAAGTTAAATGAATTGCTGAAGGCCACCTGGTAACCTCCAATCTCCAAACCCAATACTCCTCCCACTCCATTCATCTGTGTAATCAAAGATCACATACCAAGCCCACCTCTCACGGTTGTAGAATTTCAAAGTTAGGAAGGACTTGAAAAGGGAGTCTCACCCTACCTTACCCCAGGTTAACCCTTGAACCTTCTCTTCACATCCTGTGCAAGCCATGCCTCCACTTAAATCCCTCCAGGGTCAGGATGCTGGCCACTGCACCTCAGATCTTTCCATAGGAAAGTTAAGCCACCATCTGCCTCTGTGTGGCTACCACTTAAAGGCTGAGAATGAAGCCCTCTCCAAAGGCCATTTCTTGTGCTGCTCAAATGCATCCTTACCTGCTGCTGCTTCAGAGAACTGTTATTAATCCTGGTCCTGCACAGGGCCACACCAGAAGATCATGTGTTACAGAGCCCCAGGCAAAGGGTGCCCCCCACTTCATACTAGTTGAGACCTTCTTGTGGTTTCCATGGAGATCCTTTGAGGACCACTGGGGTACAGTCTGGGCCCCATGACGTAACAGGACATGCATGAAGTAGAAACGGGACCTTGAGGACATGGTCACCAGGGCTGTCAGAGACAGGGAGTACAGACCCCAAAGCAGACCCATCATGCACAGAGTTGTCAGAAGGCAGCCCTCGAGTTTAATAAAGAAGGATCTGTCTAACAGAGCAGTGTCCACAAAGGTGATCGAGCCCCTGGGCGGGAAGGAGCTCCCTTCATGGAAGGCATGCAGCATCAATTACTTGAGTTTCTCGGCCCTTGCTGAGTAAAGCGCATGAAGCTAGACTCTCTCCAGGATCCCTCCAGCCTCCATGTTCCTTGATCCTGAGACTCTGTGAAATTAGATAATGGTGAATCAGACTGACTCTTTAAACTGGATTTGTCTGTAATGTTTTGGCCATCTATTATCTTCTCCACCTACTTCCAAAAGTGAATGGAGGTGACTGTATCTCTTCCAGAGAAACTAATACCTTCACCCAGATCATGTCCATAAAAGCTCTTTATTTGACAGCACAAATGCTTTACTGTTTCCAGCATGTGCAAGGAACCGTCCACAGCCCTCCTGGCCCTTAAGGCTCATGACCAAAATCCCACCTCCCGGCCCCTTCTGTTCTGAAACCACAGAATCTCAGGGTGGAAGGAACATACACAGCCCTGTAGGCCGGTTCTGCTCTCAGATGTGTCAGCCCCCCAGCCCACCCTGAGCATCCCTAACAAGTGTTCATTCACTCACTGCTTCCACACCTCCAGTGATGGGGAGCTCACCCCCTTCAGCCTGTGCCATCTATGGATGGTGTATCAGTTTCCTGTGGCTGCAGTAGCAAATACAAACTGGTGGCTTAAAACTACTGAAATGTATTCTCTCACAGTTCTGGAGGCCAGAAGTCTGAAATCTAGGCACAGCCATGCTCCCTCCAAAGGCTCCAGGGGGAAACGCTCCCTTGCCTCTCCCAGCATCTGATGGCTCCAGGCATTCTTTGGGTTGTGGCTGCATGACTCCAGTCTCTACCTCCACCTGGGCCATCCAGGATGATCTTGTCTTGAGAACCTTAATTATCTGCAAAGACCTTTTTTCCAAATAAGGTCACATTGACAGCTTCCAGGGATTAGGATGTGGACATATCTTTAAGGGCCACTATTTCAACCTACCACAGATGGATTGCTTTTCTAGAAAGTTCTTCCTTATCCTCAACTTGAATCAGCCTCAGTGTAACATGTGACTGTGAACACTCATTCTACTTCTTGAAGGCCTGAGAACAGGTTACCCTCTGTTTCTTCCTGACACTCGTCAGAGATTTGCAGCCAACTACTAGGTCCCCAGACTTGCCCACATTTTATGACCAGTGGACTCTTGTGATGGTTTGGTGGCCCATCATTAGTGTGGCAAGGAGCAGGCATCCCAGGCACCCACTCAGCCCTGACACGTTGCTGTGGGACTGGAGGCAGGTCATTTCGCCTTGCCCAGCCTCCGTTTCCTCCCCTGTAGGACGGGGACAGGCCCGCCCAGCTGGCACGGCTGCTGTGGGACTGAAGGGGCCGCACTCCAAGGACCCAGCACAAAGCAGGCTTTCAACAGTGCATGTTTCCTTCTCTCACTCAGTATCTGCTTCCTGGGCTCTGGTTCCCACTTTAATTGGAATTTTTAAAAAATAACATGTCCATCTGTAAGATAAAACACTTAAAAGGAGCAAACTACAACTGTGGTTGTAAAACAAAATAACCAATTATAAAATAGTTACTAACTTATTTTTCTATCAGACATATCAGTTTACAAAATGCTTTCACACCCATCTTCTCATTTCGTCTAGATAGAAGCCCTGAGATAGGTGTTACTGTTATTCCCATTTCACAGATACTGAAACTGAGGTTCTGAGAGGTGATATGATTTACCCAAAGTCACACAGCCAGGGGATAGCAGAGCAGATTCCAGACCCTCTGGACTCTACCACATGGCATTGTGCTGCCAATTAAATCAAACCTCAGAGTGTAGGCCCTGGATGAAGTTAAATGGCTTGTGCAGCTGTTGGATGCCCCAAACTTCAGTGATAAAGCCAGAGGGAAAGGGGGCCTTTGTAGGAAGACCTCCTGGAGGGGCTGGCCCACAGCCAAAACCCCTGCACCAGTCAGCAGTCCTGATCAGCTCTCCCTCCCGCCCACACCACCATTCTGCCCCACATTCCGCCTGCACTTTCTCTGGCACCTGCCCTTCCTTTAGACAACCCTTGCAGGCTAAACCCTAAACACCCTGATTCAGATCACGTTTGACTTCTACTCATTTCAGCTAGGACATGAATTGGTTAGGAGTAGAGCTGCAAGTGACAGAAAACCTACAAAAACAGTAGTTTAAAAAAAGGTAGTTAATTTCCCTCTCAGGTAAGCAGAAGAGCTTGTGTGGAGGCTCTTAGACTCTTAGTCCCTTGCATCTTGCCTCCCTCATCTTCATCACGCATCTTCCACATCATGGTCTAAGATGACTTTATAGTCTAAGATGGCTGCTCAAGCTCCACCCATCACATTCCACTCCATCTGCTGGAGTGGAGGAAGGAGAATAGCATTTTCCTCTAAAGACACTTGCTAGAACTTGTACACACCACTTTCACCTACATGGCATTGTCCAGAACCTAGTCATATCACACCTAGCTTCAAGGACGGCTAGGAAACGCAGTCTCTCTATTCTGTGTGACTGTGTGCACTGGGGGGTAATAGAAGTCCCAGACACAGGGGCTCTGTCTGGTTCAACAGAAAAAAGACTGGACTGAACTTCTAGGGACACAGTCCACTTTTGTCACCAGATTGCTGTGTGGCCTTGGGCAAGCGCCTTCCTCCTCTCTGGGCCTTCGGGTTCTCTGTGGAGCAAGGCGACGTGGTTGAGATCATGTCTGACGTTCCTTCCCACTGCCGCCTCCTGTGCATCTGTGCGTGAACCAGTGGTGGGGGTGAAGGAGAACCAGACAGCGAACACCCCAGCCTGCATTTCCTCGGAAGGACTCAACCTGGGGCCACAGTGGGGACAGATGGTGATATCCAGAAGACCCAGACAGCAGCAAGCCCCCAGCCTCCCTCCCCAACCCCCACCTCCAGAGTAACCCTCAGTTCAGCAGCTTCTCAGAGCAGGAGCTGCTTGGTAATGACCACCTCTCTCCCCTTTTTGTCACCGCTGCAGTTGTTCGGTTGTTTCTTAGCTTGGGAGACCCGCAACGTCAGCATCCCTGCCCTCAACGACAGCAAGTACATTGGGATGAGCGTCTACAACGTGGGGATCATGTGCATCATTGGGGCCGCCGTCTCCTTCCTGACCCGCGACCAGCCCAACGTGCAGTTCTGCATCGTGGCCCTGGTCATCATCTTCTGCAGCACCATCACCCTTTGCCTGGTGTTTGTGCCCAAGGTACAGGCAGTCCTCTGCCCCCACTCTCACCACTCTGCCATCCTGTCCGGCCTCACAAGGGGATTGCTGAGTTTCCTCCACTTTCTAAAAGTCTTATGCACTTTTTTCTTTAACTGATGAACACAATTCACATCACAAAGTTTAGAAGATGCAGAAAAGCAAAAATCAGATTTTTCAGAACTCTCACATAGTCCCCCCACCCAAAAATAACCACTGTTAATGTTTTGGTTTGGTTTTTTTACTGTTAATATTTTTGATGTATCCTTCCAGTCTTTTTTTTAGTGCTTAGGCAGTGATGTTTTTTCAGATATAGCTGTAATTTTTTTTGACATTTTTTTATTGAGTTATAGTCAGTTTACAATGTTGTGTCAAATTCCAGTGTAGAGCACAATTTTTCAGTTATACATGAACATACATATATTCATTGTCACATTTTTTTTCGCTGCCACAAGATCTTGTATATATTTCCCTGTGCTATACAGTATAATTTTGTTTATCTTTTCTACTTTTTAAAATCCCAGTCTGTCCCTTCCCACCCCGCGCCCCCTTGGCAACCACAAGTTTGTATTCTACGTCTGTGAGTCAGACACAGCTGTAATTATAGCATGCTTTGTAGTTGCCTTTTTCACTTAGCTTTTGCCCCTTGTATTTTCCCACATTCATAACCATCATTGAGGGGAAGTTCTGTAACCTACTTGTCTTCTTGATCCCTTATGGGTGAGCATTACAGTATTTCCAGATTTCTTATATTATAAGTGTACTTTTATTTCTCCTACATAATACACTTTTCTTGTTTCCAGTCATTCCCTTAAGCTAGAGTCACAGAAGTAGCACTAGTGGGTGAAAAGGAATAACCATTTTTAACAGCCACTTACATTTTCATTCATCTGCAGGGCTTACCTGAGTGATAGCTTCCAGATATTATCCTACCCAGCTTGAGTCAATAACTTCTTAACTCTGTCTTCTGCGTCTTCCTTTATTCTTGGGCCCCACCGAGGTTAGGTTTTCTCTACACAGATCAGCCTACTAAAGAGGTCAAGGCCTCCAATTCACCCGCCCACTGCTGGGTGGGATAATGTCAGGAAAATATCTCTCAGGTCAGTGGTTATTTTGGATGGAGGAGCCACGGGACCCCAGTGATCTTTCCTCTCCCCTGGGCACGCAGTCAGTCCCCAGTCAGGCTCAGCTGTGCCCCAGAACACCTCTGGCATGTACTCCTTCCTTTGGGTGTCGACACTTTCCCAGGCTCCAGGCCAAGCCCACAACTTCTCTGCGTGCACTCACATGTTCTCTCCACCCTGTGAAGATGCCAGGTTGACCCTAAGCCCAGCTCTGATCAGGACACTCTGCTTTGTCACCCTCGACAGCTCTTCACTGCCCTCCTGGCTCCAGGATCAAGTGCCCGATACTGGGCTGGCTTTCAGGATCACTGGATCCCTCTAGGCTCCCCAGAGAACCCTGTCCATCATCCAGCTGCCTTTCTCTATAAGTACCCTGAGCCCCCCTGCATCTGCATGTGCCATTTCTTCCCCCTGGAATTCCCTTACCCTCCCATCCTTCCAGGCCCTCCCCAGAGCCTAGCTCAGGCCCACAGCACCGTGCTGAGCACTGTGCCCTGAATGCCTGGCCTGGTGATGATCTGAGTCCTTCCTCCATCCCCGCCTCTCACCTCTGAACCAGAAGTCCTAGTGGACAGGGGCCACGGCCATGGTTCTAACAAGCACAAGCCTTCACTCTCCTCCCACTGTCTTCACAGCTGTCACCTTCAGGTTTATTTTCTACATGGAGCAAGGCCTGAGGCAGAGTGAGGCTCAGCTGGAGCAGGGCATAAGCGGGATGGCAAGGATGCGGGTGGAATCAGGGTCAGGAGACCAGACTTCTACCGGCAAGGAAGAAAACCGAGACTCAGAGACAGGAAGAGGCCTGCGCGAGGTCACACACAAGCAAGGGCCAGAGACAAGCCTGAGCCCAGGGCTCCAGACTCTCAGACTGTGTCCTTCCTGGGGCCCCATGTTGCCTCCAGTGCAGGCCCTGCTGGGAGGGACTGGATGGGGCCTGAGAGGAAAGACCCCAGGGTTCTCTTCTCAGCTCTACTTTTGTCCTTTCAGCTCATCACTCTGAGAACAAACCCAGACGCAGCAACTCAGAACAGACGATTTCAGTTCACTCAGAATCAGAAGAAAGAAGATTCTAAAACCTCCACCTCAGTCACCAGTGTGAACCAAGCAAGCACATCCCGCCTAGAGGGCCTGCAGTCAGAAAACCACCGCCTGCGAATGAAGATCACAGAGGTACCTCCCACAGTGCTGGTCACCAGGGCCCCATCCTCCACGGGAGCCCCCGGCCCGTGCAGGGACTCCGAGCTGCCGCTCCCCACCTCGGCTCCCCTAGGACACCCACACATCATGGCTGTGCAGTCCCATCTGCTGTCATTATGCTGTTAAGAACCACGGGAACATAAACTAGACAGAGGCAGTTTGTCAGAATCTCATAGAAGTTTATTGTCCATCTGGCCAAGGCTCTTGGGTTACAGCAATGCCTCGATTCAAGGCATCTTCAGAAAGAAAGTTCTTAAGAGATTTGTGAGCCCCCAGATTATAGCACTGATTTGGGAAAACTTAGTTTTCTACCTCCTGTCTGTCTCCTTTACCACTCACACAGAACTCTTCACTTCTGACACTTCTGGTCACCAAATGTGTGTGTGTGTCAAGGGGGAGGGGGAGGGAGTTCCCGAACCAAGCAGTTCTCTTCAACACCATCTGGGTGTACTAGAATTTAACTCATTCTAACACCATCTGCCTAGACATAGTGTCAGACCCCAGAGGTTAAAGGCTCCTCAGCCTATCCCACAGACCACCCCCACCCTACTTCAGATGCCAGTCACAAGTAGTGGGCCCCCTGGTTACCCACAATCCTGTCCAACTTGGCCACACACCAGACGTTTCCATGACCCCTTCCTCAGGTTCAATTAATTTGCTAGAGCAGCTCCCAGAACTCAGGGGAACACTTACTTACATTTACCAGTTTATTAGAGGATATGATAAAGGATACAGATGAACAGCCAGGAGGGGATACAGTGGGAGAGGCCAGGGGCTCCTGAGCACAGAAGCTTGTGTCTCGTGGAGCTGGGGTACGTCACCCTCCCAGTGTGGATGTGTTCGCCAACCCGGAAGCTCTCCAAACCCCACATGTTGGGGTTTTATGGAGGCTCTGTTACCAGGCATGATTGATCATTAACTCTATTTTCAGCCTTTCTCCCTCCTCAAGAGGATGGGGGACAAGGCTGAAAATTCCTGGTTTCTAATCATGGCTCATTCTTTCTGGTGACCAGCCCTCATCCTGGAGCCCACCCACAGTTGCCCAGTTAGAACAAAAGATACCCCAACACCCAGGAAATTACAAGGGTTTCAGGAGCCCTGTGTCAGAAACCCAGGGCAGAGGCCAGTATGTATTACTGTCTCATAAGCAGCTTCCTAAGTATATCCCCGCCTCCATTTTTCACTCTCCCAACACAACCCGTAACCACTCACATCTGTGTGATGCACAGCAAGAGAGGAGGAAGTGAGGAGGAACGTCTCAGGAGGGAGAGTTTGCTGCAACAGACCTCACTTTTGTCCTGAAAGTCCTTAACTGGTCCTTGAATAGTCTAGAGAGGCCATAATCGGATTCCTTGGTGCCCAAGCCAAACCTCAAATCTGGACTTTCTACACTAGGGAGGAGAAACCGAATCACCTTCCCCTTCTCCAGCCCTCCCTTTAGGTCTCAGGTGTGACCAAGCCCATGATCCTTGGGTTATGTCTTTAAGGGAGGAACTCTGATTGATGAGTGGGACAGGAAAGGAACAAAGAAAAGTGAGCTGTTAGGGTACTGGCTAAGTTGTTATAATAGAGGCCCCAAAATAGAGTGGCCCAAAGAAGATACATGTTTATTTCTCTCACCTGACAGTCCTGGGGAGAGAGGTCCAGGTTGGCAGACAGTTCTGCCCAAGGTCACTGCTGACTGAGGCTCTTTTACTCTTAATTGTCTGCCAGTCCCCAAGGTGTCTTCCTCACTAGAACACTTAAAGCTGCGTGGACAGCATGTCCTGTTCCCAGTCCCTGGAAGGGAAGAGAAAGGAAGTCCATGCAAGGGATCGCCTTTTAAGCAAGTGATGCGCAAGTTGCATACATTTTGGTTCTGCTCCAGTTACACTGGCAAGAACGTATGTGATCACACTGGAGGGCTGGGAAATGTCGTCTCTAGCCAGACAGGCCCAAGAAAGAAATGAGATGTGGGATTGCCAGATTAAGTACAGGATGTCCAGTTAAATTAGATTTTCTGACAAGCAACCAATCATATTTTTAGTGTAAATATGTCCTATATAATATTTGGGATATATTTATACTTAAAATTTTTTATTCCTTATTATCTGAAATTTTGATTCTTGTTATCTGAAATTCAAAGGTGACTGGGCATTCTGAATTTTTATTTGTTCAATCTGGCAACGTTTTGGGGGACTCACTATACTCTGCCCCAAAGATCCGCAGCACAGCTGTCCGTGCCTCTAAAGCGGACAGCTGTAGCATGGGACAGCCCTCCATGTGCCACGGGATCAAAGCAGGAAAGGTTTCTGTCCCCCAAAGCCCACTGCTGATTCTGCTGTCATATCAGGCCTCTCAGGGACTAGTGATACCGCACGTCCCTGGGCCTTGACATTCGAACTCCACTTGCACCCTCCAGCGATGAGAAGTTCACTCACTTTAGGAAACCTGAGATGCCGGCCATGGGCAAAAACCCTAAAAAGTTGGGGTTTTCCTGGGACTGAATCACAGTCTGGCCTCCTGTTGCCTCTACTCTTTGATTCTAGCCCTGCTGTCTGAATCACACAGAAAAAACTTCTTTCTCTCCTCCTCCACATGAAAACTAATTAAACAGTTTAATGGCTGTGCTCTTGCCATCGGAATAGCAGTTTATGACTTCCTCTCCCTTACCTGTAGCAGGATGCCCACTACTCTCCCCAACCCACACCCACTCCCCAGGCATCTCAGGGGCTGAAATGTCCCAGAGCTTGCATCTGATTTTTATGTAACTTGGAAGCAACTGGGATCCATCCTGATTAACCCCTTTGCAGGAGCTCCTACTGGCCTGAGTCTCTGTGACAGTGTGAGGCTCAGAGCTGACCAGCCCTACAGATGTGTCCTCCCCACCGAGGATCCCGCTAGTATCAATAATAATAATTATAGTAGTATTGTGACAGTAGCAGGTTACCCTTCTTATGTGGCAGGCATTGGAATAAACTTTGACTGCATCATCTCACTTAATCCCCATGAGATAGATACTGCTATTACCCCATTCTACAGATGAAGGAGTTGAGACTCAGTTCTCACCAGCCAATACACAGCCAGTAAGGGGCAGCCTTGAGTTTGCCCCCAGGCCTGTCCAACCTCAGAGCCTGTGCACTGATGCTCTCTTGCCCTGCCTCCCCACTCCCCTCCCCCTCCCCCTGCCTCCCCAGGCTTGCTTAGCTGCTCCGTCAAGGCTCACACCTGCACTGAACACATCACTGCACAGCCCAGGCCTCTCTCAGCATAGCTTCTCCTGGAACAAGTGTGGGCAAGCGCCTTCTGTGTCTCCTCCCCAACACGCAGCAGCCCATGTGTCTCTCAGTGCCCTCCTGAGGCCAGCCAAGGCCCAGCCCTGTGACCCTGTGACCCTGTGACCCT
The DNA here is from genome assembly GCF_009834535.1 of Camelus ferus. NCBI lineage: Eukaryota > Metazoa > Chordata > Mammalia > Artiodactyla > Camelidae > Camelus > Camelus ferus. The sequence goes on along the minus strand of NC_045699.1, from coordinate 46,104,369 downwards.
GTGAACCGCTTCCTGGCTCTGAGGCCTGGCAGCCAGGGCCAGGGCAGGGGCTGGGCCGGGGGCTCTGACTCAGCCGGAGCCTTTGTCTTCTAGCTGGATAAAGACTTGGAAGAGGTCACCATGCAGCTGCAGGACACACCAGAAAAGACCACTTACATTAAACAGAACCACTACCAAGAGCTCAACGACATCCTCAACCTGGGGAACTTCACCGAGAGCACAGGTAGGAGGCGGGGGGGCCCTGGGTATGACACCAGCCTCCCCTCTTCCATTTTACAGACGAGGAAGTTGTACAGGAAAGGTACTCATGCACGTACAGGAAAGGAGTGGTCAGTAAGATGATATGTTGCTCAGCTCCACCAACCACTTGGGAAATAACAGTCCATTTTTTGCCCGCATTTCAGAAAGCTTTTAAAAAGATTCCCAGTGTCAGTAAGAGTGTGTGGAACTGGGCATCCTCCTGCAACGTTCTGGAAGTCGGTCTGGCACTCTCCAAATGTCAGGTGTTAAGCCCCTTGACTAGCAATCCCCCTAGCAGGAGGCTGCCCCTTGGAAATACTCCCACGTGGGCAAAGGTGTAGACACACAGTATTTATCATAACACTACCTGTAGGCAAGAAAAGCTGGAATTAACTTACACGTTCATCACTCGAGGTGGATTCATTAATTATGATGCAGCTAAACAAGACACATGGTACAGCTCTTAAAAAGCGAGCTCCGGAGAGCTGCTGCAGAGACCACAGCAGAGAGGGTGCAGAGGGACGATGGGCTCTTTTGCATTCCGTCTCCTTGGGCCACTATCCTAAAAAATGATTGCATTGTTGATTTTTCAAAATCAAGTTAACAGAATCTATTGCAATATTGTTTTGCATTCAGATGGAGGAAAGGCCATTTTAAAAAATCACCTCGATCAAAATCCGCAGCTACAGTGGAACACAACAGAGCCCTCTCGAACATGCAAAGATCCTATAGAAGATATAAACTCCCCAGAACAGTAAGTACCTTCTCCTTGAGAATTATTGCCATAGAGAACGTTCCTCCCGCCCAAGAGTTTACAACTGGCACCATGTTTTCACGTGCATTATTTCACTTGGACTCCACAGTAATCCCATGAGGCAGGTCAAATTACAATGCTCATCTTACAGCTGAAAAGACTAATACTCAAAGAGGGGAGGTGACCTGCTAAAGCTCACCAGTTGCTAAATGTAGGAGACAGGATTTGAACTGGGTCTGTCCAACATCAAATCCCATGTTCTCTGCCTTTGTGATGTATATAAAACAACCACAGTCACCTAACACCGATTTACTGAGACCTAGTATGTGCCAGGCACAGCCGTGACAAAAACAGATAAAATCCCTCCACAGAGTTTACATTCTGTCTGGCAAGACAATAACTTAATAAGAAAGCAAACCTTTGTATGTTAAGTGATAGGTGCTCTGGAGAAAAATAAAGCAGGGAAGGGCTTAAGAAGTATCATTTTACATAGGGTGGTCAGAGAAGGTGACATCAAAGCAAAGACCTGGACATCTCCAGTAGCTTGGTCCCCCGTGGCAATTTTTAGTTCTTCCCAGTTTACAGCAGATTGGAAGCAGTAATTTAAAATGTTGACTCTGAAACTTGTTCCCTGGGAAGTGACAAGAGGTAAGGAGCCAGCAAAGGGAGCCCAGGCACCAACTGCAGTGTCATTTGGGGCCCTTTGGTCTTAGAGCCAATAGCATCTCAACCCAGTTAGTTCCAGAGCCTCGCAGCTGATGGTCCAGTACCATTACTGATGGTTACATGGCATTCATCAGTGGTCTGCGTATTAGTTCCCTGCACTAGAGTGCAAGCACCGTGAGGGCAAGGCATAGCCCTTCATACGTCCCCTGGACTGAACAGAGGTTCCAGCACTGAGTAGGTCTTCAGCAATGAATTAGTGAAAAGGCAAACAGGATCCCAGCAGACAGCAGAATGTGTGGCTCTGACAGCCACAGACAGAGGCCCACCCTGCCCGGGCAGATGGCCCTGTCAGGGATGCTCAGACAGGACATCTTGGCCCAAGTCAAGCCCATTCTTCAGCTCCCGTTTTTCCTGGACTCTTTGCCAACACCTACGACATTACATAAGTTCAACTCTAATTTCAAAATGAGGTCTCACTCTAATCTCTCATGAGCACTTGTGAAGTCTCTCAGGAGAAGCCCTTCTGGCCAGCAGGTCCCTAGGGAGTGGGGGCAGCACTGCATCTGTCCTCGTCCACCTCAGAACCCCACCAATGCCCTACATACACTCCTGGGCACACACTGGTGGGAAGAGGCAGCCCCCCAAGTTGATCTGCTACCCCACAAAGCACTGTGATTCCACAGAAGCAGCAAGAATCCCTCCTTCCCCAGTTCTGGTTCTGGTTCTGTGAGCAAGTTCTGTTTACCCTGCCCTTGTCTTTACAATGGGAATAGCAGTGCCTCTTCTGCCTCCTGGGTTCTGTGAATGTCTGGGTTTTTCCCCACCTGAGTGACCAGGCATGGGGGACACAAGGAGGCCTCAGAGTTCAGGCAATGCAACTTCCCAGGTGCAGTGAACCGCACAAAACTCAGCTGAGCAGTGCAAGGGAGCAGTGGCCTGGGCACATTCCCCAAAGCAGCCTTCACAACAGCTGAGGTGACTTACTGACCTACTGACCTACTGACCTGCTGGTGGTGAAAACTGATGAGAAGGCAAGCGGAAGGGCGTGGCAGTGACAGGGAGCAAGGACAGCTGGCCCCCTTTTCACTCTGCTTCTCCATCAGTCCGGCATACTCAGCCCTGGGCTCAGCCCTGCCTCTGGGTTTTCCTGGCTGCATTTCTGGGAATTTACCAAGGCTGCTGCAGGTGTAGAGGAGGAAGGGGCTCACTCTCTGGGGGATTAGCCCAAAGAAGAGGACGTTTAAACTGGATCTTAAAGGGGCAGTGGTCACCATGTGGGAAAGCGGAGGAAGAACTTCGCAGGTGGGGGAAATAGCACGTGCAGAGGCATGGAGACTGCCATAGCAGAGCTGGAGGGGAGACTAGCCGCCAGAGCGTAGGGTTTGTGGGGAGAAGGGGCAGAAGATTTACCTCGGGAATTTGGCAAGAGACAGATCTTGGGGATCCCTGAATGCCCTATCCCAGTGTTGGAGAGAGAACACTAGTCACCCCAAAAAAGCCAAAAGACCAGGAAGGAACCTGTTGGAATTGGCCCAGCAAGCAGAGTTGAGGTCCTGGGCAAGAGGCAGGGGCAGAGGAGCCAATGAGGAAGGACAGAGCAGCTGGGAAGACTTTCAGGGATGGAACTCAAAGCCAAGTCCCTTTGGAGACTTGCAAGAGTAGGGAATGATAACTGTCCATGTTTGCAGCAAGGCCCTGTTAGAAGGGCAAAAAAGCCTTTCTTCTTTGGGATTCTTGGTCACCAGAAGCTCCAGAAGCCTGCCTCCTCCTTGACTGCTGTCGCCCCGGTTACTCCCAGTTGGCACGTGAAGGCCTGCACTAAACCTCTGCTGGATGGGTGAGTGGTCAGATGACAGGACGGACAGATCCTGAGTTCAGAGAGAGCTCTACTCCTCCCACCAGCTTCTTAGCCAAAGTGAGCCCAGGGAACCTTCCGGTGAACAGCCAGACAGCCTTCACTGACACTCCTCCCCTCCTCTCTCCACAGCATCCAGCGCCGGCTGTCCCTCCAGCTCCCCATCCTCCACCACGCCTACCTCCCATCCATTGGAGGCGTGGATGCCAGCTGTGTCAGCCCCTGCGTCAGCCCCACCGCCAGCCCCCGCCACAGACATGTGCCGCCCTCCTTCCGAGTTATGGTCTCGGGCCTGTAAGGTTGGGAGGCCTGGGGCCGGGGCCTCCCCCATGACGGAACCACACGGAGCAGAGGCATCTGCTTAGGGGAACACTGTCAGCTCTGACTGCGAAGAAGCTGGCGCCACGGCTGGCCTCACAGGACTGCTCGGATGGCACTCGGTGCACAGGATGGGGGTCACTTGGCACCTGACCTCGAGCCTTATTTGTGAAGCTTTTATTCTTTCACAAAGAAGAGGAATGGAAATGACTTCTTCCTTAACATCTGCAAAGGAGGAGCTAGGATATTTGAAACTTTGCAAAAAAAAAAAAAAAAAAAAATCCTAGACCAGGAGAAAGTCACTAGAACTCCAGCTAGAAGTCACTGAGTGGCCCTGAGCAGCCTTGAGAAGAGGCAAGGGGCTTCTGGAGAAACCGCCTCTGCCGCTGCACACACACCGCCGGCTGTGGCCCCCCAGCCAGCCCTTCTCCTCTCTGGGGAAGGAGGTGGGCAGGCAGCCAGGCCCCCAGCTGCCAGTCCAGCCAGCCCCAGCCTTCTGGGAACAGGGAGTCTGCAGGAAGGGCAGCCGGCACACCTCTGCAGCGGGCGGCCCAGGAGCTGGGGTACTGAGGGCTGGGGTACCGGAGCAGGCTGACCCGCATGCCTCCCGGTGGGACCTTACTCTCTGATAAATGCCACACATTAACACAATAACACCCGTTCCGGGACCATGGGGATTTAGGGCACGTCACTGCAGACATGCTCTGCAGCATTCACCCACAGTTGGTCATGCACCCACCACGTTGGCCATGCCCTCGTGTTCGTATCAGGTGTTCCCAGTAATGAGGGGGATCACCCGAGCTAATCATGGAATGTCTGTTCCCAGCAAACATGATAAAGAAAGATTGTGCACTTTAACCTCTCTCATCAGGGCCCAAGGGCTGGCTGGGGTTGGTTGGTTTTTTTTTTTCCCACTGACTTTATGTCTGACCAAAGTGAATCGGGAGCATCTGCTAGAAGACATCCCTGTAGTCATGGGGAGAGAGTTGCTAGCTGAGGGCTTCCCTTAACTTCAGGAAGGCAACCTTCATGTGGACAAGCCAGCGAGCTTGGCCCTTGGGGGTCCCCAGGGTGACTGGTCAGCACACTGGTTCTCATTCGTAAGATCACTCTTCTCTTTTAAACAGACTCCAAAGAGTACCGGTCTGAGAGTCAGACCTGGGTTCAAGCCCTCGCTCCACTGCTGACTCCCTCCATGTCCTTGGGCAAGTCACTTGTGTCTCTCTGAGCCTGTTTCCCCTCTCTAACAAACTGGGGTTGAAATAATACCCATCCTGCCTACCTCACAGGGTGGCTCTGAGGATCAAACCTTGATCTCATCCAGGAAGGCTTCAGAGCAAACAGTGAAGCAGCCCTGACCCGTGAGGTATCAGGATGACCACGGCCTTCAGCCCTCGTGACAGCCAGGGGGGTGGGCCAGAGAAGCTGCCCGTGCAGCCCTCTACCAGGATCAGCCAGGCTGGAGAGAGGCTCTCAATGACCTTGTGACATTTTTAGACAGGTTCAGTCTTAGCTAAAAAAAGGCCTGAATGACAACGTCCAGGACGTCTGCACAACTGAGCAGTCGCTCACTCCCTAAGGAAACCTAATGGCAGCTTCAACAGGCAGGCAATAATCTCTTCCCAGACCACTAAAGTCAGGAATATAGTGCTGTCACCACCAGGGTTTGACAAACGGGCCCGCAGGAATCTTACCATCGCCAACATTTCAAAACACCTTATTTCACATAGCATAGCTCTCCCCTCCCCTCCCCCAAAGAGAGGTTACAGAGGTTCTGTAGCTTTTAGGGAAAAAAAAATGTTAACACATCACAGGTCAAGTTGAAGTTGTTGTCTATTTAGGCACTAAAAATCGGTGTTGTCACTCACTGTGTATTACCAGTATTTACTTGCTTTCTTGATTTCACCAAAACCAGATTTAATTTAAAGAACCACATTAATTTTTCAAAAGGAAAGAGACAATTCATTGTACATAATGTATACACACACAGAAACTAATACCTGTAGAAATATTAATCCAGCATAGCAGGGAAATAAAAAACAAAAGTATTGGACAGTCGGAGGTGAGTGTGTGCGTCCGTGACCCGTTGTGACTCCTGAACATGCACAGTCTTCTAGGTTAACCCACAAGGCACATTCTCTGTCTTAATGATACTGTAGGTTCACCCGTTTTGTTTTGTTCTGTTTTTAATTTCCCCACAAATAACAAGACCCACAGAAGTGACTCTAGCTATTTAATGGTTCTGTTCTTTTATATGCAGCAAACACACTGTACTTTTCTGGAGAGGCTTCAGCCTGAAGGCATTTTCCAATGATGTTAGTGCACAAACGCTTTAAATTAGACTGGAACTGCCAGAATCAAATGTAAATGAGGAATTTCTCGTACCCCTATTGCATGGTATCAATTTTTAATAAATTGTTGCAAATTTGTTTTTATGAATAAAAGGAAAAAAACTGTCATCTTTTAATGCCTACTCTTCCCAAAATGCAGGTCCCATCAGGCCACATTCCTCTGCTTGGAAATTCAGTGGGTGGCCCTGGGGGTACCTGCTCAGCACGGCCCCTTCCTTCAGAAGCTGCCTTCCCTTGCCTCTGCAGACAGTAACAGACCAGCCCCGTTACCACGTGACCCAACATCTAGCCAGAGGTGATAGATCCAGGGATGGGAACCTGACCTGAGCTGGGCCAGTTAATTCTCTTCCCCATGTAGAAGAATTTAGCCACGAGAGAGAAAAATGAAGCCAACATGGAGAGAAACAGGATCAAGAAGTGGGTCCTGATGGTGTCCAAGCACCCGGTTACCTGTTCTTGAAGGCCAGCAGCACTCTGGTCCTTCCCATGCTGGGATGTTCAGAATTTCCTCAGATTCTCAGTTCTCCCAATAAATCGCCCTTTTCTCCTAGGTTACTCCAAGTTCAGTTCCCAACAACTGCAACCAAAAGGTTCCTGATGAGTCTAGAAGCCTCACTGCCTCCCCAGCCCCGACTCCCCCTCCAGGCCACGTGGCCCCATGCTTCTTCCCAGCCTCACTGCCCTCTCCCCCTGGACCCTACAGACTGTCTGAACTTTCTCCACCATGCTGGGTCCTCAGCCTGCAGCTCTATCTCAAATCTACCCCATCCTTCAAGGTCCCATCCAAGCACCCTCAGATTCCCCCAAATTGAAATCCTCTCTGCCACTGTCCCTCTCTCACCACACTAGGTACACGCTCATGCTGGCCCCTCCTCTCCACCCCAGACCATGAGCTCCCTGAAGATGGGAGTCACATCTGCTTCTCCGATGTCCCACCCAGCACCAGGCCCTCTCACTGGCTCAGAACAGTCTTCAACAAAGCTTTTGTAGAACTGAACATTTTGATTGAGGTGTGTTCATACTGGTTGCCAGGCCTGGAAGACAGAGGGAAGGCCAAGGTGGCCAAAGCAGGCTGGGGTGGCCCGAGGCCATGTGACTGGGTGCGAGCCCAGAAGTGGGGAACTGGACCCACAGACTTCACTAGGAGGCTGGACCCAGGCTGGAGTTTCCTAATGCATAGGATTCTCAGTGATGAACCCTGGCTACCTTTTATACAGCCCTCCCATGGGATGCAGGATGTTCAAGGGTGGCAAACAGGTCCAATGAGCAAGAGGAGGAACTTACCTAAGGTTACCTAGTGAGTCATGGCACAGGCAAGAACAGAACCAGAATCCTGATTGGTCTTCCTTCTCCACCTGGCCTAGAATCACAGAAATTCAGAGCTAAGAGAGATCTTAGGTGTCATCTTGTCCAACCCCTCACTTTACAGGTGGTGCGAGTGAGGGCCGGTGACAGGAGCCAAGGTCAAGCAGAAGGTCCTGAGAGGGCCGGCATGGGAGCCAGATTTCCTGACTTTGAGATCCAGCTCCTTTCTCACACTGGACCCAGAACCACAGTTAGAGCAACCATAGCACAGAGACACCACGACACGGAGACATTTCTCCACCACCTCAGATCCTTGAGAAATCTTCCTATTTCCCCACTAAATATGGAATCAACTGATGAAAAATGTGGCCTTTTCTTTTAGCATGTTGAAAGAGAGAAACATCCACAGAGCTGTCATCACCATCCTCAGTAGGGTTCTTCACGCCTTGCTTGGCCTTGGAGCTCGTTTGCGCTTAAACAATAAGTCTAAAGAACAAGGCCCCAAGAGCAGCAGGAAATTCACCCGTTCATATAGGGCTCTCTTTGTCCTCCTTTGGTTATGATTGGCTCGTTTCTAAGGTAAAAATAAGATAGACTATGTCCCTCAAAGAAAAGCATTCTGGAGTTGAAGCCCTTTGAGAAATCTCTGCTTGGGGGTCTCCTCAGCCCACATTGTAGAGACAACCCTAGGATCTGCTCTGAGGGAAGGTGGGAAGAAGTTTCTAGAAAACAGGGAATCTGGGGCACCAGCCAGAGCCCTGACCTTCCAGGCAGTTCCCCATGCTCAGCCGTTTCCTCTCCACAAGGAGCTTCCTCTAGAGGTTTAGAAGCCAGTGACAGAGAGAGGAGGTGGTACTGGGTTAAAGGAAAGCAGACCAGGGGTCACTGGCTACTCTGCATGCCCGGCCCATTCCTGCCCCTCCCCTGGCAGTATGGCCCTGCTTCTTGGGGGAGGAGAGGGACCTAAGGGGAGGGAATCTGGAGGAACTGCCCTTGCTGTCATCCCTGGACACAGGGATTGGCTCAAGGATATGCTCATTACCTCAGCCCAGCCAATCAGAGCCCTTCCAGGGTTTCAGCCATTTTTTTCAGGAGGCATCAAATCATGCCCTCCATCCAGAGAGATATGAAAAGAGAGGCAATGAGCTCTCTTGACATCATTTGGGCTCAAGGCTCAGTAACCCCTAAAGATACATCTGCCCTTGACCTTCTCCATTTTAAACTAATATATCCCTTTTTCTGCTCACAGAGTAGGGTTTCTGTCACTTAGAACCAAAAGAAATCTGTGGGAATCAGGGAATTCCACATGAGGGCTCTTTGTTGTCCAAAACTTTTGAGAATTCTGCCCCTTCCCCTTCCCCTAGCTTTAAGAAGACATCAGAGGAATATTCCCCCTTTTCCCACACACACCACTGAGCCGGGAGGGCTTCATTTTTCTCACCTCGCTATTAAATCCACCTCTGTTGTTCTCTCATGAGCCATTGACAATCATGGGGCCACCCAGATAATAAACACGAGTCTAATGGTGACCAAGGGCTGATGCTCACTAAGCCCTTGGTAAGGTTCTCTGCAGGCATAATCTCATTCGGATCTCACAGGGACCCCACAGTAAGATTACTGCCACCCTTTTATAGCTCAAGGCCCTCAGGCACAGAGCGTGAGTGCTGTCCTGGGTCACACAGCTGGGATGGGGAGTGGGAATTTGCACACAGGCAGTCTGATGCCGGAACACACCCCCTTTGTGTATACTTCCTTAAACTGCCTCATTAGAAGTAGCTGGATTCAGATGACTGAGAATATGCCTAATTTGTTTTAGATGATTTTGAAATGAAAACACAATCTTTTAAAATTTTATAGGTCTGCCTATCTCAGATTCATTCACATCATCCCCTGAGGCTCTAAACCCCTGGCCTGAGCATCTCTGGCCCTGGGCAGTGTGAGCAGGGGGAAACCCTCACTGCTCTGAGGTGCAGGTAAGCCAACAACATGGAAGAAGCTATACAGAGACAAACTCTGCCCAAGCTGCCCACTGCCCAGATCCGCCCACCCCGCCCCTGAGCACTCAGGCCTCCAAGATCTGGCAGGACTCTGCCAGCATCCCAGGGCAGGGCAAGCAAGGTAGAAGATGCTCACCCTTCTGTGGAGAAATGCCAGCCCTGGATATGACAGTCACTGCTCAGAAATGACCAGGCTGGCCAAAACCGGAATTACCCAAATGCTATCTTCAGTAGAACAGAAAAAAATGTGATGCAGTATATTCACAGAGTAGAATACAGCAGAACCAGAGGAAACAACCCTACATGTGACAGTAAAAGTGAACCTAACAAACATATGAAGTGGAAGAAGCCAGACATGAAAGAGGACATACTCTAAGATTCCACTGATACAAAGTTCAAAAACCAGCAAAACTAACCTCTTAGATACCAGAGTAGTGGTGACCCTTGGTGGGGACGCGTCGTGGGGAAGATGGTTAGAGAAGGGCTCTTGAGTGCTTGTAATGTTCTGGTTCTTGGTCTGAGCACTGGTTACAGCGCTGTCTTCTCTTCGTGAAAATTCTTTGAACTGTACACTTACGATGTGATATTATATATATATACACACACACATATATATACACATACATGCACACATATATATAATCACACATGTGTGTGAACATGTGTACAAAACCACACACACACATATAGATATAATCACATGTGGTTATACCTCAATACAATACGCCTTCTCCTCGGCAGGAAAAAAAAATCAACGTGTGAGGCTATGAAGATTCTGCAGCATAAAGATAAACAACAGGCCAAGACTGAAGTACTTTGGGAAAAGATTTCCCTCAGGAAACAAGTAAATATCAAATCTTATCTGCTCTGCAGTTTCAAGAAAAACTAGTAAGACCTGGTTTCTATGAGACAAGAGATTACAGATAAACTGTTGAGACAATGGGCTGAGAAGAAAAGGAGAAAAGGTTGGGAGAGAAGGAGGGGGGAGGGGGAGGGAAATTCTGGGATGAGGGCAGTGTCAGAAGCCCACATACTGAACTCCTTCCCTTGCCCAGTTCCTTGCTACAATGGCCCACCCAACAGGGGGAAATCTGTGTGACAGTTCTACCTAGACCATTTCTGGAAGCTAGAGAAAGTGTCTCATGCACACTCCTGAAAGTTCAAGCATTTGCACTGTTTGGGAAGGGGAGAAAATCCAGGCCACCCTCTTCCCACTGTTTGCACAGAAGGCTACTTGGAAGTAGATTCTAACTCAGTAGTGGGAAAGCCCAGTGGAATGTTACCAGCATTTCTGGATTTGCTTTTAGAGCCTCCATTCTGAGATCAAACGGCCAGCAGATGTGAGGCTGTTATCTCAATGGAGGCCTGCAGGGAGTTATGATTTCACATGATTTCTGCAAAAGAACCCTACAACATCCACCTTCACTCACTAATCACCCCTGACCCTGTACTTACAGCCTAGAGGGTGGTGAGGGTGGGCATTGTTGGTCAAAATTAGACAAGGCAAGTGAGTAGAGTTCATGGAGCAAAACCCATCTCTTTCCCATCCCCTGGGTAGCAGGGGGTGCACCAGACAAGTTCTCCTCCCCTATAAGGTCAGAGGTACCTGAAGTATTCACACATACCCTCTCCCCTTCGCCAAGTAAGGGACTGGTAACACCTTTTATCTGAAAACTTCAGAAACACTGGACTGCCCAAAGCCCCGGGCTGGTGCTGCAGGGATATGGAGAAAGGGGCCAAAGAAAGGGGCCCTGCTGAGGGCAAGAAGGGCCAGGGGTGGCCAGCAGTACTCTCACAGAGTGACTTGACAGGAGACATGGGTTTCTCATGGGTTGAGTGGACACAGGAATGTTGGGCGGTGGGGGTGGGGTTTAGCCATCTTAAGAGAGGCTGAGGGGTGGTCCACCTGTGGGGCAGGCTGAGGAGGAAGAAGAAGGCTGAGCTTCCGGAGCAGGCGTCTGTATTTACTATCCTCAGAGCATCCCGAGGTCCCAGGACAAACACAAAGGGATCATCTGCAAGAATCACACCCATCACCTTCAAGGAAACTCCTTCCGGGGTAAAATCCTACTTTTGCACATGGCTTTGCAAAGTGAGATCTTTCTTTTCCCCATTCTCTGATCTACCCAAAGTATATCTCCAAGGGGGAAGACATGACTTGGCAGGGCAGATGTCATTTGCTTGGCCTCTTGGAGATGAAAGTTACAAGGTATCTGCATGTGCAACCCTGCCCTCATAGTCCTGTTCTAGTCATAAGGCTTCTGAAGGAGCAGTTCTGGAGGAGGGGGAACCAGACAGTGACAAGCCTAGAAATCGTGTCATGGGGACACAGCTGAAGGAAGATTTGGGAGCAGTGGGAAAGCACAGCATGACAACTACTACCTCCCAAGGGAAGCCACCTAATATAAAAGATGTGTCTTCCTCCTCATCTCTCCAAAGGGACAAAGGAGGACAAACTGCAGCAGGTTCAAGGAGACAGTTCTGGCTCAGCAAGCCTAACAGTTCACACAATGAACAGAACACCTCATGAGGAAGTAGCCACCCTATCTCTGGAAGAGTTCAAACAGGGAGGCTGAAGAGAGGCTGGAATGGATTAACGCCCAAGACCATTGTTTCGGAGGTTGCAAACTGACAGCATGCATGTCATATGGGGTAAACAGATGTGCCTGCTCTTGTGAGTACAAGGTTTGCCTATAAAGTGCCCTATTAGTAGTAGCAGTATTAATATTACTATTATTTAAATAAAGCCTGTATTTCTGGTTTCTCTTGAAAACCAGAACAGAGCTGAGCAGAGGTGCCCCACTCCGTAGGTCATACGTCCTGCAGATCACCCCACCATGGCCACCACCCCACCGCTATACCCAACATCGAGGCCAAGTGTCCCCTGACATTCATCATTCTGCTTGTACTGTGGGGTTTTCCCTTATACCCAGCCCACCTAACACACGTATATTATTACCAGCTTTCTCTCTGCAGGCACGTGAGTGGGTGACTTCCGCTGTATTCTATAACTCTCAACCTTCATCTGGGACAGTGGCATACAGCTGTGTTCTTCTCAATTCTCCCTCTCTCCCTGTGCTCCCTGAAGATCTGCAGGGCACGTGAGCAGCACAGGAAATCACCAAAAGGTCATCTGCACCTGGCCCTGGAGTGAGGCTCCCAATAATCCAATGGAAAGGAGAAAGGCAGCCCCTGGGGTACACATGGACTGGTGGATCATGAAGCCACCCACACCACCTCCAGAACAGCAGCCATTTTACATTTTTAAAGGGACATTATTCCTCTTTGAAGGAACATTACTATCTAGTTGACTCCCTTTTAGAAGAGTTCAGAGCCTCCTGTTATTTAATGAAATCAGCAATAAACAGAGAAACTGTCTTGTCTGCTAGCCTGGAGTGAAAACAAGAGAGTTTGGCAATGACCTGGATCAGAAGAAAGTTAGGAGGCCCTACTCGCTCAAAGAACCTAGGATTCTGAGAACTGATACTAATATTAGCAGCCAACACTTATTAAATGCTTTCCATGGGCCAGACACTGTGTGAGCACTTCAGTGGTTTATCTCACATGATTATGTAATAACACTACGGGACAGGTATTACGATTAACCTCAGTTATACAGATGAAAAAACTCAGGCACAGAGAGTTAAAGTAACTTGTCCAAGATCACACATCTAGTGATGATGGAGCCAGAATTTAAATCCAGACAATCTAACTCCAGAGACACTAGAGGAGAAATGATGAAGGTGCCACCAAGATCTGACAATTTCTGAAGGGAATTTCTTCTCCCTACCCATTAAATGATGTGGCCACATTTCTTGCTAAGCATACCAAAAACAAAAAAACACAGAAGTCTAAAATTTCATCTTTCTGGCTTACAAATATGTGAAAGTTAAACTACAAATATTCTCCTGTTATTTGAGTCTTTAAAATACACAACAATTAAAAAAGAAAATTTCCCTGGAACTAAAACTCTTTTGCAGAATCTGGTTCACATTCAGAATTCAAAATGGAATATAAAATAAAACTATTCAATGTCTGCTATGTCGGGTCATTTCTTTCAAGATTCTATAACTAAACATTGTGAAACATGTGCTTTACATGTGGAACTGAATTTCCTTTATGTTCAGCCATGCAAAATGTTACTGTCAGAGTTGACATATGTTTTGTGACCCTGCAAGCTAGTGGGGCAGTGTACTGTGACCTCTGAGATGATGTGATATTATGAAGTATACATGCAAAAGTAAACACTGTTTCTCTCTTTCCAACATTTTATAGGAAAGCTGTCAATGAGAATCCTATTTGCAAATGACTCGTGTGTTTAAATGAACCTCACTCCCTTAAAACTATGTACTTGGGAAAAGTGGACAGCTACATGCAAAAGAATCAAACTGGACTACTTTCTCACACCATCCACAAAAATAAAGCCAAAATAGATTAAAGACTTAAATATAAGACCAGAAACCATAAAACTTCTAGAAGAAAACAGGCAGTACACTCTTTGACATTGGTCTTAGTAACATTTTTTGCGAACTGCCTCCTTAGGCAAGGGAAACAAAAGCAAATATAAACAAATGGGACCACATCAAACTAAAAAGCTTTTGCAGTAAAGGAAACTATCATAAAACGAAAAGGCTGCCCACTGAATGCGAGAAGATATTTGCAGACAATTTATAATAACAATAAGTATTATTTGCAGACAATTTATAATAACAATATTTGTATAACAACAAATATACAAAGAACTCATACAACTCAATATCAAAAAAAACCCCAAACAACCCAGTTTTAAAATGGGCAGAAACAACCCAATGGTATATTTATACAATGGATACTACTCAGCCATAAAAAAGAATAAAATAATGCCATTTGCAGCAACATGGATGGACCTGGAGATCGTCATACTAAGTGAAGTAAGCCAGAAAGAGAAAAAAAAAAAACCATATGATATCTAAAAAAAAAAATAACACAAATGAAATTACTCACAAAACACAAAAAGACTCACAGACATAGAAAACAAACTTATGGCTACTGGCAGGGAAGGAGTTGGGAAGGGATAAATTGGAAGTCTGAGATTTGCAGATACTAACTACTATATACAAAACAGATAAACAACAACTTTCTACACAGCAAACTATATTCAATACACTGTAGTAACTAAAATGAAAAAGAACATGAAAAAGAATACGTGTATGTACATGTATAACTAAAACATGATGCTGTACACCAGAAATTGACACATTATAAACTGACTACACTTCAATTAAAAAATCTTATTTGTCAAAAAACATTAATTCTTTGGGCTTATTTTCAATTGAAAATGATATTACTCAAAAATAGATGTTAGAAATTATATGATGATGTTTTGCTGACCAGAAAACCTAAATTTTTAAAAATGTTTTCTCAATAAGATTGCACTCCTTTCTCAGTAAGAGAAATAACACTGTCCCATAGTAAGAAAAGGAAAAAATTCAACATAGAAGGTAGCTCAAATAACTTAAGGCATAATATTTTCTAGTGCATATAATAAACCCTTATATGGAACACAGAGAAATTCATGACTTTGTTGAAAGAAAATCAGTTTCCCTTTGACAAGACCCGATATACCTAACGGCAGTACACCACAAAGGCCACAAGGTGTCGCTATCTGACAACCTCTTGCTTTGCAGCCAACGCTAGGCGCCTGCAGGTAAAGAGGGGAGGGTTGTGAGGGATGTTGACTATATTTTGATGTAACCAAAAGTACATCCATTAGGATATTTAGCAATTAGTGCATCTAGATTAACAGGAATTTCCCTCTACTGCCCCTAAACCTAAAACTTAAACCTTTTTTTTCCCTCTGGAGCAACCCTGAGCGTACTGATATTACTGCAGATTAGGGGCACCAAGACAAAAATTTTTCCATCATTACCTTTTTAGGTCTTGGTATTCAGTGGGATGTCCTGGGTAGGAATTATAATCACTATTCTACAGATGAGGAAACCAAAGCCAGAAAGGTTTTAATGGGCCAATGAAAATTCCAGTGGCCAGGTTCCTGACACCCACCACTGCAGCTGGGGCCTGTACACCGTGCCCCTCCCTAATTCCCTAAGCATGGAGGTGGTCGGGAATAGGGTTTGCCTGGGACCCTGGGCTGCAAAGCTTGTACCAGGATAAACAGGATACAAAGAAACTATAAAGGACTAAAAATAACCGTATGCATGCACAGTTGGGGCAAGTTATGAGCAATAAGATATTAAAAGACCAAAAACCCAACTGCCTCTTCTGAACTATCCGGAGCAATAGTAGGGTCCCCAGAGCAGAAGCAAGATAACTGCATATAATCCCTGCACACAGCACCACCAAGGGGGTGGGCAGACCACCTAAGCCACCCCTGCAGCCCAACCCCTGGACCCGCCCCTACCCTCGCCTTATTTAAGGGACCAGTTCCCCCACCCCCTCAGGGAGCGAGTAAGGGAACCTGTTACTTGTTACTGCTTCCTCATGCTGCGGCAAGAGTCCCACTAAAACCTTGCCTGAATTTCTCCTCTGGCCTGTTATCAATTTATATTGATTAAGGCTAAGAACCCTGGTCGGTAACATCATTTATAATTATAATTCCAGCAGTGAACCTGTGTTAAATTACTGGCTAAGGCAATCTCAGTCTCATGAGCATAACTTGCCCCGAAGAAAACAAGGAAGATTTTTCTTAAGGAAGGCAGATGGGGAGAAGCGAAAGATAAAGGAGCTAAGGAAGGGCTAGAGAAGCCTGAAGCCCCTAAAAATCCCTGTGGAGCCCAGAAATGGGCTCCACAGAATGCGCCTTAAGAAGGAAGAAGGAGAAACTTAAGGACAAAAGGTAGAATTGGGCAGGAAGCTGAGCGAACCTGTCAGCCTGGGTGTATTTGTTGGTTTACAAAATTTACTGAGCCCAACCCCGCCCCAGGCACTGGGCCCTATATAAGGCGAGCAGCCCGGGAAAGAGTCAAGTGGGAGCTGGGACCGAGGGAGAGGAGACCACCACAGTCACCTGCGACTCACTGGGGCGCTAAAGCAACAGACCCCACGAGCCACGCGCGCCGTGTGCGTCGCCGGAAGTGGTGGCACCGAGCCGGGCGTCCCTTTTAGCCAATGGCAGCGCGGTGCGCCGTCCGACCGTGACCTGCGCGGCACCTGAGAAGAAAAGGCGGGAGGCCCGTAAGGCGCGAGAAGGAGCTATCCTTCTACGTTATTGCGCGAGTTACCGGAGCAGTGTAGTCGAGGCCGGGCGTCACTTCCAGCTTCTTTTCTGCAGGTTAACCTAGCTCAGGAACACGACGCCTTCAACCTGAAGACCCCCTCACGCCGCAACTGCCCTCAGTAAACATGGCGGATAGACGCGAAGGATAGCCGGAAGTAGGCGGAGTGGGAGGAGCCGGTAGAGGGCGTGTCGGGGCGTGGGCTGGCTGCAGAGGGGTTCCGATGGGCGTGACCAGCCGCCCCTCCTGGGGTTTTGATCAATTAGGTGCACTCACAGCAGCCAGCCGTGTCCCTCCGTCGTCTCCTGGGGGCGGGTCACCACTGGCCCCGCCCCATCCAGAAAGCGCCCTCTTAAAAGATTTCCCCTCGGTCTCCGAGATTTGACCGGAGTTCGGCTGCTGACCTCCAGTCCCTCGGTGGTCCCTATCAGCGATGGAGGGCGCCGAGGAGAACCCTGCGGAGTCTAGCTCCTCCGCCCCCAGGTCCGAAGAGCCTGCCGGCTCGGCCAAGGGCCGCGAGGTGTTGCCTCCCGAGGAGCCGGAGGGCTGCGCCCGGCCCCTGGAGACAACTCCTAAGAAACTTTGTGGATATCTAAGTAAGTTTGGCGGCAAAGGGCCCATCCGGGGCTGGAAATCCCGCTGGTTCTTCTACGACGAGAGGAAATGTCACCTGTATTATTCGCGGACCGCACAGGATGCCAATCCCTTGGACAGCATCGACGTCTCCAGTGCAGTCTTTGACTGCAAGGCAGACGCTGAGGAAGGGACTTTCGAAATCAAGACTCCCAGCCGGATTATTACTTTGAAGGTAAATGGGACAGCTTTTTTCCTTTTCAGCTGGGGTGAGATCCCAAGGCACGGCCAGGCGCAGGTGGGTGGTCACAGGAAACTTACTGGAACAACGATCACCGACCCTGAGCACTCCAGTGAACCCTGGGTGCTCAGAGTTTTGTATTTTCCAAAGTGCATTCACATCCATTTCCTAATTGAGTTCCCACAACAAAGGCAGGGATGATGGACCCATATTACGGATCAAGAAACTTCTAAAGAGGTGAAGTGACTGGTCCGAGGTCATGCAACTAAAAAATGGTGTATCCCATAGTTTTTCTACTTCTCAGTACCGTATCAGAACTTTTACTTTTGGGCGTGGCTAACAATGCAGTTACTCTTAACTTTCTTACTTGGGGCTAAAACTACAGTCGAGATGTGAGGTTTGCAATCTTCTCTCAAGGCCCGGATTCTGAATCACTTTTCTTGATGTTGTGGCCAAGGGGAGAGAATGCTGAGAAAACTCTGGCAGAGATTTGGAGATAAACACTTAGGTTTCACCGATGAACCCACATTGTTCATCAAGGCATGCCGAAACCTGTTTTCTCACCAGTAGGTTTTGTTTTATCGTCATATTTACCTGAGAAAACCTGAAACAATGTGAAGGCCATGTGCTTTTGAAGTCAGACATGCTTGTGATCAAATTCTACATCAGCTACTTACTAGCTGTGTGACTCTGAGCAAGTTAACCTCATTGTACCTAAACAGTTTGTGAGATTTAAAACAAGGTGTGTAAGCACCTAGCACATCACAGGCACCTACAAGTTGTTAAATTAATCTCAGCACCTTGAATACAGCCTGTCACATAGTGGCTCAATAAACATTTGTTGAATGAAGACACATAGCAATGGAAGCAAGGTCAGAAAGTTCATGTCATGTCAAGAGGGAGGGCCCCAGAACTTAACTGGAAAGACAGATGTGGGCTAAGAGTTCTAGGATTCACATTCATCAGAGACGGGTGTGCCAGGAGACTGTCTTCCGGTCCAGTCTCCACCCACCCTCGCACCACCCCACCCCATCTTCCCACATCTCCACCCTCACCTCCAGCCAACTGGGCATCTGTTGAGCCCACAACTTTAGTTCCCCTGTATGTGACCAGGCTGGGGGAATCTGCAAAAAATAATGCAAATCAGGAATTCCATGCCAGGAAGGCAGGCGTTTTAGGGGTAATGTGGCTTATGGGTCATGTCTTTCCTCCCACACGTTGAATGCTGTCTACACGGTCTCCAACATATGCCGTTTACTATTCCATTGACCCCTGTGTGTGTCTAGCACTGTTAGGCACTGGGATGTGGAGCCAAATCAGACCAGCTCCCTGGTGTTCAAACAGCTTAAGTCCTGGTGAGAGAGACCAACAGGGAGACTGGCATGCGAGTAAACTGTTTTATAGAGACACTATGATAAGTTGGTACCAGAAAGACATCGTGACAGGAGGGGTCTCTTCCACTGAGTAGGTGGGGCTATCCAGAAAGGAGGAGGAGGAAACGGGCGATGACAGGTTGAGACTTGAAAAAGGAAATCAGTTTTCTACAAGCAGACAAGAGAAAGAAGGATATTCCAGGCCAAGAGACCCCCATGAGCAAAAACAGGAAAACAGCCTGGAATGTCCAGGCAAATCCCAGAAGCCTGGGATATAGAGGGGCCCACAAGTCAGAGTGGGAGAGCAGAAGCCTGAGGGCAGGCCATTCATGAGGTTGGCCAGAGAGCTTGGATTTTGTCTTACGGGCTGTGGGAAATTGTCAGAGCTTTAAGCAAGGAAGCACTGCGAGATTAGAATGTTGAGAAAGTTGTCTGGCTATTGGGTAGAGAACAAATTAGGAGAAGGTAAGGCTGTGGCCCAGCTGTGGTCCATCAGGAGGTGGTCAGGAGAGAATGATGGCTGAGCGAGAGCTGTGGCAGTGGGAAGGGAGACAAATAGGGGTGGCTCGGGATGTGCGGGAGGAGTCAGAGCTGCCTTGTGCAACTGGCTGACTGCATGGTCAGGCCAGTCACTGATATGAGGGAACCCAGGATGAGGAGTCCATAGGACATGCAGGCATCTGTTGCCCCCTGTAGACTCTTAAGTTCCAAGAGGATAGGGGCCATGTGTGTTGGCTTACCACGGTGTCTCCCATGCCTGCCACAGTCCCTGACATGTATAGTAGATGCTCAATATACACCTGTCCAATTAATCAATAAAATAGGGTGTTTGGGTATGGACTGGGGCTTGTCACACAAGGTCATGGTGAAACCCTGGGCAGGGCTGAGATCTCTTGCGAAAAGTATATAGAAAGAGAAGAATGGTGGGCATGGTTTTATGTGACTCGATACCTCCGCAACAGGCTGAAGGCCTCTTTCATGAGCTCGTGCACACCTCACCTGTGGTCATCATGAGAGAGAGGCTTGCCCTGGTCACCCATAGCTTCTGCTGTTCTCATTGTTCTGATTGAGGGCAGCTCTGTGAGGCTCCCAATCCACCTGCAGTGAGCTGCCCAGCCTCTATGGCCCAGCTGATCCCAGGCCTTCTCTGTGTGAGCCACAATCTCCTGGCCGTAAATTAACAAATCTCTGGCCTAGAGGTGGGAGACCCAGGTTTTGGGACCAGCTCTACCACCACCTGCGTAGAAGACTCCAGAGCCTTAGTTTCTCCATCTGTGGAAGGGGCCTGATCACTCCTGCCCTGCCTCCCCAGTGGAGGACCCGGCAATGTAATGGATGTGAGAGTCGGCATTTGGACCATCTAGTGCTGGGAGACTAATGGGCGATGTCAACCATACCCTATGTGGGCTGCCTGGAGGGTGCACTGTAGTTGTTGTAGTGTGTGGATGGCTTTTCAGGTCCCAATCATATCCATGATTTCAGTGCCTCCCTCTAACAGGAGGGATTCTCCCCATTCCACAAGGTCAGCTAGGACGTTGAGATGCCACACGGGAACACAGTGATGCTACCAGAGCCCCAGCCGGGTCAGAATTTCAAAGCCCTCTCCCTCTCTCTTAGCATCTCCAAGTTCCTTTATCCAGTGAGCAGATTTTGAGCACCTGCTGTGTGTCAGGAACTGTGCTGGACACTTTACTTTCCTTACCTCATTTCACCCTCATAACCACCTTAGGAAATGAGGGTTATCATCACCATAGTACAGATGACAAAACTGAGGCCCAGAAAGGCTAAGGAACCTCTGAGTGGGGAGATCAGAGCCTGAGTATCTTCTGTGGCAAAGAAGCAGGTGGTGTTTCAGAGGTGGGCACCCATCCGCAGTGACAGTTTCTTTTCCCCTGGGAAGGAGAGAGTTGCCAAGCCTCCCATGACCTCCCTGCGTCCCACACCCAGTGCCACCATGCAGGCACAGGGCCTTGCCAACTAACCCTTGTGCTTCTCAGGCCGCCACCAAGCAAGCGATGCTGTACTGGCTGCAGCAGCTGCAGATGAAGCGCTGGGAGTTCCACAACAGCCCACCTGCACCTCCCGCCACCCCTGACGCTGCCCTGGCTGGGAATGGGCCCGCCCTGCGCCTCGAGCTAGGTACCCAATGGGCTTGCCTCCTGCTTGCACACCCAGGGCTCTTGGTGACCAAGCCTTTACTCTCCTGTTGGGAGTGAGTCGGGGGAACCATCTGCTAAAGAAGCAGAGCCAGGGATGTGACTCAGGATCAGTTAGGGCAACAGTACAGCATCGAGGGCAAGAATATGGGCTCTGAGGCCAAGCTGCCTAGATTCAATTCCAAATCCTGTGTGGCCTTGGGCAAGTTGCTTAACCCTTCTGAGCTTCAGTTTCCTTTCCTGTAAACTATGCCTGCTTCTTAGGGTTATTATGAGGATTAAATGAATCCATACACCTTACATGGTTGGAACAATGCCGGCCTATTGTCAGAGCTTAAATGTCAGCTACTATTGTGATGATGACAGCTGTGGGAAGAGCTCAAGAAATGAAACTCACAGAGCTGCTACAAGGAAGGTTAATGAGAAAATACAGTTATTGTTGTCGCTTATTAGGTAAATGCTTTTGTGCTGTGGGTTGGGTAAATCAATGATTTTATCATCAATGGCCCCATAAGGCAGAATCTTTACCCCCATGTGGCCCACAAATGAAGTTTCCTGATCCCAAATCCTAAAACATCTCAGCATGGAGGAGTCTAGGAGCTCATACCCTCCCACCCACGCTGCAGCCAGGGTTATGATTGGCAGGTTTTAGAATTGGGACAGACAACCCAGAGAGCTGCCCCTGTGACAGTGTGGAGAGTGAGGTCCCAGCACAGAGCTGCAGTGTTTCTAACACACCGCAGCCTCAGTTGACAGGGAAACAGTGGGCGAGAGCAGGACCTGTGGCCGGGCGCTGCCTAGACCCCAGTACCTGGATGCTTTGCAGACTGAGCTCATCTGCCCTTAGCCTTCTCCTCCCCACTTTTCCTTCCCTCAGTAAATGGCCTTCATTTACCCAGTTGCCCCAGCAACTGGGAGCCCTCTTGCTCCTTCCTAGATCTCTGATAGTCAGTCCATTCAGTCCCCTGGGCTGGCGATGTCTGCCCTCTGGCCTGCACCTCAGACCCAGGCCCTCCTCACCTCTGTTGCCTTGGGTCAGGCCTCAACTGTTAGCTGGAAACCACAGCAGCCTCCTCTCTGATGTCCCCGTGTCCCAGCCTACCACCTCAGACCCATCCCCTTCACTACAGCCAAGTGTGCTTCCTCAAATGAAAACCTGAGCTCCCCACCCCACCCCAGCTTCCATAGCCACCCACCATGTCCCAGACCCAGTCCCAGCTTTTTAGCACCAAACTCAGGCCTCATCCTTCCTCGTCTCCCCTCTGCCCGCTCCCCCGGCGCGCACTTGCAGCAGCACCAGAGGCATGTCTGCTCGCTCCTCTCTGCCTGGTGAGCTCTGGCTTAGTCTCTGTGGCCGAGCTCCACTGTCACCTCCTCCTCTGCCACCGCCTCTCGGAAGCCTTCCCGGACTGTGCCCCCTGGACTTGTATGAGCCCTCAACACTTTTTGCGGATGGTTCCAACAAGGCCTGTCACGTTTTGTTGTAATTAGAGCATCCTTGTCAGTCTCTGCCCTCTGGCCCTGAAGGGCAAGGGTTGTGTCTTTGTCACCTGTGTCTCCCCTACCTGCTGCCCTGCCAGGCACAGTCGATATTTGCTGAGTGAATGTGTGAGTGAATACATCGAATTTTATCGTTAAATGAGGAAAGGAAAGAAAAGCCCTCAGTGTAATGGCAGGCACAGTGTGAGAGCTCAGTACGTGGGAGCTGGCCTGTAAAATTGTCACTGTGTGTATACCTGCACGCTGTCACTGTCATGATAAGTGCCTCTTTTTAGGGTCTATAATAATCATCCATAATTGTTTCAGAGAACTTGCTGGGGCTTTTATGCTTGTAAGGACTTTCTTTGAGGAAGGGTTTGTTTGCTTTTGCTTCTGCACCTCTGCTCACCCTCCACTCCCATCTGCCGGAGACTCAGCACCCCAGCTGTGCGGGAAACTGCAAACTGAGTTTACATGGTTGCCGGATCAGCTTCAGACTAGAAGCAACAAAAAGCCCTCCACCTGACAATTCCCGAGCATCCAGAATTGAAATCGGTAGAACTGGGTAATCAGAAGAATGGCTTCAGTTCAGCACACTCGGTCAGCCTCTTCTGGGCCAGCCTGTGCTGTGAGCATCAGGGGAGGGGAGCGATTGCCATAATGACCAGGCTCCAGCCTCCTGACAGGGGCACTTGGGGAGGAGACGCAGGAAGCAGGGATGTGGGCTTCTCCTGAAACCTCTCTTGTCCCACAGCCTGCCTTCACCCTCCTGGACCCAGGGCTCCTGTATAACCTTCCCTAGTCTACCCAGAAAGAAATTTCTAGAGTCTTGAGCAAACTGGCAGACCCAGGATTAGACTGGAGGCTGCCCCACCTCTCCAGTCTCCACCCTTCCTGGGAGGAAGCAGGGGCCTGCTCCCAGGGCAGCGAAAACCAACAGACTCTCATCTGACCTTGAGTCACAGACACATCAGCTTGTAAAAGTGTCTTACCACAGTCCTTGAGCAATATAGGCATGTTCTCTATAGCTTTTACACCTTTATTTTATACTTTACCTAAACACTGGTCTCCACAAGAGCTGAAAAGGATGGAGGGGAAGTCAACAAATTTATAATAATGTTAGCATGTTGCCGAAGTAGGACACAGTTTACAAAGGACTTTTTTAAATGTATGTCATAAAAATATGCATACCACTTACTGACTCTGTTCTCACAGTTTATATGCATTGTTTTCTCAGCCTCACAGCAATCTCAAGTAGTTAGTGTTATTCCCATTTTTCAGAAGAGGCTCAGAGAGGTTAAGAGGCCTGTCCAGGGTCACACAGGAAGAAAATGGCAGCACTGAAATTTGAACCCTAGTCTGCAGACTCATTCCACCACCACCACCCCACTCCCCTTCAGCTTTGGAGGCAACTGGTCATGTGTCCAGGGCCCTTTGGGGAAACAGTGGCCCACTGGTCCAGGCACTTTTTGTTGGGTGATGATTTCTTCCTACTGGTGATGGGGCAACCTCTACAGCTCAGGCAAAAGAATTACAGGTTAATCCCGCTGAAAATTCTTCTTGTGGTCACCTCACTGAGAGTGTTTCTCTAGCCTGGAGAGGGGCCCAGAGGCCTTAGGCCAGAGCCTTGGGTCATCAGTTCTGTTTCCTACGGTGGCATCTGTCTGGAACCGAACCCACAATATCTCTGAAGTGTGCCTGTATTTTATGTTTTTACACCCACACCTTTTTTCAGATGTAGTGCAAAAATAAATACGCTCTACCCCTATGTTTTCACCCTCTCAGTAAGAGGGCTCCAAATGAGAGGTGTTGTCTGCTGCCCTGTTGTCCTCAGGGGCCGCGTGGTCAAGATGGTACCATCCCATAAGTGGCCTGAGTTCTCTCCCACTTTTTGTAATACTCAAAATTGACTTCTAAATATTTCACCTCCCTCTCTTATACCTCTGATAGTGTGTCCTTTGCTTCAAAACCTCCCTTAACATTAAACGTTTTGAAGCACTTGCTGTATGAGAATCATTGTTTAAACACTTGGAAAATGTAGAAAACTGGAAGAAAAAGTAGTCATAATCCTATCACCCAGAGACAGCCAGTGTTAACATTATGTCATGAGCTCCTATCTGCCTTTTACTTAAAACATATTTCGGATCATATAATAATATAAAGCATCTTACTTTGCTTTTTGGCACTCAGTAGAGTGATCTGAAATTTTCCCTGTTGTAAAATCTTTTTATAAACAGCTACTTTTGGTAAAGATATATTATTTTTCTGTTTTTAAAAGTAATTCATGTTTACTGTAGAATATGTAGGGGGAAAACCATAAATTATAATGAGCATATCCTGCCTATTTCTAATCCCATCATGTAGTTTTGACCACTGTTAAGATTGCAGAGTGTATTTCTTTGAGATTTTTTTTCTGTACAGTTGAGACCATACTACAATCCCAATTTGTTATATGGTTTTTTCCATATTATATCTCATCCCCATACTTAAGCATTCTTCATTAGCATTGTTTTAATGGTTGAGTAATATTCCATTGTGTGAAAAGCATCATGATATATTTAACCTTTCCCTAGATCTTTACGCTAGTTCCAGTTTGAGGCTAAACAGTACCAGGATGAACCTCTTGGCCCATTAAAGCTTTGTCTGCATTTAGGGCAACTTCTTTAGGATGGATTCTCAGATGTAGAAATATCCGCAATTCTGCAAACTTTTAAGGGGGTTTCCAGGAAGGCTGTCTCAGCAAAATGCATCATTTTACTGGTTGCAGCACATTTGGAGAAAAGCCTGCCTCTTTGGTGTTAACCTGGAAGGAAGGCTTGCCCGTACAGCTCACAGACTCCTGCCTGCTCCCAGGCAGACCTGAGCCCGTAGCACCCACCTGTCTAGTCTTTGCAAGTGCAGTGACCCAGTGGGTGACTTCCCTTTCCTTTGTTCCCCAGAGCAAGAGGAGGCGGAGCTGGAGGAGTTCCTGTGTCCTGTGAAAACGCCCCCTGGACTTGTGGGCCTAGCAGCTGCCTCCCAGCCAGTCCCTACCATGCCCTTGGCTCTTCAGAATATTTCCCTCAAGCACCTGGGAACTGAGATACAGTAAGTGCCCGTGGAGCTGAGGGGCTGGCCAAGCTGCAAGCAGCCCCTTCTTTGGCGCTTACAGTGATCAGGCGTGATTCCCTTGCAGGGAGTTGGGCCTGGGTAGAGGGTTAGGAGCTTTATTTTCAATTCATCACATCATGACTTTAAAATATTACATTTGTTGTTCTGATTTTTGAAGTACTGCATGTTCTTTGTAGGAGATTAGGAACACCTAGAAAGGTATGCATTTACAGTTACCATAGTCCTATCACCCGGACAGGCATTCTTAGCATGTGCTATATCTCTTTCCCCGAATTTTCTATATTCATATATGCATAATTGAGATCATATCAACATAATGGGATGATGACTTCACTAAATGTCTACATATGTCAAACATCAAATTATTCACTTTTAATGTGTAATTTATTGTATATTGATCACATCTCAGTTTCTTTTTCATTTAATACTGTATGATATATACGATTTCCCACTGGCAGGCTTTGTTTTAAATAGTTTATAAAAAGTTAGCAGTGCCTGGATTTGTATCCTGGCCCCACCATTTATGGGCAGTGCTGCCCTTGGCAAGTTGTTTGATTTCTCTGTGCTTCACTTAAATTGTCAATAAATGTAAGCACAACAGTGCTTGGCTTACAAGATGTGTGTGTGTGTGTGTGTGGTAAATGGGTTAATGCATGTAAACTGCTTTATAGCTGCTTGGGGATCAGTAAACACTGCAATATTGTCTGTTGCTATTATTGTTGCTCTAATTGAAGGAATGGAAGCTTTTGGAATTCAGACTATTCTCAATCCTGATCCTGTTTGGGTGCTCACTTTCTGTGTAGACTTCAGACAAACTGGGACCCCTTAGAGGCAGAATAGATTGTTAACTGGACTTGGATTAGAGACCCCTGGCTCTGTGTGAACCAGGCATAGCGTTTCCCTCTGTTGGCTTCAGCGTTTGAATTTGCTTGGGTAACTAGCAGAGTAGTGATGCTCTTCCCAGGAGAGAAGCAGGTTTCAGGGAAAATATGATGAGTGTCCTTTAGGGCCTACTGGCTGGAGGTGGAACTACCCCACAGTGGGTGGAACAGCCTGGAACACAGGAGAGAGAGCTGAGCTGGAGAGAGAGAGACTTGGGGGGTATGGGGTGTGGTTGAGCCCCCAGTGTGAACAGACAAGGTGGATGCCCTGTAGGGGATCTTCCCTCAGGCAGAGCTGGAGGGACCTCAGTGCATGGGGAGCCTGCTGTGGCAGAAGGGACCTGAGAAGTCCAGCCACCCAGCCAGTGTGTGTCTAGGATGGTCTCCCTAAGATTAAGCCAGGTTTCTGCATAATGATCACCACAAACAGCAGAAGTGGAACAGAGAACATGCAGAGATCAAGAAGGAAGGAAGTTCCTGAGGATCAGTCAGTTACTTGTAATAACCCACAGAAATGCGAGGCAGTGTTGCAAGTGCCCTGGCTGCTGACAGCCCCCATAAGGCCAGGGTTGCCCTTGTCTCCTGCACCCACTGGACAAGGGGAAGTGTGGGCAGCAGTGACGCTCACCCCACCCAGCCAGTGCCTCTGGCTATAGTGACGTGCCCCTGAGTTCTCACCAACTCATGTGGCTTATGGTGTGTGAAGGTCATGTGATGGGCTCAGCATGGTGCCCCTCATGGTCATCATTCATACTAATATGGCCACCACTCTTTTATTTTTAAATGGGTAATGTAAGAACTAGGAAAAATAAATGACTAGCCCAAGGAGTCAGGGCTCTTTATTCAAGGTCAGGTGTTGGGAGTCCTGACATCTACTTTCTTCTGTGTTCTTAATTTAATTGATTAATTTTACCTTCCATCAGTCGGCTGTACTTTCCGTTAAAGTATAGTTTCATTATTTTCCTATTCTGGACCCAGCTATACCAAAAAACTGGATTTTGCTTTAAAAGTAAGTTTAAGATTGAATGATAGTTCTTTGAAAAGGTGAACGAAATTGACAAACTTTTACCTTGAAAGACCAGAAAAAACAGATTCAAATGACCAAAGTCAGGAACAAAAGAAGGGACATTACTACCAACCTTACAGAAATAAAAAGGTTTATAAGGGAATACCATGAACACACACAAACAAAAACCTAGGACCAGATAAATTCACTGGTGAGTTCTACCAAACATTTACAGAAGAATTAATACCAATTCTTTACAAACTCCAGCCCTCCCCCTGCAAAAAGAGCAGGGAACACTTCCCAACTTACTCAATTAGGCCAATATTGTTCTGAAACCAAAACCACATAAAGAGAACGTTTTGAACACCCAGAGCCTTCACCTGTACTCCTTGTATCAATTTTGCCAGCAGGCTTTTTTTTTTAATTCACCTTTTCACAAAGGACATGGACCTTCAGGAATCCCAGCTTTATGTAAGAATTTCAGTTTTAACTCCATATTTTGTATGGGTCCAAAACCTTGTTTTCTTTCCTCCTTTGCAACCAAGGCTCTAGGTTTCTGGTATCAACAGTTTATTTCTGATCACAGGGAAAAGAAAAAGTAACTATGTGTGGTGAGGGATGTTAACTAGACTTACTGTGGTGACCCTTTTGCAATACATTCATGCATTGAATCAGTATGTTGTACACTGGAAACTAATATCACGTTATACATCAATTACATTTCAATTAAAAAAAAAAAACCAGTTGATCCTTGGACAAACTCACGTCCTAGCCAACTTTCAAAATGATAATTCTGCAAACAAACACTTCAGAATTCAGCGTCATATAATAATACACATTTATTTCCGGCACATCCGGGTTTAACCGATACAAGCTGGGTTCCCCTGGTCCTGGCTCCAAGCCATTGGGAAAATCTAGGTCTACACATATTTCTCACTTTCCATGGACAAGCCGCTGAGGCATGTTCTTCAAGAGGGCAAGCCCTACATGCAAGCACATTTTAAACCTGTGTTTAACATTATATCTACCAACAACCCTTCAGCCAAAGCCAGTCACATGGCCATGCCTGAAGTCAAGAGGAGGAGGGGGAAGTAGTCTCCTGTGGAGGTGGAGGGGAAGGCGTGAATATTTGCCCAGCAGTAATTTAGTCTCCACATTCATCTTCCTCTTTACTTCCCACTTGAATTTCACCTCGTTTTTTGTGTTTGATCCCTTCCTTTTTCTGGGAATTCAGCTAAATATTTTAAAAATACGTTTTGCATTTATCTATCATCTAGGTGTTTGTGGAGCAAGGGTTTTTTAGAGTAGTTTGCCCACCATATTGCCAGATGTTTGCATGGACCGTAGGGACCATGGAGCAAAGCCAGGGCTCCATCACAGTCTGCAGACCTTGGTATCCTCTTGTTGTTTGACCATGCTATTGCTGCCCTTTAAGTAAGTGACCTCCTCGTGCAGTCGTTTTCAAACTTTTGACCATGACCACAGTAAGAAAAACATTTTATTTTGTGGCTCAGTCCACATATATATAATTCACAAAATTTTAACCCTTCCTGAGTGGGGTGCATTCTGGTATCTTCTGTTCCAATTTTTAAAAACTAGTCATGATGCGAAACTGATTTTTCAGTCTACCAGTGGGTCACAACCTGCTGTTTGAAAAACTCTGACTTCCTGGACTCTTTTGTCATTTTTTTCTTTCTTGTTATTAATTTAAGAATATGTCTACTTTTATCCTTTTACTAAGGGTGTATAAACTCAGTCAGACTGCCTTTTCATCTGTCTCATTATGAATCTCTCCATGGTCTGCGGTGCCAGGCCAGCCTTTGGTGCTACCTGGCTCCTTCCTGCAGAGCAAACATCTGTTGAGCCTGCACTGCGTACCAGCAGGCATGCTGATAGGTGGGTGCCCAGCTCTTGAAGAGAAGATGCCATTACTCAGCCTAGACAAGTACTTGGTCAAAGGGTGGCCCATTCCTGAAGTGCAGTAAGCTCCTTGGGGCCTGTGAGGTGATCAGTGGAGGCTACAGAGAGAACAGATTTGAGCAGGGAAAGAAAGCAAGGGGAGATGGAGGCCAGGAGAGGTTTGGAACTTTTCTCAGCAGAAATAGGGAGCCACTGATGGTTTTTGAGCCAGGTAGTTATAAGACTGGATGAAGGTTTCAGGAAGTTAGTTTGGCAAGTCCATCCAACATTCATTCAACACATATGTAGTAAGTGCCCTCTATGCTTCAGGCACTGTTCTAGGCATTCAGAGGTTTTCAGTGAACAAAACAGACAAACATCCCCGCTCTCATGGAGCTTATGCTCCAGCAGTGGGGTTGGAGGCAGAGGAGTCAAGCTTATATTGTTTACAAGGAATATTGTGTATGGAAGGTGATATGTACAATGAGAAAATGAAAAGGAGAGGGTGAGGGTGACAGGAGTGGCTCAGGTGGGATGCATCGGACTGATCGGGCCGTGACTAGGGATGAGGATGCGGCCCAAGCACCAGCAGCGCCAGTGGGGAGGGCATTGAGCAGGATGGCAGGGCTGTCAGCCTCAGGATCCTCCGTTTTCCTTTCAGAAACACGATGCATAACATCCGGAGCAACAAGCAGACCCAAGGAACAGGCCACGCTCCCCCAGGAGAAGATTCCCCACTGAGCGAGGAACCCCAGAGGGAGGAGCAGCCCTCATCCCCTGACCCCGGAACCCCAGGTGAGCCTCTGCCCAGGTCCGAGCTGCCTTCAGAGACTGAGTGTGTGCCCTCTCTCCTCCCCGAAAACCAGCATTCATGCTTTTGTGTGTCAAAGGTGGAACTCTCCAGGTCACTCCTCCTCTCCTCCTGGGCTTCCATGGGTCTAGTAGCAATGATTCTTTTTTGGGGGGTGATAACAATACATAACTTAAAACTTACCACTTTAACCAATATTAGGTGTGTAGTTCAGTGGCATTAAGTACATCCACAATTGTGTGCAACCATCACCACCATCCATTTTCAGAAGTCTTTTCATCCTCCCAAACTGAAACACCAAGCAGTGATTCTGGAAGTAATAATGAAAATCTCTCTCACTTTTACTTTCTTACTTTTTTTTTGTTAATTTATAAGGAAAGGATATAAAAATGCTTTTCTGGGATAATTAAAATCAGATCTGACTGAAGAGGCAGAACAGACAACCTCATGGCGTTCATCCCAGTTATGATGTGGCACTTTATTATTTCTTTCACGAAATGTGGGTGACCCACAACATCAGGGGGTTTGACGTCTCTGAAATTGGCATTGATGCCCTTAGAACATATTTTAACTTAGAAACAGCTGGGAGAAAACGGGCTAATGTAGTACAGAGGGGTCTTAGGGCAGAGAGGCCCCCGGTGCTGGGTAGAGGTGACTCTAGAAAAAGCACCCCTTTGGAGCAGTGCCTGGAGAGGCCCCACAGATCACAATCAACAGTGCAAGAGAAAGTCAGTACTATATCAAATCAATAAAAATAATACAACTAGCACTTGTATATAGTGGCACTTTTTGCTAGAGCAACTCTAAGTTTTTTTTTTTTTTTTTTTTGGTAACAGTTTCTTTAAGATGTAATTCACATACCATGCAGTTCACTCCTTTGAAGCATACAGTTCAGCGGCTTTCAGTATATTCTGTACAACCATCCCTGTAATCAATTTTCAAACATTTTTATTACCCGCAAAAGAAACCCTGTACCCCTCAGCCCTCAATCCCAATCTCCACCCCCTTCTAACTACAGGCAACCACTAAATCTACCTGCTGCCTCTATAGATTTGCCTATTGTGGACATTTCATGTAAATGGAATCTACAGTATGTGGTCCTTTGTGATTGGTGCCTCTCACTCAGCACAACCTTTTCAAGTTTTGTCCACTAAGTGCTTTACCAGCATTAACCTGTTTAATCCTTACAACCTGAGCAGTACATACTGCTGTTCTCGTCATTTAATAAATGAGGGAACTGGGGACGGACGTGTGGGGTGACTCGCTCACAGCTGCACAGTGAGTAACAGAATACAATTCAGGCCAAGCAGTCCAGTCCCATACTGCTAACCTGAAGCCTCGTTTTCTAAGTCAGTGACTTTTCAAACTACATCTTTATTGCCATGAAACTTTGTGCCCATAAACAAAATCTGAAACACAAAGCAGATAAAAGCCGAGTGGAGGCAGGAGTGGGAGTCGGGCTCCCCCTAAGCTCCTCCGGGCCCACCCTCTTCCCTGCCCAGTCAGCACTTGAGGTGCTCCCACGAAATCCCGGGGCACTGATTGGAAACCACTGTCGTAGGCCTCGTTTTCCCCAACTGCAAGTTGAGCAGGGTGATCTTACGCTGCCTGCCCTCAGGGCTGGTGGATGGTAGTGTTATTAGAGGGCAGCAGGGCTTCAGGGAGCCTCCCAGCTCTCTTAGACCCTATGGCAGGAAAGAGAAAGCAGCATCGCATTCCTCTGAGCTCTGCAGGCTGCTTTGTACCTGCTCAACCGGATTTCTTTTAAGTTTGGAACAAGACCTGATCTTGTGCTCAACAAGGCCAAGGAGTTTCTGATTTTTGTCACCTACGAGAGTAGTTCTTTATCTGTTCAAGACTATTTGGTTGGTCCTTGGCCTGGTCCTCAGAAGAAAGTTGCTAAGTGATTCAGCTCATCCTGCAAGCCCTGCCTGTCCCCTCCCCTAGAATCTCATACCACATCCTTATTCTTAACATCTTAGTCCCAAATGATTGGGTATAACTTACTAAAATGTATATCAGGGGGAACATAAATGAGTATTTTGGGTTAGGAAATTTAGATAATATCAAGAAAAAAATCCTACAGTGTACCAAAGGTGGGCAGCAGATGTGGCTCTGAGCTTCTCAGCAGCTAAGGCAAAGAGGGAAATGCATGTGTTTAGATTATTTCCAGCTCCATGAGATTAAACATGTATTTTCTTGGAAGAGGCAAAGATTTTTCTGGCACTGAGGACTGGGGAGAATTTCTCCTGTTGGAGCCTCATAATGAACATGATGTGTATGATCTGTGTGATCAAAATTCTCAAGGTCCCTTGACCATATAGTCGGGCCATTACATGTCCCTGGATGCAGGCTGATGGCAGAGCCCTAAAGCTGGGGGCAGGGCAGGACAAGGCAGTCTGAGTGAGTGATTCTCGGATATTGGCTTTGATTTAAGGATAAAATTTAGCACTGGTCAGCAAACACTGTCTGTAAAGAGCCAGATAAACAGAGGCATTGTAGGCCATATGGTCTCTGTTGCACGTACTCAACTCTGCCCTTGTGGAGTGAAAGAAGTACAGACATTGCACAACAAATGGTATGACTGTGTTCCAGTAAAACTTTATTTACAAAAGCAGGCTACCGGCAGATTTGGCCTGGGCTGTTGTTTGCTGTCTCAGGCTCTGGGGGAAATAAAAGGATACGGCCTTGAGATGTTCAGCTGTGGGAAATATGTCTCCTAATTTAGCATGAAGTAAGAATCAGTGAGAGTTTTCTCACTGGGGCGATAATGCAGAGTATAGGTATTTTGTGCTCCTATCGAAGGACAGATCCATGTGCTCTGAAAATCACCCAGAGGGTAGAGGTGGGAGCCTGAAATAAGAAAAAAGACACCCTGCCTGGGCCTGTGCCCGAGGAGATGGCCACCTGGCAGACCCCAGCAGGGTATTACGAGATAGGCCATGTAGGTTGGGATCCAAGTTTAGAGGATGGGCTGAATGATCTGGCCAGCACAAGGTAAACCATGTTTACACAGTGCAGTGGTTCTCAAAGTATGATCTCTGGACAAGCTGTATCAGCATCACCTAGGAATGTTTAAAAATGCGAATTCTCAAGCCCCGCCCTAGGCCTATGGCATGGAAAGCTCTGGGAGCAGAGTCCCCAGTCTGCATTTTACTAAGCCTTCTAGGTGCTTCTGTAGCAAGCCCAAGTTTGAGAACTACTGAGGCTGCCGATCATAACCTCTGTGTTTTTCCTCTTGAGCAGGGAAGGACTCAGCAGATTCTCTGAAGCCTCCCAAGTCCTTTCTGAGCACCAATCTCATTCAAAAAGCCAAACTCCAGAGCAGTACCTTCCCACTGTTCACCGAAGGGCTCATACGGAACCGAACCGCCCAGGAGAAAGTATTGGCCTTGGAGCAGCAGGTTCTGATGCTCACCAAGGAGCTAAAGGCTCAAAAGGTAAGCTCTGGCCCCAGAGAAGCCCCAGGCTTCAATGGACCCCTCTGGGCCTGGAGCCTTTGGACAAGTTAGACATGATACTTTGGCCAATCTGTGGTCCTTGACAGTCAAACTGCAGGTGGCTAGAAATGCTGTGCTGTTGATCAGTCAGGGATGTGCTGTCACTCAAGCTAGGTGACAGAAGGCCACCAAGAGCAAGGTCTCTTGATCCTCTCCTGAAGGACTGTGCATGGTCTGAACCCCTACCCAAAGAGGGACAGTGTTTGGAGAAGTCTGATCTGGGTACAGGGTCCTGGGAGGGGCCACCAAAGGAACTGGGGGATCTTTGACCTGGCAGCTGGTAATGGGGTGCAGATCTCTGACAGTCTGTCACAGGACAGAGAAAGCAGGCAGGTCTGTGTGGCCCTGGGGCTGAGCAAGGCCCAACAGGGGACAGTGACAGGGAGGAAGATTTAAGCTAGAGAATAGAGAGGTTAATTATACTGGTTAAGAAAAGAACGAGCTTGGGGGGGTTGGGTACAGCTCAGTAGTAGAATGAGTGCTTAGCATGCATGAGGTCCTGGGTTCAATCCCCAGTACCGCCATTAAAAAATAATAATGATAAAAATAAATTAATAAAAGAAAAGAACAAGCTACATGATTATTGTAGAAAACAGATCATATACATACACAGGGATTAGAATCATTCAGAAATCCTATAACCCAGAGAGTAAATTGTGGTCACATCCAGGAGTGACCTCATGAAGTAGTAAGGGTCATGTGACAGGGAGGCAGTGGGGTTGAGGCACTGGACAATAGGCTCTTTTTTGTTTTCATTTTTCAGTTTTGTTAGGTAGAATTGCTACAATTTGACTGCACATATACAATATATTGTATGTAAACACATATACACAATATACTGCCCATATATTTTTCATTTACATATACATACTGTTCATTGTTTCTAAGAACGTAGCTTTTTAACTTACATAGTTATCAAAGGAATAAAGCCAACCACAAAATAAGAATTAATTCAAAAAGATACTTACACCCTACAATTAACAGCAACATTATTTATAATTGCCAAGATATGGAAGTATCCTAAGTGCACATCAATAGATGAATGGATAAAAAAGATGCAGCATATATAAGTAATGGAATACAACTCACCCATAAGAAAGAAGGGTATTTTGCCATTTATGGCCCTTCATTCACTTTTTTTTTTCACTTCAAAAACCAGAATTTTATAACTGGCATAAACATTCCCATTACATCAAGAACAAGAAAATACCTAGAAATAAACTTAACCAAGGAGGTTACCTACACTCAGAAAACTATAGAACACTGATGAAGGAAATTGAAGGTGATGCAAGGAAATGGAAAGATACCTTGTGCTTCTGGATTGGAAGAATCAACATCATCAAAATGGCCTTACTACCCAAAGCAATCTACAGATCCAGTGCAGTCCCTGTCAAAATGCTCACGACATTCTCCACAGAACTAGAACAAGCAATTCCAAAATTTATATGGAACCATGAAAGACCCCGAGCTACCAAAGCAATCTTTTGTAGATTTTTTTTCTCTCTTTCTTCTTTTTGTTCTCTTTTCTTACGATTTAATGACTAGAGAAGTTCCTGTAACATTTGTTGTAAAGCTGGTTTTGTGGTGCTGAATTTTTACTTTTGTTTATCTGTGAAGCTTTTGATTTCTCCATCAAGTCTGAACAGAGGGAATAGGCTCTGTTTAGCATAATAAAAGTCATTAAGCTTTCACAGTTGTTACCCAAATCCTGAGGGTGGTGCCAGTAGGGCTCCAGTGATGGGCCCCACTGAGCACCCAGGCTCCTCCCCCTCTGAGGGGAAGGACCAAACTTTCTTGCTTGAGCCTTGGTGCTGTGAGCCTCTTTCTGCTTTGTTTTTGCTCTTGCTCTTGGGGAGGTGGGGAGTGTCCTGTATTTACTGCTAAAAATTCTCCCCCTTGTACATTTCTTCTCTTCCTTTATGCTCTGTTTTTGGAGAAAATGTTCTCCCTATCTAGTTTTGCTCCTTCTTTGCCTTTCTTGCCCCTAAACAGTTAATACGGGAACCAGCAGACACTTCATTCCTGGCAGGTCAGGGTGACTGTTAATGAAGCAGCTGGTGATCAGAGTTCTCCAAGGAGGAAGCTCATTCGTTCATATGTTCTCAATTCATTTGTTCATTCAGCAAGTCTTTAGTGAGGACCTGTTACGTGTAAGCTGGGTTCTAGGTGCTGGAAAACAAACAGTGAAGAAAGACACAAGTCCTGCCCTTGCAGGACTTCCATTTCATGGCAGAGACAGGCATTCAGCAAACCAACACCGATATATCCTTACAGCATGTAGGTCTACTCTGCTGCCACTAGCAACCCAGTGTCATCCTTTCCTCCGGTCACCTCCAGTCCTGTCGAGAGGCTGCTGGCCGCTCCTGAGAGCTGAGGGCATTAAGCTGAGCTGTAGCGGCTTCCTGATCCCTGGACCAGTACAGCTCAAGTCCCAAACCCGACCCGGACTGGAAAAAAACGTCTAGAATGAAAACACCACCTCTCCTTTCCGTGCGTCTTCCCCTTCTTTCCAGGAAACGTGGGCAGCCTCCCGTGACTCAGCCTTTCCTTCCAAGGACTTGGGAGTTGTCAGTGACGTGGATAATCCCCGGGAGACCTAGATTTCATCCGGGTTTGTCCCCGATGGCTGTGCAGCCCTGGAGGACTCTCCTTTCTTCAATAAATGAGGCAAACTCATGGAGATTAGCAAGGGCTGCCCAGGCCATTGACAACTCCCCTACAGCAGAGTGAAATGTTAGGAGGAAGTTGTCCGAGCACTAAAGAATCTAGACTTTGACTAGTTCACTTTCCAGCAGACCTCAGCCCTGTCCTGGGACAGATAGTCGGGAGGAGGGCAAGTCTTGGGGTTTAACTTTTGACTCACAGCATGAGTGGATTTGCATGCTCTCCGACCCGTCTCCCAAATGCACTTTAGTCTAGTGGGCCATTCAGAGCACAGGCCTTTAAATAAGATATGCAGGCCCCAATTCTGGCTCTTAACCTCTCTGAGCCTCGGTTCCCTCCTCCTTAGATGGAGCTGTAATCATGTTTACTGGAGAGGCCTGTGTCCAGATTCATAAAGCCCAGTGCCTGGCACGCAGCAAGTCCCCCAGACATGCAGGCTTTGGTTATGTTGGCGATGACCGTGGCTTTCACTGCCCTCCTCGCTGATTCCTGCCTGCCTTACCAGGAGTGAGGCACCCCCCCTCCGCCAGGGGCTTCTGGAGGTGTGCTTGTGTGGCACAGCAGCATGAGCTGAGGCCCCACCACCTTCATTCCACATTAGGAAGGGGAACCCAGCCCTACCAACTCAGGTTTCACCTTCAACCCAAATACCAAAACCAAAGAGGGGCAGGAGGAAAAGGGACTGACTCTTGCCCCACAGGTAAGACAGAGGAGCCGGCACGATCTTGGGGTACCCAGTGGGACCCCAGGCACTCAGAAATGCTGGTCAGAGAGCACCTCTCCATCTGAGACCCTCCAAGTCTAATTCCTCAGCTGGGGAAACAGTCCCCTGGACCTCCTGGGCCCATGTCTACAGGATGCCCTCCTGTGACTCTTCAGTGGGAAGACGCCACCTTTCTACCTCAGGCTGCAAGAGGACATGGGAACTGGGGGTCTTCTCCAGGCTCAGATAGCCAGACAGACCATGCCAATAGTTTGAATGATTTTTAAAAAGAGTTTGTATCTCAGGGTCTATTGGATTCTATGGAGGGCACAGAGGTACGTTGGGCCACGTCCCTGCCCTGGGGGACCTCACCCTCCAGTGGGAAAGAGAAGATATGAGCACAAGTAGCTGGGTATTAAGTGGCCCCAGCACTGTGCTGGCACCTTCCATGCTTTGTCACTAATCTTTACCACAGTTATCAGCTCCTTCTCCTGACGAACAAACTAAGGTTCTAAGAGGTTCTGATGCTCAGGGCCTCCCAGGCGCCAAGCCAGGGTTCACACTCTGGTCTGCCTGCCTCTAGAACTTCTTCCTTTTCACTGCACCATGCTCAAGGGGCTCAGAGAAGGTGGGTGACTTCCAGGGTCACACAGCTGGAAGAGCCAGGACTTGGGCCCTGGTCTCCTTCTCCAGGTCCAGGACCGCCTCCTCCCTAGTCTTATAGTATCGGACACAAGCACTGCAACTGCTCCTCGGAACAAGTGAACACACTCCCTGTGATTCCGATGCCGATTAAGCCATTATCCCTCCCAGGCCCCTGCAGCACGGGCCCCACGGGAGATCTGGACTCTAGGAGAGAGCGCCAGATGGCGGCCTGGCCTCTGACTCAGGCTTTCAGAGCTGACAGCATCGCACCCAGCCTGGAGGCTGTCTGCTCCGGCAGATGGAAGGCTGTTGTTAGTGGTGATGTTGGCCATCTGTTGGCTGCTGGGAATGGTGAACCCCTCCCAGGCGCTGCCTGGGGCCAATTTAGCTCAGGATTACTTGGTGAAAGCACGTCATTCACTTGGGAAGCTTCTGAGAAGCCAGAGACTTCAGAGACAGGCCCTGGGGCCTGAGGTCATAAAAGAGGGTCGAGATGGCCCCTGCTTCAGCTGGGGGAGGGACACTTGCCACACCTGCTCATCCTTTCAGTGACTCTCAGTAAAGT
Source organism: Camelus ferus (assembly GCF_009834535.1). Classification (NCBI taxonomy): domain Eukaryota; kingdom Metazoa; phylum Chordata; class Mammalia; order Artiodactyla; family Camelidae; genus Camelus; species Camelus ferus. The sequence continues at coordinate 46,066,062 of NC_045699.1, read as the reverse complement.
AAGGACCATTATCTCCATTTTACATCCGAGAAAGCTGAGGTTCAGTTTTGTTAAACACCTGCATTAGATAGACCCTCATGGATCTGGAATGGGAACCAAGGCCTCCGTAACTCGAAAGCCAGTGCCTCTTCACCTGCACCCAGCTGACCCCAGTCCCCTTAGGGGTCAGTGGCTGAAGTGCTGCGCTCCCAGTCCAGTGCTTTTGTCACAAACACTGTTGGGCGCCGTACCGCCTTGATTTTAGTGAGTGATGAAGGTATCAACTCTTTAATAAGATAAAGGATTGATTTTTTAAAATGATTTATTGGCTTTTAAAAACTTTAATAAAATGACAACTTATAACCAGTTATCAAAGTCTGAGATGGGCCAGGCAATGATTTGATTAAGAAATATTAAAAGTATCACTTGATCGGCTCTTCTATTTCTAAGACTTGGTCCTAAGGCATTGCTTATAATTGCAGGAATTGGAAATAACCCAGATGTCCATGCTGGGGTGGGTGGGATGAAGGGAACTGTGGTGCCTTCGTACGAGGCGTGCTCTTGAATTGTCGCAAACAAAGGTGTTGCTCGATACCGACTAACCTGGAGAGGCACCGTCATGTCATAAGGACAAAACCAGCTTCAGAACTGACATTCAAGCCTTCCTTTTTGTTTCTGTTATTTCTATTGATGCGTATGTGCGTTTTGGTGACTGGCTTATTTTTACCTAACAGAATGGCCTCAAGGTTCATCCATGTTGTAACATGTGATAGGATTTCCTTCCTTTTTTAAGACAGTAACATTCCATTCTGTGCCACATTCTGTTGATCCACTCACCATTAATAGACCCTTGGGTTGTTTCCAGCTCTCGGGTTTTGTGAATAATGCTGCTACGAACATGGATTATTTCCACTTCTAAAGAACTTGAAAGAAGCATTTCGGTGCAAAATCCATTAACTACACATCCCGGAGAAGCGAAGGATCTTAGGATTGGAGTTGAGAGCCCTCTGTTCTTGCTGCAGTTTTCCCTGTCATGGGGATCACCAAGTCCCTTTGGTCCCCTCCTGTCTCCTTTCTTGAACTTCAGTCTCCCTGTGTGACAGTGAGGTGACTGGACCAGGTGGTCTCCCAGGGCCTTTCAGCCTCCAGGTGGTTTTCTGAATCCACGATCCACTCCCACTCCTCACCTCACACTTCCTGCTCTAGCTCCATCACTCTCCCGAATTCCTTTCCCCCTGCCTCATTTTGGTGCAGGGATCCTGGGGTGGGAGGACAGACTCCTAGGCTGGTGTCTTTGTCTTGGATTTGGAAAGCTAGATGTGGGAAGCGGAGAGACAGCGTTCTGATGTCATGAAATGGGCCTCAGGATTGACTCTAAGTTGGGGGAAAGATACCCACTGGATTCTGAGGCTAGGGCAAGTCTGAACAGTGGCACGTGTTGGTTATTTCACCAGGCAGTTACCCAAGGTAATCTCCAAACTTCAGCTGACCTAGAAAACGGTCTAGGCGTCTCGATTATCCTGGAACCACAGGAATGTTAATCTCTCTCAGCACAGCCCTGGGAAGCTGACTGCTTCATTCCAGACATTCTGGTTTGGTTTGCAACCACTGACCCCACCCCACCTCCCTGCCACACCCCAGAACTCCCACAGCTCCGCACTAGTTCTTTCATTCCTTTGAGCCTTTGCTCACGCTGTTGGCTCAGCCTCAACTGGAGAGCCCTCCCAACGCTCAGCTCCCACCTGCTGCTGGACCGTCTCGGGCCCTCCTCATTCCTCAGGATCCGCTTAAACTGCTCTGCCTTTCTCTAGGATATGCTGGTCTTCCCCCGCCTCCAGCCCAGGCAGAAGTCACTGCTTGCTGCCCTGTGCCCCCACAAACACCCTTGCTTCGCTCTGCAGTAAATCATTCCATGACAGTGATTCACCTTTGCTTCCAGCAGCCTTTGTTTTCTTTGAGGGTGGGAACTGTGACCGGTCCTTCCCTGGGCCCCAGGGCCTGGCACTGAGTGATGCTTAATCAAGGTTGGATGGACAGATAGAAGAGAGAGAACCGGAGAAGGGACAGTTACTGGTATCAAGGTTTCAGGAGATGTGTGCTAATCTGGTCTTCTCATTAGCTTCTCAAATAAAGCCATAGATTTAGGGCAATTCTCCAAAATGGAATTGTTCTTAGCAAATATCCCTATCCAGCTGATCACTGATTTAAATACTTTGGCAGTGCACACAGTTAACATGCCTCCTGGAAACCATGTTTTTCAAATGAGACTGGCATGAAGCACAGCAGTGTGACCTGAAAGCCCTAACTTCCAGGTCTGAGGTTCACGTGTGATTGGCTGCTAGGCTGCGTGGCTTCTGCTGTTCTTCCTGGTCCTGACTGAATACACATCTCTGCTTGGGGGCAGGACAGGTCCCTGGGTGCTGGGGAGGGTGGAAGCTCGAAGACATGGGGAGTCAAACCTTGAATTTCCACGCAAATCAGGGGCTCCTGCCAAGGAATCAATCAAGATCTGTTTCTTCTGAACTGTCTCACGTTTCTTTGGACCAACCCTACAGGCATCGTTTGGTGAGCCGAAGACTGGGCATGGATGACTTGAATGAGGCCCTGAATGTGTGGCTTGGCGTGAGAATGGCCAACGTGTTTCCTCTCTAATGCCGCCTCAGCTCAATTAGTAGTGACTGCTCAGATGCCATGTTCAGAGGGGTTCTGAGGCCTCAACCAGGCTTAGCAGGAAGGAGTATTGAGATTAATTAGTGATGTCTGCCTCAGGAGTGACAGAGAAGAGCCAGGCCCATGTGCCATGCCGCTGACCACCCTGCTTTCATTATTGACTGAGTCCAGGCTGCTAGGAGTCCAGATGACTTGGGATTAAATTCCACTCTTCTGGGCCTCTGTACATCTCTGAAACAGACATGTATTGGTCAGGGTACAGGCCCAGCTACTGTAACATAGAAGCCTTAAAGTACCATGGCCTAAAACAAATTGGAAGTTCATTTCTCTCTGACACTGAAGAATCCAGAGGTAAGTACACAGTTCTGAGCTGGTGCGGCGACCGTGTCATCCTCAACATGCAGCTTCTGCTCGTGAGCCCAGCGTGGCTACCGAGGTCTTGCCATTTCCCAGCCAGAAGGAAGGGGAACTGGGCCAGGGGAGCATGTGTGCTGCAGTTTTAAAGGTATGATCCAGAAGCCGCCCACAGCATTTCTCAGATCCCATTTAGGCAGAATTGTCACTTGGCCATATCTGGCTATGAGCTTGTCTGGGAAATGTAGTCTTTCACTGGGGAACCATGTATTCAACTAAAACTCTTCTGAACAGAAAAAGAGAATATGCGTGCTGGAATTAGATGCCCCAAGGGGTGACGCCAGCCACCTCCCAGGGCTCCTAGGAGAACTGATGACAGCTTATGCCCCACTGCTGCTGGCCCCTAACAGCCCTTCCCCAAGTTCACAGGGTGCTTCGTTTTTCCCGCCCAGGAGCTGGTGAAGATCCTGCACAAGGCTCTGGAGGCTGCCCAGCAGGAGAAGAGGGTGTCCAGCATGTACCTGGCAGCTGCCGAGGACAAGGACCGGCTGGAGCTGGTGCGGCACAAAGTGCGGCAGATCGCAGAGCTGGGCAGGAGGGTGGAGGCCCTGGAGCAGGAGCGGGAGAGCCTGGTGCAGACGGCGAGCCTGCAGGAGCAGCAGGTGCAGGAGCTGCAGCAGCACGTGCAGCTGCTCATGGACAAGAACCAGGCCAAGCAGCAGGTCATCTGCAAGCTCTCTGAGAAGGTCACCCAGGACTTCATGCGGCCCCTGGCAACCCCAGATGCAGCCAACAGGGACTTTCTGAGCCAGCAGGAGAAGATGGAGCACCTGAAGGTAGGGACCCCTCCCTCCAGGCCCTGGGCCTTGGGGAGGGCATTGCTCTCGACCCTAAGGGTTTTCTAATAGAGCAGGGGTAGCCCTTAATGCTAGAAAATTCATAGTTGAAATAGATGTTGATGGAGATGTTGCTAGACTCTTCCTCACTTTCTTAACCAGAAGGCCCAAGGCAAATTGACCGCTTCATGATATCCTTGGCTGGAAGTGAAAGAATCTCTAAGTAATCAAATTAGAGATGAAAGACCCTGAGGTGGGGCCAGAACTCCCAAGTGCTCCGGGGCCTGGCCCGGTCAGCCTCCTTTAGTGCCCCAGCAACACTCTCGGGAGCCCAAGGTGCCGGGCGGCCCTCCTCGGCAGTCCTGCACACAAGTCGTGACCTTGGCTGGCTGTGACTTGCTTCTGATAGTCATCGCCACTTCTGCTTACAGGTTGTTTCCTGTGTGGCAGGCGCCACCCTAAGTGCTTTACTTGCGTCACGTCATTGAACCCCCGCACCAGCCCTGCGAGGCAGCTGCTCATGTGCCCCCCACTTGACAGAGGAGAACTCTGAGTCTGAGATGGGTGAAGTAACTTGCCCAGGGCGGTGTGCTGAGCAGGTCAGGGGACGGGAGTTGGGCTGTAGCTCACATCTCTCACTAGCCTGTCTGCTCTGCTGCCTGCTAGCTTCTTTGGCCCTTCTAGCCACCGCCGGCATCCCTGCCTCACCCTCGTCCAGGCTGCGGTTCTCACCTGGGAGAGGCCGCCCTATCCTGCAGGGACCAGTCGCAACAAAGCAGGCAGGAACTTTATTTTAGGTGTGATGCCGGCCACAGGCTGCAGCCTCCTCTCTGGAGGGTAGTGACAGGAACTGCCAGACCCCTGGAGGCCTGAGGCTGGGGATAGGTGCGCAGAGCCCCCACCGTCTCCACAGGCAGCCATATAGCCAGAGTCAGCCCAGCCCCCAGCCCTGGCACTCAGAGCCACACGTGTATACATCGTGTTACAACGGAATTCCCGTGCTGCTGAATCAAAGAACTGCTGTCGAAGGAGTGAGGGGGGAAAGAAAAAGAAATCCAGGAGCTCTTGAGAGAACAGTGGGCCATGTGGTACAGTGGCCACTCCGCAAGCTCTGAGGTCCGGCAACCTGTGTTTGAATCCTGGCTCTGCCTCCTCCTAGCTCTGTGATCTTGACCAAGTTATCTTACCTTTATATAGCCTGGCCTAACCAGTCCTACTCACAGAGCTGTTACAAGGGGAGGTGACATGAAACCCAGACTCCTTCCCTTTCTTTCAGCATGAAAAACCACGTGACCAGTCTGCAAACTTTCTCCCTTATTTAGTCGAAAATCAAAGATTCTTTAGAGTTCAAAATGAAAAAAAGACTTTCAACTGCAGATGCGGCTAGGCTGTTAGAAAGCTCTCAGTCCCTCACATAGCTGTGAAAGTCGCTTCCATCAGCTTGCTCTCCTGCCCTACTCTGCCCTGCTAAGTGTCTTCTTTCTGCATCGGTCCTGCTGGAATCCACTGTTGAAGACCCAGTAGAACAGCGTGGGGGTCAGAGAGATAGACTCACTGGTGCCTTCAGACTGCCTCAGAATTGACTGGAAGCACGGATGCACCAAGGACACTGAGTGAGCCCCTGAGTTTGCATTTTCAGGAGTTTAATTTATCAGTGAGCCCAGATATGAAGAAACTCTGGGTATGGTTCACATCAACCGTGCTTAACATTTACAGCTGATCCTTGGAGGTTGTTAGCGATCAATCCTTCAGCTGACACCGCAGGTGTTTTGTGCTAGAAAGAGTCGCATGTGCTAGAGTGAGTCCCTTATTTTTTAGCCTTTAGGTGTCTGAGCTAGAAAAAAAAATAGAAGACTCATCAAAATTCCATTGTCTTTATGTTTGGAACAGAGCGTGTTCACATTGCCTGTTTGCCCTTGTGGTTGAGGGCACCTCACTTTAGGGAAATGCCTCCTCATTGTTGAAACTGTCAGTGTGAGAATCATTGACCTCTTGAATATCAGAGCCAGAAAGACTCAGAGATCTAGCCTGCCTCTCATCTGCTGGCAGCGTCGGCCGAGCCTTGGAGAGGGGAAAGGACTGGGCCAGGGTCGCACAGCACAAGCAGCAGGATTGCAGCTAGACCCCGGGTCTCCCCACATCCAATCCACTGCCTTCCCCACTAGCACAAGGGCTAGTCCGTGCAGCATTTCCCGAAGAGGGTTCCCGGGCCCCTGGGCCCTGTGAAGGCAGGCAGGCAGACTCTTCGTCTTCCCTGTCCCCTCTCTGCAGTTGTGTTTTCCTCTTTGGCTTCACTGGTGACAGTCAAGTGGCTTTTCTCTTCTCTGAGATCTCTCCTTTTCCTTCCTGCAGTTCTGAGCCAAGAAGAACACTCAAGGTAGGGCAAGGAGCCGAATGGGAAGGGGAACCCAGATGCCACCCCCGCCAGGCCCACAGCTGCTCCCCAGGGTGCTTGCACCTGCCCTCCCTGTCTGGGCTGGAAGCAGGGTGCCCTCTACAACATGCCCAAAGCCTTGGAGAGCCAGTGTGCATCTTCTAGGCCTGGGGCACAGGAAAAGGGCTGCTGTCAGGAGGCAGAGCTGAGCGGTGCAGAACAGTCTCAGACCAGCCCACGGTCGTTTTCAAGTCCCAGCATGGACTGAGCACGCCTGGGTTTGGATCCCGCCTCTCTCCCATACCAGCTGCGTGACTGAGGAGATGTACCTTCTCTGAACCTGTTTCCTCACCTGTGAAGAGGGAGTGCTGGTACTTTAGCACTTCCCCCACAGCACTGTGGTAAAGGTTAAATTACACACAACAATGTGTGTGGGGGAAGGGGCCTGGCGGCTGGTAGCGCTTTGCCTCCCTCACCTGGAGGCTTGTTGCATTTCCCAGGCATTTGGAAGAACCCACGGTAGCAGCAGTGGGAAACCTCTGGGCAGGTGAGGGAGGAGCACAGTGGGAAGAGTGGATCCAAGATTTGAGAATCAGGAGGGAGGTGACATTCACACTGCGTGTGCCCCACACCACCCACGGTTCTCCACCTTGTGCACAGATGAGCTAACTAGGAATCCTTCCAGCAACCCCTGAGGTGGTACTGTTATCATCCCTGTTCTCCAGGTGAGGGGATAAGGCACAGAAAGGGTGAGTGACTTGTGCCGGGGCTCAGTGGGAAGGGCAGCTTTACATCCAGGCAGCGGGCAGGTGTGTCTGTGGTGCGATGTTGCTATGCTGCCAGGTAGGCGAGGTCAGACAAGCATGCTTGCCTTCAGCCAGAACACTACCAAAGACAACCCTTGAAGAGGGGACTAGACTTTGTCATCCAGGTAGATTCCAGTAGGGAGGGAGTTGGAAAGTGGGCAGTGGGTGCAGTGGTTAGGACTTGGCTTTAGAATCAGACAGACCTGGGCTCAGTCTCACTCTGCTTTGTGACCTTGGGCAACTTACTTATCCTTTCAGGGCCTCTGAGATCTCACCTGTGTTATTCTCTGGGCTGCTGGGAGGATTAATGAGATAATGTGCTCCGTATAGGGGTGGAGGGTGGGGGTGATGGTGCGGGGAGCCCACACAGCTTCTTTGTTCTTAAGTTTTCTGAATCTCCAGACACCAAAATGTAAGACTGTCGTGGGAGTGGGGAGCGGTCCTGGAAAATCCTGGTGCTCACAGGAGGTGGGTCCTCATGCTGCAAGCGTGGGGATTTGCAGCATCCTCACTGCCCCTTCCACGTAAGGATAAGAAATGAGGGTTGTGGAGGGGAAACAGGCAGGCACTTTTTCAGAAGAGCAGCTGGCATTCCCCAGCAGCATTTCTGAGAAAAGGAGCCTGGAGTTTGATCCAGGGCAGGGACATGGCTGGAGAGTAGGATGAAGTCCAGGCTGGGGATTTGGAACAGCCTGGGTCCCAGCTGGGAGGAGAGAGCAGAGAGCAAGCTCAGCCTGAGGACAGCCTTGCAGCCGAGACACAGGGAGGGAGATGAAAGCAGAGGCAGCCAGGGTGGGGGACACCATGGAAGCCCCAGCAGAGGGGTGAGAGGCCACGTGATGAAGTCAGCCTGGGGCATTTTTTTCCAGCTATCGAGTCCTGGGAGCGTGTGGTCTTCCCATTGTGTCAACCATCTAGGCAGAAGGCAGCAGACCTGGACATGAATTGGAGCTTCCAGGCTGGAAGGGATCTTAGCCAGAATGAAGAGGATCAGAATGACCTGTGAGCCATGCACAAGTGACCCATCCCTGATAATGAAGTGCCACAGGCTAGGTGTGCTTTTTTTAACTTCCGATAAATCAGGGCCTATCCAAAGTCATACCTGTGAGAGTCCCTCATACTCGCCCAGTACGTTTTCTTGGGTGGAACAGAAAGGGGTTGAGTATCAGCTACTAGATGCCCTGGAATTGCTAGGTATTGTTGTGAGCATGCGTTGTCTGTTGCTTCTGCAGTGTTCATCTAAGCAGATTGAGATCCACGGTTATGGCTGCTTTTTTCTGAGGCTCAGCCTCCTGCTTGAACCTCCCCAGGGCTTGTCCAGCTTCTCTGCACGTCCCAGCTACGTGATCTTACTCCCTCCACTGGACAGCTTGTGAAAGGAAAGCCCTAGGCTCAGAGATAAGCTTGCCAGCATTATTCATAATAGAGACAAACCAAGAACAAGCCAGGGCTCAAATGAAAAACAACAGGAGAAAGATTACATCTAAGTTATGATAAGTTCACCTACTAGAGTAGTCATCAGACATTAAAAATGATCATTGGGAAGCTTCTGTAGCAACATAGAAAAGTATTTATAAAGTGACACTAAGTAAAAAAATTTTCACCCAGTATTGTTCTCTATGATCACAAATATATGACAAAATATATTTATTTAAAAACAAACACTAATTGAATGTTTGTTGTGTTTGGTCCTTGCACTCAATGTACACGTTACCTTACTTAGTCTCCAGCTGCAGAGTAGAGTAGTTGGTATTTTTCCCCTTTTACAAATGAGGAAACAGAGGGTCATAGTGGTTCAGTGAAGCTTCCCAGTCAGGAATTCAGAGCCAGGATTTGAACTCCATGCTTAACGTTCTCTCCACCATATCATGATGGGATCAAGATTAGAGAAGGGGGTTATCAGTAACTTTTTTCTCTCTCAGATTTCCTTTTCCATTACCATTATTAGAAATTTCTAAAGGAAGTAAGTGTTGGCAGCTCATTTGAGAGTGAGGACCAACTCAATAAACGCTTTGCTCTCTTTTCCAGGATGACATGGAAGCATACCGGACCCAGAATCGCTTTCTCAACTCCGAGATCCACCAGGTCACAAAGATTTGGAGAAAGGTGGCCGAGAAGGAGAGGGCCCTCTTGATGAAGGTGAGGGGCGGGAGCCCTGTCCTGGCTCTATTCCCAGCCACCCTTCCTGTCCTCTCACCGTCTCACCACTCTTTCACTCTCCTCATTATTACTCCTCTCCCTCGGGACTGTGCCTTTGATGATTGGCCTTCCAAATCCCAGGGATCTGCGCTCTGCTGACTGCTGCTTCTGATCATGGAGAAGCAGAGGGAGAGGCAGGCAGCCACTGTTCCACCTCCCCACGTTGCTCCCCATACAGGCCTGTCCTGAATCCTTTTTCAGCTGAGGTTTCTTTAATCAATTCCACCCCCAATTATTAGATTCGGATGTCCAGTTTTCAACAAAATATCAGAAAGCATTCAAAGAAACAGGAAGTTATGGCCCATTTGGAAGTAAAAATAAATCGACAGAAAGTGTCCCAGCAAAAGACCTGATGGCAGATCTACCAGACAAAGACTTTAAAACAATTGTCTTAAAGGTGCTCAGAGAACTAAAGGAAGATGTGGAGAGTCAAGAAAGCAGTGTGTGAACAAAATAAAAATATCAAGAAAGAGAGAACCTAGAAAGAAACCAAAAGAGATTCTGGAGCTAAAAAGTATAGTAACTGAAATGAAAAATTCACTTAGAGAGATTTACAGGCAGATTTGAGCAGGCAGAAAGAATCAATGAATGTGAAGATAGGACAGTGGGAATTACTGAGTCAGAAAGTGAAAATACTGAAGAAAAGTGAACAGAGCCCGGTGACCTGTGAGACACCATTAAGCAGAACAACATACCTATCATATTATGGGAGTCCCAGAAGGAGAAGAGAAAGTGAAAGGGGCAGAGAGAATATTTGAAGAAATAATAGTTGAAAACTTTCCAAATTTTATGAAAAAACGTGAATACAATTGGCCCTCCATATCCACTGTTTGTGACAGTGGATGGAAAATATTCTCAAAAAAAATTCCAGAAATTTCCAAAAAGCAAAACTGAATTTGTTGCATGCTGGCAAATATTTACATAGCATTTACATTGTATTTGGTATTATAAGTAATCTAGAGATGATTTAAAGTATCCAAGGGGATGTGTGTAGGTTATATGCAAATAACACACCATTTTATACATGACTTGGGCACCCACAGATTTTGTTATCCAAGAGGAGTCCTGGGACCAATCCCTTGCAAATACCAAGGGGTGACCCTATAAACATCCAAGAAGCTCAACAGACTTCAAATAAGATAAACTCAAAGAGACCCACACCAAGACACATTATATCGAAACTTTCGAAGGGCAAAAGACAAAGAGATACCTTGAAAGCAGAGAGAAGTGACTCATCACACACAAAGGGACCCTCAACAAGATGACGAGCAGATGTCTCATCAAAAAGTCTGAAGGCCAAAAGGCAGTAGGCTGAGAGAGTCAAAGCGCTAAAGGAAAAAAACCTGTCAACCAAGAATCCATGCCTGGCAAAGCTTTTCTTCAGAAGTGAGGGAGAAATTAAGGCATTTTCAGATAAATAAAATCTGAGGGGGTTTGTTGCCCCTAGACCTGCTGTTTAAGAAATGCTCAGGGGGAGTCCTGTGGGGTGAAATGAAAGGACAGTAACTCAAAGCTGTATAAAGAAACAGATCTCAATGAAGGGAAACACATAGGTGACTATAAAAGCTAGTATTATTGTAACAATGACAGCAAAATGACAGAAATAAGTTCCCCCTTGTCAGTAATTACTTTAAATGTAAATAGATTATGGGTGGGGAGTATAACTCAGTTGGAGGGCCCATTCTGGCATTCATGAGGTCCTGGGTTCAATCCCTAGTGCCTCTGTTAGGGGGGAAAATGTAAATAGATTAAAGTCACCAGTCAAAAAACAGAGATTGGGAAAAATGGATAAAAATGCATAATCCAACTATATACTGTCTACCAGAGGTTGATTTTAGATCCAAAGACAGAAATAGATTGAATGTGTAAGGAAAGACAAGGATATTCTATGCAAATGGTAACCAAAAGAAAGCAGGGTAGCTATACTAATATTAGACAAAAAAGACTTTAAATTTTTTAAAAAGTGATAAGAGACAAAGACATTATATTTTAATAAAAGGGTGAGGAGTATGGAGTGTACTCTGAGGAAACTGAGAGTTGTTAAAGGATTTTGAGTGGGAGGGCCTCAGATGAATGTTTTGAGAAGACTGCTGTGGGTGCTCGGTGGAGGGTGGACTTGAGGAGGTGGGCCTGGAAGTAGGGAGACTTGGGAGTCTGCAGCAGAAATCCCATAGAAGTGAACTGGTGGGGGACTCAGGAAGTGGCTCTGGCTTTAGAGGGAAGCAGGGGTGGGAGCCAGGTGGGACAGGTAGGAGACAGGCTCACAGAATGGCTCAGGGTTAGTGATGGTGACTGGGCAGGGGTGCCACAGGATGGCAGCCTTGGCCTAGAGACTCCCACTCTGCCACACCAGGATGAGACAGGAGCCAGCTGGCCCCGAGGTCATGGTAATGCTATGAGACAGATTTTTACTGTCCCTATCTTACAAAGACAGAACACAGGGCCCGGAGAGGTTACCTGACTTCCCCAGCACCACCCAGCTTGTGTAAATAGAAACACAAAAGTTCAAGGCAGGAGGAAGGGGTAGGCAGATGGGGAGAGTGCAGTGTGTGTCCCACGAGGTAGAGAGAGGTGGTGTGTTGGAGGAATGGAAAGAGCCCACATGGTGGCAGCAGAAGGTACGAGAGCAGTGTCCAGAGCTCCATGTCCATCCCTTGGGCACTGCTTATACCGTTATACCACCTACAGAGAGCTTGCTCTGGGCCAAGTTCCCTGGAAGAGCTTTACACACATTGGCTCATCTGAGTCTCACAAGAGTTCTAAGGCATACTCTGTATTTTCCCCATTGTACAGATGAAGAAATTAAGGCACAGAGAGGTTAAGTAACTTGCCATAGGTTACCCAGCCTGAGTGGCTGAACCAGAATGGGACTGCAGGCCATGCAAGAGCCTGTGCTGCTCCTGCCCACCTCTCCCTGCTTTTTCTGAATCCAGCTTCAGCCTTGGGACGGGTCCTCTCCTGCCTGGAACCTTTCTGCCTTGATGTAAACCCTTGGGTTCGGGGCTCATCTCCTTTCCCTTACATGAATGGCCGGGGTGGGGATGGATGGGGGTCCAGCTGGAAGATGGGCTGGACTGCCTGAAGCTGTTCAGGTCTAGGGCCTCTGGCCCAAGCCCAACTAGATGGCCTGACCAGCCCCATCCCTCCCTCCCACAGTGTGCCTACCTCCAAGCCAAGAACTGCCAGATGGAAAGCAAGTACCTGGCGGGGCTGCGGAGGCTGCAGGAGGCCATGGGGGGCGAGGCCAGTGAGTGCTCGGAGCTGCTGAGGCAGCTCATCCAGGAGGCGCTGCAGTGGGAAGCTGGTGACTCCTCGGCCGACAGCGTCGTGCTGAGCCCCGTCAGGTAAGCCCAGAGCAGGGCTGGGTCTGCAGGACCTGGGGTCCCTGCTGCCAGTTGCTGCTGACCTTGTGTCACATCCCTGACCTCCTTGGGCCTTCAGACAAATGAGCATGTGGCTGGAATGAGCCCTGTTTCACAGCTGAGGTGGTGCAGGCTCAGCAGAGGCAGCCCCTTGCCCAAGGCCACACAGCACATTAGTGCATCTGACATGCGCCTGCCTCTAGAGTTCTGTTTTTCCCACTTCCCCAGGCTGCCCCCTAGAGGTGTTTGTCAGAGCCAAGCTTGCTGAGGACAGTGGACTTGGACAGTTAAATATAATGGAGGGGCTGTGGCTGGGGTTAAAGGCCCCTAAAGGTTGGGTGGTCCAGTGGCCAGAGCCCAGGCTTTGGAGCCACATCTGGCTTTCCCACTTTGGGACCCTGGGCAAATCACTTTACCTTTGAGCCTCATATTCAGCGTCTGTTAGACAGGGGCTCAGATCCCTGCTTTGCAGGATCATGAGCATTAAATGAGATAGCACATGCAGAGCACGTGCTAGAGGCAAATAAACATTGACTAAATGAAAGGCCATCTGGGTCGGGTCCCCAGCTCTATTTCCGCTTGTCATTGGTTCTCTCTATTCCCCGTCTGCCCTTGGGCCTCCTGGCCATGGAAGTGGGTTTCTGGAATGGCAGTACAGGACACCTTGCGCCTAAGGCTGCATGGAGTAATAAGAGGGTGCTATATATTTGCACAGCATGAATGAGTAAATATCTTTTCAGCATTTACCATGTGCCAGGCAGTGTCCAGCCCCTAGCAGTTTACGTCAGAGGATCTCACTGGGTCTTCATGAGGCCGAGCAGGAGTTCCTGTACCCATGGTACAGAGCAGACTGAGGTTCGGAGCAGGAAGTGACCTGCCCAGAGTTACAAGGCCAACCTGCAGTGAAGCCAGGCAGGATCCCTGCCTAGGGTCCACCCTCTCCCCGCTGCCCCTTATCTGGGGAAGGGCCTTGCAGGGTGCCGCTGACACGGGATTTTGCTGGCAGCGAGTACGACGAGTACGGCTTCCTGACAGTGCCCAACTACGAGGTGGAAGACCTGAAGCTGCTGGCCAAGATCCAGGCGCTGGAAGTGCACTCCCACCACCTGCTGGCCCATGAGGCGGTGGAGCGGCCGCTGCGGGAGCGCTGGGCAGCCCTAGGGGAGCTGGCCCCCTCAGCTGAGCTCAAGCAGCTGCTGCGGGCGGGTGTGCCCCACGAGCACCGGCCGCACATCTGGAGGTGGCTGGTCCGCTTCCGCGTCCAGCACCTGCAGGCCCCCGGCCGCTACCAGGAGCTGCTGAGCCGGAGCCAGGCCTGCAAGCACCCCGCCGCCCGGCAGATCGAGCTGGATCTGAACCGGACCTTCCCCAACAACAAGCATTTCACCTGTCCCACCTCCAGCTTCCCTGACAAGCTCCGCCGGGTACTGCTGGCCTTCTCCTGGCAGAACCCCACCATCGGCTACTGCCAGGGCCTGAACAGGTGAGCCACACAGCCCTACCTCCCAGGGCACCTCTCAGTCTCTTTGGACCCTCTCAAGAAGCTGGATGGGGCTTATGTACAGATGGGGACCAGCAGGTGAAAAGGACATGCTCAAAAGAGCATTGGCCCAGAGCCCCAGGCTCCCGGTCCCGTGCCCTCTCCTGCGGTCTGTGCTCCAGGTGGTACTGCTCTCTTAGAGAGCATGCGAGCGGGCCCCTGGGGTTAAGTCACGCACAGCCAGCTCACGTATTGCACCACTGCCTGGGTCAGGGATCGTTGCTTTAAACAAAACCCACTCAGAGGAGCCCAAGGAAAAGAGAATTCGTAAATATTACAGAGGAAGCTCCCAAAAGCCAGGAAAAGGAAATAGAGCTAGGGACCAGATGGTATTGGAAGCCAGGCAACTCTTTTCTCTAGTGGGGCCACAGTACAGCACAGCCCCAGAGGGTGCCATTCATGCCATTTTCCAAGGGGGTGTTGTCCCCTGAGATAGTGTAGCCCTCTGTGGGCTACGTGGTCTCTGGCCTCTCACAATACATGGCTGCTTCCTCCTCTCTCAGCAGACCCACCTCTCTGTCTGTCAGTCTTTGGACATTTAGGGCCCATCGGGGCTGTCAGGATGGAAACCTCAGTCCCTGAGTTGAGCTTCTCAGCAACCGGCTTGTTGATACCTTCATGCCCCAGGCCTAAATTCCCAAAGAAAGGAATCTGGTCCAGCCTGGATTAATTTCTATTTCAGGTCCAACAGCAGGAGACAAGGGATGGGGGATAGAGGTAGGGTGGCGTGACTTGGTAGGGCTGCTCCCACCAGTACTATGGGGAACTCTCATGGCTGCCCCCAGTTATCTTGATAGAAGTGGCATAATCTTAAATATTTCCCAAAGCAAGTTTTGAGTCAACTCAATTTAAACACACATAATACCAAGCAAAATTTACATAAGCCATTCTGCTATTTTTCTTTTTTTTTCAAAGTAGGCAGTGTGTGACATTTATTTAACACAGAATAAATATTCAGAGTGTCCTTACTCAAATTTGAATGATTCCCAAGGGTAGATATTTTTGATACTTTTTTTCAGCCTGAATTGGGTGGAATTGAGCATATACATGTACAATTACTGGGAATTCAGGGTTAAGCCCCAACATTAATACCTTTCAGTCTAAGGCTCTTAGAAAACATGTTCACATTTCATGCTGCTCTAAATGTCTGCTATAGGGGATGTCTGTAGAAATTCATTCATTCATTCATGTATTCAACAGCCAAGCAGAAGCCTGTGCACGTCTCATCTGTTTGAACATGTTAAAATCCAGAAGGGACAAAACTTTGAATCCTCTTTGGATTTGAAGGGAGCTGGAAGCTATAGGATTAGTATGAATAATAATTTTTACATTTCTTGCAAAGGTCAGGAAGGAACTAAGACTTAAAGAGGGCCTCTTGGATGCCAGGTACTTTACATACCAGACACCATCTAAGCCTCATAAAAACCCTGCCAGGTGGGCATCAGTACCCACATTGTCCAGGTGAGACAAGAGAGGGTCTGAGAAGCTAAGGAACCTGCCTGGGCCTCACCGTGCAAGGGGGCTGGGCCAGCTGCTCACCGTGGTCTCCAGCTCCCAGACCTCGTCCTTCCTACCACCTGCCCTCACCCAGAATGGGAACTGTGGCAGAGAGTGTGCTGAGAGCTCCCAGAAACCTTTTTTCCTGATCAGATAAAACCTTTTTTCCTGATCAGATATAACCTTTTTTGAGAGCAGGAATGCAGTTAGCCATATGTGGGCTTTGGAGTCTAATCTGTGCTGCAGGGGCAGAGGGGAAATCCTATAGCAGGAGGGGTTCTTGAGGTCAGCCTCACAGAAGGAACAGCAGAGACCAAGAGGGGGAGACACCCAGAGGTATTTCTTTCCTTCTTTCTGTAAATGCTGCTTTTGCCAATAATTGTCATTTAGGAAGATATTCATACTGTTGCTTTAAATAGAAAGTTTTTGGAATAGAGCCTGTTTAAATGTGGAGAGTGCATTGTATTCTTTTCAAGGCCCCTAAACCCAGCTGGCCGGCCCCTTTCACTCATCTGAGTGCTACTGTCTAGTGGCGGCCAGTAGAACTGCATGTGTGGTGTCTCAAAAGAGGATGGAACCTGCTTTTATGCTACAAACCCAGCCTTGTTTGAGGGAGACAGATATCATAGTAATGATTTAATGCTGATTCAGAGCAAAAATTGTTAAATCCACATCTCTCTAAAATATAACCGGTGCTTTTTAAGTAGTTTTTTCCTTTCTCGCATCACCCTCCTTTACAGACTTACTTGGGCTTGAGTGTCTTCAGTTAGAGTCTGGCTGTAGCCCTGAGCATTTGCTAGAATGCTTTTTACTGACCTTTTTTCCCCTTTTTCACCCCTTTTAAGTGTACAACTCAATGATCTCTAGTAAATTCACAGAGTTGCACAGCCATCCTCACAGTCCGGTTTTAGAACATTTCCATCACCCCTAAAAGATACCTTGGGCCCATTTGCTTCTATGAATCTGCTTGTTGTGGGCATTTCATTTACCAGTCATACAGTATGTGGTCATTTGCATCAAGTTCTTTTGCTTAGCGTAGTGTTCTTGAGGTTCAACCATGTCATAGCATGTATTTTTTTTTACTGAGAAGCATTCCATCACATGGATGTGCCATATTTTGATTATCCACTAACCAGCTGATGGACATTTGGACTGTTTCTACATTTTGGCTATTATGAATAATGCCATGAACATTCCTGGGCAAGTCTTTGTGTGAATGTATATTTTCCTTTCTGTCGGGGGCATTTTTTTCAACAGAGGCTCAATTTCCATTGTCTAAATGTACCATAACTTTTTAAAATCTTTTTTGTTTTGTTTTGTTATGAGAATTCGGCCACAGATATTCTTATGTCTGGGCTATTCTGCAGCATTAAAACACAACTGAAAAAGTTTTAAAAGTCACAAGGAATACACATCTAAAATTTTCACTAACCCAAAAAAGTTCCCAGTACCAACAGGTAAGGCCCAC
Source organism: Camelus ferus (assembly GCF_009834535.1). Classification (NCBI taxonomy): domain Eukaryota; kingdom Metazoa; phylum Chordata; class Mammalia; order Artiodactyla; family Camelidae; genus Camelus; species Camelus ferus. Next base: position 46,048,977 of record NC_045699.1, on the reverse strand, counting down.
AGAGTGGCAGGGAGGCCTGCTGAGGAGTCAGGGATGGGGCAGGAAGCAGAGGCCGGCCAAGGGTGAGGCAGCTTCCTGGGAGTTAAGCCAGAAGACAGGCACAGGCCAGCGAACCTCCCTGTGGCTATTAATGAGAACCTGTGACCTGGGCCTCTTCAAGGGGACCAGTCTCTGGGAAGCTGAGAGCAATATGATTTGGAAACAAAGCTCATGGAAGTAAAAACAAGGTCCTTTGGCCTCCTCCACCAGGAGGAGGGGTCCTGAGTTACCCCACCAACCATGTTGAGAGCATTCTTGGATTCAGAAATCATGTCATACCCTTGCCCCCAGTGGCATTACTGAGACTTGCAAAAACAGTGGTGTTGGTTCCCAAAGCCCCACGCCTTGCTTAGGGCCTTCCATGAGTGGCATCTTAGCAGGACTAAACCTCCCTTCTGACACAAAAGCTTTATCCTACCGGTTCAGGATTGAGTCAAAATATTAAAAATAGTACAAACCACTGAACATTACCAACAGCTCACATATCAAATCACTGACCTTTTACTGTGAGCAGAAGTCTGAGCTAATGCTGATAGCCAGCTCCTGACTGAGCACATCCTGAGTGAGGCTCTAGTGGAATGAGGAGGGATGGAGAGAACAGGCTGGACTTAGGGAGCCCTCGGTTCTATTTCCAGTCTGCTGCCACCTGACTGTATAGTCTTGAGCAAGTCAGTTTAGCTCTTTGGGCCTCAGTTTTCCTGTTTCTGCAATGACCAGGGATAACCAGTAGGAAGTAACTGCCTGGAGCCTCCTTGTCTTGTGAGTTTCTGAGGCAGCCTTCAGACTCAGTGGGAAAGAGTGCTGTGATCAATTAGTTATGTCTGCCCCAGGCACACACAAAGACAGTGGTGGCCGATGTATCACATTTGCTATCCCTGAGCTAAATAACCTCTGTAGGCCTTCCCACTTCTCCATCTCTGAGAGGGCAAAGCCTCTTATTTCCAAGAGACCTGTAACTGTTCTCTCCATCCACTCAGCTAGACTCAGGAGGACTTGGTACAAATATTTTAGCTGGAGTGGAGAGAAATTCCTTCCCAATCTACTAGGGGGCAAAAAGGAATTTCTTTCTTCTTTTGAGAAACCCTGTTTCTAAAAAAAGCATGAACCTCAGAAGAGGTAATAAATCCAATCTAGTAAGAGCCCAGAGAAGCAGGAATATCTGGACAATGAAATGTGCTCTCTAAGTCCATCGAGAGCATGAGGCTACCCAGTGCTGAAAGCAGCCTCTCCCCAAGGAGATTCAGCAGATGCACTGTACACAGCCCCATTGGACAACCTTGTGTCAGTCACATGGGGCTTTGTTACCGTGGGATTTCTAAGAGGCTTTGGTAAGATACTGCATATCATGAGCCTCTAGAAGGGGACTAGGGTGTGCAGCATTCCTCACACATCTTTGAATGTGGGACTATGTGTCCATCTAGCATCTTGAGAGACCAGTACATTCTGGGAAATGTATTCTTGGATTGGCCCTGGACGAGACCTGCCAGGGAAGGTGGGAGAAGAGAGAAAGCAGTGCTTCTTCCAGGCAGACATCCCAGCTCAACACTGTGGGCTTTTCTTCTTACCCGTGATCTCATAGAGACTTGTGATAACTCTGGAGAGGGGAAGCAAAGGAGAAAAAGAACTCCATTTATTGAGCACCTGGTATATGCCCAGACAGTGAGCAAGGCGCTGTATGTCAAACGCCTCCCAGTCCTGGGAGGTGGATACTGTTAACCCCACTTGACAGGTGATGGAAGTGAGGCTCAGAAATGAGCACACTTGCCAAGGTCTCAAAGCCCGAGGATATTAAGATGAGGTTAGCTAACATTTATAAAGCGTCTCACTATGTATCAGGCACTGTGCTGGGCAGTTAAGGTGTAGTTACTCTGTTAACGCTTGTAACAATCCTGTGATAATTATGAGGAGGGTAAAGTTCAGAGAGGTTAACTCTCAGTCACCCAGCAAAGAAGCAACAGGACCAGCATTCACACCCAGGCAGTGGGACTCCAGAGGCCCTGCTCTAAAGTGATTCCCGTTGTTCTAGAAATCCCCATGGTAGTCCTCTTGAAAAGCATGTCCGTCTCACCCTAGGTACCAGGAACACGAGCCTGATTAGGAAATGGTGTTGGGCAGGACATCCCCTGGGTAGCCACCTCTGCCAAGGGCTGCCTAGGTTATAACTTCCATGGGTCACCCAGGTCTCCTTCCCTCCCACTCCAGACTGGCAGCCATCGCTCTGCTGGTCCTAGATGAGGAGGAGAGTGCCTTCTGGTGTCTGGTAGCCATCGTGGAGGTCATCATGCCGGCTGATTACTACAGCAAGACGCTCTTGGCATCCCAGGTGAGCAGGGCAGGGATGGGACCTGGAGCCACGCAGGTCAGTGCCCCTGTGTTGTTCCGAGAAGCCGGTGAATCTCAGGAAAGTCAGTAATGTCTCAAGCCTCTAAATCTCCCTCTGTACAGTGGGCTGCTGTGAAGTTCCAGTGAACTGATGGCCTTGAGAACTGTGGGGGCCCTGCCCACAAGATAGACCGTTGTTTTTCCGGTGGTGATGTGAGGTCATTAGAAACAGCTGATTTCCTGGAGAGGGGAGGAGAATATAATCTAATGTCACTTGGTATTTGCCAGTCAAGAATTTCAAAACAGAGGTCAGGTAGGGTGGAAGTCGGGACTGGGAAGATGGGAGGTGACGGAAATTCTTCACGCACGCTCACCACAGCCTCCTGAGCAGCACAGCTGCCTCCGTCATCTCATGGCCCCTCGGCTGCTCTCTGAGCACAGGCCATCCCTGGAGTCAGGCGGAGCTCAGTTCAGAAGTGACCCTCCAGTAACCAGCCGTGTGCATAGCAAGCGGCATCATCTCTCTGAAATCCAGGCTTGCCAGCTTTTGAATGGGAGTAACGTTACTTCCTGGGCTTGCTGAGAGGTATAAATGGGAAACCATTTCAAACCTGCCACCTCTACCCCCCAGCCTCTCGCTCCTCGCCCCTTGTCCCATTCTTGCTCCATCAGCGCATGTGCTTTATGGAGACAGGCCACCCAGAAGGAACCTTCTCACTCCCCTTCCAAGCCTACTAAGCCATTACCCGCCCACCCATCCTGTTCTTTCCTACTGCGAGCACCGAGCACCAAACACTGCTTCCTCCTTCTGGGACACGGACCTGGGTGGGGAGGTGAGGAGAGAGATTAGGGATGGAGATCAAAACTTAGGAGTCATCAGGAAATAGATGGTGAATCAGGTAAGGATTGTGTGTGGCTGTGTGGCAGGGAGACCCAACCTAACAGTGGCTTAAATGGGGGGTTATTTTTCCCAGATAATGAGAAAGCTGAAGGCTCCTTCCAGCTCTCTGTTCTGCAACGTGACTTTCATTCTCCTGCTCATCACCTCGTGGTCACAAGATGGCTGCACCACCTCTGGCACTGTGGCCATGGTCCAGGCTGAAAGAAGCAGAGGGTGAAAGGCAGGCACTGGCTGGCTCCCCTTCCAATAGCCTTCCCCACCCAGCAACTTCCGCTTACCTCTTATTGGTCAGAACTGTGTTGCATGGCACCTCTAGTTGCAAGGCAGGCTGGGAAATATACAAATATTTTATTTTACAACTATTTCACTATCACATTTTAACATCTCTGGAATTGAGGTATATTGTATAAACCAATGTGTTATGGTGTGTGTTTTGTTTGTTTTCTTTATTTTTAGTACAGAAAATTTCAAATGTACCAAAAAATAGAGAAAACAGTGTAGTGAACTTCCATGTATCCATTACCTAGTTTCAATAATTATCAACACAGGAAGACCAGTGCTGTTTCACCTACACTCCCACCCACTCCTTCTTTGATGACCTGGAAGTATATCTCAGACATTGTATCTGTTCATCTGTAAATCCTTCAGTAGGTTCAGTGGCATCTTCGATTCAGTGAGTTGCCCTAGGTTTTGAGCTGGACACTCGGCCTCTGCAGCAGACCTGGAGTTCAGGGAGAGGAAGGGAGAGAGAGGGCATTCGCCACAGCTGCTGGCTAAAGTCCAGAAGAAGGCTTAAATGGAGGGAAAGGGCTGAGAAACCAGCAGTTCCAAGAAAGGAAGAGCAAGAGGAGCCTAACGTAGGCTTGTCACAGAGGTAGGGGGCAGCCACAACAGAACCATGTGCCAGAGCCAGGGAAGGAGGCAGTTCTGGGAGTAATCAGCCAGGTCAAGTGCAACATTGATGGAGGTGTGACAGTGACCATGTGGAGAGTTCACTAGAAACCTCACCCAGCAGCATCACCCCTTGATGTCAGGTGTGGTTCCCCAGACACCCACCCGCAGGACCTTGCCCTGAGCATCTTGTGCATCAGGCCCAAAATGGGTAGCAAGGAGCAGCCGTGGTGTTAGCCGATAAAGCCTGAGCTCCTACTTGGCTTGACGTTCAGGGGGACAAAGGGCCAGAACTCCACTGGCCGAGAACTTATGATCCACAGAGACCTCCACATCAAAGCTCTAGCCTGGAAAGCTGCTTGCCTGTGGAGTGACCTGTCTCCTGGCCAGGCTGGGCTCTAGCTCCTCCAGGCGCTCTGTGCTCCCAGGCAGGGCAGGACCCACTGGGGGCAGCTCTAGGGTTGTGTGTGTGTGGACTGGCTGGGTGTGAAGGGGCAGGTAGGAGGGAGGCAGCACCTTCTGTGGGGCGGCAGCTGACAGCCCTCTCGTCACTTGCAGGTGGACCAGCGGGTTCTCCAGGACCTCCTCTCAGAGAAGCTGCCCAGGCTGATGGCCCACCTAGGGCAGCACCGTGTGGACCTGTCCTTCATCACCTTCAACTGGTTCCTTGTGGTCTTTGCAGACAGTCTCATCAGCAACATCCTCTTCCAAGTATGGGATGCCTTCCTCTACGAGGGCACCAAGGTAGAGCACTGTAGGGGATGGGAGGGTGCGCAGGAGGGTCCTGGCCAGGTCCCTGCATCCCCTGGGTCTCGATTCTGCCCCTAGACAATGAGAGGACAGTGCTCACTGTCAGGTCTGTGGAAGACCTCTCCTGGGAGCATGGCTTTGTAAGCTCAAGTGCTTTGCACCCGTGAGGGAAAGTAGTGCTTCTGCCCCTGAAGATGCATCCTAAAGTTGAGGGGATTTCCTTTCCCTGGAGAGGAGGCACGAGTATGACCAGGAGGGAGGTTGCTGTTCCATCCCTTGCCCCTCCAGCACCCAGGCCCCACCTTCTCCTCCTCCTGTTTGGACTGAACCCCAGACTGAGAGGCTGGCACTTGAGTCTGGTCCCAGCTCTACCCCTTACCTTGCTAGGAGATCCTGGACAGGCCATCCCCTAGCCTCTGCCCTGTATCCATGGTGATTGATAATGTACTGCACCTCACGGTTTATCCAGCACCCTCAGATCTGCCTCTCCATTCAATTCCTGCTGATGCCCCATGTAAAGACAGTGTTACCCCGAGTTGGGTCCAATAAGGGCAAGACCTTGCCCAGGGTCCCAGGACTAGTCAGTCCTAATCCCCAGATTCTGAGCTGTGTTCCCTCATGGGGTTTCCAATCTCCCCCTCCCCTTGGCCTTCCCCTACAGTTTCCTCCAAGCCTTCAACCTCTGCAGCCTGCCTAGGGATTTCCACGCCGCCTAGGGGTGTGGGCTCTACTCCCTCTGGGGATTCCCTGCCCTGGTTCCCCACACCCAACCTGAGCCCCTACTTCGCCCCCCAGGTGGTGTTCCGCTACGCCTTGGCCATTTTCAAGTACAACGAGGAGGCGATCCTGAGGCTGCAGGATGGTCTGGAGATCTACCAGTACCTGCGCTTCTTCACCAAGACCATTTGCAACAGCCAGTGAGAACCCGCTCCTGCCCCCACCCTGCCCCTCCACCACACCCACCACCCACACATGCCCACCCAGGACACATAGCAGAGAGGAGGCTGGTGTTTCCAAGTGTGGGTTCATTAGTGCTGCTAATCCTCCGTCACAGCTTTGAACTGTCTCTAGGGACTTTCCTCAGCATCTTTCTGCCCCTTAACACGACACTTGAGGCCTCCGTGCAGTTTGATTTCTTGCTCACCTTTTCCTGCCCCCAACACCCATGCCCTATGATCTTGCCAAACAGAATTATTTGAGTTACCAGACAACCTCCATCTCTAGGCTTCTGGCCTTGCAGCTTCTTCTCCTTGGACTGTCTCGTTACCTCTTCCACCACCACCATCTTTGCCTGGACTACTTCTACTGATTTTTCAAATCTCAACTCACTTGTCCCCTCCTCCAAGAAGTCTTCCCTGACCAACTTTTCCTTCCCATAGCCCTAAGCTTCCTCCTGCCTCAGTATTTGTCACTTTGGGTGGAAATTATCTTCTTATTCACTGTTTCCTCTCTGGAAGGGGCCTTGGCTGCATGAGCGGAATGAACGCAGGGGTACCTGGGACTGTTGGAGAATGTGGGCCCTGGGCGGGCACTGGCTCTGGGCTGACTGTGCTCTCCCCACAGGAAGCTGATGAACATTGCCTTCAACGACATGAACCCCTTTCCTATGAAACAGCTGTGGCAGCTGCGGACGGCCCACCGGGAGCGACTGGAGGCTGAGCTGCACGAGCTGGAGCAGTTCAAGGCAGAGTACTTGGAGACCCGGACATGCCAGGGCCCCGCGGTGCCCGAGAGTTGCACCAGTGAGGATGAGGGGGACTTGGAGGCCTGACTTGGTCACCTGCCCTCCCCAAATCCCTTTCTCACCCTTGGCTGGCAGGCCCATAGGAGGACGGCCATGGAGCAGTGATCCAGGCCCCCTACCTAAGCCCCATCACCATGTGACCCTAGGCAAGTCCCTACCATTCTCTGGGACTCAGTCACCCCATTGGGACACTGGCTTCTGAAGCCATTGGTTGGGTTATCTGCTCATGACACGTCTCCAGGATGCACCCCTTCTCACTTCCTCCATAGGGCACTTTAGCACACAGACAATCAAGAGTGCTGTCTTTATAGGGTAACCTTGAACATTCCCCAGGTTTTTTCTTTGTAAAACAGTGTAAATATTGGAAATAGTTCACAGTCTTTGGAATTTAACTGATTCTCAGTAACCAGTTGTTCCTGGGTGGGCCGGAGGCTCCAGGGTGTTTCCAGCCTGGGACGTCCCTGGCTGCTCTTCCTGTGGGCGCCTCTGCAGTGCCAGTCCCCCTCCTGGTTCCTGGAAGAGCTGGGACCCTGTGCATTTAGGGCTTCTGTCTTTCTGGGTGACACCGCCTCTCCAATGCTGGTGGGGCCTTTGTTCCAGGCCTGGCTCCCACCTAGCGAGGCCTGTTTCCTGAGCCTTGCCCCTGTTCTCTCCTTTCTGCTCACAGCCCATCTAGGGGTGGGGGTGGGGGGCATTTCCTGTCCACCACCAAGAGGAACTTGGTGTGGGGGCCTGGGTAGAGAGCCCTGGGTCAAGTGCCCAACTGCTGATCTCCCATCACCAACTTCACAGGCAGGGGCAAGGAAAGTCATGTCTTTGAAAAATGTTTGGTTGGGAGGGGGAGGAAAAGGTGGTGAGAGGGACAGAGCTGCAGCCTGTTGCCAAGTCAGGGCTGGCTCATCACAGCACCCACGTGTGCAGAACTCAGCTCCAGTTCTCCTGGGCTCTTCCAGGCCCTTCCTCAGCAGACAGGCTTCCCCCATTTGCCTCAAGACAGAGCGCCGAGGCTGCACAAGTGACTTTGGCAGCTCATTTCTCAGCAAAGCCTGTGACTGTGCAGGGCTCAGCAGTCTTTGGTATGAAGGACTGGGGTGGGGTTTCTCTGATCTGAGGCTCTTGTCAGGGCAGGGGAGGAAGCCATGCCCGTTACTGGGGACCAGGGACAGGCCCCTTTGTGACCCACAGGTCCCCCCTCCCCCTTCCCCATGCCCCCTCCAACAACCCTGGGGAAGGGACCCTCAGAGTTTCTTTCCTCCCACATGCGCGTGGGCTACTGGCCGGCCCAGTTTCCTGTGAACACCTCACACCTGGGCTTGGTGGCCTTTCTCATTTTTGCTGAACTTTTTTCATCTGCTGAGGTCCTTTCACCATCAAACAGTAACTGTGAAGCATGATAGTGACCGGAGGGTGACCTGGTGGAGGTCCTGGCTGCATCAGCAACAGGCTGCGTGCTGTAACCCTGAGGGTCATCACCGGGGAGACAAGGGGTCCAGCCTCCAGGAACTCTGGGGGGGTTAAAGGCGATGACACTGGTGCTGAGCCTGGTGCTGGCACAGACTGAAGCACAATCACAGGCCATAAGTGGCCTTTTCATGAAGAAAATGTCACCAGGAGGGCCCTGAGGCCTAGAAAAGGCCCAAGGCTCTAGGAAAGAATAGGTCCAGCTGGTCCCTCAGACTCTAGCCTTAAAATCAAGTTCCGTCCTCAGCAGAAAATACAGCAAACAATCCCAGTTCAGACAGAGGCTGCCAGAAAAATGGCCCCCACTTCTCCCTTCCCTCCTGCTACCCCCTCCTCCCGTCTTCCTCTGCCCCTCTCCTCCTCTTCCCTCTCATCTCTCCCCTCCTCTCCTCTCCACTATTCTCCCCCCACCTCCATCTTTCCCACACACACTCAGACAGGGAAGCTCTGCCCAGAGCTGGGTGTCTACCCCAACTTCCCCTCCCCTACTGGAGGGAGGGGTGGTGCTCTACAGCTGGTCCAGCACTGGGTCACCTCTGGTTCCTACCTGGCTGCACCATAGAATCACCTAAGTGCTGGTCCCCCACACTCAGAGCCTACTGGGGGGCATGGGCATTGAGAGGGTCAGAGACCACAGGTAATGGGGAGTGCTTGGTGGGGCTCCTACCCCTTACCAGGGAGCTGGAGCCAGAGCCAGCAAGGAGAACTGCCTGTCCTAGAGCACCCACTCACTCCAGGCCAAGCTCAGTTTACAGATGAGGAGACAAGGCTCAGAGAGGTTAAACTACTTGCTGAAAGTCACACAGCCACTGAGTAGTTAAGACATGCTCAAGCCTTAGAAGTGCTAACTGCAAAACCAGGGAGGGATCCTCCAAGCTCAGGAGCCTTCTCTGGATCCTGAAACACCTCCCCCAAGAGCCCAGGGGAAAGGGCAAGGCTAGCCTACAACCTCCTGAGTGGTGTAGGGCCCGTGAGGATAGCTCCAGGGAGAGCAAAATGGGAGGAAGGACCGTCCACCTGACAGGGAAGCTGTAGCAGGGACTGGTGGGGGTAGGGCCAAACCCCAAGAATGTCTGAGGCTGCTGCTGCTCCTAGGGAGACTGCCTACCTCCCCCCCCACTGCTCTTCCTGAAAGGCATCTGGGGCCCACCCCTGGTGTCAGGTTCCTGGCCCTGCACCACAGCTGTCGCCCCTCATCCCCAGGGGCTGCTGCCTTCCAGGGCTAGAGGATCTGATCCAACACAGCCCCACATCCCTACCCCAGGGGATGGGCCCTCTAGCTCAAAGCATTCCTCTCCCAGACATAGGCCCCGGGCAAGCTCACGTCCAAGCTCCATTCCATAGGGGAGGAGAAAGGAGTTACCTGGGGAGCCTGCCTGGGGCAATATCCACCCAGAGTAAGACTCCTTAAAACAGGAGGGAGGGCCTGGAGGGCACTTTGGAAGACCCTTCCCCACCGCAAAGTGGGAGATGCACACTCACTTCTACAGAATGCCTGTGTTTAGGTACTCTCCCCCCATATTCAGAATCTCACATCCCAGGCACTGCTGTACCCTCATTCTTTCTCAGCTATATCTGCACAGGGCCATATTGTACAGAATGCTCCATGCTGGGCAGGAAGAGGAGAGAACTTGCCCCTCTACCCCCACACACACATTCTGGTCCCCCATTAGACACTGACTCACACATGGCAGATTAATCAAAGCAGGCCATGTGGACACAAGAAGATGTTGGATTTCTGGCCCATCCCAATCAGCAATAAGGCCCAATAGAAAGTGCTAGTAGATGGGCTCAACTTTGAGACCAGACCTATTGTGTCATTTCCTAGCTAGGGACCCCTGTGCCTGTCATCCCTTCTCTGGCCTCAGTTTCCCATGTGTGCAATTCACATGATTAGAGGGTAGCCTTCACCAAATGGACCAGAGTCAGAGGGAGGGAAGGGTCAGGAGAATGAGGAAATACACACAGCATCTCTAGGAAGGGTCCCATGTCATGTATTGCAGAGGACCAGTGGCCTCCCCTCTGGTCCATATGCCCATGGTCCCCAGAGAAATCCCTGTCAAACCAGCCTTTCCTCAAACACAGTCCCAGCCACCTACCATAGTGACATGGAGTGGGAAAATGCATGTCCACAAGGGATCTGGGAAGGCTTCCTGGGGAAGGACGTTGGTACTGAGCCTGGAAGGAAGTATGAGTCTGGTTAGACAGTAGGAGATGATGTGGGGAGAGAATTCCTGACAGAGAGGACAATGTGAACAAGGGCACAGAGGTGTGTGCAAGGGAGTGGGGGATGCACCAGCGTTACTGGCCCAAGTCCTAGGTGAATTAAGACATTCAGGTGAACTACCACTTACTGAGCCAGGCACTGTTCTAGGCCCTGGAGATACACCACTGAACAAAGAGCTTTTTCAAAAGAGGTGGTGTGATGTAGTAGCTATGAGCTTAGGCTTGGGAGCCACACTGCCTACCTGTGTGATCTTAAGCGAGATACTTAACCTTTCTGTGCCTCAGAGTAAAATAGGTGTGTCATAGGTAACCTCGTAGGCTTGTGTGACGGTAAAGTGCGGTGATTTGTTTAAGGTGCCTAGAACAGTGTCTGGCTCTTTAAGGGTTAGGTGGTATTACTAAAAGCCTGGGCCTCCTCATGGAGATTATCTAGTGTGTTCGACCCCAAAGCTGGCAAGGCTGGGCAGCAGCGCCCTCTCCTGGCTACCGGGAGAAAGAAGGGCGTCCTCCCCATACTCAGCAGCTCTCCCTGCCCTCTTCCTCCCCGGAGGACCGGGAAGCCTCGGGAATTACACTACCGGCGCAGGTTCACCGAAGAGACTCCTGTGGCGGGCTCTAAGCGCGCACTTTACCGGGCCGTAAATTAGATCCTCTCATCTAATTCTCAGAGAGCTCTCTGAGGCAGACGCAGTTACTGTTTACATTTCACAAAAGGAGGCTCCCGGGAGGCCAAGTCCCTTGTCCCATGTCACTCAGCCAGGGAGTGGCGGGACGTGAAGGCAGGCGGGTGTGACTGTCCCCAGCTTCTGCTTGGTCGCCAAGCAGCCTGCCCCAGTCACTACGGCGTGTGCGCGCCGGTGTGCGCGCCCGTTCTGTGTGCGTGTGCGCGCCCCAAGACCAGCTCTTGGGGGCCAGGAGCGCGGCCGAGGAGGTGAGGAAGGAGGGGTGGCTCCGCAAACTCGCTGGGCTCGCGGGCGGGGCTTGTGTTGGGCCCCTGCCCCGCCCATAGGCCCCGCCCGCCGGGCCTCGGCGGGGAGGAGGCAGCGCGCTGGGCGCGGGGACTCGGCGGGCGGCGAGGAGCGCGGAGCCGTAGCCGGACGCCGCCGCCGCCACCGCCACCTGCGCGGCCGTCATCAAGGTAGGGCGGCCCGGGACCACCGGCCATGCCTTCCAGGTCTGCGCTATGTGTGCGCGCTGCGTCCCCCGGCTGCAGCGCCCGGGGAGGAATGCTGGGGCTCGGTGCACCGCGAGGGACCCGGCGGGGCTGGGGGGACCTGGCTTACAGCCCCCCGCGTGACCTTGCACAAAGCACTGCTCCTCCCCAGGCCTCAGTTCCTCATCGGGATAGCGGCCGTAAAGATGGCCCCTTCCTAGCCGGGCTGCTCGGTAGGGCAGCCTCAAGCTCCCGGCTCCCGACGGCGGCGGGGCCTGGATGGGCACTGTCTTCACAGCCCACCCGCAGTGAGGGCTGCTCATGCTGGGTGTGGCGAGCCGGTCCCGACAGTCCCCTCTAGTGGCCTGAGTGCCCCGTGGGACCTGTGCCGGGGCTCTTCCCTCTCCTGGCTGAGTAACCTGCTGGGCCTTACCTTCCCAGTATGAGAAACAAGGAGGGGAGACACCCCCGGGTCCCTTTGGAGCCCGCCTAGGCATGCAGGGTGGGGCAGTCAGAGTCTGCCCGCCAAGTCTCTCTCGCGGTCTGGGGCTGGAGGATCCCTGGTTTGGAGGTGGATGGGCCCTCGGCCACAGACTTGCCTGGACCAGACCCAGCAGACACCTTGATTTAGGGAATGGTGTGGAGCATGCCCTTCCTCTTCCCTTCCCCTCCAGGTTCTGGTGCCCAGCTCTGTGCTCCCACCTGGTGTGATAGGAATGACTTCTCCATGCAGGCACCCCAGAAGGGCCACAGTGCCAAGAGAGCTGTGTCTGGGTAGGGTTGGGTCTGGGACAGAGCAGGTGTCTGAGAGACTGTGGGTCCAAGCTCTCTGAGTTAAAAAAGACCTCTGGCATCTGGCCCAGCCCCTTGGTAAGATCCCCTTTGGAAGATCTTGCTGCCCTATTGCATACTGCTTATGATGGGAATCTCACTAGCTGTAAGCAGAACTAGAATCTGCTAGTCCTGCTCCATCCCCCACCCCAGGGCAATCATCTGGTGCCTTAAATCAGCTCATTTCAGGGCTAAACAGCCCCAGATCTGGCACTGTTTCTCCTGTCAGAGCCAAAGGGAGAAAAAGCAAGACAAGGAAGCTGAGGTGGCTGCCCCAGAGCAGGCAGCAGTTAGCCTGGGGCTTGCTCAGAACCCACCTTCATCAGGACTGGAATGTGTCCCCTGTATGGGTTAGCAGCCGTCTTAGAGGTCTGGAGTGAGAGAAGAGCCAGGGGACCCCTCTCCAGGCCTTCCAGCCTCTGGGTCCTCTTCCCTGTCTTCTCCTGTTGCCTGCCCTAACTGGGAGTAGTTTCTGAGAATCAAGTCTGGGCCTTCTGGTCTCTCTTTTCCCCCTCATGACCTGCCCCTCACCCGGGAGCTTCCTCAAAGCCAAAGGAAAGGAGCGGATGCCTGGGCAGGTGGTGAGCTCTGTGTCATTAGAGGTGTGTGTACAGAGGCTTGGATGAGCATTTGCTGGGGGTGAGCTCCCTTTGACTGCAAGTCTGGTACACTAGGGCCGAAGTGGAGTGGCCATGACCTTGCGTTCTGGCCATGATGGAGCTGCACAGAACTTGAAGCTAGACCACAGATGAGTGTTCTTATCCCCTTGTAAAAGCAGACTAAGTATATGTGCTTTCACTCAAGTGTAGCTCCATCACACACTACCTGTGCCTCCCATCATCTCTACCTGCGTATAATCTGAGCTCCATTTTCCTGCTCTGCTAGTCCAAGCCAGGTGGGCCTTGATTTAGGGGTAGGGCAGATTCCAGTTATTAAAAAGTCATCCTATGCCAATAATTTTAAAATGTACCATGGAATTATGGAATGTCCAAGCTGAAAGGGATCTTAAGAAATCATCTCGTCCAACTCCCTCATTTTACAGATAGGTATCCCCTATCCCTGGAGGGGATATGACTTGTCAGAGGTCACACAGCAGACAAACAACCAAGCCCAGGGATCCTGACTCCAGGACCAATGTGTATGCGTGTGTGTGTGTGTGTGTGTGTGTGTGTGTTGTGTGTGTGTGTTTGAAAAGCCATACCATACAGTAAATGAAGGCAACCTGTGTTTATTCCTATAAAATTAACAAAAATAAATATAAGAGGATAAACCTCTATACTGGCAAAACAGTAGGGATTCTGCAGTAGCATTTAATTTTACAGGGCAATCTGGCAGCTGGTTAAAAAGTCCATGAAAATGATCCTAACTTCCCTTTGCCCCTAGCCTTCTACTTTGAGGACTTTACCCCAAGGAAGTAATTACAGAGATGAGTGTAGTGCTATTATTTACAAGACGTTATCTTATAGAGATGAAGCTTTTGGTGTTTTACCTGAGGCTTAATCAACATTTCATTTGAAAAGTACAGCTTTAAAAATAGTGACACTAAAGCTTCCATTGCCAGAGACTGGCCAGCACTGGAGCAGTGTGGTCCGGAGGAAAAGCCACAAGGCTCAGGTCAGCAGCTGTAGATTCCCAGACTGACTCTTCCTCTACCCCACCGTGTGACCTTAGGTCCATCCCTGCCCTTCTGGACCTCATTTCCCTGTCTGTGAAATGGGGTATATTCAGTGATTGCTAAATTTCTTTGAGCTCTGATAACCCACCTTCTAGACTTAAATCCCTGTAACTGAAGCTTTTATTAGGAGCCATGAACATAGGGTAACCAAAGAACCTTCCAGCCTCCCTCCCTCCCCTATCATTAAATGAATCCCCTTAGAGTCAAGCAGCTAGCTAGCTACCCTTCTGGGAAAGGGACTTCCCTCAGCCTTGGACCTTTGTTATCTTCAAATGGCCAGAACATGGATTATTTTAGGAGCTAGTGTGTTTTTGTTTTTATCTTTACCAAATATAAGGGGACCGAGATTTTTCAGGAGGATCAGAAAATAATGCAGCAAGATCCTCCATTTCTTATTTTAAGTCTGTAGGCTGTGCCTTGCCTCTTTCAGAACAGACTGGAGGTGTTTAGCAATCACAGCTATTATGAAGGGCCAGGAGGAGGTGAACAAACATTTACTGGGCACCTACTGTGTTCTAGGCCTTGAGGTGCCTCCCGAGGGCCTATGGGTGCCATGGGAAACACATTAGATTAAACTATGTGAAATGGTCAGTATCTAGCTGTTTTTGACTTATAAGAAATGGCAATTTTATTTTGCTCAGCCTAAATGGAAAAAGATATAATTAAAATGCAGTGTGCTCCTTACCATAATTGAGAGATTGGCAGGGTGCGGTGGGGACTGGGAAAGGTGATTATAAGCTTGGAGAAGTCAAGGTGGAAGGACTTGGGAGTCTCACCTTGAAGAACCAATAACAACAACAATAATAAGCTAACAAGTGTTGAGTACTTACTACCTGCCTGATTCTGTCCTGTGCTTTGTGTCATTCGTGTAGTCATTCAGCCTTCCATTTACTAAGCACCAACTTTGCGCCACATTTTTCTAGGTAGGGGTGGGAGGGCTTGACAGTAAACAAAATAGACAAAAAAAAACTGTCTTAAAGGAGCTTCCACTCTTAATAGGAAAAAAGACAGAGAGTTAACAGTAAGTAAAATAGGTGGTGATAAGTGAGATAGAGCAAATAAAACATAGGATGTTTCAGGCATGTGAGGGGAACGGAAAGAGGTGGTTGTGGTTTTAAATAGGATGGTTGGGAGGATCATTGAGAAGGTGACTTTTGGGCAAGGGCTTGAAGGAGGTAAGGGAATGAACTGGGCTGATTTCTGGAGGAAGAGCCATCTAGGTAGAGAGAAGAGCTGGTGCAAAAGCCCTGAGGTAGGGCCATGTCTGGCACGTTCAAGGAAGAGCACACTGGGACAGAGTGATGGAGAGGGAAGAGGAGACAGGTTAGAGAGGCCATGGGTCAGGCTGTGCACCCCGTCTCATACAACATGAAATGAGTCCTATAAGTTTGTGAGGGAGGTACTATTTGTATGTCTGTTTTTCAGTTAAAGGAACAGAAGTACAGAGAGTTTAAGTACTTGCCGAAACAGTATCTCACAGAGGATGTAGGGCTTTTGGTCAAGTGCAGAGGGAGCCATGGAAGGCTTTTGAACAAAGCCAGGGCACGGCCACATTTGCGTTAGTGTGATTCCTCTGGGTGCAGAGAGAAGCTGTGGAAGTGATGAGGTTGGACCCGTGTGTGAACCATTGAACATGGGGGCAGAGGATCTGCTGAGCTTGGTGCTAGGGGTGAGGTAGTGGTCCAGGCCAGGTGAGCAGGAAGAGGAGGAGGAAGCCAGGCTGGTCTTGGGGTTTTTTTTTTAATTGAAGTATAGTTGATTTACAATGTTGTGTTAGCTTCTGGTGTACAGCATAGTGATTCAGTTATATGTATATATATTCTTTTTCATATTCTTTTCCATTATTGATCATTATAAGTTATTGAATGTGGTTCCCTGTGCTATACAGTAGGACCTTGTTGTTTTTCTACTTTATATATAGTAGTTTATGTCTGCTAATCCCAGATTCCTAATTTATCCCTCCCCCTCTTTCCCCTTTGGTAACCATAAGTTTGTTTTCTAGGTCTGAGTCTCTTTCTGTTTTGTAAATAAGTTCATTTGTATCATTTTTTTAGATTCCACATATAAATGATATCATATGATATTTGTCTGTCTCTGTCTGACTTCACTTAGTATAACAATCTCTAGGTCCATCCATGTTGCTACAGATGGCATTATTTCATTTTTTTGTGGCCAAGTAGAATTACATTGTATATATATATATATATATACACACCGCATCTTCTTTATTCAGTCATCTGCCGATGGACATTTAGCTTGATTAGATGTCTAGGCTATTGTAAACAGTGCTGCTGTGAACATTAGGGTGCATGCATCTTTTCAAATTAAGAGTTTTCTCTTGGGCTTATTTATTTAACAAATAATAGCACTTCTTATGCTCCAGGTACCATCTAAGATTTTACACCCGTTGACCCATTCAATCCTCAAAGCAATCTATAGAATAGATACTATTACTTATTATTATTCCCAATTTTAATAGATGTATTATATGTAAATTATATCTCAATAAAGTTAATTTACAGAGAAAGTATATATTTTTTTCTATTATAAATACTTGATGATAATGGAGAATTTAGAAGAAAGACAGGAAAACAGACAGAAAATAAATCATTCACATCTTCTCTTTTAATACCAGATAATCTATATAAATACTATGGTGTATTTACCTTGTCTTTTTCTTTTTTTACTATTATTCCCATTTTACAGATGAGGACACTGAGGTCCAAAGCAGTTGAGCAGCTTGCCCAGGGTCATACATTTGGACCCATGTCCTCTGGCTGCATTGTCCAGGGTCTTAATCACTGGGCTATGTTACCTATAGGCAAACTCTGGAATGTCAGTTGGTGGGTTCCATTGAGACACCACCCACCCATCTCCCCCCACCCCAGCATGATTTCATTGATAGGGAAAGTGAGGCCCAGTGAAAGGAAGGCCTTGCTCAGCATCTCTCAGCCATTTGGGAGCAGAGTGTGATGTCTCATTCTAAGAAGACATAGGGATCTAAGAACTTATGCTGGTTGATGAGACAGCTGCTTCCAGCCTGATCTTGAGACCAGAGCTTGCAGGGGGCTGGCAAGTGCCATGACCCTGCCCACAGGAAGTGCTGGGCACTGCGAGGGCAGGCCTGTGTTTCCAGAGCCCAAGAGTCTCAGCCCTCCAGCAGACCCTGGGTGGGAAGCAGCCAGGGAACGGGGAGGGAGAGTTTGGGACCTTGCCAAGCCTGCAGGCCCCCTGGGAGTTGTCTCCTGTACTCTGACTGTGCGTTTATTTCTGACTGATGCCAGCAAACTCCTGGGACTGCCTGCTGCCAGGGTTGCAGCCCTGGCTTCCAATCCTAGCCCAGGCCACTGGGTGAGCCTTGGGCCAGGGTCCCCCCCCCCCCACTTGCAAAGTGGCATCATAATGGTGACAGCTGCAAGATAAAGGGAGATGGAGATGGAAAGTGCTGGCACAGGGCGTGGCACACAGAAGAGCTCAATAGAGAGCTGGCTACTGCTGCTGCTCCTAGAGCCACCCCAGGGTGCTGGCCCAGGGATTGAGCCTACCCAGCCAGAGCCCTGTCCACAGTGCTCCCCTTCACACCCGGCTTGGTCGGTAGGGCCCTGCCAGTGCAAGAGGAGATGGAAATGAACCTCGGGCAGTGGCTTGGAGTCCAAGATTGCAGACAACAGGAGAGACAGTGGAACAGAAGAGCCTCTGAGGAGGAAGACTTGACCTGGCCACTGACAGACTCTGTAGGCAAGTCCTGTGCCTTCTTTATGCCCCCTTTTCTCTCCTGGAAAGTGAGTAGAGTGTTTCCTGCCTTAATAATCATAATGGTCTTCATACCAGCAGCTATCTATTAAGGTTTTACTATACCTGGGGAGTATAGATGGAGATAAGCCAGACCCACCACTGCCTTCAAAGGCACACAGCCTGGTGGGGCTCCAGTTCTAATAGGGACACCCCAGAGCCGTGGGCCCTCAAAGAGGGGCATCTGTTGCAGCCAGGGGTGGGGATGGGAGTTGGGGAGGCTCCCAGGAGGAGGTGATACCTGGGCCAGGTTGTTAGTGGGATTTGGAGTTAGCCAGACTCTGAAGGAGAGAAAAGCGAGGAAGGTCATTGGGTAAATTGCTCCACCTCTGTGAGCCTCAGTCTCTTCATCTGTAAAATGGAGATCATAAATACCTGGTTTGCCTAATATATAGGGTGGTTGTGAGTCTCAAAACTGGATAAAGAGCATGGAAGCGCTTGTGAACTGCAGAATGCCAGGCCCCTGTTCATTGTTGTTTATTGTGCTATCTAGAGTCCCCCGGGGCAGCATCTGAGTCTGGAGAAACATCTAGCCTGTTTAGAAAGACCTGCAGTCAAATCCGGCAGGGGCAGACAGCCGCTGTTCACCTCACAGCCCTTGATTTAAGAGTTCAAGAGTATTTTGGTGCTGGGTTGCAACTGGGGTTAGAGGAGGCTCCGAGGGCAGCTATGACCCGATCACAGCCCTGTCCAAGGAAGGAGTGAGTGTCCATAGAAATCCACCAGGCCAAAAGCCCTGCATTCTCGTACAGGCTGGGCACCCTAGTCAGGCCTCAGGGACCTGACCTGGGGAGGGGGGTGGCGGCTGGAGGGACCTGCCAGGTGAAGGGATGGAGGATACAGGAGCACCGAGAGGTCACTGGAAAGAAGCCAGTCTGTGTAGAGAGAGGTCTGCAAATTTGCATTACCTGGAAAAGCAAGGAAAAGAGCAAGGTGGGGAATGAGCCTGTTTTGGTTTGAATATGAGGAAAGAATAGATCCACACACATGTAAATACAGAAAGATACTCAGACAGACACACATCCAGCTGGTTGATTATCACTAGATGGCAGAATTTTGTTTTCTTTTGTCTTTTCTATATTTTGAAATTTTATATGTGATAGACATTTTATTGTTATAAAAATGTGGCTGTGTGTAATATACATGTTACAATAGAATATAGCTAGTATAATAATCTGGCCAGTCTGCTGTTACCAGCCTGGAGGGTTAAGGAGGTACCCACAGCACGAGGACTTTGGGTAAGGCCTGGAGGACATCCTGGATGCTGGCCTTCCAGAATAGTTGAGAGCAGAGTCCAGGGATGGCTTGATGTGGGAATAACACAAGAGGAGAGGTCTCTGGGGGTCTCTGGAATGAGTCCCAGGACTCTCTTCTTGGGACAAAGACTAGGGGTTTTAGGTGGCTGCAGACACAGTCAGCATTATGACCTGACTGTCCAAAGCTAGGAACCTCAGACCACATCAACAGAAGCATAGAGTCAGATCCAGGAAAGTGAGGGTCCTGCTGGAGCTCAGGCAGCCCCCTGGGTGGGACTGGGACATCTGGGGCAGATCGAGAGGCCACCAGGCTGGGGAGGAGCCTGTGCCTTCAGATCCCAGGATGCTTCAGGTTTCCACCTCAGTGTGCCAAGCCCCGGAAGGCCCTTTGCGCTCAATCATGTGCCTTTTCAGTCTTTGGTCCCTGGGACTCTCATAGACCCTCCTGCCTCTTTGCAAAGAAAGCAAAGAAACTAAGCTGCTGTCCTATTTCATTGAATGCAGGGCACCGCCTGTTGTGAGATACACTGTTACTTTATAATCCACTAAGAAAGAAAAAAGGACTTTTCTATAAAATATAAAATTATAAAATATATTTTATGTGTTTTATATATTTAATTATAAAATATATAATTCTATTTTAAAAGGCAATTAAAATATAATTATAAGTTGCATCATAGTTTCAGAGATGTTAAAATGCTAAATAGAAAAACAAAAACTGTGTCTTGGAATCAGACATGTGGCAGGCCCCACCCTAGATTCTTCATTTATTCACTCATTTAATCCTTACAGTACCTCATGGCTAGATATTCTCTTTTTGCAGATGAGGAAACAGGAACCCAGAGAAGTTAAGTGACTTGCAAGGTCACACAGCCAGCAAGAGGTAAAGCTAGGATTTGAACCCTATTCTAACTAGATTCTACTACTTTTTCCTCATCCAACCCCACAAAGACAAGGCCCTTGAGCTCTGGTCCTTGGGAAAAAGAGAACGTTCATCAGAGTGAACGTACCTCAGTGCAGAAATGCCTCGGTGCACTGGCCGTTAAACGCTGGGTGCTCTGAGTAACGGGGCCTGGAGGAGGGCTGGGGAGCTAATAGACAGGATGGGGCTTTGAGAGCTTACTGACTGCATCATTAGTCTCATCCTCGTTATGACCATTACTAGGAGTCAGTTGGCCTGTGGCCCACCCTGGAGAGAAACTGCAGAGGCCTGTCCCACACATACAATCCTAGAGCCTCACCCAGATTGGCCCACTCATTCATTCCTAAAAAGTTATTTCTCAATTTGATTTTTTGAACAGGATCTTTGTTCATGTGTTGAGCACTCTCTGCATGTGAAACACAGCTCAGTGTTCAGGATACAAGGCAGAGCAAAACCAATAAAGGAGCAGCCCTGCTGAGCTCACAGACAGGAGGATAGATGGGCAGTAACCGGGGAGTCCCACAAAACCTGGAGGAGAGGGGACATAAGGAGCATGCAGAGCAGAGAAATGTGCCTAGTCTAGGATCACTGCAGAAGGCTGTTTGAAGGGGAGGGCTTTTGAGCTGAGATCTGGAAGATGAGTAGGGAGTATGTGAGGGTGGAGAGCAGAGCACACTAGACCAGAGGAACAGCCTGTGCAAAGGCCCTGAGGCTGGAGAAAATGGGCTTTTGAGGAATTAAAAGCACTGTATATCTGCAGCTTTGATCCCTGGGCAAGGTAAGGCTGGATAGGTTGAGTGGGCCAGACCTTTCCGGCCCTGGAGCAATGACCATGGAGTGACATACTCAGATTTCTATCATTTGAAAAGATCAGGGACAAGATGGTTGGTGGTTGAGACTAAGTGACCAGATGAGAACAGGTGGTAGCCATGGGAATGGACCTATGTGGATGGTTTAAGAGATGTTTGGAGGTGGGGGAAGGTGGGATGAGTGGGTACCAGGAGAAGGAGGCCAGGGTGACAGGAAGCTGGAGGCATTGAGGGTGTGGTCGGCAAGGAGGGGGTCACACTAATGTGACTTTGGAAGCAGGCGAAACAGTTTCATATGATGACAAAGTACAGGGTGTGGCTAAGAGAAGGGATGGCTGAAGTGAAGGAAAGGAGGCCATTTGGAGATGAGATGGTCCTTGTACAGAGGGGAAACGGAAGCCAGAGAGGCCATGGGACTTGTCTGAGGTCACACAGCTAGGAAGTAGCTCTCTGGTGTGGTTGTCTGTCCCGTGGGTCCCAGATTTCAGAGGGTAGTTCCTTTCCTGACTCTTGCTCTGGAGCTGAGAACATGACACTGCTGAGTTTGCAGCCTGGAAGAGGAGCTGCAGCCAGCTAGGGGATGGACAGGACTGCATGCCGGAAGACTTCCTGGAAGAGGGAGCATCTAGTCTGAGCCAGGCAGCTGAACATACAGAGTGATGGGGAGGGAGATATTGGCAAAGGAACAAAGAAGCCAAGGGCTGGTGATGGGAAGCACGCGGAGCCCGTTTGGGATGTGGTGCACACATCGTCTGGTTTGGCTCAATCTAAAGAGAGAAGAATCAGATACTGGCCTGATACCAAGGGCAGGGAGGGAGCAGTCTGCCCTGGCAGGGAGGAGAGTTTTATCACTGACATTGTTTAGAATTGCAGGAACATCATGGTAATAAAAAGTCAGACTTTTAGTCGATTTTACTATTGTTTTGAAATGCTCTATAGAAAATGCGCGCCCTTATTGTCTGCACCCAGACTGACTGCTCACCTCCCTACTGCCTTTGTCCCCCCACTTCCCCTTCCCAGAAGAGGGAAGAGAGCCACAGAGACAGGAGCAGGATTTCAGCCTGTGCCACACAAGGCCCAAGATCCATGTCCACAGCTACCCACCACCTTACCAGGCCAGAACTGGCACACCCTGCAGACCGCTGGGCTGTGGGGTTCCAAGTCCTGCAGTGTCCAGGGCTCCAGCTGGCTGTCAGAGCAGAATTCTCAGGCTCTAGGGACATCCCAGATCTCACCCTCCCAAACAGAACCTTCCAAAGTTATGAGGACAGCCGTAATGCCCTTCAGGGGGTACTTCCCAGCCCACAGATGTCTCTGAGACCTCATGGGCACTCAGACAACAGCTGGGTCGATTTAGTCCCACTTCACAGATGAGGAAACTGAGGCTTCAGAGCAACTCTCAGAACCAGGGCCTGCTGATGACCCCTCGTCCCCCATCCTGATAGCACCTGTAACCTTTGCTGAGATGCACGTCTCCCTGCTGCCCACAGCTACCCTCAGAGCCAGCGGGTGATCTCACATCCCAGGGGAGGCAGCCCAGAGGGTGAGAGATCAGGGACCTACCTATAGCCCAGTGAGAGGGCCAGGAAGGGGCTAACTGTGGCCAGGACACGGAGGTGTTAACATCAGGACCAGCTACATCCCTTCCCAGGTCCTTGTTTCCTCTCCTGCAAAGTGAGGGTTTAGATTAGATGATCCCTGCCATCCCTTGCAGCCTGAAAATCCTCTCTGAGGGTCTCCCTGGCCTCCAAGGTGAGGGTTGCAAGACACTATTGGGGTATAGGAAAAAATATTATCCAAACAAGGGAATAACTCAGGTTTGCTCACATTTGCCAGGTGTAGACACATTGATACTGTCTGCAGTCAGTCAGGGGGTCAAGCAGCCTCATGTCTTGTGTCTCTAGAAGTCTCTGGGAAAGAGGTGGCAAGGACACCCTACTCTTTGCTTCATTTTGGGCAGGTTATCCCTATTAATTAACCTGGTCGTTAATCTAGGTTAATCCAGGGTAATTAAACCAGACTGAATTTATGGATTATATTAACTGGTTTTAACAAAACTAACTCTCACAAAATGGACAAGTGGTTTTAAAAGATTCCTACCAGAATGCTGGGTAGTTAGTAATTCTAATAATGCTAGCACATGAGGACGAGACAATGGAAGGATTAACACTTGGCTTTCCAGCAGGATCACTTCATCAGCCACAAGGGAAAAAACCATGAGTCAAGAAGTCAACCCAAAATTTTTGGGGCGGGGAGGACACTATTTGAAATATAAATTTACAGTCACTCCAGTTAATGGTGAGTCTCACCTCTTGTATGTATTGTGCCTTGTGGCTACTGGTGATGGGCACTTGTATATAATATAATATATTGGAGTGGGTGAGCTCAATTCTTTTCCCTTTGGAAGGAGTAAATAATCAAAAAAGTTTGAGTCCCCCTGCTCTAACTTCCTGGTCTTGTCTATGCTGCTGCCACTTCTGACACACCACCACGTTTATGATCAGACTTCATTTGAGTGGGGTGCGATTTCTCCATTTCTCTACCTGCTCCCAGGGCAGAGACTCCGTGGCTACCTCTGGGCCCAAAGAGCCCAGAATGGTGTTCTGTTTCCAACTGGGAACTTGGAAAATATGGATTGAGTGGATGTGCTTCAATTTACCCTTTATGCTCTGCTGGCCTTTCTAGCAGCAAAGACTTGGGGTCTGTCTTCTCTCTTGGCCCCATCTTTCCCAGCCTAAACCACATTCTAGAGAAATGCAGTATCTTTCAAAGGTCTGAGCCTCAGGAGAGCCCAGCTAGGGTGAATGACCCTCGGCCTCACAATCAGAAGGCCTTCTTCCCCAGCCATCCTTGGAATTTGTCCCTCCGAGAATAGCAGCACAGATAAGGAACAAAATATGTGACACCGTATCCAGGCACAGGATCAAAGGAAACTTTGTTCCGTGTCTTAGTGGACTCTCCTGGGCTGGGGGCTGGAGACCTGGCTCTCACTCCTTGTTCTGCCCTGTGTGGGTGGCCCTGGGCATGCTGATTCTCCTTTTGTACCTCTTGATCTCTAGGGGCTTGGCCGTTGCTGCTTTTCTGAGATGTGAAGTCTGGGATCTTTTTGGAGACCTCTCTACTGAGTGGTTCGCAGCCCCCATCTAGGAGGTTTGGGTATGAGCCGGTCTCCAAACTGAGTGAGCAATGGGGACAACTTGGAGCATGACTGTGCCACAACCAAAATAGGGAGAAGATGGGAAACTGAGTCACACAAGAAGCCCCCCAACCTGGAGTGGAGCCATCCCAGCGGCAGGCGGTCAGGGGCCTCAGATCTCTGAAGGGCTGTCATGGGGCAGAGAACCGGATGTGGTTGGTGGGGCTCCAGAGATGGAGACAGGGCAGTGGGGAAGTTGTAGATTTCCACTCAGTAGGAGGAAGTCTAACGATTGCGCTCTTATGCCCGCGGAGGAGTGAGCTTCCCTTTAGTAGAATGGTGCAAGCCGGGACCTGCAGGCTTTGCAGATGGAAGGGTGTGGACAGAAGAGCAGAGAGCTGGGCTGGATGCCCATGAGGGCCCTTGACCCCAGGCAGTCCTGGGATATCGTGTCTGTTTCTTGCCCCCAGATTTAATAAGATCATTTGAGAGAGGGAGTTAGTGGGTCTGGCTGAGAATTAGATTAGACAAGAATTAGAGCTTCAGATTCTAAATCGGCACTGAGGGGTGGGGGAGGGGCACAAGGCTTCCTCTGTTTTCATCCAGTGAAGGGGATTTTGGTGCCTCCCTGTGCAGATGATCCCTCCCACCCTCGAAACTAGATCTTTAGGTGTCGCTGGTTGAAGAGAAAAGGAACATGGGCACTTTGTGCTTCTGGTTTAATCTGTAAACCTTGTTCAAAGTCCGTATTCATTTCTGCTAAATGTTCATTTCAATCCATTAATACAGGTAAGTAGTTTAAAACTGTGCCTCCTCATAGTGAATAGTCGATAGAAATTATCATTATTAGTTTTTTTAATTTCTTTTTTCAATTGAAGTATAGCTTTACAATATTTTATTAGTTTCAGGTGCACAACATAGTGATTCCGTATTTTTATAGATTATACTCCATTTAAAGTTATTACAAAATAATGGCTATAGTTCCCTGTGCTATACAATATACCCTGTTACTTATCTATTTATACATAGTAGTTTGTACCTCTTAATCTCATACCTCTATCTTACCCCTTCCCTCTCCCCACTGATAACCACTAGTTTCTTCTCTATGTCTGTCTGTTTCTGTTTTGCTATATACACTCATTTATTTTATTTTTTTAGATTGCACATAAAATTGATATCATACAGTATTTGTCTTTCTCTGTCTGACTTATTTCACTCAGCCTAATACTCTCGGTCCATCCACATTGTTGCCATTATTACTAATTTTTAATTTCTTTTGCATTTGCCATGTGCCAGGCAATGTTCTAAGTGCTTGTCAGATGTGAACTCATTTAATATTACCATCCCATTTTATAGAGGAGAAAACCTGAGGCCTAGAGAGGTTGACTAACCTGTCCAAGGCCTTCCGGCTGGTGTGAGTTGGGGCCGATGTTTGAGCTGGGCAAGCGGGCTCCAAACCACGTCTATCCACTGCTATGCTGCCTCTTGACGTGGTCATACCATGTAATAAAGAAACAAAGTGCCTTTGCCTCCATTCTCCAGGAGGGTTTTAGGCAGGGATGCACATTCCCATTTTATGGATGGGGCACTGGGGCCCAGGGAGGGACCCTTGAGCCGGGTCACACAGCAAATGAGGGCAGAGCAGACTGGAGCCGGGCCCCTGGTCTCAGAATATCTGTGCACCTTCCCACTACAGAGCAGGGCTCCCAGCTGAAGCCTGGTGGGAGTACGTGCTGGTTATTGAGGGCACTGCTCCCTCAAGCGGTCCCTTCCTTCACCAAAATGAGTGGAGTCAGCTCCACAGAGGGCCAGCGAGCTAGAAGGAAGTTGAAGGGAAGAGCTTCCCTCTGCCCGGGAGAATGTCTTCGAGGCCATCCTGAAGGTGCCTGGGGGAGGGGTAAGGATCCTCACCCCGAGGGGCCCCTCCTACTGGAAGCCTAGGCAGAGAAGCCCTGATGAGCCAGGAGTGAAAGAAAGGGTGAGCAGTTGGGGAACCAACTGCCCCTCATCCCCTGAAGTCGACTCTAAGGCCAGGAGTCAGGAAGGGTTAAAGGAACAGGAACTCCCTGGTGAAACCACCGTGGAAGCAGAGGCAGAGCCCAGCGAAGGCGTGCAGAGAGCTGGGTGCTGATCTAGCTCCGTGCTGCTGTTCCTTATTCCTTTATTTTTAAATTGTGGTATAACATAAAATTTACCATTTTAACCATTTTAAGTATACCGTTCTGAGACATGAAGTAGATTCACACTGTTGTGCAATCACCACCACCATGATTTTTAAATTTTGACATCACAGTAGCCTAGTCTATTGTTTAATGGTTTGTTTACATGTATGGATGAAGAGTGTGCAGTCAATGCTAAAATATCATGCTTAGCAAAGTGACCGTGCATAGGAAGCTCACACACAGCTTTCCGCATGCCAGGCGCTGCTCTAAGGCAATTTAAAGGGATAAACGTATGGAATCCTTATGACTCCCCTATAAAGCAGATTCTGTTATTGATCCTCTTTTACGGCTGAGGAGACTGAGGCACAGAGAAGGTTAGTACCTTTCCCCGCATCCCTCCCTGGCTCTTGTATGGGCACACTGGTTTGTGGAGCACTCGCTTTGTGCTAGCTCAGAGGCTCTGTCCAGCCTCTTGCCCCGTCTCATAGTAACCCGGGGAGAGGTGGGTGCTGTGTGGTACCAAGATGTAGGGAGGGTCTCTGACTCTGAAGCCTATGTCTTGACCACCTGCCCTTGATGCCTGCTGTTCAGACTGTGAAGCTGTTGTGGAAACACCTGCCCAGCTCTTGAGTGCTGGCCTGAACCCACATTTATGTATTTAGGAGAATATTGGAGAGAGGAAGCCCAGAAACACAGCTCCATGTGGCCCAAGTTAGGAAGGTGCCCTGTGCTCATGGAGCCTTTGGAGTTAGGTTCCTACGTGTTGTGTAACCTCAGGAATGTGCCTCCATCACTCTGAGCTGAGTGCAGTTTGCTGCATCCATGAAGTGAGGATAATTGTCCCCACCCAAGGTGGCTGTGAGGCGTGAATTCAACAGTGAGTGGGAAGGACTTTGTAAATCATGGAGCAGGGCTGCAGAGCAGTGGTTCCCAAAGAGGGGTTCCTGGAGCAGCTGCATCAGCATCACCTGGGAACTTGCTAGAAATGTAGAGATCTCAGCATCCAACCCAGACCTGCTGAATCAGAAACTCTAGGATGGGCCCAGCAATCTGGGTGTCAGTCAGCCTTCCAGGTGACCCTGATGTGCTCTCACGTTTGAGACCCACTGTTGGAGAGCTTCTTGCAAAATGTAAATGAGATACTGTCACCGGTCTGAGCAAAGAGTCAGTCTTGGGACGGAAGTGCCTCTTCAGCCTGGGCTGCTGACTGTACTCTTCATCCTCCCTTGGGCCTCCTGTCCTCCCTGGCCCACAGGCCTAGCCTGAACAGATGTGGGCAGAGCCCAGGGAGGCTGGAAATGGAGAGAAGGCCCACCATCCTCTCCCAGCGTCTGTTGCAGACACCACCCAGGGAATTGATTAAGGCTGTACAGCGGCATTTAATTCCATGTTGATGAGCAGGTGGGGGAGAAGCAGGTAGGGGCTTCCCATCACCCTCCTGCATGTGCAGCTGGGCTGGAACGTGCAGTGTCGGCTGCCCAGTCCCAGGCAGGAGCAGGCAGCCCTAAGTCATGCCTGGGAACTCCTCCCACAGGGAAATGGGTTGAATGATAAAAGGACGCTGCTTCCTGATTTAAAACCCAGCTGCTGAGAAGCAGCCCAGGAATGGGCTTCCCAGCTCAGTGTTTCTCTCCGGTGGAGACAGGGCAGGCCCGGACTTCTGGTCAGCAGCATGCCAGCTCTTCCCTCGTCCAGACAGGCCTCAGAGTCCCCTCGCCGCTCTCATCGTGCTCCAGCCGCTCCCGCAGACTGGAGCTGGGCATGAAACGAAACACATTTATTTTTTCCCTAGAACAGCCCCGAGCTGAGGAGAGAGAATACTTCCCCTCGCTAATGACAGGGGCTACAGCCGCTTCAGCCCTGACAGCTCACACCTGGGCTACAGACTTTGCCGCCTCCCTTCGTGGTCTCAAGTACCAGCTCCTCAGCAGGCCTTCAGAGCCTCGCCAGGCCACCCTTACAGCCGCAGCCCTGACTGCTCCCCAGCATTAGCTCAGACCCCAGTTGGTCTGGACCCTTCGGTTCCCTGGATGTGCCTTCGCCTACCCACCCAACGCCGCATGCCCCTCGCTGCCTGCGCCGCAGGGCTCCGGGCATGGCTCAGTGCAGAGCCTTCCACCTCGGTGCTGGGTTCGTCCACTCAGCCTCAAAGTTTAGCTCAAACATAGCCTCCTGGTGGCCCTCACTGACTCCCCCAGTTTCAGGCTCCCTGCTGCCCTGAATTGAGCTTGCTGGCTTTTACCATCAGCCAGGGCTCCTGGGGGTCAGGGTCACCCCTGCCCCCACAGCACCCAGCACAGGCCAGGCTAAGAGAGGGTCCCAGTGATGCTGGCTGGACTCATTCGGGGCCCAAGGCCCCTGCAGCTGGGCAGGGTGAGAGCTGATTTGTCGGGTCCACTGATGACAGAATGCAGCCCCCTGGCCAGGTGTCTGTCCCAGGACGGGGCCGCAGGGCTTCACTGTGGGGCCCTGAGCAAGGCACCTTCCCTCTCTGGGCCTCAGTGTCCCTCTCTGTCCAAAAACAGATCCAGAAGCTCTGCCAGGGAACAGACGGTAACCAGGAAGTGGAGCCCCCAGGTTTTCCACCTCCAGGAGTCATCTTTAAAAAGTCTCCAGTGACCCTTGTCTCTCGAAACTCCCATATAAGGAAATTGTGGGGCAATAAATCTGTGTGGAATTTTGGTCAGGGCCTGGTTCTGAGGAATAAACAGGAAGAAGCCCTGTTCTGTGTCTCCCGAGGGTCGAGGCAGGAAAGGACCAGCCCTCTGAGGACTGGGGCGGCCGCCAGCTGGGCAGTCCCAGCGTCCTCTCGGGTCCCAGGGTCTGGAACAGGTGGGCTGCAGAGCCCTCAGCAGGTTGTCCTAACAGGTGGGCAGGGCAGAGGCGTTGCTGTTTTATTGGTGGACAAACAAACCCTGAGATGGGACAAGATTTGCCCAAGGTCACGGAGCAAACTGGCATCAGAATTAGGACTCTTCCACCTGACCAGCAAGCCTACTATGAAGTGACATGCTCAGTTCCCAGTTCCTAGTACCCAGAGCGGGTGTTCAGGAGAGGCTGATGGAGTGAGTGAAAGCTCAGTCCAGGAGCCAGGTCAGACTCCCCCTAGGTGCCTGCCTGTGGGGTCTGGCCTGTGGGTGGGCAGTGCAGAAGGCGGAGGGCCATTTGGGGTCGACAGCCCCATGGATGAATGGATGGACAGACGGAGGAAAGAAGGAAGAAACAGGGAGCAGGTCAGGAGGAAGGGAAGGGAGCATCCATCAGCCGAGCTCCTGCATGATACCAGACACACGCAAGGCAGTTCACATCTGCTGCCTCATTTAGCCCTTGGCAAGGCCCCGTGAGATAGATGTCGGGTACTCTTTTACAGATGAGGATGCCAGGGCCCAGAGACAAATGCGGGCTTTGAACCAGGTGCCCCTCTTTTGCCTCCGTGAGTATCAGGATGGGGGACCTCACAGGCTACAAAGACTGCTCAGGCTGTGATCTGGGGAGGCCCCAAAGGCGGTTCTGTTTGAGCTGGGCCCAGGACGGTGCAGTGCGAGAAGGGGGCATCTGAGGAGCCTCAGACTTATCTGGGCTGACTTGCCTTTAGGCAGGGAGAAGGGGTGTGAGCAGAGATGGGGTGTCTGGGAAAGCTGACGCTTTGAAGGGGGAGTAGATAAACCAGAATGGCCCAAAGGCAGGTCTGTGGATGTGAGGGGAAGGCCGTCCATCAGGGAATGTACAGGGGCCTCAAAACTCAAGTCTAGAAGAGGACTTTATCCTGAAGACAGAGGGGACAGGAGAGGGCTGTCTTCAGGGAAATAACAGAGTCAGGGTGGGGGCAGGTTAGGAGGCCTGGGCTGTGGTGGAGGAGAAATGGAGTCACTGCAAGAAAAGGCAGCCCAGGCCGCACACAGCTTGAGGGAGGGGTCAAGAGCAGGTGCTCCGTGGGGCAGGGGAGTTCGGACCATCTCAGGAGATGCCCTACTCCTCCTCGGGACCCAGGGACCTACCTGGCTCTGGGCAGTGTCAGATGTTGGGAAGAGGCACTCCCACAGACTTAATCGCATCAGCAGGAAAGAGGCATTGTCTTGGCTCGCTTTCTGACTCAATCTGTATTTCCTGTGG
Source organism: Camelus ferus (assembly GCF_009834535.1). Classification (NCBI taxonomy): domain Eukaryota; kingdom Metazoa; phylum Chordata; class Mammalia; order Artiodactyla; family Camelidae; genus Camelus; species Camelus ferus. Next base: position 46,018,794 of record NC_045699.1, on the reverse strand, counting down.
GCCTGCCGGGTGGCATCTGTGCTGGACCAGAAGTACCAGGGAGCTGGAGGAGGGGTGATAAAGGCAGAGGCGGGAGGGTACTCGAGGCAGAGAACCTGGAAACAGGACTGTTTTTACCTGCTGGCTGCGTGGTGCCTCTGCCTCCACTGTTGATAGGGCCTGGGCGTTGAGGCCTGCCGGGGGCAGTTTGGGGGAGGGGATTCCCCGGGCATCAGCATTCTGCTTTCCCGCCTGGGCTGTACTGATGTCCCAGAGAACCAAAGGGCTTCCTCTGCCCTTCCAGCCTCCGCCCTGCCCCACCAAGACCCCCAGGCCCCTCAGCACTGGGCTGAGCTAGGCTGCGGGCCTCTGCCGTCAAACCCAAGTTCGTGTGCCTGATGCACAGTAAAGCCAAACAAACGGAAACGTCAAAATTTGGAGCAGAGAAAGGTTTAATTACAAGGGTCAAGCAAGGAAGATAGGCCAGGGGGGCAGAACTCATGCTTAAAAAAACTGAACTCCCCCATGGTTTTCAGGGAAGGGGATTTTATAGGCAAAATTTGGGCGGAGGGCTGCAGGGTGTGTGACTTTCTTCTGATTGCTGGTGCTCCAGGAATCCTGTGCTCAGCTGGAAGTTACCATCCTCCACCTGTGTAGAGAGCTTTAGTTCCTGTAGAAGAACTCAAACATATATTGTTATGTACATCCTTTGAGGATGAACCGGGGCTCTGCTTCACTATTGTTTGCCTGTTTTTCCTTTGTTTCTGCAGTCCCTGGCGTCCCTGATGAGTAACTGAATCTGCCCTTTAGAACTCAGGGCTAGGAAGCAGAATCCTTTTTTCTACAAACAAGAAACTCAGAACATGGAAAGGCTTTTGTACCAGGAGGACCCCACAGGGTCCTGCTTCGCTTTATCTCCACTGGAGAGCCCCGCAGGAGACACTCAAATACACACTCCACCTCTCTGGGTTCTTCTGGATCCGCAGAGACTGTTAGTTAGCATTTCGCATGTCTTTTCCCTCCATCAACGTGGTGAGCACCAGGGGGGAAAACTCTGCGCACCTGGTGGGCTGCTTTGCACCTTCTGGTTTGGGACTTTTACTCAGATGTTGGGCCCTCAGCACGTACCTGTCGTGTGTTAAATCAAATCTCAGTGTCCTGTAAACATTGGGGCTACAACAGTCTTCACAGCGAACATTTGTTGAAGACTAAATATGCCCCCAGCATCGCTCTGTGTGTTATGTGGTTAATCTCATTTAGTTGTCAAGTCAACCCCGTGGAGGAGTGTGGACCCGGGACTAATCAGTGTGGCTTCAGATTCCAGCTTGGCCACCAACTCACTGTGTGATTTGGGGCAGGTTACTTAACCTCTCTGTGCTCCAGTTTTTCTATCCAAAATTGAGGCGATAATACTTACGAATTGTTGTGAGGATTCAGTTAGTACCTGGAACATACCTCACACAGAGTGAGGAATGTATTAGCTATTATTTGTTATTATGCCCAGTGGTAAGGAATTAGAAATGCTAAGTTACTGGCCCAAAGTTACAGGCATGATAGACATGTTCTATTATTACACTGTTTAGCTGAGTACCTGGTAGCTCCATGTGGCTGTTGAGCATTTGAAATGCTATTAGTGCAACGGAGGAGCTGAATTTTACATTTTAATTGATTTTAATATTAATTTAGAAGCCATGTGTGACTAGAGACTCCCGTGTTGGACCGAGCTGGTGCCTGGGTCTCATACCCTGTGATCTGATCTAAGTGATTCTAATGTACATTGAGCTGCAAACCACTGCCCTGTACTTTAGCAGCCCGTCAGGGTCCTGGCATCTCATCCTTTCCTCCTTTGGCCATTTCCCTGAATTGCCCCCTTCCCCTGACCCCAACACAAGGCCTCATACAGAAGCAGCACTGAGCCAGTAGTGGATGAAGGTTGGTGATTGAGCTAAATCATTTTCACCTCTCCTTATACACCTTCCTGACTTTTTTGCTTCGAGGTGTTCTGTTCTCTGGTTCAGGATATTGGGCTCTTTAAGAAGTCAGTTCTAGAGCCTTCTCTCTTGCAGGCAAATTGACTTACTATAGAATCCTTGCACATAAATCAGATAAAAGTTTTCTGAAGGCCTCTATAGTAAGTGAAAGGGTGACCAGCTTTTTCCTGTTTGCCTGAGACCTTCCTGATTTTAACACTTAAAGTCCTGCATCCCAGAAATATCTGCCCCCACACCCTGTCCTGGGCAAACCAGAACAGTTGGTCACCCTACTTCTCTGGAGCGCTACACGGCCTCTTCTTGTTCTGAAGTAGGGAAGAAAACTAAGCCTGTGAGATGAGACCCTGAGGCCCCGATTCCCTAGGTCCTACCCTGTCACTTCAGACCCTATTGCTGGCCTGTTGTGGGCAAAAATAAAGACACCTTGTGCCAAGAAGTGACGGCTAAACCAGGACCTGGCCTCAGATGAACAGAAATGACTGGTAAAATTCTCACTGGGAGAAGTAGCTGACACCTGTTTCTCCTTTCTGTCTGGTGAGAAAGGAAGGTTCCACGGGAAATCGCTGGTCAGGCAGAGACCTGCGTCGACAGCAGGGAGTCCTTGACCTCAAATGGGCCTTGGCTTCCTGAACCAGATATCTCTCCCTCTCCTGGGGTGGATCAGAGGCCCTGGTAAGGATTTAGGGTAAATTAGAAAGGAGCTTTCTGGTCAAGTTTGGGGTCAGGGCCAGGATCAAGATAAACTCTCTGACAGATGATAGTCAACCCAGGATTGGCGTCAGGTTATTGGACCCACCTGTAGTTAGGTGAATATTGTGTTAATTCTTGGTCTTTGTAGATCACCTTCAGAGTCCTTTACTCTTTATGGTAATCTTTTTTCATTTTTTAAAACTGGGTAACTTGTGATTCAGATATTCCTCTATTAACTGACATGGGTGTGGTGGTTCAGACCGTCCCATGAGGCGTGCTTGGGGGCAGCTCAGTGACCACAAGGTCAGGTTTTAGGAAAAAATAAAATACGGTTCCAAATATTAGATGCAGAACCACACACTTACCAAGGGGCCAGTGGTGGCCAGCAGCACCAGACTCGTCCCCATCCTTGACGTTCAAAGACCAAATCAGATAATTTCATTCTCTCCCTGAGGCCAGGTACAGCACAATTAATGAATAATCTATTATACTGCTTTCTACCACACCCAGTTTGGATTCGGTTTCAGCCACCCTGCAGCTAACCCTTGTCCTGTAATGATTCAGGGCTAGGCTGGGAAGACAGGCCTTTGGGGCCAGGCAGGGAAGTCTCTGAGTCTCTGTCTCTGTCTCCATCTCTCTCACACATCAGAGAGGAGCATGTGGCAGGAAGAGGGGCATCTGCACCACGTCCTGGCTTCTGCTTCCCACCTCCTCTTCTCCTACTAATGCGATCTTGGTCATGTCACTTCCTCTGCCCCACATGGGGACAACAATCCCCAGGAGAGTTGTAAGGGATGGGACAGGCAGTGAGCCATTCCGCTGTTGGGCATTAAGAAATAAGCTCAATGGGATGTTACACCCAGCAATCACTAAATCTTTTTGAGGGGTGGGGAATTCATAGCACAAAGAGCCTAATCCCATGGTGTCAGGCCTGCTAAGCACCCTTGGGATGGCAGTAGAATCAGTGCCACCCCCTGCTTTGTGCACCCCAGCAGTCTGGATGCTGTGGCTTTGATGTAGGCCCAGCTGGATGGGACCGGGCAGGATAGGACAAGTGGCGTGGGGTAAACCTGGCCCAGATTGCTGTTCTGGCCCAGCCTGTGGGTGAGGGCCTCGCAGTGCTGAGGGCCCACTATGGTCTGCATTTTCAGGCAAGTGCCTGCTTGTGGGGAAGGTAAAACTGCTCTCTGAATTGCTGAGCCCTTAAACTCACATGTGCACTGATGCGCACCTGCTGTGTGTGCAGTATATGCACAGACACAAACACCCTGATACATGGGTGCTGCACACTCACAGGAGCACATGAGCACATGTGGACGCCCTGATCAGTCCCGTGCTCATGCACAGACTTGCACACACAGTGCACACGCATTTGCACAAACTCCCCCAGACCCTGCATATGTACATGCACACGCCTATACCTGAGGGAAAGACGGCCTGCCTGGCCTGGTGCCACCCACACTTCTGTAAGTTTCCCTCATGAGAACAGTCCTAGAAGAAACTTGGCAGTGGGGATTAGGTGCTGGGGCCAGGTGGGGTGGGGTGGGAGAGAGGAGTTTGGCACAGAGTTCAGGGCTAAGTGATGTTTACGCTGCTCCCAGGCTGGCCGGCTTCATCGGTGGAGGCCAACAGCCCCCTTTCCAGAGGGTGTCCACTTGGGTTCCTTTTCTGTGAAGTGGGTGGATGATGATCATGATACCTCCTTTTGGGGGCTGAGGTGGGATTCGGGGGTGTAATGAGTGGAGCTCTCGTCATCATGCTCGTTGTCTGGAGCTGAGGGCTCCGGAGACAGTTCGGTTCAGCTCCCAGCTCCACCGCCTCCTCGCTGTGTGACCTTGGGAAGGTTGCTTCGCTTCTCTGCCTCAACTCCTACATCCGTAATGGGGAGCAAGGTAGCACCTACTGTTAAATTCATACAGGGGAAGCACTTGAAACGTGCCTGGTGCCTAGCGAGCACCCCAAACTGTGAGCTACTATTGCTGTGGATGTAGCTGTGAGCTCGAGGAGAGGCATTGCCCAGGCCTCTGACAGCCCCGACCCTGAACCTGGACCCAGAGCCGTCCCCAGGCTGTGAAGGGAGAGCGCTGGGAGTGGCTGGAGGGGTCAGGACTGCTGATGCTGGGCGGGTCATGTTGATCTCAGCAGCGATGACCGGCCCCAGTGCCCCACAGCCCAGTGTGGGCACAGCACCACGGCCTGTTTATCCCCCTCTCTGATTTTTCATGAACCCGTCCCTCCCTCTCCATCCCCTCTGCCCTCCTTCAGCCCAGGTGACCATCACTCTCATCTGTTCCACCCTTTCTTTCTCTAACCATCAGAGGAATCACCTAATAGTGAACACTGGTCCTCACCTTCCCATGCTGTAACCCCTGCTATAGCTCCCATTGCCCTCAGAGTCCAGGTCATTTCAATTGGCTCCTGAGAGGATCCGGGTCCTGCCTGCTCGCCCACCTCTTCCCTGCAGCCTCCTGTGCCCTGCCCACACCAAGCACAGGCAGCCATTACCTGTTTACCATTAATTGGACCTGCATGGGATAGTGTGTTGGTCAGGACAGATAGACTATTCTCTGTGACAAATAACCCTGCTACTTCTCAGTGGTTCACTCTATAAGTTTATTTCCCAGTCACACTATTTGTCCAACATGAGTCAGTTGTGGGGAGGTGCTTTGTTCACATAGTCCCTTGGGGACCCAGGATGATGGAAGCTGCACCATCTGGAACATGTGACCTCATCCTTCCAGCCAAGGACAAGAATTCCAGAGGGTCACAGGCAGGTCTTACATGCTTCAGCCTGGAAGTGACACTGGTCACTTTTGCCCATGATTCACTGGCTAGGCCTAATAGTGGCTATCTAACTGCAAGGAGGCTGGGACAGGAGGGGAGCAGTGGAATGTCTGGTGAGCATCACAGTAGGCCACACACAGGTCCCCCACCACCACCATCGGCAACCTCCGCCCCAGTTCATCCCCCACCGCTCAAGACAAGGCAGGAGTAGGGTCCCAGGAGCTGAGCCTGCTGACTTGCCCCCTACTTTGCCACCACCCACGCAGGCCCCAGGCAACTCATCAGCTGCCACCTAATTGCCAAGACCCTGGGGGGATCATTATCCCTTGATCTTCCTTCCTAAGATGATCTTTAGGACCCATTTCTCTCAGGACGCAGAGCAGAGCAAAGCTGAGCTGCTCCTTAGCAAGTGGTGGCGTTTATCTTACAGACACTGAGTAAATCCCTTTCTGATTCTGCTTCCTTTGTCGAATTGACCACTAGGAAGCTCATACTCAAATTTCGCCCCCTGAGGTCCACTTCCTCTGTGTGCAGGGTCTGGCAGCACACATTTGTAGTTGACTCCCCCCACATTTCAGGTGAACTCTTGGTTCTCGCATTTTCCCTCTGTCCCCATTTCCTCACCGTGGCTTGTGTGTGTGTGTGTGTGTGTGTGTGTGTGTGTGTGTGTGTGTGTGTGTGTGTGTGTGTTCTGTCTATTTCTGTAAGGCTTCCTACATCCTTTCTGGGATCAGATGGGCATTAATTAGGCAGTCAGTCCCTGTGTTCTGTGCTGCCTCCTGTAGCTCTGGCAAATACAGCCAGCGTTTTGGGCAAAGGTCCTAAAAGGCAAGTTGAAATACCTGAGCTTCACAGGATAGACCCGCCCCGACAAGGCTGATGGGCTACCTGGTAGGGTATAAAGGGCTTGGCTCAAGGGTCGGGCCCCTGCTCTCCATGATCTCCCAAGGGCAGCAGCCTAATCTTGTGCCTTTGAACTGAGCCCAAAGAAGAGCCTCAGGCCTGGCGTAGGCAAAGCACTGTGCCAGGCATTCCTGGGGCAGCCCCAGGCCTTTCTCTGACATATGTGCAATCTGGTAGAGGAGACCTGACACCAAACTGCAAATCAGGACAGACAGTGTCAAGGGCCAAAAGTCAAGGAGGAGAGACAGAGGAGAGCAAGAGGTCCGCTACTCCAGGTCAGCGCTGGAGGAGGGCGCCTGGGAGCTGGGGAAGGGGAGGATTTGGACTTGTAGAGATGGGTATGGGCAATAGGGGGCTGGGAAGAGCAAGCTAAGCAGAGGGAAAGGCAAGGGTGAAGGCCCAGAGGACTGTAAATGCAGGAGCAGTTGCAAGGGAAGCTGGGTGGTGGTCTTCATCTGGAAGTTACCATTTAGAAGATGAGCAAGAAAAAGTAAATCTTGGAATATGGGGTGGGACCCAAACCGAGTCTGGCCTTGATCCTGTAGGACATCAGTGAATGGGGTGCATCAAAGGGTGGTCTAAGGTGGGGGCCTTGGTGGGAGGAATACAGTCAGACTCAGTGTCCAGAACAATCCCTCTGGCTGCACAGGGAACGTGGATAGGAGGGCCCAGTGGGTCAGTGAGACTGAGGGGCAGGAGTTTGAACGGAGCAGCAGTGGGGAGAGAGGAGGCCACATGGTGTCATATGTTTGGCATTGAGTCCCAGACCCTCTTACAAGCCATTCATGATCTAGCCCTGCTCACCCCTCCAGCTTGTATTCTCTTCATTCACACCATCCAGTCTACATGTTATATGTGTGAATTTTTTTTTTTCTTTTTAGCATCTCCTTGCTAATCTTACCAATCCACATGTAGTTCCCCAAACATTTCATGTTGGCTTCTATCTCGGGGCCTTTGCTCAAGCTGTTCCATCTGCCCAGACACCTTCCCTCCAGCTCACCCTTGTCCAGCTTCCATGGCCAGCTCCTACTCATCCTTCAACTCACAGCTTACATGTCACTTCCTCTGGGAAGCCCTCCCTGACTGCCATGTACAAACCTCCATTATTACCTATGGTACACTGGGTCCCAGTGGCCCAGACTCACTGGTGGCCTCACTCATAGGACTCTTGGCCCCTGTAAGGCTGGGCTTAGCCTTGTTCTCTCCAAACCCCCAGTGCCTGGCACAGGACTTAGTCACATGGTGGTGCTTAGTAAATACTGAGTGAACAAATACAAGGCTGGATGAAGAGCAAGGGAAGGTCAAGATGCCTGGATGATAATAGTGGTTGTAATTATTGCTGTTGAGTGAGAGATCTTAATGTATCATCTAATTTAATCCTTACAACAAGTCTATGAGACAGATATTTTCTTTGTCCCCATTTTACAGATAAGGAAACTTGAGGCTTCAGAAGTTAAGTCATTTGGCCATCCAGCTAGCAAGAGGCAGAGCTGGAACTGGAGCCCAGGGAGACTGGTTCCAGAAGACATATTGTTACCCACTTAACTAGGCTGAGTGGGGCAGGGTGGCTGGGCTGTTGGGTGAGGTGCTGGATAGGGAGAGAATAGGGTGAGTTCCCTCTGTGGTTTTTCTGCCTTTTTATGTTCACACTGGAAGGGATGAAAAGCAAACAGTTCAGCAGTAACTATCCATCATCTCACCAGGTCCATAGAAGTAGCCACAATTATAGCCTGTTCACCTGGGAGCCCTTTATAGCACATTACTATCCTTGTAGAAATGAGCGTTGTCCTGGTCACACCCTCTTATGTATTCTCAAGGTGAGACTCCACGTGCCCTGCTGTGTCCTGCAACGAGCCTCACACCTCCTCTGTCCCATTTGTCTCCGGCAGATGTCATGGCACCCCCAGTACCGGAGCTCCAAGTTCCGCCACGTCTTTGGCAAACCAGCCAGCAAGGAGAACTGCTACGACTCAGTGCCCATCACCCGCAGCGTCCACGACAACCACTTCTGCGCTGTGAACCCCCACTTCATTGCGGTCGTGACTGAGTGTGCTGGTGGGGGGGCCTTCCTCGTCATCCCTTTGCACCAGGTAAGGATGCCTGCTAAGCCCAGGTCCAAACAGCTCTCTGGAGGCAGCGCAGGACAGAGGGAAGGTAGAGAGAGCTTTGGTTTCCGTCCCATATGTGGGTTCAAGACCTAGCCCTGCCTGTTGCCAGCCGTGTCACGAGTGACCACAAATAAGTCATTTCACTCCCTTGAGTCTTAGTTTCCTCATTGGTAAAGTATACCTCTCCCGGGATTTTGGCTTCTAGCAGTCATCTAGGACTCCTGGGACCTCCCCTCCACCCCACTGCAAAGCATTTCACTCCTGCATAACATTTAATTCTTAACGCACTGCTGGGCTAACTAGACGTTGAGGAAGTCTCGAAAAACTACCTCCTCTTCCCAAGAAAGGGAAAAAACCTGAGCCAAAATCTAAGTAGAAAAGGTTAGCAGCAAGTGAACAGGAAGAACAGGCTTGTCCTGTGACAAAGGTGGACAGAATAAGTTGGGCCGTATGCAGTTGCTGATATTTAACAGTTTTTGACCCCAAATGGCAGTTTCACATAGATTAACTTGATAGCAGGTCTTTTCAGGATCCTGAGTCTCTGCCTTGAGGCAGAATCTCTGAAGGGGCTCGAGGGATCTGGACTTGAGAGTGCCTCTGGCTTGCCGCAGAAGCAGATACAGAGTTCCTCCAGAGAGAAGCATTCCCAATGTGGACAGGATTCCCACAGATTAAGATCAGGGAAATTCGTAAGCTGAGAACACCAAGCATGTAAACATCCATGAGTAAGCGTCAGACTTAGACAAACAACAGACTTAGAGCCCCAAAGGGCTTTAGAAGTTCAAATCGTAAATACAGATTGGACTCTCATAGATCAGGTTTTCTGATCCCAGTGCAGTTGAGCTAGAAATCAGTAACAAAAGATAAATTTTAAATGCCCATTCATTTTGAAATTTAGAAACACCTTTCTAAATAACTTCTAGATTAAAGAAGAAATCAAAATAGAAATTTAAAAATACTTGGAAATGAATGATAGTGAAATACATCACAAAACTTACAGGATACAGAGAAGGTGGTGCCTCAAGGGAAGTTCATAGCATAGATGCTTATGTTAGGCTGAGAAATAATGACTCAACATTCACTCTAAGAAGTTAGAAAAAGAACAACAGAGTAAACCCAAAGAAAGTTTGAGGAAGGAGGTAATAAAGAGTAGAAATCAGTGAAAGAGAATCAATGATCGATTAAAGAGGATCAAGAGAGCCTAAAGTTGGTTCTTAGAAAAGACATAGACAAGCCTCTGGAGAGATGGTCAGAAATTAAAGAGAGAAGGTACAAACAGCACCAAGAACAACAACAACAACAAAGGCAGTATCAGTAGAACTTCAAAAAATAGGAGCAATTTTATGACAATGTATTTGAAAATGTTGGCAATATGGACAGATTCCTGATATATATATATATAATTTGTCAATACCAATTCAAGTAGAAATACAAAGCCTGAATAGTCCTGTAACTGTTTTCAAAATTGAGTAATAAAAATTTCTCTTAAAGAAAACAGCAGAAGGAAAAGGCAAGCCATAAGTGAGAAAGGATATTTGCACAGTGAACGTGACAAAGAGCTCATTTCCTGAATGTATAAAATGAACTAGGGGGGACAAAACTGAACAGCTTTCTCACAGCAGAGAAAATCCAAATGGTTACTAAACATTTGAAAAAATGCTCAACCTTGTTAGTAAACCACAATGAGATACCACTGCAACTCACCAGCTTGACAAAAATGTAAAAATCTAGTAATAGTAAGTAATGATGAGGATATGGAGCACTGTAAACTCTCAGTCTTCTGGTGGCAGGGTAAACTGGCACACGTGTTTTGGAACGAAGTGTGACAGTTTCTATTAAAGAGGAAAATACACAGACAGTGACTCAGAGATTCCACTCTTATGTATTTACTACGCAAAACTGTGTGCTTAGATGTGTCAGAACACAAACACAAGAGTCTGCATGGGAGCATTGTTCATGTTATCACAAAACTGCAAAAACCTAAATGTCCAAGAATTGAATAAATAAATTATGGTATATCCATAATGTTGAATATACACAGTTATGAAAAGTCAAAGTATAGGCATATACCATGACATGGATGAATCATAAAGACAATGTCGAGGAAAGAAACCAAATAAATCACAGTCTCGTTCTATTTACCTAAAGTTAAAAACAGACTAAATTACATTATATTTTAAGGGATGCATAAGTAGAAAAATCTTAAAGAAAAGCAAGCAGGGGATTATCAAGAAAACCAGGATAATAGTTACCCCCTGGGGGAGGGAGGGAGGGAGGGAGTTATGATTGGAAAGTGTTCCATAGAGGGGAGTCTCCTCTGTACTGGTAATGGTTCATATGTTGACCTGGGAAGATGGTAGTTATATGGTTAAATTTATTTTTTAACAATTCATTAAGCTGAACATTTACATTTTATGCATTTTTTTAGTATATTATATTTCACACAAACACACAAAACGATGACACTTGGCCCATGTGGTTTGTTTTTTGTTTGGTTGGTTTGTCTTTATTTTCCCTAGAGGGGAAGTAATTTATTTGTTTATTTGTTTGTTTTAATGAAGGTGCTGGGGATTGAACCCAGGACCTTGTGCATGCTAGGTATACACTCTACCACTAAGCTATACCCTCCCCGAGTCCATGTGGTTTTATGGGCAATTTTTATGAAACTTTCAAGGAACTGATTCTTCTAATCTTTTACCAACACCTCCAAAGACTAGGAAAAGAGGGGCTGCTCCCCTGCTTGTTCTGAGGCCAGTATAACCTTGATTACAAAACCAGATAGGAATAGATCAAGAAAGAAAAATTACAGGCCAGTATCACTCAAGAAGATGAATGCAAAATTATTAGCAAATCAAATTTAGTAGCGGATTGAAAAAAGATATATTCTGACCACATTGGATTTATTCCAGAAACTGAGTGATTTAATATTAGTAAATCTATAAATATAGATCACTATGTTAGCACATGAAGGGAGAAAACCCATGTGGTCATCTCCATAAATGCATAAAAAGCATTTTATAGAGTGCAGTACCCACTACTGATAAAAATTCTTTGCAAACTAGGAAAGGGGAAGTTATAGGAACATATAAATATAACATATAAGAGACAAAGAGACAAAGTTTTTAAAACTTTTTATTGAAAGAATCTCAACCCTACAGAAAAGTTGCAAAAATAGTTGAATAAAGTGATTATCCTTCACCTAGATTCACCAGTTGTTAACATTCTGCCAAATTTACTTTTTATATCTTTTTCTCCATATGTGAGTATACAGAAATTTCACTTCTGGTCCAGAATCCAACTCAAGATCATGCATTTTATTTAGTTATCATATCTCTTAGTCCACTTTATTTCATGATATTGACATTTTAAAGCAGTAAAGTCCAGCTGTTTTGTAAACATTCCTAAATTTGGATTTGTCAAATTGTTTCCTCATGATTAGATTCATGTCATACATTTTTGGCAAGAGTATTAAACAGGTGATGTGTATCCTCAGTTCATTACATCATATGACACATGATGTCAGCTTGTCCCATAATTGGAGATGTTGGTGATATTTGATCTATTTGTTAATATGATGCAAACATCATTTATAAAGAGGGAATGTTAGAAACAACCCTTTAAGATCAGCGATAAGATAAAAGTTCCTGGCCTGCACAGTACGACTAAGAAAATAAGTTAAAGGTATAAGGATTGAAAAGGAAGAAGTAAAACTACATTATTTGCAGATGTGATTGTCTACATAGAAACCCAAAAGAACATATAGTCAAATTATTAGAAAAATAATAAGAATGTTTGGAAGGTGGCTGGATAAAAAAAATCAGAATACAAAAATGAATCACAATTTTACCTACCAAGAATGCTTGGAAAATGTAAGCATTTGCAGTAAAATAAAAGAAAAGTGAATACCTAGGAATAAATAAGTGAAACTGAAAAGAAGAAAATTACAGCGCATCATTGAAAGGCTAATGTTGAAGGTGACCTAGTAAAAGGAAATATGTACCATGTTCATGAATAGCCACTTTTCATCCGTTCCCCAGATGTCCACAGCATTCTCCTTTTTATGACATATGCCACAGACCATTCCTGTCTTGGGATACTGTGCCTTGAGTTCTTTGAATTAGAGTCATTTGTGTTCTTTTGGTAGCACCTCCTCATGTACTTGGAATAGTGAGAAAAAGAACCAGTACTTTGTTTACCCATATACCACCTTGTGGCCACAAAGATGGTGCTCATACATTTTCACTGATTGAACAAATTACCCAGTGATTGTTCATCCAAATAAATAGAGAGGCATGCTTGTTAAAGGGAAGGGCACAAGCCAAGATGTGGAGTTGGGACTGTGCGTGGAATGTTCACGGAACAGTGCAGAGAGCAGTCTGGCCAGAACAAATGAACAGTCTGTGAAGGGCAGGAAGGGAAATATCCTGGGAAGTGGACTGGGGCCAGGTGAGAAGGGCCTTGAACGCCAGGGTGAGAAGTGTAAACTGTACTCTAGAAAGAGGTGACATTTTTCAAGCTGAGGAGGGACAAGTGTAAAATGGGATGTAAGGAAAGACTTGAAGGTCAGAGCTGGAAAGACCCCTAGAGATGGCCTGTTCAGCTACTTGCTTCTCCTGAGCTCTGGGTGCTTTTAAAAGATTCTGTCCACCAAGCAAACTATATTTTTAATGAATTAATTAATGTGTTTTCCTGCTCTTTATTACTTAGACTCTCAGAACTCTCCATTTCTAGCTAGCATGAACTACTCAGTATAAACAGGTACTAATGACTGATAGTAAGAAAATAAATTGGTTTGATGTGATGGGGTGTGACCTGGGTGCAAAGAGGGGACCTAGTTTAGATAGATTGATTAGAGAAGGCCTTTCTGGGGAGGCAACGTTTGCACAGAGAGCCACTCAAAGTTCTAGAGGCAGAGTGTTCAGGCAGACTGGATAGCAAATACAAAGGCCCACCTCATGGAATGGGTTTTGTGTGTTTGAGAAACAAGCGGGTGCATTGTCACATAGGCAAGCATGGTCGGAGGTGAGGTCAGAGAGAGGAGCAGGGCCGGGACTGTGATGGCTTTGTAGGCCAGGGCGGGAGTCTGGCTCTACTCTGAGTCCACTGGGAAACCCCTGGAAGGTTGAAACTCACCTGTCTGTCCTGCTCAACCTGATCCTGGGTACTCTGTGATTCTCTTTGGACTTTTTGAAACAGCATAAATAGCTGGAGGACACATGTTCATTGCTACCTAGGAATCCAGGCAGTCAGAGCCGGAAGCCACTAATCAGAGTTCACACCTGAGTGTCCAACACAGATTCTGATTTGGTGACCTGAATGTTGCTATCATCACAAAGATCTCCCATGTTGACCTTTTATAGCCGTAGCCACTTCCCTCCACCCCTACCTTCTCCTTCACCCCTGACTACCGCTAATCTGCTCTCCATCTCTATACTTCTGCCATTTTAAGAATGTCATACAAATGGAACTGTACAGAATGTAGCCTTTTGGGCTTGACTTTTTTCACTCAGTACAATTCTCTGGAGATCCATTTAGATTGTTGGGTGTACCAGTTAGTTGCTAATTCTTTTTTATTGCTGAGTCATATTCTGTGGTGTGGGTGCACACAGTTTGTTGAACCATTTGCCGTTGAAGGCCATCTGGGCTGTTTCCAGTTTGGGGCTTAGGAACGAAGCTGCTGTAAACATTTGTGTACAGATGTCTGTGTGAACATAAGTAAATTCCATTTTTCTGGGATAACTGACAAGGAGTGCCATCGCTGGATCATAAAGTAGTTACGTGTGCAGTTTTATAAGAACCTGCCAAGCTATTTTCACAAATAGCTTTATAGCATAAGTAAAATATTATGTGGAACATGCTTCTAAAAAAGTCTTTGCTGTTTATCTGAGATTCAAATTCTACTAGACAAGCCTTTATTTTCATTTGCTTAATCTGGCATTTCTACACCCAGGTGATGCCAATGCTACTTGTTTACAAACTACATTTTCAGCAGTGGGGCTCACTTCTAGTTCTTTTTTATCATTACAAAAAAATTTCCAATGCAAAGGCAGATAAAAACTACAATGAACTCTTCTTACCCAGAGTTTAGAATTTTGAAGACTTTGCCGCTCTTGCTTCATCCATCCCCTTTTACCCCTGAGGTATTTTAAAGCAAATCCTGGACAGCTTGTTATTTTACCCCCACAAAGTTCAGTCTGCAATTCTAAAATATAGTAACACTTTCTGACATAAGCACAACGCCAGGATCACAGCATCAACAATATCTCCTGTGCCACCTGGTCCCTATATGTGAAAATGCCCTTGATTTCCTCAGAAATGCCTCTTTGTATCTGGTTTGTTTGAATCAGGATCCAGAAATTTCCATGCACTGCATTTGGCTGACATTTTCTTAAGTAACCAGATTCAGTGTGATAAGCAGGAAGGAGAGGCTGAGACAGGGAAAGGACACAAGTGCTGATCCCATTGGGCAGCACTTACCTGAGCAGACAGGTCTGCAGGCCCTTCTCCAGGTAGCCATAGGGACAGGCCTTATGTTGTACCTTTATTAGCCCATTCTGTAGGAGGTCTTGCCCCATTGTACAGATGAGGATGTTGAGGCTCAGAGAGATGACTTCCTGAAGGACCCTGAGCAGTAAGGGTGAGGACCTAGACCTGGGCATGGCCTTGGCTTCCCCCACCCCCTCCCTCAGCTGACTGGCGCTTCTGAGGTTTGGCTCTGGTTTACGTTGGCTTCTTCTCAGTTACCAGAAAGAGGTGTCAGTAAAGAAAGGAAGGGACAAGCTAGCTAATTTTTTTTTCACTTAAATGAGCCATTTTATTATCATTTTATTACCTCTCCCAGTTTCTATGCTCAGGAATTCAGGTAAGGTCAGTGGGAGATTCTGTCCTTGGGTCCCTTATGTGGTTGCAATCAGTTGGTGGCTGGAGCTAGAAGAGCAGAGTGACTGGAGAAGCTGCAGTCTTGCTGGGTGTTGGCTCTCTCTTCATGCAGTCTTGGGCCTCTCCATGTGGTCTCTCCAAAAGAGCTGGTTTGTGCTTCCTCACAACATGGCAGCCTCGGGGCTGGTTCAGTGCTTCAGTGCAAGTATTTTTGCTCCCAAGGCAGCAGCTGCATCAGCTTTTACAACATGGCCTCAGAAGTCAAGTAGCATCACTTCTACCATCACTTCTGTTGCTTACAAGTCAATCACAAGCCCACCTGGATTCCAGGAGGAATTAGCCTTACTCCTTAATGGAGAAAAGGAAAGGTTCTTGAAAAGCAATGTGGACTAGGGGATATGGTGGCTCTCTTTGCAAAATATAATATGCCAGAAGGTAGAAATTACTGATGATCATAACCTTGAAAAGAAATTTTTGTATTTTAAGAAAATAATGTTAACCCAACTGAATCTCTGTATTAGTGAAATAAGTTCTGAAGAACTTTCATTCTCTTCTTAATTACTTTCAGTCTCTTCTCTGCATTACCTCTGACACTCTAGGGTAGAACAATCGGGTGTAATGGGCTGTGTTAGTTTACTAGGGCTGCCATGACAAAATACCATGAACTGAGTGACTTAAGCAAACAGAAATTTATTGTCTCACAGTTCTGGAAGCTAAAAGTCTGAGACTGAGGTGTCGGCGAGGTTGATTCCTCCTGAGGGCTGCAACAGAAAACTGGTCCCTGCCTCTCGCCTAATATCTTGTGGTTTGCCTGTAATCTTTGATATTCCTGGTCTTGTAGAAGGTCACTCCCACCTCAGCCTTCATCTTCACATGGTGTTCCCCTTGAGTGCATGTATCTTGTCCAAAATTCTCCTTTTTATAAGGACACCAGTCATATTGGATTAGGGGCCCACTCTACTCCAGTAAGACTTCATCTTAACTAATTATATCTGCAATGACCCTATTTACATGGAAAATCACATTCTGAGGTACCGGGGGTTAGGACTTCAACATATGAATTTAGGGGGACACAATTCAACCTATAACATGTCTCTTATTTTTTTGAAAGAAGGAGCTTCTCTTTTTTTTTTTTTTTAATATTCAACCAACTTTTTTTTTTCTTTATAGTGATTCCGTGATTGACACAGAATTTTATTTTATTTTTTAATTGAAGTACAGTCAGTTGCAATGTGTCAATTTCTGGTACAGCACAATGTCCCAGTCATGCATATACATATATATATTTGTTTTCATATTCTTTTTCATTAAAGGTTATTGCAAGATACTGAATATAGTTCCCTGTGCTATACAGAAGAAATTTGTTTTTTTAAATCTGTTTTTATATATAGTGGCTAACATTTGCAAATCTCAAACTCCCAAATTTATCCCTTTCCACCCTCTTCCCCCAGTAACCATAGGATTGTTTACTATAGCTAATTCTTTATTGGAACACAGGATTGAAAGGTGCCTGGCCTTACCATATGTCCTGGAAGTTTTCTCAGAAGGCTCAGGCTGCCCAGGTGGTGTCAAGTGTGCCAAAGGGAATGACTTCACAGTCCCTTCCTCTTGCCTGCTGTGACCCAGGGTGGGCCTGTTGCAGGGTGGCGCTTGCCGCCCAGGCAACCAAGGGCTATGTTTAGGGACCAAAGGCACAGTGGGAAGGCCTGAGGACAGGCCCGCCCTGAGCCCGGGGACATGCCTGGTTGGGCTCCTGACCTTGGGGCCCAGCCTACAGCGGACCCAGCCC
Source organism: Camelus ferus (assembly GCF_009834535.1). NCBI lineage: Eukaryota > Metazoa > Chordata > Mammalia > Artiodactyla > Camelidae > Camelus > Camelus ferus. The sequence goes on along the minus strand of NC_045699.1, from coordinate 46,001,671 downwards.
CTCAGGGTAGGAGGCGGACTTTGCTGTGAGGTGTGGAGGTCGGGAGGCATGCCAGCAAGAGCAGGCAGAGCCCTGGGGATGGGCCCTGCAGCATCGCTGGCAGTGGACGGGGCCAGAGGGATGCATGGGCTTGAGGGGCTGAATGGACACAGGGCCTACAGGTACCTGGGAGCAAGGGGAGGGGAGCACTTCACTGCTGTGCTCTTAGAGGCCAGCCAGACCCTCCTTAAGCCTGTGTCAGACCATGTCACTCCCTTGTGTAAACGCCTACCAAGACCCCCATCACCTGCACACACAGTCCTGCCTTTTTCATCAAAGCCCTTCAGGCCCCATCCCAGCCGACGGCTGAACCTCAGAGCCTTCCATAGCACATACCTGTTCTTTCCGCATTCAGGTCCCCCTTCTAGGAATGCAGGGTGTAGACTAGTCTGTTTTATTTTTCTATTTTAGGGGAGAGTCTCTTCCAGTTCTAAGAGTCTGTTCAGCCTGGAAAAGGACATATTCAAGGAAAGAGTCTTCTGCCTTCAAATATCCAAGGAGCTGGCCTGGGACTAGGGGTCGAGTTGGGGGTGGTGTCTATGGGGTCCCAAGGGACAGAGCTAGAACCACAAGCAGAGAGTGAGGGGAGCGGGAAAAGCCACAGGGAGGCTACACCAGGCTCTGAGTAAGAAGCATTTTCTCACAGTCAGCAAGGTCTGAAAGTGGAATAAACCACTGGGGAGAAAGTGAGCTCCCCATCTCTGGAGGTGACCAAGCAGGGTTACCAGGTAGCCTCTGCGGTTTACCACCTCCAGCCCTGGGTGTGGGGTTCTACAGTAAACCCTCTTCATGCTCATCTGTGTATATGAGAGGAGAGCTGATGAATGACGCTCTGCCCTAGATCCTCTTGGGAATGTGATTGGCATTTTAGCAGCACGATTAGAGAACACTCTTGTCATCTTTCTCTCTGCTCAGCCCTCTCCTCCGGGCAGCCCTCCAGCCCCTTCTAGTTAGGACATGACTCATCTGTCCACATGTCCATCTCTCCATGGGCTCTAGCCTGTGCAGGGTAACTATCTCCACTCCCACAGCCTCACCCTCTTGTTTGGCCTCCCCTCTGCTGTCCCATCCGCCAGTCTACCTTCCCTGCTGTCTTCCTTAAAGCCTACTTATGGCCCAGCCTTTCTGACTTGAAATGCCTCCCTTTGACCTTGGTCAAAGTCTCCCTTTCTCTAAGGCCCAATTCAAAAGCCTCCCCCTCCATGAAACCTTCTTTGATTGATCCCCCAGGGCCCCTTTTCTGCCTCTGCCTCTCTCTCCAAGCCTTGAATATACCACATCCTGCCTCCTCCACAGACTGGGGGCTCCTGGAAGGCAGGGACCATAAGTACTTCATCTCCTGCCACCACGTGCACACAGCGTAGGACCTGGCACATAATAGGTCCTCAGTACAAGGCCTGCGTGATGATAGCAAGAGGGAGACCAGGCAGTGAGAGGAGGCATTCCCAGTTCTCATGGCTCTGATTATCAACCCTTCCAGTCCCCACCTTCTGCATTATACATGGGGATTCTTGTACCACTTCCTGGGGTGGTTGGGAGGGAAATCAAATAACATGAGCAAAGCTCCTGGCACATAAATGACTCCATAAATTATCGTTCCTAAAGAAAAGTACTTACAAACCTGTTTCTTATAAATATGAGCTCCTGCTTGAGTTCATCAGTCAGGATATGATCAAGGCATCAGTTTCTTCACTGAGGGCACCCCTGGAGCAATTGCCCATCAGTTGTAGGAAGTGACAGGAGCCCCTCTGTGGAAGTTTGTACACTAAGTACATCCCTGGGCCCCTGAAACACTGAGCAACGATAAAACTGGGTAATTGTGGTTAGCACTTATGAACTTAAATTGGTGAGTTCACTGAGAGCTTACCATGTACCAGGGAGTTTCTTAAGCACTTTATGTATATGAACTCATTTAATCCTCGTACCATTCTGTGAGGTCCTACTACTGTTGCCATTTTGTTGATGAGAAAACTGAGGCACAGAGAGTTGAGGTCACTTGCCCAAGGTCACACAGCAGTAAGTGCTGTAGCAGGGATTCAAACTCAGGAAACCAGAGTCAGCCTGCCTGCCTCACCTCTTGGGCAGCCCACTTCTGCCCGCCTCTACCACCCCTGCCCCCCATGTCCACCCTGGGCTGTGGGGAGGGTTGCTTGAGGCCACAACTGTGACACTGTTGTGGGGACAGCCAGCTCCCTGTGAGCACTAGAGATCGTGACAATGGCCCCATAGCCTCTCCTATCCCGGCAGCTGAGGTCCCCCACCCACCTGGCCCTGTCCTCTGGGTCCTACAGCCCCGTCCACTCCATCTGCCCCAGGGCATCCCCCCAGAGACTCGGAGGTGGCGTCTCTCCAGGCTGATCAGCCAGCTCCCTGCATCCAAGCCACAGTTCCCTGGGGTCTAGGAGGAGGCAGGTGTATCTCCTCTGATTTAGAGTTTGCGCCCCTATCCATCAGAGGCCTATCCCTGGCTACTGGCTGGCCTAATAGGCCAAAAGGCAGAAGTGGCCTCCTGACTATAGATGTCCCTGCTCTCACAGGCCTTTTAGCAGCTGGGTCAATAGCCCTTCAGACTGGCTTATGTCTGTTAACATCAGTCCTCTGCTCAGACCCTTTTAGGCACAGAGCCTGCCGGCCTCCAGGGAGCATCAGCCTCCTGTATTCACTGAGGAGGAGGAGAAGCTGTCTGGGGCTGGGGCTTCTGCTCTTAGAGGCCTGGGAGGAGCGTCCATCAGAGCCAGGCCTGGCTCTTGGGTTCATTCGAGTCTGTGGCTCAGCAGCCCAGGCTGGGAGGCGGGAGTCTGAATGGCCTCCCAGACAGATTGCCTCCGGTCGGCCAAGGCCAAGGCCAGCTAGCTGACAATCAGCTCTTCCCAGGAACCCTCAGGGCAGAAAGTGGGGCATGGCCCTGGGCCAGAGTGCAGAGATCAAGGCTCTGAGAGCACTTGGGTGTGCCGCAGCAAAAGACGCAGCACTGATCATGCCCTTTCACCCAGGAAGTAATCCAAGAGAAGGGAAGGGCTGTGTGCAGGAAGAGGGCAGGATACTGACTCACAGAGGGCTGGTGCTCCCTCAGAGCACAGTAAGTGCACCACAGACTCACACTTGGGAGCCAGCTCTGTCCCTGACATTCCCTGTGACCCTGGGCAAGTCTATCCTCCAGTCTGGGGTCACTGAGACAATGCTGTGATCCATTAGTAATGCTTGCCACAGGTGCAAGATTCAAGAACTTTGCTGTTTTTACTGTTCCTGATCTCAGAGCCCTTCAGGCTCTGCAGTTTTATAAGAAATTTTTGGCTAATCCTGCAAAGACCCTGTCTTTTCAGGAAGTCTGAAGTTTTGTCTTAAATACCCTTTCTTAAAAAATTATTTCTATTTCCATTTTTATTGAAGTATAGCTGATTTACAATGTTGTGTTAGTTTCAGGTGATTCAGTTATACATAAACATATATGTATTCTTTTTCAGATTCTTTTCCATCACAGGTTTTTACAAGATATTGAATATCGTTCCCTGTGCTGTACAGTAGGTCCTTGTTGTTCATCTGTTTTACATATGGTAGTGTGTATATGTTAATCCCAAACTCCTCATTTATTTGTTGCCCCTTAAATACTTTTTATTGCAAAACTTACACAGTTTTTGCAGATAGTTTAGAAAAAAATTTTTAAATGCACAGATGATAAAAAACCACCCATTTATCCCACCATCTAGAGAGAACCATTTGGTGCATTTCCTTCCAGTCTTTTTTTCTCAGCTTTAACGTACACATGTATGTGCATGCGTGCACACACACACACACACATACGATAAAAGCTCTTATATGAGCACTTACTATAGGACATCACTGTTTGGTTTTTCATGCACAATACGTCATTTAACCCTCACAACAATCCTGAGAGGAAGAGATTATTATTCACATGTTAAGAAGCTGCAGAATGGCCTGGTGGCTGGAGCAATGGTCCCAGGATATCTAGGCTGGGCCCGTGGGTGCAGTGTTCTTCCCGGGTCCTGGTGCCCCACTGCTCTCTTCTCTGCCCAGGGGCCCATTTTTTTTCAGCCACGGAGAAGGCAGAACCATCTGAAAGAAATGGAACTTTTGCTCATCCTCACACATCACTGTCAAATGACACAAGTTCAGATTCTTTCCTCTATTTTCTCTCTCTCTCTGAATGTGTATGTGAGAGTATAATTTTTTTCCTGAACCCTTTGAGGGTAACTTACATATATCTTTCCCTCTATCCCTAAGCCTTATATATTTCCTACAGATAAGAATATTCTCTTATGTAACTACAGTACATCGTCGAATTCACTACATTTAACATTGCAACAACACTTTAATCTACCATTCACATTCCAATTTGTCAGACAACATGCTTGATAGAGTTCCCCCTCCAGGAAGGGATCCAGTCTAGGATGAGGTATCTAAGACCCTTTCCCAAGGGGCAGGAGCTGAATTGGGCGGAGTATTTCCGAAGGGAAGCCCAGTACCATGGCCTGTTTGCAGAGCCACTAAGTTGCATGCGTTAGACCCCCATGAACCAGAGGCTCAATCATCTGTCTCCTAGCTTGCCAGAGGTAACAGGGATGTCCTATGTCTGTTCTCATGGCAGCTGCCTGCGTCGCAGCCTTAGTAAGCAATGTCAGAGACCTTCACTTGTCTTTGCTTAGTCTCCATTGCGCATGGTCTAGGATGTCCCACAAGAGCACAATGGTCTCTGCAGAGCTGGGGAGGTGAGGCGAGGACATACTGTGGGTGTTCCCTGGGTTCACTGTGTTCCTGAAAGTTCATTTTTGTTTTAAATTTCATTTATTTATTTTTTATTATTTCTTTTTAAATTTTTACTTGTTTTATTTTTTGTTGTTGTTAATTCTATGCTGCTTTACAATTTTTATTGAAAGTTTGTTTTTAAAAATCCTGAGACTGTTAATTCTGCGAGGTAGAGTACTATGTCTTATGTTCACCCAGCACCTCGCACAGGGCCTGTTCCCAGGTTCCCGAAAGATTTGCTGTATGGATAGATGTTGGCCAGTTTCCTTCTCCGCTGTCTCCTTCACTTGGATATAAAGGTGGAGTCTTCTGGTGGGTGGACTTTAGACCCTGAGGCTGGACAGTGCATGTGGGCAGTGCCTGCGTGGGCAGGCAGAGGGTCCCTGTACTGCCAGGGCCATGCAGTGTGATGTGTAAAATGAGTGTGTTGGTCCCTGCCAGCTCTGGGTTTCTGTGACTGAGCTGGTGTAGCTGTCCCATGACCTGGGGAATCTCAGCTTCAGGGCTGGGTAGCCTGGGCTGTGAGACCTGTGTGTCCTCCCAGCACCTATACAGAATTCTCAGCAGGAAAAGGAGGAGGGAAAAGAAATGCCCTTTCTTTTTAATTGAAATATAACTCGCATACCATAAAATTCACCATTTAAGTGTATAATTCAGTGGGTTTTAAATATTCACATGGTGGTTTAACCATCACCACTAATTTGAAAATAATTTCATGACCCCCAGCAGAAACTCCAAATCCACGAGCAGTCACTTCCTATTGCCCTCTTCCCCCAGCCCTAAGCCACCACTCGTCTGCTTTCAGTCTCTAAGAATTTACCTATTCTGGGTTCTTCATATGCACTAGTCAGGGTTCTCCATACTAGGTACCAGGGGATGTATTAATTTGCTCGAGCAATGAAACTGCATCTGGTACATCATCTAAGTGGAATCATGCAGTATGTGGCTTTTTATGTCTATCTTCTTTCCTTAGCGAGATGTTTTCAAGGTTCACCCATGTTGTAGCGTGTATCAGTACTTCACTCCCTTTGTTGGCCGAACAGTATTCCTCTGTATGAATAGACTACACTTTATATATTCATTCATCCACTGATGGACATTTGGGTTGCTTCCACCTTTTGGTTATTATGAATAATGATGCTGTGAACATTGATGTACACTTTTTTGTTGACCTATATTTTTATTTCTTTTGGAGATATACCTAGCAGTGGAATTACCAGGTCGTATAGTAACTCTGTTTAACCTTTTAAGGAGCTGCCAGACTGTTTTCCACAGTGGCTGCACCATTTTTGCATTCCCACCAGCAGTGTATGAAGGGAAATGTTCTTTTATTGAACACCTACTGTGTGCTAGGCACTGTGCCAGACCCTTCCCGTACCTCATGTCCTATGAGTCTCACATGAACCCTCTGAAATACCTATTATTGCCTCCATTTTACTGAAGAGGACACTGAGGCTCAGAGAAGTGACTCCCCCAGGATCACACAGGGATTAGTGGTAAATTCTAGATTCACACCCAGTCCTGCCCCATACATTCTCCTGTCTACTCAGTGATTGCTGGCTGCCCGAGTGACCCTCTAGATGCTAAGGTGGAGTTAATCCCCTCCCCTCCTCAACTTTCCTGGGTACTGTTTTACAGACGGGAAAGTTGGACCCACACTACCCGAAGGTCTGCGGGCACAGAGGGAACGTCTTAGACATCAAGTGGAACCCTTTTGATGACTTTGAGATCGCCTCCTGTTCCGAAGATGCCACGGTGAGTGTCAGCGCATGAGGTGGTTCCCTTTCCTGAGAGGAGCAGGACTGGGGCAGAGGGACACAGAATGGTGTCTGGACTCAGCTCGGACACTCCTGATTCTTTATCCTTCATTAGGTGAGGTCACTGTGAGCCGAGGGGGTAAGTTAGGTTGAGGAGGAGAAGTTCTGGGTCCTATGAGACTTAGGCACCACACTTCCTCTCTATGCGCCTCAGTCCCCTATGTAAAATAATGGGCATAATGGCCCCCAACCATCTAATGAAGATCCAATGAAATTCATTTTCCAGTGAGAAAGCCCATCTTTCAAGACAACTATAAAATGCTGTAAGGAGCATTTTTATTGTGGCCAGAAAATATTGTGCCACTTAATCTCATAGACAGTGGGGAGGGGAGATTGTAAAGGATAAAAGTGGGAGCACTAAATGAATATGGATACCAAAACAGTCCCCAAAGCTCCAGTCTCACCAACTTTCTGAGCCCCTGTTCTGTGCCAGGGTCATAGTCCATGCCCCCACAATGTTTGGTGTTATTTATAATGTATTCTATGCCCACTTCTAAAACTCAGTGGGTATAGCTTAAAACAAAAGACACAGATATGAACAGATGATTAAAATAAAGATAAAAGTCATAGTTACCATTTAGGTAATAGTTACCCATGGGGTTCCTGACTCTCTTTACAAATATCATTTCACTCAGTCTTCCCAGCAACCCCACAAGGTAGGATGTTTTTCTGATGGAGAAATTGAGGATCTGAGAGGTGTGGCAGTTTGCCCAAGGTCACACAGTTTGTGGAGGCAGAGCCAGGCTTCAGACTAAGGCTTGATTTCAGAGCCCAATATGTTTCCACTGAGCTATGCCATTTCCCTAAAGAGCAGCAGCCACAGATGGAGGAAGTGAGGAAATAATACTAGAAACGTTGACTATGGAGGGTGGTAACTGTTGAGTTCCATGTTTAGTTTAGAGCTGCCTGGCAGCCAAGGCAAAAAAGGAAATAGAATGCATTGCAGAACCCTCACTGTCTAATCAAAGGAAACAGACCAGTTCAAGAGAAGCAGGTAGAAAATTCTAAGAGGACTTGTGTCCTTTCCACATAAAAGATGCTGAGAAACATAAAGGACAGTGTCTGCCAGCATGTGATTTCCCCAAAGGGGCAGTTGGGCTTGGTGAGAACTGGTCTTATCTCACACGAGAGTAGGACTTCCGATAGGATATCAAATATCTGACTCTGTGTCCACTCCTGGAGTATCTGCCCTTGCAGGCCTGCTTTGAAGGCTCCCTCAAGATCTTTATTAAATTCCTAGCTAGTCTCATCTCCTGTCCCTTCCCAGATGCCCCAGGGGCAGGAGGAGTGAATACAATTATTAGGGGTGGCAGAGATGACCCTCTAGCTCTGGGGAATGTTGGGGATGGTGTCTGTACCTTCCAAACAGACCTGCCCAGCGTCTGTCCTCCAGCCAAGTCTATCTATGCAGTAACAGCACTCACCGGACTCCATCTCTCTGGAGCCTGGCACTATTTGGCGGCGGGAGCGGGGGGCGGGGGTGTGTGTTGGCTTTCTGGTTTTAAATTCAAGACAACCAGGAAATAAATATTTGCTGCATTGAAAGCAAAGTCTACCTGAAAAGCAGTTTATCTGTGAAGGAAAGAGGACAATCATGTAGGGGCCCGAGAGCCCTGCAGGACAATAAGGAACATTTAGTCAACACCAGCCTAGGCTCCGTCACCCTCTGCAGCATCCCTCAGAACCTCCATTTGTATGCTTCCGTGATGGGGAGCTTACTTTCTACCATGTAAGCCCCTTCTATCCTCAACAGTACTACTGTGGAAGAAAGCCCCAGCTCCTCCCCGCAGGCCCTTACTGTGGAATGCAGGCCTGTGCCCCGATCCAAACCAGCCTTCTGGCCTTTAGTCTTTCTTCTTCCACCCTATAAAGGAAGGAGTTGTCCCTCCCCTGTCTTGCTCCAGAGACTGCACTGGCTCCCTAGTGCCCTGAGGATGTAGCATAAACCCTTCCTCCCGGCATTCAAAGCTCTACTCTGAGTCTTTGGGACCAGGACAAGGTAGACCATTGTGCTTTGAGGGATAGTCTAGGCTGAGGGGCCCCAGCTGCCTCTCCACTGAATGAGAGGTGGATGCAGAGAGAGCTCCCCTGGCCTTTCTGCTGAGCACTGCCAGTTCTGTGGCTCAGGATTGTGAGGGTGCCAAGATGATCCTGGGTAACACTTCCCTTGGGCCACCTCTCCCCTGACAGATTAAAATCTGGGACATCCCCAAGCAGCTGCTGGCAAGGAACCTCACGGCCTGCAGGAAGGAGCTGGTGGCCCACTCCCGCAGAGTGGGCCTGGTGGAGTGGCACCCTACGGCCGCCAACATCCTCTTCAGCTCCGGCTACGACTACAAGGTGGGTCTGTATGTTAGTTTCCTGGGGCTGCTCTGACATATGATCAAACTGGGTGAGTTAAGACAAGAGAAATGTGTTCTCACACATTTCCGGAGACCAGAAATCCAAAATCAAGGTGCTAGGAGGGCCATGCTTTCTCCAAAGGCTCTAGGGAAGAATTCTTCTGTGCTTCTTACAGCTTCTGGCGGCTCCAAGCACACCTGGGTTTGTAGCTGCATCACTCCCATCTGCCTCCGTCTCTTGCCTTCTTCTCTGTGTATGTGTGTCCTCTCCTCTTCTTATAAGAACACCAGTCATTGGATTGAGGGCCCACCCAAATCCAGTATGACCCCACTGTAACTCATGACATCTACAAAGACCCTGTTTCTAAATAAGGTCACATTCTGAGGTTTCAGGTAGACATGAGCTTTGGGGGGACACTGTTAGTCTTCCTGGAGGGGATGGGCTGGATCCTGCCCAGAGAAACCTCCCCCTGCTCCGTTGGCTGCCGAGCTAGCAAGCTGTGGGCCCTGTGGATTGGGAAGACTCACAGTATAAGAGGCCTAGATTCTATTCCCACTCAGTCTCTGACTTGCAATGTGACCTGGAAAGTCCTTTGTCTTCCCTGGGACTCAGTTTCTCAGTCTGGGGTTAATGTGACCATAGCCGTGACTTTTAAACTCTTCCCTTCACAACTCTGTAGGGCACTTCAGGGGCCTCTGTGGTGGATAAAAGGGTGTGATGGGAGCTGTTGGGAGGGCCTTTTACCCCGTTCTGGTCAGAAGTGCTCTATTATCCTCTTATGTAGGGTGTGCTATGGTTTATGACTGTGCAGGTTATTCTGTACACAACTCTGGGGGGGCGCTATTCACATTATAGACTATGGAAATGGGTTGCCCTGGAGCTGTGCAGTGTACAGCCTAAGCAGCTGAACATGACAGCCCTTTTTATCTGTGTGGTGGAAACTGTTGCTAATGACGGTTTGAAACCCCCTGGACTGGCTAGTCCCCTGGGGTCCTCCCAGCATGGATGTTTCGTTGCTCCAAGCAGATGGTGTTTTCTTTTCACTGCCAGACAGCCTGACTCCTGGCTTCCCCCTCCTGCCACGTGGCAGCGGATCCATCCTCCCACCCGAAGCCTCTTGGCCAGACTGCCATCTACGTCTTCCCTCCCGGGGATACCGTGTTTCACTGCAGCCTGGCTGGTGTGTGACTGTAGGGGCCAGGGAGGGAGGTGGCAGCCACTGTGCTCAGAGTTGGCTCTCTGCCATGCAGGTGATGGTCTGGAACCTGGATACAAAGGAGTCTGTAATCATGAGCCCCGTGAAGACAATTAACTGTCACCAAGACGTGATCCTCTCCATGTCCTTCAACACCAACGGCAGCCTGCTGGCCACTGCCTGTCGAGACCGCAAGATACGAGTTCTTGACCCCCGAGCAGGGGCAGTCCTCCAGGTCAGTGCTGGGGTGGGGTGGCTTGGGGTCGGAGGGGCAAGGAGTGGAAAGAGGATGGGGAAGGCTTCTGAGAACAGGGCAGTAATACTGTCAGTGTTCTGGCCAAGCCTTCACACGTGTTATCCCCATCTGCTGGGAGGTGCAGAATATGTCATCCCCATTTTTTAGATGAGAAAACTGAGGCCAAAGAGAGGCTACACGACTTGCCCACACTGAAAGCTGGGACTTGAACCTGGTCTTACTCCAAAGCTTGTCAGTGTGCCTCAGCTCTGTCAGGAGGCATGACATGGAGTCTGGAGACCTCAGGGCACCACTGTTTATCTACTGTGTGACCTCAGACAAGCACTTTCTACTCTCTGAGCCTCTGTTTTCTCATCTGCAACAATGGGTCATTAGTCTTTCCTTTGGGAGGATTAAATGAGATAACCCAGGTGACAGTGCCCAACCTGCCCCATACCTTGCATCTCGTGTATGCTCAGTAATCTTTTAGCAAGAGCATGGAGCTGGGCCAAAATCTGCCTCTATTCTAGCTGAGAAAATGAACTCTCAACAAAAATAGTGGGAGGGATTCTGGATGAATGGGAGAGACCCAGGAAGGCTTCCTGGAGGTGGTGCCCCTGGAAGGATTCTCCAGGCAGAGCTGGCATAAGAAAGTAGCATAAGCAGGTGGAGCAGCAACATAAGCAAAGGCAGGGAGTCCCTGACCACACATGTCCCTCTAGGAAGCCAGCTACAAGGGGCACAGGGCCAACAAAGTGCTGTTTCTGGGGAACCTGAAGAAGCTGCTGTCCACGGGCACATCCCGATGGAACAACCGGCAGGTGGCCCTGTGGGACCAGGTGAGTCTCCCGCACGACCCCACAAGGCCTCTCACCAGCGCTCCTCAGTTGAGTGCTGGCTTCCTTCATTCATTCACGCATTCACTCACTGATCGAACTGATTGATGAAAACCAGGGAGGTGCCAACAGCCCAGTGGCACTCACCTAGACCTTGTGCATCTTGTCGTTCAAGAGAGGGGAGGGGTCAGGACCCAGGAGAGGCCCTGGTGTAGGGGAGGGAAGGTGGCTGAGTCTGAGACCAGGGCTGGGGGAGGGAGAAAGAGAGGGCCTTCTGGGTGGAGGGAACAGCTGGAGCAAGGACTTGGAATGAAATAGGGAGGCGTGTGGGTGGGAGGAGCTGCCTGTTCAAGGTGGTGGGGGTGGGAGTGAGGGCCAGCCAGACCAAGCAGTATTGATTTGAAGGAGCACTCAGAGTCATTTCCTCTCTGAATTTCCTTCTTCATCTATCATCATAGATAGAAAACAGGAGGGGGAGGGCTGGAGTGACATCATGTGTGTGAGAAGTAATTTATTAAAGGGAAAATACTGGAGGGATAAAAGGTGGTACGCTCTCCCGCATGGCTCAGGCACACGCACACGCACACATGTATACACACCCACCCCAGAGCCCCATGGCGGGGATTCTTATCTCCAAGCACCACCGAGGGCGTCCATGAATGACCCACAGGCCTTCCTGGTCTCCGTTCCTTTGCAGGACGACCTTTCTGTGCCTCTCACAGAGGAGGACCTGGATGGCTCCTCAGGTGTGCTGTTTCCCTTCTATGATGCGGACACCAGCATGCTCTACGTGGTGGGGAAGGTCAGTCTGGCACCAGAGGGAGTTGGCTGCCTGGACCCCTGAGGCAGGAGGCAGAACTACCCTGAGTCTAGTCCGGCTTGTGGTCAGACAGCAGCCTGGGACCCTTGGGGGGCAGGGCAGGGGAAGGGACAGGCAAGAGTGGCTGGATACTCTCCGCCTGTGGTGAGCTCACACCCCTCTCCCACCTTCCTGGCTCCACAGGAACACCTGGGGTCAGGGCTTTGGCCAGACACCCTGAGCTAGCCCATCCCCAATTCTGGGTCCAGATGAGGAGGAACCAGTTGGTGTTTCTCAGCAGGGGTACCTTCGACTTTGGGGCAGAGGGGTCCTCACTGGATAGGACTGTTCTGTATTTGGCATCCCTCGCCCCTCCTACCCACCAATGCCAGGAGCAGCGCCTGCCCACCCCACCCCACCCCGCCCAGTCATTGTGACAGTGACTACCAGAAATGCCCTCAGAGATAAGACCTGCTGGATGGTCTCAGGACACCCCACTTCTGACCTTCGTGTGCAGCTCTCAGATAGGAGTGGGATTCAGGCCTGTGCTCCCAAAGCCCCTGCTCTGGAGGCACATGGGTGGGCTTCGGGTCATGGTTGGGGGGACTGAGTGTTAAAATGAGGACCTCCCTATTGCCTTGGTGATAGTTCCTTACTGTGCCCTTGTGTGAGGTGGCTCTGCCAACTCTTCACTCACAGTGAATGCCAAGTTTCTGCTGCAGGGCAGTGGGGGCCAGCTGGGTGGCTGATGGGACCTAGCTCTGAATCATACCCTCCCCTCCTCAGGGAGATGGGAACATCCGCTACTATGAGGTAAGCGCTGACAAACCTCACCTGAACTACCTGACTGAATACCGCTCCTATAACCCGCAGAAGGGGATCGGTGAGTGTGGGACAACGAGGCCACTTGGGGCCTGGGGATCAGGGATGTCACATGCAGGTCCTGCCCACACTGGGGAGGAGAGATGGTGGGTCAACACTCTTGAGTGGATGGGAGCTCTAGTCGAGGTGTGCTGGGAGCACACAGAAGGAAGTCGTGGAGGGCTTCCTGGAGGAGGCAACATTTGATGAGCCAAAAGAGAAGCAGAGCACAGCATGGGCAGGGGATGAAGGTGTTCTGGCCCAAAGTTAAGCAGTTACAACAGTAGCAAGGAGATGGGAGATGTTGACCAAGAGAGGCCCTACTTTTTAAGTGCATTTAGGGATAAAAAACAAAAAAGATGTAACTATATGCTGTCTACAGGAAACCCACTTACAAATGAAGACACAGTTAGATTAAAAGTAAAGGGATGGAGAAAGATAGCATTCTAACAGAATCAGAGGAAAGCTGGAGCTGCTCTATAAAGAGCATCTGAGTCGGGAGCCATGGGGATGGCGATGGAGGGCCTTGAGCAGAGCACCCTTCCTGTAAAAGTTTAGCCAAAATCACTTAAATCCTTGAAAGTAGGGATAAGGTTTGATGATTTCAACCCCATTTCGCTAGCTCAGGCCCTGGTCCAGTGTGGGACTGTTTGTTGAGGGGAGGATGGTGGGAGGAGGCTGGTCCCCCATTCACATCCAGGTGTGCAACCTGGCTTTGCTACTCACTCTGGGTCTCTCGGGCCCCAGCCCATCCTGAGGACCTCTTGACCCTCCTTGGCCGTCTGCCCGCAGGTGTTATGCCAAAGAGAGGTCTCGACGTGTCCTCCTGCGAGATCTTCCGCTTCTACAAGCTAATTACAACCAAAAGCCTCATCGAACCTGTATCCATGATCGTACCCCGGCGGGTAAGGGTGTGGGGGCAGTCTGCGAGGGAGGTGGGGAACCCCTCCTGAAGGACCCTGGGGCCTGGAGCCCTTGCCCTTGGGGCAGCAACAGGGGGACTGATGGCCCCTTGTCAAGGGGAAGGCCTTTCTGGTGGTCAGCACACTGTCACTGGGAGCTAGGCTTCCTGAGCGTCACTCCACCTCTGCTCTTGAGTGGCTCTGTGACCTTGGGCACATCCCTTTGCTCTCTGGGCCTCTGTTTCCTGAACTCACGAGGGTTGGGAAAGCCTGAACCCCCAGCTCTCTAAGGGCCCTCCCGCACTATCCCCACTCTCACTGTCCTGACTTCTCCTGCAGTCAGAATCCTACCAAGAGGACATCTACCCACCCACGGCAGGTGCCCAGCCCTCTCTGACAGCCCAGGAGTGGCTCAGTGGGATGAATAAAGGTGAGAAAGGCAGAGAAAAGGCCTCAGGCGAATGTGGGGAGACAATGGCATGTCCAGTGCCCGGGTGGCTGAGAGGGGTTTGCCTGGTGTTTGTGTTCTCCTGTTACCCCATAACCCTGGAGGACTGGTCCTTGACAGTCAGTCCCCAGTGGTTAGGATGGTCACATATGGGTCCAGGAAGGGAGGGGCTTGTCCCAAGTGGCTCAGGAAACTCCCTCGGAATCAAAGGATTTTGCTCCATGAAAAGCGTCTTTATACTCTGGGCTGTGCAGAGTGACTGGATAATCTCAGCTGGCTGCTCCCTGCCCGTCCTCCTGCCACCTCTGCAATTACACTCTAACTCCAGAGACTCTAGGCAGCAGCCCCCGCCCGGACCCTTCTGCCCACTCTGCCCTCCCTGACTCTCCCTCCCTGGCCTGTCAACATAAGGGCCTGTGCAGGGGAAGGCAGTGTGTGCTCCCTCCCTGGTTCCCGCTCCTCAGCTGCCTTGTACCCCCTCCCTTTTATGTGTAACCCTTAGTCTTGCTCCTGTCTGGGCTCAGTTTCCTCATTATATCCGTGATGCCTGCCTCCCCGGCTTCTGAGGGTGTTGGGAGAATTCATGAACTGGTAGATGGCAGAGTGCAACGTGGGTGGGACTCTCCTCACAAAGCAAGGTCAAGGCTTTGCCTGAGCAGCTTGCGGTGTTGGGGGGCAGCTCCTACAAACCAGGCCTCCCTTAGATAATCATAACGAGTGTGTATTTGCGCTCCTATTGCTGCAGTCTGTGGGTTTGTGCCTGTGCACGTGGCCATGTCTCCCACACCTGTCACGTGTATCACTGTGTTTGTGTGTGGCTCTGTGCATGTCTGTGTGCCTGCGTGTGTCAGTGCCCCCCACACCCATCTGCTCCGGGGCCACTCAGTCCTCACAAAGCTCTTTTTTCCCTCCCAGGGCCAGTCCTGGTGTCCCTTAGGCCTGGCTCCGAGCTGCTGAGCACTCGTCCTCTGCCCCCAGAGAGACCCCTCTCCAACCCCATGGCCCCCACCTCGCCTCTGCTCTTCAACCAGAGGGAAAAGCTGGGTGCAGAAGATGGCCGGAGGCCCTTCTCCCTGCTGGAGGAGAAGGCACCAAGGTGGGCGGCAGAACACAGGCTGGAGGAGAAGAAAACTTGGCTCACAAATGGGTTTGACATCTTTGAGTGCCCCCCACCAAAGACGGAGAATGAGGTGCGAACAGGGGTGGGGTGGTCCTGTGTGGGGAAGGGGCAGCTGTGAGCAGCTGGGGTGGGGAGGGAGAAAATGAGGGCTGAGAAAAATAATCAGCTGCGTGACCTGGCCACTTAACTCACTTTGCTGAGCCATTCAACAAAGAAGTAATGAGCACCTTCTGTATGCCAAGATGGTGGGTTTACTTAGAGATAGTGGCAAACCATCTGTAGAATGAAGAGAGTTTGACTTGGTGGGTATTAAATTCCCTCCCAGTTCTGAAACTAGGATTTTCTGTGCTCTCAGAGTCAACATTTGTTAAATGCATACTGTGTGCCAGGTCCTGGGTAGGTAGGCACTTCGATCTGATTGAATTTTCTCAACAGCCCTGGGAGTCAGGATGTGGTGGCTGAAAACACAAGGACTGGTGCCTCACAGAGGGATTCTGATCCTGGCCTTACGGAGCCTCTAGGATGTTAGAGCTGGGGGCTGAATCTCTTAGCTTCAGTTTCCATGGTGGTAAAGTAAGGATGCTAATACAACCATCCTCATAAGGGTCTTGTCAGCACCTAGTGGAATAACGAAGCTCCTTAGGGGGAACACCTAACATCTAGTGCCATTCTATATAGCAGCAGCAATTGTCATAATGCTGGGGTTAGTTTTCTGATCCCTAGTTTCCAGAGGAGGAAATTGAAGCTCAGAGAGGGTAAGTAACTTGCCTGAGGTCACACAGTTTAGTGGTGGTAAAAACTCTGGTCTCCAAGACTTCAGGGCCAAGTATCCTTTGCTCCACTCATGGGGGAATCTAAGGAGGCAGAAAACGTCTGAAACGTCAAATCTTTTTGAATTTCATTTACTGGGTGATGAAAAGGTTTTTGTAAAACTTCTATGCCATGGATGCCCCCTCAGCCTCAGCCACCTTAATCACCCCACCTTTCTGAGTCAAAGAGAAGCAATGTTTTATGCTTTCTGCTGGTGTCATGCCACCTTACATCCCAGGACATCCGGGTGACCTTCCCTCTGCTGTATGCTTTCCCAGCTGCTACAGATGTTCTATCGGCAACAGGATGAGATCCGAAGGCTCCGGGAGCTGGTGACCCAGCGCGAGGTCCAGGCCAAACAATTGGAACTGGAGATCAAAAACTTGCGGATGGGCTCAGAGAGGTTCTGAGCAGAGGTCTCTGCCCTCCTCGCCCTCAGGGACACCACTTGGCTCCACGGGGAGGTCCAGAACCAAACCACAGGTCCCCCAAGAACAGCCACTGTTTCTATATTTTTTACCAGAAATGAAACTCTTGGTTGCTGAAGGATTCCAGTGGGACCTGGTGCCGTTTTTCTATTTGCCTTCTCGAAAAACAAGTGTCTGAATTGACTCTTTTTAGATGATACCTTGCCTTCTGTTTAATTGCTTTGAAGGGTCCACAATAACTTCTCAAGGGGAAGAACATTGTAGAGTTAGAGCTGGAAGGACCAAAGAGGTGAACCTGCCTGGAATTTCAAACTGTGGTCCATAAGCAAGGGGAGAAGGCTAAGCAGGAGGGCTCTGCCCTCTGCCTGCTGTTGCAACCAGACAGCTCCCCTCCTTTCTGTTTTACATGTTGGCTTCTAAGGAATACAGAATTCTGCTACTGAAAGAAAATTTTGGTTTAAAAACCAGTAATGTGGCCCAACCTCCTTATTTGATAGGTGGGGAAACTGAGGCCTGGAGAGAGGCAAGTAATAAAGGTCCCCAGAGAGTTCATGGCAGGGCTGGGCTGAGCGCCTGGTCTCCTGGGTCTCTCTCTGCTGTTTGATGCAGCAGATGTGCAGGTCTCAGCCCACGGGGCAGGAATCTGTTGGTTCTGGCCTCAGCTGTGTCCCTGACTTGCTCAGTGACTTCTTGCAAGTCATTCCCTCTCTGGTCTCACTTTCTCTGTCTGAACAAGGGGGCCCCTGGAATGTGCTGTCCTCTGTAGGATCTGCCACCTGAGATAAGAAACCTTGGCCTTGACCTGAGGAAAACTACATGTAGGGTGATGATCTGGGTTTGCTGCAGGAACTCAAAAGACATTGACAAAGAGGCAGCAAGAGTTTAACTTCAGGGAAATAAGTCAAGGTTCAGCAGTAGAACACAGGCTGGAGGCCACCCTCTCTTCAACCAGAATCCGTCGGATGTGGATACACACTATTCCTTATGTGGGGATGCAGACAGCAGAGTGGTGCCCATGACCACTGACTGCCACCACCAAAGCCCTCAGGTCACAGAGCCTGCCTCCAGGATGATGTAAGCAGATTTCAGGCCAGGGTAAAAGAAGTCTCCAGGAGGTAGTGAGCCCCGCACTGGAAGTGTGCCAGCAGAACCCCATGGCTGGCCACCCATGAAGGCTTCTGGAGTAGGATGACTACACCAGGCAAGGAAGTGGGACCATTTGGCCCTGACCTTCCCTTCTGGCCTGAGAATTTTTCTGTGTCCCTCCTTTATGAATCTGTGTTCTGAGCCTTTCTCTAAGGTTCTCTCTTTTTCAGTGGTCAATACAGCAGCCCAGCTAGAGATGGGGAATGTTGGGAGTTAAATGTGCCCCTCCTTGCCAAGGAGGTGCAGATGATGAGTTTTGTCCATTGCACAGGATGATTCTGGAGCCAAGATGGGAACGGCAGGAGGTCACCTAGCCTGGTAGGTTTCAACCCAGGCTGTACATTAGAATCCCCTAGGAGCATTCAGGAAATAGATACCCAAGCCCAATCCTGGACCAACTGAAGTTCAATCTCCAGAGTAGGGCCTGGCCTTGTGTATGTTTTTATAAGTTCCCAGGTGATTCTGCAATACAGTGAGGATAGAGACCCCCTGGGCTAGTCAGCTTTACCTATTTGCAGTAAAGATGAGGACAGTGAGTACCAGACAGCTTCTGAGACTCCAACTCCATCTTCTAAGCCCAGGCTGGAAGCTCCTAAAAACATCAAGAAGCATTATCCAGGGTGTCTCTGGGACCCCCAGCTGCAACACGATGAGGGCTCTGTGCTCCTGACTGACCCCTCCGCTAGCTGAGGCTACGGTCACCTTGTGTGCCCGCACATGCTAGATGCCCACGATCCTTGTCATGTTTACTCAGCCGCTGGGGCCCGCCAAGCTTGCCAAAGGCCAAATCCCAGGCATTGTCAGGGAATCAGAGCTCCGCTGGATGGGATTACCTCTCCCACCTCATTTGTGGCCAGCATTTCCCAGTTTACGAAGTCCTCCCACCTCCACTCACTGAAACATCCTACTCTAATACGGGTCAGCTAGGCATTAATGATCCCCAAGTTCAGAAGGGAAGACCTAGCCTCAGAGAATGAAGAATCGTCAAGCCCAAGCCCAAAGGCACTGGCTGCCAGGCGTGGAGGTGGGGCTGGTCTGGGAAGCTTCCTGCATGCCTCCTCTTCACAGAGCCATCCCGCCCTTCTCAAGCTCTCCCCGCCCCTAAGGGACCCAGACCTCGTGCTTACGAAGGCATCCATGAACAAACTTCTTTTTTCTTTTTTTTTTTTACATCTACAGTAAATTATTTAAATTATTTCACAGCAAGGGAGAGGGATAGGTAATTTTTATCAGATATTTTTTTAAGCCATTTTTTAAAATTACATTTATGTTCTTGCCTGATGAAACGGGACTTGCCCAGCACTTGCAGGGCCCTCAGGCTCAGGGCAAGCAGAATGTGTACTCATCTCCTTACTCCATACCCTGGGAGCCCCCTGACTGTTGACTCAGGAACTTTCTGAGAATGAAGACAGCCCTGGGAGATGAGCTTTGGGGTGTATCCACCTTAGCTCTGCAATCATTGAGATTGTATCATAGAGGGAAGCAGGAAGTGAGAAATTAATCTATGCTTTTCATATGAAACCGTGCCTGAAACAGTTTGATTGGTTTAATGTTGTTTCTGAAATTCCTTGTACCTTTGTAAAAAAATAAAATAAAATAATATAAAGAAATAAAAGTGAAAATATAAATAGATGTGGAATCGTGCAATGGAAAGAATGTGATAAAATAATAAACATCTGCCTAGACATTTTAATACATAGAGCTTTCCTTTTCTTGATTTGTTTCATAAATACCAATTTCCCTCACTATCTGAAAAGTAGAGGTTCTTGTGAAATCTTTCATAAGTCAAAATGGCTAAAGTGAAGAAGCAGTAACATTAACACATCTTGCTAACAGATACACAAAATAAATCAAGATAAAGCACAAATGCTCACAGATACAGTTCAAAGCTATGCCTGCTTAATGTTGACATGCTGAGTGTAGTTCCTGGGGAAGGAGCTTGGCGGTGCCACTCTCACTGCTTGGGGTGCATGGGGGGGGGTGCACGCTGCCTCTATAATGGCTCCCTGCAAAACAAACACTGAATGCTCTTTTCACTTTTTGCATGCAAGGGAAACTTCACTTCAGATTTCTTTGTTAGGGAAAACAAGTACTAATATAGGTCTTTCGTAAAAGCAAGGTGGCATAAAGTGAACTTTTGAAAATACCTGTAAGTACCTATTTGTTTGGGCCAGAAACCAGGCTGGGAAACAGGCAAGACAGACTTGGTTCCTGCCCTCCAATGAGTTTTTAGTCGTAGTTGGAAGGAAGGGCAGGGCCCGGGCAGGGGATGTGCAGGCTGCTCTGGGAGACGCAAGAAAGGCTTCCTGATACTTGGAGGATGAACAGGAATAAATGGGGCAATGGGCATATGGGGAAAAGAGTGTTCTGAGCACTCTTTGGAACTACTTGTTCCCTGGTCTGGAAATGAGCAAAGGGTGGAGCACAGACAGGGCAGAGATCAAGGGTATTAAGTGTACAAAGAGCCAAGGGCCTTGTAGGTGAGAGCTGAGAGGTCTCCCTAGCTTTACTGAGGTATGACTCACAAAAATTGTATCTACTTAGGTTGTATGTGATTTCTTAAGGTGTACAATGTGATGATTTAATATATAAATACATTGTAAAGTGATTACCACAATCAAGTTAATTAATACATCCATCACTTCATATTGTTACCATTTTTCATGTATGGTGAGAACATTGGAGATCTACTCTCAACAAATTTCAAGTATACAATTTAGTATTATTAACTATATTCACCATGCTGTACATTAGATCCCCAGAACTTATGCCTTCTGTAACTGATGGTTTGTACCCTTTTCCTTCACTCCATCTTTTTCCACTAGCCTCTAGCAACTACCCTTCCACTCTGTTTCTATGAGTTTGACTTTTTTTTTTTTTTTTCAGATTCACATATTTAGATACCATTCAGTATATGTCTTTCTCTGGCTTATTTTACTTAACATAATGTCTTTCAGGCTCATTCACTTTGAAAATGGCAGGATTTCCTTTAAGTCTAAATAACATTTCACTATATATACATACATATACCACATCTTTTTTATCCATTCTTGGACACTTAAACGTTATTTCCGTATTTCGGCTATTGTGAATAATGCTGCAGTGAACATGGGCGTGCAGATCTCTCTTTGAGATATTGACTTCATATTCTTTGGATATACACCCAGAAGCCTGATTGTTGGATCACATGGTAGTACTAGTTTTAATTTTTTGAGGAACCTCCTTACTGTTTTACATAATGGCTGTACCCATTCACATTCCGTGGATGTTGAAACTTTAGCATGGGGGCAACTGGAGTTTCCAGAGTGATTTTCCACAATTGAGGGAATAGCTAATTCTCTTGGGGAAAGGGCAAGAGACAATTAAGGGAAAGTGAAAAGTGTAAGTAATGCACAGCATCCGGGAAGGCCACAGCCAACTTTGGTTCCTGACGAGCGTCACTTAGCAGGGAACCCCACCTCCTTCCAGTTAGCCCATTAGAAGCAAGCCCCCAATGTGCTGTGGCCGCCTCCAGGCCAGACACAGAGCCGGCTAGACCTGGCCTGAGCCCTCCCTGCCGGGGCAGGTGGGCCGGAGAGCACCCTGCTGCCCCGAGGGTGATGATGCTGCTACTGTCCCCCGGCCGGGGGCGCCCTGCAGTTCGTCCTTCCCTCCCGGAACTGGGCCGACCCAGAGCGCCCCGCCCCACCGCCCAGGTTTCGATTCCCTGCAGGCCTCTGGCTGCGGCGCGGCGGCCCGAAACTGGGGTGAAAATGGCGGGCACGGCGGCGCTAAGCAGGACACCTGGAGGGCTGGGCCCCGAGGAGCCCAAGGACGCGCGCGGCTGGCGCTGCCCGGAGCATGGCGACCGCGCGGCCGAGCTCTTCTGTCGCCGCTGCCGCCGCTGCGTGTGCGCGCTTTGCCCGCTGCTGGGCGCGCACCGCGGCCACCCGGTCGACCTGGCGCGGGAGGAGGCGGCGCGCGTGCAGGTAGGTACGGGCGCGAGCCCAGGAGTAACGGGCGGAGAGGGGAACTAACAGTTACCGGTTGGGACCAGGACCCCAAGACGGCCGGGGACCATCTAGGCGGCCGAGCTATTGTTCAGAAAGAGAAACTGAGGCCCAAAAAAGGGCAACGGCGAGCTAAGGCCATCAATTAAGCTTCAGAAAAGGTGGGTTTGAGAGTGAGAACTTGGATACCCTAGCTGGTCCCCAGATATCCAGGACCTCGTCCTCCACGACGGGTCCAACACACTGCCTTTGGTCCGGAAGAATATCTACCTCTTAACAAAGATGAAAAAAATCCCTTCTGCCTAGAAAACCGCCGTATAGCTCCGGAAAGCCACTGCGGACGACCTGGCCCGGTCGCCCCGGGAACTCCCTCAGCGGCCCTCTGCTACCCCGTTCTGCCCTTCCCCCTCCACATCCGCTCCATTCCTCGCTCTTAACAGCCTGGAGGGAGCTAGAAGGCCACTTCGTCAATAAGAAGAGGAAGGCTCTGGAGGCAGAGACGGGCCTTGAACCCAGGACTCCACCAGCTGAACTGCCCCCAACGGCCCATGCTCACCGTGAAGCTCTCACCTATGCTTAATCCTCATAGTGGAAGGGGGTTCTGAACTCTTGTTCCAGCCTTGTGGCCGACTTGTCCAGTGACTCTGTGGTCAAATCCCTCCACCTCTCTAGGCTAGACGGGCCCTCCTGTCACAGAAGTTGATTCTACCACTTCCAACTTTAAGAAGTCTTCAGTGACTAAGTCACCCCCACAGTGCCCTAACCCCCTGCACAGCACAAATTAACACCATCACATTGTGACAACCTTGGAGCTCCAAGCTGAGAACGGGCCATGTCGGGGCCATTCTAGCAGGTGGAGTCCAGGATTCAATACCTGCTTCTGCCTCCCAGGTCTTCCTTTTCTTATCTATAAAATGGCTGTAATAATAGTAGCTTCTCAAAAGGCTGCTTTCAGAGTTAACAAGGCTTCTTTCAGAGATATGGCTTCTGGGTCTCATAGGCAGGTGCCCCCTTCCCTACCCATTTTGCCTCCACACACCCACCCACTCATCTATCTGTTCATCCATCATCCATCCACTCATTCATTCATTAGGCATCTATTCGGTACATAGATCAATTCTTCCCTGACCTGGAGGAGTTCCTTGGCTAGTTGGGGGAAAACAAACACTGACAATACAGTATGGTAAGTATTATAATTGGGAAGCCTGAGGCAGTGGTCAGAGGGAGCCAAAGAGAGGACACTGTGAACCAGGGACAGGAAGCCCAGAAGACTTCCTGGAGGAGGTGCCATTGGAGCTGGCCATAAAGAATAAATGGGGTTTCACCAGGTACCTGGACAGGAGAGGCACCCTGTGACTGGAAAGCACAAGCACCAGGAGGCTGGGTTGTCCTTGGCTGATGGACAGGATCTAGACTTGAAGCCTTAGAAATCACAGTGGGGTAAGGATGTGCTCTTGGAAGTTGAGGCTGTAGCTTATAGTTGGGTTTCTATTGTGTTCCCAGCCCCACTGCTTACTCACTCCCAACCCTCCTCCTAGACTAAAACTGCACACAGTAGCAAATGCTTGTTGGATGTTAAAATAAGAGCTACACCTGTTGAGCACTTACTGTCTTCCAAACACTACATCAAGCACTTTGTGTACTTCTCATTCTCTAGAGCAATTCTGTGGGGTTATCCCCATGCTTATAGCTGAGAAAAGCAAGGTTTAAAAAGGTGAGGTCATTTGCCCAGGTCGTGTGGAAGGAGAACTGAGACTCAGACTAAGGAGTTCCCATCTGACTCTGGGGCTCTGGCTCATAACTTGCTGGGTGGCTTCAGCTGTCCACTTGAAGGTGGCAGCCCCTGGCAATTCAGCAAACACTTTTGGTCACCCCCTGGTCCCTATAGGGGAGCCAAGAATGGAGCAAGCCTGCCCTCGGGAAGCTCCCCGTCATCCCAGCAGCTGAGTGTAAGGTGGGATGTAAGAAGGTAAGATGGAGGTAAGGTCACACCTGG
Organism: Camelus ferus; assembly: GCF_009834535.1. NCBI lineage: Eukaryota > Metazoa > Chordata > Mammalia > Artiodactyla > Camelidae > Camelus > Camelus ferus. Next base: position 45,977,943 of record NC_045699.1, on the reverse strand, counting down.
TAGAGAGAGGGTCCCAGGGCATACCTTTGGAGAAATGGCAATTGTAAAAATCAGAGATATGGAAGGGAGCCATCTCCAGTGGGAGAGATCACAAACCCCACAGACCTCTCCCACATGCAGGTCTTCTGAACCCCAATCCAGGCAGAGGAACACAGACCAACCCTGGATGCAAGTTCCATGAGGGCAGCTCCTGGAACAGGGCCCAGCACGTATTAGGTACTCAGTATTCACTCTAGAAGTGAATGCTCTTCCCCTGCCCCCAAACTGCTTGCCTTAAGGGTCCTATTTGAGGGCCTGGAAAAGCAGGTCACAAGCAGGATTGTCCTAGAGAAAAGGGGGTGCATCAATATTTGGAGAATACCTGATGGGGGCCTCTGAGGATCAGAGGGTCCCTGGTTTCAGCTGATTCTCCAACTTGCCTCTTAACTTTGGGCAAGTCACCTCACCTGTGTCTCAGACACCTCAGCTGAAAAAAATACAGGGTGAGCGGTGGTGATGACCCCTGGGGTGCTTTGTTATCATGAAAAGGACAGCATTAAGGCTTTTCTCCTGACTCCTTCACATACAGAAATTCACCCAAGAATGTTTAACGCGGCTGGCATCCAAGAAGCAGGAGCAAGTTGGCAACATAACCCAGATAGAAGACGCTGCTGAGAAGCTCAAGGCAAGTGGGTGATCTTTCCTTATTCTCACTGCAGTGCCCACATTCCCTCTCGGACACACGGCTCTCCCCAAGCTGGAGCTAAGGGAAAATGAACACCAACCTCAAAGGGGCGGGTCAGGTTTAGTAGGGCCTGGGTCTTCTATAATTTAGGGGGCCCTTTGGAGAAAACACCAAATTAGCTGCAAGATCATGAAGGGGCTGTGCTAGGGAGGGGCCTGGGGCTCCTGTTTCATTAGCTTTGTGGTGAATCTGCCTCTGCCCAGTGCCTGGCCCTTACCCCGTAACACCTGATAAGATGGAGGAATGGCCTGTCTCCTGCCATTGCCAAGCCCACTCTCTTGGAGAGACTAGTCCTCCATGCCCTACACCCCAAGTTGCTTAAGCAAAGCAAAATACAAGGTAAGGAACATGCAAAGCAAACAGGTATAAATGTATTCCATAAATATCTACTTTCTTTAGGTTTCTGCTTTCATGATGCTTATTTAAGTGTCTTCTTTTATGGTTTTAAGTGGGAAGTTGGCTGACAGTATCCCAGCTGCTGTTGTGACTGAAAACGCTATTGCTTCTTAGGGACCTTTTATGTGAACTTGGCCAGTCCCTTCCCTTCTCAGCCTCAGCCGCTGCCTCCTCAAAATTGGGGAGCGATGCCTTCCCAGGGCCTATCTCACTGAGGACTCTGGAAACCCTGGGGTGACCACCACAAGTCAGGCAGGGAGACTGGCTCTGACCGTGGGCATAGCTAGCACCCAGGTCTTCCTGAGGCCAGGCGCACAGTGGAATGAAAATGCCGAGACCCACATCGGGCCACAGAATTGGCCATCTGTTTGCCCAACATCTGTTATCTTTTGGGTGACTGCACTCCCCAGTTTGTTGGGGACAGTTATGGCTTACATCTGTGTCCCCCACTTAATTACTAATCATGTCATGTCTTCAAGAGCAGGACTCTGAGTTTAGACAAATACATCAGTTCAAAAGGATTTGGGAACTGAAAGTTGACATGCCCGAAGGGATAGGGGAGGTGCTTTGGGCTGTTCGGCCAAAAGAAGAGTCTCCGGGCACAGGCTCACTGTCTGTAAATCTCTGAGCAGATATGGTTTAGGTTCCCTCGAGGAGAGAGTTAGGACATGTATAGAAAGCCTAAGGGAGGAGGTTGCAGCTTCATCTAAGGAATGGGTTTCTTTCTTTGAAGCTTCTCCCCAACTTTTAAACTCTGTTTTGAAATAATTACAGATTCATAGGCAGTTACAAAGGTAGTGCATGACCCTGGATGGATGACGAGATTCTTTGCCCCTCCCCAGGCCGGTGGGTGGAGTTTCCCTGGTGCCTAGTTGAGGGGTAGAGCAGCTCTCTGTGAATCTGGTTTAATGCAGGTCAGGTGGCCCCCTTCCCGCTCCCAGAGGGAATGAAGCCATGTGCCCGGGGGTCCTCCTAGATGACCAGGCGCCTGCGTGCTGTGTGGCTCTCACACACATCTCCACCCCTACTCAGCCTGGCTCACTCAGCTCAGCTCTGATGCCAAATTCCCTCTTTGTTTTTGGCCCCTGAAGATTTCCTTTCTACTGTTGTTGTCTGTTTGATTGCCGGGTTTTGTTTTGTTTTGTTTTCCAGCTTGGTCATATAATTTTAAAATTTGTAGTTGTATCAGCATTTCCATGTGTTTGAAGTAGCAAGGGGGATCTTCCGTGTCAGCTTCTTATCCCTTATTGACCAAAACTATATGTCATTTTACATACAGGGCGTTTTGTTGTTTAAGACCATAACCCTTCCCTAGGTCATTAAAAGTCTGTCATCAGTGTCAGTGTTAGAGGCTGTATATGCCATTGTATGGATCTACCATGATTCATGAAGCCATTTTCCTAATGTTGAACATTTAGATCATTTCCAGTTTTTCACTCATGTAAAGCAACACTGCAGTGATATTTGGCACCTTGGTGTATTTCCTTTGGGATACACCTGTAGACTTGACTCACCAGGCTCAACCGGCCCAGGTGTTGCCAGGGACTCCCGTGCATTCCACCCAACTATGGCGGGCAGGGTTTGTGGCAGAGAGGTCTGGGCTAACAGTGCTGCTCCGTCCTTGCTTACCCAGAGGCAGTACTTGGGTAAAGGGCATCTGCCTGAAAATTAATCCATAAAACAGCTTGGTAAACAAATCGGAACCAATAAAGTTCATAATGATCCAGAGTCCACTGTTCAGAAGCCGATGACCAGGCCTAACTAACCACTCCTTTCCAGAGAGCAGTCAAGAAGGATTTGATCATTAATCCCCAGCTGACACCCATTCAGTGATTTTCTGTGACATCCTTGTTAATAAGCTGTTTGCTTCCCCACCATGGCTCCTCAGGGGGCTGATACGTGCCAGGTGTAGGGAAAAAAAATCAACATTTGCCTGCCACCCTAACTTTTTATTCAGACTAGGATGGGATGACAGTATAGCAGAGTGGTGGGGGGGATATAGCTCATGCTTAGCATGCATGAGGTCCTGGGTTCAATCCCGTAGTACCTCCTCAAAGAATAAATAAGTAAACCTAATTACCTCCCTCCACACACACAAAAAAAGTTCAGACAGTATAGCAGAATGATTATGTTCTTTCCAGTCTTCTGAATTTTCCACAATGAGCTTTTGATACTTTTGTAAACAAACAAAAAGTATATAAATATTATATGTATATTTAACATTGGTTATTGTCCATTGAATCCAAACCATCCAGATCGGGATTTAGAATGGGCGTAGGCTGTCAGAGCTCAAAGGCCCGGAAATGGAGGCACCCAGAAAGAGGAGATAACTTATCACTGGCCACGTAGGAAGGCAGAGGTGGACCTGGGGCCACAGCTTATCCATCAAGGTCCACCCAGGAAAACAGAAGCCACTTGGAGTCTTTTGGACAGAGGGGATAAATGCAGGGAGTGGTGACACAGCCGGGAAGAGGCGGAGAAGCCAGCCAGTGGGTGGCAAGGCAATTAGCACCAGAGGAAGCACCTTCACTCCTGGCCTGCGGGGACGAAAGAGGAGGTGGCATTAGCAGAAAGCAAGGTCAGGGCTACCTAAGCAGGAGTGGACAGAGCAGGCTGGCCTGTGGGAACTGGAGGGTGGAGAGGGCTGAGGGATGCAGCCCTGGCCCTGGTGGGAGGGATGTCCTGGTGGGAGGGATACCCTAGCTGCCTTCTTCCCTTCACTCTTTGACCTCCCTCTAGTTCCTCCTGCCATTGACCAAACCCAGCCTGAAGGAGGATCCTGGTAATTCTGCCTGCGGGAGTCAGACCCTCAGGCAGAGCCAGGGAAGGACAGGAAATGGACCTGAGACACTTAGGCCTAGACTGACACCCCAGGGAGTGAAATACACAGTCTTGGTTCCTGGCTCTGTGCCTTTTCCTGTGACCCACCAGAGCTGTACGGACTGAAACCCAGCCTGGGGTCGAGGGACCAGCAATGTGACATAAACCAGCCTTTGACAGAGTGGGAATGGGAAGACCAGGACTCAGCCAGGCCATACCGTCAACCTCGATGGTGCCACTGGTCCCTGTCACCCCTGCTGAGCATGGCCGCCCCTCTGGTTCCCCCTGCAGGCCGCTGCCTCGTATCAACTTCATGGGGACAGCAGGGCTAACATGGTCCTGCAGGACTGGAGAGCGAAGCTCCTTCCCTGGTGGGACGCCCGCCCGTGAACGGCGCCCACAGCAAGACTGTCCAAAGTCATACTGAGTTTTCAGCAAAACAGCTCTTTCCATTCCCCTCATAGGCTCCAGACAGGCCTCCAAGGGCCTGAGCAGGGATGGATTCATGTAGCAGCCAGCCCTCCATATGCAAAATTCCTCATCTTCCCATGTCCAGGGCTTCATCGCTGATCAAGTTATTTTTTCTCCCACAGTGCTTAGACCGTCCTCGACTAGACTTTGCCAGGCCCTCACTCAGCCCCAGCCCTGCCCAGCGGGGTCCAAACCCTGGCCCAGTTCAACCTGGGATCCAGTTTCACTTTGAACCAATGTGGCCCAAACCAGACAGTGTACTTCCTTGTTTCATTGCCAGAATTCTCTCAATCTTTTTTTTTAATCATATTGCATAATCAGCCTCATCTGCTTACACTGTAAGTTTTCAGGTGGCTGTTTCTATGCTGAGAGTTATGACAATGTGTAGTGTCACTAAGCTGATTTTGTATATTCTTTACAAAGTAGATCTGTGGAAACTGCTTGGAGCACAGCTTGGTTGGGAGGAGATGCTCTCGGTTCCTATAGAAAGGTCCTCTGTTTACATACGTCACCTCCAAAATGTGTTGATAAATCAAGGGTTTAGAACACATGTTCTTTCCTTCATTTAGTTATTCAGCAAAGATATATTTGTGTCTGGGCTCACTGACCCATAGAAACCATGCTGTAAATGTAGACTAATTCCCAAGCTGGCCCAAGCCAATTTAATCTGTATGGCACATGATGGTAATAAGCTAACCTCAGAGCCTGACCACTGCCTAGAGCACTGTATAGAAAAGACAGATTTTGGGAAACCATCCCCTCGATTCTGCCAACCCACACATTCCTGCCCTACTAAGAAGAGAACATGGGATCACAGGGGTGCCTGCCCACCCGCCCAGGCACCAGGGATCTTTCTACTGTGTGGGCTGTACAGACATTTGGGCTGAGGAAAGAGGCTGGCCTATTTTTTTAAATGATTCTGTTTTATTTTTTAATCATACTAGTAGTACAGGGACACATGCTTATTTTAAAAAATTTAAATAAATAGTATATTAGAATATAGTATAGAACTATAGAAAGTACAAAGTGAGAGTCCCTTTTGACCATCTCTTCAATCCCACACCTCTTCCCAAACATGACTATCACTAACACATTTTAAATGAACTTGGAAACAGATGCATATATCCATATATGGATTTTATTCTGTTATCTTTTACATAAATGGGTTCATCTTGTAGGTGTTATTCTGCAATTTGCCCTTTTTCACATGGTTTCTTGGAGAGTTTTCTGTGACAGGACATAGAGGTCCACTACATTCTTTGTGTGTGTGTGTGTGTGTGGAAAAATACACACACAAATGGTAATAAAAGTTACTGTTTTAACCATTTTAAAGTGTATAATTCAGTGGCATTAATTACATTCACAGTGTTGTACAACCATCACTGCTGTTTCCAAAACTTTTCCATTACCCCAAACATAAACTCTGTAATCATTAAGCAATTACTTCCCATTCCCCTCCCACCGGCCTCTGGTAACCTCTAATCTACTTCCTGTCTCTGTGAATTTCCCTGTTCTAGATATTTCGTATAAGTGGAAATCATACAATATTTGCCCTTCTGTGTCTGGCTTATTTAGCATTTTGTCATCAAGTTTTATCCATACTCATGTGTCAGAACACTGCATTCTTTTTAATCACTAAATATTATCTCATTGTATGAATGCAGCATAATTTGTACAATGAACATGTATATGTATACACTTTCCATATTGAAAATTTTGACCAAATTTTCTCTACCACAACAATGCTATAGTGAGCATCTTGGTACACAAATCTTTGTGCACATGTGAAAACATTTTCTAGGATCAATTCCTGCAAGAAGAATAGCTACATCAGAGGATTTAAGCATTTAAAATTTTGATATTACATCGCCCTCTAAAAATGCAGTACTAATTGACACTACCACCCACATACCTATTGCACATACCCTCACGGACTCTTGGTTTTATCCATCAGTTAAAATTCTTCCAGTCTGATGGCCAAAAATACATACATATATTTTTTTCTGATTACACTGCTCACTTCCTTGTTTTGGGGGAGGCTTATCACCTCTTCATACGTCTGTTGGCTCTTGTATATCTTTGGTCCATTTTTAAAGTGAATGATTTCTTTTTTTTTTTTTAAAACTATGTTATGTATAGTAGGCCTGTGTAATTTGTTACCTGTCATGTAGCTTTGTTTATAGTGTTTTCCATCTTGGGAAGAGTTTCTTTTTTTAGGTGATCAAACCTGCCATGGTTCCCTTTTTGCTGAGTTTTGGGGGCCCCCTACAGAGGTCTTCCCTTCCCCCAATTTTTTGAAATAAAATTGTTTTGTATTTCATTCTAATAGGTTTATTATTTTTAATGTAAAGTGCTTTAATCTATTTCAAAGTGTTTACCTTTTATTGTAGAAAACCTCAAGCGTATACATGTTTTGAAATAAATCCAACATACCATTTCACCTGTAAAACTCAGCATATTATCTCTACAAAGACTCATCTTTTAAAATACATAACCATAGTATCATCATCACACCTCTGAAAATTAACTGTGGTTCCTTAATATCGTCACAGATCCAATCCATGGTCGCATTTTCAATTGTCTTATAAATGTCACATTTTGTTTGAATTAGGAGTGAAATAAGGTTTTCAAAATGCAATTGGTTGATGTATTTTTTAAGCTGATGGTTAGCATGCTCCTCTGTCCTCTTTGTGTTCTCTACATTGTATCTTTAAGTTAGATCTAGAGGCTCCTTCAGATTCAGATTCACATTTTTCGCAAGACTACTTCATAAGTGGGGTCTGTGTGAATTTATTTTTGTATACAGAATAAGGTAAGGATGTAACTTAATTTTTTTCAAAAGATTAATTGCTGTGCCAATATCATTTATTGAATAGCATATAAATGCATATATTTATACACATATGTACATATATGTATTCTTTTCTAAACTATTCTGTGCTCTTGTTCCTTTTGTCTATGCCTAAACCACGTGGTTTTCAATCCTGTAGCTTTACAGTTTGTTTTGATAGCTAATAAGGCAGTTCATCCTTTATTGATCTTTTTAAAGCAATTTTTGGCTTTTCTTGTGCTTATTCTCCCCCATGATAATTTAAAATTTGTTTAATATATATATATTAAGACTTTGATTTCAGCTACATCCAATTTATAGGCTAACTTGGAGACAAATGGCATCTTTATATTAGTGAATCTTCCCAGCCTGGGATATGGTTTTTAATTCTATGAATTCAGATTTTTTAATGTCTTTCAGTACAGTTTTATGCTTCTCTTTATCTAGGTCTTTACAGTTTTTGTTAGGTTTAGTTTTAGATACTTTGCAATTTTTTTCTACTGTTTATAAAAGGTTCTTTATTTCTCCATACATTTTCCAATTGGTTATAACCGGTACTTAGGAAAGTGTGAGTTTTTAGAGATTATCATAATTTTTAGAGGTTATCATAATTTTTTTCATGTTGACCATTTTGGATTTCCTGGTTGGCAATCATATCATCTGCAACTGGTTTTCTTTTTAGGCTCATGCAGAGTCAAGTAAAACCTGGCTGACAGGGAAATTCACTGAACTCAGACTGCTGCTTGATGAAGAGGAAGCGCTAGCCAAGAAATTCATTGATAAAAACACGCAGCTTGCGCTCCAGGTGTACCGGGAGCGGATAAAGTCTTGTGGGGAGCAAATCGATGTCATGGACAACCTCTCCAGCAGGGTTTGGAGTATCAGCCAGGAGCCCAATCCTATACAGCTGCTGCAGGTAATGTTGGGTTTCTGCCCTCACCCTGGCCACCAGCCACCACATTTCATCCTGGTTACTATGACATTGAACACAGTATTTACACTCTGAATAAATATGCAGAGAGTTGCCTTGACAGTATGTAGACTTCCTTGCCCCCCACACAAATGGTCATAAAATATATGTGAATAGGAAGGTAATATATATCTTGAACTCATTAAATAACACTAACAGCCACCATTTTTGAGGGCCTCTGTGTTCCAAGTGCTTCACTTATCTTAGATCTAATATTTACTGGAGCTCTGCAAACTGGATATTCTCACCCCATTTTACTAATGAGAAATTGCAGCGCAGGGAGATGAAGTGACTCACCCAGGGTCATACAGCTGGTGGGGGGTAGATCTGGGATCAGGTCTGTCTGACTCTAAGGCCACAAGGCATCACTGCCCAGTCCTCTACCTGTGCAGTCTTAATGGAAACATCACTTCTGAAAAGGCAGGTGTCCTTTCAAAAGCTACCAAGCCGACTTCAAGGGCTGAGTCACAGTTTGCTCAAAGAGGAGAGAAGGATGGTACTCTATTAGAGGTTGTTATCTTATCCTGAAGGAGAATCTAAAAACTAGCCCCTATGATAGTCATTCCTACACCCTTAGTGAAAGCTTGCTGTTGAAGGTGGTGTTTCTGTCTTCAAGGAACCATGAGAACCTCCTCTCTCATGTCAATACTCCTGTGCAGTCACCTGTGCACTTGGATTGCTTTTCTCCTCATGTAACTCTTCCTGTTTCTTTCTTTGCCATGGTTTCTGGGAAGCTCAGAGCCAAATATATCTCAAATAGCTGGGATAAGACTTTGTGCCTCATCTCACTCTGGCTTCTAGCTTACATTCTTGACCTGGTTTTCCTTTGGCTTCATTTTTCTCACTGTAAAGGAAAACTTTGCAGTATTAGATAACCTTCATAAGATGCTTTAAAAGCTAGTGGAATAAGGTACAACTAAATAAAGATGGCACTGAGTTTAACCACAGATTAGTTTGCGCTCTGGCTGCAAAATAAGACAGACAAATACGTAAGTCAGTACAAAACTCGTCAAGCCACTCCCTGGCTTGTGCCTTTATGTGGCCTTGGTCAACTCAGCCTGTGTCTCACTGTTAGCTAACAATAAAACAACAACAAATAACAACAATAAACACTAACAAAATATTCTGGGTGAGATGCTCTCCTAGACACAATAGACATTGTACTTCAAGAGAGGCAAGATGTACAGAGGGGTACATTTTTATTTCTTTTAAAATATTGTTATCTTTTAGGGATAGCTAACGCAAAGGGGTGTTTCCATGGAGAAGAATGTTATTCTTCCATCATAGGTAGTTTCAGGTCTTTGTCATTTTTTTCCCCCCTCTGGGGTCAGAGCTACTGATTTTCATTATTCATCGTTCCTTGCATTTGCTCACTCATTTGTTCATCAAATATACACTCAGTGACCTGATCTGTAGCAGGCCCCTGCTTCACATGAGGAGCTCACTGGTGGCAAGATGTACTCAGAAACAGTTATTCACAACACAGCTCAGCTCAAGTAAGCTAGCAAAAGCGTGTCCAAGAAAATCCCAACTCTGTATGGGGAATCAGGGAAGACTTCCAGGAGGAGGTGACAATGCAGCTGGTGTGGAAGGATAAGGAGGAGCTCCTTTGGTATATTCAGAGGGATGAAGCATAGAGGACCTCTCAGGCAGAAAAGAACCGTGTGCATGAGAGAGCTTGGCAGGCTGGAGAACCACTGGGATTCGGCCTGGCTGGAGGTGGGGCAGGAGGGTATAAGGGAGGAGGGGCTGTTGGGAAATGCAGCTGGATCGGAAGGCCAGGGCTGGTTGATGAAAGATCTTATGTGCCTGGCCATGGAGTTTAGACTTTATCCTATAAAGAGAACAGGGACCAGGGGAGTGTTTTGAACCAAAGAATGACCTGGTCAGATTAATGCTTTAGAAAGGTCACTTTGGTGACAGGTTGGAGGGTGGACTGGGCAGGCCAGGACTGGAGGCTGGAAGGGAAGTTGGGAGGAGACCCCAGTGTCCAGGAGATGGATGGTGGTGGGCTGGCCCAGTGAAGAGGCAGCAGGGATAGGGAGAAGCAGGCAGGTATGGGAGATGTGACAGGATTGGTGGTTAGAGGAAGCCAAGATGACAGCCAATGGGTAGACATGGGTGGCTATGGGGCTATTCTCTGAGTCTGCAAAGGCAAGAGTATTTATCCAATCATAAACACTTATCGAGAGCCTACTATGTGTCAGGCCCTGTGCTAGATGCTGGAGTTTGGGGTTACCAGGTGGTGGTATTTGTCCCTCATCCCCCTCTCAGTCCCACCCCACCCATCTGCCCTCTGGGCCACCCTCCTGCTGCCTGGAGCTGCTCCCTGCCCTCTCTGCTAGTGCTCTGACTCCCTGGCCATCTCCACTGCAGGCCTCTGGGTGTGACCTTAGCCCTGTTTCCCCACAAATTACCTTCTTCCCACCCAAATGAGGATGGGCTTTAGACCTGCCACTTCCTAGGTGGTCGGGGCTTAAAGACCATCCCTCAGCTCCTCCAATGGGGGGACTGCCAAGCCATCTTTCCTCTCTCCTGAGGCATCCATCCATCCACTCCATCTTGGGCAGCACTGCCCACCAGCCAGGGCCTGCTCGCCTAAGGCAATCTGCTGTCTCCTAAATCCTTGCCTGGACCACCCTCCAGAAAGTGCAGACAGGGCTCTTAGCTGCAGATAAGAGAATCCACTGTAACTGTTTTAAATGAGAAAGGAATTCATGAAACAGTATTAGGCAGCTCACAGGCCTCCAGGAGGGTCAGAAAGTCGGGATGAAGACCAGGCAATAGGAGTGAAGTTGAGGCCGTGGCACAGGCTTGCTCCAGTGCAGACTCCACTGCATCTCCACTGGGCAGGACACCACAGCTCACACCACTGCCTCAGGGCACAGCCGGGGAACCTCCACCACTGCTGTCCCACACAGCTACGCACCGCCATCGCTACCCCGCCCTCACTTCCACATCCGCCTCTTAGAGTGGAGAAGCCTTGTCACAGGCCTACACCAGGGGTACACAGAGGGCTGGGACAGTTTTCTAGCTTCTACCTAAAAGAGCTGCACTTAACATATCAAAGGTATTTAAAAGGTCTCTCAGTGCGGGGCTGACCAGAGTTCCTGGGGCTGTGCTCCCCGGCCCGGTGGGGGCTGCCCACCGGCTGGCTGGGTTTGTTCCTGGTGGGGGAGGTTGGGGCGCGGCCCCGGGCTGCCCTGACCCCGCGTGCCCTTGCAGGAGTACACAGCTGCTGAGCAGCAGATCCAGCGGCAGATGAGCCTGGGCGAGGTATGCCAGCCCGTTCCCTTCTCCTTCGAGCCTGTCAAAAGCTTCTTTAATGGCCTCGTGGAAGCCATGCAGAGCCTGCTACAGACGCCACTGGACGTCCGCCTTAAGGAAAGTAAGTCCCCATGTGACCACCCTTGGGTCCTTTACTCCCCTAGTGCCCTTTAGACACAGATGGCTGTGAAGATCGCCACCCTACATCATGACTCTCCCGCACAGAGGCCCTAGGCTGGGCAGGTAGGGTTTCCTGGGCCTGGGCCCAACCCTCCCTTCTAGCCGCACCTCCTGTGCATCCCGAGACCATGTCCTGCCTGTCGCAGCCACAGTGCTCTGCTCCTGCCCCTGAGCTGCTCCGGGGTTCTGCCACAACTCAGCTTTGTCTGCTCCAGGCTCCCAGCTGGAAGGGCTAACTCCTCCTCTTTCCTCCCCCTCTGTCAAGGACCGAAGCCTGCTCACCTGGGAAGTGTGTCTGTGCCACCTTGGGCTGGCTCCCTCTCCTGGCCGTCTCCCCCTTCTTTCCCTTCCCCCTCCAAGGCCTGCTCCATCTCCTGCCTGGGGGTGTTTGTGAGCTAGATACACAGACCCCCTCCCTGCCTCTTGTAAATGCCCAGAGGGCAAGAACCACTTTAGGTCCAGCTCTGAAGTCACTGCAGGGCCTGATACAAAGCAGGTGCTCAGAAATATCCATTCATTCATTCATTTATTCATTCATTTATCTCTGCTATTAGGATTCATTCAGAACATTTATTGAGCCCTTACTATGTGCCAGGCACAATAGGGTACAAAACAAAGCTCCTGCCTTTGTGGTGCTCAAGTCTTTTAAGGCGAAGACAGACAACAAATCGAATCTATGTCAGTGATTAGAAGTGCTCTGAAAAAAATAATACAGCCGAGTAAGGAGAATAGAGGGTGACCAGGAGGAAGAGCTATTTTATATGGGGAAATGAGGAAGGCCTCTCTGAGAAGGGGCTGTGTGAGCTGACCTGAAGGAAAGGCCGGAGAGCACTGTGTCACATGCATGGACTCTGGAGCCAGACTGCCCGGGTTCCTAACCCAGGCCCACCACTTCCTAACCCTGCCACTTCAGGCAGGGCACCCAACTTATCCATGCCTCTGTTTCCACATCCATAAAGTGGAGATGATAATAGAGTCCCCTCTATTTATAGAGTTGTTGCAAGCATTAAATGAGTTCTTATATGTAAAGTGCTCAGAATTGTGCTCAGGAATAGTAAGCATCCTGTGAGCATTAGCTATTATTGTTGCTGCTGCTGTTACACCTGGGGGAGACGTCTTATAAGCAGAGGGAAAAGCAAGTGCAAAGGTCCTGAGGCACAAGGTAAGAGTTTGGCATCTTGAAGGAACAGCAAAGCAGAGAGGCAGTTAACAGGAGTAGATGTTGGTCCAGGGAAAGAAAAAGAGAGATACCAAGGAGACTCCAGAGATTTTGGCCTGAGCAAGTAGAAGGAAGTTGTTATAGTCTGAGATGGGATAAAGCATTTAGAACTAGAGGGAATGGCCCTCTTGGCTTTCTGAACAGTACCATGGTGGTTTGCAAGAACAAATGCCGAAGAAAGCTGGCAAAAAGGGGGCAAAGAAAAAAGTGGTTGATCTTTTTTCTAAAAAAGGTTGGTAGGATGTGAATGCACCAGCTACGTTCAATATAAGAAATACTGGAAAAACCCTAGTCAGGAGAACTTGAGGAACCAAAATTGTGTCTGATGGCCTCAAGGGTCGTCTTGTGGACATGAGCCTTGCTAATGTGCAGAATCATGATGCTGCATTTAGAAAATTAAAGCTAATTACTGAAGATGTTCAGGGCAAAAACAGCCTACCTTTCTTGGCACAGATCTTATCCATGACAATATGTGCTCCATGGTCAAAAAACCGCAGATCACGATTGAAGCTCATGTTGGTATCAAGATTACTGACGTTTACTTCTCATGTTGTGTTGGTTTTGCTAAAAAAAAAAAACCACAACAGTCAGATTCAGAAAGACCTCTTACCCTCAGCACCAGCAGGTCTGCCAAGTCCGGATGATGAAATAATGACCCAAGAGGTGCAGGAAAATGATTTGAAAGAAGAGGTCAATGAATTTCTTCCAGACAGCATTAGAGAAGACATAGAAAAGGCTTGCCTTATCCACTCTGTGATGTCTGTGTTAAAAAGTGAAAATGCTGACTGACGTGAAAATGCTTTCCTGAGTTTGAGTTGAGAAAACTCATGGAGTTTGGTGGAGAAGGCAGCAGTTGTGGAAAAAGCTACTGGGGACAAGACATCTGTTAAAGCTGAAAAAGCTGATGGATGTGAGCCACCAGTCCAAGAATCTGTTTAAAATTTGGGCTTTGAATACAACGTAGTCTTTAAAAAAAAAAAAACAAAACTGGAGGGAATGGTAAGTGTTTGGACCTTATAAGTAAGGAATTTGACCTCCGATATGATGATCTCAAATAGGCGGTTGGACCTGTGATTCTAGAGTCCTGGGGATGGAGACAGATCTCCCACGTATCACCGAAGGGTGGGCCCTGCGATGAGGGCTGTGAGAGCAACAGGGGCGGAGGGGCTGCTCCTGCCCCGACGAGGTGCTCAGGGAGAGTGGCAGGAGGTGAGGTGAGAAGTTGGAAATCACCTTGTCAAGGTCTGAAGATCAGAAGAAAAGAAGGGATGGGAGGAAGTGAGGCAGAAATGCCCCAGCACCCACTGAGCCCCCTCTAGGGTGTGGAGGGAGGCCAAGCCAGGCCCTAGCTGCAGAGCTGGAGGCTTCATTGAGCCTGCAGTGTCTGGGAACACGTCTCCTTGGGTCCCTCCTGGGGGTCAGCCCTGCTCAGTATTGCCTGTGATAGTGAGAGAGACCACCTCATCAGAGTGGGTGAGGGGTGATGGCCTGGGAAGAAGCAGAGTTGAGGGGGTCGGATACAGATCCTGGGACCTGTTTGAATTCTGCCCAGGGGCCAAAGGAGCAAAGAGGAAGGAGAGAGTGATTCTGACAGGAAACTGGGAAGCCTTCTTGAAAGGAGCTGGTATTGAGCTGGGCCTTACTGGATCACTAAGATTTCCAGAGTGGGAGAGAATGGGGAAGGCATTTCAAACTGAGACAAGAAAACACTAAAGCATGTTCTCGACACTGTGACTCATTGCAGTGGGGCCGAGCAGTGATTTGTGTGAGCTGGTTTGTCAAACCAGATTTTTAATCTATGGATGGTGTTCTCTTTGCTCATAACTTCCACTGGAATTTTGGATACATGCATAGTCCAACTATTATTTTAAAAGAAAATCACACATCAGAATTATAGCAGTGAGTATATCTCAATTTTTATAAAAGAGAATAGTCAAACATGAAAAAAAAAATCTTAGCAATTGGCTGCAGGAAGCACCACCCCTGGCGTAAAGCTACTCATGCCGAGCCAAACTGCAGTTCACTCACACTTACCTTCTCAAAGTCCATTCCCAAAGAGCTGGTGGTTCCTGTCGAGTCCATGATAACTGCTAACACTCTGTGCGAGGCATTGTTCTGAGCACTTTACACGGATTCATCTAGCAACTCCTCACCACTACCCCATAAAGATGTCTTTGTTATCCCCCATTTTACAGATAAGGAAGCTGAGGCTCAGAGAGGTTAACTGACTTGCCCTTGGACACACGGCTGGTAGGGGTAGAGGCCGAATTCAAACACTCTGGTCCCAGGGTCTGCGTTCTGACCCCCTGGACTCTGCTTCCTCCCAGGCCATCCATCACCCTTCACCCACCTCCAGGTGAGGCCATCATTCTCACTGTCACAGGGAATACTGAGAGGTGCTGACTCCCACGAAGGACCCAAGGAGATGGGGGTCTTGCAGCACCTCTGCCCTTCTGGTGTCCTGCCCCACCTCCCCACCTGTGAGTTCCACAGACATTGCAGGCTCAGGCTGGAATGGAATTTAACATCTTCCACCTCCAACCCCCAATCTGCTGTTTCCTGACTCCAGTCTGCTCTTTATCCCCACTCATTGTACAGTTAAGTCCTGGTTCTTCTGCCACTGCAGTATATCCTGAACCCACCTTTTCCTTCCCTGCTGCTCCAGTTCTGGTCTGTGCCTCCACTCTCACCCTGCTCCATCCCTTCCCCACCAGAGAGAGCTTTGGAAATTCTTCTGCTCATGTCTACCCTCCCTCAGACACCTTCTATGGCTCCCCACTGTTTACATGCCACTCCTAGCACCTGTCCTTAAGGTCTTTGCTCCTGCTGTATCCTCTTGTTGGGAAAGCTTCCTATCCTTTTTCTGGGTGTCCAAATCTTCCCCATCCTTTAAGGGCCAGCTGAGCTGCTTGCTTGATTCTCCATGAAGCCTTCCCTGACCCCTCCAAGCCCTGGAGCCTTTCACTTCTCTTCTGGACCTGGAGTACTCTCTGCCTTGGGTAGTATAGCTCAAGCAAGCCCATTTCTCACCTCATTTACCTGACTGAGCTGTTGAAGACAGGGAGCATGGCTTGGGTTTCCCCTGAACTCCCATTTAACCTGAATTAGGCCTTTTTGAGGGCTCAGCTTTCATTTCCTGTTTTCCCTGTTTATTCTGGAATTTGCATGTCTGCCGTGAGATTGCCTCCTTCCTTGACTATAAAATACATAGTTGATTCTCAGGATGGTCCTGGAGCCTCCTGGTGTCCAAGGCTTGCTCACGCTGGCCTGCCATTGCTGAATTTGCTTCCTGTCCTGGAAGGTTGTTTCTCCATAAATCTAAGCCTTGTCCTTTAGTTTTCTTGTTACTGTGAATTTGCATTTCCTGCTTAAATTTGCATGTGATTCTTGAGGAGAAATTATGCGAATTTCCAGTTTTGTAATATTTTTAGTATGTTTTGTAATTTGTGCTGCTGGCATGACCACCAGGCACTTATTTCTCACAATTCATTACAGACATGAACTGCCAGCTCTCAGGCTCCTTCAGCGCCAAGCCAGGTTCCTTGCTGAAAACAAGTCCTTCACCAGAACGATCGCTCTTCTTAAAATGTAAGACGCCAGGAGTAGGGAGAGGGTGAAGAGGGTGGGGTATACAGTGGGAGGGAGGGTCACTGAGGTGGAGGCCCCTCTTTTTCTCCGAGACTCAACTTTGTTTTTTTTTTTTTAACCCTTATTATCAGTTTTTTAAAAATACAGAAATAATACATGTTGACTGTAGAAAAATTGGAAAACAAAGAAAAGCAAAAATTTTAAAAAGGAATCACTGGAGGGCTTTGGAAATTCTTCTGCTCCTGTCTACCCAAGCAGAGCAGAGAATTATTGTTACATGCCCTTTTAGCTTTTTTTTAGCACAGGTATATATATCATACTTGATATATCAAATATATGTATGATGTATGATATATATGATAAATATTTAATATATCTTTTTTTAACAAACATGGTGTCATACTATACATACTGTTCTGTAATCTGTTTTCATATACTGATATATTATGAACATCTTTTTTCCCTTAAGAAATTGTACAGGTAGTGCATGCTTCTTGCAGATAATTAGAAATTAAATATATGAAAACAGCTGCCTCCCCCAGAGATAAATGATGTTCACACTTTGGCATATATTCCTTCAGGCATTTTAAAAGCATATATGTGCACAGAGTTTTAAAAATGGAGTCATATTATAGATATTCTTTGTAACTAAAAAAAATTTAATAGTATAGCTTGAACAATTTTATATTTCAATAAATACAAATAGTATTGTTATTTTTGAAGGATACATGGTATTCCATTGAATATGCCATATTTAAATCAATCTCATATATTGTTGGACATTTAGGCTGCTTTACATTTCTATAAACAATGCTGCAGTAAACATCCATTCTTGTACCTATTTGTTGAATTAATGAATAAGTGACTGAATGCATCTTAGCTCATTTTTGGATTTATTTTTTTAGGAGTAATTTCTCAAAGTGGAATTAATTACTGGGCATGCATTTTTAAACTAATCTTTAATAGAAATATAAAACACAAAGAAAAGCACATGAATTAAAGTGGTGCAACTCAGTGATTTTTTATTTTATTTTTTTTATTTTCAGAGTTTTTTTAGTTGATGTATAGTCAGGTTTACAATGTGTCAATTTCTAGTGTACAGCATAATGTTTCAGTCATACATATACATACATATATTCCTTTTCATATTCTTTTTCATTATTGGTTACTACAGGATATTGAATACAGTTCCCTGTGCTGTATACAGTATAAACTTGTTTATCTCAGTGATTCTTTAAACACATTCTGTAATTTCCTTCAGACCATGAAATGGAATTTTCCAGCTCCCCAGAACCCCTCCTCATGCCGGTTCCTTTCCTCTATCCCCTAAGGGTCACCACTCTCCTGACTACTAACACAATAGATAACTCTTGCCTGTTTTTGACTTTTATACAATTAGATCATTCAGCCTATACTCTTTTGTGTCTTGCTTCTATCACTCAACATTTGAAAAATTTATTCATATGATTGTGCATAGCAGTAGTTTGTTGATTTTCACTGTGGTTCAGTGTTCCATTGTATGAACACAGCACACTTAATATTACTGATGGACATTCTGGATTTTCAGCGTTTGCCTGTCATGAACAATGTTGCTATGAATATTCTGGTGCATGTCTTTTGATGCACGTATGTATGCATGTCTACTGGATATTTACTCAGGAGTGGGAAAAAAGGATGCCCAGTATAACCACATCTATGCAACACTGTTCTTAGTGCCTTAAGGCAAGAAAAAGAAAGCTGTAAGGATGGGAAAAGAGAAAAAAAAGATCGTTATTCATAGATGATATGATTATTTACAAAGAATTCGAAATAATCTATAGATAAATTAGTTACCAAGTGAATTTAGAACAGCTGCTAGATGTAATGTCAGCATACAAAAATTTCTATGTATTGGCAATATACAATTAGAAAATGAAAATTTAAAAACATTATTTCCAGTAATACTTTTTAAAAACTAGGAATAAATCTAAGAAAAGATGTACAAAACCTCTCTACAGAAAATTCTAAAATATTACCAAGGAGACTATCTGGCAGTATCTCCTAATACTGAACTAACATGCCCTAAGACCTAGACTTCTCTTTAATTTCATGTCTACATACGTGTATAATGCAACAAAAATTGTTATGGTGAGTTTAAATCACTGCCACCTTTCTGGAGGACAATTTGGCAATATTTACCCAAGGCCTTAAAAACACAATCATCCATGTTGACCCAGCAATTCTTCGTTTAGGATTATATCCTAAATAAAAAATCAGATACATAAAGATGTATATTAGTGTTTTTGAAAGGTTTTTAAAAGCCTAAATTAAAAAAAAAAAAGGCAAAGGGGATAGGTTAAATTATACTTCATCTATACATCAAAATCTTAAGGTTGCCATTAAAAAGCTCTTGTGAAAGACTTACATGATGTAGTAAAATGTTCATAAATACATCAATAAATTTTAAAAAGCACATTACCCAAGAGCCTGTATGGTATGATACCAATGTTAAGAAGAACTATAAAGCAGCAAGTAAAGGAAAATGAATTAGCAGAATATATACCCAAGTGTTGTGATAGAAACACTATTTAAATTCTTTGAAACTGACAACAAATCCCACGGTAGAAAATTCAACTGGTACAATGAGTGAGCAGTGAAATGTTCTCTCCTTCCCCCGTCCCCCAGCCACCTCCCCAGAGGAAATCAGGGTTAGAAGGGTGGCTTTCCACTTCCCCACTGGCGACTCGTTCTTTCGTTTTCTACCGTGAACGTGTGCCGGGGCGCGGCCCTCAGCCGGGTCAGTTTCCCGGGGGCGGGGCGGGGCGGGGCGGGGCGGGGCGTCGGCCCCACCCATCAGGCGTGGCCCGGTTTCCCCACCCTCCGCAGACGCACGCACGCCCACGCTGGAGCCGGACACAATGCACGCGCGCCTGCGCCTCTCGGCCGACCGTCTGATGGTACGCTGTTGCCTCTTCGCCCGACTAGGGCCCGCGCCCACGGTGCGTTTCGACTCGCTATGGCAAGTACTGGGTCGAGACTGCTTCGCCGCAGGCCGCCACTACTGGGAAGTGGACTTGCAGGAGGCGGGCATCGGCTGGTGGGTGGGCGCGGCCTACGGCTCCCTGCGGCGCCACGGGGCCACGGCCGCCTCCCGCCTGGGCTGCAACCGCCAGTCCTGGTGCCTCAAACGCTATGACCTCGAGTACTGGGCCTTCCACGACGGCCAGCGCAGCCGCCTGCGGCCCCGTGATGACCCTGACAGGCTTGGCGTCTTCCTGGATTACGAGGCCGGTGTCCTAGCCTTCTATGATGTGACAGGCGGCATGAGCCACCTGTACACTTTCCGTGCCGCCTTCCAGGAGCCGCTCTACCCAGCCCTGCGGCTCTGGGAAGGAGCCATCAGCATGATCCGACTGCCCTAGGGGCCGAGACCAGAGTAACCTCCCTAGGCTCTCCGTGGTTCTGGTCCCACCCCACCCAGATGTGGCTGGTCTATGGCCTCCTCTCTAAGCCTCCCATTCTCTCCTCCACCAGTCATGCCCTGCGTTTTAAACAGTTCTCCTAGGTAGGCGAGTTTCAAACATGCTCTAAACACAGGTCCTCTTGCTGCTGTCTCATGGGAACCCCCCCCACCCCCCAGCACTTACACTACACTGCTTTTAGTCCAGGTTCCTAAAAGGACATACCCACAAGGTGAGCCCTAAGCATCCTGACGATGTTAGAATACATTATTCTCAGCCTCAGAACATTCTCCCTCATACAGCACCCAGAACTGCCTGGTACATAGTAGGCACACAATAACTATGTGAATGAATGAGTCACTAAGACTCTTCTATCCCTGAATGTCCCTTGGATCTGCTTCCTCCTCTCCACTCTACTTCAGCTTGTCCATGTCACCTCCCTTAAAAGCAGCTGCCAAGAGCTTCTTATTGTCTCCTGGCTTGAACCCTTCCCAGTGCTCATCCTCCACCCTACTGCCAGAATGTTCTGCCTGAAACCTCACTTAACCTCTCAGAACTATCAAAAGGTTCCCAATGACCACCGTGGGGGGGGGGGGGAGCACTTTACCTTAGCATTCAAGGCTTTTCTAGTCTGCCCCAAAGCTACTTTTCCTCATCTAGCTCCTTCTGCTCTTTTCAGAGACCCTCCAATCAGAACTGTGTGTCACAGATGCTCCTCTACATCGGTGCCTTTGCCACTTCCTACACCAACACGTTTATACAGGAAAGCCCTTTTTTCTTTTTTCCTGTCCAGGCTTAAATGCCCCAGGAAGTTTACAGAAGCCACAAGAATCTCTCTCTCTTACTGTCAGATCCACAATCTGGGACATGTCTTTCCAATTAGATTGGAAGATTTCTAAGGGCAGCCATGTCCTACACCCTCCACACCCTGAAAAGTTCAGAAAGTCCCTTCCCTCCCAGGCAGTGAATGAATGACCACCAGCTGGCTAGTCCTGAATCACAGAACAGCTGAGATGGGAGGACCTCACAGATCAGGCAGCCGGACCACGTTGCACATTTGGGGAGAATAAGGTCCTGCAAGAAAGTTACTTAAAGTCACCCACAGTGATTAAGGGCTTCCCCCCCCCCCCCAAGCATGCATCTCATTTGCCACCTGGCCCAGCCCTTCAGGCCCAGCTTTCAACCTGGGAGATTTTACTGCTTACTCATTTCTCAGGGGATGTTGGGAAGAAATCAGCAGGTGACAGTTGCTAAGCAACCACAGGCAGTTTTCCCAACTGTCTTAGAATCAAAAAGACATGAACTGTGAGTGGGGATGGGGCATCCCTATGCTCCTCAGATCCAAGATGTTGGCAAGGAAACCCAGAGAGCCCTGTTTTCCAGGAAGCGATGGAAATAGAGAAGGCCACATCAGCAGGCCTTGCCAGGGAGGTCAGTGCGTCTAGCAGGGAAGGAAGGGCCTCCTTCCAGGGTCTGTGCTTCAGTTCTGAAGGCTCAGCACCTTGACTTGCTGAATTTGTTAGGTGGTTTTGAAGTTAGACTATGTTAAAGTATCTCCCTAGGTGCTTGGCAGGAGGCAGTGGCAGAGTGAAGAAAATGCAAAGCTGAATCCCCCTCAAGGTTTAAACAGACTCTTGGTGCATTAATTAGTTTGAACTATATAAAGCTGCCAATTTCCAATAGTTTTTGACCTAAAAAATGGCACTTTCCTGGGGGGCAATGTAATACAAGTAGACTACAAGGCAGAAGGAATCTCAAAAGCTGCTTTAGTTCTAACCAAATCATTTAAAACTCTAGCTTGGATAGATGTCTAAGCGCTATGCTCCGGGAATCCTGAGAAAAGGGAAATTAATTCTACTTGAGATGGCCCAGAGCTGAATTCTGACAGGCAGAGGGCATTCCTGACAGAGGAAGACGGGTACACTTGACCCCACATTTCTGTTCATCCCTGCAAACCAAGACTTGTTCCCAGACCCACAGCCTCAGGGGCCAAGTAAAAATACTTGCTTATTTTGTCAAGCACTGTTCTAATGCTTTACAACTATTAACTCATTTGATCCTTACATCATCTCTAGGAGGTAGAAAGTTATCCCAATTGTACACAGAATGACTAATGTGCCCAAGATCACACAGCTAATGGTGGAGCTGAAGCCCATGCTCATCCACCATGTTTGGGTGAACGCAGCCGGTCTCTAGCCAGTGCCTACCTGCTCTGGCCCCTCTCTTGTTAGGCCTGTGGTGCTTTGCTTTTGCCCAGTTACTCTGAGACTTGAGTCTGCCTTTGGATTACCTTCCTGGGGCTCTGAGATGAGTTCTTACACCTAGAAGGGGATTTGAGAGTTTGGGATGCATGTAGCAGAGCCAGAGCTGGATAAAGGGTGAAAACTGGCTTTAACCAAATTCTGACTCTGTGCCAGGGCTGCTGCCAGCCAGAGAACTGTAGTTTTCATCCACAATCAGTTGTGACCTCAAGCTAGTCACTGTACTTATTGAGGCATCATCCTTAAAGTGGGTTTAATGTCTACCAGTGCTGTGAGACTCAAATGAGCCAAAGGATATGAACTTGCTTTAAAAACTGTACAGGGCTGTACCATGCCAGGACCTACTAGCATCCCCAGCAGAGTCCCTGTTGTGCCTGGCACAGTGCGAGACAACCGATATTCCTAGCTGCCATCTGGCAGTAGCAGGAGCCTCCGTGAATGTTCTCAACACAGGACAGAGTTCCCTTGGGGTCCATGTCTGTATAAGGGTTCTGATCACTTACTCTCCTTCAGACTTGAATCTACAGAAGTTTCTTTACTGAGCATAAACTGCTTGCAGATATTTTTAAGAGACAGCAATTTTCTAATATGTGGTTTGTTTTAATAAAATACGAATACTGTCTCCTTTAACCATGTTCTTCACTGGAAGTTCATGTTGCTTCAAGTACACACAGCACCTAGGCCTGAGCAGGGCCTTGCTCACCTCCCACCCTCTCCACAACTCTCTCATAGTCAGCTGGTCCATCTAGTGATGGAGAGTTAGTTCACTGTTTCTAAGGTAATTCACCAAGTTCTTGCTTATGTGGAAACAAATTCCTGCCTCCTGGGCTGTTCCTATCCAAGACAGTATTATGTAGCTTTTGGCAACTTTATAATCATCCTGTAGCAACACTGAAGCCAATTTTTAGAGATTTCATGGACCCTCCCTTGCCTACTGTACCATCTCTTCTGTTTCTGCAATTCCACTTTGTCAGGGAGCAGGGGACAGTGATGACAGCCTGGTGGACGCACAACCTCGCAGGAGGCACAGAGATGGCCCTGCACAGCCAGGGCCTGGTGGGCAGGAGGCTCTACTATGCAGAGGGGAGAGTCTGCCCAAGAAGCCAAGCTGCAAAGGAGGTGGGGTGGGTACGCATAAGAGTGGGGGGCAAGGTTGAGTCCACCATGTCCTGCTCTAAAGCCTTCTATGGCGCCCCATTACTTACAGAACAAAGTCAAATTCAGCAGGCTTTTAAGCCCTTGCTTCCTTTCTGACCACCTTCCAAACCCTTTCTTTCCTCTCCATGTGGCCATTCCCTGCCAAACCATCACCTGGACACACAGGGCACTTCCCATGCCCCAAATCCCACAATTCCTCACTTGGTCACTTCTCAACGTGCAAGGCTAAACTAAAGTGCTACCTCCTCCAGGAGGGCTTCCCTGGCCAACATCTCTTCTCTCATTGCCATTCCATAGCTCCCATGACTCTTGAAAAATATCTCAGCAATTCACAAATGCAGCATGCTATTAGTGGAGTTACCTGCACCCAACAGGCTGTCAACTCTCCAACAGGGTCCATCTGCTGCCTCTATGGGCCCAACAATGCATCTCCCACCTGGCAGGTGCTCCACATTCCCCAACTCCCTTACCCATCTCACTGCATATGTCACTTTCTAGACCTGAGCTTCCCAACCTGAATGGGCCAGAGCTGTGCCCAGACATCCATCCTCTGCCCTCGGGGCCCAGCACAGCATGAAGGGGCCAGCTACTCCTGGCCGCAGGCAGCCCCGTACTTTACCCACACATGTCATACACAGGCTGTTGTTTTCTCTACGTGCCCTGGCGGGAAGCGTGTTCTGGACACTGGCCCTCCTTCGCAGTTCTCTCCAACATGTTACACAGTCCTCCACCCAAAAGGTAGAGTTAAGACCTATACTCTCAGTGGCTCTTCCAACTCTGAGCCTCACTGGCCCCTGCCCTCTGAGGGAAATCCAGCTGAGGTCAGCAGAGCAGCCTGGGCCCTTCTAACATTACAGTCTCACAGGACCTGGAGGCGACTGACTGGTTCCCTGCTAGAAACCACCTGCTGCTCATTCTTAGCCAGACCCTTCCCTCCCTTTCTTCCGGACCCACATCCTGTGTCCAGGCCCTGGAACACATCCGTCTCCTACCATACTATGTCTCCTCTTACTAGGAAGTCTCAGTTACTTGCTTTAGTGTCATCTTCTCTGCTGTTGTAGAAGAAAAAGGCCGTGGAATCAGCAATTTTGACTGTCTACTCACGATCCGTTTATAGGAGAAACAAAAGGGAGTAAAGAGCAGGCAGAAATGGGCGCTCCCACACTCCAGCACTAGCACGTCAACTCTGGGTTCTCTTTGACACGTGAGCACAACCTCGGAGTCCCACCCCAACGCACCCACACACACAAACACGAGTGCCTTTCCAGAAACTTCCGGGATCCATAGGAGAGGGAGGCTCTATCCTCACAAGTAAAGAAACTTCAAAAGGCAAATTTATGCATTTGAAAAGAGACTCAAATATATACCTTGAAACAAGAGGAGTTATAGTAACCAGGTCACATAAATATGAACAAAGATTAAGAATTTGAAAATAATCATTAATCCCACTATTGGTTCAAAAGAACAAAGAGGAATATGATACGGAATCTCTATGAAACGTTCATGCTGCAGTTCAAGGAAGTAGAACAGTGAGGGTTTTTTGTTAGCTGGGTTTGTAGTTTCTCTGTGGATCACGGAAGGGCTGATTTCAGCATCACCACCGTATTTACGAGTCACCACAAGCTGCAAATACACCAAGACCCACATCCCCCAACTCCCTTACCCATCTCACTTCCAACACACTGCAGTTTACTTACTGTGCTCACGGCTTACGGTGCATCTGTCCCCATCTGAACGGACGTCCCATAAGGAAGGGATTCACTGCTGTATCCTCAGGCCCTAAAGCAGGGCCTGGCACATAGTAGGCCCTCCATATTTGTTGAAAGAAGGAATATTATGCCATTTCCCTCTTTGCTCAGACACATGAGTACTTTGGGCATTTCTTTGCCTGCAAGACACTCTGGCCACCCCTTCTCTAATGCCGAGTTGTCGCTATACAGTTAACTACTCGGCCCCAGGGCGGGCGGAGGATAAGGGCAGTGGAGAAGGAGAGACAGCTGAAGGTCTGGAAGGACGGGAGATTTCGGGTCATTAGGGATGACTTGTGGGCAGGAAGAAGGCAGGCTGGAAGGAGAGGGCCCATTCAGCCAGTACTCACGCCTCTGCACCCTCACAGCAACTGGAGGGTGATGAGATGCTTCTGAGCCCACCTCACGTTCTGGGCCGGCCAACCTGAGGCAGAGGCTGCTCCTATCTGCTCTTTGAATCCCTGCACCGGGCCTGGTCCAGGGCCTGGCCCCAAAATGTCTGTTGTCTGGGCATGGAGGGGATGAAAGCCAGGTCCCTGGAGACAACCACTCCCACCCCATTTCACTCAAAGGCACCTGACAGTACCCACAAGGCAATTCAGAATTCAGAGAATGGCACTTTATTTTAAGACTTGATTTTTTTGCCATGATTTTCTACCGATTCTTCCATGATCGTGTCGTCTTCTTCAACAGTGACCAGGACCTTCTTGCCCACTAGACTAAAGATGTCTTCAGGAGGATAGCCTTTGGGCTCACCCACCTTCACAGTGAGCATGTCCAGTGTTAAAATGGTGCCCTCTGGGATTTTCACTTTGGCCACCACAGACTTGCCCAGCTGTGGATAAAATAAAGACTCAGTGCCAGCCTCACAGAAATAACTAACACATGCTGCTTTATCCCCAAGGTCCCCGATCGGTATTCTTGCACAGGGTACCTTGAAAGCAGGGACTGTTTTCCCCTTTGGTGCCTAAAACAGTATCTCACACACAGCAGGGACTCAGCCAGTGTCAAGGGGACTCAGAGGAGGGGCCTTTATAATAAAGTACTCAGGATGTGGAGCCAAAGAGCCAGATCCAAATCGTGGCTGAGTTTCTCTGTAGAATGGGAAACAACAGTGCCTCTATCTTGTCACACAACTATAAGGATTAATGATAATAATGTATGTAATCTACCTGGAACGTAGAATGCTCTCGATAAATAAAAATTAAGATTACTTTGTCATCGTCTAGTTCAGTATCTCATTTTAAACATGGGGAAACTGAGGTCCACAGAGGGCAGGTAACCCGGCCAAGGCTACGAGGAGCCAGGAGAACCTAGGATTCCTGACTCCTGGCCCACTGCTCTCGACGGACACAAACCTTATGGTCCCCTTGCTCGGTAAAATAGGAATATGGAGGGCTCACAAGACGGTGAGGATGACTGCTGTTCAGAGGAACAGAAAGGGGGCCTCCTAGGAAGGGTGGACAGACAGGACGGACAGGTAAGGGGAACAAAGGAGACGTGAAGATCATGACCAGCGATTCTGTCTTGTCTGTTAACACGGGTCAACAAATCATCTCTTCCATTCCGCTACATCCTCCAGGCAGGGGCCAAGGAATCTACTCTGGAATTTAGTGGCAGGACAAAAAGTCTCCCAAGGGATGACTATCAGATTATGCATCCTGTGATATTTTCACTGTTTGCCCAGGGAGCCTGGAGGCTCAGAACCAAACCAAGTACTCAACTGCTACATCTCTCATTCCAGTTTCTGGTCCAGTTCTCTCCCCTTTTCCTCTCTAAAGTAGCTGGGTTTTTGTTCAGTTTTGTTTATTTAACTATTTTAATTTCTTGGTGTATATGCATCTTCAATTTGAGGACAGCATAAAAGATGGCAAACACTCCTCATGCAGGCCCAGTGTTTGATCTCTGCCTCCACTCAGACCACCTGCGTCATGTGAGGAGGGCTGCTCTCCTAGTAGCCCCGGGCCGCCTGGCTCTCGACTCAGAGGCCAAGACAGGTGTAGGCTATGGCTGTGAGGAAGCCCAGATGCTCAGTGTGCCAGGCAGGGTTCCTCGGCCTCCCCGTCCCCTCTGTCTGAAGGTTAATGCTGTGCAGCTCAAACTGCTCCTGAGGGAACATTTGTTTTTTCTTTTCTCTTTTTTTAAATTTTTTATTTTAATTTATTTTTTTCAGGGGGAGGTAATTAGGTTTATTTTTGGAGGAGGTACTGGGGATTGAACCCAGGACCTTGTGTATGTTAAGCATGTGCTCTACCACTTGAGCTATACCGTCCCCCTGAGGGAACATTTGCATCATCCCCCACCAGCCCTGTGACAACCCCCTGCTCCCCTCCACCCAGAGCCTCCCGCACTTAGGGATGCCTCGACATATCACAGGCCCTTCACCCACTGCCTCACGGAACCCCTCTGCCTGAATGTTTCTCAAGGCTTACCTACTCCACAGGACCCCAGGCTTGACCTACGTTTGTGCCTCATGAGGACCCAGACACTCCCCTGCCCTGACATCTCTCAGGGTCTAGAGCACCAGGGTGACAGGCTTCAGAGACTTAATGGAAAACTATAAAATGAACCCAAAAGAACTCAAAGGCTCAAAGCAACATCCCTGCATCCCTGCCCTAGCCTGGGCTCAGGTAGGGCTGGTACTAACTACCTCTCAGGTAAGCCCACTGTGGCCCCTCCCCACGGTGGAGCCTGGCAGGATCAGGAGGACCCACCTTCTCATTGCAGGCCATCTCACAGGGCAGCAGCTGCTTGTTCGGGGAGCCAAGGGCCCTCTCCACGAGGCGCACGGACCGCACCAGCTCGGCCAGCTCTCCAGGCTCCAGCGAGGCCGAGTGGTCACTCCCTTTCCAGGTTTTGTCCAAAGTTATGTGACGCTCCAAGACTTTGGCCCCCAGAGCCACCGCGGCCACAGATATCGCTATGCCTGTTTCATGCCCAGAATACCCTATGGGAATGTCAGGAAAGAGCTTCTGATATTCCTTTAAAGTAGAAAAAGAGAAGAAAGAAGGTTGAATATTGTGGTGCTTTCCGCATACATCCAGAGTCACGAAGATCAGGGTTTGAGCCCAAGTTTAGCTGCTCACTATCCACACAGCTGCAGGAAGACGCTGAGGCTCTCTGAGCCTCTCCTTCCTGGGACAACTGTACCTGGTGGGAGCTGCCGTGAACACGTGGAAAGCACTCAGCACACTGTAAATGCTCAAAAGTAATGGCTACTGTTATCAAGAATGCATCTGAAGGACGTTTCACACTGTGCAAGCCACCAGGAATAATAACAGGACTATAACCAAATGCCTAAACTCGTCCAAAAAGCATCTGCCCCGTTTAAGCAGCCTGAGCTGCTGAAAGCAAGTGTGCTACATGCACAAGTACCATCATCAGTAAAGCACACAGCCCAATCCCAAGACAGTCCTTTGGTGAAAATGCTAAATAATTAACTGGTTGTCTGTAATTCACTGGATGCAACACAAGACATTCTAAGTCGAGTGAGTCTTGTCAGTGAGGTGACGAGGAAGCTTACGTATAGCAGACAGACCCAGATGGGAGTTAATAAAAGATTAGGATGGCTGAGCGGCAAAGGCCTCGAAAACCAGGCTTACGGGTGTGAGATGGACAAAGAAGTGCAGGGTGCTGGGTCAGAGGACTCACCCTGCTGTGATTCGGGTGGGCTGGGCCCAAGGGGCGGGCTGGCAGTTTAACTCTGACCGTGCCCTGCTCTCCAGAGAGAGGCCATGCGCACACCTTAGGGGGGACCGTGCTTCACAAAGGAAGAAAACTGAGGAAACTATCTGGCATCACATACACTAAATTGTTAATTACGGTAATCTCTGTGGGATGGGATTAGAGAGGATGTTCATTTGCTATGTTATGTATTTCAGGGCTGTTTGAGTTTTTAAAAAATCATGTTTTAAAAATAACATGATTTAGAGATGAGCTAGAAATGGAGAAAAGACTACTGAACTGAGAGGGACAGAAACTTTAGTTAAAAAGATAGCAGTGTCATTTCCAAAAAGGTTAATTTTTTTTTTTTACCCACAACTCACTTAGAAAGGATATATAAGCCAGCCATTCACAGAAGAGGAACCACTAATGGCGAAGACACACTGGTAAAGAAAATGTACATAGATAATTATGAAGACGCCACCTTAACTTTTACAATGAGCAAAATTAAGATTGGCTTTAAGAAAATTTAATTTATGATCTTTAGAATGTATCTGCTTCTTTAACCTCAGAGCTGGTTCTAATTAGATTCTGTAACAGCAGGATTGTCAAAGGATGTTTAAGTTACAAAGCAAGGTTGTTTAGGATCTGGGCAGCATCTGCCCCACAGCAAATGGCCCGATCAGACAAACGGCCCTCCCTCGTGCTCACCGAGATGACGCGCAGGTTGACGTCCTCAGGCTGGAGTGGGTATGCACTGGTGCACTGGAGGAAGCAGAAGTTGGGGTTGAGGGGCTTCACAATCCGATAGACTTGCTTCATGGTGTCCATCGACTGCATCCCACTGGAGATCACCATGGGGCGGCCTGCGGGACCCAACACCAACACTGCCACCACTTTCTTTTTAGGGCTTCTAACTATCCCTTAAGCACACCCCTGCTCTTGGTCTCATTGTTCCACTGAACCCTACAAACAGCTCTCAAACACTGTGCCAGCCTTGCTGGGGGAACAGAGGTGAGCTTGGTGGGGTCCTGTCCTCAACTATAGGAAATGCAGACCCCTCACCCCCGCAACATCATCGTTTTGCAAAGTGAACCAAATTAAGAGGAACTCCACACTCTTCAGAGAAAAATGAACATCTCATTGGATTAAGAGGTTGCACAGTGTGGTAAGGTGAACACTGCCCCAGATGCAAGAGTGTGAGGCCCAGAGCTGCCACGTCTACGTTGTGTGGTCTCAGATGCCTCGTCTGTGAAGTAAGTAGAGAGCATCACAGTTATACGACCTGCTTCAGCCCCAGGGTTGTTACGAGGATCAAGTGAGACCACTCGTGTTGTAAGGCCACTTTACAAACTGTGACGTACAGAGGTTAGACATTGTAATATACCTACAGAATATTTCTCAAAGTCAGACCTTCCTCTAAGAAGCTTTATATAGACTGTCATATCCTCAATTTAGTATAGATATTCTTAGAAATTAAAAAAAATTTTAATTTAAAAATTTTTGTTAAAAAACTGTCTTATCCTCAATTACTTTCCTTTCAAGTCAGCAAATGAAAAAGTGGGAGAATATGCTGACTGGAAAACCTATCTTCAGGAGACTCCTTTGGTGGGTTGTTTATTAACAGAGCAAGAACAAGAGGGTCTGGACTCAGATTATATGACAAAAATGAAACACTCACCTTTTTTAGCCGTCTTTTCCAGATAAGGGAAATTGTTAGTATCCCCAGATCCAACTTTGAAAAATGGAACATTCAGTTCGTGCAGAAACTCAACTGCCATCTACAAAAATCAGAGGGGGAGCTCTTTTTCACCATTGTTCAAAATCACTGTCCTGAAGACAGGTGAGGAGCCACAAACAAACAGAAAAATCCCTTCTCTTGCCCAGCAAGAGGGACTCTCAACAACTTGAAAGCAGACACAGATTTGTTATCAGTCATTTCATTCAAATTCAAACACCCTTGCATTCATATCCAACCATCCGTCTGTCCAACAAACGTTGCATGCTGGCCCGCACTGGCCATGAGAATCTTGAAGTGAATGGGACCCCTGGCCAGACCTTCCTTCCCCAGGGGCCCAGGGAACAAACGAGAAGACCTAATCTTGACCCAGAAAAGCAGGCAGTGAGAAAGTGGAAGTTCCTCAAAGGTTTTACCCTTTCTTCAGGACCAAAGAGCCAGGAAAAGAAGCCATTTCAATCTTTGCCGAAAGTAGAAAAAAATGGAGCACTGGATGGCCCAGCTCTGACACACACTAATCCACAGCTGGCAGGGCCCATCAAACCCAAGCCCTTTCAGACCTCAAACCATGCTGCTCACAGGAAAAATGAACCTCAGTCACTTTTTTGGACACAACATCGTCTGAGGCTACCTCTCTAGGGCCTTTCACCATCCTTATCTGGGATTCATCAGTAACACTCAGGAAATTGGCAAAGGACCTCAGGATTTAAGAGTAAAATCTCAACTTGCTGTCAAATGACAAGACCCCCCAAATTACTTTTCATTGCTATTTTTAAAAACTGAAGTTGAAAACCAGAAGCAGGGCGAATCAATGTCTTGGAATGTTTCCAAATATCTAAGTTCATCTATCTTAAAATGCTGGCTGAGTCTCAAAAGTAAGTTTGGAAGACTTGGTTAGCTAGGTCAGTGCTTCTCACACTCTAATATGGGCCCAGGAACCTGTCAGGGATTTTGCTCAAGTGAAATGCAAATTCTGATTCTGTTGGTCTACAGTGGGACCTGAGAGTCTGCATTTCTTGTAAGTTCCCGGGGAA
This sequence comes from Camelus ferus, assembly GCF_009834535.1. Lineage (NCBI taxonomy): Eukaryota > Metazoa > Chordata > Mammalia > Artiodactyla > Camelidae > Camelus > Camelus ferus. The sequence continues at coordinate 45,946,436 of NC_045699.1, read as the reverse complement.
TGCCACTGTTACTGCTCCAAGAATCATACCCTGAATAGCAAGGAGCGAGACTACCAGCATGAAAATCCAAAGGGCTTGGGGATGGTTAGGAGCAGTCTGAGAAGGTCATTCTGCCAGTAGGCTCTTTAAATCAAGCCACTGCTGCCCGAGCTTCTGTCCATCTTCCCAGCAGGTGATGAGCTACTCCAATCACTGGCCACACTCAGAGAATCACTGTCCTCATGTGTTAAGACTATAATAACATAGGTATTAGAGCTGTTTGGGAGAGACATTCAGAGTGGCTAACCAGCCAGTGAACAGTTCAAAGGCAGATGGCCCCTCAGTCCAAGAGACACCTTGGAGATGGCCCAAGCGCCACTCACCTCCAAGTGTGCTAAGACACTGGTGCCTCCTCCCCTCTGCTTTACTTCTTCCTCATCTCTCCTTTCCTTTCCATAGTTTTCTATGTCACTCTCTCTACTGTTAACCAGCCCTAAGATGGAACTGAAAAGTATTCAGTTTTAATATATTTATTGAACAAAGCCTAACGTTCCCATCCTTCTTACTCTATCTGGCAGATGAAGAGAGTGTTTTCCATTTTAAGAGGGGAAACCCTATGCTAAGTTTTCATCTATATAATGGTCAACTTGTGAGAGCGTGGCTCATGATGAAAAAGTCCCCAAGAGCACAGAGATGGAGGAGCCCACTCAGGAGAGGTGCAGAGCGAACAGGAGCAAGGTGGGGGGCCATGTACAGAAAAAACACTTGCAAATGCTTACCTATGCTAGTTGTAAAATGTGCATGGAGCTCTACAATTTTCAAATGAGGAAAAGGACAAAATTTGTGCTGGAAGAGAACTGTGCACCTCATTTTGCAGCCCTCCTGAGGAGCCAGCCCCACCTAGTGGCCATTTAGAAAACTGCCATTTTGGGTTAATCTCTGCAAAGGGTGCCAACTTCAGCCATAATCCGGAAAAGGCTAGCCTTCCACCCTGTGGCCATATCGCCATGCCCAGGCCCCCTCAGGCTGGGTCAGCGTCAGTGGCCTCCTTCTCTCCGTGGACTCCTGGCTTCCTCTAGCCCTGCCCACCCTGCTGTTTGATCCCTTCCATCCAGGGGTACAATGCAGCCAGGCAGTCTTACAACTTCTCCCCCTTCCCACTCCACAGCAGAAAGGCTTTCTGAATCTGTCTGAAAGGAACCTGGCTGAGTATGACCCACCGCCCCCCAACCCCAGGCATCTAACTGGGTTAAACACACAGAAAAGGGTCCCACCAGCAAACTGGTTTGGGTGAAACACCGCACTGCCAGACTCCCTCCCAGAGGGTCCCAGTAAATACACCTGTCCAGCTATTTTACCCCAGTGCTTCCCACACTTATTCAACTCAGAATCCTTGTTTATTTGGGGGAGAGGCTTTGATTCTAAATTAATAAATTAATGATAATCAACAATGTGTGCCCACAGAACCCCCTCTCCACATTGTGTCCCATGAGAAATGTGGGGGTCCGCTGATCTAAGAGGTGCTTCCACTCCCCTCTGGATCTGTGGTGATAAGCTGGCAAGAACAGGGGTGCTGGAGGACTGCCCAGTCAGGGTGAGGAAACGATAAGGGGGACATAGAGCCCGCTGGCCCCGTCGGAATGCAGCACGAGCAGGCAGGGGTGGCAGAGGAAAGGACGTGGTAGAGGCAGGTGCAGGGAGGAAAGGGCAGCTCCGCTAGGATGGGTCCCTCAGGGCCACCGCTACTTCATGGCTCCCACTGGCTTTCTGAACAGAATTCTCCATTTAGACCAAAGGCACTGTGCTCATTTCAGCTGAGTTCCACGTGCCTCTGTGTAGCTTTTGACCAAGTGCCCTGGCAGTTTTCTTGGTCTTAATGAAGTTCCGCCATGCCTTAACCTTCCTCAGCACACAGAGAGGAGAAAATCGGCACTCAATAAATGCCTACTGTACATGAGGAAGTTAGGTGGGTAAATAAATACTCAGAGCTACTTGCCAGGTAAACACAGAACAAGGGACCAACCTGCCTCCAACAGCCGGGTAGACAGGACTTGCTGGTTCAGCCAAGGTGCCTGGCAGGAAAAGAAATTAACTCTTGCAAAGGCTCATAAGAATGCATTTCCCAATGAAATTAGAACATTTTCTAATACCATATACAAAAATAAACTCAAAATGGATTAGAGACTTAAATGTAAGACCAGACACTATAAAACTCCTAGGAGAAAACAGAACACTCTTGGACATAAATCACAGCAATATATTTTTTGAACCAGCTCCTGGAGTAATGGAAATAAAAGCAAAAATAAATGGGAGCTAATTAAACTTAAAAGCTTTTGCACAGCTAAGGATACCATCAACAAAATGAAAAGACAACCTACAGAATGGGAGAAAATATTTGCATATGATGCAACCAACAAGGGACTAATTTCTAAAATATACGAACAGCTCATACAGCTTGATATATTTAAAAAAAAAAAAGCAACTCAATCAAAATATGGACAGAAGACCTAAATGGACATCTCTCCAAAGAAGATATCCAGATGGCCAAGAAGCACATGAAGAGGTTCTCAGCATCACAAATTGTTAGAGAAATATAAATCAAAACTACGATGAGATATCACCTCACAGCAGTCAGAATGGCCAAGATCAAAAAGTCTACAAATGATAAATGCTGGAGAGGTTGTAGAGAAAAAGGAATCCTCCAACTCTGTTGGTGGGAATGTAAATTAGTGTAGCCACTATGGAGGATAGTATGGAGGTTCCTTAAAAAACTAAAAACAGCCTTACCATATGATCCAGCAATCCCACTCCTGGGCATATACCCAGAGAAAAATATAATCCAAAAGATACATGCATCCCAATGTTCATAGCAGCACTATTTTCAATAGCCAAGATATGGTAACAACCCAAAGGCCCATCAATAGGTGACTAGATAAGTAAGATGTGGTCTATATACACAAGGGAATACTACTCAGCCATAAAAAGGAATGAAGCAATACCATTTGCAGCAATATGGATGGACATGGAGATTGTCACTCTAAGTGAAGTAAGGCAGAAAGAAAAAGAAAAATGCTGTATGATATTGCTTATATGTGGAATCTGAAAAAAGACAAACGAACTTATCTACAAAACAGAAACAGACTCACAGACATAGAGAAAAAACTTATGGTTACCAGGGGTAAAAAGGGTGGGAAGGGATAAATTGGGAATTTGAAAACTGCACCTCTTGTGGAGTGATGGAAATGTTAGCTATCTTGATTGTGGTAGTGGTTTCATGGGTGTATATACATCTATCAAAATTCATCAAATTGTACATTTGAAATATGTGTAGTTTACTGTATAGGACCATACCACAATAAAGGTGTTAAAAAAAAATAATGCATTTCCCCTCACTACCTGCACCCAGGTCAGTCAGGAGAGCAGCTGGGAACCAACGGCATTCCTAGGACAAAGGAGCCTCCTCGCCCAGTGAGTGTGAAGCAGAGAAAAGAAAGGGTCCTAAGTAGCAGAACAGTTGTCATTCAGTGGAGGCAGATCTTGAGCCCCACAGGCTTGTCTCACTGGAGCCTCCCTGCAGCCTGTGAGTGGGCATCTTGATCACCTCACTTTTGCAGATGGGGCATCTGTGGCTCAAAGAGGTTACATGATGAGCCCAAGCCCACAGAAGAAGTGTCAGTATCGGCACCTGAACTGAGCACGGCTGCAGAGCACACGTTCTACACACCAAACAGAAGCGCTTCCTGGGAACCAAAAGGGAACCTGCCGAAAGGCAGCTCCCGGCTACCAACACCCGGGCTCCTCTCCTTCTCCCAACTGCTCCTAATTCCCACCTCGAAGCCACCTGGGAGTGAACGACCTAAAGATGTGACTTCCTGAGCAGCCCCACAGATGTAAGGTGTCCTCTGCTTCAGAGTCCACGCCCGGGAGCTCAGGTGCCTGAAAACACGGACTGAACAGAAAAGCCCTCATTCCAGGTCTAAGTCACCTTTAGTGATGCCGTTTCTGGTTCTAGGTTGACTTGGGACAACAGAGCTGGGAGATACTTTGGACAGCAGCTTGTTCACACACCAAAGGAAATGGGGGCCGAGAGCAGGGAAGGGACTCACCAAGCTCACACTGAGATGAATTTAGAGCAAAGCAGGGCAAGGACCCGGATGTCCTGACCCTCAGCCCAGCCTAAACTGTGACTAATGTTGCTGGGTGCCTGCTATGTGCCTCGCTTCACACGAATGATCACATTTAATCCTCACAATGACTCAAGATGACAGGGGTTCAGCTAAAGACACAGAAGCACAAGGAAAGTAAATAACCCTCACCTGGACTCACTAGGAATGACAGACAAACCATATTCAAACTCAAATGGGACATCCGTATCTGTATATACATGCATGACTGGGACATTATGTTGTGTATCAGAAACTGACACATTGTAACTGACTATACTTCAATTTAAAAAAAAATCAATTTAAAAATAAAAAGGGACCCCAGAGTCCATGCACGCAGCCACCAGCCCATCCAGCCAGGGTCCACACTAGAGAGCAAGCTGCACACCACACTCAGGGCAGTGAGCCGCTTAGCCCTGATCACTGAGGACGCCACAGAGCTTCTGTTTATGCAGCTTCTACTAGTCATATTTACTGAGCTAAAATCTTTTAAAAACTGAGGAATTTTTTTTTTTAGATTTTAAACTTTTTATTTTGAGATTATAGCACAGAACTTGGCAAAACATAAATACTCATGAAATGTTAAAGATTCTTACTCTTAGTCGCTTAGCTAGTTAATAGCAAAACCAGAAACAACACCCAAGTCTCTCGGATCCTCCGAAAGCCCACGTTCTTTCCTGCCTAACCTTTACTGATTTGCAGATCCTTTAAGGAGCTGATAAAAGCCACTAACCTTCCCTTTTATTTGGCTCATCCAGTTCTTTATTCATTCAACCAATCTCTTCCGAGCACCTATGACATACCAGGCACTGGGGACACTGTGGGGCTAACAGGCTGGCAGGAAGGAGCATGGTTCACAGCAATTGCAGAAGTAAAGTGCACTGGGAGAACACGACAGAAGGAGGAGCCTGAACCAAGCAGGAGCACAGGAAAAATTTCCTGAAGAGTTCTTACTCAAGTTGCGACTACGAAAATACCCAGCAATGACTTTAGGGAGACTTTCCTAAAAAGTCTGTCCCCTCCACCCCGAGGCAGCTCTTGGGGCCAAAGACTCTCCAGCCACCAACATCGAGGGTGGTGAAGAGCTAGGGTGGAAGCCCTAAGGCTCTGCTGAGCTCTGGGACGCCAGACACATCTGGACTGACGCCCAGGCGGCCGCTGAGGGACCACAGAGAGCACACTGCCCCCAAGATCCAATTCCCAGCTGTGCGACATTGTACAAACTTCTTGGCCCCTCTGAGCCTCCATTTGTTCATCTGTAAAATGGGGCATAGTAGGGATAAAATATACTACTGTAGGTGAAGATGCTTTCTAAACTATAACATAATTCAGAAGTAGGAAACTAAGATGATTAAATGTACAACTAGGTTTGAAGAATGTCAAGAATGTCATACTGTCAGTTAAAGAAGGAATTTGCACTTGTCAAGTTTCCCAGACACCAAGGTTCTCTGCTTCTCCTCTTTTTTTAAAACTACCATTGGCTTAGGCTAGACTTATGTTTCTTTTGGCTCAATTTACAGACAACTCATAGGGTTGGAACAGCAACACAAAAGGTCAGAGGCCTGAGAAGGAAGTAGGGTCACTTAAAATATTCTGGCTGTTTTAAAGAATCCCAAGTGTTTTAAGAGCCATAAAAATGTTCTTAGGTTTCATCTAATGATCGTGTCTGCAGAGTTATCCTAGGGAAACAACTCAAAACACACAAAGATGTTTATCTCATCATTATTTATAAGCACAAAAAAACTGAAAGTAACCTGCATGTTCAAACATAAAGAAACAGTTACATACATTATAAATCCCCCAAAAGAAATATTACACTGCCATTAAAAACTTTCAGCACAAGATATTTTCATAACCATTATTACATGACTCAATAAAGTTGGGGGGAAGAAATCAAGATATATGTAAAAGCTGTGATATAATGTTAACTGGGAAAAGCATGCACGGAACTAAATACTCACAATTATAACAACCAGGCAATAAAATATGCATATAAAACAACTTCAAGAGAAAATACATGAAAAGAGCTCTCTATAGGGATTATGGGTCAGTTCCCCCCCCTTTTTTCTGTCTTCTGAACTTTCTGTGATATTATGTTATTTTTATAATTAAAATTGTTTTATACTCAAAAAAAGAACACATGAAGGAATCTTGAGGCAGGTCACAGAGCAGATGGAACCTGAGACCTGGCACCAGTGGGACTCTTCCAGGATGTCAGCAAGGCCATCCTGCATGCCGCTCCCTTCTGGATGATGCAACGCCACCTAACCCAAAACAGCCAAGGCCACGCAGCAAAGGGAGGACTCTGGTCAGAACTGCGGTTTCCTGACTCAGAATCCAGGCCACTTTCCACTGGGAGAAAACTGGCCTTGTAGTGGGGGGGTCTCCCACAGGCTGGAGGGACTCTGGTGTTCTACTGTGGCTACCCCCTGCTCCCAGAGACAGCCTGCCCTGACAACTACGTTCTCTTCACCCCAGATCTCACTGAGCCAGGTGGATGTTTATCTACTTAATGCTATGGGGAACTCTAGGTCCGGAAAGCACAGAAAGGTCTAAAGTGAGCAAGGGCTGGAGCTGGCTCTAAGCCAAAAGCCACCAGGCCACTTGCTGTCCCCTGGGCCAGCTAAAATGGTGAATGACAGAGCGGCAGAGGGCTCACCTCATCCATGCCAGAGGCAGTGAAGAAGATGCCAACCTCCTCCGCATACTTCTGCAGCTCCCTGTACTGGGCGTGGCTGAATTCCAGGTGGCGTTTGTGCTCCCCGTACGTCTTCCCCCAGGAGTGCTTCGAAGTATACGGCCTCTCCAAGGCTTTCCGATTAAACTTGTATTCCAGCTCACTCTTCTGGAACTTGGCACAATCAGCCCCACACTCCTGCAACATACGTCAGGGGTCCTTTCAATGACCGGCCACGGATTCTCAGAGAGGAGAGAAGTTTGGGGGCAACTGACATTAAACTGTTATCTTTAGAAACTACATCAATTGACAGAGGCATTAAGAACGCCCCACAACGAGAAACAGGAGAAGCGAGGAAGTCTCAAAGGAAGAACAGGCTGGAGATGGGGGTTCCCCTCTATTTTTCCCTCTTAAAATGTAGAAAGAAGGTGAGGGGAGGATTTGTTTTGTACGATAATATTAAAAGTAATGAATCAAACAGTTAAAGAAGAAGTTCTGTAACTCAGCACAGGACAATGAGCACCAGATTAGAATTTAGGAAAAAAAGTCAGAATCTGGCTTAACTTTGACCCTAACTCTTGGATAAATCCCTTCCTGTCTCGGGGCTCTGTGTCTCCAGCTACACAAACAGCCATTGGGGGCTGGCTCCAGGACCTGTAACTGTTCTGAGGAGCCCCTTAAGGGGGTGGGAAGCAAAGGAACAACTCAGCTTTTATCTGTTCTGCACTTAGGCTTTTCTGCATGGCATCTTGTTTGAACAAGAGGTCCTGGGGCAAAAAGCAGACAAATAAAACTTAGAAATGACCCAGCCTTACTGAAGAGAAGGTATAATACAAGAGCTGGGTTGTCTGTGAAAGCTATAATTTTATTGCCAGCCAGCCTCCAATCTCTCAAAATTGTTTTTAAAAGCCACTCAAGAGAAGGATTAAAGAAAACCCTCCAAAGTCTCAGCTCACTGACATTTCTGTAAACACAGAGGTCCTCATGCTGTTGAAAACCTCTCCTCCAGAAATGTCTGTGCTGGTCAGAACTTGATGCTGGAAAGAAGCTCAAAGAACATGAGAACTGAAAGTGATGTTGTGCAGAGTCCTTATTGTCTAGATGAAGATCCCAAGGCCTAGAGTGACCTGACCAAAGCTGCACGGTGAGTCTGGCAGAGTGGCCAGAGGGCTTCCCAGAGTGCTGCTTCCCTCCCTGTGGTCTCACCTCTATCTCAAAAAGTAGACTTACCCTCAAGCAGTGAAAAAGCTTATCTACACCTAGGCAAACCTTCCCTTTACAGGAAGTAGTAAAGTGAAGTCAAGTAAAAGCAGAAACTTAATGATAAGAAATCAGATAAAGTTCTACCACATTCCACCTGACAGCAGTTGTATGGGAGGACGGATGGCAGGACAGCAGGTTCCTCCTTTCCCATTCTCAGCTTCTTCCCTAAATATGAGTGATTTATCTGCTTAATGCTATGGTCAACTCTGTAGCATTAGGTTCAGAAAACTCAACCACTGTCCCTGTTTTACTATTAAAAATGCTGATGGTTTCTTTGTTCAAGGTTTTATTGAGTCTCTCCTGGCAGAAAGCAAGCTGCAGAAGCCCAGAACCAGACAAGGTATGATACTCCCTTTGCATCAAAAATTGAAAGTTAAAAGTATATCCAATCAGCAAATCTCTAATTATAATACATTTATATTCCATATATGTCATATTATAATATTTTGTTATAATAAAATTTTTATTTTATTAAAATACTGTGTGAACAAGAAAAGAACAAAGAATGTTGCTCATCATCCAGTTACACAAAGGGTTAAGCACAACCCACCACGGTCTCCACAGACGACAGGTCTCCACAGACAGACAGCGCACCCTGAGGCGAATTCAGGATGGAAAAAACAGGACTATGAGGCTTTCTGTGCTTTGGGTAAACAGGCTGGTAGTTAAGATGCATATCCCAGGAAGAATTCCAATGACCCCAGATTCTTGCATTTTCCCACACATAGAACTAAGTCCTAAAATCATTAACTAAGACATGTGTTCCTCCTGACTAGCAGCAACCTTCTACTGATATGTGAACCCTTCACCAAAATCACATATATACTGACCTCCCTGCTTATCTCTTCAGAACAGCTTCTCAGAGCTGTCTGAGAGGCTGTCTCCCAGGCTACAGGCCTCAGTAAGACACTGAATAAACTCAGCTCAAAGCTCTCACATGCATTTTTGGGTTTCAAGTTAACAGAACTCAAATTTTTTTTAACAGAACTCAGTTTTTAATACTTAAGCAGATTTGGTGTATGAACAAGCTAGCTTGTACATAACACACTCTGAGTAAATAAACTTGGAAATGTGATTCCATTTGGCAAAAAAAAAAAAAAAAAATCCTAAAATATAAGGATTTCAAAAGATTCCATTGCTTTAAATTTAAAAACAGAAATACATACATACTGTAAAACGAGTGAAATTGAAGCCTAGAGAGGAAAAGCTCAAGACTATATCAGCTAGTAAATGATGCCATGACTCTAGTCCAGGGCTCTTTCCACTGTAACACAGCCTCAACCTCTTCATTCTCCTTCCGGGAGAACTATCCTCCACAGAAAGAAAAAAAAAACAACTATAACTTTGTTTCTATGTCTTCAATATCTCTAGGAACTTTTGTAACTTCACGATTCAGAGGTCACACCTCTAAAAAAAAAGTTGTTCCCTAAATTAAGAGCAGGAATTTCCCCCTACAAACAATGTTACAGTACAAAGGCTGGAGCCTATAGCTAGGAGCAAAGCTCTGAAATCAATGAATTACTGGCTGTGTGCCCTTGGGCAAGTCACTTACCTTCTCTGAGACTTTAAAATGAAACCAGCAGTATCTTCTCCATTGGGCTGTTGCAGGAATTAAGTGAGATGGTGCATTTAAAGCACTTAGTAAGCACTCAAAAAAAAGTTAGCAATTGTTCCTCATTAATAGTACTTCTTATTTTTTAGATTCCATATATAAGTGATAACATAGAGTATTTGTCTTTCTCTGACTTATTTCACTAAACATAATATCCTCTAGATCCATCCACGTTGTGGCAAATGGCAGAATTCCATTCTTTTTTATGGCTGAGTAATATTCCATTGTGTATATATACACCAATCTTCTTTATCCTTTCATCTGTTGATGGACACTTAGGCTGCAAACAGACTCACAGATACAGAGAACAAACTAGTGGTTACCTCTGGGGAGAGGGAAGTAGGAAGGGGCAATGTAGGAGTAGAGGATTAAGAGATAAAAACTACGATGCATAAGATAAGCAACAAGGATATATTGTATGGCACAGGGAAATATAGCCATTATTTCATAATAACTTTAAATGGAGTATAACTTATAAAAATACTGAATCACTATGTGGTATACCTGAAACTTATATATTATTGTAAAACAACTATACTTCAATGAAAAATAAATAATAATAAAAAATAAAAGTTTCTTTATGTTAAAAAAAAAAAAAGTATCTTTATGATTCAGTAGGCTTCCATAAAAGGAAAGTTAATTTTGAAAGAGTAAGGAAAAACCTAGTCATGAATGACTGGGTGAACAGCACTGACTGAAGGGAAAGTAAAGGAAAAAGATGGAGCGAGCTACCTCTAAGCCAAGGAATCACAGTGCAGATCTTATGCTGGGGGTTGGAGTCACAATGAAGAACATGATAGGCACCCCCTTCAGGGAGCTCACAGTCTAACAGAAAGAGAAGTTCAAACAGATGTGACAATGCAACTGGATGGGAACAATTATTGGAGCCCAGCTTTGCAGGAAGGGGTTGGAGAAAGCAACCAAGAGAAGAGAGAAAATGAACGTTCATTAACGTCATATCACTAACAGCTACATTTACTGAGTCCTCTGTGCCAAGCACTGTGCTAAGAGCTTTACACAAGTTATCTCATTTGATCCTCACACCTCTATGAGGTAAGTACAAGGAATGGCAGATGAGAGAGACCACAGCAACTTTCAGGAACTTACTGGAAGTAATTCACTGTCACTGGAAGATGTCAGAGAGGAAAAATAATGGGCAGGAAGAGGCCAGGTCATTAAGGTCTTGAAGGCTCTGTTAAAGGGTTTCAACTCTACCTGCTGGCAGTAGAAGCTACTTGAAGGTGTCAAGCCGGGGTATGACCTGATCAAATCTGTTTTAGAAAGATAATTCTAAAAGAATAAAATAATGCCATCTGCAGCAACAGGGATGGACCTGGAGATTGTCATACTAATAAGTAAAGTAAGTCAGAAAGAGAAAGACAAATGCCATATGATATCATTTATGTGGAATCTAAAATATGATACAAACGAAACAGAAACATAGTCCTAGACATAGAAAACAAACATGGTTACCAAGGGGAAACGGGGTGGGAAGGGATAAATTAGGAGTTTGAGATTTGCAGATACTAACTACTATATAGAAAATAGATAAACAGCAAGTTTCTACTGTATAGCACAGGGAACTACATTCAATATCTTGTAGTAACCTATAACGAAAAAGAATATGAAAAGGAATACATACATAATATGCATGACTGAAACATTATGCTGTGCACCAGACACAACACTGTAAACCTACTATGCTTCAATTAAAAAAAAAAAAAAAGATCATTCTGCTACCAGAAGAGGACGAAAGAAGTCGGGTTAGGGCGCAGCTGTAGTAATGCAAACAAATCAGGAGGGTGGCGGAGGATGAAGAAGCGAATTCCAAATATTTGGAAAAGGACCTGGCGAGCTGGACGCCAGGCCGGATGCAGGGCACGGAGAAGCGGACGGTCCCGGCCTCCGCAGCCCCGCCCCTCCCCTGGCTGGTCTTCCCAGGCCCCGCCCGGCGCCCGGGTCCTCTAGACTCTCCCTTCACCTTGGCGGTGCGGATCATGCGCTTGGCCACGTCGAGGTCGCCCTGGTGGTTCTGGCCGATCTCCGCAATGATGAAGCATGGGTGCTGCCCGCCCACCCAGCGCCCGGGACACAGCTCCAGCTCCAGCGGCATGGCAGCGCCTCGCGCTCCGGCGCAGCAACACCCTCCACGGCCCCGCAGCCGTTGCTTCGGGTCAGTTCTGTCGGCAGCCCAGCTAGACGCACACGCCGGCCCTGCCACGTCAGCCGTGGCTGCCGCGCTGCCAATCCCCGGGCGCCGCCTCGCTCCCGACAGCCAATCGGGTCAGGGGGCGGGGCCACACTCCAGGCGAGAGGTGAGGCGGGAAGAGGAATCCCAGCGCCCTTCTCGGGAGCTGAGTGTGTAGCTCATATCCTGGACGCCTGACCCCTGGCGGTCGCGGGGTCCCCACATTCCCCGAAGGAGTATGGTGGCGGCTTTGGGAGTGGGGAGAGTGCGCCCGACGGTGTAATGGAAAAAACGGATTCTGGAGTTAGCATTACAGAGCTGGTTCCAGCCCAGTCCCTGCCGCTAACCAGCTCTTGGTCATGAATACCTTAGTCTTTCTAAGAAAAAATTTCCTTTTTCTCTGAAATGGGGAAATTATATAGAGCCCATCTCCTAAGGTTCATGAGATGATGTATAGAACACCCTGACCACAGTACTTGGCCTGTAGTAAGCTTTCAACGCCGGTCCTATTATATAAGAGGAAACAAGTTCAGAAAGTTCCACTGCCTTATCCAAAGCCAACCAGAAAGCCGAAGCGGAGCTGGGACTAGGACCCTAGACTGCCTCTCAGCCTAGGGCTCTTGCAATACATTAATTATACTGGGTTGCAGGCGCAGTTGAGAAATAAGAACCAGTTTGAAGGAAAAAAACTCTTGATTCCCAGCTTGACTTAGCATAACTAATGAGCTAAGTAACAATAATAACAGAAAGGAGAAGAGGAGGCACTCCTGGATGGAAGGGGAGAAGAGTAGGTTTAGGATCCGAAGGTATAAATATGCAGGTGAAACTGCCCACCAGGCAGGAGGAAGGCAGGTCTGAAGCTCAGAGTAGAGGTCTAGGCTGGGGAGAGAAATCTGGGAGCCATTCTGAGTAAGGAAAAGACTGAGGATAGGTTAGACTCCCAAAGGAGAGGGTCTGCAGAGGAATAAGCAGTGTGGAGGAGTGAGCTGCCCTGGAAGGACAGAGAACCAGGGTGTGTCCCAAAGAGGAGAGACCCACAAAGTCAAAGGCCCAGAGCAGTGCAGGAGAATGAGGAGCAAGAACTTGGGGGGCGTGTGGGGCAGGGGGGAGCCACTGGAGAAGCCGATTTTGTGGTCGAGGGAAGATGAGGTAACAGGAAGCAAAAATCGAGCTTTTCTTGGAAAAATTGAGTTGTTAAAAGGAGAGGGAAAATGGACCCTGGGCTAGAGCAAGGTGGGTCCCAAAGTTGAGGGGCTCTGAAGAAGTGCGTATTTGGAGGCCAGGAGGAAGCAGCCAAAGGGAAAAGGAGTTTGTAGTGGGGTTCATTCATCTGCATTATGCTGAGTGTGCTAGACAAGATGCCACCTGCTTTATGTTTCTCAAGTTTAAATGGCCTTTCACACCTGGGTGAGGCTGAGCAACGGATCCTGATTCTAAAGAAAATTAAAGTAACTCAGTCACCTTGGGCTAAAGAAAACCATTATAGCTTTGCATAATTTGGAAATGAGTGGAAACCACACTTAAAGAAAAAAAAAGGAGAAATCATGTTTAAAAATAGATCATCCCACCAAAGCAAGTTAGGCTGATGTTATTCGTGGTTAAATAAGGACTTTCAATAAAATATAGTAGTGGCTTGCCTTACTATAGTAAGGAGGAAAGGACACAATCCTTATTCCACTCTTATTCCTGTTTTTAAAGCCAGTTTCCAGTGCTTTCTGTTGCTTTTTCTGCTTGGATAATGAAACAGTGTTCAATCTGTCCAGATGGATGAGGACATGTGGGAAGGTCTTTAAAAACAAATTAAAACCAATGATGGACTTTTTTCCACTACTGGCAGGAGAGTGCAAGGAAGAACTTAGTTTTGGAGAAACTAGGGTACCCAGAGTGCTGGGTCATGCAGATCAAGGTAGAGGATTGGACCCAGTTCCCAGAACTGAGACCCTGGGGCTGGGGACCCCAGTGGTCAGTCTGACTATGCTAAACCCCTTCTAAATTTGATTCCTGCAAAGCCTTCTCCAATTTAGGACTCCTGTTTAACTTTTTGCCACTCTGTGATCTAGTTACGCTGAACTATTTTGAGTTCCCCTAAAGGATCATGTTCTCCATCCTCTAGGCCTTGGCACAGGCTGTTTCCCGAGCCTGCACAGTCCCTGCTCCTCTCCAGCCACCATACTGAGCCCTGCCTTCTGCAGGCTCTTCAGTGTAGAAGTCACTTTCTCTCACAAAGCCCGTGGTGAACAAGACAGACCAGGCCTCTGTATTGTAACTGTGTCCTACAGGGCCAAGAGCTCCTTGAGAGCAGGGCCTGAACTGTTTCCTACTATGTCCCCAGCACCAAGCACAGGACTTCTAAACACTTACTAGGTGCCAATAAATATTTTCTGAATGGTCAGAAAAGGAAAGATGACGGCGAAGACTGAGGAATAACTGACTTCACATGTTTATCCCTCAGGCCACATTTAGCCTCCTGAGTGAACATGACTGTCCCTGAAGTCAGCTTTCTGGAAAAGTTCCTCTGAAGAAGAAATGAAGTATTCATCTACCCAAGCTGCCCAGTCCCAGCTGCCGAGGACCTGCCCTGGTGTCAAGTGGCCAAAGAATCCGCTTCTTCCAAGGTGCTCAGTTGTTCCATTTATAGGCACCCGTCCTGGTCACAGCCTGACCCACACCCACTTCCTGCTTCCTCATCCCTGTAACATGAACATCATTTTTATACTGTCCGTGGGAAAACAAGCCCACCATCACACCTTGGGCTGGTGTGGGAGGTGAAAGGCAACTCGTACTGTCTCTGTGGAAGGCTTCTGACCTGTGATGAGGTCCAAAAAAAAATTTTTTTTTAGAAAGTTGAACACACCTTACCTGCCTCCATTTTCCAAATGCTACCTCACTCACCCATCTAACAAATAATTCCTGAGTGTCTGCTACATGCCAGGCACCATGCCAGGCACCAGGAATAGAATGGGGAATGAAGAACATGGTCCTTTCCCTGTAAACTCCATTTTACAGTAAGTGTAGTTTATAAACTATATTCACATATTGATATAAAATCATGAATTATAATAATGGCAAGTAAGAAAACAAACTGAGTGCTGTGTGTGACAAACAAGGGGACCTTCTTTAGACGGGTGCTCAGGAAGAGTCTTTCTAAAGAGAGGACACTGAAGCTGGGACCCCCCCACCCCAAATTCCTTCCAATGATAATAATCTCTTCCCATGCTGGGCCCCGACAGGATGCTGAAACAGTGGAATGTCCTGAAAAAAGCACAGGGTTTGGAATAAGTCAGGCCTGGGTTTCACTCCCAGCTGTGTCCCTTCCTGCTAAATAACTTCTCAATTTCCCACCAAATGGGGACAACCACCACCAGAGGGCAGTAGTGAGGACCGCATGAGACGAGGCGTGGGAGACCCCTTAACCGCCCAGAACTGCCTGCCCAGGTTCTTTCCCTTCCCAGACACTTAAGGAGAAAGGAGTCTCATTTCTGAGCCCTTGCTCCCTGGCCTGCTTCCACTGCCTGTGGCCTGGGGGGACCTTCCCTGTCCTCATGCCTCATCTCGATAGTCTGTATCTGTCACCAGCCTTATCTCCTCCTCACCCCACACCCCAGTTAAGACAATAGGTCTATGATGTCTCTCCTTCCTCCTCTCACTCTTAACTTCCAAGGGTCTCCAAAGCTTTAAGAACTTTCATTTTCTTCTTCATATTGTCCTTGGGAATAGCATCCATTCACAGGGTTTCAAGGTCTGTGTCCTTGGTGGTGACTCTCAGATATTCATCACCAACACAGTCTGACTGCTCTCCTGGTTGCCTGCTTAGCTCACTAGCATCTCTAAAAACAACCCCAGTACACCAGAACCGCTCCCCCCATCAACCTAGTCTCAACCATGTGATACTGCCAACCCGAGGCCAACCAGATTGATCCAGACATGTGTCAAAGGATAATATTCTGACCAATAAGCACATGAAAAGATGCTCAACATCATTAACCATCAGGAAAATGCAAATCAAAGCCACAGTGAGATCCCACCAAATACTCACTAGGATGTCTAGAATCTGAAGGACATAAAAACAAGGGTATGGAGAGATGGAACCCTCATACAGTGCTGATGGGATATAAAATGGTACAGCCGCTTTGGGACACAGCCTGGCAGTTCTTCAAAAGGCTAAACATAGCATTACCATGTGACCCAGCAATTCCACTCCTAGATACATTCCCAAGAGAAATAAAGTGTCCACACAAAAATTTGTGCACAAATATTCATAATAATATTATTTATAATAGCCAAAAAGTGGAAACCACCTGAATGTCCATCAACTGATCAATGGATAAAATAGAATAATAGCTACCCAGTGAAATATTACTTGGTAATAAAAAGGAATGAACCACTGATTCATGCTACAACATGGATGAGCCTGACATTGGAACCTTGTCACAGGAATTTTCAATAGTTGAAGCTTTCAAGAGTATTCAACTGAGATAAATTGTGGAGAAGAGAGGTTGGGGGCTAGGGGAGCCATGATAGATTATGTCAATTATTTGCAAGACTCCATTTAAAAAGCTAAATTAGATTTTTTCCCCCTCTGCAGCTCTGTGGGGCAAAATTAGAGCCAAGAGTGTTACAAGAAATTGGGTAAATAAGAGCTTTTGAAGAAGACTGCTTATCAAATTAACAACACCCATGATAATAAAAAATAAAGCTGCCTTACTATTCTAGAGATAAATAACTTTGTTTTTCAAAGGTGGAAAATACATTGCCTTATAAAGAGTGAGCTCCCCATCCCTGAGGTATCCAACAAAAGTCAGACAGGCATGTTGCTGAGGGGTTTCCAGCATCAGCAGATGGATTCGACTACATGAGATCTGGTTTCTTGCAGCCTGGGGAGCCCGGATTTCTCTGCATTTTGGAAGTTTCCATCGGTGTCTGAAGATACGACTTTCTTATCTCCAGATTGGTGGGTTCTGATTTTGGGACTCTAGATTCCCTTGAATTGATTTGTCTCACCTACTGCCATTTTAGCCCTCTGCTCATCAAAATAAAATAATTTTTCCCAGTTCCAAGTTCAAAGGGGGATGATATAATTAATGTGAATTAATATAGTTTGAAACAGCAATATAGTATGGGGTAATTGAAGTGAGATCACAAAATGGGAGATGGCAAATCAGGGTCTGACTCTCCTCTCCAAACCTGAGTCCCCAGGTCCCCTTTTTAATCACATTGCTTATATGTCCAAATACACAACTGTGGGGGCTTATAAGCACCTGACTGCCATTCTCTGCCCAGAGGTTTTCACAATTCACTTGCTTGTGTGATGAGCTGAATTGTGTCACACCCCACCCCAGTGCATATGTTAAAGTCCTTAATGCCCAGTACTTTGGGATGTAACCTCACTTAGAAACAAGGTCCTTGCAGATGTTATTAGTTAAGATGAGGTCATGAGGGTGGGCCCTAATCCAAGATGACTATTGTCCTTATAAAAAGGGGAAATTTGGACACAGAGGCATACAGAAGAACAACTCCATGTGAAGAGACACAGGGAGAAGATGGCCAACTACAAGCAGATCCTTCCCCCACAGACCCCAGGGGGAACCAGCCCTCTTCACTCCCTCACCTTGGGCTTCTAGCCTCCAGAACCGAGACAATGAATTTCTGTTGTTTAAGCCACCAGTCTATGATGCTTTGTTACCTAATACACTTGAGGAAATGTCATTGAGGAAATGTGCACTGAGTGCCAGTGTGTGAGGTATAGCAAAGGCGTTCAGACCCATGGCCCAGAGCACTCACTTCCTAGCAGGGGAGGCCAGACAGGGAGCAGAGCAGCCAGCACCAGGGTGGTGAGATCGAATCATCAAAGTCATTGAATGAGGAACCCAGGGAGGGAAGTTTCTTGCCTGCTGGAATGCCTTACTCTGCATTCTGGGGCCTTGCAAGTCACCTCGAGCCTCAATTCCCTTATTTGAAAGATAGGGTCAGAATCCTCACACTGCCTCCTTTGAACAAGATGATGGATATGAGCTATGCAAACTGTAGCATGCCGTGGACACACTGGGGGCCATCATTCTTTTGGCAGAAGTGGGGCTCAGGATGGGTCAGCCTTGGAGCCGGTCAGGCCCGACCTTGGCAGAGTGGCTGCAGGTAGGATTTGGACAGGTAGCTGTAGAGGCACCAGGTGGCTAAAGAAACAGGGAAATAAGGGGCTGATGTTCCAGCAGGAGGGGAACCTAAGGGCAGATCAAGGACAAGGCAGGGCCCTGACCCAGCACTGGAATGGACAAAGCCAAGGGCCTGACAGGAATTCCCATCCCCAGAGGCTGGCTGGAATCCTGCGGAATACTTGCCTCCCCAGGGTCCTATCACCTACTCCCAAACTCCCTCAGTGCCAGGCCACCCACTCTGCTCAGGTGCCTGCTGCTCCCCCGCCTGCTGGTGCCGCATCTCCCAAGTGCACAGCTGTGCAGATCCCCGGCTGCATGTGTGCTAGCCTAGTCTGCCACTGACAGAATGCAGGCTGTTCCCAGCAGTTCTCCACATTACCCCCCCTGAGGGTCCAGCACTTTCACACTCATTAGCTTACCACAGTGTGCAGGGCCACCAATTTATGAATGGAAAATGGAGTTCCAAGAAGCAAAGAGCCTTTTGCCAGTTAACAGTTGGTACATGGCAGGGCTGCCTCTAACAATGTGAAATTATGATTAAGAATGGTAATTGTTTTTATAGAATACTCACTGTTTGCCTGCACCCCTAAAGTATTTCATGGTTCCAATTCTGAAAACTAGCTCTGTTCAGGGTCTTGTTAGCCAGCATCTACTTTGCTCCAGACTGAGGAGAAATAGATCCACTAACTTTCTCATTAGAACAGAGCCAGGAGCCAGGAGCCAGAGAGCCCTAGAAGGAGCATTTGGTAAAGAGCAGAAGCCGTGGATTCGAGCAGAGCTGGGTTGGAACCCCAGCCAGGCTGGCCATTTACTGGCTGTGTGACTTTAGTGGCACCTCACTTCTAAATCCTTCAGTTTCCTTCCACTTCTGTAAAATGTGCAATACAGTTTAGCTCATTTCCTACGATTTGGAGCGTTAGTGCCCCCTAGGGGCAGATACACATTCTGCTCGTGCTAGGGTGAGTCTGTAATGCTACTTTCCAGACTGACTAGTTTAACTAGTAAAACAGATTTACTAGTATTCGTATTGCAGTTTTTGGAAGGTACCTCATGCACCATCAGTCTTGGGAGTGCAGTCCTCATCCAGCCTTGTCCACATAACGTAATGGCCTCCTCACTCATCTCTTGTTAATGTCCATCCCTTTCTACTCCATCAGCCTGAGGCATGGCTCTGACATTTTCCACCAGCCCGAAACAAACCCTTACCTACTCCTCAGGAAGACTGGGGTAACTGGGAATAACAGCATGAATAGCTAACTACTAGCATGTCAGTTGCTGGTTAGAACTGGAGGATGACCCATTCAGATTTGTATAGCTGGATCAGAGCTGCAAGCTCACCTAAGCTTGGACTCCGTATTTTCAGTGGAGGAACTAGATACTCACAGGAGAGAAGTGACTTAGAAGGGTCAGTTTCCAGCTGGTGGCCAGAACAGGTCTCTGGATTCTATCTGAGGCTTCCCTCACCATACCTCCAGTCTGCTTCCCAAGGGTTGGGGCAGGGCAGTGTTGTAATGAACACACCCACTGGCCTGGGTCAAGTCCCCTTGATCAGAGTAACTCTAAGGGTCATTTTCTTTTCTCTGTATGCCATTGTGACATCTGTGGGACAAGTTATAAAATACTTGGTGAGAGATTATGAAGCTGACCTAATTGGCTCTAGAAAGACCTTCTACACTTGCTTCAGTCTTGGTGGTTTTCCTGCAGAGCAACTGTTTGGCAGCTGAAGCTTAAGTCAGCTGGTAACTAGACTCCCTTTTCGAACTGTCAACACAATGGTGTCATCAGTCTCATTAAAATTGATGTCAGCACAACTTGACAAGGCTGGAGAAAAGGGAAGGTCATAGCCTAGGGATAAAACCACCTCTATAGTTCTGTCTCACCTCTACGCTGGGAGGACGGTATAGCCCAAATAGGAATGCCAGAAATGGAAACCATTGACTCTCATATGACCTAGTTAGAGGAGTCCTGGCAGTAGTGATGTGGAGTGGGGGGTTAGCATCTTACACAAGATGGTCTTCTGCATTTCCATCAGAAGTGTCTGTCAATCTTCAGGGCCTGGATTCCTACAGCAGCAGGAGTAAACTAAAGGTAAGAACAAAGTTGTAAACAGGGCCAAGCTCTTTCACTACTTCACCAGGAAACTGTGGACCAGTCCTTGACCCTCTCCTGTGCCTCAGTTTCCCCATATCTACACCAAGCAATGGTTCTAACCCTTTATTTTTAAAAGACGAAAGCTTCAAAAGCAATCATGACATTCCAGCATATCACACAGGAACAGAGCAATTGCTCTGGCTGGAAGGGCAGGTGTGTGTGTGAAAGAGACCTCTCTCCTGGCCCTGCAGGAGCAAACTGGAACCAGTTATCCGGCCCATCAGATTCCACCCAGCTCAGACATTTATAACTTAAAACACTCACTGCAAAAGCTGGAAGCAAACCCACTCAATGAAGGTCTCCTTCAGATAGGAGATAATTCTAGAAATATGGTCTGCTGTGACCTCATCACCCAAAAACTTGCTTCTCAAAAACTTAAAAATAGTCTTTACTCAAAAGCAGCTGAGCCTCAAGGCCTTCCCAGAGATCTGAATGTCATAGGCTTCTGGAAAACCTAATTTTAAAACAAGAAGTGCATGACAGAAATGAAAAGCTGGTTTGATAAATCCCTAGACATCCTCATTGGCCACTAGTAGGTCAGATGACATTTTATAAAGTGAATGCACAAGAAAGGTCTGACCTTCAAGGCATGCTGGGATAAGGTCCCAAATCACTGCGCTGGTCTCATCTGCCATTCCTCTCCTCTCCTTCATTCTCTAGTCAAACTTGCCTATTTGAATCTAAATGTACACAACTCCCTACCTCTGACCTCTTCCATCACGTTCCTCCCTCCTTTCTCCATTCCTCTCTCTAAACCCTACTCATATTTACATGTGTAGCTCAAATACTTTCCTTTCTAGGAAACTCTCCTAAACCTCCCAGCTGAAAGCCACCTCTGAATTACCCCAACACTTACTGGACCTCTTGTTCTAGATCTTGGTAAATATCACCCCTGTGTCTCCTCTACTAGTTCCTGTGAGCACCCAAGGGCTGACTTGTCTGTCACAACCCCTTCTACCTTGCCTGGCCAAGCAGCTGAGCCTGGCTTATGCTAGGTGCTTGGTAGCTACTGGAATGTTCTGTAAACTTGAAAAATCAGAAAAAATGTTCACCCAAAGTTACTGTTTGGTATTTGACAATATAAGCAAAACCTAAGGACACCTATGTTACAAAGATTGCTCTATAATGTGTAAGGTTTGCCAAATAGCATTGATGAAGCCTTATGGTTGGGGAAAATAGTATGTTAAGCCAGAGATCAAATTCAATTTTCTCAAATTTCATTTGCAAAAAGCAAACTCCATTTTAAAGCCTAGAGGAGACTTTAACTTCAAAGCACACAATGTGGGGGCTACCTTGACACTATATAAACTATTTCTAGATATAAATTCAGATTAGGTTCCAATCTTTAACACTAGTTTTACATGTATAAAAACCCGATTCTGGTAGCTTAGAGCTCAGTTACCAAAACAACCCTCAACCTTCCATTCCAAAAATTGATAACACAGTCACACATCTATTAAATTGTTGACCCACTGCACACAGATTGCAGAGTATCTATCTGATCCCTCCCCTAAATCCCTTTAAGTTCTGTAAGAATAGAGCAAATTTCCATTTTCTGCAAAAGCTGAGCTGACTTCAGGCAGTGCCTACCTGCTCCCTGGCAAAGCTTTTCACATGTCATTCCCCGTTAGCATGCCTGTCCTGAAAACAAACCATACTCTGTTCAACTGTCAGTCAAATGCTACATGTTTCAGCCTTGGTGCAAAGCTCATTTGTTTCTTCAGACCTTCCTGTCAGCAAGGGTCATAGATGATCAGTGCTGCAAAAGACTTCAGAAGCCATCTGGTCACACCCCCTCAATTTTATAGACTGGGAGGTAAACCAGAGGTCAACACAAGGTCACAAAGGAAATCAGTGGCAGAGCCAGAACTAGAATTCAGATCTCCCGGGACTCAGGGCAGGGCCTTTTCCTTTATCCTACCCTCATTTCTTTAATTCGTCTATTATTTGAATCTAACAGTATTTTTACTGGCGTTCATGGGCTCCAGGACACTGAATTTCAAACATTATTTTTCAAAAGTCTACTTCATTTATTTCCACAATCAAGAATGAGGATTAGATTTAAATGCTCAAAGATCCCACATATTGTGTATTTCCCCTCAACAATCTCTAAAATAAAAATGCCAAAGAAACTAGTTCTTTAGGGTGTTTTAACACAGGCTTACAATCAAAGTCTTAATTTACAAATGTAAGCATACAACTAGGCTTTACCAAAGAGGAACGTGTTTATTTCACTTAATTCTTAAAAATATTTTTTGGCAGTTGTCACATAAAATGTCCTAGTGTAAAAAAATTTCATTAAAAAGAAAAGAAAAGCATGAAAAAACAGACCCAAAATGTTAAGATTTTATTTACAAAGCTTCTTTGTTGTACAGAAAGTAAAAATGCTGTTACAATCTCGGCGTGACTGGGAGCCACAGACGGGTGACTCACCACTCACAGCTATCCAGGCTACAGCAAGAGTCTTACACAAAACCTAACAACACTTACAATTTTGTTGGGGTAAGTCCCAAAGCTTGGTGGTGGATTTCCAAGAGGGACTAAGTGGAGGAAGGCGGAATGTCACAGGAACTATTCTTTGGCTCTTTGGGTGGGTGGGTGTCCTGGGGTTTGTATCACAGCTACCATTTTTTTTTTTTTTTAAAACAGCTACCAAATCCATATGAGCAGTCCAACCAATACTGAACAGTTCTTTTTTGCAGGTTATTTGGGGTCTTAATCATCTTCTCCTTCATCATCTGTTTCTCTCTTCCTCTTTTCACCTTTCCCGCTTTCTTCCTCCTCTGTACAATAGCAAAAATTCACTTTAAAACAACTGGAAATGCATTTACTTTGCCTAAGTTATTGCTAATGGAGGTAACAACAATGAATTTTTTAATGGTTGGGAGATTTAAAAAAAATGATGTAATAAGCTTGATCAGATGGACAAGTTGTTAATTAAGAAGTATTAATTTGAAGGAGCATAAATAGTGACTACAGAACCAAGAAGGGCACAATGCACAGCAGCGTCTCAAATCATAGCCAAGTCAAGTCCGTTTTCTCAATTTTAAATCGCCGTCACATGTTTCTTAGTTTTCTTATACTTGTTGGTCCCAACAATTAGACATTAGCAGTTACTAAAATGCACAGCAAGGACTCTGGAGTTAGCTAGACTATTTTTGAGCCAGGCTCACTGACAAGTGATCTTGGCAGGCCACTTACACCGCTTTAAGCCTGTTTCCTCGTTTGTAAAATGGGTACAATGGCACTGACTCTATAGGGTTATTCTGAGGATCAAAAGTATTTAGCCTAGAACATGGCAAGACTCAAACTGTAGCCAGTTTATATTAAATAAAAAGATTTCTTAGACTCCTTAGATATTTGAGACACAGAGGCCTATGCACCATTCTGTTTTTTCAACTAGTAAAAACTCATGGCTATTTTAATGAAATTAACTAAACCTGCATTGAAGTGTGTTCCGGAATGCTCCTTGAAGGCAGAAATCAGAGCCTAACCATCACTATATCCAATGTAAATTTAGTCCTGTGCAGATGCTGAAAGTATGAACCAGTGGAAAGCACAGCAAACAACCTGGTACTCTGACTTACATAAGCGTTAGAATCTGTACTTTTGACAAGTAATAAATAGATGTTTCACTAGTTTTGGTTGTGGTGAGAAAAGGAATAACATTAATAAAATTGGAAAGGTGCTATTTATATATCTGGCAAAAATTACGATCCAATTAAGAATTTTTTTAATGAAAAAATTCCAAACAGAAATCTCATGCCTGACAGTAACCTAAATGATGGGGTCTAAAAAAACGTGTGGGGACTGAGGACAGGCTTCCCACCCTCATGTAGGTATTATTAATTCTTGTAGAGCCAGGGGGCTGAACCAGCACAGATGCACTGATGTGGCTATACAAGTGCCTGTGAAGACCATGAGGGTCAAAGGCATTTTATTTTCTTCTCAGTGGTTTCAAATTCTAAATTAATGGAATTTCCCCCTGATTTTTAACTGAGGGGGACCATAGTACAGGTTTAACCCACCTTCATCCTCATCTTCATCTTCATCCTCATCATCTTCATCTTCATCAACTTCTCCATCCTGTCCAAATTCTTCTTCCTATGGAATGGTAAATAGCATACCACTATTAGATTAAGTCTGCTCAGTTGAGGAGTACAAAGAAAAATGATGATTGTCAATACATGTAACAGTCCGCCAGGAAAAAACTAAGTTTATTTTTACCTACTTTAATATACTGAGAACTGTTAGTTTTTCTTAAATGAGCTTAATTTAAAATCTTCTTAAAAAGCTTCTTTCACAAACTTAATTTAATTCATTAGACCTATGAAATTACACAAATGCTCAGCCTTATGTTTGTACTACAAAAGAACATGCTTTTTTGATGACATCTATTTTCTTGGCCTGTTTTCACAAATCCCCTTAGGATCAAAGTTAACTCACTCCTCTCTCCTGTCCTTCTATGGCATTCAGCTCCTCAGAGATACTGTATTACTATGTGTCCCATAAACTAGACTACCTGTTCTTTCAGAGTAGGACCACATTTTGATTCAACTTTGTATCCTCAATTCTTCAACATAGCAGGCACATGTGTATCTACTGTATTAAGCTGGATATACAAGAAAGTTCAGACTTGGTAAATATACCCTTCCCAACAAGGAGATGGACATACCATTGTTATCAATGTTTCCAGTTTTCTCATCCTGCTGATTGAATACTCAACTCGCTGATGCCTCCCAAAGTTAAAGGGTCAAAACTTACTCTGCAGAGCCAAGCACTGTCTAGTAGGCATTCAATAAGTACTCTGTTTAGTATTTACTAAAAGGGGGCAAGAGCTAAATTAATCAGACAGAAATCCATCTATTTATGAGTACCTTAACTTCTTCAAAAGGCTTTTTCTTTTCCTTTAAAAAAAAATCCACTTTTATTTTAACTGCAAATAGGAAACAGGTCAGCAAGATTTGCACTGACCTCCCCACTGACTTCATCTTCATCCTCTTCCCCTTCTACATCTTCGTCTTCATCTTCATCTTCTTCATCATCAAACTCTTCCTCCTCACCATCCTCATCCTCCTCCTTGTCCTCATCTTCTCCTTCTGAAAATAGTCCAAAACGAATTCATTAAATACCCTGTGTGCCCCACAAGGCACACCTGCTAAGGTTGTGGAGCTTTGGGTTGGTCCACAGGACAGTGCTGGGCTACACCATCAGGAGAAAGCACAAACCACAGCGACCTTCTTTCTCCCACGCTGCTGCAGCTCAGTCCCTTTATCTCGAGTCTCATAAAACCTGGAGGCCAGGAATCCTGGTGGACTAGGTGTACCATAATACTTACTGATGAAATGATACAACCTCTACAATTTGCTTCAAAATAAGGAAGGGGGGAAGTGTGTATGTTTAAAGTAAGATCAGCCATGAAACAGGAATTGTTGAAACTCGGTAAGGCAAACATGAAAGTTGGTTTTACTGGTATTTCTACCACTGTCTATATTTGAAATTTTCCAGGAAGGAAGGAAAGGAAGGGAAAGAAGGAAGAACACCCCTCTCAGACAAAAAACCAAAATAACCTAAGAATACCACCCATTTTCTCTGGGTTAAGGGTACCACTACAAACCAGCCGTGCAAATCAAGAACCTGAGAAACAGCCATAATAACCCCACGATGGGGATGACGGTGGGCGTGGGGACAGGGGAGGCAGCCAGGCCAGCTGAAAGGTACTGTGTCTCTCCTCCATTTGGTGCAGGCCTCTAGTCAAGCAGTTCTCTCTCCTGGTCCTGGAGCTTGCTGTGCTCGCTCCTACCTCCTGGACTCTGCGCACTCTTCCCTGCCTTTTCTGCATGGCTAACACTGACTCGACCTTTGATTCTCAGTTAAACATCACTTCCTCAGGCTGACTTGCCAAACCGCCTAATCTCAGCTCTATGTTCCCACATGACTACGTGATGCTTCTCCATTACCACACATTTTGCTTCCATTACCACACATTTTGCTCACTTGTGATTATTTATTTAGTTACGATTATTTAACATTTTCCTTCTTAGTAGACAGTAGCTTCAAGGGGACAGGAACTATGTCTATTTTTTCTTTTGAAACTACTTTCCACAGAGCCTAGCACATATATTTGTTGCCTAATTGATCTTGCTCTCAAGAACTGCCCTCCAACCTCCAAGGGATTTCCTTTATGGGCTCCTGCATACAGGTGGCCTTTCAATCCATTTAAGGTGAACGTAAATAAAATAAAAACAAGACTGGTTTTTAAGAAAAACTGAGAACCAGTAGTGAAGGGCATTAAGTGATGTAAACATCTGAAACAAGCTGAGCTATTCTGTGTCCACTTTACCACTTAACATCCCATCACTTTTCATCCTGTCTGAAATCTGCGGTAATAAAGAACTGTAAAATGCTTCCAGAGTATTGCCCTATTAACTGCACCCAAGGTGCCTGATGATGCTCTCCACTTTTAAGCATTTCTGTCTTATGAACTTTTATCTTTAAAGAGGTATTAAAAACAATGCTTCAAGTCCAATAATACTGCAAATTCCAGCAACACCAGGAACTCTATGAGAATAAATTTTCTTCATGTTGACTTATTTGCAAACTAATTGTTCTGCATCCTCTAAGCCATTGGAGGTGAGAAGCCTTTTATCCTAAGAATGACTCAGAGTAATCACGTCACTATGCAAGGAAAACACAAGCTAATCAGGAGGGATAGTTTGAGCAGAAAATATACAAAGAGATAATAGAGATAATTGGATGGTAAAACCTTGATTAAGTGTCAAAAATAAAAATTACATTGTAATTCCATGTTATAGCCAGAGATTATTTCCTTTATTAATGAAAAATGGAATGCAACATATAGTGCTTTAAAATAATTAATTTTAAAACTCTAGTCATATTGAAAGCAGGAAATGTATATTTATATTTACATATAAAAAACATGTACTAAGTACCTCCTAAGTGCTCGGCCCTGTGAATTAAAAGGTAAGAAGATAATCATAGCATACGTGGAAGGGACAAGAATAGCAGAGAATGACAAGTGCTATGAAAGAGGTAAGCAAGGCAATGCTGTGGCACACACAGGAATCTAACCTAGCTTGCTGGCGTCACCAAATGCTTCCTGGAAGTGTTGACAAAGCTGACTGTGGATAAGTAGGTAGTAGCCAAGAAAGGGGAACAGCTAGGACAAAAGCAAGAGACCTGAGACAATGGTCCTTTTAAGTAAAAGGTAAACTACAAGTACCGCCATGGGCTGGAGCACAGTCTATGATCTCTAGGCTCTGAGTTCAAGACTAGTCAGCTAACAAAGCATTTTCCATTTTGAATCATTTGAAGACTTCAATGTCCTAAGAGCTCCAAATTTAACAGAATGCCTACATGCACGGCATGGATATAAATTTTTCTGCTCAGTAGCAAGAACATTCAATAGCTTTATCAGGGCCTTTGAAAGGCAAAAACTAGGTTCACTGGATGTTGTACCCACTCACCCTCATCCTCCTCCTCTTCATCCACACCGTCCACCTCGGCATCTGAGTCAGGGGCTTCACGATCCTCTCGGTCATAGCCATCCAGGTAGGTCAGCTGGGGCAGGAGCTTGAAGACACTCTCTCGGTAGTCGTTCAGGTTAGTAACCTCACAGTTAAACAGATCCAGGCTTTTCAGACATTCCAACTTTTTCTGAAGAAAAGGACCAAGAAACATACCTCCTAAACCAAAGGAACATAAACAACAAAACCCATCTCCCAAAGAGGTAAAATTCAAGGCTCTGTATTCAATTAGCTGCTACCTACTCAGCCTTATACACAGGAAAATATTTCAAGTCCTTTACAACCTTTACATTAGGTCACTAAAATTTTAACTAGTTCTTCCCTTCTCTACCTTCTCAGATTCTTTTTTTCTTTTGGCAGCATGAGTAGTCTTAAGAAATATGAATTTGAAGTACTTATTAAAATTGGATCTTTTCACAGTATGAGACAAATCAGAGAGTTTAATAAATCTGATTCAAAACTAAATTTTAATGTTTCAGTAATCAAATGACCAATAAGAACTTGCTGGGTTATCAAGCAGTTAAGTCTTCAATGCTCTGAGGTGGTAGTATATGACGGACTGCAATCTATTCAAATGTCAAGATTTTTGTGATTTCTCCTTGGGGACATAGATATGAAACACTTGAGAACAGAGTACAGTAAAGCACCAAGTGTGTGATGCAGATATTTTCCAGGAAGACAGGAGTCAATACAGGCTGGGAAAAAGAAGGGGGACTCAGACTTGAAACTTCATAAGTAGAGAAACATTACACTCTTTTCTTCTTTTCTAATTCTTAGGGAAGATTGACACTATTACCAGAACTTTCTGATGTAAAATTCTTCTGATTTTACCATACCTTAAAAGTTTTGTTACAGTACCTCAATTATTCAGGACCTCAGTTTCATCTTTCTCTCTTAAAAACCTGGCCCAAGAAAAGTTTTCTGAGCAGCCAAAGTGGATAGGAAAGTGTCCATGTATTTTACTCAGATCTTCATTTGTTATCACATCAGTGTCCTAGTATTTCAATCCCAGGTCTATTAAGTTTTGATTAAGGGTGAATTAAGAGATGGGGGACAGAGGTAGTATTATAGGCAAGTAAGGAGACAGCAACAGAAAGTGACAACAGACCCTCACAGGGAGAAGAGGGGGCAAACCTATAAAGAGTAAACACAAAATATGAAGTACCATGTAGCCTGGTGCCTTTTAGAACAGGCCTGGAAGGCATATGGATATACAGCTTCGTAAGTTTAACTTTTAATGGGTCTGAATCAAGAGAAAAAGCTTGGTATTCTCTAAGAGGGTGGTACTATAAAAATATTAAGAGGATCTCTATGAAGTAAGTTGCAAAAAATAAACGTTGATGTTTAAAGGCTTTGATGCTTTATTGGGAAGTCTATTTCAACATTCACGAGAACCTGGGAAGAAACACAGATGAAACAAAGCCGTGTCTTCAGGACAAGTTTTCCTGGAACATAGCCACACCTGTTTGTGTATTATGTGTGGCTTCTTCTGTGGTTCAATGGCAAAGTGCAGTAGTTTTGACAGGGACTGTACAGCCTACAAAGCCTAAAAGACCTACTATTAGGTGGTCCTCTAGAGGAAAGGGTTGCTGACCCTGCACACACAAAAGCTTCATCTTCCTTATCAAAGAAGAGGTTCCCACACTGATTTTATTCTCACTGAACAGCCCTTGGGAACACAGAGCCAGGCAGGGAACACAGAACAGGGTTACAGCAACAGGCAAATGTACTCCTCAAAACACCAACGTACAATGATCCAAGAGTTTTGTGAATCCAATAATGTGCTTATGTAAGTCGGTCCCCCGAGGTCTTAAGAATACTGTCCCCAGCCCTTCTGATCACAGGGAGAAGGGCTTTTATGTCATGTAGCTTTCAGATTAGGTTCCCTACTGGAGAGCCCCTGACCTCCAGAAGCCGAGGTATGAGTTCTTGCCAAAAAGGAAAAAAAATGCTGAAACAGCACCCCAGACAAGTGGGGAACTCTTTTTTCTGCACAACAAGATTGACTACACCAGCTAGGATAGAACAAGTAAATTTAGGCAGCTTTCCCACAGAGACTCGTCTAAATTCTTTGCTCAAGGGAATTTACTGCTCAACATTATTCCCTAGGAATCAATGTACAAAAATGTACACAACCCCTGATCTTTGAAACTCTACAGTGTTCCAAGCCCATTTTCTAATTCTGTTGACTATCCTAGTACAGGGCCTCCAAGGCTCTCCTGTTTCTGAAACTCTGAATCTGTGACAGTTGTAACTACCCTTTCAGGAAGGACGCATTATGAGTAACTTGGACAGGTCAAACAATATGCTAGAAAACGAAGTGAAAGCAAATAAACAACAAAACACCAAATTGTAGCACTCTAGAATTGTTTAAAGCAGTAAAATTATGCTTTAAGGCCCAAAATATACACACAGATTATTTAGGATCTCTATGTAATGTGTAAATACTACTTAAAAAAAAAATCACAACTCTACCATTTCAGAAATTTGGCCTAAAACTAATAGGCTAGCCATAATAAACATTAAACATTTTATTAACAATAATTTTGCTTGCCTTCTTAGAATTTAGAAGGGCTTTGGGGGATGGTTTGGATGGCCCAGGTCTCTTAAAAAAGGTGTCCAAGGAAGTTTGAATTGATGCCTTCTTTGTCTCTCGATTAATGTCCCTGTAGTAAGCAGAGGCATTCACAATCATTGCATTGACTGTAAGAACTGGGCTCAAAGTAGACGGTGTCAAAATGTATGTGGTTGATGAGGATGAGGATGGTGTTTTCCCCCACTGAAGAATACCTTCCAAAGTAGAAATGGACCCATTTCCCCCCTTCACCTTCCACAGATTTATTTATCCTGAAGTTGTAACTCCAGGAGACCCACCTAGCACCCCCAGGAATCTGAACAAGTTCAGGAGAATGGCAGGAGTTCAACCTTTCCAGATAGTCATGGGTTTGTGGAGCTGTGGGTCAGTCAAATGGCTAGCCAAGTGTGTGACTCTGGACAATGGATTCAGCCTCTCCTAAGCCTCAACTTCCTCATGTATAAAATAAGGGTCATGCTATTTCTATCCACTTTGTAGAAATGTTGATTACTAATGAGACAACATACACAAAGCATCCACTGTGGTGTATGGTACATAGCAGATCCTCCAAAAATGGTAAATATTATAATGCTTATTTCTCATTCTTCACAGTCTCAGGGGTTTGAGAATTTCATAGCCACCAAAGGGCCCTAATTATATCACTGACCAGGTCAGGAACACACCATGCAAACAACTCCCACACAATGTTTGCTTCTGCTCTACCTCTAAATGCTATGACACTAACAAAAGCTTCTGATGAAACATCAAAGAAGACTAAGGTTGCCATGAGAACTAGGTAACAGCATGAAAAGGTACTAACTGCCTGGTATTCTGTTCCAGAGAAAAGGGGTTCCAATGCTTACAATGACCCTAAATTGATAGGCCTATCATTAACACAAACAACAAAGGCTTAATGTAGCCCATCTGACTGGGAGACCATCAGCACTTAATTTAGTGCTCCTGCTGGAATTCCCAGCTTAGGTCAATCTGGGTATGGAAAAACTTTATAGATAAAAAGATAACAGGTTCAAAGGGCAATGGAAAGACTGGAGGACTTGGATTTGAATCCCTGCTCGCCATTTATCTGAGGCTGCTAAGTAATTAAATTCGTTTTCTTCATTTCTAAAAGGAGGACATTCTCTCTTCTCTGCCTTATATGAGGATACAACGGGCAAATGTTAATGTTCTTGAATAAAGCAAAATGCAGTGCTTGCTTAAATACTAGAAATGGGGATTGGTTTGGAGGAAAACAGAACTAGTTTAAAAAAAAAAAAAAGGAGGGAGCCCAAGTATCTGGGTGTACCTATAGCAGGAAAAAAAGGGGCAAAATTCATGGAAAAAAGGTGAGCACCAGGCTCCCAATACTTACGAGAAATATGAGCTAATGTGGTCTACTTAATGAAATGTAAAAACAAAGGGACTCACAAAATTGGTGATTAAATCTGTTTTGGAGCACAGCCTCAATTATCCATTAGGAGGGAAAAGACCCTATAGTTCTGGCAGGAAATCCTCTTCATTAAAAGAAAACATAATTTAACTCTATATTCTTTTGAAATAGCAACAGAGCATTCTGTACAAGTGATATGAAATCCAAATTATTTTAATAAATTGTGGCATCAGAAAAGATACAGACAGCAGAAGGATGCCTTATCCTCTTGGGTTCTGCTCTTGTGGCTCCTGAAAGACAGCTCCTATCTGCTACATAACCCCTTTCCCAGTTAAGTCAGATGGAAATACAACTTTATGTCTAACAAAAAAATCAGAAAGAAGCACAGGCTTCTCTGGGTGGTATGAAACAAGTTTGAGTTTCATTAGCCTTATTAGAATTGAATTCTACCTCTATGAATAAAATGTATTATTTAGGGGGAAAAGTCATTTAATAATCTTAAAACCATAGAAATTTCCAGGTGGCAGCCAAAGAAAACAGCCTGTGGAGCTGCCCCCTACCCTGCATGACCCCTGCCTCCAGAAGCTCTTTTCTGGTCCCTATAACCTCCACATGGACTGGACTCCCTATAGCACAGCTTCCCAACTTACAAAGCAAAGTAAGTGCATTACCTTGTTTTATTCTCAGAACTCCTAAGTGAGGTAAGTAAGGCAGGGACTATATCCTTCCAGCTTCTTTAAGTGAGGAAATTAAGGCCCAGAGAGAAGAAGCAATTTGCCCAAGGTCACACAGCAAGTCTATAACCCAACTGGCACTCTACTTTTCATAGCTTATTCCAGCATGTAAGACAGAGGAGAATTTGGGGGTTCCCATGTAAAACTTTAGACACCAGTGATCCAGCTAGAGCATAAGATCATGAATTAGAAGACCTAGAACTCACTGGAGCTGCCCTTGGACTGTTCTATGTACAGCTCAGATATGCCACTCAATGTAAACAGCCTTTTCTATAAAAGTACAGAACAGCCTGGCTAGTCTGGGGAAAAATTTCTTAAGAGAAATGTTTAAGGCTATATAGTCAACATATATTTAAAAACAGCAAAAAAGGAAATAATTCCCCCCCTTTCAAGAAAGCCACCACAATAATCAGGGAGGGAGAGCAAAGCCAGAGGAACACATATAACTAGAGAGGCCCTGAGCTTGAAAACTGGACTTTCTATAAAAACGAACATTAAAAAAAAAAAAACCCCACCACTTTCTTGATCAATTATTATTTCCAATTACTTCCCTCACCATAAAGAAATATGAAAATGAAAATGACCAACAAGTCCTGGCTTCCAAATTATCGATTACTCACCAAAGGTTCCAGGGTGCTGATATCTTTCAGTTTATTTCCACTTAAGTTTAGATGTGTGAGATTTGGAAGTTTTTCTGCTAACATATCCAGACCTCCAAAGATTCTATTGTCACTGAGCTCAAGCTGTAAGAGAAAATGCACACAGCACACAGATAACACACAGAGAAACACATATCATTAAGGTGTCATAAATAACAAATACAGTTTGCAAGTATTTATCAAGATCAAATCATCTCTATTTTTATTAGTGTACATATGTTCATTTTGTTTGATTAAACAGAAGTAAGTGGTTTATAGATCCCACAAACACTTCAGGGAAGGGGGGACTTGATAGGATGAGAAGAGTTGTTTCTAAATCAGGTGCTAATTATAACAGTTTACTGGCCCCCAACATCAGTGAATACATTTTCTAATCTAAAAAGTGGGTCAAAGCAAATTAGAATTCTTTGAGAAGCTGTAATACTCTATACCTGCCAGGAAGGGTAAACAGTCTGTGCATTCTAAGCAGCTTATTCTGTGGGCCAAGCAGAGCTCACAATGGCCACTTGAAACCTAATCTGGTTCTGTACAGTGCTGATTCGTCATGGGGTTCTACATCTGGAAGGCACCAAGGAATCTTGCCCCAAAGGCTACAGGAGTGGTACACACCACAGAACAAGCCCTTAAAGAAGTCCCATGACCTCAGAAAAGGGACTGGGGCAACAGCTTCAAGACTGATGAAACCAACTCAACAGAGGCCACTTCTTGCACAAATCTGGCACTATTTATAAGAATCTACTCTAATTCTCAGCTGCAGGTCAAGTAGCAGTGGTATGCCCATGAAGGAATGAACCTTTACCAAGGAATATCAGAATCGCAGAATGAAAAAAAATTGGAGCCTGGAAAAGTAAGATGGTTGAGAGCATCCAATTCAAACTAAACTCTTCAGTTTGCAGATAAGAAAACCTAGGCCATATAGCTGCTTTCAATTCTATTCTAAGTGCCAACAACAATGGTAACTATCTAACTCTTATATGGTACTTAAGTGTTAAGTACACAGGTACTTAAATAATTGTTCAAAGTACTAGAAATACATGAACTCATCCAATCTCACAAAAACCCTATGAGGTAGGCAGAATTATTACCCCCGTTTACAGATGAGGAAAATGAACAATAAAGAGACTGTGTAATTTGCCCAGTGGTGGATCTATGATATGAAGCCAGGCAGGCTAGTTTCAGAAGAATCCACATGCTCCTCACTATGCTATGTAAATGCTATGTCCATGCATACCATGAAAACCCCTGTCATTTAGTCTGGCATGCAATGAAATGAAATCTACATGACACCAAACAGAGGACCTTTAAAAAATGTAAATAGTCACTGAAAGAGTGCGTTTAAAAAAACAAGTTTGCTGCGTAGGTATTACCAAGCATTTCTGAAGAGAAAAATGTGACATTTCAAAACATTTTTTCCTTCAAATTGGGATAGTCTGTTAAAATATCTAGTCATGGTCCAGATTTAAAAGTACATCTCTATAATCAACGAAGACTCAAGTGTCAGCTTTACTGAGGTTATAGTAAATGAAACTAAAGAGACCATTTCTCTTGGTCAGACTATCAACATGTGTAATATTCACATCCTTCCAACATGAACATCTCAGGTGAGAAGAAAATAAAGCCTGTATCGGCTGTGAGAACATCCAACCTGCCTTTGGGTTTGGTTTATAGACATCTCCATTCCTCCCCCACCAACTCCACAAAGTTAAGTGATTAACAAGACTTCAGAAGGATTTGATAAAGCCTCTATATGGATGTTCCCCTATACAATGACTTTCTGAATAAGTGTGATAGTACATAGATCATAGTAATTCAGGAAAATGTACCAGGATGTTAAGAAAGCAGCACAGAATACAAAACACATAGTAGGGACCTGCTAGCATAAAGTTTATGTAGATAGAGGCTAAAAAGCCATCAGTTTTTAATGGGCTTATTAGAGCTTCCAATGTCACCAATAACCCATGCAAATGTAAAAGGATTACATTTGAACCTCTAAAGTAGATGCAAGAAAGAAAAAATTAACAAATTTAAATACAACAGAATTCTTTCTGATAGGACGGCCACCCTGCAACTCATGACGGCTGCCTGAGCATTTATTACCTAAATAAGGCAAATAAGCAAAAAGCACTTCTGGTTTTTAATTCCCATACTTAACCAAAGAAACAGCCCCTTTCGGATTTAAGCAAGCCAACCACAGAAACAGCCTACCTGTTCTTTGCCTAAATTTGAGTTCAGATTTCTATCTGTATCTTTGTTTAGATAAAGGTTCAATGTAAATTCTCTAATAAAGAGATTCCCTAAACTGGAGAATTCTGCAAGACTACTATGACCACATACATTTTCAAATGTGATGGAACAAGTCCTAGGTTGGCAAATAGGAGATATGGGTTCTAGTTTTGGCTCCAGTACTAAGCACTTTTGTGGGTGGCTTTAGGCAAATTATTATACCTTTCTGGGTCTACTGCTGTGCCTGTAAAATAAAGGGCTAGGCTAGAAGATCTACATTTCTTCCAGTTCAGACATTCTGGGACTCTTGACAGGTAAATGTGCAAGGACATGAAAAAGCATTTTTCTTGGTTTTTTTTGTTTTTTTTTTTTCGGGAAGGGGGCGTGGTTGGAGGAGATAGTGATTGGTTTATAACTGACCAGTAAAGCACTAACAGGCTTTATTAGGATAGGAAATAAAATTAGGATAGGAAAATAGAGCAGTTCTGTTAAAATGAATTCTTGCAGTCAATCGCAACACATTTTAAACTTCCTAGTCACTAAGAATTATATTATGGGTTTGAAATATTAGACTACAAATCTGAAGACTTTACTTAAACTCACCCTTAATCAACAAACATAAAACATGAAAAGTAGGAGGCCCCTGTGGTTCCTAAACCAGAGCATACTAAGAACAAAACGTAGTTAATATTATAACAAATTCATAAAAGAAATGTTATTCACAGTTATTCTTCATAATTATTTATTGAGCATCCAACATGTATGATTTCCACACATCACGGCAATTCTGCATGCAAGGTCAGGTGGTATCACCAGTTTATAGGTGAGGAAATTGAGCCTTAAAGAGATTAAGTAACCTGCAGAAGATCACCCATCAGGAAATTGATAGAGCTGGAATTCAATCCCAGATCTGCCCAGTTCCAAAGGCCATGTGCTCTCTGCTACACTAAATGCTTCCTTAGATAGAGTAATATTTTTCCCCTCCCAAGATGGTTTTCTCTTTTGCTGTTAAAGAAAAACCACTTACCTTTTTCAATTTAGGTAGTTTGGGGAGATTTGAAACTGAAATCAAGTTTACATTTATTAAACTGAGGAACTCTAAGTTCACAAATTCAGCCGTTAAGCCCTCAATTTTCCCATCATTTGATTTGCAGTTGTCCAGGACAAGTTCTCGAACCTGTGGGTAACAAAGAGGGAGACAAGCTTTCAAAAACATACAAGAAACAAGGAACAAAGTAAAAATTCCAACCATAAATACCCAACAAATCACCCACATATATAGGGGCAGACTCTGTTTAGACCTAGATCATTAGTTATAAATAAATGAAAAATGATTAAGCCTTTGATAACAATATTCTTGTAGATATCAAGGGTGGAATGTCACACCATGTTATAAAGATTTAAACTCTTTACTTTCCAGAGACAGAAACTACAGTTCTTAAGACGTATGTGAAGAAACAATATCCCCCTTATTCCTTTTCCCAAGTCTGTTCCTGAAAGGGTGGCTCTAACCACAAATACAGAGTGAAGATAGCCTCCTCCCTGCCACCCCCAGCAACCCCTTTAGGCTGAGTCTACCTGAAAGCCCAGGAGATTGACACAAGGAAAAGAGGAAAGCTTTATTTTTCCCATCGAGATCACCGAAGAGATTTTGGCTACAGGTTGCTGGACTACATTTCCACTTCTGGTTTTATTAATTTTTACTGAGATCATCTTGACACTAGGAAATGTTCAAGATGCAAGAGGCCTTAATTCAAAGTAAGAATCATTTTTAAAATTTTTATTTTAATATATTTTTATTTATTTATTTTTATTGGTGGGGGGAGGTAATAATTAGGTTTTACTTATTTATTTTTTAGAGGAGGCACTGGGGATTGAATCCAGGACCTTTTGTATGCTAAGCACCTGCTCTACCACTTGAGCTATACCCTCCTCCAGAATCACTTTGTGATACATGTGAGAAAAACATTTCTAGGATAACCGTTAGACATTAGGTGCCTTTTTCAGGCCATAAAAATCTTCTTCTTTGGAAGTCCTGAAATTCAAAATTCAAATCCACCCAAGGGTATCACATCTGCAGATTATGAAAATACTGATTACTTAATAAACAGTTTACTGTGTGAATATGTACCATGATTCCCACTGCCATTCTTGTTCTGTGGCTGACTCTGAAACTTGCAATTTTTAAACATGTCTTGATAAATTTACACTAATGCAAATTAGTTTTAACTGCCAAAGGCATTCTTGCAGTAACTCTAACATGTTTAACAGCATTAATCAAGCATGTTTATGGGAAGGAGATGCTGATAGTTCTAAAATGGAAGATGGGAACTAGTAACATCTTCATCCTCCCATTCAAAAGCCAAGGATACTATTCTAGTAACTGCTACCATTTATGGAGAATTTACTCATTCTTTGTACTACCACACATCCTACCCCCAGCTACAGAAAAGGAAACAGATTTAGAGTCAGTGATACCTGCAACACCGCAACTTCTCACTTGCTTCTTCACTACTTCTTGCTATCCTGTCTACTTCCTCTTCAGAAACCCTGCTTTCAGGATGCATACAGGCCCATTATATCGTTTGCTTCTTTCTTCCTTTCCTTCCACCTTTATCTAGATGCCTCTGCTACCTTCCCTCTCCTGATGAAAATCAGCATATCTGAAAACTTAAGGGCAACTGAGAAGGGCTGGCTCTTTGAAATAAGGATTGTTTCCTCACAATCTCTTGCTAGGTGAAAAAAATATAAACATTAAGAGCCTGTTATTGAGTTATGAGTTCTTTATTTAAAATGGGAACCAAGCCTTAAGATTTTTTTGTGACCTTTCTTGATATATGGAAATTCTAGGTATTTGCATTTATTTATTTTATCTTTTTCTTAAGGTATTGTTTTTGCCCTAAATGAGGGGGAAAAAACCCTACAAAATACTGACAAAAAAGTAGACAAGCCATAAAAATATAAACTGTCAGTAAACAAAAAATCATTTGACTATAACAAGTAATACATAATGCATATTAAAAATGAGATGTCATTCTATTCTTGTTGAAGGTGGGGCAGCCCTTCCACGGAGAAGAGATGGCTAGGATGGGTTTAGGTGCAGGAAGTTTACAAGTGGGAGAGAGAGTTCAGGGAATGTATACCCGGTAACTATTAACAGGCCTAGAAAGCCCACCATCAGCAGCCTTCTAGCCAATCTAAAGTTCTAAACAGGACCTTGGTGAAAAGGTGTCTGCTCTCAGGCACTGTGTCAGCAGCAGCATTTGAGGTAACTAAGCCTCTCCTCTCCCCTCCATCCTTCCTGAGTGTGAAGGGATCCAGACTGCCTTGCAAGGGAGAGTGCACCAGGTGGGGGCTGGGGGGCATAGAACTCCAGGGCCTCCCAATCTAGATCCATAATGGGTGGTTCTAATCAAGGAAAAACAGCTCTAGTTTTATCTCCTTATGTCCCCAATTCTCCCAGGGCTACTACCTAGTAAGAAAGGCTGGGCAGGCACTTGTACATTTGCATGTACAACTTAGGGAGCTATTTGGTCCAAGGTAGAATTACTTGGTGTTCTGCTTGAAGATAAATGGTTTAACCTTGGGGGCCAAATTCACTCTTCATCCCTCATTTCCCAATGAAACTAGCTTTTTCTCAAACATGAATTTAAGGTAAACACTTAAAAACCAAGAACAAAAATCCAAATGACTTTCTGTTCAACTTGTTTTTGTTTTCTATAGCTATAAGCAAAGCTGATACTCCAGTTTCTCACTGAAAATTTTGAAATACAATGTAGCCAAACTATGGGGATTGGAGCTAGGAGCTACAGAAGAGATCAAGCAATTTTTCTTTCATCCTCTCCAACTTGCTCTCATTCCTACTCTTCCAAAAAAAAAAAAAAGGATCAACTTCCCCTAAGTGGTTGAGTGACCTTCCTAAATTATCGGTTATAAGAAGGGAAAAAGAGATGGAGGATTAAAGATCACTATCAGTTCTTTTAGTTAGAAAATACATGATTATTGTAGTGAGTGAAATTAAAAAATGTGGAAAGTAACTCCTGCCACCTTTGACATTTTCCATCCTTCTGAGTTAACCAATCTTCAACTCTCCACCCTACTATTATTTTAAGTAATTTTTTTTTGGCAGGGAGGGTATAGCTCAGTCATAGAGTGCATGCTTAGCATGTATGAGGTCTGGGTTCAACCCCCAGTACCTCCACTAATAAACAGATGAGGACACTGAGGCACAGAAAGATAATCTTAAAAATAAAAATAAATTTAAAAAAGAATGCTTTCAAAATAACAGGACAGATTTATATTAGTAGTTCTCAAGTGTGCTTGGGTGGCAAAACGTTGGCATGAAGGAAGGAAATAACCCTATCCTACCTGGTGGGTAGGTAAAGGAGATCATTCTAAAAAGCAATTTGGCAGAGATTAACATTACAAAATGTTCATTTCAGTACTATTTTAAACAGCAAAAAACCTAAACATGCCATGGGCTATACCGACATTAACAATCAGGCTGTAAAAATAATAAATGGTAACATAGAAAAATAAAGATATTTACTGTACTTTAGCAACAAGATAGTATATGCATTAATAGCATGATCTGAGTTTGGAAAAAATTAAACATTCTTGTGGACTATACTAAATATCAGAATATTTAGATGGTAGGATAGGGGGGTGTGTGTGAGATTTCTGGGGTTTTTCATTCTTTATATCTACTATTTTTTGGCGTATTTGTATCTAGTTTCTCTTCAATGAAGATATATTCCTTACACAAGGGAAAAACCCAATTAGCTGCTATGCAACCAATCAGAATATCCCATTGAGCTCAAAATCACATCACAGTAGACAATAAATGACAAAAGCTTGAGAAAAAAAACTTTAAAAGACATACGTGAGAAAAACCTCCCCCCCCTTCAGTAAACCGGGACTAAGAAAAAACTGCTCTTATTTGTGAGATATGGAATGTCTCAGTCTAGCATATACAGCCCACCAGTGTTCCCCAGGGGCATAGATTGTGAGCCACAGGAACTGCCTGGCTTTCCAACTTTGAACACAAGACTGGAACAGAGATTCATAGTTAATGAGGTGCTCACAATGGTGCATGTTTGGTATAGTAGAAATATGAGGGCCTTACGTAAACAACAGAAATTTTTTCCAATTCTGGAATACATCTAAATCTGGTCTGTATCTGGCTACTGCATGTGTCTCTTCACATCTACCACCATTTCTATGGTGTACAGGGTACATTCTAGCACTGTATAACTTGCTCTTGGTGAAATAACTGACACCAATATTTTGTATAAAGCATTCCCTATCCCTGCCTACAAGATATTTTTAAATGGTGATCACCATTCTTTATGAAAATTATTTTTTTAAATGTCATCTTAGGCCATTTTTTCCACTATGAGAACACCTCTGTTATAAAGAAGTGTTTTAGACTTTAAAAAGTTGAATTACATTATTTATGAGTTACCCTACCTTAGGGAAATGAGCATACCTGCATTTACGTAACAAGTGAGGATGTAACCGGTGAAATGAACCTATTATCTTCTTCCCATGTACTTTGCCCAAAGAACACAAGGTAAGGTGTTACCAGGATCTTCTTCAAACCCCAAAATAAAAACAAACAAACAAAAAAACCCCACACATACAATAAAAGCCCCTGTGATAAAAGCACTTACAATCAAACCTCCA
Source organism: Camelus ferus (assembly GCF_009834535.1). Taxonomy (NCBI): domain Eukaryota; kingdom Metazoa; phylum Chordata; class Mammalia; order Artiodactyla; family Camelidae; genus Camelus; species Camelus ferus. Next base: position 45,905,441 of record NC_045699.1, on the reverse strand, counting down.
CTTACCTCCTCAAATACTGTTAGGTCTTACTTCATGACATCAGGGTCAACCATGGGATACACTGTTGTGAATTTAAGAGCCTCCTATCCTTATTATACCAATACATTCAATGGAAAGAGGGTTCTTCCTTTCCCCAAGTGACAAGGGTCTGCAGGATCCCAGAGGTCAAGCCTACTCTCTAACAGCTGGCCCAACAACAAACATATGGTGCCATGTGACTAGCTGATTTAGGTCTTAAAAGAATCATTTTACAACTAACTTCTCACTTACCTTAAGGATGATGCTTTTGTGCAAAACATTTTTAAACTCTTCTTTTAAAACTTCCTTTAAATCTACAAATTTCTTTTTTCCTGAAAAGCCTTCAGTTTAAGGTCAGCTTTCCTCTCCCAAGAACCTAACTCCTACTGGTCTCAGTCCCCTTGTCAGAGTCCATAGAGCAGACTTTCTTCACTCCCACAGTCTTGCCTGGCTCCCATGACACTCTCCCAAGGCCCCTAAATTGCACTAGGGCAACAGGCAACACTCGGTTCTGAGGCTTCAGGAGGGAAGGGGCTGCTCACTGCCATGTTCACAGTGCTTTTCCAAACCCTGGCATACTGTTGGTACTCAAATATGTGACAAAACTAGTGAATTACTGTAGGTTAGTGCTGTCCAATACAGTAGCCACTAGTCATGTGTGGCTTTTGGGTATTTGAAATGTGAATAATGTAACTGATAAGCTGACCTTTTAATTTAAGTTTAATAGCCACATGAGTGTAGCCTGTCTTTGGGGAAAATGTTTAAGTCTTGTTGATTTCTTGAAAAATTAGCACTTGTATATATGTGTGTTTTAAAAAGTAGTATATTAGTTATTTCATAATGAATAAATTCCATATACAACACCAGCTCAGTTGTATTTCTCACAGAGAACAAAATGCTCTTAGCCGCGTATTTTCATAGTACTTTATGCACATTCAAAAAACTCAAATTCCAGATTTTAAGGCACTTTGAATATCTACGTGCGCACTTTTGGAAAATTTGGCTAAATTTAATTACTCCACAGTCTACTGATTTGCAACTACTCAGTAATAATTCAAACGTCTTATATTAACAACTCAAAATGAGACAACTAAGTTTTAGTGTGAAGGAGCCTAACGGTTCAATATACTAGCACGTGGCCAACACAAAATGTCTGACCGATGGACGGAAGGGATGGCTGCGGTCAAACCTCAACCTTAAAACCCCGGGGACTGAGTGGAGACGCCCACCCCGAGGTCCTCCAGGGACTCGCGGTGAAGCCACGAGGTGCGGCCTGCCCAAGGCCACATTTGTGGGAACCTCAGGGATTGAAAACCTCGCGTGCACACCAGGTAAACCATGGTTGACGAATTCCCACAAGCTGGCAACTTGTTACCCCACAGCTACCTGACTGCACGTTAACACTCCCATCGCTGGCCTGGGACGGGGTGGGAGGACTCCCCTGGGCTGCCCACCAGCCAGAGGACGCCACTCACCCGAGGAGGCGGTCTGGCTGAGGCGCAGCCTCCCCGCGCGGGGGCCGGGAAACATGGCCCCGTGCCCGGCCGCGGGAAGCCGCTCTAGTTCGCGGCGAGGGCCGGAGTGGAGAAGAAAGAGGCATTCTTAAAGGCCCGCCCGCTGCTCACGCAGCCGCGGCGGGAGAGAGCCGGCCCGGATCGGCGGCCCTGGAGCACGTGCGGGGGTAGAGGCCCCAGCCCGCGAGCCCAGGCCCCCGGCGCCCGAATCCAGCGGAGGCGGCCGCCTGGCGTTGCCCTTTTAAGAAGGAGGGGGGAGGGGGACGGCAGCGTGCCCGAGACGAGTCGGCGGCAGCCGGATCGCGCGGCTCCCGCCAGTGCGAGCCCAGCCCCGGCGAGGCGGGCGCCAAACAAGCCGCAGACTCGGCCAGGGGAACGGCGGCCCACTGCTACCGCCGGGGCGGGCGAGCAGGGCCCAGCGGGCCGAGCTCGCAGGCCGGCTCACGCGGCGGAGGGAGACGGGTGCCCGCCAACATGGCGCTGTGTCCGTCTGTGGCGCGCCCGGGCTGACGCGAGGAGCCGCCACCCGCCCACACCGAGGGGCCAGCCTCCCGGGCAGAGGCCCCCGGGCTCCGCCGCCGCGGCGGGGGGGGGTGGTAGGGAGAAACCGCCTACGCCACAACGGCTAGCCCGGGCCGAGGGGGCCAGCCCTGGGAGGTCGCAAGTAGGGAAGGCCCGAGGGGCCAAAGAGGAGCGATAAAAATGGGGGAGAAAGTTTTATTTTTAGGCTTGAAAAATGGCGGGAACCGGGTCCTTTTTTCAAACTTGGCCTCGGGAGGGGCGGCGGTTGCGCCACCTCCGCTGCCCGGGTTCGCCCCTCCCCCGCTCCTCGCGCGCCAGGCCGCGCCCGCCCAAGCCCCCCGGTGCCCAAGGGGTCTTCTTGTCCCCTTCGGAGGGAAGATGCTCCCTGCTCGACCCTCGGCCCCTGCTCTGACCGGGCCGGCGCCAACCGCGAGGTCAGGCCGGAGGAGCCACCCGCGCCACCCGAGCCCCTTTCCCTGACCCGCCCGGGGCCCGCGGAGCCCGGTCTGGCGCAAAGCGGGCCCAGCCTGAGCTGGCCGCGCGGCTCCTCGGCAGGCCCGGCCTCCGCCCGGCCGCGCATCCCGGGAGGCTGCAAACATGGCTCCCAGCGTTACACAACCCCCTCCTCCCTCCCTTGCCGCCGGCCACACGAACACGCGCTCCGCGGGGAAAGGACCCCGGCAGGCGAGGAGCTCAAAGTTTGCTTTCCCCCACCCCACCGCCTTCCCCGGACGGCTGCGGGGACCCGCGGGCGCCAAAGAGTTAATCCCCGCGCGCTCGCTCCCCCCTCCGCGCCCGCCCGCCTGCCTTCACCGTCCGAGCCCGCGAGCTGCGCTCTTCCTCGCTCCGGGGCCGGCGAACCCGCGGCCCGAGCCCCGCAGGTGGCCACCATTACATGCAAGTCATCGGGGGGAGAGGGCGCTCGAAGTGGGGGGGTCTGCTTACAGCTGCCGGGGTCCGGTTCCTCAGCTCCAGGTGGATCCTTCTCTTCATGTCCATGTTTGCCTCTTCCCCCCTCTTCAAACTTAACTTTCCGCGGCGGGGGCGGAGGGGGGAGAGGCGTCCCAGCCTGCGCAGCGAGGGCCGTCGGAAGGGGTCTGCTCGCAGCAGGGGCCGGCGGCGCGGTCCCGGGAGGCGGGCGGCGTGCGGGGAGGCGAGCGGAGCCCCCGGAGCCAAGTTACTCACGGGAGCGGAGAGAAACCATGGAGGGAAAAGGGGGCTGGAGCGCAGCGCTGTCCTCACTACCGCCGCCCCCGGCCGCGGCCCCGCACTGCGCTTAAACCGGCGACGCGGCGCGGGCGGCTGCTCGGCTCGACTCGGCCCCGCGCGGCGCCGCTCGGCTCGGCGGCCGCGGTGCACCAAGGACGGGGCGGGGAGACGCGCGGCGGGAGGGGCGGAGGCTGGGGGCAAAAGGCGCACTCCCGGGGACAGGAGCGACTTCCTCCCGCCCTCCGATCGCACGTGGGGTGGCTGATGTAAGACCCGCCTTGGGGGCTTCCCCTCCTGCTGCCGAGCTGAGACCCCCAGGTCCCTCCTCGACGCGCACGTAGGCGGTTCTCCAGCCCGCGCTTGGACATTTGCCGGGAGGGCCGGGGACGGGGGGAGACTTTACAGTCCGACTTTGGGGGTCCCTAAGGCCAGGTCCGTCCTCAGAGTCTTGGCCAGCCCAGTCCGATTCCCGCGAAGACGGGAGACGTGAAGAGAGCGGAACTGGGGCCTTCGGGTTCACCTCCCGCTCCCCTGCATAGTGTGGGGCCAACAGCCCGAGCTCCGCCGTCTCCTTGGCCAGGTGGGGTTGGAAGTGCTGTGAGGACCCACGTCGGGGGCGGAATCGCTGCCGGCCCGCGTTGTACCGCGTGGCAACGGGCGGAGTCGGCCTTCACGGCCGGCGGGGACCGGCCACTGGCCCAAGCCACAGAGGAGCCGAGCGTCCCAGAGTTCGGGAGAATCTTCCTGGGTTTTCTAACATTTAAATATAGGCTAGCGAAGGCAGCAATTAACATTTCTAATGGGGCCTCGGAGTTTGCAGAGTTTCCCCGAAGACTTTTATCTCGTTTATTTTTAAGGGCACCCCTGTGAGGTGTGTGAATTCTTGATGGTCTCCATTTCGGTAAAGCTTGGCAGGTAGCCTTTGTAATGTGCTGGCTCAGAGAGCTCCCTGAGAGCTAGGGTTAGAGCACTAAGTCGGCTTTGCAGACCTCGGGTAGGTAACGTAACGTTGCATTCAGCTTAAAATAAGTAAATACGTCGTATGTCAAATCAGATACTATCTTAATTCTAGTATTCTACAAGAGGCTCCAAGGTTGAGAAAAATGTATGAATAGAGAAAGACTTAGAATTCTATGCATTAACCTAAGGTTTTCTTAAAGTTATGAGACTCCCCTCTCCCAGTTCACCTAAATTCATTTAGTGGCAAACAAAACTACTTACATCTATTTAAAAATTTTTTATTTAAGTGTGGTTGATTTACAATATTAGTTTCAGGTGTACAGCAAAGCGATACAGTTATACATACACATACATACATACATTTTCTTTTCAGATTCTTTTACATTGTATGTCATTACAAGAAATTGAAAATAGTTCCCTGAGCTGTAAGTAGGTCCTTGTTTGTTTTATACATAGTCATGTGTGTCTGTTAATCCCCAACCCCTAATTTATCCCTCCTCATGCAAAACTAGTTGTATTAATTTTTAAATATCAAATGAATTAATACGTCAAAGCCTAAAAAGTTTTAGAAGGATTATGGATAAAGGGAAAAACAGTCTAGTGTGTTGTTTCCTGAGTCTTGTATTTAAAATGTAAGTCTTAGCAGACATCTCTGTGATGACGAGGGAGGTGCTGTTCAGACTGTCATGAGGTCTATAACTGTAAGGTGATGAGAACCACAGGGCCATGGGATGAAGGCTTCTACGAAAAACTAGCAAATTAGTTCCATGAGCTAACAAGCAATGATTGAGCATCCACTTGTAGGGCTTAATAAGTTCTTTCTCATTTTATCCTCAGGCAACCCTGTGAAGTAGATTATATTTTAGTCATTTTATAGGTGAGGAACTGAAGCTGCATGGCCAACAAGAGGACGAGCTAGGGTTTAAACCCAAATTGTTCTGACTCCAAGGCCTGCCATCTTTTCTGCTACACCATCAGTCCGTTTCTGGAACGAAGTCCCTAGCATGGGGGTCTGCTTTGGAACAATGGGTTGGGAACAACTACAGAGGATCTTTAATACCAAACAGAGCCTGCTGGCACCACCTTGTAGGTAAAGAGGAGATGCTGAAGGAGACTGGGAGTGGTAACCAGGCGGCTCTTGGGGGAGGTGGTATCAATCCTTAGGGGAAAACGGGGACAAATCTTGGGATCCTGTCCTCTCTTTATGACCATCTCAAGTGTATCAGGACTCACAAGATAAATGTGTGTTTTACAAGATTAAGCTACAAAGTAATTAATAAACATAGCCACAATGTGCAGCAAATAAAAAGAAAGCAAAAGAGCCAAAGGAGAGACTACAGACCCGGTACTGTCCCTTCTGACACAGCCGGTGCTGGCATGCACCTCTGTGAACAAAGAGCGTGTGTTCCAGTGACATGCTTCTTTGTCAGGGGCTTCACTGCCAGAGGCATAAATAACACAGGCAGAACAGGGTGTGTCTCACTGCCCTGCCAACATCTTCCACTGGACTGTCAGTCCATGGGCTTGAAGGGGCTGTTGTCACACTGCTCTGGTTTTGAATACTGCTGTACTTAACGTCATTCTGTGTATGCATCTGGGTTTGAGAAAGAAGTCGAATGTTTAACTATCTAATCCGCAGTTATCATGACTATGGATTTGAAGAAAGTCTGGAAGGGAATAAAAGTGAAAACATCTTAGTTTGTGAGGGAGTCTCAACTATAGGTGAATCTCTTTTTACTTCCACTAGTGTTAATATTTACCTAATAAACAATACAAATATCAAATAATGCCTGGTTTTGGCATCTCTTTGTGTCTTAAAACTGCCTGTTAATCAGAATGTTTGTGTATTCCAGTGAGCTCCAAAATATCTGAGAACATTCTGAGCCAGTTTGTAGCTCCTCGGACCTGCTCTCCACCCCACTGCCTCAGCAGCATCATCAGATGACCAGAGCCTTCCACAGACTTTGGGTCTGTGAGCAGACTTGAACAAATCTGAAAATGAGAGGGAACAGCCCTATTTGGGCATTGGTTTAACTGCCTTTGAAACCAGTTCAGCAGAGTGAATACCTTTTCTCTTTAAGAAAGACAGTATATGAAGCTGATGCATAATATAGGGTGAGGAAATCATTACTCTTTAAATACTAAATTCTTCCATTCTTTCCCTCCTCTCCTGTACACATGTGCATACCCTGGCAAATCTGCCCTCTGAGTTTCCCAGCCTGGTGTGTGTGCCTATTAGGGCAGTTAGGCAACACGTGGGAGTTGCTGAAATATCTAAATTCTTAGCTAGACCGTGAGCTCATACAAATATTTCTGGATGGTATGAATGGAGAGCAGGAGCCTGGGGCCATCTTCAGAACATAGGTGCCTGGCAAATGTGTGTTATGTTGAAATAATGTCACGTGTACTCAAAAATACTATCTAGGCAGCTGAGGTCATTGAGACAAAGGGAGAGAAGAAGGCAAATAGGTGAAAATGGGTTAAGGAATGAGATCCCGCTAGTATCCAGATGGTAGAAACAGAGGAGGGGAGAGTGTCAGGTGTGCAGGCAGCTTCAGGTCCAATAAGGGGCCCCTGCCAAGAGAGCCAGGTTCCTCTCTGCTCTCTGAAACAGCTGCAGGTGCTGAGCCTTCCGCTGCAGCAAGGAAGAGCTCTGACTACCAAGAGTCGGGTTTACTATTTATTAAACACTGTCCTTATGCCAAGTGCCCTGCTTGGGGCTCTCAGAGATGTGTACATTGCATCTCAGTTAATCCTGGCAACAGCTCTCTGGGACAAGACTATAATCCCCTTTTATTGTTTAGGAAACAGGCTTAGCGAAACCAAGTAGAACTCACATAGCTAGTAAGAACCTGGATTTCTCTGTCATTAAGGTCCCACTGTAATTCATTCTTATAACTTTGATCCGCTAGTCTTCACAACTGCTTCAGAAAAAACTTTTCTCTGCTTGAAGATTTGCATGCTCAAGGATGGGGGTAGAGAGGAAGTTAAAAAAAAACAAAGTGAAATTTAAAAATTAAATTCCTACTGTTGAGACGTATCCACCATTAAGGTGTATATCCTTGCAGCTTTTTTCTGTATTATTATTTAAAAATATTCAAATCAGATTGAAAATTTTTGAAACTTGTTTTCCACCTACCACCATGATAAATAATGAATTAATACTCATGATAAATGTGAGTGTTAACTTTGCTCTGTGTTTTTCCCTTTTTAGAGAAGGACTTTAGTAAGGTGGGAGACCACTCTTACCACTTACAGGCTGTGTGCTTTGGGACAAACCACTCTGGGAGTCTCAGGCTGCTTGTCTCAGGACTGTTGTGAGGATTAGACGTGATCATGTGGGGGAAGCTCCTACCTGGCACTGTGCCTGGGACTCTCCTGTGCGCCCTGGCCACAGTCACTGCAGGCCCATGTCCCTCCCTTCTAAGCAGAGGCCCAGAGCTTGCTGGCCTCCTCAGGGGCTGTTGAAGTTCTACTGTGACCATCAGTCCTCCACCTCTTTTCCATGTCCTTCATCTCCTGTAGCTCTTGAGGAACTGGGAATTTTCTCCTGGAAAATATCTGTGTGGCCCCACAGTGTTGAGCATCCTTCTCCTCCACAATTAGCCGGCATCCCCACCATTTGGACTCTCTCCTACCTCACAGGGATTTCCTCATCCACACAGAGCTAAGATTGATCCAAGAGCCCTGCTCCTGCTGACTGAACTCTCCTATCTGTTCTTGAGCTTGCTTTGCCAGCTGCTGTTTGGCCAGGGGTCCCTCACAGGGCATGCAAGGTCGTCCTCCCTCACTGCAGACTCTGACACTACGGAGGTGGTTTGTGTGTGTCCCAATTTGCTAGTCTCTTATTTTGGTAAAGCCCCAAAGTCCCAAATACCCTCACAGTCTTATTTCTTCCTTGAAAAGCAGAGCAGTCAGGTTCCTGATTTCTTTGTATGTTTATCTACGCATGTACTACAGAAAACTTGGAAACTAATTTAACAACAGCAACAAAAAGAAAGACCTCAATTCAGGGCTGAGCACTGCTCACATTTTGGTATCTATTCCTCCCGTCTTTTCTCTGCACACATATGGCACTTCCTCAAGTCTCCAGTTGCCAGAAGCATCATCTCATTAATAACAGCTTTTCAGGGAGACAGGGAGGGGGGAACTACATTATTCATATTGACTATAAGAGACATTTTTATTTCAGAAATAGTAAGTGGTGAAAAAAAGTATAGTACCTAGGAAATACTGTGTATATGACATTAAAATTTTTTAAGTGGGATGATATTGGAACCTGATTTTTTCAGTTAACATATTAGGAACATATTTCCATGCCATTGCATAGTCTTCTACAGTATATATTCCTTGAGGACATTCTTCTACAAAATGAAAATAGCTTTTCTTTTTCTGAATATAAAGACAGTACATATTCATGTAGCAAATTCATGCAATGCACAAAGGTATAAAGAAGAAATACAAGTCAGCCAAAATCCCATTACCTAGCGGCAACCACTGTTAACATTTTTGTGGATATTTTCTGAGCTATTTCTGTGAATGTAGATGCATATGTAAAATACATAATTTTATATAAAGGAATATCACTATAAAGGGAGCTTTAACATGCTTTTATTTTTCACTTAGCAGTAGGTCACAGAGATTTCTCCAAGTCAGTAAATCATTTCATAATTTTTAAAATTGGCATCATATTTCATAATACAGATGTAGCAAAGTTTATTCACCTAATCTTCTACTGGTAAACATTTAGGTTACTTCCAGTTGTTCACCATTATATGTAACATCTTTGTACAGTTAGCTCCTTGAAATACATTCCTAGAAGTACCATTCCTGAACCAGAATATATATTTTCAATCAAATATATATGGCAAATTACCCCTCAGAGGCTGTTCTTCTATGCTCCCATTAGCAGTGTGTAAGACTTCCCCTCACTCTTGCCTAAACTAGGTATTATCTTTCCAAATTCTTTGTCGCAGTCTGTTTTCAACTAATGGCAAGGGTGAAAACCTAAGGGTGCCATCATAAGTCATTGTGAAAGAATAGTCTTTTAAACAAAAGGTGCTGGGATTCTTATATATCCACATGCAGAAGAATGAATTTGAACCTTTGTCTCGTACCGTATACAAAAATCAACTCAAAACAGATCATAGACTTTGTAATACCAGAGCTAAACCCACTGTAAGACTCAGAGAAAACCTAGAAGTAAATCTTCATGACCTTGGAGTAGGCAAAGCTTTCTTATATATGACACCAAAAGCACAACAAACCAAAGAAAAAAGAAATTGGACTTAATCAAAATTTAAAAGTTTTGCGCTTCAAATGACACCATCAAGAAAGTAAAAAGACAATGCACGGAATGAGAGAAAATATTTGAATTATATATCTAATAAGGAACTTGGTATCCAGACTAGATAAAGAACTATTAGAACTCAACAACAGAAAGACAAATAACTCAATTAAAAATGGGCAAAGAATTTGAATAGACATTTCTCCAAAGAAGATAGATGAATGACCAATAAGCACTAAAAGGAGCTTAACATCGTTAGGCATTCAGGAAAATGAAAATCGAAACTTCAGTGAGATACCACTTGACACCCACTACAATGGCTATACTTAAAATGATGGCGAATAAGTGTTGGGAGAATGTGGAAAAATTGGAACCCTTGTGCATTGCTAATAGGAATGTAAAATGATGCAACTGTTTTGGAAAACAGCTTGGCAGTTTCTCAAAGTTAAACATAGAGCCAGCAATTTCACTGCTAGGTATATACCCAAGAGAATGAAAATATATGTCCATGTAAAATTTGTCCATGAATGTTTATTTTAGCATTATTCATAATTGTCATACATTGGAAACAACCCAAATCTCCATAAACTGATGAATAGATAAATAAAATGTGGTATATCTGTACAATGGGATTTTTTTTAACTCATAAAAAGGAATGAGGTACTGATATGTGTTACAACATGGATGAACCTTAAAAATATGCTAGCTAAAGTCAGACAAGAAGACCACATTTTATATGATATCATTTATGTGAAATGTCCAGAGATAGGCAAATCCAAAGAGAAAGCAAATTAGTGGTTTCCAGAGCTTGCAGGATGGGGAGAATTGGAAGTAACTTCTAGTGGATATGGAGTTTCTTTTGGGGGTGATGAAAATATTCTAGAATTATATAGTGGTGATGCTTTGGTTGCCCAGCTTTATGAATATACTAAAACCCACTGAATTGTACACTTTAAAAAAGTTCAACATAGAGCTCCACTCCTAGGTATATACTCAAAAGAATTGAAAATGTAAATTCACACAAGGACTTGTACAGGAATGTTCATAGCAACATTATTCACAATAGCCCCAAAGTGGAAAAAACCCAAATGTCCATCAATTGATAAATGCTTAAACAAACTGTGGTATATACATGTGGTAGGCAGAATAATGACTTCCCAAACATGTCCACAGTCCTAATCTCTGAACTTGTGAATGTATTACCTTACATGGCAAAAGGGACTGGGCAGGTGTGATTAAGGATCTCGAGATGAGATTATCCTGGATTACCCATATAGGCCAAAGCAATCACAAAGGTCCTTAAAAATTGAAGAGGGAAGCATAAAAGAAGGAACAGAGAGATTTGACTATAAAAGAGTTCATCAGAGTAACAGGACCTGAGGAGGGCCTGACCTACCGATGCTGCCTTTGAACACAGAGGAAAGGAGCAAAAAACCAAGGAATGTGGATGGCCTCTAGAAACTGAAAAAAGGAAGGAAATGGGTTCTCCTTTGGAGCCTCCAAAAATGAATGCAGCTCTGTCAACACCCTGATTTTAGCCCAGGAATACCTGTCTTGGATTTGTCATATAGAACTATAAGATAATAAATTTGTGTTGTTTTAAGCTGCTAAATTTGTGGCAATTTATTATGGCAACAAGTAGGAAACTAATACAGCCATACAATGAAATATTATTTGACCATAAGAAGGAATGAAGTACTGATGTAGGCTGCAACATGAATGCAACTTGAAAATATTATGCTAAGTGAAAGAACATCAAAGGCCACGTAGTGTATGATTCCATTTATATGGAATGTCTAAAACAGGCAAATCCATAGTGACAAAAAGTAAATTGGTGGTTGTCAAGGGCTGGGAGTAACAGAGAGTGACTAAAATGAGTATGGAGTTTCTTTTTGGGGTAACAGGAACGCTCTGGAATTTGATAGTGATGATGTTTGCACAGCTCTGTGAATATACTGAAAACTACTGAATTGTACATTTTAGAAGTGAACTTTATAGTGTATGAATTATATCTCAATAAAACTGTAAAAATTTTTTATCACTTAGGTAAGCTGACCATGATATCCCATTCTTTAATTTGTACTTGTGTATATGACTAATGGGGCTGAATATTTTTTTCAGGTATTTATAAGCTATTTGTATTTCTTTATAAGTTACCTGTTCATGTCCTGTTGGTATTATAAAATTATTTATTAATACGTGCCCTGTGTGTATTAAGAATATTAACCCTTAGTCTGACATACATGTTCAAATTATTTTTTCCCCATTTGTTGTTTGTTTTTAAAGTTTCATTTATGTATGTATACACACATACACACACGCACACACACACTGGGAAAGGTGATGAAGAAAAAATTTTTATTTTTATTTAGGATAAAACTAATCTTTATGGTTATTGCCATGTCATGCTTAGAAAGGCCTTCCCCAGACCAAGATTATATCACTATTTATATTTTCCTCTGATACTTCTGGTTTCATTTTTTTTGGTGAAATCTTTAATCTGTGTAGACTAATGTTTTAATGTAAGGCTTGAGGTAAAGGTCTAATTTTCTTTATTTTTAATGGCCAAAACCATGTATTAAATAACCTTCTTTCCCCCAATGAACATGAAATATAATCTTTATCACATACTAAATTCTTACATATTCTTTAGTATATTTCTGGACCTCCTTCTCTTTTCACTTATTTTTCTGTCTATACCCTCACCAGTACCCCTCTGGGACAGGTTAGCAAATGGAGAGCCAGTGGAAAAATGGCAGAAGACCAGAAGTTTATTCTCTGGAGAAATAGGCTCAAAGTGGTGCTGGACTTGGGGACGCCAAGCCCAAATAAAAGTGAATTTCCCTCCACTAGCCATGGAGAGGTGGAGAACGTATATTTCAGAATGCACAGTGCCCCTACTAGTCCTTCGTGGGACCCTTACACATGGATTTTTTTCAGTAAATATGAACTACAGTCCTATACAAAACAAGGTTCATTGAATCTGTGGATGTACATTGGCGGATGCAGGAGAGCCGACTATAAAGCTATATGTGGGTTTTCAACTGCAGGGAGGATCAGCAACCCTAACCCCTGTGTTGTTCAAGGGTCAACTGTACCATCAGTCAAGATGTAGAATGATACCAGAAGGATTTCTGGTAAGTCTCGATGGATTTAACTCATATTTATCTCCATACCCTACCAAACCCTTAAAAGGATTTAAAGATCAAGTTGAGGAAATTTTCCCAGAAAGTAGAACAAAAAGATAAAGAAATATACTAAAGGAAAAATAAAATCAAAGGATCAGTCCAGGAGGTCCAATATCTGACTTACCAGAGTTCAAGAGAGAAAAGATAAAATAGAGGCAATTAAGTGGAAGCCTACATTCCAAATGGTGAGCTACCCCTCCAACTCCCCTTCCTCCACTTAGTTTCAGAACGCTAATAGCTAACCTCCAAAGGCAGGAGATTGGAGGATTCTCTTTTGAGGAAAGTGACTTCTTTAAGAGTGAACATCTAAGATAACCAAATTTGTTTTTATTTTAGTTATAATTTCCTTTTTTTTTGTCTTTATAATTATTCATTTTTCATAGCATCCTATTTTTATTTCATTGGTGTAATATCTTCTCTAATCTTTAAGGAGATAAAGTTTTATTCTGATATACCAATTGTCTCTATTGTCCCCAAGTTCCTTTTTACTAACTCAGATTTCTAGCTCTTGTGTTAGAGTCTGTTAACCTAAAACAATAAAACAGCCAGTTATTTTACCAGCAAATGAGTTATTTGGGAGCAGGAAAGAATTGCAACTCGACAGGCAATTGTGGTGAACCACAGGTAAGTCCAGTAAAGCAAAAGAAAAGAGACTCTATTATAGAGGAGAAGGGAAATTGGGAGGAGCTGTTATAAACAAAGAGTCCATTGGAGGAAACGGGGAATTTGAAGTATAGTGGCCTTTCATTGGCTGAGTTGTGACAGTCTCTCATTGGCTGAGCTGTTGCCAGACAAGAAGAAATCTTTCTTCCTCCCAAGGTAGTTAAGTAGTGTCACTTCTGCCAGAGATGGAAGGCATGTCTCTTCCTGTTGGCATCTATATTGATGTTGAGTGGTACGTACATGAGAACTCTCCCTCTGGCCCCCCACCTCCATTTTAATGAGGTTTCCCTTTGTTAATTTTCAAAAGTCTTTCCTGAGTATGTGATCATCTTTGAATATCTGTTCATATTATGAGAGAGGGGCTAAAAAGTTGACTGGAAACTCTGATGTACTGGTAGGTCTTACAGACTAGTGGGTATTACACCATGGTGATCAGGGAGCAAGCTGGCATTTCCACTGAGAGATTTCCCCCCCACCCCCAAAAGTCAAAAGTCAGTATTTTCAGTACATGTAGCTATAAAGGATGAAATGATCAAGCAATAATACAGCACAATTCCTTTGGATTTCCAGATTGAAATGGCCCACCAAGGCATATTATGATGAAAATCAGAAAACCAGAGATCCTAAAAGTCATAAGAGAAAAAAAGTCATAATGAAAGGATAAAAAATCCTAATGACATGAGACATCTCAATAGAACACAGGGAACTAGAAGACAGTGGAGCAGTTGATGGCTTCTGAGGAAAGGGATCCTCCTCTTAGAACTTAACAAGCAGCCAAACTGTCAGTCAAGAGAGAGAGTAGAATAAAAATATTTTCAGACATTTAAGATCTCAAAATGTTAGCCCTCCATGCACCCTTTCTCAGAAAGCTATTAGAAACTACCCTCCCTTGAGGGCAGCTGTAGCAGGCTACCAACCAACCCGAGGGCAACCCAGTACAGATGGAACAGAGGACAGAGGGCTCCAGGGGGGATGCTGGAAAAGAAAAATGAAGAGTACCTCCTGTGTAACCACATTGAGGAGACTTCACAGCTCTGATAGAGAAATGAAAACAACAAGAAAAGAGGTCTTTCGTAACTCCAGGAAAAACAAAAAGTTGTACAAGAAATATAATTACAGCATGTTATGTGGCTCATCTGTAAATACTATGTAGTCCTATTAACATAAATAACCGATATTGAAAGGCAAGGGTTGGGGGGAGTCAAAGCTGTGTGGTGTCAGGGTCCAAATTCTTAGTTTTCTTAGTAGGAAGTCAATAGTTAATGTTCAAAAAACATCACACATAATATAACCACATTATTTATATAAAAGGTGGCAAACACCAGCGCCAACAGCTAAAAGAATGGAAATTGCTGTCTCTGGAGAAGGGGGAGTGAAGTGGGAGGGGCGAGGCAGGAGAATGCTGTTTTGGTAACAAGTTCTGTCTTAGTCCTATTTTGCATTTGAGACTCTGTCCTTGATTTACTCTGAAACAAAATTTAAATTAAAAAGCATGCACGCTGGCAGAGGGTGTGGATACCGGGAAAGGTGTTCTGCCTGCCTCAGTGATCTGCTCTGGAAGGGCTGGGTGTCCCCAGAGCACTGAGGACAGATGGTGTGGGAGGGGCCGAGGGCCTTGCAACCTTTTCTGAGGCAGTCTGCTCATGGAATGAAAGTGGGCTTGATAGGAGCTCAAAATTGGGTCAGATTTTCTCCATCCAGCTGCAACATGCACTTTAGAAGAGTAGAGATGTTGCCAAGACTCTAGTACAACATGTAGATCAGATTTCGTACAGTTTTGGGAGATTCCTAATTTCCCTGCTTCTTTAGATGTGTTTTAGAGAGAAGCTGAGAGAGGGCAGGGGGCTACTAGGAAGCCACTATTTTTCATTGGACATCCAGTCTCCTTTTGTTACAAGAGACTGAGCAGGCTGGCCTCCCTCTCACTCTCTCTTTTTCTCCTCTGTCTCTTAAATTGAGGAATAATTAGGGTAAAATGCACAGATGTTGAGTATGCTGAGTTTTGACAAGAGTGTACACCTTGTGTAACTAACACCCCAATCAAGACAGAAGCCCTGCTATCACATCCTCCCGTATCCCTTCCAGTGCCCCATCAGAGGCAACCCTTGTAAACTATACCCCCAACAGACAATTTTGCCTGTTCTTGAACATCATATGAATGATATCATACCACTTGTACTCTCGTGTATCTGACTCCTTTCCCTCAACATATTTGTGAGATTCATCTGGGTTGTATCAGATGCACCAGTAACTGTTTCTTTTTATTGATGAGTAGTATTCCAGTGTATGAATACATCGCAATGTATTTATCCATTTTCTGAACAAGTCTCTCCTTTTCTCATGACCAGCCTTGTTTCTGAGCTGGAGCAAGTCTTCTTTGCGTGACCCTCTTTACTAACACACTAACGAGGTTGTTTCCACTGCATAGAGTTGAAAGATTAAAAACTAGGCTTTTTAAAGGACGAGCATAATTTACACACATGTTATAAAGGGAAATTGGATGTAATACATGCTCATTTAGGTTAAAGCTATTTGTGCACCAGGAGACCAATTAAAAGCCTGTGACAATAACCCATGTATGAGGTACAGACAGGATAAACATTCCACAGGAAAACTTGACAGGGCTTTGTGACAGGTTAAATGTATGGGATGAAGGAACAGGATGAAACAAGTCCTATTTCAAGGTGGATATCTGCCTGTTGTGTCCCTCTTCTCTTTACAGCTTGGGCCAGTCAGTCCCTCTGCAGGCTCTGTCCTGTTAGGAAATTTAAGGAGCCCTGGTTCAGTGGCTCAGCTTGTCTTCCAGGGCCACTTGTACCTTTCATTCTGTGCCTAGTAGCTAAGCCCTTACCACACACCACAGAGTTATTAAAAGGGTAGTAACATTGTGAAAGAACACTGAGTTTCAGCTTGGTTAATTTTTCATTCTTTTGTTCACTGAGGCTCCCTAAGTCTTGGTTTCCTCATAGGTGAAATGAGGGTGAATAAATATCCTACCCTACTCGGTCATTTTGAGAATCAGAGGAATTGACTTCAAATTTCTCATAATAGTTTATGAGAAACTAATAAGAGAAATCACCTGTAGGAGGGGATAAGAGGAAAAGGAGAAGTGGGAATGACACTCTCAGTGCTTACTTTTTTGGGGGGACCATGTGAGCATATTACCTTAAAAAAAACCCCTCTAAACAGATTCAAATAATCTCTCTCTATAAATGGTTAGGCATTCTGGAGTGCTGAAAAGGACAGAGCCTGGCTACCTACTATCTGTGAGGTCCATTAGCCCGTAAGTCCTGTCACTCTGGGATAGCTGGATGATAGGCGGTTATTTCAGCTGAATGACGATAAATGGGCTGCTTGGGTTGCAGCAACAAGAACTCTGCTCTGAGAGTGCCGAGATCTGGGTCCTGGTCCTCACTTTACCCTGTAATTCTGGTGGGTTCCTTCTCTTCTCTGTCTTCTCCCACTGAATGAAAGCAAGACTGCATGATCTTTGAGATGCTTCCAGCTCTGACATGCTAGAATATAATGCTAATTTCTAAGCAACAAAGGGTATCATAATGTGAAATCTGTAAAGGATTTGCTGGTGACATTTTTGTATCTAAGACAAGAACAGGGCAAAGAATCACATGATTTTCTTGTCACCTATTATTTCTTTGATACTGAAGTATCTGGAAGTGACGAGTCAAGTGGAGTGCTTTCCAGGAAAAGGAAGTTGAGCTGTGTTTCAGTGGAACCACTGGTGCAATCCCAGTGTTCTTTGCTATTGATATTAGGCGGAGGTTGTATCAGTGATGTTTTATGAATACATGGCACTTTATATGGATATCAATAAATAGGAACTCAAAGATCATATAGTTCAAATTCTAACAAGACTCAAACAATGGGCTTCAGTGCCAAGGAACTCACCACCTCCTGAGGTGCTTCATTCCATTTTTATATTGCTCACATCATTAGGAAACTGTTGGAGAGCTTGACTTCATGATAACTGTTAATCACAGCTTTGCGCTCTGGAACTACAAACCACGCCTGCGTTCTCTCTGGCCAAGTTTGCAAATTGCTAAAATGCTGGCCAGTATTGTGTTGCCGGTGGATGCAGCAGGTATTCCAGGTACTTGTATCCATCCCAGAAAGAATTCAGAGACAAGACATAGTGGTTAAAAAAAGTAAAGCGAGGATTTATTAAAGGATGATGGATAGTACACTCTCAAGGGGAGAGCCTGCAGGCTCAGGTGAGCGGCTGCCCTGTGTTTCTTTGGAAAGTTAGTTACATAGGGTGTAAAAATGAATGGGCGGAATATCGATTGAGGAAGGAAGGACTTGGGGTCATATTTCCTGATTATCATCCCAACTCCACCTTCCCAAAGGGAGAAGGGATTTTTATCCTTGTTTAGTCTGGATCGAAAGTGTCATGGCGTCAGTGCCTGATGGGTACTTCTGATCTGCAAGGCTAATTTTATTGAAATGAAGGCACAAGGAGCAAAAGGTTACATTCGGACACTGGAAATTCCTGCCTTTTCTCACCTTTCTTTTTTGGTCTCCAGGCCAAAAGGTGTGGCCCCTTATCAGCCCAAAGGTTCCTCCTTTTCTTTCTCTGCCCCAGGACCCCTAGTGCTTACATGATGTATGTTTTCCTTCATTTGGCTTGTGCCCCTCCTTTCTGCCCAATTCCTGCCATTTGGTCTGTGTCCCCCTTTCTCTGCTCATATCTAGCTACCTGCCTGCTCAAACAATTGGACCATGTCTTGTTGGCTCTTCATAGTATTTAAAAATATCTCAATTAGTTTCTGATATTAAAACATCATAAGGATTTTTGTTTTTGTTTTTGTTTTTCTACATGAACTGTTTCTGGCTTTTCTTAAAAGATCAAAATATGATTCTTCCCTTTTTCATTAACAATTCAAAGTTTTGTTCCAGTCCCTATTCTCCCTGGCTCAGCCTAGGTGGTTTGGGAGAGGCCGATCTCACCCATGGTTCTAGAACAGCGCTTGCAAACTAGTCCTAATTCATCAGCATAGTCCTATTTTTTGTCACCTTTATTGATTCAAAGACAAGCACTATCTTAAGACTGGGTTCCTTGGAAACAGAATGCAAGATGGAGAGTTGCATGAAAAGGGTTTACTGAGGTGTGTTCTCGGGATATGTACCTCTGGGGACGTGAAGGCTGGGTGGGCATGGAGAACTGACCAGCAAAGTAGGTGCAATGTAGTTACAACCAAAGCCTCAGCTTATCCTAGCCAGAACTCGAGAATGGGGATGGTCCTTCAGAGTTGTCCCAAACCAAAGTAAAGGAGCCAGGCTTTTGTATTCCTACATCAGTCAGTCACTGGCCGGGGGCTGCACCCTGGGATGGGGTGTAAAAGCTTGGGGGAAGTGGCTTCCTGAGGGTGAGGAGCAAGAATATTCCCAGCAGCTGAGGAATGGATGTGTCCTCCCAGAAGAGGGGACCTGGGCAGAACCCCATGGTGTCCACTAGAGGCACAAGATCCAATCCAGCTTAACAGAGGCTTGCTAGGAGTCCCGAGAGAGAGGCTTCCAGAAGTGACTTTTATCTGTCTGGATATGGGTGAGGAGCTCTGGGACTTGCCCATCTCACATCAAGGTCAGCTTTTCGTTTTTGTTTTTGTTTTGTTTTAAATGGATGTAGTGGGGAATTGAACCCAGGACCTCCTGCATGCTAAGCACTCGCCCTACTGCTGAGCTGTGCCCTGCCCCCAATCAAGTTCAGCTGTAATGACATTGGTGTTCTGCTAAATCAAACCAACCCTGAAGCTTGAATTACCCTGGACTTCTAGTGTGAGCTTCATTGATAAGTCAGTTTTCCAGTCGTATTTTAGTTACTTACAAGTGAACATACTTTGACACATTGGCCAACATGAGGCGGCATTCCCTGGCAATAACCTACTTAGTAGCAGCTGCCTCCCTTTTAGGTGGGTCACTTGGTTTCCAGTTTACTAGTGCCCACTTACTTGGCTTTTAGAGAAGGTACCAGAGAGCAAAACCCTAATCTTCCAATAACAGAGGTCAACAGATCATGTCTAAAGTGTAAAAACCAAGAAGTAGAACAGATCATGTGTTTATAAAATGGAGGTAAACATCAGAAGAAACAGCTAAAACTGCTAGCAATCGTTGCCTCTGGGGAGCTCTCTCTGGGTGGGACGGGACAAAAGACTGCAGCTGGTTTTTGTGGGAAGCCTTGAAGTGCTCTTTGATTTGAAACTCCGTATATCCTCTGATGATAATGCATGCCCTGGGGCACCTTGCACTGCTCTGGGACTCTCCCATCTCCTAATTCTCTTGCCTTCCTCTGGCCTTTTTTTTGGGGGTAGGGGGTTTCCTAAGTGCTGGTTGAATAATTTTCTCTCTTAATTATCTTATACACTCTCTCTGCTTCTTGGAGACCTCCTTCCCTACACCTGATCTCTCTTATTAAGCTTCAGCTCCATATTTCTTCCAGGGATCACCTTGGAGCTCCCATGCCCTATCTCCAACTTGCATGAAGAGATAACCAAGATCTCTCCCAGCTCTAACACTCTATGAGGTCCCGAAATATATGGAAACATTTAACAAATCCTGAGAATGGATCTCTTTCATTTACTTAATATTATTGGCCATTTTAAAAAATATTATTGGCCATTTTAGTAAACAGTAAATAGGCCTTTACTAAGCAGCAACCACGTGCCAAATTTGACACCAGGTGCCATCACATGGTTTTGCTATCCCACAGTTTTGCTGTCAAAATCTCTTCATACCCTAAAGTTTTGCTCCCTCAGCTTAACTATCTATAAAATGTATATAAGGTTATAAGAATTAAATGAGTCAATGTTTGTAAAGCCTTTAAAAAAGTACTTTAAGTTGTTAATTAGCAAATATTTGGAGAGCTGTGTAGTGTGTGTGTTTGTGTGTTTTGCGTGTGTGTGGAGAGGGGTGTATGTACTGGAATAATAAGTAATAATTATAGGATAATAATAAGGAATAATAATTAGGAAATAATAAGAATATACTCCTGCTCTTAAGAGTCACCTTTTAAGAGAGAGAGACACATTAATAAAAGTAATGTATTATAACTGTGATACAAAGTGACAAGAAATTATATCAGGAATACTATGTAAGGAATGTGACCAAAGCACTGTAAAAACCTGGACTGGGGGAAGGGACCAAACCTTCCTGGGTTGTGGTTGGGAGTGGAGGCCCAGGAAGATTTCAGCCAGGGAATGTCCTTTTAGAGGGACTTCAAAGAACAAGTAGTAGCTTTCCAGGTTGACAGAAAGGCTATTTCAAGTAGAGAGATGAGCATTAGGCAAAGTCTAAAGAAGTGGTTTGAAAGGGCCTGGCAGGCTAGGGGAATAAGAAAAATGTGCCACACATTTTCAGAGTTGCAGCT
Organism: Camelus ferus; assembly: GCF_009834535.1. NCBI lineage: Eukaryota > Metazoa > Chordata > Mammalia > Artiodactyla > Camelidae > Camelus > Camelus ferus. The sequence goes on along the minus strand of NC_045699.1, from coordinate 45,884,699 downwards.
ATTGAAAGACCTGGCAAAGAAGACAACTTCCAGGATTAGAAAACCCTCAAGCAGCTTTAATAGTCTGGATGGGAAGAACCTCTCAGATAAATGTGGAACCTTTTCTTCTTCTTTGTCTTTTTTTTTTTTTTTTTGGTCTTAGTTTTTTTATTGTGGTAAAATTCATAAACATAAAGTTCACCATATTAACCATTTTAAAGTATACAATTCAATAGCCTCTTTAGTTGTGCAACTACCATCACTATCTAGTTCCAGACCATTTTCAGCACACCAAAGGAAAGCCCAAACCCATTAAGCAGTCACTCCCTCTTCTGGCCTCCCTCATCCCTGCCAATTCCTCATCTGCTTTCTGTCTCTATAGACTTTGCCTGTTTGGGACATTTCATATAAGCTGAGTCATACAATAGGAAGCCATGAAAAAGCCAAATAACATCTTAATATTATTATGAAAATAATTTTGATCTTATAGACCCCTTGAAAGAGTATCAGGATCCCCCAGAGGTCTGCAGACCAGACTTTGAGAACTGCTGGTCTAGGTCATCCAAGGTGTGGGACGCCTGCCAGCTCCCTATCACGGCTCCTATCCCAGCACAAGGCGATTGTCAGGTCCCTATGTCCAACCCGAGGCCTCCCCATGCCAGCTTCTCATCTCCCGTGAAAACTCGGTCGGCCACTTCCTGCAAAATTGAATTTAGTTACACAGCCATGGATTCACATTTAAACTGCCCGAAGGAACCAACCAACCACCCAACTGGAGACCCATTTTTACTACTACTAAATCTGAATGTGTCTAAAAAAAAAAAACTGTACCACAATCTTATTTCCAATAAAATTCTGATCACTTCCTGCCACTGTCATTACATTTTATAATCACAGTAATTACCTTTTACCTGTGATGAGAGCTGTCATGTACTTCTGAATAGCAAGCAGCAGCCATGCCATAAATTGCTAGCCCCTTCCTCCTCTAACGATCACAGCTTATTTTATTCTTCAAGTATTCTTCTCAGGGTAATTAGCACGCTTATTATACAGCATATTCAAATGTTAATGTGCACACTGTACCGACGCTATTGTGACACCCGTTTTGCTCAGGAGCTAAAATTATGTTGCCATTCTGCTTGGTGCTAGAGGTTCTGTGCACGAAACCTGTTTTTCACATACAAGGAGCCAAGGTTATTTAACGAGAATGCTGAGCTAGAATGAGAGAAGTGACACTTAATATAGAACCTGTAAGCTCAGCGGGGTCAGCGCACATCCAGCCTACACATTTTGAATCAGCTATCCATCACTGCGGAGACGATCAATTTTTGAGCAGACTCGCTTTGGGGCATGTTTAACATCATTTCTCCAGGGTCTCTACCAAACTCTGCCTCTGCAGGTTAAAATCATCCCAAATCATAGTTCTGACCATAGGAAATGTTTTCCTCATACTGAGCTGAAATCTGGTCAAGTTTTCACTCGTTTGCTTTTTTTCTGCCCTCGGGAGCCATGTAGAACATGTCTGCTCTTTGTTCTGTGACTGCCCTTCAGAGATTAAGGACAGTGACCTTGTCCCCATGGTCTGCTCTTCTAAAGCCCAACTGTCCCAGGTCCTTATATGACAGGTTACTAGTCCCTTTACCACTGTGGTCACTCAGCTTATCAATACCGACCCCCACTTTTGTTTTTAAAGGAGAGGTGCTCAAAACCTGAAACAATGATCCGGGCATGGTCCGGTCAGGGTGGAAATGAGCAAGTCTCTTTTGTTTTTTGTTTTGTTTTGTTTTTAATTTTTTTTAATTGAAGTATAGTTGATTTACAATGTTTCAGGTGTACAGCAAAGTGATTCAGTTATACATATATATGTATTCTTTTTCAGATTCTTTTCCATCATAAGTTATTACAAGATATTGAATATAGTTCCCTGTCCTATACAGTAGATCCTTGTTGTTTATCTGTTTTATATATAGTAGTAAGTACCTGTTAATCCCCAATTCCAAATTTATCCCTCCCCCTCCTTTCCCCTTTGGTAACCATAAGTTTGTTTTCTATGTCTGTAAGCCTATTTCTGTTTTGTAAATACATTCATTTGTATCATTTTTTTAGATTTCACATATAAGTGATATCATATGATGTTTGTCTTTCTTTGTCTGACTTACTTCACCTAGTATGATAATCTCTAGGCCCATCCAGGTTGCTGTATATGGTAATATTTCATTCTTTTTTTGGTTGAGTAATATTCTATTATATATGTATACACCATTTTTTCTTTATCTATTTATCTGTTGATGGGCATTTAGGTTGCTTCCATGTCTTGGCGATTGTAAACAGTGCTGCTATGAACATTGGGGTGCATGTGTTGTTTTTGAGTTATAGTTTTCTCCAGATATATGCCCAGGAGTGGGATTGCTGAATCATACGGTGACTCTACTTTTAGTTTTTTAAGGAACCTCCATACTGTTACCCATAGTGGCTGCACCAATTTACATTCCACCAATAGTGTAGGAGGGCTTTCTTTTCTCCACACCCTTGAGCAGGTCTGTTATGGATGTGAACTCTCTTGTTGGATGTGATTCTATTAGTGCTTTCCAAGGGGATATTGCCTTTCTTGTTATCCATCACTGATTCATAATTAGCTAAAACTGCCCAGTCTTCTACACCATGCATTGGTACTCAGGCAATTGGCCATTTAGACCCCAAAACAGAATCTGAGATTTGTCATCATTACATTTGAACCTGTTAAATTTTGGCCCAGTGCTTTGGCTGATCAAGAGCCTTTTTTGCATCCTGAATCTATCCTTTCCATCCACAAATGTAATCCATCTATCAATATTGCTAACTGTATATAAATCACAGTTAAAAATGCCTGACAGAAAAGGCCTCAGGATGGGGCCCGTCACCTATTTCCAAATCAAAATGTTCATTAATCCAGTAATAACCCTCCCTCCCCGCCCCTAGTACACACACCTCCATCCCAAATGTTCCATCCTCTGACTCAAGCTGTCAGGGAGGGAAAACATCAAAGAATGTTCCAGGTTACTAACTGGCTGGTTAAAGTGGCCTGGAAAAGAAACCAAGAGAAAGAAGGGAAGGAGTGAATAAGACCTAGTGAAGAGCCCAGTGTGGCAGGACAGGCTTCTCCGAAGCTACTTTATCTAGACCCACACACTGGCACAGGTTGGGGAAGTATTAAGGAATGTGTCAAATGGAAAATAACCTGGGCTTCTGCTGTGATAAGAGAGGAAATCAGTAACCAGGAAACAGGACCAATGTTAGGAAGCTAGAAGACAGTCAATTAGTATCTCAAACTGGAGGGTCTAGGCAGATGAGAACAGAGACAGGCATGAGTCATAAGGAGAATGAAGCAAAGGATGAGCATGTGAAACAGAATTTAGGCTTGCTAAGTGGGCTCCAGAGCTGTGCTGTCCAACATGGTAGCTATTTAAATTTAAATTCATAAAACTTAGATGACAAAGTCAGTTCCTCAGTCACATTAGCCTCATTTAGAGTGTTCAATAGCCGTATGTGATTGGTGGCTACCATGCTGGATTGTACAGAAGAACATGCCCATCATTGTAGAAAGTTCTGCTTTAGAACATTGTAGGTGTACTTCTTAAAAAAAGGCCAAACCAGGTAGGATATCATTTTAATGTACTTATTTTCCCTCAGCTTCCCTCCATGACCTAGCTCAAATATCAGTTCTTCTGGAAATTCACCCCACGCGTGTTCTGTAATTGTAAGCCACAGGCAGCCGAGAACTGGGCGCTGTGTGGTTCTCAGCGGTAATGAGTGGATCTAGGCAGGACTTCGTATCATGATCTTGGCACAGCTATTTGTCTATCCTCAACCAAAACGTGGCCTTACTCTATCTGCGTAGGGCATCCTCCTTGACGAAGCAATGGCTTTGGGGCTAAGACACATTAGGCAGGAGAGGAAGGAGGGGAATACTGGCCTAGCCAGCCAGATCTGCTGAATCCACTTCTGTAGCTATAAAAATAATTTATAATGAAAGCTTTTGACCTCCTGTCCACAAACATTACATAGCTATCTTGGCCAGGCAGTCAAGAAACTGCAGTCAAGGTGTGATTTGCTTGATGTAAGATATCTTGTCATCTTACCTGTGGGCCCTCACTAAATTTTCATACTGCCTTCTCTCTCTTTTAATTTCCTGAGCCAGAGCTCTTAGAATTTCTCATAATCAAGGGTACCTTCTAAATCTCTTTAGAATCTGACCCTTCCTTTAATGCCCTCTGTGAACTTATCTTCTCTCTTCTTTCCCACCCAGCCCCCATACTGCCACCAAAGTGCTCTAAGAACCTTACCTGACCATGACATTCTCCTCCCTAAAGCCCTTCAGTGGCTTCCCATGACATCATAAAGGCCTTCTCCTCAGGCCCCCAGCTTCCTCTCTGGTTTCAGGTCTCTCCCTTCCCTGATGTGGAGCAAGAACCTGTTACTGTGCCAAGAACCAAGGTGTCCTCTCACATCCCTGCGCCTTTGTAGACTTGCAGCTCCCCTTGTTTGAAATAACCCCCACCCCCAGGGGAATTTCTGCACCCCTGTTAAGGTTCCATTTAAATTCTGTCTCCTCTGAGAAACCTACCCTGGACCCTCAGACAGACTTAAGTGACCTATCAACTGTGCCCACACACTCTGTGGGCTTTGGTCACAACACATCCTGTATATGACACACACAAGTCTGTTTTCTCCCACTAAACTGTGAGCTCTCAAGGGCAGGCAGCACATCTGACTCATCTCTTACCCCCGGTGGCAAGCACAGGACCTGACTCACAACAAACAGTTGCTAAATGCCTGTTAGGACGAACGACAATCTGTGCCATTATGAGGTTCTGCTGTGACCGAAAATGTAGACGATGAGGGTCCTCTGCGTGGTTTGCTGCTGCCACGCTCCTTAGGGTTCACCCACGCTGATAGAAGCCTATGGACAAGTGGCCCTGGTAGTTGAGGATGTGGGGGAAAGCAAGAGGCTTTCAGCTGTTCCCCCTGAAAACCTCCCTGTATGCTTGCTGCTCATTCCCTCCACATGCTGCGACCCGCACAAGCCCATCCCTTGTCTTTCATGAAAAAACAGGACCCCTTTAAAATAAAATAAAATAAAATTCATTCAACTGAAAAAAAATTAAAAAAAAAAAGAAAAAACAGGACCCCTTGGAAAATGCATTTGTGGGTAACTCTGTAGGGGGAATTACAGGTGAGGAGGAGACACATCTTAATAGGATGCAGAGGGATGAAACATGGCTACTCTTGCTTAGCACGGGGATGTTGCTGGTGAGGGACTGTAGGAACCTGTAGCAACACCTATTATGTTTTAGAAAAGACACCATATCTTGCGGTTACCAAGACTGAGTCTGTTATCCACCCTAAGGGGCAGGCAGAACTGAGCTGGGACTGTTATTTGTCAAGAAGGACACTAATATCCGGAGAAGGGAAGCAACTTGCCCAAGGTCATGTTTTGAGCAAAGGCCCATAGAAATGTGGTGACTATCGTGGGGTTGTGAAGTAATCATCAAAACTATAACATACGGTGTTACTTAAAAAAAATCTCTATGGGGTTTTCTTTAAAAACATTTTAAAAAATCAGAAACATTTACTAGTAAATTGAGTCCATACAGGGCTTTCAGACATCTTTTGGGAAATATGACTAGATGACATTAAAAATTTCTTCCAGCTATGAAATTTTATGAAATTTAGTGTTTACTGTGTCCTAGGTTCACGTAACTCTGTAAAGTACAGTTATCAGTTTGCAAGTAATTTCCCAAACAAATAGCTCTCCTGCCCAGTCAAGCATCCCTGACTGACTTACCAAAAAGTCTCAAGCCTGTTACTTACTGTATCACCTAGTCATCAGTCTATTCCTTCCACTTCTACCCCCTCCTGTATGGCAACTCTGTTACTTGATCAATTATTCACTTCTTCTGCCAGGGATAACTAGAATTTAGAGCTAAAGGCAGAATTTCTTTACAAGACTAGAAAGCAGAACTGTCATCATGTATTATTGAGATCTTAATTTAACTCCCATTAAAGGGGAATTAAATTGACTGGATTAGTGAAGGTTCGTTCTCCTCATTCCTCCTCAGAGAGATGACTGAATCCATGTGGGTGCCGTATTTGGTGGTGGGATATGGGAATGGAGTTTTCCACAGATCAGGGGAGGTGTAGGACTTTCTAGAAAGTCTGTCTTGGTTGGGTGGGCCAAGTTACATAAATTCTGCCTAATAATTCTGTCCAGTCTCCTTGCATGAGAACAAAGCATTGTATGCCCGTCTGAAATGGCTGAAAACAGAAGTTAATAGCAGCTCTGTGGAAGCAGATACCCTACTTATCTTCTAATCCAGGAGTCCAGGCTCTGTCTGCTGCACCACACACTCTTCAGGGTGATAATTGCTGCTATTACTGTTTCCTGAGAAGCAAAGTATAGCACCCAATTTTAATAACAAAGACTGTGGCAATAATAATGTTCAACATCCTATTTTATTTTCATCAGAAAGACAAAGCCCATCAGTTAGAAGAGTTATGGGTAATTCGGGGTGATGCTGGTAGTCTCTGAAGATGGCTATTCTGTCTGGGTTTGTTTGAATTTCTGTCTTGACTGCCAAGAACATTCTGACACTTAAGAATAAGATATGCTTCTTGCTGATAGGGAGGGGAGGGCTCATTACACAGTTCTGGGACAGGCCTGGATCGTTTTTTCTTCCAGGGGAACATCAGACTTTGCTGCATGTCTCCCACACAGGTATCTCTCATGGCTGAGCAGGGCTGGCTTCCTTAAAATGACATGAGAGTACTAACAATAAAGGGTGACGACACAGAACATAAAGAAGCACAAAGGAAGTCTTCATCCTGACAGTGAACTTGCCCAGGATCCATGCTGATAAAATCAGATCTGATCACATCCTGAGCTCCATCTGTTAAAGGTGCTCACAGTCACTTAGGAGAACGCCAGGGAGAAAAGACCTGGCAATCCATTTTCTGCCTGCTGAAGTAACTCCTTCTCTTTCCTCTCCAACCTGGCTAAAAATACAACCAAAGTGTCAGCAAAACACACACACACACACACACACACACACACACACACACACACACACACACACACACCGAAATACAAAAAAGCCTAACATTTGTTGAACAGATTGTGACAGAATATCAATTAGCTTAGTGTTTGGTATGCAAACATCCCTGATGCTAACTCACCCAGAGGGGGACTTGCAGGGAGGGGGAACAGAGAGTGTCAGAGAATTAGGGAGCAAGGCAGGCTGCCTCTAAGGGAAAGTGCTGGAGCCATGGCTCACAACCTAGTTGACAGGTGAGAATGGTGCAATTGCCATTTATGTCCACCTAGAGGCGGCAGTTCTAGCCAGAGTGCCCTGACCTCAACTGGTTCAGGTGAGGACCGTTCACTTGAATGCACACCTTGTGCCAGGCCCCTGGCAGGCACTGGGTCTAAACCATTTGGAAGGCTGCAGTGCATCAGCAGTGTTTCCTTTCAGGCAGGGACTGATCTAGGTCATTCTAACTCTAAACTTCAAGTCCAGGGGATAGAATTTGCTGGAAGCAGGGAGTTGAAGTTTCCAAACAAGTAAGACTAAAGCATCATGTTAGGTCTTAGTACATATTCTATGCCAGAGTAGCTAAAACTCCAAGGGGTGAAGAAAGAGCAGAAATAGGAGAGGTTACTGTTCAACTTGATACCCTGTGGAGAGTATCTGATATGAATAACAGTGGGTCCATGGCAGGCCAGGGAATGAGTTGGGTCTCTTGCTCTGTCCCTTTCAAATTATAAACCAGTCACTGCAAAGGGCAGTTTGGTTTTAGGATAATTTGGACATGATCTAGAAGTTCTGTGAAATGAAAAGAACTCACTGATTAAGCCAGCATTTCCTGAGAGGTGGTATGCATTCATTCCACTTGGGACAGTGCAGATAATTTCAGATAAAACATTGTCTATTTTAATAGTTCAGTATTTTAATGTGCCTTAGAAGAATTATCATTTGTTATACCACAAACCTGTGATTTCACAGGTGATATTGTTGATTTTCCATTTATAATGGTGACAGAACATTTCCATTTTAAATACTGCTAGTAAATAAGCTTATTTGAAGAAAAACATTAAGTAAATAACACTACCGAAGATGTTATTACAAGAATATGGCAAAAAATCACAAAGATGGGATGTAATTGGAAAGTTTGGGAAATACTTCATTAAGCCAGGGGATGAGGTAGATTGGCTTGTAGACAGAAATGTTTGGACTAGCAGGCAGGGGAAGGGAGAATGGTAGAACTCTCAGAGGATCTGGATTCCAGTTTGGAACTGCCACTAAGCCTGTGTGACATTGGCCCCTCTCTGGCTTTCCAGTTCTGTATCTATAAAACAACTCTCACGCCTTGCTTGGATTTATTATTTAGTCGCTCTGTTTCACTTATTGTTATTGAGATTATGAACAATCAGTAATGACAGCAGGAGCATTAAGGGCTGCTGTATGCCGGATGCTTTCCAAAAGTCATCCCTCTTAATTCTCATAATAGTCATGAAAGGTAGGTGTCAAAATGCCCATTCCATATGTGAGGGAATCGAGGCTGGAAGATCTCAAGTAACTTGCCCAAGGCCACACAGAACCTGATTTGAATGAACTTAGATCTGACTCCAGAGGCTGTGTTTGTTCCTCTGAGCTTGGCTGCGTGGTCTCAGTGAATTCCTGTTCAGCCTCCAAACTGAGCCTGAAATCACCTATTCCAGGAAGACTGCTTTGACCTCGTCTCTCCATCTTGGTTTGATGTCTGTCCTCTGTGTTCCCTTCATTTTCCACATACACTGTTTTGCATATTTGCCTTTGTACCCCCAGGGCCCCACATACTTTGGGGCACAGAGTAGATAGTCAACAAATTGCAGAAAGAGGGAGAGCATGGAGAGAGAAGGGAGGAAGAAAGGAGGGAGAGGGGATCGAAAAAGAAAACAAATTGCTACCTTATTTTATTAAATATGAAAGAAGTAGAATTGAGAGGCAGGAGAGTAGGGTGGTTAAGCATATGGCCTTCTAGATCCAAACTACCCAGTTTTGCCACTTACTAAGCGTGCGACTTAGGGAACAGGTTCAATGCCTGTGCTTCAGTTTCTTCATCTACAAAACAGGGATATCAATAGTATCTACCTTAAAAGACATAAAGACTAAATGAATTATTGTATTTAAAGTGCTTAGAGCAGTGTCTGGGATACGGCGGGCAGATGTTCAATAAATATTGGCTATTATTATTTCTGTGAAATTAATAAAAGGGGAAAAACTTAACACTACTGTAAAGTTAAAAAAAAAACCCAAAACACTGTGATACACACATAGGGCCTCCTCATTTTCCCAGCTCTACTTGTTGACCAATGCAGAGTCATTCCAAGGAAGCTATGAATAAAGAGAATTACAGCCAGAGGATACACAGTATAATATCCTTATTTTTCCACTTCCGTGGCAGCAGAATTAAACACTCCACCTCTACTCTCAGAACATTTGGAAACATTGATATTAAAATGATCATTCTGTATTATATTTTAAATTCAGTTTACTTGTTTGTCTATTACCCTCAGACTGAGTTCCTTGGAGGAAAGGACTCCTGTTTGATTCTTCTGTATGCCTCCAATGCTTAGCAGAGGGGCTGGCAAGAAATAAATGTTCAATAAATGTTTGCTGAATGAATCTTATAGAAAAGATGTGTACACATGAACAATAAAATTTTTAAAATTATGTGATATTTACCATAATAGAGGCTCAGATCAGTTGTCACTATAGCTCAGAAAGAAGAGATTACCTCTATGTAGGAAAAGGTAGTAGAAAGGAATGGTTAAATCTGTGGCCTTCAGAATCAGACTGCCTTGGTTTTGAGCCTGAATTATGGCACTTACGAAGCTCATGCGACCTTGGGATGTAACCTAACGTCTTTACACCATAATTTCCTTATCTGTGAAGTGGGGATAATATTGGTTAGAAGAACTAAATGAGATAATGTGTGTAACATGTCAGATACCTACTATGTGTTTGTAGAGTGGCTAACACATCATAATCATCGTCATCATCAAAGGCTTTGTGACAGAGGCACTCACCATCTGGATGGGCGGACACAAGGGAAGAGCACTGAACAGCCAGGAGGTGTGAGTAAAGGTAAGGGTGTTAGAAAGAGTCAAGGCCAAACAGGAAGGGCAAGTGGCATGATTTCATTGGAACATTGGGGTTTTTTAAGAAAGTGATGGGAGGGAAAATTGGGAAGTTGGCTTTAAAAGTCAGGCCGATGTATTTAGTCTTTATTCTACAAGTAATACTGAGACTTTACAGGATTCTGAACAGGGTAGAGAGCAGTTCAGAGCCAGTTATATGGGGAATTTCTAGCTGTTTGTGCAGGACGATCTGGGGAAGGTGAGGGGAGATGGAAGCAAATAAACCACTTAGAAAGCTTTTCCAATACTTCCAATGAGAAGCTGAGGTCCCCCTCTGGGATGATGGTATGAAAGGAAGAGAAGGGGTGAGCATGTGGGACACTAGGAAGAATGAACTCATAGAACTGTGTTCTACTGGATGTGGAATGCAGAGTGAGGAGGTGGGGTCAAAGACAGCCCTGAAAGTTTAGAACTGATGGCCAGGAACATGGTGCTACCATTCTATAGTAGAATAGTTAAGAATAGCAGAAATAAAGTACAGAGGAGACTGCTCTTAGGGGGAAGATATATTTGCTTTTTGCTATGCTAAGATTAAGGTGCAGTGGGACATTCAGGTGAGGAATGATACTCAGGAGACACTCGAAAATGTGATCTTGGAACTCAGGTAATTTTCTGCATAGAGGTAATAGTGAAAGCTATACAGTTGGATCTTCTAAGAATAGTAAGAGAGAAAAGGATCAGGGAGTCGTCCTTGGGAAGTACCTCCCATGGCTTGAGGAGTGAAAGAGGAGTGTGTGAAGGAGGAGGAGGAGAAGAGGAGGGAGAGGGTGAAGAACACATTACCATAGAAGCCAAGAATAGAGAGACCGAAGTGCTCAGAGGACTCATGAGCAACAGTGAGGTCATAGAGCAAGGACTGAGAATGGACCACCGGACTTGGCCATTGGGAAGTCATTTATGACTTATGAGAGAACAGTATGTGGAAGAGAAAACTGAATTGCAGATGCAAGGAATGAAGATGTGATGTGGGGAAAAAGAAGCAGTAGACTTGAGAGTACACTGTTAGTTCCGAAAGTTCAGAAACATGAGGATAGTGATGCAATGGGGGCTCAAGGTGGGGGCAGAATTGTTCTTCCCTAGATAAATGACCACCCACCAATGTTTATGCACAGATCTTTATTGTTTATACATTAAGAAATAGAAAGCAATATTGATGGAGGAGGCCGGAGGAGGGACTTCACAACAAATGAGATTGAAAGTCAGGTTACAGCCATTCTGAAGTCACAGAGTGTGTTATCTGCATGTGTCGAGCAGCATCTGTTTTAGCACAGACAGAGCTTATTTATCATGCATCAACAGACTGTGGAGAGAGGAAACCAGAAACTCTCCTTCCTCACTAAGGAAAACAAAGCTTGATCCACTGTTTGAAAAGAATTCAAAAGCCTTGAAAAAGTATTTTGGCAAAGAAAGAACACTAAGAAACATAAGTGTATTATATCTTCCCTTTCTTGACTTTTCCACCCACCCTGGGAAAATGCCCCGGTGCATCCTTAGAGTGCTCTAATCATACTATCAACACTGCCCGAGTTCACCTCACGCCTATCTGCACAGTGCTCTTCATTTTACAAAAAGCTCTCATGATCTCGTTCATCCTCACAGTATCCTTGTGAAGAGTTACTTTTTCTCTGTTTTTCTGAGGATCAGAAAGAATCGAGCGATTTCCACTCAAATCACACAGCTAGGAAATGGTAGAGCCCCAAATCCCTTGCTCTTTTCCCCACGCGTTTTCAAATACCAGTTCACATGGTCTTCACAGTAGAACACTCCCCATATGGTATGACAAGCCAAAGTGGAGCAGGACTCTGAGAACCCTCATTGCTATAATTCTATTGACATAGCCTAAAACTACATTAGCTTTGGGGTACTTTTACCAGCTCACGTTTCTGACTAAGTAATATCCAGTGCTCCCTTTTCACTCCCATCATAAAGAGCCCCAGGGAGGAGTTCTGAGTGGTGTGCTTCCCTCCCTCCCACATCTGCGCAGTTCAGTCAGGCCTCTGAAATGCATGGCCTCAGTACCTGCTCCAGATGGATCAAGAGGCAGGAGAGCAATTCTCTCCCTCGATGCCTAGTTTGGTCTGGTAGGAAGAAGGCCAGACTTGGAGGCTGCAGGCTCAGGTTTCATGCTCAGACTACTGGTCTAGCACTGTGACCCCCATAAAATTACTCTCCACTCTGAGCACCAGTGTCTTGATCTGAAAAATGAGGATACTAACAGCTATTTTATAAGATGGCCACAGAGATTCAGGGAAACCCTTGTGACAATAGGGCCCTGTGCTGGGTTTGATATTCTGCTGTAGCTGTCTTGAAATTCTTAATAGTTTTTGCAAGAGGAGCTCTACATTTTCATTTTGGACAGGGCCCTGCAAATTATATAGCTAGTCCTGTCTGCCTGTCCTTGGCCAAGTTACTTAGCCTTTCTGGGCTCCAATCCATAATTAATTAAATTGTTAGGAAATGAATTGTTAGGACAACTCTCAATCCTTTCTCTACTCTAGCTATTGGCAGAATTTGACACAATTGATCACTCTTTCCTCCTTGAAACATCATTTTCCACCTGGCTTCCAGAAAACTGCATTTTTCTGGTTTTTCTCCACCTTACTGGCTACTCCTTTGCTGTTTTCTCCCTAATCTATTAGCACGTCTGAAACTAAACTCCTGATCATCTCTTGCAAACCTGCTCCTCCCAGTCTTCCTCTGTTAATGGTAACGATCTTTTAAGTCTCTCAGACCAAAACCCTTGTTAGAGTATTTGACTCTTTATCGCTCACTCTACACCTAATTTGTAAGCTACTCCAGTCTGATCACTGCTCTACCACTCCTGTCACAGTTCAGGTCTTACTCATCTTTCACCTGGATTATGCAGGATCCTTCTAACTGGTCCCCTGCTTCCACCTCCGCCTCTCTCCCCATGGTCTGTTCTAAACACAGTAGGCAAAATAATCCTTTTAAAATATAAGTTAGAGGGTATCACTCCTCTCTTCAAAACCATCCCAGGACTATTAATCTCTATCAGAGCAGGAATCCCTACAAGGGGCAATAAGCTGCCTCTCTGAACACACCTCCCACTACTCCCTCGCCTCAGGCCATTTGCCAGTGCCCCTCTGCCTGCAGTGTCCTCCCAGATGGCAGCCTGGCTGGCCCCTCACCTCCTCCAGTTCTGCTCAACTGTCACCCTGCTTAAAATAGCAACCACCATCAGCTTTCCCACCTCATTCTTTATCCTATCATTCCCTGCTCACTTTCCTTCAAAGTGCTCATCACCATCAGATACATATTTTATTTATTTGCTTATTGTTTATCTCTTTCCATTAGAATGTAGGCTCTGTAAGGGCAGAGACCTTTTATCTTTTAACTGCTATATCTCCAGCCCATGGGTCAGTGCCACTGAATGACAGCAGAAAGAGCCCTGGAGCAGATGATGGCATTATTACTATTATTCAGTCATGGCAGCATCAGCTGCTCTGAGTATATAAAGTACTTTCACAGTCTGCACGCCCACGAGGCCGGCCCTGCATTCAGGATTGAGGGTGTTTATAGGGACCACTCTGGGCGAAGCCTCCTACTGGATTATACTGTGGGGACAGATAGGTGCATCAGCAGTGGTAACCACCTCTCAGAGTTTGGGGCCTAGAGGCAGGTTTCATGTATCTATGCAAAGTACTCTGGAACAAGGCACTTTTGTTAAAAATACCCAGCCTTTAATGTCTAACATCTCACATTCTGGTCATGACTCTAGACTTTACTACCGAGGGGAAAGGACAATGAACTATGGCTTGAACTTAGTGCGCGGCTATTTTTGTCCCAGACAAGTTCCTGCTGTGGCTTGCTTATCACACCAGGGACACCTTGCCTGACTTCCAATCTAGTTTGCTCCAAACTCCCTTCCACTGGCCCCCTCCACCCAATATTGCTCCCTCATTACTGTTAACTTGAGACCCCACCCTCATATAGTCCCTCAATATTGTGCTCCTAAGATACTGGAACATGCGGCAGGGTGGAGTCAACTTAAGAAGGGTGCAACTTAGGAAAGTGTAAAGGATCTAAATATTACTTCCTTCCAATAAAGATGTGCATATCTCTATGAACCTACAGTACACGGAACTCAGAGACCAACATCCGTCCACCTTTGTAAGTCTGACAGTCTTCCTCAGTATGCAGCGCAGAGTAGGCATTCAGGAAGGTTTGAATCGTTGAACCCGGTGTTGTAAGCTTTAAGGATAATTGTATTTAAGAAGTAATTCTGCATCTTCGGTAAGGTGCCCCAGAGGTATTCTAAAATGCTATCTTATTTCATTATCATAAGAAACAACCTAATCAGTAAGAACAAAATATCTCAAATAAAGGGACTAGTTTTCAAAATACCAGTTTACATTATAAAACGCCTTTTATAATCTTCAAAGCTACTTGTACTTGATTTTTAAAACCCTGTTTCTGAAAATCCAAAAATTATCAAGAGACAAATGACAAATTATGCCTTCCATTCCCTACAGGACTCCTTTGAATAGGGACTCCTTGATATTATCTGAATTTTTAGAGATTTATTTACAAGAAAGACTTGGGGGAACTGAGAAACTTCAAGCTAGAGCTTAGGATCTGATAATTAAAAACCACATTAAGTTTTTTTTCTAATCTATTTATTTGGGAGGGATGTAATTAGATTTATTTATTTTTATTTATGTTTTAGAGGAGGTACGGAGAATTGAACCCAGGACCTTATGCATGCTAAACACGCATTCTCCACTTGAGATATTCCCTCCCCGCATTAAGTTTTGATGGTGGGCACTTGAGTGTCTTGTTATATAATTCTCAGTACTTTTCAGTGTGTTTGAAAAGCTTGCTTCTCTCATAGTTCATATCACACATACATTCTCATACCCAGGTAAAATTAAGCATAAAAAGATGACCTATTTTATAAGTAACAGTTGCTACCAGCAATAAGTAAGAAAACCTGGGGCAGCTAAATCCTTGCCTTTATTGGTTCTCAGTTTCTCTGCATATAAAATAGGGGGAGGGACTAGACGGTTTAGGAAGCTCTTCCAATTCTAACGCCTTAAGAGTTTATGGAAGTAGGGAGCATCTATTCACATTGTAAAGGTTTTCTTTTTATAAAGGATTCCCTTCAGATTTTTTTCTGAGTTTCTTTAGTGCATTTAAACTGGGAATTGGCTTACCAAAATCTGTTCACTATATTTTTGTTATTAACAACAGCACCTAACACTTGTTAAACAAGTTCAATATACTAGGTACCATGTATTCAATATGCCAGGCACATATAAAAGGCTTTACGTGGATTATTTGATTCAGTCATCCCCAAACCCCACAAAGTACCTACCAATATTGTCCCATATTGTAGGTAGGTAAATGGGCTCCAAGACTATCTAACTTGTCTAAAATCACTGAATTAGGGAATGTGGCAACTCTGGAATTCAGACTCTCTTCAGTTCAGTCTTGGACTCCAGACCCATCATTAAGCCTACCTCTCACAGGCTGGTTGCCCATAGCAGGAGGTGGTCAGTGTTCCTTCCTTAGGTGAACAATCCTCGTCCTCTATGCCTCCTTGTCTTCATAAATGGGGTGACCGATTGGAGATGGGCGATTCCTTTGGTTTCAACTTCATTTCTGTGACAAAATGTGCTGATATTTTCACTAAGAAATGCTTTTTGACCTTCCCTGGATGAGTCACAGTGGATTTCACTAGTTCTTGAGTCACCTGTGAATGATCAGGTGAGCAGAAGAGGGTCCAAATTAGCTTTGAATTCCTAATTTAGTTCTTTATGTCTATTATCTAAGTCTAACAGCATTTATAACAAAGCTTTCCATCACTTTGCATAAGATTAAGGTGAAAAAATGCCATATGCAGGAAAACAATGTAAGATTAATTTCAAATCTTCATAATTTTCACCTTCATTATGTTCAATTTCACAAGAACTGTGTGAGTTAGGCAAGTCAGGAATTATTTACCCACTTTGCAAATGAGGAAAGAGAGTCACAAAAAGGGGAAGCGACTTGCTCAAGGACATCGAGCTGGTTAGCTGCTAGACCTGGTGTTCTTTCTACACTATGCCACCTCTGTATGTAAAAAGGAACACCAGACTCAGGCACTTCTTAGCAGACAGAGCCAAATGACTTGTGTACTGGAGGCTGTGATGTATCAGCCTGTGGCCGTGGGGCTCCCTGTATAACCAGCTACTATGCTGAGAATGAGGACAGAGCACCAGCCATGCTCCTTGCTCACACCTGTGCAGTGCGATAAACAAAGTAGAAGTAGTCAGCAGCTGTGGTCCAACCAGATAAAACTTTCAGGCGGGAAGTCAAGTGACAAGTGAACTTGTGTGTCTGTGTGTGTGTTTTTAACTGTTAGTTACTTTTGACATTTTAAAAAAGGCTTCTTGTGGAAGTCAGACCAAATAGCAAGAAGGTATTGCAGCAAGATGGATTTGGAAAAGGACCAATCTCATCTGATGATTCATCAGACACCTGATCCTCATCAAGAAGAGAAGCATGTTCCAGGTAATGAAGAGACCTTAAGAGGTAGTGGCTGTTGGGAAGGATTTGGGCTATGATTATTTTCCTCTTTTTATGGACCTGGCCAAAAAAGGGGCATAATTGGGTATGTTCATATATTAAGTGGGAAAAACTGGGGCTCTATAATTTTCTGAGGTGGCTTCAGGTGCTAAGATTCCAATAAGCCAGAGAAATACAAGGAAGTAATAAATAAATTATTAATAAAATATATAAATGAAAGATAATGAAAACACTCACTACTGGATGGTTGTGGTAAAACAAGTACACTTTACCTATTTGGTAACATAAATGTGTAACTTTTGGAAAGAGATCTGGCGATAGATAGTAAATATAATAGTGTTTATTCTTTTGCTCACTGACCTTAATCTTTGGATCTATCCTAAAGCAGCATTTCTCAAAATGTTTTGCAGAACCCTAGGCCTCAAGACAATGATTTAAAACTTTTTTATGCCATGGATCCCTTTGGCATTCTGATGAACCTCTACCCCTTTTTAGACTAGATATTTTAAATACATAAAATTAAATACATAGAATTACAAAAGAAAGAATTATATTAAGATACAGTTATCAAAATAAGAATTGTGATATAGTAATACATATGCTTCTTTATAGATGCATTAAATAACAAGATCCAGTGGTGGAGTTAATAACCATTGTATCAAATCAAATATATTATCTCAAATAAATGATATTTTAAGGTATCTGCAATAACTAATGTGATATGAAAAAAAATCTGTAATTTCTTTTCATGAAAAAGCCACACACTGCTAGAATTTATCGTTGTTTGTTACCTACATTCATAATTGAAGGATATGGTCCTTTAATTTTAATTGGAGATTGATAAAAATAAAGGAATACTCTTCCGCCATCCAAGTTCACCATTAAGAACTTCTGTCCTGGGGGAAGGGTATAGCTCAGTGGTAGAGTGCAGTGCTTAGCATGCACAAGGTTCTGGGTTCAATCCCTGGTACCTCCATCAAAAAAACTAATAATAAATGAATAAACAAACCTAATTTTCTCCCCTCAAAAAGACAAAAACAAACAAACAAAAAAAAGAGCTTCTGTCCTAAGAACAAAGGGTGCCATGGTCCAAGGGACATATTCTCTTTTGGGGATCCCCATGCACATTTACAATCACTCCATAGGCTCTAAGAAGTTCTACATCAAAGACCCATTTCAACTTTTCACAAACTTGGATGGCAACAGAACCCTTCTTGATAATAACTTTTATATTCCAAAGAACTTAAAGAAACATCATCCTAAGGAAAAAATTCCAAAAGAAAATAAAAATCCTGTATGCATGAAATACTCATTACAGTTTGATCTAAAATGGCAACCCCCCCCCCAAAAAAGAAAACTGGCAACAACCTAAATATTCAAGACAAGTGGAATGAGTTGATAAATGAGAATATATCCACTTGATTAGTATCATGTAGTTGCTAAAGTTATAATTATAAAGACTAGATGATGGAAAATATTTCTGATACATTGTTAGGTTGATAAGTGATTAAATTGTGTGTTATCATTACAATTTTGTGTAATACAAGGACTAAATGAATATGAGGAATGAAATGAAAACAGATTACAATGTGTGGGACAGCAGAACATGGCTGATTTTTTTCTTCTATGTTGCACCATATGCACAATATTTGGAAGAAATTAATAGGTTGGTTGCATACTTATGTATAAATACTGACCTTTTCATTTAAAAAATGTTGACTAAATGTTTGTTCCCAGGCATTCCTTAGAGGCACAGGGATAAATAAGATATAGTCCTTGTCCTCAAAAGAAAAACTTAGGAGAAAAACTTAGATACCCAGTATAGGGATTCTGCCACTTTGCTATATGACTCTTGCTGTTATGCGCAATCCGTAACTATCTCCTATAACTTTTATTTTGATCCTACAGAAGTCATTGGAACTTGGCATTTGAGAAACAGAGAACAACTCAGAAAAAGGAAAGCTGAAGCACAAGAAAAGCAAACTTCACAATGGCAATTTGGGTACGGTACCCCATGAGGGAAAAGGAACTGGTATTTACCAAGCATATGCTAAGCACTTTTACATACTGTATTTTATTTTTCCAACAATCCCATAAATAGGGAGTTGTTATCCTTATTTTACAGAAAAGAAAGAAAGAAAGAAAGAAGAAAGAAAGAAAGAAAGAAAGAAGAAAGAAAGAAGAAAGAAAGAGAAAGAAAGAAAGAAACCAAGTCTCTGAAGGGTTAAATCTTTTGCCTAAAGTCACACAGCTAGTACAGTAGTGGGAACAGAATCGTATCCCTGGTCTCTTTTAATTAAAGCACCAGGCGATCAAACTATGTGTATTGTAGAGAGGCCTGGTGTCCAACCATCCTGGCAATATAACCATAGAAGCATCTTATTGTTGGAATTGGGAGATACC
The DNA here is from genome assembly GCF_009834535.1 of Camelus ferus. Classification (NCBI taxonomy): domain Eukaryota; kingdom Metazoa; phylum Chordata; class Mammalia; order Artiodactyla; family Camelidae; genus Camelus; species Camelus ferus. Next base: position 45,865,573 of record NC_045699.1, on the reverse strand, counting down.
ATTGAGGAGAGACACCCCTGCCCCCACCCCCGACCAAGCTTGTTCTCCAAGCTTTCTATTAGTAAAATCCTTGAATGAGTGTGGCTAACTCTCCATGGAGTAAACCCAAACACTGTGTGCAAATGAGTGATGAGAGTTTGGGAGTTCCTAAATGGCCCCAGTCAGCTGTGTGTAATCTCAGAGAGGGAGTACAAGAACATGATTATACATTAGGCAGCATCTAACTGTATCCATTTAGACTATGACTATGAAAACAGAGGTATTGCTTGCTTGGAGATAGAAAATGGGAGCCCAAGGAGCCAAAGGACAGCATCCAAGCCACGGTGTCTTAACCCCAGCGCTGCTGACACTGTGGGTAGGAGAATTCTTTGTATGGGAGGCTGTCCTGTGCACTGAAGATGTTTAGCAGCATCTCTGGCCTCTAGAAGCCCATAGAACTCCCCTCTCCCCAAGTTGTGACCACCAAAACTGTCTCCAGACATTCTCAAATTTCTCCTGGGGTTGGGGGAGAGGAGGCAAAATTGCTCCCAGTTGAGAACCACTGATCTAAATAAGCACTCTTCTTTTTAAAAAAAATTTTGATTAAGATTTAGATGTGTATTTCTTCCTTATTGCAAAAATGTTTCTTCCTTCAATGGCAAAAATAATGTAGGTAAGCAATTTTCCAGGCATCATTTAAAAAAAAAACATACTATGCAGGTATGTATTTTAAGCACCTAGTCCTACTGTGGACTGAGTACTGGCTGTTCTGTTAGAACACGTGTTTCTACAACACCAGTTAGCTTACATAGGACTGGTAAATAGGAGAATGATGTCAGTATAATGTGGAAGTTGTGTTCATTTATAATTTTTTCCTAGTCAAAAAGAAGCCAGAATAGTGGGAATAGAATTAAAGCCTTCAGCAGGAAGGAAAAAGCCTTCACCTTGGCTGCTGTATAGATAGGATCCTTTTCAGCCTGCAGCCGGGCTCCACCCCTAGAGAAGGACATTACCAGCCTCGCAAAGATCTCTGCATGTAGCAGGTTGCACTTCCTCCTTTGCTCAACTTAGTGGCAGCTCTGCTGGCTCAGAGTGCCACCCTTATTTGCATGATCTCAGTGCTGAAAGCCTGCATTTACACTGTTGCTTTTGTGCATTTTTACAATCCCCGAGGCAGCCTCCAGCCATAGTAAACTGCCTGTCTGGGCTATCCAAGATCTCTCTCCCCTGTACCAATTATTGCTTATGTTAGTGTTAAAAAGTTGCATAAGATTTGAGTCATTTGCCCCAACTTGATTTTTTCCCCCATAAGCCTGTAACTTTAGTGTATGATTTTGCAGAGAGGTTTTTCAGGAATGCATATATGTTACAGCAGAAACTTCTATCCTTAGGTCCTCTGGCAAGTACCTCTGTTGAAGAATACGCTATTAGCTCCCCTAAGTCCATACTCACCAAGCAACTTTCTGATCATTACTTGGCTTCCCAAGTACTTGCTACAGGGAAAGAGTGCAATTATTTGTTAGCCCAAGTATTGTGACTTTACATTTCTCACTGTTCATTTAAAAATTGGTTGGGGAGGGTAATAGCTCAAGTGGTAGAGCACATGCTTAGTTTGCCAAGGTTCAATCCCCAGTACATCCTCTAAAACTAACTAAATAAACCCAATTACCTCCCTCTGCCTACCTCACCCCACCAAAAACAAAAACAAGAACAAAAACAAAACAAATAAAATTTGGTGTTTAGGTTTACATATTCATCTCTTTGAGCTGGTTGATGAGCTCTGCCCCTCATAAATGGAGCTGATCTCATTATGCTCATTGAATTGGGTTTCTGTGCTCGTTGGGTTGGGGGCCAAGGCTGAAGAAGTCACTGAAGTGAATGACACCTTGGTGAGCCTCTTGGCAGCTGGCTGGCCTTGCTCTTGTGACACATCTCTATACTACTGAGGGCTGTTGTCACTGCAACACACTGCACAGTGAAACCTTTGTAGTTCCAGAGAGAAGTGGCAGAGTGTAACGGTTAAGATCTTGGCTGTCAAAGCCAGAATGACTAGATTTGAAGACTGGCTCCCTCACTTCCTAGCAGTTTCACCAAGTTACTCAATCTCTCTGTGCCTCAGTTTTGTCATCTGCAAAATGGAGATAATAGTATCTACCTCATAAGTTGATGTGAAGATTATATGTGATAACACAATAAGTAAATTACTTAACACGTATAGGAAATGTTTCCTATATTAATATTAGAGTACTAATTTCTATTTGGATAATTGATTCATGTAAGTTATTATGTGCAATTCTTACAACAACCACATTACCTGTGAAGAAACCAAGGAATAGAGAATTTAAGTGACTTGCCCATGATCATACAGCTGATAAATCACAGAGTACAGATTAAATTTTAGGTCACACAGACATATTTGTATCTTTTGAAAAACTACCAGGAAGAACATGGGACATTATATTACTCAAATTCCCTCATATAGAGATCTACATATCGAATTATTTAGGATTTAATTTCCAGGATAATAATAAGTGTTTCCTGAAGAATTCACATACATCATCTTTTTAAAAATCTGACAATAAAGACTTTATAATTTATCTTGTTACCTTAGTTACTTGGTATTAAACTTCAAAATGCTGAGGTACCATATCGTTTTTACCTTCTATATTATTTTAAATATTCATTTTAACTCTCCTATTACAATATATTCCTTTTTAATATTGACTTCAAACTGGTTTTGATGAGGCAATCTTTAAAACAATTTTAATCATGGAAAATTTTGAAATCACAAAAATATAATAGGGTACACATTTTTTTAAGTGTGCAGGGAACTGTGAGCACTGCAGGGGTATAAAAAACACTAGTTTTATCTCCAAAGAAGGTCTAGTTTACTAAAAGAAATAGAATTTCTCCGTAAGTGACTACAGGATGAGGCAGCCTATGTTCTTTGCCTTAAGCATAATCATAATACATCCTATAGGAGCACTAAGTAGGGAGAGCATTTCAGCCCTGTGTTCTGTTAGAGAAGGCTCCATGGTGCAGGTAGCATGGAACAGAATTTCTGTAGGTTTATAAAAATGATGAAATGCTTATTTATAGTACCTTTTTCTCCCCCCTGAGTCCATCTGTATTAGCCATCTGTATTTGGTTATATTTGCAGCACCTAACAATTTGTCATTGCCTACAAGTCCCATGCATATCCTTTCCTCCTCCAGATCTTTAACTACTAGTTCAGAGTAGGTATAATATGACCACTCATGCCTTTCCACCAAGATTCTTTACCTCAAGAAAATGTTTTTGACGCTCTGGACTCAGCTTACAGCACAACTCATCTGACATGTAGTGCAGTTCCCTAACCTGCTTTACACAAGACAGTGTATTAGATGAGCAAGCCATATGCATCATTCACCTGCAGGTTGCACAGACATGGAGTGGGGCTGGGCTGCAGATCTAGAAACACAATCGTATTTGTTTACCTGGGGCATAGAGAAACGAATTCACACAGACTAAACTCAAAGACACTAGTATATAAACCAGAATGCCAGTCTATTCATTTATAACATCAATGACATGTTTTCCATAACCAAAATTTAAGTGTAGTATAGGCTCTCAAACACACACACACAGCTCACCAAGAAGGTTCCTGCTGAGAAAGGCATCAAAGACAAAAAGCCTGAGGGTCATTTCCTCTCCTGACAATTGAGAACGTCTAGCACTGCTCCTTCATTTTACAAACAAGGAGACTGAGGCCCAGAGAGATTTAGTGCTTGTTCAAGGTTATGCAAGGCAGTGGGAGACCTGGGACTGTTATTACCTAGCATTTATTTGAATTCCGTAGCCCTGTTGCTGACACCAATTCTGATTTCTCCACAGAGAGAAAAAACACAAGCGGCAGAGAACAGGAAAAAGAAGTGAAAGAGGCAGAAAGAGACAACAGAATACAGAAATGAAGGTGGAGCCTCCATCACAACTAGAAAAGGAAGTGACGGAGAAAGCACCTATTGAGAAAGAAGCTGAGCCACCTGGGAGTGAGACTGAAGCTCTCCTTCTGGGAGCCCTGCCCCAGAGAGTTGTGCCTGAGAAACATTTTTCTGAAATAGGTCAAGAAAGCATTATCCATCAGGAAAATTCTTCTGAGTTCCAAGAAACAGCAGTACAAACCCACCCTTCTGAAATACACCAAGATATGGCTGAATCTGAAGACCTCTCTCCCAAAATGTGCCAAGAAATAGCTGTATTTCAAGACCATCCTTCCAAAATGTGCCGTGATGTGGCTGAACCAGAAGACCTCTCTCCCAAAATGTGCCAGGAAGCTGCTGCAGCCCTTTCTTCTAAAACATCTGAAGACATGGCTGTCCTGGAAGGATGCTCTCCTGAAGCATACCCCAAGCCAGATGTGCCTGAAGGCTACACTCTTGAAATGTACCAAAAAAGAGCTGAACCTGAGGAACACAAGTCTGAACCAGGTCAAGGAATAGCTGAAACTGGAGGCTTCATTCCTAAAATACAGCAGGAAATAGCTGTGCCCAAAGAGCTGTCTACAAAGACATACCAGGAAACAGCTGAGCCCGAAGACTCTTCTCATAAAACTTACAAAGAAATTGCTATGCCTAAAGCCCCCTCTCATGAAACAATCCAGGAAACACCTGGATCTGAAGAATATTCACCTGAAACCTACCAAGAAACACCTGGATCTGAAGACCCTGTACCTGATATATACCAAGAAACACCTGGGCCTGAAGACCTCTCTACTAAGACATGTAAAGATAAGGATGTGCCTAAAGAATGCTTTCCAGAGCCATATGAAGAAACAGGTGGGCCCCAAGACGAAGATCCTAAAGCACACCAGGAAGAAGCTAAGGATGCTTCTACTTTTCCTCAAGGTAGGGGTTGTTTACTGGGGACAAGTCAGTGATGCTGCCACTTATAGGTGTTCCCAGTTCATAATCAGAGCACTAAATAGGCGTGTCTCCCTCAGAGTGGTAATTTATAGCCTTTTTTTGACTATCCTGGGTTATCCCCATTATCTCAAAGGGATATCATTAATGTCCCTGTCTAGTTTCAAGTGAAAAATGTTTTTCATTCAACCAATATCTGCTTGGTAGATTTCCATAATTAAAAGAAAATAATTGAAACTATAATCATGTGTAGTGTGTACACACTATCCATTTTGGGAAGCTTTAGCCAGTGAAGAGAAATGAACCTCATATAGGGTGAATTATGTGCAAAATATTTTAAAGGACAATTAAATTTAGATTAGCAAGAAAGCTTAGTGAATGAAGTCTTTCTTGAAAATTAAAATTTCCTGGAAAACTAAATGCAAATAAATTCATGCTCCAAGGTACTGAGGGAGATACAAAGGCACAGAATAGGATTTTGCTACTAGGGAACTCATTCTTGTAGGACTTAGGTTTACCAAAAACCCTTTCTATTTAAATATTTGTTCCTGAAAAGCTTTCTCCTCAGCATAGAATTTTGAAAATAATGTGACCTTTTCTTTGGTTTGACTTGTCTCAGGGACATAACTGAGAGCCTCAGTTCTCTTTGCACACTACTGTGCTCAGTATAAGAAATGGATTGAGTCTGGCAGAACACAGCTAGCCCCAGGGAACTGTTTTCTAAAGAAATCCCTCTGGTAGCTTATTTACTCTTTCTCCTAAAATATCAGTGCAACAAAAACCTGGGGTTAGTTGGGCTCCAAGTAACACAGGTGTTGAGGAAATAAAATTACAGTAAAAGCAGACATATGAAGCATTGTACTGACAGGAGTTTCCTGCTGGAAAAGCAGCTCTAATCAATTCAACACCCTGATTCTAAGAGTTTCATTCTAAACCCAGCAAGGTTAAGATGGGCAATTAATTAATGCTCATTTTGTTTTTGGCTTAGTCTTAGTAAACAAGTGGAAATACCTATCTTTTTGGTAATTATAAACTTTTCATAACTTTAAGATTATAAATGTTCATTATAATTATCATGTTATTATCAATTATAATTCATAAATTATTACAATAAAATAACAGTAAAATCATAAATATTAAATATACTAAAATAATAAAATTATGAAAATTATAAATGTTCATTATAATAAATTATAGCAATATATAAGTGAATGTAAAATAAAAGTCCCCTATAATACCCTCTCCTATCCCCAATGTTAAGTTTTTGTTTTGTTTTAACAAATGAGATGGTACAATACATTCTATTCTATAACCTATTTTTTTCATATACAACATATATTGTGGCCATCTTAATAATGTCTTTTGAAACAATTGTACAGTATTATGTCATATGTACAATAATTTATTCAACCAGCCCCTATAATGATCAAAACTTAGGTTACTGCCAAGTTTTACTATTATAACAATGTTCCATGAACATCATTGGAAGTAACATTTATTTAACTAACAATTGTTTGGCACTTTCTATCTGCCAGACACTGTATTAAACATCTTATTTGAACTATTTTATTTAATGTTAAAAATCATATTGGCTGAATAACATTATCCCCATTTTATAGATAAAGAAACTAAGGCACTGGAAGCTTAAGTTTCTCTGATTATTTCCTTTGGAGAAATAAATCCCTAGAAGTTTAATTGCTGGGCCAAAGGGTACCAGCGTTTAAAGTCTGGATACATTCTGTCAGACTAGCCTTCAAAAATGTTGTAGCAATTCATAGAAACCCAGAATTTATGTAAGTGCCTATTCCTCACACCCTTGCCAACATTGTACATAATTATGTTTTAAAAAATCTTTGCCTATCTTTTGTGTTAAAAAAATCCAACCTAATTATTTTAATTTCCACTTTTTTTGATGACTAATGCTACTAGGCATCTTTTTATAATTATTATGAATTTGATTTTTTTCTTTTGAGAATTGCCTGCTTGAATCCCTGTCAGATGTTATATTTAGGATACCTATCTTTTTGATTGATTAAAAAAAATCTCTTTAAATAATAGTTATTGAACCTTTACCTACATATAAGTTGTAAATATATTTCTAGTTGTTTGTGGTTTAACTTTTTTTTAATTAAATTTTATTTTTTTATTTTTTAATTTTTATAAAAAAATTTTTTTGGCTTAACTTTGAAGTATTTTGGTAATCTATCTGACAAAATTTTAATTTTAGTTTTTAGTTATTCAGACCTGTCATGATTTTAATTCTTAATGATTCAAACCTGTCAATCTTTTCCTGGATGGCTTCTGGTCTGTGTTCTGCTTCAAAAGGCCTTTATAATCTTAAGATTATTGGGACATTCTATTGTTTCTATGGCATGTATGGTATTTTAATATTTAAATCTTCATTTAAAAATTTTTTTGTGCAAGGTGTGAGGTAGTCTTTTTCTCCGTATAGATAGCCAATTGTCCCAATACCACTTATTGAACCTATTTTTGTATTTTATTTTGTTTTACAGAAATGAAGGAAAAACCCAAAGCAGAAGAACCAGAGATACCAGTGTTTCCAAATGTTCCTCAAGAGATTCAGCCAGAAAATGACATCTATAGTTATGTTTTGTTTTAACTATGTTCAACCATCATAGTTGTTCAACAAAATACACATCTTAGTACATTATATGTGTGATTTTCTCAAAATATGGTAGAAATCTCTACAATATTCATTAATATTTTAAGTGTTTTTTTCCCCATATATAGACCATATCTGAGAGAACTAATATATTTTCTTCAGGCTCTACCACATAGACAATATCCTGCTTGTGTGTGTGTGTGTGTGTGTGTGTGTGTGTGTGTATGTGTGTGTGCACGCTCTCACATGTGTATATATATGCATATGTATACTGGGGAGACCATAGTAGTGGGAACAGACTTAATCATTTTCCTGCTCTTAGGAATTAAAGAAATGTTTTTTCTTAGGGGAAAATTAATTACTGAGTCTTCCCTTTTCCCATTTTTAAGTCTGAACAATTAAAATTTGGGGAAGTATATAGTTTTCTTGTAAACTCTGTTCAATTATTAATGTAACAACAGCATCAAAATTTTATTCAGGCTTCAGTTGGCTTTTAACAACTTAACAATTTTTACAATTCTTATCATTCTGGGACTCCTTCAAAGACCTTTTGGAGTGATGAATTTGGTTTACTTGTGTATTTGAATTTTGATTTTCTATTTTTACTTTTTAAATGTTGTAATTGTGCAAAATGTACATTAAATCATGATTACATGTTTAACTGTGTGGACGGCATCACAGTAAGCACTGTGAGGGTTAGAAGACCTATAACACATAGTCCTTGCCCGCTAGGGCTTTAGTCTAGATTCATGGGGGGATAAAACAGAAAACAAATAATTACAAAAGAAGATAGTAAATGTTAGTGCCGTTTGAATAGAAGATATAACAGAGGGAATGCTCACTTTTTTGCTGGAGTGACTTGACAAAATTACAGCTGAGTGGAGCCTTGAAAGATGGAGAGGATTTGTATTACAGGTGAGGATAGCAGCATTACTGTACATGACACAGAGAAGGGTGAATTCAAGACATATTCAAGAAAATTGCGTGCAAAACCCCTACAGGTAATGCAGGGTCCATGTGGAATAATAGCAGGCTAGTAGGCTAACAGTTATTATTATATTATTAGAGTGTACAGAATTTTGCATATCTAAGAAGTATATTATTTACTTAGGTAATGGGAAACCAAGTATGACTTGAACAATGGAGTGGCAGTTTTAGTATATTAGGAATATTTATCTGGTGATAATGGTCAGGATTAGCTGAAAATGACAAGAGACTGGGGGCAGGAGTAGGAACTATTCTGGGTAGGAAGATGCCCGAAAATCTTCCCTGGCATTTGGGGGGGTGGTGGTTTATTCTCAGTTTCCCTTCTCTTATTACAGAGGATTCAAAGGAGATTTCTGCAAATAAAGGAATGGTTTAGCAAGGGCACAATTATGCAAGTTCTTCATATAGGCATCGTGCTAGGTACTAGGCTATAGTGAAAAACAAGACAGGATCCCTGTCTTTCAAGCATTCATGGTGTGGAACAGCGGTTCTCAATCCTCACGGTATATTAGAACCACTGGGGAAGATTTCAAAATCACAGATGCCCAGACACCACCCCAGGGATTCCAATTCACCTATCTAGGGTGACATCCAGACATAGGTATATTTATTTTTTAAATTGTTTTTTGCTCTAAATAATTTTTGAGAAATAATTTTAAAATTATATAGAAGTTGTGTATCTAGTACAGAAGTTCCTGTATACCTCTCACCCAGTCTACCCTAATGCTAACATCTCACATAACCATGGTCCATTTATCAAAACTTAAGAAATTAAGATTTACCATTAACTAAACTACAGATACTATTTGGATTTCATTAGTTTTTCTACCAAGTCCCTTTTCCTGCTTCTGGATCCAATTTAGGATACAACATTGCATTTAGAGTATTTTTTAAAGTTTATTTTTATTGCAGTGTAGTTGATTTACAGTGTGTTAGTTTCAGGTATATAGCAAAGTAATTCAGTTGCAAATACACACACATATATATTCTTTTTCAGATTCTTTTTCATTATAGGTTATTACAAGATACTGAATATAGTTCCTGGTGCTATACAGTAGGTCCTTGTTGTTTATCTATTTTATATATAGTAGTGTATATCTGTTAATCTCAAACTCCTAATTTATCCCTCCTCCCTACCCCTTTCTCCTTTGGTAACCATAGTTTGTTTTCTGTCTGTGCATTTAGAGTATTTTAAAGGTCCTCCAGATTATTCTAATGTTGGTTGAGGACCACTGGTATAGTGGGAGGTTATAATGCTATTTCCCTCCTATTTGCCACACTATCCCCAATAAATGTTAAATTTTTTCCCCTCTGGATATATTAGTGGCACAATGATTACTCATACCCCAATATATTACTGAAGTAACATATTGAGAACAGCTTACAACATGATAGACCCTAACATCTGAATGGCACATCAGAACTTACACATTCACATATAGTTTTTTTTTTTTAATGGAAGTATAGTCAGTTACAATATGTCAGTTTCTGGTGTACAGCACAATGTCCCAGTCTCACATACACTTTTTAATTTGATTTGCACAAGAGTCTTTGCAGTCTAGGCTGGGAAGTGATTACCATTCCCATTTTACAGTTGAGGAAATAACTGCAGAGAGGCTGTGTACTCACACAAAGTCACCTCTAACTTCCTCAGGGCTCTTCATTATGGTTTTCAATCCTTGGAAATCTTAATTTCACTTGCCAGAGTGGTTAAAGATCAGAAAAAAAACTGAAACCTTGAGTTCTCGAAGTGTTTTATTAAGATGAATCTTAAGACATTTACACATGTACAGGGGCACAAAGGTGAAAGAGATAAGAAAGTAGATGGAATGAGGAATATAGTACATTAGAGGAAGAGGGATCCTCTCTTTCTACTTTTTAGGACCCTTTCTACTTGCCCTCTCTCTCTCTCTCTCTCTCTCTCTCTTTTATTTTCCTTAATGGAAGTGCTGGGGATTGAACCCAGGACCTCATAGATGCCTAGCATGAACTCTATCACTGAGCTATACCCTCCCCTCTTCTACTTGCCCTCTTATGCCACTCCCTATATACCTACAACATCTGCTTTCTCATCATTCTCATTCAAACACAGTGTGTATCCCCAAATTTTCCACTTTTCTTCTTGGCTTAGAACCTTGAGACCACAGAATTTAAGTTTTGCAAGAATCCGTCTAGCCCTACCCTGTGCCATCCTCTTCTCATGGTAGGTACAATGGTGGTTCTTTCAAATCCATGAATCTTATGATATTAAATCTAGTATGATGTGTGATAAAATCCAAAGCTTTAATTGATTCTTCAAAGGGATCCTTCACCAAAGTGAAAGATTGAGTTATTACACTGAGAAGTGTTCATCAAAGTGTAGGCAGATGACCACCTGCTTTGAACATTTAGATTTTTTTAAGGCATGTTCCTAGGTCCTACCTCCAGAGAAACAGCTGTCTCATAAACTACAAATAATTATATATAACTCTAGGTAAGATGATAAAAGCTTCAAATCACATAATAGTGCTACTTATTTAAGTTCCTGTTTTCCATAAAGAGAAATTTTACCTTTAAAAGAGATAGCAACCTACTTCATCAGTGTCTCCAAGTCTGCATTTCAGAACTTCTCACACTTGTTAATGTATTTTTGGTGTTATCATCGTTGTATATGATATCTAAGTCCCGGAGGGCAAATACCTCCCATTTTCTACAACAGTCTCCACAAATTAAGCAAGACTATCACTTTTAGCAACACCCCCACCTCGTGGCAAATTGCAGCTATTACTGCCACAGTTCTACAATGCGTACATAGCTCAGCGGTTCTCAAACTTGTTCTTTCAGCGGCCCAGAACTGTTTCCTCTGGGAAACAGAATAATGGCATTCCTTTCCAAATTTTCAAGTGGAAAAGATCCATCAGAGGACAAGTAGGTATATGAATTTTTATCAATTTTTAAGGTTTTTGTTTTGAAACCTACAATCTTTAAATCTTTGGCTCCTTATGATGTTTTTTTTTCTGCTAATGATGTTAGTCCATGATAAATGAACAGGTTGAGGAACAGCTTTTCATGGCTGGCAAGCTTTTAAATCTGCGGACATGTATGGTTTTGAATAATTTATCTCGCAGGCAATATGTCTCCTTACAATCCCCCTGCCCTCCATGAAACAACAGTATAAAAACTCAGAAGTAGAATAATGTATACAGAGAAATATACAGATGAGAGATGACATTATAAGTGGGTAAAAGGCCAGGCTATCGGTCCAGGGGACTGGTCATCACATGGGATGAATAACGGTCCTTGCCGGCCCTCAACTTTTTAGAGCTGCCCAGAAGCAATGACTACAATCTCCTTAATGTATATGGCAAGTTGACTCAATTTCATTCTCGCTTCAGTTCTCGTGAGATCTGGAGCACAAGGACCAGTCCCTACTTCTTAACCTCTAGTATGGTGTGGGGCTACCCATCTATTAGATTTGAAATAAGAGTTACTTGGGATTCTTTTCTGACAAAACATCGTTTTTATTATGGAAAAGTGGGAGCATATAGACAAGTGTAAATGACCATCTATGTATTCCCACCACCCAAGAACAATGAACATAGTTTCCAACATCCGATCATCTTGCTGTGATAGTTACATATACACATTCTTTTTCTTAAAAAATTAGCATCATGCGTTGTATATGTAGGTTGCTTATTATTTCGAGAGATATCCTTACGCACAAATCTTCATCGACATGTCCCTCTTGGATAAACGGGTAACGCGGAGTCGCTGGCTGCCCTGGAAGGGCGGGAAACTGCAGCTGACTACCCGCGACGAGGCCCGCAAGCCCTTAACCGCAAACTTGCGTCGGCCTCCGGCCCCGCCCCCCGCGCGCGGCCCCCTCCTGCTCGAGTGCTCGCTCTTGGCGCCACCCGCCGGCGCGGCTCCTGCGCAGGCGCCAGGCATGGAGACCGGAAGCGGAAGGCTTGAACGCGTTGGGTGGGCACCTGTGTGACCAGTAACCATGCGCAGCTTGGAAGAGCCCGGGCCTCGCCCCGCAGCGACCCCGTGCGGGTGCGTGAAGCCGGCTCTGGAGACAGGTAACTTCTAAGAGGCAGGAGGGTCTGCGCTCAGAAGAGCCCTAAGTGCAGGCAGCCGACTTCATTGCATAGAGGGACGGGAAATGCGAGACCCTGAACTGACGTGGGTCGTTTTCCTACTTGTTGCGAAGGCACAGGTCATGTGCTCAGGTGACCACGTGATGTGTCTGAGGCGGGCAGAATGATCTCATCTCTCCCGTTCTTGGTGGCTCAGATCGACCTGATCTTGGTAGAACAGCCACGTGCACTGTAACGGCCTTTCTCTGAGGGAGTCCTCACTCATAATAAAGGAGAGACGGAATATATACAGCAGGTGTTATGCCGATTAGGAATTAATACCACGAGGGAAGCATCCTGTGCTTTAGGAAGTGAGGGGAGGCGGAGGGAGTTCAGGGGGGAGGACACAGTTTTAAACTGGGCCTGGAAAGATGGACATGAGTTTTTTTCTCTATTTTCGCCCCTGTTTGTAGAGCAGAGTATATTAACTTTAGAAATTAGAGGAAGCAAATGGGAAGATTAAAGTGGCCGGCCATCACCCAGAGAAAACCACTGTTAATATCTTACTGCCTACATTCCATACATGTTTTAGTGCATACACACTAGAAATATGAGTTATTATGAGACTCCACTGCCTTATAACTTTAAAAAACCCTTAAGGTTCATAAAAATCTTTTCACAGCAGTTACTGTTGATTTTAAGTGCTTGTGCACTGTATTGTTTTATAGATGTGCTCTAACTTATTTAACCAGTTCCCTATTTTGAGGCATTTAGGTTATTGCTGGTTTTCACTGTTATAAATGAAAGTTCTTGAAACTAAAATCTTTGTGTATGTTTTAAAAATTTCCCGAAAGTATTGTTACCTGGGCAAAGTTTGTGCCTGTTAAAGAGTATGAGATTCTGACTGTAAGTACCAAGTATTGGATGGAAAAGGGAGGCGTCGGAACTGTTGATTGGATAGAGAGCCTTGGATAGCAGGCTTAGAAATAGGACATCTGTTAATAGTGGGGAACATAGTTTAGAGAGGAGCATGACATAAGGAGCTCAGAATCTGGAGGATTGGTGTAGTGTGTTTTGAGGAAGAGAGGGACTGGCTAAGGGGAGTCGAATTATAACAAGAGTAATTTAATAGTCCAGGCAAGAGGTTAAAAGGACCTGAATTTTTCTGTCTGCACAAGACTTGTTGATAAGCCTTGTGTACAAAAAACTCTGCATTAATAATTCGTTGGTCTTTTTAAAAATTACACAGTTAATACAGTTGTAATATTGTTAAAATGAGGGAAAAGCCTGAGCAAGGGCTTTAAAAACCTCTTCTTGTTGAGCACTTTCTGTTGTACTACGTGTCTTACATATTTTAGTAATTTTGTAACTTTCCAAGGTAGGTATTATTATCCTTATTTTATAACAGAGAAAACAGATCCAGAGAGGTAAGCAGTTTTGCCCAAGGTCACACAACTAGTGTAGTGGCCCTGTGTTGTTTTGTCCTTTTTTCATACTGGCCATAGCCCTCGGGGAACCTCTTCTGCCTCTCCATATAGTTCTCATGCCGGTACTACTCTGGCATACCTGGGCTTATCCCTATCCTGAATGTAAGGTAGTTCGATTTAATTGTTGATTTACTTGTCTATTCTGTCAATATACTAGACACCTTGAGGGTAAAAACTGGTCCTTGTTTATGCCTATACCCAGGCACCTAGCACAGTGCTTACCAAATGGCAGGTGCTTAATGATTTGTTTGTTGGTTTGTTTTTTGAGATATGAGGTGAGAGGAAGAATATCAGGATCCTCTTGGGTGTGCCTTCTCGGGTCTCCACTTCAAGTAGAGCGTTAAGCAGAATTTATATTTGGAAATTATTGAGCATTTATATTTCTTAGCATTTATTCCAAGAATGGGGCACAGAGAATATATAAGTTTCAGAGGGTTCAGATGTATTAGAATATGGTAAGTTCCCACCAGGTTATTAGATGGATATTTGATATGTAGGGAATAGTCCCAAACATTTTGAGAGTGACATAGTTGAGGGACTCCTTACAATGTGGCTCATGAGTATGCTTTCAGTTCATTGCTTACCTGGTGTTACCTTGCTTATGCTCTAGTAAAGATGCACAAAGAAGTTGGAATCGATCTAATTGGTTACGACTTACATTTATCATAGCATCTGTGTAACCTGTGAAAAATTGGTAAAGACTATTTCAATGAAGTGGTAGCTCAAGTTAGTTACACACTTGTAGGCCCCCAGTCAAGGGCAGGAGTCTTTGATCATTACTTAGGATATGACATTTCCCATGATATTGCAGCTAATGTAAGATTCTCTCAACCAGCTGTTGACTCCACTGTGATAAGATTCTTGTTTTGTATCTTTTCCCCAAACTTAGCAGTGTCTGGCAATTGGAGACAGTTATAAAGTGTTTGTTAAACAAATGAAATAAGACACAGGGATCCCAACTGATTTTTGGCCATTTTCCTTCATGACATTTTTTATGAACAGCAGAAAATTGTTTACTGTATTGATTCCACAGGGCACAGCTGAAAATTAAAAAAAAAAAGAATGCCTGTAAACATAATTGACAAAAAATTTAAAGTCCTCAAAAACGTACATGGTACTGATGGATCTTAGAATCTTAATATTGAGAGAAAGAAAGCAAATCTGAAAAGATAACATACATTTGATACCAGTTTTTATAGAACTCAAAGGCAAGATAAATGAAACATTGTTTTTGCATGCATATGCATGTGATACAATCATTTAAAAAAAAGAAGTGAATGGTAAAGACTACATTCATTCAAGAAGTGAATGAGCTAGGCCACACTTGTCTATCTCAAGGGGCAAGGTAGGGAGAGAGGTAACATAAAAAGATGCAAATTGTTGATAAGGCGCTAATTCTTGGGCTGGGTGGTGGTAACAAGAGTTCATTTTAATATGCTTTATTATATATGTGTTACATGTAATATTTTATATGTCTCACATAATATAGTTTTTACAAGTGAAAAGTAATGAAGAGTGCTGTGATGGACTTCTCCGGGGGTATATTCTTACTGCCTGTGCTGGTAGGACAGACTTAATGGAAGCTGGAAATAAAATGAGAGCCTTCATGAAATGTGAAAAAAAAGTAATCTATAAATTCAAAGTGGTTGTTGTGGATATCTTGGACTTTAAAACCTATACTGATGCTGCCTGGCCAGTTTTTTCTTCTTTTGAAAGGAGTTACTGCTTTAAAAACATTTTAAGAAGTGATTTGTAATTATTGCCAAAATTTCAAATATTGTAGAAATTACAGTTAAGTATAAAAATAATCCAAGAACCTCTCAGCCGATGTTAACCACTATTAACATTTTTGGTGAATATCCTTCCAGACAGCTTTCTAGACATATATTTATATATACTTAGACAGGTAAATATATACAATTTTCATAAGTAGGATTATGTTATACATATTCTTCTTTCACTTTCCATTTTAATCAGCTAAGATTTACATAATCCTTTTTCTCATGCAACATGAATTTTTAAAGTACTTAATCCTCTTGTAGGCATGTACTGACGATGAGAATATAGCAGTAAATAAGATAGTAAAACTCCTGCCCATGTGGAGCTCACATACTAGTGGGGCAGAGGGCTGCTGGAGCAAGACTAATCTGAAATCTAACCTGCCTCTAGATATTTTAGTACTGTGATCCATGCACTCCCTTTATTGCTTAATTAAACTAGTTCGTTTCATGTGTTCAGTTGTTTTCAATTGAAAGCATCTTTACTTACATACAACCCCCATCCCCTTATCTTTCATTATTCTTTGCCTTGTATTTCACACTCTAGCCAATCGAAATAGCTTGTTCCCTGCTTATGCTATAACATTTCTCATTTAACTTTGTGCATGTTATTCCCTCTATATGAAATACCCTCTTAGCGCTGACCAAGGTCACATAACATAGCAATGATAGCGTAGAATTTGAATTATGGTCATAGTGGGTCTTCTAAAGATGCCTTCTTCTTTCCATTCTTTCTTAGACCTATGCTCTTTGCAGCTTGTTATCTAATGGGATATAACAATGCGTATGTAATGATGAGCATATTTATATGTATTTATAAATACTATAAGAATCATGTTTTATAATTGCATAACACCTAGTAGATTTTAAAACTATGAAATCAGTGCATTAAAGAATACATGTTTTCCTACATCTTTGCTTGACCTTTTGACTAATGATTTCTTAACTAATTTTCTTTTGTAGGGAATCTTTTAACTGAGCCAATTGGTTACTTGGAATCCTGTTTCTCAGCCAAGAATGGTACTCCAAGGCAGCCATCCATTTGTAGCCATTCACGGGCTTGTTTGAGGATTAGAAAAAGCATCTTTAATAATCCTGAACATTCCTTGATGGGTTTAGAACAGTTTTCTCATGTTTGGTAAGTTGTTTTCTAGTTAGAAATGATATTTGGCCCAGAACTTGTGCCTGAGTAAAGTACTCCAGTTGGAGGCAGTGTTGGAGACTGCTATCTAGACCACCATTGCCTGTTGCATGGGATTCCTGGACTGTGTTGCGCATGTGATTGTCTGCGTAACTTGGACGCCCTCGGGGAAGCTTGGGATCCACTGAGAAGGCACACTCTATTCACACTTGGTTCTGGTTGTGATGAATGCCTTCTGTTGAGCCGAAATCTGTAGACTTCTCAATACTGTCCATGGGTCATCATTCTGTCTTCTAGACCAGGGGTCAGCAAGCTGTGGCCTATGGACCAAACCCTTCCCACCTTCTGCTTTTGTAAATAAGTTTACAGGAACACAGCCACGTGTGTGCATTCCTTGATGTGTTATCTGTGGCTGCTTTTGTGCTGCAGCAGCAGAGGTGAATAGTTACAGCAGAGACTGGTTGACCTGCAAACCCTAAAATACTTACTGTCTGGCCCTTTACAGAAAAAGTTTGTGGACCCTGTTGTAGACCCATGAAGCATTAAGTCTCCTCTTCCTAAAAGACAGAAGAGACCTTAGAAATCTAGATACGTAGTGTTGCCTATGTTAGAGCCTGCGTGGTAGTCCTGTTGGTTGCTGTCACTTGGAATTCTGTCTCTGTCCATTTTTCCTCACCCCAACATCAGCAGTCTGAATTGGTCTGATTTTACTAACAAAGATCTAAAATTAACTGTTTACTCTGAAATAGTTTATTTTTCATGTTAATTTGGGGATATGGGTAGAGTAGAAAGAACATGGGTGTTCTGACCAAGTGTGTATGATCTTAGTTGAATTACTTATGTTAAAAACACTGCTGTTATAAAAGATGGACTCTGAAGTATATAAAGAGATTTTTCCTTATTCCTCCTGTTTTTCTCCTTTCTTGTCCCCACCCGCCCCAACACTCTTCAGAGATTATCACTGTTAACAGCTTGGTGGGTATCCTGCCAGACCTTTTCTTTTTTTCTTTTCCTTTTTCAATACACATAGAAACCTAAATATATACATATAAAGTGGGTGTTTGTTTTAATAAATGGAGTATGTTTTGTTCTCTTAGTATATATCATGACGGTACATACAGATTTACCTTGTTTGCTTTGATAGCTGCCTGTTATTACAAAATATAGAGGTACCATGATTACCTATTCATTTTCTTTGCTTGGTTTCCCACATCAAGTTCTCTTTTACTTTGTGATTTGTAGGAACTGTTCATCTACCACAGATATTAACCCACTGTCTGTTATACATGTAGCAAACCTATTCTCCTGGGATGACATTTTATAGTACACAATTTTAATGATTTAATGAATTCAAATCTGTTACTGTTTTTCTTCATGAATTCTTTTTGTACCTTGTGTAGGGAGGCCTAACGAAGTCATTTAACACTTCTGAGCCTCAATGTCCTCATTCTTAAAATGGAAGATAAATCATACTCCTTAGGGTTGTTAAGAAGATTAAATGAGATGAACGTAAAAATGTCTAGCACACTGCCTGGCACATTGCAGGCACTTACTTAGTAAATACTGTTTATTCAGATACTTGACAAATGTCTCAAGTTCCTACAGTGTGCCAGTCATTGTGTTGGGGCAGTGGGTGTAGAGTTAAGACTCTTCCTTCGAGAAACGGGAATGGTATTATTCTTTTTTTCCTCTACTGATTACGTTTTACTCCCATTAAAAACATTCTTTCTGTGGGTATTAAAGTTTTTTTCCCCCTCAAGTCATTATGATAGATTAACTTGTGTTCTTTTCTAACTCAGTGGTTTGGTTTATTTTCAATAGGATTTTGTTTGTTTTTCACAAAAATGGTCATTTGAGCTGTAAGGCAAAAGTGCAGCCTCCCAGGCTGAATGGTGCGAAGACTGGCGTTTTCTCCACCAGGAGCCCACATCGTCCCAATGCAATAGGACTGACACTGGCCAAACTGGAAAAGGTAGAAGGTAATTTCTACTTTGACCTTTTTTTCCCTTCACCAAAAGAAGTCTTATAAAATCAACATAGTACTCAGCACTGGTTGTTATTCAGACAAGTGCCACTGGTGTTAGCCCCTGAGAATCACCAGACATTGAAGAAAACGAAATGATTAAAAGAGTGTTAACATTGGAACACTTTGAAATAAGCTTTCATAGGATGCTCAGAGTTTTAAGTCATTGCATTTATCAGAAGTTTGTAAATTATCTAAAAATATCTCTTAAGATTTCGTAATCATTAAATTGGTAACCAAGTTTTCTCTGACTGGGAATGTAATAAATACAAAATGATCCAAAAAAAATCAGACACTTTCAAAATTTAACACACAGTACCTGTTGCACGTGTTTATATGATCAGCATCGGGCAGTGCTGTGTTTTCTTCCTCGCAGCCCTGAGGACATGGCCATGCATCGTGGCTGGAGTGCCGCCGTGCACTGTGACGTGTGCCAGAGGGTCTGGGATGAATACGCCATAGACTGAACATCTGTCAGACTGTGGAAGAACCTGTGTAGAATACCAGATTAATTTTAACTACATGTTCACACATAAACTAGCTAATGAGCCATATGTTTTAGAAAGCATCTCTTTCTTGAATCCCTCTGACCTAATCAGCACATTCGTTAGAGAGGCAGAAGATGAAATGGCAGGTAGATAGGAATCAGGACACCATTCCACGCTTCAGCTTGCTTGTTTGTAAAGTGGGCAAAGAAGAAGGATCTGCCTTCTCTGGCACTCTGGGATTTTTTTGAGGATTTTATGAGACAAAAGCTGTAAGATGGCTTTTCAGGCTACCGGGTGCTAAAAAAGATGAGAGTGGTTACTTTGCTTGTTCTTTCCCAGATCTTGAACTCCCCTGCTGGGCGTTGGGTAGGTTTTCCAGAAAAATTTTTGTAGCCAGTCTAACTTGAGTTTTATCAATTTGTGATGGCTAACCAACCTAGGTAATAGGACTGGAACGTTTTGTGATCATTTGTGCAACCCATACATGCTTTCTGAGTGCTGAATACATGCCAAGCATTGTTCTAGGTGCTGGGGATATAGTGGCAAGCAAATTGGATAAAAATCCCTGCCCTACAGATGAGCTTAGCATTGTTGAGGGGGAAATCAAATCAGAAAGGTGAAAGGCAAGCACACTAGCCCTGTGGACACTTATAAATAAGCATTACGGTGATAACCAGTGCTTGTGTGGTGCTTTCTGGTTTACAAAGAGTGTTCATGTACAGTATCTCACAGTGGCTCCTGGGTTTGACAGGTAGCAGTCTCCGTGTTTTGGATAAAGGCATTGAGGCTCTTAGATGTTTGGTAATTTGCCCAGTAGCATTCAGCCAGGGGTTTATCTGACTCCAAATCCTGTGAACTCTCCCCTGTGTGCCATTGCCTTTCTTTCTTCTGCAGACGTTGTTGAGCATAATCTGTCATTTAGAAAGTCCAAAATCTTCTTCCCAAAGTTCCAGGTTCATTCACAGTAGGCATGTTTTAGAGATCAGAGTCCTTTGTTAGTCATGTTTTTCTTAAATGGAGATAGGTTCAAATGTGATCGCATGTGGTTTTTTGATTTCTCATTTGGCCAATTTCCCAAGGGTCAAGTTAGGAGACTCTGTACTGGTAGAAGGAACTGACTGTAGCTGTATAAGTGGGACAACAGGGGCCCTGTCCTTAGTATTTAGTAATGGTGACTTACATTCTGCTTAGTTATTTGTCTTGATGGAGTATTAGATTCTTCTTCCTGTGTAACAGATTACCATGCACTTAGTTTAAACAACACACATTTATTTTGAGTTTAAAACATTATTATGTTTCTGTGAGTCAAGAGTACGGGCACAGCTTAGCTGGGTCCTCCACTTGGGTATCACTGAGCTGCAGTTAAGGTGTCAGCTGGGATGACTTCTGTTCTGGAGGTTTGGCTGTGGGAGAATGTACTTCCAAGCTCACTCTGGTGGTTGGCAGGATTCACTTTCTTACAGTTGTGGTTCGGAGGCTCTTAGCCTCTTGCTAGTTGTTGGGTAGTGGCTGCCCCCAGCTCCTGGAAGCCACCCCCAGCTCCTAGAGGCCGCTTGCAGTGCCTTGCCACGTGCGCTTTCCCAGCATGGCTGCTTGCTTTGTCAGACGCCCAAGGAGAATCTCTCAAGTGAGTCTGCCAGCAAACACAGTCTTAGATAACACAACATGGTCAATGGAGTAGTATCAAGTCATGCTTAAGAAGAGGGGATTAAATGCCAGGAGGTGAGCATCATGGGGTCACCTCAGATCTGTTTGCCACAGTGGAAACCTTCGTCAGTCTCACGGAGATATGTTGAGGCCCTGGAACAGAGTTAGAAGCCCCAGGGATGCAAAGGCACATTGGCCTCACCTCTGTTCAAGGTCCTACTTACTGTCTAGGAAGAGAGTCTCTAAGCAGGTCATTGCCAGACCATGTGACAAGGCTCCAGAAGAGGTTTGGGCACAGGTTCCTTCATGGAACCCAGAGGAAAGAATACTTATGTCTGCAAGAGTCAGAAAGGCTTTGTAAAAAGGATGTCACATGAGAGCCTTGAAGAGTAAGTTGGAGTTTGACAGGTAAAGAAGAGGATAGGTTTCTAGGTGGAGAGAAAAGTGTATTCCTGCACCAGGTATAAGAGAGCCTGGTGTGTAAGAGAATTGTGAGTAAGCTTGGTGAGGCTTAAGCAGATAGTGTTGATTCTCCAGTTGTTTACACTGTTCTTCATTGTTAATATTTCACGTTACAGGTGGAGCCTTGTACCTTTCTGGAATTGACATGATCCATGGCACACCTGTGCTAGACATAAAGCCCTATATTGCTGATTATGACTCGCCACAAAATTTGACTGAGCCCTTAGGGGACTTTAATTTACAGAATAACCAACATAAACCAAAAACCGTGTCCCAGTCTGATGGCAAGACTGACAGCTGTTACCAGCAACAGCTCTCGAGATATGATGAACCGCAACCCAACAGTTGTACCAAGGGGAAACCTAAATGTCCCGAAGACAGAACTTCAGGAGAAAACGACATGAAACATGATGACACAGTAAAAGTCCAGCAAAGCCCTGCTTCACACAGGGAACGAGCAGCAGATTTGGGTGTTGAATCAGAAAGTGGTCAGAGTCCGAGCATGGCAGAAGAGCAAAGTGGCTCACATCACCTGGAGAAGAGCTTTTCAGAGGAACAAGCAGACAGGAGGCTAAGGAGAGGGGAAAAAGCAGTGGTCCCACAAGGCAACAGTGCGGAGATGCCACCCGAGGCTCTTCCCTGCCCTTCCAGGGCGGCCGGTGCAGCCCACCACAGTGCGGTTCCCGCCTGGGTGAGAGAGGCCCCCGTGGCCTCCTTGGAAGTCCGGTTTACCCCGCACGCGGAGATGGACCTTGGGCGCCTCAGCTCAGGTGAAGCAGGTGTTTTCTGTTTCTTATTGTTGAAGGAGAGATGAGCTTTTACTGGGAGATTTAGCGAAACTTTGTATTTCTGAGGGCAGTTATAGGAAGTCTGTCATCATGACTCGTAAAGAAACGGAGTATAAAGTCACATTGGAGCGACACCATCATCTGATGGCTTTCAGTCAACAACTGTTCAGTACAGTGAGTCCCAGGCATGTAGTCAAGTGTTTGCTGAGAACGGCTGCTGCCCGTGAATTGGGCCTTTTTGTCTACCTGTTGCAGTAGTTCTTGGAGTTTTCAAACAGCATTCAGAGGCTAAATTGTGTTTGTTCTGTACTTACGTAGGTTGAGTTTTTTCCATCTGTTTCGCTATCTGACTAGCGAAATGTCCCATCTTACTCTGTCGGGTGGCTGTTAGTTCAGCATCTGGCACAGAGCCCAGGAGGCAGAAGGAGAGAATGTCTTAGCATAGAAATTGTCCCCCAAAAGTCCCAGTAGTAGAGGTACGCACTTCACTGCAGAAGCGAGGCCACAGGGCTTTTACTTGGAGCCTGTTTACTGTAACAGATGGTTCTTAACAACATTGTTATCTGGTTTCTCCAGCCCATGGCAGATTGCAAACAGCCATCTAGAATGAAGGAAGGGCCTGTGAAGAATTGGGTGCAGTGATTCCAGTAAGAAGTAGCCAGTTAGCTGCCAAGGAGATGTCTAGTTTCACCTGCCGCTGGATGCTTGTGCTTCTCTTTCTTTCCTAAGGCTTGATGTTTAGACAGAACATTTGATTTTTAAATTGATCTCTTTATTTTAAAAGTTTGGTTTATGAAAGTTGTTTCATCATCGTGTACAATTCACAGGAGGGGGAAGATCAGCTGTTTTTTTTTTTTTTTGATGATCAGTTTTGAAAAAAGGATTTTGTGGTAGACCAAAGCAGCACTGCCTAGAAGATTTTACCCCTTTTCTTGTGGTTATCGTGGAATGCTTCCTCCTTTGGAAAGTTTTATGTTTGTCAAACTGCAGTTCACTGAAAGGCTATAATATGCCTTACTGATAAAAAATGGTTAAAAAGAGAAATTAGACATGTAAGTGTAAAATGGGGACTAATTTATAACAGCAGAATTTTGAGCCAGTACAGAAAAAAGAAATGACCTCAGGAAGTTCAGAGTCTAGAAAAGATAAAAAGATGTTGAAATGGCAGGGGGTTGGGCATTGGCGCTTGAGTGTTGTGGGCACACAAGGGAGAGGGGGTTCTAACTTGGGGAGTGGAAAATCTGGGAAGGCTTCTTGGAGGAAAAGGGATATATTTGGGCTGAGCCTGGAAGGATAAGTGGGTAGGGAAGTGAGGAAAGGGCACCTACGCCAAATGATCAGCCAAGCAAAGTCCTGGAGCTTCTGCCAGACACACTGCTACTGAGGAGTGTGGTGTTTTCAAAACTTCTTTTCTGAGTGGCTTTAGAGTCAGTTTATGAACCATGCACTAAAGGAATCTTAGCATTGCATAATGGGTCCTTGGTTTTTGACCAAAAATTGTATTTTATAGCTTACTTACCACCTTATTTATTGCACATAGCCCAGAGTGATTTTTGGCTGTTTTCTAAAAGTTGAATTTACTTTGAGAAAGATAAAGACCCACCACCACTCCACACGGTATTTTGAACAGGAACAACATTGTTTAAAGCACATGCTTTCCTGGAAAAGCCTGGCTTCGTTTGGTTATGTGGTCACAGTTAATCTTTTAAGTTTTGTATGTACTTTATTTTTAAAAATTAAAATACATCCACAGTGATATAAACATCGGAAGTTTTCCCACTTGATGGGGTAGACATCTGTTTACTGAAATACGCACCTAGATAGAATGGGGTGGCCTGTTCCCTAGTGATGGCATAGAACTTTCTTGGTGTATCAGCTTCACTGTCCTTGTTCCTTATGGAATGTGGCATTACTTTTAATTGTGAGTATGTGGCAGTGCTCTCTGAGGCTCTACCCTGCATGTAGCCAGTGCTGTGCGTACGTGTGGCTTCCTGAGAATGCTGGGAATGTCATGCCTTTCCCTGACCATGGCTGCACTCTGAAGAGAAAATGATGAGGAATTGAATTAAAGTCTACGTTGAACATAGGAAAGTAACATTTATGTTGCCAGAAAGTGAAAGCTCGGCTTTCCTAGTTAGGGGACTAAAGAAGAGTTATCACCATGATTTTTTTGTTCAGCAGATGAGAATTTGGGCGGGGGTGCATAAATTCAGTCTAATGACAGTACCACTTGAAGGTGACATTCTCCATAACGACTGAGTAGATTTTCAAGTGATATTCAAGGAACCAGCCTACCTCCACATGGAAGTTCACTGTACTGAAATTTGCCCTGCATGATTTTGAGCATCAAGTTGTGTTCTTCTCATTGCAGGCATTGGTCAGGCTTCGTTTAAATACTTTCGGTCGGCAGAGGAAGCGAGGCGGGCCATCGAGGCTGTGCTGTCTGCTGACCCTCGGTCTGTGTATCGCCGGAAGCTCTGCCAGGATCGTCTTTTCTACTTTACTGTAGACATAGCGCACATCACGTGCTGGTTTGGTGATGGCTTTGCAGAGGTCCTGAGGATCAAGGCGGCTTCTGAGGCCGTTCAGATGAATGACCCTGAGGAGTCCTTGGTGTCTCTAGGATCAGTGAGTAGCCTCCATCACGTCTTTAAAACAGCCTAATTGACTTCGGGTGTGGCTGTTGGATTTTCTGTACAGGCTACACATGTGCCTTTTTTGCAGAAAGAAGCAACACTTTGGGATCTCACTGCTTTGATTGATTGGGCAGTTCAGAATGTTTATTTGAAAAACATATGTTTTAATAAACTAAGAGGATTTAGAATTTAAGAAATCGCCATATCGCTGATAGGTTTTTGATTGGTTAATACTGAAGAATCCAAAGGTGACGCTGTCTCAGTGATTCCTGAATTGGCACTTGATAAAACTGGGCAGAAGCTGGGGGATGTGTTCAACAATTCATACTGGTTTTTCTGTCTGAAAAAGCCTGACCTCTGTAATTTATTCTACATCAAATTGAGTTATGGTATCTTAAGAAACTAACAAATCAAAAACAAGTGGTTATGAATATCTTTAGAGATTAAACCCCTGCATTGCAGGCTTTGTCTCTCACACACACACGTGTGTATGTGTGTATATTTAGTCCTGATTCCAAAATAGGGACTCTGAGATTTCTTTGGATGTCTTTGTATGAAAAGAAAGTCACTCTTAGGAGTCCAAGAAAATAACTTAATTACTGGTTTATTTCTTATTTATTCTATGACTATTTACTGCGAACCTATATGGGTTAGATTTTGGTGATAAATGAGATGGACAGAATGTAGTTCTTGTTGCAGGTCATAGTGGAGGAAGAAGACACCAGCTCACTGTTGTATTACAGTTAGATAAGTATAGTAATTAAATCAGAACATGGTCCCTGTGTTAGTACCACACGGGAAGCAGTTTCAAAAATGTATTGCCTATAGGTGATTTTAACGATGTGATCCCAGATAACTGAAGATTTATGATCAGCGTAACCAAATTAGACACTGTCAACATGACGTGGGCTTTCCTAATTGCAGCTATAAATCTTCATAGCTATTTGATCATGGTTTTGAAACGACCGCTGCTGCCTGTGGCTACTTGCACAGTCATTTGTGGCTGATGACACTGCACTGTTGAACCAAACTGGGTTGCCTTTGAGGTTACTTAGAACCTCTTAGGGAAGTATTTTTAATTTGATTTTTAAAAGCTTTTGAATTCAAAATAATTATAGATTCACAGGAAGTTGCAGAGGCCCATGTACCCTTGACTTGGCTTTGTCCTGTGATTATAATCTTGTATAACTATGGTATAATGTGAAAACCAGGAAGTTGACATTGGTACAGTCTACCCTTTACTTTGATTTCAAATTCTTTTCTCTTAAAGTTACTTTGAGACTGAATCAGATCTTGAAGCACAAAATGTTGATATTTAATATGGAAGAAATAACTGAGGACGATACCAGTCAGCCTTCTAGCAAGAGGAGTGTTCTGTTGTTTGGGGTTTTAATATTCTCAGGGTTTTAGAACTAAATCCTAAATATAATCCAGTTTCGTTCTCCGCCAGCTTGCCAGCCTCTTTGGTACTCCCCAGTGACTGGCCTTCTCCCCCTCCTTAAACCCCTCAGTGAGGACCCTTCAGCCCTGCTGTGTGTAGCTCATTATTAAAATGTTCTTCCTTTGTATGAAATGAAATCTGTTGTCCAGCAACTCCACGCTCCAGCAGGGCTGCGTAGGGTAAAGCTGATCGTGCTCCGTGTTTTCTGCAGCTGTTTCTCATATAACATGTGAGCACCTTGTCCCACCCCCGATCCTTGAGTCCCCATGTGAACTTTTGTCTCTCGGCAGATATTTCCAGTGTCCTGTTGTGAGGAAATTTGGGTCTCTGGGTCATGAACTTCTATTCCTCAGAAAGAGAAATCATTTGAAGTAAATCTTCTATTCTTTTTCATCTTGGAAACTTTTTCAAAAGAAAGGAACACAGATGACATCCACCTCAGTTTAGCCTTTGCTTTCTGGTGCCTGTAGGGGGAACCCTTGATAGCTGATTATTTTCACTAGCTTCGGGATAAACTCCAGGAGTTGAAGCTGTTTAGCTCATTCTGGCTTTGGGCCCACCTGCCCCAGCTTTCCAGAACAGTAACTTCCACAGGAAGTACTGATACTTGTTAATCACATATAGGATGAAGTTAGAAGGATAAGGGCCATTTATTAAATTTTAAAATTGTAGCTTGGTTTAAAGGGCAGGATGGATTATTCCAGCATATGGAGGCTGTGCACAACCAGGCAGAATCATGAGCTAAACGCATGAACTGTGTGTGTGTGGCTTTTTTCTTTGGACAGAAGAAAATGAAGTTGAGGACATGAATCAACCTCTTGTTGGTAGTTTTCTTTTTATAATATGGTCCCAAAGGAGACAAATAAGGACTCAATAATAATGGAACCTGTATTAGCTACTGAACTTCTGGCATGTCCTTGGCACTGGGCACCTACTTTCCCTCCATCGATCAGAGGGTAAGTAACGTGCTCAGGCTCCGCGGTTGGCACCCTTCCCAGCTTGGCTCTCCTGCCTCCCCCAGTGCAGGTGCAGATGCTCAGCAAACCATGCTGCTTTATGTGAGGGTCAGCAGGCTGGACCCTTCTGGGAAGCAGTGTGGGAGATGTGGAGAACACTGAGGCTGGTCTCAGAAAGTTCATGTGCTGCTTCCTGCTCCACCCTGTGCTAGCTGTGTGACCTTGGGCAAGTCCCTGCATCCATCTCCACCTCCTGGACCTTACAGAGTTGTTATGAGGATAATGCCTGGGAACGTATTTTCTAAACTCTTCATGGTCTATAAACTTAGCTTATTTTTAAAATTGTACCTGTCATCATCAACACCCTTTCTCTGCCACGCTGCTCTGGCTTACCTGGCTGGACAAGCAGATTGAGAAGAATCAAGGGGTCCATAAAATCCAATGTATGGATGGCCTGGGTTTTCTATTATTATTATTATTATTAATAATTAATAATAATCATTACAGAATTTTTTTTAAAAGGACTTCTTTTAGCAAGTTGTAGGATGTTTTGCTAAGAGAGAGATCACAAAGTGCCCCCACCTGAAGGACCGGTTGCCCACCTGGCTCTCCCTCCTGAGGTTGTACGTGTACCAAGAGCCGCCTTCCCTGCCCGTGCGTTCAGTCACCAGCTCAGCCCGTCTCATGTGTGATCCTCTTTAGCACCCTTTCTCTTCGACCTTCTTTCCTGATTTCAGCCCAGATATTTCAGGAAAATCTCTGCATTTCTTTTATGAGAAAATAGAATTGTAATAATGGTGTGAAATTATTAAGGGAAGTTCTACCTCTGTGGCAGAAAAGAGGCAAGTCATAAGGATTAAAGCTCAATGAAATATAAGAGATTTTTGGTCATTTGTTAAAAATAAGCTTCCTCATCTAGACAGTCACCAAATGACCCTCCAGTGTCCTTGATGTTCTGCTCTCTGCCCCTTCCCTGCCTTTGTGGCTTCCGAGAGCTGGGACTCAGAGAGGACATAAAGTTTAGGTCAGTGCATGTGACTGTGAACAACAAGCACTAGAAAAGCCTTGTCAGTGCCCACAGTGGGGCAAAAATTCAGTGATACACTCCCTGTTTTCCGATGGAGGGGACCATTTGGCCTCTGAACTCCCACCACACCAACCAGTCAAATTTGAGTCAGTGCATGTTTATGTTGTGCTGACAGAATGAGTAGGATTGGGTGTAATGCAGGGTTGTAGATAGCTTGATTCAGATTCTTCTCTAATTCTTCATGCAATTCAAGATATATAAAACTTTTTAATTCAGTGTTTACAAATTTTATTTAAAAAATTATCCACATGCTAAACACTGAAGAACTGGCTAATAATTCTTCACAGTGATACAGACATTATGGTTTACAAAGCCATTTACGATATATTGTCTCCTTTGGTATCTTAGCAATGTTATGGGTGGATTTTGCTTCTAGAAGCTAAGCTGGGAGTCTAACCACTATTTAGAGCAGGGCTCAGCAAAGTATAGTCTGAAGGCCAGGTTTGGCCCACAGCCTGTTTTTCTACAGCCTAAGAGCTAAGATTGATCTTAACATTTTTAAAAGATTGTAAACAAAGACAAACAATGCTCAAAGCAGAACCTGTGACAGAGACTGTGGCCTGTAAAGCTAAAAGTATTTACTCTTTGGCCCTTTATAGAAGAAGTTTACAGACCCTGATTCAGAAATTATTTCTCTGAAAAGGTGTTTTGAGTTCCAGAAAGGTTATTAACAAAATAACTTTTGGGTTATCACATGCTTCTAAGTCATGGATTCTCTGTATTTTGAAAGGATTGAGTCCTGTAGCCATGTGAGAAAACTTAACCAATATGACATAAATAGTATTATAAAAAGCATGTATTATAATATCCTATTCATATGTGTAAAATGAGGTTGTACAAATCCATGCTTACACATATGTAGAACATTTCTAGAAGGATAAATAAAAAGTATGCTGACAGTGATTGCCTGGGGGGAGGGTCATGTATTCTCTGAGAATTTATTAGTGAAGGGAACTTTTCACTTTATCCTCTTCAGTATGTTGTGGATTTTTTTTTTCTAATCATGAGCACAGATTATTTTTATATGTGGAATGTAAGGAGAGTAAAATGTCCTAACTTAAGTTTTAGATTTGTGAATCTAAATACATAACTATGTATCTTTGTCTTCATTCCCTGCCCCCTAAATCTGGTGAATATAGTTAGAGACATTGTCACTTTTTCCTGGAGCATCACGTGTGGATCACAAAACTAGAAACCACTCAGGTCACACATCAGCTGTGGAGCTGAGCCAGTTAGGGGCAGGTAAACCGGCTGGGCCTGGGCAGCTTGTCCCAAGGATGCACTGACATTTTCTGTTCTTCCAGAGACAGGGTTTTGGATAAGGCAGTGTGTTTCCAGGCAGAAGACATTGCAGGTGATAATTGCTAGCAGAGGGCTGAGCCACTGAGAGCACCGAGCCTGGTACTCGCCAAACCTGTGCAGTTCATCCAATCTGGAGGAAGGGATGGGTCTCTGCTTGCAGGATCCATTCACTCATCAGGTCCACCCACTGGTTCTCTGTCTACTTGCATTTAGTGAGCTCATAGGTCATATGACTGTGGGGGTTGCTCTCCCTGGGTCCCCAGGGCTGCCCCTTACCCACTGTCAGAAGGGGAGCTCTGAGCTCAGGCTCAGGAAAGGAGAGTCTCAGAGCTGTGGATTGGCTGTTCCCACTGGGTCAGGCAGCTGTGCTGAGGTGGAGGTGGGGCAGACTAGGAGAAGGGCAGGCTGGCATGGTGGCAGGTGGCAGGTGGCAGAGCTGAGCCTGTGTTGGGGGTGGAGTAAGGCTGTCAACAGATTTGGAGGCTCAGGCTCTGCCTGAGTTGGGGAGGAGTCGAGGTCTGAGAGAAATGGCAGAGCTAAGGCAGGACTGAGTACCAGAGGGGTTAGGTAAGTTATCCAGGGACCTCAGGGACTTCAAGTCAGAGACCCCCTCATATTGGAGCTGGAGATTTTTCTTCCTTAGTTCTTTGCCCAATATACTATCTTTACCAAGATGAAAGGTCACATTCAAAGATACCTTCAATATAGTGGACAACACCAGTAAGAAACGGTGAAGCAAGGGGGAAAGAAGTGACATAAAATGGATTGATGAGTGAAGCCATGCCCCAAATTTCCACTGGGTCTTAAGGTGGGAGGAGCTTTGTCCTCAGAACTTGCCCTTTCTTCCTCTTGGGAATCCTTCTACTACCACACCAGCAAGCCTGGGTCAGTCTGCTCGATCATTAGAGATACATGGCTGAGTCTCAGCTGACACTGAACCTGTCACCAGACATACTGAAGCCATCCTCCATCATCCATCTCTATCTGAATTGGCCTAGATGGCCCAGCCAACATAAAGAATCATGAGGGGAAGAAAAATTAGTGACATTTTAAGTTACTAATTTGGGGATGATTTGCTATGAAACAAAAAACAGCTTATACATTTAGCTACCACACTCTTGAGAGGAGCAGTGGAAAACTGGAGGTTTTTTTTTAACAGGAGAAGTTAACATGACAAAATCCTTAAATGATGAAGGGGTCTTTAGAGCAGGATGGATTTTTGCGATAAAAGTCATGAATAAGTTATAATAAGTAATAACTACCATTTATCAAGCACTTCATGTTAGGTATGGAACTAAGAGTTTTAACATCGATTATCTCATGAGGAAAGCTACTATTATTATTTCCATTGTACAAATGAGCAAGTTGAGTCTCAGGACATTAAGTTACTCTGCAAGTTCACATGGTTAGGAAGGGGGAAGACTTAGCATATAAATCCTGAGTCTGTCAAACTGCAGAACCAACATTCTTAAACACCAATAACTCCAAGATTTCCATCCTAGAAGAATCTACAACTGTCGGTTCCATAAATTCAAATGGAAGAGTCACAAAGTAGAACTAAAACTGAATTCACCATCTCTCTCCCTCAAATCACGTCTCTGACTTCTGGATAAACATGGAGTGAACCCATATGTTTGTTTCTGCTGCCTGCTAAAATCCCAAAAATTGCAGCCAAAAGAGCAAATTAAACCCAAAGCAGAAGTCAATGAAACAGAAAATAAAAAACAAAAGAAATCAATAAAACCAAAAGCTGATTTTTTTTAGATCAACTTGGTAAACTTCTGGCCATACTGATTAGAAAAAAAGAAACACCAATGAACAGTATCAGGAATGAGAAGTGACACCTCTATGGATTATACTGATATTTTAAAGTAATACTATGAACAAATTTGTGCCA
Organism: Camelus ferus; assembly: GCF_009834535.1. NCBI lineage: Eukaryota > Metazoa > Chordata > Mammalia > Artiodactyla > Camelidae > Camelus > Camelus ferus. Next base: position 45,833,895 of record NC_045699.1, on the reverse strand, counting down.
ATAAATTAAAACACTTAGATGAAATGAATAAAAATATGAATATACAAATTACTAGAATTCACTCAAGAAGAAATAAATAACTTGAAGAACCTTTGTATCTATTAAAGAAATTGAAATTGTGGTTAAAACCTCTCACAGAAAACTTCAGATGCAGATGGTTTCCCCTGGTGAATTCCATCAAACATTTAAGGAAGAAAAAAATTCTAAGCAAACTTCTAAATATTGAAAATACTCCAACTCATTCTATAAACCCAACATTACCATGATATCAAAACCAGATAAGCATATTACAAGAAAGAAAACTACAGATCAGTATCTCTCATTTGCAAAAATTCTAAACAAAATTTTAGGAAATTTAATCCAACAATATATTAAAGGATAATAAATCATGACCAAGTAGGATTTATCCCAAGAATGTGGGCTTGGTTTAACATTAAATAAATCAACAAAATTCACCATATTTACAAACTTTTGAAAAAGAAAACCCTATGATCATTTCAATAGATGCCAAAAAGGCATTTGACCAAATTTAATATCCATTCCTGGTTAAAAAAAAAAAAAATTCTCAGCAGGAATAGAAGGGAACTTCCTCAATCTACAAAAAACCTACAGCCAACACCATACACCTTGGTGAAAGACTGAATGCTTTCCAACCTAAGATCAAGAACAAGACAAGGACATCCTTGTGTACCACTTCTATTCAGTATTGTACTAGAAGTACTAGGTAATTCAGTAAGGCACAAAAAAGAAATAAAAAGCACACAGATTTGAAAGAAATAGAATTTTCCTTATTTACAAATGACATGTCTATGTAGAAAATCCTGAAGAGTCAACAGAAAAAGCTAATTAATTATTAATAAGTGAGTTGGAATATAAGGTGGAAATATGGAATATAAAGTCAAAAAACAAAAGTCAACTTTATCCCTATATATTAGTAGTGAACAACTGGAAACTTAAATAAAAATAGCATTTATGCTGGAGAGGGTGTGGAGAAAGGGAACCTTCCTACACCGTTGGTGGGAATATAGTTTGGTACAGCCATTATAGAAGACAGTATGGAAATTCCTTAAAAAGCTGAAAATTGATTTACCTTATGATTCAGCAATCCTACTCCTGGGCATATATCTGAAGGAAACTCTAATTCAAAAAGATACATGCACTCCAATGTTCATAGCAGCACGATTTACAATAGCCAAAACATGGAAGCAACCTAAATGTCCATCAACAGATGACTGGATAAAGAAATTGTGATATATATACACAATGGAATACTACTCAGCCATAAGAAAGAATAAAAATGTCATTTGCAGCAACATGGATAGTCATACTAAATGAAGTAAACCAGAAAGAGAAAGAAAAATACCAGATGATATCACTCATATGCAGAGTCTAAAAAACCAAAAAAAACAAATGAACTTATTTATAAAACAGAAATAACTAATAAAAAAGTATAAAAAAACAAACAAACAGAAACAGACTCACAGACATAGAGAACAAACTTTTGGTTACCAGGGAGGAAAGGGGGTGGGGAAGGGATAAATTGGGAGTTTGGGATTTGGACTAAGAGAGAAAGATGGACTGAGAAAGAGGCTGTGATCGAGTCTGTATCAACTAAACAGTTCTATGGACTCAAGGACCTTGAGAGGTAAGCTCTATCTTTGCTGTACCCAAAACCATGTAATCTGGGCTTCCAGTGCTTGTCTAATGCCTGAATCAAGGAAGGAAAGCTTCCAAGAGGTGGCAACAATGAACTGTACATACCTACAGGGCTCCTACCGGAAATGTCTACCCAACTTTTTGTCCAAGTGAATCTTTAGGGTGTTTTCCAGTTGCTTCTGATCTGGGTTCCCCCTTGAGCTCCCTGAGTGACATACAGAGTCGGAGTCTAGACTCCTCACAGGTAGCTTTCTAAATATCTGGATTATTTGGGGGAATCTTCCCCAGACTATGTCCCTGACTCTGTGGGTCGTTCCCTAGCTGGCACTGCCGGCCTTTCACACGGAGTTTCCCCAGTGTCATGTGGTTGCCTCAGTGTTATGCAGCCTACATCCTTCTGTGCTGCTTTGCCTCCTGCCACAGAGGGCTGGGAAGGTTCATGTTTGCCTTTTGGCCAGGAATTCCCTGCTAGTTTGTCCTGAGGCTGTAATCTTCGCCAGGTGGGTCCTATGTTGGATGAAGCTCTTTCAAAGGTGGTGCTCCAGCTTTTCCCAGATCTCATGGCTAATAGGAAATTCTCCAGCAAGGACGGAACCTGGTTTTGGAGGTGGAGAGGCTGTGTTACACTGAGGAATGCTGGGAGCTAGTGGATTAAAGATTTGCAGAGATCTTTGGACCGAAAGAGGGCAAACACCACACGTGTTCCAGCTGCTTCTGCAGTAAGTGCCACTCCAAGGGTTGAATTTCCCTTGGGATGAGAGACTGTACTTCACCCTGGAGTTCAGAGAGAGACACTCCACAGGCCGTAGCTGGGGTGACAGGAGAGAGGTTGAAGGTGGGCCTGAGTTAGGGATGGATGTGGGCAGAGTGTGAGATGAGAGTGGGCTGGGGCTGCAGTTGGGTTTCTTTTATTCTGAATGTGGACCAGGCCCAATAGGGAACCCACTGAATAAGCCAAAGGGAGATGCCAGTGGGGATCAGCCACCTGGGACCAGGACAGTAGCACCAGGGACTCACTGTGCAGAGAGGGGAGACCCTGGAAGAGCTGGCTCCATTTCTGCCACAGAGTCCCCTCGGGTTTTGGGGTTTGGAAACTGCTGAAGACCACGTAGCTACTCCACAAAGGTTAGGAGCCTGCGGTGTCCTTTTTGTCAGCAGGAAGCTCCCGAGTCATCCCAGAAGATTTCACTGGTAGTCTGCCTCAGTTGCGTGGGAAGCGTCCCTCCTCCTCTTCTCTCTCCTCCCATGTCAGCCTCAGCTGCACTGGGGCCTGGAGTCACATAAGCCATTTTAGGAAGAGGGGGACAGGAAAGGGAGAAGAGATTCACTAACACCTGCTTTTCCAAAGAGCAAGCAGGTGCCACGTTACAGGAGCTCCTTTCTGGCGAGCTCTCCCAGCTGGAAAACCAGGCGACTCAGTCACGTGCGGTGAAGGTAGGAGCAAAGGCTCTTACAGGAGGCTGAGCAAAACTGTCCTCTGGGGGAGGCCCTTGGGAGACTAGACTCTAAGACCCTAAGCATTAGTACACACGGTCAAATAGTCACTGACAACAGACAGGCTCAAGTCTGGAATAGTGTTCTATACTTTATCCCATCTGATCCTCATAACCACGCTGTGAGGGATGAAGGTCAGGTGTATCTCAGGAAGGAATCTGAACCTTAAAAACGTGAAACAGTTTGTCCCAAATCAGGGCCCAAAAGTTCGGCCTCCAGATATCTGTTCCACCGTGTCTCACACTGCCACCTGGTGGGCAAGACCCACTGGCCAGCTCCACCGTTCTTCCACTCCTGTGGATGGGCCGAGCAGGGGACTGGGGAAGCGTTCTTGGATCTGACTCCTTCCTCTGACTCTCCCTGCTGAGGCCTTTGTTTTCTAAGAGGGATGAACTCTAGTGGCTGACGCCCTTAGAGACTGTGGATGTGGACCTGGGTCTCATGGAAAGGAGACATTAAGGTTAACCCTTGAGAGCTCAGGACAGAACAGGCAGAGCCTTACCTACCAAATGCTCACTCTCTGCTCCTCTTCTTCCCTCTACTCTGATGCTGAAAAGCAAGAAAGGAATGTGGGGCTTGGACTCAATTCTTATTCTCCTCTCTTTAGGCACATCATAATTCATGGATAAATCTTTCTCCATTGTGTTAACAGAGCTCTACATTACTTTTATTTATTTCTAAAGTGGATAAAAATATTTTTTATTTTCTTTTCTTGAAAACCTCAGAGAAGGGTTTTCTGTGTGGGGTCCCTAGCTGATTTTTTTTCAATTAGGAGACCTCTCCTGAAGAAGGAGACAAAGTTTCAGATAGAATTTGCTCCAGAAGGTGGGATTCTGCTCCATGGGGACAGCACTGGGGCTCCAGCATCTGATTAGAAGCTTGTAGGGGCCCAGCACTGCTATTCAGATCAGCTCTAACACAGAGGAGAGCCTTGACCAAGGAACCCAGATGGGACGGTGACTGATGAACTGGTGTTGAGAAACTCTCCTTCAGTTTCTCTGAACTCTCTTAGTAATCCACTTCATGGCCCCTGAGTTGCATGCCTGGGTTTTTTCCCAGACTCCAGTAGGACACCCAAACAGATGGTCTGTGGGTGCTGGATAGAGGCCATAGTCTCTGCTCTAGCCCCTCCCTGCCCACAAAGATGATATTCTCTCCTTTTCTGACAGTTCCCCTCTCACTTGTCTCACTGGGCCACATAATTCATTTAGAAGACTGGAATGAGGGACAGGAAAAATTAAAAACTCAACTTCTGCTGGAGGCTCATCTTCGGTTTCTCTAGAGTGGTGGTTGGGGAGCGGATGGAGTAGACAGAGAGTGGGTAAACTCATAGCCCCTCAGCCTAGCAGGTCCCTCAATCCCTTCTACATCCTCCCACCCTTCTCTGGGCCTTTTCTATTCTCGACTCCATCTTATCATTGTATCAAATATATATCTTATTCTGTTTCCTATTTCTTCCAATTAGAGCCTAGATATTAACTGGCTCCCTCTTTACCCCTTGGAGATCTCAATTTGAACTCCACCAATTCCACAGCCTTTGAAAGTCAGAAGATCCCCTAGAATTTTTTGCTCATTTTCAAGGATTTACACTGGAGTCTTTAACTCCAGCTTCTCTGCATCTAGTCTGTTTTTGCCTTGCATCAACACAGACATAAAACTCATCCCTGCCTGCTTCAGTATTCCCAGAACAATCCACTTTCACATAAAAGAATTTAGTGAGCAATGCATCCTTTTCTAAAGATAGTGCAGCAGTGACCAGAGGGAGAGAGGCCCAGAGCACACACCATGGCAAACAACTTAAAAATCCCCACCGATTAATTCCTGTTCTCCCAAAGTCCATTTTGTGTTGCTGTGCCCCTGAGGACTCTCAACTTTCCCTCCTCCACCCATGCAGCATCCCACCCTGCTGGTTCCTCTCTCCTCTCTCCCTGGTGCCTCCTCTTTTCTCAGCTTCTCCCTTATTATACAGAGCAGTCCCCCTCTCCTAAGGCCCTACCTCAATCTGATATTCAAACCTGTCCTGATTTGAGGTGTAGGTGGGACCTTCTCTTTAAGCTATTCCAACTTTATAAAGACAGTAGTTGGAGTTATATATGAAAATATATTTTTATTAATTTTGAATCATGCCTACGATTACTTCTATGAAGGGTTTCTTGATTTTTCTCATCTACTTTCTATATTTTTACCAAAACTCCTATTGAAATCTCAATATTTTTTTCTTTTGAGGTCGTGTATTTCATATAACTGTTCAAGTTTTCTCTTTTTAAAGCAACTTTATTGAGGTACAGTTGTTTAAAATATGCAATTTGATGAGTTTCGATATATACAAATACCACTGAAACCACCACCACAATTAAAAAGATGAGAAAATCACCCAATTTTCTAATAAAACAAGAAAGTTCCAGTTAAAAAGTCCAGCTGATAAACCATAATATATATTCCCATGCTGGTAGACTCACATGAGATTGAGAAAGTGTGACCCTGCAGAGGCCAAAAGTGCAGGGATGGGAAGAATAGTCCTACAGTAGGTCATTGAGACGGATGGTTAGTAGGGCCACTGCTGCTTCCACCTCTTGGTTCCCAGGCCTTCTGTCCTTCCTACTGGTGCACTCACACCTATAGGGGTCTCTGATTTAATAAATGCACTGCATCCTGAAGAATGGCACTATTCTTTCAGTGTGTTTCCCCAGAGATGGTGCATCAGTTGTACCTTTAGAAGGGCATTTCAGCATTCTGTGAGGCTAGCAGCCTCCAGGTGCAACACGTGATACCAAGCAGTGCATCCCACGACCCTGGGCCCATTCCCGTACCTCAGCCACTGGTGATATGCTGTGCTTGCTGGGATTCCATGCCTGTGGATTGGGCAATTCTCATGACCATAGCAGATCAAAAGTAACAGGATGAACATTATGGGAATCATATTGAGAAAATGGAGGTTGTCAATGTACAGTAATAGATAGGGTGAGTGGTAAAGCAGAGGGAAAGAAAAAGGATCCTGGGTGGGGGAAGGTATAGCTCAGTGATAGAGTGCATGCTTAGCATGCACGAGTGTTGGATTCAATCCCCAGTACCTCCATTAAAAGTAAATAAATAAACAAACCTAATTACCGCACACACACACCCCCCAAAAAAGAAAAAAAAATGGATTCTGTAGAACCAGAAAGTTAATCTTGTTCTGTCATCTTGGATAGAAGCTATCCACTTCCAAAGTCTGCAAGTTTTGGAAAATTCCTAAGAATCCTCAGTCTGAGGTCTCCTAAATGGAGTGGATGTCTTGTAGTCAAGAGAAGGTGATGTATGCCTTTTCAGCTGACAAATGTGTATCCATGAATTAACACTTTGGAGTTTCATGCTGTCAGTTGTTAATAGTGGCTGATTAGACCCTTTCTGTTGAAGTTTAAGGGCATTTTCCTCTGATGTCTTTTCTGAAACCAAATCATATTTCAGGTCATGCAGAGGCTGCTCAGGTAGATGTTTTGGACTTTTCTAAAAATAAAGCCAAAAACAAAACCAAAAACAGTGTTTCAGCCACCTTTCCCTCTTACATGCCATTTCTTCCACCAATCTCTGCAAGGGGGAGGGGGCATTTCTTAGTCATATCTGTCTGCCTTCTTCTACAGAGACACACACAGGGCGGATGCAGGTAAAGAAAAAAATGTTGAACTGAATGGCATGGTGCCCACCTCGCTTGCCGTGGGTTTGTTCTTTCCGCGTGTCCAGCCTGGTGGATCTGTGCTGGAGCATGCACTGCTCCCGTCCTGAGAGTCTGGCCATACTCCAGGGCAGTACTCACTGCTTGATGAAGCCAGAGAAGTGCCTGCAGCGGATGAGCACATCCCCATCCAGCGTGCGAACGGTAGTGAAATCACTGCAGCTTCCTGTGGGGAATCTAGCACCATGAACCCAACCCCAACAGAAAGATGCTCATGGCTATCTTAATAGAAACAGTTTTTCAGAGTCCTTGCATCTTTATGCTATCTAGGGTCATTACCATTGGAGTTTCGCTTTTCTCTTTTCCTTTGTCTTCCAACATCATGAGACTGCCTTTGTAAGGAAAGGTTTTTCTTGCATCCTCACTTGCTCTGTGGTGGAATGGGCTGCTGTGGGAAGTTTGAGTTCCTTGCCTTGGGTGCTGGATAACTAATTGGCAGAGATGTTGTGGAGGTGGGGAGGAAGATTCCCAGCCCTGAGATGCGGTGAGTCTCTGGTGCCCATTGTCCCTAGGATGCCGCCAGAGGTACGCAATCTGTTGTGGATTTCACAATGCAGCTTTGAGGTTAGTGATGCAATTTCATTCAGGATAAAACTATGGCTGGTGAGATGGACCCCAGGCTGCTACTAGGGCTCGAAGGGTTGACTCATGCTTCACAGCCCCTGCCAGCATTTCAGAGGGAAGCGATGCTGTCTCTCATTCCTCTTCCTCCGCTTATCCCCTAAAGGTGGGTGGCAGGTCTTCAGCCCTCCTCTCTTTCATTCCACACACCCCACCCCCCACCTCCCGCCCTGGGAAATCTCAACCACACCCCTGGCTTCATCCCCTGCCTCTGTGATGATAAATCCTAACTCTGTGTCTCCAGTTTTGACCTCATCCCTTAGCAAACAGACCCATGTAACCAGTAGTTTACTGAACATCTCCATCTCATTGTCCTAGATCTTCAACTTGATGCATCCCAAACTAAGATGTTTTCTCCTGCCCTCAAAACTGACACACCTCACCTACCCAGCCTACCCTACACCGGAACCTTCCTCCATCTCCCGCTCAAGTCCACTTCTACCTGCATCCACATCCTACATGTTACACCCTGCAGTGCCTCTTTTTATCAGTCTTTTAAAATTCTAATTCTGTTGCCACTGATTTCATTATCCCTCTCCCAGGCTTTACTGCCTGGCCTCGTTGCTGGTCCCTGTGCCAGCTCCCTCTAACCGCTACATTCTATGCTGCTGCCAGAGTGACTTTCTTCAACCTAGGTGGGATTGTGTCACTCCCCTCCAAACAAGCAAGCATAAAGCATAAGAAGACTGACAGCACTAAGTGTTGGCCAGGATATAGAGGAACCGGAACTCCCATGCGTTTCTGGTGGGTGTGTAAATAGAACAATTTTAGAAAAACTAGCAATGTCTATATAAATAGACATATGCGTACCCTATGATCCGGCATTCTGCTTCTAGGTATGTACCCAACAGATGTACATCCATAAAAGAACCAAAAGTCATGTGCAAGAAGATTTACCGCCCCAAACTGGAAACTATACAATGCTCATTAGTAATTGTGATACTTTCATACAATGAGATATTCACAGTGATAAGGAACAAACTAGTTTTATGTATAGCAACACGGATGAGTCTTGAAAACATTGCTTTGAGTGAAAGAAGCCAAATACAAGAAAATAGGGAAAACTAATTTATTGCATTAAAGTTAGGATAGTGCTTTCTCTTATGATTGGCTAGTTCCTTAAAGCGGGCCAAGGGCGATTTCTGGAGTTTTAGTAATGATTTATTTATTTAAGTGGGTACTATTTACATAGGTGTGGTCAGTTTGTGAAAATGTTTGCACTTTTTTGTTTTTATGCTACACTGAAATAAAAAGTTTGCTAACACCTCCCCCCACACACACCAAAACAAAATTCCTTCCATGATCCTCATAACCAGAGGAAACATTTCCAAACCCTAGCAAAACATTCAGTGTTCTCCATGACATGACCCAATCTACCAGGCCATCTCCTTCTCACCTGTGCATGTGTGCCATCCACACTAGGTCACTCCCCGTTCTCCTTGTGCATCTCTGTGCCCTTGCTTTTGTGGTTCCTTCAGCCTGGAATTCCTCTGTCTCTATACTGAAAAGGCCACCTCCTCTGTGAGGCCTCCCCTGATTTCTCAGGACAAACAGATCTCTCCTGGGGTTGCATTCCCATGGCATGCTGTTTTTTCCTCTCTCAGAGCCCTTAGCTCTCTCTGCTTGCATCTGTTTCCTCGACTGTTAGTAAACCTCTGAGGTGTTAGGAACAGTGTCTCATTCACTTTTGTAAAATTTTCTAGAGCCAGTGCCATGCCTGCTACAGGGCTTGCGCTAACAAATATCTGACAAATGACTGAGTGTGTGCTGTGAGTTAAGCCACAGTCCGTACTGCCAGAAAGCCAAGACACCCAGCATGCCTGCAAAAAAGCCTCTGCCAAGAGCCAAGTCCCTTTGGAAATAAACACATCCTGCAGTCCTTTATTGGTTGCTGACAGCCGAGCAGATGTAAATGTGTTGTGTGCATTGTGGGCGTGTCCAATTAAACTCAGTGGGACTGATTAGCCCCACTGACATGAATAAGCCTGTGCAAATATGTGGTTAATGACCATGTCGCTCCGTGTCAATTCTTAATCCCAGATAATTAGCAGATAGATAATTGGTGGAAGAATGGGAGGTGCTGATGGATGTCCCATCACTTTGGTGAAGCTAATGATCCTCTATGGATTAAGACCCACCCTCTGTAAGTGTTGATGGCTCCTATTTGAAATACTCTTTTTAAAAGGGCCTAGGTCCAAGAAGAGGTGTCAGGAACTCCAGAGTGGGGCGTTGGCATCAACACTAATTCCCTGGGCTTCTTCCATGCAAGGTGGGTGGAAGGGCCCCGCTGCTGCCAGCCTAGTGCAGGCAGCTCAGAGCCCTGTACTGCCCCTGACTTGCTGGGTAATCCTGAGTAGGCTCTTTGTCCTCTCTTGGCTTTGCCATTTTTTTAATGGCAAAGGGTGGAAGGAATGGAGTGGACATGCTGATTCGAGAACCCGTTGTAGACAAGAGTTTCCCTACTCTGCTCCCTCTTGTGACACCAGAGGCGTGGTCAGTAGGACTGGATGTCAGGGTGCTGTGAAGGGATGTTCTGGAGGTGAAAGCAGACATCTGAGATGTGAGCTGACAGTATCTTACATGACCTAAGGCAGGGTGCAAGCCGGTTCCACAGTGTTGAGTCATCACTGGGAAGCGGCTGGCCATTTCTCAGGCCCCTTTGCACTGAGCTGGGGCCTTGGGAGTGGTCCTCACCAAAGGAAGGTGAGTCTAAGTGATGTGTGTCACTTCCGGGCCTGCCTGTGAAGAAGAGGGGTGCCTTCTTCATGCTCTCTTTACCCTTCCTCTGTCCATATTTATAGTAAGACGGGAACCCAGAGCATGAAGGAGCCTTGAGATGTCAAGAGCCTGAGGTCCCTGAATTAACACACAGTCACCTGGCAGCCAGGAACACCCTGTACAGACTATTCATGAGTGGGAAATAAAATCCCATTGTGCCAAAATTTCAAAATTCTAGGGTTTATTTGTCATGGAAGTGAGAGGTCCCTAATAGACGAGATAGGTAGTCAGGGAATCTGTTTCTTTCCATGAAGCTGATATTGAGAGCTGGAAAGGGAAACTCATTTATAGTCCACAGCTATTAAGCATCCTCTTTGTATGAGGTACTGTAATACCATGTTGTGTAGCTGATTTGAATCAATGTAAAGGAAAATGTCAAGTTAATACTAGTATTGGTTACATGCAAATAAGGCAAAAACCAGGAAGGTGGCCTGTGAATGACTGAAGGGTGGTCAGCACTAATAAATCAGACAATGTTTGGCACATAGGAGGCACTTAGTAAGTTGAATTTTCTACACTGGTCAACTCCTGCGTGCCAGAAAAATGTTAGACAGTAGGGGTACAAAGTGAAAAAGGCACTGCTCTGTCCCCAAGGCGCTCATAGTCTAGAGCAGGGGTTATCACCAAGGAATAATTTTATCCCTTAGTGAACATTTGGCAATACCCGGAGACATTTTTGGTTTTCACATCACAGTGGGGGCAGGCGGGGGCTGGGGCGATAGTAGAGTAGCTAGTGGGTAGAGGCCAGAGATACCGCCAAATGTTCTACAGTGCAGAGGACAGTCCCCTACAATGTATTATCTGGCCCCAAATCTCAATAGTGCTAAGATTCAAAAACTCTGGTTAGTAAATTTCTAAGAACTGAAGGATAAAGAGATGAATCCACTAGGGGCTCTAAACTTATAGAGACAGACACCCAAGGCAGTGCTCTTATGGTGTAACAAAGATCCGTTTCTACTGAGGGGATTGTCTGAGGGCCTTGGGTGATGGTTGGATGTGAGTGGGCTATAGACTGGACTGCCGTGTAGGACACACCCGGAGAGAGAGGCACCTGGGGAACGTCACTGAGCAACCTGCAAAGCTGAAAGAGGCCTAATTCCAGCTGTGAATCCCGTTAGGGCTTCAAGCATTGCCTGGGTGGGCCTGGGATAATGGGTGTGAAGATGCCTTGTAAAGGGTGAAATGCAGGCCAAGTCAAGTGACTGTAAACAGATGGACTAGATGCTGGAGGATGGTTTGGATTTTAGAAGTTTTAACCTTTTAAACTCCTGTATAATGATTTTGTTGGCCTAGATAGTCTTTTTGTCCTGAACCAATAGCTAATTTCTCTTCTTAGAAGTTCTCCTCCAGGTGAACTAGTAGCACCAGGTTGCACAAACCCAAGGAGCATCACTCACATTGCCCCCAGAGGGATGCCAGTTACATAGGCAGTTGTGTGCACGGTGACCTTGGAGTCACACACCCTGCAGCCCTGGGTTCAACAGCTTTCACCTGCAACATTTAACAAACCATTCATACCCAAGAGAATGGAACTTAAAGGAAGCTCTGCCATGGAATTGAGTGTAGAGGAATGAGCACTGGACTGGAAGTCAAGAGGCTAGTTTTGAGGCTGCTACTCTAAGTGGTTAGACCATAATCTCTCTGAGCTTCAAAATTGATACAGCTGTGCATTTAAGACTTCTGAATCAGAGTCCAGTGATCTTTATTTTATTTTATATTTTAAAGTCCAGTGATCTTTTTTTTTTCTCCAGTGATCTTTAAACAAAGTTTTTGGTGAAATATATCATCCATATAGAAGAGGGAATTGATACAATGTACACCATCATCATCATCAAATGGGCATCCTTGAGCCCACCATCCAGTTTAAGAGGTCAGATTATTATCATACACCCCTTTGGTTCCTCTCCCCTTTTGCTTCCGAAGTCTTCCCAGCCCAAGATAACCACTGACAGAATTTTGTGCTGATTATTCCCATGTATTTCTTCGGTTATACCATAATGGTATAGAGGACTGACATTCAGCCTGTTGCTCAGGTACAGCATTTCCCATCACTTACTGCTGGTGTTTGTTTTGGTTGGCTGGGTGTTCACTCTGATTGATTGGTACCTATGCTGAATAGTTAGCAAATATTTCTAGTATCACTCTTGTATGTATGAATCCTTAAACAAGGAGGGTATGGTTTAGTTTCACCAATTTAGTATTGTCTATGTGTGAAATCATAAGGCATGTATTCATCTGTGGCTTTTCTTTTTTATGTTCAATATTTTGTTTTTGAGATTCAGCTTGTTAATGTTTGTAGCTGAAGTTCATTCATTTTCACTTTCAAGTAGTACTGCATTCTATGAATATACCACAATTTATTTATGCACTCTGGTATTGATGGACATTTGTGGGGTTTTTTTTCAGTTATTTATTGTTATGAACATGCTGCTATGAAAATTCTTTTATGTACCTTCTGGTGTACATGTGCAATATATGCCGCATCTCTGTGTCCTCTTTTTCTGTAACTAATTGTATTTATTTGAGCCTTCTCTCTCTCTCAATCTCTTTCCTTTTTGATTAATCTCATCAGAAGTTTGTCTATTTTATTAAGCTTTTCAAAAATCCAGGTTTCACTTTGTTGTTATCTCTACACTGTATTTTTATATTTTATTAATTCTTTTTCTTATCTTTATTTACCTTCTACTTTCTTTGGATTTATTAGTGTTATAATTTCTAATTTACTATGGTAGAATACTTCGGTAATTAAATTTGAACATGTTTAAGGTAAATATGTTACAATTTCACCCTGAATACTACTTTAGCTCTGTCCCTCAGGTTTTGATATGCAATGTTTTAGTTATGGTTTGATCTGGATTTCTATTAGGATTTCTTCTTTGAGTTGATTAGAATTGTTCTAAGTTTTCCAAACATGTAGGATTCTTTAGTTTTGTTGTTGTTGTTATTGATTCCTAGCTTAATTGCATGGTCAGAATCATGGTCCGACACCAGTATTTTTTTTTTCAACAACTTAACTTTAATTAATTAATTAATTAATTAATTAATGTTTTTAATTGAATTATAGTCAGTTTACAATGTTGTGTCAATTTCTGGTGTACAGCACGATTCTTCAGTCATACACGAATATACATACGTTCATTTTCATATTATTTTCACCATGAGCTACTACAAGATATTGAATCTATTTCCCTGTGCTATATAGTATAAACTTGTTTATCTATTTTATATATACCAGTCAGTACCTGCAAATACTCCCAGTTTATCCCTTCCCACCCCACTCCCCGCTAAAAACGACAATTCTGTATTCTGTGTCTGTGAGTCTGTTTTGTTTTATGTATAAGTTCATTTGTCTTTTTGTTTTGTTTTGTTTTGAACATTTTTTATTGAGTTATAGTCACTTTACAATATTGTGTCAAATTCCAGTGTAGAGCACAATTTTTCAGTTATACATGAACATACATATATTCATTGTCATATTTTTTTTTTTGCTGTGAGCTACCACAAGATCTTGTATATATTTCCCTGTGCTATGCAGTATAATCTTGTTTATCTGTTCTACATATGCCTGTCAGTATCTACAAATTTTGAACTCCCAGTCTATCCATTTCCACCCCTCTCCCCGTTGGCAACCGCAAGTTTGTATTCTATGTCTGTGAGTCTGTTTCTGTTTTGTATTTATGTTTGTTTGTTTTTTTTTAGGTTCCACATATGAGTGATCTCATATGGTATTTTTCTTTCTCTTTCTCGCTTACTTCACTTAGAATGACATTCTCCAGGGACATCCATGTTGCTGCAAATGGCGTTATGTTATCATTTTTAATGGCTGAGTAGTATTCAGTTCTATAAATATACCTACCACAACTTCTTTATTCAGTCATCTGTTGATGGACATTTAGGTTGTTCCCATGTCTTGGCTATTGTAAATAGTGCTGCTATGAACATTGAGGTGCAGGTGTCTTTTGAATTAGGGTTCCTTCAGGATATATGCCCAGGAGTAGGATTGCTGGGTGATATGGTAGGTCTATTTTCAGTCTTTTGAGGAATCTCCATACTGTTTTCTACAGTGGCTGCACCAAACTGCATTCCCACCAACAGCATACGAGGGCTCCCTTTTCTCCACACCCTCTCCAGCATTTATTATTTGCTGACACCAATCTTTTGAGGCTTGTTTTATGGGGTTAGCACCTGGTCAATACACAAAAGATGTTTCACGTGTGGTAACAGAGAATGTTTTCTCCTATTGCTCGGTTTCATATTCCATGAATGGCGTTTGGCTTGTTAATTGAGCTGTTCAAATATTCCTTGTGCTTATTGATGTATTTGTTTGCTTGATCTATTATTATTGAGAGAGATGTATTCACTGTGATGGTGTATTTTACTTCTGCCAGCTTTTGCTCTGTATATTTTAAAGCTATGTTATTAGGTGCAGACAAGTTTAGAATTATTATCTTCCTTGTGAATTAAAAGTGTTATTATTATGAAATGACCCACCTTATTTCTAGTGAGGTGGTTTTTTTCTTTTGCAATGAAATAAGATTTTGTCTGATATTGTCACAATTACACAGGGTTTGTTTTATTAACCTGATTTATTTCTATATTAAAACTTAATACTTTTAACTAGTAGATTCACATGCATTTATAAGAAATAACACAGAAAAAAAAAAAAGAAATAACACAGAGAGACCCTGTGTAGCCTTTATTCAATTTCCCCCAATGGTAACAACTTATAAAACAGTAGTATAATAACATGACCAGGATAGCAACATTCATATAGTCAAGATACAGAACATGTCAGTCATCACAAGGATCTCTCATGTTTTGCTTTTATATCCACACCCACTTCACTCCTACCTGCAGCCTCTCTTTAACCTTTGGCAATCTCTGAGCTGTTCTCCATTACTGTAATTTTTTCATTTCAAGAATGTTATATAAATAGAATCATACAGCATGTTACCTATTGGAATGGGCCTTTTTCACTGAGCATAATTCTCTGGAGGTTCATCTAAGTTGTTGTGTGTATTGATAATGCATTCCTTTTTATTGCTGAGTATTATTCCACAATATGGATGCACCATAGTTTGTTTAACTGTTTACCCATTGAAAGACATCTGGGTTTTTTTCCAGGTTTTTTTTTTTTTGCTGTTATGAATAAGCTGCTATAAACATTCATGTACAGGTTTTAGTGTGGGCATAGTCTTTATTTCTCTGGGATAAGTGGCCAGGAGTGCAATTGCTGAGTTGTATGGTTGTTGCATGTTTAGCTTTATAAGAAACCGCCAAATTGTTTTCTAGAGTGGCAGTCCCATTTTACATTCCCATCAGCATTGTATGAGTGATCCAGTTTCTCTGACCCCTTGCCAGTGTTTGGTATTGTCACTGTTCTGTTTTTGTTTTTTTAGTCATTGTGATAGGTATGCAGTGGTATTTCATTGTGCTTTTAATTTGCATTTGTCTAATAGCTAATGATGGTGAACATCTTTTCATGTGCTTATTTGCCATCTGTGTATCCTCTTTGGTGAAGTATCTCTTTTGTCTATTTTTTAGTTGGATTGTTTCTTTTCTCACTGTTGACTTTGAGAGTTGTCTATATATCCTAGATATGAATCTTTTGTCAGTTATGTGGTTTGAAAATATTTTCTTCTAGCTTGTCTTTTATTCCTTTTAACAGGGTCTTTCCTAGACAGATGTTTTTAATTTTAATAAAGTCTTATTTAGCAATTTTTTTCTTTTATGCATTGTGCTTTGGTGTCAAGTCTAAGAACTTTTTGCTTGCCTACTCCTATATCCCAAATATTTTCTCCCATTTTTTATAAAAGTTTTATACTTTTACATTTTATATTTAAGTCCATTATCCATTTAAAGTTAATTTTTGCATAAAGTATGAAATTTAGATTGAGGTTCTTTTTTTTTTCTCCTGTGGATGTCCAATTGCTACAACACCATTTGTTGAAAAGGCTATCTTTCCTCTGTTGGATTGCTTTTACAACTTTGTCAAAAATCAGTTGGTTTTATTTGTGTGGGTCTATTTTTGGGTTCTTTATTCTTTTTCATGGATCTATGTGTCTTTCCCTCTACCAATACCATACAGTCTTGGTTACTGTAGTATATAAGAAGTCCTGAAATTGGGTAAATGATTCCTCTCACTTTGCAATGGGTTAAATGTTTGTATCCCTTCAAAATTCAGTTGCTGAAATCCAAATTCCCAATGTGAAAGTATTAGGAGATGGGGCCTTTGGGAGGTAATTAGGTCATGAGGGTGGAGCCCTCCTCCATGAAATTAATGCCCTTGTAAAAGGACCCCAGAGAGCTCTCTCATCCTCTTTCTACCACATGGGAATACAATGAGAAGTCGGCAGTCCTGCAGTCTAGAAGAGGGCTCTCACCAGACCTTGACCGTGCTGGCATTCTGATCTCAGATTTCTAGCTTCCAGAGCTGTGAGAAATAAATTTTTATTATTTATAAGCCACCCAGTCTATGATATTTTGTTATAGTAGCCCAAACTGACTAAAATATACTTTATTCTTTATTCAAAATTATTCCAACTATTCTAGTTCCATTGCCTTTACGTAAATTTTAGCATAATCTTTATCTATATCAACAAAAGCTCTTGCTGAGATTTTGATGGGAATTACATTAAATCTGTATGTCACTTGCAGGAGAATCGACATCCTCATGTGTTGAGTTTTCCAACCATGAACATAGTATGTCTTTCTGTTTATTAAGATTTTCCTTGATTTCTTTCATCAGTATTTTACAGTTTTCAGCATACAAGTTCTGTACATGTTTTGTTAGAATTACACCTAAGTTTTTTTTTCAGTGGTTGTAAATGGTATTATATTTTTAATTTGATGTCCACATTTTCATTGTTAGTACATGGAAATATATATCCTGTGATCATTTATTGGTTCTAGGAGTTGGGTGGTTTTTTTTTTTTTTTTTTTTTTTTTGGTAGAGTCCTTGGGATTTTCAATCATGTCATCTGAAAATAGGGACAGTTTTATTTCTTCTTTTCCATTCTGTATTCCTCTTATTTCATTTTCTTGTCTTTTTGCACTGGCTAGAACTTCCAGTATGGTGTTGAATAAGAGTGATGAGAGTGGACATCCTTGCCTTGAGCTTGATCTATAGGAAAAATATTCAATCTTTCATCATTAAGTATGTTAGCTGTAGGTTTTGGGTATATATTCTTTATAAGACTGAGGAAGTTCCCCTCTGTTCCTGTTTTTCTGCGAGTTTTTATCATGAAGTATTAGTCAAATACTTTTTCTGCACTGGTTGATAAGATTATGCAGTTTTTTCTTTAGCCTGTCAATATGGTGGATTACAAAAATTAACTTTTTGACTGTTGAACTAGACTTGCATCTCTGAAATAAACTCTGGTTGGTCATAGTATATGATTCTTTTAATATATTGCTAAATTCTATTTGCTAATATTTTATTAAAGACTTCTGTCTCTATTTATCAGGACTATTGGTCTATAGATTTTTCTTTTCTTTTCTTTTTGTATAACCTTTATCTGATTTTGGTATCAGGACAAACTAGCCTCATAAGATAAACTGGGACACTTCTTCCTCTTCTGTTTTTTGGAAGAGATTGTGTAGTTGGTGTTAATTATGTAAGTTTTTGGTAGAATTTTCCAGTGAAATCATCTGGCCCTGGAAATTTCTTTTTGGGAATTAAAAAAATTACAGATTCAATTTCCTTCACAGTTATAAGGCTATTCAAATTATCTACTTCATATTGGGTAAGCTGTAGTGGTTTTTGTGTTTTGAAGAATTGGTCTGTTTTATCTAAGTTGTCAAATTTATGTATTTTTAGTTGTTTGTGGAATACCTTTTTTATCCTTTTGATGTCTTTGGGGTCTATAGTGATATCCTCTGTTTCACTCCTGTTATTAGTGATTTGTATCTTCTCTCTTTTTTCCATGATCAGTTTGCTAGAGGTTTGTCAATTTTATTTATATTTTCAAAGAACCAGCTCTTTATTTCTTTGATTTTTCTCTGTTGTTTTTATTTTCCATTTCAATGATTTCTACTCTTATCTTCCTTCCTCCCTTCCTCTCTTCCTTCTTTACTTACAGTGTAATTGACCTACAACTCTATGTTAGTTCCAGGTGCACAACAGTGATTCAGTATTCCTATATGTTACAAAATGATGACCACGTTAAGTCTGGTTGCCACCTGTCACCATACAGAGTTATTTCAATATTATTGACTGTATTCTCCTTTTTGTACTTTCTTGATGTGGAAGCCTAGGTTATTGATTGGAGATTTTTCCTTTTTTCCAATGTATGCCTATAGTGCTATAAATTTCCCTCTCAGTACTGCTTTTGCTGTGTCCCATAGCTTTTGATATGTTGTTTTTATTTTCATTCACTTCCACGGCTTCAAAAAAATTTTCCTTGAGACTTTCTTTTTTACTCATGGACTGTTTAGAAATATGTTGTGTAGTTTCCAAGTGTTTAGAGGTCTTCTTGTTATCTTTCTTAGAGAAATTTGGAGCACTCATTCTGTATAATTTCAGTTCTCTTAAATATGTTGGGTTTTGTTTTTATGGCCCAGGATATATGGTTCTGGTACATGTTCCATAGGCATTTGAAAAGCATGTGTATTCTGCTGTTTTTGAGTGTTCTACAGACTTTGACTACATCCTCTTATCTGATGGTATTGTTGAGTTGTTCTGTATCTTTACTAATTTTCTGTTGAGTTGTTCTATCAATTATTGAGAGAGGGTTGTTGAAGTTTTCAATTATAATTGTGAATTTGTCTCTTTATCCTTTCAGTTGTATCAATTTTGCTTTACATATTTGGTAACTGTTGTTTGGTACATACACATTTAGGATCGGTAAGTGTTGGTGGTGGATTTACCCTCTTGTCATTATGTGATGTCCCTCTCTTTTCCTAGTAATTTTCTTTGCTCTAAAGTCTACTTTATCTGATAGTAATACAGCCTTCCTAGTTTTTTTTTTTATTAATGTTTATATTATATATGTGTGTGTGTGTGTATGTGTGTGTGTGTTTATGTATGTGTGTGTGTGTGTGTATAAATATAATCTTTTCGCTTTCAACTTGCCTATGTTGCTGTATTAGAAGTGAGTTTCTTATAGATAGCTATGTTAATTTTCTATAGCTTCTAAACCAAGTTACCAGAAACTTGGTGACCTAAAACACCACACATTTATTCTCTCATAGTTCTGGAGATCATAAGTCCTAAATCAGTTTTACTAGGCTAAAAATCAAGGTTTTGGCAAGGCTGGCTTCTTTTTGAGGCTGCAGGGGAGAATCTGTTCTTTGTCTCTTCCAACTTCTAGAGTCTACTAGTATTCGTGATTCACGGTCACATCATTCCTATCTCTTGCTTTTGTTGTCATGTCTTCTATTTCTCAATTAAATCTCTCTCCCTCCCTTTTACAGGGACACTGGTGATTGTATTTAGGGCCTACCTGGACAATCCAGGATAATCTCCCCGTTTCAAGATTCTTAACTTAATCACATCTGCAAAGACCGTTTTGCCATAGGTAACATTCACAGGTTCCAGGGATTAGGACCCGATGTCTTTGGGGACCATCATCCAGTCTCCCACAATAGCATATAATTGGGTCCCTGCTCCCCACTTGGCCTTTGCTGGTGTGGGTGTGGGTAGTGTCAGTTTCTCTGTGATGTTTGACTGGAGTAGTTTTCTGCCTTGGTGGGCTGCCCTTTTCCTGCTTGTCTGGCTAAGGGGAGCAGGGTTTGGGGGGGCCTTTTTCCTGTGCCCTTTGGCATTTTCAGATTACAGTTTCTTCAGCTTCAAGTATGAGATATGAGGCAAAAAGAAGATGCATTTATTTTTATCCACACTTACCCTGAGTATATGTACCTTTGGAAACCCCAGCTTTTGTATGGTATCCTCCTACATTCTCAACCTAGAACAGGCCCTAGACTTTTCTCTCTTGTCCCCTGTATCTCACAAAGCCTACAGAACGACTCTGGGCCTCTGGGATTGGGCAGATAGATACCCTCAGGGCAAGAGCTGCCTTTAGGGCTTGCTCACCTCCCAGAATTCCTGCTTTCATTTCATTTTGGGCCTCTGTAGATTTTTTTTTATATCTCTTGCCCACTCAGCAGTTCATTTTAAAAGACATTTCATCCGGGTATTTTAGTTGTTTCCACTGGAAGATTCTTTAAGGGTGTTTGGTCCTCATTGCTGATGGAAACAGAAGTTCCAGTGCTTTTTTCCACAGGATGTCTGTACCCACATCTCAAAGTGTCAACATTACCCAGGGCTTTGACCTTGATAGAGTTTGTATGCTTTTATAGGGTCAGGGAAATCCTTCCTCTCACTGCAATGGAAAAGATTGGAGGAACATATTTTAAATTTAATTTTATTTCATTTTTTTTCCAGTTTCCTGAGATATAATTAGCATATAACTGGAGGAGCAGATTTTAGAGCCCCCTTCACAAATCCTGTCAGCTTATCTTGGCAAAAGCCTTTATTTTGTAGGCGCAGCATCCCTTTCTTCTGATAACATCTGATTTTGCTTTGTGGAAGTTACCCCTCCTTCAGTGGATGTGATCAAGACTGGACTGTCTGTTGGTCAGTGTCCCCAGTTCCCTGCTAGCCGAGAGGGGTGTGTGATACCAGAGAGATTGGTCAGACAACTCCCTGAAATTTGAATTGTGAGTCCAAATGACTGATAATCTGATTCATCCTGACAGTGGCACTCAAAAGAGCTCATCCATTAGATTTTATCTGCTGGCCTGACTTCTGCCTTTTTAAAGACCTGTTCCTCAGCTTTCCTTTCGGTTCTGTGAACTATCCCATGGCCTTTCAATACACTCCTGTTACTGCTGAGTTGTTCAGAGTTGTATTTTGTTGCCTGCAACCAAAGAAGCCTGATTGATAATGCTGTGGGAAGGGATGCACGACCTTGTCCTCCTTGGGTACCACTGGAATGCCTGTGAGAGGATGGGTGTGGAACCAGGAAATGTGGGTGGATGAGACTTTAGTGAGCACCTGATATCTCAGAGACTTAGGCCTGGAAGAGTCTTCAGAAGTTATTTGGACCCAATTTCTGTCCAGGGAATGGATTCCCTTATAACATCCCCACCAACTGTTTTTTCAACTGTGTTTGGACATTCCTCCAGAATGAAGAGCTTATTACTGCCTGAGGCAGCCAGTATCACTCTTGGCTACCTCTAAGTACTTCAAACTTCTTCATTTTACTGACTGAAGTCTGATGCTACATGGCATTGATCCTATCTGTGTGCCCCTCTTCAACATCTCTGTCCTGGAAATGCCTCAGAGACTTGAAGAAAGGGAATTGTGCCACAGTCTGACTTTCTTCAGGTTCACAAGCCTAATTCTTCCAACTACTCCTCCCAGGAGACAGGCTGCAGCCCCTTTCCCATCCTGATTGTCTTCTCATGATACATTCCACTTAATCAATGTCCTTCAAAAATGTGAAGCTCAGGGCCAATCCAGACACCCTGAACAGGGCGAAGTCCAGCAGGGCCATCACTTCCTCGCTCTGAGCACTCTACTTGTTTTAATGTAGCCTCAAATGAAGTTTATTATTACAGCAGCTTCATGACATTCCTGAGTCATAGTGAGCATAGCACTGGCTAAGCTGTCTTCACACATGCTGCTACCCATCCCGGATTCCCTGGCTGGCCCTTGTGCTGTTGGTTTTTTGAGCTCACAGCCCCACTTAAAAATGGCAGGTCTTGCCCAAGTTTTCTATGGCACAGTCAGAAAGATCTTACTATGGGGTCAGTGGTTTCTAGATTCCCCTTGGAGTGTTTGCTCTAAATATTCAGAAGAAGGGAATGTAGGAAACAGTGCCTCTCTCTCTAGCAGTGCCCAAACTCAGCTTGGAACAGCAGTCATGAGTATAATTCTAAGAAAACCTCAGGCCAGATTGGGGTTGGCTGAGGTCTCCAAAAGTAAGCCTCTCACTTAAAGGTTGTAATACATGTTATTCATTTCCTTTTGGGAGCAGTTAATTCTAATCTTAATGTCAGACTTAAAGGCCAGCAGAAAGTGGGTTGATTCTGCATTTATTGACACTGTACGTAGTCATGTTTTCAAAGGCTGCAAGGTGGACTTGAATATTGTGAGACGTGGCTGTGAAACCCGGTGTCACCTGGCTGGGCAACCAGGCGTCCTAAGCTTAGGCCTAGGCTCCTTGGAGGTCAGCTCCCCTGGCCCTCCTTTTCTCCTAGCTCACTCACATGCTTGCTGGCAGGGTTGGCTCTTTACAGGCTATTGAATTAAGATCTCAGTTCCTCGTAAGTCCCTTGGTTCCTTACCATTTGGGCCTCTACATACAGCATCTTACAATGTGGCAGCCTGCTTCATTAGAGCAGACAAGAGAGCAAGTGCTAGCAAGACAGAAGTCTCTCATAACCTAATCACGGAAGGGACATCCTATCACTTTTCTCATACCCTGTTCATTAGTAGCAAGTCACTATGTCCAATCCACACTCAATGGGAGGGGATTACACAGGCTGTGAATACTGAGGGTTGGGGGGAATGTTGGGAGACATGAAGCTGCCACCATAGTGTGTGACTCTATGGGGCAGGCGCAAGGGAGAGATGAGGTATGAGATGTCAGACCTGGGATAACCATCAGTGCTATCTAGAAGGTGAGCATAACAGGTTGTGGACAGAGACTAGGGGCTTGGGGACCCAGGCTGTGTCTGGGAACCCTGGGTCTGAGTAGCCTATAAGATTGGGCCCAGATCTGAGTGGGTACTAGTCCTAAGTCCCCAGGACCCAGGCTGAGTAACCAAAGTCAGGGTTGACCCTCACACTTCTTACTACCAAGCCAGTTTTCTAGGTCTACATGCTGTGAGCACCCACTGCAGGCAATGCACGATGCCAGAAACAGCATTATACCTGCGCCAGGAAGCTGCTGTGTTCATTTGCAAAAATCCATGCAATGTAACAGCAAGAGCACTGGGTCAGAGCCTGCTGTCCTGAATCTAGCATGGGCTCTGCTGTAGATGCTAATGACCCCTCTTTGGGCTTTAGTTCCCCATGCTATGAACACCAGTGCAGTAAAACATCCCCCATCCCACGTCACCCTGTCACTTTGAAGTTGCTTTGAGGACTTCATGAAATAGTGACATGGAAGGGCTTGGAAATAAACTATCTCACCACAGCATATAGAAGCTTTCATCTTATGCAATTCCATTCTTACGTTTGTGTTCAGGGGAGGGGGACTCAGACTCATCAAATGTTATGCTAAAGGGACACTGCAGGCCATCTTACTGGCCCCAGCTACACACATCTACCCAGTGTACAAGCGAGAAGGGACTATGGAAGGCAAGGGACTCACCCAAAGTCACACATGAAGTTGGTGGCTGTGGAGGGGTGAGGCCAAGTCTTTTGACTTCTGGCCTGTTGCTTCTCTGAGAAGTAGGAGCCTCATGATGCAAAGTGGTATCACTTAGAAGCTCGGGTACCCAACTGCCTGGCTTCAGACTCTGCTCCTATCATTTCCTAGTTCATGGTCACTACCTCCCAGGGGAGTTTGTGGAGACTGAAAGCACTAAACAGTGCCTGCCACATAGTTCACTGAATGTTAGCCATTGCTGTTGGTATCAGAGAGGGAAGGCAGGGCTGTGCCCATTTTATTGTTGGGGAAGCTGAGGCTGAAACTTTCCTAGGTGTCTGAACCAGGCCTTGAACCAGTGCTTTTCTGATGAATGCAGGTGGCCTCTCAGAAAACAGGAAACTACCAAAGTTCAGTTTTGACCATTATTAACATTCGTCAGACTCCAGGTTCAGTTCATGCTTGTGTGTGTGGTCTACAGGGGGCAGCGGAGGCAGTCCAGGTTTCCTGAAGATCAATTCAGGAGAAATCTTCAAAATGAGACCTGAAAGCCCCTGTCTGAGGAGCCAGATGTCTGCCAGGGCTTGTAACTTACCGGCTGGCGGACCTTGCAGCAGTGTTTCGGGAAAGCCGTTTATGTTCGTTATGGTTTGGGATTTGGGTGGAAAGCCCGTTTCAGTTCTGGGGTTTTGCTCTCCTATCGGGCCCGCTGCAGGCCCAGACGGGCCTCTGTTGGAAGGAAGTCAGCCCTCCTCCCCCGAAGGAGGAAGGGCCCTCCTGTCTGTGGTCGGCGCATTGTACTTGCTGGATTCCAGGCTGTCAGTCTCACAGCAGAGCTCTGGGACGCTTAGCCTGCAGATTGTTTTGTTAGGTTTCTCCTACAATTAATTTGGAAATTACCCAGCTGCCCACAGCCTCTCCCATGTGTTCTGTAAACTACGGGCCTGTGCCTGCAGCTTTTGCCTTGGTGGGACCAACGCTGGCTAAAGCTGGGAGGGTCCAGGTAGGGTGACAGGAGGGTGACAAGAGGCCTACGATGGCAGAGCTCATTTTAAGCTCTAGCCAGTCCCCTTCAGCTTTGGCACTAACCATTCTACTTTGTAGGATCTGAAGCAAGCAGATCCACACACTCTGCAGACATTATCTTTAAGCCTCACACGCCCTGTGGAGGTAAGTCAGGGGCGTGTAGAGGATCCACCCTACTTAGAGGCCTGAAGAGAGAGGATTTCCCTGGAGCTGCAGTCAAAACCAACACGCAAGCCTCCCGATTCTCACATCCAGGGAGGAAAGATCCTCATGTGTCTGATTCATTTCGCTGTGGACTTTGTTCCGCCTGGGTTGAATCCTTCTTATGCAAAGGTCCGAGACCTTAAGCTTGTCCTCTCTTCTTGGACCTCAGTTTCCTCATCTGAACAAAACCTGCTACTTCCCAGGGTAGTTGGGAAGATCCAAAGGATAACATATTGTGGAATTGCTTGGTACACCCTGGATACAGCCACTCTTCGATAATGTCAGAGTTACCGTTAGTCAGTGGTGCCACTGCTGGGCCACTTGAAGCTGGGGAAGAGCAGAGGTGTGCGAGAGCCCTGGCCAGGGGTCTACGATGTTAGCTCACTGTGTAACCGTGGAAAGTTACCTGCCCTGGTCCTTGGTATTTTCCTTTTATAAAACAAGGGGTGGGACTAGATAACCTTTCAGCTGCATGTTTATTTATAAGAATGACCAAGGAAATCTCAAAGGGAAAACCAAGAGTCAGTTTTTCCCTGCCCATAAGGGTCATCTTCTGAGTCAGTTAAGATGTATTTGGCTGCAAGTCGTAGGAAGCCCAAGGTTGAGAGGCTTACGCTTGGAGGACATTTGTTGTTGCCCACAGGTGTAATGAATCGTTCCAGGGCTGGTTCCTTCAGCAGCTCAGTGATGTCATCAGGCATCCAGGTTATTCCCACTTTTTGACTCTGCCATCCTCAGCAAGTTGGTTTGTTCACCTAGGCTGTCACCCTCTGAGTCCTACGTGACTGCCCCACTTCTAGGAGTCACACTCTGACAACATTAAGAGGAAGAAAAGGGCTGTTTCTCTTCCCCTATCTCTCTCTTTTTTTTTAAACATTTTTTATTGCGTTATAGTCATTTTACAATGTTGTGTCAAATTCCAGTGTAGAGCACAGTTTTTCAGTTATACATATTCATTGTCACATTGTTTTTTTGCTGTGAGCTACCACAAGATCTTGTATATATTTCCCTGTACTATACAATATAATCTTGTTTATCTATTCTACATTTTAAAATTCCAGTCTGTCCCTTCCCACCCCACGACCCCTTGGCAACCACAAGTTTGTATTCTATGTCTATGAGTCTGTTTCTATTTTGTATTTATGTTTTTTTTTTTTTTTAGATTCCACATATGAGCGATCTCATATGGTATTTTTCTTCACCTGTCTCTTTAAGAACAAAGAAATATTTCAGAGAAGCCCCAAGCAGATTTTTTTTGACATCTCATTGGCCAAGAAAGCATCCTGTGCCTGTTTCTAAATAATCACTGGCAAGAGTGATGGAATCATGACCATGCTTACCTTAGACAAGTCCAAATTGAGCCTTTGGGTACCCCAAGGGATAAGACTGCCCCTAAAACACATGACCAACTGCAACCTGGACAGAATCAGGGTCTGGGGAGCAAAGAAGAAGGGGGAAATGCCTGGGTAGACAACTAGCAGTGTCTGGCACACCTTCTTAAATGTGCCAGAGTATGTTGTTACTTCTGTCCAGAGTTGCCCACTGCATGGTTGTCCTCAACATGCTCCATCTCAGCTCTACCATCAAGACCCCTGTGCCCAGTCCCCACGATGGGACACCATTCTTTCTTTTGAGCACCACTGCAGGGAAAATATGCACTTTGCTCAAGGCTGAATAGTTATATGAAGCTTTGATGAAAGTTTGGGGTAAAAGGAAAGTGTTACACGGGAGGGGGAAATTTTGAAGATGCTCATATTAAATATAATTTTCTCACAGTGTAAGAAACCCTGCACAAGGCTGCTCACGAGCATGCCATGTTCCTAATGTCACTGCTTGGCCCTGAGGTCTGGACCTCCATGAGAGAGTGACATGATCCATTCATGTTTAAGCCCTGTCACACACTGGCTGCTGTTGGGGGAATGACTGCGGGGACCGGTGGAGGGAGCAGGGAGCCCTGTTAGGAGGGCTCATGTACCATGAAGAATGGGATCCAGGAGAGAGATGATAGAGGCTCTTGGGAGGTGCAAGATAGGGGTCAGTGGTTCCTGGAGAGGTAATGGTGAGAGCAGATTCACGGTGACAGGAACACATAGAAGTGTCTGGGGACAGCGAGTGGTGTGTTGGCTGGAGCTTAGAGGTTCGGGAAGGGCAGCTATGGGAGATGAAGCTGGAAAGAGGGTTGGCACAGGACTCTTGGAGTCTGGGTTTTCTGCTGCAGACAGGAGGGAGCCTTCTTCCACAGGACTGGGGCTCAGCTTCAGGAAGTGAGGCTGGCAGTGGGGGCAGGATGGAGGGAGGATGCATGAGCACCCATGAGGAGGTCCTGGCTGGCTGCTGGGGACTGATAGCAGAGGTGAGAGTTAGGCTCTATGAGGCTGTGGTTCCCACACTTTATCTCTGATTGCTGAGTGCCTCTATGCCTGAAAAACCATGGCTGGGGCTCTGCTCAGCCCTCACTCCTAGGAGGAGCCACTCCAGGTTCTCAGATAGTGAGATAAGCTGGTGCTCTGCACCAGGGCTGAGATCCACCCTGATTCCAGCTCCCAATCCCTTCCTCACCCTGGGAGGGTCTGACAGTTGATCCCCAGGGCCTCCCTGACTACATACTTCTGCACCCAGTTAACCCTTCTGGGCTGAGGTGGAAATCTGAGCCTCAGCTCTCAGAAGAGAGGTTGTGGGATTGGCAGAGGGGCACAGGGAGCTCCACAGGGAGCAGTCATCCTCTTCACTCCAGGAGCTCGGCAAAGGCTGGCTTTGGCCTTAGCCCAGAGAGAATGCTAGAAAGAAGGCAGGGACAGAGTGAGACCAGTAACCAAACTCATTCAGGACCTCCTATCCCCATCCCCACCTCACCTATCTGCCGTGCTTTTTCTTTAGTTCACTGCTCAGTTTGGGCTGAGCACTAGTCATGTTGCTTTCCCTCTGGGTAGTTCTAAGCTATTTATTTAGCTGATCCCAGGCTCAGTTTACCCATCCATACAATGGAGGCCCCCAAGCTGCACTCCACCCCTAACCCTCAACCCCCGCCTTCACCCCCCCCGCCTCGCCCCGCCCCGATCTGATTACTTCCATTTCCACATTGCCTTTTATGAAGAAGATGATCAGTTGCAGTCTCCCTTGGGTTCTAGTCTGGCTTGGACACTTATAGCTGTGAGAGCTTGGGTAAGTCACGTGTCCCTTCAGCTCTATAGAAGCTCTGTACACTCTCACGGTATTCCTATTCATTCCTGTTATTGAAAACGCGTGTGAGCACTGAGTTGAGAGTCCTGGTTCTCCCAGTGAGTTGCCGTGTGATCCTGGGAAGAGAGGCCAGTTTGGGCTCTGCCCCCATTCTTCATGGTACATGCCCCTTGTCTGAACCCCTTTTCATAAGGGACATTTTCTTCCCCAGTTCTCCTGTCATGCCAACCCCACCCAGGAGTCAGCACTTCTCAGGAGCAGAATGAGCACAGAAACCAAATTCTCCAGAAAGGTGTGTGTGTTTGGGGCAGGTGAGGATTCATTAGGGTGCCCTGAATCTTGGGCTGTCTAAGCGGCACACAAAATGCTCTACTATAGGATCCCTCAGCCCAGAGGGACACAGAAATGGGGCCTCTTCATGCTGACTGTTGTGTTCCGAGAAGAGAGCTTCATTTTTCTCCTAAATCACCAACTAGCCCAGACTTGGGCTTGGAGCCACCACGTTTAATTCATACTTGGGCAAATGACTGCTGCTTAGGGAAGGTACAGTGACTAGAAGCCAAGGTCCCCAAAGTGGCTCAGCAGGGAGTCAGGAGCCTGGGTTCCTGCCCTGGCTCTGACCCCACAGCTTTCAAGATGATTTCTGATACACTCTGGTTGAATGTCACTGTCACAGTCACCTGTAAGACTGGCAACATGAGGTAAGATACATTCTAAGAGCTAGGATTCCAAGACTCTAAGTTACAGCCAAGGGAGGAGGTGAAGGGCTCCACTCTGGCCCTCTCTTCTCTCTGCAGCCATCTCTGGTTGGGGTTCTTGCTCAGAAACAGGAGGCTACTGGAAGTTGTTCTGGGGTCTCTGATCTCAACAGCGTAACACATGTTTTCCCCATTTCTCTAAAGCCCTGCCTCTCTGTTTAGGGCATATGAACTGCTGGAGGGTCTTGCTGAAATGCAGGTACCCAGTAGATCTGGGTAGGATCTGAGATTCTGCATTTCTAGCAAGCTCTCAGGGATGCCCATGCAGCTAGTCTGTGCCCCACAGACTTAGAGCTGCAAGGCCTGAGGGCCTCAGGCTTTTGAGTAAAACAGCGAGGAGGGCAAGCCTCCGCTGTCAGCCCTTGGAGAAGTGCATTCTGGATTTGAATGACCAAAAAAAGAGGAGTTCAAGAATGTGAGGGTGAAAGGGGACCTGCCATCTAGCTTTGTAGATAGTGAAACTGAGGCCTAGCCCAGTGCAGGAAGGAGCTTGTTCAAGATCTCACAGGGTTTCACTGACAAAGTTGAGACTCAGGCCTCTTGCTTAAGAAAAACAAAAATAAAAACGAAAACTAGAAAAGATACTCACTGAGGTGTTTGCTGTGCTTTCCCTGGGTGAACTATGGGTTCCTTTGATTCTAAGTGTTTTTTTTTTTTTTTACAATGAACATGTACCAATTTTGTAATTAGAAAAAATTAATTTTAATAAAAGAAAATTCTTACAAACTTATTAGTAAATGAGATTATGTTCATGAACGTGCTAGATAAACTGTAGTTAAACAGCAGCTTCGCGTCATGGGTGTGTAATTCAGCCCAAATCCTCTCGAGCTCATTTCAGCGAGGTTTCCCTTACTCTTTCTGGCAGGAATCACCGAGATGAGGAGTAAGACCAGTGCCATCAGCGTCCTCAACCACCGCAAGCAGCCTCCTACTCCTCCTTCCCCTCTGCTCTCTGAGCTCCTCCCGCAAAACTCTGGCCGCAGGAATCTTTCCCCTTAAATTGGGAAAGAAGTTTCTTTAATCCGTTTTCGTAGTAAACGACCTCGAGCCAAGTCTGCTTTTGTTGCTGGTTTCCTAAGCTTAATTGCAAGCAAAGTTAATTTGAAAGAAAATAAATGTTACAGCTCTGGGGCGAATTCTAATGAGCCTTGGGCAATTAGGGAAGAACGCATCTAATTACCCACAGCCCGGGGGTCGCCTGCACACGATGCTGGGGATGCGGGGCCCAGAGAGGGGCAAACGACTTTTCTGGTTTCGTAATAGGAAGAAGAGAAGAGGAAACGCACCTCCCATCTCTGAGCACCTAGACAGAGAACCGGGGAGGTCCGGTTTCACTGTTTGAGGATTTGGAGAGTTGTCCAGAGAAGCAGCAGTCAATGTTCTCAAGGTCCTAGAGTCACGCGGACCGGAGGGTCGGCCCGACCCCTCTGTGGTAGAAGTGCGACCGGTGCTCACTCGCCTGCGCCGCGTCCATCCTGGCCAGGCCCGGGTGGCGCGCGAGCTTTGTGTGTCGCCGGCCCGCAGGAGGCCGAGAAGGGCTGACGCTCTGTCTTCAATGCCTCCAGGGTCTCGCCGTCTCTGCCGGCTCCCGCTGTACACACCCAGTTCCCTCCTCGCAGCGTCTCCTCTCTAAGCTCACAGACCCTCGCTTTTGGCGCGATCTCACCAGTTGTCCTCGTTGACAAGGCAAATTGGGGGCGAAAACGCGTTCACTTTTCCTCCCCATCTTTCTCGTCCCTGGCTTTACCGCCACTCTCCAGGAGGCTTCGGGATAAATGTGGTGCTTTTTTAATGTTAAAGCCTTTCCTTTCTCATGTTCCCAGCACTTTACAGTGTACAAAGCGTTTCTACCTCTCTTGATTCATTTAACTTCAGGAGGACTCTGAGGAAGGGGTCACAAATTCCCATTCTCAAATTAGGACACTAAAGAAGGGACTGGCTTAAGGTTAGTGGTGCTGCCAAAGACCTCGACTTGGTAATTAAAACCCAGAGAAAGGGTCAACACCTGCACTAACGGGTGCATAGACAACTCTCCAGCCCCAATCCCCTAGCTGGGTTTCAGGCAGCCAGGAAGGACAAAACCCCTGGGTGGAGGGGTTTCAATTTCCCGCTACAGCCAACAGCAAGGCACTCTGATTTCTGCCTGAGAGAACCAGAATCCTTTGAATTTCAACCTGCAAGGGTCCAAAGGAAGATGAGGGAGACGTAACATGTAGATTTTTCCAAGGTCACAGGGCTGGGCCTGATATCTGGACCCACTGGCAGTAGGGTGAGTGCTGCAGCTGCCCCTAGCCTACAGATGGTCATTTACCATCACCGAAGTCAGGAAGACCAGCCTCTAGACCCGTACTGTCCAATAGCTATCAGCCATACACTGCTATTGAGCACTTGGCATGTGATTAGTCCAAATTGAGATAAGCTGTAAGTGTAAAGTACACTCCAGATTTTGAAGACTCAGTATGAAAAAAGTAAAATATCTCAACACTTTTATACTGGTTATATGTTTAAATGATAGTCTGGATATATTGGGTTAAATACAATATATTATTAGTTAATCTCACCTGATTTCTTTTTATTTTATTAATGAGGCTACTGGAAAAAAATTTAAATTACATAAACTGCTTGCATCATATTTCTGTTGGGCAGCACTGGTTTAGACAAATACCCGTCTGGACTGAATCACATTCACATGTCTTTATGAACAGGATAGAGCAGTCCCCGAAATTAAAAATTACCAATGGTTTTCAGTCTTCTTTCTCACACCCCCCCCACCCTTCCTTAGCAAAGAGGTTGCATTTCTCTTGCCAGAACTCACTTACTCAAGATTTTTATTAAAACAGTTCATCTGTACACTCAGGTTTATCTGAAAGCTGCACACTAAGCCTCTGAAATATTTAATGCTGGAAAATTTAGCCCCAGAATCAAAACTTACAAGATTTCTCAAAAGAAAGGTGTGATAGTGTTTGGATTTTTTTCCCCCGATTTTGGTCAGCTTGCTGCTTGAAACAAACAAATGGATACAAAACAAATTTAAACACTAGTTTCTTTCTAAAACTTACTTAACTGACCACCCCAATTAATTTTTCTCTTTTCTTTTTGCACAGAGGCTGCTAAGGTACCTCAGAGGGTGCCAGGGATGGAAGAGCCAGCCTGACATACTGAAAGCTGTTACCAACAGGCTCCCCTGAGTCCTGTCGTCTCTTTGAATTTTAGTTCACCCATTGGGTCTGGGGCTGTTGATGAAAAGAAAGAGTGGGCAATGGACAAATGTATTCCTATATGCCTCATTGGAAAACTGCATTTGTGAACCAGCAGTAACAGCTGCCGAATGATCAGCACATCATGCTCAAAAGAGTCAAGAAATTACGATATAACCGGTGTTTGGAGCTAATCCAGAGACTTTAAGTTAGATGTTTGCCATAAGCTCTGTCCTCATTCCCTGGAATACGATTAGGCCCTGGGTGACCCACCCATGCTGCCAAATATGCAGGGCAGCAACAATGATGATGGGCACTTAAAGATCATATGCGGGACCATCGAATTCTGCAGCCCTCTGGTTTAACAGATGGGGAAACTGGGGGTGTGAGTGATGGGAGTGGGTGACATTGTGGAGCTGGGGTACAGTTCAGACTCGGAGCCAGGTCTGCGGTTCTCAGAGGCAGGGAAAACCAGCCCCTGGTCAAGCGAAGCATAGAGATTTTTTTTTTCCCATTAAAAAAACCCAGCTACTTGTTTTGCAGATTTGTCCTCCTCACCTTAAGTAGGAAGGCGCTATTGGAGTCTTTTATTGTCGTAAGTAGTCAAAAGCACAAGAGTCCCAACTGTGTGAAAGGACCCGAATTTCCTGAAGTACAGGGAAGAGTGAAGTCATGTTATTCCCCACAATTCGGAGACCCCAGACTCTGATGTAGACACTACATAGCGCCCGCTTTATAGCCAAGGACCCTTCCTAATAGAATGTCAGAAAGGCACGTCCTTTGGAGCTTCGCCTCAGTGAGGGTCCACTGTCCCAGTCCGTGGGCCGCGGATGCCTCTCGTCACCTCTTCCCATTTTCAAAGCGTACCAGTGTGTACACGGTGCACGAGGAGGCTGCGCCTGTCCTGCCGGCTCGGTCCCTCCCTTGTGGCTTTCAATTGGGTCTTCTCTTTAGTCCCGTCCTCAGGTTTCGCGGATACTTAGTTCATAAGGACAGTCGAGGTATCTATGAATTTTCGCCCTTATGCTCGGCTCACATGGCGGACACGAACCGATCTACTCCGCCAGGATAGGCGGCCGCATGGCGAGCATGGTAGGTACCTCCACTGCCCGCTCCGAGCTGCCCACCAGGATTGTAGCAGGGCCCCAGCGCTCCGAACTGGCCAGGCGATGTGCGCCCATAGAAGTCCACTGCGGTCTCGACGCCGCCACTGCTGCCACCAGTTGCGGGAGAGGCGGGCCCGGCCAACCGGCCAGCCGCTGCGAAGAGGGCGCTGCCCGCCCCTTGCGGGTACGCGCCGTCAGGGCTGGAGTAGGCAGCCGCATAGGCGGAGGGGTTGGCAGGTCGGGCGCCTGCGCAGCCGGCGGGCTGATAGCCGGTGGTCGTGGCAGAGGCGCCGGTCGAAGCAAAGGCGCAGGAACCCGCTGGCCCTGACGGCGCGGGGCCTAGTTCTGGACTGAGTGACCGCTCTGGCACCAGGCCGAAGACACGGCACGGGCCTGGCGACGCAGCGGGGGTAGTAGACCGGGGGCGCCGCAGCGAGCGATGGCGGGGCGTAGCCTGCATAGACGGCGCCCGGGTAAGGCGGTCGCGCAGCGGGCACCGCGCCCGGGAAGATGGCGGCAGCGGCGGCGGCGGCGGCGGCGGCGGCGGCAGCGGCCGCGTCTTGCATGTAAGCGGGGTAAGTGGAGAGGTCGGAGCGCTTGAAGCGCTTTCGGCGGCGCAGGAAGCTGCCGCTCTCGAACATGTCCTCGGCATTGGGGTCGAGTGCCCAGTAGTTGCCCTTGCCCGGGCGGCCGGCCTCGCGCGGGATCTTGAGGAAGCAGTCGTTGAGCGTGAGATTGTGGCGGATGCTGTTCTGCCACTTTTTGGGGTTGTCACGGTAGAAGGGGAAACGCTCGGTGATAAACTTGTAGATGCCGCCCAGCGTGAGGCGGCGCTCCGGCGCGTGCGCGATGGCCATGGCAATGAGCGCAATGTAGCTGTAGGGCGGCTTTCCGCGCTGCAGGGGGCGCTTCCGTCTCCGCCCGCCCGCGCCGCGACCCGCAGCCTCCGCCGGGACCCCGGGCCCTGCCTCACCGCTCTCCTCCTTCACGGCCGCCAGCGCCTCCGGCTGCGGCGGCGGCGGTGGCGGCCCGCTCTCGGCCGTCATGGCGCAGCCGTCGCGTGTCCCCGCTGTCCGCTGCTGTCGAGGTGCGGGGGCGGGCCTGGGAGCTGCCGGGCTTGGGACGGAGGATCACCAGAACGGACCGTGGGCCCGTCTGCGGAGAGCTTGGGGGTCCTCGCAACTGGCACCGGGAGCACAGCTTCCCTCCCACGGACGCTCTGGAGGCTTGGCGCCCGCGGTTTCCGGGCTGGCTCAGTGCAGACACAGGCTCAGGAGTATCACCGCTCACCGACGGCTCTGCTCGTGTTCTGGAGCTCGAGGCCAGGCGCCGACAGCGACGTGACGTTTGGACCGGGACTAGGCTCCCGTCGCGGGCCGAAGGGTCTTTTGCGCACGATTGCCAGGTGGTCAAGGGGCCCGGAATTGATCCTGGAGCTGGGGCGCTTGCAGCTGGTCTGGGCTTCCAGCTGATCTGAGGATAACCGTCGAAGCCGTGCGCGCAGAGGAGGCTGCGGGCCCCAAGGCCTGAAGCGAGGGCAGTTACTGCAGCCGTGGGGGCATTCTGGTGGAGGCTGCCCAGGCTGCGCCCCTGCGGCCGGGGCTGTGAAAGGCGCGGAGGGCAAGGAGGCGAGGCGCCAGCTGCGAGGTCGCGGCGCGGGCCAGGCGGGACGGCTGGCGACTGTTCCTCTCCTCGGCGTTGGCCCCCAGCCGCCAGGACCGCTGGCGAGGTGCTCCCCTGCACATACCAGGACCGGCTCCTCCCTCTGCAGGCTTCTCCTCCTTAAAGGCACCAGGAAGCTTGGGGCGGTGCCGGTTCCCCTCCCACCCCCTGACTGCCCGCCCCCAGGGCCCTGGCGCACCTCCCCAGGTAGGAGCAGCTGTGGAGGCGAGGCGGGAGCACCACACCGTCCGAGCGTGGAGGGCGCTTGGAGATCTCTCGGGTAGGTCGTCTCTGCGCACCGACGGGGAGACTGAGGTCGGGAGAGGCCAGGGACTGTCTCTGGAGACCTTGGCGCCCGAATTCAGCGCTTCTGGACTTTACCAGACTCTACAGAAGGCTAGGACCCTCAGGTGAAAGGAGGGGCTCACTTCACTTTTTTGGTCCGAGAGGGTGATAATTGGCTGAGGGAGCGCTCGGTTCTTGAGGGCGGGGGACGAGGAGGGGAGAAGATGTTCCAGGTGACTGACTCCCAAAGTCTTTCGAGGATGATTTTCAAACCTAAAGTCAGATCTTCCCTGGCCAATCCCCATCCAGTCCTTCATCTTTCAGATGATTCCTAGGTCTGATAGAGGAGGTGGCTTGCCACGGCTCCACCGCGACTTCGCGGCTTAGCCAAGCCTCACACCAGCCTGCGTCTGTTAGGACTGCATTTCCCCGCCATGTGCCAAGGGCAGTTATTTTCCCTCTTTGGCTCCCAGGTTCCTCGACTGTACCGAGGTTTTGCATCTCAAGTGTCCTTCCATTGCTGATACTTAGGGAGAGGCTGCCCGCCCACCTCTAATCGTCTATCTTTGAGTAACTCGGGACCCCTCTATATGATGCGGAGTAGCGCACAGCTTAGAGAGGATGAAGGCTAGGCTTCTGCCCTCTCTCGGTAAACTTCTCCAGTTTGCTCAGGCCAGGGAGGGCTCCAGGTGGCTCCCAAAACCTCCGGGGGCAGCCTAGCAGGCTCTTCCCCTGGTGGGGCGTGAAGGCTGAGAGATGAGTGCCGGGGGGTGGTGCGCTGGGTGAGCGCGTCTGCCGGGGAAGGGGCGGGCAGACGCGACCGGTTCGCTCCGCGATTGTCCGAGTTCCTTTCCTGCCAGCCCCCTAAGGCCATATTCCGGCCTCCCACGAGACTGCTTGCGGCGGCGGCCCCGCAGGTCTGGGTTCGCTTTGTAGTCATTCGCGGGGAGGCCTTGGACCTGTCCCTTCACAGTTGCAAGCCCTCAATTTTCTCCTCTGTGAATCGGGGGCAGGAGAGCATGTGCGGATCTCGGGGGCCCCTTCTACCCTTAGGATTTCGGGCCTTGATGCCGACTCCAGAGGCTCCGGCCAAGACGCAGCTTTCCGCGGGGCTGCGAGTGCAGGGCAGGGCGGAGCGAGGCGCAAGAGCGCGGGCGGCTGGCCTTCAGGGGTTTTAGTCGCGTTCTTCCTGGCGGTGAGCTCCGGGCAGGCTCAGCCTCGCCAAGTATTGGGCAACTGCCTTTGGAAAAAAGAGGCAAAAAGTCCAGGTCCTCGCTCCGCCGACCTGAGTGTGGAAGCAGTCGAACAGTTTGCATGAAGACATTCCTCAGCGGATTCGAGCACTTATCCCGAGGGCTGAGGGCTTTTCACTCGCTCAACGAAACTCCCAGCTTCCTTCTTCCGAAGTAATGAAGATGCGAAAACCCAGGTTTCTTCCTGTTACTTTTTTTCAAAGGGAAATAAGTTTAAAATTTGAACTGGATTTTATAGCAGTCTTTTAATACTGGATTTTGTGGTTCTCTATTTCCAAGGTTCGGGTTTCCAGATATTAGATTTGGGGACCACTATCCTAATGTGAATCCGTAAATCAAAGAACGTGATTCTGTAATTCTAGGATTCCATGACCAGACATCAAATTATTTCACTGATTATGTTCCTGCGACTTTAAGCATCTAGTCAAAGTGTAAAAGCGTATTCCTCATATTTTTAGATACTAGGAACAAGATTTTTGTGCTAGAAACTATGATGCCACTATTGGGAGTTGCAGCTTCTCTAGGTTTTAGACATTTTTGCAGCTCTAAGGTATACATTACTTAATTTGAATTTCAGTCTAGGAATGTCTGATTGGAAGATTTGGGTCCTAAAAATCCATGACTCTTGTCTTCTTTAATTCCAAAACATAGGTATTAGATCTACTATTCAATAATATAAATAATCTAATTCTAATAATTCTTATAATATTTGTAACCATATGCTTTAATGACTTTATGACTCTCTACTTTTAAATTCCATGTCTCAGGATATTTTGAGCTTCATTGTTTTGTGTCTGTGGACCCATTCTTTTAGAAATCTGATTCCTTTTTTGAAACTTTGCAGCTACTGAGGTGTACCTGTGCATCAGACTAAGTCTTAGCATACTGAGATTAGCGTTATAAAGAGCATGATCATATATGTGTATATATATAACTGTATGCCTGAAACTAACACATTATATATCAACTATATGTCAATAAAAAGATCATGAGTCTAAGATTTTCATGAACAAAGGATCCTAAAAATTCTATTCCATGTTTTATTTTAATAATACATTTGAAAGTTCTGTGAATCTATGATGTAAAATTTG
Organism: Camelus ferus; assembly: GCF_009834535.1. Lineage (NCBI taxonomy): Eukaryota > Metazoa > Chordata > Mammalia > Artiodactyla > Camelidae > Camelus > Camelus ferus. Next base: position 45,796,553 of record NC_045699.1, on the reverse strand, counting down.
AATTAAATGATCTGAGTTAACTGGGACGTTTTACCCATTTGGATCAAAACTATACATAGAGATCCCCCCAGTGCCAGACCATTTCCCTGATTTTCTCTTGTCCAGTCTTCCCCCTTCTCTGCTTCAGTGCTCCTTAATGTATATAGGGTAACAGACCCCACTGAGAACCATTTGAAAGCTACGGAGTGGGTTCCAGTTCCTTGGATGATTCTTCTGTTCCAGCAGGGGTGGGCTGGTGTTGTGCCTGCCTTCAGCCCTGCGTGTATCCTCCGTGACTTTTTGGAAAAACCTGCCCCCTCACAGGCTATTTTATGTTCAGTTTTTTGTGGGGGATGAGGGGAGGAGTGCTGATGATCTGTAGAAAATGCTGGCAGACCTTCCTCAACTATTTTACTGAGTTTTGAAGTGTCCTTGGAGGGTTTTGTAAATATAAAGGAGGGGATCCAGGGAGTCCTGGAAAATTCCTCCATATCCCTTGACCCAGATGCCCCTTCATGCAAATGCAGAAGTAACTCCTCCCCCTCCCTCCAACACACATACCCCTTAAGGAAATCTTGGAAATTCTAACTGGAATTTCCAGGAAGGAAACTAGGCTCAGACTGCTGAAGGGACTTGCTTAAAGTCTTGCAGAGGAGATTCTACACTGAGAGGGAAACTCAGGTGTTCTGGCCCCTCTGTCTTTTCCTGAGTTCTCAGAGCCTCACTTGTGCTTAATGGCCTGGCCTGGGCCAGTCTCCTTACAGGGTGACAATGGAAACCCCAGGCCCAGATGCTTGCAAATCAGATCCAAGAATCTCAGTACAGGGGGAACATAGTGACCTCTGTGTGGGTTACTCTGGGACAATCAGGTTAGTGGGCTATATGGCCTCAGAGTACCACAAAGGAGGTGGGTCCTTTGTCACACTCAGCCAAGCCAATGGTCACAGCAGTGGCACGGAGTGAGAGCTCTGATTATAGCTAGCTCATTACTGGCCCAGCAGCTTTGAGCCATCTGCTGCCCTTCTTAGGCCCCAGTTTCCCCATCTGTGAAGTGGAGGACTCCCTACCTGTCCTCCCTATTCCAGGGAGTAGAGAGGATGGAGTGGAGCACATCGCCAACCTGTGATCGTTTTTTTGTCTTTTAAGTTGTTTTCAGGGTGAAACTTTGTTGTGAAAAAAAAGACAAGCTGCGGGGGAAAATTCAAGTCTTTCCCACTCATGGGTGGACATTCATCAAAATTCAAGTCTTACCTTCTCAAAGAAGTAGCGGTTGATTAAAGTAAAATGTTTTCTGCCCGTCTAGCAGGGAGTATGTGAGTGTGTATGTGTGTTTGTGTATGTTAAATGGTGATTCCAGTTTTCGAGGTCTGCGTGGATGTAGACTTTTTCTGTTCCTACCGAGGTATGGGGACCTCCGAGCTTGGTCAGGGCAATGCAGCTATTAGCGCTTTCTTGCCATTGGTTCAGTTAAACACTGTGAATAGAGAATTATCATCACCCCAGGACCCGGCTGAGAAACTGGAACCCAGAGAGGGGAGCCTTCTTCTTCCCATCACGCTGCTTAGCTTGCACCCTGCCAGCAGCCTCCTGGCTCACCTCCAGTTTACTCCCAGTACCTGCCTCGGAGCCGGAGCCGTCTCCCAACCCTGCCCTCTGGTCCCCAGAATGGGGAGTTCAGGAATCGGCTGCGACCTCCAGGAGCTCCAGTGGCTGCGGTGAAAAAGGCAAGCCAACTCGGAGAGGACGGAGACTTGTCCCACCCCGCACACTGAGTCCCGGATGGAGCTGAGCCTGAGGCCGGACCTCAACTTTGCCCCCGCCCCCAGGTTAGCTCCTCCACGTTTTCTCTGGCGCTCAGCGAGCATTCTGAGCCGAGAAATGCTCAGACCTACCCAGGCCACCGGGTAGGAGAGAGCTGGGCTGTGGCGGTGGGCTCTCCCGGGAAAGACTTGGCCCCCAGCAGAGGTGGTGAGGGCTGGACCCAGGAATTTTCAGCGAGGCCAGCAGGTGAACCTCGATTAGATTCTAACACCTGCGGCACAGGAGCCACCGTCTGGGATTGTAGGAGCCCTCCGGATTTCTTGGCTTTTCCGAGCTCTATCCAGGGCTTTGGGACTCCGAGAAGCCCGGAATTTGTGCAGAACACCGTGACTCTTCATTTGGGCAACAGAGTTCATGGTTTGCAAGACAATCTTAAAAGGGCCAAAATGCACTAGCCTGGTTGGCCAGGCTCAGCCCGGAGCCCCAGGCTTCTGATTCGAATCCTTGCTGCCTCTTCTGGCTGGCACCGTGGCCAGCAGGGCGGCTTGCCCCAAAGCTCAGTCCGGGCTCCTGGGGTGGGGGTAGGAGTGGGGACGGGGTGGTTAGAGCTTGATAGAGTTCCTGCTGCCTCAGGCAGGTACCAAGCCCAGCTGGCTGGTTGCTCAGTGCCCACAGCGCCACACTTGTCCTCAGACACTCGCATGGGCAGCCCACCTCTCCTCTGGCCACTTACCTTCTGGCTTTTCTGGCTCTCTTTTTCTGTCTCGAAGCCTCTGAATGTGTATCTTTCTGTCTCGTCCACTGTCCTTTTGTCTCTTTGTATGAATCAGCCTGTATGTATCTTCCCTTTCTGGGCACATGTTCCCGAGTCATTCACAAAGAAAGCCCACACATTCTTGCCAGGGTCATCAGGCTGCCTATACCAGCCTCTTCCCTCCCAGAGGATGGTGCCGACAATGGCAGGACTGGGACAGACACACGTTCACGCAGGAGGATGCTGGAGCAGGTGTAAGTCCTGATCTTCAGTCTTTCTGCCCAGGTACCTCTGGAGCCCTCAGCTACCTTAGCTCTGCTGAGCCTGCCTCAGGGAGAGGGGAGCACAGGGTTACACACGCCAGCCTTCTGGACAAATCTAAGGGTCCAATCAGTCTTCCCCAGCAGGGCCCTCCTGCTGTCTGTCTCTGCACAAACTGGGCTGCTTGGCTGTTCAAAGGCCCTCAGTGGCTCCCCTAACTCCAGGGCAGTTCAGGGCCCTCCCTGCACAATGGAGCACCTCCCCGCCACCTTGGTCTTCCCTGTTCCCAGCTTCAGAGGACTCCCCACCAAATCTTCTCCAGTTCTCTTGCATAAGTTCTTACCCTCAGCCTAGAATAGCTGGTCCCCCTCCCACCTCAGCTCAAATGTCTCCTCTTCTGGGAAGTCTTCCCTGATCTGCCTGAGTAAGTCAAACACTCCCTCTTTGGGCCTGCCCCAGCAAGTTTGGATTTTAGCACTTGTCACACATTTTTGTGATGTAGTAATTTGGTTATGTGACTGTCTCTGTTCTTCTCTGGGCGCTCCTTGATGGCAGGAAGTGTGGCTTCCTGCAACTGGGCACCTAGGTCACCAGCACAGGGCCTGGCCCAAGGAACAATGTGGCCCTGCTGTGAGAGCCAGTTACTGAGAATCATCCAGTTCTGGGTCATTTCCTGTCTCTAGTTCTTCCCAGCTGTGCAACCTTCAGCCACTTAAATTCACTCTGAATCTCAGCTTTTCTATCTATAAAATGGGGATAATACTAATGTCATAAGATAGTTGTGATGGTTGCTTATATTAACTGCAAACACATGTAAAACTCTTCTATGTGTAGACACTGTTTTAAGCACTTTACATACAATAAATTCACTAACATATCAGGAGACCTGGGGGCAAGTCTCAGGCCTGTTACTAACTGGGCATTGGGGCACATCCAGGAGAACAGGCAGAGCACTGGATCTGGAAGGCATGATGACTTGATATGCCATCTAGGCAGGTGGGCAGCTGCAAAAGAGCCCGGAAGCAGGGGTCTCACAGGTGGCAGACCAGGCCTGAGGGAAGGTTCAGACTCAGAACAGCATCTTCTATGCTAGGTTCAGGTATGGAGGCCACTGGGACGATCCTGGGGCCATCTTAGAGGCAGTCTGGACTAACTTGGCGCTGCTAGGCTGCAGTCTGACAGTCTCTCAGGGGCAGCCTCTCTCCCAGGTGTCCTGGAAACTTAGGACTTTGCACCTGGTTTCTGTCCAGGCAGATCTGGCCCAGCCTTTTTGCAGGAGGTTTGGGGAAAGCTTCAGCGTTGAGCTGGGCATATTCAGAAGCATATTCTTCAGTCTTGAAGCCATCCATACACTTACTACCCAGTAGGGTAGGACTGCAGAGGCCATGGGGCTGAGTAGGGGATCTGGGCTTACCTTCCTGACTGGGTTTAGACATACTCCTGGCATAGGGAAGAGGTGAGAGACTGCTCCTGGGATCCCGTTAGGGGACCTCACCTTAGTGGGTGTTGTATGTGGCTCTTTGTCTTCCTCGAGCCCTGGCCGGGCCAAACTGGCCCCAGGTGGTGGGACCAGATGGACTATTAGAAATTAGCTCTGGGTCAGTGGGATAATACAATAGCTTCTATCTACAGGCTTCTATCACTTTTTCCCCCCAAGTTCTAACTTTCTCATAGACAGGCTACTATTTCCTGCACGTAGTTTGTGGCGCTGCCTCTGATTGTCAGGGCATTTGCTGGCCAGAGATGATTGACATTAGCTTTACCCAGTGAGTGAGTAAGACAGTCCGAGCTCAGGTAAGCAGCTCAACCTCCTTCTCCAGGTTTGCTTTGCTTACCGCCTCCTAGTACTCCTCCCTTGGGAAGTGGCTTTCTGTCATTTATGGAATTGAAATAACCTAAGCAGACTAACAATGATGAAAGGGAAGAGTGTGTCCTTCACACCATACCTTAGCTCTGTTCAGCATTTTGTCAGTGATTTAGAAGAAGGCATAGAAGACAAGCCGATTGGGCTAGTGGCTGACCACGCTGAGGTGCTGATGCTGGTAGCTGACAGACGCAAGGCTCAGAATAATCACCAGGTAGGGAGACCGAGCCAAAACCAACAAGAAGACATTTGAAAAACTGTCATGAAAACATCATAACATGACAGGAGACAACAGGAAGAAAAAAGTCACCTGCATGCCAATTACCTATCATTCATCTACTAGGGTTTTCTATGTTCTGTTTTTTTTCCTCCTTTGTGTTCTTTTGCATACACATGTACGTTTACATGGTGTAACCATAGTGTATGTACAATTCCATTGTCTTTATACACAGTGCATTTGCATTATTTTGTAAACATAACTATGTGTTGCATCTTACCTCCCATTTTTCATCTGTAATTGGGAATAAAATGGTGTAGTGTTGATTTAACCCTTTCACAGTAGCTGGGCAATTAGGTAATTTCCAATATCTTTGATATAGGTGATGCTGCTGTGTGTTTGTATAAAGTGCTTTGTGTTTCTTTTGAACCCTTCTTAAGACAAATTCCTAAGAGATTTATGGGGCCAGGAACATTTTTGTTTCTTAATATAGTGCTACCAAATTGTCTCCAAGGACCTCTTGCAACTCACCACAATCAAGATAATTAACATATCTATCACTCTTCAAAGTTTCCTCATGCCCCTTGTGATTGATTCATCTATCCCTCTGCCCCTACAGTCCCCACCCTGCAGTATCTGTAGGCAATTACTGATCTATTGATGTCACTATAGACTAGTTTGCATTTTATGGAATTTTATATAAATGGAATAACAGTGTATTTATTTTTGCCTAACTGTTTTCATCCAGCATAACTATTTTTGATACTCATCTATGTTGTGATATCAATAGTCAATTCCCCTTTTTTTTTTCTAAGTAGTATTCTGGATATATGGATATACCATAGTTTCTTTATCCATTCACTTGTTTTTGCTTTTGTTTTTTTAGTTTTTCTTTCTGGTGGGGAGAGGTAATTAGGTTTATTTATTTATTTATTCTTAGAGGAATTTCTGGATATTGAACCCAGGACCTCCTGCATGCTAAGCATGTGCTCTACCACTTGAGCAACATCCTTCCCGCTATCCATTCACTTGTTGATAGACATTTGGGTTGTTTTCATTTTTGGCTCTTACCTACAAGCTGCCTTAAATAGTCCTGTACAAGTCTTGCATGGCTCTGTTCTCATTTCTCTTCAGTAGATATCCAGGAGAGGTATATCTGGGTCAGATTGTAGGCATATGTTTAAATGTTTAAGAAGTTACCAAACTGTTTTCACAAAATGGCTGTATTTCTTTTATTTCTACTAGCAGTAGATGAGAGTTTTGATTGCTCCACCTCCTCACCAAAACTTGATTAGTGCAGCCTTTTAAATTTTACCCTTTTTATATAGTGGTATCTCATGGTAGCTTTAATTTGCATTTCCCTCATGACTGATATTATGTTTATAATCTATTGCTGTAAGCCACAAAATTAGTGGCTTAAAACAGCAAACATTTATCATCTCACTGTTTCTGTGGGTCAGGAATCTGGGTATGGCTTAGCCTGGTATAGTTAGCAGAACTGAGCTTAAAGTTGCTTTGGAGTAGTGCTAGATGTGGGAAAATTGGAGAGAAGAAAAAATGAAAGAACAAAGGATTGGAAAAGTGGACAGAATTGTCAGACTGTAGTTTTCCTGCTGGATGGAGGGGTTTGTATTTTCCTGATGATTCTGGGAAGCTGAAAATTTGTTGAGCAATATACCTGTATCAGGCTTTGAATAGGAGTTATACGTATGTTAGTCCATTTAATCAATCCCCAGAACAGTCCCATTTTACAGATTTAGAAACTGAGATCTGAAAAGTTCAGTAAAACGTGGCCAAGGCCGTATACCTGAGATGGATTTGAAGCCCCCTGTTTCCTGTCAAAGCCCATAGACTTTCATTGTAGTACCTTAGTATATTCCCATGTTATTACACTTCTAACCTTGCCTCACAGTGTCCTTTGCTTCTGGGGCCGCATCCTCTAGTCTAATAGGCTTGAGTGGCTGCTGTAAGGCTGATTGACCTCAATCAGTGAAAAGACAGTAGGTCTTTGCTGGCTACCTCCATGAATGATATCTGCCTTATAACGGGAGGGTCACTGGGGGCCCAGCTTGGGATGTCTTCTGCCCAGTCAGCACCCCCTAATTCAACACCCCTGGACACAATAAATCTTGGATGCGAAGCTGCTTCAAGTTTTAGCTCCAAGTGGTGAGTGAGTGTATGACCCAGCCACCCAAGATGGCTGTCCTCTTGCTCTCTGTACCTCACCTGCTAGTCCCTGCTTTACCTACATCTACTCACATGACTGACCTGCCCTCTTAATCATAGTGCCTAATCAGTAAATACCTAGGTACTTGCCCCGGGCTCTAGGTGGTGATTGTTCTAATCTTTAGATCAGATGTCTCCACTAGGACAGTTTGTCAAAGTGGCAGTAAGGGGCGTGTTCCTCTGCCTGTTTCCCTGGTAACCAATGAGCCAACCTGATGTCAGTTCTCTCTATAACTAGTAACCTCCCTCTCCCAGAGGCAGTGAAGAGGACTGCTGCCGTGTCCTGCCTGCCGTCTGCTGTCCACATCCATGGTAGGGTGTCACCCCAGGAACCTTTTGTAAGATCCCCTGTCCAAGAAACCATTGTGTCTCTGGGTTCTTTCTTTGGTCTTGAGGCTGAACAAGTACAGGGCTTGCATGCCTGCAAGATGCAGCCCAACAGTGGGTTTGAGGAGGTCCAGCCTCAGTTTTTCCAGCTATCAAATGGAGGGGGGAGATTTGGTTGGCTAGATTGGTAGTTGTTCTTACCCCCACAGAAGAGACGACCACAAAGTATCCTCCAGTGCTCATGAGCACTAGGCATTGTCTATTGATTGAGTCATTCATAGGGCTCACTTATATTATGTATGACTACTTTTTAAGTCTGTGTTAAGTTGCGTCATAAATAAAATGCAAATTCATTTAAAGATGTCACTGAAGTTTTGGTCATTTTCTGGACATGAAATTTATCACTCAGGATTTACTAAAAAAATGTGGCTACCCTACATGTATGTGTGCCTGTTGTGAGAACTGTGGAATTTTTAGCTGTTAAGAAAATTATCATCACACTCAGAACAATCGAAAAGCTCTAAGAGATTCTCTACAATCTCGCTAGCCAGATGGAATAATAATAAACATATTTAACAAACAGTATGTTGTTCAATGAATATAAAGTTACAGTTATACAACGTGAATAAGTTATAGAGATCTCCCGTAAGTCATTGTGCCTATAGTTAACAATAAGGTGTTGTGCACTTAAAAATTTGTTAGGAGGGTAGATCTCATGCTAAGTGTTCTTATAACACACACAAAAAGGGACACAATGAATCTTTTTGAGGTAATAGATATGTCTGTTACCTTGATTGAGGTGATAGTATCATAGGTATAAGCAATATCCAAACTCATCAAGACATACGCATTAAATATATGTAGTTTTTTATGTATCTATTATACCTCAATAAAGCCTTTTTTTTTTTTTTTTGGTTAAAAAAACCAAACCAGTAAGTCAAGGGTGTTGACCAATCAGATAGTATGTGTTGGAATAAATGCCCAATTAGAATGGAAGCCTGGTAGGACAGTACCCTGCTCCCCTGCTGTTTCAGACTTTAACCCTTTAGTTGCAGAATCTTGGGGGCTTTCCAGGGGATCCTGGGGAAGGGCTGAGAGAATCAGGACAGCTAGGGGCATGGGTAGGGGTGGGGATGGGGCCTCAGGGAGTGGTTATTTGTCTATGGGGCATCACAGTATTTCCGTATCTCAATGTTCAGAGATTGCATGCAGATCAACTTCCCAGCTGCTGCAAGGAGCTGGCGTACGATGCCTGGACATGGGCTTGGACTCCTCCTTCCCGTACAGCTGACTCTCCATGGCTACAAGCCCACCTGGTATCAGTGCACTGCACCCTTCTGCCCCAAATTTGACTTTAAAATGCTCCATTGTGCTGGGCAGTTTTCCACCCAGATGGTAAACTTGTGACCCTCCAAATCTGGTTTTGGTAGAATGAGTTCATCTCCTCACTGCCTGTGTACAAGTGAGCTGTGTAAAGGGAAGGAGGCAGAATTTGGAGTCAGGAGTTGGTTCTGAGTCCACATCTCATCTGTACTTTTTTTCCCTCCATAAGCCCCGTGGGGCAAGTCAGTAAATGGGGAAATGACATCTGTCCTGTCCTCTTCATAAGGCTGTGCTGAGGTTTGAATGAGAGAAAGGAGGGGAAGTGTTTTGCAAACTATAAAGTACGCTGCACACGTGAGCAAGTCTCTGTTTCACAGACTGAAGGATTTGACTGTTGAGAATGTTGCTTGTCTGCTTCTGATTGAATCAGGGTTACAGATCTGCCATTCATTTATTTATTTTTGGATAAAACTGCAAAACTTTATTGAGAGAATTTTAACAGTCACGTTTCCAACACATGAACAGCCTGCATGGTTACAGCTTGTCTTCGTTTAAACCTGTGGTTGCCCTTCACCTGCTTCTGGCGTTTTAATGGGCTCTGGATTTGGTAGTGTCTTCCCCGTGACATCAGGACCAACTCCACGCTCACGCCCAGTCCCTGGCTGAGCCAGTTCCTGTTGATTAGCTTCCAGGGCAGGCTCTTGAACTGCTCCTTGAACTGCAGATGCTCCTTCATCCTTTTTCTCTTGACCAGGTGTAATGTCCTATCTTTTATTTGGTGGCTCCCTTTGTTGATGTTGCTTATCATGGTGGGCAACCACAGGCGCAACTGGCTTGAAACATTCTTGATTATAACGTCTTCCCTTAGATCTGAATGTTGACTTTATTCTCTGACTCATATATCCCACTTGAGTCAAGGAGAAAGAGCTCAGACTGTAAGACACAATGTGCACAGCTTTGCACCCAGCTTGTTTATTTTTAGTTTAATTTTTTAAAAATAATAGCTTTATTGAGATATAACTCACGTGGCATAAAATTTTCACCATTATTTTTTAATGAAAGTACTGGGGATTGAACTTAGGACTTCATGCATGCTAAGCCTGGGCTCTACCACTGAGCTATACCCACCTCCCCCCCGACCCCACCCCACCCCACCATTTATTTAGAATGTCCTGGGCTATTCTCAAACGTGGCTATGATATAGCTTTAGCTTTCCATGGAGAGGGGAAGATCACTGCAGAGGGTGAGATCTTTCTTTCCCCCGTCCCTACAGAATCAGAGCTGACACGGGCTGCTAGAGAGTACCTAGTTCTCCTCCCTCATTTTATAAATAGGGTCATTGAGGTCCAGAGGGGGCCAGTGAGTGGCTAAAAACCACACAGTGAGTTAGTGGCAAAGCCAGAACCACATGCTCTGATGCCCAGCTCTTTCCAACACAACACATGGTACATCTCGTGGCAAACCACGCATTCATGTTTTCGTTCATTCAACAGCATTTATTGAGTCACGAGTAAATGCTGGGCTCTGTGTTGATATTTTGTGAGTAGACAAGTCGGGTGCAATTCTTCTCTCATGTTGCTCATGACACTGGGCAGAGAATGTTCTTTCAGAATCCTGAGAGAGGACCGGAGAAAGTGTTATCTATATAGGTCTGGTGATCTCCTTTGAGGGTGGGAGTGGCTTTTGAGAGCAGTCAAAAAGTGTGCAGCTCAGCAGTGATGACCTACACTGGTGGACATCTAGGCATCCTCACCTGCCTGATCCATTCAGTGCTCACAAGTACCTCGCACTACTGATGGGGACGTTGAGGCCTTGAGAAGGGGGAATGAATACCCACCTGGGTCACAGAGCGAGAAAGCGCCAAAGCCACTTTGAAAACAGAGTGTGATTCCAGGAGCTGTGGGTCTTGTGAACTGGCTCCATTTAGGTAGAAACAGCATGGGTTTGGGGGCCAAGGAGACCTGTGTTCAAATGCTGGGTCTGCCATTTCCCAGTTGTATAACTTTGGGCAAGTTCCTCTTTGGAGCCTGTTTTCTCATGTGCAAAATAGAGATAATGGGGTACTTACCTTGTGGGGTGCTTGTGAGGGTGAAACCAGTGCCTGAGGGTGGAGCCCCTGCATAGCACCTGGTGTGCAGCGGGCACTCAGTACCTGTTCCTTTGCTGCCTCTGCCAGCCCCTGACGTGCGCAGCTTGGCAAGTAACGAGGAGCAAGTACTCCCGGCTCTCTGCACCCACGTCCTGTTCGCCACAAGAAAGGCCTGGAAAGGTTTTCCTCAGTTGGACAACAATAAGGGTGGTGGTAAAGTTGAGGTTTGCCGAAGGCTCAGGCCTGAAAGTTGGGGCCCTCTCTCCCAAAGCGCCCTCTCTCTCTCTCTCATGGGTGGAGCCTAGTCAAAGCTCCAGAAGGCCCGGTTTGGATGCTGGAGACACCTGCCATGCCTGACTGCATGTGGTGCCAGTTCTGCCTTGTTCCTTCTGCATTCCGGTTTCGTATGTCAGCACCTCATGAAAATCTTCCAGGTCCAGGCTTTGAATAGCCCCTTGGCTGCCTGGGAGTAAAGAGGCTGGCTCTGTTTTGCCTGTCAAACTATCTGCTTTGTCTGTCTTAGGGCAGGTAAGCTGGGTCCCCTTACATAATACCTACTGGGCCATCACTGTCAGGGCTGATTCTGCGCGGCTCAGGCTGAACAAACAGCCATTCAGACCCACCAGCCGAGGCCGGGGCCACGCAATGGCAGGAGCTGCTATTCTTAAGAGCGGTTTGATGACAGGCTCTGAGGGGAAGGAGCTGAGCTCTGACTTGCCTCTCCCAGCCAAGGCAAATCCTCCTTTCTCAGCTGAGTCAAACGTTCCAAAGGGCTCCCACTTTCCCTCCTGCGCTCGCTAGGCATGTGGTACAGCAAGGGTCAAAATGAAACAAGAGGTAGCCCCTGATATGCGAAGGGCCCTCAATATATACAAAGAACCCGATAACCTGCCAGATTTCTTTTTTGCCTCAACTGCTAGGAGACTTGGAACAAATTTTGTACTGGAGGCAATAATTAACTCATCCCAATTGCCTGGTAACATCCTCTGCACTTTTAAACTGGCTCTAACCTTAGTCTTTAATCAATCTTCGTTTAATGTATTTTTTATCCACATAACATAAAATTTACCATTAGTGACATTTAGTACATTCACAATGCTGTGCAATCATCTCTGGTTACAGAACATTTCATCACCCCCAAGGGAAACTGCTCACTCATTAAGCTGTCATTCTCCATTCTTCCATTCTTTAACTTTTAAGATATCACTGATATCCTTGAAAAGTAGGGGGTATGGATTTTAAGTAAATATAATAAATAAAAGAATAGTCAACTTATACATTTCATTGTATCAGCTAGACACGTTCACTTTTTGTTTTATTGTATTTTTTAGTGTTCACTTTTGTTTCATTCTCTTTTTCACTTTTTGTTTTATTGTATTTTTTAGTGTTCACTTTTGTTTCATTCTCTTTTTTGTTCAATTAGGTATTGAGTTGTGGCTCATTTCTGATCTGCTGTGTCATTACAAATTCCCTCCTTTCTTCTCCCTCTCTTTCCCCCATCCCCTCCTCCCTTTCTTCAGACTTTGATTTACTATCTAACCCACCTATCATTTACCTGTCTACTCGTCATCTATCAATCAAAAATCTATGAATTATCTACCTGTATATCTAATCTGTCTTCCTACTCTCTATCCATCTTTCTGCTTCTCTTTGTAAATGTAGATCATTGGCTCTCAGTCCTGCACGTTAGAATCACCCGCTGAAATTTTGAAATCTAACGATGGCTGGCCCCATTTCAGACCAGTTGAAATGGAAACTTTGGTGTGAGACCTGGGCATCTGCATATTTTTTAAGTTCTCATAGGTGATTCTGATGCATAGTGAAGGTTAAAAACTATTCACCTAAATTAATTTCTGCAATACTTAACCTCCTGCAGAAATTTCTTATCTCAGTTCTGGTCCATTTTTTACATAAATGGCCATCTACTACACATAATGCTGCATAATCTGCCTTTTAACCCCAAATTCTGCCTTTAACATGCACAAACAACTTTCAATGTACTTAAATATTTTTCAAGAGCATCATTTTAAAGACTGTGCAGTATTTTATAAACATATATGTGTTATATTTATTTAAACAGTCTCTTGTTGGGATTTGCATTTGGATTGTATTGAATCTGCAAATGAATTAGCAAAATTTTATACACACTTTATATATATTATTTAATTTAAAAATCTAAAAAATTGAGCACATACAAAACAAAAAATATGATGTACCCACATGTACTCATTGGCTGCCCAGCTCCAGCAGCCATCAGTTGTGTTCAGCTTCTGTCCCATCCATATTTCCATCTTCCCCTACTGTTGTATTATTTTCAAAATATCCCAGACATCATATAAATTCACCTGTAATTCAATATATATCTTTAAGAGATAAAACCCCAATATCAATGTCATACCCAAAAAAACCCCAAAGAGAAAAACCACATTAATTCCTTAATACCATCAAGGGCAACTTGATAGTTAAATGAGAAGGTTTAGACTTCCAGTTGTCTCATAAATATAATTGTTTTATTTATTTATTTATTTTACTTTTCTGTTGTGGGGGGAAGTAGTTAGGTTTCTTTATTTTTTAGAGGGGGTACTGGGGATTGAACCCAGGACCTTGTGCATGCTAAGCATGCGCTCTGCCACTTGAGAATGCCCTCCCCCACTATTTTACTTTTACATTTTGTTTGGGATTAAAAAATTTTTTATTGCAGTGAGAAGCCTTGGGGTTGGTTGTGATTGGTCTTGAGTGTCATTTAATGTATAAATTCCCACCCCAGCTTTTATTTTTTCCTTGGAATTATTTTTTGAAAAAACTAGGTTGTTGGCCTTATGGAGTTTTCCACATTTTAGATTGTATTTTTATGGTGTAGTTTAACATGCTTCTCTATTTTCTTTACTTCCCATACATTGGTGACTAGAACTAGAAGTTTATAGATATTAAGTCTTCTAATTTATAAATACGATTTATGTATCATTTCAATTACATATCATTTCAATTAGGTTTTCCTTAATGTTCATCAATAAAGTTTTCTATTTTTCTCCATAAAGGTCTTGTACATCTTATTAAAATTATTCCCAACACTTTGTACTTCTTTTGGATGAAATTGGAAATGTTATCTGTTCTTCTCTCCCCCTCCAACCTTTATGGAAGTATAATTGACATACAACATTGTGTAAGTTTAAGGTGTACAACATGATAATTTGATACACGTATATATTGCAAGATGTTTACCACAATAAAGGCAGTTAACATCCTTCACTTCACATAATTACTATTTTTTGTTGTGTGTGTGGTGGGAACATTTAAGATCTACTCTCTTAGCAACTTACAAGTATACAGTACAGTGTTGTTAACTATGGTCACCATGCTGTAGATTAGATCCCCAGCATTCATTCCTCTTATAACTGGAAGTTTGTACCCTTTGACCAACATTTCCTCATTTCTCCCACCCCTAAGCCCCTGGCATCCATCAATCTATTCACTGTTTCTATGAGTTTAGCTTTTTTAGATTCTACATATGAATGAGATCATAAATTTGCCTTTCTCTGTCTGACTTAAAAAATGTTAGCTGTTCTTAAATTGCTTATCTACTTGTTTGTTGTTGATAGGTGCAAATACAACTGATTTTTTTCACATTGATTTTGTATCTGGTAACTGGCTCAGCTCTCTTAAAAAATCTAATAATTTATCACAAATTTCTTTGGGTTCTCAATATAAAAAATCATATTAACTGTGAGTAATGACACTTTTATTTCATATATATATATATATATATATGAACTTTTTCTTTCTTATTTTTTTGCCTTATTGCTTTCAATGCAATGATGACTGGAAATGATGGAACTTGACATCCTTATTTTGATCTTTATCTTAAAAGAATGTTTTAATGTTTCACAATTAAATATTATATTTTGCTGTACTTTTTTGGGTACACTTATCAGTTTAAGAACTTTCCCTCTATACCTAGATTTTAGGAAATTTTGTTATGAGTTGGATGTTGATTTTTCAGATGCCTTTTCTCCATCTGTTGAGATAACTACACTCTTAAATCTGTTAAAGTTAATCTGATTTTCAAAAATGCTAAGCACCTTGCATTTGGGGGATAAACCTTAATCGGAACATAATGTATTGTCATTTTTATATATTGCTGGATTTTGTTTGCTAATACTTTGTTTGGAGGTTTTGCAACTAGCTCATGTATAAGGTTGGTCTGAAGTATCCTTTCCTCTAATGTTATTTTCAAGTTTTCAAATCCAGTAGTGGTATAATTATAAAATAATTAGGAAATGGTCCCTATTTTCTATTAGAATTATTTTTTCTTCAATGTTTGATAGAATTTGTTATTCAAATCTTCTGGATTTGTTGCTCTTTTTGTTGAAGTATTTTCAACACTTAATTCAATGTATCTAATCATAGGACTACTTGGTTTTATATTTCTTCTTGTCACTTTAAAAAATTAATAGATTTTATTTTTTGAAGCCATTTTAGATTCACAGTAAACTAAGTGGAAAAATACAGAGAGTTCCTACGTTCACCCCGAACCCATCCTTCCAGCCTCCCCCACTGTCTACGTCCCTAGCTGGAGTGGTGGTATATTTGTTACAGCTGATGAGCCAACATTGACACATCATTATCAACCGAGACCATAGTTTACATTAGGGAATCATGCTTTGTGTTAACATTCTAGAGGTTTTGACAAATGTATAAGGACACACATTCATCATTATAGTACAGAATAGTTTCACTACCATAAAAAATCCCCTGTGCTCCACCTATTTATACTTCCTGCCTCCAAATCCCTGGTAACTATCTTTTTACCTCCACTGATCTTTTTACTGTCTCCATAGGTTTGCCTTTTCAAGAATGTCATATAGTTGGGGGGGAGGGTAAAGCTCAAGTGGCAGAGCACATGCTTAGCATGCACGAGGTCCTGGGTTCAATCCCCAGCACCTCCATCAAAAAACTAACTAACTAAATAAACCTGATTACCTCCCCCTGCAAAAAAAAAAAAAAAAAAAAAAGTCATATAGCTGGGATCATGCAATATGGAGTCTTTTCAGATTGGCTTTCTTCACTTAGTAATATGAATTTAAGGTTCCTCCTTGTCTTTTCATGGCTTAATGGTTCATTTCTTTTTAGCACTGCATGATATTTCATTGTGTAGAGGTACCACAGTTTATTTATCCATTTACCTAATGAAAGACATCTTGGTTGCTTCCAAATTTTGGCAATTATGAATAAGGTTTCTGTAAATATTTGTATATAGGGTTTAATGTGAACATAATGTTTCAACTCATTTAGGTAAATACCAAGGAGCATGATTGCTGGGTCATGTGGTAAGAGTCTGTGAGTGCCTGCTGTGTTTGATTTTGTTAGGGTAGCCTCACATACCAATCTCATTCAAATGCATCTATCCTGGTTTTGAATTTATAAACCCTTAGGCTCTATGCCTTACTGCCACAGACACTAACCTTAGCCACAGTCCTACTCATACTCACACTATTTATTTTATTTGCACAATTTATCCAAAGTCCTTTCAATGATCTTCAATTTTATATGCACTGTTCTCCCCAGAATCAGATATCACAGACCAGTTTGATGTACTAGAAAGCATACTGAGCCCGGATTTAGGGTTCAAGTTACATAATCTTGAATTTATCTCCTTCCCTCTCTCAGCCTCAGAGTTGATAAAAATGAGTCTTAGACATAAAAAAAGAATGAAATAACGCCATTTGCAGCAACATGGATGAACTTAGACGCTATCATACTAAGTGATTAATTCAGACAGAGAAAGACAAATATCATATGCTATCTTATATGTGGAATCTAAAAAAAATGACACAGTTGAACTTATTTACAAAACAGAAATAAGACTCACAGACATAGAAAACAATCTTATCGTTACCAAAAGGGGAATGGGGGAAGGGATAAATCAGGAGTTTGGGATTAACAGATACATAATACTATATATAAAATGAACAACATAGACCTAATGTATAGCACAGGGAACTATATTCGGTATCTCATAATAACCTATATTGGAAAAGATTTGAAAAAGAAAAAAAAAATACGAGACTGATGTGCTACCTACGGCGCTAACGAGGCACCTAGAAAAAGAAATAAATATAACTGATTTACTTTGCTATACACCTGAACCTAACACAACATTGTAAATCAACTATACTTCAATTTAAAAAAAATTAGGCTTGGTGGGGAGCATATAGCTCAGTGGTAGAGTGTGTGCCTAGCAAGCGCAAGGTATTGGGTTCAATCCCCAGTACCTCCATTAAAAAAGTACACAGTGTTGTATGTCAATGATATCTCAATAAAACTGGGGAAAAAAAGAAAAGAATGATTTTTAAAAAATAAAGAAAGAAAATTTTAAAAATTAAAAATATGAGGCTTAGAGAGAGTCAGTGGCTTGCCAAGATCAAACAAGAAGTTAGTATGGAGCCAGGTTCAGAATCTAGTCCCTTTGAAGCCCCAGGACTGAAAATAAAACAAATAAAAACCCTCCTGGGTGGCCATGGTGACTCTTCCCCACTCCCTGTCCTTGCCCACGTTTCCTACCTCAAGCGGATGTTTAATCTGGTTCAAAGTTCCAGTTCCATCCTTCAAGATCAGGGCTCTTCGCATCTCTCTGGGCTCCTCCTCCACCACACCTCCTTACTTGCCCTTTTTCCCAAACATCTCTCTGGCTTTTCTCTTACCTGGTCCTGCCCTGCCTTGACCTCTCTCCCCCAGCCTTTCACCGGGTGGCTCCTCATGTGCCACCTCTTCAGAGAAGCTGTCCCTTCCCTGTACCAGGTGCCTGATTTGTCTGTTTTCTGGACTAGACTAGCAGTTCCTTGATGCCAGGAATGGGTCTGGGTTCACCACTGTGTCACCAGCACTCACTGCAGTGCCTGGCCCAGAGCAGGAGCTGCGGAAATGTTTGCTAAATGGACAGATAATTGGATGAATGAAGTGGAATGGAGGGCACTAGTTGATCACCTTGAATGAGGATTTGTTTGCAGATCAGCAGTCAAGTTATTTAAAAAAAACCCATCCCCACAGGGAGCTAGGGAAATGGAACAAGAATGGCAGGCAAATGGCTTCTGAAAATACGAGAGCTTCAGGACCTTATTTTCGCACCTGGCTTGGCTTGTTTTGTATATTCAGAACTTTCTTATTTCCATGTAAATCACATTCCCTGATATCAATCTGGCTTTGACACTATGTCTTCCTGCCTTTTGGTTAAAAAAACCCAAAAAGCAATGGTTAGTGAGCTCCTGGATTTTATTCTGCTATTATTAAGAGCTCCTGTTTACTAGAGCTTCCTGTGTCAGGGTGTGTGTGAAATGCCTGACATCTGATGTCTAAATAATTAAATCCTCACTGGTCAGTGCTATTTCTCTCATTTGTAGGTGGGAAAATAAGTCCAGAGAGGTTAACTCTTCATGATCACCCAGGAAATGAGCAATGAAGCTGGGATTTGAACCCACATCAGACCCTTTTGTTCTCTAATTCTTATCTCCCTGGTGTACAAAGTGCTTCCACATTCATCATCTCAATGGCTTCTTGAAGGCACTCATGAAAGAAGGGAGTGGGGTTCCTTAATCCCGTGTGGAAGGTGAGGGAGTTAATAGCAAATTTAGGATTTCAGCCCAGTCCTGCAGCAGAGGGTCCTCATCTGCAAAGTGGGAATGAGGGGTTTTTCTTCTTCCCCTGACACCAAATATGTGATGTCTTTCCCAACATCCATCACTTCTCCAGCTCTCTGACACCAACTAAATGTCCTGCAATCCAATTCAGTTCTAATACTGACTGCCCAGAGCTAGTGTCAGACTTCACAGGTTAAAGGCTCAGTCCCACAAGGCTGGACTCACTTCACAACCATTGGGTCCCCAGGTTACCTGCACTTCTGCCAGACTTGGCTATAAAGTCAGGGCTTCCCACAACCCCATTCCTCAGGTTCAATAATTTGCTAGAATAACTCACAAAACTCCGGAGAGTTTTATAATAATAAACTTACTATTGCAGTTCATTATGAAGGATATAAGTGAACAGCCAGATGAGGAGGCTCATAGGATGAAATCTAAGAGTCCTGAGTGAAGGACATTCTGTCCCCATGGAGTTGGAGTGCACCGCCATCCAAGCACCTTGTTGTGTTCCTCAACTCAGAAGCAGTCTGAGCCCAGTTTTTAGTTTAGTTTTGTTTTTAAACAGAGTCTTCAGTATACATGATTGATTAAGTCATTGGCCAGTGGTGATTGAACTCAATCTCCAGCCTATCTCCCCGCCACCACCCACCTAGGTCAGGGGTGGGAAGGTAGGGCTGAAAGTTCCAACCCTTTAATCAGGTCTTGGTCTTTTGGGTAAACAGTCCCCATCTTGAAGCTATATGGAGGTCTCAAGAGTGACCTCATTAGCCTTCACTTGGTATGGTTGAAAGAAGCTTATCATGAATAACAAAAGACACTCCTGTCACCCCTATCACTCAGGAATGGAGTTCTGTGCCAGGAATTGGAGGGAAAGACCAAATATGTATTTACCATTATACCTCAGGGAATAATCATGGAACCTACCTGCAGTGTTGCTGGAGTGATGAAATGAGATAATGGAGATAAAGCAGCTAGCAGACATGATATGTCTGCAGGAAGCCCAGAGCTTTCAGGCAAAGGGAGAGAAGACTGAACACTGAGGTTGGAATGGGTGGAAATGATGTGGAGCCTGGCGGGGGTGGGGAGGGCAGCCAGGATGGATGGCTGAACACTCCACTCCACAGGCTTACTGGTGATCTCAGGCTGAGATCCATACCATTAGCTGAGAGAGGTCAGAGGTGAGAGAAGGACCAAATCCCAGCCTCTCAAAGGCTCCTGCCTCTTCCTTCTGCCTTCCAAGTCCCACCTACACACAGGCACGTGCTCACGCACACACAGGTACACACACTCCTGGGACTCATACACTCTGTCCCAGGAACCAGTCCATCCCTTCTCCCAGCAGTTAGCGTCAGTAGCCTCCTAAGCAGCTCTCAGGGGCACTCACCCGTTCGTTCATTAAATATTCAAGAAATATTCATCTGCCAAGTGTTTCCCAAGTTTTGGTGCCCTGTGCTGGCCTCCCTGAATTGCACAAATCATGCTTCCCTGCCCAGTAAAGGAGCTTCCCCATCAATCTAACCAGCTCTCAGGTGCTTTTTTAGCTGCATATCCTGTCGCCAGATATTCTTCCACCTTGCTGCTCTGAGGAAATTCTGTCATTGACATCCTGTTTCTTATCCTTAAAATGTTTTAAAATTACTATTCAAATAATGTTGAATAATATTATTAATATTATACTCATAACCTACCGCCTGAACTTTGAGGTTTCACTTCTCCAAGAATACTACCATACTTACAGAGTTGGTTTTGCTGGAAGGCAGTATAACGAAGTGGTAAAGAGCTTGGACTTAGGGACCAGCATAGACCACCCAGGTCTGGGTTGTGCCTGAATGTCTTACCAACCGTGAGACCTTGAGCATGGCACTTAACCTCTACAAACCTCCGTTTTCTTCTCTGTGAAAGTGGGATTGTAAAACCCAACCCAAAGAGTTGTAAGAAGTAGGTGGGAAGTGTTTATAAATACTTGGCACTTAGTACATGTTGTCAATTACAGCTGTAGTCAGAGTGTGTACACATTTCATGACCCACTTTCTCTGCTTAACTTCATCTCACGAAAGTTTTCTCTCTTGTTACTCCTTGTTCATATTTACTATTTTCAATGGCTACAAAATGTTTCATCAAGCTTCACTATAATTAAGTGTGTTATTTTCTTATTGTTGGGTATTTCGGTTATTTTGGATTTTTCTCTAGCATAAATAATTCTGTGGTTAATATTTTGGAACATAAAGCTTTTTTTTTTAAATAGCAAAACAAATTTAATTCAACATGTTTTCATCTCGACCCTGTGTAAAATTTTGTGATAAATACTCTGGATATAAAGGTGGCTCAGACCTGGTCTGTTCCTTCAGGGAGTTCATGGTCTTGGGTGGAGAGGAGCCTCGGACACATCTGTCAGTTATATAAGGCAGGGAGTCCTCAGTCCTTTCAGAGGGAGGACTCGGTTGCAAATGCATGAAGTGAAAGGGAGCTGTTACTGTGGAGGAAGTCTTTGTGGACCTGGAAGCTCCAGGAAAGTTCAACTCATCCATTCAGACGTGCATCCAACATGCTAAGCACTTCTGCTTGTGGGATTGCATCCTGCCCTCAGGAGCCCACACACTGTTGGAGTGTAAAACCAGGACTCTACTCCCACAGAGAGATTGTCAGCTATTTCAGAAGCAAGAGAACCGGTGTCAGCTGCCTGCCAGGAGGTGGAGGAAGACTTCTGTGGGCAGAGCTTTGGCCTCAGCTCTGAAGGATAAGGAAGATGGAATCTTGGAGGAATTTACAGCTAGAAGAAGCCTCAGAGGGGAGCCCTCCGGGATGGAGCATGCCAGGAGTTACGACACCTTGTTTCACTGCTGGGTTGCAGTCATTCTGAGTTCAAGTCCTGGTAGAGAAGGAAGAACTTCTATATGAGGACACTCTGCCTCCAGGGGACCTAAAACAGCTACCAAGGGTGAAAGTTGGCTGGCTCCCCTGTCACTCTGCTTACAAAACCGTGACAGAACTGGATAGTAAGTGACTGCAATTTCCCTGAGTGCCAGAAATACATTTTTTAAAAATTTATTTATTTTGGTAACAAAATCCTCCACATAACATAAAATTTACCATCTTAAATTGTGTACAGTTCAGTAGTATTAAGTATATTCACATTATTGTGCAATGTATCTCTGGAAGTTTTTCATCTCCCAACACTGAAACTCTGTGCCCATTAAACAAGGACTCATCATTCTCCCCTCCTCCCAGGCTTTGGCAACCACCCTTCTCCTTTCTGCTTCTGTGATTTTGACTTCTCTAGGTATCTCATATAAGTGGAATCATATAGTATTTGTCTTTTTGTGACTGGCTTATTTCACTTAGTATAATGTTCTCAAGGTTCATCCGTGTTGTAGCATGTGTCAGAATTCCCTTTTTCCAGACATACTTTGAGGCATTATGTGCATTACTTTATGCCCGTTAAATCATGTAATCCTCACAACCTTGTGAGGTAGGTACTCGTCTTGCCTTCCCCATATTGAAGATGAGGATATCAGGGCACAACGACATTCAGTTAACTGTCTCAAGGGCTCCCAGCTGGTGGGGGAGCCAGGACTTCAACCTAGGCAGCCTGGCTCTGGGATCCATGCTCTTAACCACTCCTCCATGTTCCCTTTCTCACTGTCACACTGAGGAGCACAGAGGTCATCAGAGATGCTTGTATCTCAACTGACAAGATGCCTGTGTCATCAGTGTCTTGTTAAAGGAAGAAGAGCTTTGGGTGGGAATCAAGAGCCTGGGGTGTGCTTCTGGTTTCTGCCCCGATGTTCTGCTCTGTGACTGTGAACAGGATTTTCCCCCACCCCTGCAGAGTATCATTTCCCCATCTGTAAAGTGAGGGGGGTTGGGCAAGAACTTTTGTTAGGTGTTCTGCAGGCAAATGAGTCTGGGAAATCTGCTAAGGTTAAATATGCTTCCCTTTGAAAGAAAAGGGGGTGGTGATGGTGGTAAATACATGGATAATTACTGCAGTTTTCTGTGAGAAAATCTTACAGAACATGGAGGGAGAGGAGGAGGGGAGAGGGGTTAATTAAGGCAATGTTGGAGGAGCCCGAAGGCAAAGACCACACCCTTTCTCATTCTGTGAAAGAGCACCTTGAGGGCGCGAGGTGCGCTCGCAATTCAGCTCTGGCTCTTCGGCAGTCTTGCAGCCACCTCTGTATAGCTGGCACTCAGGAAATATTTGATTGTGCCTGAGTGACTGTCTCCAGCTAATCTGAAGGTGTCTACAACTTACAACCTTCATGTCCAGGTGGGGTTGCTGTAATGGGCCCCTGTCAGGTATTCACAGGAAGGCAGAACTGATGGGAGGGTAACTCAAGTGTATTGAGGAGCTTCCAGGAGGTTTATGCAGTGCTCCACATTTATCTTTTTAAAATAACAGCTTTACTGAGATGTAATTCATGTATCATGATTCACTCATTTCAGGCACAATTCAGTGTTTTTCATTATATTCATAGGGTTGGGCAACCATCACTGTAATCAGTTTTAGAACATTTCTTATCACTTCCCCCAAGCCCTATACATATTAGTAGTCTCTCCTCATTTCTCCCCCAGCCCCATCCTCTTCCTCCACACCCCCACCCCTCGGCTTGGACGATCACTACTCTACCTTCTGTCTGTATAGATTTTTCTAATCTGGACATTTTGTAGAATTGCAATCATACAGTATGTGGCCTGTTGTGAATGGCTCCTTTCACTCAGCGTAATGTGATGTTTTCAAGGTTCATCCACGTTGTACCATGAATCAGTACTTAATTCTTTTTTATTGCTGAATAATATCCTATTGTTTGGATTTACCAGATTTTATTGATTCTGAATGGACCATTAGTTGATGGATATTTGGGTTGTTTCCACTTTTTGGCTAATAGGAATAAGGCTGCTATGAACATTCATATACAGGCTTTTGTGTGGACGTATGTTTTCATTTTTCCCAGGTATATACCTAGGAGTGGGATTGCTGAATCATATGGTAACTCTGTGTTACCATTGAGAAACTACCAGACTGTTTCCCAAAGTTGCTGTATCATCTTACATTCCCACCAGCAGTGTATGAGGGTTCTCATTTTTCCACATTCTTGCCAACAGTTGTGTAGTGGATTGAAAGGGAGCCCCCAAAAGATATGTCTGTGTCCCAACCCCTGAAGCTTGTGATTGTGACCTTATTTGGAATAAGAGTCTTTGCAGATGTAATTAACACAATCTGGGAGATCTGGGGGGCCCTAAATCCAATGACAAATGTCCTTATGGAAGACACACAAAGGAGAGTCATGAAGAGATGAGGGGAAGGCTATGTGAAGATGGAGGCAGAGATTGGAGTGAGCCCCCACAAGCCAAGGAATGCCTATAGCCAGCAGAAGAGGCCAGGAATGGATTCAAATTTCCCTAAAGCCTCTGAAGGGAGCGTGACCCTACCAACACCTTGATTTTGGACTTCTAGCTTCCAGAATTGTAACCACCCTCTTATTGGCCTCCTATCTCCAGCCTCTGCCTGCTCCAGCCCACCCCTCACACCAGCTGCCAGAGGAACTTTCCTAAAGCGCAGCCCTGATTATGACACTTCTCGCCTCAGAAACATGTAATGACTCCTTATTGCCCACATAACAAAGTTTAAAGTTTGAAGCTTGGCTCCCTTCTCTCTCCCCAAACGTATTTCCTTCTTCCACCCTTCACACATCTTTTCCTCCAACCAAACATAACTACTCACTCTCCACAGAAGTACGCCTTGCCTTTGCTCTTCTGTGCCTTCTGCCTGGCTTGCCCTTCTCACAGCATCTTTGTGCACCGAAGTCTGTCTGCTCTTTATGACTTGCCTCAAAGAAGAAGAGCCTCCATAAAGCCTTCTCTTTTCTCCCAACCGGAAGTGATCTTTATTGCGCTGGCTGGCAATCCTTGATTTCCTCACCTGCAGGGTCGGGGCTGCAGCAGTACACATCTCTGGGGACGGGATGGGGACATTCACCTCATAGTCTACGAGACTGGTCTTCCTTAGAGTTGTGTAGTAAAAACCACCTGTGCATCTTCGCCACCGCCGCCGCTGCCCCTTTCCCGGCCGGCGGCTGCCGCTGCTGGTGCCGCCGCCGCCGCCGCCTCCGGACCGCGAGCAGAGCGGAGGCCGTCGCGGAGCGCGAGCGCCGCCCGCCCCGCCGCCCGGCCGGCCGCTCCAGGGCCGGGCAGTCTCGGCCGGCGCCCCCCGCGCCCCGAGCCCGTCCGCCCCCGCGGGCTCGGCCTCGCTCGACCGCCCAGCGCCGCGCTCCTCCTCCTACTGCGGCGGCCCGCTGCCCGCCGCCTCCTCTGCCCGCCGCCCTCTGCGCCCCGCGGCGCCCCGCGTCCCGCCCGCCGTGCCCGGCCCGGCCGCGCGCAGCAGGGCCCGGGTCTACGCCGCGGGGAACGGCCTGAGGAGCCGCGAGTTCTGGGACGCTGAGGCTCACGCCCCGAGCTGGGGTTGATCAAGACGATTACTGACTTGTTCGAAAACTTGGTCGGGGAAAGTATGGTGAAGTATTTGAGGCCATTAACATCACCAACAATGAGACAGTGTTTGTAAAAATTCTCAAGCCAGTGAAGAAAAAGAAGATGGAACAAGAGGTTAAGATTCTGGAGAACCTTCGTTGTGGAACAAATTATCATTAAGCTGGTTGACACTGTGAAGGACCCTGTGTCAAAGACACCAGCTTTGGTATTTGAATACATCAATAACACAGATTTTAAGCAACTGTACCAGACCCTGACAGACTTTGATATCCGGTTTTATATGTACAGACTACTTAAAGCTCTGCATTACTGCCGCATCAAGGACCTCATGCCCAGGGTGGTGATACCTCGCAATGTCATGACAGATCATCCACAGAAAAAGCTGCGACTGATATACTGGAGTCTGGCAGAGTTCTGTCCCCCAACTCGAGTACAATGTCCGCATAGCCTCGAGGTACTTCAAGGGACCAGAGCTCCTTGTGGACTATCAGGTGTATGATTATAGCTTGGACATGTGGAGTTTGGGCTGCATGTTAGCGAGTGTGATCTTTCGAAAGAAGCCCTTCTTTCACGGACAGGATAACTATGACCAGCTTGTTCGCGTTGCCGAGGTTCTGGGTACAGACGAGCTGAATGGGTATCTGAAGAAGTATCACACAGGCCTAGATCCGCACTTCAGCGATATTCTGGTACAACATTCACAGAAGCGTTGGGAAAACCTTATCCATAGTGAGAACAGGCATCTCGTCAGCCCGAAGGCCCTAGAGGTCTTCTGGACAAACTTCTGCGATATGACCATCAACAGAGACCAACTGCCAAAGAGGCCATGGAGCACCCGTACTTCTGCCCCGTGGTGAAGGAGCCGTCCCAGCCTTGTGCAGATAACGCTGTACTTTCCAGTAGTCTCACGGCGGCCCGATGAAGACTGGAAAGCGACGGGTAATGCGGCATTGACGCTTGCCAGTGAAACCGAACCAACCAAACACAAATCTTGAAGGAAAACTACAGTGTGATAAGAAGAAATTCTAGCCATTCCTTCTACACTGCAAAGAAGAGTGAAGACCTAAAAGTCTGTCAAAAGGAAAGAAACTCCCCAGTACTAGTCTACAGGGAGTTGTTCTGGTAGCCTGACGATGCACGTAGCTGAGGATCTGAGGGCCTCTCCCTTTGGAATGCGTGGAGATGAGAGACTCGGAGTTGTTGCACATTTACCTCTATTTAACAGGAGACCACTGTTGAATTAACCCGTTCAGTCAACAATCTCTGAATATCTGACTTCCTGTCTATTCCACTGTGGTCTGGGTTTCCTTTGGTGAGATTCAGGCTCAAGTTTTAGTAAAACGTCAGCAGTCTATTCTGACACACCAGCCTCATTTATGAAAAGGAGATACTAAAACAGGGACAGTGTTTTTCTTTTTAAAGCTCTTTTACAAATTCATGTTTTATGTATTTTTTTTTTTTTAATGACGTGAGCTCTCTAGGAAATGTACCTCATCCCTGCAGTTTTCTTCCAAGTGTATTCATTTGGGAAAAAACTGCAGTCACTCCCATGAGTCCCCTTTGATGTCAGGAGGCATCACTTTAAACCTTGTGATGTCATGAACAGGTCCATCTGTCTCATCAAAAGTTGGATGCTAAGTGCATAACTTGGAGCTCACCATAACCTTCGTTGATTTGCCTAACTGCAAAATCTTGTTGCTATTTTTTTTCATGTAGCTTTTTTTTTTCCAGCCTTGTAAGGAAAACCTCACTATTTCCCAGCACATCCCTGTGTGTGCACTTATTTATGCATATCTCTGAAACAAAGACTTTTTGTTCACAACCATAGCTAAAGCTGGAAAGTCAGTCTTCAAGGAAATCAGAGAGGGAGGAAAGAAGTCCTATTAGAAAGTATTCAAGAAAGACCTACTGGGTGAAAAAAAGCATTCCCTTCCCACCCTTTATTCCTTTTTAGCCCCATGAGAAACAGTTTCTCACTGTAATCAGGGTAATCTGCATTTTTAAGCTCTGGTACATAACACATGAATGTGTTGGCAAAGATAAGTCTTTCTCATATGCAGGCACTGGAGTTGTGTGGGCAAGGCCACCTGATAACCCAAGTGACCAGAGAGGGTAACATGTGAGGGGCTTGGGGAAGGGAGTGGAGCTCCTGGGGCAAGTATCAAAGCTTGGGATCCATTATGCTAGCCTTCATGTTACAAAGGAAGCTAAATTTTGTTTAAGGAAATAAAAAATAAGGCTGATTTCACTCTCAGGACTTGTCATCAACATGGTTTGCAAGCAATCCCCTGATCCCAGCTGCAGAGCCATGCCACAGCTGTGGGGACCTCACACACCTTGGCTAGAGGTCAAGGTGTCTACCACCCCATCACACTTTAGGATTTCTTTATTAACTATTTAATAATGCCATATATTTTTATAAGTTTAGGTTGTTTGAGAACATGTTTATATTCCATATTCCAATAAAATCATATTGGTATTGGTAGCAGGTCCTATCTCTAAAAAAACAAAACAAAAACAAAAACAAAAACAAAAACAAAATACCCCACCTGTGCAGCCCTACGTGGTCACTCTGGGCAGAGCCACTTTATCCACTTAGTCCAGGGGGATGGTCTTATGAGCTTTTTAAGAGCTTTCAAAAAGTATAATTGGCTCCCAAACTTAAAAATAAATATGAAATTAATTATAGGCTCTAAAGACAAATTACGTACTTTACAGTAAAATGCTTTTATGGTAAAAATGTTTACCCTAAAAATTGTTTTTACAGTAAAAAATTTTTTAATTTTAACTGGTGGGATACAGCTTCCAGAGAAAAAAATAATTAAGGTGGGTAATGATGATAATGATGATGATGATGATGATGATGATGATGATGATGATGATGATGATTTCATTTTAAATTAATTTAACCATTCACCGGTCCTATGAGGTTGTGCTGTTATCCACACTTCAAAGATTTGGAAACTTAGGTATAAGTCATGAGTATCTTAAAACGGCCCTGCTTGCCTACATCATCCTGAGTCCTAGAACACAGGGGCCATTACTGCCTCAGTGCTATGTCCAGCTCAGTCTGTGGAACTGAATAGGTGCTCAGGGGCTGTGAAATGAAGGAGTGAATGAATCATTGAGTTGAAAGTCTTCCATAGCATCTTACATGAGTGATATACATCTTTATGGGATGCATTCCCTCCTATCTTATAATTTTTTTGTTTTGTTTTTCTTATCTCTATTACTAGGCTCTTTGATAATTCAACCACTTCACACAGTAAGAAGAGTTTAGATTATTGCTTTGCTAATGGACTGTTGTGAGGATTCATAGGAAAGGGAAACAGACAACTTCTTAACAGTCACAGAACCAAGACTCATGGAGATCTGGAACATCACTCTGGATACCAGAAGTTTAGCTATTGTCTGCAGAGATGGGCTTTTGGTGCTTTTAACCTAGATATTTTATGCAAATAATGAGCAAAAGACAAAAGACATTTTGTCATTATCAGACAAAATGGACTTAAAATATATTTTTACCTATTTTTGACAAATAGACATTATATATATTTAAGGTATGTAACATGATTTTAAAAATTGAAATATAGTTGATTTACAATATTGTGTTAGTTTCAGGTGTACAGCAAATAGACTCAGTTTTATTTATATATATATATTTCAAATTCTTTTCCATTACAGGTTATTACAAGATATTGAATATAGTTCCCTGTGCTACACAGTAAATCCTTATTGTTTATGTATTTTATATATAATAATGTATAACTATTAATACCATACTCCAAATTTATTCCTTCCCACTTTCCCCTTTGGTAACCATAAGTTTGTTTTCTATGTCTGTGAGTCTGTTTCTGTTTTGTAAATGTTTGTCTCCTCTTTTCAGATTCCGCTTATAATTGATATCATATGGTATTTTTCTTTTCCTGTCTGACTTACCTCACTTAGTGTGATAATCTCTAGGTCCATCCATGTTGCTGCAAATGGCATTATTTCATTCTTTTTTATGGCTGAGTAGTATTCCATTGTATAAATATATCACAACTTTATCCATTCATCTGTCGATGGACATTTGAATTGCTTCCATGTCTTGGCTATTGTAAATAGCTGCTGCTGTGAACACTGGAGTGCATAATGTGACTTTGTGATATACGTATATATTGTGAAATGATTACCACAATCAAACTAATTAACATATCTACATTTCCCATAGTTACCTTTTTGTGTGTGTGGTGAGAACACTTGGGATTTACTCTCTTAGCAAAATTCAAGTATATAATATGTTATTATTAACTGCAGTCACTATACTGTATGATAGATTTCCAGAAGTTATTCATCTATAACTGAAAGTTTGTACCCTTAGATGAATATCTCTCCTTTTCTGCATTCTCCAGCCTCTGGCAACCACTATTTTACTCTCTGTTGCTAGGAGTTCCAATTTTTTTGTTTGTTTTTTAGATTCCATGTGTAAGTGAGATCATGTGAAGTTTGTTTTTCTGTGTCTGGCTTATTTCACTTAGCATAATGTTCTTCAGGTTTATCCATGCTGTTGCAAATGGCAGGATTTCCCTTTTTTTTTTTAAGGCTGAATAATATAATATGCCATTGCATGTGTATGCCACATTTTCTTTAACAATTCATCTGTTATGGACACTTAGGTTGTTTTCATACTTTGGCTATTGTGAATAATGCTGCAGTGAACACTGGAGTGCAGATATCTCTGTGAGGTAGTGACTTTATTTCCTTCAAATATATACCCAGAAGTGGAATTGCTGGATCATATGGTAGTTCTACTTTTAGTGTTTTAAGGAACCTCCATACTGTTTTTCATAGTGGCTGCACAAATTTACTGTCCTACCAACAGGGCACAAGGGTTCCCTTTTCCCTACATCCTCATCAATGCTTGTTATCTCTTGTCTTTTTGATAATAGCCATCCTAACGGTTGTGAGATGGTATCTTATTGTGGTTTTAATTTGCATTTCCCTGTTGATTAGTGATATTGAGCATCCTTCCATGTGTCTGTTGGCTGTATATATTCTTCAGAAAAATATCTTTTTAGGTCCTTTGCCCATTGAAAAAATCAGGTTATGGAGGGAGGGTATAGCTCAGAGGTAGAGCGCATGCTTAGCATGCGTTAGGTCCTGGGTTCAATCCCCAGTACCTCCATTAAAAAAATAAGTAAATAAATAAAGAAATCTAATTACCTCTCCCCCTTCAAAAATAAATTAAAAATAAAATAAATAAATCTATTAAAAACTGTTAAAAAAGTAAGCATGAAAACTATCAAAAATTAAATTAAAAAAATAAAAAATCAGGTTATTTGTTTCTGTCCTATTGAGTTGAATGAGTTCCTTATATATTTTGGAGATTAACTCCTTATCAGATACATGGTTTGCAAATATTTTTTCCCACTCCATAGGTTGCTTTTTCATTTTGTTGGTTATTTCCTTTGCTGTTCAGAAACTTAGGAAGTTTGATATAGTCTCACTTGCTATTTTTGCTTCTGCTTGCCTTTGCTTTTGGAGAAAAAATAGATTGTAAGTAAAAAAGTTTACGAGAGACAAAGAAGAACATTATAAATCAGTAAAAAATGTTAAAAAAAACAAGAAAAAAAAGGACAATATACATTGATAAAAGTTCAATCCATCAATAAGTATTAAGGTATGTAAAAATTATAAACATACACACACCTGGAAATCAAGTCCCAAAATATATAAAGCAAAAATTGAGAGACTTAAAGGGAGAGATAGACAATTCTACAATAATAGTTGGAGACTAGTTGTATTTGAAATGTCATTCTTCTCCGACTAGTTCAGGCAATTCAGCATTGAAGGAGAGTTAATTGCAGAGCAGTGAGTCACCTGGGTGTTCAGAGATAGGATGAGGAGGGAATAAGGGCGAATTCAGCATAAGTGGATGAATGCTGCAGCACACCTCTGAACGTGAGGGCATGCCTGTTCAACTGGTGTACAATCCTGAGTTTGGAAACAGATAACTGTATTCATGTCATCATCAGTGGGCCTGGGGAGCAGTGCCTTGTCCATTGGGGATTGACTGGCATTTCTTTGGCAGGTAGCTGCTCTCATTTTGGAAGGGCCTTTGGTCCCTATGTGAGATTCCTCAGCCCCTTTCTGAGTAACTACCACGTGCTGGGCACTGGTAGGGTACCAGGTGTGTGAAATGACTGAGATAAGGAATGGGGTACTGACACATGCCACAATACAGATGAATTTCCAACAAAAAAAATTATGCTAAGTGAAAGAAGCCAGACACAAAAGACCACATATCGCATGATTCCATTTATATGAAAGGTCCAGGAAAAGCCAATCTACAGAAACAGAAGGCAGATTAGTGGTTGACTGAGGCTGGGGATGGGAATGGGAAAGGGGAGTGATGAGTGTGGAGGAAATTAGGGGGATGATAGAAATGTTCTCCAACTGGACTCTGGTGGTGGGGTTGCACAGCTCTGTAAATATATGTCATTGAATTGTGCACTTAAAATAGGTGAATTTTATGGTGTATAAATTATACTTCAATTAAGCTTTAAAAAAATCATGAGGTTCCTGCCTCTTCTTGGGAGTATGGACCTTTCTTAGAAAGAGGAACTTGCAGAACACAAATTGGACCTTGAGGTGGAGCCAGTATGTATCAGACACAGTGCTGGGCCCTTGAGAGGAGGAGGGAGAGGGCAGGGTGATGTGCAGTTGACCTGTGTTCACTTTGGGAAACACATACTGCACACACTGCACATTTTATACCTCCCCCACAAGCAAAAGGTTCATGCCTATCCCAGAGAGGGACCACCAGGACCCTGCAAATGTCTGCACTGATGGGTCTGTGATATCCCGGTGGTTTTTGTGTTTTGTGTTTTTGTTTTTTTAAATCCCGAAGGTTTTTGATAGTCAACCACCAGTGGGAGTTTCAGCCTGTCGCACACAGTCTCAGAACACTGAGGCCTAGAGTGGGGAAAGGGCTGTGACCCTGGTTCAGACAGCAACTGGGTGAATTTAAAGCCAGGTCTCCAGCAGTCCATGCTCCTGCTTCTTCCTAAAAGGTCTCTCTGGCCTCCTGCATAGCAGGTTCTTGAGGATGAGGCTGGTAGGACCTGGGTGACTCAGAGGCATGGTCTTTCTCTTCTGAGATGGTAGAAAGTTGGACTTGAGGTGCAGCTCTGACACGAGGGGAGAAATCATGTTTGTTCTCGTGGGGACCAGGGGTCTGTTTTTGCAAAATGGGAATGTGAGATGAGGTGAGAGCTCCTGGGCGCTGATCTCTTCTGAATAAAGGCCTTACTCTAGGGAGCTTGGTAGTTCCAACCTGCCTGGGAGCCTGGGACATCCCAGACCCTGGGCCAGCCCTTGGAGGTGAGTCACAGGGAAGAAGAAGATAATTCCATTACGGAAGAGGGCCACCCACTAAGGCTTTATTATCCAACATAATAGTAAAGTAATTGCCTCCGTTTATTCAGTGCCTAGTATGAACCAGATGCTGTGGTAGGTGCTTCCCTTGCTTTATCCCACTTAATCCTCACAGTAGCAGGCAAAAGGTAAGTGGTTTTATTTGTATTTTACAAAAGAGGAAACTGAGGCTCCTCAGAGAGAAGCTATCTAGAAGAAGTGAGGCTATCTAGTACACATTCCCTCCCCACATCTGCCCGTTGAAGTCTTATTCATGGCTCAAGACTCTTCTCTGGCACCGTGCGTGGCTCTCCTTGGAGCCACCTCAGTGCCTCCACTGTATCTATCTCCTGTGACACTGAGGCTGTGGACTGTGGTTCTCTGAATCTGTCAGTTGCTTCACTTGGCAGGGAGCTCCTCGACTGGGCTCGAGGTGGGACTGAGTTGAGCTGGCCCAACTGGGCTCTGCCTCCTCAGAGCCTGGCCAGGCCTTCTGGGAATGTGGGTTGGATTTGACTCCGAATTTACAAACTGGATCAAGACCCAGAGGTAACAATAAGAATGAAGGATACAATGTTAGCAATGGTGAAAGGAAGTCCTAATCCTCCTATCTACCCTGTGAAGTAGGAATAATGATGCCCATTAAAAAAATAAGAAGGAAATCATCCCAAAGAGCCTTAGATGACTGAGGTCACACTGCCAGCAAGTGGTGGAACTGGATTTAACCCCTTCCTCGTCTGATTCCAAAGCCCGTGTTCCTTCTATTGTTCTAGGGAAGTTGCTGGATTTTAGTCTTTTGATTCCTCCTTTACAATTTGTGCCATATCCACAAGCCACCTTAATCAATATTTGTTCTTTAAATCAATTCACTTTTTTAAAAACATAAATTTACTCTAAAAAGAAACTTTAGATGGAAGCCTAGTATCATTTGCCATAATTAATTAAATTAGTTATTTATTATAACTAAGTTCATCCCAGTGCCTCCTTTGCTGGTGTGTACATGGGCTCTGGGGAACCCAAATCACATGTATCCCGTGTGTTTCACACTGTCCCCATCATCCCTTTTAAAGCTCTTCTTTCCTCTTCTCTTGTTTACTGTCCATTTTGGCACATGATGTTCAGAGTCCTGGAGAGTGAGTATTGGAAGTGACATTGGAGAAGTTCATCGTGTCACTGAGTCTGAGCGAGCTTGCGATTTGCTCACAGGCACATGTGAATCAGTGGTCCTGTAGGCCAAGTTCCACAGGGGTTTTCACTGCTCACATTTCATTGGCCAGAAGTGGTCACATGGTGCCACCTTACTGCAAGAAGGCAGGAGTGTAGTCTCCCACAGAAGGAGAGGAGAACCAAATAACGGTGAGCATTAGTAAAATCGCCTACACATCACTCCTCATACCATTCCTTCAAATCACCACAGACCTGTGGCTTAAAACAACACAGATTTATTGCCTTATAGTTCTGGAGGCCAGAAGTCAGAAACAGTTTCATTGGATTAATTTCAAGGTATCAGCAGGGCTGGTTCCTTTAGGAGGCTCCCAGGGAGAATCCATTTCTGTTTATTTTCTTGCTTCTGGAGGTGACCTACAATCCCTTGCTCATGGCCCCTTCCTGGAATCATTCTAACTGTTTTGCTTTCATCCTCACTTCTTGTCTGTAGTCAAATCTCCCTCTTCCTCCCTCTTATAAAGATACTTGCGATTACGTTTAGGGCCAACCCATCTGAATCTCCCTATCTCAAGATCGTTAGTTTAATCACATCTGCAAAGACTCTTTGCCACATAAAATAATATTCACAGTTCCCAGGATTGGCACGTGGACCTCTCTGGGGGCCATTATTCAGACTGTCACATTATCCCTTTGAGTTCTTATTATCTGGATTCCGGCTGTCTTTGTTCTGTCCCTTTCTTGAGGCCCTGAGCAATTTGTCATGATTAATTTCTTCTACTGGAATTCAAGCTCCCTAAGGGCAGGGATTGGGGCTGATTCACCTTCCTCTCTGCAGAGTTGGGCACATACAAATAACAGAATAGTGGAAGTGATTAAATTGAATGTGCTAAAAATTTCAGAAACAGCTGTGGCAAAGGAGGAGCCAGTGAATGGTGGTGCCCCAATTACCCACCATTTGAGGATGAAGAGAGGGTAACCACCTGTCCCCCAGGGCTCACCTCTGCTTTGCCCTGTGCCACTGCCTCATGCCTGCAGGTTGAGGAGGTGAGAGCCGAGGGGAAAGTTGGCTGTCTTCTCACCAACGCCTTTGACTCATTGACTCATTCAGCAAATGTTTATTGACTATCTCTACATGTTAGTAACATCTTCAGCTGAGGCAGCCGTGGCCTTAGGAGTCTCTTTTTGGTGCCACGTGGGAAGACTTTGGGTCACACCTTTATGGGATGTGGGCAAAGTGCCAGTTGACGTGGGCTTAGAAAGAGGCTCACAATACCTAAGCTCAAGTTCTAACTTTGCTGCTCCCTTGGACAAGTCACACCCACTCTCAGAGTGTCCACACAAATCTGTGTTATTGAATTCACCACATTACTATATTTTAATTATATATGGTTTCTGCACTCTTCCCATACCATGAGTTCCCTGAGGAGGGGACAGTGTCTATGTCATCTTTGTTTTCCCAATCACTGTTCTGTGTATCATACCTAGTACATCATAAAGTCTTAGTAGCAGTAATAATAGTATAGTGATGATGATGATAAAAGCTCTCCATTTATGGAGCGCTTACCATATGCCAAGCACTGTTTTAAGTATTTTCATGTTTAATTCATTTAATCCTTGTAACAAATCTATAAATTAAATAGTATTATCTCTGCAGTTGAGAAACCTGAAGCACAGAGAGGTTAAGTTACTTGCCCAAAGTCACACAGTGAGTGGCAGAGCCAGGGTTTAAGTTCAGGTCCTTTGTCCACAGTTCATAGTTTAACCACTTTGTACAACAGTTTGAAGAGTGGAACAAAATGTAAAAGGAGGCCCTCCAAGGTCTCTTTAGCTCTAATTTTCTGTGAGTTCCAAAAATGCCTCTCAGCAGACTACAAAAAGGGACATCTGCTCTGGCATGGCGGTGTAGACCAGGGAAACAGGTCCACACTGGTTTACAGGGCGGGGTCTACCAAGAATAGGAGTTTAAAAGCTGACTGTAGCACTTATGGCTGTGACCTTAAGAAAGTTATTTAACCCCATTGAATTGCAGTTTCCTCACAGGGTAAAAGGACAGTAATCCCTATATTGTAGTGCTGTTGGGAGAATAAGATAAAAAATACAAAAAAAAAAAAAAAAAAGAGAGAGAACATCTTACAGAAAGTGCTTGGTACAGAGGAAGCTCTCTACAGAAAACAGTGGAGTTTGGAATGTAGTAGTTACAGAGTTGGATATGCTTTAGAACAGAGCTTGGTGGGGCAGTTAGGTGGATTAACTTCTCAAAGATTAGTATGAGAGATCTCCATCATAAAATATTAAGTGAATACAGGGTGGTCTGCTTTCTGGATGTATGGACTTTGGATGGAAATCTAGCAGGTTGCCTATGTGTTGTGTGTGTGTGTGTGTGTGTGTGTGTGTATGTGTGTGTGTGTGTGTGTGTGTGTGTTTGTGTGTGTGTGTGTGTAGGGAGTCTTGGGGTCAACTGCAAAGGTTGGGTGGGAATGTATGTTCGAATGAGCGGGGACCAGGGAGTGAGGAAACATATTCCTCTGCCTATGTGATCTGGAAGGTTTGGAAAGTCACCAGTCACCTCTGGTTTTCTAGTTCCCCAGTTCCAAGATGAGGAGGTGGAATTTGAAGATCTCCAAGGTCTCAGGGAATATTACCAGTATAGAAATTCCCAAACCAACTTCTTCAATGAATGACAATTCCTCTAGCCATTACTACTGAAAGAGCAACTGTGTTTTTCCTTCCCACTGGCATTGCTATGTATTTGAATTTGGTATAGGTGAGAGGCATTTTGTTCTGGTGTTTAGGCCCCTCCCCTCTCAAGCTGGCACGGAACTCCAGGAGGCCCAACTATTCCAGCCAGGTTGACTCAGGCCTCTGGATAAAAATATCCAGTCAACCAACATTTATTTCATTTTTAAAATCACATAATTAGAGAGCAAATACAGGATTACAGGAGAAAACATGGATAAGCTAAATGAAAATCTCCCATAATATCATCACTTAGAGATGATCACTATTAATATTTTGGCTTATCTATTTCCTGATACTTTTTTCTATGTAAATTTTAATTAAAAATTAGATTCATACAGTACATACCTAGCATTTTGCAACCTGTTTTGCCCACCTAACATTATATTGTGAACAATTTTCCCTTATATTACATATATTCCTACATTTTTAATGGCTGAAAAGTATTCCATAGTATGGGTGTAATATTTTTAACTTATTTTGGGGGGGGGTAATCAGTGGGTGTAATATTTATTTAACCAATCCCTTTTTGGATCTTTTGGTTGTTTCCATTTTTCACTCTGATGAGCATCAGTGTCCTTAAGTATCTGAGTACATCTTTCAGCTTTTCTTAAATTTCTCAAAAGAAGAATTGCTGGGTTGAAGAATATGGATGTATTAAAGGCTTTTGATACACACTTCCTTTTGCTTTCTAGAAATTTTGTATCAAAATGAATTCACCATGAGATAAGAGTTCATGGATTCCCACTTTAAGAGCAAATAGGAGGGGTGTCTAAGGTAGTTAAGGGCTGGGAAGGGCAGTGGAAGCTATGCAAAGGAGATCTGTAGGACAAATAAGAGTGAGCCAAAGAAAGAATATAAGTGTTCCAGACAAAGGGAATAGCATGTGAGAAGGCCCAGAGGCATGGCACTATGAGAACAGAGATGAGTTCAATGTGGTTAGAGTCTGGAAAGCAAGTAACATGTGGAGTGACACAGTAAGATTTGTATTTTAGGAAAGTCACTTTGTCTTCAGTGTAGAGAATAGATTGGGGGCAAGACTGGAGACGGAGTGACAAGTTAGTAGTCTGTTGCAGTCCCCCAAGCCAGCAATATAACACTGGCCAAGACTTGGATAGTGACAGTAGGAATGGAAAATAGACTGAAGGGACATTAAAGAGGTAGGAAAGACAGGTAAAAGTAATTGGATAGTAGGAGGACGGGAAGCCTCAAGAATAGCTCTCAGGTTTCTCTCTGACCTAGGGAGAAAGGAGAACCCAGACACTGCCCTATGATTTGGGGTAAGAACAACTTGGAACATGTTGAACATGAGGTTCCTGTGACACCCATCCAAATGGAGGTGTCATGTAAATATCTGGATCCATAGAAGAGAGGTCTGGCCTGCACTTGGCTCCTGGGACCTGAAGTCTTGGAGAGGATGCAGTCACCAAGTCACTCCTCACCAAGGAACAGAGGGATGCCTGAGAACCCCAGGACACACCAACTTCTAAAGGATGTGTAAGGGAGGAGGAGCCTGCACAGAGACTGGGAAGGAGTAGCTAGAAAAGTGAGAAGAAAATCTCGAGTGCCTGTTGTCATATGCCTGTTTTCAAGGACAGGGGCTGGCAGACTCTGATACAGGTATGGCCCTCACACCTTCTCAAGGGTCACTTCATTTAATCCTCCCAACAGACTGGTGAAGTGGGGACCTTCACCACGCCATTTCGAAAAGGGAAACTGAAGTCCAGAGAGGGTAGGCAAATTTCCCAAGGTCATCCAGCAAGTCAGTGGCAGACAAAACTAGGTAGCGTGTGGGCCAGGCGTTAGTGCTTAGCACATAGAATTTTAGCGTGTGCTCCTCGGGTGGGTGGTAAGAGAAATAATCAATGGCCATCACTCACCAAGTACCCAGTGTGTGCCTGGCACTGCTCAAGGCATCACCTACATTATTTCTAATCCTCACAACCACAGGAAGAGGCAGTGATTTCACTACTAGCGCTCAGAGGAGCCTGGGGCCCAGAAGCGAACTGATTTGTCCGAGATCACACATTGTGGCAGGTGGCAGAGCCTAGTTGGGAACCCAGATGTACCCAATCTCCAGGAACGATCGTGCGATCCGGCGGCGTCTCTTTTCGGAGGAGGGGTGTGGTGGTGTCTCCAGCGGGCAACACCCCAAAGCACTCCCTGGGACCCCCGGTCTCCCTTCGCCCCCGCGCGCATGCCTGGCCGCTGAGGCGTGAGAGCCGCCGCCCGGGGCCGTGCCTCCCGCGCTCCTTGCACAACCGGCCGGGATAAGTGCTGCGTCTCTGGGCAATTATCGCCCTCCCGCCGCTGCCGCCGCCGCCGCCGGGGCTGGCCGGGCAGAAAGCCAAAGGCCGGGAACTCTCAGCCACCCAAGGAGAGCGGTACCAGCCGGTGGGGCCAGCCACCAGGTCCGCACGCGATTGCACAACGAGGGGCCGAGGGGCCCAGGGGCCCTAAGGCTGGGAGGCGGCGCGGCGCAGTGACGTCACGCAAGCCGCCCCAAACCCGAGGCTTCTGCCCGGCCCTCGGGGGAACCTAGGGGGAGAAATCCCGGCGGGGCCGCGCGTGCACTGCCAGGTAGTCCCTGAAAGACAGTCTTTTCATCTCCATTTCTTCCCTTTCTTCCCTTCTTCCTCTCTTATTTTCCTTTATCTCTTTGTCATTCCTCCCTCTTCCTCCCTCCTCCCTTCCTCTTCCTTCCTTTTTCCTTTCCTTCTTCCTTCCATCCTTCTCTTCCTTTCTCTCCCTCTCTCTTCTTCCTTCCCTCCTTCCCTTCTCCTTTCTCCTCCCTTTCTGCCTCTCTTTTCCTTCCTCCCTTCACTCCCTCTACTCCCTCCTTCCTCCCTACTTCTTCCTCCCTTTTTCATTTCTTCTAATAATTTTATAAATATGTTTGTTTGTTTTAGGAGGGGGCGGTAATTAGGTTTATTTACTTAGTTTTAGAGGAGGTACTGGGGAATGAATCCAGGACCTCCTGCATGCTAAGCATGTGCTCTACCACTTGAGCTATACCCTCCCCCAAGAAGTAATTTTTTTATTTTAAAAATAATTTTTATTTCTATTTTTAACTGGCAAAAAGCATCTAATACAACGTTTACCATCTTAACCATTTTAAAGTGTACAGCCAGTAGTGTTAAGGACATTCACGTTGTTGTGCAACCAATCTCCAGAACTATTTCATCTTGCAAAACTGAAACTCTATACCTATTGAATAACAACTCCTCATTTCCTCCCCTCACCAACCCCCCGGCCCCTGGTAATCACATCCATCCATCCATCCATCCTTCCTTCCTTCCTTTCTTTCTTTCTTTTCCTCCCTCCCCCACCCCTTTTTTTCTTTCTCTTTTTGTGCTCTTTTTTCTTTGCCTTTATCTCTCCTTTTTCTTCCTCTCCCTCTTTCCATCTTTCTTTCTATTCTTAACCTAATGGCCCCACTGCACCCTTGCCAGCCCTCTGCCAGAGGCTGGGCCAAGAGGCCTGTCAGCAAGGCTGTTAGAGGGCTGGTGAATCATCATTCCTCCCCCGTGTGTCAGGGCCAGTGGGCGGCCCCTGGAAGCCTCACCTAGCTTTTCAATGGTAGGCAAACATGTCCAGCAAGGCAGTTTTGCCAGGAAGAGTTAATTAGAGAGAGGCCCTGACTCCAGGATCAGGCTGGGAGCCCCTCTCTCCTCTGGGCCTTCCCCAACCCTGGGGCTCCCCTTCTAGACAGCGCAAGACAGCCGTGATGAGGGTGATGGTGGTGATAAGTTGGACTGACACAAAACTTTACAGTTTACAAAGCAATTCCACAGACATGATCTCATTCTTGTTCTCACAGCAATCCTGGGAGGTAAGCCTCACCATTCCCTTTTTACAGGTGAGGAAACTGAGCCTCGGAGAGGTGAAGGGATTTGCCCATGGCCATGGAGCTAGTGAGCAGCAGAGTTGGCAAGATGGGGACCCAAAGTTGTATCACAAAAGTAGAAAAAAGGGTGCTAGGTTTCAGAGTTTAAAACATTTTAAAAAATTTTATTGCTCCTTCTTCTGTGTTCCCATAGCTCCTTGTTTAGACCTCTTGAGGGTAGGCCCCACCTGATGGGTTTCTTTAACAATTGGGCATAAGGGGCAGCTACAGGATGAGTGAGTGATGGAGGTGTTTAATGGTATGCATAGCAAGTGTAAAAGAGTTGATTTCAGGCATCTAAGAGACTTTTAAAAGTCAAATGGAGTTGCCGCCCAGCTGTCCCTGAGTTATCTGTAATTGTGGCTCTCCGTTCAGGAGAGAGTTTGAGAGAACAGAGGACTTCCAAGTGTGAATGGAGTTACAGTTTTCCCGCCTTTTCTGGGTAGAACCTCTGACTCACAGACATTTCACATTCTTTAGGAATATTCTGTTTTAATTCTTTTGTCATTTGTTGGTATGGGAATAATTTTGTGTCATGGGTAATTGTGGTAGATTATTAATATTCACCCATATCCAATTCTCTATGTCATGCAATCCTGTTTCTTGAAATAAAATATGGTCACGTGACTATTTTGGGCCAATACGTGTGATTAGATAAGGTGTTCATCACCTGTGGGCTGGAGTATTGAGTTGCGGGTGCTTGACTCTTTAGTCCTCTCTTCTCTGGCTGCATTGACCAAGGAGGCCACATTCCAGGATGTTGGAGCTTTCCTGGCTTGGGTATCAGGGAGACTATCATGAACATGACCCCCTATCAACTGTTATGGATGTGCAGAGCCAGTGAGAAATAAACCTCAGTGGTATTAATTTAGGCTGTTTGTTACTATAGCTTAATTTAGCCTATTCCAACTAATACAGTCATCGATAGAGCAATTGATGTAACACATTGAGTGCTTTGTCAGTTTTTTAAACATAACTTTCACGTTTTGGAACAAGATTTAAAGTTTTTAAAGACAAATTTATAACTGCACAATCTAGTAGAAAATATGTTTGATTTATATTTTCTTCCCTAAACGTCTCTTATCACATATACTTCTTTTTTCTTATTGAAGTATAGTCGGTTTACAATGTTATGTTAATTTCTAGCATATAACATAGTGATTCAGTTTTTATATATATATATATATATATATGCACATATATCTTTACTCCTTTTCATTATAAGCTATTACAAGATACTGAATTTAATTTCCTATGCTATGCAGTAGGACCCTACTGTTTATCTATTTTATATATAGTAGTTAGTATCTGCAAATCCTGAACTCCCATTTTATCCATCCCCCCTCCCTTTTCCCCCGGTAACTGTAAGTTTGTTTTCTATGTCTGTGAGTCTGTTTCTGTTTTATCTTATCACATATACTTAAAAAATGTTTTAAGAGCTTCACTGAGGCATAATTGAAATACAATAAACCTCATATTTAAAGTGTATAATTTGATAGGTATGGACATATGTATATATCTGTGAAGCCATTACTCCAGTCATGATAGTAAATATGTCCCTTACCCTGAAAAGTTTCCTTTTGTCCTTTTGAAATCCTTCTCTCCTGTCCCTCCCCTCCAAGCCCACCCCATCACCTAGTCACCAGGCAACCACTGATCTGCCTTTGTCACTATTAATTTGCATTTTCTAGAACTTTATATAAATGGAATCATACAATATATGCTCATTTTTGCCTGGCTGCTTATAATTTAGTATAATTCTTTTGAGATTCTTCCAGATTGTTGAATGTGTCAATAACTCATTCTTTTTATATTACTGAGTAGTATTTCATTGTATGGATATACCACAGTTTGTTTATCCATCTTCTATTGATGGACTTTGGCTATTTCCAGTTTTTGGCTATTAGAGTAAAATTACAATGAACATTTGTGTACAAGTCTTCGTATGAACCTGTGCTTCCGTTTCTCTTGGGATTCCTAGGAAAGGAATGACTGGATCATGTGACAGTTGGTGTATGTTGAATTTTCTAAGAAACTGCTGAACTGTTTTCCAAAGTGATTATAGCATACATTCCCACCAGAGATATACGGAGAGTTCTGGTTCCTCCACATCCTTACCAACACTTGGTATGATTTGTCCTTTAGTCTTTCTTAACTTTAATCATTTTAATAGGCATGCAGTGTATCTCATTGTGGTTTTTTAAATTATGATAAAATACACAAAACATAAAATTTACCATTTTAACTATTTTAAAGTGTGCAATTCAGCAGCATGTAGTATATTCACAGTATTGTGAACCATTACCAATGTGGTTGAAGAATATTTTCATCACCCCAAAAGGAAACTTCTTATTCATTAAGAAGTAACTCTCTTTTCTCCCTTCCCTTAGTGCAGGCAACTACTAATCTGTTTATTGTCTCTATAGATCTGCCTATTCTGGGTATTTCATAACGGAATATGGAATAATATAACATGTAGTCCTTCTTGACTGGCTTCTTTCACTTAGCATGTTTTTGAAGTTCGTTATGTTGTAGCGTGTGTCAGTACTTCATTCCTTTTTGTGTCTGAATGATATTCCATTGTATGGGTATACCACATTTTGTTTATCCATTTATCAGTTAATGGACATTTGAATTTTTTCTACTTTTGTGTTATTGTGAATAGTGCTGCTATGAACATTTGTGTATAGTTTTTTTTATTGAGTTATAGTCAGTTTACAATATTGTGTCAATTTCTTGTGTACAGCACAGTTTTTCAGTCTTACATGAAGATAAATATATTCATTTTCATATTCTTTTTCACCATGAGCTACTGCAAGATCTTGAATATATTTCACTGTGCTATACAGTATAAACTTGTTTATCTATTCTATATATACCTGTATGTGTATAGGTTTTAAAAAATTTTTAATGTTATTTTGTGGTAAGAACAACTAACATGAGATCTACCTTCTTAACAAATTTTTAAGTGTACAGTACATTGTTGACTATAGGTACTGTGTATAGTTTTTTGTTTGAACATCTGTTTTCGGTTGTTTTAGATATATACATGGGAGTGGAACTACTAGCTCATATGATAATTTTATGTTTACTTTTTTGAGGAACCATTAAACAGTTTTCCACAGTGGTTGTATCATTTTACATTCCTACCAGCAAGGCATCAAGGTTCTGATTTCTCCATATCCTCATGAACACTAGTTATTTTCCTTTTTTTTTTTTTTTTTTGGCCAGAAGCCATCCTAATGGGTGTGAAATGATACCTCATTGTGTTGCCTTTGTTTTTGAAAGATAATTTCACTGAGTATAGAATTCTAGGTTGCCAGTGTTTTCTTTCATATGTTAAAGATTTTGCTGTACTGTCTTCTAGCTTGCATTGCTTTCAACAACAGATCTGCCGTCATCTTTATCTTTTCCCCACTGTGTATAATTTGTCTTTTTCTCAGACTGCTTTTGAGATTTTCTCCTTGTCATTTTTTTT
Source organism: Camelus ferus (assembly GCF_009834535.1). Taxonomy (NCBI): domain Eukaryota; kingdom Metazoa; phylum Chordata; class Mammalia; order Artiodactyla; family Camelidae; genus Camelus; species Camelus ferus. The sequence goes on along the minus strand of NC_045699.1, from coordinate 45,752,961 downwards.
GAGCAATTTGATTATGATATGCCTTGGTGTAGTTTTATTTATGTTTCTTTCTTCATATTTGCTCTCTGCTTAAAGCTTCATGTCTTCCTACTACGTACCTGAACTGAAGAAGGTAAACATAATGGGAGAAAACGTATACCCAGACCAACTGTTCTTGCTTTAAATTCATGACCACAAATCTCAAATGAGCACTCAATCCTGATTAGCAATCCTACCACCCTTCTCTAGATGTTTACTTCCTACTCCCAAACACAATTGTTTCACATCTTTACCTCCTTCCTCCCTCACTCATTGGGAGGGCCTCTCAGGAGGGGCCTTCCACTCCACACCCCTCCCTCATCCTCATCTGATGACCTCATTTCCTATTTCATTGACAAAATACAAAACAGTTATAAAAGAACGTCCTTATCTTCCCACCACATCTCCCAATCTGTCTGAATTTGTGTTCCTCTTTCCTGTCTGCCTTAATATTACTGTGAATGAAGTGTCCCTACTTTTACCAAGAGATACCCCTTTCACCTGTGAGCTGAATCGCCTAGCCTCTTGATTTTTCAGTTCTCCCATCTCTGCTGTATCCCCAGTTTCTTTCTCTCCAGTCAGATCATTCCCACAAAATGCATACCTGTTACATTATCTCCACTGTCTGCAGTCTTTCCTTTACCCCACATCTTCCTGCAGCTGATGTCCTATCTCCCTACTGTCCCTCATGGCAGCCTTTCCCATGGACTTGTCACTTGTCTCTCCTTTCTCACCTCCTGTGTTCTGCTCAGCCCTCTGATTGGACTTCTCTTCTCTCCAGTCCACTGAGACTGTTTTTGATGAGAACACCAGTAACCCCCAGGAGTCACTTCTCTGTCCTTACTGATCTCTCAGCAGCACTTGATGCAGGACACCACTCCCTTCTTTCTTCGCTTGGCTTCTGGAATATCATGCTTCTGGCTGCCCCTTTGTGATCTCCTTAGCTGGTGGCCTCATTTGCTGCTTGACTTCCAGATGTCAGAGTGCTTGACATTTGGTCATAGATCTTCTCTAGCTGCTTCTCTGTTGGTAATCTCCTCTGGTCCAAAACTTTCAATACACTCTGTGTAGCAGTATCTCCCAAAACTCTTGTCTCCAGCTCTGTGCACCTTTTAGAACTTGACTCAGAAACATCCGACCTCATATTAAGTACATCATCACTATTACTATTACTATTAAGCGCATCATCACTGTTACTACCTTTATCTAAGCCAACATCAACTCCAACCAGTGTGAAGATTTGGAAGACTTTTATTGTGGTCTAGTGTGAGGCTTGTAGTTATTTAGGACTTTTCACATGTGAAGTTCTCCTATAACTGGTGTTACTTCCTCATCTCGTGCCTGTCCCAGTGACAGACATGGCCAATCAGTCAGCAACTTTCCCCTGATAAGCCTGGTGGGGGTTCCACAATCCCTTGCACTTCCTGGCAGCCATCACTAATCCATCTGAGCTGGCAAAGAGAATGAAATCCCTTTGTTGTTCCAGCTGATCTGTGGTCTAATTTGCTTTACAGTAGTAGAGTTGTATCTGCAGTTTGGCTTTGGGAGGTTGGACACAGTTGGCTAAGATAAGATGATGATTTGAGTTTAGATCTGTTTGTTCTGTTCAAGATCTCAAGTATTGACATTAATTCTTTGATAGGATCCCTGAGCTGGTGGCTGGGCTATATCAGGAGGAATCTTCAGTGCTGGGTGTTGGTCAGTTGGAGTCATGGTGTGAATGTGCAGGCTGGTGGAGTCTAGAAGTCACATTATAAACATTTCATTTTTCTCTTCAAGTAGACAGGGCCATGCATAGCCCCTGAAAGTCATGAATCCTGACCTCAAAAGGAAACATTTGGAGATGGCATTTTTAGAACCAAGCAGAAGTAGATATTGAAAATGTAACCTGACACTATATACACAGATTGGGGAGATCCACTCTCCTGCTGGAGCAGGTTTAGGGGTGAAGATCAGGAATGTGAATTTGAGTATGTTGATGTTGGGTATATGCTGTTCTAAAGCCCAGAGAAAAGTTTGGACTGGGGTTATAAATTTGAAGTCTTCAGCATCCACCCAGTAGTGGAAGCGGTGATGGGAGATGAGATCATTCAGTTGGTGTGGCCATGATAGAGTTATGATCCTTGATGGCAGTTTGGAATTCTAAGCTTCATGAGACTGCCATGTATCTATATGACCAAAATGAGATCATTGGGTAATGTTCCCAGTGCAAACCAACAATCATTGATGTGACCCAAAATGGATGAATGAACAAATGAATGAATGAAAACATATAGCAACAAGTACAAAGTTTTCATTTCTCAGCCAGGCTCTTAGTGACACTTGTTAATCCTTTCCCACTTCTTTCAACAACTATTCATATTCCATTTTTAGTTTCTGACACCCTACTCCGTGTGCCCTACTTCATGGAGAAATTGAGACCATCAAGTGTGACCACTCCTGCCTTCCCACCTTCCTACCCTCAAATCCAACATCACTCCCTTTATCTCATCCTCAGGGTGTCTGTCATTCTTCTCAAGGCCAGTATGGCCACCTATGCTCTGGACCTCATCAGTTCACTCCAGGAATTTATTCCAACAATTATCTCCTTTCTTTCCTGTGTCTGCCTTTCAACTGGTTTACCAGTCTTACCAAATTTCTTCAAAGAGTGGTCTAAAATTACCATTTCTACTTCATTACTGCCTATTTACTCTTCAACTCACTGTATTCTGCCTCCTGCCCCCACCCTAGGTGCTCTTAAGGACACCAAGAACCCCTGATAGCCAAACCCATTAGAAACTTTCCAGTCCTTATCTGACTCAACCTCTATGCTGTATTGGACAGTTGAGGAGTCTCTCCTTTGGGTACTACTCCATTGCTACACATACACACACACACACAATTTTCTACTCTTGCCTCCTTTTTGGGCTCCTCCTCTTCTGTTCTTTCTTTAAATATTAGCATTCTTCAGGATCCATTATTGTCTTACAGATCTTTTCACTCTACAGACTTTCTTTGGGCAATCTCATCCACTTCTGTGATTTTAGCTACTGCCTATATGCTGAGGAGACAATGGAGTACCGTGACAAGAGCACTCAATGGCTTCAAACTGAATTAGAAGAGCACTAATAAACTCCATGCTTAAGTGGTGAGGGATCTAGATTCAGAGTGACTCTGGTTAATGTTTCACCCCCATTGCTTTCTGGATTAGATCCTGTCGCAACTTTTTGTCATCTGTGTTTTCATATCTATTAAAGATGTCCACCTAGTGATGACCTGTAACTCTTTACAATCTTGAGATACCTTTCCCTCTCTATCTTTAGTTGATATATAGGATTTTTGTAACTTAAAAGCATTTATCTGCTGTATTCATGATGGACATGGGGTGGGACACCAAGACACCAAGCTGATTATCGCATGCATGCTGATTATCAAGAGCTCATGAAGTGGAGGTAGGAGATTGCCCAGGACTAACACTTCTAAATTAGAGGCAGAGGATGCCCCACTTCAGATCCTCTTGGCCTCACTGTCTCTTATTCCAGTGGCTGCTACAGTTACCCGCTTTGTACCAATTTCATATAGATTCAACCTGGTGGTGTCTCATCCAGGCCCATGTTGCTTGTCTCTCTCCTCCCACCCTCAGGTTTCCCCATTGACCTTCTTGTCAATTTGATGCCCATACATATGCAACCCAGAAATAAGGAGGGAGTGGTAATTGACACTCCATAGGAGAGACTTCGCTTTCTGAGAAAGGGAGCTGGTGGATAAATTCTTCCCCTTCTCCTTCTGAAGACAGTCCTGAGACTAGGTAAACTCCTGGTTTGCCTGGAACCTTCCAAGTTTTAGCACTGAAAGTCCCATGTCCTGGGAAATCCCTCAGACCTCTGAAAACCAGAACAGTTGGTCACTCTACCTGAGCTGCAAATTACATGGGGACATTTCCATGAGATCGAATGATGAGGTGCAGTTAGCACTGGCCGGCTCCATAACACACGCCCTGCCTCCTTCCTGCTTCACTCTCCTTGTCCCTCACTCCTGATCACTAATAAAGGAGTAGCCCAGAAGCCCCTGACTCATACTCTGCTTTCTAGGGAACCCAGCCTAACCCGAAGGAGTAGCATGACTCCTACGTGATGATAGCCCTAGGTGTCATGGCTGTGGGAAGAGGATTATGAATTACTGTAAGGAGCAAGGAGTTTGTCTAGAATTCACATAAGCTTTATTTGAGCCTATCCAAGGCCTTGTCTTCCAGCCATGTGAGCTGTGTCTCCCTTAGCCCTTTTCTCTCACTACCCTAGCTGCACCTTATGCCCCGGTAACACTGTGCTGTATGTAGTTCCCTGTAAGTGCCACTGCTTCAGACTTCGGGCTTTGTTCATGCCTGGGATGCCCTCCATACCTTCTGAGCAACTCCTACTCGTCCTTCATGGTCCAGCCCAGACACCACCTGTCTCAGGGCCCACCAACCCTCCTGGCCAAGGCTGGGGAGTGCTCCATCCTCTCTTTCTAGCCTGTCTCCACAAATTCATTTCCATATTGTCTTCTATGTTCTCTGTTTGCTCTTTAGAATGTGAATTACTTGAAGGCAGGGATTTTATCTTGCTCACTTCACACTCCCTGCTCAATACAGAGTTGTTGAATGAATGAATGAGTTTTCCCAGTAACCCTGTGAGGTCAGTTGTGGCAGCATCATTTCCATTTAAATATACTTGAGGCTTAGAGAAGGGAAGAAGTAACATAGAAGGTTAGAGGCAGAGCCAGGTCCAGGTTCTTCCCACCATACCACTTGTCTCCCCAGAAAAGACTTTCCTGACTTTTCCAAGCACTGTAAGCAGAGGGCAGCCAGGGGCTTAGAAGCACACACAGAGTGAGATTCCCAGGGACCCTTCTAGCACAGTCGTTACCAACCTTCCCTCCTGCTGAGAAGGCAAGTCCCCAGTTCTGCTGCTACCTGACAGCTCTGTAAGACTGCTGCGTGCCCCTGCCAGCTCTGGTTTTCAGCTCTCCCTTTGTTTTGATCTTGGAAATACCCTTACTTTCCTGTGACATGTCCTATAGATTTCAAATGACTAAAACAAATACCACTCAGCATTTCTGGGTGCTTTGTAGCAGGGCGCTTTCTGGTTATTTAGCGTGCCACTTTGCCGGTGGCCTTCTTCCTCTGTTTAGCCTTCATCTCCTCCACCATTCCCACTCCATCCTGGTGTTGTTTCTCCACAATGGAGGGCAATTGTGTAGAGAAACCTAAAAAGGAGCCTCTCTTGACCCTAAAGTTGCTGCTAAAGCTACTATGGAGAGGTTTGATCTTGGGGCTAAAGGATTTATAGTTGGGGCTTTCAGAACCTGGGAGGGTGCTGTGCATCAACCCATGAGAGGGTGTGGGCAGGTATTAGGAGGAGAGCTTCACCCCAGCTATGCCCTCTCTCTGAGCCCAGCTCCAGGCCTTTGGCTCTTTTCTGCCTACACAATCAAGCCCCCTTGGCCTGACCTTAAGCCCTTTGCCCCCTGGCCCTGTTGACTCTCCAGCCTCACCTCCCCCTTCAACCAAACATACGCTCTGCTTGCTATTACTCAGACACAGCCCATCTTTCCTGCCTCCAGACTTTGCTTCTTATTGTCTCCTCATCTCAGGGCACCCTTTCCCCAATGTTTTGCCCCCAGGTCTTCTCTATTCTCCAAGGGTCATGTCCAGTATCACCACCCAGGAAGGTGGGGGCACTCTTTCTGTCCCCTAGTTCCCCATAGCCCTTCTCTGGGCCTTCCTGTGGCCCTGTTGACCCTACTTGGCTGTGGCTGGGGTCTGCATCTGGGAGAAGCTGCCTTCGGCTCACTCCACTCCTGCCAATGCTCAGCACACCCTGCTCTTGGAAAGTGTTGGTACATTTGTGTGGAACAATGAGAACAGGTCCTGGGGTCCTGGCTCCCACTGGGAGGTGTGGGGAGCCTATCAAAGCAGGGTGATCCTGGTCACTGGGCGATGACCATCTCATGGCGACCCTGAACTTGATAGAAAGTGGTCACTGAGGCTGTCCTCTATTTTCTCATCCAGCACTAGGGCTGAGGGTTCAAAGCCAAAAGAGGAAATATAGTTTTGCTCTGAATGGAGAAGAGATTAAGGCTTTCATGTCCTGGGTCCTGGGTGGAGACAGGATGCCATGTCCTGAAAGATCCCTCAACCACCATCACTCCATGGCCCAGACCATGCTGCTCATTCCACCAGCCGTACCTCTGACAGCACCCCTGAATGGGGGAACAAATGATTGGGAGATCAGTTGATGGTGGAGGGATTTTCAAGAATAATTTGGAGTATGCAGAGTTTTGGCCTTATATACTGACTTTAGCCCCCAACCCATGTCAGATGTCTCCACCTTAGCACCAGCACCTGGTGTAGGGCTTGGCAATAAATGCTTGTTGCATAAATGAATGAATCCTCAAACGCTGGAGTTAGGAGGAAACTTAAGTATCTCTAGATTCAATCTGCATTTTATGGAGAAATAAATAATAATAATAACCCTTTACTGAGAGCTGACTCAATGCTAGGATCCATGCTGAGCACTTCAGATACATTGCCTGATTTTATCCTTTCAACAACAATGTGATCTGGAAGTTATCATCCCTACTTTTTTTTATTTGTACAAAAAGCTAGCATTGTTTTGTCAGGTAGATGCCTTGGATAATCCGTTCAAAGAAGATTCCTTGGTCTAACCTGATGAAACCTCTATCCTTCGTGAACTGATGGAAACACTGGTGGCACATATTTAGGCTGTATTTCCTGATCAGATGGTGTCAGTTTAAGCAGATGCAGCAAGAGTTAGAACTCTGGCTGAATTTTTATAGGTGGCTCTCATAGAGCTACTGGTGACACATCTTGCTTTCAGCAGTGCAATAAGGTGAAAACTTGCAAAGCTGGTGACTTGCAGAGGCCACTGGCTGACCCTATGCTATACTATATCTGATTGCATGTGCAGGAAATAGAGACTCACAGAAAGGCAGAAACTTGGCCTGGTCCCCCAGCCTCTCAGAGGCAGGATAGCCACTTTATCCAGAGGCGCCTTCATTCCGGAGCCTTCCAAGACACCTGGCTGCAAGGACACTATGAAGAGGAAAAAAGAATTTCAAGTGCCTTCTAAGAACCACCTCTGTTCTCTTGCTGTGTAGGGAAGGAGCGTGCACTCAAAGACTCAGCCAGGAAGAAAGATTTGATCTCCTGGGCAGGATCCACTTCCCATGGCGACGCCTACTTGAGTCGAAACTCTGGTATGAAGTAAGACTTGTTTAAAGCAGTTAAAAGCAGCAATCCCCATTGTGTCGAGTGGTGACAGTATAATCCTCCTTAATGATTTCATTCCTCTCCAAACTCCCTTCCATTATACATCCTTAAAATGTGACTTCAGATGTCTCTTTAGGTTTCTAGTTCTTTAAGTGCAGGGGGATTTGGCCAGAGGGGAAGAGGTAAAGGCTGCTTCTTGGACTCAAATCACTCAGAGATAGATCACTGGAAACACATTCCTCCCATTTTTGGGGGGGGGCTAGAGCTAATTTTTTAAAGTTTTTTAACTGAAAATTTAAATTATATACAAAAAATAGAGATATTAGTGTATTAAACCTCCACATCCGTATCACCTATCTCTAATAATATCAATATCAATGTGGCCAATCTTGCTTCAGTTATACCCTGTCCTCTCCTACCCTCTTACCACCGGATTATTTTGAAGAGAATCCCAGATGCAGCTGGGATACGTGTATATTTTATCTCTAGAAAATAAAGGCTCTTTCAAAAACTATAATAACCTATGACACCTAAAAGTTAAAAATGATTTAGTATCATTAAATATCCAGTCAGTATTCAAAAATATGTATGTATTTCAAATATATTCAATGTTCAAATAAATACTTATATCACAATCCAGAGACAGTTTACACATTGAATTGTGTTGATATGTCTCCTAAGTCTCTTTTAATCAATAGAGTCCCCTTCTTCCTCTATTCTTTTTTTAAAAGTTATATTTTGAAGATACTTAGTTGTTTGTCCTGCAGAGTTTTCTGTGTTTTGCATTTTGCTGATTACATCCCCAGGGGGTCATGTAGCATGTTCCTCTGGTCCGTGGGATGAAATCTAGAAGTGCTATGAGGCTCAGGTTTGATCTGGGGACAAGGAAGTTTCAGAGTTGGTGCCATGGACTTCTTGTGCTGCATCAGGAGGCGCATAGTGTCTGGTTTTCTATTTTCTTGGCTTATTATCTCTCAACTTGGGTTGAGGTGTTTTCAGCCTGATCTGTTACAATGTTCCTTGCCGGGGTTTGGCTATTGACTTCAGCAGTCATTGATGATCATTGCCTCATTCTATTATTCCATCAAGGATTTTGAAATAGTGATATTCTAATTGCGATGTTCCTTCTTCATTTATTAGCTGTAATTCTATAAAGAAGAGCTTAATCTCCTCAACTATTTGGTTACTCTTAAAATGTGAACTCTGAAGTACAGTTCATAAAGAAAAGGCAAGATAAATGCTTGATTCTTTATCTGTTTCTGAATTTGTAAATTGATTCTGAAGCATCCTTCAAAGGTGATGTGCTGTTTATGTACTATTGTGTATTAATTACCCCCAAAATTAGTGGCTTAAAACGACAACCACTTAATTATGTGCCATAATTTTGTGGGTCAGTAATTTGGTCCAAGATTAGCTGATCGATTCTTCTGCTCCATTCAGTACTGACTCAAGTCACTTGTAGGGGATTCAGCTTATGGATAGACTGGTCTGGAGAATGCCTTACTGGGAATGGCTGGAAGGCTGAGCTTTGCTGGGATTGTCAACTAGAGTGCCTAAAAGTGGTTTCTCTAGGCTGGTGGTCATATAACTCTTTTAGGACTATCAGAGAATGTTCCAGAGAGGAGCTTGAAAGCTTTTCCTGACCTAGCTTCAGAAGGCATGCAGCAGGGAGGGTGTAGCTTCGTGGTAGAGTGTGTGCCTAGCACGCATGAGGTCCTGGGTTCAATCCTCAGTACCTCCACTAAATAAACAAATAAGTAAACATAGTTACCCTCCCCCCCCAAGAAACAAAAACAAAACAACATCAAAAAAGAAGGCATGCACCATCACTTCTGCCATATTCTGTAGTTACAACTAGCAACTGAGCCCCAGGACCAGTCCAAGTTCAAGGAGAGGATACTAACCAAACATATGAATACAGTGAGACACAGTTCATTGGGACTCTCTTATAATTACATGGAGCCCAGAGTCAGAGGCCCCCCCCCCCTACTCCCTAGCCTTTTTGAATGTACTTGATTCCTTCTCCCCAGGAAATCTGGCTATCCTCTTAATTTTGGTTAGGAGCTGGCTGCAGGAGACACAGCCTTGCCCCAGGTGTCCATAGTCTACTTCAAGGCCATCAGAATGTGGATAGCCTCATTGTGAGCAGAGTCAACAGTAAGTTATGAAGCTCCTGAAATGTTAGAGTGCCCATTGCCACCTCCTGCAAATCCACTGCCAGTATCTTGTGGGCCCTGGCTTAAACTGAATACTTTTATGGGGAACATCTTGGAGAACTTGTCCTTGACCTTCTCGAAGACTTGAGCAAAGATCTGTTCTAAGAGCTTGGCCCTCCTCTCATCATGAAGAAGCCATCCAACAGGACTCACAGGGGTTTTGTGGGTGGGACTAAGAATGCCATGGCCATGCATCCATAATGATTGCTTTTAACGGTGTGAAATATTTCATCCCATGGATGCAACATGCTTTAACCAAACCATTTCTCCACTGTTGTAGTTGTTTGCACTTTTTGATTATTTTTGAGTAATACTATATGTTTTTGTGCACAAGCCCCCTTTTTCTCCCTGTTAAATTCTTCCCTTAAGGCAGATTTCCAAGAATAGAATTATTTTTTTGGCACTTGATGTATTTGATATATTTGCTCTTCAAAGAAGTGAACAATTTACATTCTAACAGCAGTGTATAGCTTTTATATAACCTCAGTAGTGTGGAGAATTATCGTTGAAAATGGTTTTTGCTTATTTATTAAGTGTAAAACTGAACTTAAGTTTGCTTTGAATATTTTCTTTTCCTATTCTGTCCTAAATTGTCAGTTGTTTCCTCTTATGTCAATATTATAAAGGATTAATTTGTTTAATTTCTATCCATTTGGTATTAGTTGCTTAAATGAAATTTAGATTATTTCCAGTAACACCTCTAGTACAATTTGTATCAAAAATGTTCTCTAAACCATTTTTTAAAAATCAAAACATTTAACTGTTAATCTTCTCAGAGATGAACAGCAGTAATGATTCTGTACCTATAGGAAATGCACAAGTAGGAGCAATACCTGATTATATTTAAAATAACCAGAGAAAATGTAAATAAAACAAAACAAAACAACCCAGAGCATTTAGAAACAACATGTGTAAAACATGTGTAAAACAACTTACAGATTATAAATAGTTTTCACATTTATTATCTCATTTGATTTTTACATTCACCCTGGAGGTAGACTGGGAGGAATTATTATGGCTATTTCACAGATGAGAACATCAAGGCCCAGAGAAGTTAAGTGCACAGTGACCCAACTAGTTAATGGCAGATCTGAATAGAATCCAGGCTTTCTCACTACGAATGAGTTTGTTCCTGCATTTATCTAAAAAGTCATTTGTGGTGACCTACACATCTCAGGCAATAGGCTAGGAGCTGAGGATGCAGTCATACATAGGAACATGCTTTCTTGGAGTTTGTAGTCTACCAGGAGAGAAGAACAATTGCCATATAAACTAGGAAGCACAGGAGACCTATACTACCCAGCGAGCAAACACTTGGCCTAAACTGGAGGGTCAAGGATTAAGTCAGGCTTCCTAGAGGAAGTCAAGATTAAAGTGAACCCTGAATGATGAGCTACCCAGGCTATGAAGGGATGGGGTGGGATTGATCAAAGCCAGGGGAAGTAGTTGATTTATTCAGAGATGAGAGTATGTATGGAGGTAGATAGACATGATGAACCTTGGTTGGATGTGGGAGGTGAGGGAGAGGGATTCATTGAGGATGATGCCCAGGTTTCTAGCCTGACCACCTGGGAAGATGGGGGTGCCACTCACTGAGAAGCGGAATAGAGGAGAAAGAGCAGGTTTGAGGCACATGAATGTGCACATCTGTGTATACGTGTGTGTTTGTGTTGATTGTCAAGCCCCCCAAATCCTCCGGTAAATGAGAATCTTTCCTTTCCCTAGAGAAATCTGTATTCCATTGAGAGAAGCAATGAGGTAAAAAAATAATTCTGACAAAGTGAAGTGCTAAGTGGCAGGCACGTGTATATGAAATTTAGGGGCACAGAGGAGGGCAGGACTAAATCTGTGGAGTAGGAAGGAAAAACCATTCAAGGAGGTTTCCTAGTGGAGGTGATACAAATGTGAAGGCAAGAGTGTTCCAAGTAGAAGAGGTGTGAAGGAGCTGGTGAATTCTGGAGTTGGCAACCTGGAAATTCTGTTCGGTGAGGTGTGGGGTGTGAGTGGGAGTTCTCTTGGAGCTGGAGAGGGGCAAGGGGCTGAGAGGTATAGACTTCATTTCGTTGATGATGGGCTAGGACTCAAGAAATCCTTCATCAAAGAGTGTAGCTGTATCCACTGCAATGTAAATTTCATAGGGACAGATCATTGATTAGTGTCTGGCACATAGTGGGCACTCAGGAACTATTTGTTGAATAAATGAGTGGTTGGTGATATTGAAATCTTTGCCTCATCTCCCATACTGTTGAAGATTGCCCAATACCAATTATTTCTTTTGACTATATAAATTTCAAAATAAGACTTACCGTAAAATTTATACACCAAATTGAAAGCAGATTTTTTCATATATTAATATTTCTTAAGTTAATTACTAATAATTAATTTTTTAAAGAAAAAGCAATGTATAAGTAGTTTCTGGTGGGTCTACAAATTTTTCCTATAAGGATTGAATATTATGAAAGAATTGAGAAGTACATGACCATTTTAAAAATATGAATAGGTGCAGAAGCATTTTAGTTGATGCTGTTTTCATTATCATGAAAAAGTTGGAAAAAATCAGATAATTAAACTAAATTTTAAAAAAATTTAGATATTTCTAGACCATATTATACCCTGGAACTAGCAATTTAAAAGCTAGGTGGGTTTAGCAAGTATTTTCAAATGTCATCATTGTTGCGGACATGAATAATACATAATAACCAATCAAAAGTTATCAAATATTGGAGATGGGAGATATCTTTGACTTCTGGTCTATTTTTCATTACATAGGTGAGAAATTGGGGCCCAAAAAGGGAAAGGGACTTGTCTAAGATCACACAGCAAGTTAGAGGCAGAGCCCAGAATAGCACCCAGATGTTTGACTCTTAGTCCATCACCCTCTTTATTATTCTGTGCTGCAGTAGCTATAGTTTTTGTCTCTCTGGAATCCACTTTCCTCTACCTCAGGAAACAGACTTCCTCCCTCTGGCCACAGGGATGGGCATTGGCCCAGGCTAGGTCAATCACTGTGCAGTACTTCACCCTCTCTGACCTTAGTCAAGGGATGAGGATGTGACCCAAGCATGACCAATCAGAATCCTTCCTTGGGGTTTGTGATAGTGGATCTGAGAAAGAAAAGGACCTTTTCCATTCTGGTTGTGCAGCTGTGAGAATATGAGCTCAAAACCAGGGTGGTTAGGCCTGTGTCACATGGAAAGAATGAGAACAGAAGGAAGGCAGAGAGAAAGGGGAGGTAGTACAGATGGGAACTGAATTACGTTATTATGTTAATCACCAAGGTATATCCATCCTAAAGTTTTCTTTTTTTTTTTAGCTTTCTTCTTTTTTTTTTAAACCAATGATAATATTCTTTCAATAACCACCTTGCTTTTGTTTTTTTCTTTTTCTTCTTTTACTAAAGCAAGTTGGACTTGGGTTTCTGTCCCTTGTTGCCAAAGAGTCTAACCTAGAATTTCTCAACAGCAGCAGTATTGACATTTTGGACCAGATAATTCTGTGTTGGGAAGGGCTGCTCTGCACACTGTAGGATGTTTAGCAGCAGCCCTGGGCTCTACCCAACTAAATGCCAGTGTCACTCCATCTCAGTTGTGACAACCAAAAATGTCTCCAGACATTACCAGGTTTTCCCCTGGGGGCTGGGGCAAAACTGCCCCTGGTTGGGAACCACTGGTCTAGTCTAACACTCATGGTGACTATTATTAAAAACAAAACAAAACAGAAACAACCAACCAAACAAAGTGGCTAGGGAAAATTCAGTGAGATGTGGAACTTTAGTCAGGGTAGCAAAGACAGGACTACTAATGAAGCAGAAAGGATCCAGGAAGTGATACTACAAGGAGATGCTGGCACATGCAGATGTTGGCTCTCACCGCTGTTGGAATAATAAATTCCACAAAATGATTTGGGATTTTACCCATGACACAGGCAGTAACTCTCTACCTAAGAATTCTCACGAATCTCATGAGATGGTGAGACAAAGCAATGCCAATTAGTTTGATTTCTGTTGTTTTAGATCTTTCTGGTGAATGACTTGAAGGTTTGGGTTCAGTGAACTTTTACTGGGTGTCTCCAGAAATCTCCCCGCATGCCCTTCTGAAGCAGATATCCAGGAAGCCGAACCTTGCTACAATTAAAATAATAATAAGATTCATTTCACAATGATGATATGTCTACACGAGATCAGTAAAATACCATGAAGAATCAACTTCATTTTTGTTAGAACTGTTTTTGAGGAAGTGCTCTTCAGAGGCAGGGTTGTGAGGAAGAGATTACTAGTACAGGAATTAAGAGGTCTAGGTGTGAGCCTGACTTTGCCACTAATGCTGTGTGACATTGTGCAAGTGTCTTGTTCTCTCTGGACCTTAGTTTCCTTCTCTGTATAATGAGGGATTGGTCAGACAAATGCTGAGGAGCTTTCCAAGACTGACTTTCAGTGATTCTTGTAGGCAGACACTATGCCATACCCATCTTGGTTCCCCTATCCCCAACCCAAGCCCTGGTACAGCATCAGAAACAAAATCGATACTAGGCAAATGCTTATTAAATGCACAGGTAAATGAATTATTTATGAGGTGAGTGGCAATAATATCCCAGCTTCCACAGATGCATAGAATTAGAAGGGATCTTAGAGTTGAAAGGGATCCCTAAGCTTATTTAGTAGAAGCTAACAAAGGCTGAAACTCTCTACCTTATTTCTGACAGATGGATATAGTTTCTGTTTAAACACTGCTGATGACAAGAGACTCACTATCTGGGGAGTTAGCCAGTTCAATTTTTGGATAGATCTGGTTATTAGAAAGTTTGGTCTTATATGGAACCAAAATTAGCCTCCTCATAGCTGCCATTTGCTTCTATTGTTATTTTTAAAATTAATTTTCATTTTAATCTAAGAACATGATGCACATACCTTGAAAAGTAAAATAATAATTTTAATGAAAAATAACTCTCTTCCTCATCCTTTATCATTCCTCAGTGCTGCTCCCTCCAACCATTTTACACTTTATTGACTGTTTCTTCTATTTATATTCTGCATTTCCAGCTGATAAGCTTATACTATTATTTCTTGACTTGTCAATTTTAGACATTATCTATTGATTTCCTATTTTTGTGGGAGAGAGTGTAGCCCTCTTAACTAACCTGTAATTTTTCCTCTTTTTATCCTCTCACTGTGCTACCACAATGTTCGGTTCAGTCAGTATTCAGTGTTTTCACAAGTGTAACTACATAAATATTGTTTAATGCTAAGTCACATAAAATACTATGTTTCTCTTCTTTGTACTTCTTTTTGTTTTTCCTGGAGTTAATAATTGCTTCAATTAGCTTTCTATGTACTTTTCGCTAATGATTCCCAACTACTTCAACTAACTGTAAAACAGCTATCAACACATCATTTTAAAATATTTTTTATTTTTATCAAAATTATACAGGGGGAAGGTATAGCTCAAGTGGTAGAGTGCATGCTTAGCATACATAAGGTCCTGGGTTCAATCCCCAGTACCTCCTCTAAAACTAAACAAATAAGTAAACTTAATTACTCCTCCAAGTTTTTTTAGAATAAATAAATTTCAAAAAGTTATACATACACATTAAGTCATATAGTCAAATAACTATAAGGTTTGACAATGATAAGCCCTTGAATTTATACCACAATATACATTTCTGCAAGCTCTCGCACCTAATCATGAACAACAGATGCAGCTGGAGATTATGTTTTAGTAACAGGTTAAGAAATGGAAGCTCAGAGAGGGAAAATGACCTGCCTAAGGTCACACAGCAAACACCAAAGAGGAGCACTCTTTAGCACAGCTCAACACTTTTGCAGCTGCACTTGTGTCTGGAAACATTACTTTGAGTCCAAACTGGTCAATGGCAGAATGTGCTCCAAAGACTAGGGACTCCTGGGATGTGACTCGTTTTTAATAGACTAGAATAAATCGCTTCTGTGCAAAGCAGGGCTCAGCAACTGTCAGGACTGAGCGGGGTTGGCAGCCGTCGAAGCCTCAGTGTGAAAGTCGAGA
The DNA here is from genome assembly GCF_009834535.1 of Camelus ferus. NCBI lineage: Eukaryota > Metazoa > Chordata > Mammalia > Artiodactyla > Camelidae > Camelus > Camelus ferus. The sequence continues at coordinate 45,737,461 of NC_045699.1, read as the reverse complement.
ATGTCTCCACACCCTGTAATCCCACAAATAGGGTCTCTACTGTTTAAGATTCCTAAACAGTGTTAAATAAACCCTCCAGGGGCTTAAACTTGACATACAGACAGGTAAGCAGGGGCAGGTAGGTAATCTCCTCACGCATCCTGTTGCCACCTCCCTAGCTGGTAGAGAACAGGATCGCCTTAATCCCCACGAGGCAGATCTCTTCTTGCTCCTGTTGGGAACTAGGAGGGAAGGAGTGAGAAATGGCCCCAGGCCTCAAGTCAAATCATTCTCATTTTTCAGAAGTGAGTTCTACAGTATGGAAAGGAAGCTGCATCAGAAATAACCAGAACAATCCCTGGCCCATTAGGACGATGGAGAGGGCCCCTTTTGCACATGGCTAAGGGGGATTCGCAAGTCCCTGGATTTAGGATGGTGCTGGTGTCTCTAGCTGTTTTTACCAGAAACAAGGCAGGGAGGATTTGACTCCCTGTACCCTCAGGGCATCACTGCCAGGGAAGAGGGATGTGATGCTGTCCTGTGCAGCCCCTGGATCTTCCTGAGCCTCTTCCCCAGCCCTAATCTCCAAGTTCTCCCCAGTTCTTCAAGGCCCAAGGTCTCATTATTTGCAATCACACGCAAACCTTTGGAACAGCACAAGACTGACTCAGCACCAGTTCTGGGAATGGACAGATTGTCTGCTTTGGGGACTCACACCCAGGATATCCTGGAGCAGGTGTGTGGAGCCGGGGGTGGGGCAAGCAGCCTGGCCTAGCAGGTGATGGAGCCTCCCAGCCCACTTCTTTGACTCTGGAGTCTACAGTTTCATTTAGATTGGGAAAGGCTGGTGGTATAGACCACAGATCCCTGGAGTTAGAAGAAATCTTTGTGACATCTCATTTGAGAGAGAGGGCTGTGGAGGCTTAGAAGGGTTGAGGGCCCTGCCTCAGGCCATCCAGCAGGTTAGTACCAGAGTTGCTAATAGCAATAGCAGTGATTAGGTGCTTATTGTAGGCTAAGCACAGAGCAAAATGCTTTGTATATATTAACTCATTTAATCATCCCAACAACTCTGTGACGGGGGTACCATTATTTCTCCTGTTTTCGAGAGCAAACTGAGGCCCAGAGTGGTGAAGTAATTTGCCAAAGCCATAGGGCTAGAAAGAGGCAGAAGCAGAACCGAATCCAGGCCTGTCACCAAAGCATGTGCTGTGGATTCCAATGAGAGATCAGGGAAGGTGATACTTTGGTTAGAAACGAGAGTATTGCATTTTCCTCTATTCCAGTGTTCTTATGTCACTCAATGCTAATTTAAGGAAGAATTTAGGAGGCTGTGGTGGAGCAGAAAGTCGGGAGGTCTTGGGTCCCAGCCTCCTGCCTGACTTGCCATGTGACTTGGAACAATATCTTCCTTCCCCTCTCTAACCTTCAGTTTCTTCATCTGGGGCAATGTGATGAAAGTGCATTCTATGCTACAAGCGGGGATGGTGATGTGTTGTGGACATATTTCTCTCCAGCCCTTAGTGGCAAAGGAGGAAAAGGGCCTGGTGAGTGGAGACTCTGGGTGGTGGCACAAGGCCTGGCCTCCCAAGAGGCCAGGCTTCTTCTAGCCCACCAGCCAGGCCAACACAAAACCTCAGCTTTTGTTTGACTTGGCTTCTTACACCTTGTTCAGTCTGCGGAACAAGGAGCTTATCCTACTGCCTTTGTCATAGGCCATTAGAACAGACATAATCCCCGGGGGCTTACTGCTGGCTGCTTTCTCTAGGAATTCAGGGAGGGCCACGAAGGAACCCAGCTCTTAAGAGCCATCCCCTCTCAGCCCCCATCATAGCAGACTCAGCTGAGAACAGGTGGCATTGGGTGCTCCTGGTCTGTAATTCTGGCTGTGTGACCTTGGGCCAGTCTTTCTTCCTCTCATCTGCCCATCTGTGCACAGAGAGAGCTGACTCACGTGCCCTCGAAGAGACTTCAACTCTCTGAGGTTCATGAATACATTCCTATCTGGTTTCTCCCCTTCGAGGCCTCCCTCACCCCTCTCCTGACCCCTCCCCCAGTTCTGAAGCAATTTGTAGCATCTCCAGATTTTCACTGATCCCATCCGGGCCCTGAGCCTGGGGCCAATCCCTCCTTCATTCAACCTCCTGCTTGTAAACTGGGGATAATAATACCCGATAACTCACTCTGCTGCTACAGGGATTAACTAATTAGTGGTTATTAAAGGATGGAGAAAGACAGTGCACTGTTTCCATTTAGGGCAATTTTCCTCCTCTGAGTTCCTGCTGCTGTCTGTACAATCTCAGAGAGGTAGTTGGAAAACCCCAGAGTCCTGATTCCAGCACCTCTGCTATGCAGGTGGAGATACTGACCAAGGGGAGGAGTAGCCTAGGACTGGGCAGGCATTTTGCAGCAGGGAGGGGACCAGAACTCAGGGCTGTGTATGTTTGTCCAGTGCTCCGCAACCATGCAGAGTGGTTGTGGTCCAGATCTGTGGTAGTGGCCACAGTGCCGGGGTGGAGAAGGCACCAAAAGGCTCCCACAGCCTGGGCCTGGTTCACAGGCTCCACGGCTTGGTATCAGGGAATGAAATTTGGCTTTAGCCAGGCCTGGGTGCCAGTCCTGGTATCTTGGGTTACTGAGTGACATTGGGCATGTCACCCTTGTTTTGCTGAACTGTCAGTTTCTTCACCTGCACCCATGACACCTTCCTCCAAGGTTGCTGTGAGGATTGGTCCCGAGCAGGTGTTGAGGAAATAGTAGGTATTATGTTATAATTATGTTGTTTTTGTTGACTGCCATGATGACCAAAGCTCACTGTGAAAGCCACTCAGCAGTGGGTCAGGGCAGACCCTCCCCAAGTGCTCCTGTGGGCTACACCCTGGCCTGGGGCTTCCATGTATAGTATCGCCTTCATCCTCACCCCAACGCAGCAAGGGTGGCGTTATTACCCCATTCGACAGAGTTGTACATAAAGGCTCAGAGAGGAAGATAACTTGCCCAAAGTTGTGTTTGCTTTAGAAGTGAGATGGCCCCATTTTTAGTTTTTCACTTCCCCCACTCTTTACTTCCTGTGCATTCCCCTCTCTCTTTTCTGTAGGGAAGTTTGGGTAACTCTTGGCTTACCACGGGAGTAGCCGAGGCTCCCCTTGTCTCAGTTCCATCTGCGTTAGCACACCTGAACTCATCTCAGATACCAGGCATTTCTGGGAGCCACGATGGGATGCAGAAAGCCACTGGGTCTGACTAGGCTCAGCGTGGGAGGGTAAGGCTATGAGGTACACCTGCCTTGGCCCTGGGTCTGGTCTTTCCCTAATAGTATTGATGGTATTAGCTCCCATTGCTGAGAATTTGCCAAGTGCCACGGATGGTGCTGAGTGTTCATTGTTTCTTCATCGCAGTCCTTGGGCTCTACTCGCTCCCTGTTATACATTAACAAATGGAGGTTCAGAGAGACGAAGTGACTTGCTCAAGTTCACACGGCTGCTAAATGGCTGTGATTTGAACCCAAGTCTTTTGCCCCTATGGCCTGTGCACATAATATATACCTCTAAACTCCTCTACCCTCTCTGGGGCCTGGGGGCCTGCGACTGACCCAGGCCCAAAGCTGGGTCTTCCCACGTCACATCCATCCTCCAGGTTCCTGCAGTTGTCCTCTCACTTGGGGTGACAGACATGTATACAGTCACTTCATCTGTGAAATGGGAATAATAATGACCACCTTGCAGGGTTTTGAAGATGAAATATAAGCAGAGCACTTCTCCAGCTGCATGGCATGTGGTGAACACATAATAAATGGCAGTAGTTATTATTACGACAAGACCTTGGCCTCCTGTAGGGTCCATGGAATAAGGGGGTTTGTGTGCTAATAGGAAAGGGAAGTCAGAAGTCATGTGCTAATAGGACAGAGCATCCTGTCTCTGATGACTTGTTTAGGCTATAGTCAGAACAAAAGCAAACTGGAGTGCATGGTCATTGTCTCTGAGGGGCTGCCCTGGGTAGAGAGAGAGCAGATAGTCTGTGGGCACCCCAGAGGGAAAGCCAGTGGGGAGCAGCTGCAGGAGGAAGGCTGGTTTTTAAAAGGCCAAAGAAAGGAAGGGCTTCCTTGAGTGGTGTTGAGCTCCCCCAGACCAGAGGTATATGAGTAGAGGCTGCAAGCTAACTGACATGGGGGTTGCAGGAGGCATTTTCATGGCTGAATGATTTCTAAGATCTCAGGACAGGATAGTTACAAGAAGGTGGATTTTGACTCAGCATAAGCAAGAGTTTTCCAGCAGAGCTGTCTAAAGATACACTGTCCTGCTTCAAGGAATGGTGGTGAGGTTCACATCATGCGGAGCACTTAAGGAGAAGCTGGATAAACACTTGAGAGGAATGTTGTTGAAGGGGTTAGTGCATCACACAGCAGGTTGGATTAGATGACCCCTTAGTGAGAAGTCACATAACACTGGCAGGAAAGAAAGGGCCAGAGTCTAATCTGAGGTCTGATCGACTCTAGCATTTGCCAGCTGAGTGACCTTGGGCAAGAGTCTTCATCCTTCTGAGCTTTGGTTTCCTGACCTTTAAAATGAAAATTGAAATCTCTGTCCTGCTTACCTTCTAGAGCTGTAGTGAAGGGTCAGAGATACACAGACTATAAAAAAGCTCACTGAACTCTGAAGCCACTGTGAATTATTCATCTGATCCTGTAGGGGGATAGGAAGATGGTGGTAGAGGATGATGGGTGGAGAGGAAGGAGAGGGAAGAGAAAAGAGGAGGTACCTGGCTTTGTGCTGGGTCCTGGATTGGAGGGGAAAGGAGTTTGTAGCAGACAGTCTGCTCTTCTTAGAGCTGCAGCGATAGTTTGAGTCTTTAGAACAGGGGTGTTACCCAGAACTTTTTGCAGTGATGGAGATGTTCTGTATTTATACTGTCCAATCAACAGCCACTAGCTACAAGTGGCTGTTGAACCTTTGAGAAGCAGCTAGTGTAACCGAGGAACTAAATTTTTAATTTTATTTGGCTACCATGTTGGACAACTCAGTTCTAAAGAAGGCATAGGAATCTCCCTCCTTTCCACCTTCCCTATTCTTGTGTCGTAGGCAGGTGCTGTGGTCCCACACTACATAGAAACTGCAGAAGGCACCAAGATGAACAGGACAAGGTCCCTGCCCCCAAAGAGCTCACAGTTCATTCTGGGAGATGGACAGATTGGCATGTGGATAGAAAGGACAACCCAGGGTGTGGAGGCACACAGCTCTACAGCTGTGTGGGAGGAAAAGGAGAGAGCTGCTCACCCAGGTGGGGCTCCAGAGACTGCGTGAAGGATGAAGTGGGGCATTCTGGGCAGGGAAAAGCCTTCCTGATGAGGGAGCAGCATAGGCAAAGGCTGGAAGGCAAGAAGGAGCACAGAATGTTTGGAGAGTGAAGGTTGGTGTGAGGCTGGAAGAGGGCCAGCGGCAGGAATCAAGTCCCTGATTGCCAGGAATGCCTGTTGAGCTGATGGGTAGGGGCCATCAGGGGCAGGCCAGGTGAAGGACCTGTCTGTCCAACCTGCCTGGCGACATTCAGGACAAGTAAAGAGGATGGCTTTGGGGGGTCTCCTCCCCCTGCCCCTTACTCACAGAGTCTTCTCTCCCTGCCTGGCCTTCACGGAGGAGCTTAGGGCCCTGCTGTCCTCCTTTGGCAGAATCCCTGCGAGTCCTCCTCTGAGAGCACCCTCTTCTCGTCCTCAGTCTTCCCATGAAAAACTTACTCATGACTCACACTTCAGCGTTACTGGGCTTGGCTGTCTCCTCATTTCACAGGTCCTGGGCTGACAGCCTGACTGACTTCCTAATCGGCACTCCTGCCTCCAACCCCACCTCATTCCAGTCCAACCTCTTGCAGAGATTAGTGGGAGGAAACATCCTTCCTGAGGATTTGCTGTGGCCCAAGTTTGAGGAAAGCTTCAGGGGAGGGCAGCTATTGAATGTAGTGCCGTGCACATCATTGGCTGCTTGCCTCTCTCCTTTTTTGCTCCCTCCTAACAGAACCCTAATCTGGTTGAAGTAGCCCCATCATACATACACAGCTGCAGCCGTCTCCCCTGGGGAACTCTGACCCACCCCTAACTTCAGAGATGAGCCCGACTGGTCTCAGGAAAATTCCGTTTCCCTTGCCATTGTCCCTGCCCCAAATCATTGGTTGAGGAAAGGCATGAGATCCAGTTTTAGCCAATGAAGCACCGGAGATACCTGCTGGAGACAGCTTCATGGGAAACCCTTAGGAGAAAGTTTCCTTGCCTTACCCCTGAGAAAGAGATGTAGTAAGAGCTGGTCCCCCTACTTTCTCGGCTTGATGTCATGTGGATGTGATATCTGATATCACTGTGGTCACCTCGTTTCTAAGCAGAGTGGGCAGCTTGAAAAAAATCTGAAGACACCATCGAACCCCTGAATCGACCCACCCTGAAGGCCTTAGCACCTCTAGACTTCCTATTTGAGATATTACGTTCCTGTTATTTGCAGCTGAAAGCTTCTTAGCCAATATGGAGAGGTGAGGTACTTTGGTCAGGATTCTGTTTCAGATGATAGATACTCAGTTACAACTGGCTTGAGCAAAAGAGGGGACATGATACCACTTTACATAATAATATAAGATGGATCTCCGTGTGGGCAGATTATGTGGATTTATAAAAATGTTTTCTTCTAGTAGTCTAGAGCCCATATTGGCTTTGAGAACCATTGTTTAGCTTTGGAAAATGGTGTGTGTGTGTGTGTGTGTGTGTGTGTGTGTGTGTGTGTGTGTGTGTGTTCCAAACATTACCATTGGGAAGACAGGGAAGAATGAGTAGGCATTTTTATCTCATACTGGTGGAGACACACGAATGAGGATCATCCTTTGAGGGCCCAGGCCTGCCGCATGTTCTGCCGGGGCCCTGTGTGGTTATTCTAAACTCAGACTTTGGGAGAGATACTGCTGGAAGTTTACTGTGTACTGTGGATCTCCTTGACTTTGGATTAGTGCCATCCCTGTGATTGGGGTTGAGCTTTCCCTAACTGGTAGACATTCCTCTGGTGAAGAATTGACACAGGGGTTCCTCTCTCAGAGAAAGGGAAGGAAAATGGTCTTCAGGATAAGAAACATGCGGCGACCCCCTGTGGAGGGTTGGTATTCTTTATTTTGAACTCTTGGAAGAGTTCTGTTTGCAGTCTAGTTTTACAGTTACAATTACATTATTCTTCCTGAACTTCAATAGAGGCTGGTAGGCATATAACCTTATGGGTGGGTTGTGGTGTTGAGGATGAGTTGGGGGTGGATTGGAGGCTTTATTAAAAAACAGTTTCAACATGGGGAAGCCCTGCAGTGATAGTTACATCATATGGCAGATGACCAGAGCAAAGCAAATGGGGGCCCACCAAGAAGCTGAGAGTGGTGGGCAGTTGAGACCTTGTGAGATCCATTCCTTAGCCCCTAATAGGTCTCCAAATATTTCTGTTTTGGGCCCCAGTGTCAAGGTTAGGGTGGGGCTTGAGGGTAGGCACAAGATCTAGGAAGACATACCTCCCCATCCAGCAGCTCCTCGGCCCTCTTGGGTCCTTCCAAAGCCATCCCCAGGAAATGGGGCCCCCACTTCCCCCAGAGGTCTGAGATGGGGCCCAGAGTACCCACAAGCTGGGGTATCTGTCCTCTACAAGGAGCACTGATGCCTGTTACTTCCTCCCTTGTGCTGAGAGGCTTAGGGACTTAGTGTAGCTGTTGAGAAATAAAGCTAGTTAAGTGGTGAGCATTATATTTTGATCCATCAGCCTGTCTGTTTCCAAAACTCCCTTGTAGACACCATCAAGCAAAGCCTGGCTGGTTTTTTCCCTCCAAAGGCTGCTAAAATTTCTTGGTTGAATATGATATAAGAAACCGTTTTGTGTTGTTGAGTTCTTCTCCAACCCTCTCCACTGAGGACACCAATTTGGAAGCTTTCTGGGTGCAAGAAGCTTTCTGGGCTGCTCCTTGACCATCTTGCCTTAACCTGGCATTCAAGGCTCTTTTTCATGAACTAGCCTCCTCAGACTTAGCTCCAGCTACTTCCCAGCATGTACTCTATTTTTAAATTAAAAAAAATTTAAAAAAGGTTTTTTGGCAGAGGCAGGTAATTAGGTTTATTTGTTTGTTTATCTTTAGAGGAGGTGCTGGGGATTGAACGCAGGATCTCATGCATGCTAAGCATGCACTCTCACTTGAGCTATACCTCCCCACTGGTCTATTTTTTTTTTTTTAAAGCAAAGCTGTCTCTATTTTTAAATCCAGAGACCCATAATTACCCTCCCCTCTTCAATATTTTATTCCTTTTGCCTGAAACACATTTTATTCCCTTCAGCATCCCAGTCTTCCCCCTACATGTCCAAAGTCTACCTAGCTTTTAAATCCCAGGGGAAATGCCACCTGTACTACAAAGCCCTGCAAAGCAGGGACTGAAGTCATCAGAGAGACCTATGTTCAAATCTCAAACCTACCACTATTAATCATGTGACTGCAGACAAGTAGCTTCATCTCTCTGAACTTCATTTTCTTGTCTGCAAAGTAGAGATAATTATCCTCACAGTCTAATATCCACCCAGCAGCCAGATGGATCATGTGAAAATATAAGTCAAATAATGTCACCTCACTGCTCAAAATTCCCCAGTGGCTCCTCAATCACCCAGAGTAAAAGGCAAGTCCTTACAATGGCTCTCTATGCTCTGACTCCCTCCCTCCCATCTTTGAATCATCCACTCCTACTCTCCCACCCCAGACTCCTCACAGAACCGACAGCATGCCTGGCATTCTCCTGCCTCAGGGACTTAGCACCTGTTGTTCCTTCTGCCTGAGACACTCTCCCCTATGGATGCTCCTGACTCTCCCTTCACCTCCTTCATGTATTTGCCCAGATGTCACTTTTGGGGTAAAGCCTTCTCTAATTGGCCTATTAAAAGGTATAAATGCTCCCCTTCTCACTTTTACTCCTGATCCCCCTCTTCTGTGCTTTATTCTTTCCGTACACATGTCACCTTCTAATACAATGCATTATTGCCTTATTTGTTGCGTCTGTTTTCTGTCTCCTCCTACTAGAAAATAATCTCAAGGAGGACAGAGAGTTTTGTCTGTTTAGTTTTCTGATGTATCCTCCAGTGCCCAGAGCAGTGTCTCATAGCAGGGCTCTCAATAATTTTTGTAGAATGAATGAGCGAATGAGAGAGTGAAGGATCTCTGATGGCCTTTTGAGTCCCAGGAGCCACTGAGAGCTGTCCCTGGTGCTGCCCTGGTCCAGCCTCTGCCTGCCCTTCCTGCAGATCTGTGCTGACCTCAGCTTGTCTGGTCACTCTCAGCTCCCCTGGCCCTGTCCCTACTCACTCCTCAGCTGCTGATCCAGTCAGTCAGAGAGCAGATGAGGAAAATATAACACATAAAATGAAGGGTATGAGGCCCTGCTAACTCAGCTCTCAAGGGCCTTCAGGATCAAGTCCAAACTCCCTGGCATGTGTTTCAAGGCTTCTGCCTCCCACTTCAGCCCATCTTGTACTGCTTCATCCTGGTGCCTGTGCTCCCAGTCTCTTTCTGTTCCCTTGAACTATGTGTTCTGTTATGTTCCTTGACCACCTGTGGCTCCAGATTCCATGCTGTTCCCACTTCCCCTGACTTCTTGTCTACCCAACTCTCAGTCAGCCTTCAGACTTTATCTCAAAGATCACTGTCTCCTGAAGGCCTTGCTTGATTCCCAGACAAGGTTTTCACTCCCATGGGGCTCCGACCCTCCCCTTTGATAAAGGTTATGCTTGTAACTATTCTTCATTGCTTCCCTCCCCACTAGACTGGGAGATTATGAGGGAAGGCTCCAGGTCTGTTTTGCTCCCTCCACATCTCCAGAGCTGAGCACAATGCCTGGCACATAGAAAGGGTTCAATAAGCCATTGCTGAATGAAGGACTAAAGAGGAAGAAGGAAGCCATAGGAGACAGTTCAGAAAGAACACAGGTTCTGGAATCCAAATGACCTGGGTTCCAGTCTCAGCTCTGTCCCTCACAGTCTGTGTGACCATGGGTAACTCACCACCCCTCTCTGAGTCTCCATTTCTCATCTTTAAAATGTGGATAATTATACAGTATCACTAGGGTTGTAGGAATAATTACATGTGATGCTGAGAAATTACTCAGGACTGGAAGGTGCTGAATAAATGGCATCTACGTTAATGATGAAACTATGGAACACTAATAATCATCTCTCCCTGTTCGGCTCCTGTCTGCAAAGTACTTCCAAGCCAATTGTTTTATTTCATTTTTAGAATAGCTCTTGAAGAGGGAAACTGAGATTAGAGAGGTTAAGCAGCTTATTAAAGGTCACCCAGCATCGTAGGGCTAGACGGAGACTGGACCGGGTAGCATGACTCCGGAGTCCCTCTTCTAGGACCCTGCCACTCTCTACTTTACATTGTGGCTACTTGGGTACAAATCTTACTAGATTATAAAGAGCAGACATCATGTCCAATTCACTACAGAATCTCCAGTTCCCAGTGCAGAGTCTAACAGAGAGCCGGTAGTTGGTGAATGTTGTTGAGTAAGTAAGTTCATGAGTTTATCCACGACTCTGTGCTCACCTGACTCCCTCTGGCTGCTCAGTTCAGAGCAGGACCCCCCTAACTACCCCCCCCACTGCCTTTTTTTGGCAAGGACAAAAGTCAGTGTGCCTTTGTAGGGAGTATCCATGGGCATCACTGGAGCATGTCCCTGGCTCCACTGAGAGACAAGTCAAGTGTCCCCTGGAGCCCTGGCCACCTCTCTTTCCCAGCACCTGCTTGAGTGTCCATTCATCCATGATAGCTGGTCAGGAGCAGTGCTAGAGAGGGTATTGTGTGCAGCCAGATGCCCTGGGGTCTGCATGCTTGCCTCTACCCAGGGGCTCTGGGCTTGAATGCCATCTCTGAGCCTCTTGGGCAGCAGCTGGGCAGCCAGTCTCCTTGGAGACATCCCAGCCTTGGGTCCTTTGGGCAGGTAGAACATTGGGAGATTCTTCTCTGAGTCACTTTCTGGGGGAATTTGATTTATTGGGGGCCTGAGGAGCTGGAGTATTTGTCTCATTTTGTTAGTGCTGAGTACGCCAAAATGCCTACTTCCTTTTGAATCTAAGGCACATAGAAGAATGAGAAGAACCCAAAGCAAAGAGTTGGAGAACCTGAATGTTGTCCCAACTTGGTTCCCTCTATGGTATGCCATCGGCAAGGTGCTTCCATTCACTGGAACTTAGCTTTTGCGGTCGAAATAAGCATTACTGGGAAGCAAGCTCAAAGATACCCCCTTCCTTTCCAATCACAAATAAACAGGCAGCTCATGAGAATATAAAGACCACTGGATTCTGAATAAGGACATTTGCCTAAACCTCACTGAGACTTCTCATCTGTAAAATGGGGATAACACATACTTTCTGGATCACCTCATAGGTTGTTGGGGGCTCTGGAGAATTTCATAAATGTCAACTTATGCCTAAGAGTATGAGGGAGGTGATGATGATCCCAGCCTCAACCATCTACATTTTAAATAATTAAATAAACTCTCAAGCACTTACCTCATTCAAAGCACTGCACTGAATGCTGAGACATACAGATATATGTCCAGGGATTTAGAACTGCATGTTTCTGGGCCTTTGCTTTCTAAAAATACCCCCTGTACCGTTCTTAGATGTTATTGCTATAATCGCCCAGAATAAATTTCCAGAGGGCTGAGAGAAATCAAAGAAGATGTAGAGAGGATGTGAAACAAGGCAGAGAGACAGAGTCTGAGAGCCCACCACTGAGAGCTCACTGAGTGCGGGATACTTCAAACCTCAAGACAACTCCAAAAAGAGAGATGGCAGTAGTTCAGTCTACAGATGAGGAGACTGAGGCTCAGCGAGGGAAGCAGGATGTGGGTCCAGACCCTGTAGTCTGACCCCCAGCTCTGATACTTTGGTAGATTGATTGATTCTTTCAACCCTTCTTTATTCCACAAATAGTAGTCATGCTGATATCTGAGTGGAGGGATCTGAATTTCTGTCTGAGCCTCATTTTTTCCTTCCTGCTTGGGGCCTGGTTCTTTCCTCTCTCACAAGAAGATGTCTGAGGAGATCAACCTGGTTGCAGGCTCTGTGAGCCAGGTCAGCCTTAGGAAGTGAGGGAGTGGGGGCCATTTGCTGGAGCCCGACAAGGAAAGGGTGTGGTCAAGAGTAGACTTTGACCCCACCCTCAGTCATACTGCTTTACATTTCTCAAGATCCTTGTTAACATAATCAGGGGACTTGTAAGGTCAAGTGAGGCTTCTGTTTACAAGTGGGAAGAATCTTGTGGTGAGGAAAACTCTGGGTGTCATTGCGACAGAGTCCTTGCACATGCAGGGGCAGAGTGTGTAGTGGAAAGGGTGCTAGACTTAAAGCCTGGAAACTTGAGTGTAGTCCCCGTTCAAAAACTTGTTGACTGTGTGACCTTGGACAAGTCACTTTGTCTCTCAGAATCTCATTTGTCTCATCTGTAGAGGCCCTGATGTGCAGTGGTTGCATAATTCCACATGTGAAGACTTGGATTATTTGGCATAGAGGAAGGAACTGCATAAATGTTAGCTGTTATCTGTAAATGGGATGAAAGTTCCACGTGGCCACTGTCATGTGAGGGAAAATTGGCTATCAAAGCTCCTTATTAAGGGCCCAGTCCCCTGGCTTATAAATGGCAAGAGATAATTACAATTTACACCATCCAACCCTCAACTCTACTTTGGGGTCAAAAGACTTAAGATGATCTCTGGAGATATATTGGCAGCAACTTTTGTATAGTGAATCACTCATTCATTTCTATCCATGCTGTAAAGGCCAGTCGAAATGATGTAGCCCCAGGATCATAAATTCTAATGATAATGATGATGATAACAATATTAACGATCACTCATTGAGAACTTAAATATGCCAGGGGCTATGCTAGGTATCATATGTACATTTTCTCATTTAATTGTCACATCATCCCTATGAAGTGGGCATTAACATAATTCCCATTTTCAGATGAGGGAGTTGAGGCACAGAGAGTATAATCAACCTCAACAGGGAATCGAACCAACTGGATGGTTCAAATAGACTTTAATGAAAGGGCTACTTACAAAGGACTAACAGGGTTAAGGGAATAAATAAGAGAGGTTGAGAGACCCAGAGGCTAGCTATAGTGGGAAAGGGCAAAGGGAGGATGTGCCCAGACAGGGTTGGGACTGTAGGGGAGGGTTACCCAGCAGGAGCCATGGTCTTGGAGAGCTGCAGCTACTGCTGGAGAGTCAGTGTCCAAGCAGTGGTGGGGAGGGCAATAGAAGTATATAGTGGTCCCTCTCTCCTCTCACCCTCTGATCTCACACCAATGGCTCCTATAGCCAAACCTACCTGGAAGCCAGCCAGTGAGAGAGCCTGGGACGTGCAGTCTTCAGGGTTAGTGTCTCAGGACATGGAGCAGGAGAAAAAGTGTAGAAATAGGATTAAGGGATAGGAAATGGTGCAAATGGAAAACAATCGGCACATTTGCCTGAAGTCACTCTGCTAATAAGATGCAAAATTCCATCTGTATGCTTACTGGGAACTGGCAGGTCATATAAGGAAGACAGGAAGAGACTAGTGGGCAGGTCATCTATGCCTTATCCGAAGAGGCCTGATGCTATTCAGTTCTAGTCAGTTTTTGCCCTCTGGGAAGATAGGCCCAGTGTTACAGATCTTCCCATTTTATGAAAGAGAAGCTGAAAATACAGATTTCAGTATAATGCCTTCCATTCTTAACTATCGGCAAATAATTCCAGCTTAAAATCATGCTGGTGAATGGATGAAGAAACTGTGGTACATCCATACAATGGAATATTATTCAGCAATAAAAAGACATGATTGTTCAAGCTATGAAAAGACATGAGGGAACCTTAAATGCATATTGCTAAGTGAAAGAAACCAGTCTGAAAAGACTATATACTATATGATGTCGAGTACATGACATTCTAGAAAGGCAAAACTGTAGAGGCGATGAAAAGATCAGTGGTTGCCAGGAGTTTGAGGGGTTGAAGGGAAGGGAAAGTATGAATAGGTGAAACATGGGGGATTTTTAGGGCACTGCAACTATTCTTATGCTGCTGTAACGGTGAATACATGACATTATATCTGTCACAACTCAATAGAACCGTACAACACAAGAGTGAACCCTGATATAAATGGTGGGCTTTCATTAGTAATAATGTGTTATGTTGGTTCATCAGTTGCACCAAATGTACCATATTGATGCAAGATGTTAACAATAAAGGAAACTACTGGAGTGGAGGTGGAGGTAGGAAGAGGGGGCATATGGGAGCTCTGTACTTTCCACTCAATTTTTAGTAAATCTAAAACTGCTCTAAGTATAAGAGCTACTGAACGTGCCCTGTGGGCCAAATATAACACATGCCTGCTGGATCCAGCTACCAGTTTGTAACTTCTGACCTAATCCAACACGCTCATTTTACAGATGGGGAAACTGAAGACCAGAGAAGGGAAGGGGCCCTACCAGCCTGCAAAACAAAATGAGAGCAAAGCTTTTCATCTCAGGATGCTGGGGATTTTTCCCACAGAGAGTTACCCCTAATCTCCTGCCCCCTTCCCCTAAGAAGCTCTGCTGCTTGTGGAAGAAAGGGAAGCTGAAGACAAAGGCCAGGGGAGAGTTTTGGGCTGAAATGGCCCAGCAGGTAGTGAGAGCCTCCAAGAGCCTAGACGCTCTTAGTGTCTGTGTTTATTTAGTCAGAGCCAGGCTCCCGCCCAGCTTGGCCTGGATCAGACTCACTGAATTGGATGCAGAAAGGAGTGGACCCTTGTGACCCTTGTATGTGCCTTAGAGCAGGACAAGACTCAGAGGAAAGGGGCTGCCATCTGCAGGGCCCAACCCTGGAGCTCAGGGACTGTGATGTTACAATAACATCAAACATTTGAGGAATTATAAATGATTTTTTGAGCCCCTTTATATACTTTATATCCTCTAATTATTCCCTCTTTATCAAGGCTAAAAAGCAGTAGGACAGAGGCTATTATTCTGGTTTTATAGATGAGTAAACTGAGATGAAAGAGAGGTTAAGTGTGTTCCTCACACTGAGACAGTGAGTGAGTGGCAGAGATGGGGTTTGAATCCAGGCCTTCTTTTAAATATTAAAAACTATATTTGGTTAAAGACAAAAATAACTGTTTATAAACACCACACTCTAGTTGTTAAATATGTTTGTCACAGGGATAGACGTTAGCCTTCTGAAACTACATCGATATGAGGGTTAAACAAAGAAGTAAATACATTGTGGATAATGGGAGCCAGGTTTCTCACCTTAGAGAAAGAAGTCACACATGAGCATGGGGGGAAGACTAGAATGAACTTTGTGGGGATAGAGTAGAGTTAGAAGTGTCAGCATGAGTTCATGTCTATTTTAATATGTACACAGATAGATACAGATACAAATGTAGATATATGTGTGTACATGGATTAGCATCCTTCTACATTTCTGTCTGCTGAGAGGGCCTAGGAGCAGTGACACTTCAGTAGCAGTGAGGCACACTCAAGAGTCCAGGCCTTCGTTCCTAAATGCCATTTTCCAATGAAAGGAGCCAGGGCTCCTTGGAGAAATGGCCAGTTCCGAGACTGAGTCAGGGAAAATACGAGATGGTCCTAAAGCCTAAAGTAGTGCCGGAAAGTAAGGAAGCATTAAGGGAAAAAAAAAAAAACGATGGAGCATGAAAAAAAGAACAATAAAGAGTTAACCTGAAAGAGCTTCCAGTGGCTAAAGTAAATATGTGTAATATTGGGTTATAATCCGGAATATTTTAAAAATCCATGAGTCTATACTTATATAAATAGATAGATAAATAAATAAATAAATAAGAAGTACCAAATCTTTCTTATAGAAAAATTCCAAGTAATAAATACAGAAAGAATGAGGGAAATAGAAAATCACCATCAGAACACCACAGTAATAATTGCAAGATCCACTGAGTATGGTAAAATTGATGGGCAAAACTTTAAGGAGAAACGGAATGTTTGCATTGCCTCAAAGGACCTCCCCGCCAAATGTGGTGATTTTAACATTTTCCTCTCCCAGGAGGTGGAACTTAATTTCTCACCCCTTGAACTTGGTATGTAGTCTAGGCTGAACTCAGTCTTTCTTTTCTCTGAGAAGTATATGAAAAGGGAAAAACTGTAATTTTTGGTGTGGTCCCAGGACACTATGTCAATCAAGTGCTCGAATTTGACATCACCAGTAATAACATTGTTTATATCATACCTCTGATATGATGCAATGAGGAGAGAATGTCATCTCTGTAATATTCTTCTGAAAACTTTATTCACTCTGTCGTGTCCTGAGGAGAACATCAGACACACTTGAGTTGATGACATTCTACAAAATACATGAGCAGTCCTCTTCAAAAGTGTCAAGGTCATGGGGAAGAAAAAGGAAAGACCAAGGAGCTGTCACAGATTGAGGAGAATAAGGAGACATGATGACTAAATGTAATGTATTGCTCTGTATGGGATTTTGGAACCAAAAAAAGGGACATGAGTAGAAAAATTAGTGAAATCTCAGTGAAGTCTGTGGTTAACAGTTTTGTGACAATGATAATTTCTTAGTTTTGATACTTTTACAGTAGTTACGTAAGATGTTATTATCAAGGAAAGTTGGGTGAAGGATGAATGGGAGCTCTCTATTCTGTCTTCTGCAACCCTTCTGTAAGCCAAAAAGTCTTCCAAAATAAAAGTTATAAAGTAAAGTGTATTTGTTGTACAAAGAAGTTAATGGCCACCACCAAAGAAATCTCAAAGCCAAAGAGAACTTGCAGCTACTTTATCATTCTAACACATCCACTGTCAAAATTAAGCCTTCATTTATTTCTCAGTTCTAGTTTACATTATTCCATGTTGATCTTTCTAGCAGCCAGGAGAATGAAGTCAGATACTTACTGCAATGGCCATTGCACAGATGAGGAAGCTGAGACACAGATAATAGTTCCCATCTTCTTGTTGAACAGATGAGGGGACTGTAACCCAGAAAAAGGGAAGATTTGCCTCGGTCACCTAGCAGGTTAGAGGGCAGCCCAGGACTAGAACTTCTGTCTTCCCATTCTTAAAACTGTCTTGGCTGCTGTTTCAGGGCAGCTGTAGTCAAAGCTTAAATTTGACTGGGGAAATTGGGGAAAGCAAAGGAGAGTAATTCTCATCTTGCCCCCACCTCCTTCTCACCTTTGAGTTAAGCAATAAAGCTGAAAAGATCCTTCAACAAACAAATCCCTCTTCATTATAGAATCCACAGGCACATCAGCTCTTAGGAAACCTGCAAGGCAAGCTCCTTAGAAAGGAGGGCTGTTTGAACATGCCTGTCCAGGTGCCCTCTTTCCTGTTCACTCTCAAAAAGGCAGAATGTCTGCTTCGGGAACAGCATCTCAGTGGACATCCAGGTTCCCAGACCCCATGGTGAGACTGGCTAGGGATGGTGGGAGCAGAAGGCTTCCAAGAGCAGGCTTCCAAGAATGCACGTTGGCCAAGGCACGATCTACACTTTCCTATTCCAAAGTTAGATTTTTTTCTCAATATTGGAAAATACTCCAAAGTGTTTGTCATTGATGGAAAAGGGCATTTGTGAAGTGAGACCCACTGGGTGATCAAATGAAGCTCACTCCTAGGCCAGAAGATGAATCCAGAGAAGAAGAGCTCTTTTCCTTCAAATGAAAAGTGAAGCCTCATTGTCCCTTTTAGACTCTGAGAAAACTGGATTAGTAAGAAATGGTTTTGCTCCTGAA
Organism: Camelus ferus; assembly: GCF_009834535.1. NCBI lineage: Eukaryota > Metazoa > Chordata > Mammalia > Artiodactyla > Camelidae > Camelus > Camelus ferus. The sequence continues at coordinate 45,719,711 of NC_045699.1, read as the reverse complement.
ACTGGGGCGAGGAACTCTGGGCAAGTTTTGGCTGCACCAAGAGGTAGAGTTGCCTTAGAGAAGGACAGTGTTTGTTTAGTCATGAAAGGCAGAGAAAAGACTCCACTTGGTCATCTTATTTGAGAGATAGAGAATGGTTTCTCCATTTGCATAAACAAAATATTAAAGCTTTTTCTTCAAGAAACCTATATCTCAGGGGAAAGGAATGCAATCATTCCAGTAATTAACAGTTCCCCCAAGAAGTGTGGTTTGCATCATATGTGATCTTCTCATTTTCATCCTCCTTGTTCCCGGAAAATGCAGTGTTTCTTCTCCAGGGCCTCATGGAGGAAAGATGGAATTGACAAGAAGACTCTGCATACCTATGATGTCAGAGTCAAAAGTTTCAACTCTTGGCTGATCAGCTTTTAAGATTAGAAAATACAGTATGGTTCAGGGAAAGATTCTGAACGTTGCTGTCACATAAACATGGATTTGAATCCTGGTCCTACTTGGTAGCTGTGTGATGGACCTTCAAAGAACTGGCTAACCTCTCTGTGTCTTCGGTTTCTCCTCTTTAGATTGGGATAAGAACTCCTATTTAATAGTATTGTTGGGAAAGCCCAGCCCCCTAGAGAGTTCTATTATATAGTAGGCACTTAGGAGACATTCTCTTTGAGTATGTCTTGACTATCTCTAACTCACTCTTAAGTAGTCTTGTTTTCCAGGAATATGTGTTAATCAAGGATTCCTTTTTATTTCCCTCAGATAAATAAGAACTTCTTTCTTCCTGCTCTTTTAAAAATAACTACTCTATGGAGCCATGGAAAAGTTAATTTTAATGATAGCTTTCAAAACATTCAGTAGATTAACTGGTACTTTTCTGAGCAAGCTAGTCACACTGTAGCTCTCTCTACCTCTCCTTTGTAGCAATTACCACCATTTTAATTGGTTAATTAATTGTGAAATGAATTGTTTAATTATGATCCGTCTTACCAGAATGTGAGGTTTTGAAGAAGGCAGGGTTAGTAGGGACAGTATCTGTCATGTTTATTGCTATATTCCTCGTACCAGGTGCTGGCTGGTGTGTGTGTTTGTGCGTGTGTGCGCTTGTGTGTAATCCAATAAGTATTTGCATGACCAAACGATTTAATGAATAACTAAGCCTTGGAAAAAAAACTAACCAATAAAAGGAAGATGTTTCTATTGGAAGAAAAATATTTCATGTGATATTATAGCAGATGATAATGCATTGAATTTTACTTAAGTTTTGACTGAATTGTGTATGGCAATTTAGACATAGCCCGTGAGAGATGACTATGGGCATAGCTCTAGAATTGATGGCTTTAAATCCCAGTTCTGTCACTTCCTTGCTGTGTGACTTTAGACAAGTAAGTCCTTTTATACCTACAGAATTTCATCTGTAAAATAGAAAACAGTATTTATCTCTGGGCTTTGCTCTGAGGATTACAGGTAATATAAGTGATGCTTTAATATAGTACCTGGCACATATTGCATGTTTGATAAAGACAGGACCTTCGAGAGGCAGTGTCGTATAATGGTTAGGAATGTAGCTTTTGGTGTTAGAGTGCCTGAGTTCAAATCCTCACGCTGTTACTTATTAGCTGTGTGACTTTGCACAAGGTACTTAACTTTTTTGTGCCACATTTTCTCTCATCTATAAAATGGGGATGATAATAATAATAATACATACCTTTTACGGTCACTGTGAGATTTAAATGTAATTAATATGAGTAAAATGCTTAGAGTGGTGTGTGTGTGTATGAGATGTGAGTATATACACACACATATATTAAACATAATAGAATTATTCTTTGGTAGCAAATGTTTATCCTTTGAGGGTACAGTCATTTTCAGAAGCAGCCAAACATTAATCTTAGCCATGTAAATGATCAAGCTGAGAAATAGAGTTTTGGGTAAAAATCAAGTGTTTTATTTATTCACTTAGTATTTCTTTAGCCCTGAATGTCAGAGGAACCAGGAAGTCAGGCATGAATTGGACACTGGGTTTGCTCTCGAGGGGCCCCTGGCCAGGCTGAGGAGACAGATACACATGTCAGCAATTGCTAGAAAGTCCAGATAGCTCCTTGGAGCAGGAGGCAGGAAGCTTGAATTCTAGTTCCAGCTGTGCTTTGAACTTGCTGTGTGGCCTTGGACAAGGGCCTTTCCGTCTCTGGGCCTTTCTGTTGGAGGAGTTAAATTTGACGTGATCTGTGGAACCACCCTGCTTTGTGTTCCTTGGATCTTTTGATTTTTTTTTCAATAAGATGGTGCTTCTTCCAGCAGTTTCCATCTTCCAAAGCCTGTGTGGCCTCTTCAGGAAGGTGTGTGAATTCCACCTGCTGAGAGGTTTCCAAACTGCCCTCCCCACCAGTCTGCCTTGAGTAAAGGCCTTTCTTGGCCCTGAGGGGAGGAAGTTAGAGACCTGCTCCCTCCCCTCATTGGCCACAATGAGGGAGAGCACGGGCTTCATCTGGGTCTCAGAACCCTATGTGTACAATAAAGAGGCTCTGCCCAGAGGTCTCCTAGTTTCCTTCAGCTCCTCTACCCCATGCTGTCAAGTTGTTAGGACAATAAGAGCTGTTAACTTCCAGTGCAGCATTTCACAATTTCACAAATGAGTTCAGTGAGACATTATATTCTGTGGGGTATGAATAGGATTCAGTAAAACAAAAGGTGGTGGTAAGGAGGGGGGTTGTTCCAGCCTCAGATAAGTGTGGGAAATATTTAGTTAAATTTAAATAAGAATCCTCGGATGTTAATTACATCTGGAACTCCCTCCAGGAGCAATGCAGCAAAGTAGTCTCGCAAAATAACTGAGAGCACAGGCTGGGTTTTGAATCCTGGTTCTCTTACTTTCTAGCTGTGTGACCATGGGGAAGTTGACTAGCCTCTCTGAGCTGCAGTTTCCTCATTTGTAGTTCAGAGGGGAAAATGGAACCTGCTTTTCAGCATTATTAGGAGGGTGAAATGCAGCATTGTGTGCAAAATGCTCTGCATAGGGCCTGAAATGTGAGCACTCAGTACACACCAGGTATTACTGTTATATTGCCCAGGGGACTTCTGTGTGGAAAAATGGTTATAAGCATCTCTCAGGATGCTGGCATTCCATGAGCAAGGGTGGCAAATGCTGACTGACCTACTTGTTTTGAGCGCTACGCCGCTCTGTCACCCTGACATCGGAAGACTCCTGTCAACATCTGCCCCACCTCTCCGTCCAGGTGCACTGATCAGGGTTTCTCAGGACGTGATGGAGACAGAGCATGGGCACCTTGTACAGGGTTCAAAAATCTCAGGTGAGCCCAGGGAAGGGTGAGGAAGCTGTGTAGTAGGAGCAGGGGCCTGTGAGAGGATGAAGCTGGAGAGGTGGGCTTGGGGAATGTTTTCGGGAGGCCCTGTGAATTCCACCTGCTGAGAGGTTTCCAGGCCTCTCTGGACGGGGTATTTGGATTTGTCCCTGTGGCAGCAGGGAATTGTGCTGAAGGTGTTTGAGCACAGCTGCTAGCTCCAGTGTGACTAGGGGCACTGGCTCCCACTCCACATTGTCACGGCTCCTCTGTTTTGAACATCCAGGGCCTGTCTGGGAGGCCAGCAGCAGGAACAGCGCGATGCACCAGGAGGCAGGAGGTAAGAGTGTTGGCCCTGACTCAGTGCTGGGTACCTGGGACACATCACTTTCCCTCTGTGTGTCTCAACCGCCACTTCTATAAAATGGGAGGAACCATCATTCCTGAGCAGCCTAACCCACAGGGCTGCAGTGAGGATTCAGTGAGGTAAAGTATTCCAACAAGCCCACTAAGTGGAGATCCTGCTATGTGCCAGTTCCTGTATTCAGGCCTAGGGAAGACTGAGATGAACAACACTGATCCTTGCCCTTGAGGGGCTCACCATGTTTTGGTTACCAGACAGCACAATAAGGCTATGGTCAAGTTAAACCCTAGAAAGAGCCTTTGCCCAGTGTCTGGGGAAGAAAGGCTGTGAGATGAGGGAGACATTCAGAAAATCTCCCCAGAGGAGGTGGCACCCCCAGTGGTTAATGTATGAAGGAAGAAATGATGTTGAAGCAGAGGAAACTGCATGAGCAAAGGTATGGAAAAACAAAATGCTATGGTCTATATGGGCAAACAAGTGGCAAGTGGTATTATTAGGACATTAATTTTGAGATTTGGAAGGAGACTTAATGGACACTGCTGACAGGAACAATGCTTGCATTTAAACAGATTTACATAGCTAAAGCTAAAGAAGTGAAGTTCTAACAGCAGAATTTCAGGAATTAGCTAGTATAATGCTTTTTTTTTTTTTTTTTTTTTGTCCCCCTTGAAATTGTACCATCGTCCCGTTGTTCTCTATGACAGGTTACATCAGTGATGTTGGGCAGACTGCAGGTCTTGAATGCCTGGCCAAGGGGTTTGCTCTGTAGTCTGCAGACTAATGGAAGAATTAGCCACAAAAGCCAGAGGATTTAGAATGGAATCCTTGGCATTCTCTGCATGTGCAGGGCTGGCTAGGCAAGGAGGTTCCCAGAAGAAAAACAGAGAGACCTTTGCCCTCCTCCTGCACTTAGGCAAAAAGTAGAATTAGGATAAGGTTGGCTGAGTGATCTGGCTATTGTGCCTGCCCTTTGGGTGTCACCATCCAATCTGCCATAGTGCAGGGGGCTTAAGGCATGCTGCTCAGGAGGCAGGGTGGTAAGCCCCAGCTGCTGCTCGGGCTTTGGGGAACTACTACATGTGAATAAGCCTGAGCCAAGGAATTAGTCCTGTTGTTGCCTGGAGGAAAGAGCTTGGCTGTACCTCCCTAGTTGGGACACACACTGTCCAGCCTGCTGCCACTGGGGGGTAGTTTCTCAGCCTGTTTCTTCAGGCTCCCTGGAACCTCTGAGCTTGAGAGCTGAAATCTCCCATTGCAAGGCTTCCAGAGTGGAGAAAAGCAAAGGCTGAGAGACATAGGGCCTGGCTCTGCCCTTAGGCCATTGTGTGACCTTGGGCAAGTCTGTTCACTTCATTGAGCCTCAGTTTCCTCATTTCCAGAAGGAGGAAAGTCTTCCAAGGGCAGATATGAGCATTAAATAAGTTAATGTGTTTGGAAGGGCTTTGCAGTGGAAGAGGTATCATTATCTTTATTAAAAGAGGCAGAAGTGGAGAGCAGAAAAGCATGACAATAACTGAAAGTGTGAATGCCCCCATACTATTTGATAATCTCAAATTATTAAAAAGTTTTAAGGAATAGTAAGTGTATTTTGGTTATGTTTTAAAAATTAGCTATATCCCTTAATGGCACATACTGAAATATTTATAGACAAAACTATATAATATCTGAGACATGCTTCAAAATAAGGAAGGATAAAAGCATGAATTGCCAAAGAAATCTTGAAAAAAAAGGACAATACTGGAGGAGTCATGCTCCCTGACTTTAGACTATACCACAAAGCTACAGCAATCAAAATATCATGGTACTGGCACAGTAACAGACACATAGATCAATGGAACAGAATAGAAAGCCCTGAAATAAACCCACGCACTTGTCAATTAATTTATTGACAAAGGAGGCATGAATATACAATGGAGAAAAGACAGCCTCTTCAATAAGTGATGCTGGAAAAACTGGACAGCCACATGTAAAAGAATGAGATTAGAAGTTCCAGTCAAGATGGTGGAGTGGTAGGACCACGAGCTTGCCTCTTACAACTACAATGAAACCACAACTGAATGCTAAACAACCATCGAAAAAAGACTGGAACCTAGCAAAAAAGATCTTCTGCAACTGGAAACATAAAAAGGGAACCACAACAGGACAGTAAGAGGGGTGTGCTCATGATATAATTGGGCCCCCTACCCCTGGGGGTGGGCGACCCAGAAGCTGAAGATTTGTTAAGATGCAGAGGCCCTCCCACAAGAGTGAGAGCTCTAAGCCCCACGTCAGACTCCCCAGCTCAGGTCCCGGCATTGGGAAGAGAAGGAGACCTCAAGACATCTGGTTTTGAAGGCCAGGGGGTTTGGCTCTGGGAGCCTCATGGAACTGGGGAAAACAAGAGACTCCGTTTGCTTGAGAAGCATACACAGAAACTCACGTGCACCAAATCCAAGGGCAGAGGCATTGATTTCATAGGAACCTGGGCCAGACCTACCTACTGGACTTGGAGGGTCTCCTGAAGATGTGGGGGATGGCTGCAGCTCACTCAGGGGACATAAAAGCTGGTGGCAGACATTCCGGGAGTGTTCATCTACATGAGCTTTCCTGGAGGCTGACATCTTGATTGGATCATCAGCACCAAGACCTAGTCCCACCCAACAGCCTATAGGGAAGCCTCAGGCCATACAACATACAGAGTGGGAACACAGCCACACCCATCATCAGACTTCCTAAGCCACAAAGCCTCTAGACACAGCCCTACCCACCAGAGGTCCAGGACCAAGCTTCACCCAGCAGTGGGCAGGCACCTGCTCCTCCTGCCAGGAAACCTGCATAAGCCTCTAGTCCAGTCTCATCCACCAGGGGCAGATACTAGAAATAAAAAACAAGAATCCCAAAGCCTGTGGAAGGAATCAACAAACACATAGAAAGATAGACGATGTGAGGTGGCAACGGAATATCTCCCAGGCCAAGGCACAAGATAAAATCCCAGAAAAAGAAATAAGTGATGAGGAGAAAGGTAGTTTATCTGAGAAAGAGTTTAAAGTAATGATGGCCAGGATGTTCAGAGAACGTAAGAGGAGTATAGATGCACAGAGTGAAGTTTTTAGCAAAGAGTTGGAAAATATAAAGAATAGCCAAACAGAGTTGAAGGATAAAATCACTGAAATGAACAATACACTAGAAGGAACCAAGAATAGACTAAATGAGGCAGAAGAATGGATCACTAAGCTAAAACACAGATTAGTGGAAATCTACTTCAGAGCAGAAAAAAGAATAAAAAGGAATGAGGATAGTTTAAGAGAACTCTGGGACAACATGAAGTGCTCTAATATTCGCATTATAGGGGTCCCAGAAAGAGAAGAGAGAGAGAAAGGACCTGAGAAACTTTTTGGAGAGATAACTGAAAACTTCCCCAACTTGGGAAAGGAAATAGTCACCCAAGTCCTGGAAGCGCAGAGAGTTCCACAAAGAATCAACCCAAAGAGGAACACACATAGTCATCAAATTGACAACAATTAAGGCTAAGGAGAAAATATTAAAATTAGCAAGAGGAAAGCAACAAATAACATGCAAGGGAACTCCCATAAGGTTATCAGCTGATTTTTCAGCAGAAACTCTACAGGCCAGAAGGGAGTGGCATGATATATTTAACGTGATGCAAGGGGGAAACTTATAACCAAGAATACTCTGTCCAGCAAGGCTCTCATTCAGACTTGATGGAGAAATCAAAAGCTTCACAGATAAACAAAAGCTAAAAGATTTCAGCACCACCAAAGCAGCTTTACAACAAATGTTAAAGGACCTTCTCTAGTCATCAAATCATAAGAGTACAAAAAGAAGAGAAAAAAAAAAAAAAGAGAGAGACCTACAAAAGATTGATTTGGCTGTTCTGGGTCTTTTGTGGTTCCTTATAAATTTTGGAATTATATGTTCTAGTTCTGTGAGGAATGTCGTGAGTATTTTGATGGGGACTGCGTTGGATCTGTGGATTGCTTTGGGTAGTGTGGACATTTTGACAGTGTTGATTCTTCCAATCCAAGAGCACAAGAATTCTTTCCATTTCTTTGTGTCATTTAGGTTTTCGGAGTATAGGTAACCTTCTTGGTTGGATTTATTTCTAGGTATTTTGTTGTTTTTGATGTAATGGAAATGTCTCTGCCAGTTATAAAATTCTGGTTTTTGAAGTGAACAAAAGTGAATGAAGGGCCGCAAATGGCAAAATATCCTCCTTTTTTATGGGTGAGTTGTGTTCCATTACATATATATATACTGCATCTCCATTATCTATTCAACTCTTGATGTGCACTTAGGATGCTTCCATATCTTGGCAATTGTAAATAATGTTGCTGTTAATAGCGGGGTGTATGTATCTTTTTGAATTAATTCTTATTTTGTGGTTGGCTTTATTCCTTTGATAACTATGTAAGTTTAAAAAGCTAAAGCTCTAAACATTCTTAGAAATAATGAACAGTACATATATGTAAATTTAAAAATACACTTGCAGGAAAAAAATGATCTATCAAGCCACAAAAGACATAGAAGAAACTTAAAAGACATATTATTAAATGAAAGAAACCAGTCTGAAAATGCTACAAACTGTACGATTCGAACCAAATGACATTCTGGAAAAGGCACAGCTATAGAAACAATAAAAAGATCATAGTTTCCAGAGGTTTGGGGAGAGGGAGGGAGGGAGGAATGAATAGATGGAGCACAAGGGATTTTTAGGGCAATGAAATTATTCCTTATGATACTACTATAGTGGCTACATGTCATTAAGCATTTGTCAAAACCCTTAGAATGTACAACATCAAGAGTAAACCCTAATGTAAACTATGGACTTTGGTTGATAATAAGGTGCTCATATTGGTTCATCGATTGTACCAAATATGCCACACTGATGAGGGATGTTGAGGGTAGGGGAGTATATATGTGTGGGTGGGGAAGGCTATGTGGGAACTCTGTATTTTCTGCTCAATTCTGTTATGAACCTGAAACTACTCTAAAAGAATAAAGTCTATTAAAAATTAAAAAAAAAGAAAAAAAGAATGAGATTAGAACATTTTCTAATACCATATATAAAAATACCTGAAACCATAAAACTCCTAGAAGGGAACATTGGCAGAACACTCCTTGGCATAAATTGTAGCAATGTTTTTAAAAAATCCGTCTCTTAAGGCAAAAGAAATAAAAGCAAAAATAAACATATGGCACTTAATTAAATTTAAAAGCTTTCACACAGCGAAAGAAACCATCAACAAAACAAAAAAGGCAATCTACTAAATGGGAGAAAATATTTGTAAATGTTATGATCAGTGAAGTGATTAATATCCAAAATCTATAAACTGCTCAGACAACTCAATATACTAAAAAACAAAAGCAAAAAACCCAGTTAAAAAAATGAGTGGAAGACCTGAATAGACATTTTTTGCAGGAGGGTATACAGATGGCCAACAGGCACATGAAAAACTGCTCAACATTGCTAATCATCAGAGAAATGCAAATCAGAACCACAGTGAGATATTACACCTGTCAAAATGGCTATCATCAAAAAGTCTACAAATAACAAATACTGGCAAGGATGTGGAGAAAGGGGAACCCTAGTACACTGTTGGTGGGATTGTAAATCGGTGCAGCTATTGTGGAAAACACTATGGAGGTTCTTCAAAAAACTAAAAATAGACCTACCATATGACCTAGCAGTTCTGCTGCTGGGTATATGTCTAAAGAAAATGAAAACACGAATTTGAAAAGATACATGCACCCTAGTATTCATAGCAGCATTATTTACAACAGCCAAGAAATTGAAACAACCTAAGTGCCCAACAACAGATGAATGGGTAAAGAAGTTGTGGTAAAAATACACAATGGAATATTACTCAGCCATTAAAAAATGAAATTCTGTCACTTGCAACGATGTGGATGGACAAAGAGAGTATTATACTTAGTGAAATAAGTAAAACAGAGAAAGATGAATACTCTGTGTTATCACTTACATGTGGAATCTAAAAAAAATAAAACAAATGAGTGTATATAACAAAACAAAAACAGACTCACAGATTTAGGGAACAAGCAAGTGGTTACCAGTGGGGAGAGGGAAGAGGGAGAGGTGAGATAGGGGTGTGGGATTAAGAGATACAAACTACTATTATAAAATAAATAAGCAACAAGGATATATTGTACAGCACAGGGAAATACAGCCATTATTTTGTAATAACTTTAAATGAAGTATAAAAATATTGAATAACTATGTTGTACATATGAAACAAATATAATGTTGTAAATCAACTATGCTTCAGTAAAAAAAAAAAAATTAAAAGAGGGAGATGGGAAGAAACAGAGAGAATGGATAGGAATGAGGGAGGTAGAAAGAGAATGACTCCAGAGGAATGGCTAGGAGGCTGGAATGGGGTGAAAGGAGAGGGAGAGGATGAATCAGGGAAAAAGAGACATCAAAGGGCACAGGGTGGGGAGAAAGGAGAAGAGCAGAAGCAGTTGTCCCTTCCTTCTCTTTCTCGTCGGATCCCTCATGTGACAAATTATCTCTAACTTCCTCAGCTGCTGGTTGAGGAGGGTGGGAGATGGAAAGGCCATACCTGTCTCCCTGGGCATCCTATCTTTTCCTAGAGACCTCACAACTTTTACCATGTAAGGTAATATTCACAGGTTCCAGAAATTAGGACATAGACATATCTTTGGAGATACTGTTCAGGCCACCACTCCATCTGATAACCCGATAGACTCATGGAATCACCTGCTGTCTCTCATTCATTATATAACTTAGTTGTTAGGAACAAAAGCTCTGGAGTCTGACTCCCGGGTTCCCATCCTAGCTCTGCCATTGTCTGTGGGACCTTGGGCAACTTCCTTAATCTCTCAGCACCTCAGTTTTCTTGCCTGAAAAATTGAAGATAGTATCTCCCTTGTAGGGTTGTAATAAGCATTAAACAAAATGCTCTGTAAAAGCACACAGTATATTACCTGGCACACAGTAACCACTCAGTAAACGTTAGCTATTGTTAGAGACGGTGGTTTTAGGATATGTCCACAAATTCTTTAATATTCCTTCCTTCAAGAGGTGAGGCTTAATTCTCCTCCTCTTGAGTATTGACTGGACCTAGTGCCTCACTTCTAATGAATAAAGCAGAAGTGACCATGTGTGACTCAAGGACTAGGTCATAAAAGATGCTACAGCTTGCTCCTTTCTCTCTCTTTAATCACTTGCTCTTGGGAAGTGAGCTTTTGTGTCATAAGGACCTCGTGGCAAGGAACTGAGGTCTTTAGCCATCAGCCAGCAGTAAGTGAATTTGGAAGAGGATCCTCCAGTCCCAGTCAAGCCTTCAGATGGCTGCAGCTCTAGACAATACCGTGATTGCAATCTCATGAGAGACTCTGAGCCAGACGACCCAGCTAAGCTACCCTTGGCTCTCTGACCCATAGAAATTGCGAGATAACGAATGTTGTTTTAAGCCACTAAGCTTTAGGGTGATTTGTCATACAGCAACAGCTAACTACTAAATTAGCTATTATTTTTTAATCTTTAGACATTAATTATCTATTGCATGCCAAGCAAAGGAGATTATAGGGATGGCAGAGTACCTGCCCTCAAAGAGCATTCAGTCTAGTGGAGATTGGAAGGGGTAATGGAATATAAAACAGGGTTTGCAGTAGAATGTGAGACAGTGCCAATGTGATCCGAAGCACAGACAAGGTAGAAATATGCTTTATTAAGACAGTATTTTGTTAAAAAAAAAAAAAAAGGGCGGGGATGTCTGCTGATCTGGTTGGGCCCATCTAGAGCACCAGAATATAGGCTGAAATTCAGTGGAATCCAGCCAGTGTAGGGGTCTGCATATAACAGTACTTGGAGAGACTTTATGAAGGAAAAAAAACCTCAGTAATTTATTAAAATCCCATACTAGAACTAAGTATAAACTTACCTCTGATCAAGAAATTCTACTCTTGAATATAAACCAAAGAGAAATGTAGTTCACCAAAAGAAAAGCATATTCATAGCAGCATTATTCATAATATTCCTAAACTGGAGATGTCTAGAGCCTATAAGCAAATTATAATATATTCACACAATGGAATATTTCTCAGCAATAACAAAGCACAAAGAACTGGTATATGCAACATGAATGAATCTCGAAAATACTATGCTGAGCAAAAGAAGCCAGACACAAAAGAATATATTTGCATATGCCAGGATCAGGATATAGGATATTTCTAGTACTTTCCTGTATGCACCTAATAACTCAATTTAAAAAAAGATAAATGGGACCACTAAAAAAAATGAAGCATATTATTAAGCAAGAATTATGTACATTTTATATATTTATTTATGCATAAGTGTATATACAACATACTACAAATCAGTGGCCTCTGACATAAACATGCAGCTCCTTGCCAGTTATCTCATTGACTTTGCTGTATGGCTAAGGCAGCAATTCCTAACAAGTGTACGCTGGATACCACAAAAGTGTAAACTCAATTTCAGCTACAGTAATTCTGGATGTGGTTGGAAGGTTGAGCTGGAGAGATTATGGGATTGAGAGCAGCTGTAGTACAATTTACTGTGAATGAGAAACAGGATCACACACAAGAGCTCTTCTTTGTGGGTATGTCAGGGAATACAGCCTGAGCAGCTGTCTGTTCTATTAAATAATGTCACAATGCCGAGAGGCCGGCAAATGAATGCTGCACACCTAGGGGTACAGTATAATCCCTTCAGACATACCTCTGGAAAGCCTAGTATTTGAGAGTGTGTCCCAGTCTCCAAAGATCAAGAACTACTCGGCTAAAATAGGGCCTCCATTCTGGTCCATTCTGGGTCTGTCTTGTCCGAAGTTCACATATCTTCCTATGGACTCCTGTTCTGTGCCACCTGCAGGAGGGTGATATTTTCTTGTCTCATGGCCTTTATTAATATTTAAAGAACATCTTTGGCCTGTTTTATGACATTACTCAAAGCTTGTGACAAAAGCAAGTGAAAGCCTTTGTGAGTTTATTCCTGGAGAAGTCTGTTTCCTGTTCACTCTTCAAGATCCCAGCAACCTGTCTCTGTGTCCATCTGGAAATGGCTTCTCTTCTCTAATGTGAGCAGCCTTCTCTGAATCTCCTTGTGGAGATTATGATGTTATGTTGTGATCATTCTGAGAGTTATGATCTGTTTCCTTTGGTTGGAAGAATAGTTTCCTGGGTAGAATCTAAGCGAAAAAGACATCTCCTTTGAACAGAAACATGAAGAAGGTGATATCTTTTGTGCAGTGCTGTTGACCTTCCTGGCTGCTGAAGTCAACAATTGTCTGCTTTACCATTTCTTGACTGATGCCATGTAGCCAATTCTTGATAATTGAGGTGAACCCAGGTACAGTAGTGGGACAAAGGAGGAGGTATAGTCACTTCTACCTGGGACCGGGAAAGATGAGGTGGTCAGGACTCTGGTTTCAAGTGATGGATAACTTCACTTTCAAGTGATGGATCAACTTAGGCCAACAGGGACATAAACTGGCTCATGTGAGCAAACCCTGGGATGGATAGGATATGGCTTCGTGTAGGTTTGGCAGCTTCATGATCACTGGTAGTTCTGGGTGTATCTTCTCAGCTTTGTCAACAGAGAGGAGTGGGTTCTTTACTCCCAGCTCCAATTTAGAAATCCTGAATTTGTTTTGGGTCATATGGCTGACCTTTGGGAAAATCACCATGGCTCCAGAGATGAGGGACTATGATTGACCCAGTTTACTCATCCTGTGGCTGGGAGAGGGGTTTTGATTGAAGGTGAGGAGGTGAGGAGGGAATAGTTCTTTAGGAGAGAGGAGGGTACTGTTACCAGAATAAGGGGGAAACATGTACCAGGAAGATAAGTTTTTCATCACAGAAAACTTCAGAAAATGTGGTATTTTGCAGAAGAGCCATAATTACCTCCCATGCTAATATTCGCTGCCTTTGCAATATGACTTTGCTGTTCTTCCAATCTCTACCCCTTGAATCTGGGTTTGGTCATATGGCTTGCTTTGGCCAGTGGACATTTGCAAATGTGTTATAAGCAGAGAGTTCATAAACACTTGCACATTGGGATTTGCCCTCTCTCTTGCTTCTGGGAAGGATAAGAGCATGTCCAGATAGACTCTGGCCATTCCTGCTGTCCAGACTTCTCAGCTGAGGCCCTGGACATGTGAGTGAGGCCACCACCGGCCATCTAGCCCTAGCTGAGTTAGCCTAGACCAAAAGGACTATCCACCTAATCCACAGACTTGTGATAAATAATCAGTGTTTTTTGTTTTAAGCTACTATGTTTTGGGGTGGTTTGTTATGCAGCAGAAGCTAACTGATATGGAGAGGGTGGTGCAATTTAGTAAGACCGTAAATTGGCTAGACATCTGAGGAAGAGTTGGTAGTCAGGGAAGGGGAAACATTCCTGGCAGAAGAGACAGAATCAGCAAAGGCACAGAGGCATGGAACTGTGGCACATGTGGACACCTCAGTGTTTTGGTTTCACTGAACACAGAGATAGAGTTGGGAAGTGATGGAGGACACAACTAAAGGACCAGGTAGGAGCTAGATTAGAAAGAGCCTTCCATAATGGGTTACAGAATTCCCATCTATAGGGAAACCATGGAAAGCTTTTAAGCAGTAAAGAGACCTGATGAGATTTGTATCCTTACAGAATATCATACCTATCGTTAATGGAATGTGTCCCATCTTCCCAGTGCTTTAGATATGCGTGGCTAGAAGAATGCTCTGGCCGCAGGGTGGGGAGTGGACTGGAGGCAGTCTGGAGGTGCAGACAGACCAGCCAGGAGGCTGCTGCAGGCATTTGGGTGAGAGCGGGTGGAAGCCTGAACCGAGGCGGTGGCCCCTGGGATGGGAGAGAGCAGGTCAGATGGGAGAGGTGTTTGGGGACCAGTTCCCTAGTGATTACATCAGGGGAGTGAGGAGGGAGGAGCCCAGGAAGGACTCTTAAGGGTCTGGCTTAGGTGACTGTGGAGAATCTTGGAATCAATGGTATTGAGGATTTTTAGTATCCTATAAACCCAGCTCCCAAGGGTTGAAGGGGTCTTAGAGACTATCCAATCTCATTCTCTCTACTTCACATACCACTGAGAATGCTCAAGCTGATTTAAGTAGTCTAAGAACATTCTTTTTTTTTATGGTTGGAAAAATTACTATTTTTTGATGTGGCTTTTAAAAAAATTTATTGAAGTGTAGTGGGTTTACAATGCTAGTTTTGAGTGTACAGCAAAGTGATTTAGTGGGAAAATTATTTTTATTGTATTAGGAACTATTAACATGTAAGACCCATGATTTCACTGATATTATTGCTTAGCAAAAGGCTAAAGAAGTTATTTCAATTTAAAAAGAAAGTTGATAAAGTGAAAAATACTGTCAGGAAATTGATAAAATGAAAAATATTGTTAGGAATAGATATGGCTGAAATTAGAAATGAGTGGAGTTCAGGGTACCCCGCACCACCTGGAGCACAAATCCCCACAGGATCCCAGATGGCGAATGCCCATGTCTTCAGGTGATTGGGTGGGACTGACCTGCTGCTGAGCCTGGCTGTCCAGTCAGATCTGGCCCATTGGCCCTTGGGAACTGACAGGGACATCTCTGTCTTTGAGTTGCCTTCAGAGGTAGATCCAGCTTGTTCAGGTTAAGGATTAGATGGTGGCTGTAAGAAGGTAGAGAAAATTAACATGCCTGTTCTCCAGAGGCCTTCAGGAGCCTCTGGCTCAGGGAGGTGAACTTGTCCTCACCTGCCTGCCCGCCCGCTTGCCCTTTGTGCAGATCTCTGAATTATGCTCAGAAAAGACTCCTGCACACCGGCTGAAATTTCACGTGTGGATGCAGGGACTTTGTCTTGGGAGGCACTGTAAGGGATGGCACCCACCATGCCCCTGGAGCCCCAAATCACTCACTGTGCAGGGTAAAGGGCAGCTCTGGGCACCGTGAGGATGCAGTCTGTGACTTGGTGGAGGGGATGATTAGCTCTGAAGCCCATTAGCCCGCCCCAGCCATCGGGCGGGGCATTCCCGCCTGGACATGGCCTTTCCTGATGGGCTGGGCCTCCCTTTGTGCAAGTCCCCGGCACAATGCATAATCCTGCAGACCTGCCCAGCAGAGGCGGGCGGACGGGCAGGAGTGCACTTGGCTTCCTGTCTGGCTGAATGTTTTGAATGGGCGCTGGGCCCATTCTTAATCCCCTAGCGGCTGACTGTCCCGTCATGGGGGCAGAGCAGGAAGGAGGGGAGGACAGCAACCCTCCTGTCTCCTCTCCAGGCAAGAGGCTGGTAAGGCCCTGCCCAGCACAGTCCTGCCTGCCTTTCAAGGTCATGACATGAGACCAGCCATGGGACTGCTTGCCGGCACCCTCTTGGAACCCTCTACCCTTCTCCCAGCACTGTCCTTGGCCAGAGTTGGTCATGCTAGGATTACAAGCAGGGAGCTAATGGTGGAGGAGGAGAAGAGCTTCAAGATCCCAGCACATCAGAACTGGAAGCAGCTTTAGGGATTCCATTTCCCCCTCTCTTTTTACAGATAGGGAAACTGAGGCCCATACTGGTCAGGGACATGCCGAAGGTCACAAGAGTAAGTGGCAATAACAGACTTCAGTCACAAGCAGTAACGTCCAGTGGATGGCAGCTGTTTCTCGAACTGCTTCCTGGAGCATCTCCAATGACTGGGTGACGATTAATGCCCCTGACAAAGAGTTACGTGGTCAGATGTGCTAGGAAATGTTGCACATGCACAAAGCACATAAAGCAGCAGAGGCCTTAAGAAGTCGTACAGGGTGTGAACTTGGTCAGTGTTAATGCCACACTTTCCAAATGTACTTGGCAGTGCAGTTCTTTTTTCACTCTGCACCTTTTCTCACACGGAAGTATCACTCTAAAGCATGCCATCTAGAAATTCTGCACTAGACCATACTGTATACTTAGAAGTGCTGATGAAGATGGTGAGGACACTTCTATTTAAACCCTGTGGAGTTTAGCCCTCATGGGGGCCTGTGCAATGGGAGGGATCTCCTTTTAGACTCAGAATCACCCAGTGTTTATGGAGCATGTCTTATTACCAGGTGCCTTGCATCTTGATGATCTCTGCTGAGCCTCCCCACAGTGCTGTGGGGTGGGTAATAAAACCTTGACTTCACAATCATGGAAACTGAGGCACATGAAACTGAGCAACTTGCTTGAAGTCACCTGGCTAACAGTCAGCAAAAGCAATTTTAGGCCAGGGTCCTCCCAACTTAAATCCAGGGCTCCTGCTCTTCTGCTGTGCCCCCCTCTCCTCTTCCCATACACTCTGATAATAAGAAGCAAATACATCAAATAATACATCAAATAAAAAAAAAAAAAAAGCCTGGGTTCATTCCCCATTCCACTCCTGATGTATTGCGTGACCTTGGACACACCTTGTCCCCCCAGGTCTCCTCCCCTCCCCCCACTACAATGAGGGTTAGACGAGGAGCCCGGTCCCTGTGGCTCTCTTCTGCCCCGGCATTCCATGACTCACTCCATGACTCTGATCCTCAGGCCCAGGTATATGTCATCCTGGGGGGTGGGGAGGGCGGGTCAGTCCAGGGATGAGGTAGCATGAGGCTGGGTTCCTGTGTGGCATCAGGACAGACCAGCTGCCTGCCTGAGAAGGCAGAGCCTGTGCCGACTCACGCCTGGCACCTCGTCAGAGCCATGGGAAACTGTCACCCAGGGCTCAGGGATGGAGTCAGCCCTGCATGGTGCTGGTTCTAGGTAGCATGACCTGTGACACCCTCATAGGTAATGAACTCCTTAATGGGGGGTGGAGAAACTTGCAGGACTACTGAGGGTGGGGCCAGGAAAGGGGCCAGCAGGTAGGCAGTAAGAAGGCATTGTGGCATTCTGGACCTGACTTGAATTTACTTTTTCAAGCTGTTTTTGTCATTATCTAGCCAATTGGTCCACTCTCTCTCTCTTTTTTTTCTTTTGAAAAAAAAAGGTGATTGTCTTAGTTTAGGTTACCCCAGAAGGAGACTCTTAAGACAAAGATTTAAGTGCAAGTAGTTTATTTGGGAGGAGGGGCGGGTCCCAGGAAATGCTGCCATGGAGCCTGGAAGTAAAGCAGGGAAGGGAAAGAACACAACGAATGGCACATTATCAAGCAAGTGACCCCTGTGTGGGCAACTGGAGCTTGCTGGTGCTGGGGGGCTCTGGGTGCTGGTGTGTACAGCCTCAGCATTGACCTACCTGAGGGGCGAGGCAGCTGGAGTATGTATCCCCTAACTTGTGTCAGTCACTGGTTAGGGACTGCTACCTGGAAGGGGGCTATGAATTCCCCAGCATGTCTGGCCTGTGCTGGGAATGACTGGCAGGGAGAGTGCCCAGACAGAGTGACAGGGGCTGAGGGCATGTGGATGGGCGAAGGCATCAAAGTATCTGCCACAGAGAGCTGGTGAGCCAAAAGCTGAAACACCTACACCTGAAAAGGGGTCTAAGCACTGCCACAGTTTGCTGAGTCGGGGAAGGAGGAGGAAGGCTGAGCGAGTCACTTGCCCTCTTGGGGTTTAGTCTTTGTGCCCAGGTGGGAATGGAATCCCTGCCCTGCCTACCACACACTGGCCCAAATCATAAATTGTAAAAAGATGATGAGTATATATTCACCTCGCTCCCATCTGTTCCTTCTCATCTGCCTGCACCCAGTACCACGTACCAGTTCTCAGTCACTTCAGCTAGGATTGTGAGCATTTTGGTCATCTCAGCACCAGCACACCCTTCCTACCCAACCTGGCCAAGGACTCTTCTCCCTTAGAAAGGGAAAGGATTTTATATCTAGAAATTAAGAATATTAGGCTCAAAAGGGATTAGAATGATATGGGCCTGGGAGTCAAGAGACCAGGAATAAGACTTCAGTTCATTCATGTTTTCACCTAATGTTGACTGAGGACCTGCCATCTCCATGGGCTGAGGGTGCCTGATGAAGACACAGTTCCCAAAGGAGCTCTGCGTCCTTAGGTAAGCAGCCCCCTTGTCTTCTTGTTGCTTCGGTCTCCCTGCTGTGAGATGGGTCAGGTGGTTCCTGGGGTCCCTTCTAGCACTATTGTTTTTTACTTTAAGTACACACACCCAGTCTCCTGAGATCTGCAGTCCGGGGTCAGTGGAGGAACCGGAGGCCAGGGTCCCACTGTGCCTGGAGATGATGGGCGGATGCAGGGAAAGATCCACGCTGGGCCCTCCAGGGAGACCGCCATCATGCCTGGGCTTCATCCACTGTGAGCACCGCGTAAGCTCTGCAAACAGCGGCATGAAGATGGTGGATTTGGACAGCATTAAGCTGTATTAAGTCGAGCTGTTTCTACAAAGAGTATATTTTAGCATAAACCTGACACCAAAGACAAGCTGAGAGGATATAGCACTTGTAAAAAGTGGCTTCATGCCATCCCCAGCACCTGGTGCAGAGAACTATTCCCCAATTCCACCCACGTGTAGGACTCTATAAGGAGAAAATTGCACGGCATCCTTTTCCTCTGTTTATTTTAAGAACACATCTCTTGAGGCCCTAAGCACATGACCCAGACATCTGGGCCAATCAACCTCCTAGCTACTGTGATAGATCCAAGGATGATCATGTGACCCAAAGCAGGCACATTAGAGTCCTTTCTTGGGATTTCTTTTAACTGGTGGGAAAGAATCCTCTCCTGATGTGATGGAGATTTGAACCTAGAGATGTTGGAGAAGCCTGTCTGTGATAGGACAGAATGATGCCAACAGTTAGAGATGAGATGCTGAGAACAAAGTATCTTGGTGTCTGAATCTCTGGTCCCAGGCCTCCCTGAGGCCATATCCAGCTCCACCCCTGTCCTTCTTGGTTACTTAAAACAATAAAATGCCTTCAATAATCATGGCCCCATGCTTGTGTGAAGGATTATGTAAGGTGATGTGGTGGAAAGCTCATGGCACATAATAAGCCTAGTAAATGGAAGATGTTGGTCTTGTTTTGGATTCTCTTGACTTGGAGCCCAATTCTTCATTTAGTTTATTACTTTTCTAATAAATTTCTGGGTCCTTACAGTCCTCAGAGTTTCAGACCCTCTGCTATAAGACACTTGTTTCCAGGCACAGATGACGGTGTAGAGAGCGATGCAGAAAGCCTCACCTTTTTGCTTTTAACCACTGAGAGTTTGAGTTTCCGTCACTAAAACCTCCCATGGGACCTTAGTCAGGGCTGTGGGCAGGGAGTTGGGGTAGACTAGCTGCCTTTACCTCCAACAACAGAGGGGTCCCTCAAAGCCAGTGTAGACTGGAGGGGACACAGGAGAGCTCACACTAGCCTTGGCACTGGCAGTGAATCTCTGAGTGACTTTGAATATGTCCACCACCACTTACTCTGCTTCCAAGAAAAAAAAATAACCACTCTTACTGAGCAGTTTTGAACATGCAGATACTCATAACGATCCAATAAAGTAGGTACCACAGTCACCCTACCTGGCTGATGGGGAATCTGAGGCACAAGGCAAATAAATAAGACATCAAAGGCAGCATGACACAACTAGCAAGTGGCAGAACTGGGATTAGGAGCCAGGTAGCCTGATTCCAGAGTCCATTCTATTAACCACCTCACCATATCATCTTCCTTTTGAATTGCGAATCAGGGTGTTCTCCTGCAATCAGACCGTTGCAGATTTGGCAGGAGGAGGGCACACCAGATAGTGTGATTCTGAGGTTGAAATTGCCAATTTGTATTAAGGTAAAACTAGAGTAAATTTATTTAATCTCCGTTAAAGGCAGCATGCATGACTTCTTTTATTAGTTCAGAAAAAGGAAAAAAGGCCCATTTTCTGCCGTTCGCGTGAGCAGACTGGATGAGCATTATCTCAGCAGTATCTTTACAGTTTGCAAAGCTACCTGCAATGTCTCTGAATTTAAAGGATCCTCTGGCAAGGTAAAGAGTGTTGTCTCCCATTTCACTGATGAGAAAACTGGGGCCAAAGAGGGGAAAATACTTGTAAATGTGCATGCATACGCGTGCGTGTGTGTGTTTCTGTGTGCATTTGCAAGAAGGGCCATGAATGTTCCTGCAGGCCTGGATGCCAGCTATGAGAAGAGCTCACAGTTGTGACGCTTGGAGGCAAGCGTTCCAGCTCACTGCAAATGTATGGAGTCACTCAGACTTAGCTAAGTACACAGCAGCCAGGAGCCTGCGCCGCCGCAGCAGCTGAAATCAGTGGGCAGCACAAAAAAGTAGGTGTGGCTTCCTCCCCTCTCCTCCCTTCCCTCTTCTCCCCCCCACTCCCACAGGGTGGAACTGCCTGGAACAGGCCCGGCCTGGCCCATGAGCCTGCACGCGCAGTATCCAGGAACAACTGCAGGGCAGCTCTGGGGCACGTGTGGAAACATGCACCCTGACACACACACATGTATGTACATGCATGTGTGTACATGCATGGCTTTCTAGAAGGAATACTTAGGAAAGGTGTGGGGCTCTGGGTTCTGGTCTGGCTTAGCCTCTGACTCCCTGGTGACCTCTCCATCTGTATAATGGGCATGAGGATGCCTACCTCCCAGGGCTATTACAAGTATCCAAGAAAATATGCTAGGATCTGAGAACTCTGGATCTGAAGGAGCCCTGGGAGGCAGTTAGCCTAATGGTCAAATTTCACAGAGCTGCTGATGCCCAGAGAGGGACACAGAGCAAGTTAGGCACAGAATGGCTAGAACACAGGCCTCCTGACTCTCAGGACCTGCACACAAGGGGTGGCCCTGAAAAGTACAAAGTGCTATTTAAAGTGAGTTCTTGCTTTTGCATTTTGAACATCCACGTGATGTGATTTTGAGACCAAAGTACTTTGTAAACGCCACTTGGGAACACAAATTCACATGTACTCTGCCAGGGGCAAGGGGAGGAGGATGTCCTCCTTCTTTGTGATATATTAGCTCAGATAGGCATACGAAAGACTTTATAAGTCTCAGTTTGCTTAACATATTTGATTTGCTTTCTGCCTACAAGTTCATACTAAGCTTTTGCATATCTGCTGGACTCTTTATTGACACTGTATCAGTCCAGCTTTCCCTAAAAGATAAACTCCCAAATAGGTGGAGAGGCAGGGCAGCTGGGTTTTAGGGCCACTGGGAGTGTTTGCCCAAGTCCCTGACCCTCCACTTGCCCATCTGTAAACTGACAGACTTGCACTTATCTTGGCCCCTGCCCGCCCCAAACTCTACTTCCTCCCCTAAACTGTCACTTTGCCCTCTGTCTGCAGCTCTCTGTCAGCTTGGGCGCTCCTCCAGGGCGGGAACTGAAACCCGAGTGCCCCTCACAGGACCCAGCCCACAGTCGCTGCTCTGGAAATGGGATGGCTCCCAGGTGAACTTGGAGTTCAGACATGCAGGTCACAGGAGTAGGAAGGGAGAACCTAACGACAGTAGGTTGAAAGCAGTGGGGAAGCCAGCATTCCTTCTTTCCCTCTGCTCCTGCTACCCAGCCTGTGTAACATTCCAGACGATGTGATAGGACTTCCAGGGCAATCTAGATTCTCCTACTAATAATCACATCCGTTTATTCAGCACATACCATGTGCCAAGTGTTACATATGTGTTAACTCTAATCCTAGTTGGGTCTACTCCCATTTTCAAAATTGGGACCTGAGGCCCCAAAACCTTCATTTATTTACTTCAAGGAGAGGAGGTAGGATCTGACCTCAAGTGTGTCTGATTCCCAGGGCCACACTCATTCTGTCATAGTTGTAACTGCTGGTCTCAGAATGGGATAGGGAATGACCGAGGCTGCCTCAGATGGTGATAATTCACCTCGCTGGTCCATAACCCATGGAAGCATGGAATCCAAGAAGATTTTCACACCTGATGAGCAGCAGAATCACCTGGGGATACTTAACTAAAGCGCAGATTCCTGGGTCCTGCTCCTGGAAGACCAGGGTGCTAGGTTTGGGTCAGGGGCGGGACTGTACATTTTAACAAGCACTCCAGATGATTCTGAGGCAGAAGTTTAGAAATCACTGAGAGATCTGGGTCTAAGATTCTTCTAAGTTAGAACACTAAGGAGCCAGGAGAGCCAGCGTTGAGGGGAAGGAGGGGGAAAGTTACTGTGAGTTAAAACCCCCTGATTCATTTGACATGGTCACACACAAGAAGATATGTTTATATCTTACCTTGATCCAAATAAGATTTAAAGCAGTATAGGAAAAAATAAACTCAGGATCCCAAAATTAAAAGTTAATCAGTACTTACAGATCTATACTGAACAGATATGCACATGTGTGTATTAAAAGACATTTATAAGAATGTTCATAGCAGCACTATTTATAATAGGCACACATTGGTAGCAACCCAAGTGCCTTTCAGTAGGAGAATGGGTAAATTGTAATATTTTGTAAAATGGACTACTATGCCTTAGTGAAAATAAAATAAAGCATTGTTACAGTCAAAACCATGATGAATCTTAAAGACATAATGTAGAGTGAAAGAAGCTAGACACAAAAGAATACATATTGTATAATTCCATGTATAAGAGTTTCAAATGGAAAAACAAATCAGAATGATACCTCTGAGGGGTATTTGTGTCTGTATGTTTGTGTGTGTATGTGTTTGGATTTTTTTTATTGAAGTATAGTTGATTTACAATATTATATTAGTTTCATATATACAACATAGTGATTCAAAATTTTTATAGACTATACTCCACTTAAAGTTATTATGAGATATTGGCTATATTCCCTATGCTGTACAATATTTCCTTGTAGCTTATTTATTTTATATGTAGTAGTTTGTATCTCTTATCCCCTACCCCTACCTTGGCTGTCTTCTTTCCTCTTCCCAGTGGTAACCACTAGTTTGTTCTCTATATCTGTGTCTATTTCTGTTTTATGCTCATCATTTGTTTTATTTTTCAAATTCCACATATTAGTGATAACATACAGTATTTTTCTTTCTGTGTCTGATTTATTTCACTAAGCATAATACTCTCCAGGTCTATTCATGTTGTTGCAAATGGCAAAAATTTGTTATTTTTTATGGCTGAGTAGTATTCCACTATATATATATTTACATGATATATACATTTACACCAAATATGATTAATTTTGTTTGCATCAAACCTAAAAGCAAGTCTCTGTGAGCTGATCATGAAAGAGCCAGGTAAATCAGGAATTTTAGAACAGCTCTTTAAGACAGGATAAAGCCAAATGAAAGAAAATGCCTCAATTCTAGATATATAAATACAAAAGAGAAAATATCAAGAAACAAAAAAGTCACAGATATAGATATGTCTCTTTCTCTATATATCACATATTCTTTATCCATTCATCTGTTGATGGGCACTTATTTGCTTCCATATCTTGACTATGATAAATGATGCTGCCATGAACATTGGGGTGCATGTACCTTTTCAAATTAGTGTTTTCATTTTGGGGGATATATACCCAGGAGTAGAGTTGCTGGATCCTTGTAGTTCTATTTTTAGTGTTTTGAGGAGGTCTGAGGGGTTTTGACTGGGAGGGGCAAGAAGTCTTCTTTGGTCTAGGTAATGTTCTCTATTTTGATTCACAGGGCATAGACATAGGTATATGTTTGTGAAAATTCATCAAGCTGTACATACTTAATATATATGTGCTTTACGGAGTATGTATTACGCATCAGTTTTTTTTAATGTTAAGGAAAAAATTGTAAGTAGTGGAAATCTCAGAGAACTCCAAAGTACTATCATCAAGCAAATCATATACACTGACCCAAGTGCAAAGCAACTAGAATTCAGTTTTTGAAAGATAGCTCCCCCTTGCAAATCCATATACCTGGAAACAAAAACACACTTGTAAATAACTCTTATTAAAGAGAAACCCAAATGGAATTTACACTGATGGGAGTACCATTTCTTAGTTCCTGGTACGTAGCAGATACTTAATAAATATCTGTTGAATGGTTAGATGTCAGATCTGTGAGATGTTGCCAAAGCAGTACTCAGAGGGAAATTTATAGCTTTAACTATTAAAAGAGAAATAGCTTCACTATTAAAAGAGAAAATTTAAAAAATAAGGAGTGGGATCACTAAATTTTCAAGCCAAGAGTCTAGAAAAGCAATGAAATAAATCCAGAGAAGTGTAAGGAAGAAACTGATATAGTTAAAATGAGAAATTACTGAAATAGAAATAGCAAAATCAAGGGAAAAAACCCAGTGCAGATGATCAACAAAAGGCCAGTTCTTTGAACAGCTGATAAAATAGCCTGGTCTTAGGAATAATTAAGGAGAAAAACAAGATACAAACAGCATCAAGAACAAAATAAAAGCAGGGGTTAAAAGAGGAATCTGACTGTAGACATGGAGATTTAAAGATGTATAAGAATAGTAAGTAGTGAGGTAACCATGGTAAATGGAAAGTAAGGACAGGCATGGACAATGAAGGGCAGACAGCTTCTTGGAGTTTCCTGTTTCACTAGGATTAGGCAGGACAGGGGGGTAGGAGGTTGAGTGAAACAGGTGAAGGGGATTAAGAGGAAATTTTCCAGTTATAAAATAGGTCATGAGGATGTAACGTGCAATATAGGGAATGTAGTCAATAATATTGTAATTACTTTGTGGGGTGCCAGATTATCACTAGAATTATCGTTGCAATCAATTTGTAGTGTATATAAACGTTCAACTACTATGTTGTATATCTGAAACTAATATTATGTGTATGTCAATGATACCTCAATTATAAAAAACAACATACAAGCTTTGGTTTGCGTTAGATGAAGTTCCCTTTATCCTCTCCACTCCAAAACAAAAACAAAATAGTGGCAGGATCAGGCAGAAAAACAAGGCAAGCAAGGCATTGTGTCCTTGAAGGGCAGAAGCACAGATCCCACCCTGGTCATGCAGGACCCTGGAGACAGCTCGCCAGTCTGGACCACCCATCCCTGCCCCAACTTCCCTTCCTTACTCATGTCTCCTCTTTGACCTCAGGAGGGCTGGCACTGTGTGAGATCCCTGGGCCCTCCTAGTTCTGGCTATTTCACCTCTAGGATGCTTTGATTGTGCAGGGTCCCTCTCTCCAAGGGCCCCAAGGCATTTCCTTCTGGGGTGGTCGGGCTCAGCACACCTCCAGCCAGGCTCGCTCACTGGGAGGTCGGGAGCCGCCCCACCCAGGGCCTGCTCCTTCCTCCTGAAAGCTGTTTGGGCCAGGGACCTGGGCCAGAGAAATCCAGGGCAGTGAGGACGCTGGTTCCTGGGAGAGAGATCACAGTCACCTCATCTCTTACAGTGTCACTCTGCTACAGAACCCAGTTTACAGTCCCTACTCTACACCCTTCTCTACCCATGCCTGCCCTGACTCTTCCTGACTGAGTCTTACCGATGATATGTTGGTAAATGTTTAACAAAGGCTCTCCTAAAATAGATGTATCCATATATATTTGTATATAAGTTTACTATATATTTCCCTGATATAAAGAATGTGTGGCATAGAATTTACAAATAATGATACAAAATACTCTTTACTATAAATTCCATACACCTTTAACTTCAGTGCTGCTATTCCTTATGAAATCCACTATTGGTTTTTATAATTCTATCTCCAACAATAGTGTTACAAAATCAAACTACGAACAAATGCTTGGTTACCATAGGATTCAGCCAAGAAGTCACTCATGTCACAGAGTGAAATTCTTTGATGAATGTTGGCTGATATTTTCATTTACATTAATGAGTAAGACAAAAATGAAAAAATGAAGACATATAATGGAAATTCATTCATTCATCAATGACAAAGATAATTTTTTTGCTGAATCAGATAATAGTTTTCAAGTACCAGAAGAATTTTCTCATATTTTGGTGCTATTGATAATGTTTAAAAAACCATAGACATGACAGACTTTTAAATTTAATCTGCATTATTAACATTTTCTCTATCACTTTGTAAAAAGTCCAGAGCCTGAACTCTAGACAGTCGACAAAGCATTAAACCAAGTCCTGATTTGTAGCATTTGCCCATTTCCATGGTGTAAACACTCCCACCACTGCCAGGTTCAAGCTACTGATGTGATGTCACTGTCACCATGGAGCTGGGGAGAGAGGCATGGGAGCACCCTGTTTACAGCATTCCCTCCGTACAGATACAATAGATGCAAACAACCTCAAAGGCACCGATCATAGTAAATTAAAGTAAAATAATTAGGAAGTGAGGAGTTTTGAGTATTACTCTTGTTTCAAATATTATTTATCAAATTGTGTATTTATATAATTTATTTCTAATAATAGCTATGTCTAAGCACTGACATGCAAGATTCCTGAAAATTCAGCAGTCAGCTCTCACGAGCTGGCACACACTAACACCTACATGTCATGTGTCTTCACTCTGCTTCAAGGTCCAAATGCCACTTCCCCCTTGATGTCTTCCCTGATTAATTCAGGTAGAGGCCAAATCTCTCTCCTATGTGCTCCATAAGGTTGGGCACCAGGTCTGATCTGCCTCTGTCCTCAGTGCCTCAACTCCCTTTGGCACTGAGTAAGCATGTGCCAAAGACATGTGTTGGACCAGCCCTCTCCACCCCAGCCCCAGATGTCTTCTATAACCTGACCCTCCTGGTGCATGGTCACCAGCTCCTCCACTCTGCCCCTTCAGGTACCTCTGCAGGCCACATGGAAACTGTAGGGACAGGTTCTCAATAGCAGGGCAGCCACTTGGCCTCAGTTTCCCTCTCTGTAAAGTGCTAAGGAAGGAGAGAGTAGAAAGAAGGGAAGCACAGTGATATTCCTTCTAGTCTCTTTTTCTTAGCATATACTTATGGGTTGCATTACATCTATACATGCTATTTGGTGTATTGTGGTTTCTCATAGAATATTGTAAGCAATTTTCTGTATTCCTGTATTGTTTTCAAATTTTCCACTATTAGTGAATACAGAATGTCATATTTTATTTAATTAAAATTCACTTTACCTTTGTTTTGAGACATGTATTTAGTTTTTTGTTTTCTAGAACCAGTTTTACCTCATCATCACCAGCACTGAGTGTTTTCATTTCAGAAAATAACATGCTAATTTCAACATCATGGACTGTCTTATTGTTTAATGTGCTTTAAAAAAATTTCCAAGTGCTACTGGACATTTTTCTGTCAACTTTTCTCCTAGTTGTCCCTGCACTTTTAAATAGAGAGCACAGATCACAAAGCAACTTGATTCTTAGTGTCTTGAGTCATTACCAACACCAGGAGCTCTGGAATGTGTAGACTTTCAATCCAGACTATGGTTCTGAGTGAATACAGCTGCCATTTATACTCTTTTGGACATTTCTCCTGTCAGGCTGTTAAATATTGCTTTTTGCTAGCGTCAGTAGGCCAGCTCTTTAGTCTTTGTTTGCTTCTGCTCTGAGAAACCAGACACAATAATGAAGCCTGTTAGAACTGCCTCGAAGAGAACACACAGGGCGTTGGAGCTGGCTTGCTTCATTGTGAAGAGGGTGCATGTCATGTGGTACAGCTGCCCAGAGGCCCTACAAGTTTATACCCTAACTCATGGCTGGCGTCTGGATGTCTGAGGATGTTGGATCAATGATCCCAAGAAAGCAGAGTGACTGCATTTGGTTTTGTAAAAATCATGCTGGTAGGACAAGTGGATAACACTACCTTCACATGTGCATTGAGCTGACACTCTGTGAAGCCCTCCAGACACGTCACAGTACCCTTATGTGGGAAGAGGGCACCACGTTGTGAGCGGGGATGCTCAGATCTGACAAGATTATACAAGATCCCTCAGCTGGTGTGTGGTGGGGCCAGCCGTAGACCTGTGGCTCTGGACCATTGCTCCCCAGCTACACGTAAGGTGTGCATGACTTGAGCGCCAGTGTGTCTGTTCCTTCACATGTTCGCTCATGTTCAGAAAGCAGGATGTGGGGAAATTGCTCTTAAGTACAATAAAGGAGAACCAAGCGGTAAGCTCACAAGGTCTTTTGTTTGGAATGGTACCTGTTTGTCTAACTGACTCTCCCCAAATCACTAATAATGTCTTTGCAGCCAGGAGATGGGCCACCCTGAATCTGAGACACAGGCGTCTCTTTTTGGAGTTCATAATGTCATTATTCAATCTATCCTGGTGCCTTGTGTTGGATAAATTCAAAAAGAGAGAGGTGACTAGGAGGAAGGAACCGTGAATGCCATCCTGTGGATTCCCATGAGGACCCTGGGATTTCTGAAGGCGGGGTGGTCTGTGAGATTCTGTGGCACATGAAGGATTCTCTATAGGTGACCCTCCATTGAAAAGGCACTAGTACCAGTGTAGTGAGCACACAGCATAGAACAGCAACATAGGTTGCATGAGCTGTGGACAGACCAGAGGCACCTCACAAACAGAGCAAGGCTGGAATCTTGACTGCCACCTCTATGACCCTCCGCAAGTCACTCAACCTCTCTGCTTTGCCTGCATCCAGGAGACCTGGAAGTGCCTGGGAGATTGCCCACCCTACCCCCTTCTCTGGTAACTCTGGGTATAGAGGTGTAAATACTCCAGCTCCCTTGCCCCTGACTGCTCTGGGGTGTAACTTTCAACAGAGTTCTCTTGGGAGATGAGGGTATCTTCTGAGTGATTTGCTTGATCACATACCTTTGCTGGGACCCATTTCCTCTCTGATTCTACTTCCCTATTTCCTTACGAGTTTGCTTGGGAGCTCCTCCTTGTAAATCAGTTGCACATGAGCCCTCCTCGCAAGGTTGCTTCTGGGAAACCTGATTTAAGAGGCAGCCGTGGAGATGCTGCTGCCGCGGCTGTAAGATAGAACGTATACAGGCTCACAGAGACTCCTAGAGGGCTTCTCTGCCGCTTACTTAAAAAAGGAATCAGCTGGGAGGTTGGAGGGAGGAGGAATTGGATGAAGGCAAGTCAAAAGGTACAAACTTTCAGTTATAAGGTGAATAAGTACTAGGGATATTATGTGCAATACACTGCTGTATGTTATATATTAAAGTCGTTAAGAGAGTAAATCCTAAGAGTTCTCATCTCAAGGAAAAAATACTTTAAAGTTTACTTTCATTTTGTATCGACATAAGATGTTGAATGTCCACTAAATTTATTGTAATAATCATTTCATGATGTAAGTCAAATCATTATGCTGCACACCATAAACTTATATAGTGCTGTACGTCAATTATATCTCAAAAAAACTAGAAGAAAAAATACCAAAAAAAAGGAAACTGGTAAAAATTCAACCTTTCAACAAAGTATTAAGCAAACTTTTTTTAAGCTCTTGAAAAAATTTTTTTCAAGATATTTTGTAGCATTTTTAAAAAGTTTTCATACACATGGTTTCATTTGAGCCTTGTTACATCGCTGATATAGAAAGAAATTATTATCTCCTTTTTCCAGTGAGGAAATTGAGGCCCAGATTGATAAAATGATTTGCCTAAAGTTACTCAGGTGTATATGACAGAACCAGGTCTAGGTACCCAAGTTTTCTATGACCAAGTTCAGTACCAGTGTATGGCACAGGGCTTTGTTTTGATAGTGTAATTGATGATGATGAAGTGTTTCCAGTGATTTTTAATAGTGTTTGTTAACATACTTATAAATCCTTTTGTAATGTTCTCAGAGCTGGCCCACTCCATTATTCTTAAGAAGAGAAAAACCTTTCACATAAATTTTCCCATTGTAAACATAATACCTTCTCATCACAGAAAATCTGGGATATATAGAAAAAAAGAGCAATAGGAAAAAAATTTTTCATAATCCCAACAGTTTCTTCTAGTTTCCTAGCATTTTCTTCTAGTCCTTTCTTTTTAACATGCATAGTTGTTTCTTTGTATCTTAGATACTTAGAATAATTATTCTTAGTTAATACCTATAATTTGACAATGCACAGTCATCTTTATTGATCTGTAAGTGCTACTTTCTCTTTTTCTAATCCCCCTGCTTTTCTTTCACAAGATAAACTTGGTATATCTTGTTGTGCTGGAAAGTAAGGCAGTGCTCAAAGGAAAGAATGAAGGGGGCAAATCACAAGGACATGGGAATCAGCTTGAAGAGGCTCCCAGCAGCCAAATCTGGGATAACTTGAGCATCAAAATAATTAAGAAAATAAAGAATAATAAACCATTGAAAAATAGCAAACTATGAATCTATACTGATAATAAATAGACCAATAATAAATGAGTGAATACCTAGGGAAGAGGAAGGGATTCTTGCTTACAGTAAAAATGCCAACCAATAAACCTGAAGGGAGTGCTGTGGTTGGAAGACTATTGTTTTGCTACCATCATGGTAAAGTTTGGTTGGAATAAGTATCATCCTGCTGAAAAGAGCTTTTCAAGCTGAAATGAAAGGATGCTACGTAGGAACAAGAAAGCAAATGAAAGTGTAAGACACACTGGGAGTGCCCAGGAGACCTCTCTGTAGTTATCATTTCATTCTAGATCATCTAACTTGTTTTAAGTGAAAACTGATTCTTTTAAATTCTTCCTTTTGTTTCTTTGTTTGTTTGTTTGGTTGTTTCTGATGTCTCTAGATGCAAGAGAAGGGAAACAGTGTTGGGTGTCTCCAGTTGTTGTAGGGTAAGGTGGTCAAATCTCCTTTCTGCTCATTCCTGCTAATTCAAATACCAACCCCCCGCCCCGAGCCCCCCCACCCCCAACACACAATGTAAACAGCCTTGTTTCTTGGAGCCTGTATTCTGTTGTCCTATTTTTAGCAATAGGTAAAAAGAAAGAAGACATTTCATTTTGGATGGTGGTAAACATTAATAATATTTCTAATAAGAAACCTCTCAAGTTGTTTTCCAGTTTCATACAATTTGGAAAGAATAAAGTCCAAGTCAGGGAGACAAATATTTGAGAGTTATGTGTGGGTTTAAAGAATGTTTACCCAGTCCAGGGAAGCATCATTTGCCACTGAAAGTTTCCCCGTGTCCTGTCCCCATCGCCATGTCCCCCTGTAGAAGGTCAAGTGGCCTTATGCACAGGCTCATTCCTTGCATTCCTGATCCAGGAGCATGGGGAGGGGGGGGGGGGGAGTCACTGCTGTCAGGAGCAGCCAGTGGGGACTAGGACCAGAAGCCCATAGTTGCAGAGGAAATTCAAATACCCTGTACCCTTCCTTCAATGGCCAAAAAGCAGAGGATTGCAGTTTGCATCCATTTTGGACAGAATGTTAGAAAAAGAAACAGGTAAACCAAGGTCTAGACATCATTAAGACCAGTGACCTCAAATGGCATTTACATAGTATATTACGGTTTATCATCTATGTCTCATCAGCCTGCTAAAGAGCAAAGAGGTATCTCTTGAAGGCTGAGTTCTAGCTCCAGCCCAGCTACTGACTTGCTGGGTAATCTTGGGCAGGTAACGTGCCTTTCCTGGGTCCCAATTTCCTCACCTGTAAAATAAGCGATGGAATAGGTAATGCCTAAGCAGGTCCCTGGTTATTCCTTTGTAACCCACATGACAACTCTGAGATAGGTGGGGAAAAGAGCATTATTCCCATTTCAAAGATTAATAAAAACTGAGTCTTATCAAGTAGATGAGCCCTGGCCAAAGTTGCAGTGTAAGTGGGTTTGAATTCCCTAACCCCTGTGTTCTTTCACAGAAGACCCCATTGCACAGTTGCATTGGAATTTTGTACTCCAAAAGGCATTGCACGTAAAGGAATAATGTGGACGAAGGCCCGGATTCCTGTCTTTGTAGCCCAGGCATATCTGCTTCCCCCTAATGCTCATTACTTTCTCTTTATGGGTTTAAAAAATTGGCTTATTAATGTTACGTAACTTGGTTTTCCATCAACACTGAAAGAAGAGCCCACAGACAGTCAGAAATAACCCTGGAATGTCAAAAATGCAGCCATTTCTCTTAGGCATGTCAGCAAAAGATGTGCTGGCTGATTCCAAGTGGTGAAGTGCTGAGCTGAGAAGTGCCCTTAATGGCCCCGTGAGCTGCAGGAGCAGTAGTCACAAGATGGGAACTCTCTGTGCAGCCACAGACCAGTCTCTGCTGTGAGCTTCACCCACATCATGTCATTCGTCCTCACTGCAGTCCTAGAGTTGGGAAACATCATCATCCCCACTTTGCAGAGGGAAAAACCAAGACCCTCTGTGTTTGGGGAACTTGTCCGGAGAGTCTCTGTATATGTGTTGGAACTTGGATGGAATCTGAACCAGGTCTGTCTGTCTGTCTGCAAGGAGAAGGTCTGTTTTCATTACCCCATGGTCACTTGCTACTTTCCAGGTTATTTGGGGGAAAATTTGCAAATCTGTGTCGCATACACAAAAGATTAAATGGTCATTTAATTTAATTTAATGACCATTTAATGGGAGGAAACCGGTGGCTGGTGGGCTTGGAAAAGAGAGAGACTTCCTTTTCAACATATATCCTTTACCCATTCAAAATGTTGACCCATGTGCATGTATTACCAATTTAAATGAATTAATTAAATTTAACAAAAGGTGACCTCTTATATTAGTTTCCTATGGCTGCTGTAACAAATTACCACAGCCTTGGTGGCCTGAAACAAGAGACATTTCATCTCTCACAATTCTGGAAGCCAGAAGTCTGTAATCAATGTGTTGCAGGGCTGCACTCCTTTCTGAGGCTCTCAGGAGAATTCATTCCTTGCCTTTTCTGGTGGCCTCAGGCATTCCTTAGCTTGTGGCCACATCATTCCAATCTCTGTGGTCACATTGTGTCTTCCTCTTCTTCTGTGTGTTTATCTGATAAAGGTACGTGTGATTGCATGTGGGGCCATCTGAATAAGCCAGGATAAGTTCTTCCTCTCAAGATCCTTAATTTATTTACATCTTTTGCCACGTAAGGTAGTACTCAGTCTTTTGCTATACAAGGCAATATTCACAGGTAGCAGGGATTAGGATGTGGACACATCTTTTGGGGGCCAGCTTTCAAATGACTGAACCTTGGAATTATCAGATGAATCTCCACCCCTTCTATCAGATGTTATTTTCTCCTGGTGTCTCCCTCTGGATAGGATGCTGGTATCTAAACCATCTAAGCAGTTGTTGATTTGAAGCTCATATAGGGTGTTTCTGTGGCCTTCTTGGAGAGTTATATGCCCAAGCTTGGGAGTCAGCTTGGGTGGGTTCTAATCTCAACTCCCCCATTTGCCACCTGGGCAGAGGGTGGGGGGCACTTTGGGAAAACCAACAGGCTGATTTTGCCAGATTAATATTTCTAAAGAACAATTCTGATGACATGACATCTCTTCCTTCAGGCCTTCTATGGCTCCCCAGTACCCACCAAATTAGCTGCACACCCCTTACCTTAGCATTCAAGGCCTCCTAATGACTCCCCTGTTCAGGCCCTGTGTCCCAGGCACGTCCATCTCATGAGAATATGGATTTGTCTTGCTCTTTCTTACTTCCCTGCCTCTACTAATGCTCTTTTCCTGCAGAGAATTCCTTTCTTCCTCATCTCTGCACATTGAAATCCTTCTCAGCCTTCAAGGCCCAATCAAATGCCACCTCCTCCATGACGTCTTTCCTTGTCCTTTTATCTGGACAGAACCTCTCCTTCTATTACTCCTTTGGCCCACAGCATCTCTTGCATCTCTTGCACTGTATATACACCAGCAGCTTGGCTTTGTGTCATAAGCCTCTCCGCTGACCTCATCTCCTCTAGTGAACAGTGGCTTCTTGTGGGCGGGAAATGTACATCTTATGCACTGTCAGAGTCAGGAACAAGACTGACCATAGGGTAAGTGTGCAATGATGTTGGTTAAGTTGAATTTATGTAAAAATAATAGAAACTCTACTAGAAGAACCCTAAGTAGTTGTGTGTTCAAAATTTTTCATTTTACAGATAAGAAAATTGAAACCCTGACTGGAAAGTTGCATCTTCCAGCCCAGTCTTTCAGGAAATCTTGAGGGATTAGAATAAAAAATGGAAACATTCCATTTAGGGCCCTACTGGCTTTTAGCTTGGGAAATTTTATTTATTTCTAATGATGGCAAATAGCAAAGGGCATGTGCTTCACGGTGAAGTTTATCTGTTTTAAAGAAACAAATACAAACAATTTGGTTCCTTTCTCACTATTCTCTGGCCACCACCAACAGATTCCAACCCTAGTCTCGCACATGGCCTGGTTAGAATACTCTTTGAACTGCACTCTAAATTTTTTTAAACCTTTTTTCACTCAGATTTGAGCCTGAACTACCCTTCAGATTCAAAGGCTTCGAGCTGTTTTTGAGAGTCCCCCTTTCCCAGGGAAAACACAGACAGGCAAATGAAATCTACCTCACACAGCAAACCCTCCCAGCTGTGAAAAGCTCAGGGAGGTAGGCCAATCTTCACCATCATCTTTGTCATCTGGCAAAGCGTTAAAAGGGTGAAGCAGCGAGGCAGAGCAGAACACCTGTGGCCATTATGAAAACCATAGCCACCTCCCCGCCCTCCGTGCTTTTTATTCTGAGTGCGCAGCATCTGTCAGCCACCGAGGAAAACCCTGCAATGGAGGGCCCAGAACTGGGGCTCAGATGAGCTGACTGAAGAATCAGAAGGGATTTTGTAATAAGCCCATTAATTCTGTTCAATTGAAGTATCTTCCAATTCCACACAGCCAAGGACAGCTGTACTTTGGTTTGACATTTTATCTGGCATTTTATGCCTGTCCGACAGCAGGGGTGCAGGTCTGCACCAAAAAGAAGGGCCAGAGATCTGGACTCTACAGACCAAGGCAGGGATTCTGGTGCTGTCGCTCACCGGCTGAAAGGGGTCTTGGCCAAATCACTTAAGCCCCCTGAGTCTCAACTACCTCATCTGCAAAAGGTTCTTGCCAGGAGCACATTAGAATGTGTATTTTATCAGGAGCTTAACCTATTAGGTAATGTGCAATTGTTCATATTAACACCAACTTGGGAGAAAGGGAAAAGCAAAACTCAGTGGTTGAAGGAAGGTCGTTTACATAAAGGAGAATTCACCTGTCCCTCCTAACTTTGGTTTCTTGACTTAAATCTGAGCGAGGGTAGGGATGTCTTAGTACCTAGGGTTGGAGGGGCTTCCAAGGGGACCCAAGTGGACTTAGCTATGGGGAAGGGATGCTGCTGGGGGCCCAGATGCCACCTTACTCACACTTGGGGTCCTCATCTAAGACAGCCCTGTTTTCCCTGCATTCTGTGAGGAACATCTTAATTACTCCTGGGCCCCAAACAATTGAAACCACCAATGTCTCTTAGAAGGCAGAATCTCATCTTAAATTGTTTTCTTTGTTTATACATTCGCCGAATATAAAAATAAATGCTGATGTTCTTGCTATAATGTTAAATCAATAAAGTAAGAGACAGCATTGCGAAGTGGGATCTCAACTATGTAAAAACCATGTATGCATAGATTAAAATGTTAATCATGGTTGTATTTGAGAGCATAGATAATGGACTTTTTCTGCTTTTCTATATTTTCTAAAAATTTAAAAGGGCTTATCAATTATTCTTATAATAAAGAAGATTCTATTCAGATATATTTTAATGCCCCAAAGGAAAAATCCATTTACGTATTTTCATGAAAATTATATATACAACTTTAATAAAAATTAATGATAATATAATACTGAAATTTTTGAAAATAAGATATTTTGTGAATATTAATAGATATACTAAGTCTGAGTCACTCAGTAAGAACAATACAGATGAAAGAATGTTACAACAAATTTCTTTCACAACAAAAATATCTACATGATCAAAAATGCCTTCAGTTTCTGAAAATCATACACTTACAACAAGGAACATTTAATTCATTTAAAAGCACAGCACAGGGGGAGGAGATAGCTCAGTAGTGGAGTGCCTGCCTAGCATGCACAAGGTCCTGGGTTCAATCCCCAGTACCTCCACTTAAAAAAAAAAGTAAATTAATAAATCTAGTTACCTCTTCCCCTAAAATATAAACAAACAAACAAACAGACAAATAAATAAATAAAAGCACAGCACAAATGTAAAAGAATTGGGGCAGCCTCTTGGGGTTTGTTGTAATAGAATTTAACCTATATTTAGGTTCAAAAAACATTGTGAGCTTGTTCAAAGTCGTAAATTGGAATTAATGAAGGACTGTATTAGTATTAAACATATGTAATAGAAATGTATGTATAACAGCACTGTGCAAAGTTAAGTTCCATGCAACTGTTATTTGGCAAGAAGTCTTAGATGTCACCTGAGGAAGAGGTTCAGTGGTTGGAGACGCTAGGTAAACTCCGTGGTAAAGTATTTAATAGACCTCATTCTTACACGACTTGGAGCCTCAAATATACTGATTTTCATTGTGAATCTGCAAGAAGGGTGTGCAGTGTATAGCATTTGCTCAAAGCATTTGACTGGAAAATCTTTTTTCCCCCTCACAAAGGACACTTCACATTGAAATATGCAATGTCACAGGCATGTAGACTTTATCTTTTCAACTTTTATCTTTGAGCCCACGAAGCAGAGTTCATCTTTCTCTATTGTCACAAAAGGGGTGTCTTATGAATTTGGAGCACAGCACAGATCACAATAAACCATTTAATGAATCATGTCACATAGAACCAAAGCCCAGTTCCCACCATCAGGTCGAGTGTCCATCATTCCCTTGCAGAAGCTGGGCTCTGATGAGACACCAGGGGACCAGAAGGGACTTGTGAGCTTCATCACATGTTCCATGCTTTCCCCTCCTTTACAAATTGGCTTAGGAATGACAAGCGATTCTGAGACTCACCCCGCCCATCCCCCAACACACATATGCACGCCCTTTGCTGGCATGCGAAGCGTGCTTAGAAAGGGGAAGAAAAACCCAAACCACAAAACCCCACATTCCATTTGAGGGCTGTATGTGTACACACCCTGGACCTTTGACCCTCTTTCCCTGTTGAACAGGGGTTTTCGAGGCTTTGAGTCAGGAGTCCTGGACTGCTAAGATGCTACCCTACCAGGTTCCAGCCTTATGCTTTCAGGGTTTCTCTTCTTGGGGGCTGTTTCTTCATCTGTAAAATGGAATAATGAGCCCTGGTCCTGGCTAACTTCCCAGGATTGTAGTAAGGATGAAACAGAATTTAAATGGTATGAAAAGCTGGAAACATGAGGCTTTGTTATACCATTACAAGCAGACCCAATACACTTTCCTTTTTTGAAGTGGTCAAGAGAGTGAGAAAAAACAGGGGACAGGCTGGAAAACCTAATGAAAGTTTCCAAAGATTCCCAAACTTCTCTCAGCCTCCCCTAGTCTCTTCACCACTTATCCAGCCAATCTTTGTCTTCTTACCAAACACAGGCTTCCATTCACTCTAGAGACAATGAAAACAGGAGAAGACAGGACAAGCGAAGAAAAGTGTGTCTAGAATACCATCCATAGCATCTTTATTCCAATTCTGATAAAATGTTTATACCACCGAGAAATGCGTTCAGATGAGCACTTTCTTTAAAAATCATATTCCAAAAAGGAAGAAAGGAATTTGGTTTAAAGTATCTGAAGCAGCCATAAAAGAAGAAACAAGAAAAGATTCCAATAACAATTCACCACACCTCTGAATCTGGGAAAAGTTGCCATTAATTATAAGGCAGAACTGGATTAAGTAAGTCTATCAAAATGACAGAAGAACAGGAAGACTGGGCATTGCATACTGTAGATTCCAAGTGGTTGTTTCAAGTTTTTAATTACAAAAAGGAGAAACAAAGAAGTACTAAAAGAATAAATATAAATATATATATATATATATATATATATATATATATATATATATATTTGTGTGTGTTTACATATATAAGTGTTTCTATAATTTTGGAATGGTGAAAGTCTTCCTAAGAATGACTCAAAGACAAACCACAAAGAAAAACATTGATTTAGTTTTCTATGTAAAATTAAAAATTTTTATTTGTTAAAAAGCCATAAACATCTCATACATTGCTACATGGGCTTTTTAAATGATGCAGCCACTTTGGAAGACAGTCTGGCAATTCCTCAAAATGTTAAACATAGAGTTACCATATGACCCAGAAATTCTACTCCTATGTATATACAAAGGAAAAATGAAAACATATGTCCGCACAAAAATTTGTTACATGAAGGTTCATAGCAGCATTATTCATAATAGCTAAAAAGTGGAAACAACCCACATGACTATTAACTGATAAATGGATAAAAAAAAATCTGAGATACCTGTGCAATGGAGTTTTATTCTACCATAAATAGGAATGAACTACTGACACCTGCTACAACATGGATAAGCCCTGAAAACATGCTGACGTATACTAAAAGCCACCAAATTGTATGCTTTAAGAGAATTTTGTGGTATATGAACTTTTTTCTCAGTATAGCTATTATTTAAACAACAAACAATGGCATAAATAGCTATTATTTAAACAACAAATAATGATAAATCCCAACATTGTAACATTCACAGAGATGGTTAGTACCTGTAATACACAAGGAGGGCGTATACAAAAACTTGAAAATAAATAGATCATTGAAAAATAGGCAAAAGCTAAGGTAGATTTTCAAAGGAAAAGCAGTACAAAAGGCCAATAGACATTTTTATGTTTATGCTCATTTTGAAATTTTGATTATCAGATCTGCTGCTAAATGTTATCATTTAGCATGTTAATAATAAAACTCATATTTTACTATGTCATATTATGAGAAGGGGTCACCAGGCTTTATCAGAACACCAATGTGTCTATGACCCAAAAATTGCTAGGAATCCCTGAACTATAGGAAATGGGTAAAATATGGTATGGCATGTCCATAAAATGTATGGTATGTCTGTACAAGGAAATGCTGTGTGGCCATTGAAATTGATTTTGTAGTTGAGGATGTAGAAAATTGGAACTCTCATATACTGCAGGAGAGGGTGGAAATTGGTGCAACCATTTTGAAGACTTTTTTTTCTGCTAATGCTGAATATATGCATACCTCTGACCTAGCAATTGCAGCCCTAAGCATATATGCAACAGAAATGTATACATATGTTCACCAAAAGACATCTACAGAATGTTCATAGCAGCTGTCACAGCCAAAACTTAAAAACAGCCCACATGTCCATCAACAGCAGAATGGATAAAGAAATTGTGATATATTTATACAAAGGAATACTATATGGCAGTAAGTGTGAATGAACTGTTGTATATGCAATGACATGAATTAGTCTTATTCATACACTGTTGAGTGAAAGAATATAGACATAAGAATAAATACTGTATAATTCCACTATCAGTATATAAATACTATAAAGTTCAAAACCAGGCAAAAGTCATTAAAAACTATAAGTCAGGATAGTGGCTTCTTTTGCAGGAGAGGAGATAAGAACTAAGAGAGGGTCCAAAAGGTCTTTTGGAATGCTGGTCTTGATCTGTTATTTTACATTGATACTGGATATAAAAGTAGATTCAATTTGTGAAAACACTTTAAATTTTATGCTTACAATATTTGCATGTTTCAGTTTTATATTCTATCAAAAGTCTGCTTTAAAATGGCATTGCAGAAAATTTTTAATAAAATGAAAAGATATTCATGTTGTCATATTATATTAAAAATGCAGGTTGATATTGGTGTAAATAGTGTGTAGAGGATGCTACCATTTTTTTCCTTAAGGATCATCACACATATATGCTTGTAAATGCATAATGTATCTTCAGGAGAATATACAAGTAAATGATGGGAGGGATTGCTTCTGGAGAAGGAGACCGGGAAAGAGATAGATATTTCACTTTATGCCCTTCTGTACCTTTTGAAGTTTTAATTATGTACCTATATTGCCAATTCAGTTCATACCTAAATTAATGATAATACAGATTACAAACTTGTGTGATTTCATTTTTGTGAAAATGAAGGTCTGGCATGACGAATATCAAAATGATAACTGTGTTTACTTCTGGGTAATATGATTATGGATGAGTTTTCTTTATTTTTAAAAATATCTGTATTCTCTGTCTTCTAATGTGAACATGTATTTCTTTTGAGAATGAGAAAAGTCATTAAGTTTGTTTTTGCAATTCAGTTTTTATGAAGTTATTGAAATATAATTTGCACACAATAAAACGTACTGATTTTAAATGTACAGTTCAGAGTTTTGTAAAGGTACACTCATGTCATCACTGCTCAATCAAGACATACAGTTTCCATCCCCTAGAAAGTTCCTTCCTGTCCCTCTGTAGTCAACCTTTCCCTCTCCTAAGGAAGCAGCCATTGATCTAATTTATAGCATTTTAGCTTAGTTTTGTTGGCTCTCAAAGGTCATAGAAATGGGATTAATACAGTATGTAATCTTTTGTGTCTGGCTTCTTTCACTCAACATAATGATTTGAGATTGATTTATATTTTGTGTGTATCAATAATTCATTATAATTTTTTTTAATGAAGAGTAATGTCCTAAGCACTTACTGTTTTCCGATCTATAGAGTGAGACCCCATCCACACAGAAAATAATCCACAGCCTCTCCAGGTATGTCTGCTGCTGGCCAAGTGATCTTACAGCCTCCATATCCTGGGATGAGAGACAGCAGCACCCCCTGCACCCCGCCCCCAGGCAGCGCCCGTCTCAGGTGAGAGCCACCCTGCTTGTTGCCATTGTTCTGTGAGTGACAGCCTCCGGGGCAAATGGAAAGCCGTCAACCTGAAGGCTGTCAACAGCAGACAAGAATTCCTTTCTTTGTCAGGCTGGGTGGTCTCTGTGGCTTCGGCATCAACCTGCACAAAAGATGATAAGCATCGAGTGTGCTTGCAGAAAAACATCGCCACCACCCAACGACTCTAACCACACTCCTTTGTAAGGCCAGGATTAGCCTGTACGAGGCTTCCCGTGACTGTGTACAGATCATCAAATCCCAGCCCCAGGAGGGCATCCAGAGGTCGTTTAGTCCATTCCCCCCATCTCGACCCTGACCACCTGCATGCTTCATAAAATATATTTGTCCCAGATTCTTAGTCATAGACTTCTAGAAGGTGCCTTAGAGATCACCTGGTCCAACCCTCCTGGGCTTCAGAAAGGGGTCCAGACTTTCCCAAAGTCATATAGAGTAAGGACAAGAACTCACGTCCTAGGAGCCTTCCTCTCTGGGGTGCTCTTTGCACGACTCCAAGCTGCTGCTGTTAATACGTGAACGCCCCACTCAATAGTACAATGTAAAGTGTACCTTCTAACTTCCCAGTGAAAAAGGGGTGTGTGAGTATATGTGTGTGTGTGTGTGTGTGTGTGTAAATCAATGTGTAGTTTTGATGGATCTCCCACAGCCCTTGCCTGCATAAAGGCTTTCTTGCACTTGTGGCCAGGACACCAGGCCCAGTTCATTTATGGAGTGGTTTGGTGCCCTCTACCGGTTGTCAGTACAACAGCTACCCCTTCCTGGGTGCCTACTTGTGCAGGACATTCAGCCTGTACCATTATTTCTAATTTCAAATCCCAAGAAAAGGCCTGTAGACTACGCAGTTTTATCCCTGTTTATAGATGAGGAAATCAACCCAGAGTGATCGAGCCTGGATTCACACCCAGCCTTGTGAGACCCCACGTTCCTTCCATGCCTCCATGTCAATACCACTTGTCACAATCCTGATGCTGTGTAGCACTTTCCCTTTAAAATGACTTATATATACCTCACAAATCTGCCAGGAAGTGGGTGTTAACACCCCTGTTTACACAACAGGAGGCTGGGCTGGAACATCAGTGACTTGCCCAGGGTCCAGGTCCAGCAGACCCTGGGCTCCTGCTTGCTGCCAGGCTGCAGCTCAGGAGAACTGCACACAAGGCCCACAAGGGAACTTCTTCCCGGAGTGGTCTTCATCCAGGAGAGGGATTAGGAGACCGTGTTCCTACCCAGGGGACCGCCCTCTATTCCAGGCCCCGAGGAACTCAGAGATAAAGAAAACACAGTTTCAACTTATGGGGAACTTGCATCACCATCCACTGATGCTGTGCAACTGAGCCCCTGGTGTGTAAATGAGTTCATGAATGACTGCATGAATGAATGAATGGAAGGGCTGAGAGATGAGGGATAGGACTAATGGCAGAGGCTGTGTAGGTTGGGGGAGGTTGGGCTGGCATCCTATGAAGATTTCAGTTTAATTTGAAGAGTCCATTCCCATCAGTAACAGTAGTCTGCAGACAGATATTGCTGATTCTGTGGGCTTGGGCTCCCAGGGTATGCAAGGAGAATTAAGAGGACCACAGCAGAGATGTAGAGGGGTTTTAAGCCTGCATGATATTTCTAAACATCAGCATCAAGATTTAGAAATTGGAAGATTTCACATTGAAGTCCTAATTTTTAGCTCCTCTCTAACAAATTGGAAGGCCTGGCCTCACTGGGCCTGCTGTAGTCCTGTCACAGCTGTCCCCTCAGTTCCCTGTTTTCACCCCAGGAGTGAGGATGACCAGTGGTGCCATTTCTCATTGCACAAGTGCTTTTTAAAAACATTTTTTGGTATATATATATTTTTATTGAAGTATAGTCAGTCTACAATGTTGTGTCAATTTCTAGTGTACAGCACAATGTTTCAGTCATACATGAACATACATATATTCATTTTCATATTCTTTTTCACCATAAATTACTACAAGATATTGAATACAGTTCCCTGTGCTATACAGTATAAACTTGTTTATCTATTTTATATATGTTAGTTAGTATCTGCAAATCTTGGACTCCCAATTTATGCCTTCCCACCCCCTTCCCCCTGGTAACCATTAGTTTGCTTTCTATGTCTGTGAGTCTGTTTCTGTTTTATAAATTTGTCTTTTTTTTAGATTCCACTTATGAGTGATATTATATGGTATTTTTCTTTCTCTTTTTGGCTTACTTCACTTAGAATGACATTCTCCAGGTCCATCCATGTTGCTGCAAATGGCATTATTTTACTATTTTTTATGGCTGAGTAGTATTCCATTGTATAAATATACCACATCTTCTTTATCCAGTCATCTGTCGATGGACATTTAGGTAGTTCCCATGTCTTGGCTATTGTAAATAGTGCTGCTATAAACATTGGGGTGCAGGTGTCTTTTTGAATTAGAGTTCCCTCTGGATATATGCCCAGGAGTGGGATTGCTGGTTCATAGGATAAGCCTGTTTTTAGTCTTTTGAGGAATCTCCATACTGTTTTCTATAATGGCTGCAGCAAACTACATTCCTACCAAAATTGTATGAGGGTTCCCTTTTCTGCACATCCTCTCC
This sequence comes from Camelus ferus, assembly GCF_009834535.1. Lineage (NCBI taxonomy): Eukaryota > Metazoa > Chordata > Mammalia > Artiodactyla > Camelidae > Camelus > Camelus ferus. The sequence goes on along the minus strand of NC_045699.1, from coordinate 45,676,012 downwards.
AGCATTTATTGTTTGTGGACTTTTGAATGATGGCCATTCTGACTGGTGTGAGGTGATACCTCATTGTAGTTTTGATTTTCATTTCTCTGATAATTAGTGATATTGAGCATTTTTTCATGTGCCTATTGGCTATTTGTATGTCTTCATTGGAGAATTGCTTGTTTAGGTCTTCTGCCCGTTTTTGGATTAGGTTGTTTGTTTTTATCTCATTAAGTTGTATGAGCTGTTTGTATATTCTGGAAATTAAGCCCTCATCAGTCTCACCTTTTGCAAATATTTTCTCCAATTCCGTAGGTTGTCTTTTTGTTTTGCTTATGGTTTCCTTTGCTGTGCAAAAGCTTAGAAGTTTGATTAAGTCCCATTTGTTTATTTTTGCTTTTATTTCTATTGCCTGGGTAGACTGCCCTAGGAGAACATTGCTGATACGTATGTCAGACAATGTTTAGCTTATGTTTTCTTCTAAGAGGTTTATAGTGTCTTGTCTTATGTTTAAGTCTTTAAGCCATTTCGAGTTTATTTTCATTTATGGTGTGAGAGAGTATTCTAACTTCATTGATTTACATGCAGCTGTCTAGTGTTCCCAACCCCATTTGCTGAAGAGACTGTCTTTACTCCATTGTATGTTCTTGCCTCCTTTGTCAAAGATTAATTGACCAAAAGTGTGTTTTTTCTTATTGTAAAAACAAAAACATTTTTTAGGTCTTTCCAGAAAAAAGGAAAAATAAAAGACCAAATCATCTATACATTTAAAAGGCAAGTACTCAACTGGCTTCAGTGGTTTTCATTACCAGCTTGGACACCATGACAACTTGAATTTGCTACCCTATAGAGTCTTTGGTGCGTTCTTGTCCGTGTTGTGTGGCCCTCAGGTCAGATCTCACCCTGTTGCCACTTGGGTCTTCAGCTCCTGAGAGATGAGGGGCCACTGGAGCAGGCAATGCATGTAGTCCTGGGTCTGGCAGGGAGACGAGAAGAAACGAGATGAGACGAGAAGAAATCCTGCCCACTGAGGTTGCTGTGAATTTCCAGTTAAGTGAGATGATTAAGGCCTGGCAGACCACATTGATGTCTGTGCCCCCGGAAGCCCTTTGGAGATGCAGCGCCTTGTTTGTGACTTTCTGAACTGACCTCCCTCCCAGCACTTTGTTCCTAGCCCTTCCCTCCCTATCTTGGCCACAGAGATGGTGCTCTGATTCCTCGAGTGTTGTCCAGAAGCGAGCACAAGCTTCAGATGTGGCCTGAGCAATTGAAAACAGCAGGATAAACATCTCCCTCAGTTCAGACACCCTGCTTTTTGTTCTTAGGCACCTCAGATCACATCATCTCTTTTTATCAGTCACATCACATGTTGGTTCCCACTGAGTCTGTGAGACACTGAGACCTTCAGATTGTTTTTCCATGCACCCTTCTCAAGAGAGTTCTACCCCTACCTTAACTGAAAATCATAGACATTGAAGGTTGAATATGGTCCTGAAGGTTATCTAATGCCACCTCTCATGTACGCAGAAAAAGACTACTTCATCAAGCACCCTGACAAAATTTTTGAACTGAAATGAGGAAGTTCACATTAACACACTTAATATTATGTTTTACCCATAGCGCCACTCCTCCGAGAACAGATCTTGATTTTGTAAAACAAACAAAAAACCTAAAACACATTAATCATCCTTTCCAGATTAATGTCATGCATAAGTTAGTACAATTTCTATATTTTCACGTGGGTTAGTAGCACATATTAGATATTCTGCTTACCAGGGTAATTCATTATCATTGTAGAAAACTTAGAAAAAGTATAAGGAAAACAATGAAAAACTCTGGAATATCTAGAATATATAAAGAACAGCTCATTAATAAAAAGGCAGATTATCCAATTTTAAAATGGGCAAAGGATTTGAGTAGACATTTATCCAAAGAAGATATATAGAATACACACTACTATATATAAAATAAATAAACAACAAGGATCTGCTGTGTAGCACAGGGAACTATATTCAATATCTTGTAATAACCTATAATGGAAAGGAATCTGAAAAAGTTATATATATATACATATATATGTATACATATATATATAAAACTGAATAACCTTCCTTTACACCTAAAACTAACACAACATTGTAAATCAACTATACTTCAATTTTTTAAAAAAGAAGATATACAAATGGCCAATATGCACAAGAAAAGATGCTCAACATCATTAATCTTTAAGGAAATGCAAATTAAAACCACAATGAGATACCACTTTACATCCAGTAGGATACTATAATAAAAAAGAAGATAACAAGTCCTGGCGAAGTTGTGGAGAAATCGGAACCCTCCTATATTGCTGGTGAGAATATGGAATAATGCAGTCACTTCAGGAAAACAGTCTGGCAGTTCCTCAGACTGTTAAACACACGGTTACCATGTGACTCAGTGGTTCCACTCCCAGGTATCTACTCAAGAGAAATGGTAACACGTAGCCACACAAAAACTTGTACATGGACAGTCACAGTATCATTATTCCTAATAGCTGAGAAGTGGAAACAATTCAAAGTCTATCAGCTGATGAATGGGTACATAAAATGTAGTATAATTGTACAATGGAATTTAACTTTGGCAATTTAAAAAATGAAATATTGACACATGCTGCAACTTAGATGAACCTTGAAAACATTATGTTAAGTGAAAGAAGCCAGACACAAAAGGCCACATATTGTGTTATTCCATTCATAGGAAATGTCCAGAACAGTCAAATTCATGAAGACAGAAAGCAGATTAGTGGTTGCCTAGGGTTGAGAGGGTTTGAGGGAACATGAGGAGTGACTGCTAGTGGGTATGGGGTTTGTTTCTGGGGTGATGAGAATGTTCTAAAATATATGGTGGTGATAGTTGCCTAACTCTGTGAATATACTGAAAATGATTTAACTGCATGCTTTAAATGGGTAAATTGTGTGATGTGTGAATTAAATCTTAGTAAAGGGTAAGACACGGCCTTTTGTGAGTGCTTTGTGTTCTCCCTGACTCATGGTGGATACAGTGTCCCCCAGCAGCATTGGCTGGAGAAGTGTCCACCCTGGGCCAGCTCCTCTGATGGTCCCTGGATGCAGAGGGATTCTGCCTCAAGAAGGCAAAGCATCTTGTATCACCCAAGGGAAATAAGGCAGCGGCAGGATTATTATATAAGATAGAAGGTTGGAAGATTGGGGTGCTTGGGAGTTGGGGATGGAGGGTAACTGAGAGGCCTCAGAGGAGGGAAGAGCTTACTTCCAGCTGAAACATTGGGGAAAGGCTTCAAGGAGAGGGGAATAGTATTCTTTAAGACAAGATTGTGACAGGTGGTGATGATGTGACCAGGAAGAATCCAGGTTAGACTTTAAGTTCCTCGAGAGGAGGACCATTAATTCATTGCTATATTCCTGGTCCTTAACACAGGACCTGGGTTGGAGCAGGAGTGTCATAAAGAAGTTGCTGATTAAAGTCAACATACAAATGAAGGAATGAGTGAGTATATGAACAGAATAATTGCAGGGGGAGAAATAGCCCAGAAGCAGAGGGACACAGGACTGGCCTAGAGGATAGACTGGTTTGGCTAACGCATAAAGTTCAGTGAGAATTCATGGAACGTAAGTCCCCCTAAAGGCAGCTAGAACTGGGTGATGTGGACTTCGAATTAGCTACAGACTTGGAGTCAAATGACCTTTGAGCAAATGGTCAAAACTGTACTTTAGAAAGATGAAGCTGTAAGGCCAAGTGAAAGATGGGTCAGAAGGGGTCAGCCTCGAGGCTGAGAGACCAGTTTAGAGGCTGCTCAGGCAAAAGATGATGGAAGCTCAGTTAGGCCAGTAGTAGTGGGACCAGAGAATAGATGGGGGCCAGGGACACTCATCCAGTTTCCAAGCATTATAAAAACTATAAAAACAAGTGCATCTGGTAATAAATAGTTTGCCTATTCACCAGAACTACAACTATTAGAGGAAGCACTTGCCAATAAAATTTAAGTGGTTTGTGGTTTCAAGTTGCAAACACACTTTTTATAAAGGTAATTGAAAGGAAAACCCCAATTGGGCATAATAAGAAAACAGGAAACCACATGACTACAACCCTGTTAGGTGGATTGGAGTTTATCAATATATTGGATGAACCCCAGACCACATTCATCCCACCCCAAACTGGTAACAATAACCCTTGGGTCAGGCTTCAGACAGAAGACAGCCTGGTCTGTTTCAGGCTGCCTGATTAGCTACATAGGGTATTCCAAAGACCTGGTTTCTGATCCCAGCTCTGCATTAACTCAGGCAGAACAAGTACTAGTGGAGAAGTAAGAGGAAGACTTGTTCTAATTTCAAGACTTACAGTTTAGTGGTTGAGAATATTGATCCTGGGGCTGGGCTGTGCATGGTTGAACTCAGCTCTGTCACTTACTAGCTTATGACCTTGAACAAGTTACTTAAACACCTCTGTGCCTTAGTTGTCTCATCTATAAACTGGAATTAGTGAAGATACTCATTGAGTAGTTTTGAAAATTAGATTAACTGATAAATTTTAAGTGCTTAGAAACACCTTCTATGGAGGAAGCAACATATAACTTTTATTATTATTATTATCATTATCATCATTATCATTATCATTATCATTATCATTACAAAAATAATGGCCAAAGCTAGACAACAATGGAGTAGGCTATTTTGAAGTAGAGCGCTCTCTGTCACTACCGGTGTATATGCAGAGCTGAAGTGGTTGTTGCGTTCAGCTTTGGACCCTGAGTTTACGGTGCTGATGAGACATCCAGCTAGGCTTATTCAGTATTATTTTTTCTGTTTATTTAACAAATATTTAATGAGCAGCTACTCTGTGCCAGGCACTAGGCCAGGCCCTGGTGATATTGGGGTGAACTAGAGGGGCCCAGTTCTTGAGGACCTGATAATCTAGTAAGGATGGCATGTAGGTGTCATGTCTGGTGTGGAAGGGCCACAACCCCAGCACACATGAGGTTCATAGGCAACCAGAGAAGGGAGTCAGGGCAGGTTTCCTGGAAGAGGCAGTAAGAAGCAAGGTCCACTGGGCCACATTCAGGATTTGGGGAATGCAGAGTTGGGAACATCTGCCCTCGCTGGTCAGTAGGTGACAGGATTTTGGCTTCCAGTGCTGATAATAATTTTTTCTAGGCTCTGTTCTTTGTTGAATCCTTTGGACCTTCCTTCTTGAAAAGAAAATTCTTGTGAGTCTTTCAGATTTTTTCTAAATCCCTTTGCACACACATTTTATGGATAAAGGTTCCAATATGATATTTTTGCCTCACTCCCTTTATTTTTTGGTTCAGGGAGGTTGAAATCTAAGTTTCTCCAGAAGGACAGTCAGTCACAGCCGAAAGAGACGGCATTTCCTGCATTACTAAATCAATACAGCTTAAGTCTACAGGGTCAGGCTACTTTCTGTGCTGCTGTCGTCCCATACAGCTTCCCCTCTTGGTGTGCTCCATACCGCAGGTGTTCTATTGTGAATTTATGCCAATGATGTTCAAAGTGACCACATGAAGGGGTAAAGCCCTGGGACCCTCGGGGAAAATAAAAGTAAAAAAGAAAGCCACACACATGACTCTTTGCTAGATAATAAAGACAAATACGTTCACGTCCTGTCATCTCAGGCATGAATAACCCCAGTAATGCACGCAGAGAGGAGGCCTGTCAGGAAACACTGCCAAGTTTCTCAGTTCCCTTCCTGACTTGCATTCTTACCTGCCTGCTCTTTCCCAAGCTCTGTTAGGGCTTTCAGTTCTTTCTGAGCTTTATTAATTACCCCCCTTTCAGCCAGGATCACAGTTGGTCTGGGAGATGAGAGAGGTACAAAGCAGGAAGACAGCTGGAGTCACAGGTTCTTCCCGAGACTGTAAATGGGGAGAGGCAAGAACACATTTACCGGTCTGTTCTCCTTGCCTGTTTTCCTTTTGGGCCCCCACCAAGATGACTCATGCCGCTGTCCTCCAGGCAAGCCCTGCAGCCTCTGTCACCATGTGGGATGTACAGATCTGGGCACGCATGCCTCCTTTCTCTAAAGGAGGAGTCTCGGCTTAGCTTGGTTGAGGCCTCAGCTAACAATTCAGACCCAGTTACACGAAACTTACTAACAAAGATCAGGAAGCCCAAGGAGAGGGAGTTACCAGTAAAAGGAAACCCAACAGGTTGTCGAGAGTTACAAAATACGAGGGCCTGTACAGCATCTGAGCTATGGTCCACGTCCTTCAGTACTCAAGCTTGGAATGCTTTGTTGGGGAGGAAGTTCTAGGGGCTAATTATTCTCAAAAGGTTTCCTTCGGGGAGAATAATTACCTTGTCTTCCATAAATATTATGCAGCCTGAGAGATTCTTAGAGCTGTGTATAGTCTAGAGAGGTCATGTAGGGCGCTGCCTCTCAAGGTTTGCTGCCCATTAGAATCATGGGGGTGGGGAGGGTGCTTTATGAAACCCTGATGCCCAGATCCCACCCCTGACCAATGACATCAAACTCTCTGGGAATGCAGGCATCAATGGTTTTTAAAACTCCTCAGGTGCTTCCAATATACAGCCAAGTTTGAGAACCTGGGGGCACATACTATTCAAAGTGTGGTTGGTGGAGCTGCAGCCCTACCATGGAGCTCATTAGAAATGGACAGTCTGGAGTCCCACCGTGGACCTACCAAAGCAGATCACCAGGGGACAAGTATGTGCACTAAACTTTGAGAAGTAGTTACTTGGGCAACAATGGGCCAAATTCAGCAACTACCCACTGGAACTGGGCAGTAACTTCCCCCCTTAAGAGGAACTCTTACATGCCAGTTTGCCGGAGTCCCACACCTGGACAGATTCATTAACTTCCATTACCTGCCTAGGCCCAGTCAGAATTTGAATTTTTAAAAAGCTTATTATAAAATAAAATTTACCATTAGTAACGTGTAGTACATTCACAGTGTTGTGAAGCCATCACAACTATCTAGTTCCAAAACATTTTTGTCACCAAGCAGGACCCTTTTGTCATCAGTGACCATCTGATATCTGTAATGGTGTTTTGTAACTGCTTAACTGTATAATGGCTTAAAAGGTTTTTCTCATGCTTTTGCTGACCAGGGTTAGGCTGGAAAGAAGGGAGTCTTGGATGGTCCACTCAGCCCTCTTGTGGTGCTGATGCTGCATGCAGGGATCATGCTCAGTGCCCTGCTTTTGCCCCAGTGCCCTGCTCCTGACCTCACTGCCCTACTCATGACCCCAGTGCCCTCCTCATGACCCCAGTGCCCTCCTCCTGACCCCTTGTGATTTCCTTATATCCTGTTGCTCCAGTGGCAGGCCTTAGCCTGCTTAAAAGGCTAAAAGCTTTTATCAACCTGACTTTAAACTGCACAAGTTTTTCTCTAGAGCTCTTTTCCAGGGAGCCCCTTCCTATGCATTCTTTGTTCTAGGTACGAGGATATTAATAGAGTCCCAAAGCTGAAGGTGAACTTCATACTTAGCAGAGGGAAGGGGACCACTGTGTCCACAAAAACAAGGACAACTTTGTAACAATTTGTTACCCTTTATGTGATCTCTATGGAAACTAGCTCCACCCCTTAAATTCTTGAACTTTTACTATAAAACTCCCTGCCTTCTCTCCCCAGTAGGCTCACAGTCTTAGAGGCATTAGCCCACTGTGACCAACTTTGCCTAGCAAAGAAAGAAAGCTGCCTTTTCTACTTCATCCAAAATTTGTCCTGGCGTCTCAACTCAGTAAGTAGGGTACAGAGGCCATGTTTCGGCAACGTTTTCATTACCCCAAAAGGAAACCCATACTTATTAAGCTGTCACTTCTCATTTCCCTCTCCCCTCAGCTCCTAGCAACCACTAATCTGCTTTTTTGTTACTATGGGTGTGCTTATTCTGAATGTTTCATATAAAAGAAATGCATAATGGTTTCAAGGTTCATCCATGTTGTAGCATGTGTCAGTACTCCCTTTTAATGGTTGAATCATATTCCTTGTATGGGTATGCCACATTTTGTTTATCCAGTCATCATTTGATGGATATTTGGGTAGTTTCAACCTTTTGATTATTGTGAATAGTGCTGCTATGAACATTTGTATGCACAGTTTTGTTTGAACACCTGTTTTCAATTTGAGGACCTGAATTCAATTCTTTCTACCCAGGAGTGGAATTGCTGACTCATGTGGTAATTCTATATGTTTAACTTTTTAAAGAACAGGCAAACTGTTTTCCACAGCAGCATCTTTTTATATTCCCATCAGCAATGTATGAGGATTCCAATTCTCCACACCCTTGTCAATGCTTGTTATTTTCTTTTTTTCCCCTCTTAATTCTAGTCACCCTAATGGGTGTGAAGTGGTATCTCACTTCACTTTTGATCTGATGCTTTTGATTCATATTTCCCTAATGACTAATATTGCATATCTTTTCATATGCTTGTTTGGCTATTTGTATATCTTCTTTAGAAAAATATGTATTTAAGTCCTTTGCTCATTTAAAAACTGTGTTTTTTGCCTTTTTGTTATTTAGTTGTAAGAGTTCCCTTTTCAGATACAGGTATCCCCCACTTTTCAAGTTTACTTTATGTTACTTTGCTTTTACAAAAAGACCTTCATTAGTAACTGTTTTTGCTAACATAAAGAAATCTGAAGAGAATTTCTGCTTTCAGGGGAAAAAAAAGGCAAAGTGAAAATAGCGTTCAGTGTTTGTTTTGCAGTGAGCTGTTACAGAGGAAGCACGTTTTGAGAGAGTGACACCACTAAGCACCTTCCCCGGGAACCGCTCTCAGCATCTTAGCATCCAGTCGCCATAGCTTTGAACTGTGTCTGTGAGCATCTGTGCTTTATCTCGATTTATTTTGTGCATTAGCAAGGTGTGTCATAAGGTGATGGCTTCTTCACTTTATGCCATTTTAGCTTACAAAAGGTTTTTTAGGAATGTTCTACTTTTGGATGGTGGGGGGGATGTGTATGACTTGCAAATATTTTCTCTCATTCTGGGAGTTGTCTTTTCACTTTCTTGATAGCGTCCTTTGATGCACAAAAGTTTTTAAATTTTGATGAAGTTTTTTCTTTTGCTGTGCATGCTTTTGATGTCATACAGAATTACAGATTTTATCACCTGGACAATATCAATGGGTAGCAAGTGAGAGGGATCTGAGGGGAAAGGGAGTAGGAATGGCTTGAGGTCTCTGTCTCCAGTTCAGCCAGAAGATCTCAGCACTTAACTGCTTTATACACATATAATTGTTAGATTAGAACCACTAGGTAGTGCTTCTCAAACTTTAACCATTGAATATTAGTAGGAAACCTCAGTGTGCTAGTTTATCCTAAAAACTAGTCCTAAATGGTTTATGTAGTAATTAGAACTTAAATGTTTTCTGGCTTCAATTATTTGTAATAAAGAAAATGCATATTTTTGGAAAAGCATACAATGTTTCTTTTGCTCCATCTACCACACTTTTTGGGAAGTCAGAATTTGGCCCAAGACCAAATTTGTTGTCTACCTGGTGGCAGGTCACCCATATTGAAGAAATATTTCATGGAAAAGAAAGCCAAGCTCATGCATACCAGACTTAGTACGGGGCGCTGCATCTGCCTGATGTCACATAGCAAGTGAGAGTTTAAACCCAGGTATTCTCATTTCAAATCTAAGACTTTAAACCCAGGTATTCTCATTTCAAATCTTAAGACTCTGTCCCCTAGGCCAGGCGTTCAAAGTAGTGTCGGACCAATCAATCATCTACTGATCTCTCTTGATTGGCACTATTGTTACTACTAGTCACCGTCATTTTTGGAAGCATTTTCTGTGCCAAGCATTGTGCTGAAAGGTTACATCTAATCCTCCCAACAACTGTGTACGTGGTTCTGTAATTATCCTCACTTTACTACTGAAGAAACTGAACTCAGGTTAAGTAACTTCCTAACAGTCACGCAAATGTTAAGTGTCAGAGCTAGGATTTAACCCAAGTCTGACCACAAAGCCTACATTCTGAACCACAAAATTAAATTATTATTTTAAAGATGACCAGTTCCTGAACACTGATCTCTGCATCAGCCCTTCCCCTGGATTACAAGCCGGCAGGTACTCCCCGCCCCAACGCATGCGCAGATTTCGCCCACTGCTCCTCCCTCCCGCACGTGCTTCTCAAATTGCGCAGGCGCGCTCTCTGTCAGCTACTGCGCTTTGGAGCCGGCACGGAGGCGGTGCTCGTGCCTTCGGGACGCTTAAGTGCGCCAATGCGCGTGCGCGGGGCTAAGTCGACAGCTCTCTGAGGAGGATGGAGATGGCGGAGACTGAGGGTGCTTCGTCTGAGCCGGCGGCTTCAGGACAACCGGCGGAGCTACCTGCCTCCGTGCGGGCGAGCATCGAGCGGAAACGGCAGCGGGCGCTGATGCTGCGCCAGGCCCGGCTGGCAGCCCGGCCTTACCCGGCGACGACGGCTGCGGCTACCGGAGGTTTGGGCCTTGGCGGCGCCTGCCCCTTCTCTCTCCTGGCGGACCGGGTGCCGCGTCCTGGGTGTGGCGTCCACTGCCCTCGCGTCTGCGCGCAGACCCTCCTGCAGTCCCGGGAGGGAATTCGCGCAGCTGACCTTGTCACAGCGGGCAGCCCAAGACGCTGAGCGACTCCTGACTCCCAGCCCTGGCCTTTCCTCACCGCACCTGGGCTGTGCAGCTGCCGTCTTTAGTTTGAGAATGCAGCCGCCCTCTCGGGCCAGCGCCTCAGCTCTCCCTTTCTGCTCTCTAACCGCAGCTTCCACCCGTCCCAGGGGTGGTCCTTGTATAAAGCTGTTAGGCCTGCATCCATTTCAGTAATAATCCTGTACCTGCTCCCTCATTCACCCATTCTACAAAGGGTGATTGGGTGCGCATTCCGTACCGGGCCAATGCTTGCCAAGTGCTGGGCCCTGAGCAGAGCAAACAGACATTAACTACTGCCTTCGTGGGGCTAACGGAGTGGCACCTGTTGTGCTTCACATATTTCCTTTTAGCTGATTTGATTCTCACAGCTAACCTGGAAAATAATTAGGGCAGGGTTTGGTATCCGTATTCGACTGAGGTGATAATTGAAAACCAGAGAGGGAAAGGGGGTTAGCTCCGGTCCATTCCCGCAAGGGCAAAGGCTAATCAGGACTGGAACTCAGGTCACCTGACCATGGGTTCAGGGCCTTTCTTTGCTCACCAGCTACCTCTGCCATACTAGGCCTCTCTCTCACCCTTAGGAAGAAAGGCTGTTACTCTTGTCTGGATTTCACCTTCCCCCTTTCTTAGGGCAGCCCTTGACCAGCGCCTCAGCTCTCCCTTTCTGCTTGCTTTATTGTCTATTTGTCTGTTTGCTTATTGTGTATGTTTTTATCCATCATATAATTCTCCACTGGGGTCAACTAATAATCTTCCCCAAGGTACCTAAAATACAGTTTGGTTGACATGAAGTCCTTCAGGACTATCTCTGCAACATGAGGCACGTGTGTTCCTAAACCTGTATCCATACTGTGAGAGTAATTGAGCAGTCACAGCTGGGTCATCTGCTATGCCTTTTCATCAGCCAAAAGTAAGGAAGAGTGAAAAGAGTCTGAGGTTGGCTGCGTGTCTTGATATTCATACTGGTATTGAATCTGCAAATTCCAGCCACTTTTAATAGTTCTGGTCTCATCCTTCCTGCTTTCTAGTGGTTTTCTTTTACTCCGTTCCCAACTTGAAGCATTCTAGGGTCAGGAGCATAAATTGTTCATTTGCATTAATTCATACTCAGGATTCCAGAAAGGTTTCTAGATCTGTACTAAATGGCTGTGGAACAGGGGTGCAAAATAGAACATAAACTGGTATTAAGTTAAACTTCTGATGATGGAAAGCAAGGTAGCATGAATATTTTGTGAGATTTCCTAGGCATTTACCAAAGACCTGAGCTGTGTTGTAGCATTGTGTACACCCTGCCATGCTTCAAGACTTAGGTAGGTGCTGAGATTTTATCTTTGTAGTACTTTTATTTCAATGTATGGTACAATTTTCATTTTCTGTGTGCTGTGATACATGCCATTAAAAAGACTGAGAGGAACTTGCTTAGAATGTGTTGCTTAGAGTAGTGCTAAGGGCCTGGGAAAATAGCAAAGCATAGAAGTAGAAATTGGGCTTTGTTTTTGGTGTGATTTAGCACTGTTCAGGATCCTGCTCAAATTATGGTCTTGATTATTCCAGCTTCCCTTCTTAATTCTCATTGCATTGGTGGTCATTTGCTACACTGTTCATGAAATCAAAATCATATTCTGGTACATTCATCTATTTCTGTCCATTCAGTAAGTATTCATGGAATGCTTATCTATTGTTCAGAATTACAGAGATAAAAGCACTCAGTGTAATGGAGGGATATGGAGAGATGAGAGAATTGCTGTTAACAGTAGAAACAGGCCTCTTATACTCTAATCCCTGTATTTAACAGAGGAAGAAATTGAGGCCAGAGAAGAGGAGTGACTTAATATATATTAAGTGTATCTTTTAAAAATTAGTTATAACAAATATATTCATGTAAAATTCATCTCAATTTTACCTATGTAAATGCTCCTGTAAACACTACAGGAATCAGTATAGTGTACAGACACTTCTAGAACCTTAGAAGCTTCCTTAATGCCACTTCCTAGTCAACCACTCACCCCTAGAAGTAACTACTTTTCTGACCATTTGATTAGTATTATCTATTTTTGAACTTCATTTACATGGATTCATACAGTGTCTGGCTTCTTTTGCTCAACATAATACCCGAGAAATTCATCCATGTTGTTGCACGTATTGGTAGTTTGTTCGTTTATATGTGGTCTAGTACTCTTTTATGTTGTTATACTTTAGTTTTTCCATTTTCCTTTTGATGGAAATTTGGGTAGTTTCCAGTTTGGGGCTATTACGAAGACAACATTTACGAGCTTTTTAAAAAAATTTAGGTCTTGGATATGAGCCTTTTTGTATCTGTTTTATGGTGGACATATGCACTCATTTCTGTTGCGTATATGCCTAGAGATGGAATTCTGGGTCATTGGGGAGATGTATATTTAGCATTAGTAGGTGTTGCCAAACAGTGATTATATCAGTTTAAAATCTTGCCAACAATGTATGACAGTTCCAGTTGCTCTATGTCCTCATCATTTGCTTTTGTCAGTCTTTTTCATTTTGGGTATTCTGGTGGGAGTGTAGTGTTTCATTATGGTTTTAATTTGTATTTTCTTAATAACTGATGGTGATAAGAACTTTTTCATCACTTGCCTTTTTTTTTTTTTAAGTTATTTGTCTTTTACTGCTGGACAGGATTTCATTGTGTAATCTGGATATGAGTCCTTTGTCAGAGATACATATTGCAGATAGCCTCTCCCCTTTTGCATCTTGTCTTTTCACTCTCATAATGGTGTCTTTTGATGAATAGAAGTTCTTAATTTTAATCAAGTCCAATTAAGCAGTTTTTTTCCTCTTATGGTTAATACTTTCATGTTTTCGTGTTTTATGTTTAAGAAATTTTTGGCTACCTCAAACTTGTGAAGTTATTCTGTTTTCTTCTAGAAGCTTTATTGTTTTACCTTTTACGTTCAAGACTATGATCCATTTAAAAATTGTTTTGTGTATATTGTATGAGGTAGAGCCATAGATCATTTATTGAAAAGACCATCTTTTACTCATTGTTTTGTAGTAATACCTTTGTCATAAATATTAATGCCATTTTTCTCACTGAATTGCTTTGGAGCCTTTGCTGTAAATCAAGTGACCAGTGTAGGTTTCTTTCAGGACTCTCTCTTCTGTTACATTGGTCTCTTTGTCTTTGTTTCAGTACCATTCTGTCTTAATTACTGAAGCTTTATGGTAAATCTTTAAATCTGGTGGTGTAAATCCTCCAGGTTTGTTCAAGATTATCTTGGCTATTCTAGGTTGTTTGTATTTACTTAGAGATGTTAGATCAGCTTGTCAGCTCCCATTACACACACATACACACAGACATACTCACAGATATACACACATACACACACAGCTGCTGGGGTTTTGACTAGGGTCACATTGAATCTTTAGATAAATTTAGGGAGCACTGACATCTTTACAATATTGAGGCTTCCAATCTGTACATAGTGTATTTCTCCATTTATTTAGGTCTTTGATTTCTCTTAGTGCTGTTTTCCAGTGTAGTGGTTTTATACATCTCTTCCTAGATACTACTTTGAAATTATAATTGTAGATTCTTGTGGATATTCTACATACATAATCCCATCATCTGTGAATAAATACTGTTTTACTTCTTTCCAACCTTCATGCCTGTTTTGTTTTCTTGCCATGTTATAGTAGCTGGGACCTTCAGTGTAATGTTGAATAGAAGTGATAATAATGGACATTCTTGTCTTGTTTGATATATATTAAATTTTTAAAAGTTCCTGTTTATGCATAAGGGAACATGAGGACTTATTTAGTTCATTTGTTGACCACTTTTACTTACTTTTTGTAGGCATGGCGAATGTAAAAGCAGCTCCAAAGATAATTGACACAGGAGGAGGCTTCATTCTGGAAGAGGAAGAAGAAGAAGAACATACAATTGGAAAAGTTGTTCATCAACCAGGTAAAGTGTGTTTTCAGAAAATGGGTACCTAGACTGGTCATTTTGAGTAACATGCATAATTCTTTGCAAATTGATGTTAAAAAATGCTACATTTGTGCTCACACAGTTGGCTTTGTAAGAGAGATGCAATTTGGCAGTTTTGCTAGTAGATTAAAAATTAAACAGATCTGTCAATGATTCATTTAATTTGTGGCTTGTGTACTTAGGGTCGATGCTCTCTGTTTTATAATAGGCAAGCTGATAGCATAAATTCTCAAAATTATCTTGATAGGCTGAAATGAGGGGCTTGAACCCAAGAGATAAGATTTAGAACATTTCTTTTATTTATGTTTGGAGGGAAAAAGTGGTTTGTAAAGTATAAGATAGGGAAACCTGGCATAAAAAAATAATAATACAACTATTATCTAAGATTAAAGTTTTGATAAATCACAAATCTATATATATCTCTGTATAGCCACCTATCCTCTGGAAGAGGGTACTTTGACACTGTTTGAACAAGATAGTTTTATTTGATCATAAGTTTGAAGCCATCGTGTAGTGTAACAGCTTAAAAACCTTCCAGTTTTAGCTGCAGCAGCAGAAGTGTTGTGTATTCATCAGTGCAGGTAATAGTCCTGTTTTATGTATGTCTAAACTATTGTTTTCAGAGGCTGAGACTTGAAGGATTATATTTATTTTCAATTTGGGTGCCATATTTTAAGATGGCTGTTAACATGTGTATGTATGTGTCCGAAACAAAATGGAAGTACTGAAATTGACATGTGAGGAACAGTTGTCAAAACTGGTTACAATGAACTAGAGAACACTTCAGCTGCCAGCAAATACAAGAAGTACTCCTCTGTGAAAGAGAGATATGTGCTGTGATTTGCTTTGGAGGGCAGATCTTGGACAGTGAGTGACAATTACAGGGAGGGAGATGCCAGCCCAGTGTAATGAATGTGTTCCTTACATATATTTAGCACTTTGCACTTACAGAGTGTCAACACATGTACCATGAGCCTCACAGTGACTCTCTGAAATGGAAAAACTTCCTAACCATGTGGAGTGATGCCCTAAATAGCAAAGCACTGAAGGAGTTTAGAGATTGAGAGACCACCCTGTATTAGGAGGGAAGGCATTGAATTCAATTACCTGTTAAGTCCTTATGATTTTATGGATATGAAGACTCATTGTGACTGTTTTTCTGTAGATTCCTGAATCTACCATGGGCATATAAAGCCCTGTTCATTTAACAGGTCATGCAATAGATATTTATTGGGAACCTCTGTAGTGCCTTTCTGCTTGACTGAGGTGTGCATGTGGCCTGTGTCATTACTGTTATTCATGCATTGATGGTAGGGCTGCTACTTGCAAATAGAATTCTGGTAGTGAATTTGTGCAAATTAGAAAAAGTGTCTTTTGGTTCACGAACTGGCCCATACACAGAGTACAGGGAGAGACCGAAATAAGAGGCACTCCAGATTGGTAGGTGGCAGTTTTAGTAAATAGTAGAACTTATTTATGAGGCTTGAATTATATACCATTGAAAAAATAGGAATCTATGAGTCTACGTCGATAATAAATAGATGTGTTAGTAAACGAATGAATAGGGGAGAGAGGGAGGGTTCTTGCTTACAGTTGACTGGCAGTTTCCAGATGGTAAATGTAAATGGAGTGATGGAGTTAAAAATCATCATTATGTATATTTAAAGTTTTCTATTATAAAGAATTTTTAAAATTAGGACAATTATGCCTCCTAATGGGTATTTCTGACGGCAGTTTCTTTCCAGTTCTAACACATTCTGGTAACCAGTTTTTTGAAGATACCACTTTGACTGTGTTTTCAGTTTTTCCCTTTGTATCTATGCCCCTCCAATATTTTACAAAGAAGAGTGATTTTTTGTTAATGTTTGGAGATTAGTGGGATTGAGGAGTGTTAGAATATTGACTGACTTTATGTTGGAATTCGGTAAGGGAAGGCAGTGATTAGAATATGTTGAACAAACCATGAATAAATGACAACTCTGTTTTTCCTCCCACTGGGAGTTATGGCAGTTCTCAGAGTTGGGGCTTGGCAGTAGCAGTCATCCTAAAGACTTACTAGAAGAGCTTTCAGATTCACTGAAAGAAACAGTTCTGTAGGATAAAGAGCCTTAGCTATGTATTTGAAGTCTCTAAAAAAAAAAAAAATCCTGCTTTACTCTACCTAGGATAGTTCCTGTGCTGGGTTTTGAGGATTATAGGTAAACAATCTCTGCCTCAAGAGATTTACAATCTACCCAGTGGTTGAGACAGATGAAGAGAAAGCTGTTTGCCCTGCTGGTAGGGGGTGGAATGGAGGGAGGGAAAGTTGCCCATTTGAAAGTGAATTCGTATTGTCTCTCTTCTACTGTTGTCTTGCTCTTTGCAGCTCTTTTCTGTGTTAAGTGTTAGTGCCCATCTCCCTTATTTGTAAGCAGCTCCTCCACCCCCCTCCTCCTGCCTTGGGACTAATTTTCATACTCTCAACAGTGCTGTGGGAGGCCGAATAAAGGCCCCCAAGGACGTCCACATCCTAATCACCCTGGAACCTGTGAATTTATTACCTTACAGAGGGAAAGGGGCTTTGCAGATATGATTAAGGTTAAAGACCTTGAGACAGAGGATTGTTCTGAGTTATCTAGGTGGGCTCAATGTAATCACAAGGATCCTTAAAAGTGGAAGACAGGCAGAAGAGGGTCGGGGGAGGTGTGAACAGCGTGATGTAAGAAGCTGTTTTTGCTGGCTTTGAAGATGAAGGAAGGGAGTCTTGAGTTAGGGAACATAGGCGGCCCCTAGAAGCTGGAAGTGGCAGGGTGATAGATTGTCCCCCAAAACCTCCAGAAAGGAGTGCAGCCTGCCAACACCTTGACTTTAACCCACTGAGACCTGGGTCAGACCTTTAAACTACAGATCTGTAAGAAAATAAATTTGTATTATTTTAGCCACTAAATTTGTGGTAATTTGTTATAGCAGCAATACAAAAGTAATGCGAGTACCTTACATGTGGTTTGGGTTCAAAAGTGCCTGATGAATTGATAATTTTTTCCTTTGTAGTCTTTCCTTTTTCTTTTTTCCTTAAAAATTTTTTTTAGATAAATGTAAGATTACTTAATGTTTTATATTGTCTTTTATGGAAATATATTTGTATCAGGCATAAAATACCTGCTAGTAAGCTAATAAAATAGAGGAAAATGTATTCTAGTTACAAAAAAAGGAAATTTAATGAATTAATCTTTCTTTCTTTAGGACCTGTTATGGAGTTTGATTATGTAATATGTGAAGAATGTGGTAAAGAATTTATGGATTCTTATCTTATGAACCACTTTGATTTGGCCACTTGTGATAACTGCAGGTACTTTTTAATTTCAGACAGTGTTTTAAATGACTAAAGTTTAATGTTTGCATGTAAGTTTAGATGCAAAATGATAGTTAGGTCTATTTGGATTTAATATTTTCTTAATAATCATGTTTTTTGTTTTGAGAGTCTCCTAAAATTTCTTTTTTCCATTTTACCAAGGAAAGATAGGAAGCCCTTGCTTATCAAAATTAATGCCACATAAATAGGAAGGATGCCCCTGATTCTGCCATAGACAGGTCCTTTTCCTGTCTGCTTGAGGGAGGGGTGTTGACTGTCTCTCAGTAGCAGGTTCCTAACCCTTCTCTTCCCCCAGCCCCTAAGGATCCCTTTGTTTCTATCTTATTTTCTGAGCAGGGTGTGTTGACATCTTGGTCAGAGGACTGGCACCTTCAGTGAGAGAAGGAAGTATAATCTCTCCAGCCACTGCCCTGGTACCCTCAGAACACCTTTCTATTCACTTTTCACTCTCCTGAATAGGCAGGGAAGAGAATAGATGAGGAAGAATCACATACTCTGTCATTCTTTTTTTCCTCCTAACCTTTTTGTATCACTGCAGAATAATCCTCCTCACTCCACGTGGTTCCTCTGTCCCTACTGAATTCCTCAGCCAAGTCCTGCGGTTGGGGTCTGTCACACCTACGGATCCCATCTTGGCTCCTTACTTAGCCTTCCTATCTGTTCCCTGTTCCCACTTCTTGTATGTACAGCCCCAGATCAACTCCCCACCGGCCTGGAGGGCCTGCCCTTTCAGAGTCCCTGCCCTTTCAGAGTCCCTGCCCTTTCAGAGTCCCTGCCCTTTCAGAGTCCCTGCTGCAGACATTGAGAGCTCTCACCGTTGACTTGTTGCTGAGTAGAATCCTTAGAAGGTAAAGAGGATGGGAGATGTTTCTGGTCTCATGGTCAGATCTGTGACAGGAAATGTTCTGGCAGCCACTGGAATTATAAATTACAAACTATATTTCTAGTGACGTAACAGTGTCATTGATGTGCCCAGTGGTTAAGGTTCACAGTGTTGCCACTCTCCTTCAAGTACAGACAGCGTTCAGGGACTGAATTACCCCATATAACCTTAGTTCCATGAGAAAATGGAAGGAACTTATGTATCAATTTAAAGAAAGTTGTGTAGTAATTTGGAAAAAATATACTTTTAAACGTAAACATAATTAGGAACACGGCGCTCCATTCTATTTTCTTCAGCATTTTTGACAATTTTAAGATAAGTACAGAGTGGTTTACCTGTCCCCTCCTTTAGCTTATACTTCCACATTAGTTAACATTCTTAAAGTTATTCCCATTTACAGCTTCCTCCCCCCTTGTCATGTGCCTCCTCTTCAGTGTACACCATTTCAGTCAAGGCCAACTTCATTCATTAGCTCTTTCTCCACTATCCCATGTTTAATTTCCAGATCCATTGGTTTCTCTGTGTAAACTGTGTCCTGAATTCATCCGTGTCCCATCCTCCTCCCGTTACTGCCTTAGGCTGGGCCTCCGTCTGCTCTTGCCTGGACCATCGCGGTAGTAGTCTTCTAACTGGCCACGTCGCCCACTTTTGCACCATTAGTCTCTTCTCCATGTAGCATTTTACTCAAAGCTCTTTAGAGGTTTCCAATCCATTTAGAATAAAATTGTCTTCACCATTGCTTACAAGGCCCCTGCCTACCCCTGACTTTATCTCCCATCACCCCTCACCTTCACTTACTTGAAGCATTTCTAGTCACTGCCCGCTTGCTGTGAACTCCATTTGCAAAGCACATGCCTGTCCTGGAGGCTTTGCATTTGCTCTTCTCTCTGCTAGGAATGTTCTTTCTCTGGCGATTCTGCGTATTCTCCGACTTCTTAAGGGCCCTACTCAAATGTCCCCTCATCAGTGGCCTTCTCTGATTACCCACCCAATCTGTCTGAAAATTGCTGTTTCTTTACCATGCTTTATATTCCTTTACAGCACTTTTATCTGTCATTATGTTTGCTTATTAATTCTTCTCCTAACTAGAATGTAAACTGCATGAAAACAAAGCTTTATTTTATTCTTTCTGTATTCCTAGTGCCTCGAACATACCTGGCATGTAGATGGAGAACAAATGAATGAGAAGAGCTATGTAATTGACTATATTTCCATTTTTACCTGGGCTTTGAAAAACAGCTGTGCTTGGGGCAGTTGGACCTTGTATATTTATATTCCTTACACCCTGCCCATCCTGACTTTGAGCTTTAACTTATATTTTTTAACTCATTGAGTCTTTTTTTTTTTTTTTAAGGTTTTCTCTTTGGGGGGGGGGTAGGTAATTGGGTTTGTTTGTTTATTTATTTATTTATTTAGGTACTGGGGATTGAACCCAGGACCTCCCGCATGCTAAGCACGTGCTCTACCACTGAGCTATACCCTCCCGCATCCCCCATTGAGTCTCAGTTTCCATTTATATTTACTGAACTTATGGAAGTCATTTCAGATCCTTTGTGGAAAAGAGGGACTTAAAATAAGTAAAAAAGAAATTCTTAAAATGTTGAATGATATGGATCTATCTGCTGCTAGTATAGCTTCTCACAATTAGTAAAAGGAAGTATTTTTCTCTTAGAATTCTTATGCTGCCAATTTGACCATAAGACATTACTTTCTTATTTCAGTTATTTTCGAAGGGGTAACTAGGTTTATTTATTAATTCTTTTTTTTAATGGAGGCACTGGGGATTGAACCCAGGACCTTGTGCATGCTAAGCATGCGCTCTACCACTGAGCTACACCCTCTCCCTAATTTGACCATAAGAGTTTCAGGAAACAGTATTTTATATGTTTCTTTTGGCATATATGCCCCTAGGTTTTTGGGCAATTTGAAAATTTAATTTATTTAAAATAACTACTTATATAAATGGACTTAATCTGTTTTCAGAGATGCTGATGATAAACACAAGCTTATAACTAAAACAGAAGCAAAACAGGAATACCTTCTGAAAGATTGTGATTTAGAAAAAAGAGAACCAGCTCTTAAATGTATTGTGAAGAAGAATCCTCATCATTCGCAGTGGGGTGATATGAAGCTCTACTTAAAGTTGCAGGTCTCTGATAAGTTACATTCAGTCATTTTAAATGCTGGGTCTGGTGAAGTTTAACAATGAACTAGTTATAATTCATTTAATTTTTACTTGCAGAGAGTTAAAAAGATCCTTTTCATTTTATTGCTTTGCATGAGTCCTAGTCATACATAATGACATTTAATAGTATGTTCCCTTACTTTGCTTTTTGATGTGGCACTTTGGAGCAAATATATTACTATTGGGTGATGTTAGGAGTATAACTTGGAAACTAAGAAAGCTTGGAATAGGGGTCAGACCATGTTTCTCATGCCCACCCCCCCCCCAAATAAAATCATAAAAAAAAAATTGGGGAATTTCACCAATGCCTAGAACTTTTACGCCACTTGGGAAGTGCTCACCTGGAACCCTGTCAGCTGACCCCGTTTGTCTAGTATGTCTCAGAGCAGATTTCTCAGCTCCTCTTGCTGCAGTTGTATTACAGGTGTGCCAGGATACTTAGCCACCCGGCACCAGGGGCTGCTAGAGTGCACAGGCTGGTGGGTACCTTGTGTCTGGCCCCAGGGTGGTAAAAAAGTCATGAGACTCTATTTGTGCCATTATATTTAAAATATTGGGGGGCATTGCTTTAGAGCACAGTTTGATTGGGATATATCAGAAAATCCTAGAATAAGCTACATTATAAAACTAAACTTGTACAGTGAATGTTCATGAAACACGAGACTGTTGATTAGAAGATCCACAATTATTTTATGTACCATTAAAAATGAAAAAATGATTTTCATTTTAAGCAATTAGAGAGGTTTGCTGGTGGAAATCTGTTTTTTTTATAACCCCGTGGGTCATAGTTAAGATTGAATTGATGCCAGTGCTGTGTTGTCACTTGGAGCTGTTACTTTATACTTAGTGAAATAGTGCCATTAGACTTCCTGTAGGTTTTTTTGCTGTATGTCATGCTTGTGTGTATACGAAAAGGAAAAGGCAGATTTATTCAGGTGTTCTTAAACTTCTTCATATTCAGAGTCCAATTCTTCTGAACCACTTTTTGACTCAGGGTTGTTAAAGTACCATTAATTACTTTGGTGATGCAGCATCTTCAAGGATGTCAGATTGTGGAAAATGTGATGTTTTGAATTTATGAAGTAACAGTGTATCACTTATGTTAAGAAATTTTAGTTTGGCTAAATTGATTGATATTTTGGTCCCCTTAACATTTTGTGAGAGATATCCCAAGCATAATTCTCTGTGTGTATATTATTTCCCTAAATGTAAATAAATATTATAAAGAGTATAGATTTACAATCCAAGGTTTTTAAACTAGAATAAAGATTTTTTAGGCCATTCAGCTACAAAAGTTTTTTTTTTTTTTTTAAACTCATATTCCTGAAGATCAGAAGTAGTCAAGTGGATAGAAACTCGTATTGATTCTGGAGAAGAGTGTTAGTGATTGATTTTCTGTGGTGGGAGATTTTTGGAGAGGACGTCATATTTAGATCTGATACGGCTAATTGGTCAGCAGATTTTTTTTTTGGTGGGGGTGATACTGCCAAAACTCATGTAATTCATTGACTACATGTACTTCCCTTGATTGAGGTGAAAACAAATCAGAAACAGTTGTAGTCAGAGGACAGCTTTTCTATTTATACAGGTACACCCTGTTTTATTGTGCTTTTCACATATGTAATCTAATTCAGTATACATTTACTAAGGGCTTCATAGGTTTAGAGGGAGGTAATATTAGAGCTGCTTAGATCAACATTTAAAATCTTTTAAATTTCAAATATTTATAAGCTTGTACTTGAGTTAGATCATTCTTTGGCCACCTGTGAATTTAATAATTATAAATATTTTACAGCAACGAATTGCAACTAATTTAAATATGGATTCTGTATTGTAGATTGTGAAGAGGTCTCTTGAAGTTTGGGGTAGTCAGGAAGCACTAGAAGAAGCAAAGGAAGTTCGGCAGAAAAACAGAGAAAAAATGAAACAGAAGAAGTTTGATAAAAAAGTAAAAGGTAAGTGGCTACATTTACATCATGAAGGACTGAATTTTACTACTTTGTAAAAAGCCTTTAGTTAAGTTGTTCCAGTTTAATGATACAATGTCACCAGTAGATTGAAATGTGTTTCTTTCCATAGACTGAAGGAAAAAAGACTTAGTTTGCCCTCAGTAGGTTGGTGTTTGAAACTTGCAGTCCATACCTCACAGTACTGCAGTTCTGAAAAAGCATGCAAGCCCTCATCTTAAAGTGAATCACATTTTTATGAGGAATGATGGCAGGATCAGGGAGGATCAGGGATGTATCCCTGGTTAAGGATTTGGCATAAATTCTATCTTAAATATGATCCATGGAGTTATAAAAGACAAAGATTTCCACCAACAAACCTCTCTAATTGCTTAAAATGAAAAAATAATGCCCAAGTCTTAGTCACCTTCTAAGCCTAATTACTTTTATATATGAACAAAAGACTTAGAAAGGTGGAGTGACTTGTTACATAGTTGCTAGAGATTTGGGTCTGGAGCCGGGCTTCCACGACTGAAAGCCTGCATTGGCACATTCATCCTCTGTCCATACATCTGTCCATTCATTCCTCTGTTCATCTGTCTCTGTACTTACTTGTGCACGCATGCATCCATGTGTGCATATGTGCAGAAGTCTGTCTGTCCACCTGTGCATGAATGCATCCAACAGTTACTAAATGTCAGCTATGTTCCAGGCACTGTGCTAACATAAATGCTGGAGTCACAGTTTGTCAGAAGAGAAAGACTGGGAAACTTAAAATTGTGAGTGTGACAAGTACTGGCATAGTGATGAACATAAGGTGCTGCAGGGGCACAAAGAGCACTTTCTGCTGTATCACAGGATCCTTAAAAAGAGCCTCAAAAAGTAGGCATAAAAGTTCTTCCTGCAGTGACTGTGCATCCCAGTATGGTGTAAAGTGTACATAGATAGCACATATTCTGTGTATATACAGGGTTATACATACACTAAGTTGAGTATCTTAGCCAGAATAAATAATGTGTTTTTAGGATTTAGAAGAGGTTTTGGAAGGTGAATGAATATAGTTCAGATGTCTTAAACAAAAAAGAAAAATAATTGAATGTAAGCCTGCCTTGTTTCTTCTTATTGTGGGGCACTTCTTTCCCCCTTTTCAGTACAAGAGTAATTCATGTGCAGTGCAGAAAAGTTAGGAAACTACAAAGAACTTCTATCCCATAATTCGACTACCCAGACGATCATTAATAACATTTTAAAGTCTATTCTTGCATTCATTTTCTATGCATAGGCCCTTAAATTTTTTTTTATAAAAATGGAAGCACTGTTGGACATTTATGAATTTTATCAAAATTTTTTCAATCTTAATCTCAGTGTCTCAGCTTCTTCAACTATAAAATGATGATAAAACTGTAAGGAATCGATGAGACATTACATATAAGTTGCTTAGCTGTGAAATGGGGCAGAGCAACAGCCCCAAGTCATAGTATTTCAGTGGAACATTATGTACCTGTTACAATACGGCAGCTCTGCATGTGTGACTGTAGAAGGACACTGTTTAGAGAACAGTTTTGTTTTCCCCTGTAGACATTGTATAATGGAGGCAGGTTAAAGGACCCATTTACATAGCCTTGGACCTGGGTGTAAATGTTCAAGTGTTTGTCAATTATTACTTTATTCTCTAATTACATGAAGAGAACAGTAGTTGAGCTTATTTCAAGTTTTTAATTCAACTTCCTTAATTTTGATTACAAATAAAAATTTTATTATACAAAATGGATCAACTTAATATTTAAGAATAAAAAATCAAAGTTTAATTAAAAAAAAGTTTATCAAGACAGATAACCCTATGATAAATATCCTTATATACATCTTTATATAAATTATAGTTAATCAAAATGTCATTTTCTGAATCAGAGGGCAAGCACACTTTATGGCTTTGTAGAGAGGCTTCCCACAGCAAACTGCGCCGTATAAGAGCATTTCATTGAAGAATCTTCCCCAGATTAGCTGCTGCTGTACCACAGTCTTCAGAAACACCTGCAAGGGACCAACTGAGAGGAATTGGAAAGACTCCTTTTGAATTTGGTCCTTTAATCTCTTCCATGTTCTAGTGCAACCTTTCCTCCCTTCCAACATTGAGGAGAGCCTTGAAGGTTAAGGTAACAGAAGGCACTAACTGAGGGGTGTAAAAGAGGAGGGCATATTTATAGATTAATCACGGATCAGTCCAGGGTTTTTCCAACTCCAGCTCCCTGAATCACCTCAACTCTTCCCTTTGTGCTGCCTCATTAAACAAACTTTCCAAGATGGTATTTTGGGGTAGACAGTAATACGTGGATAAAGGAATTAGAAACTTGTACCTGCAAAGTGATGAAATATTTTTAAAAGGGGGTCTGTAATTTTTCTTAGATACTGTTTCTGTAGTTTGGTCAAAATGTCATCTAAAGGTGACTAAATTCCTATAATTTGACTAACAATAAAAGATTATGGCATCTGTTTAATTTCTTTATGTTTTTTTCTGTAACAATTCTATCAAGATAGTCATGTCTATTAAGTATTAGTATGAATAGAATGTTTCTTTTAAGATTTACATGATTCACAAAGGTGTTTTTTAAAGGAGGTGTAAGCTCAAATGTAATTGGCTGTCTTTCTCACTATGTCACATTACTGCTGTTAACCACCAGATAAATCACTGTGGATTTTCCTCATCCTTGAAGAGTTTGAATTTGCCCTGAATTTTTTCTTAGACCTCTTAAGACTAAGGTTTCTTTAGTTTATTTCTTATTTGGATGAAGCATGTCTTGTTACAAGAGTGGTATGTTTTCAAAGACCCTACAAATCTAAGAATGTTTCTCTGTTTCACTTGCATATGAAAACATGAGTTCTCTCTTTTGTATAAACATTACATCATTGTGTCATCTAATGTGCAGAGGTCAATGCCATGCCTTCTTTAATTATGGCTTCTTCTTACTTTAGAGGTTGGTGGATATGTTCCTGTCCTCCTCCTGACTAGTGGAGTAGACACTGTAGAGATTAGGAACAAGGAGCTCACAATGCAGTTTGCTCAGAAGGCTCAGAACAGAGAGGAATAAAAGCAAGTCTAAAAATTTTAGTTGAAAAGAAATTGGAACCTGGTTCCTCTTGGTCTTCTGATTTTGACCCACAAAGAAGCTGTCACAAAGTTTACTTCTTTATGGAAAGGTAAGAGATTACATTTACCTGCTTTTAGAATATGACCTACTTTTACAGTTGAGACAAAATTGATCTTACTACAGAAGAACACTGAAGTATAGATAATATAAGGTATATATGTATAAATATTGACAAGGTGAAAGACGAAGAATTTTCTTGTCAGCAAGTTCAAATTGTTACAGATCTCTTAGATCCAGGAACGCAGAAGTAGGGATGATGGTATCACTGCTGAGTAGTTCATTAGATTTTTTAAAATGCAGTATGCCTTGGTCTTGATATCAGACAGGAACTTAAACTGGTGCAAATACACAGAACGTTTTGGGTTTGCGTGGCTCCTTTCCACTGATAAGGTGGAGGTGAGGCTTTTCTTTAAAGTTATACTCAGCTTTCTCTTACTTAATCCTAGTAGAGGTTAGCCTCCTAAAAAAAGGAAAAATTAATCTTCATTGTTTGTTACTGTGCACTTTTTTCCCCAGAAGAGGTGGGTAAGAAAATCCTATTTTGGCGCCTCTTCTAAGTTTGTGAACATTTTACATCCTGGGCCTGTGGTCATATTTATGACTGTTTGAGATTCCTCTCAAGAGAGTTTGAAGGACACAGTTTCTTGTGACTCTGCTTCGGTTTACGGAGGACAAACTTCATATGTCATTTTGTCATTTTCTTGTGATCTTCCCCTCTAGTTAACAATGTGCACCTTATGTCAAAACTTCGTGCCCTCCCATCAGGTGTTTAGAAGTCTCTGGTCTCCCTGAGCTAATTCTCTTACAAGTTTACCTCATAAACTGCATTGGGCTTCTTTGAATACAGGCTGCCTCTTTTGCAAAATTAAGATATTAAGCTGAATAAAATATAGTTTTAGAGTGGTATAAAATACATTTTTCATTGAAACAAACATTCAGGGGAAAACTCTGGGTAAACAGTAGCAGCAGTTCCTGAAGGTAATTGTCAGCAAGACTGATGTTACCGTGAACGTTTTTATAACCTTCCAAGAGAAGCAGCCGACACCTTTTCGTGCTGTGGAGTTCTAGGCCAGTGGGGCCAGCAGGCTGGAACATGGTGAGTTGCTGTTCTGTTCTCCAGCCTCAGTTAGGCTTTCAGGGCTGCTTGGCACGTCCTCTCTCCATCCCATGGTTTCCTGAGCTCCCCCAAGACCTAGCAGGCCTTTTCTCAGTCTTATAAAGTCTCTGACCTTTCTCCCTCCCCTTCTCATTCTCAGCAGTGGGTCATTGACCTCTACTTTCTAAAGTTTTAAGTTGCTTAAATGAAGTAATGGGAAAAACTTACTGGTCTTTAAACATATTTTTTATTTCACGAGATACTGACATTTTGTCACTCTGGCTTCTCTCCTATTCTCTCTCACACACACAACTTCGCTGAACCATGTAAGAGTTACTTGTAGGCATTGTGATTCTTATCAGTACTTCAGCATTTATCTGCTCTGAACAAGGACATTCTTCTACAAAACTAAAAAATAATCACGCACAGTAAACTTAACACTAATATAATGCTGTTATCTAGTATACGATCTGCATCATTTGTCTTTTCCCCAGTTGTTGCAGTGTCTGTTACAGCTTTTTAGTTGTTGGGTCCAGGGGCCAGTCGAGGATGATGCGTGTCCAGTCTCTCTTAGTACCCCAGCCTTTTTCTTTCATGGCATTTTGAAGAGTCCAGGCCACTTGTTTTGCAGAATGTCCCTCTATTTGGATTTATTAGCAGTGTACTTCCTCACAGTTAAGATTCAGGCCGGTGGTGTGTCTGAGCGCATTACCTTAGGAGACACGTGGTATCAGTTCTCCTCTAAGAGAGTGAGTTTGTTGCTTTGTTAAGGCAGGATCTGCCAGATTTTTCTGTTGTAAAGGTACGCTTTTCTCTTTGTAATGAATAAGAAATCTGTGGGGTGACTGACACTGTGTGAACATCTCATTCCTTAAGTCTCACTCAATGGTTTAAGCACACAGGGATGAATCTTGCCTGAGTCAGTTATTATTAGGGTAGATATAAATGGTGACTTTCTCTTTTTGTTATTTCTACAATTATTATTTGGCTTCTTTTGGAAAGAAGAGTTTTATTTAGAACCAGATTGAACCATGGATTCTTACTCTTTCATCAGTGTTAGAATCTGTCCAGTCCTGTCATTATTATGCTCAGTTTTGATGCTCAGATTGTCCAGATTTGGCCAACGGAAGGCCCTTCAGTCTAGCTCCTTTTTTTTTTCCTCAATGTTTTTATTCGGAAGTCCTTTCAGGCTGGCTTAAAATTGAAGGGTAAGAGCAGCACAGGGACGCTCACATGTTCTTACCCAGATGTGCCTGTTAGCACTTGTATCATCTGCATTCTCTCTACACACTCAGGTTTTTTTCTGAACCATTGAAGAGTAGATTGTTTACATCACCACCCTTTATGCCTAAATACTACAGTGTATTTCCTAAGAATAGGAATACTCTCTTACAGAATGAAATTATAGTATTGATTTTTTAATCTCATCTGTCATCCCTGTTCCAGTTAAGTTGACCCAGTTATGTCCTGTGTGGTTTTTAATTCCAGTACAGGATCCAGTCTACAAGCAGGTACTAGCTTTAGGTACTGAGTCTTTCTAAATTTATTCTGGAATATTCCCACAGCCTTTTTCATTTATGACATTGACATTTTGGAAGAAGTCTCTTCCTTTTTCCTGCCTGCCTTTTTAGAAGCAATGTTTTACATTTGGGGTTTTTCTGATGTTTCCTGATGGTTAAACACAGGTTATTCATTTCAGGCTGGGGATAGTACATAAATGATATGCCTCTTCCCAGGATCACGTCTGGAGACATGTGCCCTCAGTGGTGATGTTAATATGCATTTTTGATTTGATAAGCAAAAAACCCCTGTAAGACCAGGCACATGTCCTGCTTTTCCTCAACGCTTCCCCTTAGATTTAGTAACCATCCGTGGATGGTTCTTCCCCAAACCAGTCTTTGGTATGCTGGTTGTTAAAATTGTTTGCTAACATCAGTGCTCCCTCCACATTTAACCAGTTGGAAGCCAGCATTCTGTCCAAACCCTTCCCCCCTTTATTACTGTTATGGATTCATTCACTCCTATTATTCTCAATGGCTTTTGGTTCATTTCTGTCCTTAAATTATTTTGGTGCTCAAATTAGTTGTCTCAGATTTGGGCCACTAGGAGTGTCTTCAGGCTAGCTCTTGCATCCTTTTGACATATCTTCATCATTCTTTGAGTACTTCTGCTTTCTAGCTCAAAACACATGTAAATCTGTATCTATAATTAAAACCTTGAGTTCACATTGAGAGACTCAGTTCTAATCTAGAATTCTAGTGCTCCTTTTGGTTCTCTCCCTTTCTGTACTTGTAACTCCCTTCTCTGACAGTGAGAAACCTGACTTAATTGTCCTTTATAATATGTATAGTTATCTGATGAATGACCCTGAAGGTAACAAATTTCTCTTCACTGTTGCTGCCGCCGGTGTAGGAGACCCTCCTTACCATTTTCTTGGGGCTCCCCCACCCTCCTACAGATGCCTGCTTTACTCGCTCCACTTCATGGCTTTTTAGAACTAGATTGTTCAGGCGGGGAAAGAAGGGCAAGAAAATGACAGATGTACCAGTATTTTAGTACTTCCTTACTTTCTAGCACCAAGTTTTTCCAGGAATATCTAGTAAATACTAAAGATATGGCTTTATTGTTGTCATTATGTATCTTGATAGATTAGCTGAAGAATGGGGGGGGGGACATAAAATCAGTATAAAACCTTCTGTTCAGTTGTGACCAGTTATGGCTAGTAAGCTAGATTTTTAAGTATTCTTTTAGTGTTAATAATTTTCTTCTGTCTCTTCCTAAGTTCACGTAATGCTCAAATTAGGCAGAATTTGGGTTAGCTTAACAGTGACTGGGATGCAGTCAGATGTTGAGAGATTTTCTTAGTGGGGTAGTAAAGGAAAAGTGGCCAGGGTACCTTGCATCAGAACAAAGCAAAAGGGGGAGGTATTGGAATTCAAATGGGAGACATTGCCCTGTCATTGTCTGGTCAGCATATCACTTATTTTTATTCAGAAAATATTCTAAGGTAAAATAAAAAATTTAAAGATAATGGGTAGTTCAGATTATGTCTAGAAAAATTAGGCTCTTCAGAATGAGAGGATACAGAAACAAAGAGGTGGATGAATGTGATTTTCTCCCTAGTCTAGAAACTATCCAGAGCTGTACACATTGAAGCTTGAAAAGAATAGTCTCAGATGAAGTGCTTCATACTGAAGGGATGAAAAGGTGGCCCAGCTCAGTGGTTAAAAACGTGGACTGAGCTGGACTGTGCCTGTTTGACCTTAGGCAAAACTTACTTGCTTTTCTGTGCCTTAGTTTACTCATGTAAAATTGGAATGACAGTTGTACTTATATCAAAGGATTGTGAGGATTAAATGTGTTCATATAAAATGCTTAGAACAGTGCCTGATACATAGCCCTATTTGCTTGCTTATCCTCATGATATAATAAAGGCTGAAAATACAAAGATTCAAGTAATATTTTGATAATTTCTTACCATAGATCTAAAATGGATTAAAGAAAGTGGAATTGGTGTACATTGATTTTTGTGGTTGAGATTTGGAAGATAATGATCATACTCTCCCTTAGGTAGTGCTGCTGTCAAAGACAGTGCTGGGCTTGATGGATCCTTGGTCAGAGTAGGAAAATGTGAAGTTATTGTTGCTTTTTATTCATTAAACTAGAAACTGAAGTTTTTAGCTTGTTAATTTCTAGTTAACACGAAGCCCTGGATTTCTTCAGGTAACATGCCATGTGAACTTTAGAATGTCATCAACTAAGTTGCTTTTCAAAGCATCCAACATAATTCTTTTCTTTGTAAGAATGACATTTTAATAAATGTAGTGGGAAAAATTGTGAACAGTGGAATGAATGACCTGGGTTCCCATGCTATCTTTGCTCAGTTTCCCTACTTGCAAAATAAAATGAAGTAAAAGAAAAACTCTGGTTCTTCCCAGCTCTTAGTAGTGATTCTTTTATTTAGGTTGTACTTTGCAGTAATTATTAGCAATATGTCTCCTAAAATATTGCTCTTATTTTATAGGAAAAAGAATTTAATAGCCACAGGGTCAGTTACACAAGCAGGTTTTCTAAGATGAAACATCACCCAAATTCTTGGCTTTCTAGTTTTCTTGCAAGAAAAGCCTGACTTGCCTCTCAAGAGACTTACAAGGAACTTAAAATGTTCCTTATCCTCACTCATCCCGGCTGACTCCCCTTTCCTGCCATGGCATCCTGTTTTTCATAGTCACCTGCTTGAAAAAACCCTATTCTTTCACTTGTCTTCTGAATCTGGTCTTTTGCTGTCCCTCTAGCCCACATACCCCATTTCTGAATCTCTCATCTCACGCTACTCCAACGACCACATGAATGATTTTGCAGGCCAAGCTAGTTAGTGAAGTAAGAAATTAAGTTTCCCAAGTTTGTATAATCAGTTTTGATTTGTTTAAATTTAAGGTAAACCATGTTTGATTTAAACACATACACGTGTATAGACACGGCTGAAAGCCTGACATTTTTGGATTCAGTTGAACAGCACCACTGAAAAACTGGCTTTCATTTTTTTTCTTAGAACTACGGCGAGCAGTAAGAAGCAGTCTGTGGAAAAGGGAAACAGCTGCTCATCAACATGAGTATGGACCAGAAGAAAACCTAGAGGATGACACGTACCGGAAGACTTGTACGGTGTGTGGCCATGAACTGACGTACGAGAAAATGTGATTTTTAGTTAAGTGATCTGTTTTACATTTAGATAATCCTGTTCAAAATTCACCAAAATGTAAAGTCTTCATAGATGAGAGAAACACTTGTATAAATAATTTTTCAATAATTATAAATGTTAGGGCTTAAGAGCAAGTTTCAGTTAAGGTCCAGCAGGTCTGGTTGTGGGCAAAATACTGGGTCTGTGACCATTTTTCTACAATAGGGGTGGGAGCTGAGCAGTAGAAAGTGGGTTCAGAAGTGTGAGGTTAGAGCTAAAACTGAGAAATAAGCAACCAAGGTAAACCCTAAATTGGGGTAGCAGGAAGTTTTTTAGTAAAGGCAAAAGCTGACTGATGTGGATTCTTATTCCAAGAAACAGCCCAGACGGTGGTAGACCACCGCGCAGCAGAGGTCCTGCCAGGTCTTCCAGACTATTCCTGTCTCCAGGTCAGGGAGTGGGGAGCTATTGCTGGGACAAGTCCTGACTGGTAGCAACATACAGTGAGTTGTGGGAGTCTGATCGTGTCTTCCGTATCCTTAGGGTTTACTACTGTAGAGACCTTAATATTGAAATATGGATTAAAATGATTAAACAGCTATACTGTTTGTTGATTAAAGAAAGTAGTGATAATAAGTTGATCACAACTTGCTAACATTTACCGAGCATTACTGTGTGCCAAGTGAGCACCATGCTAATTAAGTGCCTTACTACAGGTGCATCTAACCCTGGAGGGAAGGAGGCTTGCTCTTGCAACCTGACTTCACCCCAGACCCCTGGACTAAGTTTAGTCAGATATCCCCCATCTTGCCAAAAGGATTACAAGGCAGTTATATCTACTCAGGATTTGATCCCATATGTTGATTACAGGGTCTATGCATTCTTTGATAAAAACAAATTCAGATTAAGTAAAGTAGATATTTTCAAGTTGTTCTTTGATGTGACTTTTTATCCTACTGCTACAAATAGGAAATTTTTATACATTTTCATTTTTCTGTCTCGATCAGTTCTTGGAGTTGTGCTTGAAGGAAGGCAAAAATCAAAACAAGTCAAGCCCAAATATAGTACTAATTGTTCTCTATATAAGTGTTCAGTACACTAATGTTTAATATATATATATTGAGTGTTGACTTTTTTGTGTTATGCTAAATATTACAGCTCAGTAAAAACTGATTCTTAATGGGCAGCAAGACATTCTTGGGACAAAAAAAGGTACCAGCTTGATGACAGAGTAACTAAGGGTTCAGATTCCACTTACTACCTTAGGTAAGTTACTCCATGGGCCTATTTGACCTGTCAGGTGGACATAATAATCTGTCTAAAGACTGTTGTGAGGGTTAAATACGGTGAATCTATAGCACTTGGCACATAACGGTCACTTGTTAACGAGCACATATTATCAAGACCGGTTTAGTTATAGATTTATTTAGGTAAGGTATGTCTATTCACTCTTCATCAAATTAAGACAGTCCTGGTACCCAGATAGCCAACTCTGTTTTACTCTGGTTGCCAAGTTCTGTCCTCATCTTTCATTTTCAGGTATGATTGTAGATTAGTAACTTACACAAATTGTTGCTCAGTACTTTCCAGGAAAAGCAAACTTATCTTCACATGAATTGCTTTCTGCATAGTTCCTGGAAGGGAGATTTAGAATCAAGGAAAACAAAGATGTTCACTTTGATAAAAGCATGTTAAATGGCATCAGTACAGTTTAACAGAATATTGATTTATTGCAAGGTACAGTGTACGGTGACATGCCATTCTTTTGTCTCTCTGGGCTTCATGTGGGAAGAGCAACTGTTGAATGTTTGCTCTTGTACCTTTATTTCTTCAAAATCCAATCTCTAGTTCAGTTTTTCTGTATACCTAGCAGCCAGGCTGGGACAGAGCAGGGTCACATCAGTGAGCTGCTGTAAGAAGCAACCATTACACATGAAGAGAGGATCCAAGAGAAAGGAGGTGAAAATCTAGAAATTCTTCTAGGATCTGGATCAAGTAAGTGTAACTAGCCAAACTCTCATAATGTAGTGCAAAGGATTACAAAGCAGCTTAGGGTCAAAGTTACCAAAGCCTTACAATGCTTATCCTTTAGCTTCTTGAGGACAGGAGCCATTTCTAATTAATGACATAGTTTGTGGGAAGGAGGAACAGTATAAACAGAAGAACATTCAGCTAAGAACCTGGATTTTAGTCCCCTTTCTGCCAGTAATTTGCCATGCTGCCTTAAACTTGTGAGTACTTCTTGTTCTTACATGGCATGGTGTTTAAAAATCCTAGGAATTCCCATCTGTTGTGAAGATTATAGTCTGTAGCCACTGAATGTAAACCAAAGAGACCCATGTATCAATATGGAAAATGCTTAATGTATCATTATATACTTACGATACACTAAATTAAAAAAAAGATACCTATATTGTACAAATGCACAGAAATACTACTAGTTGTGGAATTATTGGTAAATTTTTTCAAAGGTTTAATGAAAAATTCTAAAAATGCTAGAAATTCGGAATGTCAGATAATCCCTTGTGTATTATTTTACAGTGTACTTTTATTGTCTTAGTTAAGTCTCAACACCAGATAGGAAACAGGCTCAGAAATTAGTACGCGGACCAGATTGCATAGAAATAAAATCCACCCCTAAACTGAATGCCAAGTAAGTATAGTTTTAGTCAATCTAGCTACTTCTAACATCACTTTAGTATGTAACTCATCACTTTAGTATGTAACTCACTATATGACCTTGGACGGTACACACTGCAATTACCTGGGAGCCTTAGCTACCAGTGATGTCTGTGTTCCACTCCCAGAGACTGTGGTTTAATTTAAAAAATTACTTGAGAGATTCCCTGGTGATGTATATCCAAATTTGGAACTGCTACTCCAGGTAGTAACACTTTTTAATAACAGTAGTGTCTTAAAATACTATACTTATGAAAAATATCTTGAAGAGAAAATTTCAGATGGAAGTAAGTATACTTTCAGTAAGAAACCACCAATTTTAAAGTTGACTGAGATGATAAATCATTGAGATACCAAAGTTTAAAAAACATATTTTTAGTTTTATTTCAGCCATGTTAGGTTATCCATGAGCTGTGAGAAGCTATGCTACTTGATAATAAACCCATCAGTTCTATGTACTACTTTGTAAGCTTGACACCTGGTGTTCCACATACCTCAAATCAGTTATCTTTTGTGCCTTAAGGAAAAAATATATCAGAGAAAAGCTGTATCTGTCACATATATAATACACCTATGGTCATCATCACATTACTGTTATTTTAGGGGCAGTTAAAGGTAAGGTAATACCATTTTCACTGTCCTTCAACTCCTGTTTCCTTTAGTAAGTGAAAGGATGCTACAAGAAAGCAAGCATTCAAACCATCAGAACTAAGACAAGTTATTTTGAGATTTAAAAAAAAAATCTTGACATTAAGGGGGAAAAATGACTGTTAGGCCTGCAGGGCACAGAACTGCTGGAACACAGCCAGGATATGTGGGTCTAATTCAGCAGTGAAGAGCAGGTTCTCCAGGGTGACCATGTATTGCTGGATTATTTGGTGATGCTGTGGACACAGGAAAAAGGGTAAATGTTTAGGCCAAGAAAAAGAGCACTAAGCCATCTCGCAGAACATTCCCCTCAGCAGCTCCCCGCACTGTGGAATGACAGGACCGAGCAGGAAAAAAGAGTGTGCCGACTGGAATTACGGCCCCTAAAAACCCCCAACATTAATAAAATGTAGGGGGAAATAAGAAAAAAGGATATTCAATAACTTAAATCCAGCCTGGCCTGCTTCTGCGTAATGCAATTCATGCGTCAAGGTAATGGCAACAGCACGTGCTGCTACTACTGTTACAGACTAGGTCCAGCCGTGTCTCTCCTAATTAGGACAAAATACAGTATGACGTTTAAAAGTTACCCGGACAGGGACTAGGAAGATTAAAAAAGACAGGGAAGGTGGTGTACATTACAAAATAGGAATGGCACAATGTTATTTGTTAATTAACCATACTTAAACATCATGGTCTCTGAAACGTAAGAAAAATTTTGGAAGCATTTCCTTTTCTTTGCTTTTTTTGGATTGGAACATTATTAAACATTTTTTCTTTTCAAAAGAGAGATTTTGACAATTAACCAATGGTCTGTTATTCTACAACAACCCATGCCTCATTTATCTTACTGAAAATCAGTGACTTGTTGAGCCTAAGTGGAAAAAAGTGTCAGAAAATGAAATACTCTCTTCTGTGCGCACATATATAATCTTTAATATACTCAGAGATTCCTATAGGACTAGAGGCTGTTAAAAGTTCTTTTTAATTTGACAGTATCTAAAGATCTAGAGTGAAGTTCTGTTTGGAGGCCTAAACTTTTTTTCCCCTTTGTCTTCTGCTTTAATCACTCTTCTCGAGATCAAACAAATAAGGAGTTGGGATGTTTAGTGCCCAAAGATACCAAGGATTAGTCCCCTAGCAGAGAGCAGGTGTTGCATTTTGCTTTCTATGAGGACCTCAGGGGACTTAAATAGTACCCCTAGAAGCAAGGACATCATTTGAACATTAGATTTTAAGGAATTCTATAAATCCAATTACTGTTCCCTTAGCATTTTCCCCCCTACATTTTGTATCACAGCTAGGATTTCCAGCAAAGATGGCAATCTGGAGTCTGAGTGAGATAGAGCCAATTTAAGCCTAAATATTCTGATGAGCAGCACTAGGAGCAAATGGATATGAACTAAAGGGATTACAGGTACGACATAACCTCCTGACAGATTTGATGAAAATGGAAAACCCTTGTGGCTAAGAATAGTGATATTAATATTATCTAATCAAAGTTTTACACAAACCTGTAAGAAGATCTGCTGGAGCCTCTCTATACAGTTCTTATACCACGGCGTTAATACACTGGTCCCATCAGTTTCACATCGTACTAAGTGCTCGGTCAAGATCATGATAAAACGCTGGAAATGGGGTACAAATTTCCAGAGGTGTTTGTTAGAGGGAGAATTTTATACTTCAGAAACAATCACATTTTGACCAAGAGACCTCAAAGGTACTGCTTGTTCCACTATCTTTGTGGCATGTATCCCTAGCCGTCACAAAATTAATACTGTCTGTGTAGAAAGGCAGACCAGTGACAACATGAATTAGTACATCCTTTCTGGCAATACATGAAGACCTTTAATGTCCAGATTACATATGCTAGTAATTTTTCTTAGCACCTATTCTAAAGACATAATCAGAAATGTTAACAGGAATGTGTACACAAAAATATTCATCAGGAAGGAAAACAGTCATCTAACTAGATCAACAATTGGAAATAAATATGAAAGAGGTATTTAACAAAGAATCCCCAAGGTTTTTTTTGTTTGTTTTTTTAAAGCATGGAGAAATGCTCATGCAAGAACGCTAAGTAAACAACAGAATTTAGAGGTAAACATGGTTATCTCCAAATAGTGAACTCTATTTCCCTTGTAAACTTTTATGGTCTTATAAAAGAGCATGTATTACTTTTATGATTAAAAACTATTTTTTTTAAAAACTAAAGAAATGTAATTTTCTTTGTACTTATCAATGTCCCAAGCCAAGATACCTGAAATATGACAAGGAAGAGATTCTTTTGTTCACTCTGAGCAGATTCCACTTTTTCCTGCAGTCTTTCTATTTGTTCCTCAAGAGCCCCATCTTTCCTGTCACTGCTTCTGTCGTCATCATCACTTCGCTACAGAAATGCAAAGGAACAAAAGGAAACCACCATTTAGAATTCCAGTGTATTAAATCCCATCAAGTAAACAGAAGAGTTTTACTGTCTCTGGTCAAATGCTATTTGAAGACTTGTATGCTACAGTAAAAGTACTCCTGTCCCAGACACACAGGCGTACACCCAAAGTCCTGTGGGTGCTTATCTAGGTCAGGGAAATTTAGTGGTACTTATCTTGGGTGACGGCGGTAGGAGTGTTTGCAGAAGTCAGTTATGCCTTTTACAAGATAGCCCATTCAAGGAGGAAACGTGTCATGTTTTCCCTCCATTCAAAATGAAAACAGCTTTGAGCTCCATGGAAAACATACAGTTGATTGTTACTCACCATAGTTATGTTTTATGAAATTGCCATGAACCCTGAGTTAGTGAATGCTGAGCCCCTGCTCCTAGAGAAAATACAGGGTTAGGTTCTTGGGAGCCTCTTATCACAACATGTTCACCAACTGATACACAAACCTTGTCTGCTGTGTGTTTCTGTTTTAAAGATACATATGTCTAATAAATAATTATATACAGTAATTTCTTTATACCAAAACACTAGCTGAGGGGGATTTAACATTTTTCTGACCTTGAGTAACGTAGCCATAAATTTCCTTGGCTTTCAGCCCCACAAGAATGTTGTCCACTATGCTTTTTTAAAAAATTGGTCGTCATCTCATGAATCCACAAATGTAGTAGCAGCTTCTCCATCTTTTCTGTCACTTCATCACAGACTAGATGTTACTTTTAGTACTTGGGAAGCAGCCTCATGTACAGACTGGTGAATCTCCTCTTCCCTCTTCTGGATGTATGTGTGACACTGCTGATTCATGAACACTGAACTCAGGGCCAACAGCACAGTAACTCATGCCTGAAGGAAGCTTACCTAGTATGTACTTTTCACATCAAGCACATCATAGCCTTCCTGTGCTTAGAAACACTAGACAGCCCGCAGCCCTAGGCTTAAGGGTCATTTTAAACAGTGAAATCAACAAAAAGCCCAGCACAAACATGAAAAATGTAGCACTAATATACCACAAAAAGGACACTCTTAACAGTATGAGAAGTGAAACAGAGAAGGCAGTGTTGTCTTGTTCTTGTTTGACCTCGGCTGGGAACAAGCCCACTGGGCAGCTCAAATTTTTTTTTGCTGCTCAACAAATGACTGGGAAAGCACTTCATTTTGTATTGGGTTAACTAATAAATTTTAGACAGAAGGTAATTTAAAAAACAAAAAAAGAACCTGCAAATAATGAGGATAGATAATATATCCTTATAACTGTTTTTCTTAGTTGACCATTGGAAAAACCAACAGCATTGGTTTTCAGTCACTAATACATCACTATGTGAGCAGCACCAACAGGGGCACCCTGCTGATCTTTCATCCCCAAATGGGCCATACAGCAAAGCTGGGCAGGCCCTCGTGCAGCTGAAGAGGCTGCACATCCCTGAAATAATTCAGAAATGGCTGTGACTGACATAATAAATCAAAGCAGACTGTTCCAGACCCTCTGCTGGCAACGATGGACTCAGGACACCTCTGTTAAGCTTAAACAATTCCCTACCAGCTTACCCTGAAGAACTTCACAGCATGTGCTTAGGTGTGGGGTTTTTTGGTAAGGCGCAAGAGACAGGCATGATTTTACAGATAAAGAAACAAGCTGAGAGGTTAGATAACTGGTGTCACACAGCCAGCAAGTGGCAGAGCCAGACCCTGACTCCAGGTGTGTTATGTACTGAGGTCCTTTTAGCAAGAAGGTAGGCATCATCAAACCTAGAAAGCTTATTAGTTCCTTCTAGAGAACACTACTGGTAGGGCCCCAGCTACGCCAGCCTCTTCCGTGCTGCAAGCAAAATGTTTCTGTTTTTCATTTCTGCTTTTATCTTTAGCACAGCATCTGTTACAGAGTCTAGGCAATGGGGTACACGTTTGTCTTTTCCTAACACTACACTAAGGCAAGGCTCTAGAGTACCACTGCTGATACACCTTCTGTGATGAGGGAAACGTTACGTAAATCTGCGCCGCCCTCACAACCACCACTAGCTACACAGAACTACTGAGCACTTGAAATGTGGTTGGTGTGACTAAAGAACTGAATTTTAAACTGCATTTAAATTTAATTAGCTTCAAGTTACACATTGCTAGTTGTTACCATACTGGATGGACACCACATACCTAGAGAACAGTGCAGCCTGAGGGAAAGCCCCTGCAGTTTGTAGATGTATAAAATGAGGATGACACTGTCTACCCTGCAGTATTTTAGATCTGTACACACGTATGTCTATGTGGAGAGCAGCCTTCGAACCTGCTACAGGTTCATGTAAGTCATTAAACTTGCTTTCATCCTCTAGTAAGCGCGTATAACACTGGACAATACTGTCCTGACAAATACCTGCACGGTTTTGCTAAATCACAGCACACAGCAAGCTCACTGCTTCCACCCAAATGGCTACAATACTAAACCTATTAACATGAGAAGTACTCTGCAGGCCTGGGAATGACTACCCCACACGCCTCACAGTACTGGGGACTCGGTGAACACCGAAGGTCTTCTCCCTCTTCCCCTCCTGCATCAGAAACTCAGAAATACGAGTGTCCTCCTTCCTTCTCTTCCCTTTTGGGAAGGCAAACATGAGACTGACCCAGAGACAGTGAAGTATGGAAAAGGAAGGTTTGCGGCTTCCTAGGCAGGTTCACCACGCAGGGTAACAGCAGACCCCCAGGACCTTCCTCTTCCCCCTCTTCTACAGACAGCTCTGCAGTGATGCGGTCTCAGAAAAAATAAGTTCCCATCAAGGTAATGAATATTCTCAAGAGTTTCTGGTATACTGTCTTTGACCATTCACAGTGGACACAAGACTTACCCGTTTGTGTTGTCTTGCAAGTTTTTCTTTAGCTTCTTCCAGCTCTTTCTGGATCTTCAGAACATGTTTGTTCATCTTACGAATTGTGGAGTGCAAGATTTCCCAAACAAACAATCTTAAGGTAATAAGACATTTGGTTACTATTTGTCACACTACACTTGTAGAAAACGAGATCTCTCAACTTTCATAACCTACTCATTCTTAAGGTCTGACAGAGTCTTCTACTCTTTAGGCAGAATAAGTCACATTTCTCCAGCAGCACGAGTGATTTTACTTGTACTGTCAACTGTGCAAGCTTCTAGTGCCACTCATTAGAATCAGGTGACCTTCCCGAAGGTAGTACTGGGTTCTTGTCATTTTTCTTATTTCCATCTCCTACTAGACACACATAGAAGGTATGTGTACATACTCAACAAAATGGAAACCAGAAAAAATACTAACATTAGGAACAAAAATATATTTTTCCCTTCTAAATTTAAACACTAAGTATTGGAAATTTCTTGAAATGGAAACCTAACCTAAGGCTCATTTCACATGCTTTATACTATTTAGCACAAACTCAGCCAGTTCTCTTAGAACATTTAAGAACCTCATCAGTTGATAACTGTCAACTGTTGGGCTTTAAAGAATGAGCTATTTATGTCATCTACTTTCTCAGCAAATTGTAGGTGCTTTAAAATGTCTGTGGCATAATTTTTTTTTAAAGTAGCTTCTTTACTACTTTTCTGTCCATAAATTAGATCTCATAATCCCCTAGGATATACAGCACAGAAGACTGCTTCCTTCTACAGATTTTGATCTGGATCATGAAAGTTTGAGTGGAAGATAATAAAACAACCTGTTCATAAAACTCAAAGTCTACGATGTTAGCAGACAGGATAAAAAAGCAGAGTACTTTAATTCTGGAGAGGGTGGTCAGGGAAGGCTTTGCAGAGTTAAGAGCTGCAAATGTAAACCACTCAGGATAATGGCTAATACATACTTGGGTGATCAGTTTTTTTGAGATTTTATAAATCTGAGAATGTCTCTGCTGCCTTCATTTGTGAATGCCACCTTCGCTGTTATGATTATCTTAGATCATACCCTTTTGCTACAACGATTCAGTTTATTTCAGACTAGTGTCCCCTGCCAATAATAGATATAATGAAGACGACAAAGGTTTTGATGGGTATTTGTCTTGTCTTTTGTTTCCTGTTTTGTGGCAACTTTCGCTGTCCCAGTCCCGATCAGTTACAAAGCCTATGGACTCAACTTCATGTGTACGATCAAGCTTAACAAAAAATCTCTTTCCTTTAGGGGGAAATGAATCTACAATGAATCTTCTGTGTATTAAATCTAGGATTTTTATGACTGAGGTGAGACCTCTCTCCCTCACAGGCATCCAGGTGCCCACTAGGCTTTCCTCAATGCTTCCTTGATGGTCACTTAATCTACGGTGATGTTATATGATTTCTTCCCGTTCCTGGTGTGCATTTCAGGTGCTCAACGGAGCTGGAACTCTTGCCCGTGTCCCACTGACATACAGCCTGATCTTCTCCCTCAATAGTTTGGATCTTTTATAAGCATTTCTACTTGACTGGTTGAGTCCTAATTCAAGTTACTCGTGTGTCCCTAAGAGACACTGCAACCTAACTGGCTGAATGTCTACTGCGCAGGAATCTTTGCCAAGTGCAATCCTATCAGATTGGATCATTACAAGATTAATATCAACCTGGTTTGCACCAGAATTTGGAGCTCGTGTCTGAAAGACCACATATAAACCAATTCTTAGAAAATACAAAATCTGTAAAATAATCCATATTACCTAGTAAAGTCACGAGATAGTTCTGAAGAGAAGATCCAGTTTGCTACTGCAGCGCAGTCAACAATCTGTGTACGAATCATCTTATCTACTAGCACAGCGATCATCTACAGTGAGGAAAGAAGAGTTACTAAGGCAAATCACACTTACATGTAAACCACAATAATCCCACTGCGACAAAAGTAAAATAGGAGGGCTGTGAAATTCATTATGAGTGGTTATTGAACTGATCAATTTGACCATTAGATCCTAAGATTTATTTTGGCTTCTGCTTGGCTCCGGTACTTACTCTAAGAATACAATTAACACCAATAAAGATGGACTGAGCAAAAAGACACACTGAATGGGAACACTTAAATTGTTTTTTAATTTTAGATGATATACACAAAAATATATAATTTCCATTGAATCTTAAAATTAAAAAATACGTTTCATTATGAAAGTCTTAAATATATTCTGAAATTTGAATTCCTCTTTATAATAATACATGGTATGAAAAAATATATTGAAGTTTGAGAAATCTAGAGCTTATCTGTAGAAACTGGATAGACTAGATAATTATTTCCTATCCAATTGGACAATCTTCCAAGAAATAAACATTCTTACTGTTTAAAATGTGTTGAGGTATTATAATCCCAAAACCAATTATAACACTTGCTTTTTAGAGTGACTCAAACATTAGTACTTCCACAACACTAAAATCACAGATTTTATTATGCAAATTTTTTAAGCCCCCTCCTTAATAGAGGCACTGGGGATTGAACCCAGGATCTTGTGTATGCCAAGCACACGCTCTACCACTGAGCTATACCTCCAACTCCCTATAGATTTTGAAACTATTGTATGGTCAAATTTCATGTTTTACAAACTAAAACAATGATATTAATTGCCTTATTATTATACCTGTACAATCAGTACCTCAACATGTGTAGTCAGTTTTTACCTGTGGATGGTTCCGCCAGACCTCAAACATGACTCTTAGAACATGTAATTTTCCTTCATCACTTTCAGCTAGGGTTTTGAAGACTTCATGAAACCTTTTGATAGTGGGGGAAAAATACCACATATAACCTTATTCAATAAGCAATTTAATGTTTTTAATGCCCATACAATGTTATTCAATTTACAGTGCAATATATAAATGCAAAATAACCAAACATTAACCATTAAGGATATAAAAGGTATGATTAGGAATTTGTAGTTTGTATGCAATTTGTCACAAAATCTTAGGAGAATTACAATATACTATCACTAGCCTAGGATTATAGTTTATTGTGTATCTAAAAATAAGTGATGGCTAAGGAACTATCTTCAAACACGAATGCAGTATTCTGACTGCACCTTCTCTGGGAATCTTGCAAGTCATACAGTAACGTGGAAGTTGAGATGGGGTGAGGAGTCCAGTTTCTTTGCGTGGCAGGAGGAATACCTATACGTTCTTTCTTCTTTTAGACTGACGAGTTAGAAAGTTCTGTCTTTAGATGCCAACCTCTGGGTGGCTCCCCAAAATGTAGCCAGCTCTCGCTTCTGCTTACCTTCTTTTAGGAAGACACTTAGACAGGGTTCTTGACTTCTTACTGTATATATGACTGTCCTATGGACCCAGGTTTTCCACTCATTTCTCTAAAGGTCTATACAAAAAAATGTACATTCCACACATATTTGCAAACTGTACATAAAGACCGACAGGAGCTGCAGGATGGCGGTTTTAGCTACCACAAATCAAAACCCATTATGTCAAATTATATGACAATACTATTCATATCTTCATATTCAACAATTTTAAGTAAAAATTACTATACCACTGGTATTTACC
Organism: Camelus ferus; assembly: GCF_009834535.1. Lineage (NCBI taxonomy): Eukaryota > Metazoa > Chordata > Mammalia > Artiodactyla > Camelidae > Camelus > Camelus ferus. The sequence continues at coordinate 45,631,934 of NC_045699.1, read as the reverse complement.
AAGCAAAGTTCCAAACCCTCAAGAAAAGGTGCATGTTCTGATTGCACTTACTTTGCAAGAGCACTGAAGGAGTGGCTGAACGACTTGGCTGCTAAGTGTAGCAGAGTCTGTACAAACACCTCTATTTTCAGTGGGTTAAAACTGAACCCTTCATCTGAAAAATAATCCACAGTTAAGAGAGTCAGAAAAATGTTAAGTAATGTAATTCTTTGGTCCTTCACCTGAATAACTAAACAGATGGCACACTCACATCCAAATACTAAGTCAGATAGCAATGTCTTTGAGTACTAATAAAAAACAAAAGGCCATTACTGATATCAAATATTCAAAATATAAAACTAAGTATAATCTTAATTCTTAGTTTTTGGGGATTGTTTCCCTAATTCTTCCATATGATCCATTTCTTTTACAAATACCACATAGATTTCCTTCTTCATATCTCTCCACGTGGTGGTAAGATAGTAACAAAATCCCAGCAATAAACAATGCAAATACCAATAATGTTTTATTTTTGATTAAGCCATTTTCTATGCTTATGTACAAATCTAAAAAAATTTCCCCGCAAATGGTTACCCAGTTGTCTCCGCAGACTCTTCTTCTGTTTTACTGATTAGTCTTTGTTTTAGTTACCGTAGTTTTAAAAAATATTTTAATATGTGATAAAGCAAGTCCTTCTCATCACTTTTGGTCTTATCTATTTATTGACGATAAACTTAGAAATTATTTTACAATTTTCCCATTCTTGCCCAGAAAAAAATCTACAGATTTTGGTTGGAATCACACGGTAAATACTCAGTAAATGTTAAACATTATTATTATAACAGCTTAATTTGGACAGAGCATCCAACTTTATAATACATCAAGCCTTCCTGTGCAAGAACCTCTCTAAAGTGAGGAAGCAAGGAATGTTTAAGGGAGAAAATACCTGGGTTCTAAGGAAAACTGACAGGCTGGACAGGCCAAACAAATACATTGCTTTATGAGTATTCTATGAGATTTAAGAGGAACTCATGTTCCAGAATTACGTTTATACTTTAACCTGACCCATACATAGTTCCATTCAAGAAATATTTAATTCTGTTACCATCATCATCATCCTGGTTAGGATTTGGTACATCTTTCAGAATGCTGAAGATTTCATCATTCGTTGCTTTACTTTTAAAGGCAACAGCTAAACAGAGGGCAACTGAATGTCCAGGAAGAGAGTCTAAACACAGAAGGGGGAGGAGGGCAGAGAGGAGAATTAGATCAGGTTTTAAGACGATTCTCACAAATAGTTTAGTAATTGTGAAACTTAAAAAAAAAATTCTTTTTTTAAAAAAATAGGATATTCTTTATCCCAAGATCAGTATTTAATCTATATAAAGATAACCATATGTGAAAGTTTCATTTAATAGGCCAATGGTTTTTCACTTAAAATACAGCATAAGAGAGAACTCTCACCTCAATACTTCCTTAAGAACAATTAGCTAATTGTAGTTCAGAGTATAAAGGGTACTGATCTTCCTCAGGAATGAGGGGTGAGGGGAAATGTGGATATAGTTGCAATTGTTCTTTGACAGTCCTCAAATCCCTAGGCCTCTGTAAGCTGAAAAGCCGAGAATCAACTGTATTTCTTTCATTTTTGTCAATGTACCCTTCCTCCTCCTTCTTCTTCCTAAGACAGTGGAAACTAAGTTTGAGTTTGAACAAGTAAAGGCTGCTAACTTAAGACAGATTTTTTGCTTTTCTCTTTTGCTGAATCCACATCCTTGAATCTACGCTAGCCAGATGCTCATGGGCTGTGACTCCACGAATTTACCATTGGTTACTATCTGTCGAGTCCTTGTATGAAACTTGTGCCAGTATATACTGTAGGGCATCACCAGAGCAACTGGAAATCTACATTTAATGTAACGTGGACAAAGAGGTAACATAAAGGTAATCCTGACATAGAATATGAGTGAGTAAAGTCAATTACAACAGGTCACATGTGCTGTGTGCTTTTCCTTGAAAGTGAGAGAGAAAGTAAGTGGGAGAAAAAAAAAAAAAAAAAGAATCCCCTGCTGTTAAGGAGTCTACATTCTACATGGGGAACCAAGATATTCACATAAATAGTAGCCGGAGAGCAACACAAAACTGGCTTGCTAAAGGCTTAAAAAACATTGATACGAGTGGAGCTTGGGCTAGACCCTGAAGAGAGAACATGGATTAGAGACAAGAAGGGCTTCCCAGGACCGGGTAATGGCACAAACAAAGGCAAAACCATGAACAAGCAGCACGGAAAAAATAAAAAGGAAGTGGGCCTGGCTGGAGTAGAGGTCCATCTGGGAAGAAGTGACATACACATATAACAAAGTAGAAACAACTGTTAGGAAGGCCTTAAATGTTAGGCTGAGTTATTTCTGTGGGAAAAAAGAAAGCTCAATGTTTAACAAAAGTCTGAACTCTCTGATGTCAAAGACTGTATCTTACCGTCCTCTGAGGCAGTACAAAGCAGAAATCAAAACTTGGCACTTACAAGTGTCACACCAAGCTTTGCTCTTTCAGGAAAACACAGTGGCTGAGAGCAGGACTGCTCAGCTAGTAAGCCTGGATTTGAGTCTGGGCTCTACTGCTCAAACAATCTCACTCTGGCTTCACCTCTTTGAAGCCATTTCTTCATTATAAAATTGTTATAATAAACATACCTATTTTTCAGAGTTGTTTTAAGGATTAAGTGACATAATAACATAGGAAATGTACTTAACATTAGGATCAACTGAGTTTATTTCAAGGAAAGCAGGTATAGTCTGAGGTGCAGGTGGAGAACCAGGAATGCAGTATGAGAAAGCAAGGGAGTGCGGTGAGTATCAAGATGCAAAGACATGAAATGGGAAGCTCACGGAGGAGGCTGTTCAGTGCCATCTGAAAAGACTAACTTGGAAAAACTCCATACTTAACTCTCTACTAGTGATCACCAATGTACACCCTTACCTTCATTAAGTGGCATATCAAATTATAGTCCCCCTGATTTACAGTGCAAAAAATGATGTGAGCGAAAAGTAGGAAAAGCATATTTAAGAATTTACTTCTAGAGACACACTGCTGGTCAAAAGATAGTTATGTGCACCTATGTTCCCACACCTGAACTGTTATCAGATGAAAATCAATTCAAGGAATCTCCGCTGCCAGGAAAACCATACATTTCATTTTGATAAGTTATGGTTCTAAATTCATCCTGCTATACTTAGTAGCACATTTAAAATGTTATAGATATAAAACTAAAAACAATATTAAGAAAAAAGAAAAAAGTTTAAAGAAATAAATAACTAAGTATATCACAGTGAATCTTCAAAATGAGTATCAGGGGAAATAAAACAACAGTGGCTGGTGAGCAATCACTTTTCAAACAAAATATAAACCTAGTAAAAGGAAAAGTTCACTTTCTCCACCTTAAATAACTGGCTTCAGAGAATACTTCCATCAGTACTTTCTAAAAAGGGATGGATTTGTTTTATTTTATTACTTACTGCTACTTTCATCTCCATACTTGTAAATGCAGGTTGGATTTGCAGGACATAGAGCTGAGAAGGTAGGAGGGACAATATCTAATATCCGCTGATGGTAAGACAACCTACAATACAAATAAGAGCCTCAGAAAATGTCATTCATCAGTTCCATTCTTCAGCAACATCCAACTTACCCAGAAAGTTACAATCTCCAACACCCTGGACTCAGCTGACAACCAAGAAGTAAAAAGGGAAAACAAGTTCTTTAAACTTTTGTCTAGGCCAGCACTTCAGAACTCAAGTCTTCTTCAAAACTTACTGGTTTGCACTGAGATGTGGGCCAGTGGGTCCATGAGCCTGGTGGCCAGGAATACGGGGTGGTGATGATGGTGGGGTGAGGTGAGGTGAAGGAGACAGTTTGCATAGTTGGGAGGCTGGTTATACTGCAGCAAATACTTATTGAGGCTAATGAAAGCCAAGTTCCTTAATGCCGAAAAGGTATCTAGAAATCATGGCAAAGGGGAAGGCTAAAAAAAATGAGATGCTCGGTTGGAACTAGAGGGATACACACACTTCAGTAGACATGAAAGTTATAGACATGCCTATATGCATGTGTTTATGTGTGCAGAAGTATATGCACTACCCTTGTCCATCCAGAGGGCCTAGACCAATGATACTCCAATAGCAATAAGCACATCAAATGTCCAGATCTTGGTTCCTAAATATCATACTCTACTACTAGAAACTCAGACTCGAGTAAATAGATGACCCCAGGGAAGGGGCAAGGAAACACAAGATGAGCCCGGAACATCGTGTGCTAGAAATAAGGAAATGCTCAATGAATGGAGGGGGGACATTAAAAAAAAAAAAAAAAAAAAAAAGACACAGGAGCCACAAGGGACTCCCAATGGCCAAATAAGGGACAATTTGAGCATCAAAATAAATAATGACAGTAATGAATTATAACCCCCTGAATGAAACACATCCATTAGTCCCTACTGATATATAGACCGAGGAATTAATAAATGGGTGAAAAAGGTAAGCTCTTTCTTACAATAGAATAATAACTAATAAAAGCAGAAAAAATAATGTAAAAAGAGACTCATCACAGTGTTGGCAGATAAAGGTAGGAGTTGTCGGTGGAGGTGTGATGAAGAATAGGATATGAGTGTAACCTCAGAATATCTCCTTCAAAATATTAATCAACTATAAAGGGAAAGCTGGTGAATTTAAGGTAGAGAAGCATGGCAAACACTGATATGGCCATGTGATCATTTCCAGTGGTGGGATAATGCAAGACTTTGAGTCATGAGGACACATCAAGGAGACACAACAAAATAAGGCCTACATTCTTTAAAACTGACAATGACACGAAGATAGAAAAAGAATAATAGCTATTGAAGATTGAGGAATCTGAAGAAAATGACAACTAAATGCTACACATGTTTCTGGATAGCATTCTGGACCAGAAAGGAAAAAGACATTTTTGGGATGGCTGGCAAAATTTTGGCAGCCGCCGAGTATTGTATAGTAGTATCACTGTATGCTGGTCATGTAGAAGAGTGTTTTTGTTTTGGAGGAATATACAATGGTCTGATAAAGGATGACAGGACATCATATTTGCAGCTTGTTTTCAACGGATTCAGAAAAAGACTGATATAAAGAGTACATACATACAAGGACTTATCATTAAAAAAAATGTAAAATGTTAACACTAGAGTATCTAGACGAACATGATACAGCATTCTTTGAACTATTTTTGGCAACTTTCCTGAAATTTAAAATTATTTCAAAGTATGTTTGACAAAAACAAAAACAAAACCAAAACTTTTTGGCTTAATTCACACAGAATCCAGACGGCATGGTTGCCTAGGTTTTTCTGCCTAAATCTTGATTAAAAACTGAAAAGGAAGAGAGGCAAGTACTTGGATTTTAAAAATGATATTCTGGACACACATCACAAATGCAGAGAAAAGAAAAATTCCTTCACAGAAGTTAGAAGACCTAAGCTAAGGAGAAAACGCAAAGAGCTTACCTCATACATTTTTCTAGAACTTCTCTTACAAACTTTGGTTTGGGACTTTCAGGATCTTGAGTAAGACAATCTGACCTAATGAGGAAATATAGTTTAAGTTTTTATACATCTCACTATACCTAACTTGTACATAGCTACAAATAGTTCCCTTCCATCTAAATTTCATTTATCTATATAAACATCAAAAATAAACTAAATCTTTCAGACTGTGAAGAAGATTGCTTTTATGCTACAGTTTTAATTAACAGTTTTTTAAAAAACTACGGTAGACTGTAGAGAAAAGAAAGATGCAATGTAACCACTTACCAATCTTCCCAGCTCCAACGGAACTGGAAGTTACTTAGATGATGGGAAAACCAATTAATAAACCTATACAGAGAAGTAGGGTGAGGACAAAAAAGGATGAATGGTTGCAATTTACAACAGGTTACATAATCCTTCAGGCAAATAAAACCATATTTTATAGTTAAATAAAAAGCACACCTCTCTAGTTACAGCTGTGTCTTCTCCTGCTACTTGCCCTTTTTTGTACAAATTCTGTAACTCATCTTCTACTTCAAAAAAATAAGTGTATCTCACTCCTCCCAACAGTGCTATCCTTTTTAAGTGAATAAGAGATATGATTTGAGTGCCTGTTTTGTATCAAGTACCTTATATATGTTTATATAATTTAATTCTCACAACAACTTCTGAGGAATGTATTACTTTCCTTATTTAATTGACAATAAAACAAACATAGGGTGGGGAAAAAGAGGTTAAGAGTATTTTATAAACGGAGGAGCCAAAGCAGTCTCTCATCACCACACCATGCCCTTTTCACCACAAACAAAAAAATACACCATTGAAGTTCCTTTTTCCATTAAAAATATTTATCTGATCTCTCTAACTAAAAAGGGATCACCTTAGTATTCTGCATAATGTTATGAAATTTGTAAGAGCCCGATGCTTGAATGAATGGCATAATTGGGATACTCAATACAACTGGAGGTTTATTAATTAGACTGGAGAAAAAACTCAGCACTTTCTTAAAGTAAATCCCTCATGCATCTATAATTTCAATCACTGAAATTACTCAAGATAACAGGTCAACAAAATAGGATAGCCCTTACTGATAATTTTCAAATATTCCATTTGAACAATGGACATGATAGATTATAGAAAATGTTCAGTATCTGCCCTGATCTAATTTGGGAAACTGACAGAAAACTCAATATGGTCTTTTGTACAAACTGAGTCTTGAAGCTATAGTTATACAGAAGCTAGCTATTTCAGAAGCAGATACTAACTATAAACAAAAATACACGTTATATATATACATATAAAATAAATGTACAGTATTAGACTCTGCTTTTACATATGGGTTAGAATAAAGCCTATTTTAAAAGCTTACCTACCCAATTACAGAGGGAAAAGTATAACCACACCAAGGCATCAAACTAGTAAACAATGAAGGAAATTAAAGAAAACCTCAGCGTGGGCATCATTTCATACTGGAAGTCAGACGAGAAAGTGTAATGTTATATTACAACTATGAGTTTTATATTTATATAAAAGATTATATTGAGGAGGCAGGAAAGAAAAACTAACTTGGAAAGTATTAAAGAAGGCAAATGTTTTGCTGATCAAAATCTTTTATAAAGCATAGGGAGCAGAAGCTGCTAACACTCAGTATAGAAATAAGGCAAGTACTATACCTGTCTACACATGTAGTATTCATTGTGTCCAAACGCATATATAACATTTCAGTTGCCTGTGCAAGCTGTGAATTTCGGGATAAGGAAAACTATTCTCTACTCTCCTTGAAAATAAGTTGTAATAGAAAAATAAGTAACATTTCCTAGAAGTCTGTATAACAACTAATAATATTGAGCATCTTTTCAAGTGATTGATCTTTGAGGATCAATGATGTACATTTGACCTGAACACATCCATGAAATTAAGATAATGAACATTTAGATCACCTCCAAAATCTCTCCATGCTCCTTTGTAATCCATTCTCTCTTCTTCCCCTCCTCATTTATGCCCCCAAGCAAATACTGGTCTGCTGTCACTAGATTACTTTGCATTTTCTAGGATTTTGTATAAATGGTATCATTAGCATGAATTCATATTTGTTTGGCATCTTTTACTTAACATAATTATTTTTTAATTCATTCATGTTGTTGCCTGCATCAAAAGTTTATTGTTTTATTACTGAGTAGTATTCCATTGTATAAATACAACAAAATTTGTTTGTCTACTGATGTATTGATGGATATTTAATTATTTCCAGTTTCAGGTTACTACAAATAAAGTTATGAACATTAATTCTCCTGGATAAATACTCAAGAGTAGAATGGCTGGATTGTATAGTACATGTAACTTTTAAAGAAATGCTAAACTGTTTTCATGAAGTGATTTAAACCTACAAGCAAAAATATTTAATAGTCTCTTAAAGCAAGGCCAAAGAGAGTATGTTTAAAAACAAAGGAAAGGATACAACTTGGGGTAGAGAGCCAGGCTGAAGTTTGCACAGTTCAATGAGAAGTGTTGTGTACATCACATCAATGTGAGGGGGTGCTGGAAGTTGAAAGAGTTCTGCAAAGATCACCTACAAAGGAAACATGAGTCAGAACAATTCAACAGCTATCTATGCACTTCTACTATGAGAAAGACCTCAATGTTCTAAACGTCAACTCTAACTCTATGGCATCCATAATGAAAAAAAATTAATTTTTCATCTTTAAAAGTATGTTTTTTAAACACAAAGATCTCTAATTAAACACTGTAATGAAGATTCCCATTTCTATAACTCAAATAGGACTATGCAAAAATTAATGCTTATTTGATACTCTCCGAAAACTGCAATTAAATCCCAAGTTTGGAAGTATCATTGTTAGTTCAGGGAGGTACAGTTTACTGGGGGCTCAAAGACCCATCAGTTTCATTCCTATAAGATATAAAGCCCTTTTTAGACTCTAAGCATGGGAACAGAAGACAGTCTAGTCATTCTACACTGCTACTTGAAATCTTTTTGGTAGTCCAAAACTTCTTTGCCATGCTCTTGTTCTGAAAGCTGTTTCCATTCTTTCTATAATTATGGATCACCTACCTAGAATCCTAAAGCCTGGTCTGCATTCCTTCCTCTCACTCCCATCCCCCACACTTCTGTACTTCATTCTTATGAATTTCTAAACATTTTGAAGATTTAAAAATATAACTTATGTTTTGCATTTCAATTTTCATGTCAATGAGTCAAGTTCAAAGCCTAAGCACAGTCTCAAGTTTTATAAAGACAGAACAGGTGCAGTACTTTCAAGAAAGCACACAGGCTCAGTGTGAATAAAAAGTGAATCAAATAATGCATAGTAACTGCTCACGTTGAGTATTTTTAACATAAAGGAATAATGCAACTGACAGTTTGACCCATCTGTCAAGTGAAAACACTGTTTTTTTCGCTCTTTTGATTTCTAAGAATAAATAAGGATTCACACCTACCTCTACCATACAGTACAGGAAATAATATACTGGTCAGGTATATGTTAGTAATAAGAGGCCAGATAAACACAGTTAAAGATAGGTTATCTAGGGAGGTAGGGGTGAGTACAGCTTAGTGGTAGAGCACATGCTTAGTATGTATGAGGTCCTGAGTTCAATCCTCAGTACCTCCATTAAAAAAAAAAAAATATATATATATATATATATACACACACACATACATACCCACACAGGTATTTGCCTAAAAATACAATATTTTAAAGTATTTAAGCCACTTATACATCTGTTAAGTGGGCAATGTACTGACAGTTAGAAGTAACTTACATTATCCATGGTAACTACTCATGAAGATAATACTAAATAAATGAACTGCAGGCAACTCAAAATTCTACTTGGCTACTGTTCTCAACCTCCTCTTTTCTCTTAGCCGCTAACATGGCTAACAGAGCACCAAAACTGAAAGCGATTTCCTCTTTGCTCTGATAATTTTCAGTACCTGGTAAGTACCAAGAACAACAAAATAGACTAGGAGTAGATAATACTTCAAAGTCAACAGAAAGATTCGGAGGCTTAGAAACAAGCTCCATGTGAAATGCTTACCTCAACTATGTGGTAGTTCAAGGGGATCTTGTTCTTCCCAGGATAGCTCACTAGCTGTGCAGCACTAGAAAAAGTGTAAGTGAAGTTTAGTGAGTTTAACAGATACACAAAAAATAAAATAAGCAGCTTCAAAAGCAGTGAGTTTAGCTACAAGGAAAGGAAATCTTTTCTGAAATGTTCTAGATTTCAGTTACTTCACTTAACTACAGCACAAATTATTTTGTCTACCACAAGGAAACTCTTTAGTGCATACAAAACTCCTTAAAAGATCAAAAGGAGTGTATGTAATAATACTAGGAAGCATATTCAGATCTACTAACTTAAAAAGTTTTATAAGGTAGACCACTCTCCAAATACTACCTTCTTTTCCACCTTAAAAATCTAAACCCAAACTTTCCAAGGGTTTAGAAAATATTTAAAATCAACCTTTCCAAAGCTTGATGTCTAACTATTAGAAAACAGAGCAAAACCATTAGTATTCATTTATTCCCGCAACATTCATACTGAAAATAGCTTGCCATTCAAGTTAATTTGTCCACAGCATATGGCAAATATCCACAGAAGACAGCAGGCATCATACGCATATTGCTATAAAGCACTACCGTCTGACACAGAACCCAGAAAAGTACTATTTGAGGGTGAAGTGCCTCCAGAAAGCAAGTACTTGTTTTAGAAATTGGTCTTAGCAAGACAGGCATCAGGAGGACAGGAAGATTTTCTTACTCTTAACATACACTTGTCTCTTATTAAATCATCAAAGTCACTACTTCTTCACTCTAATAAAAGCACCATGAAAAGACTCTTACCAAGTCTTCCTTTCCTTCCAGTGGGACTTAATGATGCAGTGAAGATTCTCTTCTATTACAAATCTTTCCACTGAATGACTCCCTGGCATTACAGGTCCCTAGAAAGAAAACCAAATGTACCTACAACAGACCTACACAAAATATTCTTTTTTCATTTATTCAACAAATATTAAGAGCTTATTATGTTCCAGACACCGTATTGGATGCTGGGGATAAAAGTTCCTAAATGTGAAAGCAAATTTCATTGCTGTGTTCACTTATATCTACAATAGAATTAGAATGTCAGCTACAGTGTTTCTTTTACTACACTTGACACTGTACTCTCATTGCCCACTTCCATTCTTAAATGAAGCAAATAATTTTTGTATATTATTAGCCTTATACAGTTTATTTTTTTTAAACCATGGAAGTGGATTACTTCCGTAATAAACATGGAGGGAAATTTTTATTTCAAACACTATGTAGACAAAAAACTCCTGTATGCATTGGGAAAGATATCCATACTATGTTGTTTTAAAAAAGGTTAAAGAACATTATCTATATGATATTGTTTACTTAAAAAAATATGCATAGCAAACAGGTTCAAAGAATTTACTGATATTATTATTATTTATTACTGTAGACTCTTAATGGTGGTGATTTTTACTTTAATCTTCTTTATAATTCCTAATTAAAAAATTTTTTTTGGAAAGGCCAGAACAAAAGAACTAAATCCTCTTCAAACATATGTTTTGTATATTTATGCTCTTCCTACAAAGGATGACAGGCACATTACAGAGGCAATATCAATTAAGTACAAATAGTAGAGGAGAAACAAATTTTAAGGTCCCGTTCTAATGTTTCCCTTGCACAAATAAATACCTAATCACAAAGATTCTATCAGTCTTATTGTAAATTAGACTTTCAATTATATATACCTAATTAGATCATTACATAATGTTGACTAAAAGCTTTTTATTATACATGGAATATGGCAAGTGGGTAACAAGTTATAATTTCGTATATATAACCGATTATCCAACAACTTTTTACTTTGGGATAGAGTCTACATACACTGAAATTTCACTGGTCATACGTAATTTTCCATAGGACAAAAGAGAGAAGATAGGGAAAGAAAACTCAAATTTGACCTTAGGTGGTGATATTAGTTCTTAGGCCAGTGGTTTTCAACAGGGGGCAATTTTGCCCCTAAGGGGACAGAGACATTTCTGATTGTCACAACTGACATTTAGCCTCTAGATGCCATTGGCATCTATAGAGTTAGAGGCCAGGGAAGCTGCTAAGCATCCTACAATTCACAGGACAGCACCTAACACAAAGGATTATCCAGCCCCAAACATTAATTTTGCTGAGGCTGAGAAATTCCACCATATGCTGAGTAGGATGCGCTAAGCAACAGGTATGGGACTTCAGCCAGGCAAGCTTCTATTCAGAACAAGTCCAGTGATCAAGTGCTTGCTGCTTGGCTATTAAAGTTAAGACAGTCATTCAAATGCAAAGGTATAAAATAATTAAGGCATAATTAAAATGTAAGTTTTTATACCAAATGTTAATATCATAATTATACATTTTAATTGCTGAAGTATAATGGCTATCAACAACTTGATCTCATAATAAAGCACATATTTAAGAATTATAAAGTCTGCTTATACTGATCTTTGGGGTTTTTTAATTAAAATACTTCATACTATTTAAAAAATATAATTATATAATATAAATAAGACAAACTGTTGAGGGTTAGAGAGATGAACAACGTCTAAAACTGGGTATTATTCTTAGAAAAACAGCCTTATTAAGAGTAATAGCTAATATTATTGAGCACTCATCATTTCACATACTGTTCTATGCATATATGTGTATTAATAATTGAAACCTCATTACAGTTTAATGAGATACATACTATTATTATTCTATTAGGAAACTAGGGTAGAGAGGTAAATAGCTTACCCAGAATTACACAGCTAAGATCTGACTAAACCAGGATTAAAACCCAAGCCAATCTGGCTCTCAAACCTATGCTCTAAAATTGTACACTGTGCTCTTAATTCATACAGGCTAAATAACTTCTTGCATGATGAGGTGATACTATTCACTGAGTTAAACCGTTAACTTCACTGCCACTGACCTTAGATAATAAACAACTCAAAATTAAAATGTCTCACAGGCACAATTCAAACAAGATTAAACCACAAGTACAATACAACATAGGCCCTTTGAAGGACACTTCTGTTGGTCACGCATGTACCTCGGGATCATCCGTGTAATCAAACATTCTGAAGATGACCCTTGGCATCGGGTACATGGAATCTTCAGTGTGAGGAGGTGGTGTGAAAGGAGGCAGATTGTGCTGCAGTGCTTCACACAGGATACTGTCAAAGGCAAGATAAGGTCTTAGGATGTGCCGCTCCTGCCAGCGATCCTTTTTCAATTTCTGAATCTGGGCCCACAGGCAATCTAAATACTAAAGACAGATTAATTTTTAATAATTAATAGATTTGGGAGGCTAGACCAAATAACATTTTGACTAGGTAAAACCAAAAATCACTACCTTCTAAAATACAGGATACAAAAGTAAGCTAACTTATAATTAAACACAGTGCAACAGAATAGTGCTAAGTTTCTGTTTTTGTTTTAATTACTTTATAAAGTCTGTCTAGGGCTATTCCCTCTTACATTTTTCAAATTAGGCATTTAAAAAAAAAAAAAAAAACCACATCAACTCTACAATATCAGCAACCCCACAGAGTAGGGAATGTTTCAATGACATTCTTTTTTTTTTTTTTTTAATTGAAGTGTAGTCAGTTACAATGCTTCAATTTCTGGTGTACAGTATAGTATAATGTCCTAGTCATGCATATATATACACATACTCATTTTCATATCCTTTTTTAAAGGTTATTCTAAGATATTGAATATAGTTCCCTATACTACACAGAATAAATTTTCTAATCTTATTTTTATATATAGTGGCTAACATTTGTAAATCTCAAACTCCCAAATTTATCCCTTCTCACCCCATTTCCTCCAGTAACCATGACTGTTTACTCTGTCTGCAAGTCTGTTTCTGTTTTGTAGATGAGTTCATTAGTGCCCTCTTTTTCCTTCCCTTTTTTTTTTTTAAGATTCCACATATGAGTGATATCTTATGGTATTTCAATGACATTCTAACATTTATTAAAAATCCACTATATGCCTAGAGCTATGAGGAGCTGAACTCCTGATACGAAATGTAGAAACCTAGCTAAGGTATACAAATGGAACAATGTGCCAGTATCTCAGAGAAGAGAATCTACTGAAGAGCCAATTGTGCTTGTTATCACAAGAAACTAAAATCCTTTTACCTCTTCCTGTGGATGCGGTTTCTCAGCAGTCCATACTTGTAGCATGGGCACATGAGTCTTTTGGCGTCTTCTAAAGATAAAAATGAAAATCTACATTTAAGTTTTTAAAGACAAGAAAATATGTTCAGTTGCTTTCATTATTAATAAAATGCAAATTAAAGCAGTGAAACAACATTTTAACCTATCAGGTTGGCAGATACCAGAATTTTTGATAATGTTACCAAAATTACCAAAACGTGGGCAGTTTCAAACATCACTGGCAGAGGGCTAATTGATATAATCTCTTGAGAAGAGATTTGGAAGAGTGTAATCCTTTGGAAAACAATTTGACTAAATTTATCAAAAGTAAAATTGTTAACACACTTCAGCCCAGCAATGCCATTTCTAAGAATTCACGTCCCCCACAAACACATTTGCACATGTACACAAAAACACTATGTACAAGGATATTCACTGAGACACCGTTTACAAGAGCAAAAGACTTACCAAAGCCTCAATGTCTACCACCAGGAGACTAGTTAAAGAAATTATGGTACATTAAGAGTAGAATACTGTACAGCTATTAAAAAAAATGAGGTAGAGCTATAAAAGCAGGTGAAGAACTCTGTGTATACTGGACTATCATTTGGATTAAACTGGGAGAAGAACATATTCAAATGTTAGGGTATTCATACTCATACTGTCATTCTTTTGCAAATATCTATATATTATTTAAAAACTACAACTTTTGAAAAATATAAAACATTAAAAAAATCTATCATTTAAAGGTAGCTTAACATAATGAGAAAGTAGATTTTTATCTTTAGACTTTTACTTTGATTTGTAACTTAGTAGATATTAACAATATCCAAAGAAGTACCTATTAATGGATAGAAAATGAAAGTTATAACAAAATTATTCTGGAAAAACTTAAGGGGACACAAAACCATTACCATGCTGCTGTGCTCTTACTTAAGATAGCTTTCAGTGTTGGCAAAGATGCGGTCCATCTCAGCATCTTTCTTTTCATACAACTCCTTTCCAACCCAGGGCAAAGACGACAGAAATGTATACACATACCAATCCCTCCGCACCTAAAGAATTTTTAAGAAGGTATGTTTAAAATAAGTGCTAGTGAATTTTCATTCATATTATATTTATCCTTGAATGAAATCCTCTGGACACTATTTCATAGGACGTAAGGAAGACACCTGGCTCATTCAGAGCATTTTTAGATGTATTAGCTTTAATCTTACTAGACAGAATCATCTGAACTAACATACAGATGTCAAGAGAACCCACAAGTATGCCAGCTGACTTAACTTTTAGATATTAAGAATTTATAACATGATAATCTGCTGTTGATCTTTTGTCTTTTACTACTAAAGGGTTACTAGTGAAAAATTCCTCGTAGTATATGGACAAGATTTAGCACAAGGGGTTTTCTTACCTGAGGCACATCTTCTTCCTGAGTTACACTTACAAAATTTTCAAACATAGCAACCATTGATGGGGCAGCAATGACATGACAGTTTACAAGATCAGATAAAAAACGGACCTATTGGGGAAGACAATTTCTATTAAATCTCAATGTCCTTTATAATAATTATAAAATAAGCAATCTTGTAATGGTTGAAACCACAGGTCTGAAAACCTATAGCCCAAGGGCCAAATCTAGCCCACTGCCTGTTTTTTACACAGCCTGCAAACTAAGAATGGATTTTAGATATTCACATGCTTGGAAAAAACCCCAAAGAATATTTTGATTCATACAGTTTATATGAAGTTAAATTTCAGTGTTCACAAATCAACTTTTACTGGAACACAGCCACGCTTACCTGTTTACATATTGTCTATGGCTGCTTTTATGCTATAACAGCAGAGCAGAGTAGTTGTGACAGAAATTGTAGGAAGGACAGGAATCCGTGAATTTATGGCTTTGCATTTATACTAGACTAAGAACCTAAACAGTAATATTCTAGCTACTGTAACCAATAATCTTTTCTGTTTGGCTGTGAAAAAATTTTCACTGGACCAAGGAAATGGAAATTTCTGAACAGATACTTATTGGGTGTCTTTTGTGTGCCACTGCTGTCCCTGTCGTATGGGAGCTCATAGTCTAGTGGGACAAGAACAATTTCAACCCAAAGGAATGACTCCTATGCTAAAAGATAAATAAAAAAGTGCTCTAGGAACAGGAGCAAAGGGAGTAGGGGAAACATCATAAAGAAGGTAACAACAGGGCTAGGTCATAAAGAAGAGTAAAGTAGTGCTCAAGTGGAGAACAAGAAGAGGCTTCTAGGCAGAGGGGTTTAACAACAAAGTGTGTCCAGGTACCTGCAAGTAATTTTGATATAGTTGGAGGGTATGGGGGAGGCAAGGACAGAGAAACATTAAACCACGAAG
Source organism: Camelus ferus (assembly GCF_009834535.1). Taxonomy (NCBI): domain Eukaryota; kingdom Metazoa; phylum Chordata; class Mammalia; order Artiodactyla; family Camelidae; genus Camelus; species Camelus ferus. The sequence continues at coordinate 45,615,820 of NC_045699.1, read as the reverse complement.
GGTCAGGTTTAATGAAGAATCTGGACTTAGAGCCTGATGGGTGTCCAAACTCTCGATTTTGTACTCAGTAGAAATGAATTTGATCACATACCTTCAAGACATAGATATTTATTTATAATATATATTATATATAAAAAACTTATGTTTATATATTTAGTTTTACACGTATATATTTATAATATATATTAATATTATATATCAATCCATGTGTTACATATTAGTAGGGCTTAATTCCATTTCCATTTGAGATAAATAAGAATTCTTATATTTCCTTCCTGCATCATCTTGTGCACCAGGCTGTGAAGACAATGGGAAGGAACTGAGGTTTTTCACATGTAATCAACATGAACAGAGCCCAGTTACAGAACGACCACTCTGGTGCCACTGTAGAAGGTAAAGGGAAAGGCAGAGAATCCGAACACAAAAAGATCAGTGAAGAGGCTGTTAAGACAGGAGGAGGAAGGCACAAACTACACTAGAGGCCCTGGAGACAAAGGAGAAGGGACATACTGGAGAGAAATTTAGGAGGTACAACTGACAGGGCTTGGGGAGTGCTTACAGTAAGAGGGGGCAAAGGGAAGACAAAAATGAACGCTCAGGTTTCTAGATGGGCTATCCAGTAAACAGCAGCCACTGGGCGTGGGGTGGGGTGAGGGCAGAGGAAAGGAGGTATGAATAATTCATTGATTTAGGCAAGACACCTTAGGGCGATCCAGGTAGTATTTGGAACACAGGTCTGGAGCTCAGGAGAAACAGATTATAGATTTGGGGCAGGGGGCAAGAGGGTCATCTAAATAAAGGTAGTTTATCAAGCTATGAGAGAGAATGAGAATGCTTCAGGAGAGCATGTTTGAAGAAAAGTGAAGTGAGGACAGAATCCTGGGAAACAAAACTGTAAGGTGCAAAGGAAGCTGACTCAGTAAAAGACTGAGGAATAGAAGGTAGGAATAGAAGCAGGAGGTCCTGAAAAAACTGGTACTGCAGAAACCAAGAGATAAGAAACTAGTGTAAAGCATTACATGCTGCAGGGAGGTCAACTAGGATTAAGGGTGAAAAGAAGCCACTGGTAACGGACTTGGTAATGAGCAAGAGCAGCTGTTGTGGTGAGCGGGGAACCGTTTTTCAAGAGAAAAGATAAGTTACTGGATTGTAGCTCACCTCTCCCCTCCATCCCAAAACTAAGTCATAATATACTGGAAAAATTAAAAAACAAAACAAAACAAAACAAAAAAACCAAAAGTCCACAAAAACCAAAAAGCAAAAAAAAAAACTTACCAAATACACAGCTTCACTATAATTGTTTGCTTTCAATGATTCTTTAAGCTGACGAATCATGGCTTCTACAAATTCTCCACCAAAGTTGTAATTTCTGGCATTCAGCAGTCCAACTAAAGTTGTATAAATTGTCAGCTTCTCAGGTAACAGACGTGCACTGATTTGGGATCCAGTACAACAAGAAGATCCCAAAACAACATTATGTTAAGTTACTGAATTTTACATTATGTAAATCTTTTATCATTTTAGTAACTTTATAAAGAACAGTATTACATTTAGCTTTGTTTTAAAAACTATTTCAGAAAAGGTATAAATGTTGAGAAGAGTTGCAGACATCACCCTCTCAATTTTTTCATTTTAATTCTAGTTAGTTAATCGAAGAGTTAAGAAAGTAAAACACTCCAGTTGTGAAGTCATCAAACTAAAATAGATATAACTAATGCTAAACCAGTTTTTCTTCCAATGTGCTTAGTGGAATCAAACAGTAGTTCTACAGAAAATGATTTCCATGGTAAAATATCTGGGAAATGCTGGGTGAAACAAGTTTCTTTAATACAGAATCATAAAGGGGGAGATAGAACATTCAATATTTCGAAACTTAGCTGAACAAATTCTGTCATGAGATCAGAATTCCACTTTGAATATTTCAACACTATTCTAGTTGCTTAGAAAAAATTCAGAACTAAAATCAGTTCCTATCAGTTAAATCGCTGATTTCTTTCCATCCCAGTTTGCTTACTCCAAGTGTGTTAATTTTCATTAAAGTTATTTCAAAAGTAGGGAAGAGGAGGGGGAGGCTATAGCTAGGTGGCAGCATGCACACTTAGCATGCACGAGGTCCTGGGTTCACTCTCCAGTTCATCTGTTAAAAAAATAAATAAATCTAATTACCACCCCCCCCAAAACACCTAAAAAATAAAATAAAATAAATTGTAAAAAGGCATCCTGCAGGGAAGATGATTACAGTAAGCTTTGGAAAAAGCAAATGTTGATCCCTAATTTAGGCAGCCTTTAGAAATGAGCTCAAAAAGAAAAGCAAGTAAGAACTCATGATCATTCAGATTCTCTTATACTTTTTGTCTTTTCCCAAGGTTCCTAGCAAGGGTGTTAGTGACAATTTAGATTTTTAAAAAATATTTGCATTGATAGTAACCATTCCCCTTCTACCTTCCCTTCCTCTCAAAGTCATGGCTTTCACCAGAGTTTAAACATAAATTTACTCCATTCTAATAAATGTTTGTTTATTAGAACAGAAGGCATCTATAGACAACTACAGCAAAATAATTTTTCTTAGTCATTTCTTAGTCTAAGGACATGTCTTCCTGGATATTAACTGGGTTCCTTTAAAAAACTGTATTCCAAATTATTTGTACTTTATGAGATGTTAAAGTGAAATCCACTGATAGTTTCAATTGGTGCATACATTTTAAAATTTCAAAATTGAGCTGTAAGCAATAAAAATAGTATTTTAAAATAATTGAAATGACAACTTAAAAGTCACCTTCATAATGAAGACTCCTTTATCCAGATGTCATAGCTACTTCTTCTCAAGGCATACAGTTTAGAGTGATCAATGTCTACCTGAGCAGCGAGGAAGTCTGTATTGCTAATTCCACTACTGGGAGACTGTTTCATGATTTCATGTGACACTTTTCCCGCTTTAATTTTGTCACAAACTAAATGCTGAAACTTGTTCTAGCTAACCTAACTCAGACAAAGATTACGCCTATTATTCCATAGCTTCAAAAGCTTCTTCAGCAGTCCAAGAAGGGCTGTAACTCAAGTGACTGGTTCTCAAACTTGTTTGATAGTACTGATTAAAAATACAAATTAAACTAATATATTTAAATGTATATGCTTAAAAGAAATCACTAAATGTGAAAGTGTCTACTTTCTCACTTAAAAGTAGTCAACTCAAATGATTCTAAGGTTCTAAGAAACAAAGAAAATGCTCAATTTTAGTCCTATTGAACTCTAAGAGTTCACCAAAGGTCATTTCATTGGACAAATTTCCTGATAGAAGGAAAGCAGATGGCATATGGAACATACACACGTCTTTTGAACATTCTCAAAGCATTTAAGAGTAGATAATACATTATTATCTGAATTCATAAATGTTTTGTATACATACACTGTACAAAGAAGCCTTAAGATCTTGCTCTTGTAGTTAGGAAGATCAGCTTCTAAAACACCAGCCAAGCCTTCTAGGTTGCTCTCCAAAGAGCAGGCACTCTGTAGAGGACAGCATATTAAGTATCTGTCAAGTACTCAGCAATCGCTGCACTGAAATTTTCTAGGTGATAATAAAAAGTTAGTTTTATATACATTAAGGCACTGTGACAGTTTAGTATAAATCAATTCAGATTGCCATTGTTTAGAAATCCATGAAAAAGAGAATGAATGAAATTTAAAAAGCAATCTAAGATAGCATAAGTATTAGGAATGGGAGGACATCATGGGCTCTATCTGACTTCTCTAATTCTCTCACTATATGACTCTGGGCAAATTACCTCAAGTATCCAGGACTTGTTTGGTTCTTCATTTTTAAATTAAGTGGACTATTCCCTAAGGTCTCTTTTAAGAATCACAGTCCAAGAAAACTACTAAAAACAGTCAATTCTCAATTATCTTCATTTCAAGGGTTTTAATACGCATTTACTTTGGGATATAGATGCATGGAAATAAATCTTTGCCTAAAACTTAGATCATCAAGTTTTTAGATGCAGAAATTAACCAAGTACAGTCAACTACAACCCCATGCCCATCGCATTCTGCGCCTCTTTTCGTGCATACCTTTTCTCCTACTTTGCATATTAAAGATTCCAAATGATCTTCGGTTTCATTTGCATCAGATGTCTTTCTCCTTTTGTGAGGCTGTCCCCCTGTTTCAACAATGTATTAAAGTAAACATTATACAATGAATCTGTTGTCAAAAATTTTATTTAACTGTTTTGATGCTATGATCTCTTTTCTACCAGAAGCCCTACTATTTACACATGGCAGAAGCTCTTAACTGATCCTCCACTTCACAGACTAGGCTAGAGGAACCAACAGTCTCCATACCCAGGGACACTATAATAACTCCAGGAGGCATTATTTACGTTAAATTTTGTGGGAATGGTGCCCCATGGAGCTATGCAATGCAGCAGCCCTGTCTGTTTCTGTGGACAGGTAGGAAAGGTGCCCACAACACACTCAACACCAGCAGTCAGAGGACTCCTGTCACACTCAGGTACGGCTACACCCATTCTTTAAACCTGAGTTATTTATTTATCCTCAGTTGCTTGCTCCTAAAACCTGCAAGTGCCAGTAGTACTCATTATTCTAATAATGAAAATTATTATGTGAACTGATGAAATATGGGTACAAAACCAAGTTGAATGCTTTGAAAAGATTTGACTGAGGGGAGCTTTTGTTAAAAAAAAGAAAGGTGTGAAGAGGAAAATATCAAAAGATGGGAAAGGAAGCATAAAACATGAGGATTCCCCACTAGTTTTATGAGTGTCTGAGCTCTTGGCTCTTCAGTTAATAGTTTTGGTTCCATAGACAATGCAGCACTAGAGTCTAGTTTACCCCAAACAGTGGGAATTACAATCAGCAGGCAGACTCAAAGAAAAGCCCCACTCACTATATCAAATAATTGGTGGGGGAAAGTATATGTTTTACAGTTCCCTGCTTTAACTGGCTCTTGATTCTGTACTTTACAGATCCTATTATGTTCAAAAACTATCATTCAAAGAATCGTACAAACAAAAACTATCATTCTGAAATCATTACCAATCATCTGTCTTTTTGGTTGCTAAAGAATTCAAGTTGAATGAAGCTGTGCTACAAATCAACTTTAAGCACTGAACTGTGTACTGTTCAGTCTTACTCTTACTATTTTGTTTAAAACCTTAATACAACCACCTTACATCCGTTTGTGTAATAACATAAGGCTGAAAAAAAATCAACTAGTAACATGATTTTGTGGCTACACACAATGTTGGCTAGTCTCCCAACATAAATCAATTTTTGACTTCCACCAATTAGATTTTTAGGACAACATGTGGTCAAAGAAACAATCATCTGTAACTGTGCTGGGGCTCTGTATTAATAATGAACATTTGCAGATATAGGGTTACCCAGGAACAAGTTATATATATTTTCAATCTTCTCCAGACTTGTATACCCAAAGGAACTGAACCATTTTTCATAGTTCATAATCACTTGCCACTGGAACATTTGGCTTGAAAAATACAAAGATTTTCATAAAACACAGCACTTGGCTATTCTAATCTTGGGGTGTCAAAAGTTTTTCCAATGTCTGAAAGGATCTTCAGGTTCCTACCACCTGAACGTAAGCTGAATAAAACTATTACTATCCAGACAGGATCAGACAAAGTATTACAAAAGGCTACAGGGCAAAGCACTGTGCACTTTAACTTCCCAACCCCTTAGTCATCATTAAGATCTAGTTTAAATAACCACCAAATACAGTTTTGAAGGGATAGTGACATAAAAAATATAACACGCATACAGCACGACAGCTGAGATGTATTCCTGGAGATATCTGTCTGTGTAAAATATGGACATGTGTGGTATAGTGGATCAGTGACCTTGATTCTCAAGTATACATTAAATCTGTTACAAGATTTCTTATAAAGTTTCCACTATCGGAAGAGCCAAATTCAACACAAAGGACTTGAAAAAATTGCACGTTTGATGAAATGTTTACATAAGCTGTCAGCCAGCATATTAAAATAGCCTTCTCCAAGAGCAGTGCTTCTCAAAACTGGGTGGGATTCTGCCCCTCAGCAGACACTTGGCAATCTCCGGAGACATTTTCAGTTGTCACCACTGGGAGAGTGTCAATGGCATCCAGTGGGCAGAGACCAGGGATTCTGCTAAACATACTACACTACACAGAACAACTCCCAACAACAAACAATAATCCAGCGCAAAATGGCAGTAGTGTTGATGCTGAAACTCTGTTCTAGGAAGCAGAACATATTAAATGTTCTTCAAAACCAGATTCCAGGAAGGTTGGGAAAATGCAGATGCTAAAAAACTAGAATGAGGACAGCTTTTTGTTTTGTTTTGTTTTAAATCCTTAACCAGTGCCCCCTTTTTTCTGGCACATCTTCTTTGCCAACCATTTATCCCACATCCCACCTCCACAGCCTCCCTAAATTAACTATCCAGCTGGCTTGTTCCCAGATCAGTTTGGAATCATACCCAATCTTAAAAGCAACCCTCACTAGGCCTTCTGCATGCATGGTAAGAAGAAAATAATGCTATGGGGAGAGAAGGTAGGATTTCTGCAGAAAACCTAGAAAATACAAGTTTATAGTCCTATCTTTCAACAGCAACCCCCCCCCCCCGCCCCCTTCTCTTTTCTTCCTAGTTGACTACATGTCTGGAGAACTGGAAGAGACAGAAAGCATTAAGGAGTAATTGATGCCCCATTCTCACTTAACAGTTTAGAGAATATAAAGGAGGGGGGTGGCTACAGACACAATGTGAACTCATGCACAGTAACAGGATACTGAACTCAAGAGAAGGTGGCGAAAAACATGGGAAAATAGAATAAAATACTTTAATTATGAATAAAATTTTGAGAATTAGCTGCTTTCACCTACCCTCAAGAAAACATATCTATGGTAGCTCTCAAAACAAGAACAGATTTTATACTAAGATGTAACTATGTATAAGTCTTTCAATATAAATTAAAGTTATACATTGCCACTTCATTCTAAAACTCTTGGCTAGTATAGAAGAAAGAAGTAAATCTCTATTAAAACCCATCTGAAAGGATCTTAATACACCAAATAATTCTTTCCCCTATAAAGTGATCCTAATTCTATACGGACACATTGTACTAAATCTTACATCTTTATATAGAATTAGATGTACAATTAGACCCACAAAGTGGAAACAAAACCCAACTCTGAAAAAGAGAACGTAACAACAAAAAAAACAACTACAACAAGGTAAAAGAGGAAAGTACAGTGATTCTGCAGATATAAAGAAATAAACATCACTTCTGAAATAAGCTATATTCTTGTCAAAGTAACAAATCCCTTCACTTCTATACATTTTATGTTTTCTATAGTTAAGTAACAAAACAGTCACATTACCTAAAAAAGGTAAGGACCTAATTCTAACTAGCTTAAAAGAGACTAACATGGGGTTTTGACTAAATTATGGACAATCTAAATAATTTCTTAAAAGGACAAAACAATGTTTTGAACAGCTATTGCATGCATATCCAAAATAACTGAAAAGCTTCAGAGACATTCTTAAAAAGATTCTAAGAAATGAGTTAAAGTCAACACTGCACCAGTATCCACACACATTCATTTCCATTTAGGACTCTGCTGTCCTTGTCTATAAACTAACCTCTAGGTGAACTGCATTGGTACAGTCTCCTAACGTGTCTCCATGGATTCTGGATATTCTAGTTTCAACAGAGATACAATTTTAAAATCTCCCTCATGGGCTGATCCTCTGCTACCTCGCTGATCTTATCTCCTACAACTCTCCCCCTTACTTCACTATAGCAACATTTGCTGTTCTGTGAAGATGGCAGGGATATTATAGCCTTAAAGCCTTTGGTTCCCATTGCTTACACTACTGCTTTCCCTCACGTAGCCATCTGGTTTACTTCCTCACCTGCAGGTCTTTGATTAGATGCCCTTCTCAGTCAGGCCTTCCCTGACTAACCAATATAAAACAGCAACTTCTCCCCCACAGAAGCCTCAACCCTCTTTGCCCAATTTTTCTCCATATAGCACTTATCACCATATGATAAACTATATTTACTTGATTTTTTTTCTGCCTGTAAAAGGAAGTTTGCAACTTTATATTATCCACTGCTATATTGCCAGTAGTTAGAACTATGCCTGGCATGGTTAAAAATCTCGAATAAATTATTACATCTAGTCAAGCATATGAAAAGTCATGGCAGCCAGCGACTGATAAGAGCTGACAATAATCCAGAAATGCTCAGATGCATCTATTTCATTACAACAATAATAATTCAGCCTATTTTAAAAGAGTCTTCTATAGTATTTATCACCTTTTAGGCATCAACAGGTCATAAAATACACATCATCAGGAGCATTAGTTACACGTGTTACCTCACTTAACCCTCACAAAACAAAGAGTTACCTATTGTTACTTCTACATTACAGACTAAGGTTTAAATAAGTGATATAACCTGGGCAAGATCACAAAGTAAATGGCAGAGTCTAGCTTTGAACTTAAGCCCTCTGATTCCAAAATTTGACCTCTTAACCACTACACTCTTACCAAAGAATAAAACACTTAAATATTAATAACAGAATTACTCTTAGTTTTTCTTTTTTCGAATGTGTGTTCTTGACTGATTTTTGTAAATGTAAACATCTTTTCCTACTTTTAACTAACAAAATTATTCTTGGTTTTTATGATGGCAACTCCATAGTCCCCATGAACGCAACCATCCAAATGTAGATGGGAATCCCTGATTGAAATTTTTAAGGGCTCTCCAGTTAGTCTTCGGGCACTCCTTACACAAGCGAAATACGCTTACGGCCAGTTCAATGTATCATAACAACCTATGAACATCTGTTTATTAGAGACCTTTCGGGTGTGGATAAAAAACCAATTTCTTTCCCCGCCGCTTGAAAGAGGGCAAAACAACGGAAGACCGGTGCAGGGGCAGAGCTCAGACTCCGATTCTGATCTTTTAACTTCCGAGAGCCCATTTTAGGTGCAGTCTGAGGGTCAAAACGAGACACTGGGACGAGTGGGTCCCTGTCACTGTCCCTAAGAGGCTGCAGCACAGACACAGGTGTACTTCCCTGCTCGGCGGTGCAAAGGGCCAAATCTTGAAGAGTCCTCAGAGACAAGAGGGTCCACCAGGCCTCCCCTCGGCCGACGACTAAAGGAGGTAGGGCGGGGGAATGCAGGAGCTTCTCAGAGGTCGCCCAGCCACACTCCACTGTGCCACTCGCCTTTCCTCTGCGGCTCCCCGAACGCTCCCGGGCGGAAGCGCTTCCCGTCCCTTCGCTCGAGACCCGAAGACCAAGGGAGCCAAACGTCGGCCTCACCTGGGCGCGGCCTCGCGGGCCGAACCCAGGGCACTCACCATCGTTCTCGTCGCTGTGCCGCCGCCGTGACATGCCGCACGCCGGCGCGCCGCCGAGCAGAGACGCCGGGCGGGAAGCAGAGCAGGAACCGTCGGTCCGCCGGCCGGCGCGAGGAAAGCCGCGAGGCGCGCGGAGCGGCCGGCGCGCAGGCGCACTCGCTCGCGACGGCTCCCGGAAGCGCTAGGGAGAGAGGCGGGCCGGGTGGGCTCAGCGGGTTCGGATCCGGGAGAGCCAGCGTCTGGAAGCTCACCAGGCCGCGGGTGTCTGGTCTGCACGCAACCGCCCCCTCGAGCTGCCTCAGCCTCTTCGCCGCTTCCTTCGCCCGCCTTCGCTGGAAGTCCTTCCGGGCCACGCGGAGAGCACCGCCTCTTTAGTCGGCCAGAGCCGTGCCTGCAGGCCGGCGGTCAGGAAGGGACGCTCTAGTCCCCGCCTCCACTTCAGACCCTCTCTCCAGGCCTCTCGGTGGTTTTCCCGGCGGCCCTTTCGCTAACGGCCTAGACTTCCGGAGCGACGTGAGGTCCCTACGTAAACATCAGGCCGGGGCTGGACGCTCCAGGCCAGTGAGCGGCAACAACTGCTAGGCGGAGACCGTCCTGTGAAGAAAGATCCAAGAAAGGATCGGGACCGACGGGTACGTGGTCATCTTTCTCCCACTTTCGGGCCTTTGCCTGCTCGGGAGAGCTGGGCGGAGAGATTGGCCCAGGCCTGGCGCGGGGCCCGGGTGGGAGGCGCCGCCGCTCCAGTAGCTCTGGGAACCGAGACCCTCCCTAGCGTGAGCCTGCTCCTCCGGGGTTACCCCTCTGGCCGTCTTTTGACCTCCCGTCCCTCTGAGTTGTTGTTTAGGAAGGGACGGGTGATTGTTCTAATTATGTTTTCAGTGGTTTTTGGATACCTTTATACTATGTGAATATCCCCTGGCACTGACATCTCTGATGAACACCACGTCTTATCTAACTGCCTTGTCCATGGTCATCTGAAATTTCACACGTCTGAAATGGAACTCTTGATTTACTCTGCTGGCCTAACTTATTCCTTCTTCAGTCTTACCTATTTCAGTAAATGGCACCATCCATCCAATTGCTTAATCGAAAAATGTAGGTAGGAGTCATTCTTGGGTCCTTTTCTTTCATTCCTACCTAACAATCTATTGGTAAACTGTACACTCTGACTTTCTTCCTGTACCGCTAGTTAACTCAAGCTCGATCTCGCTTTAGAAATTTATACTATTTCCTTTGCCTAAGATCTCAGCTTCTAAGTCTGCTTGGATGGCTGCTTATCATTTAGGTCTCAGCTCAAACATCAGGCCCTTAGTGAAGCCTTCACTGGGCACCCAGTCACTTTTTTATTTAATTCCACAAATACTGTGTTTATTATGTGCCAGGCAGTGTTCTAGATGCTGAGGATGCAGAGGTGAACAAAGGAAAACCCCTGCTTTCTCAGTGCTGGTGACTCATTCAGGAATGGTCAAACAGTGCAGTCAGAGGTAGTGAGCAAATGGAGGAGTGGGAGAAGATGAGATGAAGGAGGTGATGGGAGGGGCTTTGTAAGGACCTTGGACCTTATCCTAATATGATGAGAAGCCTTTGGAGGTTGATCTGACTTAATTTATTAATAGTTACCTCTCTGGCTTCCTACAGGAGGAGGGCAGTTAGGCATTTGCAATAATTTAGTCAAGAAATAATGGTGGCTTACATGTCCATCCATAATGGATGGATAGACAAATTGTGGTATATCCATACAGTAAAATACTGCTCAGCAATAAAAATGAATAAACCTGCATCAGCATGGATGAATCTCAAAATAATTATGCTGAGTAAAAGAAGCCAGAGAAAAAAAGTGCACACTGTATTACTCCATTTGTGTAAATGTTTAAAAAATGCAAACATCTAGTAGGGAAGGGGGCGAGGAGAGATTACAGGGGGCACCAGATGCTTTTGGGAGTGATGGATATATTATTGTATTTGTGATGATGGTTTCATGGGTGTGTACATATGTGAAAACATAACAAATTGTACACTTAAAAGAAACTGGTGGCTTGTACAGGGTTGGTAGTAAAGGTGATGCAGTGTGGTCTGTTGTGATTGTATTTCAAAAAACAGAGTTGACAGGATTTTTAATAGTCTGAAAGAATAAGGAGAGAAGAATCCCAAAGTTTTCTGTCTGAGTAACAGGAAGAATGGAATCATTGTTTACTGAGGTAAGGAAGACTGAAGAAGAGCAAGTTAGAGTTGGGTTTTAACGGTTGCATTTGAACAGCCTGTTAGCCCTCCAGCTGAAGCTCTCCACGGGAGTTGCTTATGTGAACTTGGAGTTCAGAGGAATGGCCCAGCCTGGAGATATAAATTTGGAGTCATTTAGTGTATAGTGCTCTAAACATAAAAAGTCCTTTATTTATGATTATTTCCCTTTTTTATTTTTTCATGGAAGCTTCAAATATTTACAAGAAGTAGAGGAAATTATATAATGAACCCTTCTGTGCTATATCAGCCAGCTTCAGCCATTATCAACTAATGGGCTACAATATAATATAGTTTCACGTATATTATCTCCCCTTGCCCAACTATTCTAGTAAATATAGTTTGTAAGTCCTGGGGGCTAGATGAAGATCACCTCAAAGGTGATTGTAGATAGAGCAATTGAACACTTAAAGGCTGGGGTGATAAGGAGGATCCCCACCAAAGGAAACAGAGAAGCAGCAGCTCTTATCACTGATATTTTCATTTCTTTTATTTGTTTATTTATTTGGTGTCTCTTCTCTTAGAACATAAGCTTCAAGAGAACAAGGAGCTTATGTTTCATTAAGACCTGTATCCACAGCACTATTTTTTCTGCCAGGCACATAGCAAAGTCTCCATACATAATAGTTAAGAATATATAAAGTGAGCACTGAAAGAGGATTTAGAGTAAGGGGAGATCATTTTGGGGTGGTGTGAAAGGCATGTGTGGAGACCCCAAGCAGGGCTTGTCTGTGGAACTAAGTGAAGTCCACTGTGGCCAGAATAGTATATGTGAGGGAGAGTGTTGTCTTAGGTGAGCCTGGAATGGTAGGGGACTCTGTATGTGCCGAACCATGCCTGTTCCTTTCCATTCCTCACTACAGTCCTTCAAGGTAGAGACTGCCACCATGTTTTACAGATCTAGGAATTAGAACTCAAAGAAATTAAATATCTTGTCTGGGTTCACATACTTGGACCCAGCTGCTCCACAATCCAAAGCTCAGGCTTTCCCCAGTCTTTCATGTTGCCTCTTCACATTTGTCACTTACAATATTTGCTTTACTAAAGAAAGAATGTAGTATTGGTTGTACTGTGTCCATTTTGACAAGATTTGGCCACAGTAACAATTTGTGTATTTCCGTATATTGTATATTTCTTCTGGCTCATTAAAATAGGAGCTCTCTTGGTAGTTATTTCTTCTAAGGAAGGGAATTTGCACAGCTCGAAAATTAGGCGACAAAAAAGAGCAAAGTGTTCATAATTGAAGGCACTAACACACAGCTTGGTTAATCTTGATTGTATGTGGTGCTTTTTTCAGTATCATTGCATGGTTTGCCCTCTAATTCAGGTTTCTGCTCAGATTCTTCTGCCTTTACCTACTGACTTTACCTTTGAGTTTTAAAGAGCCCCTCAGTCACTTTGACTCCTTACCTTGCGTATTTGTCTTAATAGCCCTTTTTACCATCTGACTTTTTTTTTTCAAGCAATTTATTCATTTGTTTACCTTCTGTCTCTCCCCACTGGAAAGTAAGTAGAGATTTTTTCCTGTTTCATTCACTTCTGTATCTCCTGTGTTTAGAACAGTGCCTGGCATAGGGTTGGTGCTAAAAAAATATTTCTTGGATGAATGAGTAAATGAATGGATATACTAGGCTACTGGGCCCATATTCATTTTGCAGGATTGATTAGCTTCAAGTTTACTTAAGTAGTAATCAAAGACTTGGGCATTGTTGTTTTTCCCTTGCTTACTTCCTAGGAGATAGTTCACTGACAGGAATCTGTCCCACTGCTGCAACCAAACCAGATGCCTTCTTCCACTGCACCAGACCAAGGAGATGACCTGGAGGCCTGTGTTTTAAGATTTTCTGACCTGGATTTGAAAGACTCAAGTCTTATCAATCCCAGTAACAGTCTCAAAGCAGAACTAGATGTCAGTACAAAGAAGAAATACTCATTTGCAAAGAAAAAGGTAAAATTGCTGTTGACGTTTCAGGATCATATAGGCGCAGTTAATGTAGGTACATCTAGAAGTAGCTCATCACGGTTGTCCTCCAGGGAGTGGAGGGCTCATGAGACACTAGGCTGCTGCCATGTTCAAGGTAAGCTCTAGTCAGGGCCATTAACTAGTGATCTTAGTTCAGTGCCGGCAAAGGGGAATCACAGGCAAGGTGTGACTCTGGAACACTGGACTACTTGAGGACAGATCCTAGACAGATGGGCTGGATTCCTTTTCCCACCTAGCGTTATGGGAAGAATCCCAGAAACCCAGGAGACCTAGTCATAAGGAGAACAGACAGGTGTTAGGGCACCTGCTATCTAAGACTCCTGATCTGGTCTAGCTGGCAGGGCTGTTGGTTGAGAGAAAGGGCAGAGCAGCCCAGAATGCTGCAAGCTTACCGAGGAGGGTTGGGATTGGGTTTCAGTGGGGTGGTATTGATGCTGCTCTTCTGTGCCTTTTATTCTGTTTTCAGAGATCATTGACTAGACCCTCCTCCTGCTGAAGCTCAGAGGGAGGAAAATGACTGAGGGAATGCAATTGAGACTTAGTTTTCTTACCTCCAGCCTGTTGTCCCTCTTTTGCAAAGACATCTTATGCTGGCTCCATGTCAATGAAGAATAGATGTCTCTGCTTATGACTTCTTCTCAACTACCCTTCTGCCTTCATCTCATGCAGATTTCCTTGAAAATGAAACCCAAAGGGTACAGAAAGTTTTTTTAAAATGTTATTTTGCAGTAATTTCAAACTTATAGAAAGGTTGCCAGCATTACCCCAAAGAGTTATGGGGGTACAGTACAGAGGATGCCCATACTCATTTGGCCAGAAGCTTCATTCATGTTTCATCAGTTGTCTCAAGTGGCTTTTATAGATCCACTCTAAGGTCACATGTTACATTGAGTTGTCATGTCTCTCGTAAGTCTTCAGTCTGGACCACTTTCTCTTTTTTTCCCTGAAATCATGACCATGACATTTTTGAAGATTATAGATGAGTTACTGTGTAGAATGTATCTCAGTTTGATTTTCACCTATGTTTCCTTATGATTAGATTCAAGTTACGCTTTTGTTAACAAGACTGCCTGCCCCACAAGGGAGGCTGTGTTCATCTGGCCACTTTCTGTCAGAGCGTTCACAGTGCCAATTTATCCTATTACTGGTGATGTTAATTTTGGTTAGTTGATTAAAGAAGTGTCTATCAGATTTCTTTGCTATAAAATTACCCTTTTTTCCCTTTCAATTAATCAGTATTTGGTGTGGGGAAGCTTTGAGACTATGTAAATGTCCTATTCCTCAACCAAGTTTCATCTACTAGTTTTAGATCCATTGACATTACTTTGCTGAATTATTAATGTGATGGTTGCTAAATGGTAATTTTTTTTAAACTTTATTTTTATTTCATTTTTTGATGGAGGAGGGATTTAGTTTTTTTTTTTTTTTAAATGGAGTTACTGGGGATTGAACCCAGGACTTGTGCATGCTAAGCATGTGCTCTACCACTGAGCTATACCCTCCCCCTAAAATGGTAATTTTCTAATTGCTTCATTGCTCCTAGATTTCTTACTTGGAATTTTTCTGTAAGGAAGAGCTTTCTTTCCTCCCAATTTATTTGTATCAGTGTGTCCTTAAGAATTCCATCTACTCAATGGGTTATAACCTGTTATCATTTACTTTGATGCTGAGATTATCACACATTTGTCTGGGAGCCCCTTCAAGCTAGTATCTCTCTGTGTCTTTGTGACTTGCCTGCATCATTCTTTGAGCATTTCCTTACTTTCTGACTCAACAGGATGTTTCAGGGTCATCTTGTATTTTCCCCATCCCATTGCTGGAGTCAGACATTTCTTCAAGGAGCCCTGGTTCTTTCTTAATGGAGAATTGTCGAAAACCAAAACCTGGGGGCTCAGTGATCTCATTGCTGCTAAGGTGTTGCTTTTCCCAGGACCTCTAGTGGACAGAGCTAGGAATATATATAGATGAATACACACCTGTATGTATCATACATACACTTTTAAATTTACTTTTATATCAATACAAATCAGATGAGTTCATACCAATGTCTTCAGTTCCACTCCAACATCACAAGGTTTATTTTAACTGTCTGCTTTTCGTATTTATAAGTCCCGTATTTGGTGAAGTTTGGTGGAAAACCTAGCTCCCTTTAGTCCCAGTATATTTACTTATTTGCTTATTATTCCCCTGTATGCAGTCTTCCCACCCTGCCAAGTTGCCTCCCTTACCAGAGCCTGCTTTCCCCAAATAGGCATCACCCACCTTCTTGGCTCTGGCCTGCTTCTCTCTTCTTGAACAGACCCTACATGGACTTCAACTGCTGCTGGGTCCTCAATGCCTTATTGATGATGCCCTACAAGACCTGTGGCAGGCCACATGCACACTGAGCCTCCCATCTCCCTCAGGCCTGCCTGATGGCTTTTTGACAAAGGAAGAAAGGTGGAAAGAAGGGAAAAAAATCAGATTTTATATAGTATTTCTTTAAAGACCATAAATTTTTAAGACCTCAATGATAATGAGGCCTTGGATGCATACATTTACATTTATGTATGAACTAATAACCATAGTAACTATTGCTATACAGTAATTGTCAATTGAAATAACCTGTGTAATACTCAGCCTGTTACTTATAAAAAGTGTTTTCCTTCTGAGTACCAGCAGTTAGAGGACAAGATTTGAAGTTCTAAGTTTAATACAGAGAAGCACTTAAGTTGGCATACATGCCATCTCTCCCTCTCTCTGTCTCTTTCTTTTTTCCTTTTTTTCCTTTTTTTTTTTTTGGCCTATACAGAAGGATTAACTGCAGGAGAGGCAAAAAAAAAAATGTCCTCCAGTGTAATTTCAGGCAACCCCATCCTGCTTCAATCTGAGATAGTCCAGATCCGGTTGTGTACAGATTAAGGAAGATCCAAAAGTGATGCTCCATATTTAAAACTGTTATTCTTCAGAGAGCCCAATTTTGGATGCTTTACAATAGTCTTCAGATGCACTAAGAAAATTGTTTAAAATGTATATATATATTTATAAAAATACCTTCCTTCCCATTAGACCAGGAGGGAACATACTCTGAGAGGCTGATAATCATAGATCCCATTTAACTTCCATTTATACATCAAAAAACACCATAAACAAAGTTGAAAAACAAATGACAAGCTGGGAAACAAATCTGGATAACTACTCAACAAAAGGTCACTGAAACCACTTACAAATCAGTAAGAAAATGTAAATGCTACAATAGAATAATAGGCAACAGATGGGAACAAGCAAGTTAAAAAAGAACATAGAATCAATGTGAAAAAATACTCAACCTTACTACTAGTCAAAGATATGCAAGTAAAAACAGGATATTTCTTTTGCCATTTAGTTGGGTCAGTATTAAAAATATTGACTATAAAAATTTAAATACTGATACAACTTAATGCTGTGGATAAAATGGAACCCTCATGCATTGTTGGTGAGTGTATGAATTGGTACAATTTTTCAGGTAATCACTACTTATCACAGTTTAAAATTTTATGCTTCTTCACCTCTAAAATTTTCTTCTAAATATTTATTCTAAGTAGATAGTTAAAGAAATATAGAAAGATGTATGCATGGAATGCTCATTCACCATTGCTTATAACTGCAAATATTGGAAAGAAAAAAGCTCATTAGTTGAGAATTGGTTAAAAAAATTATGATGCGTCCATAATTTTCTCTTCTGTTTAAATTTTTTTTTTTTAACAATAAGCCTAAATCCTTTTTGTAGTAACAGTAAAGTTATCATCCAAAAACCGAATCAGAACATTTTGGTACATTTCTTTCCGGTCTTTTTCAGTGTACGTTTTAATGTAGTTGAGATTACATTGTATAAGCAAATTTTATCCAGTTGTTTTCATTTAACATTATATCAAATATTTTTCCATGTAATTTAAAACTGGCTGCTTAATATATTCCATAGTAAGTATACTCCATAACTTCCTTGACCATTTCTTTTTTGGAAATGACTGATAAAGTTATTTGTAGTGTTTTACTAATATTTGCCTAAAATTCAAATCCTTTTCTTAAGAACAGTCCCTAAAATTTTTAAAATTGAAGTATAAAGCTTATTAATAAAACTCTCACTCTCTCAGGAAGTTCTTCTATAGAATAGTAGGACATAACACTATAAACTCCCATGGGAAGATAAGGGATTTCACTGAGACTTTCATTAGCTTTAAACCTAAGGTTATTTAACAGTGACATATTTATAATGTAATTGCAGGCATTTGCCCTTTTTGTCAAAACTAAAGAAGTTCCAGCACCTCCTTTTGAATGTAAAGAGAAATGGTGGAAATGCTGTCAGCAGCTGTTCATGAGCCAGACCAGCATCCATAGACATGTGGCAACACAGCATGCTGATGAGATTTGCCATGAGACTGCTTCTGTTTTAAAGCAGCTGGCTGTAACATTGAGCACCTCAAAGAGTCTTAAGTCTGCAGACAAAAGGAACCCTCTAAAAGAGGACCTTACTCACAACCATGAAGTGTCTGCTTGGCTTCCTGATACAAGCTGCTTTAGCCCTGATGAGCTGATAAGGTAAGAATTTCACTCACTGTCTTTTGTTCAATTTTTAAAATAGTTTTCTAGTCACAGTCGGATACCACCACCCATCTACTAAAATGGCAAATCCTTAAGGTACAGAATTTCTTACCACCTAAGCTAGGCCGATAAACATGTTCTGTGTGTAATAGAAGACACAGCTAGGCGGTAGCACATACCCACACAGCTGGCAGTGTTCGCTAGGCTTCTTGGAAGCCATCCTACATCTTCTCTTCTCGAGGGAGAGGTAAAGAATAGAAAATTATATTATTTTCTGTTATTATCTTCTACAGAGAAATTGGAAGGCCCAGAAATGTTAATAATTCCTCTACCCTGAATAATGTCAGAACTTAAAAAGGGGTTTTTGTTACCAAATATGGTTTCCTGAGCTGAGTATGCGTTAGAAAGGGTGTTAACTTTTAGACCTGAGGCACAGGATTAGAAATTTAGATCTGCCTTTGAAAAACTCACTAAATCATAATATTACATAATTCTAGAGGACAGATTTCTGATTTTAAGCAATTCCAGAACTATTTGGTGAATAGAATATGCCCAAATTTGATAAACTTTTGACACTAGTATTAGGCCAAGTTCCCTTGTTGATCAGAAAGAAGAGAAAGTGAGAAAGAGAATTAAACTTGGAGTCAGACTTGAGCTAGTCACTAAAATTCTCTGTACCTATATATCCTCGCCTCTGAAACTGGAATAATAACGTCTGCTCTGCATACCTGCATTATTGCCATATGAATGATGCAAAATGATGATGGTAAGAGCGCTCGTGAACTATGAAGTGCTATACAAATGTGGTCGCTTCGTTTCTGCATGGCCCTGCTTTCTAGTTAGAACAACAAAGAAAAGGATACATGAAACATTTAGCAAATGGTATGAGACAGGCTATGTAATTATCACTTAAAATTGTATGGTTCAGACAATAATTTGTTACAGGAATTTAGAGAAAGGAAAACAGATAGGCTCTAAAACAGACAAGAAGGTTTCAGAGGAGACTAGGCCCTGAAATCTGCAGAAGGCACTGATGGGAGAGTCACAGATTCCAGAGCTGGATGGGACCTTAATTATCATCTATTAGATCATTCTCTAAAATACGTTCTGTACAACACTAGCTCTGGAGGATGCTATCAGGTACTGAAAAAAGGTACTAAAGACAAGTAAGTTTGGGAAGGACTAGGCTAAAACGTTCTTTATTGTAGGACTGCTCAGGGTGAGCCTTCAATAGATGAAGGGCTTTTACTGCGACTCTCGGAGGGAGGTGTTTTCTTTGGATTTCTTGAACATGTGATTTCATAGAACAGCTTCAGAGCACATTTTGAGAAATGCAGTTTATTTTAGTCCTCCGGTTTTACAGATGAGGAAATGAAGGCTCAGGGATGATCGGATACCCACCCAGGTCCCATGACTAGTTAAAGTCAGCAGAGTGCAGTAGAAAGAGTATGGGTTCTAGTGTCAGAAGATTGGTGTTTGAGTCCTGTCACTTTGTAGCTGTCTCACCTGAGGTGAATTGGCCCCAGTTTACTCAGCTATAAAATGGGGATAATGATAATCTGTCTGATGGTAAGAGGGTTACATGAAAAAATGGAAGTGAAAATTTTTTGTACAGAGAGAGATTCCAAACAGATACTGCCTTGTCTTACAGGAAAAGCCAGAATGGACTCATTTCCAGCTGTCGTGTGGAAAAGGTCATATCCTGTCCCATGGATGTGACAATTAAATGAGGAATCAAGTAAACTCACTTTTTATAAAGGAAGAAGTTCAGTGCAGTTATTGTCTTCTTTAGAGCAAATACAGACGGCAGTTGCTTCTCATTTCAGGAGAAGAATGATAGCTGGGGGCACAGGCAGGCATGAGCTGCTCCATTAAGCCTTCCTTCTGATGTGCCTGGATATCTTTTATGAATTGTGGCCTCCTTATGCCAGAGACTCAGATGCTCTTTCCCTGTGGTTTTCTGTTTTATAGTGGCCAGGGCAGCGATGAAGGGGAGGTGCTGCTTTATTACTGCTACTGTGACCTGGAGGATCCTGACCGGATCTGTGCCTGGCAGACAGCTCTGTGTCAGCTCCTGCACCTCACAGGCAAGGTGACAGCTTCTCCCACACCCCATCCTTCACTGGGCTCATCTTGCCTCCAACTTGGATTGCAGAGGCTGTGCTTGTTACAAAAAGGATTTGCTGTTGGGTTCTTAGAAATTAGCGAAATCCTGCTAGGCATTGAAGTAGAATACTAAAGTAGCTATTAACATGATATTTTTAAAGAATACTTAATGGCATAGACCAGGGGTCAGCAAACTTTTTCTTAAAGAGCCATACAGTAAAATTTTAGGCTTTGCACAAAAAGTACATGGTGTTGTAACATGAAAACTGCCATAGACAGTATGTAAAAGAATGGGTATGGCCATGTTCCAGTAAAACTGTAAGCAAAAGCAGGCACAATTTGCTGACCCCTTACACAGGGAAATGGTCTTAATATATTAACTGGAAAGACATTTTACAGAAGTACACATGTAGGTGTGACTTCCAGTTGCTTCTTAATTTTCCTAGAACATGTCAGCATCTTTTACCATTTTGTGGTGTTGACCTTTGCTATTTCCTTTCCTTGAATGCTTTTTCCCTAGATCCTCACATGGCTCATTCCTCACTTCAGATCTCTCCTCAGATGTTACCTCCTCAGAATTCTAATCTGAAGTGTAGTTCTCTTTCCAAACTTGATCACTTTCTCTACCCTCTGCTCAAAGAATTTCAGAGTTTACTACTATTGGAGAGTATAATCTTTGTTTAAATTGTTATAGTCTGTCTCCCTTGTAGAATATAAGCTTCATGGGGACAGGAACTTTGTCTTAATTGATGTATTGTCAGTGCTAGAACAGGGCTTAGTACATAGCAGACAGTAAATGTTTAGAGAATGTTGAATGAAAGAATGAGTATGGGTTTGTAACAAAACCACCAGTGTCTGTGTAAAAAGATGGAGCATATCAAAATGTTAGTGACTATCAAAATGTTAGTCATGATTATCTCTACATGATAGTATTGTGGATGGTTTTAATTTTCTTGTTTTTTAAAAAATATCTTTGATGATTTTATATATAGTATATATGTACATACACTTATGTGTATATTATATATTTTACAAATTTGAATCAAAAGGAAGTGAACTAGATTCCCTCTGAGATCCCCTCTGGTCATGATACTACACTGTCTTATGCCTAATCTTTCCCACACGTGCCCCAGGTTTTAGTTTCCTGAGGCAGTCATTCGCTCAGTCAGTGTATTTTTCATACTCATGTTTTCTTATGGATAGTGACTGAAAGCTTCATTTGCCTCATCCAGTTCATTACCAAGTTGTGTCATTTCTACCTCTAAACTGTCTCTCGTCTCTGTTCAACTTCTGTCCCCCACTTCAGATCAAGCCTCATCCTCTCTTAACTAGTTTATTTCACTAGCTTCCAGACTACTCTCCCTTCTTCCATCCTTGCCCGCATTTAATCATTCTCCACACAGTAGCCAGAGTGATCTTAAAAGGTAAATGAAACCATCCCCCTCCATTCTCACAGTCTTTCAGTGGCAATCCAGTACATTTAGAGCAAAACCCAAAATGTGCCCTTAGGTTCCTGCATGATACGGACCCTTCCGCCTTTCTCGCTTATCTGATACCACTCTCTACTCGTTACACTCCAGCAAGACAGTCTTTCAGTTTCTTGGAGCCCACAAAGTTCTTTTTGTGCCTTTGGGCCTTTTTACAAGAAAAGTCTCTTTAAAGAACTCTCCCACACCCACTGTGTTTCTCTTGTTTAATTTTCACTCAATTTTCAGTTCTCAATTTTGATGACACTCCCTCAAAAACATCTTTCCTGACCTTTAAATTTTTTAAAATATATTCTTTCATTGCATCATACAGTTATTTTTCATAGCACTTGTCAGTTTGCAACTTTTATCTTAATATTTGTGACCTTCACCAGTCTGTAAGCTTCAAAAGGGCAAAAACTATATATTTTTTAACCAATATAGCCCCAATTCCTAGCATAATTGCTGGTGCATTGTAAAAAAAAAATTAGTAAACATTTCTGGTCTATATACATTTCTTATTGTCTCTGTTTAGAGAACACCTTGAAAAATGGATATTCTCACAGGTAAACCTAAGCATACAAAACTAGGAAAATCAGTCTCTTGGTTTGGGGCAGATTTTTATTCTTGGCCCAGCCCAAGAGATGAACTAGTAGTGAGGGTCTCTACCCACAAGGTGGCAGCACCTGCCTGGATCTTAGCTCTGAATTCTAAGGCTGCTGCCATACATGCCAAGTTTTCAAGTTTTGTGTTGGTAGATTTGGCAGAATACTGGCACTTAGGGAAAGAGGAGAACTTGAAAATTCTAGAATTGTGGAAAGGAGCTCTGATCCCTTTTCTATAAATTGCTTACTGCCTCAAGAAATTTGAGGGGATGTGTTAGAGGCTTTGGAAAGGAAAAATGACAAGATTTAGACCCAATAAGATCTGGTCTGGAATCCCAGATCTACCACCTACCAACTCTGTGCCCTCGGGCAAGTTACTTGATTTCACTTAGCTTCTGTTTCCTTTTCTGTCAAATGGGAATTGTGATACCTACCTTTCAGGATTATAATGTAAAGCTCCTGTCTCATAGTAGGTGCTCACTAAATCCTAAGTGTCCATCTTTGTCTCTGAGGTCTAAGGCTTTCCTCACCCAGGAGCTACTTTAAACGATTCAACTGAAGCATCCATGAACAGGAATTGAAAGTCTAGTGCATGAGTTTAGAGATTGCTCTGCCCCAGCTATTTAGGGAGTGGGTGTGCTTGTCTTTTGTTTGGGTTCTGAGATTAAAATAACATAGGAAAGAATCTTCTGGACTACCCAAAAGACAGTTATACAGACGTATGTACCTCTCCATCATATTTGCCCCAGTCAGAGACAGTTTTAGGGTAAATTTCCTAACCATTATACTGGGTCAGCTCTATTTTTCTATGTTGTCCCTTAAAAAAAAATACAAGTCGGTAATAGGTACAGTACCCTGTACAGCAGAGATGGCATGTGCCTCCTGCTTTCCTCTCCTAGCCCAGAACAGGCTTCACTAGACTGCACTCCTCTTTCTCAAGGAGCCTGATGTGATTCAGAATGCTCATCCTGGAGCTCCGGACAGCCACCACTACTGAGTCGGCCCTGGCCTGTGAAATAAATCCCATTTATGTCCATGTCCTAAAGAACTGAATCAAGTGAGGCAACAAATGAAGTATCTTCTCTAGGCCCTAATAAAGGGGGAGTCTTTAAAATTTTTCAAATTCTAATGCACTGGTAAGCATCTTTTTGTCTAGAACTTTTCTCTAGAAAGTTCAGCTCTGTCTAAAGGTGATCTATCTTTAAACTTATCTGAAGGATTCTGTAGTACCAGAAGAAGTAACAGGCCCCCTGGAACACTGCCTCTTAAGGCAGTGGCCTTAACCCAGGCTTTAATGTCCCTTACCAGTGAAGCATTTCAAGGAGAGTAGAGGGTTTGAGAAGGCAAAAAGCCTCAGATTTGGATACACCTTCATTTGTTCAACAAACAGGTATTAAATGCCTACTATGTTGCAATTACTACTCTCAGCACTGATTATGCAACAGTGAACAAAACAGACACAGACTCCTGGAATTTGTATTCCAGTGCGTGGGTCTGCAGTGGTGGGCTTCCCCCCCGAACACTGCAGAGATGTCCTCACGTGCATTCCCAGCCCTTAGATGCGCTCTGTGCGGTAGGACTTGGATAATAGCGCCTCAGCAGTGTTTCTCATTGTTGGTTCTTTTTTACCTCTGTTTTATCAAGATGAGGAAATTGAGATTCAGAGAAGAGAATTAGTTTTCTCAAGACCACTTGGCAAGTAAGTGGCAAAGCTGAATCTTGATTCTTAATCTGCTGACCTCGATTTAGGTTAAGCTTTAGCCACTGGACAGCTAGAGCTCCAGAGAAAATGGGCCTTTCTGCTTGTTTTAGTCATTTCACTCTCTCGTTCAGCAGATGTTAACTGAGTACCTTGTCTGAACTGTGGGCAGTGCCATTTTAGAGAACTACAGTATCTTTGTGTGGTAACACTGCTTTTCTTGTTAAACTCATTGACACATATGGGCCTGCTCTGCCCTGGGAAGACTTGAACCAAGCTAAGAACAGACTGCATTCCCTTTCTCTCGTCATCTTGTCTCAGGTTCGGATTGCTACAGAAGGAATCAATGGGACCGTGGGTGGAAGCAAATTGGCCACCAGGCTCTATGTGGAAGTCATGCTTTCTTGCCCGTTGTTTAAGAATTACCTGTGTAAGGACGATTTTAAGGTAAGAAAATTGAAAATAAAATGGATCTAGAGCCATTGCTTCTGCTTCAGTGCCTCTTCCTGTTCTCGGTTATGAAGAGGGTCCATGTAGAGAAAGAAGTAGGCAGTGCCGGATGGAACACCCTGTCCCCACTAGCTTACCAGGCCATGTGGTGGAAGGAGCAGGCTCGTCTCAGTTCGTCTACCAAGTGGCTATGCGATCTTGGGCCTCAGGCTCCCTTTCTATGGGATAAGGACACTACAGTTTACACTCTCTAAACCCTGAAACGTAGCTGTGTTTGCTCACTTGAGAGACACCTGGCTATTTCAGGGGATCACTAGTATTTAGTAAACCTGATGTCATCAGATCAGCACTTCACACCACACGGGGAACAGAGCTGTTGCTCTCACAGCGCAGCTGCTTTGTTGGAGTGACTTTATGCTTGAGCATTAAAGGTGATGGAGGTGGTGGGAAGTACCTTGCTAGTGTTAGTACTGTTGATATGAAAAGAAAGCTCATGGCTCCAGAACAAAAGCTGGGATGTAATCTTATGTGTTGAAATTGCTCAGTGGTGTTTCACTTTTAAATCCTTATTGCTATAGAAACACCTTTTCAATGTTAACACTTCTGCACATGGTAGATATGCAACAAATAAGTGCCAGATATAAGATTTATGTCTTTTGTAATAATAGGGTAGCTGAAATATTAAGAAACCTCAAATAAGGAACAACTGTTTCAATGGGAAAAGGGAGTTAGATAACTTAATAAATATACCTGGAGATGAGAGAGAGATTGTATTCTGTTTTGTTTCTCATTGGCTAGACCAGCAGAGGAGGAGCTTGCTGTTTTCCAGAATTGCGTGTTGGTGTATTTGAAGAAATTGTACCCATGGGGATCAGTCCTAATAAGCTCTCCTATAAGAAGTCTGGTATGCTTGCTTTTAGAAGAAACATTTTGTTTTTCTTCATAGGGACGAATCTTAATATATGTTGAGACAAGTGTGAAACTGGACACACTGATCTGTAAAAGTTGTGATAAGTCCTCTCTTTAAAATGGCTGTGGGGTGGCTACACTTGGGTCATTCAGTCTTTAAATTGGTTCTTCTCTTTGGTGCTCTGGGGATTGAAGACTCACTGCTCAGAATGACCTGGCTTAGTTATTCTTCTTGGTGATGGTTTGGCAAGAAGTTGTTTTCTCTTTCCAAAGATAGCAATTTGGGGAGAGTATAATTATTGCTTGTAAGTAGTTCATCAACTGAATAACCAGGCTTTTCGCTACAGAAGCAAGTGGCTTTCAACACCAAAGCAGTTTGTTTGCAGGTGCTGTAGAAAGTTCTCTCTCCCCCTCCCTCATGGTTAACATAGATGGTTGTAAGATTTGTTTGACCAGGTGTTTTTGTTTTTGTTTTACTTTTTACAATAAAAATTTTCAAACATTAAAAAAAGTAGAGAAGACAGTAAACTCCCAAGTACCTCTCCAGCCTTCAGCAATTACAGATTCATGGCCAGCTTTCATCTATACTCGTCCCCTTTCCCCATCCTGGATTATTTAGAAGGGAATCCCAGTGTCATGTCATTTCATTCATAACTATTTTAGTAGATATCTCTAAAAGATATTTTGAAAAAGTAAGTAATTATAAAAGCATTATATCTAAAACATTTTAACACAAATTCCTTAATATTATTAAATATCCAGTCGGTGCTTAAAATTGCCAGTTATAATTTTTTAAATTTGTTTCTATCAGGATTCAAGAGAGGCCCACTCATTGTGATTGATCACTGTCTCTTTAAGTCCCTGTTAACCTAGAGATTCACCTCCATCTTTTATTTCCCTTGCAATTTTTTTCTTTTTTTTTTTTTTTTTTTTTTTTTTGGGAGGGGTGGATCTGTTTATATTTAATGGAGGTACTGGGAATTGAACCCAGGACCTCATGCTGCTAAGCTTATGCACTACCACTGAGCTATACCCACCCCCTCCTCAATTTGTTTTTTTGAAGGAATTGGATCATTTTGCCTGTAGCATTTCCCACAATCAGGGTAATGCTGATTGCATCTCCATGGGATGTTCCTCTGTCCTCTGTGTTTCCTATGAATTACAGTTAGATTTATAATAGTGCTGTCTAATAGGAATATCACGTGAGCCACAATGGAATTTTACATTTTCTAGTAGCCACATTTTAAAAAGCAAAAGGAAACGAATGAAATTAACTTCAGTAATATGCTTTATTTAATGCGATATAGCCAAAATATTATTTCACCTTATATTCAATGTAAAATATTATTAATGAGATATTTTACTGGGTTTTTGTTTGTTTTGGGGTTCTTTTTGTATTTCAAGTCCTTGAAATCCTGTATCTATGTCACCCTCATTACTAGCATATCTCAAGCCACATTTGAAGTGCCTGTTAGCCGCATGTGACTGGTGGTACTTTAATAGACAGCTCAGATCTAGAGACTTGATCAGGTTCAGGTTTGATTTCCTTTTTTCTTTCTTTCTTTCTTCCCTCAAGACTACTTCATAGGTAGTATTGTCTTCTTTCATCAGGAAGCACAAAGGTCTGGCTGACTCTGTGTCATTTTTTAATATGTAAATATTTAAAAGGTGGCTAAGAGTTAAACCAGAGGAAAATGAGAGTAAGATACAAGCATCTGGGAAAAGAGACTCATGTATGAGGAGAGAGGGGCCACAGAGGGCCGTGTTTGCTTAGTGTCCCTACCTTTGCAGGAGGCAGGAGGACCACAGGCAGCTCTTCTTGGTGCTACAGGACATTGCTCTGGACATCAGGGGAGGGTGGGCTCCAGGTAGGGCTATGCTGCTTTCATTTGAGCCAGGTTGTTTGAAGGCACCTCATTTAAGCACGTCCATATGAGTCACTGTCTGCTCAGGCCCCCACAGGCCAGGAGAGCAGCCCCGGTCACAGCAGCAGCAGGCACGTCCCCGCGGCTCCCTGTGAGTAGAAGTCTTAGCAGATGTCCATGCTTCTCTCAGTTTTGAACCTCCCTTTCCACCCCACTGTTTTGGTGAGCATGGAATTATGTGACAGTAACCTATATAGAATCTGGCCTCGTTACATTCTCCCTGCAGTCCTAGGTTGGGCAGGTAAGAATCCAGATCCCTTGGCCATGCTCTGGGTCTCTGGCCCCATCTGGCTCCCAGCAGTTTCAGGTGGTTGTCGGGATTCACCCGTGAGTGGAATGAGGCTTCTTTGGTGCTGTCAGGCTCTGTCACGAGTGGTGACTGAAGTAACAGAGCCCCCACCTGTGAGGTGTGTTCTCTCCACTGCAAAATTCACCAAAGTTCCTCACAATCCCTGGGATGTCTGGACCCCTAAAGACACAGGACTATTTCTATCCTGGAGAGTTGAGAAGGCGTAGGGCCCCACAGACAGGTTCTTTCCTTTTAGTCTCCTTGTATTCCACTTATCTTCATCTCCTTTCTCTCCTTCTTCTAGCTTTCATCCTCTTCTCTCTCACATTTCATTCCGGCTGTCAACCCCTCCCACCATTCTCTCATTTACTCATGCACACAAACTTAGACACATTCTTCTTACCCTTTTCTGTATTTTTAAAAAACTTATTCCAACATTATTCCATAACCTCATGCTCACGCCTGCCTACACCAAGGTTCTTAGCCTTAGGCTTGGGCTTGACCTTGGTATAGATGTTTATAAAGCCTACAGTCAAGCATATGTATGCCCAGGCTCCTCCGTGTACAGGAGCAATAGAACACTGGCTGTAACGTGGATCAGCAAACCCACGTGACAGTTCATATCCCTACTGTCTGGCTTTTATTATTGGGTTAGGCCACGTATGAGGATGCAGCATTCTTTGACTAATTATTTCTAAACAGCCAAGTCTCCACAGTGCTCACCTGAGGAGGGAGAGTGAGGATACATGGAATTACTAAATTTTTTCATTATGATCATCAGATAGTGTTATTGTCAGACATAATTGTAATTATGAAGAGACACGGTTTGGGTGGGGAGAAACAAAGCAACATGAAAGTCATTGGGCTGGGTCAGTTGTGATTGGGTTTTTTGTTTTGTTTTGTTTTAACTAATTTTGGTTTGGTTTGGTTTTAGGAATTCATTTATCCCCAGGTGAATTTCATAAAGAAGTAGAAAAGTTTCTGTCTTGGGCAAATCAAGAACAAAGTGATACTGTCCTACTGGACTGTAGAAACTTCTATGAAAGCAAAATAGTAAGTACGAACCATCGAGTTCCCACAGGTAGCATGTTTCTGTAGGGGACACTGTGGCTGAGTCACATGGCTCTCCACCCACTGCTAGCAGCTTCAGAGAAAACCCAAGCCTCTGAACCCAGAATCTGGCGAGAAAGTCTAATAAATTATGAATTAAAGACACCTTGGTACTTTCTGGCTCTTACATGCCTCCCCTTGACGTGTGTCAGGGATCTTCCTCTGAGGTCTCTGGATAGGTGACCCACAGCCCACAAGCCTTGTTTCTAAGTTTTGGATCTTGAAGTTGAAAGGTCAGAGTATGGGATGAAAGCAGCAGTGAGCAAGTGCTTCCTTGCCAAGGCAGGGGAGGGGGGTGGTGTTTGACACAGAAAGAACCTTTGTTCCTACCAGGTATGTTTCTGATGATTTTCCTTCTGCTGCTGCTGTATTGTAGGGACGATTCCAGGGCTGCTTAGCCCCGGACATCAGGAAATTCAGTTATTTCCCTAGCTACGTTGACAAAAATCTAGAACTTTTCAAAGAGAAGAGGGTGCTGATGTACTGCACTGGGGGTATCCGTTGTGAGCGGGGTTCAGCCTACCTCAAAGCCAAGGTGAGTCACCACCCTTAGGGCCCTGCATGCGTGGAGGTGAAGAAGGCTCCACCAACAGCGTGTGGAGCTTTCCCACCCCCAGCCAGCCAGGGATTTATCTTCCCCTTCTATGGTTCCAGCAGGGAGTTTCTAAGTATAAAACCTGAAGTTCTTAAATCTCAAGATGTGAAGAGCACTTGACAGTCTTAGAGACTCATCAAGTACAAAAGGGAAAGATCAGTTAACATCTCCCTTTTCCTAATCCTTTTACTTGATCCTGAGAAGAGCAAATTCAATAATATTACATGTCCTGACAGGTGTCTTCCTATATTTAGCAGGCAGCAAAAATAGTTGGGCTTCCCTGGATCTAGAGAGTGGAGGCCCTACTGCTGTCATCATCCATCCTCCTAGTAGGCAAGATCTGGCTGTTGGTTCCTTGCCCCCTCGGTCAGCAATTTTTCAGTGTCCTGCAGTGACAGCCAGGAGCCCCATTTTGGCATTCCTCACAAATGCCGCTCCTCTGTGGAGCTTCTTACTGGTCTCTGCTTGTCTCCTCAAATTTCCTCTTGTGTTTCTGCACTTAGGGAGTGTGCAAAGAAGTGTTCCAGCTCAAGGGTGGCATCCACAAGTACCTGGAAGAGTTTCCTGATGGTTTTTACAGAGGGAAGTTATTTGTTTTTGATGAGCGTTATGCCTTATCCTACAACAGTGACGTAGTGTCAGGTAAGTCAGCAGAGGCTCAGACCCTGAACTCACGGTCAGGCACAACGTATTCACCTTCTGGAAGGCAGGCCAGTACTGATTACTTGAATAAAGCAAGGGAAGGGAATACATAGTGCTACCACTTCCCAGTGGAGTTGGAGATGCAGTGGTGGGGAGACAGAAACCTGAACCAGGAATCAGGAGGCTTGGGTTGGGATCTGGCTTGTCTACTAGTCAGGAAATCCTTTAAAATAAGGATAACCTCTCTGTCTACCTACTAGGAGTTGAACTAATAGGCTAAATCTGGGATCTTATCCTGGAGTCAGTAGATAGAAGTCAGAGGTTCTGCGAATTTGGAACAGAAAATTCCATACTTTCGTAACCTGCTCACTAAATGCAGCACTTCCTTCGATTGTGAATGTAAGCGGCAGATCAGTAGTAGTAGATGTACCTGAGAGTGTGTGGACCACAGAAGCCGAATGTAGACGTGGGATCATCTATATTTAGGCCTGTTGTTTCCCAGCTCAAAAGGGATGATCTAAAGGAAAAAGACCATTGAACATGGGGTGGGTGGCCAGCTTCAACTAGTTAATGAAAGAGAAATGTTACTACCTGTTTTCTAAATGGGAAAAAGAAAAATGGATCAGTGAGTGCTGCAATCAGGAAGACAATTCCCAGAAGAAAAAAGTGGGGGTGGGGGAACCTTGTCTGTTAGAAGACAGGAGACTCAGACTGTTTAGAAACCTTCCCAGGCCCAACAGGATACATCAATTGCTGATGAGCTAAGAGTTACATTTAGGAAGTGGAGAAGCGCCTGTCTACACGCGCACGGGTACGTGTGAGCATGTGTGCACTAGTGTGTCTACAACAAGGATTTTCTCTCTTTCCCAGAGTGTTCGTACTGTGGGGCTCCCTGGGACCAGTATAAACTCTGCTCAACCCCCCAGTGCCGCCAGCTTGTCTTGACCTGCCCCGCCTGCCGAGGACAAGGATTCACAGCTTGTTGTGTCACATGTCAAGACAAAGGGAGCAGACAGGCTGCAAGCCCAGCCCAGAGCAGCTTTAAAGAGGAATGCGAGTGTACAGCCCGCCGGCCGCGCGTGCCCAGGGAGCTCTCGCAGCCGGAGCGGCTCCCCGGGGGCCCGGGCCGGGTGTTGGTGGAGAGGGGCCACTCTTAGGTGAGTGTCCCCATCAGTGTTTCCCCAGGCCTTCTCAGAGCTAGGTTTGGGACAGCCACATACCGGAGAACAGCAGGGCTGCAGGAGCAGAGAAACAGAACTTTAGTGCTGCCAGTGCCACCATGGCCAGCTGGTTTCTATGCTGGCCACCTGTCCTTCAGAGGAGGAGGGAAAGGGGAGTTGGGTGCTGACCTCTTACCTGAGACTCAGAAGATGCTTGAACACAGAAAAGGGAGCTGTGTGGGATCCCAGAGCTGCTGAGGGAGAGCGCCTTGAGCATGGTAACCAGGTCGTGCCTTCTCCGTGCCAAGCAGCAGGGCTGGTAGGAGTCTTTTTTCTTTTCTTTTTTTTTTTTAATTAGCAAACCTGTCGGTTCTGATGGCAAAAATGTGAAAGCTGTGACCCTGGAAGTGGACTAACTCCTCAGAACCAGGTGACATAGGTCAGTCCGTCACCCACCCCTACCCTCCTCTCTTCTCTGCCTGTCTCAGAGCACTAGGCCAGGACCTGCAAACTACGGCATTTGGCACAGCTCCTTTTGTAAATAAAAGTTTTATTGGAAGAGCCACACCCATTCATTTACACAAGACCTATGGCAGGATTAAGTATTCACACAAGAGGCGTTATGGCCTGCAAAGCCTGCAGTATTACAGGTGTACCTCAGAGAGGATGCGGGTCCAATGCCAGACCACAGCGGTGAAGGGAGTCACAGGAATTTTTTGGTTTCCTAGCGCATACAGAAGTTATGCTTACATTATACTGTAGCCTATTAAGTGTGCAGTAGCATTACATCTAAAAAAATGTACATAACCTAATTAAAATTTTTTATTGCTAAAAAATGCTACCATCTGACAAAGAAGGGTTGCAACAAACCTTCAATTTGTAAAAACTGCAGTATCTTCAAAGTGCAGTAAAACAAGGTATATCTGTATTCTCTGGCCCTTTACAGAAAAAACTTACTAACTCTGGTCTAGATCAACAGCTCATCTGATGGAGGAGATAGTTTTAAAGATGTGGCCCCGCCTTCATTTTTGTTGATTTGATTTCTGTGAGCGATTTCCCCATAGTAGCTTCTGCTTCAGCACCCACACTCAGGCTCTTAAGTGTTCTCTTTGAGAGAGTCACATTAGCTTGGTGACACTGACATTTGGGTAGTAGCTTTTAGATGAACACCTCAGGATACCAGACATTCTGTGGGAGGTTATTCAGCACTGTCGTGGTCGTTCCCCAGCCTTCTGGCCAAAATGTCAGGCCCGGGTCCCTGTCTCACAAGTCCCAAGAAACACGTGCGCAGCCGTTCATAGACCAACAGATTTAATATTATATTGCAGTTTCCAGTGATGCAGAATACAGCTGCAATTGTGTTTCAAGGAGAAGCCGAGTGGGGCTGGCCATTCCTGCAGCACGGAGCCGCTCCCGGGCCCGTCTGCAGCCTCAGTAGACACTCCTTCGTGGTGGTGAGGCCCTGGCTCCACCTCTGGTTACCCTGTACTGTCCACATCATTACAGTTCAGTGTACAAGACTTTTCCTTTTTCTTTAAAAGCCTCTCTCTCTGCTCAGTGCTCTGCAGCTTAGTCTGTGATCATCAGCTCTTTGGCCTGTCCTTTATCATAAGATTTGCTGAATCACTCATGAAAATAAATCCCCAAGCAACAGAAATACTACTTTAACTGGCACTGTGGTATATTAAAAGGCACAAGGGCATTGTGGCTTAACATTTTTGCTGGATCCTAAGAGATGCACATGATGTTAAAAAGGGATCCGGCAGAAATGCCAAAATTACATTTTCAGAATAATCATCTTAGGATGTTTTGGCCAGGTTTCCTAATTCTTAAATATCTAGATTTTCTTCACCATTGGCCTTTAGAGGCTTAATTTACAGGCATGAGATTAGCAGTGACTTGTCTAAGAAGCGATGCAACAGGTAGTTGGCGTCTGTAAGCATAAGCCATGATGTACTAGAAAGCTGTCTTTCGTGTTTACTTCATATAAGGCATCGGCCCACTGTACAATAGAGAAAGGTGTTTTCAAGTATTTGGCCATAGGTTGTCACATCCATCATAAGGTTGGACATTTGATAAAGAAAACATTCTTTCTGACTCCAGTATTAATTGTAAATTAATCCCAGATGTTCATAAAGAACACTCAAGGAAATGTTTGTTACCTGGAGTTGGTTTAAAAAAAAAAAAAGGATCAGTTTTTAAAGTTTAAAATCTCACCAGTGGCTTTTTCTGTTATTTCCTCATATCCAGCATAAGGAATCTCATATGTTTTTTGATTCCTGGCAGGGCTCGTGGCTTCAGTCTTTATTTCTTGAGGGAAAAAAATTGCATTCTTGATCCAGTAATCAATTTGGCAACTTTAATCTTGAGGTTCTTAAAATTTAAAGGAGGGTTAATAAAGAATGATGATCTGTTGTGTTTGCTAAAGAGCTAAGATCAAACTTGTAATAAAATATTTTATAAGGCTTTCAAACCACGTGGAAGAGGGTGCTGTTTGTTCATGTGTTACACGTGTTAAATGCACCTGAAATACCACACAGCAAGGCCGCCAGAACTGGGCTCCTGGGGCTAAGTCACTGCTGCTCTAACATCGTCTTCGGTGAGATCTGCCGGTTCGGGGGCTTCTTAGTTTTTAAATAACAATCAGACTGAACTTCTGTGACTAAAGAAAAACTTCACATTAACCACAGTTTATAAAAATTTCAACTGCAATCACTAGTTAACCTAAAACCTTAGTGCATAAAGAACTGAACCACAACAGTTTTTGTGCCGGCGTTCTGCCTTCCTGGCTTCCACTGCAGAGCACAGCTTATCAGTAGAACACGTCCAGTTCAAAGGCGTGGTTGGCACGTGCACACACTAGACGCCACTCCGGCACTTGGGAATGATGGGCCCGGTCAAGTCGGCCAGCCTCCTCTTCCTCACTGGAAAGGAATGGAGATGACTCGTGAGCCGGCTCTCCCTGTGCACCAGGAGCCACCAGTGTGACTCTGAGCACTGGGAAGCTTCTCCCCAACTTTGTTAGCGAAGTCTGAAGTCTTGTTTTTAAAGGAGAGTTTGCGATCATTCACTGAGGAGGGTCTGTAGTGGTGTGGATTTGTTCATAAATCATGTCTAAACCACTGGCCACACAGGTATAATAAGACCCACTTTATCCAACTCTGCTGTTTTCCTTTGTGTAGAGAGGCCCTGGAGTTGAAGATCCTTATTCCGGTTCAGATAAGAGTTAAGTTCAGCCGATCTTAATGAGACTAGGGTCTTAACCTGTTAGGAACATTTCCTGCAGCTCTTTCTCAGAGCTCCTGGCCTGCCTGTGTAAACAACAGAGTCCCCCCTGAAGATGACCCTGCATTATCTGCATCCCCTTATGGTTAACCTATGGTTTCCCCAGGGGCAAGACAATATAAGCTCAAACACTGTTCATATAACAAAGTTGAATGTCGTAAAGAGGAAAGCATTAGGCAGAGGGTTGCAGGCTGGGGTCATTAGCTCACAGGATGGCTGGGGATGGTTGGCGGGAAGCATTGGGCAGGGGTAGGGGTGGGGGTGTCCCCTTTGTTGTAATAAGGGAGAGTTGAAAACAAAATAGTGTCTGAAGATGAAAACCAGGCAGCAAGCTAGATCAGCCACAGAGAAAGTTCATTCAGAGAGCCTGTAGGTGGCAGTCAAGGGGGTTGCTGGTGTGGCTGAGACAGGAAGCTACTGTGAGAGGAAGAAAGTCTGTCTATACTTAGATGCCTTCCAGTTCTCGAGATGAGCAGGTAGACCTCAGATCCATGTTTATGAGCTACAACAAGAACTGAATGGACTTATCTGTGACACTGAGCATACAAAGCAGAACCGCCAGGAAGGTGCGTTACTCTGGTTGTGGCTAAGAGCTGGCGGGGAGGGACGCAGGGTACATGGGCAGCCCAGTCTGGGGCTTAGAGTTCAGGCTTTGCCTGAGCACCTCACCTTCCCCTCCACCCACCTCAAAAGAATAATTAATGCAAACCAGTGGGCAGTCTCCTGGAAAGAAGATTCCTGGAGACCATTAGAATGTCCAACAGCTTGAGAGAAGATGTGGGGGAACAAAACCCAAAGCCCAGAGAGCAGAAGAGGTTTGCCTGAAGCAACCAGAGGGTTTACATGAGCCAGGCTTCGAAGCATCTCCACATTAGCTGTGCAGCATTACTAAACTCCATTTACACCCAACCCCTCACTGGAGCCGCTCCAGCAGTTCTGGACTCAGTGTTGCTGCTTCCATGTTGTGGATGAGGAAAGTATGGCAGGGAGGGTCCATTTCTTGCTCAAAGCAATTCAGCTGGTACCAGACGGAACCAAGGCTTGTGACTCATCTTGAGCCTCGGTCCAGCGCCTGCCTCAGTACAATCCACCCCTGCCTATGTAGGCCTCCCATATCCACATCGCATCTGGTTCTTACAAGATTAGCTCCTTTTCCCTGGAGAAGAGAAGGGAGCCAGGGTCCCTGAGAGCGAGCGGCAGAGGCAGGACTGGAACCCGAGACCCCAGCATGTGGCTCGAGGTACAGAAAGGGATCCTGTGGTTTTCTCCCCTACATGCCCTCATTATGTACGTGGGGCTGCAACTGTCCAGGGTCTCCCCCCACCCCCCGCCACATTGGCTTTTACAGAGACTGCATGGGGAGAAGGGAAAGTCATCCACTTAACTCAGGCACTAATTTTCCCCATTTTAATAATGAAGGAAATTGAGGCTGAGAGAGGGAAGTAACTTGTCTCAAGTCACAGTGAATAAAGAAATGGGAGCAGAACCCAGGTCTCCCAATATCCTCCTCCAAGTCCAACCTGCTTTTTACTTTCAGTCAAACTCGGCCGTGTTGCTTATTGCAACTACCACAGACTGGTTTCTTGTCAGAGCCGGAAGGAATCTTGAGTCACCTGGACCAACCTCCATCCTCCTTGAGCGACCTCCGCCACTTCCCGCCAAGCTTTACACCTCCATTCTGTCTCTGGGGAGCATTTTATATTCCTTTATATTCAACAGCATTTACTGAGTGCTACGATGTGCCAAGGACCAGAAATAAACGACACAGCTTAACAGGAGACCAAGATACACCTACATGAAGTTTGATAAAATATCCCAAGTACCCTGGTCAATCTCTAGCATGAGAGGCACAGTGACCGGTCAGATCTTCTGGGGATGGCAGGTGACGTACTGGCTGAATCTTAAATGATAAAGGGATGGATGGTGGGAAAGTACTGAGAACATTAGGAGGCCCCTGAAGGGAGGGTTTTGCCTGTGTCACTAGGAAGCACTCAAGCTACCTGGACCAGTTGGTACTAATATGGCAAGAAGATGGCTTGTCGGGGTGTCAAGAGATGAGTTTGACAGGGCCTTGCCCGGAGAGGAGGAGGACAGCACAGTTTCCGGGACCAGGCTGCTGGTTCCAGTCCCACTCTGCCCACTGACAGTGGGTAACCTTACCTACTTCTCAAGGCCTCTGTTTCCTTCCTGTAGAATGAGGATAATAATGGCACCTGCCTCACCCAGTCGCTGGGAACATCACAGGAGTACAGCTGAAGTGTTTAGCGCAGTGCCTGGCACACAGGAAGCGCCATGCAAGTATCTGCTATGATTACTAAGGGACTGATAAGCCATGTCAAGGAGTCTCACCTGACAGCAGTGGGAATACAGAAAGGGTTCTAAGCAGAGTGGTGAGGCAAGCTTTGGGTTGAGCGCTGTGAGAGATGCCCGCCCTGGAGGAGCTGGAGGACGCTGGGTGTTGCAGGACGCCAGGCTGAGGGCTGGGCAAGAGGCAGAGCAAGACGGATGGTGAGGAGGTGGCTGGCTGGGCTGGGGGCAGCGCATAGAGAGAGGTGAAGATTTGAAGATTGGCCTGAATGACCGTGAGGAAAGTAGTGCCCTTTCCCAAGATGGTGTTCAGGGGAGATGATGAAACTGATTTAGGGCGTGTGTGCTGTGTCTGGGGTGCCTGTTAGAAAGCTCTACTCTGAGAACGTAGTAAAAGAGTGACTTTCCCAGGATGGGATGTCTTCTGCTTTTAAACAGGTTCCTGCCTCCTCTCCCCACCCCAACACAGAGCACTGTCTCAACCTGGAGGCAGCCATTCAGATTTCATTAAGTGGAGGGAGCTTCAGTGGCAGGTTTACAGGACCCGAGCACCAGCCTGGCTCTCAGCTATAGTGTGGAAACAGGAGTCATCTGAGGTATCACTGTGGGAAAACAGAGATGGGGATCCTCGTCTCCTCCCTGACACCCCCTCACCCTGGTGCCCTGCTCTCCCCCACAGAACTCTCTGTTAAGAGCCCAGTGCACAGGGTGGAAAGGACCAAAGACGCACCTGTCAGGATGGCCCTGGGCAGGCCATCTGTCTGCAGAGGCACTAGCTGACCCACAGCCTTGAAGACTAAATGTCTCCCAAGGAGGAGCCCACCTGCCTCTCAGGCAGGCAAAGCCCAGGCACCAGCACAGAGGCGGGCTGGAGTGAGGAGGAAACCAGAGAAGCCCGTTCTGCTCCACACAGAGCTTGCTTCCTGCTGCCGGCCTGCAGCAGCGGTCACTGGAACAACCCTGGAGGCTGGGCAGGGGCTGGCAGGAGGCTTTTGTGACAAACATACTCAGCTGGCAAACATGGAAACCTGCCTGCTTTATCAGAGCATCAAGGGCAGGATGAAAATATGGTGCTGGGGTAAAAAGTCAGGATTTCTCTTTTGCAGGAGGACGCTGAAGCACTATCAGAAGCGTTTCTGTCACAAAAATTAGCAGGTGGGCACAAATTTGCTTTTAAAGCTAGAAATCCTACTTCAACTAGTACTCTGGATGTTGTATGCAGTCACTTAGACGGTTCTGCTCTAATTTCTTCTGTGGGAAACCCCAAGAGAACAGCTGCACAGTTCCCTGGGGGTAACCCAGAGGCCCATTTTAATCACCTGTCATTCTTGTCCAGGAAACTGCCATGGTCCCACTTCCCACCTGCTTTCATCACCAAACTCCTTGGCATTTAAAAAGCCTCTGGCTCACAGCCTCCCCCTCCTACCCAGCCCCACTCCCGTAGACGCCCACATGCCTGTCCGTCGTCCTGCCTTTGCCCACGCTGTCCCCGCTGCTGGAATGCCCTCCCTCCCTTCTCTGTGAGCTCCTGTTTTTCCTCCCAGCTCTAACTCCGTGTAATAGTTCCTCAGTCCTTTTGGATCTTTGTCTCTTCCATCCCGCATACTAGATACTACCGCCTTGTCTTTGCCCATGCCAAGCACCCCCGCCAGGAATGCCCTCTGACCTTCTGTACAACCTATCTCTTCCTTTCAAGGCTGATTCAGGGCCCACCCACCCCAGGATGCTTGGCTTAACCGGTCTCCGTCCTCACAGATCATTTCCTCCCTTTGATATAGTTTGTAGGCATTCTTGAATTTGAGGGCACATCTTTGAGTCTTTTCTCCCCTAAAAGGCTGTAAGTTTCTTGAGTCAGGGAGCTAGCTTTCTGCTACCCTTACATCACTTCGCACAGTCCGGGGTGCACAAAAGATGCTCCCAAAGTGCTCAATGTAACTAACAACGGGTGTGACTTGACTGAGCCACCGTCTGGAAAGGCAGTCCCTCCCAGGCCTCAGCTCCTCCATAACAGAACGGGAGTGAGAAGCCTGGTGCCCCGTCCAGCTCTGGCACGCCGGGCTCCTGCTTAACCTTAGCAAGTCCCTGGTGATAAGAAGTGGGCTGGATTTTGGAATCACAGACTCTCAGGACAGAGAGTCCTCAAGGACCATTTCATGTAGCCTCCAGCTGTTCCTGGTGTCCCCTACAGCACCCCTGATCTCTAGTCATCTGGAAACTTCTGTCCCTAGAAAGAAGTCCTCCAAATCATCTTGCCACTGGGAGACCAAAGCTGGATTAGCCCTGAGGGACTCAAAAGAAACTTAATCTAAGCTAGGAGAAGAAACAAAAAAAGTGAGGTTACTAGGTATCAGAATAGATCTCCAGGCTTTTAAGTGCTGGTTCTGCAGCCAGATCACAGCAAGGCTGAGAATCTAGATTGCAGGGGCTCACTCAGCAATTCAGTGTGGCTATCACCTCTGTTACACAGAAATAATTCTTATTTGTTTGTGTTTGCTTTCATTTTATTTCAAATAAGGACACTTCAGATAAACCAGGACACATGGTGTGGCTTCTTGTTGTCGTTTGTTTGATGGATGGACTTTTTTGGACCAGCAGCTCTAGAAAAAAGTGGCACTTGGAGGAAGCAGTGAGTGTGCAGCCTCTGGGCTATGATTCCTTAAGAGCAGGAACCTATACTTGCAACCCAGGGCCCTCCAGGACTTTGACAGATGTTTGTTGAACTAACTCAATCTAAAGCGTGTGTGTGCATGTGTAGCTCTGCGGTTAACCACACAGAGGTTCTGAGAGTACCTGCCTTGTGCACACACACCTACACACCCATCCCCATTCTTCTAGGCTTTCCTAGAAGAATGAGGATTCACCTGGCCTCAGATTCATCAGCAGGAAGTGACATACTTGAACCCTGAGATATGCTTTAGTATTAAGCTCCTTGCATTTTACTGAGTGTTACAAACAAACAAACAAAAAACATATTTAGAGCAGGTTTGAATTTGATGAAAAACTCACTGAAGACACTGTCCTTTGGAAACATAGTTATTTCATAATTCAACCCCAGAAAGAAGATTTCTTCTTTTAAAAAAAAACCATTATGCTTCCTTCTCTTCTAAGAATAACGTAAACTGCTTTGTCTTCCTCCCACCTTGATTCTAGGATACTCACAGCTGAATGTAATGATCAATTAGGTTAACAGACCTACTCCTGTTTTTGTTTTTTCTCTTATTTTCCTACAGCCTTATCAGACATACACCTCTTCGGACACAAGTTCTTTTGGCAGCCAGCAGGAATACATATAACAAACTATCCCTAGAGCCTGACAACCATTGGCATCTGGAAGTGAGTCAGTGACTGGTCTCCCTTTTTGTTCAACTGACTTGTATTTCTACTCAGTGCTTGCTCACAAGAAAGATTATGACATTTTCTTTCGTTTTTTAAAGAAAAAATACAAACTATGCCTTTAACTGATATTAAATCAATTGTAACCTGTCTTCCTTAACTATGAAGTCAACATTTCCAATCTCCTTTTTAAAAGCAACCTGAAGTCTCCTAGGCTTGGGGTGTGGATGGGAGGACTGGTTGGTGGATTTGGGGTCTGGGGCTAGAGCCAGGCTGTATGATCTGGAGAGGACTCTGGGCTCCCAAAAGACGGTTCAGAAGAGGAAGAGGCTCAAGGCTGGCTTTGTGGCCCCGATGTTTCATTTCGCTCAGCTAACACGCTGAGGGTGCGCTCTGGGGCCAGCCCTGGGCTGGAGGAGGGCCCGGCCTCAGCGCCTGCAGGCAGGGCGCCCACGTCTAGGGAGAGGTCTGGGGAGGAGGCAAGGGGCAAACACCAAAAACAAGGATGAAAGCGAAGTGAGAACCGGAAGTCAGGCCCAACAAGAGGACTCCCTCGGGGAAGGCGGCAGTGGAATCTCCCCTGCCATACCTCCCAAGACAGATAGAAAGAACGGCCGGCAGGTGGGCAGGGGGCACATCTACTCACCAAGGTCGTTGTTGTTCATCATTGCGTTGGATGCCCGCAGCCGGGGCCCCTGCTGGGTGAAGTGGTAGCCGAATTTGAGAAGCGTTGCGTTTTTTTCCAACATGCTCACGATCTCCATTTCCACTTTGTTGCCCAGGGGCTGGCTCTTTGATCAAGAAAAGAACAACAGTCACCTCTCCTTCGTTCGTGCAGCACCTAAACCTCCTCTACAGGCAGAAATGCCGAGTGGTGGGCGGGGATTTTAACACCTCCCCGCCCCGCCCACTCAGAGCGCAGGGAATTGGAAGTTTGGAGAAGGCGAAGGGTCACGCAGCCAGGAGCAGCGAACGAGCTGGGATTCAAACCCAGGGCCGCTGGACTCCAGGGACAGATCTTCCCACTGCCCCACAGCCGCCTTCCTAGAATACTTGAGCAGGAAGGACTTTCATATCATCTCGTCTCAAGGAGATTTAAAAATCCTTCCGCCCAGTCTAACCCCCCATGCTAATTAAATCGGAATTGCTGGTTGCGGTCCTCAGGTGTCTGTGGTTTTGAAAACTCCCCAGGTGATTCCAATACACAGCCAGGTTTGCTCACCAGTCATTCTGACTCATTTCTATAAATGAAGAAACGGAGGCCCAGAGAGGAAAGAGGATGTGCACAAGGTCACACAGTAACAAGGGACTGCCAGAGTTAGCCTCCTAAAGCCTCACTCTGATCATGTTAGTGCCCTGTGGCCAGTTCTACAGTGATCATCTGACAGAGGTGGAAAGAAAGGAAAGGAAGACGTGAGCATACACAGTGTTGGGAAGGATATGATAAGGACATTCATCAGTCTCATTTATAATAGAGGGAATAAAAGGGAAACAAACATTCAGCAAGAGGGAGTTGCTCAAATAAATGATGGTTCAGCTTTACAGTAGAACACAGGCAGCTGTACAATGATGATGCGAATCTTCGGTCCCAGGCCTGGAAAGATGGCCATGAAACCATATTGAGTAGACAAAGCCTAGTGACAAAAGGGGTCATATTTATGTAGTTACCTGCATTTCCCATACACATACACGTGCACTGAAAAGGCCTGGGAGCATACTGGTGGTGGTGGGATTTTGTTTTCATCTTTATATCTTATTGTATTGAGTTTTCTGTTACCATGTCTAATAAGATAAACAAATAAACATAATCTTAAAGAGGTTTGAAAAGACATAGAAGGCGGGCTAACATCATACTTAATGATTAAAGACCTTCTCCCCACCCAGAGCAGGAACAAGACAAGGGTATCCACTTTCACCAGCATTGCTGTGGAGGTCGTAGCCAGGACGACTAAACGAAGAAGAGAAATAAAAGGCATCCATATTGGAAAGGAAGAAGAAAAACTACTTCTACTTTCAGATGACACAATACTGTATCTCAAACATCCTAAGGAGTCCACGGAAAACTATTAGAGCTAATAAACGAGTTCAGCAAGGTCGCAGAGTACAAGATCAATACCCCAAACCCAGCTGTGTTTCTATGCACTAGCAATGAGCAGCCCAAAAATGAAATTAAGACAATTCCATTTACAATAACATAAAAATACTTAGGAATAAATTTAATAAAAGAATTAAAGACTTACACTCTGAAAACTATAAAATAGCATTGTATATTAAAGAAGATTTGAATAAATGTAAAAACATCCCATGTTTTTGGATCAGAAGTCTTAATATTGCTCAGATGGCAATACTCCCAAATGGATCTAAAGAAGCAGCAAACGGAAACACACAACCACCTCCAATGACTCCCCCCTGCCAATAACTGCTGCCATCTATGGAGAGCTTACTGTGTTCCCAATGCCCTGTGCCCAACTTGTAGGGTCTCAGTTCATTCAATAACCCAACAGGATTATTGGATTAAGCCCCGCCTCCTCCTCAGCCCCACACTCAGTGCCCTGCACAGTTAAGTCCCCGCTTGCCTTTCCTCTCTCAGTCCTTACTCAGCCTGTTTACCCAAGGGATGGGGATCTGGTACCTGGTACCTGCTGCCGGGAGAGGTTTGCTTCTAAAAGTTTACGTGCCCCCCGCCTCCATGTGGAACATGCCCCTACCCTCCCGTGCCTACCTGTTGATGTGTCCTTAGTGCTTTAATACCCATCGCAAATGCCCCCTCCTCCACAAGGCCTTTCCTGATCCTTACCCCTGAAGACCATCTTTCCCCACTCAGCACTCAAGTGATACATTGTGTGTCCCCCTCTACTCCTGACCCAGTCCATCTGCATTATTTGGGTCACCTGCCTCCATATCTGTCTGTCCAACAAGACCTGTGTTGGTTAGTACAGCAGCCACTAGCCACATGTGGCTCTTTAAAATTTTTTAATTGACATAACATTATATTAGTTTAAGGTGTACAATATAACTATCCGATATTTGTATACATTGTGAAATGATCACCACAATAGGCCTAGTTAACATCAGGCCCTATACATAGTTACAAAAAAAAGTGGTTTTTTTCTTATGATGAGGACTTTTAAGATGTTCTCTCCTAGCAACTTACAAATATTGCAATACAGTATTATTACCTATAGTCATCATGCTGTGCATCATACTCCCATGCCTTATTTATTACTGGAAGTTTACACCCTTTGACCTCCTTCACCCATTTCACCCACCCCTTCCCCCCCACCTCTGGTAATCACCAATCTGTTCTCTGTGAGATTGGTTAGTTTTTTTCTTTTGTCTTAGATTCCACACATAAGTGAGATCATATGATATCTGTCTTTCTCTGACTTATTTCACTTCACATAATGCCCTCTAGGCCCATCCATGTTGTCACAAATGGCAAGATTTCATAATTTTTTAAT
Organism: Camelus ferus; assembly: GCF_009834535.1. Lineage (NCBI taxonomy): Eukaryota > Metazoa > Chordata > Mammalia > Artiodactyla > Camelidae > Camelus > Camelus ferus. The sequence goes on along the minus strand of NC_045699.1, from coordinate 45,572,308 downwards.
GACAAATAGATTCCATTGTATATACCACATTTGCTTTATCCATTCATCCATCAATGAACACTTAGGTTGTTTCCATTTCTTGGCTATTGTAAATAATGCTGCAATGAAATGGGGATACATATATATTTTTTGAATTAGTGTTTTCATTTTCTTTGGATAAATACCCAGAAGTGAAATTGCTAGATCACATGGTAGTTCTATTTTTTGAGGAACAGCCATACTGTTTTCCATAATGGGTTCATCCATTTATATTCCCACCGATGGCGCACACAGGGTTCCCAATTCACCACATCCTCACCAATGCTTGTTATTTCTTGTCTTTTTAATAACAGCCATTTTAACAGGTGTGAGGGGATATCTTACTGTGGTTTGATTTGCATTACTCTGATGATTGGTGATACTGAGCAACTTTTTATGTACCTGTTGGCCAGCTGTGTCTTCTTTGGAAAAATGTCTATTCAGTTCTTCTGCTCAATTTTTAATCAGATTTTTTAAAACTTTAAACTTAAAAAATCCTTAAATTTAAAAAATGAAATTAAATAAAATTTACATGGAATCTAAAAAATAATACAAATGAATGTATATAGCAAAACAGAAACAGACTCAGAGATATGGAAAACAAACTAGTGGTTACCAGTGGGGAGAGGGAAGTGGGAGGGGCAAGATAGGGGTAGGGAATTAAGAGGTACAAACTACTATGTATAAAATAGATAAGCAACAAGGGTATATTGTATAGCACAGGGAACTATAGCCATTGTCTCATAATAACTTTTAAAGGAGTATAGTCTATAAAAATACAGAATAACTACGTTATACACCTGACACTAATATAATATTGTAAATCAACTATACTTCAATTAAAAAAACGGAAACATTAAGTAAAATGTAAAATTCAGTTCCTCAGTTCATTAGCCACATTTCAAGTGTACAATAGCCACTGGCTAGTAGCTACCATATTGGTCAGTGCAGATACAAAACATTCTAGTCATCACAGAAAGTTCTGTGATGACAGGATGGTGCTACCCTAGATCATGAGTCCTTGGAGAGAACACAGAACCCTGTATCTCTAGGTCAAGGTCAAGGAATTGAATTGAATGGAAGAAATAGGAACATGATTAGTGCAAAACAACACAGGGGGATGGACAAAAATACAGCAGCCTAACAGCCAAAGGGATGCTTATGGAACCGCATGCTTGTTGAGACGCTATTGAGACTCCAGACAGAGAACTCCTCCCAGGTATTATGAGTTCACCAGAGCTTGTCTAGGTTCAGATGGGGCTCAGACTGCTGGCTAAGGCAGGCGGAGAAACGATAGTGAGATTCCACCAGCCCATCTGGCAAGGCTCCTGAAAGTGCTGGAAAGAGCTCAGGTCTGTCCTCAGAGGCCCCAGCACAGCCCTGGGCTCTGGCCGATTTGGCCTGGCAGACGACAGACCATCTGAGACCCCAGTAAGGAAATGGCAGGTCCCCCGTCCACCCCATTTAGCAGGAAGCCTGGCCTCTCCTTGACATCACTTGCTGGGAAAGCTCTCCTAGAACTCATGCAACTTAATAACAACAACAACAAAAAAACCCAAACAATCCAATCCAAAAATGAGCAGAAACCTAAAAAAGCAATTCTCCAATGAAGAGATACAAATGGCCAATAGGCATATGAAAAAATGCTCAATATTGCTAATTATCAGAGAATGGCAAATCAAAACTACAATGAGGTATCATCTCATACCAGTCAGAATGGCCATCACTCAGAAGTCCATAAACGATAAATGCTGGAGAGGGTGTGGAGAAAAGGGAACCCTACTACACTGCTGGTGGGAATGCAGTTTGGTGCAGCCATTATGGAAAACAGAATGGAGATTCCTCAAAAAACTAAAAATAGACCTACCATATGAGATCCAGCAATCCCATTCCAGGGCATATATCCAGAGGAAGCTCTAATTCTAAAAGATACATGCACCCTAATGTTCATAGCAGCACTATTTACAATAGTCAAGACGTGGAAACAACCTAAATGTCCACTGACAGATGACTAGATAAACAAGTTGTGGTATATTCATACAATGGAATACTACTCAGACATAAAAAGAATGAAATAATGCCATTTGCAGCAAAATGGATGGACCTGGAGACTGTAATTCTATGTGAAGAAAGCCAGAAAGAGAAAGAAAAATACCATATGGTATCATTCATATGTGGAATCTAAAAGAAGAAAAAAGAAGACACTAATGAACTTATCTACAAAACAGAAACAGACTCACAGACATAGAAAACAAACTTATGGTTACTGGGGGGAAAGGGGAGTGGGAAGGGACAAATTGGGAGTTTGAGATTTGCAAATAGTAACTACCATATATAAAATAGATAAACAATGTTTCTTCTGTATGGCACAGGAGACTATATTCAATATCTTGTTATAACCTATAATGAAAAAGAATATGAAAACGAATACATGTATATATATGAATGACTGAAACATTACATTGTACACCAGAAGCTAACACACTGTAAACTGACTACACTTCAATTAAAAAAATAAAATACCACCCCACCTCAAAACACATACACACACACACAAAATAAAATACACATACACACAAACAACTCTGGTCTCTTAATTTTTCAAATAGCATTTAGTGGTCACTGTGTGCTAGGCACACCATAAGCACTTTACATAAGCTAAGTCAATTTCTCCTCTCTGTGAACCTATGGAATATGTAGTATTCTTACAACTTTCATCTTACAGATGAGGAACATGAACAGAGATACTAAGAAATTTCCCCCAAATCACAGAGCTACTCAGTTTCAGAACCAGGATTTGAATGTGGGTAGTTTGCTCTGGAGCCTGTGCGAGTTCCCATCTCACTCGGGTGCCTCAGAGGGAGCTCAGAAGGCAGAAGTAGGGCTGATGAGAGGAGCTACAGGCAGACGGAGCTGCTCAGTGTGCAGACTGAGGTCTCATCATTGCCAGCGTCAGGTAAAGTAGCGGACTGTCCGTCCCTGCAGGTTTGCGAACAGACGGGCCGCGTCTTGTAAGAGTCTCCTAGACATCCTTACGAATGGGGACACTTAGGCTCCGTGACCTTTAAGGCCTCCGGGGCCTGCATCCTGTACATCTATGAACAGCTTGCTCGGATGGCATAAAAAGTTAGGAGGCAACCTTGACAGTGTGTGGAAGGCAATTAGGAGCCCCTTGGGGAGAGACTGGGGTGGTGGGGGTCACACCAGGACTGGCAACACAGACTGCCAGCAGAGCCAGGGAGGGGGGTTGGGAAAGAACTCCTGCCCCACTTCAGATGTGCTTGAGATTTAAATAAATCATTTGTGAATAAATATAATTTCATTATTAAAAGTTCTAGTGATACATAGAGAACTATATTCAATATCTTGTAATAACATATAATGAAAAAGAATATATATAACTGAATCACTATGCTGTACACTAGAAACTAACGGAACATTGTAAATCAACTCTATTTCCATTAAAAAAAATCCTAGTGATACTAAAGCAGATGGAGTAAAATGAGTGTCCCTTCGCATCATTTATCCCCAGTCCTACCTTCTTTCCACACAAGTAACCTCCATGGCCAATGGGGTGTGTTCCTATGGATTTTTTTCTATGAAGTATGTAACAAAAATAAATATTTTTCTTATTTTAACTTTTTTTTTCTTAATGGAGTCATACTACACATATTGTTCTGCAACTTGTCTTTTTCATTTAATGTTTTCCACAGATCTTACCAAGTCAGCACACAAAACTACCTTATTCCTTTTAACAGCTTCATGGGATGCCCTGGTAGAGATGGATATTTCGTTTGCTTCCAGTTTTCCTTGTTACTAATAATGCAGAAATGGGCTTTGCAGGGGAGGGAAGAGGATTCTTCAGGCTGAATGTGGAGATACAGAATGGGTGGGCTGAAAGACTTTTGAATTAAAAGTGTGACTGCCCTACCAGAAGGACACAGATGCTGACGTGCCCTGCAGGAGTGTAGGACAGCTCTCGCTCCCTCAACCTTTACTATAACCACCTGTTATCAATCTGGAGAGAAAATGATCAGATTCACTACTTAAAAAAACAGCCAACCAACGACTCAGGTGGGATTGAGCTGCGACCTGAGCTGGCGGCTCTGAGACCCTCATTCTGGCCAGAGGCACCATGGACGTCAAGAAGCTCACTTGATACATTTCATGGAGCTAATCGTGGCCTTTTCTTTGTGGTCTAGAAGATGTGGACAAGCAGGAACACTAGAAAAAAGCAACAGAAAGGAGCCCTGGGAATTATCTAATCCAACTCCAGAAGTCCCAAACCCTGCAGAGGGGAGCGCACCACCCTTCGAGGTGCCTGCTCCATCCTTGGGCTGCTCTGCTGGTTTGAAAGACCTTTCTGGTCAAATTGCAACAACAGAAAACAATATAGATGATTCTCACTCTGCAAATTAAAATATGCCTGCAAATTCTTTGATATTCTGCCCTTCAAAAGGTAGAGCCAAATTCCCCACCCCTTGAGTGTGGTTGTCCATAGTGACTCACTCCTAATAGGCAGAATACAGGATGCCAACAGACAGAAGTGAATGCCAATGTAGGCTCTATAAAGGGTGTTTGCAGCTTTCTTCTTTCTCTGCCTTGGATCACTCACTCTGGGAGAAGTTAGCCGCCATGTAGTGAGGACACTCAAGCAGCCCTGTGGAGAGGTCCACATGGCAAGGAGCTGAGGCCTCCTGCCAACAGCCATGGAGGGAGCCACATGGAAGCAGTTCCTCCAGCCCTGGTCAGGCCTTCAGACTGCACCTTGACTGCAATCTCCTCAGAGATCTTGGGTTAGATCCATGCAGCCAAACTGCTCCTGGATTCCTGACTCAGAAACTGTGAGTGAAATACATGTTCATTGTTGCTCCAAGCTGTGAAGTTTGTTGTTTTTTTGTTTGTGGGGGGTGGGGGGCGGTGCTGGTATACAGCTGATAGACTCACAGACAATGCTGAGCAAAAATAGCCAGACAAAAAAGAACACATGCATGTGATTCCATGTATATCAACTTTAAGAACAGGCAAAATTCATCTATGGTGATAGAAATCAGAATATGATTGTATTTGCAGGGTACTGATTGGCAAGGGAGCATGAGGGAGACTGCTGGGGTGCTAGAAACGTTCCACATCTTGATCTTGGTGATGATTACACAGCTGTATATAAATGTATAAACCCATTGAGAAGTCCACTTAAGATGTATTTGCTTTACTATATGTAAGTTACACTTCAATAAAAAGTAAACATAAGTAGGAAAGGAAAGGAAGGAATAAGAGAGGAAGGGAAAGAGGTTAAAAGTTATTCCCTGTACGAACTAGAATCTCTCGGATGTCAGTCCTCCCCACCCCACCTTTCCACCACCAGCCAGGTCTAATCGACAATAGAAATATCTCCTCTCTTTATTGAGAGAAGACCATGTGCCAGGTACTGATTAAGGGATCAACACATCAAGCCCTCTCACAACCCTATTCGGGGAGTACGAATATCATCCTCATTTTATAGGTGAGGAAACTGAGGCAAGGGTACATTAGTGCCTTTCACCAATTACACAACAAGAACACACCAAGCTGGTGCTAAGCTGGGTCAACTTGATCCCTTGTTTGCCTTCAAGTGTCAGAGATTTGAAGCCAGGGAGACCCCATATCTGTCCATCTCCAGCCTGGAAAGCTCCTGGCTTTTTGGAACAGAGTACAGCCTCCAGTGGGGACCTGACATGGTGCAAGATGCACTATCATAAATCTTTATTCTGATTTCATTCTGATCCGCGTAGGGAAAAGGTTTTCTCTACGTCATTTCCACTGACTTTATCTCATCTTTCTCTGAGAAGTGAGGTCAGTAAAGGAACATAATTGATATTTAGAGGGATAGTGATACATGCCCGTCCTCTTGGGAGGCTGAATATTTCCAGTCTGAAATACTTCAATTCAAAATGAGACTACAGAAACAAAAATTATGTGCAGACAAGAGCTGCTGCTTAGAAGCTAAAAGTAAAAGGAACAAAACAGAGAACACAATTGGTCTTGCTCTCTTGGTTTTCAAGAGTCTGTTTTCTTCTATCTTGCAAAACCAGCAGCCACATTCAGCCTCATTTAAAAACCAGTTAGCCAGCTGCCATGAGTGTGGAATCTAAAATTAAGGGGTGTCACCATGAGTGAAAACCTTCAGGATCCTATTCCAGCATAGCTTTTGTTCTCTTTCTAAATTTATTTCCACTAGGACAATAATCCAATCTGGAAAAGAAGAAACACAATCTACACTTCCTTTATTTTCTTTCAAAAATACTAAGCACATCTTCACTGTCAAATATGGGAACAAAATGTGAGAAATCCGGCCAGTTCCCCTCAGATGTTGCACGTATCTCCACTTGGGGAGGGGTCCTGTTTTCAGGCCTCATCTGTGCTGAGGGGCAGGTTGAGTGCCCTGTAGCCCGAGGGCCTGACGGTCCCCTGGAGGGAGCTCTGTGGTGGGGAGGGGTGGGTGAATCAGGAGGGGCAGAGAACCACTGTTTGGATGGGGCTGACTTGGGGTGGGTGTGTCCTGCCTGCGTCCTGGGGACTGAGAGGGTCTCTCCTGTCCATCTGCAAATGAAGCCTGTCTGGAACCAGGATGCCTCAGTTCCAACTCAGCTCTGACACTAACTTGACCCGCAACCTTGTCATGCTCCATCCCTTCTCTGCCCCTGATTTCCCTATCTGTGAAAGGAGGACTGGACTAGATGTTTCTCAGCGCCCCCAGCTGTGGCTCAGGCCCCCCTCCTCTCCCTCCCCAGCCTCTCTGCCGTCCCAGGGCAACTTCAGGGGCAACAGAACATTGCATGGAGGTAAAGAAGGCCTGGCTGAGTAAACAAACAGCCCCAGAGCCCTATTCCTGAATCTGTGTCCTGAGCCAGCCTGCAAGGCTCCGTGTCACCCAGGGCAGAACTCCCCAGGTCCCTTTCTTTGGCTGTATAAGGAGAAAGGACAGAGACTCTGACACAGGTTACAGGCACAAGGGCTGAGGAGAGAGTTGTGGCCTCTCAGTGACTAACCAAGAACAAGGAATAAATCCAACACCACTCACCACCTCCTCTTTGCCACACCCTGCACAGCCCAGTGCTGGGGCCCAGCCTCTGGGGACACTGTGAGAGGCGTGGGTGGCCTTCCCCAAGCCAGGCCAGCAGGGCCCCTCCCCGAGACTGGCCTCAGCCCACTCTCCCCATCCCCTGCCAGACCCCCAGGAACACCTCCCCACAGGCCCCACATCTGGTGGTCAGAGCCCGCCCTGGTCTCTTAGGCCCCGATGCCCTCTTCCCACCCACAATCCTCTCCCATCCAGCCAGGGACTATCTTTGCAGAGTGTAACTCTGACTGGGGCCGACAGCAGCCCACAGACCACTCTCCCTCCAACTACCCATTCACAGCCCTTTGGAATCCCACTCCCTTTCTGGCTTTCCTCCGGGACTCCTGGTAGTCTAGTTTGGATGGGTTCCATGTTTCCCCTCCCCTTCTCTTTGTTCATGTGGTTCCCTGCACCAGGGATGCCACAGCCTCTATTTCACCCTCAGAGATACTGTCTACTCTACGGGCTTATCTCAAATTCCACCTCCTCCAAGAAGCCCTCCCTGATGCCTGCTCCTGAATGAGATTTCTTCCTGCAGTGACCCACTGTCTGTGGCTTGCTGGAGCACCTGGTTGGACGGTCAACTGTACACTTGTCTGTCTTCTCAGCCAGCGTGGAATCCTGAGAGGGCTGAGCCAGAGCCAGAGCCTCATTCAAACACAGAGCCCAGCATAACCCTCGGCTGTAGTGGGCATCATCCAACACTGAGATGAACGAAAAAAAAGATGCTTCTGGGATGGGGTTGGGGCAGGTGGTGACCAGTCCTCCGGCCTGGCACCAAGGGAAAAGGACAGCTTGAGAAAAGCCAAGGCCCACACAAAACTACAGTAGGGTTCAAGGGCCCAGACAGGCACAGCTCATGGACTTTAGAGTCACACAGACCTGGGTTTGAATCTTGCCTCTGTCACTCACTTGCTGTGTGACCTTGGGCAGGTTACATAGCTTGCCTGGGCCTCAGTTTCCTCCTCTACAATGCTGGGGTGGACTGTGACACCCACTCACAAAGTCTTTGTGAGCATTAAATGAGATAATGGATATATGGCACCTGCTCAGTAAATGAACTCTTAGAATAACATGTGAACTCCCTAGGTCACCTTCAGAGTAATTATAAAAGTGAACAGCTTCATAGTTCGCATCTGTTATCTCCTTAGAAGTAGAAATTCTTATTATCCCCATTTTACAAGTGAGGAAACTGAGGCTCGACGAAATGAATGTTCTCACACCAGGGTGTTCAGCCAGGGTGAGGGTGATGGTCAGCACTGGCTCTCTCTCTCTGGGCTCTGGGACAGCAGTGAGAGGGGAGGTGGGCAGCTCGCTCCCTGCCAGCTGCCACCACAGTGACCTGAGGCCAGGGTCATCTCTGGCCAACATTCTGCCCCAGGAATCAGGTTTCAGCTGACGTTGGGTAGACCCTGACTCCCTGCCTGGCTAGGCCTGGAGTCACATGAGTAGCCGATCCCAGAGTCTGGCCCAGCACTGCTGCCAAGCCTGCTACATGCCTTTGTTCCATCTGATCTGCCCCTGCTGCCTGCAATACAGCAGGGTCAGCAGTGGAAGAAAGGGTGGGAGTGATGGAGGCTGGGAATGGGTGATGCAGCAGCAGGCTGCTGGCATGTGAGAGATCGAAGGAATTCGATGCAGCAAATTCACATGACAGGGCTGCTGCAGGCTCATGTGGCCTCTTTCTAGGAACTAGAAAAAAGTGCCTTCTCTGGGTGAACAAAGCCCCACACCAAGGCTTGGAGAGTAGAATATGCATTGGATATTGCTCCCTGTCATCTCATTGTGCAGTGAAAAACATGCACAACTATCCAGGGCAGCCCTGCTTACCAAGTACCACTGCAGGGTCAAGTTCTGAGCTGGGTATTGGGATACAGAGATGACTCAAACATAGCACCAGCTTCTGAGAAGCTCAGAGGGAAGCAAAGGTGCTAGGAGAACACAGGGAGGGAGCCCTCAACTCTCTCTAGGGGGAGGCTTAGAGGCCCAATAGCAGGCTAAAGGGAGAAGGGAGTGATATGCTGGCTCTTGGGGGAAAAAAAAAGGTTGTTTTTTCAATTTCCATAGTATAAATACTTCCACTAGGGGTGACTTCAAGGTACCATAGTGCCATCACTGAAGGAAAGTTGAGAAGAGGCGCCCACAGTCAGCTCTGGCAAGCGATTCAAACTGGCTATTGAACACCACTGGGAGAAGGAGAGGCTTCGACTGAATCAAGAAGGAAGATGAGGATTTCTCTAGGCAGAGAAGGGCAGGGGCAGAGGAGGACATTCCAGGGAAGGGAAAAGCAAGAGCTAAGACAGGGAGGTGTGAAAGCAAGTAGGGAGCAAACTGTGAATAGTTTTGTAGGGGTCATGATTGAGAAAGGACTGTCAAAGTCTTCTGGAGGCTAGAGATGCTCTATTCTTGACAGGGGTTACATGCCTGTTATGATTCATTAAGCTGTACATTTAACTTCTATACACTTTTCTGTGTGTCTGTAGTATTTTTCAATAAGGATAAAAAGTAGGGATAATCTCATTCAGGGGCAATCAGTGTTTACAACTTTGTTACATTTCTGTCTAATTTTTTCCTTATACACATATATATATGATCATTCAGGAAACATTTTCATGTAGAAAAAAGAAAACACCCAAGTTCCTGATCCATAAACCATAAAGAAGACAGCATTTTAGCCCTGGAAGCAACATGGTGTAGTGGCAGGAGTGTGGGCTTTAGAGTCAGAGACCTGAATCCAAATCCTGCTTCTGGAAGTGCTCACTCAGTGGCCCTAAAAAAGCTGCTTGCCTTTAGCTTCTCTGAGCTGTCTTCTCTTCTGCAAACTGAGACTGATAACACCCACATACTGCAGGGTCGTTGGGAAGATTAGAGTTGATGTGTAAGGTGCACAGCACAGAGCCTGGCCCACAGGAGACCCTCAACACATGCAACATACAAGATACTGTTATTAGCAACATCTCAGTCAGAACTGAAAGAGTGTTCCCGAAAATAAATGACTGAACCACAGAAGTTATAGAGACACAATAACCCTGTAAGAATAGAGACAAACTAGAATTTGCCCAGAAAATAACCCTGATGATAAGGACACTTAAAAGCCCTTTGGGAAAAAAAAAGCCCATTGAGTGGGCGTGACTGATGAAAATGGGAATATTTAGCTTAGTGTGGAAGACTCCAGTGGTTTATAAGATCTGTGCACCCGATGTGTCCTGTGTGCAGGAGAGAACAGAATTAATCCCAACAAATACGACTTATAGGGAGCTAGTTTCTACTGGATATAAGGAAGTATATTCTCACATGAGGATGGAAGGGGTGATCTTGGTAAGGAGTGAGCTCCCCATCACTAGGGGTACACAAGCAGAAGTGGGGAGCACTTGATGGGAATGATGAAGAAGGCAGGCAAGTATGGTGCAGGGTGTGGACTGGTCGATCATGGAAGTCCCCTAAAGCTGGGCTTTGGCGCTTTATAAACAGCAGCATCTGCTCCATGTGGTGGCAAGTGGGAAAGTGCAGCACGGTGAGTGTCACTTAAAGGACACGAGGGGACCCTTGCCCATCTTACCTGGTTATCGATCTTCAGTTCCACCAGAGAAGTGTTGTATGGAAGAGCTTCCACCAGGCGCAGGATCCCAGCTCCAGAAATGAAGTTGGATTCCACGTTCAGCGTCTTCAACACCTTATTCACCTTGAGCATCTCAGCAAGGGCCTTGAACCGTAGGAGGAAAGGGAGGGTACCCATGAGTGTCCCGGAGCAAGGCTGGAGCCCCTGTGGGCAGAACCTAAAACACTGAGGGATCCTTGCTGGGAGCAAGAGTCCTTTGCACATGGAACCAGGGACCAGGCAAGATGAGCTCCACAACTTCCTTCAACAAGCAACACTCTGTGTCCCTCCTCTATTCTCACCTGCCACAGCCCCGAACCTCTCACTGCAGAGTTCCATGCTCCTTAGCCTGCATCGGAAGCCTCCGTCACCTGGTTCCCCCACCCCATTCAGCCTCAAATCTGGCTACCCACTTTCGATAGGGCTACCCTCAGTTCCCAGGCACGCCCAGTGCTTTCCCTCCACTCTGCCTTTGCTCATCCTTCCCTACCCTCTGGAACACCCTTTCCTTTCTGCTTCACTTTTCCAAACCTTGTCCATCCTTCAGGGCCATTCTCAATGCTCCTTTCTCCAAGACCTTTGCTAACATCCCCAGCTAGCTGTGCCCGCCCTCTTGAACCTCACAGACCTTACCCATAACCTCCCTCATGGAACTTGTATTCCTCCATTTACAGTTGTTTTTATACTGGTGTTTTCTCCACCATTAGACTATATACTCTTGGTGGCCTGATGATACACCTTGTTCATCCCGTGGTGCCCTCAGTGCCCACACAGTGCTCAGCACGTAGTAGGTCCTCAGTCACTGTTCACCAAGTGACTGGTGGAGTCCCAACCTTGCTATAGATTCTCCACTTGTCTCTTCTATTTCCCTGTTGGAATTCCATGGAGTTGTCATTCTCTTTGAGCAGCAGAGGAGGGAGCCTGGGAAGCCACCCCACTGGGCAAGTGACCAGGACAAACTGGAGGAGAGGAGATCAGGTCATCCCCGCACGTTTTGGAGGACTTTAGCCAGGGGGAGTGTAGATGACAATCAGAGCCTCTGAAGGAGATGAGGTAATTAGTATGTGGTGGAGACGATGTGTCATGGAGGAAAGGAGACACCAGCAGCTGATAGGCCAGGATGTATGATCAGAGGTTGTCTGAAATGAGGATCTGATCCAGGAATGCCCCTCCCACCAGTCCTGCTTGCTGAAACCCTTCACAAGGCTCAGCTCCCAGAATGCCTTCCGAGCCCAGATCCTCAGCTCTTCCTGTTTCCCTGTGCCCCAGGATGGGATGTCTGCTTACTCTGTGACCCTGAGTAGACTGGAGCCCCTGGGGAGAGGGACCCAGTCTGTGCCCTCTCCACAGCATCCTTCTTGCTCCCCAGGAGAGGCCTGGCCTGATATCAAAATATTTAACAATAGTAGGTAAGTGGACCAGGCTGATCCCAGTGGACATGCTGGTGGCTGAGCAGGTCCCAGAGGTACCTGAGTTACGCCAGTTGTCAACTCTTTGGAACGGGCAGAAGAGCTGGGGCAAGCAGTGGGGGCACTAACAGAGCTCTGGTAGCCTATTTACCAATTGGCCCAGAAGCATTTCCATCCTCAAAAATGAGTATCCTGGTGTGAACAGGCTGACATCAGCTGTTGGCCTGGCACAGGGTCAACGTCCCATAAATATTCGTGGAGCTGAGTTGAGTGCCAGACAGGATGGCCTTCGGTTTCTGATCTACAACATAGCAGTGGCCAGGGCACATGGCTTTGCCAGCTCTGTCTCCATGGGCAAACTCAGGATCCACTGGAGATGTCCTGAGGCCAGAGGACATCTATCCAGAGGTTCTCCATTGGCAGCAGTAAGAGACTATGAGTTATTTCTATCATTTCAAAAACATCAAAGGAAATTGTCCTACCTATTTCAAAGATCAGAAGATAATTGATTGCTATAAGTGGACTTCAAAGCAAGGAAAGTTATTAGAGATAAAAAAGGAGAGTATAGAATAAAGGGGCCAATTCTCCAAGAAGACATAACAATCCTTAATGAGTATGTGCCTAACAACAGAGCATCAAACCATGTGAGGCAAAAACTAATAGAATTACAAAGAGAGATAGATGAATCCACTATCATAGTTGGAGACTTCAACACCCTCTATCAGATATGGACAGATCCAGCAGGTCAAAGATCAGAAAGGACATAACTGAACTCAACAACACCATCAATCAACTGGATAAAATTGACATTTATAAACTATCTTATCCAACAACAGCAGAATACACACAATCTTCTCATGCACACATGGAACACTCACCAAGATAGGCCACATTCTGGGCCATAAAACACACCCTAACAAATAGAAAAGAAAAGAAATCAAACAATGTGTGCTCTCAGACCACAGTGGAATCAAACTAGATATCAATAACAGAAAGATAACTGGAAAACTCTCAAATACATGGAGGTTAAACAACATACTTCTAAATAACACATGGGTCAAAGAAGAAATCTCAAGATAAATTAAAAAGTATTTTGAACTATGACTAAGTGGGATTTATCCCAGGTATGCAAGGCTGGTTCAACATTGGAAAATCAATTAATATATTCCATCAGTCAACAAGCTAAAAAAGAAAAATCATATCAATAGATGCAAAAAAAATTGACAAAATCCAACATCCATGCATGATAAAAACTCTCAGTAAACTAGGAATAGAGGGCAACCTCCTTAAATTGATAAAGAATATCTACCAAAAAAATCTACAGTTAACATCATACTTAGCAGTGAGAGACTTGAAACTATTACTAAGGTCAGGTGCAAGGCAAGAATGTCCCCTCTCAGCACTCCTTTTCAAAATACTGTAATGGAAGTTATAGCTAATGCAATAAGGCAAGAAAAGGAAACAAAAGGTGTACAAATTGGGAAGGAAGAAACAAAACTGTCTTTGTTTGCAAATGACATCATTGTCTATGTAGAAAATACAAAAGAACTGACAAAGAAAAGTCCTGGAACTAATAAGCAGTTACAGCAAGGTCGCAGGATACAAGGTTAATACACTAAAGTCAATCACTTTCCTATATGTCAGTAATGAAAAAGTGGAATTTGAAATTAAAAACACAATACCATTTACATTAGCACTCCAAACAATGAAATACTTAGGTATAAAGCTAACAAAGTATGTACAAGATTTACATAAACAAAACTACAAAACTCTGATGTACAAAATCAAAGAACTAAATAAATGGAGATATATCTCATGTTCATGTCCAACATTGTCAAGGTAATAGTTCTTCCCATTTTGATATAGATTCAATGCATTCCCAATTGAGATCCCTGCAAGTTATTTTATGGATATCAACAAACTGATTGCTGCTAAATGGTTAATTACCATGCCTGGTAAGCTAATTCCTGCACCTTTTACCTGCTATTGGTGTTGTACTAATCACATTGTACTGTTATCTGTCAGCTGTCTGCATGGCTGAACTGTTTTGTTAATGAAAGGGTGAGCTGTGATTGTCTTGGTCACAGTTGTACTCTCAGAGCCTAATTCTGCCCTGGGCACAGACAGACTCAATAAATATGTGTTGAATGCTTAAAAAAAAAAAAAGAATTGATGGCTAATTTATAATAAGTACAATTTAATTTAATTAGCAATGTCTTTAAGACATAGGTAAAAAACAAATACAATTGGTTGTTGGGAACCACTGATAAAAATAATAATTTTTAGATATGAAGAAACAGGACCAAGGAGGGACAGGCTCTTGTCCAAACATGACATGCTGCGTGGAGAGAGACTGGCTTAGTGTCCATGTGACTTGCATTTAAATCTCAGCTTCACCTCTCACTTTCTTTGCAACTTTGGACAAAGCAAGTTGCCTGAGTTCTCTGTGCTCTGGGTTCTTCATCTGCAAAGTGGGGAGCCCTGCACCTCTGGGATAAGGGGTGGTTGTGGAGATTAACTAAGATAATGTACAGATGGTGCCTGGGTAATGGCCATTCTGTCCACATCCTCTCCTGGTTCCTGGACCAGTGCCTTTCTCCACACACCACACCACACCACACTGGGTTCCTCATCAGTGGCACATGGCCAGTCCTGAGGCCACAATGTGAACCTTTCTGTCTCTATGCTTCCTACTCTCAATGCAGCAGAACAGACAGGTACATACAAACGCCACGGGGTCATTGCTCCTTGTCCCCACGATGCTGAACTTCTTCACGTACGAGTTCTCTTTCAGGGCTTCTGCGTATGCCTTGAGAGTGGGTATGGGGATATTCTGCAGAGAGAAAGGCAAGCAGTGACCAGCAGCGCCTGCCAGGGGCAGGTAGGGCAGACAGATGGGGCAGTAACTCTCACATATGCAACCTGATTTCCAGCAAGTCTCTGACCAAAAAGCTGGATGGGCAAAGGCCTCCTCCTTTGCCCTAAATGGCTTTTGGTAAACAGATTGAGAAAATCCTCCCTGAAAATTTCAGATGGGACCTGCAACTTTCTCTCTGTACATGCAGAGACCGGAGGAGAAGGAAGACATCAAGGCAAAGGAGGCAGAGAAGCATGCCGAGAGCTCAGGCCTGGGTAGGGGAATGGGCAGGGGCCTGGCCTCCACCCCAGCACTTGGCAATGTTCCTGACTCACTGTGTGACTCTGGGGAAGTCTCTTCCTCTCTCTGGGTTTGCTTCTGGAAAACTAAGTTGGGATGATCTTTAAGAGACATCTGTCCCAGAGGGTCTCAGCCCCGCCACATATAGGAGGCTTCTGAGGAACTTTCACTGCTGATGCTCAGGCCTGCCCCGGACCAATAAAATCAGAACCTCTGGGGGAGAGGGACTGGGCATTGACTTTTTTTTAATCTTCTCAAGTGAAAACCACTGATCTAGTCCAAATGCTTCATGTGCAGTGGGGAAACTGAGGCCTGGAGAGGGCTGAGCCCTCACCTGAGGCCCCACGGTGAAGGGGCAGGGCCATGGCCTGGTTCCACACCCCCACGCCTCCCCAAGTCAGTGTGTGCTGCCAGGGTGCACAGTTCTGAATTGTGCCAGTGTCTCCCACTGCGCACATGGCAGATAGTGGAGGCACCCAAGAGAGAACCTGGCTGTCTGAATGGATCTTGCATTTCAGAGCGTCACTTTAGCCCCCGTGGGAGCAGAGCATGGGAGGCCAGGTGGGGGAGATCACCGCAGGCACAGGTTTCCAATCTGATAGTGCCGTGAGACTGGCAGCCACTTAAAAGAAAGCGGAGAAGAAAGGAAAGGGGAGCCAGGAGTGAGGGGCCCACTTCTTAACTTACCCCACCTACCGCCCCCTCCCTCGAGAACTAATCCCTTTGGCCTCCGGGCTGAGCAGGTGGGCAGGCAGCTGGGCCTGCTTCTGAATTCCTTCTGTGGCCTGTCCAGGGAAGGACTGCCTCTCTATCCATCCCTCCTCTGCCTTTGGTTGGCACACGAGAAACATCCAGAGAGATGTGGGCCGATATCGTGGAATATGTCTTGGGACCTTTGGTCGACAGCTCCCCTCTAGGGTTTCGGAATGAGGCTGAATATGGTTCAGGGCTAGGCCTCTCCCTGGGCTTGGGTTACCCCATGAGCCTGGTGGGCGCTGGGCTTTTCCAGCCTTGAGATCCAGTGTAGCCATATGTGTCTGACTCAAAATTTTATCTCGGAGATGCTCTCAGTGTTTTGAATAAGGTGGCAGGTTTCCAGAGTTGAAGCTGGGCTGGCCTGTGGGGAACATCTGGGTCGGACGTCAGTCCCAGAAAGAAACCGGAACCGTGGGCTGTGCTGTTTTACACTGTCCTCCCTCTGAAAGGTTTTGTTTCTATTTCTGATTCAGAAGCACCCAGAGTCCAAGCAGGACACTTGTCTCTGCATAGCCAGGCGCGGGCCTCTGTGTCTCGCTGGCATGGCACAGGGCTTTCCCCCACCACAGGGGAAGCGGGCTGAGCGGGGCCTCACCCGGATGTTGTTGAGGTTGACCTCTTCAAGCTTTGGGTCGTTGTTCTTCACCCGCTCCAGCGTTTCCTCTACATCTGTTGCATTTGGTTCTTCATCAGGCACGGGCTTGTACTGTGTAGGTTTGATCACACCTAGAGTGACCAACAAGAGGGGGGTGGCTCACAGAGACAGGGCATCACTTTCCCTCGACACAATGACACTGACGCTGGAAGGAAGTGGGGGCAGAGCTCAGGGATGTGAAAGGCTGCGCATCATGGGGGCTACAGGGTTGGGGGGAGGGTGGGCAATGAGCTAGGAGAAGCCCTGGGCAGGGCCAGGAGTCTGGGCCCCACTTGGACTCTGCCTCTGTCGTCCTGCAAGAACTGGGTGAATTAGCTCAATTCTCCAAACCTCGATGTCCTCATCTGTAGAGTGTGAATAGTCGTTCTACGACTCGTTAGGATAAAACGAAGCCTGGATGGGAAAGAAATGAGTAGGCCTTCCAGGGCGGGGATAATTACGCTTTGGGTGCCCTCATTTCTCTTTGGGGCCAAAATACCAGCTTGGAACAATGCAGTGGAGCAATTAAGACAAGGCACTATGGGCACAGGGAAGGACAAGTAGACCCATGGAGCAGGATAGAGGCACCCAGACAGACCCATGTGGCTATAAGGACATTTATGATCCAGGTGGAGTCCCAAACCAAGAGTGGAAGGTTGAACTTTGCAAAGAGTGGTGTTGAGACAATGCAATACTGATTTTAAAAATGAAAGTGTGATCTCATCTCACACCACACACAAAGATGAACTCCATGTGGATTAAGAAGTTGAATATAAGAAGTAAACCTTTAAAACTTAAAAAGGGAAATATAGGAGGATGTTTTTACAATATTGGGGTAGGGAAGGCCTTTGTAAACAAGTCACAAATCCCAGGAGAGGAAAAGGAAAAGGAAAAGGTGGATAGATTTGGCTCCAATGAATTTGAAATCTTCTGCAATGAGCCGGAGAGCAGGAGTGGGCAGAGGCAGCCAGATGCGGGAGGACCCTGCACTTCCAAGGCGCCCTTGCTGGGGCAGGGAGGGGGCCGGGTACTCACTGTTGAGTCCCTCCTTGTTCACGATGGAGCTGCTGCCCAAGGCCTGGTAGTACTGCTGGTTGCTCATGAGCGTGTGCATGCCCAGGATAGCTGTGGGGACACAGAGAGGGCCCATGACATGCCTCTCAGACAAAGGGCCTCCCGGGCAGGAACATTCCACACCCCAGGAAGTTTTGCTCACAGAAAGGGCAAGAAACACTTGCAGGTAGACTTTAAAATTTTATTCAGTTTTTACTCTTGCCTCTATTGACGTAACTCTTGAATCTCTGTCTCCAGCCTAGACTTCTCTAGTCCCCAGCCTCAGATTCCTAGATATCTCCATGATGTCCCAGGATACAGGATGCCCAGTTAAATTGAAATTTCAGATAAACAAAGAACAATGTTTTAGTATAAGTGCATCCTATTTAGTATTTGAGACCTATTTATATTAGAAACTTATTTATTGTTTATCGGAAATTCACATCCAGCGGAGTATCCTGTATTTGATCTAACAACTCTCCCTCCCCATCCTTCAAGATTTGAAGCCATGCTTCCTCCCCCAGGGAGTGCTCCTGGATTCCAACCTCTCCCTCTCTAGCTCTCACAGCACCTGCTCTCCTTGTCACAGTACATAGTCTACACAGTGTTAGAGCTACCTGGACATATGTGTGCTTCCCCTACTGGACTGTGGGCTTCCAGAGGTCAGAGAATATTCTCTCTCTTCTACCTTTTCCAGAATATGGTATTTGATAAACATCTGCTCATTTAAAAAAAAAATTCCCCTGGTCATTTCATTAGACATGATGTCTAGTTAGAGAAAAGAGCCCTTAGGCAAGAGTCAGGAGACCCAAATTCCAGGCCTGTCTCTGCCCCTGATGGGGTGTAAACTTGGGTAAGTCCCCTCCCCTGTCTGGGCTTTAGCCTCTGTGCAATGAGGGGTGAGACTACACCATGGGTTCTCCATCATGGCTGCACATACAAATCGCCCAGGAGCTCCAAGGCACTACAGTGTTCCTCCTAGATGAACTGATCTGACTCTCTGGAGATATATTTTTAATCTCCTTGGATGATTTTTGATGCTTAGTAGGAGCAAAGTACCACAAGACAAGATGATCTCAAAGTCTCTTCTGTTTCTCACATTCTAAGAGTCTTCTCTTCTAAAATTAGACTTGCCTGCTCATAGCTAAGGAGAACTGGTAGGGAGGGAGGCATCTGCACTTTTTTGAGCTCCCTGGGCTTTAATTTAGGCTGCGTCTACGTGGGCAGTGGGAGCTGAGCCCTGAGTCAGCAGCAGGTGAATCAGATCACCTCGAGTCACCTTCTGGAGCTGGCTCTTCCAGCTCCCACACAGAGAGCGGCTTTGGTGGTTGTTCGGGGCTGCTACTGAGATCCAGGTTTGGAAAAGTTGCTGGGAAGCAAAGGAAAGATGTAACCTCACATGGCAAGCTGGTCTTGCTTAGAGTGCATAGAAAGGTGGAAAATGGAAAATGCATTTTGTGCTTGGATGATAGCTTTTCATAGTGATCCAGAAAGTGGGGGCAGAGGCGAGAAGGTTACAAGGAAGTGCCAGGGGACAGAGGAAGAAGACGTGGGCTCTAGTCTGGACCTTGGTACTAATTTGCTGTCCAGGCCACCTCCACTTTCTGGACCTCAGGGTTCTCACCTGTAACATGGAGAGTGTTTGAATGATGATCTCTTACCTTCACATGGGACTTAATAGCCACATGACAATTTCTCACCTTTTTATGCTGTTTGATTTTACAACAAGCATCCAGGGCAGGTGCTGTTGACCTCCCATTTTCCAGCAGGCTCGGGAGGGAAATGGTTGGTCAAAGACTGTTCAGCGAGGACCCTCCTGGCTTCTAAGTCAGTCTTCCCACCCATGCCTCCACACCCTAGGTCACCAACAGGTCTAAAGTTCTAAAACTTTCCCTCAATGTCAGAATTCTAAGGACAGACAACATATATTCTAGGAGGCAATGTATGTCAATAGCAGGCCTAAAAGGAAAGAAAACCATTTTGCAGAGGAGATTAGGGTTCTAAGAAGGATGGACGGAGGAGGGAGGGAGAGAGGGAAGGAGGAGGGAAGGGCCATGCTCACTCTCCACTGCTGAGCAGAATGCCTGGTGGCTCCGAAGCCAGTTTTCCCTTCTCCCACCCTAGGCACCAAGTCATGACTTTCTGCTTGCTTGGTTTGGTACACTCCACGTCACCAGGAGTCAGTGATGGAGAGAAACAACACATCACTGCTGCTTCATTCTTTGTAGATATTGGCAGGGCTGAATTTAGCACTGGGGAATGTGATTTCTTAAAAAAAAAAAAGTCTAGATCTTCCTCAAAACTCAAAAAGGACTATTTTTGAACTCTGAAAAAGAACATCAAGTTCTCCTTTCTCTCTCTGCCTTGGCAGGGTTCATTCAGCTGGTAATTCCTCTTAGGACACGGAGAGATAGCGGTACACATCCCTAGCTTCTCCAGCTGCCAAGTGGCTCGGGGCAGGTGGCAGGAAGGCGTTTTCCTGCATCCTAGGAACAGGTGAGAGAAGCTGGCTCTGGCTCAGGACTTGGGAGCAGTTGAATCAACTGCTCCTGGATAAGCCACACCCTGACCCTCACTAGAACAGGAGGAGAAGAGGTGCCTAAGGACAGGAAGGTACTCCAGAAGCCGGGGTGGTCTGGCTAAGACTGTCTTTGATAGTCACAGGTTCTGGGCTTGCCAGCTGCCCTGGGGTAGCCTAGGGGTTGGCCATTCTGAAGGGTGAGTCTCCCTAACCCCAATTCCTTCTTGGGTCCTGCCCCGCCTGCAGGGTCCCTAAGGTGAGCCAGGGTCACATCCCTGAATGGGGAGGGGAGGCACTGATCACACACGTGCCTACAGCTGACTCCTGGTGGCCTCCGAGCTACAACCCAAGGCCACGTGCCAAGGAGTTAGCACTGTCAGGGGCAGGTGCATTGCTCATCACCCACGCTCAAAACTTTTCATGTTTCTTGTCTGTCCTCCTCGTCACATCCCAGGCCTCCACAGTCAGGGTCTGGATCTGATTCATCCTAGCTATGTACCTTGACTCTGAGTGAATGAATGAGTGCATGAATGATGCACAAACAAGAAAACAAATGAGCAAGTGAGAGTTCACAGGTCTTGCTCAGTGTGACACATCTGCCTGGGTGTCCTCTTACATGTCCCCATTGTCTCCAAGTATCAAGCCTGACGCAGGTGCACCTGCAAAGCAATGGCTCAGAGGAGCCACCTCTTCCCCAGCTCAGAGCCTCTCCCCCACTGTGTCCCTCCCTGGAATGGACCCCCCCCCGCCCCTTCCTGCTCCCCTAGCTCTCCCCACTCTTCCTCCTTTTGGCTCAGCTTCGGTCTCAACCCTCATCTTGCAGCCCCACCACCTAACAAGCCCCCTCCTGCACTCTGCTCTTTTCCCTATGACACTCACTCGACACTCACTCTCACTTGTCCTTTCATGTTGGCCTCAGTGTTTGTTTAACAGCTCTGCAAAGGCAAGAACCCGGCTGTTCGCTTACAATTAGTCCTGAGCAAACGAAGGCTAAGTTAATGGGACTGCTCTGCCTGGGAGTTGAGTTGTGAGGACTAGAGATGACCCGATGACCCTGTGCCCAACACACCTCCTCTTCTCTCTCTAATGAGTCCTCCGCTCATGGCTCCAGCTACTCCCTCCTCGAGAAAGGCTCCTACGTCCCTCCAACACACCCAACACTCAGGCAAGTGTCCAGCCTCCATCGCCCCGGTCTCTTGTGGCATCTTTGAAACTGACTCACAGCAGAGCAGCTCTCCTCCTGTCCCCCAGGCACCCAGCTGTTTCCTGGGGCCTCAGGCCAGAAAGTCTGGCATCATCTCAGCCTCTTGGCCTCTAATGCAGCACTGGGAACAGCTGGACTCTCGCTGGAGCCACATCCCAGACACAGTCCACCTGGGCCCTTGGCCTTACCTGGGGCCTGCTTCCTACATCCTCCCATCCTCCCATCCTCGGAACACCACCGCCTCTAGGCTCAAACCCCTGCTTTCACGTGGTCTCTCCCAATACTCCTCTAGGCTCGGGTGTCAGTGCTTTAGCTTGACATCCAGATCCTTTCCTAATTCGGCCCTATCTGCCCCCAGCCGACTCGGTAAGACTCAGCCACGCACCCCCTCTCATCCCACTGCGTCCATTCCCCTGCTCTGGAGGGCTTTATCCTGGTTGTACTGGGAGGTGATGCTGCAAGTGGGCCCTAGAACCAAGATGCCTCCTGGGTTCCAACCTCATGGGCAAGGCATTTAATCCACTGTGCTTACTTTCTCCATCTGTAAAATGGGGACATCAGTAAAATGTACTTCATAGGATTGCTGTGGTCAATAAATGCAGCCAGGTATTGAAAGCAACTCCCATAGCTCCCACATAGTTGGGAGTCAACAAATGTTCTGCGCCTCCTTCCACTGCCACCTCTCAAACGCTGACATTCAACAACAGGCGTCCAAGGTTAGCCAGTTAACGCCGGTGTCGCCTTACAGCACCCCTCTCCTTTCCGGACATCGGAAGGGTATGGTATCATGAACAGATACTAATAATTAGCCATGCCAACAAAAATAAAGAGGAATGGCTTCAAGAAATCCACACACAGAAACGTAGCACAATATTGCTGTTCTATTTTGGCACAGGAACTGGCGGTTCCAACAGTGGAGTCATTTGATAATCCCTCCAAGCTGCCTAATGAGGAGAGTGACGTCATGCGGAGTGATTGGAGAAGGACCAGGACACCAGCAGCCCCCAGGGTGAGTCAGTGTGGAGATGCTGGACAACAATCATGTCACCCACCCACCTCCCTCCTGCACTGATTAACTAGAAGTCAAGGGGACCCTGCATCAGGGAGACAGTTCCGTCAAAATACACGAGCCTCAAGTGGGATCTAATATGACTTGTGTGGCTTTAGACAAAACAAATCTTGAATGGCCGAGCAAACCAGCTAAGCACCTGAGCTAAGTGCTTCGCTTCCACCCCAGTGAAATCCTCACTGCTTTGTCCTTCATAGTGAAAATGAACACCTTTCTCTCTCAGCCCTGACACCATTGAAGCCACTGCCCTTAGTCCTTTCCCAAAATTCCTGCCTCCATTCAGGGTTATCTGGATGGAGTGTCTACACATTGGCTCTCTTCTTGCACCCCTTAGGTCCCTGAAACCTGGCTTTGGCCACCCCCCACTCCTCCCCCAGGAATGTTGTCAAGACTCAGTGAACAACACCCATGAGAAGCAGGAGGGTGTGAGAGGCAGAACACAGCTGCGGCTGGCAGAGTCCCCTCACCTGGCCCCTGGGCTCACACACGTGAGTCTCCAGCCGGCCCAGAACCCTCATTCAGTCTCCCTAGCTCTTGCATTAGGTTCTGCCCATCTTGACTCAGTGTTTGGTTCCCAGCCCATCTGTGGCTGAATGGCCCCCGCTGTGGCTACTGTTACCCTATTTCCACTCCTTGTCTCCCAAAGGCTTCTCCCTCGGCTAGGGCCCTTGACTCCACCTGCAGCTTGATGATGCTAATGACACCCACCTCTCCATCTCCCCTTGTAGACCTCAAGACTTCCACTCCAACTGCTCCCACTTGAGTGGCCCACAGGCATCTCTAACTCCAAAGGTCCTAGACTAACTCTGTATTTCCCTACACCTGCTCCCCACCCCTCCACCCACGCTACAGCTGAACTGTGTCCCTCCAAAATTCACATGTAGAATAAGGAAATGTCTGGAACTATATTTGGAGATAAGGTCTTTAAAGAAGTGATTAAGTTACAGTGAGGCTACAGGGTGGATCCTAATCCAATCTGTCTGATGTACTTACAAGAGGGGATTAGAACACACAGAGGGACACCAGGGGACACTACACAGAGGGACACAGGGAGATATGGTCATCCACAAGCTGAGGAGAGAGGGTTCAGAGGAAAACAAATTTGTGGACACTTTGATCATGAACTTCAAACCTCCAGAGCTGTGAGAAAGTACCCTTCTGCTGTTTAAGCCACCAGCCCGTGGGACTTTGTGAGGGCAGCCTGAGCAGACTAACGCACCCACCTGCATTAATGGTACCGACATCCACTTACTCTCTGGAGCCAGATCTGGGCTCCTCTCTGACCTCATAGTCGACCCTGTGTTTCCCAACCCCTTCCCACTTGCCTGAGTCTCTCCCTACCCCATCCACTCCCCTTTCATCATCTGGCTGAGGGTTGGTATCCCCCAAGACTGCAGAATAATAAAAAGACCACTACCTGCCCCACTGGCCAGCGAGCACAGCGTGATGGTGTGCAGGCTGTGGCCAGAGCCTGACCCTTGGTGGGTAAGGGACACGGGCGAGTGGGGTAGGGACTAGATAGTAACAAGGGGACAAATGCAGGTGGCAAAGGGCCCTGGATATCAGGCCACCTTCGGGAGTTTTAGGTGTTGTTTGTGAAGATCACATGGAAATGCACAGGAAGATGGAGGGTGTTGTAAAAATATGATATCTGGGTGATGACCTCAAAGCCCAGCTCTCTGAGCTGTTCAAAGTGGTAAAATCAGATGACTTGCTCTGACCCTCTGTGAGCCTCCCAGCCCTCTGTCTGCCCCCTCTAACCTCTCCTCCCAGGCAGCCTGGGCAGGATTGGATGCGATGGCTGGAAGGGGCCCAGGCTGCCCTCCCTGGGATACTGGCACATCCCTCTGGGATGGGGTCTCATGGCCTCAACAGGTGGTTCCGTGGTGGGATGAGCTTGGGTGGTTTTATCTCTATTTCCCTCATTTCGGTTTTCGATAATAGATTTAGATTAAGATAATAGATAATAGATTTCCTCTAGTCCTTATTAGAAACAGAGAGGGTGTTTATCTTATAATGAATGATCCAGGGCTCCCCTGCAAA
Source organism: Camelus ferus (assembly GCF_009834535.1). Lineage (NCBI taxonomy): Eukaryota > Metazoa > Chordata > Mammalia > Artiodactyla > Camelidae > Camelus > Camelus ferus. The sequence goes on along the minus strand of NC_045699.1, from coordinate 45,547,747 downwards.
TGCGAGTCCAAACCTTTTGGAGGATGTGGGGAAGATCAGGAACACCTCTTACCTGCGATGTCACAGAGTTCTGCATCTGAGGCGTTGGCCAGGGCCTCCTCCAGCTCTGGCTCCAGCGTTACAGTTTCCAGCACAGGGTCCATCGGCTTCTGCTTGGGGACCCAGACCTTTCCTGAAAACACACAGGCTCCCATTACAGGGTGCCCATGCTGGGCAGCCTCTGGTGACAGCCCCAGGTGGGCTGTCCCAGAGCCCTGTGATCCCTCGATGCTGAGACTTCCTTAAAGCGTCTCCCTCTGGGGACAGAGACCAGACTTGCCCAAAGAAAAGGACTCAGAGATCTCCAACAAAGCACCCTTCACATTTGAAAAAATTAACTTTATAACTTGGTCAAGTGGGACTGCTTGCGATGGAAAACACTGGTCATTGGTTGCAACAATTTGTAAGTGGGGAAAAATACAAAAGAAAAATATAATAGAATGTCAGGGTCTGGGATACTCTAAACAAGGGTTCTGGCTTGAGAGAAAAATTCAGAAACATTTTAAAACAAAATAAAATACACTCAGGTTATTTAAAGAGGAAGAAGGTGAAAATATAATGTCTTCTGGAACATCATATTTCTAAAGTGTCAGAGTCGTAAATGAACAACGGAGCAAACAGGCATGCACAAGGATGGCCAGGCAGCATTCACCCAGAGGCGTTGTTGGAGAAATTATGGGGCACTCACACAATGGCGTCCCAGCAGTTGTTAATATTAAGGATGATGGCGCTCTCTGCTTACTAACAAAGGAAAATGTCCGAGACACAACGCTGTGTTTTGAAAAAGCAGGTTTACAAAACAGCATGAATTATTTAAGTCCATTTATGAAAGATTGTACATGTATATATTTATTCTTACAACACGTATTTATTGAGTGCCTGGCACCTTTCTTGGCGCCAGGGGAACAGCAGTGAACAGACTGCAGTTTAGTGAAAGGAGACAGATAATAAACAAACATGTAAAGATGTCAGATAGCACTAAGCATCACAAAGGAAAACAAAGCAGAGCCAAAGTTTCAGGCTGGTGGGGTGGGGAGGGTGGGCTCCGCTATTTTGAGTAGGGTGATCAGGGAAGATGACCTGTGAGCTGGGACCTGACAGAGTGAGGAAATAAGCCCCCAGATCAGCAACAAGGATGCCCACTTTCACTGCCGCCACCCAACACTGTGCTGGAAGTTCCAGTCAGAGCAAATGGACAAGAAAAAGAAGTAAGTGGCATCCAGGCTGGAAAGAAAGTATAATCATCTCTTTTTGCAGATGACATGATCTTATATGCAGAAAACTCTAATGATTCTGCAAAAAAACACCCCCAAAAAACAAAAAACTAGGGTACAAGAATAACATACAATATGCATGACTGGGGACATTGTGCTGTACACCAGAAATTGACACATTATAAATTGACTGTACTTCAATTTAAAAAAAAAAGGTTAACATACAAAAATAAGTGGTGTACACCAGCAAAGAAAAAGCTGAAAGGGAAATTAGGAAGACAATTTCATCTACAAAAGCATCTGAAAGAATAAAATACTTAGGAATAAATTTAATCAAGGAGGTGAAAGACTTGTGCATGGAACACTATAGAACACTGCTGAAAGAAATTTAAAAAGACCTAAATAAACAGAAAGATACCCAGAGTTCGTGGATTGGAAGACCATATTAAAATAGCAATACTGCCCAAAGCAATCTACAGATTCAATGCCGTCCTTATCAAAATTCCAATGGCTTTTTTTTTTTTCGCTGAAATGGAAAATCTAGTTCTCAAATTCATACGGAATTGCAAAGGGCTCTAAACAGCCAAAACAATCTTGATAAAGAACAAAGTTGGAGGCCTCAGAATTCTTGATTTCAAAACTTACTGCAAAGTTAAATGGTGTGGCACTAACATAAGGATAGGCCTATCACCTTTTATCTCAAGGGGATAAAATCAAGGGTCCTGAAATAAATTTGACAAGGGTGCCAAGTCCACTGAATGGGGGAAAGAATAGTTTTTTCAAGAAATGGTGCTGAGACAACTGGATATGCACATGCAAAAAGATGAAGTTGGATCCTGATCTTACACCATAAACAAAAGCAAACTGGAAATGGATCAATGACTTAAATATAAATAGCTAAAACTATAAAATTCTGAGAAGAAAACACAAGCATAAATCTTTATGACCTTAGATTTGGCAACATATTCCAGATATGACAACAAAAAAAGTAAGCAATGAAAGAAAAATAGACCAATTGAACTTCATCAAAATTTACAACTTTTGTGTATCAGGGGACATTATCGAGAAAGTGTAAAGACAACATACAGAAGAGAAAAGAGTCACCAATGATACATCTGATAGGGTCTAGTATCTAGACTATATAGAGAACTTTTACAACTCAATAACGGAAAGAAAAACCATCCAATTTAAAAATGGGTGAAGGACTTAACTGACATTTCTCTAAAGAGGATATACAATTGCCTCCTGGTGTCCAAAGGGGATTGGATGCTCAAGCCTCATATAAAATGGCATAGTATTTGCATATACCCTACGTACATCCTCCTGTATACTTTCAATCATCTCTAGATAACTTATAATGCCTAATACAATGTAAATGCTATGTAAGTACTTGCCAGTGTGTCGTAAATTCAAGTTTTACTTTTTAAATTTTTCTTGAACTTTTTTCAAGTAGTTTTGATCCACCATTGGTTGAATCTGTGGATACGGAACCTGTGGATATAGAGGGTCAATTGTACATATGGCCAACAAGATACTCAACATCATTGGTCATTAGGATAATGCAAATCAAAACCACAATGAGATACCACTTTACAACCATGATAATGGCTATAAATCAAAACCCTAAAACCAAAATGGAAAAGAACAAGTGTTGGTAAGGATTTGGAGAAATTGGAGCCCTCACGTATTGCTGGTAGGAAGGTAAAATGATGCAGCTGCTTTGGAAAACAGTTTGGCAATTCTTCAAAAAATTAAATGTAGAATTATCGTATGATCCAGCAATTCCACTTCTCAGTATATACCCAAAAGAATTGAAAACAAGTAGTCAAACAAATACTCGTACAGAAATGTTCACTACAGCATTAATCACAATAGACCCAAAGTGGAAACAAACAAAATGTTCATCAACTGACGAATTTGAATATTATTTGGTAACAAAAGGGAATGAATGTGTCTTGAAAACAATATTCTAAGTGAAAGAAGTCAGACACACAAAGTCACATATTATATGATTTAATTTATGGGAGATATTCAGAATAGGTGAGTCCATAGAAACAGATTGGTGGCTGCCAGCAGGGGCATGGGGAGTAATGGTTAACTGAGTACAGGGTTTTATTTCAGAGTGATGAGAATGTTTTGGATCTAGATAGAGATGGCAATTGCACAACAATATACTAAATGCCACTGAATTGTTCACTTTAAAAGAGTTAATTTTATGTTATGAGAATTTTACTTCAACTGAAAAAAAAAAAAACTTGCTCACTTTGGCTGCTGATGAGAATAGCTTGATGTGGGGTGAGGATGGAAGCCAGGATATGGTGAAGAGGCTCTGGCAAAAGTCCAGGTGAGGTGATGGTGACCTGGACCAGAGGTGGGGAGGGGTGGGAAGTGCAAAGAGAAATGCCCAGAAGAATATTCACTAAAATGGGATCAGTGCCTATCTCTCAGCAGAGGGAATTACTTTGAATTACTTTGTTTTATTATTTGAATTGTTTACAGCAAAGATCAATTACCTATACAAGCAAAACAGACAACAAAGTCATCTGGGGAAAAATGTAACATAACCTTCACCAGAGGGGATCTGGAAAAGGGCAAAACAAAATGGCTAAAAAGAAAATGAACTGTGAAAATGAGGCAGTGACTAATAGGATGAACATTCAGTAAATATTTAAGAGACCTGTGGTTTATTATACCCCTACAGCAGGTATCTCCATGAGGGTGGTGACTCTAAGACACTACAAGAGGGACTCAGACTTCTTCCCTTCCTTCATCTCTAGTCGGGATGTGGGTGTGATGACTGGAGCTTCAGCAGCTAGATGAACCATGAGGCAAGGATATATTGCAAGGATGGCAGAATGAAAAACTGGAAAGGTTACTGATTCCTAATGCCAAGGAATATGTCTTACCAGCCCTGGAATGCCTATCTCTGCAGCTCTTCTAAGTGAAAGAAAACTAAATTTCCATCTTAAGTCTTCCTTATTTTGTTTTACTTTTCCCCCTAGCACATGCAGCCAAATCTGCATAATGAAAATATCCTGCATGGAGCTTTATTCTGATCCCCTCACTTGAATGAGAGTGAGTGAAAGTCCAAATTCCTCAGGACTTTGCACCAGTTTATGGCTCCTACCACATCCTGCTGAGACTTGCGGTGACTGGACTGCTATTTCCCCTCAGCTGAGGATAGCTCTCGGCCCAGCATGGGGTAAGTGCTCTGTAGGGCTGGACTGAATGGCCCGGAATCTGCCTGTTAGAGCTGGAAGTTCTCCTTCTCCACACTCTCTGTTGAGACCCACATTCATTCAATATATATGGACTCCAAAAGTCATCACGTAAATACTTTATGATGATGATGCTGGTGGTGGTGATGATGACGATAATGATAAATCTTTTAGGCTTCTCTTACGAAAATAGAATAAATTCTAGCTACCCTCCTTAGGCCAGCCTGGTTTTTCACGAAGGCAGTCAGGCTTTGGGAGTCTGGAAAGCTTTTCCCGGCTCCAGTCCAGGGCAGCATTCCGGGAAGAGGCAGCAGGATTGGTTTGTGTACTGCCCAGATTCCCTTCCCCATCCCCCATCTCCAGCTCATCCCCTGGGAGGGGGATGGGTACATGAGGGATGCCAGTCATGACTCACCACTGTCCACCCAGGCCTGCTGCTGTCTCTCTCACAGCCTTGGTTTCCCCAGTTTTCAAATGTGCAGGTGGGATAATGGGAGTTTTAAGGCTCCCTGAAATCCAGACATTTTATTATCTATATCTGCTGCTCAGAAATCATACCTCATGGAACAAGAACCTTGCTTAAAACCATCTTGTGCTAACACTCTCAGCCAGGCACACCCAGCCCTGATGGTCAAGGTTCCCTTCCCCTGCCACCTGCTCCAGGATGCCTCAGACCATGCAGTTCCTCCAAAGCTCTATAATCCAGATGTCTCTCGGGCTTCCCTGACCTTCCAAGTTTTTGACAAAATCTAGACTGAGCTCCAGTTCCAGGCGTTGGGATGGCCTAAAGTCCTCCCTACAATGCTCACTCCTGCTGGCTCTGTCATTTTATTATTTATCAAAGTGCTACCCTGTGCAGCACATTGTGCTAATACAACAGGGATGCAGAGATAAAAGCCACAGACACGGACCCTTGGCTCATCACGCTGACATTCTTGAGGGTGAGGAGACTGGAAGAGGCTGAAAACAAGCAATTAACTGCCCAATTAATTAACTGATTAGAACAAATGCTTTCATTCAACAAACACTTATTGGGAGCCTACTACATGCTAGGGTTTGTTAGGTGCGAGGACAGAACCTGCGAACAAGACAGATGTGATGCTCGTACTCACGGAGCTCATGCTCTAAGGAAGGAGCTCACAAGCTCCATTATGCATTGATGTAATTTGAACTCACTCATTCACTCAACGACTCTCTACTGAACCCCACTGTATCCCAGGCCCTGTGCTGGGCACCGGGGGTTCTGTATAAGCAAAAACAGCTGAGTCCCTGCCTCATGGCGCTTTCAGGCCAATGTACATAAAGAGATAATAATAAAACAAGAATTGCTCTGAAGGACACACCCAGGATCCGGAGACGGAGAATAACCAAGGGGGAGTTGAAGGGATGGCATATCCTAAACAGTGTAGACAGGAAAGGCTTTCCTGAGATAGGAGACAACGGTACAGGTGAGACCGGAAGGGTAATAATAGCTAATACTGACAGAGCCTTCACGATGGGCCAGGAGCCATTGTAAGTGCTTTACATGTATCTTAACATATATAGAACAACCTCATAAAAATCTTGGGAGGCTGGTAATATTCTTTTCATCAGCTCATTTTACAGACAAGGAAATGGAGGCACAGCAGGCTTAAAAATATACTCAAGTTCACACAGCTAGTAAGTGGCAGTGCCAAGACCATGGCCAAAGGAGATCCAGCTCCAGGCTGTGTTTCTAACCATGAAGCCTCTTACAGAGGAGGGAGGGCCAGCCCTGAAGACAGCATGGAACTGACAGTAGGACCAGCATTCCAGGCAGAGGGTGTACGTGCAAAGGTCTGGGGTGGGAAAGAGCTTGGAGTGTTTGGGAAACAGAAAGAAGCCTGGGGGGCAGCAGCCCAGGGAGTGCTGGCAAGCATGATACAGGAGGACTGGAGAATGGTTTGGAGCACGAGGGAAGTCCAGCAGGGGCTGGACAGTTGGAGTGCCTCTCTGCTCCCTGAAGCCTTCTAGATGGCCGGCCTTAGGCTGGAGTAGAGATCTTGTAGGGACAGATGAAGGAAGGGAAGCTGCAGCTGCTAGACAGAGGAATTTTGGGGAAAGAGCAGGGATAGTCAGGGTCTAGGGACAGGGCGTCTTCTGTTCCTGGTTTGGATGGGACAGGCCTTGTTTGCGCCTCATGTCCTGAGATCATTTTAATAGTTCCTTCTTTCAACAGTATCTAGGTTTGTATGAAAAATAAAAGAGACACCCTAGTCAAAGGGGATGTAGGGGAGTGTTGCTAGTCTGCTTTACCCCCAAACTTCACCATGCTGACCTCCTGCCTCGATGCTTTTGGAGTTGCGTTTGTGACTTTGGACCCAGCAGGGATGAGGGCAAGGAGGCCCAGTCACATCGGGCCCAACTCAGGGCCTGGCATCCAGCTGGCACTCAACAGTGCACAGGGAATGATGTATTCAAAAGCATAATATTGTTCAGTACCTCGCTTCTCCCCTGTGTAGGGGACCAGATCTTCTCGGTCCTTAAACTCCTTTGCTTGCTTTTCCAAGTGATCCAAGAGTTCCTCCCTTTTAAAGGGGCCCGTGGGCGCCTTGGTGGTCTGATCCTTCTGCCTCAGGCCAGCAGGCAGCAGTGCATTCTACAGTGGCGGTTGGGGGACCGGTGACACAGAGAGAGAGAAAGAGAGAAAGAAAGCAGTCAGCTGCTGAAGATTCGTATTTCTCCAGAAACTCTTCACTGAACAACGGGGAGCTCGGAGCTCAGAGCTCGTGAATCAGTCCAAGTTGCTCATTTACATGTAAGGAAACCAACAACCCGGAGGGGCAGGGATTTGCCCAAGGTCACAGGCAGATGGGGCAGAGCAAGGCTAGGGCCTAGGTCTCTTAACCATCCCTGCTTCCCAGCTTCTAATGTTTTTAAAGGCAAGGGGGTGAGGGGTCAACTGACCAGGGGCTGAGCATAGACGGCGGGCACCCAAGAGCATATGCTGAGTGAGAAATATGATTAAGTTAGTGTTTGGATGCAGGAGGGTATTTACAGCCATTGTCTATAAAGTGTTTGGGGAGAGAAGCAGCCCAAGGGGGTTGAGTTAGGGCCCAGGGTGAAGAATCAGGCAGGAAGAGGCAGACCCCCAAAACAAGCAGGGAAAGCTGGGCAGGACTGCGAGAAGGGCCAGGCATGCTCAGGCTGCAGCCCTGGACGGCCCTACAGCTGCTGTCTACCCTCCTGACTGTCGTGTTCAATGCTGCCTGTTAAATATTTTGACCGTTGCCCCTGGAGATGGGTCTCTCAAGAAAGATAGCACCAACCAATCACTGTGTTCTCTTCTTCAAACATGAGCAGGCTTCTAGGTGTGGGCTCACTACTAAAGCGGATTCCTAATCAGGGTGGATTTGAATCACATGGGCTCCACTTTCACTCAGCCCTCAGTGTTGTAGAGGTTCAAAGAAGTTCACGGTTGCAAGCAGGCTGAGAGATCGTCTAGTGCACACATGCTCCCTTCAAAAGGAAGCTGAGACTTTATTCAAGTGATAAAATTTTGTAATGTACCATAGCATAATAAATAGGTCACAATTTATAGCACAATAATGAAGGTACACCTGGTCCAAGTGGACTTAAACCCTTCCTACTTCTGAGATGGAGGCAAAAGACACACATGAATTGGCTCTTTAAAGTATGGCTTTTTCCCCAAGTAAATATTAGCTTCAGTGAAGAGTTCTAACAATTTTCCCAGGTACTCTCTAAAAGCTATATGACAAAAACACATCATAGGGACCAAACTATAAAGATGCTATAGAGAATTTGTTGTGTCCTGCATCTCTTAAAAAGAAGTATACTTCTGGGAGGGAGGGACGAATTAGGAATTTGGGATTAGTAGATGCAAACTATTATATATAAAATAGGTAAACAACAAGGTGCTACTGTATAGCACAGGGAACTACAGTATCTTGTAATAACTTATAATGAAAAAGGACATTAAATATATTTATAACTGAATCACTGTGCTCTACAGCAGAAACTAACACAACATTGTAAATCAACTATACTTCAATTAAAAAAACCAGAAGTATACTTCTAAGACTTGCCCAAATCTAGAACAAAAACCAGGGTCTTTCTTCAGATTAGGGGGACGGGGACAATCTTCAAGTCTGATCATTGCTCCCTCCTCACCCCTTGTCATTCAGGGAAGTCACGGAGGATACTGGGAAGGCTGATGTGGGCAGAGTCTCACCTCACTTCTTGCTGCACTCCTAAACTGGCAACATTGGAGGGCCATTACATCTCCAATCTTGGTATCAGCAAATGCATATCTTCACTCATTTGCACTCCAAATCCTTTCCTAAAAGCCCCCTCTGAGGGGGGAATGCTGTCAGGTATGTGAAGAGAGCTCTGTGCCTGGCACGTGGAGGGATAAAGCTTGGGAGGGAAATACTACTGTTCAGCTGCAGTATGATTTTTTTGTACAAGAGATTTTACCTCTGTTCAACACCACAGTGCTGTTCCAACCACAGCAGTGGGTGCAAGATCAGGTGACAGGAGTGTGAGCCCGGCGCTGGGAGAGCTGAGGTGAGCAGGGCCCTGTACAGAGATCAGGGGCTCAGAGAGTGAGTGGTGCGGGTGTCCATGCAAATGGATTTAGGCCACAAGTCAGGAGGGACATTTGGGAGCTAGAGCGAATTATGAGAGGACAGCCAGTAGGTAGGAAATCAAGCCTTGACTGATTTAAGGGTGGGAGCTGAGAACATAAGTGGTGCCCCAGATGTCCCCATTTTCCTGAAGCAGCAGTCCTCAGACCTGCCCACTGTGACATGAAGGATGAACAAGGGTCCACAGATAAGCCATGCTTGTGGGCATGTCCCAGGTGAGCCGGGATTTCCTGTGGCTATTTGTGTGTGTTTCCACTCAGTGTAAGTACATTTACTGTAGCTCAACTGAGTGAGGGAACAGCCTAACTGGCCCACAAACGTCCATCTGTGATTACCCATAATGAGTCATCAAATTCTTTGTGACGTGCCAGCACCTCACAGCTGACCCCACACCAGGCTTAAGCCCTGACTTAGAGTAATGAGGTCACCAACTACACGATCAAGTCACCTAATCTCACTGTTCCTTCATTTCTACAGCTGTAAAATGTGAATAATTCCTGTCCCTCTCTCAGAATTGAGAAAATTAAATTCGATAATGCTCGGCACAGTGCCCGACACGGTGATCACTCACAAATTATTACTGACCACTGTTGCTCTTATTCTATAATCAGATAAAATCCCTTTTAACAGGAGATCAGTTACCCAAATATGTATGTTGAACGGGGGCTGTATTACCTAAATATATCTTAAAATTCAAAAAATGAACACACACACACACATAAAATGAATTAAGAATGGAAAGCAACTGTTTTCCCAATGATGCCAACAAGGCATCAGATTTTTGTCACTGTAAAGGATTTGGATGGCAGTGAGGTGCTGGGGTACATTCTGGCCTCCAAAAGGCTCAACGTTGTGTTGGGAGAAACCCACAAGGTTGTTACTGAGGGGAAAAGGGTTTGCAAACTCACATCTCCTTTTGAATATATCTGATAGAGGCCACTGATTTTCACATTTTTTTTTCTTTTTGGTTTTTTTTTATATCTATATGAGATGATGGATGTTCACTAAACTTATCGTTAATTATTTCACAATACATGTAAGTCAAATCATTATGCTGTACACCTTAAACCTATTCAGTGCTGTTTGTGAATTATATCTTAATAAACCAGAGGGGGAAAGTAGGGTTTTTCAATCTTGCCACAAGAAACATTTGGGCTGGATGATTCCTTGTCGTGGGGGCTATTTTATGCACTCTTGGCTGTTTAGCAGCATCTCTGTCTTCTACCTAATGGATGCCAGGAGCAACCCCTCTCCAAGTTGTCACAGCCAAAATGTCTCCAAACATCCAGACGTCCCCTGGGGGGGCAAAATCATCCCTGATTGAGAACTATTGTGTTAAACTGAAGCCCATATCATGATAATAGGGGAATAAAACTTTTTTTTAATGTATCTTCAAAATATTACTTATGTAGCATGTTAAAACACAGTTTCATTTATCTTCATTGAAAGCAGTTGATTTTTTTAAAAGGCAAAAACATCAAAGGCCTTTTCTAACAATTCTCAGCTTATTGGATTTTTAAAGTAAATATTGAAAATATTAGCCTCGCTAGTTTATTTTCATTCCATTAAGTGGTATGTTTAGTGAAATATAAGATGATTTCCAAGTAAAACCAAAGATAGTTGCATATTTTTAAACTCATGATTATTTATCATTTTAACTTGTTTTCAAAAACAGCATATGAACTCACATGGTATACAAAAATTAACTCAAGATAAATCAAAGACCCAAATGTAAGAGCTGAAACTATAAAACTTTTAGAAGAAAACACAGGCATAAATCTCTGTGACCTGGATTAAGCAATGGTTTCTTAGATATGATACTAAAACAATAAGCAACAAAAGAAAAAATAAATTGGACATCATCAAAGTTGAAAATGTTTGTGCTTCAAAGGATACTATCAGGAAAGTAAAAAAACAACCCACAGATCGGGAAAAAGTTTTTGAAAATCATATTTCTGAGACAGCTCTAGTATGTAGAATACATAAAGATCTCTTAAACTCAAAATATAAGACAAATAACAGAATTTAAAAAGTGGGCAATGGATCTGAATAGATATTTCTCCAAAGAAGGTATAAAAATGGCTAGGTAGCACATGAAAAGATGCTTGACATCATTAACCATCAGGGAGACACAAATCAAGCCCAGAATGAGATATGATTTCACACCCATTAGAATGGCTATAATAAAAAAGACAGATTAAAAACAAGTGGTGGCCAGAATGTGGAGAAATTGAAACACCCGTACACTTCTGATGGCAATGTAAAATGGTGTAGCCCCTCTGGAAAACAGTCTGGTGGCTTCTCAGAAGATTAAAAATAGAGTTATCATATGATATAGCAGTTCCACTCCTAGGTCTATATCCAAGAGAAATAAAATAATATGCTCACCCAAAAACTATTACATGAACGTTCATAGGTGTGTTAGTCACAATACCAAAAAAGTGGAAACAACTCAAATGTCCGTCAGATGATGAATGGATAAATAAAATGTGGTATATCCACACAACGGAATACTATCTGACAATAAAAAGGAATGAAGTACTGATGCAGGCTACATCACAGATGAAACCTTGAAAACATCATGCCAAGAGAAAGAAGCCAGTAACAAAGGACTGCACACTGTCTCATTCCATTTACATGAAATGTCCAGAATGGTCAAATCTATAGAGACAGAAAGTAGCTTAATGGTTGCTCAGAGCTGAGGATGGTGAGAAACAGGGAGTGACTGCTAATGGGCACAGGTTTCTTTTAGGTGATGAAAATTCTCTAAAATTGATGATGGTGACTGTTGTATAACTCTGTGAATATACTAAAAAAATGAATTGTACACTTTATTTATTTTTGTTTATTTTTGGGGGTGAGAGGTAATTGGGTTTATTTATTTATTTTTAATAGAGGTACTGGGGATTGAACCCAGGACCTTGTGCATGCTAAGCATGCATTCTACCACTGTGCTATACCCTCCCCCTGAACTGTACACTTTAAATGGATGGATTTTATGGTATGTGAGTTATATCTCAAAAAATGTTATTAAAAATGGACTAGGTTATCTAGGGAAAATGATAAAAAAATAGCTAATGCAATGCCAAGGACAGGGGCTCTTCATGTGCCAGTGGCCAAAGCTGATACTGAGATTGGCCAGGCGAGAGCTGGCCAGGTTTAAAATGATGTCCTGTTTTACAGAGTGAGGTGCTGTATAATGTCAGTTAGTCACAGAGGAATTAAATGGGTAAGAAAATACTGCCTTGGATCTCTCATAGGACTATTAGAACCTGAAACTGACTTTGAGACCCAGGCTATCTAAGTAGTGAAAAAAAATGTTCCCACAACTATTTTGTTGTCAGCTTTGACCAGGAGAGTATTTGTTGAACATGTACATGTAGAAATGTATCTTTCATTTCTTTATTTCTTATTCAGTCAACAAACGTCCATGGAGTGTCCAGGAAGTGTCTAACACAGAGGGTCAGGAACCCACCATGGGCTCTCTAATTTGGAGAAACCAGGGAGATGGAAGGTAAATGGGGGAAATGGAGTAAAATGAGAGAAAAATCAATTACAGCATGTCTAGAAAACAACGTATTGTTTTAGCCTCTAAGGTTAATCAAGATCCTAAAGAGGGCTCCCCTTTATAGAATAGCAAAGATAGTCGGTAACTAGCCTCTACATTGCCTGAGAAGGTTGTGCACTTCCATGGTTCCTGCAGGTAACTGGAATCATCTACCCTTTAAGGTACTTAAGTCTCATTCTCCTAATCTTAATGTCTGCAGGGGGAAATTTATTGGGCACATGGTCTCTTTATAGCTGTTCAAAAGGAAGCATCAGTCTGGCTCCTCCAGGACAGCTATCGGTTCTGCATACGAGGAATCTGTATTGACATGCACACATCACAAGTACATCTTCAATCCAAAGATCAGTGGTTTAGGGGTGAGATTTGCTTTGGGAGACAGCTTTGGTATAAAGAACTCAGAGCAGGCCTTGGGGTCCTTACTTACAACTAGAAACTTACTTGTGTGAGGAGGGCAGTGACTGATGCCTGGGTGATCTCATTATTCTCTCCCGACGGGAGAGTTAGTGTTGGTTATAAGGAAGAGGAATTTCCAGACACTCTCTGATCTTACCCTAAATATAAAATTATAGCTGTTACTCTCCTGGGACTGGGGAGGACTGTGGCACACTGGAGCTTTCTTTCAATGCCCCCACACTCCCCAGCTCCAGCTAATTACTGCTGTCTAAGAATGTGGGTGGTGTAATCTGCTCATCTTTATGTGAAATTTCTTAATTTTTAAATATTGACCCATGATCCAAATATTTTAAAAACAATATTCAGGCCAAATAAAACACATTTGCAGGCCATGCTGCCACCTCTGATCTGAGGTTCCTATCATCAAATCTATTATCATTCCTATCATAAATCATATCCTAAAATTCCAGGTAGAGAAAGTCAAGGTATTCATGCATTTATTCCACAAATATTTACTGGATGTCTTGCCCATTTCAGGCTCTGGACTAGAGGAAGAAAGAGGTATATACATGGGTTTTTTAATTTAGAGGTTTTTAAAAATTTTTTAAAACAAATTAGGAGTTTAATACATTCTTGGAAATAATCATGGGGGTGGAAAACTAGGCAGTCTCTTTCTGTACTTCCCTAGTTGTGGTTTTTTAAAATGGTGACTTCCTTTTAAATGTTGTAAAATTAAAACAATGGATGTGCAGCTTGACAAGTTAACATCTTAGTCTAATTTTCTTACCCAGGGTCTGGAGTCCAGCTGCCCAAAGGACAATGGAAACTTTGACAGATCCTCAGCTGTGCTGTTAGGAGCTCTAACACCCTGCAAACAGGTGCAGTAAGGCCAAATATTAAGTATCTGCACAATTATCACTGCTATAGATAGTTGGGGCTACGTGAGAAGCCATCCCGGCTAGAACTATGGTGGGCTGGGTTAGCAGTGCACACATGCACAACACGTGCACACACAGGCAACATATATGTGCACGTACACACGTGCGCGCGCACACACACACACACACACACACACACATACTCACAATGTATTAAAAAGACCCTAGACCCTGGGCAGCCCAGAGCTGCAAAGCCCTGAGAGAGCCACCAGGCCAAATCTTTCATTTTCAGTTGGGGAAACAGGCGGAGGAAACTGTAGTCACTTGCCCAAAGTCACACAGCTTGTAAGTCACACAGCCAGGAAGCCTGAGCTTAGATGACATGGTGTATAATTAGCATCTCAAGGATCAGTATGACTGTCTTCAGACTGGTGGCTTATCATATGTACAGTGTCCTTTAACCTGATTCTTCACAGTGACAAGAAAAAAAAAAGCAATTTTATCCATTTTTCTCCAATAAATCAGCTATGTCTAAGAAGAAGGGAATGCAAAATATGTCCCCTTGGTCTGGGCTCCAGGAGTCCTGGGTTTCTGTTCTGTGGCTAAACCACACACAACACCTGAGAAGAGGGCGGACCATGTGGCACAAGCTCTTTATCAGCTGTTGGGAGCAGCCGAGGGCCAGGGAGTGGAACGGCCTTGCTGAGGTCAGACGCTGGACTCAGAGCCTGAGACTCTTTCCTTCCAAGCCACCAAAAACTTTCCATCCCAGCTGAATGCCTTCTTCATCCTATGGGCACCGGCCTTGTTTAAGCCGTGGTGTCTCTTGCTGGGACCATCAGACTAGCCTTGGGCTGGTCTCCCTGCCTCAGGCCTCTCCATCTTCACCCCTCTCCCCTTCCATCAGCCAGACAGACCGTACCAACTTGTGAATATGACCGGGTCACTTCCCGACACACAAATGCCCAGCACCTCCACTAACCTACAGAATCACGACCAAACTCATCAGCCAGGCATGGAGAGCTTTTCATGATTTGACCTCAACCTACCCCCGATCTTCTCGTCTTTTAAGTATTCCTTGCTCCAGCCACTCCAGGCTGCTCCACATTCCGCAGCCGCGCCCCACACTCTCACTCTGCCAGGGCATGGCTCAGGCTGTGCCCTGTGCCTGGAATTCCATCCCTCCTCCTCCCTGGTGGTCATCCTTCAAAGCCCTTTCTTTGGGCACCCTGTCCAGCCTTTGCAGTGCTCCCCTCACTGATCTGGAGATTCTCTTGCCAAACTCCCTGAGGCATCCTGCCAGTTCTTATGTAATGCCCATCCTAATTTGTCCTGGAGCATTTATGCCATATCCCCCGCCCAAGGAGACTGAATGCCTCTCAAAGGCCAGCTCGGATGTATACTAGTATTCTCTGAATCCCCAGCACCAAGCAGTGCACACTAAGAAAATGTGTTCTGAATTGTCCAGAATCACACAGCATAGATGCTCCAGCTGGGAAAAGATAGTATTTCCTGAACACCTTTCAGGTCAGCATCACACTTGCTGCCCTGAGCTGTTTGCTGGGCAACCCAACTGCTGCCCCAAGAAAGTTCGGGGAAGGGAACAAGTTATGAAGGGTGCTAGATGGAGGTGCCCATGATGGGACCAAAGTTCACAGATGGAGGTGTTGGGAAATGCCAAGCTAGAGGGCAAGATATTTGTAATATTTTCTTTGGGGATTTGGATTTAGTTAAATTCCTATCAACTCCTTTCACTCCTCCTTGGAGCTTTCAGTGGCGCAGAACATCAGGCTATCAAACTGGCAAGCCCACAGTGACAGACTTCAAATTGTCCCCAATATCATATCTCCCTTGTCTGGTAATAAAAGCACTCCACTCTTAGCTGAGCACATGGCCACTTGGATTAAAGACTACATTTCCCAGGCTCCCTTGCAGCTAGGTTGAGTCATGATATAAGAAGTGTCCAGTGGCAATTTCCAGTAATCTTCCTTCAAAGGTACTTGAATAATAGCTTTTCTCCATTTCTTTTTGCCCCTTTCCTCCAATGCCTGGAATGCACCTATCATGGCCACCACCTTAGACCATGAGAATGGGGGCTACACCTTAGTGATGGTAGAAAGATGAGCTAAATGGAACCTGGAACTCTGGGGATCTGGGGGAGCTAAGCTCCATACCAGCCCTGGACTGCCCACCTCTGAGCTTTCACTTGAGAGATGAATAAACCACTCCTTAAATCATGTTAGTTTGAGTCTCTGTTACTTATAGCACAAACTGCATCCTAACTGGTAACCTGGGTTCTCATCCCAGGGCTCTGAGGCCACAAACAGAGTACTGGTGCTCTTTGACTTTGAATTCCCTTTCTGTAAAATGGCCAAAAGCCCTTTTAGCTTGAAACCTTGGAATAAAGGCTTGAACTCCTTATTAGAAACAGATTACAAGAGTCAGTTTTTTTTTTACCATAAGGCATAATTGTTCACTTCTATTCAACTGAACAGACACTGCATTATGGGGAGATTCTGTCAGGGTAACTGTATCTGGTTGTGCAATTTGAGTACTGCACAACTCCAAGGGCATTATTTGTGCTCTGGTTTATGTGAATAGTGGCTTCCACAGTTGTGCAGTGCACTGCTTGCACAACTGTACTAGGCTGCCCTATATATGTGGTGGTACAATGTGGCTTCAAATTTCAAGACCCTTAGATTATAGCAGGCAAATCATATATTCAGGTTCAACAAACATTTATTAAGCACCTATTATGTGTTAGGTATTGGGCTAGGTGCTTTTCATCTATCTATTTATCTATCCATCCATCCAAAAATCTGTTGTATGAACATTGCCAGAATTGGAAACTGGAAGGTCTATAGTCCAATCAAATGCCAAAACTTGGTTGGTTTTGCCTGTATATTTAAATGAGTTGCTGAGAGTTTCAAATAGGAAAGTTGCATATAGAAATGCAGATTTCCAGCATCTCTTGAAAAATTAGATGATCTGGCAATATTGGGAACAATTGATGGAGAGAACAGCAAGTGCCCCTTAGTCAAACACAAACTCTCTCGTTTGCCTCAGTCCCCACCACTCCCTATTGTCTCTGACAAAGATACCAGGAAACTTGTTATCATTGGCTCTGTTGGGTTAGGGTTAACATGTATCATTGGCTCTGTTGTTTCTTCCTGGAAGATGAAGTGGTAAGTGAAAACTTTCTCATGTCCATATCTCTTTCAAGAGAGGAAAAGTAAAAGATGACCCATGATGGCCATGTGCCTTCAGAAAACTGGCCCATCTTCCTTCCTTCATTAAACTACCTACTTGAGGTGGGTGCTTGGTTGCTGCCTGTCAAGTAGAAAGAGTCAACTAGAGTGGGAGAGATGGGGAAGAAGCCGGGGAGGTGGGAAGGCAGGGCTAAAACTTTATCTATGGTGATTTTTTTTTTTCTTTTTAAGAGTGATCTGAATCAAATAAGGCAACATTTTTACATTTGTTAAAATTGGATACAAGGAACATAGGTACATTCTGTACTCTACTATATGTTTTACTATTTCCTATTAAAAATGTCAAAATCAAAAAGGAAACTGCTCAGTGTCTTCAGTGGGGAAGCCGCTGTGCTGGGGGCCTGGAAGGAGAGGGTCAGGAAGGCTTCCCAAGGGAAGGGTGGGGAGATTGGGCCTTGAATAATGGGAGGATTCTGACTTGAGAATAAAGGACTCCAAGAGGTCCCCCAGCAGCAGAGGCAGGGAGGAGGCCATTCTGGGGAGGCTGGAGGCTGGTCGGGGGGCGAGGCTGTGGGGTAGACAGAGTGCTGGGGGAGGTGGTCATGGGGCCAGAAGACAGAGGGTGGGATGGGGACACTCTGACACCTGGCCTCACTCGCCCTCACCCCGCCAGGCCCATCCTTGGCTCTGTGCATGGCCGGCAGTGTTTCTAAGGATGTGTGCCTATTTTTAGAGCAGATTTATTTCTTTCCATTTCAACTGTTTACTTCTGTCCTGGGCTTGTGAATCTGCCAGGTTTGTGTTAAAAGGGAGAACCATGGCCTTGTGGACCAAACATGGCTGCATCCTGCATGGACAAGAGCATCCTCAGGCTTATGTATATGATTTGGGGCAGAAGGAGGGAGGATTTTATGATTTTGTGGAGTCTGGTGGGAAGCCATATAGTGTGACAGGAAGTCCCAGGATTTTGTCCTGGTGCTGTGGCTGACTTGCTATATGACTTTAAATAAGTCCTTTCCCTTCTCTGGGCTTCAGGATTTTTATTGTTGTTGTTTTGATTTTTCATTACTCAAGTGGTGATTACCTCAAAGAGTTGGTATGAGGATTCAATGAAACACATAAAACTCGGGGTGAATGATGTGTGCAGGAGGGACCCTGTAAATCAGGGTCCTTTACCTGCACTGTGTCTGTATGTGTGGGGGTGGGGCGGGGGCTGGATTGTCTCTAAATGTCCCTCTGACTGAGATTCTCTAGTTCCAGGTTTTCTCCTCCATTATTTCTCCCTGCAGTTCACGGTCCCTTGTTCTCAGAACTCTTGACACATTATGGGCTGAGGAAGGCAGGTCTGCCTGAATTCAGTCTATCACCTACTAGCTGTGTGATTCTGGGCATCCACTTCTTAGAGTGGTTTTAATGCCAACCTGTGAGGATCAATCTCATAGGATCCTCATGGAGATTTTATGAGATGATCCCCATAAAACACAGCACAGCACCTGGCATGTAAAAAGACCTCAAGAGAAAATAGTTGTACTTTTAAAATTATTATTATTATTATTATTATTATTATTATTATTATTATTATTATTATTATTATTATTATTATTATTATTATTAATTTCAGGCCTTGTAGGGGGCCTGTTGTTTTCAATTGTTGTTTCTGTGATGTTATAATGTGTCACAGATTCCCAACAGCAGACTGCAAAATCAACACGTAGGACCCAATTTCTTTATAAGTTTGGGATTATCTCTACCATTTTCTCTCCTGCAAATATTTCGATCCTTTTACCAAGACACTAAAAAATATTATTCCTTTTCCCCAAAGCCTCATTAATGAGTAACATTTAGAGTTAAATTCTTTGTGTTGGTGGTTTCTTTCTTGTTTGTTTGTTTTTTCTGATTTGTCTTTATGGTGAAAATAACAACTTCAAAGGAAACTGAATCAGAAAAAACAATTTGCAGATAATTCCCCACTCTGTTTTCTGAGTCCCTTCCAGGCCTGGTCCCACACATGCTTACAGAAGGTATTAGTTAACAGCCCAGGCTACTGGATCATGGCTGTCTGGGCTGGAATCCCAGCACCACCCGTGTTGCATCCTGGGCAGTTTACTTCTTCATCTCTCTAAGCCTCGGTTTCCCCATCTTTTAAATGGGTTTGATAACCAAACCTCTAGGAGGACTAAAAGAGATAACCCATACAGGGCTTTACCCCAGTAAATGTCAACTATCTACCTGATGCTATAAGAACTTGTACACTACCCTGCCCGAGTCACAGTGTGACTTGTCATTCTCAAACGTCGCTGTACATTGCCCATTTTCCCCATCGCCTGGTACAAAGGCAGTCTGAACCCAGGAGCTGGCTCAGCTTCAGAGCAGCGTCTACTTAACTCCAGCAAGACAAGAAAGGGCAGATCCTCTTGGGGAATCAGTCAACAGCAGATACTTTTAGCACATGGAGCATTCCTCTCCCGTGGGAGTCCAAGTGCAACAATCTCATGATAAGCTCGAGTTTTTCCAGGCCGCGGACTAAGAGAGAGAAAGTTTCGGGGACTTTTTTTTTTTTTTAATGTGCACAAGTTTGGAATCACCTGCTGCAAACAAAGCAGCTTTCCAACTCCGAGTACTCTATTCTGTCACATGACACTGGGGCTTAACAACTGCATCGCTGAAAACAGAACCCCCTGAAATGTTACCTGTTAGTTGAATTCAGGTCACAAGACTGCCAGGAATTGCTCATACAGAGATGGTTAGAGTTGGAGGTGGTGTCAGAGGGCACTTAGGCCCACTGTGTCCACTTTGCAGGTAGAGAAACTGAGATCCAAAGAGGGAAAAGCACGTGCCTAAGTTGGGAGCAGAGCCAGGGGTGAACCAGTACTTCCGCATCTCAGATTGTTTCCAGGAAGAAAGGGGAATAATTTTGTTTACAGCAACCTCTGCTTCCAACTATAAAACCAGAGCACATTGCGGCTCAAACTATCTTCTTGAAGACCCCTTATAGCAGCATGGCTAAGATGTGAACTCTCAGAACCGCTCAGGGCTCTTCCACTGCCTTCTTTTAGTTTCTTGGACAAGTTACTTCAACTCACAGTTTTCTTATCTGTAAAATGGGGATGATAACAGTGCCTGCATCATAGGATTACGATGATGGTTGAATGAATTATTTTCAAAGTGCCTAGGACAGTGTCTGCACATAGGAAGTGCCCTATAAGCACTTGTTAAACCAGAATTAAAACAGAAGTGTAAAGTATTAGAGAGAGGGCAGTGGAGCTGGGTCCTGGTCTGGTTCTGTCTGGACATGTGGCCACAGCAAGTTCCTCTCCATCTCTGGGCTCAGTCTCTGCTCTGTAAGTTGGAGGGCTGGACACCTGCTGGTCTCTGCATCCCCTCCCAGCCAGCGGCTTGGAGGCCTCTCGTGGTCTGCATACCTTGGCCTCTCCCTGTGCTTGCTTTCAGAGCACGGGCCCAGGGTGGGTGAAACTTGAGCTGGAATGTTTGTGCTCTCAGAAAGAAGGGAGGCCTACTAGATCTTTTCAAAACCCCCATACCGACTTGCAAATCAGGTAACAGAGACATCTCAGTGACGGGCCAATTGTGAGACTCAGACAAAAACCCCACTGGCCTCCCGTATCTCCTATCCTCTCTTGATTTCTCTCTTCTTTTCCTTGAACTTAGAGAGAAAGAGGTCTTTGAAAATGTCCATTTTGAAACCAGTGGTATGAGGCTCACAGGTCTCAGATTGCCCAACCCTACTCCCAAATTCGAGTGCACATTTACCTTCCTCCTGCCAGAGGGGGAGGCGCCACACTTTGGAGCCTGTTTGAAATTGGAGTCTCCATACACGGGTCCTGTGACGTTGGGCAAGTTAGTCAGCTCTCTGGGCCCTGGTTTCTCCACCCCTCCAGGGGACACACACATGCCTTCCTGTTAATCACCTGTGAGAAGGCTCAGGGGAGCCGGCTGTGTGAGAGCACAGAAGCCCTGGGAATTGCTGCTGGGGCCAGATACCCTGTTATCAGGAGTGGGAGCCCTTTGCAGTTCAGAAGCAGAACAGAGCTCCCAGCTGGGGCTCAAGCAGCCCTTAGGGGCTCTACTCTCAGTTCTGAAAGGGCTCCCGCATCTGGTCTCTGCCCACTCCCAGGTCCCAGGCCTGGCTCTGACCCCAACTACCCAGTTTATAGTCGCAGCCTAATCTGAACTTATCCTCACCCGGAGGCTCAGGGCAACTCCAACAGCCCCAAAGACCAGAGATTCCGCAAGATGGCAGAAGGGTTGTGGCGAGGGGCAGGGGCCCTTCCTTGTCTTCAGAAAAGAGTTCTTCCACCACCATGAGAGCCCCTTCCACCTCTCACCCATCTCCCCAGCATCTCCTCCAGGCCACCTGCCCTCTGCCCCTAGGGCCTCCCTGGGCCTGCTGAGAGAAGTCCAAACTCTTTAGTCTGCCTTGTACCATACCCCCATTATCTAGTCCAAACCCCCTTCCACACTTATCTAATCCTCCACAGAAACCACACCTAAATTCCTCGTCACCAGTTACTTTCTGTGCATGAGCCTTTGCTTGTGGCCTTCACTCAGCAGTTCTTTGTTTTTATTCTTGACTGAGAAAAATCCAGGGCCCAGTTCCAATATCACCTGCTCTGGGAAGCCTCCCACTAGAAGGAATTAATCCTCTCCCTGAGCTCCCTGTCTGTTCCCGTTTAGGACATGGTTTATTATGCCTGCTCCCCACTGGACTGAGGACCCAAAAGGCAGAATCCCCGCCAGGCTCCCCTGCTGCTGGCGGTGCAGGGCCCAGTGCCTGGCGGGTAGCCGAGTCATGTTTACTGAATTGACTGGAAAGTAGCTACATCCTCCTTTTGTTCTCACTTTTAAAAACTCTGTTTTTGCAATTCTACATGAGAGTGATCCAGGATAGAATTAGAACAGAATAACCTTATAGCAATAACGCTGGACGCTGATTATTTCTTGCCTACATCACTTGTTTTCACGGAAACCCAGGCTAATGGAAAGTGATGATGCAGGGCTCCCCAACCAAAGCTGCCTTCTTATCAGCCCTGGCAGCCTCACCTGGGGGACCATTTCCTCCTGGCTGGGCGAGGGTGAGGGGGTTGGGAGGATTGGAGAGTCGTTAATAGCAAGATGAGGACATGCTGCTGGAAGACTCTGTCACTCCATGGGGCCTAGGACCCAGGACCCCCAGACAAGGATTCTGGGTTTTCTAGAAAGAGGACATTTAATTAAATCTGGAGATAAGACCAGACTAAAAGCTTATGAAAGCTTAGCCCTGAATGGGACCAACCAACTCCATCATTTCATGGATGGGGACACTGAGGCCTAAGGGAGGACAGCAGCTGGCCCAGGGTCACGTGGATGGGACATCTAACCTCTAGTCCTGCCTTTTCCTGCTGACCTCCACCCCCTCCACACCAGCTGCGGTTACTCGAGGGCTAGTGAGATGGCAGAGTAGTGTTCTTTTCTTTACGGATCACTGTTAAACCAGAGTTGAGCAGTGACAGGTTTTTTAAAAAGACATGAAATATCACATTTTTAATTAAATATATATCAAATGGGAAATTCACTTAATTCAGTAACATTCATTCTCCACCTTCTCAGTGCTGGGCACTGACCTGGGTGCCTGGGATACAGAGGGAGAAAGAAGGCCCCTGTCTAGCAGGCCACCTAGGAGTCCCTCCCTCAGCTCTGCAGTTGCTGGTCAAACCACAGACATGGCCAGAGAGCCTCCTGTCTCGTGATGCTGTAATCTGACTGCAAAGGTGAATTCTGAGCATTGAAACACTTACATGTGCCTACCTATGAAATGCAGTGATAAAAACATCAAACAAGTGAAGGGGATTCTCCTAGGCCTTTCTTTCTCAGTTAATTGATTCCATGACACATAGTCCCCACTGTCCTACAGCAGCTGGTTTGACAGAACGATGGAGTGGGCTCTCACAGACTCGGCTGCCATGCAGTTAGGTTGTGACACCTTGTAGGCTGGGGCAAGGGTCCCTAGGAGTCTGTACATGCTCTGTATCAGTGTCCATTATATGGTGCTGCTTCTCCCATGGCCAGGATTCAGGGGTTCAGGAATTAAGGGTGGAAATGGGAGCAGCACCACTCACTATCACCACTGGTACCCCCGGTGACCCACTGGCAACATTTTTGTTTCCTGTTCCTGTGACATTATGCTCTGCTGACCTAGAGGTCTTAGTTCTAAAGGGAGGCACAACAATGATTCCACTGGATTGGAAGTTAAGACTGTTACCTGGCCACTTTGGGCTCCCCAAGCCTCTGAATTAATAGGCGGAGAAGGGAGTGTCTGTACTGGCTGGGGTGATTTGTCCTGATTACTACAGGGAAATCAGACTGCTGCTCCACAGTGGAGTAAGGCATGTCTGCAGTACAGGGGACTCCTTAGGGCTTGCTTAGTATTACTAGGCCCTGTGATGAAAGTCAGTGGAAAACTGTAACAACTCAACTAAGGGTCCAGGCCCTTCAGGAGCAAAGGTTAGAGTCACCCTGCCAGTCAAAGAACCACAACCAGCTGAGGGGCTTGCTGAAGGCAGAGAGTGCAGAATGCGTAGTGGAAGAAGGTAGTTATAAATGCCACCTATGACCACGTGACCAGTTCGAGAAACGAGGACAATATTGTCATGAGTATTTTCTCCTTATTTTATTATGAACATGCCTGTGTTTGTGTGTGTGTGTGTGTGTGTGTGTGTGTGTGTGTGTATTAAATTGTTTTCTCCCCTCTCTTATTCTCTTAACGTGTAACATAAGATGTACTGATTTTATATTGTGGTGTTTAAGTATTGTTAATTTTACATCATAGTAGTTAAGTTATGGGATATTGAGGAGAAAAGTAAACATCACTCAAGGACTTTACCTCTTTTTCTGGCAGGTTGTACCCAGGATGGCTGTATCATGTTAGGCAGATTATGACCTTATGATTGACTTTCTATAGAGATAGGTATGGTTTAAATAGATGTGTATGGGTGCCAAGGTGACTAGGAGTGGACTTGTGATGGTTAATTCTGTCTGTCAACTTGACAGGGCCAGGGAGTGCACAGACATTTAGCTAAACATTCTGGGCATGTCTGTGAGGGTGTTTCTAGATGAAAGTAATATTTGAAATGGACTGTGATATTTGAAAAATACAGGGGAAGTGGTACTTCAGGAAGTCTGCACCTGCCCCTCCCGCAGGTGGTGACGGTTACTGTCCTTGCACCTGTGATAACACAGCCCCATTCAGTGCCTACTCACATCAGGGTCCAGCTCATCCAGCTCATTTTCCAGGGTCCTGAGTTCTTCCTCTGTTAGGGCTCCAAGGATTTCATCTTCATCCAGGTCACGGTATTTCTCTAGCTCTCGCCTGTATGACATTGTCAGAGAATGTTCTGTGCTGATCTACGTACGACCTACCAGAAAGAAAAAAATCTTAGAAAGACCTTTCTTGGATTTGCTCTCAGAGTAAACAGATGCCTCTTTAAATGCAGTGGGAAGGAATGTGCTATTGTGTATAGAGTTGATGTTAAGGATTGAATTGTATTCCCTCCAAATTCACATATTGCAGTCCTAACCCCCATACCTCAGTAACCTAGTACCACATTCCAAGTAAGAAGGCAATGCTACTTGGAAAGAGGGTTGTTGCAGATGTCATGAGTTAAGTATAGATGAGGTCATGCTGGAGAAGGATGGGCCTCTAATCCAACAGGACGGCAGTCCTTATAAAAAGAGGAAATTTGGACAACCAGGCACACAGGAAGAACACCCTATGAAGATGAAGGCAGAGATAGGGGTCATGCTTCTACAGGCCAAGGAAGACCAAAGATTACCAGCAAACCGTCAGACGCTGGAGAAGAGGCCTGGAATAGACCCTCACAGCCCTTGGGAGGGACCAACCTGCCAATACCTTGATCTTGGACATCTAGCCTCCAGAACTTTGAGACAATGAATGCCTGCTGTTTAAACCACTTAGTTTGTGGTTGTTATGGCAGCCCTAGAACTACTACCAACAGGATCGCCTTCTTCACAGCAGTTTGTGGTTTTACACCCCCATACAAACAAACACAAACAAAACCCATGGCTCATCTGTGAAATAACTGATGGAACTTTCCAGAGTGGAGAGAAACAAAAACTAGGAAAAGACAACCAACTAACCAATCAAAAAGCTGGGATTACTTGTTAACTAAAAATAATGGAAGTAATTAAAAAGAAACTAAACCCAAAGTTCTCTCAGCTGCCAGAAAAAGCCTCCATTTCAGAAAGCAGAGATGCACGTTATTAATGTTAAGTCTGTGCACGTATGGGCATATCTGCAGGAGAAATCCAAGTGGGTGACAGCTGGCTTGATAAGAAAGAACTTGCCTCCCAGATACAGAAAGGCCAGTGCCATCCTTTTCTCTAAGAATGGCTCAGCTTAAACTGACATTTTCTTTTGACCAGACCCCAAGAATGCAACGTTCAGACCATACGTGGGTCCACCCCTCGATTCATTTCTATTTACTTCCAAAGAAAGCATAAGCCGCTGACAGTGCTCTCGTATAGACGGAAAAAACCCCTCCTGAGGGCTCTCAGAGAATAACCTAATTTGGATTTTCCTGAG
Organism: Camelus ferus; assembly: GCF_009834535.1. Taxonomy (NCBI): domain Eukaryota; kingdom Metazoa; phylum Chordata; class Mammalia; order Artiodactyla; family Camelidae; genus Camelus; species Camelus ferus. The sequence goes on along the minus strand of NC_045699.1, from coordinate 45,522,004 downwards.
TGGAGCCAGGAGAGGCCCTATGGTCTGCATCCCAGGACCAAGAGGAACCTCAGGAAAGGGCTCAGAAGCTTCCAGAGACACCTCCGAACTAGTGACTCTTAGGTGGGCTGCAAATGCATTTTTGGGGTTCAAACAGGTCTCAGACTGTACGAAGCTGCACAGGACTCGGGACTGCCTGACTTCTCAGAACTGCTGGCATGCTTCCACACAATGGATGTCACCACGAGGGACAGGATACAAGCAGAATTTCCCTGTCCTTTGGACCATGAAACCATGTCTCTGAGAAACTGCTTCTGAAATTGGAATTTTATGGAACAACTTTTGGAAAACACAGCCTTAGACTCACCTCTGGTTCACATGAGGGAGCCACTCAGACTCACACAGGAAGGGACTAGGGGACAGGCCCAGCTGAGACAGGTTTGGGACCCTGGGAACTTCCCAAATGTGTTATCTTTGCCTGTTGACTTATTTTTCCTATACACTAAAATGCTTAGAAAGTCAGGGGCAGACACTGGAAAAGGGATGAGCTAGGACAAGGGAGCAGGGAGGGAGGAATCCAGATCAAAGCCAGCGGGAAGAAGAGAGAAATGGGTGGTAACTATGGGGCCCACTGAAGAAGGGGTGGGGCCAGGTGGCGGGCCACCTCCAGAATGCCACTCGAGGGATGCAGTCATTAAATTTCCTGCAGAAGTCTCCCTCTTAGCACACACAGGAAAATTAATGTTCCACTTACATGCTCCAAGGTGCTGATGAATTCAAAAATCTTATTTCAGAGGATTTAAAAGGCCCTTTCTAACGTCAAGTGCCCTGTGAATATTACGGAGTGATGAAGCATTGCATTAAATAAGCTGAGAGGAACAGAGAAGTCCTAAGGTAAACAATGAAGCTGTCAGCTTCAAGCCACACTCATCTACTTGGCTCCCAGGGATGGTTTCTCTAAAGCGAGATTCTCCTGTGGTCAGTGATGTGGGGGAACTGGAGATAGGGAAGGGACAGGGTGGGAGGGAGGTGAACACAGCACATTAATAGAGCCCACTTCTAAGCCGGCTTAGAAGAGATGGTATTTTATAACTGTTAGTAAAAGGCCTCTGTTTCCCCATAGAAAAGGTGTCAAGAATGGACCCAGGCCTGAGATTCAGAGGATGCTGGCTGGAGTGCTAGTTGTGTTGGTAACTCCCTGGGTGAACTTTGCTAAATTCCTCTCGTCTTTGGGCCTCAGTTTGCTTATCTGTAAAATGAGCATATATGGACTGGGAAATTCTCCTTATAACAAATCCCCCACCAGTGGTCTTCAAGCTGTGCTTAGGGGAGATCTCAGGTTCCAAGAAAGCTTCTCCAGAGCCCCTGCTGGGGTTAACTAGGAGAGGCTAAGCAAAGGGGCTCTCCCCTGCTACTGCCTGATCTATTTGGGATTCCACGTAAGATTTCCCTTGAGGAAGGGATTCGGCTGCTAAAATAAAAAGCTGAAAATCACTGGACTGACTTTCTTCATCTGTACAGTAAGAGGGTAACAGTACTCGCCCCATAGGGTGCTGCGACAATTAAGTGGCAACAAGCAGATAAGGTGCAAAAGCTTGGGGCTGGGGCGTGGTCAATGAAGGCTCAACAAAGTCCAGCCACTGTGAGGCTGCCTCAGCCACTGCTGCTGCTGGGGCCACCCCCCTCCCCCACTCCACTCCCCCAAACACTATCATCAGGCTGTCATGTCCCTCAGGTAAGGACCTGTGTCTTCTTGTCCTCGTGGCCCCAGTGCCCAGCCCTGTGCTTGGTGAAGGTGCTAGAAGGGCAAGAGCACATTTATGTTTTGATCTAGTGTCCTTGGGACTTGGGGCAAGTCCCTTCTCTTCTCGGATCCTCTGTTTCCCCATTTTTAAACTGGAAAGATCTGGGAGGGCTGGGAACCCAAGAGGGGAGGGGAGGCAGGTAGGGGTGATGACACTGCTGGAGCTCCCAGCATGGCCTTCCCCGATGGAGCACAGGGCTGCTGCTACCTGCTTTACAGATCGGGTCCTGAGTAAGAGCTGGTGAGAAAAAGAAAAGGATAGCTCAATAAATTTAAAACACATTTAAAAACTTAAGTCTTCCAAATCGTATTTTACACTGCCGGCATATCTGGCCACCCTGCTTCTCGATGGCAGAAGCCCTAAGCTGCTGCTAAGTATGAAAAAAACAGAAAAGAATTTATAAGCTGTGCCAGGAAGTAAAACTCGGCAGGTTGGACAGTAAAAATTAGTGGGTCAAGGGCTGAGGCCATCCATCAGGAAGCTTCAGAAATGAAAGCTCTGAGACAGGGAAGCTCCTGGAGGACCAAATGCGCTTTTAAATCTTTCAGGGGAAGTAGGTGCAGTCCCTTCTGCTAATGGCATCTGCATCTGCCCTGGAGGAGCGCTGCTGGAGGAGGCGCTGGGCGGCACCTTGATTTATGACTGCACTTCCCTGAGGTCAGGAAGAGCTGAGTCACAAGTTCAAGTGAATATTTTCCAGTTACACCATCTTGTCATTTCAGCCCGAGTGAATGTCTTGATGCTGGGCAAAGGAAGGTGGATTTACAAACAAAGCTAATTCTTCATACCCCCTCTCCCCTGTCTTTGTTCTTCTCTTTCTGAAGACACTTTGGCTAAAGGGATTGTAGGTCACGATCCCTCATCACTGAAGCCTGCGCCTCTCTCTTCCATGGGTTCCAGGGACACAAGCATGCCTGAGCTGTCCCTGGTCCCTCCTGAAAGAGTTGTTTCCCCCTGCCCTCCAAGGGGCACCTCTGGGGGCAGCCATGCTTTATATCATGTGATTCCCCCACTCAGCTGATTGGACAGAGTAGGTGCCTGCCTCCAGGGCAGCCAGTTGCTTGGCTAGTCAATGACCTATGTGGTGGCTTGGGATTAAAAAAAAAATCGTGAGTTGGATGAATGAGCTCCTTTATTTCTTGGGATTTGTATTGATTCCTGAGACTGCCCTAACAAACTGAGGGGCTAAACAGCAGAAATTCATTGTCTCTCAGCTCTGAGGCTACAAGTCCAAAATCTAGGTGTGGCAGGATTGGCTCCTTCTGGGGGCTCTGAGGGAGAATCTGAAGGGTGAGCTCACAGGGCTGAGAGATGGGAACACCAGGTCGCCAGAAGCGCCCTGTCCCTGCTCCCTCAGGCCTGGGTTGCTACAGCGCTTGTTGAATTCCCATGAGACCCCCGTCCTCCCACAGTCCTTCTGGGATCTACCGCCTCCTCAGGCTCCCTCACTGCACTCAGGTACCTCGAATGGATCCCCACCCCTTGCAGCCAAGCAAGTACGAGACTCTCCAGGTTTACCTCCTTCCTTTCTCCCCACTCTTCAGTCTCCTTGACCACAGATTCTTCTTGGCCCACTTGTTCCCTTGGGCTCTGCCCTCTTCTTACATCTCACACTCCCCTGTTGGTTCTTATTTCCGCTGGGGTCTATTACCAGTGATAAACTGATGACTCTTGCCCGGTCTCTCCAGCCCAGGCTCCCTCCTGGGCACTTCTCCTGGAGTCCCTCAGGCTTCAAGTGCCCAACTCTGAGCACGGCCACCTCACCTCCACGTCCTCACCCTGCTGCCATCAGCTCCCCAGGCCAGACCCCTGGGGTCAGCCCGAACTCTCCCCTCCCACTCCCTCAGCCCTGGTGGGTCCCCATGCCTGTCAGTCCTCTATTTTTTTTTTTAATGTTATAGTTTTTTTTTTTGGTTAGATTATGGTAAAATGCACAAACATAAAATTAACCATTTTAAGTGTACAGTATAGAACTCGGTACATGCACACTGTTGTACAACCAATACCACCATCCATCTCTAGAACTTTTTCATCTTCCTGACTGAAACTCTGTTCCCCTTTAAGCACTAACCCCCCTCCCCTTCCCCCCAGCCTCTGGCAGCCACCATTCTACCTTCTGTGTCCTTGAGTCTGACTACACTAGGTGCCTCATCTGAGTGGAATCAGACACTGTTATCCCTTTGTGACTAGACTCCTCTCTCTACCATCCTTTGTATCTGTCCCTCCTCTCCCTTGTCATGGCAACTGCCTTTTTCAGATCTGTGTTATCACAGCAGCCTCCCAACCCGGCTCCCTGCCTCCATTCTCCTACCTTCCTGTCCACACTCAACTCAGCCTCCAAGTGATCTTTGTGAAAATCAGTTATGATGCTGCTCCCAAGCTGAAAGCCACCTTCAACAGCCCCCATTATGACAGATGGAGTGCAAACTCCCCAGCCTGGGGTTTGAGGCCACTGGAAACCTGGTGGCCTCTGTACGCTCTCCGCCCCCCTGCCTCCAGCTTCTAATCCCAGCACAGGCCTTCCCCTTCCAGCTGGACCTGCCACTCATCCCCAAGCACCCCTGAAATTCTGGGCTATGTGCACACTGTCCTCTCAGCCTGGAGCACCCTCTCCCAGCCTCCACACTCTCTGAGGTCACGCTAAGTCCACAAAGCCCCTCCAGCAGCTCCCTCAACCTCCTTACTGGAGTGACACAGCCTCTCTCCTCCAGCAGGCTGTGTGTAGCCCAAGGAAAGCAGTGCTTCCCTGCCCAGCGGAGGAGACCATGGCTTCCACCTCTCCCAGTCCCCAGGCTGAACTGGGTTGGGGAAGCAATCATGTCTGACCAGCCACACATCTCAGAGCACAGCTCAGACTAAAGCCACCGTTACTGCAGGTCAGTCAGGGCTACAGACGCTGTGGAGCCAGATGGACAACCGAATTCTAGCCCAGACCAGTAACCCCAAAAGGAAGAAAGTCAACTGTCCCTCAACTGGGTGGGCAGGGTAGGGTGTGGAGGGGTAGACAAGTGGGTAATGGAAGTTTGGGGGGCTTAACTTCCTCAAGGTTTAGATTTTAAAACAGGGTCATAAAACATAACACAATAATTACACCTAAAACCACTCCAAAGTGCAGAGACTTTGCGTTTTTGACAAAACAACAACAACAACAAAGCACTTTCATGCCCAACAGTTTCATGTCCCCGGCAGGGCAAGAAGTGAGAGCGCTGTCACCTGTGTGGGATCTGGACAGACGGGGAGAGAGCTGGACCGAGAGGACCACGTTCTCCAGCCTCCTAGGTCCGAAGCCCCTGCCATCTCGCATCCCCAAGGAGCCCCTGGTGATGGCCTGAGAGCTCACCGCGCCCTGATGAAAGGCTCTCCCAGGCAGCGCTGGCTACAGAATTTGCCTAGTCCAGGGCAAAGTAAGACCAGGGGGGTCTTGCATTCAAAAATGGGGAAAAGGTGCCATTAAAGGTACCAAGACAAAGGTTTTTCCTTTCTCTCATGGTCTCTGTCTTGATCAGTCATGGTGATTTAAAAATTCATAATTAAAAAAATTATGTCTCGATCTACACAGGTGCCCCAATGCTGTGACTCAGAGCACGTACTCCAAGTCCTCTGCCTACCAGCTTCCCTCCCTGCCAGATGCAGGACAGAGACGCTTGCCGTGATAGGGTGCCACACAGTCAAGCCAGGCATCTCCCCTTCCAGTGGGGCCACTGCCCCACCACACACGGAGACGGGCGATTCCAAGTGTATCCCAACCTCTGCACAAGGACACTGGGTGCCTGGATCAGGGAGGACAAGAGGTTTGCTCTGCAGAGTTGCCAGCTGAAGGTACCTGGGGCAAGAGCCCCTGCAGTAGCTGGGCAGGTGGGGAGGGGGAGGCTGGTGGGATCTGAGAGTGCCAGGAGGCGAGGCAGCCAAGTCTAAGAACCTACCCTCAGGAGCTAGCAGGTGGTAAGGCCTCACGTGAGCAGAGGCTCCAAGCCCTGATGCATGCTCCACAGTCCATTGGGCTTCACTTAAAAATATAAACTCATATGACTGAAAAATTGTGCTGTACACCAGAAATTGACACAATATTGTAAACTGACTATAACTCAATAAAAAAATAAATCCAAAGATAAAATTTAAGAATTTTGAGAAAGCAACTATGGAGCATTCTACCAAGCACGGGGTCCTTCTGAAAGCAGGGCTCTGCACAACTGCACAACCTACAACCTGTTCCCAGCCCTCTTCAAGGACACACACCATACACCCCGAAGGCCCCAGGGCTACACCCAGCCTTGGCTCACCTGGAATGGTCCTCTTCCTTCCTAGTATCTTCCAACCCACTGGAATCTCCAGTCCCTGGGGCCTATAGGAACATGGGGCCATTGTACAGTGGCAGAAGGGACACTGGCATAGGAATCAGGGGACTTGGTTCCAAGTGAGGTGAGATAAAGGATGATGTAGTTCAGATCACTGGTTTCCTTCTCCTTTCCTCACTCCCACGGAGGTACAGCCCAATAAGCTGACCCTACAAGCATTAGATGGGTGGACACGGCTGGGCAGCCATGAGAAAGGTTTGGGGGTTCTCAAGTGACTGTCCACCCTATGTAGACCAACAGTGTGAGACGCTGGCCCCCAAAGTCACGGTGCGATCTCAGCCACATTAATAAAGGTACAGGGGACAAAGTAAGGGCAATGATGCTCAGCTCTGGGCCCCTACTCTTTTGTGCAGGGCGTGATTTTCTTCCTTTTTAATAGGCATTGGGTCTACACTGTCAAGTGGGCAAGTCTGAAGAGCACAGCTCACTGAGTCTGTTCATACGCATACACTTACGTAAGCACCACTCCCATGAAGATACAGGACATTCCCAGCCCACCACGAGGCTTTCTCATCTCTGTCTCAGCCCATCTCCCTCAAAGGCAACTCCTATTCTGACTTTTAAAACCACAGATTAGCTCTGACTGCTTTAGAACATCATATAAATGGAAACATACAGTGGGTATGTTCTTGTGTATGGCTCCTTTCCCTCAACATTTTGTCTGCGAGATTCATCTGTGTTGTGTGTTAGAGTGGCAGTTCATTCTTCTCCATTGATGTGTAGGATTCCATCACATGAATTACACCATAATTTATTCATGTACTCTACTGTTAATGGACATTTAAGTTATTTCCAGTATTTGGTAATTATAAATAGTGCTATGACTGTCTTGGTAGGACTAATTAATCACTTACTTCTCTTGGGTATGTACCTGGAGTAGAATTTCTGGATCAAAGAGGAGGCATACACTTAGTTTCCACAGGTATTGTCAAACAGTTTTCCAAAGTAACTGTACAATTTTACATCCCCACCAGCAATGTATGAGAGCTCCAGTTGTTCCACACCCTTGTCACCTCTTGGTATTGTCCATACTTTTCATTTTAGCCATTATGGTGGGTTGGCAGTGGTATCTTGTTGTGCATTTCTCTGATGACTAAGGATGCTGAACACATTTTATATGCATACTGGCCACGTGGGTGACCTCTCCTGTGAACTAGGCCTTCTCTCTTCAGTGGTGCTGACTGAGCCCAGAAAAGAGGGGCCGGGTGTCCTATGAAAAACAATTGAAGGACCAGGGGGAACACGGCACACTCTGCAAACCTCTAATGGGCTGAGCTGGGGTAGAAGGAACAAAAGTGGTCTGTGGCTCCCTAGCACTCAGAAGACGTAGATTTACAGAGGTTACCAGAACATGGATTTCCGATCAGCACAAGGAACTGTCTAAAAATAAAAAATGCCCCAGGAGGCACCGGGCTGATTGAGGAGGTGGTGAGCACCTGTTATGACAGTCACATGAGCAGGGATGCTGGAGTCCCAGATGAGGTCTCCAGAGGGGTTATTGGGAGTTGACAAGATGAGATTTAAGGCCCTTCAAGACTTGATTATGAAAGGCATGTTTGGAGCCACTGAGTGGAGAGGACAAGGACTTAGAGATCAGTTCTCTTTAAACTTTTTGTTTTCTAGCCTGTTTGCACTATTCTCCCTGGCTGATCTCATTCCCTTAGTCACTTGGGAAAGTACCTTCTGAAAACACAGGGAGACAAAACACAGCATTTGACTCCATCACTCTCTGTGGTGGCTACGAGCCCCATCCCAGTTCACACGGAGCCTCAAAGGTCTACATGTCAGTCACAGTGGTCAGATGGTTTAAATTAGGAAAGCACGTGTGCCTGTACCAGTGTATGTTTTCATTTTGCATCTCTTGAGGTCATCACAGGTCTGAGTCACTGCACGAATCACTGTAAGCAACAGGGTTCTAGGAAAAGACTCTGAATCCATGGCCCTGTCCCAGCTGGCCTGCCCACCTACCCGCCTGCCCTGCAAACCCTACTGTAGCGTATGCCACTCTGCAGCTCCTCCTCCCCAACTCTCTGCAACTGCCCTGGCTTGGGCCACCATGAGCTCTCACCAGCCTCTGTCTCTTCCATGGCTTCTTTCTCCACATCGGCTGAAAAGTGTTCTAGCAGCTAAGTAGTTAATACAAGCAGGAGGGGCTGTCAGAGTTCTGCTGTCAGAGGCATCATCTTATTGCATCCACAACCCCCTCCCTGAGACTGAAAGCTACTTGAAGGCAAGCATCCCTGTCTCCTACAGCCCATTGTAAAGCCCCACCTCTCTCAGGTGCTTCAGGCAGGTTTGTTGAGTAAGTGAATGAATGAATGCCTGGCATTGCTACTGGCTTTGACAGCCGTAAGACAAAAGCCTTGGCAGAATAAAAGTTGGCTTACAGGAAAGCTTGTGAGCTCACTCCTATTCTCACTCTCCATTTCACAAACACAAACTTTGACATCTCGCCTCCGAGCAGGTATTAACACAGGTACAGCTTAATGACCCGAGTTTCTGTATTTTCTGAAAAAGCAGTATGAAAATTAGCATGAACAAAGGGATCCTACCAAAAAAAAACAAAAACAAAAAAATAACCAGCCCAACAAAAATGTGGGAAGAGGAAAGGAACAGGCAATTCACATAAAAAAGAGATACGAATGGCTAGTGAGCCTATGAACAGAGAACCGAACTCACCCACAATTACAGAAACGTAAATCGAGAGAAGAGACATCAGTTCTCATCTCTCAGATTAACAAAGATGAAAACGTCTGAGAATCTCTGATATTCATAAGATGTGCAGGAGACCAACACACAAAAGAGAAGTACACATTGGTACACCATCTCTCAAGGCAAGCTGAGCAGTATCTCTCCAAATGCACATAATCTTTGACTCAGCAATTCACTTCTAGGAATTTATCCTGCCAGTTTACTCACTGAATTGTACAAAGATCTATGTACAAATCATCTGGTTATTACCTACATTAGCAAAAAACTGGAAACCACGTAAGAGTTCATCAACAGGGCACTGGGCAAATGAATGATAATGTAGACCCTAGAACACCACGAACACCATCCTTGAGGCTACTGTTGCCCATTATGTCTCTGTACCGCCACACAGCAAGCACTAGTCTGCACAGACCACATACCAGGCACAGTGCTAAATGCTCTACATGGACTATCTCATGCAGTCCTCGTAACTCTGTGAAGTAGGTATTTTTTAATTCCCATTTAAGCTGAAGAAACTGAAATGCAGTAATCTGACTGAACCAGTTTCCTAGGGCCACCATAACAAAGTACCACAAACTGGATAGCTGAAAACAGCAGAAATCTATTCCATTACAGTTCAGGCAGCCGGAAATTGGAAATCAAGATGTCGGCAGGGTTGGCTCCCTTTGGAGCCACTGACAGAGACTCCACTCCATGCTTTTCTCCTCGTTTCTGGGGGCTGCTGGCCATCCTTGGCTCTCCCTGCCTGTGCCTGCATCACTCCAACCTCTGACTCCGTCATCTCCCCTGTGTGTGTCCTCTCCTCTTCTCATAAGGACACCAGTCATTGGATTTAAGGCCCACCCTAACCCAGTAGGATCTCATCTTAACTAATTACATCTGCAAAGACCCTGTTTCCAAAGAAGGTCACATTCTGAGGTTCCGAGGGGACACAGTCATATAATCCACTACAGTGACGAAGGTAACAAAGCCAGCAAGCAGTAGAGCTGGCAGGAAATCCGTGCTCATTGCTACTGCTCAGGCCACCTTCCCCCAGCAGCTGTCACTTCTGTAACGCTGACAGAGTCCCAGGCCCTGTCTCAAGCATGTTACATACAATAACTCATTTAGTCCCCACAATGACTCCACTTTATAGATCATAGCTGGGGAAGTTGAGGCACAGGGAGTTAAAAGTTACCTGAGATTACACAGCCACTAACGGACAGACCTCAGATTTGAACCCAGGGAGGCATGTTCTTAACCACTACGCAAAATTGCCTGCCGGCACCCTGAGAATTAGGGTTAAGAAAACATTTCTCTCTCCTGCAAGACCGGTCTTTTTTCAAATCAGACGTGACCTGGCCTCCAATTCATCTTTCCTCCCTTTCCCTTTTGGCTCTCATGATTCATCTCAGAGCTGATGTGAGTGTCCAAAAACAGTTGCTGTCTTCAGCTAGGACCCTGGCACATTTCCCCTCCTTATTCTGCATTGGGTATTCTTAACCTAGGCTTTGGAAAGGCTTTCAGAGTGATGCATGTGCCCACGGAAATGACATGCAAACTGTTGTGTGCGTGGACATTTTCATTTTTCTGGAGCAAGGGTCCATGGCTCCCATCCCATTGTATTCTCAAAGACTTTCCTGATCCTAGTTTTCAAATTTTCTGCTCTTTTTTTTTTTTTTGACGTTTTACTAGTTATGTTGTCTGTGCCAGTTTATTTTAAGCAATCTCATACCCTTTCAATGGTGTAAGTGGAATGCAGTTTAACAACCATACACAAATGCATACAATGTTGCCATCCAGTCTGACTTTTTAAATCTTCCCGGGTTTGCAGGGAGAAGTCCGCCTTCCCAGCTCTCCGATCCCTTGTTTTCTGAGTGGTTTTGAGGCAGGCATCTGGGTTCCCATCCCAGCTCTGGCCAGGTGTTCATCCTGTGCTCATAGACACCAAACATGTAAGCAGGGTGCACTGAAAAAGGCAATTGGTTACAGAAGCCTAGAACTCTGGTGCTCAGCGGAGGTTCTAGGCTGGCCAGGTACAAGGCAGTTTGACTTTAAAGCCTTAGCAGGGCCTAAATTTCTCCGGAACACAAAGGAGAAGGCAGGAAGGCAAAAGAAATAACCCACAGCTGTGGACCTGACCTTTCCAGCGGCCTACCTTCCCTAGGGCCTTTTTCAGTGAGCTCTAGCCACGTGCCCCACCACGTGCCCCTCCCCCAATCACAGGCCCCATCATTAGTTCTCGGACCCTGAACATTCTATTACCTGGGCTTTCCCACGTGCCCCACTGCACACCACACACCCCCACCACATGCTCCACTTTGTTCTAGCCCCGCCAGGTGCTTCTGCATGTCCCCAGTGTGCTCCATAAAGACAAAAACTAAACAAAAACAACCAGAAAGAGCCCTGGAGTTTTGATTTTGAGTCAAGGCTTAAATGAATTCATTTGTAGGTTTAAATAAAAACACTATCTGAAAGCCATGGCCAAGGGAAAAGTTGGTGATAACTAGCACTCACCTTGGCGCTCACAGTGCGGTGGTCTGTGTTTGCAGGATGAGACTCACAGTATTAGTTCATTAGCGCTTATTAGGAATGATTAAGCTTATTATTTAATAAGCTTATTAGAAACAAGCTGCTTATTAGAAATTCAGAATCTCAGGCTCCCTCCTGAGCCTACTGAGCCGAAATCTGCATTAACAAGATGCCGAGTGATTCCAGTGGTAGAGAAGCACTAGTCTGGAACACAAAGGCTCATTTCTTAAGTTTACCAAACCATGGAGAGCCCTTGGTTTTTTCTGGGGAATACACACCCCACTTGGATGACCTGGGATAATTCCTATTCGGATTCACTGTGCTTTTCACAAAAAGGGGTAATAAGACCTGCCCTTCCTTCTTACAGGGTTACTGTGAGTGTCAGGTGAGAGCATGGGTTCATTCCATTTATTGTGAGGGGGCTGACAGGGGCTGCAGGGTTGGCAGGGCAGCAGAACGGGTATGGTTTCTGCCCTCACAGAGCTGATGGCCTGGTGGGGTGGGAAACCACACAGATGATGTTGTGTGATTGTCGTCATTATCACAGGGTTTTCCGTTACTTATTCTTTTACATATTCATTCATTCAATGATCAGTTATTTACTAAAACATAAGATACTTGCACTATGCCAAGCGCTGAGCTCTGAGCTCGACACTGGGGAAGGAGAAATAAGTGAACCATAAACTCAGCCCTCGAGGGTATCAGTCTAGTGAGAGATAAGGATGATGATTACATTTAGAAGACACTATGGCTGGTTCTCTGAGGTCTACTCAGAGGGCTATGGGAGCACAGGTGAGGCAATGACTGGCTTTGCTTTAAAGGATTACAAGTTCGCTGTGTTGAGAAGGGAGAGAACAGCATTCTAGGCAGAAGGAACAGCAGGGACCAAGACAGAGAGGTGAGGGCACATGTGCTTGCACCACGGCCAGAGGGTAAGGAGGAATGGAGGCGAGTGCCAGGAGATGGTTTTGGAGAAGTACCTTGGGGCCAGATCTTAAATGGTCCTGGAGTTCGATGACAAAGAATCTGGTAGGAAATGGGGAGTCCCTGAAGAGAGAGGAATAACATTGTCAGAGCTACACTTCACCAAGATCTTTCAACAGCAGCATGAGAAGGAAAGGCTTGGGGCAGAAAGACTCATCAGAGGCTCTGACAATAGCTCGGGGATAGTGATTGTGGGGATAGAAACGAACAGAAGAGATATTAAGGAAACTAGAATGGATAGGACTTCAGACCAAATGAATGTGATGGTGAAAGGTAGGGAGGTTTCTGGCTCAGAGCCTGGGTGGATGGTGTTACTGTTAACCAAGACAGGGGGACACTGGAGGAAGACTGCATGAGCCTGAGTCGGGCCTGTCGGGTGCAAAGTGCCTTTGGGACACCCTGTTGGCTTTGTCCAATAGGCTGGAGTCACAGATGCCTAGAACTGAGAAGAATGGTCCAGGCCACACGAATTTAGGAGTTGCCAGTGTACAGGGGGTAGTTGGAGCCATGGGAGTGAATGGGACTGTAGGAGGCTGTGGATGGAAAGGAATAGGGTTGAGAGAGGCACTAACATGTAAGGGATGAGAAGAAGAGATGAGTCCGTGAAGAAGGCTGAGTGAGGCCAAGAGGCACTTCTGCCTCATCACCCACCAGATTCATCTCCCAGCAACAGCCCTGGGGCCACCTCCTCAGGAGCCCCAGGGTGAGTGGTGACTCAGGCTGGGGAGCTGAGAAGAACTGAGACAGGGACAGCCCTTTCACAAATCTGTTTTTCTTCCAGAGAAAAACCGGACGTAAGAAAAAGGAGAAACAAAAGCAAAAAAAAAAAAAAAAAAAAGTGCTTGAATGTCTCTAGGTTTTCAGATCAGACAAGATCTGGGTCCAGTACCTCCTAGCGTCGAAGAAAGCCTCCCAGACTGTCCCAGGTTGACTCCAGTGAGCTCATTCTTTCCTTATCATTAAGAGCGAAGAGAATCTGGCCTTATTATTAACAAAAGGAAAATTTTATAAAACAAAGCGAGGGACAAGAAATGGTCCCCCAGTTATGCCGCCTGTTTCATGTTTCTCCATACAAACAGGCCTGTGCCTTTAAACAGATAATGGCTCCTAGTGGCCAGATTATTGATCTATTTGGTGTTCTGGCTTTAAGGGAAGAGTGAACTGGCCTCTTTAGAAATGTTGGCAGCCTGGCTGGTCCATTAGTAAGACTGAAAAATCAAAACATTGACTGGAAAAGGCCATGATGACTGGGCTCAGCAGGAGTCATCGATAGATGATGTCATTTCAGAAATAAGCAAGCCAAGGTCACGAGGCCCCTGGGCAGAGTCAAACTGCCCCTCATGGCCCATCGCCACCCTCTTTCACAGATACAGACGTCTTCCAAGGGGACACAAGGGCCTGAGCCAGAACTGGCTTTATTTTACGCTTTCTTTGCTCAGTTTGAATCTAGAGGAATAGGATTTTAGAACCTGATTCTAGAGACTGTGACATTCAGCAGGTCATTAAGGAAGACCCTCGGTGCTCCCCTGCGATGCTCCTTTCACCCTCTTCCCCTCTCCCTGGTCTGTCTCCACCTCTTCTCACACTCCTCATCCTGGAAACACCCCTCTAGGCCCTGTCCCCAGCTACTATAACCTTCTCTCTTCCTTCCTTTCTCCTCCAAGCTTTTGGAAGAGCTGTAGGCTCTGTCTCCAGGCTTCAGCTCCCATTAGCTTCTGCCTCTTCCTCTCGCTAACACTAGTAATATTGCTGGTACCAAGCACTGGACCGAGGGCTTTCCCTGCATCATCCCTCTTAATTCCCACAGCAAACCCCTATGAAATGGGTGCTATTATTATCCCCATCGCACAGAGGAGGAAGCTGGGGCTCAGACACACAGGCTGGGTCACTGGCTTCAGTAAAGCAGTGGCAGATTCCATTCTTGAACCCTCCGCAATGCCCTGGCCAAAGTCACCCATGAATCCTGCCAATCCTGGTAGCCCTTTCCCAGTCTTCATCCCCTCTGTCTCTCTGCAGCAACTGGCACTACCAGTCTCTCTCCTCCCTTGGCTCTTGGGGACCAGTTTCCCCCACTCTTTCCCTCCTTCGCACAGGGGGCCCCTGGATTTTATCCCTGGCACTTCACTTTTCTCATGATAGAAAGTCTTCCAAGGGAAACTTTGAGTCCTCGGGATTCCAGGTCCACTGGAGACCATCTTGCCACTCCCTTATCGCTCAAGGTCACTCTAAGTGTGTGGCAGAGCTGGAGCTAGAGCCAGGTGTCTTAACCTCCATGTCAGTCCACCTCCTATTACTCAGAGCTGCCACTATCTACTTGTTTTCTGCTGAGCAGCAGGAAGCAGCCCAGCCCTGGGGGAGGGAGAAGGTGGGAGACCCTGATAAGGTGGGGCGGAGGCTATTTTTAGAGGACACTGGCTTTCCACTTAGGCTGGGAGGAACTCAAGGGCCATGATCTTCTAAAATGCGGGTTTGCAAGACTAGCTCATTAAATACAATGAACACACTGAAGTGACAATGCCCCTTGCTTTCACTCTCTGCCTATTTGTTGTGTGGCTGGAATTGATAAGACCCTTACTATTTGTCTCCATTTCCTCTTAGTTCAATCTGTGAGGCTTTAGAAAAAAATATATGATAGAAAGTAAAGTAGAAACAAAAATGAAACATCAGGAAGAGGGCGCTATTGTCTGAGCAAAGGAAAGTTCTGGACAGCAGCAGACCAAAGAAAAGGGGCCGTTGATGGGGTGCTCACGGATCCCCATGATCTGCCTGAGCCCAGGAAGTGCCAGGAAAGAGATGAGAAAGGCTAGTGGAGACTCAGCCTGGTGTGTCCAGCAGCATGTGAACTTGAGCAGGGGGCTCTGCAGATTTTTGCAGGGAACAAAATGGCTGTCACTGCTGGGTGAAAGATGGGGATTTTTGAGGTGTTCCCTCTGAGGCTCCAGAACCTGGATTAGGGTCTGGTTCTGTGATTTGGACAGGGAAAAGCTTAGGCTAGGCCATCTCCAAAAGTCTGAGAGGGCAATAATTAAGGCCAGAGAGGTGGCGATGGGGCTGTGTCTGCCTGCAGGGCTCCGAGGCAGCATCATAGGCACCATATAGATGGGGAAACTGAGGCCAGGGAGCAGTTGGACTGGAGCCTCTAGCCCTGCCCCGTTCATTGGGTCTAAAGCTGTTTGACTCACAAGCTTCTTTGCGAAGATGATGGCTACCACTCAGCAGAGGTGCCCGTAATTACCGCGGGGCGCGCTTCCTGGGCGGTGCACGGCCCAGGCTATTCCGAGGGTCCTAACAGGTCTTAGAATAAGGCCCGAGTCAGGGGGATCGCCAAAGTTTCCGGTTTCCACAACCCCTCCGGATATGCGCGGCTGTGCCCACAGCGTCCCAGGTCCGGAGCCGGTGAACAGGTGGGGGGAGCGCCTGCGGTAAAGAGCTTGCCCTACTGCTCTCACGGCCCCGGCCACGAGCTCCATCGCAGGAACCGAACCCTTCCCCTAGAAATGGGGAAACAGAGGCCCAGAGAAGGGAGGAGGCTTGCCAAGTCCACCCAGTGAGCTGACGATAGCCAGGAGCCTCGCGCCTCCAGGCTCTTCTCCGCTCCACTTCGGCGCGAAAGCCGTGTTACTAGGAGGCTTTAAACCTTGTCATCTCCTGCAGTTTGGGAAACTTTTCCTGCTGCAAACAGTCGCAGCCGGATCGCGGGTATCGCGTCCATCTGAGAGCGTACGCCCCCACTCCCACTTCCAAAGCTTCCGTAACCCGAGGGGAGGCGGTGCCTGGGCGCCTGGGTGCCGGGCTCAGCCGCACCTGTAGCCTGTAGTGCGCTGGACGCCGAGCCACCAAGCCCTGGAGTCAAGCGCGCGGCGAGGGCGTCTGCCTCGCTAAGACCCCGGCCCTCAGCGCTGCTCCTCGAGAGTCCCCAGGTCCTTCTCCCGTTTACAGACGCGGCGCCGGGGTCTAGAGGGAAGGGCGCCCTGGCCAAGGCCACGCGCGTCGAGTGCCGCTGACGAGAGCACCGGACTCCGGACCCCGAGACCCGGGCTCCTCAGCCCTGAGGCAACCCGAGGCGGCGGCTATTTATAGAGGGAGCCACGCTCAGTCCCTCTTGGCGGCGGCGGCGACAGCTGAATATTTTGCCCAGATATGGCTGGGGCCCGGCGCGGGGGCAGGGAGCCCCACGAGCCCGAGGGGGACCCCTGGCCGGGTGGGAGACTTACCGGGCCGGAGAGCCACGGAGGCTGGCGCGGGCGCTGGCGGCGGCGGGACGAGCGCGGGCGGCCGACTGACGGGCGCGGGCGGCGGGCGGGCGAGCGGAGCGCGGGGCTGGACGAGCTCCCGGGCGGCCGCGGGCGGGCGGGCGGGCTCTGTGGGCTTCGGGGGTGGGAGTCAGGGGCGGTCCCGGCTCCGCGCTGTCACCGCGCCCCGCCCCGCCCGCCGCCTCTCCCTCCTTACCTCTCCCTCCACTCGGGGGCGCCGGGGCGCAGCACACAGTCCCCGGCGAGGGAGCAACACCCACTGTGTGTCCGGGGGGCCCGCCCGCTCCGAAGCTTGGTTCCGCGGCCAAGTGGGTGTGCGTGGCCTCCTGTCTGCGTCTCGGTTTCTCCACTTGTACCAGGTAGAGTTATGTGGGAAAAGGTGGGCGGATTTTCATTCTGTGGGTTCTGAGCTGTAAGAATCGGTAGGTCCTTGGATGGAGCAAAGCTAGCCAAGAGACTGCTGCATCTTTACCTCTTTTGAAGCAACGACCCGTCCCATCTTATTAGCAGCTCAGCAAGGTCTGATTTGAGCAGAAGCTTTAATCACTATCGTTTTGTGAACACGTAGTTCCAAAAGAGTCAGATGCATTCTCTCTGTACTGGGAGAACCAGAGTATCCAAAATAATGATTTAAAATAACCACAACCAAAAAAACAACAACAACAACAACAAAAAAAACCAAACAACCAAAAATCCCCCACCTTTTTTCTTCCAGTTTTATTGCAATATGATTGATATACAGCACTGTATAAGTTTAAGGTGTACAGCGTGATTTGATTTACATACATCATGAAGTGATTATCACAAGTTTAGTGAACATCTATCATTTTATATAGATACAAAATTAAAGAAAGAGAAAAAATGTTCTCTTGTGATGAGAACTCAGGATTTATTCTTAAAAACTTTCATATATTAGGTACAGCAGTGTTTTTATATGTATCATGTTGTACATTTTATCCCTAGTACTTATTTATCTTATAAATGCAAGTTTGTATCTTTTGACTGCCTTCATCCAATTCCCCACTCCCCCACCAACCAAAGTCTGATTTCATTGTCTGAGTTTGTTTTTTAAGTATAATTGACCTACAACATGTTAGTTACTTTTGCACAACATAGTAATTTGATATTTCTATACATTTCAAATTGATCACCATGATAAGTCTAGTTACAATATGTCAACATACTAACACTGTACATTTCATACCCCTGACTGATTTTATTTTGCAACTCAAAGTTTGTGCCTCTTAATCTTCCTCACCTATTTCTCTCCTCCGCCAAACCCCCTCCCCTCTGGCAATCACCTGTTTGTTCTCTTTCTATAATTCTTCCTATTGTATGCTTGTTCATGTTTTGCTTCTTAGATTCCACATGTAAGTGAAATCATATGGTATTTGCCTTTCTCTGTCTGACTTATTTTGCTCAGCATAATACTCTCTAGATCCATCCATGTCATTGCAGATGGCTAGATTTCATCCTTGTTTATGGCTGAGTAATATTTCACTGTATATATACACTACAACTTCTTTATCCAGTCATCTGTTGAAGGACATTTATGTTGTTTCCACATCTTGGCTATTATGGTAAACAGTGCTGCTATGAACATTAAGGTGCATATATCTTTTTGAATTAGAGTTTCCTCTGGATATACACTCATGAGTGGGATTGCTGGATCATATGGTAAGTCTATTTTTAGGTTTTTTTTTTTGAGGAATCGCCTTACTGTTTCCCATAATGGCTGCACCAAATTACATTCCAACAGTGTAGGAGAGGTTCCCTTTTTTCTACACCCTCTCTGGCATTTATTGTTTGTGGACTTTTTAATTATGGCCATTCTAACTGGTGTGAGATGATACCTCATTGTAGTTTTGATTTGTATTTCTCTGATAATTAGTGATATTGAGCATTTTTTCATTCATGTGCTTATTGGCCATTTATCTGTCTTCATTGGAAAATTGCTTGCTTAGGTCTTCTGCCCATTTTTGGATTGGGTTGTTTGTTTTTGTTATTAAGTTGTATGAGCTGTTTATATGTTCTGAAAATTAAGCCTTTGTCAGTTTCATCATTTGCAAATATTTTCTTCCATTCCACAGGTTGTCTTTTTGTTTTGCTTATGGTTTCCTTTGCTGTGCAAAAGCTTTTAAAGACTAGTATATTTTCCGGGAGCAAACCACTTAAATCCAAACAGAAACTTCAAGTGTTTTAATTTCTAAAATGGCTCATAAAAAGGAATTTGTTTGGATGGAAGGTAAGGTGTCTTTGGATTATTATGGGAAAGTTTCTGGTGGGGTAGACCCTATTAATACCAAATTTTTGATGTTGGTATACAGATTAATAATGAGAAACACTTTTTAAAAATCTCATTTCCATAAAAATGTATTGCTACATTACAAAACCCTCACAGCTATAAGAGAATACTCTTCTCAAGAGATAATGTGCCACATATATTGAAAGTAATGCAATTATATTTCAGATTTTAATTTTTAAACACTTTTGTTGTAGGATCAAATATTTAAGAAAAGGGCATACAACTTAAGTGTGCAGGTTCAAGAATTTTTGTCATGAGAACATCTCTTGCAACCACCACTAAGAAATAACACTGCCAGTAGCCAACTTGTGCCCTTCTGGGTCACAACCCCCTCCTAAAGATGATCACTTCTTAACTCTTACGGTGATCACTTCCTTGCTTGCCTCTGTCCTCCAGAGTTTATTTTCATTTGCTCAACTCCATGTTGTGAGATTAATTGGTGTTGGTTCATGTGCCTGTAGTTTGTCTACTCTCATTGCTGTAGAAGTAGGTTTCCATTGCATGAATATACCACAGTTTTTAAGAACATCCATTTTACCACTAACTTGACATTTAGGTTGTTTCTGGGTTTTAGATATTACCTAGTGCTGCTGTGAACATTCTTTTCCAGTATTCTCCTGTGCCGGTGCACACATCTTCAACACACTTGGAATTAACAGAAATGGAAACATTTTTGTCATTCTGGTACATGAGTAGTGGTATCTCATTGAGGCTTGAATTTGCATTTCCCTGTGTCCTAATGGGTTGAGCACCTTTTCATGTTTATTGGCCAGTTGGATTTCCTCTTCTGGGACTTGTTTGTTCAACTGTATTGCCCATTTTGCTTCTGGATCATCTTTTGTTTATTGAATATATATAATCTATTTTCCTGCTATATCTATGTATCTGTATCTACCTCTATGTATTCCTCCAATCTGTGCTTTGCCTGTTCACTTTCATAATGTCTTTGATGAACAGATGTTCTTCATTCTACTATAGTCTAGTACAGCTGACCCTTGAACAACACAGGTTTGAACTGTGCAGGTCCACTTATAGACAGATTTTTTCAATAGAAAATACTACAGTACTACACCATCCCCCAGACGGTTGACTCTGAGGATGTGGAACCATGGACACGGAGGAACTGCATGTACAAGGGCTGACTGTGAAGTTACATGGGGATTTTCCATGGCAGGAAGGGTTGGTGCCCCTAACCCCAGCCTCCTCCCCATGTTCAAGGGTCAACTGTGTATCAGTCTTTTCTTCTATTGTTAATCACTTTGTGCATCCAGTTTAAGACATCTTTCTGACTCCTGGATTATAGTTATTTTCCTATGTTATCTTCCTACATCGGCCTTTTCATGTTTAGGCTTTCAGTCCACCTGGAATTGACATTTGAATATGGTGTGAGGTAGGGGTCAAGTTTCATTTGTCTGTCAAATTGTCCTATCACTGGATTAACTTTTCAGTTATATCAAAATGCAACTAATTGCCTTATTTTAAAAATAGAAACACTCCTAAAGTTAGTGAAGTAGGAACTACTTATTGGTAATAAATTTTGGTTTTTTTCTTTCTTTTCTTTTCTTTTCTTTTGGTTAGGGAAAGAAACCATTACTAAAAAACCACTCATACTACTTTATTTCACTTAAACATTCGTGTGTCAGGATATTTTTACTTTATCATAAATGATTATTTAAATCACTAGTATAAAAATTCCTCAATTTTGAATCACTTTATAAATACTAAATATAAATTTTAAAAACCTAGAACATTTTACATGAAAAACTTAAAACATCTGGTCTTTCTTTCTGTTCTCACTTTTCTTAGATTTTCTGAAATAAAAATAAGGAAATGATTTTAAGAATTTTTATCTCTGGTCTGGTCTTCTCCCCTGAAATCTACTCAATATTTCCAATAGTTTATATATCTCCACACAGAGTCTATTAGCTTAAACATATACTATGTTCAAAATCAAAATTTTAAGCTTCCCAGTCAAGCTGAGTAAGGGGTCACCATCCCAGCCTCTCAGACCTTAATACTTGGCTTCACATTTTGACACCTCCTTTTCCCTATCTTCTGTATCTAAGATGTCAGTTCTAATAATTCAAATTAAAAACTTCAAAAAGTCTTTAATATTTTTTTCTTCATTCCCATTGCTCCATTCTTAGCCCAGGGCCTGCCTGCTTCATCTCTGGACCACTGCTAAGCCCTCCACCCTGTCCCTCTGTCAACCCATCCTGCCTATCAATTAGCAAGCACACAACGGGTGTCTGACACACGTAAGCTATCGCTCCGCCCGCCGTGGAGGATATGTGTGAGCTCCCTCTGTCAAGGGGCTCACAGTCTATTTGGGATGACTGGCACAGACAACTAGTTAGACAGTATGAAGGGTGTTGAGATCTGGGCACATGAGAGGCAAACTCAAATTTCAATGTGGTGGTGGTGGGGCACCAGGGAAGGCTGCATGGTTAGCTTGGGAGGTCAGGGAGGATACTTACAAACAAAAATTATGGGGAGAAAATAAGCTGCAGGCTGAAGGAACAGAGTAAGAGTGTTTTGGAGGGGAGCATGGCCCCTGGCTGAGCATGGGGTTCAGGAACCACCTGAAGGCCCAGTATAGCTGCTGCAGGAACAGTAGACAGTGAGTTTGGGCAGAGAGACTGTAAAAGGCCTAGGTCTTTGGTCTGGACTCTCTGGGTAATGCGAAGCCATTCAAGCTTTGGGGTGATTTGGGGTGAGAGGCATGCTGGTTTGCTTGGGCTGTGCCTCCAGCAGCACCTCTAGCAATGCTGCTGTGCTAAACACAGTCTGGTGACCACTTGCTCTAGGACATACACATCACTACACTGGGGTAGGGCTAAGTCGTAAAATCCTTAATCTAACTGGAGAAGAACCAAGCACCGCAAAGAAGACAACATGAATAGAGAGGGAAGCTCTTCACCTTAAGATCATAAAGCCTAGAAATGATAAGGTAGTCAGTTTTTATATTGATAAAGTTTTATTCTAATATTATAGTAATAATTCAAGTGCAATTCTCCTTGAAAAGTCAACTCTGTTAAAACAAAACTTGTTAAATATCTTCCATCAAACATAAGCATACTATTCAATCTTCACAGCAGTCAGAGCCATGTAGCAGAGGTAAGATTTTTTTTTAAAGCCTACTACATTTTGTTATTGCTAAAATATCTGAATTAGTTGTCAAGGTCTCAGAAGCAGTGATTAATTAACTTTTGAAAGCTCTACCAGATACTCTGACATAAAATCATGAATCCAGATATCCGTGTCTGGTAGCGATGTGTCCACTAAATAAACCACTACTTTCCGGTCCCAAGGGTTAGCATTTTCTATAACCGTCTGCACCAGTGCTACCAGAGGCTTCTTCTCCACATGATTTCGAAACACCATCGAAGCCTCCTCAGACCACTGGCTGCACTTCACTCCTAGGAGAAAGACAGGGAGTTCGAAGAGCAGTGAGGGTCAAATGAATCTTTCTTTGATCTGCTATAATGGAAAAATACTTAGTCAATCCCAAAGTACTTTAAACACACCAGGTTAGACTTGCCTAACTGAAAAACACATGCCGAACAATCTTAAAACAGTTTTGCTTACAGTATTTCTATTCTGAACAGGGTTACCCTGTAAACCTTCACCTGTAGACACAAACGGCATTTGAGGTTGAATGCTGTGTTACAAAAGGCAGTTATCATAACGACTGCCGGTTTCCACAGACTGACAACGGAGAAGGAAATATCAGTATCAATAACACTTCTGTTATTTACAGATTTCCCCCCGATGAACCAAATAATAAGAAAAAAAAAGGAAGAAGGAAAAGAATTAATACACTTACAGTATACTGATTTTTCAAAAGTACATAAAACATCATGGTAAAAGCAGTGGATTGAAAGTCTGGAGACTCAGTTACTACTTCCAGCTCTTCCTCTATCAAGTAGTGTGATCTTGGGCAAACCAGCTGATCTCTCAGGCCTCAGTTTACACATTATAAAATAAAGTGGTTGGACCAGACAAATTTTAAGTCCCATGCATTTCTAAATCCCCATGACTTTTAAACTTGAGAGAATTCTGAATTAGGTTTTAAAACATCACTGAGACAAGAATATGTATTTTCAAGAAATACTATTAAGCTAACATAAATTAAGTCCACAAATACTAGATTAAACTAAACATTATGCCCTATAGTGAAGGTTGAGGAGTTTCACATATAATTTAAATGACCTTTCAATATAGTGAGTGGGCTAAGTTCTTTGATTAACAAGAATTTCCCACGAGAGAAGCCTAGGATAGCCTCCAGGCTGCTGTCTCAGTGACTGTGACAGCCAAGCCCCCTAGCCCGAGAGAGAACTTGATGAAATGAAGTGGCTGTGGGGCCCCTGGCACAGAGGGAGCACCGGTGACTTTCAGCCACAGTGCTGGCGCCCGGGGGGTGAGGGTGCTGCACACGCTTTCCTCCCGGAGACTCCCTCACTGGGTAGTTTGATTGTCATGTTTAATAAAACGTGTTGTTAGCAAAACCTAAACATTTAAAAAGTGAAAATGAAAAATGTAACCATTAATTCTTAAGAAGCCATTCTGAGGTTTGAGTTCAAAGCAGATCAATGGCTGCCATGTCATGTGCAAAATGCCATTTTGGGTTCATATCTGTCTACCATGGGAGTTCCCTTTGAATTCTAGTAGGAGACACAAAGGAACTTGCAAATACTTCAAAATAAGACTCTATATATGCATCTTCAATAAAAGTTGCTAATAAGAAGAATTTATATACACAATTTCTTTCATTTCTGAAATCAAATAACTTTTGCCACTGCTAAGTGTATGGGGTGAGGAGTCAGGGGGGCACCGTGGGGTCACAACCCCCATATCCCAGCATAATGGGCCACCTCAGCCCTCTCGCCGTCCACACCCTCTGCTACTGCCCACAGGCCTGGGTGGAGTTTCACCTAAGTGCTTGAGCTACCTACTGGTAGAGCGCACACAGGAGCTCCAAGATTTGCACTGCTTTCTCAGAAGATAAAACAGCAATCTCATCAGACAGTATTATAAAGAAATACCACTCTACACCTATTAACTCAGCTCCTCAAATTTTAGGACAGTCACTAGGCTAGTGGGAGTGTGATGAAATCACACATTTGTGTGCCATTCATTGTGATGCAACTGGAAACTCACTTCGCCATGAAAATGGCCATAGTCAATGACCCAGGCATGTTTTATAACTGTAAAAATCCATTATGTAGATGCATTATAATTTATGCAATAAATAATAAAATATTAATTGTGCAATATTCTTCTCCTCTTGGTTATTTAGGTTGTTTCATTGTTTCCATTTGTTTTTTTGGGCTAGTATATAGAGTCGTGGGGTTTTTTCTTTGTGCTACAATAAAAATGTAAACAACCTAAATGTTCAACAATAGGAAAATACTGATTACAGAATATTTTGCAGCTATTAAAAACCATAACCAAGACCATCAACCACCCACCCAAAATGTAACTGGGTAAATAAAAAACGCTAAATGAAGAAAGCAGAATGCAATATTGTTCCTGTATAAGAGTACAGCTTTAGAAATATACTCATAGTGGAAACCAGATACAGAAAGGAATATGGAAAAACAGAAACAGCAGATACAGTGGGAGGACGTGACCTTGATAGATCATTAAACATAATCAGTGGGCCAACGATTCTGTCCTCTTAAAGTACTCAGGACAAAATGACAATATAAACTATGTTGTGGCATGAATTCAAATTCCCCAGAAATTACCTGCCAGTTGAGCTGTGACCGCTTGGAACGGCAGCTTTCGGAACATGTCCACCAGGGGCTGCACTTTTCGTATGTTGACTAATTCGTGCTTGCCATAGTCCAGCTCATACACGGACACCAGTCCATTGGTCAGGATTCCTTTTAAAAGCACCCTGTGCCACCTAGATGTGCATTGTGTTAAAAAAGAAGAAAAAAATGCAAAGAAAATAATGCACAAAGTCAACACAACTGTTTTAAGGGTAACATTTTATGCTAAAAAGAAAAATTGATATGAATGTTGTTTATCAAAATATAAAACTGTCCTGTTGTAGAAGTTTGTAAAGAGACAGCTGCTTCTTTTTCCAAAGGTCACTATTCTCTGCTTTGCCACTGGCTCATTTGATGGAATTTGTTCACTCAACACCCTTTTATAGGCCTCATGCTAGTAAAGGAGAATGACACACCACCTACTGGCCACCATTAAGCAGGAGGAAACCAGTGCCAGGGAGGGTGATCAGGACAAGGCTAGTGTATCCCTTCACCACAATGGGGAGATAGGAGACAGCCACACGTTTGGGACAAGGTCCATGTGTGGAAGGCAGAGAGAGGCCAGTGGGATCAGGGCAGGCTGAGGACAGGCGTGAGAAGAAAGGCATGGGAGGCTCTGCAGGGCCTGGTGGTTTGGAGCCAGGCAGCCTCCACGCAGCTGGAAAGCGGAATGTGGAGGGGGAAGGAAGAGAAGTCGGGCTAGGAAGGCAGGCCGGGAAGAGATCACAGAAGTTCTGAACACAAACTGGTTATTTTAATTATGCCAAGTAAGGACAGTGAAAAAACAAAACAGAACAAAACAAAGTAATCCACCACGTAAAATAAAGAACCTAGGGGTAGGAGAGTACAAGGGAAAGAGAAGAGAATGGTTTCGGATCTGGAGTTCAAGGTGCAAGAAGGAAATTCACATGAATATACTTTCCCGCTCTGGGCCTACATCATCACCATTAAGATGAGAAAAGCCTAGACTTCAAAGTTTAGGTATGAAGGACCACTTTAAACGTATAGTTTTGATTACACAATTTAAGAGTATTATTACACTAAGGAAAGGAAGACTGTTCATAATGTCTATAAGGAAAATGTCCCTGCTCCTGAGTGGTGTGACTTGGCTCCTGCCTTGGGCAGCACACCAGCCACCCTCTGAAGAAGGCCCTTCACTGTAACACACACTGGGTGGGGTGGGCCAGACTGGACCGGTTCTCTAGCCAGCGCGCACTGGTGGGAAACCGGTATAGGAAACCCACAGGACAGCTGCTACAGGGGGAACCACAGTAAGAAAGCCACAAAAAGGCCAACTTCAAACACTGTGTATAATTGAGGGGTTCCGAGAGGGAGGCCAGAAACCTTCAGATAAACCCAAGGCGCATGCAGCAAGCAATAATCCATGAATCACAGAGACAACGGGGACACCAAAGCTCTCAACGTAAGTACACGAGCTTTCGGGGCCACATAGACTCGAGCTGGAGCCCCACCTGGGCCATTTTCCAGTTGAGTCACTCTGGGCTCTTTATTTAACCTCTCGGAGCCTCAGTTATCTCACGTGTAACATTTAGTTTCAATTTACTTGCAGAAATAGCATACATAAAGTGCTTAGATTGACATATAACAGGCACTTTGCACATGGTAGCCAGCATCATTATCATCTTAAGTATTATTAAAACAAAGATAAGCTGTGCAAATAAGAACCTCGGATCAAATTGAAGAGAAATTTCCGAATGTGGAAATGCCAGTTTGGTGCAGATTGCTAATTTGTGTAAGTGCAACAGTATATAAAAGCACTTGGTCTACACTGATATCACTGTCTTTAAATTGTACAAGACAAATGACTGATGGAGGTCTGCGCTTTTAGGCTATAAATAAGAGGTACAAACAGTGAGGAGAGAACTATCAGAAAAACTGATGGAGAAAATCTATTTAGCGTTCAACTTTTAAAACTAATAGCTTAAATAAAGGCCTCAGTTTTAACTCCATTACCAATTTTAGTGCAAGGCTCATGTGAATCACCTGGAGAGTTTGCTTAAAACACAGATTCTGGGGTTCCACTGCCGGAGATTCTGACTCAGGACGCCTGGGGTGAGGAAGGAGAATCTGAGGTTGCACAGGTTATTCTTAAATTGAGATAGATTTGGAAACCACGTAATCAAAAGTGTACCTGAAATTCCTAAGTGTTAACTTACCAGAGCTGGGAACAAGGTTTAGTAAACAGTCCTGGGTTTTAAGCAAGACAGAAACTCTAAACAGTTATTCAGTTCATAAATTTTTTAAAAATATCAGATAATCTGTCCCTATATGTAAGACGTCTCGTGATTATCTGGGACAAATTAACTGGTTAAAGCCCAAGAGTCCTGAGGCAGACCTGTTCAACCCACGGGGGAGTGGGGATGAAGTCTAAGTTCTCCAGTGTGGGGGTTCTAGTCACACAACCCTTGCCTCCAAGTAGGACCCCCCCACCACTAATCACCATTAATCTGCTCCTCAGATAATAGTGAGCATTAGCTTGGTTTTGACTGTGATTAAACTATCCAACGGCAAAGAGTTCTAGTGAGGCAGATTTATACAAATGATGTTCCAGTATTGAACCCATTTATGCTTACAGTTGTAAATAACATGACATAGTAAAAATATTTTTTTTAAGATGAAAATCTTGGGACATATAAGTTGAGTGCTTTTTAGAATGACAGCTACTCTACTTTTCATTTTTAAGAGTTGAAAATTAGGGGTTTTTTTTTCCCCTATGAAAATGACATTTTATAAAATGACTATGCTTGCTATCTTAAGAATGAATGAAGGTATTTTATAGAAAAAATTAGCAGTTGGCCTTTTAAACTATATGTGTGTGTGTGTGTGTGTGTGTGTGTGTGTGTGTGTGTGTGTGTTGGGACAGGGAGGGTGGGGGAGAGACAGTTCTTTGTGTTCAGCATCATCAGATGAGCTTGCTCGTTTCCCCTACGAAAGCTGGCCAAGGGGATGGGGTGGGGCAGCTGTGCCACTGTCAGGGCTACTGTGGAGTGAGTGCAAAGTGTGTGGGATGGGACCAGCACATACTGGGGGCTTCAGGAAAGGAGGGTGTGGATCAAAATGCACAAACATGAGACACAGATTGGAAGTGCTGCACAAAGGTAAGGAATTATGAGTCTCACTGTCCAAAGGCCAAGGAGCAGTGAAACACGCGTGGCTGCCCCTTATAAAGGGTGGTACAAGCTCTCCAGGAAGCAACTGACAGCATACATCAAAAATCCTGTAATCCTTAAACAAGTGATTTCTCTTCTAGAAATCTATACCATAGATAAAATATCAGAGATCTGAATAAAGATTTAGGTTCAACATTATTTATGACAGTGAAAAATCTGGGAGAAAAAACCTACCAAAAATGGCAAGTAAACTATGATTTCTCCATATGATGGACTATTTAGCCATTAAAAATGTTTATAAAGAAATCTTATCACGTGGAAAAGTGTTCACAGAATTATGTTAAGTGAGAAGAGTCAGTATGAAATTATATATAGTAATATACCAACTGTATAAATATATATAGGAAATAACCTAGAAGAAATACATTAAGTAGTTTAACAAGGGTTATGTTGGCTGGCTGATTTTGTTTTCTTTTTTTTTTTTTGCATTTTCTCAATTTTCTCTAATAAACATTTTATTTTAAATTTAAAAAGTCATTAAATAAAAAACATTTTCTGAATAGAAAAGTATTTTTCTAATAGGAAACTAGAAAAAACATTGAAAACTTCACTTTAGATATAATTAGGTTTTAACAGGAAAATGGTCATTAGATTTTTAGATAAATGATGACATTTTAACTAACACAAGATTGCACAAGTCATTAGTCTCACTTCACATTCAAAATTCCCACTTGTGCAGTTCAACGTCCCCCTGCAGGGATTAAGGGCTCTTGGTATCATTCTACACACTTTTCTTAGGAGGAGAGTAAAATGCTTTGTCCAAGGACCTACTTATTTTCCACTTTTGCAGCATACACTTGGTCTTTTTCCACTGCTATGTGGCGCTCCTCAGACACACTGTAATACAGAATCATCTCTTCCATCAGAACTTCCAGCTTATGTATCTCTTGCCATGGCTGGATGACAAAGTAGCCCGGGTGACAGGCCACAGGCACGTACACATCCATGTGTTCCCCTGGCTTTGACAAGTGAAGAGGAGGTGGCAGTTCCTCCACGGAGAAGGAGCTGGTGTGGTCTACCACGGACTTTTTGAGGACATCCGTGAGGCTCTTTCTCAAATTCTCTCCAGTGTTGCCCAGAATGGGGGTGTTAGCACTTTTGCTGTTGGGGGAGCCAGCTCCACTAGATACAGCACTCAAAAACACATCTTTCTGATGCTTCCACAAGTCTGCATTTGTAATCTGGCGATTGATACTGCGATGAGGATCAGGGAAGTTCTTGGGGGTAAATAAATAGATATGTGCGATCCCTCTGGTTTCATCCACTTTTGTAACCTTTGGAAAACACAAAAGACCAATTTAAGAAATCCAATTTCACACTGGATTCTGAGAGGTGGCTATAATATTAACATTAAATATCAAAAACCTGTATTTTGAAAAAAAAAAAAAAAACAAACACCCAACTTGCTAAAACCATTCCATTTAAGGTCAGGGGAATTACCTATCACAGCTGTAGCAGTGAATAAGCGCTTGGGTCAAAGTAGTCCAGAAACCAGCAGCAAGCTTACGGAAATGAAAAAGTTACTAGCCTCTAAAACTCTGAGAATACCTTATGACTGCTAAAAGGAAGTGATTCTATATACCATAATGAAAATTTTAAAAAGTTAATGACATGTTAAAACACTCTGAGTATAAAGAACAGCACGATGAATCCCCATGTGCTCATCACCCAACTTCAACAATAAAAAGTAATCATAGCACCCCGCTTAATGCTGGTGGTGCACCCTCAGACTGCAAAGGGGAGGAAAAAGCTCTGACTTCCACCATTCCCTTCGGGACCTCTGGTCCAAATTCCTTCTTTGGTCCTAATATCTGCTCTCACCCCTCGCCCTCTCCCTCAGTTACACGTGAGGAGAGGGACCTTGGAGAAACAGAGGAAGAAAGCTCTACTAAATAGGCCAAAATTACAGTTACAGTTTTGCACCTTTGGCCCGGGAGACCTCTGACTACCTTGCTACCCCTTTCTGCTGGGCAGGGAGTGTCCGTGTGGGAGCACCACACGCCGACAATGGGGACTGTGCTGCGGTGTGTCCCAAAGGGCTGGGTGACTGTTAATTCTTTTCATCAGCTCCTCTGTGTTATCTCAGGAGTAACAAAAATGAGACACTTCTAGCCACAACTACCTTTAATCAAATTGGGCTAGAAATGAAAAGCAGGGACAGTGGGCATTTATCAAGAGATACATGATCCTCTGCTGGGGACTTAATTCCTTATCACGAAGGAAAATAGGAGCAGAGAACTGTTATCTCATTAATAATTGAAAAGTTACATAAAAGGTTTAAAAGAAGTACTAGAGATAGAGGATAAACTCTTAAATAAAAATTAAACCATGAAACATCGCATAGCTATACATGCAACCGATCTGATTGTAAGTGTGTCAGATATGAAAGCATCAGTTTATCGTATGACAAACCTCTTCCACAAAACCCAAATGAGTCCTTCTGGCTGATGGCTCCCTTTTTCAAGACCAATAAGTTAACTAACCTTAATGCTACAGTCCGAACAATTCAAAACAGAATCTCTTAGCCAAAGCACAGCATCTGGTGTCCACATGCCAATAGATTGTGGAAGATCTGCTAAACAGCACTTTATAGCCTGAAAAGAAAACACAATGGAAAAGCAAACATACCATCTTAAAATAGGTACTTATGAGTAATGTCAATATTACGTTCTTACAAGTCGAATGTTGCCAAGATTGAAAGCAAGCAACAGCAATAGCTAATAATGACAATCCCAGCTCTCGGGCTGGAGCATCTGCTATGTTCCTGACTCTATTTATATTACTACCACTGTCTTTACTCCTAGCATGAGCCAGGGTTACACCAGGCACTTCACGTACTTCTCACCCTGCAGGGCAGTGTGACAGGCCAGCGCTGTAATCTCATTTTACAGAATGGAAACAGACTCAGAGATACTAACTTGCGTAAGATCACAAAGTCATTAAGACAGAATTGGAACCTATATCTAGGTCTTCCCTCTAAGCCCAACTGAAAAAATGAAGTGTCATTTGGATGAAATCTGACTCTTGTTGCAAAAATCTTTGTGGAGGCTTCCTGCTTCATTCAGCATTTCCTGAGTACCTTGTGGGTGTCAGGCATTTGTGCTCACCTTTTGAAGGGGGTTGTAAAGAGAATGGAGGGTAAGAAAAGCTGAAATCCATCGATACCTAAAAGCCTCATTTTCCCTGATGCTTTTCTTCTCCCCCCATCATTGCACAGGCTTCTGCAGAATGGCTACAGCAGGCAGTAAAAGGTGACTTCAGGGACTCCCTTTAATCTCAGGGAAGCCTTTGAATTGACGGAGGCAATTTTGTGAAAGGGACAAAACTTACTTCCAGGATTCCTGGATGCCTTCTTTCTTCTGAGCCCCATCTTCCCTGTCATACCCTCCCTTCACCCTGGGGCTTCAAGTCTCCCACTATGCCCCTGGGTGAGGCACCTTTCTGGGTGGGGAGGAGGCCACTTAGAGCAGAGAAAGCAGACTCTAATACTGCAGGCACCAGGCAGGAAATGACGGAGTGAGGAGGTCCAGCTGGGGCCCGCGTACTGGACAGCACGCCCTGCAGAGGAAGATGCCACTTCCCAAGCTCCCACAAAGGGCTGTCCCGTAAAGGAGATTACGCAACAAAATCAGATTTTCTAGTCTGTCAAGAGAAGCTAGAAGTGGGCAACCAACTCACACTTTAAAACACTACATGAACCAAGAGCCTACACCCACTATTCATGGGTCAGCCTTGGCCGACAGGCCATCAGTTTGCTATTCTGAACCTCCTGGGGAGATGCTCTTAGCCAGAGGCTTGGCTTAGCTGGCTTTAAAGGTTCCCCCAACTTCACATCTATCAAATAATAAATCTAGATTAACAGAAAAAATTATAGTGGCTTTTACTAAGAAGGTACACTTGCGGAACTTTCAAACAGTCAGAACCAGTGGGATGGATCTCCCTTCCCCTCCAGCCCAGGGAACCTTTTCTAGGTAAGGCTGGCCCTGGATGGATGTTCCAACAAGGGG
The DNA here is from genome assembly GCF_009834535.1 of Camelus ferus. NCBI lineage: Eukaryota > Metazoa > Chordata > Mammalia > Artiodactyla > Camelidae > Camelus > Camelus ferus. The sequence goes on along the minus strand of NC_045699.1, from coordinate 45,490,125 downwards.
TGCAGATGCCAGAGGTGTTATCAGTGAAAGTAGCGCTTAAAGGTCTAACAATTTTCAGTATTATAGCAGAGCAACTATAAAAGTAATGTGCTTTTGAAAATAGACTTGAACTCAAGTTAAACAGCTTCTCTGTAATAGAGCAGTCACTGCAACACTGACTGCAGGGAGAGAAATTTAAAAAGCCATGCTAATTATGGTCAAGTGCTTTTTATTCACAGAGTTTTGACACATAAGATATCTTCTGGTAAATATAGGTCAAGAGGTCTTTTGAAATTATAGAATATTGAATAATTTTATTTTCAAGGCATGATGGATTTCTGTATAAAATCCTCTACTCCTAAAGTAGGAAATAGTTCTTAATAATTTTAATTAATTCAAAATAATTCAAACTTCTTATCATCTGAATTTTAATCAATAAAGGAAGGACAGACTGAAGTTAATCTTTTCACTAAAATCTATGGGGAAAAGGCCATATAAGAAAACGATTAAATATAAACATATTTACGAAGAGAATGGTTACCTAATTAAACTAAGAACTCTGGAAGTAAATATTTACATATAATATCCTGAAATTATTTAAAAGTCAGCACTGGCATCTAATTATTAAAATGGAACCTCTACCTGGACAACATAGCCTAATGACTTCAACATACTTGAAAACAAACATTTATCAAACAATATTCTGTAAGTCTCACTGGTCTTCTTGTCTAAGCAAAATTTTATGTCTGAAAGCCAGTGAGCCACCACATTTGGATCATTTCCAATTTTGTTACAAACTCAATCATCAAAAACTGAGAGGGCATCGCACAATGTGATTACGAACACATCCACATCTCTTCCAGCCAATCTCCCAGGCTTGTAACATACAGTACCTGAGGTGGTATTGCAATCATTTCTTGTAGAAATCGAGGGGGAATTTCCCTGAGCTCAGACACTTTTACAGATGTCACAGTGCCAGAGTCCAGGAACTGAACATCGAGGGCCCGGCTGCTGTGAACGTTTGTGATCTGCAATGAGATAAGGGTTGGCTAATTCACTAGCATGTCCAAAAGACCAAAATGCTCCTGTGCAATTACATCTTGTACAACTCTAAACTGCACATAGAAAATAACAAAGACTATCAGTGTTGATTAAATTCTCTCTTATTTTAAAATGTTCTTATTTACCCACAAGGTATTCTTTTACAGTAGAATTGATTTCAACACCTTGCTGTTAATTCATAAATATAGTAATAATTACTATGTTTTCAATTCTAGAATACCACTGATTATAAAACAATTTGATACATTATTATATACTGCTGATTATAAGATGCAGTCTGTTCTCCAAAATAATAGAATATGAGAAAAAAAATATTGTGTCTTATCAATGGGGAAATAAATAAAAGAGAATTCAGAGACAGAATTTTACTTGTAGTAGGTAAACACTATATATTTTTAAAACATAACCTATTTTTGTATTTTATAGCTTAATCAGAAAGCCCAATGATACTCTGTATCATTTTCCTAACTAAAAAATTAAAACTCAGAAAGTCATAATTAAAAAACGGAAAAATTATACATTGAATCAAAGCACTAACTACCTAGCTGTGACCAAACTGCAACATCACAATGTAAGATTCTGGGTGCACCTTTAAATGCCCACAATTGCCCCTAATAGGCCAAGTGACTGACTTTACCTCTACTCGTAACCATTTTCCTTTGCAATGGAAGAGGCAGATCTTCCCACAGAACGGTAATGAAACGAAGTACTCGGAGGTCATGTGCTGCAAAACAGAAACGCATGACACTTTCATTACTCTCAGCAAAGAGCACGCTGCTACGCTATCAGGAAAACCTTGCTGGGGCGCAGGCCGACTGTCTGACCCGTATGTAACCAGACTCCCGAGAGGCGTGTGCTGCAGTGGACACAGCGTGTGTACAGGGCCTGCAGGGCTCCTGCCTTGTTTCTCACACGTTTGTTGGTGGCAGACATCTATTCTCCTTCCTGGCACATGGCTCGTATGTCAGCCCTGTTAAAATGTCAAAAAATGTTAGCATAGAGGTATGATTCATCCAGGCTCTGGCGCCATCAGTTAAATAGGAAGAGGGAGGACAAAAAGGAGGACTGCCTGGAGGAAAGGGAGGAGGTTGGGTCAGCTGGTTGTAAATCCTCCTCTTTTCATCTTTTAACATTCAGATTCAAAGATAAGATTTTAATTTCAAAACAAATGTTATCAACACAAATATGGATATCAGTGCCAGCAAAATGGCTTCATCCTCCTCCTGTGCTGTAGCTTGAAGCTGGGATGTCACAGGGTGAATGTTCCTGCTCTCCCCAAAGGCAGCATCTCCACTTGGGTTACCAGGGCACTGGGAACTATCAAGAGTGCTTTCCACCACTACAGAGTATAAGCACATGCCTGCAAATGAGTAACTAGAGTCAGCCTCTCTAGGGTCTTAGATTTCTCCAAGATAGATTAGCGAATCAAACTTGAGTAATGATCTTGAGATACGTCTAAGATATCTGTGACATAGAAAGAGACACAGCTACAGAACTGATGCTTCTTCAATTGTAGGATGTATGTAGTCTGAACATAAATTTAATCCAATTCAGCACATATTCTGGAATACCTGTTTTATGTAAGACACTAGATAAGGTACTACAGTACCTGAATGAATTAGGTACTAACCAGAACCTGGTGAGGCTCAGTCTCTGCCTCTAAGAAGCCTACACTCTAGCACAGCAAACGAACACCCAAATAGCTAAACACAGTGCTGCCTACAAGTGCCATGAGGGACTTGGGGTGCCCTGTAGGCTAGAGGGAAGGGTTCACTTCCAGGGTGAGGGGGTCAGGGTCGAAGTGGCATTAGAGTTCCGCCACTTGGAAACCACTGCATATTATGGATTATGACTATAATGTCCTATTGGAGGTAAGGAGATCCCCTTAGGGCCTTAAAACAAAACCTCTAGAGATCCTGATTCAGAGCAGAATACTAGAATTAAAGAGTAAAGAGGTTATTAACACATATATAAACTGCAGAACTGCACTGACCAAGGTGCAGCTTCTCTCATAGACCACAAAGAGCTTGGGGAGGGAAGCCTTTGAAGTTTCATTCTCCTGCTAAACTCCATGGTCCCGTCCTTGCCCGGGCAGGGGAGCCAGCAGGCTCTGCAGACAGCGTCACAGGCAGCTGCACTGCAGGATCATCAGCTGAGCCCTGCAAACGGCCAACCTACCAGATGGGAGCACCCCCTATGTGCCGGGCACTGCGCTAAGCAGCCTGTGACTAGTCCTCATGACAACCCTGAGGGTGCTCACTATTACTATCCTCATTTTACCATGCAGAAACCAGTGGAGCTTTGTTTTTGTTAAGTTCTGAAGTTTGGGGCTCTTACCCTCTATTTTAGAGTTTCTACCTTAAACTATTCAAAAGTTACTCACACATACACAACTCAGTGACCCCTCTTGTTCACAATGTTAGGACTCGTTGCAGAGGTGGGTGTTGCTCGGCCATACCTTACAATGGAAGTAGTCCTCTATCTTGTGCAGAAGGTCGTTGAGCTTGTTCAGACCCTTACAAGGCACCTGGCAGTAGAGCGTGCCGTCGGAGCAAATGTTAGTCACTCTGACATTTGTGTACATGGCATCAACCTGGAACAAAGGACACACTAAGGATGCTTAAGAACAAAGTGCAGCTCTTCCCTACCTAAGGGGTATCTACCTAAAGAGCTCATAGAAAGTCCTTGCATTTTACAATCTTCTGAGCAAGTTGGAGGATAGACAGGACAGAATGAAATCCATAACATAAATGTGAATAACTCATTTCGATGCTGCTCCTTCCAAAAGGAGTATCTGCTGTCCTTTGTGTCAGACACAAGGTAGACACTCTGTATATATTACATTACTACCACTTTAGGCTAAAAATATCTTTAACTCTGGTTTGTCTTCTCCCCATTAATTTAGGAAAAGAATTATTATATAAAACATTTTTCTAACATTAACAGAAATGAAAATTAAAAACTCTCACAAAATCAATCCCATTATCAGCCTGCTTTCTAATCTGTGTCTACAGGATCCATGAATTTTAGTAGTTTTTAAAAATTATAATCACAGTAATGGTTTAATTTTAGCCATTTTAAGTCAAATCATAATACAAAGACGATTCACTGTTCTACTTATTAAAACAAATATTTTCCCAATGTTGCTACAGTCTTTCAAATGATCATTTTTAACATTTCACCCTATTCTCTAGAGTGGCTGCTTTATAATTTATTTAAAGGTTTCCTTCCTTGCAGACATCTATGTTCCTCACATTTTAAAAATGGTAAAGCTAGTAATTTACTGAACATCTTCACTGATCTAAATTTTCCCTACTTTTGAATTATTTTTGAATGATTCCCTATTATCTTTGCAAAATAATTTCATGTAAAATTAACATATGATCACTGTAGAAACTGAAAAATAAGACAAAAATCCAATTCCTAATAACTACTATTTATGTTTTGGCCTTTCCCTCTCTTTTTTTCCTCAGTACATATGTAATGTGTCTCTCTCTAATGTTAGCCTAAAATGTACAGCACTCTCTTCTGATGAATTTCTTTCCTATGATGCGTGTGAATAAATGACAACAGGGTCCCAGTAGTACCTGAAGGTGAACCTCCAGTGACTTGTCACATATGGCCTTTAAGCAGGTGGCATTGATGTTGATGTCGTCTTCTCCTGAGGTATCATACAGAACGACGAGTGGAATATCCGCTTTTTCAAGTATTTCCACTGCAAAGATCTTCCCACAAGTTAAAGACTCAACCACCTTCACTAGATCAGGATCATCACTTAGAACTTCCAACCCTGAGAAATATTGAATATTTACGTTTCTACTTAATTGGAGGACTCAATTTAAGATGTACAGATTGATTGTATTTGTTTTGGCTTCTTTTTACAATTATGAATCTACTACAAAATTCTTAAATTTTATAGAGAAGCTTTGTTTTACAATCTTCTTTATAGTATCCAACCTTAGGTTTAAAATATATGTATTATAATGGGAATGCCCTTTTGAATGATTACACTGATGTGGGCAACCTTAAAACAAGAAGAGTTGATAATCAATCTGAATTTCTGTCTTAGTTGAAACAGCCTTCAGTTTATATACAAACACATATTTAAGACAAAAAGGTTAATACATACAAGAAGCTATCAATCAATTATGTCTGCCAGTCATGCATTTGTAATGTTCTTCCTAAAAATAGGCCCTTTTTCATTTTCTAATTAAGTATACACAATTATTTCTTTCATGAACATACACTTACGGAAAATTTACACAACCTCCCTCCTCCTGTCCTTTCTTTTTAAGTACACCATGATGGCCCATGATACCAAAGAACTCTCTGATTTATCAAAGAAGATTAAACAGTGTTTAACATAATATGGTTATTAGGTGACTTTTACCATAGTTTAATTATTCTTTAAATTCTTGGAATATTGTAGTTTCATGTATCATATGTATGACAACTCTAAGTGAATCTATTAAACTAAGTAAACTACACCATCATTTCCCCAATGGGACTGTCACATCTATTCCTATATTTTTCTCCTTTAAATCCATAAGCAAAAGTTCACAGACTCCCTCTGACCTACCTTTCTCTTGTTCTTATTCTGTTCTCCAGACACATAACTTTATAGCATTTATCACACCTTTCATTTCAGTATCCTAAATCTTTTCCTATGTGCTTGATATGTTCTTTTCAAAACTAACTCCCATGGGTTTATAACCAGATTTTATCTGATTATACGTGAGCTTTATCTCACAGACAGAGCCAAACCCAGCTTCTCTGAGATGAAGACTCATCCCTGCTGGGAAAAAGGTACTTCTTCACAGGTCTGATTTTCATGAAAACAGCTCTGATCATTTTCTGAATTTAGCTCAGGCTTTCCTGGCATGATGCATACACATTCCAATGTCTTTCCTCATCACTAACGTGGCCTCTGTGTGTCCTCCATACTTCTGCTTATCCCTAAGTGTCACTCTCACATGTGCACTTTCCTGTGCTTCCTCGAGGAGGAAAGAGAAGACTGTGACTGTGCCAGCGACTGCCCGAGACCTGAAGCCAGGCTCGTGCTTGGGTGCATGAGGACAAGCAGCATCCACAGAGCTCATCTCAGTGGGCAAGAAACTGAGAACCACTTCACAACAGGTGGAATAACATGATTTAAACTGATCAAACCCCCTGAAACAGGGCCTCTAGTGGTTGTTACTAGGGCAGTTAGGAAACCCCCCAAAATCCCCTGTAGGATGGCCAAGACATTTTTGTAATGAAATTAAATATGCAATACATGTTAAATATAATGTAACCAAAATAGTAGAAACATTACAACATTTTAATAATGATCACACTGTATAAAGACAACATTAACATGAATTTATTATACCTTTCAAGAAACAACCAATTATTAATACCTTGAGATACTTAGTATATTTTAGGATTTAACCACCCAGAAGTACAATGGTAATACGTGTCAAAATGGAGAGCACTTTAAAAAAAGTTCCTTTTACCTGCTAGCTTACACTTTGTAGCTTGGAATGAGAGTGAACAGAACTTCGGGTTCAATTTGTATGCTTTGCTCTTTTCAACATTTTCACTAAAACCATAGTCAACATAGCATACCTAGTGGTAACAGAAACAAAGTTTAGTTTCAAATAAAATTCTTTATTCTCATTTCTTAAAAAAATCACTTGATGCATTTAATTGGCTCCAATTTACTCCATAATCAGCATGTGAACTGCCTGGAAAATGCCAGGGGAGGGGCCTCTGACTTAGCGCAGAAGAGGAAGGCTGGGGCTGGGACCAGGGAAGCTAGATTCCCTACTTCTGGGCACCCCTCCCCTCCCCCATCCTCTTCTGTGCTTTTGCCAAAAAGAAGAGAGAAGACTGCTGAGCTCCAATGCCGTCTGTTGCCAGCTTCTCAGCAGCACACTATCTGGTCTGCCAGCCCTGACTGCCCCCACCCTTTCCTTAATACCGTGATGCCTGCATCACGTTATTCTTTCTTGATTTACGCTTTCCCACTAAGGATCCGTGTCCTTAGGCAGCAGTCTTCGTTTCTAAAGGAAGCATCATGCTGTGGTATTTATCAGATTCTAGATTCCCCACAGCAGCATTTGTGATGGCCTGCTCTCAGCAGTTACGCTCCCGGGGACCGAGATGCTTTCTGTCAATGACGACAATTATGTCACGGCTGGATAACATGGAATTCTACACTGTAAAAGTAGATGCTTCTGGTTTTTTTCCAGGGCTGTGGGGTTGGGTTAGGCCTTCATCCAGCTCAGCAAAAGGTCCCAAGCCTGCTGGGCAGAGATCTGTGTTTGCAGAAACCTACATGACACTTCCTCACCACTGGCACAGGTTGTTGAGAGCCTGGGTATTATTTTTAGAGTATTAATAAAACTTTCAGTTGAAAAGGACCATAGAATCAAAGCCTTTTCCTTTTTGGAGAAAAACAAAATCTAGAAACATAAAGCTGTGGTTTAGAACGATAACTCAGAATCTGAGGGAAAGCATTGAAACCTTAGTGTGCATTAAAACAAATGATGGTTATTACAAAAACAAAACAAATCAACAAAAAAGCAGGGCAAAGGCATGGCAAAGGAATACCAAGTAACACAGAGTTCTACTTTCTGCAGTAAAATAAAGTCCACAGCTTCACAGTATCTAGATTATGGTACTAAGTATACAAAACAAAAATTTCCCCATCAGAGAATCTAAGGGAAAAAAAGAACAGAGAGATGACTAATGCCTTTCCCTGACCACCTGATAACTGGTCAGTGGGGCCTGGCGTCCCACGCTGGAAGCAGTCCGTATCGTGACTCCGGGCTCCCTGAGGCCTAGGTCGCTGGCAGGGCCCCCACCGCGCAGCCAGCCATTTCTCAGTCCCAAATCACCACCTGCTCTTCCTTCCCAAAGGCCTTGGGATTCGGGCAGCTTTTGCTTCCTTTAATAGCTATCACCACCTACAACTTGGATTCTGCTCTTCCTAGGCCTACAATGGAGACACCATGGTCTGAGAATAGGACATAACATGTGAAATCACGATTCCTGGGCAGTTCAGAATGTATTCCTAGCACCAAGGGACTAGAGAATATCTGTTCTAAAATCTCAAAGGGTGTCTATAATGTTTAGAGCTTGTTTTCTGTTCTTGCTTTCTTCTTTTGACTCACGAAACCATGTATTTGTATGGCAGATGCAGTTCATGAATCATTTGCCTGTGGACTATCCAGCTGGACTCTCGCCAGCCTCCGCCTTGTGTCCTTGCCCTGGGATCAGCAGAAGCAGGCTCATAATCCTGGCATCGGGCCCCAGTCCATTCCTGGTTCTCTGGCCCCCTCAAGTGGCCACAGATCTCACAGCGCCACCTGAGTGATCACCAACAGACATCCGTGGGATGCAGGCCTGGGCCAGGCCAAACTGGCGCCAACCTGAGGGGGTGACCACAAGTTCCCGATTCTCATACTCACCAAGATGTGTGGAAAGCAAGGAGAGAATCAGTATTTCTGCTGTCAGGCAGAATAAAATTCAAAGAGAAACAAGACTTGCTAAGTAGCTGGGGATTCTCCAGACAAAGGGAAAATTTAATCTCTGTTTCAATGGGAATATGGGGGCCAAGACCAGGCCAGGATCCCCACAACTGCTGCTGTCTTCAGGATTCACTTCCGTACAAAACACCAAGCTACCCTCTTAGTCCGAACACTGGCCCACAGCTCTCAGCAGCAGTGACACAGCCGGCCGCTTCCTCCTTGGGGAGACTCTGCCCAGTTCTGGCTTCCTTGGCACAGTCCTCTTGGCTTTTCTCCTTCTCTGGCCATTCTTATGGCCTCCTCTATCCTCTCATGCCCACCATCTAAATGCTGGAGTGTTTCACAGCCTGGTTCCAGGTCCCCTGCTCTTCCCCATGGTGATTCTTTCTCTAGCTGATCTGATCTAGTCCCCTGACTTCAAGTAGCACCTACATGCTGATGCCTCCCAACCTGCTCTACCTTTAGTCCCACCTTCTCCCCGAGCTCCAGGCTCGCCCATGTGAAATCTCATAGCTATTCTCAAACTTAACAGGTCCCACAAAATTCCTGACTCTCCTATAGACTGGCTCTTCTCCCTGACTTCCCCATTTCAATAAATGGCACCTCTGTCCACCCAGCTGCTCAAGTCCCAAGCCCAGCAGCCATCCTGAATCCTCTGTTCTTGCCTTCCACATCCAATGAATTAGTGTCCTGTCAGTTCTACCTTTGAACATATCCTGACTCCGTCCTATTACCTCTGTCTCCACTGCTGCCATCCTAGTTCAGGCTACACGTTGCTGGCTACTGCAACAGGTTGTCTTTCCTTCTTTGCCCACTACAATCCATGCCCCACACAGGCACCAGAACAACCTTTGAAGCAACTGAACCAGATCCCATCTCCCTGCTTATCCCTTTCTTCAGTTATTTTCTATGCATCCTGGTTATTTCCTTCACTGCATGTAAACTGGCTCATTTATTTACTGTGTATTGTTCACTATCTGTCTTTTTTCACTAGCATTTAAGCTTGAGAATAAGGACTTATCTGTCTTGTCTCCTTCCCTAGGACAGTGAAAAAAATGAATGAAAAGTGTACCAGGTATATAGTACCTGATTTTATAGGTAAGGAATCAGAGAAGTTAAGTAACTTTCTCAAGGCCACACAGCTAGAAATGGCAGAGTTGAGTCTCAAACTCAGGTCTAACTGATTCCAGAGCTTAAACTCCCAAAGTAGAGGTAAAGAAGGAAGGAAGGGAGGCCCAAGTAACTTCTGCCCTAAATATCTCAGCCTGGGAGAGATCATTGAGGAGTATCTGCATTATTTATTGGAAACACTGTTGCACTGTTAACACATCACTAGGGCCTGTATATGGTTCTCTTCATAAGCAATCCCTGTGCCTTCGAATAGCTTAAGTTTTCCTGAACTTCCTAAGGGCAAGGAAATGGTCGGGAAGTAGACAGAAGTTCATCTGGGAATGTTTGGGGCAGTCAATTATCCCTTACCGACTAGAGGCCACTCAGGTTTCTCACTGAGCAGAAAGCAGTGATGGGGCCACACTGACTGCGGTCCTGATCACCTGGACTCCCCAGGCCCTGCAGAGCTAAGGGTTCTGAGATGTGCTAACCCTGCTTGAAAACCTAGACAAAACTGTGCCTTGGTGAGCAAGTTGCAGTTCTGGGTCTCTGAGCTGAGGGAAAGAAGAGGCAACGGGCAGAGGCCCATCCCCAGTAATGTGGCCAAGTCTGGAAGTGTCGGAGCCTGCTGAGGGAAGAGCCCGGGGAAAGAGCCCTGTGCCCTTTCCAAGGCGACGGAGCGGGTAAGAGTTGGGGCACAGCCCAAGTCTTATTTGGGGTTCTCTTCAGCTGGCTGTGGGACTGGGAACAGAAGAATGTCATCTCCTCTAATCTGCACTGTTTCCCTCACTCCAAAGTACTGACCTTGCTAAGAAGCCCACAGAGCTCTGATTGGTATTTATGACACAGCCTCGGGGAATGGGAATAGAGGGTTTTTCCTGATTGCATCATAGGTGATGGTACGTCAATGGAGCTTTTTTTCTTTTTTTTTTAACAAAAACTCTAAGATAATATAACCACCACTGACTTAAGAGCTGACAGGGATCTTTTGTAGGTATTATCTTTTCAACTTCTAACGAAAACTTAAGGCAGTTAGAAAGGATACAATATTAAAAACAACATTTTCATCTGAAAAATTATGCTTATCTTCATAAAAATTTGCTTATCTTCATAATGCTTGCCTTTATTTTGTTCTCTTCTGTTGAGATGATCTGTGCCCGTAACCAAGCATCCTCCTCAGCATTTACAGCCAGCAACTGGCCAACTTGCACAGTCTGGACTGGTGTGACTTTAGAGTTCTTACTGTAATACTCCTTCATCTCATCTTCCATTAACTCCTGAGCAGCAGAGTAGTCTTTGCCCACATATCTGAATTAAAGGAAGAGAACACAAATGAAGCAACCTGGAAGACGGAAACCTACAGGAATTCATTAACGTTATTATTTTTCTACTGTCATCTTTGGTTCCAAACTCAGACTTGCTCACAGGGAGGAGAACATGGATTTAATAAACATTTCTGTCTTAAAAAAGGAGAATACAATATTGTGGAGCTCACAAAACACGACCAAGGTCCAACACACCACACGACAGACCAAATGCTCAACAACAATCCAGAGAACTAGAGGATGTAACAATAAGCAGCCAAGGAGTCTGGGGGGAGGACCAGGCCGAGAGACGACTCTAGGGAAGGGAGGAGAGGAAAAGAAAATGGAGACACCACTGGAGGCCAGAGGAGCAAGAGTCAACTTCATGTTCTGACCACCACTGCTGGAGAAGAGAATCTAGTTGAGAGTTCTGCCCTAAGGCTGGGTCTGAACAAGTCACAAGCTCTGAAAACCAATGAAATTTTACTAGAGAAAAACAAACTCTTAAATACTATAAACACAACTGTGTGACAGCCCATCCCTCCAGCTTACTGAACAAATTACAACAAAATGCTGAGTTCTGATACCCTTAAAGAGATGACATGCTCTAGATACATGCCTCTTAAGTTGCATGTTTTTTAAGAAGGTTTTTTTTTCTCCCAGGATACGCTTCTATTCCCTTCTACAATCTTCTGCTGTTGACAACTGTAATCACCTTGTCCCAGTTCATGTTATCAAAACAGTCTTTTTTTCTTTCTTGGCTTTTAGTCCTCAGAGACAATTCCATCAAACGCCTCCTTCCAGGATGGAAAACCTGGCAAACCAAGTTTGGCTCCTGTAACAGGAGCTATCTCAGCCATGGGACGAAGCCTTCTGAGTTTGAAGGCTACACTGTAACAGCACCAGAATCACCTGGACAGGGAGATGGGGGATACACCACGAGAACACTGCTCATTGAATTGTTCTAGCTTTTACCCAGTGCCCAGGTGGCCCCATATAGCTTTAAGAAACTATTCCTTTAGGAGTGATTTCCTGTATTCCTGGTAACTATCAGCAGGGCAGAAGACACCATGGTCAACCTATTTGTAAGCAGAGGAAAAGAAGCTTTTAAAAATCCTACACAAAATGGAAATAATGCCTCTTTTGGGGGAAATGGGTATTTTAAAACCAAATACAACATGCATATTATTCACTGCAGAAACAGCTGTAAAAGCTCTGTCATACTCCATCATTTAAGATTATGGAGCTTTGTAAGTGTTAAGGCACTACCTGGAATGCAGCTGCACTCTTGGCTCTGAGTCTCCTAGGAGATCTGCAACTCTGCCCAGGTGCCCACTTCCTGGGACCTGGAGTCTCAGGGGGCATCCCTGCAGCACTGCTACAGTCCTGGGAGCGCCACTGGCAGAGGCCCAGGCTGTAGCCTGTGGTTTGCTAGTTTGCTTAGCACGGCCTCCCGCCATGGAAAAACAAGGTGGTGAGGAGCAGCATGAGATCTGCAGGCAGCTTCTGCTCTGTGCAGCAACCAGCAGAGAACCACAGCCAGCTACACACCTTGGGTGACGGGTAGAGAGGTAATGTTCCAGTTGGTATGACAGTGGGCAGTAGAAAGAATGAGCTCATACATTGTCCCCAAACTACCTGAGCAAGTGAGCAAAGAGTGATGTGTAGGCCACTTAAGTATGCCACAAATACAAAGTTTTACAAAGTTAATTTACTTGACCTAAGGGTCCTGCATGGCACCTCTCTGAAACTTTTATGAGTCACAAGCTTAGTGTCCTGAGCCTACTGCCTGCCTGGGTAGACATGAGTGTAGAACAGGGCTCAGCCCAGCTGGGATCTACTAGGTGTTCAGGGTGGTCGAGGGACACCAATGACCTAGGGTCAACCTAACCGCAGACATTATCCATCATGCTTGCCAGTTGCCAGCCACCCTGTTGAATATGTAGAATGCTGACTCTGGGATTCTAATTTTTACTGAAAAAAGGGTCTAGATAATCTTAGGACCCTGGACTTAATCATCCTGGAATAAACTGGAACCTCCCTGGCTGAAGCCCTGGAACTGATCCAGATTCCTGCCAACCCTTTGAGAAGAACACCAGATATCACATGACTGATCCAGTCCAGCGCTGGGTGCTTGCTCTCTGATAGTGGCACCAATGACTATTGGTAACAGGTACCAAAGGGTTCTGCTAAGGAAGCGGATTTAGATTTTCTTTATAATGCCAAGTGATGAAAGTTAGCAATGTGCTTCAACTCAATTTATTAGTGAACCATAGTGGGACACCTAACCCTCAGCAAGCCATTTCTATTTTCAGGCCAAACCACACCTTAGAATAAAAGCTTTACACATTTACCACCCCTGTATAAAACGGACTTCTTCAAAGCTTCCCCACGTTCCTCTAGTTTGAGCATCCTAAGATACTGGATTCTTACTGCATTATCCACTCAGTCTCAGTTTGTTCAAAGAGAAGTGCTTTAACAGTTTTGCTGCATTCTTTCACTGAAGGACTGAGCCTTTTCCTGCTCTGTCCAGCCACAGCCACACCACGGGCTAGTGCCTCCAGAGATCAGCTACACTGGGTCCCATTCTTTACCCCAAGTCAGAATGGCAAATATTTCAGTATGAATTTTCTATGTATTCTACATTTTCTCCAAAAGTCCACATCAAGTGCCTGGAGCTGGACTGTTTTTTGTAATTTCAGCTCTAAGGCTATGATTCCTTCTCCCAGGCAATGATATCAAAAGGCTCAAGAAACCAGAGGGCTAATCTGAGGCATTACACTAGGAAGGTGGTAGCTAGCTGTTGTGACTTTTAGGAAACACTATACAGTTCCAGATTAAACAGTATTACCTACGTAGAATGACCTGCTTTTTCTATGGACTGGGTATTGCTTTTGACATATATAGTTACCATTATGCTTTTGACATACTTTTTTTTCCACATTCAGACCGTATTATCATTCTAATTTTTAAAACTGAGAGAAATCTTTTCTTGTGAAAAGCTGTTTATTTTGAACATTTAATGAGTATTAAGAATGTATTATCACACCTCATTATAACTCTTAGAACTAAGAATATACCATTCTTCCTCAACCACCAGGATCTATATAAAGAATAGCCAAGTAATAATAGCGCACCAGGATCCTAAAGAATCGGAAAATAAAACTTGCCTGATAACTACTTCATTTGTGTTGCTCAGTTCAACCACCAACACAGATGGGGACGCCTCAGTTGGAATGATCAATGGAGGAACTGCTACGTGCTCCACAAAGGTATCAGCACTTCTGGCAACGTTTTCTTCTATCTGCAAATACTCTTGTTCAACCATAGACTTGATATCACAATTGCCATGGGCTTGTCCTGCATCCTTTGGGACTTTGTCAGTGGGCAATGGAAGTTTAGCATAAAGAATGGCCTTTTGGGGATTTCCAGAAATGTAGTCTACGGTGCACACATCAGAAAGTGAGGCAAGAGTTTTCAAGGCATCCTCAGGTAACTTCACTTTGTACATGTCCTCAAATGCCTTGGGGAGCGCACTGGCCCAAAGCCCACTTGAGTATTTTGCCAGCAGTTCCGCAACTTTCTCTTTAAAGTCTCCTGGCATAACTGCTGGACACCCTTTGAGTGGTGGGATTTGTTTTGGAGCAGGAAGTGGGGATGGAGGCACTTTCTCAGCATTCAGTTCACTTCTTGAAAGCTGCTTTCTCTTCGCTGGATAAAGAAGTAAATCTTGACCACCACTGCAAGGTTTTTCCACCTGAAATTTTTAAATAAAGCAAATGACAGATATTTTAAAGACTATACACAACCTGAGAACACATTTTAAATTTGAGAGAAACACTGTTTTCAAATTAATCAAGAGAACACATACGTGTATATTTTACTCTTCTCAATTACCAAGGCTTTAATACATTGCCTTCACTTGCAAAAATCATCATGCACTGCACTTCAGAAAAAAAGCAGGGGAATGAAATAGTATGAATTTGAGGCATCCTACGAAGCATCTCACCTCCAACAACCTGAGGAAATCATGGATGCCTCTGTCCTGTCCATCACACGTCTCAGCTAGCTCTCTCTGCCAAATCCAAAGCAACAGCTTACCAAATGGACAGAATATAAGGGGGAACGAGACTATGAAAAGGTATCAGAGTTGTTGGGAATAAACCACTGGGAAGAAAGCTAGGAAATATTCAGGCAAAATCGAAGTGTTGTCTCTCTTCTTCTTGCAATATCCTGAGAAAATCCTCAGCTTTTCATTGTTTAGAAAGGATACTCCAGAGGTAAGTTACACTTTTTCCAACAATCACAGTAGAAAGTTAGCTAAAACTGCTGTCCCTCCAATGAACAAGACTTTAAAATGCCCAGCCTTTGTATGTCGCTCAATCTCCAATTTTTTTGCATGACATTCCCAAGAGGCACGGCTTGATGGCACCTCTTTTCACAAGAGAAGGAGGAGAGGAGACGCTGATGTACGGCACTATCTTTCCAAGCTCTGAGCCTTTCCACTTCCAGACCAGGGGTCAGCACGCCACAGGCTGCAGCCTCATGCAGTGTGCTACCTGTTTTTATGTAGCCTGTGAGCTGAGAATGATTTTTATATTTTTAGATGGTTGAAAAACATCAGAATTACTTCGTGTCATGAAAATGACATGAAACTCAGTGTACAGAAATGAAGGTTCACTGGCACCCAGGCACGCTCTCTGTAGTGTGGACAGGTGCTGTGCACTGCAGCAGCAGAGTTGGAGTCAAGGAGCTGTTCCGACTGTGGGTGACAGTCACATAGCTCCTGGCCTGCAAAATCTAAAATATTTGCTATCTGGTCCTCTACAAAAAGTTTCTCAACCTCTGACTAGACTGAAGTTAGTATTTATAGCCCTCTGAAATGTTTCTATTTTGTCAGGTCCTATTCATCCAGTGCTTAGCTGAAATTTAAGCCCTTAGGACTACTCCAGACCACTAAGTTAATAATACAAGCTTATAAGAAGTACCCCTTTTCTCAAGAAGAAAAGAATAATAAAATATTCTGGATGCGTATCTTGTTAGTAAAGAACATTGACTTCATTTACTCATTTTCTATATAATGCTTAGGAAGAGACAACATAGTTACAGTTGATCGTTGAACAACTCAGGTTTGAACTGTATGGGTCCACTTACATGCAGATTTCTTTAAATACCCACTCCAGTGCTCCATGATCCGTGGCTGGTTGAATATGTGGATGTGAAAGCGTGCATATGGAGGGCTGTAGGCTATACAAGGGTTTCCGACTGCAAAGGAAGTTGGTGCCCCAACCCCCACACTGTTGAAGGGTCAACTGTATGTATGTGTAAAGAAGGTATTTTCTTGTTATCAGAGAAAAGCTTTAATAAGTCAAAAGATTTAGCTGACTTAATACTAAGATTGATTCCTTTTAGTCTGACTATATATTCTAGATGATAAATAAGAGGAGAATGAATGGTAATAAAAGTACAAAACGTTAGGTTTTCTTCCTCGTTTTCTTTTGCCAATGTGTGCTTAAGTTTTGGGAAAAGTCCATGCCTGAAAAACCTAAAGCATCAATCAAGGCAGAGGCAAACTAGCCCATGTTTATCATCTTCAGGAATCCCCCGACATAACTAGTGGACTCCTGCTGACACCTTGTGACACTCTGAATAGTATTTATATGATTTTCATCGTTTGTGTCTTTAATTTTAAGCCCAGAAACACAAACATTTGGGACACTCCTCATTTTGCTCCCAATGGTTAGTCCACCTCTCTAGAGACTCCTGTTTTAAAGTCTGGAAACTTAAAATACCAATCTTCAGTGTGCTTTAAAGACACTCGAGATACAAGAATACAGACTGGGTATCTGGGGAAGGTTTGAGAAACATACTTTTTGAGAAAATGGAAAAATAAAATAGAATTCTATTTCTATGTGAGTTATTCACTTGTCATACAAAATCCTGGTTATTATAATTTTAGATTTAGACTTGGCAGTCCTCCATATCCAAAGTCAGCCGAAACTTCTGGGCCCTCTGAAAACCCATTTTCAGCCTTCACCTAACAACATCTTCTCAACTCTTTGCAACACCTTCTCTGAAGTGGATGGTAGAGGCTGATTTCTGTGGAACGCAGAATGTTTTATTCATCTAAAATAACTCTCACAAGCCTCCTGCCCTAACTGTCCACAGAGCCTCTTCTAACCCAAAGGAGGGTTAACAGCCCTGCAGGTTTATGGTCTTTTTCTTTCCAGTGAGTGAACTGGGAATATGAGATACCTCAGTGTTTAACATTCTCCCCAACTTCTGGTCCCAAAGCTTCCATTCCCATCAGTGCTTTAGATGCAATCAGGACCAACTACCTAACAACGCACTTTGTCAAACCTCTAAACATTACCTCTGACCATGACAAGCACACTAAATTCTTTCAACTAGGGATTAATACCTTAACAGAAGTTATGAACATTAGGTCTACTTGATGTGAATTTGTTCAGGGCAAGAGCAGAATTCCCACTTTTCTGGCCTTTATTCCAGAATAATGCTTAGAGATATCTGGAAGTAGTAAGCTTCTTGGGCTGTGTCTGCAGCATTCAAATCAAGATTTGCCAGTCAGCCTACAAAGGAGATTTTTGGCCAATAATCCAAAGCACAAACAATGGCCAAATAATCATCTGAATTAGAAGGCAGATTTCTTTCCTCAGCAGTTTTACTTTCATTGTTTAAAGCAGATACCCCACCCCACCACCACCAATCCCCAAACGACTAGTTCCTTGAATTGTTGGCACTTTCCATTTTTTACTGGCTGCTTCTTATCTCTAGAGGGCTGGCTATGTGCCTAAATGCCACTTTGTTCTCCGGTGACTTTGCCTCACTAAATTCAAATTTGCATTTACTAAGATTAAACATAGGCCCGACTTTAGGAACTGAACCTGATACTAACTGGAGTTGTTTCAGATGTCCTTCAACATGTTAGATAAAAATTCATGGATAAATTTAGTGATATGGAAAAAAATACCTGGTCCACGTACTTCAGTAACTAATCTTTGGAGAATGGCTGAAGAGTTACTCAATTCAAAGGGACAAATCATGAAACCTCATATTGCTAAGATCTTAAAATATATATATAATTTAAAACAAATTAATTTTTTCAATATAAGCTGTTTTAAATTTTTCATAAAACTGAAATTTGCTTTTCCCAGGCATTCTAATATGATCACCATTTGTCTTCCACAATGTGTCTTGCTTCTTCTTAATTTTCTGGTCAATAGATTTAGGAAAGACACCTATTACTATGTCTATCCTCAGCCTATGAGAAATCTCCCCGAAGGCAAGACATTGTGGGTCACAGTACGCTGTCCATCCTTCACTGTGCTCTGGTGCATCTGACCAGATTTACATGTTGATACCTTGTCTCATCCCCCAAAACAGAACAGCTCTCTTCTGGCCTTCACAAATGACCAAGGTAATCAACAGCTACTTGAAACATGGCTTTTATTATTTTCCTAGTGTGATAATCAGTTGCTAATAACCATTCCAGTTGGATCTCTCAGGAGGGTGCTTTTACAACTTCTAGTTCCTTTAGTGTACTTGATTCAGGTACATACCTGAGGAGGGGGTCAAAAGGCTTCCTGTTCTGTAGGAGAGGTCTGAGGACCATTATCCTGCCATTTTCCTCCATGTTTTCTTTGTTTTGTGGCTCTACATTTTCTCTTTGGTTTTAATACCCACTCGAAAAATCACCAGTCCAATGACTGGGAATGGGCATGACCTGAAACTCCATATATTTACCACGTATGGACCCTCACCTCCACTTTCCAACAGCAGAGACAGGTAGGTAACATAAAAGATCAACTCCCTACACGATGGAGTTCAAGCCATATCCTCAGGCAATCATCAGAAGATTTTAGTATCTAACATGCCTTAAACTTTCTATTTCCACAAGTTCATTATATTTAGCTTGATTTCTGTCTCATTTGATATCACAACTTACTTCTCTCACATCCCTCTGGGTTTTCATAAATTTGGAGTTGACAGTTTGGGTTTGGTAGATGTGAGACTCAAGGACTTAAAACATCACCTTCTTCAGGTGTCCTGTATATTCACATAAATAAAAGTCTTCATCCTATATGCCTAGAAACTTTCTTCTGAACTCTAAGAGGTCTTTACTTCTTCCTTTCTAATTTACTTGTGCTGTAAAGTTCTCGAAGCCAAACTCCTTTGAGTCGATGAAGGCTCACCTACTAACTCTGCAGCGTGGGGCTGCTGAGGTAAACTTACTGTTTCTTACGGAATTAGAATTTTCGTTGGGATTCTATAAAGGAATTGGTATTGTCCAATTAAATCAAAAAGTTTTCCAAAGCAGTTGTATGGGTCTCATTCAGCCACAATTTTTTTTTCCCACTGAGTAGCGGTTCTTTGTGCTGAAGCTTTAAATTAAGTTCTAAATTTCATTTTATATGGTCACCACCCAATACAAACCTGAGACAGTACGGTAAACTCATATTTACCTGGAGACCTGCCTTTCAGCACTTCAAGCATTAGTAATGGTTTGACATTCAAAACCAAACCAATTAAAAAACTCAATTTCAGCAGTGAATAAAGACCCCTAGGTATCTGGCAACAACGAAAACATCAAAGAAGACTACACCTTATGATTAGCCAGTTCACAGAAAGAAAGACTGGTTGAGGACCTCCTTCAGAGCTCAGTCTCTTTGAGCTAAAGCTGAGAAGTGCTGGAAAAGTTAGACAACTGAGAACGAGAAGAGGAAATGGGGCTCAATAAAGACAAAACTGATAGGTTCAAACCCGAAGCCTCTATGGAAGTGCGTGGGGCACATGCTGCACACAGGAAAACACCCTGAGACAAGCCACACCTGTCCGGCTCAGCATCCCAGACCACCGACTCTGCCACCCTCCCTGCAGTGGTTCACGGATGCTTCACTCTACGTCCAACATAACTCAGAAAGGGTTATAATTTTTAGTCGCTTCTCTTAAAGCACAAGTGTTTGTGGCATATTTCCCAGGAAGTTAATAAAAGGTAAAGGTGAAAAGTTCCTTGCAGAGGGTACCCCTGACTGTTCACAAACCATCTACCCAGAGAAACTCTTCCTCTACCATCTTGGACGAGTAGTTTTATAGACTCTGTGTATCTCAAGGCTAATACTCTCTTTCACTCCCATCCCTCTTCCCAGTAAGAACGTCATACTGATGCTAACTGCAACTATTTATATTCGGATAAATTTCACTCTGGCCCAAGGTTAGGCTCTTGCTCACAGGTCCCTTTAGGAAGACATTACCCTGGTTAAATGTGCTGCAGATCTTTCTGGGATGATCTTGGCTGGCAGCTGTGGCTTTCACTGTACATTCTAGCCAAGTCTCATCACCTTTGTGGGGAGCAGGATCTGCTCCTCTGGGATGGCAGAAACTCACTGCATCTTGGAGTCTCACTCAATCCCTTTATCCACTGCTCCTTATTTTTCAATTTAAACTTTTGTTCTGCCCCCTTCAGTTTCCTCTGTTTTCATAGAAGTAAGTTCCTCTGTAGTTTGCTGGGCATGCCTCTGGTTTACAGTGGGTTTTAACCTGCTTTCATTTAAACTGGGCTGCCCCTCAAAAAATAATAGCTGCCTTTCCCATACACCTGCTATGTGTCTGTACTGTACTGACAGCTGCTTTTTACAGTTTTTGTCATTTAATTCTAATAACTCTAAGAGATGGGTAGAAAGTCACATTTCAAAGCAGACTGAGGCCCTGATTTGCATGATGAAAGAAATATAGCTAAGAAATGGCTAAGGCAAAAACCTAATTCCAAAGCCCAAACTCTCTACTGTACTATGGGGCCCTGCAGGGAAGTTTTCTGTCTCAAGTTCCAGAAAAGCAACCTCACATTACCTCTCACAACAAGTCATATAGAGAGGCACACATTACTAAGCCCTTTTTACCTTAAAATTTCTGTACGGTGTTTGAACCTGTCTGACCTTGTTTATAGGAGAAACAGCCCTGGGCATGCTCCCAGTGTTTCTGCTTTTCAGCAAAGTGAAAAGCAAGAAGTCAGAAAAAGGGAAAATAACCATGGTGTAACTGTTTAAAACTGTCTAAAAATAACCATGATGTAACAGTTTTTAAAACTGTTTATGAGCAGACTGTTAAACAATATTCAGAGCTATTAGAAAAAACAGTTTTGAAAAATGTCAATAGACATAATTAAGACTGGCAGTTTTTGTCATCCTAGACACAATACTTCACCAAGCAAATTCTCGTATCTAAAAACTGAGTGTGATTGCTTCTCAACAGTCCTATTCAAAGTTGAGGCACAGCATAGAAACAAGGAAGACATATTACATTTCTGCTTCATGTTCTACCCTTCACTGCCTGGACAGAAAGTAATCATGCCACAAAAATGCATCTGAGAAGTCAAAAAATTAAGTATCAGTTGTGCACCTGAAATTTAGTAGGAAACCATCCATCTTCAATAAAATTTTAACGTCAAAGAGACAGGTACTCTCTCACTTGCAATCCTAGCAAGAGAAATTTCGAGGCTTTGCAGATATGTAGACTAGCAAGGATGAAAATTTCCCCCCAAAAGCTATAAATTAAGCTATACAAATACTAGTAATTATCATGCAGTATAAAATAATCAGAAACATAATACATTAAGAAGAGTCTATGAAGTTAATTTAAAATTGTTTACTCCAAAGATAACTTCTTTATCAAAGTATAATAGTGACTTATATGTTTATTGTGACAGTAAAAGGGGCTCTAAGTTCATTGAAGACATACATTCATGAATGTCTATGGATTTAAAAAATAAAAGAACCATATGCTGTCCAAGAAGGAGCTCCAGGCCCTGAACCTTCAAACTGAGCAGCCTGGTGAAACCTCAAAAATTCCAAGATTAGGGAAACCAAGGGGGTCCTCAATGCTGCTAAGCCTGAATCAAGTGAGAATACTCTTCCCGAAAAGGAGTAAAAATGAAATGAATTAGGAATTCCCACTGTAAGAACAACCCCACATTAAATATAAATCAGGGGTAACATTCTTAAGATCATTAAACATTCATGACTTTTTAAGTAGGGAAACAACCATATTTCCAGAGTTTGATATTTCCACTTCACACTGTATATTCATCAGCATGTCACATTGCCCTGAATTGTTCTTAGCACTCAAGGCAGTGACTGGTACCTGGAGGTGCACAATAAATGATGTATGAACAAATAAGATAGCTGGATGGATGGATGGATGGATGACTCCTGCTTGGAAAGCCCAGGGGACTTGAGTTGGTCAAGTGCCCTGGAGGGAAAAGTAGTTACAAAAATACATGCTGCCTTTGGCCAGGTGCTTTTAAGAGGGAATGGCCTACATTCTGCCCAAGAGGGTTAGGGGCCAAAATACATATTAAGTTAAAGAAATGAAAGCCTTCTATCAAACAATAACTGTCATGCATATTTAAGCTTAGAAGCACCAAGCACTTATAAGCTTAGAAGTACCAAGTCGCTGTTAATCCTACCATTTATAACAGTTATGCTGTTGAATGTATTCTATGTAAATAAAAACATTAAGAAATATCTGAAAATTAATTACTTTGGTTTAAGAATCTAGTTGTCTCTATTTCTGGCTGAATTAATAAGATTTCTAACAAACTACTCTGATCCATCATTTTATTATAATAAATACTCAAGTAGGAACAGGTATGAGAACTGAACAGCTCACTTTTCAATTTTTTTCTCCAAAGAAGTTTGTAAAAATTTAAAATGTGAACCCTACGTTAATTTTAAAAAATGGTACTCTATAAAGAATTAGACAAAATAAGTAAAATTTGTTCAGCTGAATATCTTTAAAAATGCTGAGGAACAATCATATAAAATCTGAGGCTAACAAAAAATGTTCTATTACTGGTAAGCTGAAGTGATTACAATGACATAGCCATCAGTATCTATGGGCAACAGTTCAATACAAAATGGTATATATGTTAGCATATATTAAACACATTTAAAGATGATTTTAAAACAAAATATATAAAAGCAGAAATTATGACACACACAGCCCTCAACCTTGAGAGAGATGTGTTAATCATAGGGATAAAGGTTAATGGAGCAAAATTATGCAATGTGCTTCATGCTCCCCAGATAAAAGGTGCTATGACTAACAACTCAAAATCTGAAAGCAGGGCAGGGAGGTGGCATCAGAAGGGAGGAATAAGAAGAAACGTACCGTGCAAATATGAGGCCAGTGTTCAAACTGTTGTAAAATTCCTTGATTAAGTTCTTCTTTATATAACTCTTTGTAAAAATGTGGAAGCTTAGATATCCAAATGCCATTGTTATGCTTGTTTAGTATCTCCTTTATGCGGTTTTGAACCTCATCCATTTTATAAGTGTAAGAGGCAGGAGGCGTGACATTTGGCTTTTCAACAGCCTGATTTAAATTATCTTTAAATTAAAAAAATGATAGAATTAACCAGAATGCTTAACACTTTAGATTACTCCCATTACCTAGTATTTGTGTCTCTAGGCTTTATTATTCTTCAGGCTTGTAGGGGTCAAGAGACTTGGAAGAAAGCAGGATTAGGCAGATGTCAACTTCATTCTAAGTTTTAACCCTGAAATAACCAGGGTCAACAGCCACCCAGAGAGGGAGCCTAGCCCCTTTATTTTACAAGGGTACTTCATAGTTTAATTTAAACATCAGGATGATCTTGCTTCATAAAGAATAATGAAATTTATTATTTAACCAATCATTTTCTAATTGCAACTAAGAAAGGTTAAATTTTAGACAATAATAGCATATATGTAATATTGAATTTAAAGCTATACTCTACAAAGCATAAGATAATGCCTTAACAGTAAAATCAAAGAACATTTTATAAAAGTAATTGTCCAGGTTTTAAGATTTGATCAATTTTTCCCTTTATTAATGAGAAAAAATAATATAGCAATAAACAGAAGTTCAAAAGTTGATCCACCTGTAATAATCATCTTAGCCTCAGTTTATAAACATAAGTAATAGATCTGGTGTCCATAGATAGTTATTAATGATTTGTTTTTATTTCCCCAATCCAAATCATTTATTTTTCATAAATGAATACTTAAAAAGTTTTGGCTAGCTCTCTTACTCACATTTATTTTTTATTTACAACTTAGAATGCCTGTGTTAACATTCTGAGGCAATAAAGAAATTTAATTGTCCACTATAGCTGACATTTCTGGCATTTTAAGAACTATGAAACTCATTCCAAACCTCTTCTAAATTTCACTAGGATACAGATTAGAGGTATATTAAAAATGACCACCTATAAACAAAATACGTTCATAGTTTAAGAAGATAGTATTTCTGGTGAGATTCAATAATTTTATTTCATTTTTAAACAAGCTGGTAGAGACACACATAGGCTGGTTTGGGGATGCTGACCTCTGAGGATGCCAGGAAGACAAAGGGAGAGCTGTTACTTGAGGATAGCTGGATACTAACTCTGCCTTACCCCTCCACGGCCTTGCTGACACTTAGTTTGGCTCAGCAAACAGAAGGGTCCAGAATGTCCAGAAGTATCTCCTATTAAAGGCATAGCTGATTTATAAAGTTCTTGCCAAATAATGATAAATAAAAGAACTAGGAAGAAGGAAAAGATGAATTTCTCAGAACTGGCCAGTCCCTCTCTTAAAGAGAGTGTCAGCAGCTGACACACAGTTGGAGTCCTTGCAAATGTACCTGCTCTGTGGGGCCACTACAGTCATTTAAGCTTTTGTACCTTTTGTTAACAAATCAAGGAAGCACTCCGCGCTACTAGCAGAGAGAAGTTATATATAAATGTGTGTAAATCAGCTGCTGGGTGAATTGCAATCCTCCTGAAACAAGTTCTTTTGGTTCTGCAGAAAAAGCTTACTCTAATTTAAAGAATTTACAACCTCTAAAGGGTATACAACTTTACTGAATAGCCATTTTTCAGAAAATACATATGTTAAAGTGATCGATACAAACACAATTAATTGT
Organism: Camelus ferus; assembly: GCF_009834535.1. Lineage (NCBI taxonomy): Eukaryota > Metazoa > Chordata > Mammalia > Artiodactyla > Camelidae > Camelus > Camelus ferus. The sequence continues at coordinate 45,465,194 of NC_045699.1, read as the reverse complement.
TCAATTTATTTCCATCAGAAATACTGGAAATGTATTCCCATGGAAAAAAATGATTTCAACTCAGTAAGAATCACACTTACAGCAGCAAATCATTTAAAATCACATTTAAATTTCATGCAGCATAAATACTAATTCTGAAAATAGTGTCCCTAGAGTGGGTCAAAGAGCAGACGATTTACACTTTGGGTGGAGGAGGCAAGGTAAGTGGGTGCATTTCCAATCTTCAGATTCTTCGACTTTATTATGTTTCCTATCATTTTCTTAATAGCCCTTTTGGATTTTATAACCTGAGGAATCACTTATATTCATATTAAGATGCTCAGTAGTCACTGCACAGAGTTTAGGAGACCAGCTTTTACATGGTATCTGAGTATCTGAAACTATTTTATGAGCTGATGTCCCACATTTACGTACTTTAAATCTTATTCTCTAATGAGTGAGTGACAAGGGACACAAGGATCTCTGCAGGTGACATGTGGAGGTAAAACAGAATAGGTCTGCTGTGAGAAAGGCCTTAAGTCAGAGTAATGATATCCTTGAAGATAATATTTTCCCTGTACATCACTTCAATTCAAAATTTAAAGAAATTAGGAAGAGGGGAGGAGAAATATATTCCAAGTAGGAGAAGGTGAGTGCAAAAGTCAAAAGCCACCACCAGATATTTTTCTTGGGGCTCTGAGGTTCCAGAAGCCGTAATGTATCATGAAGACAATGTTTAGAAGACATACCACTCATTTCCTTAGTAAAGGTTCTTGAGAGATGCATCTGAAAAGGTGGTGGAAGGGATGCCTTTGGGCTAAACCTACAGTATAAAAAAAGAAGTAAATTAAAATTCAAATAGCAAAGCCAATACCAAATTTTAAATGCTATACTTTTCATTTAAAGTCTCTGTGGCATTGAATAGCAAAGTCATTAAAATATTTCAAAAAGGGAAAAAAAATTTCAAAAAGGGGCAAAAATTAAAATAATACCTGGTATCAGCTTTCATGTTTCATATTCACCAGAGATGATATATTAATGGCTAATATTAACCAGAAGTTTAAAAGAAATTGGAAGTCAGGGGATTATCAATATAAAATAAAGAAAATGATGCAAAGAATAAACAGCTGAACATAAAGGAAATTTTGAAATATAACTAAGAAATGAAGGACTTGTATCACCAGATATTGAAATGTATTATAAAGGCACAACACTTAAAATAGTTGAACAGTTAAGTAAAACAGCAGAAAGCTTAGAAACACTCAATTTACATAATATCCTAGCACACAATAAAAGTGGCATTTCAAACCAGAAAGGGGATTCCTTAATTAATACTTAGAAACACAGATTTTCCATGTCCTACCCTCACTATTTTCATGTGAATTATACTAGATATATGTAGAAAGATTTCCCAAAAACGAGGACAAAGAAATAACCCCCCACCCTCTCCGTACACAGAAATCATTTGTGTTCATCTCTGTCTCCCTCACTAGATTCCAAGTGTCTTAATTATTTTTGTTTCTAATGCCTAGGGCAGTGCTTGGTACATACAAAGCAGGGTAAATGTTTAAAACGGTAAGAACAAATGGGACGACTGAGTGAATCAGTGACTACATCTTGCCCAGCAGTGGCTATGGGACTAGAGTGGTGGTAGTGGCACAGTACGCCTATTTCACAATTTTTGAATAGTATGGAATACTCTAAAAATTAGATCAATTCTTTGAAATGAAGCACATCTCATCAAAATATTTTAATTCTAAAAGAAATTATTAGATTGTAGGCTACCAGTAAAAAGCTTATTTAGTATATGATGCTCTGCCATTATGAGAACATCACATTTGTGTATTAATACATCTGTATAATGACAGAAGATGCCAAAAACATATATCCAACTCTTAACTTCTGCAGAGCTGGGAGGGAGACAGACATCCTCTCCCTTAGACCAGAGCCCTAAAAATGTAAGCTGGAATCTTCCTGTGCTTTGAGTCAGCTATGAGGGCTCTAGTAGAAAGCAGAGTGTTGTGAGCGAGGAGTGAAAGTACAGCAGGAACTGCTACGGCTCAAGCACTGACAGGTCTACTGCACAGGAAAGAACAGAGCCAACACAACAAAAGGAAGATATTCAAGGAAAACTGTAGGGACACATGAAAAACAAACATAGTAAGATAACAAAGGTACAAACCAGTTTTATAACAATAAGTATGAAAGACATTATTTTGTTTCCTAAAAGACAAATACTTACGCTGCTCCCCCCCAAAAAACCCCAAATTTAAACATGTCATTTATTAGAGACACAATTATCATCCCACTAATATTTAATAAGGATCTACTATTATGTGCTAGACATTGTGTCAGACAGTAATGATCAATGATAAACAAGAGAAATATCACCACTCTCATGAACTACACAGAGTTGAGAAAACTGACTGTGGTAAGCCGCTAGTAGATGGCCTCCTGGTATCCACAGCTGTGGTAATCCTCACCTTGAGTAATTTGCTTCTAATCAATAGGACACTTCAAGGCTGAGGGGATTATAAATAATTAGATTACAACAGATTCTAATTTCCACTTTGCCAGCATACTCTCTCCCTTGCTGGCTGTGATGAGGCAAATGGCCATGTGGGGAGGCCTATGTAGCAAGAAACTGAAGGCAGTCCTTGGCCAATAGCCAGACAGATCTAAGGAACAACTCAAAAGGAATGAAATGTGCCAACAACCATGTGACTGAGCCTGGAAGTGGATTCCTGCTCCGCTGACCCCAGCCATGGCCGATATCTTGTCTGCAGCCTCATGAGAGACTCTGAAGCAGAGGACCCAGCTAAGTGGTTGTTAGATGCCTAACCCACAGAAGCTAGGGGATAAGTATGTGTTGTAAACTGCTAAATCTGTTCATCTGTTACACAGTAGATAATTAATGCACTGATAGAATCTATAAATAAGAACAAAGTCTACTAAGTGCTGTAATAGGGGCAGTAGGTATAAGAAAAGCACATGATAAAAGCCACAAACCAAGTTAGGAGGCAGAGAGAAGGAAGCAGAAAGTAAAGGTTATTAACACTTAATATAAAGTTATCATATTTGAATAGTTTGGCACTGCAGAAGAATAGACAGGAATGGAAAGCCCAGAAACTTTGAGTCATATATTTGCAACAATTTAGTATTGGTGAAGACAGCATGTCAAACCAGCTGGGAAAGAAAGGATTACGTCATAAATGATATTAGGACATGTGGCTAACAGGAAGAAGATTCCTATTCTCACCTATAAAACAAAATAAATCCCAGATGAACTAAAGATTTAAATGCAAAAAATAAAACCATAAAAATTCTGAAAGAAAACAGAAGACATATTTACATAATATTGGAGTAGAAATGCTTTCCTAAGCATAACACCTAAAGGCAGAAGCCGTAAAGGAAGAGATTAATAGATGTACCTATATAAAATTTTAAAGTTTTGTACATCAAAAATATAATAATTAAATAAACTGAGGGAACATTGCCAACATATTATAGGACAAAAGGGTCAACATCCTTAATTTATAAATCACTTTTACAGTTTAGGAAGGAAAAAACCAAAGGATAAAGACATGTAACTCATAAAAGCCATAAAAGGGCTAATAAACATATGAAAAAGTGTAACTTTCTTAAGAATTAAAATAAAAGAAACAGAAATGAAAACACAGCTACATTTTTTCACCTTTTAGAATACCAAATAAAAACTGATGCCCAATGTTGGCACAGGAACAAGTAAATGATCATTCCCATACGCTTTTAGAAGAATCTAGTTGGTGTAATTTGTTTAGAGCACAAATTAGTAAAGCCTTCGTGTGTATATCCCCTATCTAGTTGCTCTATTTCTACCAATGTAGTCTAAGGAACTAGTTGTGAGTATATGCAAGGACTATTCTACAAATATGTTCACTGTAGAGTTGCTTACAATAGAGAAAATCATTTACATTCAACAATAGGTGGTTGGACAATGGACTACCCTGACACTAAAAATGATAATGTAGATGTGTTCTTAATGATATGGAAAATGTTTACAATATAGTGCCTTTTATAACAGGTTATAAGATAGTAATACATGACTCAATTTGTATTTTTTTAAATGTATATAACTATGTAAGACAGAAAGATACTTTTAAATGTTTACATTTATGTCTGGATTGGAGGTGATTTTTTTTTCTTCCACTTACTTTTTTATACTTTGCAAATTTTCTACACCGTACACATAAGTACTTCTGTAATCAGAACAACATATTTTAGAAAACGCTTCCTATAAATATTTAGTACATGAGTTTTACACCTACAAGTCTCAGAAATCTACATTTATTTACTTTAGCTTAATATTTGAAAGAGGCCTTTTCAATCATGCTGCCTGCTGGCTAATGCCAACAGTCCTTTATTCATATTCAAAGTCCATGATCTTACTTACTACAATTTACATACAGCAACTTCTCTCTTTCTAGGCCTAATGCGACCCTGGCCTTCAGCACCATATTCATCTATGTTTTAATGCATAAATATATTCAATGCCTCATTTTAATAATCTTTTCACTTTAACAAAATAAAATGGTGATGAACTACATTATTTTAGAAATAAACTTTTCCCAGAGAAACCACAAATCAATTATATAGCCTCAATTTTGATCCCTCTTTCTATTTTACTGTAGACACATGGTAAACTTAGACTGATACCTACAATATTAGAGAATATCAGTTGTGTTATTTTTCTAGAACCTTCTAGTTTGTTAACTGGCAGGCATGAGTTCTTAACCAGCATTTTTCAGAATGGTCTTCTGGGGCCAATGTGTCTCCTGTTTTAGTATACAAAGAGGCACGTATATGTACATAAATTAATTTTTCTAGGAAGATCATTTATAGCTTTCATCAGCTTCTCAAAAGATTTGGTAAATCCAAAATGTTTAAACTCATAATAGCTTACACTACTTAATATTACTGCTTAAGATTTCTTAAGTTTAGAAATAAAATCTTTGGCTATTCTACTCTGATAAAAGCAACTTCTTTGACTTTATAACTAGAAAGGCTGCCCATAATCTCTGCAACTGGATGGTATTTAGATTTCTCTTAAAAGATTTCTTTCAATTTGTCATTATGCTCTTTAAAAAAGGATTTAATGAAGATGTTTTACAACATCTTTAATAGACTATAATTAAAATAGTCTATAATGTAATCCATACAAAGAAAAACAGCTGAAGACAACTGCGTATGTAATTCTAGAAATCATTGTACAAGAATGTATAAGACATTCTACTACACAGAATTCAAAATTCTTACTGTGATAGGCAAGAGACAAAAGCATATATTATATTAATTCTCAAAACTAAAACCAGCTTTTGCTATCAATTTTTAAACTTTTATTTTGAAATATTCATAAATTCATGGATATTCACCAAAAAAAAAAAAAAATGTCCATAGAAGTCCCATGTACCCTTCGCCCAGTTTCCCCCAGTGGTAACATCTTGCATAGTACAGTATCAAAACCAGGCAACTGACATTGGTACAATTCAGAGCTTATTCAAATCTCACCAGTTTTACATGTACATGTATGTGCATATAGTTCTGTGTAATTTTACCACACATAGAGGTCCGTGTAACCACCACTACAATCAACATCCAGAACCGTCCTATCACTACAATGCTCCCTCTTGCTACCCCTTTTTGCCACATCCTTTCCCCTTCCCCAACTTTTAACTCTCGGCAACTACTTCTCTGTTCTCTATCTCTATAATTTTGTCATTTCAAGAATGTTATATAAATAGAATCACATAGTATCTAACTTTTTAAGATTAGTTTCTTTCACTCAGCATAATTCCCTTGAGATCCGTTGAGTTGTTGCATGTATCAATAGTTCACTCCCTTTTCACTGCTGAAAGGTATTCTTTAGTGTGGATATACTCAGTTTGTTGAACACCTACTGACAGACATCTCAGTGGTTTCATTTTTGGCTATTGTGAATAAAGTTACTATGGACATTTGTGTATCGCTTTTTATGTGAACGTAAGTTTTCCTTTCTCTGGAATAAATGTCCAAGAGTGGAATTCCTGGGTCATATGGTAGTTTCATGTTTTAACTTTCTTAAAGGAAACTCCCCAACTGTTTTCTAGAGTGGCTGTACAACTTTGTATTTCTAACGGCAATGTATGAGTGACGCACTTTCTCTGTATCCTTGCCAGATTCAGTACTATCACTATTTTTAAAATTGAAGTATAGTTGATTTACAATATTATGTTAGTTTCAGGTGTACAGCATGGTGGGTGATTCAGTATTTTTGCAGATTATACTCTATTATAAGTTGTTACAAGATAGTGGCTATAATTCCCTGTGTTATACAATATACCATTATTGTTTGTCTATTTCACACATAGTATTTTTATTTCTTTTGCTTTGGGAGACAAATCCAAACAAATATTACTACAACTTTATGTTAAAGAGTGTTCTGCCTATGTTCTTCTAGGAGTTTTATGGTTTCAAGTCCTACGTTTAGGTGTTTAAATTATTCTGAGTTTATTTTTGTATATAGTGCTAGAGAATGTTCTAATATCATTGTTTTAATGTAGGTGTCCAGTTTCCCCAGCACCACTTCTTGAAGAGACTTGTCTTTTCTCCATGGCATCCTCTGTTGTAGATTAACTGACCATAGACGTGCAGATTTATTTCTGGGGTCTACATTCTGTTCCATTGATCTATGTATCTGTTTTTGTGCCGGTACCATGCTGTTTTGATTACTGTAGCTTTGTAATATAGTCTGAAGCCTGGGAGGGTTATACCTCCAGCTTTGTTCTTTTTTCTCAGGATTGCCTTGGCATTTTGGGGTCTTCTATGGTTCCAAATAAATTTTAGTATTATTTGTTCTAGTTCTGTGGGAAATGTCCTGAGTATTTTGATAGGGATTGCATTAAATATATAGATTGCTTTGAGTAGTATGGCCATTTTAACAATATTAATTCTTCTAATCCAAGAGCTTGGGATCTTTCCATTTCTTTGTATCATCTTCAATTTCCTTCATCAATCTTTTATAATTTTCAGAGTATAGATCTTTCACCTCCATGGTTAAGTTTATTCCTAGCTATTTTATTCTTTTTGATGTGATTTCTAATATGGTTGCTTTTTTACTTTCTTTTTCTAATATTTCATTATTAGTGTGTAGAAATGCAATATATTTCTGCATATTACTTTTTCATCCTATAGCCTTGCTGAATTCATTTGTTAGTTCTAATAGTTTTGGGGTGGAAACTTCAGGGTTTTCTATACAAAGTATCATGTTATCTGCAAAGAGTGACAGTTTTACCTCCTCCCTTCCAATTTGGATACTTTCCCTAATTCTTGTCTGACTGCTGTGGTCAGGACTTCCAACATCATGTTAAACAGAAGTGGCAAGAGCGGGCATCCTTTTGTTCTTGAATTTAGCGGGAAAGCTTTCAGCTTTTTATCATTGAATATGATGTTGTCTGTGGGTATGCTGTAAACGACCTTTACTGTCACTTTAATGACAGTTTTTATCATGAACAAATGCTGAATTTTGTCAAATGCTTTCTCTGTGTCTAATGAGATGATCATGTGACTTTTTATCTTTCCTTTTGCTAATATGGTGTATCACACTGATTGACTTGCAAATGGTGAGCCATTCCTGTGACCCTGGAATAAAACTAACTTGATCATGGTATATGATCCTTTTTATGTATTGTCAAATTGGGTTTTGTTGAGGATTTTTGCATCTATATTCATCAAAGATATTAGCCTGTAATTTTCTGTAGTGTCTTTATCTGGTTTGGTATCAGGATAATGGTAGCCTCATAGAATGAATATGGGAGTGTTTCCTCTTCTTTAATTTTCTGGAATAGTTTCAGAAGGATAGGTATTAGTTCTGGCTGAGTTTGGCAGAATTCCCCTGTGAAGCCATCAAGTCCTGAACTTTGTTTCCTTGGAGTTTTGCTATTACAAATTAAATTTCACTTCTAGTGATCCATCTGTTCAAATTGTCTGTTTCTTCTTGATTCAGTCTTAGCAGGTTGTATGTTTCTAGAAATGTGTCCATTTCTTGTAGGTTGTCCAATTCATTGGCATATAACTGTTCATAGTATTCTATGATTTTTTATTTTGGTATCTCTGTGGTATCAGTTATTATTTCTCCTCTTTTACTTCTAGTTTATTTGGGCCCTCTCTCTTTTCTTCTTGGTGAGCCACGCTGAAGGTTTATTATCAATTTTATCTTTTCAAAAAAACAGTTCTTGGTCTCACTGATCTTCTCTATTGTTTCTGCGATCTCTCTTCTATTTATTTCCTTTCTGACCTTTATTATATCCTTTTTTCTGCTGACTTCGGGAGGTTTTTGTTGTTGTTGTTCTTTTTCTTATTGTTTTAAGTAGAAGGTTAGGTTGTTTATTTGAGATCTTTCTTGCTTCTTGAGGAAGGCCTTTATCACTATAAACTTCCTTCACAGAACTGCTTTTGCTGTATCTCAGAGATTTTGGAATGTTGTATTTCCATTTTCATTTGTCTCAAGGTATTTTCTAATTTCCTCTTTGATTTTTTTCATTGACCAGTTAGTTTTTAGTAGCATGTTGTTTAGTCTCCATGTGTTTGTTCTTTTCCCATTTTTCTTCCTGTAGTTGATTTCTAGTTTCATACTACTGTGGTTGGAAAAAAAACTGAGAGAGGGGCACAGGTGCACTGTGACCATCACCAGGCCTGGGTGGAAGGGGATTCTTCACCCTGGGGAAATGTTTTTAACAGAAAGATAGAATCCGCCTTTGGACTGTGGCTGTGCCAGGGCAGGAATTGCCTGCTGCCCTCTCTGGGCTAAGTCTCCAAGGCCTCACAAGGTCCCCTGTGGGGATGCTGCTATTTCTAAAATGCAAAAGGTGCATTTCCTAGATTTTGTATCTGTGGATTTGGATAAGGCAAGGGACTACAGACAAACTGCTTGCACAATTTGAAATGGGCTGAAATGGCATTTCAAATCTTCTGATTGTTCCTAAATAAAAACATAAGTACTTTTCAAAAAAAAAATTCTATTCTCTTAAATTTGTTGAGGCTTCCTTTGTGGCCTAGTATGTGATCTATCCTGAAGAACGTTCTGAGTGCACTTGAAAAGAATGCATATTCTGCTGCTTTGGGATGCAATATCCTGCAGACATCTATTAAGTCCACCGGTCTATTGTGTTGTTTAAGATCGCTATTATCTTACTGATTTTCCGTCTGGATGATCTGTCCATTGATGTTAGTGGAGTGTTAAGGTCCCCTATCATTACTGTATCATATTTTTTATTTTAGCTATTCTGATAGGTGGGTCATGGTGATATTTCACAGTAGGTTTAATTTGCATTTCACTAATGGCTAATGAATTTGAACATTTTTTCATGTGTTTTAACATTTAAAGTAATTATTATCATGTTAGGACTTAAGCCTGCACTTTATTATTTGTTTTCTATTTTTTTCTCCCTTTCTCATTCTATTTCTCTTTTCTTGCACTCTTGTGGGTTAATTAAACTTAAGAAAATTTCCATTCTGATTTATTTATAGTGTTTTTTAGTATAGTTTTCTTATTGGTTGCTTTATGCATTCCAATATATATGTAACTTATTCTATTGGTATCAATGTCTTACCACTTCAAGTGTAAAAACCTTACTTACATTCAGGTCTCCTTGCCCTCCCTACTTTACAAATATAATTGTCTTAAGACATTAGCACTTCAGCAGATGGTGTTATAATTTTTGCTTCAAGCTAATATAATTTAATAAACTCATGGGAAGAAGGATAAGCCACTTATTTTTATCTGTTTTTACCCATCCTGTTCTTTCCTTTCTGAAGTTCTAAACCATTTTATATTATTTATATAAATATTATTTATTTTCTCTTAAGAGAACTTCCTTTAGTCACTTTTTATGAATAAGTCAACTAGTGACAAATTCTCTCAGTTTTCTTTCATCTGAGAAAGTCTTCATTTCCATTTCATTCCTGAAGTATACTTTTCCTGGATATAGAATTTGTCATTGACAGGTTTTTTTTACTTTCAGCACTAGAAAAATGTGCCATTTCCTTCCTTCATGGTTCCTCCCTGGTTGTGAGTGAGAAATCTACTGTCAATAAAGCTGACACCCTATGGGTGATGTGTCACTTCTTTCTGACTATTTTCAAGAATTTTTCTTTGTCTTTAGTTTTCAGGAGTTTCATTATGATATGTCTTATTGTGTTATTCTTTAGATTCATCCAACATGGGATCTCCTATTCTTGAATCTGTAGGTTTATGGCCTTAGCTACATTTGAGAAGTTTTCAGCCTTTAGACCTTCAAGTACTCCTTCAGCTCTTTCTTTTAAGACTCTGATAATACATGTATTAGATCTTATTTCCCCCACAGGTCCATAAAGGCTCAGCTAGTTAATTTGTTTGGTTTTGTTCTTTTGAAGTCTATTTATTCTATTGTCCAGATTGGGTAATTTCTATTGTACTATCTCTAAGTTTATTGATTCTTTCCTCTTTCATATTCATTCTGCTACTGAGCTCATCCAGTGCATTTTTGTTTTGGTTGTTCTGTTTGGTTTTCCTTGGTATGTTCTCTTTCTTTGATGAATTTTCTATTTTTCTTTTTTTTCCCCAAAAGTATTTGCAATTGCTCACTGAAGCTTTTTTTTTTTTTTTTTTTTTTTTTTTTTTTTTTTTTTTACAACAGCTGCTTTAAAATTCTTGTCAGATAATTCCAACATCTGATTCATCACAATGCTGGTGTCTGCTGACTGTCTTTTCTCATTCAAGTTGTCATTTTCCTGGTTCTTAGTATAACAATTGGTTTTTTAAATTGTATCTTGGACATTTGGACATATGTTAGGAGACAGTGGATTCTATTTAAATGTCCTGTTTTAGCAGGCAGTGACCCTGTTTAGGTTTATCATATATCTCCTGGCCCACTTTTGTAGGCTGTGATTTCAATAATAATTTAGTTTTCAGGGCCCTTATGGTGCTATTCTAGTCTGGTGCATTCACCTGTTGCTGAGAGTAGGTTCTATACATAGAAGTGAATGCACTTCCCTGGGCCTGGTGCTGCTAAGTGGGATGGATGGGAGCACACTAGGCTGCAGGTCAAAGAGTACCACCTTGGGTCCACTCTTTGGGCTGCTTGGTGCTAGCGGGGCTCTCACTCAATCACTGCTGGTGCTACTTGCAGAAATGGAAGGCACCTACCTGGGCCATGAAGTGCTACTAGGTGAGGAGCAGAAGACACCACATGAGGTGGGTGGAGAATGCACCCCTGGACCCACAATCCAGGATGCCTGATTTTGCTGTCATTTTATAGATTCAATTCAGAATCCTAGAATTTAGGCACACAACCAGGCAGTACCTCAGTCATACACTGGACCTAATTAGTGCTTTGAGTCAAGATCCAAGTTTTAATTAAGTATTTTCTAGAATTATAATAACTAACCATAAACAACATTAAATGTATATTATGAAAAATATTTGAGTTAGTTGATAAAAAATATCAAAATATTTTAAAATGGTACTGTTTTAAGTAACTTAAAAAAATTAATTCTTTCTAAATATTCTAGTGTGGGGGGAGTACTTGGGAAGAGGGGAACTATCTTTTACAAAAAATGGAATTTTTGAACATTGATTTAAAGGAATATGATACAACAAAATTTGTTTTGTAGAGGTACAAATATGATGGAAGAATGTGGTACTGACATCTATGTCAGGAGTTGGCAAATTTTTTCTGTGGCAGGTCCAGTAGTACATATTTTAGGCTTTGCAGGCCATACTGTCTCTGCAAAACTACTTGACTGTGCAGTTGCTATGTGAAAGCAACCATGGACAAAATATAAACAAAGGGATGTGGCTGTGTTCCAATAAACCTCTATTTACAAAAACAGGCAATGGGCCAGATTTGGTCTAGAGGCTGTTGTTTGCTGACCTGAATTATCTCATAAAACTGTAACATTTGGAGCCAGAAAGGAACCTTGATATCACCTAGTTAACACTTTCATTGGGCAAATGCGGATACCACAGTCCCCCAAAATGAAATTACTTATTTCACCTGACTAGCAAATGGCAGCATCCAAGCTAAGAGTGTAAGGTTGTGTTATTACTGCCAGTCCAGTCTTCTGATGCATGAGTGTATAATTATGTATAATTATGGGTATGATTATTAGAGCACAGTAGAGTGCGCAAATCAATCAGATTTTATTTAAAGCTTACAAAATTAATTGTAAGAAAGGTTTTCAAAAAAAGTAATTTATGCTGAAATAGCATCTAAGAACAATTTGTGAGAGCTTTTAAAATGAATTTCACAAGGAGAGACTACCCTTGCCCAGAAAATATTAAATGGAGATATTCAGAGAATGACATTTATAGGTAGCCAGGAAAAGTAAACTAGTAATGATGCATTTCTCTATAACATGCGAACTTAACATTACACAAAACAGAAAGTATTCCCTTCTTACCCTGAACACAGATTTTTAATAAACTTCTCCTTTTAGCCAGACAAAGCCCAAATACCTGTTGTTGGTAGACATGGTCACATGCCTCTGCACTGGAACATCTTTGAACACTTCATTTCCAACAGTTGCATGTAATGTGTAAGGCGGCATTTCAGCGTCAGATTTAACTCCAAGAGAGTGTCCTTTGTCTCTTAACAGTGGTAGATTAGGTTTTTTGCTGACAGAAAAATCTGAAGAAAATCCTGGTTGTCTGAGGGTTGCTTTTGGTTTTCCTATGAAGTTAGGCATATATAACGGAATCAATTAGCTTCCCCAAACCCTGGTTTCATGACGTCACTCCCCTGTGCAGATGTTTTCTGTGGGTCTCTATTCTCAGAAGTTTGTGAGAATGTGACAAGGTGGCCACCTGGGGGCTGGTCAGTAGAGGAGGAGTAGATTGGTGTTTATTTAGCAGATGAGGTTCTTTAAAACGCGGCTTCATCTGCTCGACGACGAGCCCGTCACTCTCCCTCTGCTCACCAGCTAGCACTCCGGAGCAGTCATCTCATACTCTCACAAACGCAGCAAACTCAGCCATATTCAGTTCTCCCCGCTCTTCTCCATCGATTTAAATTCTTTCAGTCATTAGAGGTCTGGGTTCAAGTCTCCCCTTCGCCATGATACCCTCCACTCCCATTCTCACTCACAATAACTGCTTCTCTGTCTAAAGTGCTCATTGTGGCATTCAGGTATCTACTCTTTTACACTACCATTGAACTATTTCTTGAGAATTTAGTTTTAGAAGTGATTATAAGCTCCTTCAGGTAACTGTTCAGTAAACACAGGCTGAGTTGCCTACAACACCTTTGGGTACTATATAATTCATATTTCTCCGAAAATAGATTTATTCTAAAGGATATGATTTCCTAAATAAGATATTAAATCATAGGTTCCCAGTTCATCCAACATTCTAGATGAGGCTTTCCCCCAAAATAAAGACTAAAACCACACTTTGCCATTTTAAGTTTAATTAAAATCTATGCTGAGTTATTTTACACTGTGTAACTACTTCACTCAGTAAGTCATGCTTATCAATGTTGACTTTATTTCACGTGGAAATACTAGCTTCAGGATTTCTCCCCTGATACTTGAATGTTAACAAATAAAGGTGTTTATCATGAATGCAAGCAATATTTCCATATGACAATGTGTTCACTGACAGGCTTTAAAATTTGAGCATGTGAAAAGATCTTACCTTCTAGAAAAAATGGCATGGTTTTCTTTACTCTCATCTGACAATTAACCTGCCGCCCAGTCTTCCTTTTAGAACTCCTCTGACGAGCCACAAGCTGAGCAATTCTTGCAGTTTCTGTGCAGGCCACGGCATAGCAGGTAATCTAATTATGAGAGGCAAGGTGAAAGAAGAGACATTTCTCAGATTCACTGGTGCCTGGGGGATGATTTTTAAAAGTGGATTTTTGTGAGCTTACCCGTCCCAAATCAAACTGTATGTAAATGTTCATGTCTCTCTCTCCTTGATAATGTTAGAGCAAAATTATATTTTCTGCAAGAGAAATCAAGCATACTCTAGCACACTGAATAATCTTCCTTTCTTAAATTGAACATTTCATTTATTCCTTAAACGCATTTATTAAGCATCTAAAATGCGCTAGGTATTACAGGATTAACAAATGAGCCCCCAAAATCCTGTGATTCGCATATAATACTCATTGTAATCTGTGAGATATATTTTATTCCCATTTTATACATGGGAAAACAAAGGCTCAGGAAAGTTAAGCAAACTTCTCAAGCCACCCAGCTAGGCTATCTATCTGAATTCAAAGTAAATACTCATAACTGCTATTTGTATTATCTCCTAAACGTCACTAAATCCTAGTCTTGCCACTGCAATGGATTAGCTGGGTGACTTGGGGCAAATCAGTTTACCTCCAAAATCTCAGTATTATCAGCTGTGAAACAGGGAGGGGCTTAAATCTGGGGTTTTCAAACCATTCAATGGAGCCACAGGATTCCTTGGAAGTGCCTCAGGGGTGTGAGGGCAAGACAGGGCAAGCAGAGGCCCTGGCCCCTCCCACACCTACTTAAAATACAGTAACTTAGCTTTTTATCTTTTTTAAAAAATAGTGGGATATACAGGGTTTTTGAAAAAAGTATATAGACTGTTGGGACTAGATGATCTCCAAAGCCCCACCTAGTGTTAAAGTCTTTGATTCTAAGTTGAAATTAAGGACAGGAAAGCAATGAGGCTTCACACTACAAGCCAAAACGTGTTCTTATTCTTTGGCTCAGTATTTCTATTACTGAAAATATATTATAAGAATATAACTTAAAAGAAGGAAAAGTTACATACCCAAATATGTACATTAAGGGTTATTTTAATAGTGAAACCTATTTTAATAGTCAAACATTAAAAACGTCCAGAACAGGAGAATAAAGAGTTGAGTAAACTATAACATAATAACTATATGAAACATTATCAAATTATTAATTCATTCAGACACTTAATCACTTATACATTCAATACATATTTATTAAGCACCAGCTATTAGGGGTAAAAAAAAACCCAAAAACTTATCCTTAAGAAACTTACAAAGGAAAGAGAGGCAAAGAGATTAAACAGAAAACATTATGTCAAGTGTTACACTGGATGTGTTACAAGGTGCCAAGCAGACAGAAAAGAGACCTTAAATCTGTCTGGGAAATTCAGGGTCACTGAAAAAAGTTTTATTAATATAATGTTTAATTAATTTATACCATCTCCTTATAAAATTTATTAGACTGGGTGAACCTCCTCTATGACCACTCTCCCAATCCCGGGCCCCTCTCCTCCTTCCACTGTCTCCCCTACACTCCCAGAGAACAACTATCCTAAATTTTGGTGAGAAATACTCCAGACCTGTTCTATGTGTTTACATATGTAGAAATGTACCCAGAAAAACGTACTGTTCTGGGAAGTGGGTGCCTTATCTTAGATGGTGGTTTGTCCATAGCTTCCACCCTGTACACTGGACAGACACCAAGGAGTGGAACTGCTGGGTCACAGGGTATATGCAATGAAAAATGTACTTGCTACCACCCAATTGTCCATGTTATATATAAAATATTCTTCCAGAGAAATGAAAGGATTTAAAATTGTAGAATAACATGATCACTATCACTGAAGTGTGAAGGTGAGAAAAGACCAGGGACAAAGGGACTAAAGACAAGAACAGTAGGGAGGGCCCTATGACAACCCCAAGTGCTGATCAATCAATCAGGGACTAAACTAGCTTCCAGACAGCAGGAATAGCTAGGAGCCAGGTCAAATGATGAGAATTTAAAAGTGTATATCAGTTTCAGTAACCAGGAGGTCATTAGTGACTTAGGCAAATACAGCTGTACCAGGTTTATAATGGGTGGGTGTGATATTTAGGCAGTAAAGGCCTCCAGTACAGTTTTTCTGTTTAGACATTGAAACTGGGCAAACTTTAAATTAAAAATTTTTTAATTTAACAGGGTTAACATTATATTTTTACAGTGGAAAGAATCTGAGGGGGTAAAATAAAAGACATCAGAATCGAGGCTCTGGATGCTGTTCTATCACTACCAATCTCAGCTGGTATGTTTCACTTTGACTTCTATCCTAATTATGAGAATGGAAGTGCCAGACAGGCAGTTAAGGATTGGTGTGACTCTTCTGACATGCACAATTACCTTCTTACCTCTCCAGATCTACTAGTCTCTATCCTGACAACTGCTGGCACACTTCTCAGATAGGCTTCTAGTGTGGGATAACCTAATTGCTTGAAGGGAATCCAGTCTCCAGTCAAGGATCTGTACTCTCCTTGGAGCCGGGGTAATGCTATTCCATTCTTATGAGACTGCAGAACAGCTCGTAGCATTTTTGAAACCAGATCTGCTTCCAGCATCTTCACCTATAGGAACACAGCAGAAGGTTACTGTAATGATTCATCAGTCTGTGAATTCCAATATATTTTCAGAGTTTACACTTGTTAGATTATTTCATAAATTGTTACTGAATACTTTCTGTGCTACTTCAATATAGGGAAGTAACTGCTATGGTAGAAAAAATATGGAATACTATGAGAACACAAGGGAAGTCAGAAAGGCACAAAGACTAGCTTGGGAAGGTAAGATATCAGGGACTGTTTCCCGGATGAGAGGAGGCCTGATGGAGTCCTGAAGGGCAAGATGGAATCAGTCAGGCAAGGAAGAAATGGGGGTGGGGGTGGGGAGAGGTATCAGCCCCAAGGAAAGGGAACAGAAAATTCAAAAGGCAGACAGGTGAGAGAAAAGTACATGGCTGGTTATGAAAATTCCTGGTGGTTAAGTGGTTGCACATGAATGAACAAAGACTCTAAGCTGAGGACTGAAAGATGGGGATGGGAGAGGTGGAAAGAGGCAGACCCAGAAGAGATAACTATACTATGCTAAGATGTTTGTATTTTTGCCAAAAGTAATGTGAGGTCTTGGAGCGATTTTAAATAGCAGAATAAACTGATCAACTCTGCATTTTAGGAAGAACACTATTCAGTAGTAAGGAAAATAAACTAGAAAGAGAAAGAGAAATGAGTTGTAAGAATTGGAGATATGGAAGATCTGAAAATAGGGTCTTGGGAATAAACAAAAAATTGACTGCAGAGATAATTAGGAAGTGGAATCAATAGGAATTGATTAACTGGTTTGAATGATGAGAGAGACCCCTGAATTTCTAGCTTAGAAGCATGATTCATAGTAATGACCCACACGTAGGTGGGGTAGAGGCAGGTTTCCAAGAGAGGAAGGGAGTGAAATCATTTTGACATTTGGAGGGTGGGATGCTCTTAGGGCAGCCATGTAGATATAGTCATTAGGAACTTAGAAGTCTGAGCTGCTCATAGATTTGTTGGTCTTCTGCATATATTATTTGGTGTCCAGGGAATAAAAAATAAAGTTAAGGATGGACTGCTGTGGAAGGATGTCATTTAAGAGATGGGCAGAGGAAGAAGAAGCTATAAAAGGCTAGGAAAAAAGAACCAGAGAGATAGTAATGGAAAAGGCAAAGTCACAGTGTCATATAAACAAAAAGAGGAAAAAACCAGAGTGTCATATGCAGTAGACCGGTCACAGGTGAGAGAAAAAATGAAAAGTGACTACTGAATTTTGGTACCAAGGAAACTGTGGGGACTTAGCTAGGGATTTTCACTGATCAGTAACAGGCATTTTTCAAGATTAGTCATTCATATTTTCTTTGGACTAACAGTAAACAGAATGAATATAACATTCAGAGAAGGACATTCAAGCAGCCAGGAAAAGTGGACTTAGCCTTCATTCAAGGAAGGAAAAAGATAAGCCGTGGACAACTTGTTAATCTTTCCTTCAACAGTGCTATCCTAATAGAACTTTCTGTGATGGCAGAAATGTTTTATACCCATGCTATCCAATACGGCAGCCACTAGCCACATGTGGCTACTGAGCACTTGAAATGTGGCCAGTATGACTGAGGAACTGATTTTTTAAATTTAATTTAAATTAAATATGCCAAGTGGATACTATATTGGACTGCACAGAATTCTAGATAGTCTTGCCCTTTCTCTGGTTTAGAAAACTGAAAGGAGGAACAGCATACAGTTCCAGCAATTTCCTCATTTGTCCATTTTAAAAAGGAAACAAAACTGCTTATTTGTGGGTGCTCTTAAGTATAAATATGATATGCAAATGACAGAGAAGTTTAAATGAATATTATGAACAACTTATGCCAATAAATTTTGTAATGCAGATGAAATGGACAAATTCATTAAAATACACAAATCTCAAAGCTTAAGAAGAAATAGATAACCTTAATATCCTTATGCCTATCAGAGGAATTAAATTTGTAGTTAGAAAAGGAAAACTCAAACCTAGATGGCTTTATTGGCAAAGTCTACCAAACACTTCAGAAAGAGTTAATACCACTCCTACACAAACTCTTCCAGAAAATAGAGGAAGGGAACACTTCTGAACTCATTTTATGAGGCCAACATTATGCTGATACCAAAATTAAAGAAATTACAAGAAAAGAAAAACACTGACCAATATCCCTCATGAACATAAATGTGAAAAATCCTAGCGAAATATTAGTAAGTCAAATCCAACAATATGTAAGATGGATAACATATCATGATTAATTATGGGTTACTCTAGGAATTCAAGATTAATTCAACATTCACAGGTCAATCAATGTAACTATATCAACAGACTAAAGGAGAAAAATCACATATCAATAGTTGAAGGAAAGACATCTGACAAAGTTCAAAAATCATTTATGATAAAAACTCTCAGAAAACAAGAATAGAAGGGAACCTCCTTTACCTGATGAAGAGTATCTGCAAAAACCCCTCAGCTAACATGGTATATAACAGTGAAAGAATGAATGCTTTCTGCTTAAGGGCGGAAACAGGGACAGAATGTCCATTCTCTTCACTCCTATTCATTACCACACTGGAGGTCCTAGCTGGTGTAATAAGGCTGATTTCAAAACTTACTATTAAAGTATATTAGTCAAAATAGTGTGGTATTGTCAAAAGGACCATGGAACAGAATATACAGTATGGAAATAGACCCACACTTTAGTGGTCTACTGATTTTTGACAAAGATACCAAGGAAATTCAATAGAAAAAGTTCAATGAATAGTGCTGGAACACTATTCATCCATACAAAAAATGAACCTCATACCATACACAAAAACTAAACCAAAATAAATCATTTAGGTCCCAAATGACCAAGTTAATACTGGAAAATTTCTACAGAAAACATAAGAATAAATCTTTGTGACCTTGGGATAGGCAAAGAATTTTTAGACCACAGAAGAAAAAAACTGACAAAATTGGATCTCACCAAAATTTAAAATTTCTGCTTTTCTAAAAGCTGTTAAGAAAATGAAAAGACAAGCCACAGACTGAGAGAAAATATTCTCATATCACACTTGGTAAAGGACTCGTAACTAGCATATAAAAACAATATATAAAATTCAATAATAAAAAACAAAGAGCCCAGTTAAAAATGCACAAAACATCTGAAAACATAGTTTGCTAGTAGAGATGCAGATAGCCAAAAACACATTAAAAGATGCTCAAGAGTATTATTCATTAGGAAAAAGCAAATTAAACCCACAGTGAGGAATCATTATAAATCTATTAGAATGGCTTAAATTAAACAAACAAACAAAAAAAACTGACAATATGAAGTGCTGATAAGAATGCAGAGCAACTAGAACTCTCATACATTTCTGGTGGGCATGCAAGATGGTACTTTGAAAAACAGGTAATTCCTTATGAAGTAAAGCATACATTTATGTAATCAAGCAAACCCATTCCTGGGTAATTACTCAAGAAAAATGATAAACATATCCACACAAAACCTGTACTTGAATGTTTATAGTAGCATTATTCATAACTGCCCCAAACTGTAAACAATCCAATTGTCATCTATCAACAGGTGAATAGATAAATAAATAGATAATAAATATATTCATACAGTGGATACTACTCAGCAATAAAAAGGAACAGACTATTGATACATAAAAACCATAGTAATGACTCTCACATTATGCTAAGTGAAAGAATCCAGATAAAAAGGCTAAATAATATACAATTTTATTTATGTAGCATTCTGGAAAAGGCAAAACTATAGGCACAGAAATTATATCAGTCATTGCCAAGGCTTGGGAGTTAACTCCAAAGAGGGCATGAGGCAATTTTGCAGGTGATGGAGATAATCTATATATTGATCTAGAATATAGGTGTGGTAACAGTTACATACCTATATAAGTTTGTCAAAATTCACAGAACTGTAAATCAAAAAGGGTGAGTTTTACTATAAAGTGGGTCTCAATAAACTTGAAAAAAAATTCCTTAAAGTTGTACCTTTTTGCAGTCAACTCTCTTCTCCCCCTCTTACATACACCGTCCTGGTTCTGATCTGTCCAGTGATCTGCACTCTGTCACTACAGATTAGAATTACCTAGTGTTCTTGAGTGTCATCCATGTTACTGTATTTTTCAGCAGTTCATTCCTTTTAATTAATAAGTAATATTCCACCATATGGATATACCACAATTTTTTGACCCATTCAAACGATGATAGACATGTGGGGTGCTTCTAACTTTGGAGTATTAAAAAATAAAGCTGATTTGAGAAGATACATGTTTTTCTTTTTCTCGTGTAAATTCTGAGAATTGGATTTCCTGAAAATTTAATACCCATAATAATTATGGAAGGAAAGTATTATTCTCATTCTGTAGATGAGAAAAACCAAAGCTCAGAGATGTTAAATAACCAATGTATCACAGGATGTACGGAAGCCAAGATTTTTAGTCCTGGTCTATTTGATGTCAAAGCCCACATTCTTTCTATCATATTAGCCCGACTGGTACTGAAAAAAACAAAAGATAAAACCCTGAAGAATCAACATCAGGAGACAAGACAGTCAAGAAAGGCAGTAAAGCAAAAGCAAAGAGAAAAAAATGTGGTGTGAAGTCAACAGTAGACTCAGCCTACTCACAGGGATGGTATGAATCCCAAGTCAACAGGACAACTGGAGACAGGCCCTCTGAAGACCGAATAAATATTCACGGCAGAGAAAGATGACAGCTGTAGACTGTGAGTATCTCCATTACCCTTGATGTCTATCTATGCTTTGAGTATGCTGGGGACAAAGAAAGAGAGGATGGCTTCGGGATCTATGTTTCAAGGTTGCCAGATGTTAAATCTGAAGCGTGAATTTTGGCTCATAAATAGTAAATTCCTGATTACAAGGGAAATGCTTTGATTTGCAGGGGTTCATGATTCAACAGTCAAAGATCACTGAACTTTCACGATGCAGTTATTTCCGCAAGTAAAACCACCACGGAGGCTGGCCAAGTTTTAATTTGCAAGAGGGGAAACTAAAGGATCACTTGCTAACTTCCTAGTGCCAAGCCTCCCTAACTTTCTCTCTTTGGCCTCCACCCTTCCTACCTATCTACTCCTCCTCCTCTTTCCTTCAAGCCCAGTCCCTCCTACCTACTCATCTAGAGCTCCTCTGAGTAAAACTGGACTTTGCCTCTTTGTATACCTGCATATCTAAGTGGGCCTTGACTATGAATTATATACACAAATGTGTAGGTAACAAGTCAGATGGTCAGTACCCATGGAGGAACACACTCACTTGGGTGTGAGCAGTGTACCCGGATCAAACTAGAGTGTTCAGCATATCTGGCTCCTCTCCAGTCAGAACAACTTTAAATTCTCCTGCCAGAGTTTCAGTATGAAGAACATTCTT
Organism: Camelus ferus; assembly: GCF_009834535.1. Taxonomy (NCBI): domain Eukaryota; kingdom Metazoa; phylum Chordata; class Mammalia; order Artiodactyla; family Camelidae; genus Camelus; species Camelus ferus. The sequence continues at coordinate 45,443,482 of NC_045699.1, read as the reverse complement.
CACTGTGAGAAGGGAGTTTCTATTACCTCCCCTTTCCCTTCTTTCTGGAAAGAGCATCTGTTCCATTGCTACCCCCATCTCCCCCCCACCTTCCGCGGTGTACTTTTTACTTAGGGGGTAGACAGCAACCACTCATTTATGGGGGGAAAGCAATCTCTGCACCCACTCCACTTCTCTGCCCTCAGCTCCTCCCCTTCCACTCCATTCCACCCAGGCTGGCCTCCCTGCTTTTCCTTCTGCATTCGCCAGTCCCTCTGCTCTGGAAGCCCCTGCCCCAGGGTCCACACAGCTCCCCACATCCCCTCCTTCAGGTATCTGCTCATAGGCCACCTCAGTAAGGCCCTCTGTGGTTGGCCTACTCAAAACCAGAACTGCTGTGCCAGCTGCCTGGCACTCCCTTTACCCCTCCCCTGCCTTATTTTACTCCTTAGCCATCTGATACTCTTCATCATTTAATTTTACCAACCTGTCTTCCTGACTTGAATGTAAACTCCATGAGAGCAGGGATTTGGGTAGGTTTTGCTCATTGCTGCATCCCTAGTGCCTAGCCCACAGTAAGAGCTCAAAAATAATGACTGAAAATACATCTGCCTAACACCACTCCTTTTCTCTCTCACTCACTAAAACAATAGGAAAATGCATGTGAGCTATTAAAGGAATAATCTTACATTTTAAAAACTTATTTGCAAATTTTAATGATTGTTATAAACTGATTGAGACAGCCAATTATGCCTCCAAGCTGTGGCTGAGATCCATCATGTAATTATTTCTGGGCCTTTCCACACTGAGCCAGAGTTCTCAAAGAGCAGGCTCAGGTCAGGGCCACAGCGTAACCACAAGAAGCCCACACACCCCGATGTGTAAGCAAGCACTGCTTGAATATTGTAAGTGTGTCGTACTTATATGTATTCTTGTTTTTGAAACAGTATGCAGACACTGTTGGGATTCATCAACATAAATTGATACTGAATTCACAATGGCTTTTGATAGTTACATATCTTACCAACCAATAGAAACTAGAACAACTACTCCTGTGTGAGGTTTCACAAAGTTTTAATAAAAATTTTTAAAAATGAGCTGTTACTTGAGAAGACTGGGAAGCAACGCCTGACCACATGGCTGCAATCTGAATTAAGCATCCCTCCCCCACACCCTTTTAAGCGTGCTGTTTTCACGCAATACTATAACTCTCTGTTTGTAAACAACTTTTTGGTGGGACAATAAGATGGAGGATCTCAAAGCTGGTGAGAAGCAGGTAAGTGCAGTAAAACTTGCAAGGGTAAATGTGGTTGTATGTCTTGTTCAGTTACATGTCTTATTCTCGTGCTTGTCAATTTCATCCAGTCCAGTCCGCAGTTCCTACACTAGCAATGTCACTTCAGGCACTGAACAAAAAGAAAGTTATAACTAAAGCTTAAAAAGATTATTACTATTTTCTAGTCTACTCTAATGCTTTAAAGTGCTATAATTTTTGTTAATTCCTTGGTTATCATGGCTTTTTTTTTTCGAGATTTTTCTCAAGTTGGCAATTTTACTTAAGAACTCTGGTAAAAAATATACATATAAGAATACTTTCCTCTAACTATAAAAATCAAGCTTATTATCTTAGATGTCATCCATTGAAACACAAAAGGAAGCTTATCATGGGAATTTCAACTATCAGTGAAGTGCCTCAATGGCAAACCTTTCAGCATTCCACCCCACCCCTAAAAATTAAGTTTGGAAGTTTCTCTAAAGTGGCTCCCAAATTTCTTAAGTTGCCATTTTGCTTTTTCAACTTTCCCTCTTATTTCTACTTTCTAAAACTGTTGTGACAAATACAATTTAGAGTTTAAGAGAAGTCAGATCAGTACTTTGAGAATGTTATGCAAGCCCTTGCGACCATCAGTTAGACTAGGCTGGGGGAAATAAGGTTGGCCATCTCTGTTCTAGACCATGGGTTCTCAGATTAAAATTCTTAAGTATTTCCCTAGATAATAAGGGGGCTGCTTGAGCTGAATAAGAACCCTAAACAGCAGAGTAAAGTGAAGATGGGAGTTACTTAATCACAGCACTTTCGATTTCAAAAACTGACCAAGGTCAACTAGCAAAGACCTTAGTCAAGCAGGAAGAAATTGGCCACAAATGATCACAACAGATTGCACTTAACTTTCATGTTCTTCCTCTTACTCTTTTCCCCCATTCTTTCCTTGCCTCTCTTTCTGAATGACAAGCATCAAAAATAGTTATGTGTGCTTACCACTATCCTTGGCACTCGGTTCTTAATGAAACCCATTTTCCTAGACACATGGTATGGGAAATTACCTATGAATATATACATTACATGGCTAAGAGTGCAATGATATAGGCATTGGTTTACTGGAGAAATTTTTAGTACAGCATTAAATTTGAAATATCAGGGCTTTCCCAGGTTTTCTTACTTGCCTCATTAGCATACTTGACCTGGCAAGCTTAGTAAGAAAGCCACTGGATCTCCCCCAAGATTTCTCACCTAACTAGTAGGCAAAAGTCACTTAACTGCTTTCACAAAGGGTCTTAGGGCAGAAGTTCCCTACTAGGCTGTAATCCCCCAACATCCCTGGACACTGTAGAGCAGCACAAGGTGGTGGGCCCGACCTCAGAGAGGGGAGCTGACAGAAGCGAGGAATGCTCTTGCCGTCACACCATTTCCTCTAAACTGTTCTGTTTAAAAATGAGGAAATGGAGGTTCAGGGTCATTACTCCAAGCCTCACATATTCTTATAGCCAGGACCACAATAAGCACCCAGGTATATTCTGGCTCCCAAACTTAGGGCTTCCTTTCTGACGGCTGCTCCAAATGCATAGAGTTGGCTTCTGAAAGTAAATTTGGCTTGAGGGACACAGAGAGCAACCTGGGGCATACTTAGCAACTAGCCCTTAGAGTGGCATGAGACAGCAATCTGCCACATTCTGACTTAAGGGTGTGACAAATGCAAAAGACTTGCCAACTGCTGCAAAAATGCAGTCCTTTCATACTGTTCCTTTCTGTTTTGCTACAAAATTCATCATGAGTACCAGTAAGTGCTAACAGTGTACAAGAAGTGGGGCAAAGACCAAGGACAAGTAGTGACAACCTTTAGGAAAGCCAGGACCGAACAATGCAAACAGCCTAACAGAATTCTCACTTTCAAAACTGCATTTTGTAAACTCACAGCTTTCTCTCTAATCCACCTGAAGACGGTCCTGGGAGAGTCTGATTCTGAAGAACCTGGTTTTGGTGTGCTCTAGATACCTGCCTTTACCATGGGCTGATCCTCCCTGGCCCAGTCATTTGCATGTTAACCTGCTTCCTGTAGCTGGAGTTTCCTCGCTGCTGCTGCCCAAAGACCTCTAGCCACACGGGTCTCACTGTCATCTGGGCTCTCTCCTCTCAGGTTTCTCTTTTTGCAACTATTTCCAACTGTACTCCATGGCTCATCTTCCTGATTTTAGCTCTTGTGTCATGAATTTGAGTTGAAGAGCGGCACTAACCCCCCACCTAAATCTGAAGAATTTTCAGGGTAAACGGAAATCACCAAGCAATCTCTCTTACCTTCTTTAGTCAGCTACTCAGTTTTTCATATCTCCCAGGGCACATACTTCTGGTAAATGGCTGCCCTTCTCCATGAAGACACTATTTTAGCAACAAGTCAGGCCCCTAAAATCCAGAATGCCTGTGCTGAAAAGATTTCAGGCATGATCTAGCCAATCCCAAACCCCTCGTCACAAATCAATAAAGTGAGCCTAAGAGAAGGAAGGTTCCTGTCTAAGACCCTTCCAAGGTGATTTCTCATCTTGCAACAGTTTAACATGTTATCTTCTTTCCTTTCCAATAGTAGTCTGTTTGTTACCACCTGAATTAGTCCTTTACCAACTCTTTTTAAAAGGAAAGATAGTAATTAATGCCTTCAGGTGGTGACAAACCTCCTCAGGGTATCTTGAGAGAGCAGTTTTCTTTTTTTTATTACTGTCATTTCACACACATGCAAATTACACACACATTAGTAATTACATAGTATGAGTAGAGAAGGGTTTTCCATAAATCTATGTACTAGAGAAAAAACTGAGATCACAAGTGGCTTAGTTAGGAGTTCGGGTCTTAATCCCAGTTCTGCTTCTATTTAGCTGTGACCCTTTGTGCAAGTCACTTCAGGTCACTTTTTTCATATGAAAGATAAGGAGGGCGGACAAGATCCATGGTTCTCAGCTGTCCCTGGAGTCCAAGTTCTGAAATGGGATGTGAAAATCTAATGGAAATCGTGAGTTTGCTTCCCCCCAACAAAGCTGCATGGCTGACATACTGACTTGGCTTTGGGGTCACACTGGGTGTCTGTCTTGTGCCGATAGGAAGCTCTACCAGCCACATAATCTCACACACATGTTCAGCTAAAAATGACAAATTATTTCTAAATAGTTTGTCTGAAAGACAACATTTTAAAGAAATTGGCCCATTGGGGGGAAATAATGAACAGAAGGAAGCTTCTAAAAGTACAAAGGTGGGAGCAGAGGAAGGAGAAAGTCGTTTTGCATAAAGAAAGAAAAACTAATTCACGTAAATAGGAAATTTCACTCCAAGCAGCAAGGAATTTGTCCTTTCTGTATTTACCTGCTGACCATGAAAACTCCCAGAAGCAAAGCACTCATTCTACGTCAAATTTCAGATCTTAGAAACAGCACTCGATCAGACACAGAGTAGGCACTTAAAAGTTGAATTATAAATTTGGATTATAAAGTATTTTTCCTTCCTATTGTCTCCAACTAGATTATACTGCACAGAGAACTTAAAGAGAGGTCCTCTAAGGAGTTTAAATCTCTTGATGCAAAATACAATAGTTCATTCAGCCATGTTCAACCAGTACACTTAAAAGGGCATTAGCAGGGATTACATTTCATTTCCAACCTACAGGGACAAATCCAAAGGCACCACTAACTGCTGCTTCACAGTCTCATTCTGTTTAACTAGCAAAGAGGGTGGCTGTGAGCTGGCAAAGGGCCCCGGACTGGGGCACAGGAGATGTGGGTTCTAAAACAGCTGGCCCCATAGCAATTTCCTGCCCCCAGCACAGTTCTGTGCTAACTGATGCTTCATGAATGTCAGTTGGTTGGAAATACAAAAATCTCCACCATGTGCCAATTTATATTATATAGAGAACTTAAAGATGTGTCCCTGTATCCAAGAAACTTAAACTCAATTAGGTAAAATATGGAAAGTTCGGTGTAAAGAAGCGAGTTAACATTTCTTGACTATTATTAAGAACCAAAGGAATTACAGCAGTTATTTCACAAAAGCCTTGCAGAATAAGTTAAATAATTCCAATTGATAAACAGAAAACCAGGCTTAAAGAAAGTAATTTGTTCAAGACCACACAATTAGTTATGTGGAGAAGCCCAGATTCCACCCCAAGTCTGCAAACCCCACACTATTTGCAGTATCCAATACCTACACAACAAAGCAGCTGGGAAGGGTTGGGGACTTGGGTCCAAGTTTCACTTCTGTCATTAAGTTATTTTATATCACTAGGCAGGGCATTTTTCTGCAATTTTTTAACTTGCACTAAGGTGGGGCGGGGGTCAAGGAGGGATGAGCCAGATCAGTGGCGTTTTTTGTCTTCGTTTTGTAGGGCGGCTTTCTGAATCCTTTTGGGCTGGGACTTTTTCTAACATAGATATTTCCCTTTCTAGATCTTTGTAATTGTTTGAGAGTGAGTGGGGCCCTTGGTTATTAGTGGAAATGTATTGTACTCAACGCTGCAAGGGGACTAGAGGAGAAAATCTGTGCGGGCTCCAAGCTTCCTCCCATTAAGTTGAGGCTGAGACCCTGACTCGGTTGAGACATCATGGTGAAAACTCATTCATGGATTCATACTTCTTTCCCAACTTGGAGCTCTGTACCCCCCCAGGGCTCAAGTGCTATGGTTTGAGAGAAACGTATAGTGTTTGTGTCCTGCATTGCTTAAGCGGCCTGCAGGGGCTAGTCTGTAAAGAGAGGCCCGTGCCTTTAAGGAATTTAAAGCTCACGGTGTAAGATACGGGAGTTCAAACAGCCAGGAGCTCGGCTGTGCCCCGCCGCGCCGGTACCGGGAACCACTTCCTGGTCAGCCCCTCCCGCCCCTTGTCCACACCCCCACCGCTGCATTTCCCCCCGCTGCACCGAGCGTCCCAGGCGGCAGGGGTCAGTCCGACTCCCGATGAACGCCCAGACGCCCCGAGAGGTCGAGGGAGGGGTCCCATCAAAGATTTAAAACACAACGCTCTGGAACTTCAACTCCCAGGGGCCCAGCCAGCTTTCCGGAGATCGGGACAGGGGCATCCTCTGCAGCTCTAGGGAAGAGGCCCCGGGCCCGCTCGAGTCCAGCTCGGCCCCCTGTTCGGCTAGTGACCCAGGTGCACTGCGCCCGCCAGAACCTCGTCCGACCTCGCCCGGCACCTGTCGTTCCCACAGCGGGCAAGACCTGCGCTCACCTCGTTCTGGGGGCTCGCGGCCCGTCCCCACGCCTCTGGGCCCGGCTCCCACCGCCGTCTCCGCCAGGGCCACAGCCGCGGCCGCCGCCCACTTTCGGTTTCCCCTCACGGCCGGAGCCGCCGCGGCTCGGGGATCACCTCTAGCCCCCGCCCCGCCCTGCTTTGCCCCGCCCAGCTCCGCCCCGCCCCGAGGGCAGCCCGGCCTCGGCTCTGCGCACGCGCGGGCACCCTGGCCGCGTCCGCCCACGCCGGCGTCCGCGCGTGGGAAGGGAAACCGACGCCGCCTAGCGGTTTCTGCGCGTGCCCACGCACTGGCCGACAGCGGAAGACCGCTGCGAGGCGGGCGCAAGAGCACCTCCTTGTGGACAACGCAAGGACCGGGGGGACGAGAGGCTCGGGACCCCGCCCACCTCATCAGCACTCAATGCTCCTGTTGTTGCGCTCACCCACCCGTCAGACATTTCATTCAACTCTTACTCGTTCTCTTCTTTAATTCTGGGGCAGTTACTTTATATTATCCTAGACATCCACCCGATCCGCTCATCTCCTTTAGGTCTTTTTTCATGTCACCCTTCCGAGGAGGGTGCCACACTCAAAAAACGTCCTCTGACATTCCGTGTCTCCCTTCTCAGCTTTCTCTCTGCTTAGCACCTGTCTAGCACACTATATGTGTTTTACTTACCTTTTCATTGTCCACTGTTGTCCTCCAATGAAAGCTCTAGGAGCTCAGGGATCTCTGTTTTGTTCCCTAATCCATTCCCAGAGCTTAGGATAGCGGCTGGCACATGATAGGCTGACGTAAACATTTGTCAAATTCATTCATTCATCTATTATAAAATTATCGAACACCTACTATTTATTCACTTATTTCTTCTGCACATTAGTTCTACCAACATTTATTGAGCAATAAATTGTATTCCTTAACCTGATATTGAACACTTCCCTGCATTCATTCTGTGTGTTTACTGAGGGCCTGCTAGTTATTCAAACAGTATTTTTTGACAGCCTTATTGAGGTATAATTGACATACTATAAACTGCACATGTTTAAAATGTACAATGTGGTGTTTTGACATATGTATACAGCTGTGAAACTATACTGCCATAAAAATAATGAAAGGATCCATCACCCCGAAAGATTTTCCTCATGTACCTTTATAATCCTCACCTCATGTGCCTCTCTATCCTTCGCCCTCTCAACTGCTGGTTTGCCTTTCTTTTGCTATAGTTTGCTTTTTCTAGAATTTTATATGAATGGAATCATATAATATGTGCTGTCTTTTGGGCTGGATATCCAGCTTTTACTCAGCATAAGCATGTTGGGATTCATACATGTTATGTGCACAGTAGTTCGCATCTTTTTATTGCTGAATAGTATCCCATTGTATGGATGTACTAAACCTACCATATGACCCAGCCATCCCAGTCCCAGGGTTTACCCAAGGGAAATTGAAGCATATGTCCACAAAAAGGCCTGGACAAGAATATTCATAGCAGCTTTGTTAGTAATAGCCAAAACTGAGAACAATACAAACGTCCATCAGCAGATGAATAGATAATTGTGTATATGTGTATACAACCAGTATATGTTGAATAGCTGCTGTTAAGTGAGCAACTTTCATGGAGTACCTCCTATGTTACGGCACAAGCTGTGCTTGAAGAGCTTTTTTTTCTTAACTAAAGTATAGTTGATTTACACTGTTGTGTTAGGTTCAGGTGTAGAGCAAAGTGATTCAGTTATACACACACACACACACACACACAGATATATATGTCCTTTTTTCAGATTCTTTTCTATTATACTATTTTATATATATATATATTCTTTTTCATTGTAGGCCATTACAAGATATTGAATATAGTTCCCTGTGCTATACAGTAGGTCCTTGTTTGTTGTCTATTTTACATATGGTAATTTGTGCCTGCAAATCCCAAACTCCTAATTTATCCCCCTTCCCTGTCCCCTTTGGTAACCAGAAGTTTGTTTTCTATTTCTATGAGTCTGTTTCTGTTTTGTAAGTAAGTTCGTTTGTATCACCTTTTTAGATTCCACATATGAGTGATATCATATGATATGAGGAGCATTTGATTCAGTAGAAAGATGTAGTGGGCGATGACCAGGGAGGCTGTAAGCAGATGGAAGGCTTGAGAGCCCATGCTCAGGAGTTCAGGCTTTTTCTCAAAGGCAGCGGGAAACTGTTCAAAGTCTTCTCTGAGCACTGCTCTCTTTTATACTCCCACATCCAGTCCCTGACTCCGTCTGCCCAAATGTCTCTCCCTGGCACTTCTTTCCATCCCTGCTGCTGTCTTTTCATTTGTTTCAGGTCTCCCTCTTTCTTCTCTCTACTCCAGTCGGCTCCACACATTGCTGTGGATTTAACAAACCTTTAGGTCTGTTTAATACAAACAGACCCAATTTGGACTCTGCAGTGCTTTTAACATCCTCCGGCTCCACATTTTAGATGAAAAAGATGTAAAAAGCAGTTCCCAAATGAAAGAGTGCTAGTTGGAGTAGGAAATGAGGACAAACTCTAGAGTCCAGTGTGTAAACTAAATCATAATATTATGTGAGTTGACCCCAAGTCTGAGATCCTCTCTCCTTGCAAAAAAGAGTTCCATGTTAGGACAGTCATATATAAAAAGAAAAATTATGTTCTGCAGCTAGTTTTTTTTTAAAATCAGCCATATTTAGTTTACATATAATAAATATTTTAAATGAACAGTTTGATGAATTTTGACAAATGTAGTCAATAATATGGCCACCACCACAACCAAGATATTGAACTAGTTCATCATTCCAGAGCAATCCCCTGTGCCCCTTTGCAGTCCATTTCCTCCCCCCAGTCCCCAGCACCTGGCAGCCACTGATCTGTCACTACAGCTTTTCTTTTTCTAGAGTGTCATATAAATGGAATCATACAGTACATAGTCTTTTGTGTCTGGCTTCTTTCCCTTAGCATAATGCTTTTGAGAATCACCACATTGTCACATATATCAGTATTCTGTTCCTTTTTATCACTGGGTAGTATGCCATCACGTGTACAGGTATGTCTTGTTTATCCATTCACATTTGATATACACTTGTGTTGTGTCCTGTTTGGGGCTATTATGAATAAACTGCTGTAACAATCGCATACAGGTCTTTGTGTGCTCATGTGCTTTTCCTGCATAAAGACTTAGGAGTAGACTTGCAGGTTGTAGGATACGTGTATGTCTAACTATATAAAAAAAAACTGTTAAATTGTTTTCTGAAGTGATTGAGTAATTTTGGACTCCCCTTCTTCTACCTTCCAGCAAGGTATGAGAATTCCAGTTGTTCCAAATCCTCCCTGACACTTGGGATTATCAGTCTTTTTAACTTTAGCCATTCCAGTGTATGGATGTATGAAGATAGCACACTGAGATTTTAATTTGCATTTCTCCATAACTAATGACACTGGGCATCTTTTCATATGATTACTCACCCTTCATATATGTTCTTGCCTGGAGTGTCCATTTGGCAGGTAGGTGTTCGGCTAAGACATATCAGGAGGTTCGCAGAAGTCCTTGGGTAGCTGACAGAGTGAGGACAGGCTGCGAAGTTGTTTTTCTTTTCCTTGGGAATGGCTCTGGGTGCAGGGAGATCAAGAATTAACCCCCATGCCCTGGGTATAATTGGATTTCGGGGGAATTAAGGGACATCAAAGATGACACAAATTGGTTACTCTTTAAACACAATGGTTCACACCATTTTGTGGGGAAGGAGGTCAGAATATGTGAAAGCATCACATAGATACAAAATTTGGCATATGATTTCAGAGAAGGTTTTGGGGTCCCTAAAGTCCCACTATGAACCCATGTTATAAACTTCCTTAGAGGAAGGCATCTGTCATGAGGCCATAAAGCAGAATTTTCAGACAAGACTCCTGAGGAAGGCATTCTCTCTCAGCAAAAGCTCAAGCTTACCCTTGGAAGACAGGAGTAGGGGCCAGGAGCATCTGGGTCACTCTTTCAGGAAACATAGGCACACATCCCATCCCCAAGGGCTGTCAAGAGGTCCTCGGTGATCTGCTCAGGTGGCTTTCGGGGGACAGGCAAGGTGGATAGTAGGGAGATCCAGAACAGCTGGCCAGTAGGCAGCAGCCTGGCAGGCATTCTGTGCCCATCCAGATACTTCACAGGAGAGGTTATCATGGAAAGGGCAAGCCCAGCTGTGAGGCCCAAGTATGAGGAAGGAAGACAGATTTGCTGCCAGTTTCTCCTGGGCTGAGAAGGGTAGAAATAGCTCAAGTGTGAAACTGTCATCTAAAGTCCTTCATGCATTTTTAGCCATACTTGGGAAGCCCGTTTGTTTAGAGAGAGCTACCCCATCGGACACAAACACCAAAACACCTGTAAAAAGCACACAGAACCAAAGCTATGGGTTGCGTTGAATCTCTGTCCCTCCCTCCCTTCCTTCTCTTGGCTCAGCAAGCACCATTCAGAATCAAGGGGCGGGGGGGACCACAACCACGTTCCCAGAACAGATCCCTCGGTCGCTTTGTTTTTATCTCACGTGGTGGATGTTCTGGTGTTTGCAGTATAGCCCAAGAACAAGACGCACCTCATCCTCCCTCGCAGAGCCTCTCTGACTTTACTGCTGCCATAGGCAGCTCTCCCACCCTCCAAAATTGAGAGGTGATTTTAGAAACCTCTGGCTGCCCTCATCTCACTTCCCATCTGAATTTGTCTGTTTCTTCTCTATATTGTCTCCCCAAAGAAGACCAAAGCCAAAACTCTCATTTCTGTCACTTTATGTCCCACCAAATGAGCCCCCAGGACTTGGCTGTGGCATAATTCAGTGTCTTACGTAATTCCTCCTCTGGGAAGTCTTCCTTGAAGCCCCTAGAAAGCAATGCCTCCTGGAGCCACTTATTTGTCCTCCCAACATGTTCACAGTGGAGGATGTAGGAAATCATTCTGCCGCTCATCTCCCTTGTGAACAACTTGAAGACTTTAGATTTTACTCATCTTTTTCCCTTGAGTTAAGTGCAAATAATTTTAGTAATAATAATCTTAACTCCTTCGTTAAGTTAAGCAATATGTTCACAGTTTCGTATGTGGATGAAACGCAGCCTCATGGGTACTTTTCGCTTACATAAGGTTAGGAAAAATAGATCCATGACAAAAGGCCTCTCTGGACAGATCAACTTTCGGTTAATCATTAACATCATGTTCACTCCCTCTCCCATCAGCTATTGCCTCATGAACAAATGCAGAGAAATTTCTAGACAACTGCATTTGTTTTAACTGAGTAAGGAGAAACAAAACGAAACAAAACAAAAAACAAAAGGGAGAGATTCCCGGAGCCCAGCTAAAATCCAGGCTCTGGTAAAGCTAAGGATGTGCTGATCTAGCAAAACTCCCTAATCTGCCCACAAAGGCCTCCAAGGTGAGTCAGCTGAAAGAGGCTAATCCCCAGAAGGGACTGATGGCTAAAGCTGCAGAGGCCATACAAGCACAGAACATTGGAAAACAGGGGACAATGAAAGCTTACAGTGGTATCGTGTAGAGAAAGGTCATAGACCGGCAGGGGAGACTCTTAGCTATCTAAGAAGTGGCCTCTGCCCCTTCTCGAGCTGCAGGTCATTCACACAGCTCAGCCCTGGACAAGGCCCAGATATAAGGATGATTCCAAGGATGCAGATATTGACTTACTAGCTGATAAGGGCCCAGTTGGGTAGGGCGTGGAGCTGGGGTAACTAATACTGTAAGCAAGGCAACTGACTACAATATTACTGATTCTGCTGGTACAAAAATGATACTGTACTAGATGCTAGGGATGTGGAAGGGAGGAGACAGAGAGAAGAAATCACATTATATATAGGAGGTGCACAGTACAGGTTAGCTGACCCTGAAATCAAAGCAGCAGACAGTATTCAAAAAGAGTGGGTTCAGGTTAAAAGTGTACTATTCAGGGAGGAAGCACCGTTGCCCCTGAGTTGTTTGACTTTGGATAAATCATTCGGGGCTTGATCTTTTGTTAAATTGAGAGACCTGTGTTCTTATTCTCCCCGTGGATTCCCTTAATTGGCAAAGTTAACCCAATAAATAGCAAAGGAGCCTTCTCTTGAGGCTGTTTGGTCAATTCCCATTCCTCAGTGGTTCCCCACAGGAGCAGTCTCTCCCCAGGGGCACTTTGGACTTTCACGAGGTTATTTTTAGTTGTCACAATGATCAGGGGCATCTCCTGGCATTTAGTGGGCCCGCTGATGCTTATTGCCCTGCTGCACACAGAACAGTCCCACATATCGGAGGACCTTCCCTGTGTCCTCATCCTAACCAACATGGGAATGTCTTGCCAGTCATTCATGGCAGATTGAAAAAACTCTGCTTTACATATAAACACAAATAATTTTTTCACAGTTTCACTGTATTAATTTTCCAGGTTATCCTATCTGTGAATTTCATTTCAGGAGAGTAGGAGAGGGGTACAGAGTATGTGTTATGAGACTCACACAGGGTTGAGTGCTACTTTTAGAAATCCCCTCAGCAGCCAATCCCACACAAAAAGAAGCTGAACAAGACATTCCTGTTTACTCCAACAGACATAGGGATGGATGGATGCATTTATTAGAGTTCTGCCTCACCCCACTACCAGGTTACCTAATATTCCCTGGCACTCACCACCAGCTGAGGACGCTAAAACCACTCTTTTGGGGGTTCTTCCTGGAGTTCACTTAGCCCAAAGTCATATCTCCCCCACCGTAAGTAGAGGAGATGGTCTTCCTCCCAGTTCTCTTCTCACCCCCTCACACTCAGTCTTTTTAATTTAAAGCTGGAGCCCTTACTCTCAGCAGCAACTTCCTTAAAACAGAACGTTTTTCATTTGCAATTAGAAATGTTTAACACCTGGGGACTAGCTATTGGCTAAGAAAGGAGCTAGCAAGCTGCCAAGTTCCTGGTGTGCCTTGCTGGAGCCAGAGTGGAAGACAAGGACCTTATCCTCCAATATTGGGTTGTGTGTTCTGAGTGCTGATTGCCTGACTGCTGCTTTTGATTGCTGAAAGGCCAGCACAGAGGTTGACAGCCATTGTTTCAACCCCCAGGGACTGACACTGTTTCCAGGGAATTTAAAGAGGTAATGCTTGTTTTCCCCCACTTTGGGAGCCATATGTTTAAGAAAATCTTTGTTACTGGCTGACTGCAAAGACAGTGGAACAGAAACATCAGTGACTACACACAATAAAGAATACATGCCTTGCAAAGATAGTCTGTTAAAGTCACAAATGGATGGCACCAACCCTGAAAAAGTAAGAATCAGAAATCCTTGAGAAACAAGAGAATTAGATTTCCAGTTACTAAAATGATACTTAAAATGTTTAGTTCTCAATAAAAATGCAAAACATGCAGTGAAATAGGAAAGTATGGCCTTCTTTTTTTCCTATGGAAAAAAAGAATTTGACAGAAATCATATATGAGAAAGCCCAGACATGGGATTTTTTAGTCAAAGATATTTACTCAACTGTCTTGTATGTTCAATAAGACAAAGGAAACCACGGACAAAGAACTAAAAGTCAGGAAAATGATATATGAACAAAGTGAAAATATTAATAAAGAGATAGAATTTTTTTTTTTTTAAAAGAACCAAATTGAGAGAGAGAGAGAGATGCAGTGAGCAGGAGGGAGGGAGGGAGGAAGGGGAGGGAACACAGGAGATGGAAGTGACAGACTTTTTGTCTTTACATCTTGGAAGTGACCTCCTGTCACTCTTGCTGTATTCTGTTGGTCACCAGCCAGTCACTAACCACTTAGTAGTTGCACAAGGAATGGGGCTTCCTGGCCAGACATGGAACGCAGGCTGTGGCCACCAGGAAGGCGTGCGCTGCAGGCTGGCCCCGCGGCTGGGAAAAGTGGCCACACTTTAGAAACGACTGAGTGATGAAAAGTCCAGCCTCACTCATCGTTAGAAAACTAAAAACAGGATAATGAGTTAGATGTCATTTCTCATCTGCTGAACCAGCATAAAAATTTCCCCAAAAGTTCCTGAAATTAGTATGATTACTGGCCAAGAGGGATCCTGGCAGCTCAATTTCCCTCTAAAGTATAGGGGAACCATGGCCCATCTTGTGAGATTCCTGACAAATTGAGGTTTGCCCCTGGCTCACGCTAAAAGCAGAGAGCGGGTGATTTCTCCCCCATCCTTAGGGCCTGGCCACCCCAGCCAGCTGCTCTGAGCTGGGCCAGGCTCTGGGGTCATATCGAAGGTGCCCTCCTCACCCTGTCCTGCCGCAGCAGGTGTGCTTCCTCCAGCCTCCCCCACCCACTGGGACCTCACCGCCCCCTTCCCCATGAAGGAGGTAGAGACTGACTGAATGCAGGCTGTTCTGTGCCTGGCAGGAAGGGGTGGCAGGTGCAGAGATTCCAAGGATGGCAGAGGGGAGAGGCAGCACCCCTCATTTTGCTGGGTGCTTTCCTACTCACAAAGCATCCAAGTGTATTCACTCCAGGCTGAGTTTCAGGGGCAGCTGGAGCTGGGCTAGAACCACGGCTACAACATTCTCCTGCTAAGTAAATTTGGAGAGTTCCTCATTTCTCTGAGTTTCAGTTCATTTACAAAATAGGAGTTACCTGGTGACTGCCACCCTGCCCCGGGCGGGACTGAATTAGCTTGTGTAACTGCAGAGCATGTGACAAGTTGGAAGGGGCTGTGCAGGAGCAACTGGCTGCCTTGAGGAAGAGGGTGGCGTGCAGAGTGGTGCAAAGGGCCTTGGCGACAGATTCGGGAAAGCGGAGGCGGAGACGTTGCTGATGCTGTGCTAGTATTTCCTTGGCCCACCGGAGTCCACCAGCAGGCCGACAGCACCCCACGGGAACCCCCTGCCTGAGGGCTCTGTCTGGCATCATGGGAAGTTCCTGTCCTGCAAGTGGCACGAGCGGGGGTGTGGCAGTGCTAACGCTCAGGCAACCCTCCACCCTTGCAGACGGTGTTGGGCCAGGTGGGAGGCCGTTTTCCAGCGAGGCGGAGCCTCGTCACCCACAGCAGTGGCCACTCGTCAAAGCCCCTTCAGTGGCTTTTCTTCTTCCAGGCCCCCAATCCCCATGTCCTCGCTCAGGCTTCTTGGGGTCATCTCCAAAACAAACGACTTTTCCCCAAGTCCTTGTCTGCTTGCAGGGAACCCAAACTCTGCTGAGGTTCTGTCTGGCCCTTCTGGACTTGAGTTTCCACATCTTTAAAATGGGCAAAACTTACCTCATCGAGTCGTTGAGAGATAAAGCATGTGGAAACGCAAACTGAGGCCACGTCAACATGCAAACTGTGCAGAAGCAGCAGGAGCTCAGGAAGTGGAGGAAGGAGCGGGAGCCTCTGTCCAAAGGGCACAAAGAGCCACTGACAAGTGAGGCCTGGCACGGCGAGGCTGTGTTCAATCCAAGAGAAAGGTGAAGAGGAAGACGGTGGAATGCAGGTATTGCCAAAAAGAATGATCTTAGTCTTGTGGGACTAAAGAGGTCCTTAGGAAAGTTAAGGAAGCCTAGACGATTTCTGCCAAAATGTTATAATTGGCCAAATGGCCAGACACCCAGTCAACACAGGATGAAGTCTTGGCTGGTTCTAGGAATCAGTGCATAGTTGCAATTATAACCACAGTTTGTTAAATGTGAAATAGATTCTTTCTCATAAGTTTTAATTATTTCATTTTTCAAGATGAAGTGCTCAGTATGCCTTTTGGGAGTTATTTCCTCTGAAGTATTGGTGATTTTAAGTTACCCACCCCTGTGATCTGCCATCCTAGCTGACCGTGTGGAACTCCCCCTGTCACTTCTGTCTTCCTCATTGGAAGTGACCTCCATGTGGGCTGGGTCCTAGTCACCATGAAGCTACAGCGCTCAGCATAGAGCACAGGTGGATGGATAGATGGATGGATGGACAGACGCAGAAGGAGTCCACACAAAATAAGCCTTTATTTGGGGAGGGTCGAGGGTGTCACAAGTACAGGCCATGGACGGTGCGCACGGAGCGCTTCCAGCTGTCCTTCCAACACTGAGCCTCCCTCACCTGCAATGTGTTGTCATCTTCGATCTTCTTCAGCTCCTCTTCAAATAATGCTAAATATTTCTGGGAGCAAGCAGCAGCAGGAGGCCACATGAGGAAGGGCTTCTGGACTCTGTGCCCTAGAGGAACACTGTAACCTGCTGGGAGGTAGCTTTGACCCCGCTGCAAGCACTGGCAAGAGCTCCACAAGTCATTTCTCACGTACTTTGCCCAATAGGCAGGCGTGGGTGTCTTCCTCATTTTATAGATGGGAAACTGAGGCTCACAGCCTTGCCTGGGGTCATCCAGCTAGAAGGAGGCTGAGCAGTGACTAGGACACAGGACTACCTGATTCTGGACTCTTCCCTCCTTCCTAACCACTGTCCTGGGGCCCTGGCTTCCCCGAGAGGCTGAACCCTCCAGGCCTTTAATGCCCACGGAACTCAGCAGGCAGAGGTGTTCCCTGCCTAGAGCTTGGCATGGTGGCTGGGGAAGGGCTTGCCCGGGCACTTGAGGGCTCTCCTAATACAGGGGTCAGCATATCTCTAGGCAGGACGAGGTTTCTCTCTGGGACACTCAGACCAAAGGTCCACACATCCTTAGAGTCGAGAGGTCCTGCAGGTGGCCTCTGGGTGCCACCTCCTCTTCAGGTAGGCCCCCTGGGGTCTAACAGGCACTGGGTTCAAATTCTGACTCACCCACTCTGCAGGGGCACAGACGGGACACATTTCTTTAAGGCTTAGTGTCCTCAGCAGTAACATGGGGACAATTCTGTCTTCCTCACGGGGTTGTTACAAGGAGCCAATGGGAAGCCTCCTGTCAAGTACAGAAGCTGCAGCAGGTGCAGTAACTGTCCCTTATTCTGCCCATTGCCACCGCTGCTCCCATGGCCCCTGTGCCTCTGGCTATTCTGTCTCAACTGTTCCTTGGAAAGCCTTCCTTTACCGCCCCGCCCCCAGGTCTGGGTGTGGAGTACGGGGGCTCACGTCATCAGACCCACGCTGTTACTGGAACTGGACATGACCTGCAGCTCATGTCCTGGTGCCTGAGACCATTGGCTGTCCTGAGCACTGACACTGTGCCCTGGGGCATCCTGACATGTGTCATGTGCTCCATGGGCCAAATGTCAGGATACCTGGTGACGGGAAGCCCCCTCCTGCCCAAGGCAGCCACACTGAGCTGCCCTGTGCTCCCTGGGATACACACCCCCTACCCCACCCGCATCTCTCCGCTCACCAGGTAGACAGCATCTCGGGCTTCCACGGACGCCAGGTGGCCCAGCGTGGTTTTGGTGGTCGTGATCGATGATGTTTTCTTGAGGAGAATCTTGTTTTGGATAGTGACTTCAGTGGGTTTGATTCCCGGCCATTTCCTACAAACAAATATGAGTGAAAACTCCTGCAGGCTTGTCTTCATCATTTGCAGTACCCTCTTCAACCTTGGTGGAAAATGTTAGCATTTCTTTAAATAAA
Source organism: Camelus ferus (assembly GCF_009834535.1). NCBI lineage: Eukaryota > Metazoa > Chordata > Mammalia > Artiodactyla > Camelidae > Camelus > Camelus ferus. The sequence goes on along the minus strand of NC_045699.1, from coordinate 45,425,558 downwards.
ATTATCATGCTTTAAACATCTTAATTAAAAGAAAAACCCTACTGAATATTTCACGTTAAGTGTGTTCATGTTCATTATTTTTCGTATTTTCTCACTGTTTAAATCCATGTGTACAGACAGGCTTGGGTTCTGCATGGGGCTGGGAATCCCACACCTCCATGTGCTCCCCTTCTCTGGGCCTCAGCTTCCCCATCAGCCCACCGGCCTGGGGCAGTCCTGGTTCCTGGCCCACGTTTCCTATTGTGCTATAAAATCCACTGCTGACAACTGAGCTGGGCAAATTGCTGCCTTACTTCTTCTTCCAGAGTCACATTCTCACATTCTTGGGGCACAGGGGACAAGCACTTTGGTAGCCCTCATCATACATGACAGACCGCAGCATTGGTTCACAGTGCCACCAGCAATCTGAGAATGTGCCCCAAGCTGGGACAGGCCTCCCTGTCTTGGGGGTCCCTTGTGGGTCCTTATCACGTGGACAAATAGCTGCTGAGCTCTCAGCATGTGCCAAGGCACTCCCAGTACAATCTCACTGAATGTTCTCCTCATGATTCCAGGTAAGGTTGGGTGCCATGCCCATTTCACAGATGAGGAGACTGAGGCTCTGGGTGTAATGGCTTTCTGAGGTTACCGGATCTGTCTGACTTCAGAGCTCCTGCCCCTGACCGTCCCACTGCACCGCCCCCAGCATGCACAGCCAAGCGTGGTATTCCTCCCAGGTCTCGGCTCTCACCTGCTCCCCCGTTCAATCAGGGGCTTCTCACTCTTTTCCTCCAGGGAGAGCCCAGCGAGCTTCCTCCGTATTAGGATCGATGTTTTCTGTTTGGGGGGCTCCATCTCTGGCAGGCAAGAGACAGGTTACTGATGGTGGCCTCACCCACAGCCTGAGATCAAGGGGTCTTCCCCCTGACCTTACATTTAGCGAAATAAGGGCTCACTCCCCTCTTCCCGACTTGGAGCCTCAGGCAGGAGACAGAGCCCTCTCCCACAGAGGGCCCGAATGCAGCTGGAGGAGGCGAGGTGTGGTCTGGGTGCCGTCTCCAACTCCACAGCCTGGGGCGTGATGCTCTGACCACACAGGCCCCCGAATATGCTTTGTAGAGCCTCCTTTGGCTTATACTGGCTCAAATAGGTCCTGAACTAAGAATTTCTTCTGGAATGAACACATTTAAGGTTGTCCCTCTCATGCCTGGCTCACTGACCTGTCCTTTGATGTGGGGAGAAAGGGGCTCCGTCCATGGAATGAGAGTCAGCAGGCAGGAGTGGCCCTCTGCACCCTGGTCTGTAGGGGTGGCAGGGCCAGGCTGCTTGGCCCATAGGCTACTAGAGATATGTTCCAGTTTGTGGTTTCTTTCCATCCTTTGACATTTTTCTTTGTTTTTGTTTTGGCCACAGAGAGGTGCCGGCTCTTTCCTTTATGGCTTCTGACTTGCATCTCACACTTAGGAAAGCTGTCCCTACCCCAATATTATGAAAATATTTACTATTAGGGTTTCATTTTTTACATACAATCTTTGACCTATTTGGGATTTGCTTTTTTCATTAAAAAGGAGTTACTTTTAATAAAAACAAACAGAAATTCAACAGTCCCCTCAATGGAGAATTTGTTTGCATCCTGGTGGTGCTGGGTGAAAGCAGAGTCCCCCAGCCCCAGCCCATCACCCTGTGCCTCACCCACCCGCTGAGGCCTGGGCACAAGGCTGGTGATGCACCTACTTGCAACCTTGACATCGTCAATGGTGACCACCTCATCCAGCTGCAGCAGGAACTTCTCGGTGAAGGTGGCCAAGCTGGCTATGAAAAGTCGGCCGTACCTCCTGGTGAATTCCTGGAGGAAACAGAGGAAGCACGGTGCTGCAGGGAGGGGACCTTGCCTCCAAAGGCAGGCTGAGGCGGGGTCTGGGGATCAGCGTGTGAGACAAGACCAGGGCCACGTGTCAACTGTGTCCAAGTTAACTGGCATCTGGTCCTTGGCCAGGAAGCTTCTCCCAAGAGGTGACTTGTTTTGAAGATAGAAAAATGATTCTAAAATGGCCAGACAATTTACCCAAGAGGAAATAAAACTAGACATGGATCTTGGGACAAAAAAGTTCTCATTAGTAATTCTGTAATTAATTAATTTAGAAATTAAAAATCCAAGTTAAAACTACCAATAGTGACCATAAAACCTGCCTGCTTTCATGCTCTGCTTTGGCCAGGCTTCCAGCTGAGGGCTGTGCTCTGTGCCGTTGGTGGGCTGTCAGTTGGGGTGACCGCTGGAGGGCAGTGCACAGCAGCACCTAGACGTGGGGGTTGATGGCACTACTGACCTCCAGCTTCTCCTTGGTCGCCGCAGTCAAAGCATCCAACTCTTTCTGCCTTTTCTCTTCCACTTGACATAGAGACTTCATTTCTTGGAAATGTGCGGGGTGTCCAAGATTTGGATGGAGCTTCTGGGCATTTTCATCCTTCAAACAATCCAGAAATCAGCAAGAGTTCTGACCTGGTCTTAAGGTTGAGACCAAAAAGCCACTGGCCTATGCCCTCTGCCAATTATGGCCACGGCCAGACTGATGTGTGCTCTGATTGGGGTGTGCAAAGGGCCGTGGATGGGGAGAGGAGTGGCAGAGAAGGCAAGACAGGAGCGTGGCTGGAGCTGACTCTGAGGGTTAGGGAGTGAGAGGGCTGAGCATCCGCCCTATAACAATCAAGGCTTTAGCCCAATGAAATCAACAGCACTCACGTCCCATGGCTCTAAGGACCATGTGGACAATCACTGTTGATCTCAATGACCGCAGCCCCAGAGAACCCAGTGGACCCACCCATTAAATCCAACAAGGAGTTTGCCGATTGCCTTCTATGAAGGAGCTGCTGGCTCAGCTCTCATTTCTCTAGTGTCTCATGTCCAGGAATCCCAAGCCCGGCCCATCTCCTTCCCTGGGACTCAGTTCTGCCAACACTCTGCCTCCATTTCTGAATCCCAGGGCCCCTGGTCCTGGAGAGGAAGGGCTGGTCCCAGGATCCCCACCTTCCTTTTCTCCAGCTGTTCCTGATACTTGCGGAACTGTCCCCGGATCTCTTCGGTGGAGGCACAACATTTTTTCCAGTGGTGCTCCTTGAAATTCTCCATCACCTGCCAACACACCTGGGGCAGCAGCTCCTCAAATCTTCTCATCTGGGCCCGTAATTCTGCAGGAATCGGGGGTGGGAGGCCGGGGAGAGAACAGAGCAGAGCCAAGCTGCCAAGGTGATCTCTCCAACAACAGCTCAAAGCAGCTTCCCAGAGAGAAAGCTTGGTCTACAATGTGGTAATAGCTATTCTCTCGAAAGGGTTCCTGTGGTCAAACCAGTACAGAAATACTGAATTAATCAAGTTCAAAGAACTTTTCTTCTATATTCTGCAGGACTTTCCAGCACTTTTAAAATGCACAGTGTCTTTCAGCAGTTCTGTCTCATCTGTTATCTCTTCAAATACTGCCTTGACCCTAGACTCCCACTCTCCCTCCGGACCTGTCAGGCTCACTCTTTCATCCATACCTCTTCACCTCTCTCCCTTGGTTCCACCTCTTTGTTTTTCTAAGTTGCATTTTGGTTATTTTCTTAGGTAGTAAAGGCACGCATAATTTTTTAATTTCAATGATTTATTTTTCCAATATAGAAGTTTGATTTGGTCCTCTTTCATATTTACTTGGTCATTTTAATAGCCTCTTGCTCCTTACTCATGTTTCCAGTTTCTTCTTTACTTAGCTCTAATAAATACACTATTTTATATTCTGTGTCTGATACGCTCAGTATCTGAAGTCTTTGCTGGCCTCATTCTGCTGCCCCATGCTCAAGGTGCCTTTTTTCTGTGTGTGTGTGTGTGTGTGTGTGGTGTGTGTGTGTGTGTGTGTGTGTGTGTGTGTGTGTGTGTGTGTGTGTGTTTATGGTGAGCTCTTACTCTGGGCATTTTATTTGTGGGAATTCTTGGAGACCTGAAATGAAGGTGGGTTTCTCTGGAAAGGATCTGTAGCGTCTCTACTAAACAAGCATCTGGGCATGACTAACTCAAGATCATTTTAAGCTAATGTATCAGCTGGAGGTCTTGTGAGTGATCCACAAAGACAATGTTGAGTTCAGGTTTATCTAAGTGTGACTTCAGGTTTCAAAGCCACAGAGGGCTGGCCTGTTGTTATGGATTCTCGTTGGAGTTTTTCTTCTTCTTTACCCAGAACCATGGCTTGTAATGAGACAAATTTCCTTCTAGTCACTGGCGGAGGGGGTTCATGTCTGTCTCATTCCCTTACTCTGCAGATGGGGCCCCGTGGAGTCTGTTTCAGGTGGCTGCGCCCTTTCAGACTGCCCACCTTGGGTGGACTGGGGCTCGGTCTCTGTTCCCAGTGCCCTGAGACCATGAAAACAGAGGCTCAAGTGCTCCAGGGAGTCAGCAAAGCCCTTAGGGCGAGAGCCAGAGCTACTGCTCAGTTCACCCCTCTGAGTCCCTATTTCACTTCACCTTTGCAGCTGGCTCATCCACGCATTTAAGAGAGCTCATCACAGAAAAGCTATATGCAGCAATTTTACACGTTTTCAGTGGGAATACTGGGCTCCCAATCTGAGGGAAACGGAAGTCTCCATTTAATGTGAACTGCCAGCCTTCCAGAGAGGGACAAAATCCTCAGTATTTCCCGAGCCCATCTGACCGTGGAGCCCTTCTTTTGAGGAAGATCACGCGGGATGGGGTCCCACAGAGTTCATCTGGGGAGATTCTGAGCTAGAGAAATGAAACGCGGTCTACAGTTTCAGTTCCAGTTGTTCTCCGACGACAGTATTGAGAGCCACTGCCGCTGATGCTCCCTGGACATGGCAGGTCCGGGAGGGGCTGACCCCCCAAAAAAGCCTTGCATGGCGGCTGTTGTCATTGTCTCCAGTTTACAGACAGGGAGGTTAAGGCTCACAGAGATGACGTGACGGTCAAGGCTACACGGCTGGGAGATGGCTGTGCCAGGTCTTGACACCAGGTCTGGGTCCCCTAATCCTCTCCCTCTCTACCCCTGCTGCGCCTCAGCCAGCACAGAGGCCCGTGATGGGCCCTCAGATTCCCTGCCTTACAAGCAGGAATAATTAGGGCTTACGACTGCATAAAACGCACGTGGACACAGAGAAATGGGGGCCTGTGCATGTGTCTCCTTTTCTGTCCTGATAATAAACAGCTCCTTTTCTGTCCTGATAATAAACACATATGGTAAGATGTGTTCTACCTGCCTGCTTTCGTGTCCCTCTTCTCCAGGAGGTTGTGTCTACCAAGCTCATCACAGCCCAGCAAGGCCAGCATACAGTAGGCACTGTGGAAGGAGCCTTCAGTGATGGAACACAGAGGCACCCCAAGACCCAGCAATTCCACTCCCAATTATTCACCCAAGAGAGATGAAAACATACATCCACACGCAACACGTAATGAATGCTTGCAGCAGCAGCATTCATATCAGCCCACATGTCCGTCACTGAGTGAATAAACAGACTACTGTATATGTATACTATGGAATATGATTCAGCCACAAAAAGGGGTGAAGTCCTGACACCTGCTACAAAGTGACTGAACTTTGAACACATGCAAAGTGAAAGAAGCCAGCCTCAAAAGACCACATACTGCATGATTCCATTCATATGAAAGCCCTGATAGGAAAATCTATAGAGACAGAAAGTAGATTAGTGGTTGCTTCAGGTTGGGGAAGTGATGGAGGGACAGGGGGTTCCAAAATTCACAGTGGTGATGGCTGTACAACTCTGTGTACAACTCTGTTAAAATCTCCCAAATTGTACATTTTACATGAGCAAATTACATGGTAAGTGAATCTCTCAATAAAGCAGTAAAAAATATCTATGCAATGAGTGAAATATTTTTGATAATGCAAATTACCACATTTCTCAAGAAAAGGGAACTTTTGGGGGGGCATTGCTGTTTCTCCCCAGTTAAATCTGATTGAGATTTTTACCTAGTTCTAAGATGTCAGCTTTTCCCAGGGAGGCTCCTGTGCCTCCCCGGTGACCTCCAGGTGGCTCTGTGCCACATCCTCGGTCTGCGGGCTGCACCCACCTATGAGACAGGAGTTGTGGTACTCCTCTGCCTGGCTGTGGTACTCCAGGATCTTCCTGCCAATGTTCTCTGCGCACTGGTCGAAAGTATCGAACATGAAGTCAGGCCTGGCAACTGGGCGCTTCTCTTTGCGGTAAAAGTCCTGCAGGAGAGAGGTGACAGCTTGGGACATCCTCCACTCACTCTCCTCGCCTCCCCGCCTTCTCTACTGCTGTCCCGTGTGCCAGGATGCTCCTCCTCCCTGTCTTTCTGTCCTTGTCACCACTGCCAGTCTCCCAGGGCTATAGGAGCCAGGAGCGAGGAATGGCAACATTCTATGGATCCTTCAAGACCCAAATGGAATCTCACTTTAACAACCAGGCTGAGAGCTTTCTGTGAAGCGCCAAGCAGAGCAGGAAGCTGTGGGCCACAACTACAGATGACCCAGAGCTCTGTTCTGTAGACTCCCAGCCTGGTGGGAGGTAGAGCAGAAAGCACACAGACAGCCCTGTCGGGGTATGCTGGGCCAGGGCACTGGGCAGCTCCCACTGCAGGTCTCCTGGCCCCACCCAGCACTCTGTGGTGCCACAGGGTCTACGGCCCTCCGCTGGGAGCTGGCCTCTCAGGGACAGGGAACGGGGCCTGTTCCTCTCGGCACACCACTATCTGCCACACGGTTAGCACCCGAGAAATATTTGGTGGCTGCATAAATGGATAGATGAATGAAAGAGCTTTAATTCCTAGGATGAAAAACACCACACTGTGAGAGAGGCTGGGAAGTTGTGGGCATGGGGACTGGAATACCCTTTGCTCAGTTTCACCCACAGGGCCACTCTCAGCAGAAGACAAGAGGCAGAGGCAACTGGGCACGTGTGGCCTGCAGCTGGCAGAGGGCAGGGAGAGCCCTCACCTCCACGACGTTCAGCAGGTGCTCGTTGCTCTCCCAGAGGAGGCTCAGGATGATGCCTTTAAAATCCCTGCAACACACGCAAGACAGATCCCTGGGAGTCCTTTCTAATCACACCCAATGGTGTGGACAAAACAAATGGACAGAACATTCTGAGAACTCAGCAGCCCAGCCTGAGCTGGAGCAGGACAGCTCGTGAGGCCAAAGCATGGTCCCACCTAATATTTCTACCTGTCTAGTTTAATGCCACTTGTATGTGACAAGCTGAGTTTGGCCCCTTCCAAGCATCGTTATCCTTATTACCCCCTTGTAATTACTCACTTCTGCCCCATTGCTTACACTGATTCCTCTCCAAGAATGCTAGAAACTTTCTGTTTGGTCACATTTGTTCCTGCTCTTCCTCTTGGCTCAGTGGCAATTCCTACTGACTCGTTCCAATACTCTGAGTGGCTCTCAGCTTTGCCGCTCTCCCCACAGCTGTGGGGACTTGGGATGGATTTGTGTGACTGCCCGATTAACTTCCACCTCTCCCAGCAGACGGTAAAGTCCACCAGGACAAAAACTCTGTGTGTCTGTTTTGTTTAGTGCAAAAAGTCACTCTGAAAAGGTCATATACTGTATGAGAACATTTATAGGATATGCCTAAAGTGACGAAAGTGTAGGGATGGAAAAGAGATTAGCGGTTGCTCAGGGTTAGGGATGGTGAGGGAGTGGGGGTGGGTGGGGCTATAAAGGAGTAAAAGGGGGAGATACTGGTGATGGACCAGTTCTGCTTGTTGATTTGGTGATGGCTGCATGGATATAAACAGGTGATAACATGACAGAACTATACAAAATTGTGAGAGTCAAGGTTTTAATGCAATGTCTTTCTGTGCATAGGAAAAGGAGGTGTCTAGCTGCTGACTTGGATGAGGCTTCTGGGTCACTGGATGTAAAAGTCGCCCTTCTTTGTATAGTTCACAAAATCCCAGAGATAAGACTGTGCGGTAAAATGACTGACGAGTCGATGCTGTGAGGCTGGGCTCCCTGAGGAAGGGGTGAGGGGACTCTGTTATAAACACTGACTTTCTCTGAGTGCTTTCAATTTTCTGAAGTGGAAATTTTGCTTGTTTGCTTGAAATGTAGCCATGTTAAGTGCAACAGATTTTGTTTTAATCAATGAAATTCAAATAAAGGAAGAGAGAAATGGGGAAGGGGGAAGCATTAAAAAAACTGCAAAAACCACAAAAAACCCAGCTCCCACCCAAGGTATGCTGCCCTGTGACCACAAAATACTTGGCTTAGAAAATGTGAATTTGGGGTAAAAATATCAATCAAAACATGTATGTGAAATAGGCTCAAACTGACCTTGACCCTTATCCGTCCCCTCGCCAGCCTCTCCTGCTCTGCCCCCCACTTCTTATTTTGCCCTCAGGTGAGTTAGGAGAACCCTGCCAAAGCTGCCCCCTGACAAAGATGACAGGTTAAAGTGGAGTTAAAGGAAATGGCATTGTCACTTACTCAGCCGGAGGAGGTGGCTTGTCCCCGAGCACCTGGTACTTTCTGTCCAGTCGGTTGGGCTTGGAGTACCGTGAGACGCTGTGGGACAAAGGTGGGTCAGTGCTCTGGAGGCTACGAACAAACACAGGCAGACCTGAGCCTGCGGGAGCCCCGTCCAACTCAACAGCTCTTGAGACAACCTTGTCGTGGGGATGAAGCCCTAACCACTAAAATCTACACAAGGCCATCAGAGGGGCCAAGGGACAGAGGTGCTCGGGCCCAGAAATGTGTATCCTTGCTTCCCTCTGGTGAGGACTCAAAGAAAAACAGGTTGAGCCACATGGAGGGCTGTCAACTTTTCAAATAAAAATACAAGTTAAACTTAAATTTCATGTAAGCAATGGGTAATTTTTAGCATTATGGCCCATGCAGTATTTGGGACATACTTATGTTTAAAAATATGTGTTGTTCATCTGAAATTCAAATCTAACTAGGCATCCTGAATTCTTTATCTGGCAGCCCTAGCAACGTGGACTTCATAGATAACCACTGAGAGACTGAATATACAAACGGGCAATGGCTGGGCCGTATATGAATAGAGAACTCAGGCCCATAACCTGCAACAACCTGCCCAGGAAACCAACTACTTAGCTACAATGAACAACTCAGGAAACCAACCCACTGGAAGTCAGACTTGCAGGAGGACAGACTGTCATCTCTAGTGACCATCAGGAAGATAAACAAAACCTACTGTAACAATCAACCCCAAATGGCTAGGACTTAATTAGTAACTGACCACTGCCCTAAATTTTGTCCCTGTTTCCAACAGAGAAAGCCAAATTGCACCCCTAACCAATCACATAGGACGCCGGCTGCTGGCTGGCCTGACTCCAGCTTCCTCAGGCCAGCAGCCTCCAATCAGGCACATCTGAAGCCTTCTCTTTGCTCCACTATATACCGCTCCCATTCCTTGCCTGCCTTTGAGTCTCTGTTAAAATGCAAGTGGGAGTGAGTGGTGGATTCCCTGGCAGGAAGCAAGTTCTAAATAAATAGCCTTTGCTTCTCTCACTTGGTTGGTCTTTGTTTATTTCCACATTGCAGATGGCATGCCTGTTCAAAAAGGCTTTCTGGATGTATGCAAAGAAGGAATTTCTTCACTGACACTTCCTCAAAACCAAGAATTCAACCAGGTTAACGAGGGCTCACAGCAGATCCAAAAAGTCAGCTCAGCCACGTGGCTTCTGTTATCCACCTTCTATAAAATTGGTGCCAGGGGCCAGCCAGGGCTCATACTCACTGAGGCATGAGTCTAATGACTCCCATGGGGCATAATAGGTGGAGCATATGACCAGGATGCAGAGGCCCAGGACTCCTGATGCTCCATCATCCAAGGGAAGCCATCTCCAACGTCACTCTCTCTGACCAGGACAATGTGTGGGGAGCGAGGTAGCAGGGCTCGGACCCACCAGCTGGCACCATGGAAAACCACTGAGCTCCCAGAAAGGTTCTCAGGGTGGAACACACTTATGTCCATGTGAGCCGAGTCACTCAGCAAGAATGAGCACAGGCCTGTCTAAAGCTGGTGTCAGAGCCGGCCCCTCACGGGGTCCCCTGGAGTCTCAGAGCTGTGAGCACAGGAGGTGTGCTCTGAGGACCCAGTCTGGTAAAGGGTGGCCTCTGGCCTCTGTTAGGGGAACAGGTCTGGCCTGTGCATGCAGCCCAGCATCTCTACCTCGCTGCTGACACAGCACTGGCGATGGACACGTCCTTCTTCACGGAGCATTCTCCCCAGTTCCGGTGTCTCCTCAAGGCTTTGGTGATGAGCACCCAGAACAAGAACAGAGGATCCAAGGTAAGGACAGGCCCAGTGGCACCACCAGCTTCCCCACCGCCACTGCCCTGCCTGCCCCTACCTGTCTGGGACCGATCTTTGTCACAATGCTGGGTTAAACATCTTGAGTCAGGAAATCTGAAACCAAAGGAAAGGATGTAAGCTTTTCCCCAGTGACCATGAGGACAGCTCAGGCCAGGCACTGGGCACCATCCCTGTTGGCCCAGAATGCCACGTGCCTCTGCCCTTCAGGAGCCCAGTTTCAGAGAAGGAAGCTGAGGCTCTGGAGGAAAAGCCTCTGCATGAGGTCACAGCTGTCAGGGTGGCCCACGTGGGAGCTGGCCCCGAAGGCCCAGGGCCCCCCTGTGCACCCCAGGGCCACTCACTGTAGGAGCCTCTTGACCACCTCCACAGCTGGGTCCTCAATCATGGACTTCCCCATGCGGCTTGGCTGGGTGAAGGACTCAGGGTTGACCGCATCAACCTTGGCCTCTTCTTCATGGGCTTCTGAAGACACCAGGATGTCACTCTCTACCTCTAGGTTGGTCAAGATGTCCTGTAGGCCAACGAGAAAGGCCCAATTGCATGGACCCAGTCTAGGTGCCAAGGAGGCAGGCGGGCTGGGTTCACGTTCCAGCTCCACCTTGCCCAGGGGCTGGGGCTGGAGGACAGCTGCCTGGCCTCTCTGAGCCTCTCCTTCCTCTTCAGTGAAGCAGCAGTGATCATATCTGCCTTAGAGGGCTTCCTTTCTTTCATGCATGCATGCATTCATTCATTCATTTATGCATGTGCCAGCCTTCAGAAATGTTTCCTGAGTGACTGCTTTCTGCAAGGCTCTGCCTGGATCTGGGACACAGGGTGAAGAGGCCACCTGTGACCCTTACCTGCATGGAGCTTACAGTCTAGTAAGAGAGACAGACATTTAATATGGACTTCTGCAAATAGTCAACACTGGGACCAGTGCTGTGAAGGAGAAGTTCCAGTGTCTTCTATGAGGCTGAGGGACATGGACCTGTAAGGCTGCCTGCAGATGTGCACAGGCAAGGTTTCTGACCGGTGGACAGGGGAACGAGTGAGTGTATGGACAAGTGCATGGCCACCTCCACCTCGAGCTGGACCTTAGAGAAAGGGTCTGAGGGGTGGCCCACAGCTCAGTTGAACTGTTCCCTATTTTATTCTGAGTCTTGGCTTAGTGGGGGACTGTAAGCCCCACAGGGGAAGGACTCCAGCTGGACTCCTGAGTTCCGTCCTGTCAGGTGCAGCACTGAAGGCGTGAATGAAAGCTTCGAGTCAGTGGCATGGCGGGAAGCGCCTCCCGATAGAAGGAAGGGCTGGTTCAAACCGTGGAAGTAAGAGGCAGGGCCTGAGGGCGGCCAAAGCAGAACTCGAGGGGTGCACACTTCTGCTGCCATTGGCTCAATGACACGTCCTCCTGGAAGTGGGCTGAGCACCTCTGATAGTGAGAGAGGCTGGGTGTGTGGTGACAGGCTCTGCCCTCTGGGGCACACAGTCTAGGGAGGCAGCTCTCAAAATGGAAACCTTACAGCACAGCCTGTGGGCTCATGGGGAAGTGGGATGTGCTACGGGGTCCCAGAGACCCTGGCCCAGACCAGGAGTTGAGAGAAGATCTGGGGGAAGTGACCTCTTAGGGGGGCCAGAGAAATGAAGAGGCTACAGAGGGCAGACCAAGGAGGAGGCTGTGTAGGTCCAGTTAAGGGGGCTGGATTTATCCTGAGGGCAGCCGAGTGATATGGGCAGACTGGCTGCAGCTCAGGGATGGGGTCATGGGGAGAAGTGAGAGGATGAGCACAGCCACATGGGCAAGAGACAGGGGACTTGGACAAGGCCAGGGGCAGGGTAGGGGGAAGCAGTGGCTGCTCACAGATGTGGGTGGGAAGGAAGAGGCTGAGAAGTGAGGCCACTCTGAGAGCTGCTGGACAAGGTGAGCCGAGGGTCCTAATGGGATGAGGAGGCGCTGCCGGGAGATGAGGGGTCTTCCCGTGCAGGGAAGTGGTCCATCTGGGATGCGAACCCAGATCTGACTTCACAGGCATCCCAGTGGGCCTGATGTCCAGCAGGGGCCTGGGAGGCCTTTCCTTAGGCTCTGCTGGTCTTTCCTGTGGGTCTCTGGGAGCCTGGACCTAACAGCCCACCCACCCTCCCCCTCATAGCCCCACCCCATTCCTTACAGTAAAGACCATCTGAGTCACGGACACCAGGTCCAGCTTGCAGTTGAGGTACTGAATCCGCTGGCTCAATTTTTCCTTCCAAGTTCCAACAAGGCCAAGGAGGTCTTCTGTGGTTACCATCTAGTGAGAACACAGAGGGGAAAAGCCAAAGGAAGCAGGCTGCGGGATGGCAGGTTGACTCCGTCTGAACCGCAGGAACAGGCTGGCTGGTGAGGACACCTCTTGGTTCCATGGTGGCCCTTCACTTGGAGGGAGGGCCCTGGGGGAGTAGGGAGCCCTGGGCCAGCTCTCTTGGGCAGCTGCACTGGGGCAGCGGCTCCTGCACTGATGGGGCAACGGGAGTTCTATTCCTCGTCCTATGGGTTAGTTCTGGGAAAATGATTTAAATTTGCTTAACTTAGTCTGCACATCTGTGTGACAGGGCACAGAATGTTCTTGGGGATCTCTTCCAGCTCTAATACTCTGCCATCTCCATAACAACAACATGTATCAAATACATGACCCCTCAGAGCAGCGATCCCCCAGACCATACCCCACGGGGGTCAGGGAAGCTCCATGAGGGCATTCACCTTCACCACACAGCTTGCATATCACTCAGCGGTCCTCGCACATTGTTCCCTGAATGGCTCGCTGACCTAGTGGGTGACCTAGGCCACGTGGCGCCTTGGCCTCTTCCCATTTCCTTCATTTCCAATGCACTCTGAGTCCCACCCAGCCCTGGGATTGGAACATGTCCCTGCTGGCACCTTGAATAGTGTCACTATTCAGTCTTGGCACCCTGCCTCATTCCTACCCGTCTCCCTGCTTTTTTGCACCCAGGAGCCAGAAAGATCTTCCTTAACGTGGCACTGAGCACACGGCCCTGGTTGTACCTTTCCCTGGTCCCTACCACCTTCACTGTGCATCTGAGGCATCGCTTCCGTCTCCTGGTCACCACTCTGCAGAAGTGCCCAACCAGCGTCCTCCATCAACACAGGATGGCCCAGCTGTTCAAGTTCATGCTCCCCACCTTGTGCCTGGAATCTGTGCAAGCCCCTAGGACCATGCCTAACACCCTGACACATCAGGAGGGGGAGGGGGCGGGGGCAGGTAGGAAGCAAGGAAATGTCGGAGAGCAAATGCTTCTGCTCTGAACAGACAGAGCTGTCCCTAAAGGGCCTGCTAAAGGGGTCACAACAGGTCAAGCCGGTTTCCCCCTGCTCCCCAGGGGATGTGTAGAAACATCTGCATGAAAACACAGAGGTCACACGGGCTCTGCCCCATGTGGGGAAGAGTATTCTCTACTCTGTGCTTTGTGGATGTTTGAACCTTTTTCAACAAGTACATGTAACTATGCAAGAAAAAGCAATAAAGATAGAAAAAGAAATGTTAGCTCTCAGTGCTAACAACACAACCTCAACTTAGTCACTGAAGTAGAAAAGACAGAAACTCTGGCTGGAACGTGCGGTTCTCGAGTGCCTGGCTGAGCTGTGGAGAAAAGATTACTGGGGTGACCAGCAGGCAAGTGGCACAGGGGACAGAGACGCGCACCAGAGGCAGAAAGATAAGCAAGTCAACAACGTGAACACCCACAGACCTGCTATGCCGATCAGGGCCTGGCAGGCACTTAGAACTTTGCTTCTCCCAGACTTTCCACCAATTTGGACATTTCATAGTTTATACATAGAAAACAGAAGTAACCAATTTATGTGCAAAGGTCAAAACAGAGGAAAAAATCAAACAAAATGTAGTTGTTCAGAGGGTAGAGTCCTACTACTGTTATTCAAACAGGGCTGTGTTCCAATAACACAGAGGGATGCCTGGTGACATCAGTGTGGAATGAGGGCAGACTCAAGCCTCTCACTCACTGGCCTCCACACATCTGCCTGGGAGGCCCTGGGGATTGGGGGCAATGGCTGGTTTCCCTTCTCTTCCTGAATTTCATTGAATAAAACAGGCGTTAAGTAGGAAGGCTCAGAGGACCCTCTGGTGCTGGAGAAATCTTGATCACTGATATAAGTTTATTTCCAGTTTATGATTCTAGCATGATGTATCTTTACTGTTAATCACTTGGTATCTACTGAGTACTCACTGTTTTATCTCCCTTTGAGATTCGGCACATTTGAATCTTGCTTTGAAGCTGTTCCAGAGAAGAATTTAATCCATCTGTTTGCAAGTTAGATTTTGCCACCTAGGAAAACCAGAGGTTCCGAGATTAGTTTCTAGAAAACTTACTTTGATCAAGAAAATGTTCAGCAAAACATTATCCGGGAGACGGATTAAGCACTGAAAAAAATGAAATCAGGGGGAAAACGTATAACCTTATTAGAAACCAGATCAACGCAAATTTAAAGGACTTCTGTATAAGTCACCAGGAAAGCACAAAAAGCCTTAAAACGTTCATGCTCTAACCCAATAATTTTAGCTTTGGGAGATGCCCCATGGATATAACCAGAGATTCCACTGCAAGCATCTCTATCACACCATTGTGTGAAACCCACCAAATGTTCCTCCAAAATGGAATGGTTAAGTAAAAAAGGTAACACACCGAGGAGAGGGAAGCCATCAAAATGATGTTTTTGAAGAAACTTTTAATGATTATACAGTTTAAATAAAAACTGTAATAAATAGCACCCTTCCCCAATCCCCACTGCTCAGGCCCTCCCTTCAGCACCGGGAGCCCAGATCACTTGGCTCTGCTGACCCAGTCACCTCTCCAGCCTCCCTGCTCCCCACTTTTTCTTGCTCAAGCTCTCTCTCCTTTGGGCTGCAGCCCCCGGGATTTTTTTCGTGATCTCTCTAGGACACTGCTCCCCACTTCCCTGCCTGGCTGGCTCCTACTCCTCCCTCAAGCCTTGGGAAGCACCCTTTTCCCAGCCCAGGTGAAATCCTCCCCTCTCCATCCCCACGCCCCTCACAGGGCCCTCTTCCCTTCTGGAGCCCTGATGGCCTGGCAAGGTTAAGGCCCTCATTCTGGTGTCAGGCAGACCTGGTTCACATTTTGGCTCCATCATTTAGGAACTCTGTGTTCTTGCCTCAGTCACTGAATGACTCTCTGCCTCAGTTTTTTCTGAGTCTCTAAAACGGGGATAAGAACAGTACTTGCCTCACACAGCTCTTGTGAGGACTCGTACAGCTAATCAAAATAATTCAGTTAGCAGGATGCACGGTGCATAATAACTCAGTGGATGTTAGAAGTTACTACGATCAGTCTCTGACTGCCCGGCTGGAGTGCAAGTCCCACAGGGCAGAGACCACACCAGTATTGCCAGCATCTGGGACAGTGCCTGGCATGCAAGTGTGTGTGGTAAACATTCACCAGATGAAGGATAAAGCTGTCCTACCTCACACTTGATGTTCACTTGCAGATTGGTCAGCAACCGCTGGATTTTCTCTATGAAAATAAGGTCCACAGTCAGGTTGTGGAATTTACTTTCAAACTTGTTGATGACCTCATTAGCCTGTAAAGAAAGAGAAAAAATTAAAAAGGGGGGCCATAATTTGGAACTTTTGGACTTTAGAAGCAGATGGGACAGGCTCAATTAATGTTGGAAAGGGTATGACCGGCCCATCAGGCAGTGAGCAAGGTGACCACCTTGTAACCAGGCGTCCTGGGAGCCCGGCTGGAGGTCGGGGCAGGGTCCACACACCTGGTCCAGGTATTCGCTCTCCATCTTCTCCATGTTGATCATGATTAAACTTTCAACAAACTCTATCCGGGCAGCTTCCTTCTCCAGTCGATGACACAGTGACTTGATTTCCTCAGAAGAAAAGTTGCCTCCCTCTGAAAACAACCTGAAAATAATTTGGGAGAAACAAAAGCCACTGATCAGACCTGAAACTTTCGACCCAGTCCAAACACTGTGATTGACAAGGCTTTAGATTAGAAGTACAAGATCGTGGAAAAATAAATGCAGGGAGTCGAAGGAAAGCAGCAGGGAAACCACCCAAATGTCCTTCAAGGGATGAATGGATAAATAAAATGTGCTATATCTACATAATGGAATATAATTCAGCTCTAAGAAGAAAGGAAATTCTGACACATGCTACGAGACAAATGAGAATCGAAGACATTATGCTAAGTGAAAAGGCCAGACAGTCAAAAAAACGAATATTGTGTGATTTCACCTATAGGCGGTCCCTAGAGGAGTCAGATTCGTAGAGACCAAAAACAGAATGGTGGTTCCCAGGGGCTGGAGGAGGGCGAAAGGGGCTGGAGGAGGGCGAAACGGGCAGTTAGTGTTTAAGTTAATGTTCATATAATTTCAGTTTGTGAAGATGAAAAAGTTTTGGAGATGGATGGCAGTGATGGTAGCACAATAATGTGAATGGACTTAATGCCACTGAACTTAACCCCTAAAATGGTTAAAATGAACCATTTTATGTTATGAATATTTTATCACAATTAAAGAATGAAGGGGCAAACAGGACCATGGCCACCTCTCAACAGAGGAAGCCCAGTGGCCCACAGAGGCTCCAGATGCTGACTCCCACCTGCAGTGCTTGATAAACTCAATGTTGCTGTAGCGAAGCTTGCCCAGGCTCTCCTCCAGATACTGGCGGAAGCTGCGCAGGGACAACTGGATGACGTCAACGTAGCTGAGCAGCTCCTGGTGCAGGGTGCTGCTGAGTGCGACGAGCCTGTGGGACATGGGAGCGCAGGGGGGTGACCTGGGTGCGGACAGCAGGCAACCTGGGAGGCCCGGCTGTGGGGCCACCAGAGCCACTGCCTGTCTCCTCCGGGTAGAAAAAGAGGCATCAGGAGGAAGCTTCCAATGCCAGCATGTGCAGGACACCGTGTGGAACTCTCAGGGTGCTGATCAGGGGGTACCCCTCTCCTCTGGCTGGCCCCTCACACCAAATTGGTAAAAGAACCCCCAGGTCCCACTGGATCTGCGTCCTCCTTCCAGCACACTCTCTCTTTCTAACTCCTGGCAACGTGACTCCTGTGCCCCATTCCTGGAAGAGCGCCTGCAAGTTTCCTTACACCCAAGTCCCTCCTAACGGGCTGCTTCTTGTATACCTGAGCACTGTACAGACACCCAGAAAGCTCCTCACATGAAAGGAGGCCTCCCTGGGCACACGAGAGCCTCCACCTCAAATCCCTGAAAGGCTTCCCTGGAACCCCTTGCTCTGCCCTGAGCACATCCCCACCTAAGGCTGGGCCAGTGCTTCTCCTCTGATGGGAGAATTCTGCCCCCTCCCCATCTCCCCTCATCCCTTGTCCCAGGGCCTCTTTCTGGAAGCTCTTGCTGATTTCCCCTGATAGAAGTGATCTCTCCCACCATGAACACTTCAGGGCACATCGTTTGCACCCCTGCATTCTGATCGCATGCACCCTTTTCTCTCTCTGGCTGCTCCCCCGTCCCCAGCACCCAGGCCCTGGCCAGATGCTTTGTACAGTTGGACCTTTACTCTTGTGAAGGGGTGAAATGAAAGGAGAACGTTGCTGGGGGCCTGGAAAACCTGACTCTCCTTTTATCCCCAGGAGTGGGTGGGGATGGGTAGGGGGTCACTCCTTTGAGAACGGCTACCTGGCTGGGATTCTAGGGCCACGAGGCTAGGGTGGAGACTCCCAGGGCCCTTACTTCTGGCTCTTTGTGGCGTTCAAGAAGATGTGCTCCATGTCACGAATCTTGTGGCGGAAGTTTTTCCTCCTCGTGTTCTGCTCTTCTTGGAACTGGCAGAACATCACCCTCTCCTTCCTCAGCATCTCCATCACCCCCGCACAGTGGGTGTCCAGTCGCTCTTCATGAAGCAAGAGCTCAGCTGAAAAAGGATGAGGGGAGCTAAGGCCCTCCGGGACAGAGCTTTCCCGGACAGTGATGTGCCTCTCCCGGGACAGCTGCAGAGCAGGGATCATTTGGGCCAAGGTCTCTTATCCTGTCCCCGCTGCCCTCACCAGGGCTTGGCCTGGGAATGCACGCAGATCTCAGGGAGGCCATTCTGAGATGGCCCAGAGGTCTTTAACTGGAGAGGAGGCTCTGGCCAGCTGTGAACAGGGAGGTCCCTGCTGGTGGAGATGCCCTGCCTGCAGCAGAAGGGAACAAAGCCTAGGAGACAGAGAGCATCTCTCATCCCCAGAGCAGGTGGGATGGGTGGAGGGTGTTGGCAGGGCAGGGATCCAGTGAGAGGGTCTGGGAGGAAACAATCAGCACAAAGCTGGGCAGTCAGGGTTTATCCCTTTAAATCTGTGGCTACTCATTTCCAACGAACCTGAATTAAAATGGACTTTGAAGGTGGAGTAAAAAGGATTTGGCTTCAAGAGGTCCATCATAGGCCTTTAGAGCTAGCAGAGAGCCCCAGATCATCTTACCTGACTCCCCTGCTGCCTGGGTCTCAGTTCTGCCAAAAATAAATTCTGAGGTTTTGCTTCTCTGGCCTCGGTTTTCACATCAGGAGCAAGGAAAGGGGAAGAAAACCGGCCTTCAGGAACATCTTTGTTTGTATTTCTATTTAATGCACACATTTTTCAGATGAGGACAATGAGGTTCTAAAAGTCAAGCAGGTCTCCCAAAGCCACAAGCATTAGGCCTCTGGACCGGTTATCTGAGTCCACCCTCTCTCACTGCTCCAGGCAATAGGAGGTTGGCCGGCATCATGTAGGGGCTGTGAACTCTCAGGGTCTATAATGAAGCTTGAAGTGTGACTTGAGCCAAAACCTGACAAAGGGTCATTGAAGGCACCAACTAAAAGTGTGTTCTCCCAAACTGTTGGAGGCTACTGCCTTAAAGAGAAATGGCAGAAATGTCTTTCAGTGTTAAAAATTATAAGCTGAAAATAATGGCTACCACTTTTGGAGACTCTGGTTTGTACCAGAGGCGTGTGATTCCTCACTGTACAACATGCCCTACAGGTTAAGAAGGGATCAGAGAGGTCAGGTAACCTGCCCAGAGTCACACAGCTAGAGAGGTTGAATCTGCTAGCTCTAATTCCTGAACTACAGGCTTGCCGCTAGAGTATAAGCCATGCAGGTGTATGTCTGACAAATATGTGAGCAGATCTGGGATCCACAAAGTTAAAACAGGACAATTTCTCCTCATTTCCTCATCTAACACATTCTTTAATAAAAAAAGAAATCATAAGTGAGGATTCTGAATACCATCTTCCAACGTGTGATGACAACATGCTAAGTGTCATGCGGGTGCAAACCGGGACAGCTAATGAACACAGAGCCGCAGTGGCACAGACACCAGGGGCCTGGGGTACCTGCTCTGACGTTGTGGATGTCCTTTTCAATCTGCTGGGCTCTTGGCTGGTGCAGGTGCAAACGCAGCTCCAGTTCTGAATCCAGCTCATCAATCTTGGTGGCCACGATGACCCGGGTGTTGACAGCACATTGGTCAAACCACTTTTCTAAGTGTTCAAAGAAGCCAGTTCGAAGCCTGAGGAAGAGAAGTGTGAGGGTCAGCAACGGCGATCATGGAGAGACCTTTCCATACTGATACATAAAATGCTTCCCTTTTCCACTCCTTCTTTCTTATTTTATTCCCCACTACATTGGACTATCATTCATTTAACCAGACACCCTGCTGGGGGATACTGGGTGGTTTCCAATGGTTTATTCTTACAAAAAAGGCTGCAGTGAATAACCCTGTACATACGTCAAGTGTAGCATAATTTCTATGGATAAATTCCCTAAGAGGGAATTGTTGAATCAAAGCCTAAAATACATTTGTGGATCTGGTAGATACGGCCAAACTGCTTCTGTCACAAGGCAACTTGAACTCCCATCAACGATAAATAACAGTTCCTTTTTCTCTGTAGCATCAGAATGTACTGTCAAACTCTTGAATTTCATAATTTTGTCATATTATGACTGAGACTTAGCATATTTTCATGTGCTTAAGGCAATTAAATTTCTTTTTCTGTGTACTACCCATTAATATCTTTTGCCCATTAATCTAGTGTGTAGCTCTTTCTTTCCTTATTACTTTCTAGGCGCTCCTTATACATATTTACATATTGAGAACATGAAGTCCTTTGACTGAGATGTGAGTTGCAAATATTCTTCCCAGTTTATTATTTTGTCCTGTTAAAAATGTACAGTGATTTTCCTGGCTATGTATTGTTAAGACGTCAGTTCTCCCCAAATGTGTCTATAGATTCAAGACAATAACCATTAAAAGTTCAGCAGATGTTTATCTTCTTATGGGAACTGATGAGCTGATTTCAAACTTATATAGAAATACAAAGGGCCAAGGATAGTCAGGACAATCTTGGAGAACATCAAGGTTGGAGGGCTTTACACAACTAGACAATAAGACTTAGTGTAAAGCTATGGTAATCAATCAGGGGACATGGTGACACAAGGATAGCCACTTACAGAAATAGAAGAGGCTCAGCAAAGCCGTGGAGAGAGGAGAGTCTTCCCAAATGGCCTGGAGTTAACTGGTTATCCATACGGGAAAGAAATGAATCTGACTCCTACCTCACACATAAACAAAACCAATTCCACTTGAATTATACACCCAACTATGAAAGTTTATAACATTTGTAGTAGATAACACAGAATATTTTCATGACCTTGGGGCAAGCAAAGATTTCTTAGATAAGACAGAAAGTACACTAAACCTAATGAAAAAATTGACAACTAGGACCTTATTAAAACTAAGGATTTCTGTTCATCAAAAGTTAACTTTAAGAAAGTAAAAAAGGCAAGCACAAAGAGAGGATGAACAGTTGCCATGTATTTAACTGACAAAAAAATCATATCTAAGATAGATAACTAACTTGCATAAACTAAAAGAAAAAAGATAGGTAATCCACCAGAAAAAAATGCGCAAAGATTGACTAGGCATTTCCTTAAAAAAATTCCTAAATGGTTAACAAATATATGACAAGATGCCCAACATCATTACTCATCAGGAAAATGCAAATTAAAACCACAATGAAACACCACTATACACATACCAGAATGGCTAAAATCAAAACCAAAAACCACTGACAATACCAAGTGTTGGTGAGGATGTGGAGCAACTGGAACTCTCATACGCTGCTGTAAATTGTTAAAAACAAAACCACTTAAAAAAGCTCTTTGGTAGTATCTCTTAGTTGTATCTCCTCAAGATGGATGCACATATAAGTCAATGTCTCAACAATTCCACTCTTAGTTATATATCTAACATATATGCACATGTTCACCAAAAGACTTGTACAAGAATGTTCAGAGCGGCATTACTGGTATGGCCCCAAATGGGAAACAACCCAAATGTGTATCAGTTGTAAAATGGATATGTAAAATGGGTCATCTTTTTTTACAATAGAATATTATACAGAAATAAAAATGAGCTATAGGCACACTCAAAAATATATATGAATCTTACAAACACAATGAAAGAAGCCTGACATAAAATAATATATCCAATATGATTCCATTTAAATAAAGTTCAAAAACAAGCATGATTATAAATCAATAAAAAATGTTAAAAAAAAAAAACCCAAAACAAATAAAACAAGCAAAACTAATTCAGAAGTTAGAATATTTGTCACCCTTGGGGAAGAGAGGGCAGTGACTTGTGACAGGTATGTTACGAGGGTTCCTGGAGGGTTGGTCGTGCTCTCTTTCTTGTGGGTACTGATTACTGCGTGTGTTTCCTTTGGACAATTCTTTGAGCTATATGTACTCATGATTTCCATACCTTTTTGGTATGTATGCTATTCCTCAATATGCAAATGCAACTGGCTGAACATAGAACCATTTTTGGGGGTTAGTCCCAAGGCTAGATGGCTTTTGGTTCAAGACTCTGACATTACAGGCTCTAAATTCATATCCTGAATTTAATCACTTCCTATCTCAGAGATCTTGTCCAACTTATTAACTCTGAGCTTCAGTTTCTTCATCTGTAAAATGGGCTAATTATAGCACCCCTCTCATAGTTATTGAGAGTATTAAACCCTTTCAACAAATATTAGCTCTGGTGTTGGTCCTTGCTTTTCTTCATCCCATGGTCAATGGTGAGGGCCGGTGATAGAGGAAGGAGAAGGATGAGGTTCAAAGCAGGAGACATTTCCAAGGTGAGATGACACTGAACTGAAGGAGAACAGAGTCCCAAGGCCTGACCTTACTGATTCTGCTCCCTGACTCTGGTTACCTGTCCATGTGTAAACATGGGAGGTAGACTAACCAGGTGATCTCTAGCTAGTCAATCCTAGCTATGATACTGTAGTGTCAGGTTGGCAATGCAAATGCTATCATCCGAAAGCCAAATGCAGATTTCCACATTTGTTCCAAATTCAAACATGAAGGCCCAGAAACTTGCGCGTTAGGGTAGCGTAGCTAAATGCTCAGTGGTAAAATTATTCTATATTCTTCACTGCCCTTTTTTTAAATTTTCTAATTTTCTGCACTAAATGTGTTACATAATCAGAGCAAAATACCATACTGATATATTCATATCTATGGTCTATATCTATATACTTAAAAAAAAAAAAGAAAAAGAACTCTAATACTATAGACATGCCAGAAGGGAGAACCCAGAAACACCTTGTAGGGAAAACATTATTTCTTATGTAAAAGGCCCAGGCCTGCAAAGCGCCCTGGGAAAGGCAGAAGGCTCGCTCTCACAGAGGATGTCTGTGACTGCAAAAAATTCCTGGGCATTTGCTACTTTTTATTGTGTGTCTCATCTCTAGCCTCAGTTACCTACGTTTCCTTTTCCAGCTGAAACCAGTCCAATCTTTTGTTATAGTATTTCACCTTGTTAATAAAACCCAAAGAGAATGAGAATAAAAGGGGTTTTTACTTACTGTTTCTTAATTTCTAAAACTAGTCTGGACGGAATGACCACTTGTTCTAGGGCTTCGGCACTGGAAGCGTCACTGAAGAGAATGGCAGAAAGGCTGGAATGGGGTCTCTTGCTACTGTCTTCTTGTTCCAGGGGTAGGAAGACAAAGTAAGTATTCCCACTGGAGGTTGTGAAGGACTCCATGTCCTGTAGACTCTCTTCCTGGGCTTTGACCTAGGCAAAAAATAGGACTTTACACTTGACATGATCAAACAGGCTTGGTGATCCCCATCACAGGTTTCTTGACATCAGAGGTTGTAAAACTGTGGGCCAAATCTTGCCTATATTTTTTTTTTCCCCAGACAGTGCTTTTAAAATTGGGAAATTCTACCTAGTGATCTGGGTTTCTGATTTCTCTTAAAAATCAGAAAATCTGACAATTCTGAGCCTACATTCCCACATGGCATCATTAGCTGGAACTGAACAATGGCTACAACGTTGTCATAGACTGAATATTGGTGTCCCTCCAAAATTCATATCCCCAATGTGTTGGTATTTGGAGGTGGGCTCTGGAAGGTCATTAGATCATGTGGGCAGAGCCCTTCCTCATAAATGGGGTTAGTGCCCTTAAAAAAAAGACTGCAAAGAGCTCTTGCCCCTTCCACCATGTAAAGGACACAGCAAAAAGGCAGTTGTTTATGGACCAAGAAGCACACTGAAGCTGCCAGTGCCTGGATCTTGAGTTCCCAGCCTCCAGAACTGTGATAAAGAATGTTGTTTATAAGCCACCTGGTCTATGGCATTCTGTTACAGCAGCCTGACCGGACTAAGACAATAATCTCCACCACTTGTCACTATTTTATACTTGGTGTCCAGCCCTCTTTTCTATTACATGCCTGTGGGCGTTTGAGTTTGGGGTCCCTGTTCAAAAAGAGGTCTATATGCCAATTCTTTCACAGAAATAAAGAGAAAGTCTTTTGCAATGCCATAATTACTGTACTGTGAGTTTGAATGTGTTCTGAGGACAAGATTTACAAATTTACAAATTTACAAGATTTCCCTGCACTCTAAGGAGAGCTGCCTGCTACCCTGGATACGGATCTTTTTTGTTACACAACCAGAGAACAGGAAGAGAGAGAGAACGGAGAGGCTAAGTTGATCTACACAATAAAGAGGAGCTGGGAAACAGAGAGGACCAGGGAAGGATGAGGAAAGTTGAGGGGTGGCTTCAGAGTAGGCTGCAAGACGGGTTGTGAGGAGGGTGAGTTTTAAAAGCAATACTGTAAGATCAGAATTGGATCCCTGTGGACAAAAATAACAGGTGTGCATACATTTGGAATTCCTCATATGAACCTCAAGGGAGCCTGGGCCACTGGGGACCCAGCTTGTATTAGGGATGCACAGAGTGAGCAGAGCACAATTTCCATACCCGAGAGTGAATCCATGGCTGGCCTACCTCATCCACAGGTGAACTCTCGTAGTCTTCCTTTTCCTCCTCTTCTTCCTCCTCCTCCTCCTCCTTCTCTTGCTCCTCTTCCTGTTCATTCACCTCCTCCTCCTCTCTCTCCTCCACCTTTTCCTTCTTCTTCTCTTGCTCCTCTTGCTCCTCTTTCTCTTCTTCTTGAACCATCACATTTTCCTGGCTCAGGGCTGGTTTTAAGGAGCTGTCTTTTTCAACCTGCATTTCTTCTAATCCTGGAATAGAGTCCTCCCTGGATTCCTCCAACTCTTCACTCAGGACAGACTTTTCCTGTGGGCTCACTACCACATCTTGAGTTGTGGAGGACTCAGTTTCTTGATCTTCTTCTGTCTCTTCTGCTGGCCTCAGGGAACTCGTCCCCCTACTTACGCTTTCCTCACCTTTGCTCCCGTCTGCTTTAGCTC
This sequence comes from Camelus ferus, assembly GCF_009834535.1. Classification (NCBI taxonomy): domain Eukaryota; kingdom Metazoa; phylum Chordata; class Mammalia; order Artiodactyla; family Camelidae; genus Camelus; species Camelus ferus. Next base: position 45,400,531 of record NC_045699.1, on the reverse strand, counting down.
TCTGTTTCCCCCTCAGTTTTCTCATTCTCTCCTGGAAGTCCTTTGCATGTGGTTCTGTTGATGACCAACCCCAAAGCACAAGAAAAGACAGGTTATCAGTGCAGGCTGATTGGGTCTCCCCAGGCCCCAGATAAACAAGAACGAAGTCAGGGAGACTCAGACTTGACTTGTAAAAATGTTACCTGGTTCCCTCAATTGGAAAAAGACTTCCCCATCCAAGTTCTACAAGGAAAAAACACAGGACACTGAATGAGCAGTGTTGCCTTCCTCCAGGGTGCCACTTCTGAAGGCCTCTCTTTCCTTTTAAGGAAAAGGACCGGCCCCTTCCTCTTGACATCTGTTGTAGGCCTTGACCTCTTATTTCATGGGGGTAATCAGGGTGTTCCCAATCAGTTTTCCTTAACCCCAAGCAGGCTAGCAAAACTTTCATCACACAGAATAAAATCTTGTTCTGACACATTTTGATAGTGATCTGGGGCAAAGAATAACAAAGTATAAACTGAAGGATGCAAACAGAAGAGCGAGAATCTGCTGCACCCAGTGCTGGATGCGCACACACAGAATGAACAGGATTTACATGACCTGGGAGCTCCCTGAGAGCCCTGAGGCCTGGATTCTGAGCCCTGCAACCTCTTTAAATCTGAGAAAGAGATGATCTCTATAGGACACACTTTCAGCACTCCTTGATATCCTGACAAAGATTCTAATTCCCCACGGGTTAGAGATGCTTTCAAAATTGAGTCAAATAAGAACTAGAAGTCATCTTCCCCCCTTTGCTTCTTGGTGAGTGGCTGGGTTTTTCTGTATCCCTTTCCATACCTGTTCAAAGATCTCACGGACGCAGAAGTGTCGGCTGAGGGCGGAGCTGTAGGAGTTGAGTTCCTTCAGTATGACCGCTGGGTACTCCATCACTTCCTTCATCAGGAGGCCATGGAAACTCTCATACCTGGGAGGTTGGCAGGTGAGACCACTGTCTAAGTGGGGCTGGCTGGGCATGAGAGACCTCAGCTAAGAGCCATGCCCTGGACCACATGGAGTGGGCTAGTACCTGGCGTTTAGTTCTACACAGAGCTGCCACCTCACTTCAATAATAGTCTTTGGTTTGTTTTGCTATTTTTCTGATCTCACAAAGAACATATATTCTTTGTAGAACGTTTAGAAAACACACATGAGTTCTCTGCGTGTTGTAACATGGATTCCTGTTTCCTATCCACTGTCCTAACCCAGTCCTTGAACTTTACCTACATTATTCCATCAAACCCTCCAAAACCCCAAGGCCCAGACTTTTACCTGTTTCCTAGGTAAGAAGACCAAGGTTCAGGGGGTTACTTATTTGCCTTAAAATATTCTTCTGAATCTAAGTACTGAAATCAATTTGCAGTGCAGTTTCATCTCTGTGAACTGTCCTTACGGAATTAGTTGTACAAAAGCACAAGGTTCAAGGTAGATCACAGGGACTTGTTTTTAATATTGAGAAGCTGGAACCAATCTTAAAAAGTCCATCAATGTGAGCATGGTTAAATCAGTATGAAGCATCATATCAATGAATGCTACACGTTCATTTAAAGTGAAATGTATCTGCAGTTATAGAACAATTAGCAACCTTTATTTTAAAAAGCATTATATATACATATATATGTATGTATCTCCACATACACAATATATACAAATGTCTATGTCCATTAAAAAGGAAGAGTTGGGTAGGAATGAGGGGAATTATCTATATGTTTATATAGGTTAACTTTTTTTCTTTAACAAAAAGCATGTATGCTTTGAAATTTAAGAAGGTGGGGGAGGACCCATGCTCTTGACCTTTAAACTACATGGCCTTGTAACCTCCCTCCATAGACTTTTCCAATCAAATTCCCCCTGAAAGCTTTTGGGTTGGCTGAGAGCAGAGCTGCAAATGTTCTCCAAAGTTGGAGGCAACATTTTAATCTTGAGCTTGCTAGGCACACCCCTGGGCTCCTAAGCAGGCAGCCTCTGACTTTGAATATGAATTCCAAGCCATCCCCTTCTGCGTTTTAGGGTCCGGTCTGCCCACCTGTATTTCATATTCTTCAGAAGATCTTTGGCCTTTTCCAGGTGAAACTTCAGGGTATCCTCATTGCTTTGCTGCCTCAGTTGGTCCAAGAGCTTGTCGAGGTGAGCCTCCTGGGCCTGGCAGCCGCACCCCAAACAGGAGGAAGCAGATGTGAGTTACCAGAGCTCAAAGACTGTACGCGACCTGCAGAGACTCTGTCCCTGGAGCTGTGGTCCAGGTGCCCCGGGCAGGCTCAGGACTCTCTTTTCTATAAAACGGGCACCAAACGTGCCAACACCCTTACTGTCACTGCTCTGAGCGTTTGAGTTCTTCTCTCTGCCTAGAATATTCTTCTCTGTCTACTTCACATCCCTGGAGACCTCGCTTAGATGGGACTCCTCAAGGACAGGTTCCTCCACCCACCCCGCCAGGGCAGGCCCCCGCTCCACCTTCCGGAGGCTCCTAGTCCTCACTCTCCTCATCTGTTGTACTTGATGTCAGATGCTGAGTACCCCTCCACCCCAGACGGTGTGAAGGCAGGTAGGTGGGGACCAGCTCATGTCCCGTGGGGACAGGAGGACTGCCAGAGGTAGATGCTCCATGCCCCCAAGTCTGTCTGTCTCACAGACACATCTGGATCTGGGACCCATTGCACGGCCTGGACCTGACTCAGGCAGAATTCCCCTCCTCCCATCCGGTCCCATGACCAAGGTGAGCCTCAGTCTCCCATCTGCTCAAGTTTTATAGCTTGAGGTTTTACACTTGAGTCAAAGATATGCTTGGGGTTAATTTTTATATAAAAGTTAAAATATAGTATGTATAATATGGTGGGAAGTATGGATCGAAGTCCTTTTGCTCTTATATCTGAGTGCTGGCTGAGTTCACAGGCCACTGAGCAGCGCCACTGGGCACTGACAAGCTGAGTGTGGCCCTTCACTCGTCCCCTGTGGGGGCTGCCCTGGATGCTGGGGCCCCACCTGGTTCTCCTGGCTGTGCTTCTGCCTCTGCTGCTCCATCTTCTTCTCGAGCTCCAGCTCCTGCATCAACAGCATGCCCTGATGTGTCTCCCACAGCTGCACAGCCTCCTGGAAGTAGCTGAAGAGGTTTGAGCTCTGCCACTCTGCCTGCTTTGCCACGGCCTCAAAGGATTTCTGCAGTGGCAGAACGCAGAGAAGGGGCTGTAAGTGCCCACCTGCCCGGGGTGAGCAGGAGGGGCCCGCTGGTGGGGCTCCCTCGCTGGCCTGTGGAGGCCCTGAGTCTCATGGGACTGGCCATCACTGCGTGGGCACTACCCACAAGGTTGTCTTCCAGGCCCCATCTTGGCTCATGCCCCACCCCACCCCAGGACAGCATTTCTGTTTTGTCCAAGGCCATGCGCTTGTCTTGACTGACCTGAAGACCCATTTCTACACCTGTTCCATGTCCACTGAAGTCGCTGACAGGAAGAAGAGTTTGGGGCCAAGAAGGAAGAAGGAGCCACCCCAGACGTGAGCCTGGTCCCTCAGGTGGGCCACACCCACCATGGCCTGGGGTACGTTTCCTTCTCTGGAATTCCCTGACTCAGCATCTGAGCCAAACGCCACACCCTGCTGTTAAATCCTCACCTCTCCCCCTTTCATATGGGTTTTACACTCTCATGGGGTCTGGGGTTGGCAAACTATGGCTTTTGGGCTAATTGTAGCCTTGTGCCTTTTTTATTCAACCTTGGGAGCTAAGCACAGATTTTACATTTTTTTTAATGGCTGAAAAAAATCAAAATAAAATATGTAATGATGTAAAAATTATATGAAATTCAAATTTCAGTGTCAACAAAGTTTTCTTGAAATGCAGCCATCCCCATTCATTTCTGCATTGCCTAGGACCGCTTTTCTGTGACAACAGCAGAGCAAGAATTTGTGCCAGAAACCTGACAATACGCAGAGCCTAAAATATTGACTATCTGGCCCTTGACAGAAAATGTCTGCTGACCCTCTGCTCAAGACTCTGAGTATCTTGGGATGGGGGCTTATTGTTCCTCATGACCTTCGGCACCCAAACTCAGCAAGGGCTTGGGAAGCCCTCACTGCCTGGGACTGTTCGCTTGGAGTCCTGGTGGCAACAGCGGGGTGGCTGGGGAGCCAGGCTGAGCCTGAGTGCTGCTCCAGAGGGGCCGGCCGTGACCGGCGGTGGACTCACGAATGACAGGGAAGTTGTAAGCCTGAGGACTCCCACTCCTCCCACAGCCCAGCACCCCGGGCGACCCTCCCACCCCAATCCTGCTCTCCAGCTACGCACGTCCAAGACCTCCAGCTCCTCCTCCACCTTGCTCTGGAGACTTCCCACCATCTGGAAGAAGGACGGGCTCACCAGGCCCTCGGCCTCCTCCTCGGTGAAGGCTTTCCAGTCCAGCAGCTGCTGCTAGAGAGGGACAAGGCAGAGCCTGGCTCAGGGCTGGTCCTGTCCCCTGAGACTGCCTCCCACCCATCCCTGAGAACCCCGGAGGAAACCCCCACAGCAGTGAAGATGGTCCAGCTTTCCATCCACTATGTGCAGGTGCTGGGTGCTGCCCCTGTTCACTGACTCCCCCAGAGGTGTTCTCAGTAGCCCTGTTTGGCAGGCAAGGAAACTAAGGCTCAGAGAAGTGAAGGAACTTGTTGGAGCCCACACATCTGACAAGTGGTGAGCCCAGATCTGAACTCAGAATAGTCCTACTGCAGACCCTACAAGCATAAACCACCACCCTAGACAGCCTCAGCGTTGCTCCAAACCAGACAGGGCTTCCATCTCCTGTTGGAAACTATGCCAAATGAAAAGTGAGCTCTCTATATTAATAAAGCCTTGGCTTTTGCACAGAATCTAATATAAATCAACCTCCCCCAAATTAAGAATTTCTCTCCAGTTGTATACTTCCAATGCTGCTGAACAGGAAACCAGGTGCCATCTGTCAAGCTCAAAGTGCTCTTGGGGTACATGATGACTTCAGCACTCATCCCTTGCTTGCACCCAAAAAGTGCAGTGAGCATGGGCACAGGTGTCAGCACTCAGGGCCAAAGGGGAGGGGTGAATGAGGAGGGGGTGAGTGCCAGGGGTGTGGTCTTGGGAAGGCTCTCCAGGGCACAAGGCTCCCCTCCCAGCTCACCCTCCAGGCTTCACTCCCAAGATCTGACACCCTCTAAAGAGCTAACTGAGAGGCCTGTGACTGGCCCTAAGGCCATAGAGCAAATGGGCAGAGCCCTGTGGGCTCCGGCGGCCCCCAGAGTTCTGCAAACTTGGTCTTCTCATCTCCAGATGGGGCCAGCGACACTCGCTCTGCAGGACCTTGTAGGATTCAATGAAAGTGGGTGGAGCGCAGCACCTGCACCATGCATTGTACCGGAAAGTGCTCTGTTCCCCATGAACGCTCATCTCAGAGTCCTGGAGGCAGAGCAAAAGCTCAACAGACTGAAATGTGAGGGGTGGAGCAGCAGGAGCTTCTTGGCGGCAGCAGGTGGACCCTCATGGCTTGGGGACTCCTACTGCCACAGCTGGCAGGTTAGACCATCTTCAAAATGATTAGCCTCTTCTGGGTTTTTCATCTAAACAGTTTCACCAAGGAGGCAGGGAGGGGGCATTTTGACAAAGTATGTTCTTGTGCCTCAGAAAACCAGGCACTGTAATTGAAGGGGTTTGTGAGTGAACTTACTGTCTCACCCTCTAACAGGCAGGCAGGTGGAGGGTAAAGTTGGGGCTGATGGCAGTGGCAACACTATTTATAAAAGGCAAGCATGGAGATAACTCCCATGATATGACCTCCACCGAATAAATAATGTCAACTGCCACAAATGAACTCATTTACCAAACAGAAACAGACTCACAGACATAGAAAACAAACTTATGGTTACCAGTGGGGAAGTGAGAGGGGAGGGATAAATTAGGAGTTTGGGATTAACAGATACTAAATACTATATATAAAATAGACAAACAACAAGGTCCCACTGTATAGCACAGGGAACTAGATTCAATATCTTGTAATGGCCTACAATGAAAAAGAATATATATATATATAAAACCAAATCACTAGGCTATACACCAGAAACTACCATAACACTGTAAATCAACTATATGTCACTTTAAAAAACAATAATAATAATGTCAAGTGCCAAAAGTGATAGAGGGTCAAGAGTGAAGGCTGGGGTGATCTGACAGTGTAAACTTTATCTGTGGAGTCAGGGAAGGCTTCCTGGAGGAGGTCATGTTGGGGCTACTGAGGGGTGGGTGGGAAGAGCTGGGGAGGAGGGGGTCCAGGCTGCAGGAGCAGCTTCAGAATGCCCAGAGGCCAGTGAGGAAGGAAAGCAGGAGATGCAGGCTGGAGAGGGGCAGGGGTGTGCGGGGGGACACCAGGCCCCGTGTCCTTTGCTCCTCTCCTCAGACGGGCTGGGAAGGGCACCCACCTTACACTTCTGCACTTGGGCCAGGCACTCCTGCCAGGTCTTCTCGTACTGCAAGCGGATCTGCATCATGCAGTCCACATGGTAGGCATCTCCACGGGTGGAAAAAAACACGTCAGCAGCTTTTCCAGCAGGAAGTGGGGGGGAGGTTAGGAGAGGAGTTTCCCATCGTTAAGGGACGTGACTTCTCCCCAGCCAAGTGCCTCGATAGTGGAGATAATTTAGACCAGGGGCTAAGGTATCTTCCTCCTCACAAAGTTCTCAATACCTACCCAAGATACGGACCTCAAATAAGGAGCCACCTTCTTCCGCTCTTGACTCAGTTTCAATGCTGGTGAAACTCTTTTTGGGGAGTTGTACCAAGTCATAAAACAGTAACCGGGTTGCAAATTAATGAGAGTTTACAGATCATGTCTGTGGTGAATTCCTTAAGAAGGGAATGGACTAGCAGAATGGTCAGAAGCTGACTGATTGATTGACTGACTGACTGACTGACTGATTTTCTCCTCCTCCTCCTCCTCCCCACTGTTTCTCGTTTTTAGTCACCTCAGTGTGACTCTTTGTGTCTAAATAAGCAAATGAAGTTTAATGTTCCCAGCAGGTAACATAAAGACTGTGTGGTGATTGTTCCTCGACAAGGGCTGGGGAGGGCAGACTGGGTGGCAGTCAGAATACTGGGGAGGGCAGATGTGCAGGGGAGCTGGGGAGCAGAAGCTCTAAAGCTTGTTTCTCCCATCCCCAGGACCACTTCCTAGGCCAGCATATCCTACTCTTCCTGTGAAGCCACTGTGATGAAGCCCCCAGGGGTCTCTGTGCTTCTGCTCCTGAACCCCTGTGACCTGCTCCCCACTCTAACCTTATCACTCCCACCTCAGAACCTTCCACTGGGTTCCCACTGCCTTCAGGATAAAGTTCAGCCTCTTACACACGGCCACGTGGCCAACATAGCCTGGCCCTTTGGCATCCTCCAGCCTCCCCTGCCACCTTCCTTCCCAAAGGCCCCAGCTCTGTCTGGTCTTTCAGCCTCCCCACATACTGGTCTTCCTGCTTGGAGTGCTCCCTTGAGCCCTGGGCTTGGCTCACTCAGACTTGCCTTACAGGTCCCAACTGGGTAATCACTTCCCTGGCAAGGTCTTTAACCAGGCTGAGTTCCCAAATACATATTCACTTGTCCACTCTGCTGTGACATCCTGCATGGTCTGACTTCAGCTCTGGGCTGGAAGCACCCAAGGGGAGACCTGCCCTGCTGGTTACCAGGGCCCAGCACCATGCTTGTTCCTAGGAGGTTCCCAGTGAACAGTAACCATTGCTATTATTTGGAGTCTCAGGGTTCTTACCCTTGGTATTATAATATAATACCTTTGGAATTATAAACCTGAGAGCCCTGGGAGCAATGATGAGTACTACTAACCAAAGTACCCACGTCAAATCCAGCTGTGACACTTCATTAGCTGTGTGACCTTGGGCAGGATACTTCACCTCTCTGTGCCTCTGAGACCTCCTCTATCATAGGGCAACAATGACACCACTGACCTCACTGGGTTGCTGTGACCCTTAAAGGAGATGGAAATATTATATATCTTCCAGAGCAAGACTTGGCGAACTTTTTCTATAACAGGCTAGACAGTAAATATTTCCATCTTTGAGGGCTCTGTGGTCTCTGTTGCAACCACTCATTTCCACTATTGTAAAGCAGAAGCAGCCAGAGACAGTATGAAAACAAATGAGCAGAGCTGTGTTCCAATGAAATTTATTTACTGTCAGTGGCCCATGGGCTGGAGTTTGAAGATCCTGGTTATAGAGAATTTCTAAACATACCATTTATTCTTGAGCACTGAGTAAGCCAGACACTAAACTATGACTGGACGGCAGGATAGCACGTGATTCTTACATCAGCCCCACAAAGTAGGCACCTTTATTTTTGCTCTTGAGATCCCTATTTTATGGAGGAGGAATTTGAGTTCAAGAGAAGACATGAATCCCCCAAAGTCACAGAGAGGGGACAGTGCAAAGCTGGGCACCAAACCCACATCTCTCTGCCTGCAAGACCAAGTGCTTAACCTCACACGCCCAGGATCTGGCCCTCCCGCTGCCCTCGCAGGTGTCCTTGGAAGCCATCCCTCTGGCTCTATGCTGTGGTCAGGGGTCAGAGTGCAGGGCTGGCATTGCTGCAGGCTGGGCAGTGACTCAGGAGGTGGTGGGAGGGAGGAGGGGGCTCTGCCAGGCAAGGTCTTAGGGCCCAATATGAACCCTCAGAGTTTACTCTTCCCTCCACACCCCAACCCTCCTTCCGCAGGAGGGATGTGCCACTCCCTCCTGAATTTGCAACAGACTCTCATATAAATGACTGGCCGACAGACTGAAGCTGCTATGAAGCTACTACCTGAACAGAGTTTCGGAGAGAACTGAGTGGGATCCCACAACCTCACTTACCGAGGTGCTTATTCAGGGAGTTGAGAGAAGAACGCCATTCCATTAGCTGAGCTTTGCTGTAATTGGGGGGCAGGAGGTCACTGGGGAAGGAAGATAGGACAAGTGAGCCATGCTTGAGTAAAACAGTCACTTGCCAAAATTGGTAGCATCTTCAAGGAACATAGGTCCAGGGTAGCATCTATGTAAATAGTGAAGAAACAAGTGACTTGTGGGGATCTCTGGGTGCCAAAAACATACATCATGAAAAGGTCTATTAATATTAATGTGCCTGTTACTTAGGAAACAAAACCAAATATTCCTACTGCAAAAAAAATCCAAATGGTTCATATCACTTGACCAAGGAAGCCACTTCAAGGAACCTAATCAGAACTAAGAACATAAGATGCATACAAAGTTTATGCATTAAGGCAGTTGCTTAACAGTCCTGTTAATAAACACCCCCAAAATCATAAGCAACCTTCAAAAATTGGGAATTGTCTAAATAAAGTACATGAATTCTCTTCTGTAGTCATTAAAAAGAGTATGACAGATTGAAAAATGATCAGTATTGTTAGCCCCTCCCACCAGGAGGTAGAGTCTACTTCTCCATCCCTGGATCTGGACTTGGCCATGTGATTTGCTTTGGCCAGTGGGATACCAGCAAACGTGACAGAAGAGGCTGGAAAGGGCTTGTGCATTCTGCTTGCCCTCTCTTGTCGTAAGGAGTTCTTCTGCTACCACCACCACCACCCCTACGCCTGGATTAACCTGGAGTAGGCTGGAGAGCAACTGGAGAGAGGCCTTAGCTATCCCAGCCTGGGCTCCAGACACAGGAGTGAAGCCATCCAAGACCATCCAGCCCCAGCTGCTGGCCCACAGAATCATGAGAAGCAAAAAATGATTGTCGCTTTAAGCCACTAAGTAAGTTTTAGGTGGTGTTTAATGGCATGGAGAGATGCATATGGCATATTATTTATTGTCCAAACCAGGATATTTCTGACAGTGAAAGGGGGATGCTATTCACGATTATGCCAGGACAAGATGTGTAACCCAGGATGGTCTTGGGCACCCCACTTACAGTGGGACAATAGAGAGCAAAAGGTAGATACAGGAGTGTGCAGGGCACAATCTCAAGTCCAAACATTGTACTAAATGCAATATGGTATTCTAGGTTGGGTTCTGGAATAGAGAAAGGACGTCACTGGAAACACTCGTAAAATCCAAAAAAGTCTGGTATTTAGTTAATAAGAATGGACCAAACTTAATTTCTTACTTTTGACAAGTGTCCAGTGGCCATGTACAAGGACAGCAGGAGGGAAACTGGATTAGGAGCACACAGGAATTCTGCATGCTATCTCTGTGACTTTTCTGTAAATCTAACATTATTCCAAAATACAAAATTTATTTTTTAAATAATTTTTAAAATACATGCACATATGCTTATTGAGTCCAGGAAAATCCATGAGGGTTCTCCTAGGACTTTGGATAACTTGCTCTTAGGGCACTGAGAGTCTTAGCAAGACCCTCCACCCCTCTGCCATCACTCCCCACAAGCCTGTAGAGGGCCTGGCATGAGCAGAAACAAGGATCCTCACTGGGTTTCTGGGGTTTCCAGGGAAAGGCCTGAAGCTGTGGGTCTGGACAGGGTGTGGGGCTGCCTGTGATCCCGTATGAGGCAGTTTCCTGGAACAGCTCCTCAGACTTGATTGGAAGGCTCCCTAGCTGCTGACAGGTGAAGGAGAACTAGGTGGTATCTACATGGTGTGCTCTGTGGGAGCGTCAAGACCTCCTTGCACAAACACCAGAAACCCAAACCTTCCCTCTTGACGCTCACTGGAATTTTGTGATCAAGGCTTTGCAAATTTACCTTTAAGTTGTGCGCTTAAGCATTGTGTTTGCAATGTTTCCAGACACTGGAATTGTGTCCTGATTTCACCTTTTTATATCGCCCCACTACTGAGTCCTGTAAATGTACTCTTGCCCGTGATCTCTTAGAACTGCCCCCACCTTCCTCCAGCCCAGGTCATGTCACCCACCCAGCTCTGTGCTCTGCCTGCAAACACCACCATTACATAGTGTGTCCTAGCTGTGGCCACAAGAATCAATGAATGCATTTTTCTCCATGTCTTTGGCCCTGTCTCTCCCCTCCACTCAGACAGTAGCCAGCCTCATGTTCACCACCTATGCAAGGGATGTGGTGGGGCAGAAAAGACATCAGCCTAGAAATCTTTCTGCATTTTGTTTGCAAAAGTCTAAGTTCTCAGGAGAGCCGAGAGTGCTGGTGAGGAGAAGGCATTTGTGGGAGTGGGCTGAGATCCCTGGGGAGGAGGGGGATCCTGGGGACCATGACTATCTCCTCACCCAATAGAAAGCCACCGGGGGGAGGTGCAGACAGAGCAGGATGGACAGTGCCAGCCTGGGTCCTACTTCCTGGTGGCACCGTGGGAGCAGGTGCAAGATCCAGCTCCCTAGACAGGAATGGCTGCCTGGGTGTAAGGACACAGGGGCTCTGAGCAGTCCCTCAAGACTCCTGCGTCCAGCTGTCAGGAGGCAACAGCAGTTGCCCAGTGGCATGTGTGTGGACCAAACACTGATGACCAGACTTGGCTTTGGGTGGGATGTCCATCCTTACTGGCCAGGACCCCCAAGAAAAGACTAAATTTTGTCCAGTTTAATGAACAAGGACTCAGAGTCAGAAGTAAGTGGAGGCACAGAAAACAACAAAAGCATTTTTCCTTGTGCTGAGATTTTTATCCACCTTGCTAACTTCACACCTGCATGAAAATGTGGCTGCGCGTGGGGCAGGAGATGCCCATCCCGGGGGAGACTCTCTGGCTCAAGTCGTGTGGGGTCCTAACAGTCATTTACATCCTAGGAGAACGTGGGCTCTGTGGTGGGAAACGTGAAGAACCTGTGTCCTGGGTGGTCAGGGTGAAAGGGAATGACAAGGTACACAGGTCCCAGCACATGAAATATCTCTGCCTTGCAGGATCATGAAGGCTCCCTCCTGCTGCTGAGGGTGAATGCGACAGGCTCCCCACGCAGTGGGCTTCCAGGGTCTAGTACACTCAGTGTACCCCCACCAAACAGCTCATTGTGGGGTCAGAGCTGATGGACCCAGGTCTGAGGGAAGCATCTTCACCCTCTAACAGGTCCCCTGTCCGATGGCAGCAGCCCCCTCACCACGCTTCGGGCCTCCAGCCTCACACCCTTGCATCCACCCTCCAAACTGCAGAGCTGATGGAGCCACTCTGCTCCCCACTGCCCTGGCCTGGCTCTTCCCTCCCCGACTCTCCTATGACCTTACCCCTTGTCACTGCCTGCTTCCAAGCTTTTCAGCACAGTTGCACTAAACTTCTTTCTACAGCAAATGTGTCATGTTCCCTGTTGCCACTGGGGCTAGAACACCCCAGAACGTGGGCCCAAGTGACCAGCCCAAAACCAGAGAACTGGGAGATGGCCTGGTCTGGAGGACACCTCAGGGGAAAGGTCAACGCTGATGACTGCACCTGCCTCCCCCATGGACCCCCGAAGCACCCCTCCCCAGCAACCTTGCCCGCTGTACCAGATGGTGCAGAGATGTTCCAGCCGCTTCTGCTGCAGGGTGCTCTGGTTCTTCAGCATGCTCTCCAGTTCCTTCTTCACAGCTGGAGGAGCCTGGATCCTCTCATTGGCCATGAACTCACTGGGTGTCCAGATACATGAGCACCATGGAGAGAGGAGGGGCAAAGTGGGTGGGTAGGAGAGAAGGGATGAGACCCATAGCAAGAACATTCAAACCCCAGCACCTTGACACCACTCCAAGACCCTTCCTCCCTGTCTAGGCCTCCGGGACACTGAGGAGAGGATGGAGGAGAGGTGGGGGAGGGACAATGGGAGAGAGAAGGATGGAGAAACTGCCAGTGAAGCTCTGGCACTAAGAGCATGGGACAAGCAGGCACAGACAGAGTAAGGGTCCTGACTGCCACCTCCAGCTCTGTGACCTTGGGCAACTCACTCCCTCTCTCTGAATCTCAGTTTCCTCTTCTGTCATGGAGCTAACGACAGCACCTTCCTCATCTGGTACTTGTGAGGACCCAGCCAGATAACTCAAGCAAAGCCCTTAGCACCATGCCTGGCCACTGGGAAATGCCCAGCGGATGTCAGCTCCTGCCATCACTGTCGGTGATTACTGACATCTGTAACATCCTTCCAGGCCCAGGCCCAGGCCCAGGTCCAAGCCAGACACTGTCAATACAGCATCTTGTTGATCATCACCAAAACCCTAGCACCAGGCCATCATGGGGCCTGCAGAAAAAGGCTCCGAATGCTCAAGCCGTTGATCAAGGTCACAGGGCAAGTCAAGTGGAGCCAGACCTTGGTACATTTTTCCTTCATCTACAGCGTCAGACTCTAGGGCTCTCCATCTGGAAATGCAGGTTTATAAATGGGCCTCCCACCCCTAGGCCTATAGCGCAGACAGACAGATGCTCTTTGGTGTCCTCACACATCGTGGTCCCAGGCAAAAGTGAGCCTTCCTTGTTGGCTAAAAGCTCCAGGACCCCTTGGTCAATATTAACAAAAGTGTCACCTGGTGGGGGAAGCTTGGCGATGAGTCCTCTCTTCACCCTCCTTCCCATGGGGGAAGCCTGCTACCACAGGGCGGGAAGCGTCCCAAACTGAGGGGTGGCCATTGGCCTCTGTCAGCAACACTGGGTTGTGTGGAGTAGTAAAGAATGGTCACTGGACAGATAATCAGACTAATGTTTTCAATTTGCACTGTACTCAGAAAATGCTTATGAGAAAATGTGCAAGAAGAAAACGAGGTACAAATCTACACACACGGTAAGGGTCTAAAAAAGCTGGGAGAAAATATACCAAAATATCAGCTCTGCTTCTCACTGTGGTGAGGCATTAGTGGTGGCTTTTAATTTCTTCCTTATACTTTTATCTATTTTAACTTAAAAAAAAAAACAAGAGCACTTATTATATTTACTGCCAGAAAAACAGCACTTTAAAGTAACAACAAAAGATGGGGAAGATGCAGAATGCGCCCCCTTGCCCATGCCGCCGTCTGTCCGGGCGGGCCGGGGAAAGAGCCACGGGCAGTGTGGGCGGCCACCAACCTGAAACCCCGCACCAGGTCCTCCTTCTTGAGGGCCTTCCAGGAATCGACCAGGCTCTGCCAGCGCCGGTGGCTTTCGAGCTCCTGCTGCAGCGCAGCCTCCATCAGGTTGACAAACAGCTGGGCGAGGGCCCTCCGGTTGCCCAGCAGGGCGTGGTTTATGACCTGCAGACACAGGTGGGCAGTCTGTAGATGCAGCAGGGACTCTCTGAGGTCAGAACAAGGCTTGGCTGGAGAGGGCCAGTGGGTGCTGGAGAGGGGCTCGGTGGGCTGCAGGCTGACTGCAGGGCAGCGGCAGTGTCTGATGGGGACCGTACTGGGCACGCAAGGAAGCTGCCTGAGGGTCAGCGGCTATGGACAGTGACAGGGGTCCCTCCTGAGAACTTAACTATGAACCCTGACCTGTGTATTTCAACCCAGCTACAAGGCCACATCAGATTGTTTTTAAAAAGGTGATTTTAAGTTCACTGGAGTTAACCACTTCAGTGGGTTCTCAGTGTAACTGTTTGTTTATTTATTTTTAATAAATTTGTTTGGAAAGCAGAGTGCTCGTGCTACCAGGGACCAGCCACATATGGCTGTGACGAGAACAGAGACCCAGTTACCAAATGAGGCCAGAGCTAGAACATCCTTTGGCAGCCCTCCCAGTGGTCCTCACCAGGGCGCCTTCGGCATGGCAGTGGGGACAATGCTTCACTGTGTGGTACTGTTCTGCCGCGAAGCTTCCCTCCCCTCCTCCCTTAAATGAGAGCAGCCTCTCCCATGCCCCCAAGGACTGGAACAGCCAATAATGCCTCCCCACAATTCCTAAGCTGTTTAGGCAACGCCTGGGGGCAGGGGTGAGAACCGCCAAGCTCAGCAGGTAGAAATTCCAGTAACAATTTCTACTGGAACCTGAGGTTTGATGCCAGCTGTTCTTCCTAGCTGGGGGGCACTGGCAAGTATTTCCTGAACCTCCAATTCCCCAGCCATGGTGCAGAAATAACGCTATTTACAGCACAGGGAATTTATGAAGTTAAAAGAGATAAATGCACATAGAGCAAACAGCAAGTGCCAGTTGCTCTGTGTACAATAAGCACAGGAAAGTCAAACATCAGAACATAACTGGGACACTGCTAACTCTGACTCCCCCAGTGGATTAAATGGATAAAAGTCAGGAACTCTTGCTTGTCTCAAAATGAAAGCAGCCACTGCTGAGCCCTCTTAAGTCATCCTCCCAACAACTACCGGCATTTAAGTATCATTATCTCCATAATTTGGACAGGGAGTTCCACGTGCAGGGGCCGAGTGATTTCGGGAACTGCATGTCTGGGCAGTGGAGAGGGAGGTCTGTGCTCATCCCCTGTCTGTGCTTTGTCCAGGACCCCAAGGCACAGGCCTGGGCTGGAGCCCACCTGTGATTCTGAACACTGTACTCCTTCCCTGCATGCTGCGAGGAAACCTGTTCTCTGGAGAGCCTAGCTTTCTGCATGGGACCTGGAAACCCATGCAAGAAAAAGCAACTCTGAGTAGCCAAAAGTGTCCTTTCATGAACAACCTTGAACTTCTTGTTTTCTATCCCAGAGAAAGCATCTGGGAGATGCTGGGGGTGTGGACAGGGAAGCAGTGGGGACACAGCCAGGGGGCTGGCATGGTTCAGCAATAGGCACTGAGCAACAGCAGGAGGAGAGACAAGAACCACGAAAAACTAGACATGCAGAGCATGCTGAGGTCACTTATGAGTGCACACACCTCCCTGAGATGTGACAGCTGTGAGACGATGCCTCTGTCATGTATTGTCATGCAATACATATCACACTGCACGTGGCAGCTGAGACGTGGCCCAGTAGGTGCTCATAAAAGCAGCAGTGCTCAGACCGATGACTAGATTAGGTATCCCGGGATGAACATGGCAGGGAAGTATGAAGTGTACTAGAGAGATTTCCACTGAAAATACTCAACAAAGCCTCTGGTCCTGAACCTGAGTTACTTGGAGATGTTATATAGGAGAAGCCCATCGTTCCTGAGACCCCAGGCTCTAAGGCTCCCATGGGCTGGTCCCCTGCACATGAAAACCACTCACCATGGCTTCTTTATTTATCAGCCTGTACACGTCGGGCTGCATGAGGTAGGAAGTTTTCTCTATGATTTCCACATATTTCTTCAACACGCTTTTTAGCTAGAAACGACAAGGCCCCATACTGAGTGACACTCTCCTGGAGAACTAAAGGGAAACAGGTGATGCCTCGGAAACTCCACAAGTGAAAATCACCAAGAGCCCACCTGCAGGCCAACTCACTTTATCTGCCCGGGAGAACTCAAGAGAGTGCAGCGTCTCGTCCAGCTCCTTAATCTCCTGCTTCTGGAGCCGGAACTTCTCGGCCACCTGATTCCGCAGTTCCAACAGGGTCTGTGCAGAGAAGTTTGGGTCGGGTCGGGCTGGGAGGATGGGTGGCAGGGAGGGCAGGAGCGGGATGCCGGCAGGGTGGGCTCCCCCATGAGGGGACCCCTACCTGGATGGTGTAGTCTTCAAGGTTGCTGTCGTTTTCCACCTTTTTGAAGAGACAGTTGATGTCTTCATCAGAGTTAGCCAGCTTCTTTAAAAAAAGCACTCCTGGCTCCAAAATGAGAGGCTCCATTTCCTAAAACAAGCCAGGAGGGCAAGAACTATGGTATCAGCACCTCTGGGACAGGAATGATGCCCCCCACCGATCCTGTGATGCGGAAGTGCCAACTGTGGTCCCGTCTCAAAAATAATAACTCTTACCTAGACCTAAGGAGCTAGGATTTACTAACTGTTCATAGAGCCTAGGGCAGCACCCTTTGGGGCACATGGCATGCGTGAGCCCATGTCCTCAGGCTCACTTGGTCCTCATCACCACCTGCAAAGTAGGTGCTGACATCATGCCTGGCCCATGGTTGGAGCTCAACAAATACTCATTAAAGAAGTAGCCAATGAAATAATTCCAAGAACACTTCAGACAAGGGAGCTGAGGCTCAGTTAGGTTAAGCCACAGACTCATGGTGAGAGTGGAGCTCATGTCCAGTTGGGACGCATTAGGAAAGTGATGAGCTGGCTGGGAGAGAGCCTTCTTGGTTCTTTGGGTCTACAGCCAGCTCCAGGAATCCAGGGAACTCAGGGAGAAAGTGGTGACTGCAATCCATGGCTCAGAGAGGACCCGAAAGGGCAAAAGGGAATGTTCCAGGGACAGCGTGTTTAAAGATAGGATCTCTGGAGAGGAACAGGGAGCCAAGTGAGGGCGGTGCCTAAGGGCCAGGCTGTTTGGCCCCCTGTTAGTAGGACTGAGCAGGGAGATCAAAGACTGGGCTGTAGGATCAGAGCCAGTGTCCAGTTCCCACTTGGCCCTTAGATGCCAAATCAGGCAGCACTTTCTGGGCCTCACCAGTGAAGTGGGGATTATAACAGCACCTGACATATAGGGCTGTGCTCATAATCAGCACCTGCAGCGAGCCATTTGACCATGGCTACTGGGACTCTGTCCACATGGGGGTGAGCCACTGAGGACCTGGGGGAGGGGTGGTGGGTGCAGCGCCAAGGCCGCCTTTTCCTCGGAAGGGCCCAGGAACAAAGGGAGTGAGAGGGGGAATTCTCACCATCCCAATCTGAGCGATCTCCTTCTTAAAGCTCGCCAGCGCACTTTCATAGCCCTTTCTCTTGTAGTCTCCTCGCCCTTGAAGGGTGACGGTGCTGATCCTCTCGGGAACTGAGGGAGAACAACAGAGGGGCTGAGGCTGCCCTCGGAGCACCAGGGAGAGGGCAGAGAACCCGGGAAAGGGCAGCAAGGTAGAAAGGGCCTGGGTTCAACAGATGGACCCCAGAGCAGGCCAGCAGTGTCAGAGACTTAAGGGAAAAGAAGGCAGTCTGTAGAGCTACAGGGAGTTAAGTCATGAGTGGAAGAAAGTTCCAAATGGTAGGTATAGAATAGGACCATTGTGTTTTTAAAAAAGTTTTGTGGGAGAAAATACATATATGGATGGGATTAACCAACACTTGTCAGCACTTACCATTTACCTGGTATTGTTCTAAGTCAATTACTCCTCGGGATGAAGCCAAGAGGCAAGTTCTATTATCGGCCCCATTATACACGCGAGGACATGCAGGCATGGGGGTTAAAGTACAACGGCAGTCGGAGGCTGAGCAGAGTCTGCAGGGGGCCCCCTGCTTTAGGGTCTGCTGTCCCCTGAATATACATGGGAACCTGGACACTCTGTGGTTTCATGGGTACTGGGCAGTCAGGGGGAGAAGGGGTGCTATTGTGGAGGCGGGGTTTTTACTTTCTGCTTTATCTCCTTCGTTTTTCTAGAGCGAGCATGTGTTACTTTTTCTATCACAAAGAAATGAGCCTTCATATCAGGATAAAGTCAAACTAGGGTGACGTGGTATGAAGGGAGATGATGCAGATCGGAAAATCCTCCTGTGAAATCACAGTAAGCGAGCTCCATCCCTTACCAACTGGCTTCATCAGTAAATGCCGACTGTGCAGGGAGCCCTGCCCTCCTCCCCCAGCTCCCTGCTCTGGGAGAAGGCCCAGGGGACAAGGCTGAGGAGAGAAGAGTTAGGGGAAAATGTTCAGGGACAAAGACCCGGGGGAGAGGTTCACATGAGGCTGAGCAGAGGACCACAGTGGGACCTTCAGGTGCTTCTACATTAGAGCCTCCAGGAGATGCCCACAGAGCTGTCTCTCTGGCCCAGGCCAGGCCTGCCCCCATGGCTGAACGGAGGCTCACCGATGGTGTCTGTGAGGCCCCGCACTTCTCGGGCAGCAATGGTGTTCTCACTCTCTCGTGCTTTTTCCTTCTTGGCTGTTTCCTTTTCTCTGAGGCACAAGCAGAGGAGAACAATAACTGCCCCAGCCCCCTCACACTGCCCCCCACCCCAGGGATCTCTGCACATGATGGACTCTCCAGAGGGACTCTGGGTATTGGCAAAAGCTTCGGCCCCTCCAATTCCAGAATGTCCCGAGCCTGTGCCCTCAACACACACTGCCTCGCATCTGCTGCCAGCAAACACCACAGCCTTCAGATGAGAAGTTGGGGCCTGCCCTCGAGGAGTTTCCTTCCACTCTGGCTGTAAACCAAGTGTGAGTGGTGGGCAGGAGCCATTTTCCACACGTGGAAACTGAGGACCAGAAGGGGCATGGCCAGCCTGGGAGAGCCAGACCAGGGCTAAGCATCCAGCATGCTCCTCATTTGCTTCTTCAGCAACCCACCTTATGAGGCAGCTGGGGTAACCCCTTGTCCAGGACAGGGGAGGAGTTGGGGAAGTCACTGTACAAAGCAGAGCTGGGACTCCCAGACCCAGCATGTGATGCCAAGGTCCCTGGTCTGTGGGGTTTGGGTCGGGGAGGAGAGAGCAGGACAAACTATCTCAATAGGGTGGGCCAGAGTGGGTGAGCATGGAATAAAAATCCCTGAATGCATTGTCCACAGGGCAAGTTCTCAGCGATGCCTGCCATTCCCTGGGGCCCCGACATATGCAGCACTTTCCAGACATTTTCTTATGTATTC
Organism: Camelus ferus; assembly: GCF_009834535.1. Classification (NCBI taxonomy): domain Eukaryota; kingdom Metazoa; phylum Chordata; class Mammalia; order Artiodactyla; family Camelidae; genus Camelus; species Camelus ferus. Next base: position 45,381,078 of record NC_045699.1, on the reverse strand, counting down.
CTCACTGCAGACCTACCATCAAAGAAGACTACAGGGCCTGGGCTGCAGCTGATGGGATCCAGGCTGACCCTCCAGAGCTGGGTCTCTCAGCCTTGACAACCAAATGCTCCTGGACTAAGGTGGCCCCACAGGAGCCCGGATGCCCCGACTATGGGAGCTGCTAACAGCTCTGGCTTCTCGGCCACTTGCTCCGGGGACTTGGGGGCTTGGTTTATACTAGTGGTGATCTGCCCCTACCCCAGGGTTCCTCTTGCACCCACCCAGAGGTCCTGTCCTCTGTAAATGAATCCACAAGTTGACTGGTTTGGCTGGCCGAATTTTCAGGAAGGGGACGAGGCACCTCAGAGAGGTGCCGATGTTGAGTTAGTGATCCCAGTCATACTGAGGGTGGCAGGGCCTGGCAGGTTACAAACACATCCTTGTTCCTGCCACAGGGAGCTGTGCTCTGGATGTGTGTCCAGAGCAGAGCTGGCCTTGTCTGTCTATGCCAGGAAGCCAGCACAGCACAATGCCAGGGCAGCGATGGTGTTCTCACTCCCCCTCCAGGTGCCAAGGCCATGCTGACTTGCTGTTTATGTGCTGATCTGGTTTTTTTGAAATCTTAAAAGAATTTACCCCTGACTTGTTTAATATTCTTTGTTCTGACAAGACATAAAACTGTGCTGAAAACCATGTTTCTCTGGAGCAGTCCCTCAGAGTTATCTGAGAGGCTGTCTTCTGGGCTATAGTCCTCAGTTTGGCTCAAATAAAATTCTTCTGTTGCTATTTAGACTGTTTATTGATTATTTTCTTCAACACCAGCATTGGGTCAATCCCTGCTCCAACGGGGGTTAAAGGATCACAAAGGCAGATAGAGCAGGACCAACTTCCTGTCCCAGAGCCCCAGACCTGAAGGATTGACGGCTCATGCAGAGCTTGAAGAGTTGAAGGGAAGCCCAGTTCCTGCCTTACTCTCCAAAGCGCCCCGTGAGGAAGATGCAACCCCTACTTTCCTCTCCTCTCTCTCTCCGTGCGTTGTCTGAGCTCAGGGAGCTGAAATGGCATGCTCAGGAATCTCAAGTTCAACCTCTGACCTTGGAAGTTCAGAAAGAACTCCTGATCCTCCTGTCTCAATGCCCCTTGCTCCCATCTCAGGGAATGGCTCCTCTGCTGTCCACCCAAGCACTTAGGCCAGAGACCTAGGACTCAGGAAACTTCCCATCCAATCTGTACCCTGGTCTTGTGAGTTCTGCCTCCAAAATAAGTCTGGAGAGCCCTGCTGTCCCTCTCACAGTCCCACTGAGCTTACGTGGACTGCGGTGGCCTCCGCCCTGCCTCTTCTTACTGCTCCCCACATTCCGCACACCACAGCCTGAAGGTCTTAAAAGTGCAAGTCAGCTGCTCACTTCAGTAAAGTCCAAAATACTGACTGTGGCCTGCAAGCCTCTCCTAGTCTCCTGTCCCCACCTCTGCCCAGGCCTGCTGACTTCCCCAGCCTTCAGGAGCGGGCCAAGCTGGTGCTGTCTCGGAGCCTCACCCCAGGCTTCCCCTCTATCCTCTGGTCTCAGCAAGTTCCCCCTCAGACAGCTTTCCTGACTCCCATCTGGCCACCTCGTCCTCTGTGTCAGAGCCTCCCCACCTTTGCGGAGACCTGCTCACTTATTTCCTATTGAGGCTTCAAGTTCCAGGAGGTTGCGATAAGCATACCCGGTGCCTCTCAGGGAAGAGGGAGGAAGAGAGGGAGAAGCAAACAATCCTGCAAAGTAGGCGTTCTGACCTCCCTCTCTCAGGGCAGTTTCCTGGGACTTCATTCCTACCTGGCACTCATGTTGTGTGAGCTCTTTTTGATTTTTGGAAACTCTGATATACCCCTAGCATGTGGAGGTGTGGCCTGGATGGCAGGTCCTACCTGTAGAGAACAGGGTTTTCGGTGACCCAGTCATTGGGTAGGCTGTGCACCCATTTCCGCTGCCGAGGAGATAACATCTCTCCTTCATAAATATCCGTCTTCTTCATCAAGGGCTTCCTGCCATCCTTTGGGGTCATGGACCGCTCCACAGCCCGTTTCCTGGTGGCTGCCAGGGAGCAGACCAGCTGCACCTGAATCCACGGAAGACCCCAGTTAGGGGGATCAGAAGTGCAGACTCCCAGCACCCTCAGGCTGGCTGTGCTGTCTTAGAAGGTCAAGTGGGAGCCTGCCAGCAGGAAGGCACTTTGAGGGAGGCCTTCAACCCCAGGGCACATCCCATGCAGAGGGGCTCTCACTCCCCATAGCAGTCATTCAGCCACTTCTAGGAGGCCATCTTTTAAGAAATCTTTAACAAGGACCAAGATGCTCATCGCAGCATTTTTTTTTATAATCACAAGGAATTGGAAAAATGGAATTGTCCAATTATAGGGGATTGGCTGAGTAAATATTGTATGTTCCCTTCAATGGAATGTTAGGAATTTATTAAAAATGAGATGAAGGGTTTTTCATGACATGAGGAAATGCTTATGATATGATATACCATAAAACATATCACTCAAGAGCATAAATTAAAATTATAACCAAAATTATACATTATGATCTCAAAATTTTAAATACATAGCAAAATGACCAGGGGAAAATATGCCAAGTATTAAGAATGGTTGCTTCCAGGGAGCAGGATCACATGAGTAATTTGATTCTTTGGTCTATTTGTACTATTATAATTTCCAAGCCTTCTAGAGAGCATTATTCAGGGCTCAAAGTAGGAATAAAAATGCCTTTTAAATAAGCAATACATAACTTCAAAGGAAGGGTTTGAGTCTCTGTGTTTCTTTTAAGATTTCATTTTGTCTGTGCAGTTTTCTTATAGAAGATGAAATAATGCCAATAACCTACAAGGTTGTCAAGAGGGCATTACTTTAATATATCATGGGAAGTCTTAGGTCAAAAACTAGGCAGCCACTAAACATCATGAAGCACACGAATGTGCACTGACATGGGAAAGGCCTCCAAGACACTGTGAACAGGGGAAAAGGGAGGTTTTAAAACGCTACTATAGAATCAAACCCAATTTTTAAATAGAAAAAATTAAAATGTTTTCATGTATAGGAAAAAGATCCTGGACACTCAATGGTTAATTCTAGCTATTTCAGTGTAATTTAAATTAAATTAAAATTTTAAATTTAACTTAAAAATTTAATTTTAATTTTTTAATTTTCAAGAGTAGACATTCTAATTTTGTATTCCTCCACTTTGGGAACCAATAAGAATTATTTTTAATCAAAGCAATTTCAAAGCTCTCATTTCATTAGATTCCCAGGCAAGGAAGTCTTCAGAGAGAGGGAAGTTTCCTGGAGATCAGAGGGAGGTTTGGGGAGCAGAGAGAAAGAGGAGCAGGAAAAGGGGGAACAGAAAGACAGGCTTACCTCTGCCTCAAAGATCTGCTGGTAGACTTTCCCACAGGGAATCTGGGTCACCTTCCCCACTGAGGACATCTTGGCCTCTGGCTGGACACCGCTGCAGGGAAGCCATTGTCCAGGAATCAGGTCTGGGGTTTGGTCTCTATTAGACCCGGATGGATATTGAGAAACCTCCCCACTCCTCTCCAAGGAGAAGTCCTCCCAAAGGACAAGGCTTCCCAGGCAGTCAGGTTGGGGCAGGACACACCCAGGCTAAGACCCCTCTGCTCTGGGGGGAAGCATCAGGGCCCCTTTCAGGTCTCAGGGTTTTTACATTAAAAGAAGGCGGAAGGTGAGGGGGAGGGTATAGCTCAGTGGTGTAGTGTGTGCTTAGCATGCATGAGGTCCTGGGTTGGATCCCCTGTACCTCCATTAAAAACAGACAAATAAACAAATAAACAAACTTGATTACCTACTACCCCTCACCCCCCAAAAAAATTCTATGAGAAAAGTGACATCTTCTAAAAAAAAAAAAAAAAGAAAGAAAAAAAGAAGGCGGGAGGGAGCAAAAAAGCAAAAAAGCAAAAAGGAAATCTCAGGCAAGAATTGAACTCGAACTCACTGTGGAGGCCCGCTCTCCCAGCTGGGCCAGGAGCAAATCTGAGATTGATTTCAAGGGGGTGAAGAATAACAGTTACTGTTTTTGTGCTTCGCTCTTCAAGCTCTTCTAGAAAAAGTCAACGTACCCAAGGTGTCAGCTGGGATTTCAGTTCGTCCTTGAACCCCCAAACTGGCGCTGAACGCGGTTCAAGGACCCCCTCTGCTCCCAACGGTGGACACCTGGGTAGGGGGAAGTGGAAGGAGGGAGGGAGGGAGCGAGCAACCAGCTCTTGGTTACGCTAATTAGGCACCCACTGAATGCTGAGAAACCCAGCAGGCTTCTCTCACGCCAGCCCCCCAAGCCCACTAAGGAGCGAGGGTGGCGGCAGTCTCAGGACAAGCCCTCTAAACCCTTCCAAGTGGTGGGAAACCCTGCTCCCAAGGCCCTGCCGCACCCCTACCTGCAGAAAGCACCACTCAAGTCAGCCCGGGCTCCTCCAGCCCCAACTGCAACAGCACACACTTGGTCCCCAAGGCAACGCAGAGGGGAGGGAACTCCGCTGGCCCCGCCCTCACTTCCTTTCCGAGGAGGAGGCGGGGTTTCCCTTAGCAACGGGAGCCGCCCCTTCCCCTACGCCCCGCCCCCAGTGGAGTAGTGTAAACTCCAGGCCAGTTTCCCCTTGGTGCAGGGGACACCCCAGGGCTGGTAGGAACGTCCAGAGCAGCACAATGAATGTTTTGAAAACCAGTAGGAGAAAGGAGATGAAGCTCTGAGCCACTGTGGTCAAGAAAAACCATCCTATCTTCTTTGTCTTGTTAAAACCATCCTCTGCAAAAAGTAGCATTGAGTAGTGCTTGGCTGTAAATATGAAGGAGAAAGCATCTCTAAAAGAGACCGTCTCTTTCTCAGATTAAAAGAAGTTGCAGGGCTCAGAATCCAGGTTCTGAGGCTTGAATGGAATTATAATAAAAAGGCTAATTTGTATGATTCTTTGAGTTACATTCATCCAACCCACAGTGCCACATAATCCTACTAAAAATATAGCTCTAATCTACCCGCTCTCCTGCTCAGAAGGCCCTTACCAGGTCTGCAGACCCTACCAAATCCAGCCCACGGGACTCTGGTCAGTGGTGGGGCTGGGTGAGGCAAAGGCAGCTGGCACAGGGCCTGTGGCTGGAAGGGGAGAGGCCTCTCCTCTGTGAGCCTCTGAGCGAGTCGCTGCCCCTCTTTGGGCCTCTGTCTCCTCGTCTGGAAAGAGTAAGGTGATGATCCTGTGGTACAGGCCTCACAGGGTGGGGATGAGTTTCCAGGGAGGGAAGAAATGTGCTGGTGGAGTGAGCAGTGATAGTTATATGACACTGCATCCTGAGGAGACCTGTGAGGTAGATGAAGTTATCCCTACACTTTCCAGATAAGGAACAGGCTCAGGGAGGCCAGGCTGCAGGCCCAAGGCCGCACACCAGTGGGTATGGGAGCTGGACTGTTCTAGCATCAGAGCACACTGGAGGACAGAGTAGCACTGGTACCAAAAGACTCAGGTCAGATGTCTGGGGTCAGTGGTTAGGGGTTCTGGGGGAAATAGGCTGAGGGGAGTATGACTTCACTGACCCTGTCCCTGAGCCTGGCAGGAGGGGGACCTGGAGATGATCCCCTAGAGAGCCCAGAAAAGGCAGCAGCAGCAGAAGGCGAGTGTGCCTGTGGCAGAGGGGCTCCAGGGTCAGAGAGGAGGGGGCTCACCCCTTTCAGCAGGAGGCCTCCAAACCAAGAGAGGAGGGACCTTCCTCCTCCAGCCCTGCCTCTTGTTGCCACAGTGCCTCAAATCCTCCGTTAGAAGTGACCAGGAGCCTGAAAGGGCTTGATTTGGGGGTGGAAAAAAGCCAGGGACCACATACGCTATAATTTGCCAAAAGCAGACCCAGAATGGTGATTAGGAGGAGCCTGGTGTTCTCAGAAGGTGAGGAGAGTGGGACCTGAGGGCCACTAAGGGTCCTAGGCTCTCAGCACCTGGCAAACCTCCTGTCATGAGAGCTTCAGCCCTCCTGTGAGCCGGGCACCATGTCCATTTTAGGAATAGGTGAACGAAGGCTCTGCATAAGATACCCATCCTGGTTTCCCAGCTAGTGAAGTCGCAGAGCCACTTGACTGCAAAGCTTAGAAGGTTTTGGTCAGGAGCTAGTCAGCCTCCCCCTCAGATGGTGCCCATGGAAGAGAAAGAGATGTCGGGTTCCTCCAAGACCCTTCTTGCCTGAGGCCTCAGTCTGCCCATCTGTCATCAGACACGATTGAGCTAAAAGGTCCCTGAGGCTCAACTCTCCTGCCCTGGCAACTAGGGAGCCTAGAGCCTGGCCTAGGTCCAAGCCCTGTATTCTGTGTGTGCCCTGCCCTCTGGAGGACTCTGGTGGCAGTGCAACAGGAGGAGGGGTAAGGATGGAGGGCTAGTTATGGACTAGGGGGCTCTTTCTGAGGGACTTTGGCTGTCTGCCTCCTAGAGGAATCAGATCAACCTCCAGAAAAGGAATATTCCTCTAGAAAAGGAGTAAGGTGAAGAGCTGGTGCACTCACAGCAGGGAGGGGAGGTGAGTGGAAATCAGAGACCCTCTGGGCCAGTCACTCCCTGCTCTGTCCCCTGCATTTTGCATTTATTGGGAGAGTTTCATAAGAGAAGTGGGAGACCCACTGAATTGGTAGGTGGGGGAAGGGGCCTGGCATCAAGGACAACTTCCTGGAGGAGGGGCTTTTTACATCCATCTCTGAGAACAGGTAGGACCTGGATGGAATTGGAGAGATGGAGAGCTTCCATGTGTGCAAAGACCCAGGACCAGCCCCAGCCTCACTCCACCCTGCCAAGGCCAGTGTCTGTGTTCTGTCCTTCCCTCTGGCCCCAGGAACCCGAAATAATGAGAGAGCCCCTGCTGCTCCAGGTGGCTGCAAATCATTACAACTTCAATCTGGGGCCTGGTTCCAGGACGTGGAGCAGCTCTGTGAGAATGAGGGGTGAGGCAAGGCAGGAGTGGGGTGAAGGCAGGTACAGACTCCACCCTCATGGCCAACTCTTCCGGGTGGTCGGCTCTGAGAGCCTGTGCACAGCTGTGGCTCCCTGGTCAGCCCCACACCTTGGTGCATGGGGACCTCTGGTGCACCTGGACTGAGTCGCTGGGCAGGCACTGGGAGGCACACCTGAGGTGTGGTGCCTGGTAGGTTCTCAGGTGCCACCCTACCCTGTAGCTACAGCCTATCCTGCCACCTGTCCTAGTCGGCCAGCAGAACATTCAAGGCCAAGGAGTAAGAGAGTGGCCAGGCTGGCAGTGGCTGAATCCTACGGCTAAGCGTGGTCTTGGGGAGTCAGAGCTCAGCTCTACAATTGCCCAGTCCTGTACCTGGACGATTCACCTCAGTTTGTTGGGACTTAGTTTCCTTCTCTGTGAAATGGGTGATGCTAAAGGATGGCTCCCGCAGCAGGGACAACTAGGCTATTGTTTGATGGGCTGAGCACTCAGCACAGGCTGAGAACACAGAGTGCAGTGGGGGCCCAGAGAGGAGGGTGGGACAGGCCCCCTGAGGTAATACCTCTCCTCTCTCCCACCACCAGGCCCCCAACACAGCACCCACTACCTGTGGAAGATTACACTCCTGAGACCAGCTCAAGTACAACCCTTCCTCAGCAGTGGGGACACAGCTAGAGCACTTGGGGTGCACCAAGCCAGCTCCTTCAGCTCTGAGGTGAAGGAGAATATTGTGAGCCTTTTCCTGGGGTCCCTCGAGGCCAGGAGAAGAGGGGGTGACCCCACCCCATCTCCCTGACAGTTCATCCCCAGCATCCATTTACCTACTGGGGAGAGGTAACCTATTGTAAATAGTAAATGCTAGATTTAAATATTACTATACTAAAATCCTGTTTCTTTTACGGCCTTCGAGTTTTGGTTTGGTTCTTTCACTTCCTACGCTAATTTAAGTGAGATAGAGACTTCTCGCATTCAGTTTTTTGTATGTGGGAGAAGGGCAGGAGGGAGATGGGCCAGCCCCTCACCCTGGGTGCAGAAGGAGACCCACCAGTACAATTCTTTTTGAGGCACAAATTCCCTAGAAAGCCCTCAGCCTTTCTGTCAGTGACACCACAGCCAATCCTCCCTGGCTGGGACCTGATGGATCACAGGTGAGCTCTGGTTTACCTGGTTTATCAGGATCAGGGTCATTTCCTGTTCAGTGGAAGACCCCCACAGTCCCCCTGCTGACCCAGGTGATTTCGGGGGCCATGTTAACCTGCGGTCCACGGTCACAGACAATATCCAGTTTACACACTCAGTCCTACTGCTGTCATCTACGTGCCCTAAAGGGGTAGCTAACCTGTGCCCCTAGAGCTTTCTGGGATGGCTGTGTTCTTTTCCATAGTCGTGTGCTTTGCTTATGCCATGGAGAGTGTGAACCTTCCCTGCTGGAGCTCTAGATGATGAGATATGGAGGGCGGGGGTAGGGGTCCAGCAGGGGAATGCCACCAAACTGATGATCTGTGCATATCCATGGACCATCAGTGCCCTCTTTAACAAGGGAAAGAGAGTTGAGTGCCTTTGAATTTATTCAGTTAGAGAACCAATTCCAGAAACCCCAGAACAATTTGAGAAAACAGTCTTTAAGATTCTGTTGCCCTAGAACCATCTTTGGTTTTGTATGTCAGGGTTCTGCAGAAAAAAAGAACATACATAACATGGACATATATGTGTGTATGCATTTATATGTATATGTGTATATATATGTATGTACTGTGTATGTATATGTACACGCACAGAGAGAGACACATATAAAGAGACTTATTTCAAGAAATTATTCTTGTTGTGGGGCTGGCAAATTTGAAGCCTACAGAATAGACCAGCAGACTAGAAACTCAAGAGGATTTTATCCTGCAATCTCAGGCGTGATTTCTTCTTCAGTAGGAAACTTCAATTTTTCCTCTTAGAGGTTTCAGCTGAGTGATTGAGACTCATCCAAATTTTCAAGGGTATCATCCCCACAAGTCAACTGATTGTAGATGTATTTGATAAATAATCAGGAACGATAACCTAGCCAAATTGACAGGCAAGACCATCTCAAGCTGTAAGAATTTTTTTATATATTCTGAATATTAGTCCCATATCAGATATATGATTTGCAAATATTTTCTCCCATTCTAGGTTGTCTTTACATCTCCTGATACTGTCCTTTGATGCACAAAAGTTTATCATATTTATGAAGTCTTGATAGATTAAGTCTTATGAACTTATCTATTGTTTCTTGCTTGTGCTTTGGCTGTTATACCTAAGAATTAGCAAATCCAAGATCATAATATTTATCCTTTTGTTTTAAGAATTTATAGTTCTAGCTCTTAAATATAGATTTGCTCCATTGTGTTTATTTTTGTATATGGTATAAGGCAAGGATCCAAATTCATTCTTTTGCATGCAGATTTCCCGTTTTCCTAGCACCATTTGTTGAAAACACTGTTTTCCACATTCAATGGTCTTGACCACTTGTTTAAATTCAACCATTTGTTTGAGAATCATGTGACCATAGATTATGGTTTCTTTCTGGACTTTCAGCCTATTCCACTGGTTTATATACCTATCTTATGCCAGAGATGCAGTCTGATTACTGTTGCTTTGTATTAAAACTTAAAATCAGGATGTGTGTGCCTTCTAACTTTGTTCACCTTTTTCAACATTGTTTGGGCTATTTGCAATTCCATTTGAATTTTAGTATCAGCTTTTCCGTTTCTGCAACAAACATTAGTTGGTATTTTACAAGGACTGCACTGGAAGTGTGGTTTACTTTAGGGAATATTGCCATTTTACCTTAAGTCTTCCAGTTCTAGTCTGCTCTCCTATCAGGGTTAGGCTGGCCACATCAAATGTGAAAGAAGTGTCTCCTCCTCTTTTATTTTTGGGGGGAGTTTGAGAAGAATGAGTTTAAATCTTCTTTAAATGCTTTGTAGAATTCACTCATGAAGCCATCTGGTCTTGTATTTGTTGTAGGTTGTGTGCATTTTTTAAAATAATTTTTAAGAATTCAATCTCTTGTTATAGGTCTATTCAGTTTCTATTTCTTCTTGAGTCAACTTGGCTAGTGTGTATGCTTGTAGGAACTTGTCCATCTCACATAGGTTATCCAACTTGTTGGAGTAAAGCTATTCACACTATACTCTTATAATCATTTTCACTCTTGCAGAGTCGGTAGTAATATCCAACTTTCAGTTCTGCTTTTAATATTGTGGTCTTTTCTCTTTTTTCTTAGTGATTCTAGATAAAAGTTTGTCAATTTTGTTGATCTTTTCACAGAACTCACTTTTGGTTTGATTGATTTTCTGTATTTTCCTGTTCTTTATCTTATCTCTGCTCTCATATTTATTATTACCCTCTTTTTGCTAGCTTTAGGTTTAGTTTACTCTTCCTTTTCTAGTCCTCAAGGTGTAAAGTTATTGTTTTGGGATCTTCTTTTTGATGTAGACATTTACAACCATAAATGTCCCTATGAGTACTGCTTTTCCTGCATGCCATAGGTTTTGGTATGTTGTAGCTTTATTTTCATTTGATTCAAGGTATTTTCTAATATCCCTTGTTTTCAACTTTCACTCATTGGGTGTTTAATGGAGAATTGTTTAATTTTCCCATATTTGTGATTTTCCCCCCAATTTTCCTTCTGTCACTGTTATCTAGTTTCATTCCATTGTGGTCAGAAATGATACTTTTTATGATTTAATTTTTTAAAAATGTATTAATACTTGTTTGGGGGCCTAACACATGGTCTATCCTTGAGAATGTTCCATACGCACCTGAGAAGAATACATATTCTGCTGTTGGATGGAGGGCTACGTCTAACTGGTTTATGGTGTTGTTCGAGTTCTCTATTTCTTTACTGATTTCCGTCTGGTTTTACTATCCATTATTGAAAGAGGACTACTGAAATCGCCACTATTAGTACAGAACTGTCCATTTTTCCCTTCAACTCTGTCAGTTTTTGCTTCATGTTTTGGGAACTCTGTTGTTAGATATGTTTATGTTTATAATCATTACATCTTCTTGATAGAACACACCTTTTATCATTATGTAATGTCCTCAAGGATGAGAGAAACCTGATCCCTGCCCTTGAGGAGATCACAAGGCAGTTCAGGGAAGAGATTGGGAGACAATCATAGCAGGAGCTGAGAGGCCTGTGCAGCAGGCAGGACCTCATCTCCCTGGTGTCCTGTGTCCCTGGCGTGGTGACTGCACGTAGCAGGTACTTGGTCAGCATTGGCTGGGTACAAATGAGGAGCACTGGCTGGGAGGGCAGCACTAGCTCTCATTTAGGAAAACTGAGACTCATGCTCCTGACAGAGCTGGGACCGAAACCCAGGGCTCCTGACCTTCTGTTTAGTGGTCACGCGATCATGATGCCAGGATTGATTCCAGTATTGAATTCATGGCTGAAAGATTTATTCATCATGGCCTCATTCTTTCATTCATTCCAAGATCCTACTATGTTACTACAAGTACTTGGTAATGGTGAGTAAAATCTGAAAGGGCCTCTTTCTTCCTGGAGCTGAGAGCATAGTGAGAGGCAGACATTAATCAGATCACCATGAAGTGTAACATTACAAATAAAAATGACTGATATTTACTGAGAGTTTAGGACATGTCAGGCACTGGCTTAGGAGTGTTTCTGTGTATTAACTCATCTTATCCTCAAAATAATTTTTAGTGGTGCGGGTATTACCCCTCTATATGTAAGGAAAAGAAAGCACAGACAGGTGAAGGAATTTAGCTGATGTCACACAGCTAGAAAGTGGTGATGTGGGGATCCCAATACTCTGAGTCCCAGTTTTCTTAGTTTCAAAAAGTAGAATGACAAAATTTGCAGAGATTAAGTTAAAAGAGGTACATCTGGCAAACACATCAAGCAATAGGACTGGGTTTACAGTAGATGCTTAATACTGATTACTGAATTTCAGTGGCTCTGGGACTTGTGAGCTGGGCAGGGACTTCTCTTACCTGTTGTTGAGTCCTCCTGGCACCTGCACAGGCTTCGTGAGAGACAGGCCATCAGAGACCTTATGCTTGGGCGTGAAGAATTTGCATTAAGTACTGGGCCCTCTGCACAAAGAGAGACCTTCTTGGATGGTCTAGCCAGCTTCCAGTGCCATGCACTGCATACACCAGAGGGTTCACCTGCCTCGAACTGGGGCTTTCCTGCCACCACACCTTTGCTCTTATTTTCCCCCACCTTGAATGCCTGCCCATCTGGTCTCTGCCTCCTCAGCCAGGTAGCTTTCTCAGGAGATCACCCCTCCCACTCGGCAAGAGCATCTATACATCTCCCTTGTGACCAAGGCGCAGGTCAGTTCTGATCTGTTCCCATCCCAGTGGCCATGGGAGAGAGCTCAGTGTGTCCCACTCTGCTCTCCCACCTGGACTGGAGGCTGGGATCATGGATTTCCTTGTCTCCCACCACCATATGGCCTGGAAAGGAGGAAATGACTGAGGACCTTATTGGATTAAGGCTACACTTTCTCCCAGAGAAAAACTGTATCAAACAGTTCAGCTCTCCTGATATAAAAACCTGATAAAAAAAAAAAAAAAACCACCCTGGGGGGAAGGGTACAGCTCAGTGGCAGAGTGCATGCCTAGCATGCATGAGGACCTGGGTTCAATCTCTAGTACCTCCATTAAAATAAATAAATAAACCTAATTACCTCTCCCCCCAAAACAAACAAAAAACAAAAGAAAAAAAATTTACCACCTTTTTCAGTAACACAAAATTCTGCCCTGTGGTCAACTTAAGTGCATCTCAACACAGAATGCCCCAAGGCTGCCTCCTCACCAGGGATAGTGGAAATTATTACTGGGCAAAGTTTGTTCAACAAAAATTCTCTTTAGTTCTTGATCTGCTTACCAAGGGAGTGAATAGATCTGAGGTTTCATGGTTCAGCCCGGGTGCCATCCCATGAATGGCTTGGTCTGTGTGCCACCTGCGTGGACAGGGCTGTGCGTCCTGTCACACTGCAGGATGCAGCTGCAGGGGTGCCTGGGCCTTCTTGGCGGCACTCATCCTGCAATGGCCTTATCGTAATGCTGCAGGTCCATGTCAGATCTCCGAGCTCGTCAACAGAATCTGGGTAAACTCCTGGGAGCCACGATCCGGCCTTGATTTCCTGAGCATGACCAGTCTGGGGTTGTTGATCAGGGTCTGCAGCAGGAGCCACCTTGTCCTGGACCTAGCTGAGATGCAGGGACCTAGGGCAGAACCAAGGCAGGTAGACTCGAGAGGGGGCAGCTAGTCTCTGTCCTTCTCAGAGGCTGGAGGGAAAGCTGCCCAGAAGGTGTGAGGTGTGGACGAAGGAGCTGGACCAGGACTCCTGGGGACATGAAGACAACTGGAGGGATGATCTGGGTATAAGTGCTGGGAGCAGCAACACAGCCCAGACTGATGCTGATGAGACATGACTAACTGGTGGGCTTTCCAGCAGAAGTTAGAGCAGAGTAATAGGGGTGGCAGGGGTGGGGGTAGCCAGTATAGAGACTTGAGTGGGTAGGAGTTGGTGGCTGGCAGAGTTTGTGACAAGCAATGGGGAAAACTAAGCAAAATTGCATACCATCTTGAAGGGCATCTGGCCTGCAGCCTGGGATGTGAGTGGAGTCTCAAACAAATGGCTGAATGAATGACTCAGCTAGCAAACTAGAGCTCATTTCCGGGAACAAGGAAGGAGCCCAGTTAGCAGGACAAGGACACCAGGCCTCAGGGGTCCTGTAGCCAGGCTGACTGGGGGCTAAGACTCCTGATTTCCTGGGTAGAAGGGCTCCCGGGGCATGGAGTGTGGAGGAAGGGGAGCAGGGAAGGAGGAACTGGGGGCATCTCAGGGGTCCCAGGGAGGCCTCAGATACTTGTTTCCTGGTGTCCGACCCCAGTGTAGGTTCAAACAGGAGACTTACCTGCTGACTGATTTAGGTACCAGCATTTGATGGCCTGCTGCAGCCTCCTCTCCCTGTGGCCTGTGATCAGGATGTGACAAAAGCTGACGAGCACGGGGTTGGTGTGATAATGATCCACGTAGAGCATGCCAATCCATGCACTGAACCCTGAAATCCAGAGGGCAAGTCAAGCCATGCAGTACGTCCCAGGATGGCCCAGCTTATGCTTTTTCTGACAAAACTGCAGTGTTACTTTGTTCCCAAATAGTGCCAGGGTTTTTGCTGAGAATCTAGAAAGTGAAGCATAAAGAGCTGGAAGGGTCACACCCTACCATCCATTTTATGGGCATTTGAAGCTCACAGGGTCTAGAAGCCTCTGTGGCTTATACGGAGAAGCCATCAGCCTCTATCGAATGAATGAGGCAATTAACCGACATGGGTCAGAAATAGAACAAAGCCAATTTTTGCTCCACAGAAACAGCTTTGATTTTGGAGCATTTCAACAAAACAGACTATTTTCTTAACTAAGTTCGTGTCCAGCTAATACCACCAGTAATTGTGAAAGATGTTCTTTCTTGAAATTTTCAGAGGCATGCGTTCATAAACTGCCTTCTAACTGTTCAAACAGAACTCTGCTATTTCTTACTGTCCCTCATTTTACCTCAAAGGCCTGTCAAACATGCAGGTATTTAGCAGCCTGAATTCCCTGTGGCCATGGGGCTGAATCTTTTTTTTTTCTTTTTTCTTTTTCTACTCATCTTTAAGATAGTCTTCTTGGGAAGATAAGCTCTAAGCATAAAAGAAGAGTATGATCGCCAGGCCTCTGGGACCCAGTGTCCAGGCAGCTTCTGCAAAGGCGCAAGCCCAGCGCTCCCCAGGTGCGGAGCCACGTACCCATGTCTGCTCCCTCATAGCCACTCTGCAGGATGGTCCTGTCGATGCGAGCAATCAGCCATGTGCCCAGGATGCAGCTGATGAGAAGTCTGGAGAGGCAGGCGCCCAGGCCCAGCAGCACGTTGTAGAAGAACAGAAAATAGTTGAAGTTGTGGAATGCTCTCCTGCAAATGGAAGCAGGTGGAGGGGCGGCACGTTTCAGTGAGAGAGAGGGTGGCTAGGCAGGTGGGCTCAGGGCCCCTGCTGACCTGTGGTCGAGTCCTACACCTCCCATCTCCTAGCTGTGTAAACTCTTGCTGTGAGCAGGAGCTGACTGTCCCCACTTAACAGCTGGAGTGAGGACTGGCTGAGAAATAGCGTGGAGGGCACTGAGCCCAGTGCAGGCTGAATGTCAGGGGGCACTGCAAAGTTTCACAGGACCCTGTGGTTTTGAGGTTTCCTGTATGATAAGAAACCTCATGTGTCTTGAATTTGTGTAAGCACATTTGACTGTCCTTTATGATTGGATTACTGCATTCTGTTGATTCTTATTTTGTGGTTGGCTTTATTCCTTTGATAACTATGTAAGTTTAAAAAGCTAAAGCTCTAGAGGGGTGGGAAGGGACAGACTGGGATTTCAAAATGTACAATGGATAAACCAGATTGTACTGTGTAGCACAGGAAAATATATGCAGGCTCTTGTGGTGGCTCACAGTGAAAGAGAATGTGACAATGAATATATGTATGTTCATGTATAACTGAAAAATTGTGCTCTACACTGGAATTTGACACAACATTGTAAAATGACTATAACTTAATAAAAAAAGTTAAAAAAATAAAATGCTAAAGCTCTAAGCTGTTCTTAGAAACAAAGAACAATACATACATGTAAATTAAAAAAAAGAATATCCAGAATAGATAAACCCAAAGAGAAGCAAAATTGATGTTTTTCTGCCTAAACAAACTAGAACTATGTAAAATAGTTCACTTTAAACTGCTTCTTTCTTGTGTTCTTGACTATTAGTTTTTTGTATGTATGTAGCAAATTTCAGATAATATTAATTAAGTTTAAAATAAATTCTTAATTCATTTTTCAAAAAAAAAAAGAAAGAAAAAACCTCATGTGGCTACAGCTGGGTTCGAGGTTACAGCAGAAGTGTGGCTTCCCCACTGCCTGTTGCACAGTGACCTGCCCCCAGTTAGAACTACTCCAAGTCCTGCAGGTGAAATTTCCCAAATAACCACCTGATCACGTGGTCCTCCACTGGTGATAGGATAAAGCCCAAACTCTGCATACTGAATTTCTGGGCCCTCTGTAACAGGCCTTTCTGGCACTGTCACACTGTGTCCCCACCCCATCCCTCACCATCTAAGGCCACTGCATGCTACTGTATTGGATTTTCACTCTTCTCCCAACATGACCTGCCTTTTCATGGCTTCCTCCCTGCATCTGTGCAGCAGGAGCTGCAGCCATGCTGTCGCCTCACTGCTGCTTGTAGGAATCCTACCATCCTGCCGACCTCAGCTCGGACAGCCCCCCTGCAGCTGAATGAACACTCTTCCTCTCCCCTACCCCTGCCTCTCCTTCCTTACTCAAGTTTCTCTTGTAATGCTTTCACACCTGCTGGACTCTATGGGCCCTATATGTCTGTCAGCCCCCGAGGACCAGACGGTGTGGGGCACCTCTTTACCCTCAGCGCCCGTGTCGTCTCCTCTATCAGTGAATGTCCTTCAATGACTGAACTAGAAAGGATGACCATGGGCCAGGTATGACTGTTCTAAGTTCATATCTTAATACCTTTCCTCTCAGAACACTTCTCTGAGATATGTACACTTATTTGTAAAATGAGAAAGCAGAGGTTCATAGACGTTGAGTGAGGTCACACGAGGTCACACAGTTCATAAGGGGAGGAGCCAGGATGCAGTCCCAGGCAGTTTGGCCCCAGAGCTCAGTCCTGAACCACTGCCCCTCATGTCTCAGAAAGTGCAGAGTCCACCCAGGAACCTGTCAAAGGTGAAGAGGAAGGAAAGAGACGGCTTGAGGCTGAAGCCCTGCAGTGCCCTACTCCCCTCTGTGCCCTCACCTATTGTTGAGAGCCAGGGGCTTCTGCTTGTCAGCTGTTCCCATCTTTGGCTGCAAGAAGAATTTGGCGGCAATCCATACCTGCAGGATCATGAGACCCAAGACGATGGATATGGTGAGGCTGAAACACAGAGTGAGATCATCCTGAGGTGGCCTTGTCCACTCTTCCCAAGCCTTCTTGAATGCCCAGTGACAGAGAGGAGACAGATGCTGGCTGACCTCCGGACAACAGTAGCATGAGCTCTTCCCTTTGTGCCTACAGAGCATGTTCATGCCCACTGTGCAGATGAGAAAACTGAGGCTCAGAAAGGGGAGATGACTTTCTCAAAGCTGCATTGTCAGGTCTTCTGGCTCCAGACCAGAACTCCAGTGTTTAATTATGTCCTTTTGCTGAGAAGTGGCAGCTGGGATGAGTGGTTTAACGGCATGGGAATCAAAGAACGGAACGGGGTTTTTAGAAGAGCTCATGAAGGCCACGGGAAACCGGACAGGGCAGGTGCTGCCCCTAGACTCATAGGAGGCTCTAGGTGAGTTTGGATCCAAGTAGCTCAGAGCAGGGAGGTCCCCAGAGAGCACCACACCCTGTGTCTGCGTCCCCTATCGGGGGTTGTGGTGAAATGAGGCTTTGGTTTCAGATGCCCCAGCTCCCAATCCTGCCTCCTCTCCTCCTTGGACATAATTGCTCAGCCTTTCTGTGCCTCTGTTTCCTCATCTGAAAAAAAGGAGCTAAGATAAGTCTCAACCTCAGAGGGTCCTTACGATAGTGAATTCTCGACAGTGTTAGCATTCACTTTTACTTTCCATATGGCTAAACTGAGGCTCAGAGAGGCAACTCACAAGTCACACAGCTGATCTAAAACCTAAGCTCAGATTCCCTCTCTCCTTCCACTGTACTGTCCTTCCTCTCCGCCTCCCTGAACCTCAGTCTTCCCAGCTATTAATGGACATCCATGTATCTCCCACAGACACAATCGTGAGGACACCATTGAACAGTGAGAGTGGAAACATTCTGTAAACTGTAAGGTTCCCAGCAGAGTGAGTTGCTATTTTGGCCCATCCTTGGGCCAGAGCTGAGAGCATGGGTCCTGGGATTGGTGAGAGCCCAGCAAGGGAGGGGCATCTCAAACAGCGGCTGCGAGGGCCTACCATCTCCCAGGCCCCAGGCACTGACAGGAAGCCCGCCTACAACTCACGTCCCGATGCCCAGTCCTCGGAGCATCTTCAGGGCCTGATTGTGGATGACAGGCAGCACCAGGCTGTACATGATCACCAAGCCACACAGGCTCTGCATCACGTGGATGATGAGGTAGCCTGTGGGCCAAGGGAGCCAGTGGTCACACATGTCCATCCCTGCCATCCCCCCTCTAGCCTCCTCCCACCGTAGGTACTGGCACTTTTGCTTATGCTGTTTCTTCTGTCTGGCATGGCTGCTGACCTTCGGCTCACCCTGCCAGGTGCAGTTCAAATGCCAGCTCCTGTCTTCACTCCCTGTCCTGGGTCTGGACAGTCACCTCCTCCTCTGGGTCAACACCACCCTTAGCACATTCGCCCCATGGGCCCAGGACAGATGGTGACGAGGACCTACAGGAGCTGTGTTTCTTGCTCCTTCCCAGAGGGCCCTCGAGGAAGAGCTGGGGCTGCTTCTGCCCCGCCTGGCTTCTCCCTACCCACAGCCGGCTCTCCCCGGCTCTCCGCAGCACCCAGGGAACGTGTGCTGAACTGAGTGGTGACACTCACCCCACAGAATATAGGCTATCTGCCAGCCAGAGTACCGCGCAATGGCCACCTGAGATTTAAAAAGAAAAAAGGGTCTCAGAGGGGAGAAACCCTGATTACCTCTAATGCACGAGTCCAGCCTCCGTGTCTCATTTGAGGGTCACCCACCAACCCACGAAGGCAGGCGTCATGATTGTCCTCATTTTACAGATGAGAAAACCGAGGACTAAATAGGGACAGTGTTGATCCCGAGTCACTTAGCAGCAGAACATACTAGAACTGGGGACTCTGGACTCCCAGCCCAGGGCCCTTCCTCCCCCAGCACACTGCCCCTGTTTGAGGCGTAGGACAGCAGGCTTTGGCCTCGGAGCAGGGAGAGAGAGGCCTCTGCAGACTTACCACACTCTCCGACGAGGACGGATTATGGAATTTCAAAGGGAGAAAGTGTTTATCTCCTGCCCACAACCTCTTGATATGCTTTCTAGAGAAGAAGAGGGAGATCAGTAACACCCATGACCAGAGCTCATAAGAAGATGTAAACAGAGAGGCCCGTGCAGGGAGATGGCTCAGTCCCCGTACTGGTCACAGCTTATGGCATGGGGCTAACTAGCCTTAAAAATACTTTAACACTTTTTAAAAAATTGAGATGTAATTGACATACAACATGATTATTTCAGGCATACAATATAATAATTTGATATTTGTATATATTGTGAAATGATCACAATAAGTCTTGTTAACATCTGTCACCTCAGTTATAAACATTTTTTTTTCTTGTGATGAGAACTTTGAATCTATTCTCTTAGAACTGTAAAATATACAACACACCATTTTTTAACAATAGTCACCATGCTGTACATTATAGCCCCAGGACCCCATTACTTATTTTATAACTGAAAGTTTGTACATTTTGACCCCTTCGCCCATGTCATCCAGGCCATGCCTCTGGCTACCATCAATCTGTTCTTTGTATCTATGGGTTTTGTTTTTGTTTTGTTTTCTTTTGTTTAGATTCCACATATGAATGAAATCATGCAGTATTTGTCCTTCTCCATCTGACATTTCACTTAGCATAACACCTTTAAGTCCTGGTCCATGTCTTCACAAATGACAAGACTTAATTCTTTTCTACGGCTGAATGGTATTCCTTTTTACACACACACACACACACACACACACACACACACACACACACATCATCTTTATCCATTCATCCATCCATGGACACTTAGGTTGCTTCCATAGCTTGGCTATTGTGAATAATGCTGTAAAGAACACTGAGGTGCATATACTTTTTGAATTAGTGTTTTCGTTTTCTTTGGATAAATGCCCAGAAGTGGAATTGCTGGATCATATGGTAGTTCTATTTTTAATTTTTTGAGGAACTTCTACACTAATTTTCCACAGTGGCTGCACCAATTTACATTCCCACCAACAGTGTATGAGGGTTCCTTTTTCTCCACATCCTCGCCCACACTTATTTCTTGTCTTTTTGATGATGGCCATTCTGACAGATATGAGGTGATATCTCACTGTGGCTTTGATTAGCATTTCCCTGAAGATTTAAAAATCAAATCCAAAACATTTTGTAAAAATAACATATAGCTACCTAATCTCAATGGTGACTAAATGTGATAATTGAGACTGTGTATGTAGCTTTTATCTTCTTTAATTTGTTCTATTTTCTTATTTTTTCTACAATGAATATCTATTGTTTCATGTAATAATATTATAAAACAGGTAAAAACAGAAAACCATTTTTAATGATAGTGCCTACCTTGTAACAACGTAAAGGGAAATGAAAAAGGGGCCATGACCCCTCACAATCCTGGCACCCCAGGAAATCACTGCATGCTTTTCCACATGCCCGTCTTGGCCTGGCCCTTTGCCTACAGATTAGGTTGGCATAGTTTCGTTCACAGTCCACATTCACATCTGTGTCCTTTTTCCTTAACATCCTACCTATAGCAATTTCCAGGTTGTTTTGCATTTCATGAACACTGAATTGCGAAAACTTAGTATGAAGTAAAGAATGTGAATATCTCATTGTTAGTTTGTATAGTTATTTCATGATGAAATGATGGTATTTCTATTATGTTGGGTTAAACAAAATATATTATTAAATGATTTTCACTTCCCCCTTAGTTTTTTAATAGTAGGCTATTAGAAAATACAAAATTGCATTTGTGGTTTTCATTGTGCTTCTGTTTGGCAGCACCAGAGTAGAGAGTGTTACCAGGAATATAAACACACAGACACATTTGCATGGTGCAGGGAAAATTTCTGGAAGGAGGCACAGAAACTGAATAATAATGTTTAGCTCCTGGCTTAGAGTCTGAATGGGAGGAAGACTTACTTTACACTAACATGTTTTTACCTTTTTTTTTTAAAGAAGAGCTTGCGTATAGTCTGAAATAATTCTAAGAAAAATAACAACACTGGCACAGTGCTGGTGCTGTCCAGTTTGCAGGGTGCTTCCTCATCCACTATTTCCTCTGCCCCATGGTCCTGTAAAGGAGCAGGGCAGGGATCATCACTCCTGGGTGACAGGTGTAACAGGGAAGGGCCATCCTGGACAGAAATGAGGCCAGTCCACCACAGGTGCCCTCTCACCCCTGTGCCCTCAGCTGTCCTCCACCCACATCCATGCAGCCAGCTCTGCGTCACCGCAGGTCAAATGCCTCAGTGAGAATCTCCCAGCCGCTTGTAGGCTAATGAAGGAAGGAGCAGACAAATCCCTCCATCAGGTGGGGACGGGGGAGGCAGCTGTGTCCAGTCCACCCACAGAGTCCAGGGAGAAGAAAGCAGAGAGAGGGAGCAAGGCAGGGCTGGGATGGGATGGAGAGCTGGGCCCTCTTTGTGCCAGGAGAGTCTTCTCATGGATGCCATCTGCACGAGACCTACCCTTTGGGCAGTCAGAAGGGGAGGATGTAAAGGCAGGGTTAGGATATGGAGGGGTGGGAACCAGCCATGGGCTTCCCATGAGTGAGAATTAGAGACTGAGACAGAGAGACAGGCAGAGACAATAGCAGAGAGAGATGGAGAGAAAAGGGAGGAACAGATACTGAAAATTCAACTTCTATCTGCATGCAAATGTGGGCTACATACTGAAGCCCATCCCCTCCTCCCGCACTGCTGCTCTAGAGACTGATGCACCCGGTTCCCTTGACCCAATCTCCTGTGATGTCCCCTGGAGCCAGATTCACCTGCTGGGAGCCTGGTGTGATTAGTCCTGGAGAGCAAGGCGGGTCTGACACCCAAAGAGACTCTGAAGTGTATGAGAAATGACAAGGTCAGAAGGGGTCAGACGATATAATCAGCTGCTAATAGCTTGGGTAAAGTGATTTGTTGAGTCTCGCCTCTTTAGCAGTAAACATGGAGACAAAAGTACCCCTTAGGGTTGCGATGAAAACCAAACTAATCACAATGTCAAGCTTACAGTGGAAGCGCAAATCAATAGTTTTTTGTTGTCTGTTTTTGTTTTTTACTACTAATTTAATGTGGTTGTCCCTGGACCCTGTATATACTGCTGTTCCCAGTTTGGGCTCTGAGAGCACTGCTTGGGAATTCTGAGAAAAGACTGTCAGCTGCTTTCCTGGCTGAAGACACACAAATGACTCCCAGAACCCCCTTACCTGTAACATGCCAAGATGTGAAACAGATAGCTCACACACGTGAGAGAGGCGGGCAAAATGGTCACCACCCAGACTCCTGGAACAGAAAAGGTGATTTGAGAAGCTTCAAAAGATGCACCAGAAACTATTTTTAAAATGCAGAAACTCACAACAGAAAGGTCTGGACAAAGTCGATTGTACTTCCTTTAACACAACTTTTGTGTAAGTAAAGTTTTGCTTATATGGCTGTTTCATTTTAGTCACACAACCTTCATATCCTTTATTTCCTGCATATTTATAATTTTTTCCTTTGGTATTAGTATTTTCAATCCACAGAAGGTAATTACAGAGTGTACACATTGCAGGGAGCCTCCATCCTTGTAAAACATCATTAATACTTGAACTTCTAATCACCCCTTCTGGGGTGGGGTTACCCGTCTCCAGTAAAGAGCCATCATGTGCCAGAGTAACTGGAATCAGAGGTCTCAACTATTCATTTGTCCATCTTTCAGTATGTTTTTAACATCTCGTATCTAATTTGCTTTCCAAGTGATTCTGTGTGCTCGTGAGAGAGGGATGGAGAAAGAGGGAAGGAAGTAAAAGCTTTTGTACGAGCTGATTCTCAACAGGTGCAGAAAAAGCATTTGAGAGAATCCAACACCTTGTTATAATTAAAAACACTCCATAAAATAGAAATAGACGGGAACTTCCTCAATCTGAGAAAAAGCATCTGAAAAACCCCATAGCTCACATCATACCTAATTGGTGAAAAACTGACTGCTTCCCCCTAAGTTCAAGAACAAGAAAATCAATGTCTGCTCTCACCAATTCTATCCAACATTGTACTGGAGGGTCTAGCCAGGGCAATTAGGCAGGAAAAATGTAATCAGACTGCAAAGGAAGAAATAAAACTATCTCTATTCACCAATGACATGGTCTTATGTATAGAAAATCCTAGGGAATAAACAAATAAACAAACAAACAAAAATAAAACTAATTAATAAACAAGTTCAGCAAGTTTGCAAGGCACAAGACCAATATATAAAAATCAACTGTATTTCTGTACACTAGGAATGAGTAATCTGAAAACGAAGTAAGAAACAATTGCATCTGCAATAGTATCACAAAGAGTAAAATACTTAAAGATAAATTTAGTAGAAGTATACAACTTGTACACTGAAAACTATAAGATTGTTGAAAGAAACTGAAGAAGACCTAAATTAATGGGAAAAAACACACCACTTTCATATATTGGATGTTCTTTGTGAACATGGCAATATTCCCTAAATAGATCTACAGATTCAACCCAACTTCTATCAAAATTCCAATGCAATTTTTGCATAACTGCACAAGTTAATCCTAAAATTCATATAAAAATGAAGGGACCCAGAACAGGCTATACCATCTTGAAAAAGAAGAACAAAATTGCAGGACTTAACATTTCTTGATTTCAATCTTACTGTAAAGCTACAGTAATGAAGACAGAATGGTACTGCCATAAAGACAGACAAGTAGATCAATGGAATAAATTGAGAATCCAGAAGTAAACCCTCATTGTTAATGTATTTTCAACAAGACTGACAAGCCAATTTAAAGGGGAAGGAATCTGCCTTTCAACAAATGGTACTGGGGGGGGGGTCTGATATTCACATGCAAAACAATGAAGTTAGACCCTTACCTCACACCATATACAAAAAATTAACTCAAAATGGATCATAGGCTTAAATGTAACAGCTAAATGATAAAAAAAAAAAAAGTCTCAGAAGAAAATATGAGAGTACATTTTTGTGACCTTGGGTTAGGCACTGGTTCCTTAGCTATGCACAAGTGATAACAGAAAAAAAAGATATATTAGACTTCATTCGAAATAAAAATATTTGTATTTCAAAGGACATCATCAAAAAAGTGAAAAGGCAACCCACAGAAAGAAATACTTGTGAATTATATCTCTTATAAAGGATTTGTATATAGAATATATGAAGAACCCTCACAGCTCAATAACAAATAGACAAATAACCCAATTTAAAAATGGACAAAGAATTTAAATAGAGATTACTCAAAGAAGATGTACAATGGTCAATAAGTACATGAAAAGATGCTCAACATCATTAGCCATCAGGAAAATGAAAATCAAAACCACAATGAGATACTACTTCACAGTTACTAGATAGCTGCAATAGAAAAGGCAGATACTAACAAATGTGGGTGAAGATATGGAGAAATTGGACCCCTCATACATTGCTGATGAGAATACACAGTAATGCATCTACCTTTGAAAATAGTCTGGCAAATCCTCCCAAAAGTTAAACAAAGGTACCATGTGATCCAGAATTCCACTCCTAGGTATATACTGAAGATATATAAATATATGAAAAACTTATAGATGACTGTTCATAGCAGTATTATTCATATTAATCCAAAGTTGAAACAACCCAAAGTTGCAACAACCCAAAATTGCATTAACAGATAAATGGATAAATACAATGTTGTATATTCCTATTACAAAATAAAATTCCGCAATGAAAAAGAATGAAGTTCAGAGACATGCAATAACATAATTAACCTTATAAACATCTTTCTATGTGAAAGAAGCCAATCAAAAAATGCCACATATTGTCTGATTCCATTTATATAAAATGTCCAGAATAGGCAAATCCATACAGCCAGAAAATCGTGGGTATCTAGGGCTGGGAGAGTTGAGGAGAAATGGGGAGTGACTGAAAATGGTCATGATTTCTTTTTAGGGTGATGAAAATGTTCTAGATTTGATTGTGGTGATAGTTGCACCACTAGAGAATATATTAAAAAACCCACTGAACTGTACACTTTAAATGGGTGAATTGTATGATATGTGAGTTACATCTTCATTAAGGTGTTTTTGAAAGAAGGGAAAAGAAAGCTGATTTCCATTCCTTTCAAGTTTTAAATATGTCTTTATCCCAGCATCAACAGGACTAGGCAATTGCTGTACCCCAAACCTTCACCAGCACAAAGGATGCAGGTAAAGCGCCATAAGTCTCACCCCTGGGGATGCCGGGGAGACATCCTTGGGAGGAAAGGATGGGAGAAGTCTGGCCACAACAAGAGTGAGTGCAGACTTGCTTAGGCCAGCAGCAAGAACCCAACTGTACGCCTTTAATTTAATGCCTTTATCATCCCAAAGGTGAAGCATGTTCAGCCTAAGAGTCTCTCTTGGCAAGAGGGTAGCTGTTCAAAGCTGGAAGAGATGGAGACAAAGTGGAAATGTTATGTTTCAATTCTTAAAGTGTCTAAACATGTGAGAAATACAACAAAGAGGAGATAAAAAATAGGTGAATATGGTTAATAGTCACTACAATCCCCCTAGACCAAGTAACTGAGGTTGGTGTTAAAAAGTTTCCCAGAAGAGGTGTAGAAATGTGAATTGTCAAAAGTATGACTTAAAATGAGGATTATTAAATTAAATACTAGAATATGCTCGCTGAGTATCATAGTAAGGGACTCATCAGGCTGAACATAAATCTACAGTAAAGATGAATAAAAACATTCAAGGGCAACAATAAAGTATGGCAATACGGAAGAAGCAGTATCCGCCTTAGTGTTCACCCAAAAGGTTACCTTCCATGCCACGTACTCGTAAGAAACTCTTCGTCAAATAATTCATGGTAGATCTATTCCCCTCTGGCTTTGATTTTACTTGCCTGTGAGTCTTAAGTGAAATATATTATCTGCATCACCTGTTTCATGGCTTAAAAAACATCTGGTAATTTATAGCCATCAAAGGGCAGAGCTACAAAGGCTTTTGGAAGCCACTTGGTACCCTTATCCAAGCCCCATTTTAATGATGAGAAAACTGAGGCATAGAGAAGGGACCTAACTCGTCCAATGACAGAATTTATCCTAGCATCTTGTGCAGGCCCTTTCTCTGCAGGGAACAGTGAAGAACTTTCCTCCCTTCATGGACAGTGAACATGTAATTGGAATATATCATTTTCAAAGAAAGCTGCTATTTTAAGGTAAAGCGACTGCTACAGACAGAATGTGTGTACCCCCCTGGCCCTCTGTCCAGCCCACCAGAAAGTTCAGGTATTAAAACCCTAATCCCTAATGTGACGATATTTAGTGGTGGAGCCTTTGGGAGGTAATTAGATGAGGAGGGTGGAGCCCTCACAATGGGATTAGTGCCCTGATGAGAAGAGACAGGAGAGAGCCTGCATCCCCTCCCTGTTCTCCAGCACTCCAAGGATACAAAGAGAAGGTGACCACCTGCAAGTCAGGAAGCAGGCCCTCCCCAGATACCAGATCTGCCAGCATCTTCAACTTCCCAGCTTCCAGAACTGTGAGAAGTAAATGTTTGCTGTTCACACCACACGGTCTATGTAATTTGTTATATAGCAGCCTGAACTAAGCAGAAACTAAATTTGAATGATGTAAATAAACTTTTCATACAATCACAAAAAGTCAAGACTTACTGTTTTATCTTTTATAAAGTAAAAGATATGATAACCTTAGTTGTTTCCACTGGCATCAAGCAAAATAGGCTATTTAAGATGAGAAAACTCTATCAAGGCATGTTCGATTCAGCCCCAAAGAGGTTTTAACAAAACAGCCTGTGTTCTGATCCCTTTTTCTTTCCAATCAACCCAGGGAGGCATAGAACAATTGTAATGCATGTCATACCAAGACTGGCAGCAATGCTTACTATAGGTGTGCACATGCCATCAGTCACAAGTCCCGCTCTGTTTCCCACACAGGTGCAGGAACAAAGGTGGCAGGCTGGTTTTACCTTTGATGACGCTAATCAGCTCTTTCACTTGCAGAAGGACTGGGGTCAGGGTCCCCGTCTGGTTCACAGAGGCAACGTAGTTCTCCAATTCACCTTCAAACACGTCCAGCTCATCTCTCACACACACAAATATGCAGAACTCAATGACAATGAACTGGGGACGCAGAGAAAATGTTTCAAGGTCTCACCGGAGTCTAGCTCAGTATATGAATAACATATGGGTTTCTCTTTGATTTCAAGGTCAAAACTCTTTGCAGCTCAAAACTCATCTGAAATAGACTCTGGACACTTGCTATCCTGAGATGAATGGGATTGTGACTTCTTTGGAGACAGGAGTCACCCTAAAATCTGTCCTTCACATAACAGCATACAAGACAAGGCCCCACAAGGGCTCAAGGAAGTCTTCAAACAGTAACTAAATCTGAGTGAAATGTATGCCTAACTCTGAATGAGGGGTGACCTTGGGGACAATTCCAGCCACATTTCTCACTGTTGCCCTTCTTGCATCTTGGCAATGACCAAACTGAAGAAGGTCCTGGTCTCTGTATGCATGTCATGCTTGCTCCCCTCCTAACCCCCCATCATCCTGCCATCATGCCCCCATCATCACGCCATTGCGTCTAGAGTTCCTGAGGCCATTTTACTACATCAACCAAACCTTGCTAATCTCTGAAGTGGAGCTCAAATACACCCATCTTCAGGTATCTTCTTGATCCAGAGTAATTCACTTAAATTTCCAGAGCACCATTACCTTTCCTTTTCTCTCTTTAGACAGCAGTTCTTCATACCATATCTTATCTCTTAGACCCTGGGCTACTCCTAGGCCAAGACTCTGCTGACTCAGTTCTCTCTTCTCTTCCAGGTCTTAGCAAAGTTCTTGGCATAGAGTAGACAACCAATAATGATTTAAGAAACACAGTAATGCCAGTTGAGTGACTCACTGCTGCAGAGGACTCTAGTTAGTTTAATGGACACATTAAAATCCATTCTCCCTTCTTTGGGCACGAGGCTGGACTACACTTCCCAGCCTCCTCTGAGTTAGATGTGGCCACATGACAACATTCTTGCCAATGGGAAGAGTGGAAGGAATGTGTTCTGGGTCCACATGGCCTTTGAAAACCTCCCATGTGCATTTCTCCACACGCTTTCCCCTTCTGCTGACTGAATGCAGGTGGTGAGGGTTCTCAGGGATGATGAAGGTGCAGGATGAAAGAAACTAGTTACAGAATAACACATGGAAGACTGCTGCCTCCCAAACCTGAACAGCCACTCAACATTGTTACTGGGACAAAAATATATATGGTATTGTCACTGAACTTTGGGAGTTTAGGTCATCATAACCTAATACGTTCACTTAAAACTTGATCACAGGATTAGTTTATACAGGTATCACCCTAGTACATTTAAAATGTGCAAAAGACAACTTGGCCACTTTTATCTCTCCATTTTGACTCTGCTTTTGACTCACACATTTTACCCCAGATAACTCTGACCATATGAAATGTTTGGATTCTGTGCTTTACTGGTTTTGTTTTCAATTTCATAGGTTTCTGCTCTAATATTTATTACATCTATTCTTTTGCTTACTTTGGATTTAATTTGTTCTCTTTTTCCTTCCAGTTTCCTAAGGTGTAAGTTTAGATAATAATTAATTTTAGATCTTTCTTCATTTCTAATAGATATGCTCAATTCTATAAATTTCCCTCTAGGCACGGTGCCTCCCACAAATTTTGGTAAGTTGTATTTTCATTTGTTCAAGTTATTTTTAATTTCCCTTAAGATTTTTTTTTGGCCCATATATTACTTAGAAGCGTGCTGTTTAATATCTACTGTTTGGGGATTTTCCAACTATCTTTCTGTTACTTATTTCTAGTTTAATTCCACTGTGGTCTGAGAGCAGACATTGTATGCTTTCTAATTTTTTAAATTTATTAAAGTGTGCTTTATGTTTCAGGATACAGTTTATTTTGGATACTCTTGAGAAGACTGTGTATTCTGCTATTGTTGGTGAAGTACTCTATGGATGTCCAAAATACCCAACTGATTGATGGCATTGATTATGGTTCAGATTTTCCTACCTCAGCACTGGTTCCCATGAGGTTTCTGCTCCATTCTGTCATGATCCTGTCCATCTCTCTAATTTTAGGGGCAAAGGTTTGCTACATGACCTCACTTCTCTTAGGGATCCAAAAAGAGTTGTTGATTCTTCAGCCTGTTCAGATTTTTACTTGTTGTTAATATGGTGTGGCAGCTTGCAAGCTCTTTACATATGGAAGTGGCAACTGGAAGTCTCCATAAATAATTTGATTATATTTATGAATAATATACACCACGTGGGTAAAAGTGTCCTTGAAATCAAAATGGTGGAGTCAAAGAACTGTACTTCTTTGATTTACAGATACTCAATTTTGACCCAGCTTTTACAGAACAACTACTATCCCAGCCCCACCCCATCCCATCTATAAAGTAGAAAAGGATTTGCTTAGATCTACTTACAAGGTAAAGGCAGATGAAAGCCAACACAGTGGTTCCAATCATTCTGCTCGGGAACTGAAAGCAGGGGTCCCACTCATATATCTTGGTTTGGAACCAAGAGTTTTTTCTCTCTCTGAATGGATAAACACCAAGAGAAGACAGGTTGTGGTTGGTAAACAAAGGCTTGATTCTCCTGAAAATAACATCATATCTCCTTCTTCATCTTAGAGTTTAGTGAAGAAAAACAGCACTGATAGATTCCACAGTTTTCATACTCCCCTTGTTCTTAAGAGCAGAGACTCAGTTTAATTCAGTACAGCAATTCACCAAATAAAAGGCTATAGTTCCTGTCCTGTCTCACATCTAACAGTGACCAAGACTAAACATGCCACTTAGGTGTGACAGAGGTCGTGGTGTGGGACCTGGGAAAGGCTGGTCAGATGGAAGTGACACAGCTGGGAGGGTCCCTTTTACCCTCATTCTCTTCTCCCACCTGCCATCTGAAGGCAGTCATGGCGGCTGGTCCAGGCTGGAGCCCCAGTATCTATCTGGGACCTTGGACAGCCTTCATGATGGAAACGACTAAGTTACTGGAGTAGAAAGACAGATAATGGGTTAACAGCCATGGTAGGTAGTCTGCGGTTAGTACAGACTGCCTGCCTCCAGGATTCTTTTACATGAGAAAGAAATCTCTCTTTTATTTGCACCAGGATTATTGTGCATTTTCTGCTATATGTAGTCAAACGTAGTTCCAACCAAGGAGCTAGCCTTGCCACCATATGACCTTGATTAGACATGTCCTTTTTCTGGGGATTATCCCCTTGTACATAGTGGCAGGGGTAGGGTGACCAGAACGATCACTGAAAACCAGGTATTTTTGCCTAGCCAGAGCTCTGTCCTCTTTTAGTGGTGACAGCACCTCAGTTTTTCTCAGGGAATCTACTCTTCCCCACCACCAGTCTTGGTGGTTCAGTGAGGCGGAACCACTTCCTAGTTCTGGTGGTGAACATGTGACCCAGGTCTAACCATCAGTTTACTCCAATAACCATAGTAACTGGTTCTGGGATGGCATGTGGTCCAATGTGATCCAATGAAACACAATCGTGAGACTTTTGTTTGAATTATTAGAAAGAAAAATTCTCTTTTCTGTGAGCTTAAACCAGGAGGGTATAAGCTTAGAGGTTCTGGGGGCCAGCATGGGGAGGAAGCCTACCTAACTATGATGCTAACACAGATAAAAGTAGAGCTGAGAGAGGAGGGAAAGAGACTGAGTTCTCATGGGATCAATTAAGCCCCCATCCACCTGTGTCTGAAACTCTATAGACTTTTTAATTATGTACAGCCATAACTTTCCTTTTTCCCTTTAATCCTGTTTGAGTTGAGTTTCTGCTATTAGCAAACAAGAGATCTCAAAGAGTGCCCTTCCAGTCACCTCTGGGTCTCTGACACTGTCAGGGCTCATGTATACTGGTGCAAACACTGGGGTGGGGAAAAACCAACACAACTGTGCTTACTGCCGGGGCCGCTTCCTCAGGAGCTGCTTAACATGCTCTGCCTGGTGAGCTTCCAGGAAAGGCTTTTCCTCCTGTGAGAAAGGAGAGAGGTTTATGCTTTGGCTCACAAATTCTTGTTAGGGTTTTGGTCTCTTTGAGGGGCTATTGCCACAGAGGCCAAGATTTGAGGTAAAACTTGCTCTTCAGGGTTGAGCCATTCCCAGACACCTGTCATTTATGGAAGAGACAGTAGGGACCCATCTGTTTAGCAAGCACTTGCTTCCAAGAAATGCTAGGGGTCTGTGACTCACTGCTCACACCAGCCATGGTTTTGTGAAGTTGTTTTTTTGCTTTGAGATTTGGTGATTTCTCATCATAGTCCAAAACATTGTTTCAGGGATGAAACACCTCAATTCCCAGGTTTTTATTTTTTATGCGTAGGAATTTCTCTTGCTCATTTCTTATTTTGCAGTATTTATGTTTTCTCCAAGTGTAATGAGCTTTCTGCAATAGTCATTCTTTTTGCCCATAAACTGAATATGTAAATTTTATAGATTATGAGATGCAATCTTATACATCGCAGATGTTGGGAAGAGTACAAAAGATCTGGTTAGAACTCTGCCTGGTGAGCGACATTAGCAAGCTGGAGAAGTAGGAGGTTCCAGCCCCCATATCCCCTCAGAAACACTAGTTTTGACCACCATTCACAGAGGAGAGTATCTTTGAGGGGATCCAAGTGTCCAGCTGGGCCCAAGGGGAGTTCACCTTACAGGCACTCAAGTCAAGCAAAAACCCCAAAATAGTTGCATTAAAAAGGATAAGAAAAACAGTTTCACTTCACCAACATCACTCCTCCTCCAAAGCAGTATAGCTCAGTGCATAGGGAGAAGCCCCTCTTAGCCTGCAATTTCTCCTATGAGGGAGAGTTAAAGTGAAGTAAGGGCTCAGCTTCCCGAGCCTTGTGGGTCACACCCAGCAGGTCCATTCCTGTATCACACCACTCAGAACACTGAGGGGGTCAGCATGGCTGAACACTCTGGGGAAAGCTGGGAGCAGGGAAATGAGGCAGGGGAGTACCAGAAGGAACAGAGAAAGAGAAAGGGGCATAAAGCTTATATTAAAAAATAATGACAGAAAGCTTCCCTAATCTGGGGAGGAAAACAAACATCCAGATCCACGAAGCCCCAAGAATCCAAAACAGACTGAATACATAGAGGTCTTCATCAAGATATGTTATAATCAAAATATCAAAAGTCAATGACAAAGAGAGAACTTTGAAAGTACAAAGAGCAAAATGACTTCTTTCACACAAGGGGACCCCTTTATGGATATCAGGGAATTTCTCAGTAGAATCCTTGCAGTCCAGGAGACAGTGGGATGATATATTCAAAACACAGAAAGGAGAAACCTGTCAACAAAGAATACTCCACTTGTCAAAACTGTCCTTCAGAAAAGGAGAGACAAAGACTTTCCCAGGCAAACAAAAACTGAGGTAATTTACTACCACTAGACCTGCCTACCAAAAATGTTTAAGTGAGTTCTTCAAGTTGAAATAAAAAGATGCTAATCAGCAACATGAAAACATATGGAAGTATAAAAATCACTGATAATAGTAAGTATATAGTCAAATTCAGAATACTCTAATACTGTAATAGTGGAGCATAAATCGCTTTTACCTCTAGTATAAAATTTAAAAGACAAGAGTATGAAAAACAACTACAACTATAATGATTTGTTACTGGTTAAACAATATAAACTACTACATTATTATATATTATGTATTAATAAATTATATCTTTAACATATTAAACAATATAAATTTTTATATAATATAAAAATAAAAACATTACATATACAAAAGATTAAGGAATCAAAGCATACTTCTACAAAAAATCATCACATCACAAAGGAAGCAAGAAAGGAAGAAGGAATTACAAAAGTCAGAAGACAATGAACAAAATGGCAGTTTTAAGTCCTTATCTGTCAATAATTACTTTAAATGCAAATGTGTTAAATTCTCCAATCAAAAGACACAGAGTGGCTAAATGGATTTTTTAAAATTCCACAGATAGGCAATCTACAAGAGACACACTTTAGCTTTAAAGATACACACAGGTTGAAAGTAAAAGGATGGAAAAAGATATTTCATACAAATGGCAACCAAAATAGAGAAGTATGGCTATACAAACAAAAACAGACTTTAAGTCAAAAACTATCACAAGAAACAAATAAGGTCATTATATAATGATAAAGAGGTCAAACCATCAAAAGGCTATAAAAACTGTAAACATATGAGCATGTAACATCAGAGCACCCAAATATATAAAGTAAATATAAGCAGAAGTGAAGGAAGAAATAAACAGCAACACAATAATAGTAGGGGACTTCAACACCACACTTTCAACAACAGATAGCTAATTCAACGAAGCAGCAGCTGACTTGAGCAATACTATAGACCAAACAGACATATATAGAACATTCCATGCAACAATAGCAGAATATATATTCTTCTCAAAAGCGTTTTCCTGGATGGATCATACATTAAGCCAGAAAACGTCTTAAATTTAAGAAAACTGAAACCATATCAAGCATCTTTTCTGACCACGATGCTATAAAGCTAGACATTAGTAACAGGAGGAAAACTGGAATTCACACACAATACACTCCTGAACGACCAATGGGTCAGAGAAAAAAAATCAAAAGGGAAATCAAAAAATGTCTTGAAACAAATGAAAATAGAGAAACAACATACCAAAATTTATGGGATGCAGCAAAAAGCAGTTCTAAGAGGGAAATGTACAGCAGTAAATGCCTACATCAAGAGGCAAAAAAAAAGATCTCATACAAACCACCTAACTTTTTACCATAAGGAACCAGAAAACGAAGCACAGTGGGTGAGAGAGAGCCTCAACAAATAAACTGTCTGGGTTTGCAACTCACATCTGTGGGTCCAAGTTTCCTAATGCAGAATGGGAGAAATAACAATAGGACCTACCTCACAAGGCTGTTGTGAAAACGTAACCTGTCAGGACACACACAGTGTTTTTACCTAGTACTCACCGTCTGGAGTTCCCAGCCCAGGTGGACCCTCAGAGACTTGACAAACATGAGCAGGAAGCGGCCCAGCAGGAAGGCCAGGCACAGCAGTGAGGGCCAGTAGAACATGACGGTCTCATACTTCCCCACAAACTGCAACAGAAGCAGAGCACGGAGCACGGGCTTTAGGTGGGCAGGGCCAGGCCACCGGCAAAGGAATCCACCTGCCCCAGCCCGCGGCCACCAGGGCCCACTCTCTCAGAGCTTGGAGGTTAGTAGCCAGTCCCTGGATTCCAGGCCACGATTTTTAACTAGTAAGTCATGTTAGCCCCTGAGCCTTGCTTCCCTAGCAGTGAACTGGGATGGCACTGACACACTGTCTCCAAAATGTCTTGAGGATTCTCCGGTTAGTGATCGGGACAGAGCCTAGACCAAACGCCTAGCATACAGCAATTCTTAGTGTTAGTGATTCTCAGCATGCAAGTGAGACCCTGCCCCCTCCCTCAATTCACCATGAATATTTAGAATTTCAAAAAAAAAAAAAAACCCACTGGAAGACTGAAAGCTCTCCAAGACTCCAAAAAAAGTACCTATGATCTGGAAAATCTGACAGAATAATCTCATCTCTGCATCCAGAGCAGAGATGCAGAGGGAAGGCCCAGCCTCCAAGTCTCATTTTCTAATCTGACTCTCCCAGACTCTCTTTATTATACCCTTTAATCCTCCACAGTTACCAAAGCCCAGGAAAGGCTTTGGCAAGGCTCCCGTGGGCTCCTGGCCCAGGTGGCCTTCTTGTACTCCCCTCACCTGCCTAGTAACACTTCTAGGTGCAATGTGACACCCCTCTTTCATTTTACTCCTTTACCTGGGGTACAGATGAACCAGCTTCCTCTAATTCTGAGAAAGACAATGCATGGCAAAGGGAAAAGTGATTCATCTAGTCCGAGTCACCCATTTTACAGACAGAGAAACTAAGGCTATTTGAAGGTGTGGAAAGAAATGAGCTTTGGAGTCAGCCAGACCTGGTCTCACCTCCCAAATCTGCTGCTTCTCAAGAGTTATATAATATACTTGCACCTGAGTTTCCTCACCTGTAAAACAGGTTTGCTGAGAGCTTCCCTATGTTGAGGGGCCACTGTGAGCATCAGCTGAGAGAACAACTTCTGTGAATGAGGAGCTAACGAACATATGATGCTCTACAATGGAAGAATCATGAATGGCCCCAGCTCCCCCTTCTGTCCACATGAGGAAGCTAAGGCCCAGAGTGGCAAAGTCTTGTCCGAGGTCACACAGCAAGCTGGCCATGGTGATAGGACTGAACACCCTAAACACAGCTAGGCGGGGACTCACCTGCCCGTGAGGACACTGTGTGATATGAAGGACAGTGACAGCAAACCTGCAGGACAGAAATAGGGTTGAGGCCCTAGGGTCTTTCCCGGCACAGCCCCTGTGAAAATAGCCCAGATCCCATCAGCCTGGAGTTACCTCCCCCTCCTCACCCTTCTTAGGAGGGCTGGTTCCCAGGCCTCCAGAAATGAATTTTCCTACAACCCTAACTTCTGGGAATATTCTAATCATGAGCAGCCTCCTATGGAGCAGACAGAACGCTGGCCTGACCTTCTGAAGCCTCAAGTGCAGCCCCAAGGAGAGGCCACAGTGGGACCTTGGACCAGTCATTCCGCCCACCCTCCCTCAGTTCTGGGCAAGGTGCCCTCCAAGGAGAGCTCTCGGGTCACCTCCAGCCCGCTGTCCAGAGTTCAGCCACGGCCAAAGGAACTGGAGGAGGGCAGGCAGGCAGAGTCCATTTTACCAGGTGAGAGAGTAGCTGAAGCCCAGGATGGAGCTGACCAGCCGGAACTCCGAGGAAAGGCAGGCAAAGAAGGGGAAGTGGGACAGGCCGACTTCGATGCCTCCAATCAGAAGCACAAAGGCTGGGAGAGACAGGACCAGAGACACTGTGAGTTCTTCTCCTGGGCTCGGGGGAGTCCCAGGGCAGCTATGGGGCTTCATGTGACTTGCAGTCACAGACTTCAGGACTCGAGGAGGTAAGTGGACAAGCCCAGCTCAGCCCAAGAAAGAATGCAGGGAATGTCTTTCATGCATGCACACAATAGACCCTTTCTGGTACCTCTTCCATGCCAGGCACTATTGAGATGAAGACTTGGTCCCTGCCCTTGATTAGCTCACAGTGTGTTGGGCAGAAACAGACAACATAAACAAACAAAAATCACTGAGAGGTAAAGGACCATAAAGTGTCCCACATCAACACAGAAAGCAGCGATGTGCTGTGTTCTAAAACCTCTTGCAAACTGATGTGTACTTTATACACAAGACAATGATAATATTAATGCTGCCACTGACTAGCTCTGAGATGATCTAACAGGATCCAGTAAAATCTAATTGGACAAGGTGGCCTTTCCTAAGTGTCTGCTTTGAGCTGGGTCTTGGGCTAGGCACTAAGGACACAGGAGGAATGAACAAAGACTGACCATGTGTTGTCAAGGACACAGAGAAACTGAAACTCTCATATACCAATGGTGGTAATCTAATACGGAACAATAGCTTGGAAAACAGTTTGATGGTTCTTAAAAAGTATGATCTACTACATGGTCTATATAATCCAGCCATTCCCCTCAAAGGTATTTACCCAAGAAAAATAGAAATGCATAAAGGTGCATAATGCTCATAGCAGCTTTACTTGCAATAGCCAAAAACTGGAAATAAATCAAATGTCTATCACCAGGTGAATGGATAAACAAACCGTTGTTATCTCCATATGGTGGAACACTACTCAGAAATGAAAAAGCAGTGATTTCTGATACATGCTAATAGGTGTCAATCTCAAAACCGCTATTCTGTGTGAAAGAAAACAGACCTCCCTCCCGCACACAAAAAATCACAAGTTCATTCTGATGATTCCATTTATATAGTTGTCTGGGGATGGGGGGTGGTGACAGGATAGGGGTGGAAGAGAGTAAAATGGGGAAAAGGTTAACTTCTTGGGTTCATTATCTTGATTGTGGTGGTGACTTACAATCCACAAAGGTCATCCCCTGATCCCAGAGAACCCCTGCCATGAGGTCTCTGAAAGCACGAATTTCCATGGCAAAATTCCTAGCAGGTATGAGGTAGCCCACGTACCTTGGGCCCACTGCGGGACCTGCAGGGGCTGGTAGCCTTCTGAGAACAAGAACATGACCTTATTGGCTGTGGCCCCAAAGGCGACTCCATAGGACCATCGGTTACTAAAAGTGCCCACGAAGTCCAGAGGTCTGTGAGTCAGAGAAGCAACGTGTGAAACCAAAAGGTGGCTCATTCTCACAGTTCACCTCCAAGTATCAACCCCACTCTGAGGGGGGATTCTTGGGCGGTGGACTATTCATTTCAGCTGACACATCCTGAGGCCCTCTGTGCTGATTCTGGGGCTAGGCATGGCTTCAGGGTACTGAAGCTCTGAGTCTAAGGGGACACAGGAAGGACATCAGGAGCCATGACAGTAAGCGAAATAGGATGAGTCTCATCCACAAGAGACACAGGCAGTATGACTTGGGGGCCAAAACTAGAAGTATGTCCCAGACAGTGGAGGTGCCTGCCCCACCCCCTGGCCATGGTCTATGAGAGTTCTTCTTTCCAATATCCCTGAGAAGGTCTGTGTATCACTGGCTGTGCTGGTTAGATGTGATCACACCTTCCTGGCCACAGCTGACTGGACTATGGGTGATGACTGGACTTTGGATGAGCCAGTCAGATGCCTGGTCTTCTATTCTGTCTGAGGACAGGAGCCAGTTAGCTGTTAAAATTCTGTTCTGGAAAGTCATGTCAAGTTGGGTCCTTCCTGGGGCTCCTCAGGGCCAAGTTCATGTCTAGGCTTTAGTGATTGCTCATTTAGTGAACCATAAACTCCTCTGGGGTGGGAGCCTAGCACAGGACCTTGAAAAGGGTAGGTGCTCACTGTACGTTCATGGACACGCACTTTGTTGAACTGAATTAGATTCCAATCAATCCCACCTGTAGGAATTAAGTGCTACTTGAGACTCAGTTCACCCATCTTTAGAACAGAGATGACACCCCAGCTCTGCTCAGTATCACAGAAACACTGTGGATGGCAAATGAAGCGCTGCTTTATAAACTATGAAGTGCCACGCACATGCGAGGGGGTATTCATGAGCTGAAGGGGTGAGCCAAAACTACTCAGAAAAGCAGGGGTTTGGATAAGAAGGTGACCAGAGAGCAAGCAAACTGTGCCATTATCCATTTAACTCAAAGCAGTTTAACACGATGCATATAGGGGTCTCAATTTACGAACTCCTGCACTAGGCCCTATATCCAAATGCCCAGGACAGTCTGCAGATCTTCTTTATCCACCAGCCTCAGTCTCTGTGCTTCAGCCAATGTGCTTAGACCTGGCAGTTGGGGTCTGACTGCTCTGATGGGCGGGATCCAGAACGTCTGCTACTTGGAGCTGGTATATGTGGTCCTCGGACATCGCCGTTGGCTTTTCTCTCACCCTGAAGCCCGGGTCACCCCTAGCCTCTGCCCTGACATCCTGGCTTCCCCTCCCTTCTCCAGAGCCCAAGGCTGAGATCTCAGCATGTTCATATCCATGAGTCTGCTGAGGTTATGACACTGGGGAAATCAGAGCAACAGCAACGAGACCTGGGTTAAAACTCCTGTCGCCTGGTAGCTCTGTGGCCTTGGGCAGGTTACTCAACTTCTCTGAGCCTGAGCTTACTCATCCATTACAGGAAGATAGCAACTTCTGCCATGCTGGGGTCCATCCTAGTCATGTAGGCAAAGCAAATGGCTCAGTGCCTGGGTCACAGTCAGTGTGTGACAGATGCTAACTGCATCATAACTATTATTAATTAGAAGGTGATTAGGCAGAGATATGAACAATTACAACTCAAGGGAAAATGTAAGGGGAGCAGAGACTCAGACTGGCAGAGCTGGAAGGGCCCTGAAAGCTCCCTGGCCCAGCAGGCTCTCCTGGGGCATGACACCTGCCTCCATCCCAGCAAAAAAGCTTCTTGCCACCAGAGACAGAGAACTCTCCCTGCTCCTTCCTGGGGAAGCCATGGTGCTGAGTGTGGGCAGGCCTTTCTCATAGTGAGCTGAGCCTTCTTGAAATGTCTTAAGTACATCTGGGCAGCTTTGGGTGCTGAGAGCACAATGGCTTGGAAGCCAATTTTGCACTCTGAGCTTTGGGTGGGCTAGGGCAAGGAGGGGCAGGGCTGTCCATGGTGGGGTACAGGTGCGTGGGGAGGGAACTGGGAGCTGTCCTGGCCTTACAAATGGTGTGGGCCCCATTTGTACCCCAAGCGGAAGTGATGGACCTCAGCTCAACTCACATGATCATTCCAAAGTGGTTCCCCAGAAGGTGAGAAGTGTCATCTCTCTGCCTACAGTGCTCTTGTCTTTGGAGAAGGGACAAGACCAAAATGATGAAAAGCTGTAGAAAGAGAAGATGAGTCTGTCAGAGGGATATTTATCCTCAGCCTGTCAGTGCCCTTGTTAATGGAAAGTGTAGGGGTGAGAAGAATGCTTAGAGCATCTGGGACTCAAACTCCAGACTCAGGGAGCTGGCTGAATGCACCCGTGAGCTTCCAGAATATTTTGTGTTGCCCTGAACAGACGTGGGTTCAAATCTATTCTCTCCCACTTTCTGGCTGGGAGGGAGACAACTTCTCTGAACCTCAGTGTTCTCATCTGTAAAAAAGAGGTACTACCTGTCAGGTTGCAGATCCTTCTTTGCTTCTTACTCCTGTGGATTCAGTCATATTCTCATAGACTTGATGCCCCTTTCCTCACTTTCTTTTACTAGAAACTTCCTGAAAATGAACTCACTTGCTGTTCCCATTTTCTCATCTCTCACTTGTTCTTCAACCCCCTAACCTGGCTTCTACCCTCATCATGCCACAGAAGCAGTTCTGGCCAAAGTCACTAATTACCACCTTGTTGCTCAATCTGAATGTAAACTCTAAGATAACTCTGCTTGACCTCTCAGCAGCATCCACAGCACTGACCTCTTCCTCCTCTTAGAAACGCCCTCTTCGCTACTCTTCCATCAACCACGCTTTGCTGGTTTTCTTCCATTACTTCTCAGGCTCCTTTGCTGGATCATTCTTTACCCAACTACTAGATGTGAAGTTCCTCATGGTTCAGTCCAAGGACCACTCCTCTTGCTCTCCAAGCCTCTCTTTCTTGGCAATCTCATCCATGCTCATGCTTTCAGGGGCCACCAAACACACAGGAGACTCACAAACTTGAATCTGCAGCCCAGACTTGGTCCAGAATTGTACTTTCAACTACATGATTGGCAATTCTTTTGAATGTGTTGAAAGCATCTCAACTTCAGTATGTCTTAAATGGAACTCATAATTTTCCTCTCTGCCCTGTTCCTTCATCCACACCAAACTTGGAGCTCTTCTAATTTCCCTTAACAAGTGAATGGCCGGTACCACCATCCATCCAGCTGTGCAAGTGAGAAACCCAAGAGTCACCCTCAGCCTCTCCCTCTCCTCTCCTCTCTATCCAACCCATTACCAAGTCCTATTGCTTTTACCACCTGAACTCTCAAGTCAACCACCATCATCCAGGAGGAGGTAAAACTACCTCACTCGGACCCCTGCAACCATCTTCCAATTGGTCTCCCTGCCATCTCTCTTGCCTGCCTCCAACCTGATCCCCACAGTGCAACCAGAGTGATCGTTTCAACACATAAATCTGACCCCACCACCCCAAGCTGGAAACACTCGAATTACTTCCCGCTGTGTTTAAAACAAGGACAAAACTCCTTCACAAGGGGACTGGCCCTGGCCCTGCTCACCTCTCCAGATACCTCCACCTCAATTCTCCATTCCAGCTCCTCTGGCCCCCTCAGCTCCTCACCCTCCACCCCACGCTCCTTCCCCCGACAGGGCCTTTGCGTGTACTCTCCTTTCTGCCCAAAATGCTCTTTACTACATCTTCCAACAGACCTTAGCTCTGTCACCGCTTCCTCAGAAAAGCCTTTTCTTATTCCCCTAAAAGTCAGTGTCCCTGACTCTTGGGGTCTTCAAAGCTTTCTTCTGCCTGTGTTTTTGGTGCATAATGTAAAAAAACAAGTCTCTGCTGACCTATTCAGACCCCTTTGGGAGCCTGTGTATGGGAGCAGCCCAGGTCTCCTTCTATACCCTCCTTGTCCCTCCCTGCCCCTCCCCTGCCTTAACTTACTGATGGGATGAGGGAGTAATGGAGGAAGAGCTCCATGTCCACTGAACTGGTACAGGTGCCATTTAGCTGCCTGGTACTGAAAAACAGCCAAAGAACACATTCACATCATCAGTCACTGCTGCGGTCAGTGACCCTTTAGCCTTGAGGATCACTGTTAGGAATTTGGCTTGATAAATCTTTAGCCAGACTCATCAATAAAAAAAGGAAGAAGGCCCAAATCAATAAAATCAGAAATGGAAAAGGAGAAGTTACAACTGACACCACAGAAATACAAAGGATCATAAGAGACTACTATGAGCAACTATATAACGATAAAATGGACACATTCCTAGGAATGTATAATCTTCCAAGACTAAACCAGGAGGAAGTAGAATATATAAACAGACCAATTACCAGTACTGAAACTGAATCAGTAATTTTAAAACTCTCAACAAATAAAAGTCCAGGACCAGATGGCTTCATGGGTAAATTCTACCAAACGTTTAGAGAAGAGTTAACATCTATCCTTCTGAAACTATTTCAAGAAATCGCAGAGGAAGGAACACTGCCAAACTCATTCTATGAGGCCATAATCACCTTGATACCAAAAACCAGACAAAGATGTCACAAAAAAAGAAAATCAAGGGCCAATATCACTGATGAACATAGATGAAAAAATCCTCAAAAGATACTAGCATCCTAACTCCGGCAATACTTTAAAAGAGTCATAAACCATGATGAGGTGGGATTTACCCCAGGGATGCAAGGACTTTTCAATATCTGCAAATCAATCAACGTGATGCAGCACATTAACAAACTGAAGAATAAAAACCATATGACCATCTCAATAGACACAGAAAAAGCTTTGATAAAATTCAATATCCATTTAAGATTAAAAACTCTCCAGAAAGTGGGCATAGAGGGAACATACCTCAACATAATAAAACCCACTTATGAAAAATCCACAGCTAATATCGTACTCAACAGTGAAAAGCTGAAAGCATTTCCTCTAAGATCAGGAAAAAGACAAGGAGTCCCACGCTTGCCACTTTCATTCAACATAGTTTTCAAAGTCCTAGCCACAGCAATCAGAGAAGAAAAGGAAATAAAAAGAATCCAAATTGGAAAGGAAGAAGTAAAACTGCCACTGTCTGCAGATGACATGAAACTATACATAGAAAATCTTAAAGGTGCTTCCAGAAAACTACTACAGTTCCTCAATGAATGTGGTAAAACTGCAGGATACAAAATTAACATACAGAAATCTGTTGTATTTCTATACACTAACAACAAGATATCAAAAAGAGAAATTAAGGAAATAATCCCATCTATCATTGCATCAAAAAAAAATAATAAAGTACCTAGGAATAAACCTACCTAAGGAGGCAAAAGACTTGTACTCTGAAAACTATTAAGACATTGATGAAATAAATTGAAGATGACACAAACAGATGAAAAGATATACCATGTTCTTGGATTGAAGAATCAATATCGTTAAAACGACCATACTACCCAAGGCAATCTACAAATTCAGTGCAATCCCTATCAAATTACCAATGGTATTTTTCACAGAAGTGGCACAAAAAAGGTTAAAATTAGTATGGAAACACAAAAGAACTTGAATAGTAAAAACAATCTTGAGAAAGAAGAACAGAGCTGGAGGAATCATGTTCCCTCTCTTCAGATTATACTACAAAGTGATAGTAATCAAAACAGTATGTTACTGGCACAAAAACAGACACACAGATCAATGGAACAGGATAGAAAGTCCAGAAATAAACCCACATACTTATGATCAATCAATCTACAACAAAGGAGGCAAAAATATACAATGGAGAAAAGACAGTCTATTCAGTAAGTGGTGCTGGAAAAACTGGACAACTACACAAAAGAGACTGAAATTAGAACATTCTCTAACACCATATACAAAAATAAACTCAAAATGGATTAAAGACCTAAAAGTAAGATCAGATACTATAAAACTCCTAGAGGAAAACATAGAACATTCTGACTTAAATTGCAGCAATATTTTTTTGGATCTGTCTCCTAGAGTAATGGAAATAAAAGTAAAAATAAACAAATGGGACCTGATTAAACTGAAACCCTTTTGCACAGCAAAGGACATCATAAACACAATGAAAAGACAACCTACAAACTGGGAGAAAATATTTGCAAATAATGTGACTGACAAGAGATTAATTTCCAAAATATACAAACAGCTAAAATAGCTCGCTTGGTCTCTCGCTCTCATGCTCTCCCTCTCTCTCTTGCTCTCACTCTTGCGCTTTCTCTCTCTCTCTCTCTCTCTCTCTCTATATATATATATATATAAAGAACAACCCAATAAAAATATGGGCAGAAGACCTAAATAGACATTTCTCCAAAGAAGACATACAGATGGCCAACAGGCACATGAAAAGATGCTAATATATATGTTAATTATTAGAGAAATGCAAATCAAAACCACAATGAGGTATCACCTCACACTGGTCAGAATAGCCATCATCAAAAAGTTTACAAATAATAAATGCTGGAGAGAGTGTGTAGAAAAGGGGACCCTCTTACACTGTTGGTGGGAGTATAAATTGGTGCTGCTACTACAGAGAACAGTATGCAGGTTCCTTTAAAAACTAAAAATAGAGTTACCATATGATCCAGAAATCCCACTGGCATATATCTGAAAGGAACTCTAATTCGAAAAGACACATGCACCCCAGTGTTCATAGCAACACTGTATACAATAGCCAAGACATGGAAGCAACCTAAATGTCCATCGACAGATAAATGGATAAAGAAGATGTGATACATATATACAATGGAATCCTATTCAGCCACAAAAACGAATGAAATAATGCCATTTTCAGCAACATGGATGGACCTAGAGATTATCATATTAAGTGAAATAAGTCAGACAGAGAAAGACAAATATCGTATGGTATCACTTACATGTGGAATCTTAAAAAATGATACAAA
Organism: Camelus ferus; assembly: GCF_009834535.1. NCBI lineage: Eukaryota > Metazoa > Chordata > Mammalia > Artiodactyla > Camelidae > Camelus > Camelus ferus. Next base: position 45,336,996 of record NC_045699.1, on the reverse strand, counting down.
TCAATTTATTTACAAAAGAGAAATAGATTCACAGACAGAAAACAAACTTATGGTTACCACAGAGGGGGAAAGAGGAAGGAATAAATTTGGAATTTGGGATTAATAGATACATACTACAATATATAAAATAAACAACAAGGACCACAGGGAACTATATTCAATATCTTGTAATAATCTACAATGGAAAAGGATCTGAAAAAGAATAGACATACATGTATAACTGAATCACTTTGCTGAATATCTGAAACACTGTAATTCAACTGTATTTCAGTTTTTTTAAAAATGTCTTAAAAGATTAAAATTGAAACACCACAAGAACAAAAATGACTATTAAAGTGGGAATTACTGACAATACTATCCAGAATTACTGAAGGTTAAGACACGTCGGTATTCATTTGCTGGCAATCAGCATAAGGAGGTACAACCGTTCTGAGGATTAATTTTGCAATATATACCAAGAAACTTTCAAATACAGTGATTCCATTTCTAGGAATTCTACTAAAAAATTACACACTAAGGAAATAACCAGAGAGGTGTCTGAAGACATGTTATAGAATGCTAAGATTCTCACCCTTCCTTCTTGCCTCCCTTCCTCATATGTGTGTATAACATTTTAAACGTAATTTATGCTCACAGAAAACATTCAAAATGTTTACAAACGTATAAAGTAGTAACTAAAAGCCCCTTCTCCTTCCATAATTATTCATGTTTAAAACCTGTAGTTTTAAGCAAAAATGGGATTAGACTAAGCTTGATTTCTTCATTTAATCAATAAAGGAAAGGAATTTCATTTACTAAAGAAAGGCAATTTCTCACATCAGTATATACAGACCCATGGAACTCTTTTGGCCGGGTGACCCTGCCTACACAGATTCGCCCCCGGGCTTGTTACCTGCTTGGAAGGCCTGAGCCAAGACTTAGTCTGGTAGCAGCAAGAAACAGGTGAGCTCAGTGAGGGCGGGGAGCGTCACTCTCTAAATAAGGGGTCCACGGCTACAGAGTCTGGTCCCCTGGGCTATGCTTCACTCCAGCAGCCACTGCTGGGAACGGATGAAGCAGGCACTGAAGCCAACCCACGTTAGAAGGCCACAGAGACACACTTCTTAGTCTCTGAGACTCATACTGCATCCTGGACCCAGGGCTGGTGGGACAGATCTGTTGAGGGGTGAACAGCACATACAGGGCAGCAGCAGAACAGCACCCCCAAAATGAAGAAAATCCTATTTTCCACTGACGATAGCTTGGAACTGTGTTTACAATATACTGTTATGTGAAAGAAAATAGTAAGGTAATATGATCCCAAATTGTGAAATGTTGTAATCTCTGGGTAGTGGGATTTGAGGTCATTCCAAATTTTAAGAATGATTTTTTTCTGAAATTAATGAGGGTAGTGAATAGATGTATTTTGTGCAGCTGCTTAGAACAGTGCTTGACACAAAGCAGGCGGCAATCAACACAGGCTGAATGAATGCAGGGGCTGCCTTTGTAACCAGGGAAAAGACTGGATGTTGTCCCAAAGCAATAAAACGCCATTCTGAAGGGAAGTTGCCATGAATCAGCATAAAGTGAAAACATACAAGATCTGTTCTGTATAGAGCATTAATTACAAATATTTCATTAATTAAAAGAGATTGAAAATAAGATGTGTGGGCAACTCCAAGCAGCAACATACAGCCAGTGCATCTAGAGCATAGATTATCCGCACTCCCAACTTTTTCCAACACCCCCATGCTGATCGCCTGCTGGGTGTGGTGGGGTGTCTCTGTGCTCCCACAATTCTTCTACTTCCTTTGTTCCTAACATTATCACTCTATATAAGTTAAACATATGACAATAGCTTTCATTGATGACATCTCTTTACTGTGTGTCACTATGTCCAGGGAATTTTGCTAATTTGTATTACCTTATTTAATCTTTACAAGAATCTTGTGAGGTAGATTGTATCACCTCCTTTTCCAAATGAAGAACTGAAGCCCCAGGAAAGGCAGAAGAGGCTTCCTAACTTGCCCTGGAGGAGGCGAGGCTGGCAGCCAGGCTCCCCCGCATATCACCATCCTCCCAGCCCCCGCTGCTGGCTCACATGGAGCTCCTAGCGTTCACTGACCTTCTGGGCTATGGCTGACTCATCTCTGATCCCAAGTCCAGCCCAGCACCTGGCACAGCCAGGCTCAGGACCTGTTTGCTAACTTCCACGGGAACTTCCCTCAGGAAGCTGAGGTCCTGAGGCAGCCAGTGAGCAGAAAACATCACAAAGTCCAGGACTAGTTCAGGTCCAGCTCAGGGGGCTTAGTGAGCGGGGCACTGACCACGTTGGGAGCAGCAGAAGGGAACTTGGTTCCCACTACTGAGCGCAGTTCTCCGGGAAGGAGGCTGGGAAGGAGGAAGAGGTGTGTGTGGTGCGTGCGTGTGTGTGTATGTCTGTGTGTGTGCGTGCATATGCACGTGCGTGTGTGCCCATCCATGTGATGCTTCCAGCAACGCAGCAGCCTGTGTGCTGGGGTGTCTGATTCTGACCCAGCCCTGCCCCACCTTTGTGAATCCCATCAGTCCCCTAATACACAGCCTCCCACAACCCTGCCTTGGGGTTGGAGGCAGACATAATAGTGTGCTCAGGCTGATCTTCGGACTTGATGTCACATTATCAGGAATTTTGCAACCCAGTTGTTAAACACTACCACTGGCAAAAAAAATTATGTAAGTGTATAATTTTGTAAGTCTATAATTAATATGTAAGTGTAAAATTATGTAAGTGTATAATTAAATAAATTATGTTAAAAAGAAGGTAGTAAAGCCTCAAAACCCATCACTTCCTAATCATTTTGCTACCTTTTGCTATGATCTATGCTCTTGGGGTTATTTGCATCTGTTACATCTGCCCAATGAAGATGCTACGTTATGGTGTGTGCTACTACTGGGCCTCAGAATGTTTACACCAGGGAAATGAGTGAGCACTACAAATCAGGCTTTAATTTACTGTTCCGCTGATTGTCTAGAAAATTATAGACAAAATGTTAATGAGACAGATTAAATTTAAACGTACGTTGTAGCCGTTACATTGCGAATAGCAAAAAAAACAAAAAAGAGGAAATATTCTTTCAGAATTTAAAACTCTTACCCCATTCATCCAAAAAGTAGTTTCCGGCAATTGACAAATGAGTGGAGTTCTGACTTAGCCTTACCTCCACTGTTTCACGTTTGTCTTACTCATGAACGTAAATAAAAATATCAACCAACATTCATGGCAAAACTATGCTCACTGGTCAACTGCGAGCTGGCTGGCTACATACACAAGAGTTCCACAAAAACCAATGAAAGCATTCCGTGAGATTTAATTGGCTCTGTGGAATCTGCAAGAATGATCATTGCATATTTTATTATTTGTAAGCTGTGTGTGATACATCTGTTCTATCAGTACAACCATGTTAAACTTACGCACACATATGCAGACTTTTTTCAGGGAGTGAGTTATTACACACATCCCGGCACTGGCAAGGTGGGACGCTGGCTCTGGCATGGTCAAGAATAATGTGGATGCCTGAGTTTGGAGACCTATGTCAGTATAAACCATGCTTTAGGGGAAAGACAAATTTAGTGGAGAGAATACAGGATGGGGCCAGTGCCTGACTCTAACCCTCTTCAAAAGCTCTGCAAATGAGGAGGCTGGATCAGATCCGTGTTTTTTAGTTTTGTGACTATGAGTCAAAAACACATTATAGTCACAACCCAGTTCAGACATGTGGGTGTGCAAAACAAAAGTTTCATGAAACAATAACCTGAACATGCACAGTGATCTCCGGTACCTTTATAATTTGATTCAATCCTATTCATCTTGTTCTCCATTCAATTTTGTAAAATGCTGGTCATAATCACGAAATTAATTTTACAACTCACTCAAGGGTCTCAGCTAGCTATGTGTAAAAAACGACAATAACTTGACAACGAGGTGATTGCTAGGGTAGAGCCTGTGCCTCCCTGAGGGTCTCTGACTCCTGACACCTGCAGTCTTTGCACTGCAGTGTTCCTGGACACCAGGCCTTGCTCTGATGGACAGACAGCAGGTGAGGACATTTGGAAACTCTTTAGCTCAGGCCCTCATTGTCTTTCTGGAACTGTCACACAGTCTCCTTGATCATCTCCCTTTATCTGTTAAAAGGATAAAGTTTCATTGGACTATTTATTGGTCTTCTCCTGATAAGAAGTTGTGAAAGGTTTTTCTTCACCTGTTAAGTAATCCGTCCAGAAAGCAAAGGTTCTGTGTTTTATCAAAATAATTTCCCGGTGCTTCATGTTATCTTAATCAGATCTTTGATTATTTAAGAGAACGGAATCATTTAATTTTAAAAGAGCTAACTTTTGCTCACAACTATGTAACCATTTCTATTTGTCAGTGATCATTCTTGCAATTCCACAGAGCCAATTAAATCTCACGGAATGCTTTTATTAAAAACTTTTATTGTCACTTTGGTTAAACAGATAACTAAGTATTGTTTCTTAGTGACCTGCGATCCTTATTTAGTCAAGTGTCTAAACCTTTTGATATTTTTGACAAACTTCCCCAAATCAAACTTTAACTAAAGTCTTCTTGACATAGAAGTCACTTTGGGATTTTCCAGAGAGCCCTTGGAACATCTCAAAAGATCTTTCTCCTTAAAAACAGAGAGACAGAGGCTTATTGACATGTTAAATTACATGGGAAGCACGTCAAATAAGAAGTAATACTAGGCTTTCTTCATGCTGTATTCGTATAGGTATATAAGCGTTCCGGAAATTGCATAAATTCCTAAAATTCTGATGTCTGGTATAATCAGTCATAATTCTAGTTATATAATTCTTAAAATGTCTGTTACAGAAATAACCAAATTTCTTTGTCAATTGCATTATAATGAACCTTAATCAGATCTTTAACCATGGCCATTTTAAGTCTTTTGTCATTCACAGAAGATAGGGTTTTACTCTGACGTTTTTACAAAAGTGTTTGCAAGTGTGCTTCATATTCAAGGAGATTCATGGAAAGGACTCTGGCAAGCACAGGCTTCTGATTACTCTAAGATCATAAAACTGAACTGGGTCTAAGAATTTCCAGAACTGATGGAAAAACTGGATTCAAGCAGAACAAGAATCAGTAACAGACTGGATGAACTGATGGGGATGATGATAATTTTTATGACTTTTTGTCTGAAACATTGCTGGTTCTTTAATGTTTTTTTTTTTTTCAGGTTAATTACTTTAATGTTAATATTAAGGAAACTTTTTCCTCTTAAGCTACCTAGGAGTTAGAGCAATTTGGCAAAATATACCTTTGTGAATAAAGATGAAACAGTTACTTTTTCTCCTGACCTGATCCCTCCAGAATTTTGAAGCTTAGTGAATGTTCTTTATGGCATTATATTTATTTACATAAGTTAATAAGAATCTGTTCTCCTTGTAACAGGATACAGTTGGAAACATTGAAAGCTTTGGCTGGAATGTCAGATTTGAGAAAATGCATAGAATCAATATGATAAGACAACTTTAAGTAAATAAGGTTGACTTTATAGAGACAATAGAGTCCCTTGGAAAAACAGCCTGGTACCTTGCTTACAGGATTCCTGACAGCCTTACCAGGTGAGAAAGGAAGGTCACTTCCTGGCAGGTACAGGAGCCTCAGGATATTTGGGGGACCTCAAGAAGAGAGGAATTAACTTAAATCTCTAAGTATTACAGGCAAAATGTGATGGAAAGTCTTTGGCTTGGCTTCCTGGGCTCAAGACGCTTTTAAAAGTTCAGTCTGTGATTCCTTATGAAAAGTTCCAGTAAAGAAGATTTAAAAGAGCCTATAACGTCAATTGCTATTCTTGTTAAACCTATGTAAATAATTGGGTCAAGTTCATTGAAACTAGACTATTTTGTGAACAAATTAGTTTTCTTTTGGCTATCTTTGATAGAAATGGGGTGATTTTAGAAAAATTATGTTTCAGTAGAAACTATAATACACACTTCTAGATATTAGATTCTAGTTCTGTTAATTGTCTTCGATGTTTCGTTTTTTCACCTGTAAACTGGACTGCATCCTGAGTTTCAGTTTCCTCAAGTATCTGGCTATAAATCTCCAAACTAATGTTTCCCATTTTCTCCCATCTTTTCGACTTGGAATCACTAAGAACAAAAGCTGCTGCCTTTTTCCCCGAAACCCTGCAAACTGAACGTGAATGGCTTGATGTAAACTTCAGAGAAGTCATCACACCAGCTCTCACTGAGACAATAGTTGTGCCTATTGCTGTGTGGGCCACTCAGAAAGTGTACCTGAACACCTGATGACATCATCAGAGACATTCAATCTGCAAAAGATGTTTTTGACCCTAACACCTAGAAATTTTCTTGACCAGCTGCCTTCTGGGCTCACACACTGGTTAAGAGTCTGCTCCAACTATTAAGCTTTGGTGTTCTGTTTCCATAGAAATGCCTCTTATGAAATACCTGATTGCCTGCACCACACAGGCCTACCTCTGGGAACCCGCCTGTGAGACCACCTCCTAAAACAAGACACAGCTCTTTAACTGAACCAACCGAGTCTCAGTACTGAGACAGGTTCAGTCAGACGAAGCAAGTTGTTAGCTCAGCTTCTGGACTGTGAAACTGTTTGAGACGCTTCAAAGGTGGGATGAAGGAAGGCAGAATCTGTTACCCTAAGATGCGCCTCTTCAGCATAAGGATTATTTTAAGATGGTTGTTTTTAAGAAACTGTAGGCAGACGAGAAGCTTTGAAAATTGAGCAGAAGTTCCCCTTTTGTAGGAGACATTTACAGGTACAGGGGAAATCTCCACTTGTAAATCTACATTTGGGATCTTCTTTACTGTACCAAAAATGGTAGATAAGGTAGACAAGGTAAGATGACCCCATCTCTAGAAACTCTTACCAATGCAGAAAACAATGACTTAAATCTGCATAACGACCTTACCTTTGTTTACTGTACTTTTCCTGTAACCTCCTATAACTGACTCCCCACCCCCAACATCTTCTTTTGTCTTTAGCTGAAGGTGCTATTTAAGGTGACAGCTTCAGCCATTTGGGGGGGCTACTCAGTTTTCCTGGGTACCTCCCATGTACACAGGAGGTGTACATGTTATTAAACTTCTGTTTGTTTTTCTCCTGCTAATCTTTTTATCACAGGGGTGTTTCAGTCAAGAATCTAGAAGGGTAGAGGCAAAATTATTTTTCCACCCCCAACAATCACATCTATCGAAAGTCTAAACAGATAACACTAGGACACCAGAAAGTGATGGTTCTATTTTGGAGTAGCCTTTTAAGCTCTGGGATCATTTAAGATGAAGTGTTCAAGTTTAAATGGTTGAGTAACACTGACATCTGGACACCCTCAAAGTCCTTTCACATTCTCCTCGCGTATTTACAAAGCTGTGGGTTAGGTAGGACAGGGGTTATTACACCTGATTAACAGATGAGGAAACTGAGGCTTTAAGATTTGCTAGAAACTACAGGGTCAGGATTCAAACCCAGGTCCTCTAACACCATGTCTGAGTCCTACCCACTCCACTCCAAACTGAAGACGAACAGAAATATTTTCAGTGACTCGGGAGCCAACCCATAGTTCCTTCCTCTGTGTCAGCTGCCCACAAATTAGCTAAACTATGCTTTCCTCCCAATTCCACGAATCACCAACAGTAAAGAAGATAGTTGCCAGGTTTCTCAGAAAACTAAAAACAGAACTACCATATGACCCAGCAATTCTACTCCTGGGTATGTATCTGAAAAAAACAAATACAGTAACTCAAAAAGATACATGCACCCCAATATTCATAGCAGTGTTACAATTGCCAAGATAAGGAAGCAACCTAAGGGTCCATCAACAGATGATCAGATAATGGAATGTATGGACTGGAACTAAGCCACAAAAAAGAACGAAATTTTACCACTTACAACAACATAGATGGACTTGGAGGGCTTTACGCTAAGTGAAACAAGTCAGACAGAGAAAGTCAAACACTTATATGTGGAATCTAAAAATACAAAAAATTGGTGAATATAACAAAAAGGAAGCAGACTCACAGACATAGAGAACAAACTAGTGGTTACCAGTGGGGAGAGGGAAGGGGCAAGACAGGGGTAGGGGAGTAGGAGGTACAAAGTATTAGGCGTAAAATAAGCCACAAGGACATATTGTACAGCACAGGGAATGCAGCCAATATTCTATAATAACTATAAATGGAGTGTAACCTTTAAAAATTTTGAATCACTACATTGTACACCTATAACTAGTATTGTACATCAATGATACTTCAGTTAAAATTGTTTTTAATTTTTAAAAATTAAAAAAAAATAGAAGACAGCTGGCAGGAACACGTGGTTGTCCAGCATGACTTGTCTTAAGCCTGACTCTGACTCACCTTGCGTTTGGGAAAAGCATCTTGCTGGAAAAGCACGCGCTGCCTGCAGCCCCGGTGGGCAGCCTGCTTCTCTGGATTGTTCTTTGGGCTTCTCTGGCCTCTTGGTGATGACTGCTTCTGATATTCTGATGTTCTGGCCAGTTCTCTTCACAGCACCTAAAAAAAAAACTCAGGGAGAAGGCAAACATCCAGTCAAATATTTACCAGAGAAAAGACAGCAAGCGGGTGGCTTTCTTCCTTGTTTGGGAACACTGCTGGCTATTCTGCTCTCCCGCCCTTCTCCGGCTTCCTCACGCAGAAGCAGGAGCTGCCCCCCTCCCTCCTCCCTCCGGGACCCCTTCTGTCTCCTCCAGCCCCCGCTGGCTGTGGCCACTGGCTCCTTGAGCTACTGGAGCTCCGCCCAGCAGTCGAGGCCCCTTCAGCTAGCTGTAAAAATGATTACAGGCAATAAAGTAGGACTCTGCCTCAAGGAAATAAATTAGGAAACCAGGACCACTGGCTTCAGGTATCTCCTCGGAAACAAGGCCATTTGCAGGGAGAAGGGGCTGGAGACAAGTTCAAAACCAAACCCCACCCACGTGGCAGAGCTGGCTAGCTGTCCACCAGGAATTCCTGCTCCCGGGTCATAAAGTGAGGCTGATGCTGGCAAGGATCTGCCCAGCCAGGGGCCGTGCTCCCCAGCCCAGCAGGAAGTCTCAGAACAAAAAAACGGGACCAAAGCTCACCAATGGAATGTGAGCAGAGGTGGCGTGAATTACTTCCGGGCCAAGACAGTTAAGACGCAAGTGTGTCTTTTCTGGCTTCTTTTTCCCCACCTACTGGTTTAGGACTCAAAGGCCCTAAAGGAAACGGGATGGAAGAAACCTGGGTCTCTGAGCCACCACGTAGAGGAAGCTGTCCTCTACACCAACTGTTCGTGAGCAAGAAACAAAGGTCTATTGTGATAAGCCAGCAATGTGCCGGCTTATTTGCTGCAGCCACTACAGTGTTGCCCTGGCTAACGCAGCACAGAATGTGGAGGAATTGTAAGCATCAGGGTCCAAGTCCTTAATTTTAAGGATAAGAAGATAGAGGTTTAAGGAAGGGAAGTGTACTAACAGGACTGGCCAAGCCTCAGAGCTGTGCCAAGGGCGTGAGCATCCATGCTGGCACCACGTGACTCTGCCCCCGAGCACAGCTGACCGGATAGAGGCTGACTGCCTGACCCAAGAGCAGACAGCCACACACCACATCGATCTGTCACCTAGGATGGACACTCTGCCCCACAGGCCATCCCTTTCTGGAGTCTGACCTTGAGACATAGAACAAGAGCTGAGCATGCGTCAGGGGGACCAAGAACCAAGTAACACCCAGAGAGATGCAGGAACCTAAGGAATCATCAAGTCCTGATCAGGGCAGAGCATGCCTCTTGCTGCTGAGAAGGTGTTAAGATTTCCCAGTTACCAGAATGGCCCATGGATTCTAAATGGCCACCCTGTTTCCAAATGATCTTCCAGGGCCAAATGGGAATGGGACCCCAGGTGTCCTTGTCTGTCAATTCCCTGCATCCATCAGCTCCCAGGCCAGCTCATGGCACCACCACACTCTCATCGCCCATGAGTTCTCTGTGGCTCCTCCCCTCCTCTCACTGCATTCACTCTGTCTCTGGGTAGTTCTTACCTAACTTTCATCTGTGTGTCAGAGAGTTTGTTCCTCTTTACCCTTGTGCCAGCTTGGAGCTGCTGTTAAGAATGGTGAAGCCACAACATGGAAAGAGCCTGGGTCCCTGAATCAATGCTTGAGGAGACTAGGAATAGCCATTTAAGAGCTTACATAAATAAGGAACAAACTTCTATTATATTAGAGCCATTATACACTTCGGGGTTTGTTTGTTAACAGCAGCTAGTTCTTATTCTATCAATACAACATCCTTTCCATCCACAGGGCTCCTGCCCCAGCTCCAGCCCTCACCACCTCCTGCCTGGACCATCACAAGGGCTCTCTAATGGCCTTTCAGCCTCCAGTGTCCACACTCAGTGCAGAGATGCATCTCCCTAAAACACAGCTCAGATTTGCCGACCATCCTCCTGTGGTCTGCACTCCCAACTCTGGCTTTCCAAACCCTCCAAGAAGTGGCTTTGACCCTCTTTTCCAGCCTCATCTCCAGTGGTTTCCTGCACATCTATATTCTTTTCAAAGTTGCTAAACATGGCCTTTCATGCTACTCCGGCTCTTTACAGAGCAAGGAACAGAGATCCACTCAAGTCGCCTTGAGTTAAAGGGGTTTCCTTCTACTCCCCAGCAAGGGCTGGGGCCCAGCCTGGGAAGGTTCTGGAAACTGAGACCGCTCTTGGGAAAGGTCCCTCCCCATCCCCATGGCCAAGGGATCTCTCTCGTCTTTCTCTTTTTTGGCCTTTTTCTTCAATCTTTCCTCTCTCTGGCTCAGCCCCTTTGCTTCCTTAGGGTTTCTGCTCTCTCAGGGCTTCAACTCACCACCCTCCTGACCCTAGCTCATGGTATCCTTTCTAGCTCTCTCCCAGGGCTCCCCCAGTCCTAATGCTGAGACAAGAGACCTGCCCAGTTCATCTTCCCCGGGTGGGTCTCAGCCAGTCCACGCCTTCCTGTCTTTGGCTCAGTCATACACCCTTGTATCAGCTTGCTGGGGCCGCTGGAACAAAGTACCACAAACTGGGTGCTGAACCAGAACTTTATCTTCTCACAGTTCTGGAAGCTAGAAGTCCAAGATCAAGGTGTCCGTAGGTATGGTGTCTCCTGAGGCCTCTCTCCTTGGGGTGCAGACAGCTGCCCTCCCACTGTGTCCTCACAAGGCCCTTGCTCTGTGTGCGGGCATCCTGGTGTCTCTCTCTCTCTGTGTCCTAATCGCCTCTTCTTATGAGGACACCAGTCAAACTGGATTAGGGCCCACCCTAATGGCCTCACTGTAATTTAACTACCTCTTAAAGGCCCCGCCTCCAAATAAAGTCACATTCTAAGGTATTGGGGGTTAGGGCCTCAACCTATAAATTGGGGGGGGGGGAGCACAATTCAATCCATAACACCCCTGGTCTAATCCACTCCGATGGAGCAGGAGGGGGTCATGGAGGTGGTGAACAGGCACCATAACTGACAATTCAGGCCACTTGTGTTCACCCACCTCGACCCCTCAATCCTGCATAGACAGCCCCTCCCACCTCTGCTTCTCACCACCAGTTTTGTTCATTAAGCCCCACCTCAAGCACAACATCCCACCTGCAGTGTCTCCTGATCACCATGGTGTAATCTTATTGGCTTGTCCTGCATTTCTTTCATGGTGCACATTTAGGCCTTCTTTATTTGTTCCTTTAGCACATATCTATGGAGAATCATTCTGGGGCAGCGGTTCATAATGTGGACTCTGGGGCCAACGCCACCATTTACTACCTGTGTGATGCTGGCCACGTGACACTGTTAACCCCTTTGATCCTTGGTTTTATCTGAGATAAGCTATACCTACTTCATGGCATACAGGATGAAATAGGCTAATATAAATAGCGCAGGATGATGCCTGACACACAGTAAGCACTCAGTGAACATTAGCAATTACAGGGGACCTATTCTGTGCCGGGCACTGACTGGGATGGGGAGCACACAGTCACATCCCAGTTCACCATGTCCACGTCCCAGTGCCATTACTGGATCACAGCAGCTTGGAAACCATGACTAGATCTGATGCAACATGACAACTGGGATACAGGTGAGGCCCCATTGATGCTTGTTCTCAAAATTGAAAATGATGAAAGAGAAATACAAGGATCAGTCCAACAAAACTCTCTTACTGGACCCCTAGGAACAAAGAAGCCCCGTCAGTGTGTCCCCCTGAAAGCAGGCCCCCTCCTTCACAGAAGGAGCAGTTAGTTTTTGGTGCATCCCCATCACACCATCCACAGAAAGAACTGCAAAGCTCTTCTCCTTCGGCCACATGCAGATGCCATCACTCCCGGGATCACCCATCTGCCAGGGGCTTCCTGGCTCCACCACCCAGGTTTCAAACACATGCTTTAAATTCTTGGGTTCTCATGGTGGTTTCCCTCACAATTCTACAATTCCTCTCTCATACCATTAAGGAAGAGTTATTGAAAAGGCCACCAATGGCCCTGGGGTGTTGAGAAGGCAGCCACGTCACAGTGGGAGAAAAGCTAAGACTCTTGTTCTAAATGCTTATGCTCAGCAGTTTCATCCATGGTAATAAGGACCCATTTCTAAGTGGCCACCATGCTCCAGACAAGGCCCCTTGAACCTGGAGACAACCCTGTGTGAGACACTTCACTTCCCTCTCTCACGCTTTCTCATTTCAGTGTCGAATCTAAACGGAGAACTTGACATGTATTTGTAGATCATTTCAACATTTGATTTCTGTCTGCCATTCTAACCTATGCAAGCCTTTTTTGAATATTGCTTCTTCTAGCCAATGCTTTGGGGCATTTGAATACTTTTGCTGAGTTCATCCAGGTTATTTACAAAAGCATTAAAGAGAACAGAGCCCTATAGCACTCCACCAGAGACCTCTTTCTAGGAGCCATGCAACGGTGCTACAGTTGACAGAAAGTGAGGAAGAGATGACTGAGTATACCAGAATCCAGGTTAGGAAGACTTACTCTATTTGAGCCCTGCATTTGGCAGGGTCCAGAGTTCTGGAGGCAGGACAGAAGGAAATTCAGCAGTGCATCACAAAGGCCATGCTTGTCTCCCAAGTGCTGACCGCTTATCACAGGACAGCCTCGATTTCTTCTATAGACACTGGGCTTAATTATTTAATTTAGAAACAAGGAACCCAGAAGACTCAGTGCAATTTCTTCCTTAAGTAATATGGTTGGCTTTCTGGAACAGGTATGACCCTTGACTAAGGACAGTATTTCTTATTTAGAAAAAAAATGAAACTATCCTATATTCCCATCCTGTCCCCCTTCTGTCACAAACAGCTTTGGCTCCCCCTGCTGGCAGAATAAAAACAAACTCCTTTGCTGGGCAAATATTCTGCAACTTTTATGATCTGGCCCCAGTTTATCTTCCCAGGCTAGTCAACTCTGGAAAAGTCCACAGGAGATCTTGACTCACCTCTCAAGTGCCATCCACCTCCCCTCCTCCCCCATTCATTCAGATCACAAGATTTACAAAGTACCTGTGTGCCAAGAAGTATGGTAGTCCCTGAGGACAGATACCCTAGAGATACACCTTGTGCCCTCTTCCCAAGTTGGTCAAGATCCTGTCCTAAGCACAGTGTCCTCCCTGGGGAGGTTTTGGTGCTTTGCAACTTATCACAGGTGGAGTGCAGAGAAAGAGGGAAGAGATGACTGCAGCAGGAGGCAGGCTGGACAAACTGCTGGGACGGGGCTGAACAGGTACAGAGAAGAGTGGCAGACCAGACCCTGCAAAGGCCATTTCTGGAGCACTAGGAGGGGGACCCATTTTAACCAGAGGCCAGCCATGCACAGGAAAGGGGTCCTGGCCTGGGACACCCCCTGAGAAGGACTCTGACTTTGAGCAAGTCTCTTCCTGCCCTGGGCTGCTGTCACCCCCTCTGTAAAGTGAGGCTGTCAGAGGTGGTCTCTAAAGACCTTGCTCCCGACCTGACCCAGCTCAGATGTCACCTCTGCAAAGCTTTCCCTGATCTTCTCACGGACCCCATTACTTCAGGCAGACTCACACCTCTGAGCATTTGGTGATCTGCTGTATGCATTTCTGTCCTCTCTCCTCCAAACTGAGGGCTCCTTATCCCAGCACTTCTGCTCATCTGAATGATTAGGAAATACTATATATATTGAAAATGAATAGGAAGTCATTTTTAGCTCCCTGCATTGTCCACAAGGTGGCAGTCTGCACAGGTGGCTGCTACACAAACCTTCCATTTTGGTGGAAGCTCTGGGAAAAGAGACCTGAGGAAAGAAAGGAGAACCATGAAGGACTCTCCTCAAAGACTTACCCTCTGGCTCATCAATGTGTAGGTACTGTCCCTCTCTCTCCACCTTTAAAGTGCCAGTCTCAGACAGCAATGCAGGCCTGAGCTACCAGGGCCAAGTCTGGATCCCAGGCTTCTCGGCTGGCTGGGCAAGCCTGCGATCCAGCTCTGGCCGGGCCTCCTGGGCCTCCGCACCCCTCCACTGGCACTGCAGCTGCGCAGGGCCATCTTCTTGCTCCTGCTGTGCCGTGTTCTTGCTGGGCTTCCTGGCTTCAGACACACTGTGCCCTCTCTCTACTGTCCTTCCAGGTAGAATCTGTTGGTTCTTCAAGACCCATTTGAGTATTGGCAAGGATGTGAAGAAAAGGGAACCCTCAAACACTGTTGGTGGGAATGCAAATTGGTGCAGCCACTGTGGAAAACAGTATAGAAGTTTCTCAAAGAACTAACAATAGAACTACAGATGACACAGCAATTCCACTCCTGGGTATATATCCGAAAAAAAATACACTAATTCAAAAAGATACACGCATCCCAATGTTCACAGTGACATTATTTACAATTGCCAAGATATGGAAGCAACCTAAGTGTCCACCAACAGATGACTGGATAAAGGAAATGTGGCATATACATAAAATGGAATACTACTCAGCCAGAAAAAGGAATGAAATGTTGCCATTTGCAGCAACATAGATGGATTTGGAGGGTATTATGCTAAGTGCAACAAGTCAGACAGAGAAAGACAAATACTTTATGACATCACTTATATGTGGAATCTTTAAAAATACAACAAACTGGTGAATATAACAAAAAGAAGCAGACTCACACATGTAAAGAGCAAACTAGCAGTGACCAATGGGGAGAGGGGCAATATAGGGTGGGCGAGTAAGAGGTACAAACTACTAGGTATAAAATAAACTACAAGGATATATTGTACAACACAGGGAAGACAGTCAATAGTTCATAATAACTGTAAATGGAGTGTAACCTTTAAAAATTGTATATAGATTTTAAAAAGACCCAATTGAGAAAGCACCTTTTCCAGAAAGCCTCCTTGACTCTCCCACCCCTCCCCCCAGCACTCTTCTGTAGTTCTGCTTACTGCACTGAAATTGCTTCCTATCTGCTTCCTTTTTAAGTGCCTGGCTTGCTCATCTATAGCCCTCCTCCTCCTTGCACTGGCCTGGGGTAGGCTGGCCCTCTGAGAGCTTGTTGAATAAAGAATGAAGCAACGAATCTATGAATTAGGGATGTGCTGTAGCAAGATGAATGGAGAGCCTGCCTCTTCCTAACAGGGGAGTCATTTGAGAATGAGAAAAACACCTTATTTTCACGTTGACTCTGGTTCAGGAAGGGACCGAGTGCTCCTTAGCACAATAAAGGCACATTATTCCTTTGAAAGGAGGAGGGCAAAAGGCCTGTTAAAAGAGGAAAACGCTTTCCTCATGTGAGACTGGGCTGCATTGCCTTCTGAGAGTGAATCTTCCCTCTGGCAAGGTGACTTCTCCTCCAATTATTTATAAGGACACTGATGGCAGCTATTTTACTCTGCTGGCAGAAAAGGGAAGTTCCAGGGGCTTCTTGCCTCCTATAACAGCCCTTTTTACCCCACTGTCACAGAACAATGTTGGGATTCTGCCAGTTGCCAAGTGTGTCTAGTCAGTTCCGGACCTGGAGAAGTAACCACAAGGTGGGTTCACTGTGACTGGAACGTGGGCCCTGACCGCCCTAAGCCCTCACCCTGACCGTGGGCTCCAGTGGACCACTCTAGTAAGCCCACTCCAGGTCCCTCTGGAGGCAGCTTAGAGGAAGATTTCTAGAATTGTTATAGAGTACTTCTTCAAGGGGCATGGCCTCCCCTTCCAACAAGGGGCTCCATGTCTGGGTGAAGTCTGAACCTGGATAAGAGACCACGGCTCTCTTCTGTGGTGACTCAAATCAGCTTTTGGACATGAAACCCGGAGTTTCTCCTGTTGCATAGCACAAGAAACATTTTAGTAGGAGGCCCATCTATTTCATTCCTAGGGACACGGTGACAATTAGCCAAGGCCAAAGATCCCTGCACCTGCTACGTCTCTGGCGGCTATGTCCTTGCACCTGGCCTCTGCCCTCCCGGGATCCCATCATCCCCAGTGGATTCAAGGAGCCCGTGTCGATGGTGGCATCTCTCATTTCATTTTCAGCAATGTCAGTATGTCATTTTCAGCAATACCGACAGAGGAGAGCCACCACAGAGCCTGTCCAGGATACTGCTGAATTTCCCTATGTTGTAGGGAAAGGAAAGTCCTCTGGGCCCCCTTGGGGAATGGAGTGGGTGGGTGGGTGTGCAGGTTGTCAATAATAAATCTTTCCCAATACTTTCCATAAGCCTTTCGACTCCTTCCTTTATAACATGCTAGGGAAGATGGTCATCACCGAGTCTCAGCTTCACTCAAACAGCTAAGTAAACTACAGCTATTCACGACTGCACAAACCAACACCTTAAACCCATAATCTCAGGTCAGGCACTTGTATCAATAAATTCAAGTCTTTACTGAATTTATTCAACTGGCCTTCCTGGTCTAACACCCTTGGAATCTACTCCTGCATATATTCCCTAAGATGCTGCAATGTAATTTCGCAAAACCTGGCCACTTTTCCCGTGCAGAAGCTGCACCTCCCCGGATCAGACTGGGGAGTCTGCCTGTCCTGCTTGAGCCTGTGGAGCTCTGGTGACAACAGCGAGTCTGGTGGCCACAAGGAGTGGTTGGGCTAGGTCTTGAGGAGAAAAGGCATCCCTTGCAAGGTCACTGTCCTGGGTGACTGTACAGCAGGATCCTGAAGCAAGGTGAAGTGAGTATTCCCACACATAATTGGCAAGCGGCTTCCACTGGCAGGGGAGGCTTAGAACAACTCAGAGGCTCAAGACTCAGCCTCACTTGGGGCCGCCCTGACATCCACATTCTAACTCTCAGGTTCCCACTCCTTCCTAACTGACAGCCTAACTTTCACAAGAGAGATTGACAGGCTGTAAATTCAATGCATACTGTAATTATGCAGCCCACACTATTACATTGGATGTCATTTTCAGCAATACTGACCCTGCAGCTGTAAGAAACAAATTTATTATTTTAGTAAATAATTTATATAATTATTGGCGCTTATGTCTAGTTAAGGTCTCTGGTTCTCTGATCATGATCCATCTTTGAGGGTTGTTTCCTGGGACCATTCCTGGTAACTGATAGATCACTCAGGGTCTAATCAGGTTTAAAAAAAAAAAGGAATTTCACATAAAGAATTGCTGACTGGGTAACTTGGTGGTAGCAACTGCAGGAAGCAGCTACCACTATCAGGGCTAGAAAAACAAAGGGAAAGGCTGGAATTATTTACACTTTGTAGCCTATAGGATGAGCCCTTGGAGCTGAAACTCAGACCTCTTCCGTGGGTGGCTGCTTGCCTGGTGTCTCTGAGCTGGGAGAAGGGGTCCCATGGGGCTGGGCATGCAGCTCTGGATGGGCCTGACCTCCTCCATCCCATCGGCACCATGTGAGCCCCGGCATCTCCACTCAGCTCTCAGCCTCCCAGCAGCTGCTCTCTGCCGGGCCTCCAGGGCTCACCCTGCACTTGAGCAGCTCAGGATCAGCCAAAGGTTGAAGGGGAAATTCCACACACACTTCCGTCGTTCCCCCTCTGTGGTTCCTCCCTCTTTTATATCTGCCTCCCCTCAAAATCCAGGTGCCTGAGCCCTGAATTCTGATCTCTGCCTCTTCTGTCCAGCAGACCTGCCATCGGCTTGGGCTCCACCTCTCCGCACTGTGGCCTGGAAAACCTCCCCAGCAAGAGTGCTGGGGTAGATGCGGGACTCACACTGCATGCTCCTCGCTCAAGGAGCACAGCCCCATGTTGGAAAATACCATCCAGTGCCTGCACACAGAAGTTTTATTTATTTGTCCAGGTTTTATCATTGTTTACAGCAGGAGGGCAAGCCCTCCATCATTTTACTCTGGCTGCTCAGCATCTGACACCCCTCTGCATCATGCTGTGTCCTCCCTTACACAGTACTGAATTGAAACCTGTGCCTGTACAACTCCCACCCCTCACTCGCGGGGCTTCCTTCTGGAAACCCACCTCTCCTTCTACCCAGGATTGGCCCAGCAGAGGCCTGGAGACAGGCATTCCACACTCCCTCAGCCTAGATGGGGGCCTTCCATGCATGGCCTGACCGTTATGCTTGAGATTCAAAGGTCCAGCTTGTTTATGGAGACCTCTCTGCTCACACGAGCTCCTTTCCTCTGCACCAGGAGCAACTAGAGGGCAGAGGATGCCTGTGGTTCATGTCTACGTTCACAGGAGGAGTGAACAGACTGGGACATTCACACCCACATCAGCAGCTGCTGGGCATGTGTGCGTCCACCTAAGTGGGGCATGAGCCAGCCTGCCCTGGGAGCCCCGGGGAGCAGAGGAGGTAGACATTCACACTATGGGAGCTCACATTTGCCACTGGGAAAATTCATCTCCACTTTTCCCCATAATCCTATGAGCCCACAGGTGTTGCCCATGGTGTTAACCGGCACTCAGAGAACCTGAGTTCACTGGGCTATGGGCTTGCAGGGGATTTTTTAAAAGAAATGGATTCCAGGCAACTTCAAAGCTTTGGAATGTTTTCTCTGCCCAGATACCACAGGCTCAGTGCTGGGAAATAAGTCTTCTGCTTTAATTCTCAAAGAGTCATACTTACAGAATGCTCTTCCTACTACTTAAAAGGCACAGAGATCATTGTAAATGTGCCTCTGTGATGGGGTATCCCAAGCTGCACTGAGCACAAAATCAGTTTCATCATTATAACACCGTTCAGTTACTGTACTCTCAGTGTTTGCATAAAAGGCAGGCAAATCATTCCCGTGTACATTTATTCACCAATCACAACCACGTTTTGCCCCACCTGGGTCTCAGGGTCAGGCACTGTTCTGTGAGAATATGGGAATCGTTGGCTCAGTTTGAGGGACTTAACGATCCTCACACCCAATCCCTGATGTTTTGATCCCCTCCACACTCCTTGCCAAGACTCATCCTTGAACTCCTCCACTGACAGGGAGCTCACTATCTCTGGAATCTGTTCTCTCCTTTGACAGCCATGCATTTGAAAGTTTAAACCTACTAGGAAGGATGTTTCTGAAAAACAGCATGGAGCCTCTCTCTTTTGTTTTTAAGTCCTGCTTTGTTCCACTTAACATTATGAGTGTTTCTTTCACACCATTAAACAACCTTGGATTTCTGCACATAAATACAACCACATATTTACAAAAATGTCATCCACTAGATGTGCAATTTCTAATTGCTATTTCACTAAACTATCTTACAAGCATTTTTTCATTTCAATTAATCTATAGCTCCTTCCTCAGTTTCAGGTGCAGACAATCCTCTATTGCTGGATATACCATAATTTATTGAATCATCGCCCATCAGTGGACATTTAGGTTGTTTCCAATTTTTTTTTGCTGTAGTGACCAACTGCAGAATTAAATCTTCACACATTGTGATATTTCCTGAGGAGAGTCTCATAGAAGGCTGTAGAGGTCAAGGGGTGTGGGCACTTTAAAAGACCATTCCAGGTAAAGACAGCAGCCTCCTAGTTGAAATCAATCAGTTAGTAAGTAGTGAGAGCCATGCTGAGTGCTACACCGACACAATTATATTTAGTCCTCATCACCACCTACCACCACTCCCAGGGTGCTTGCCTGTACACTTTCTATGTGTCTGCTTGTAAGGGAAGAGCTGGAGCTGGTGAGGCAGCTGGCCCTGCTCTGCCCACCACATAAAGTGGCCTCCACAGGGACTCTCTTTGGGGATAAGGACATCTCCTGAAAGACTGCAAACTGAGAAGGACCTGAGCTTGAAAAGCAAAAAGGAACCACCCAGAGTGCTGTACCTGGTCTTCCTAGACTCCAAGAGAATTTCTTCTCTAGAAGTTCAGAAAAGAAAGAAAACAGCACGGGGCAAATGAGGGTTGCAGGGTGAAGGCAGGTAAAGCCACTCAAAGCCTGGTCAACAAGTCCTTCCATCCATCCAGTGTTTTCATTTGGCCACATATCAAAGTCCAGCAAACAAGACTCCCCTGGGTTTCTTGTCTGGGTCCCCTGCCAGGACTGGGCCAGGGACCAGGTACACAGAGCCTGACTCCGAGCAAGCACCGGGCTGCAGGAATAAAAATCTGACCGCAAGAACCTGTTCCACTTCATCTTCCCAACACGCACACCACACTGAGCCACAGATACGCTGACACTTGTGTGCCGGGACACCCAACAGAGCATTATTTGTAGTAACAAAAGTACCAAAACCAACTGGTTAAATAACTACGGTTTTCATGTAATTAAATACTTTGCAAAGTTAAGAAGCCTGAGGACAACACAAAATATATCACTGTCTCATCATAGCCAAAGTCAATGCTGACTGTGAGTTGCACCATGACTTCACGGAGCATCAAAGGGAGGGAAAAAACCCAATTAAACTATGCTCCATTGACTCTACAAGACGCTGGATTTCAGAGATGGTAGGAGGTGGGGAAACCACGGGAAATAACATGAGTAGAAAAACCAAGTGCACAATAATGTGTAGGGCATACTTCTGTGTGTCTGTGTTTAAAGGGAGGAACTATACAACCATTCGTGCTTTTATAAGCATACAAAATTCCTGGAAAGATAACCAAGAACCTGATAACAGGTTTGGCCTCTAGACGCTGGGTTGGGGTACTGGGACACAGGGTGGAAGGGAAGCCCTCTTCACAGTTACATTCATTTGTAAACTCTGAAATTTTAAACCATACAGTCCCTTTTTTATGATAAAAAATTTTAAACTACCAAATGTAAAATAAAATAAAATAAAATAAAATAAAATAAATAAAATAAGCATATCCTTCTGGATTAAAGGGCATAGCACTTGGAGCCAGCCTTGGATCTAGAGAATGTACTTCCAATCCTAGCTTTGCCAGAGCGACCTCGGACAAGTTCCCGCCCCGACTGGGTCTCTAAGAGCCCATTGGCTGTTGGAGAGCGGGTCTCAGAACATCTTTCCAGCTCAGAGTCCCGGGCGGTCCAGGAGCCCACCCCGCAGCCCTAGTCCCGGGCCGGGCAGCGGACTGCGGGCGCCCCGCGGTGCAGGCCGGGCCAATCAGCGGTCGAGGGGCGGGCGGGGTTGCGGCACCGCGCGCGCGGAGCTGAGCGCAAAGCAGAGGCGCCACGGCCGTCCTGGAACAGACCATGCCACGCTCACCCGTGCTCTTCCCGCTGCTGCTTCTGTTGCTGCCACCGCAGGCCCTGGGCCTCGGGCTTCGCGGCGCGGGCGGCCGGCGCCCGCAGTGTGGTCCGTGCCGGCCGGAGTTCTGCCCAGCGCTCGAGCGCTGCCCGGCTCCCGGCATCGCGGCACGCGACGAATGCGGCTGCTGCGTGCGCTGCCTGGGCGCCGAGGGCGCGAGCTGCGGAGGGCGGGCCGGCGCGCGCTGCGGCCCGGGGCTGGTGTGCGCGAGCCGCGCCACTGGGGCGGCGCCCGAGGGCACGGGGCTCTGTGTGTGCGCGCAGCGCGGCACAGTCTGCGGCTCCGACGGCCGTTCCTACTCCAGCGTTTGCGCGCTGCGCCTGCGCGCCCGGCACGCGCCCCGCGCTCACCCGGGCCACCTGCACAAGGCGCGCGACGGCCCCTGCGAATTTGGTGAGTCCGGCTTCTGTCCCGCGGTGCTTGGGTGGGTGGAGAAGGAGGGACACCAACCCTCTGGGGGAGTAGGGCAAAGAATCCCCCCAGCACCGCGATGTACAGTGCTGCCTGGGCCTCAGTTGTCTTTTAGGGATCAGTTTTTCTTACCTGGTCAGATGCTCAAGAAGACAGTGACAGGAATCCACATCCTGTAACATCCCTTACGACACCCATGGACACAACAGCCACTGAGCTGGTCGGAATTTTGGTGAGCCTGCTGTCCCTTTTGCTACTTAAGTACTTGCTGATACAGTTATTTGTAGGACTGGCATGTTTGCCTCCAGAGACAGGGAGTTTGGGGAGCAGGGTGTTCCCACTGGGTACAAGTCGTACTTGGGTCCAGCACTGGCCATGTCCAGAGGAGTGTTGTTTGAATGAAGAGGGAGGGCAGGTGAAGATGCTGGAGGAGGAGGGGGCTTGGACTCCAGATTGGGACTCAGGAGTCAGGGGATCAAAGCAGTAGGGCTCAGTGAGTGTGGGGTGGGGTCCTGCTGGGAGTCTTGAGGAAGCACCCCCCTAGGACAGGTAAGACTTTGAGAGACCTAAGCTCTGAAAAGATTATGGTGCCATCAGGGGCAGACCCAGGTTTTTGTGAGGATAAGGCTTATATAATTTGGAGGGTTCCACTTGAAGTAAAGTAATAGAAGATGATTAATTGCTTGGGACCTAGAAACATAAGCTTCATTAACATCACAATAAAGCCATCTCTGGATGCCATCTTTGCTCACCCTCTACATGTAATTTTTAAAAATCAAACAAAAATAAACCAAAACATCTATAGAGGAATCCCAGCCAATCACCCTGCTGGCCCACTAGGTTTTAGAGAACTGCCCCTGCCTAGACTGCCTGGAGTGGGCAGTGGAGAGTTTAGGGTGAGTGGGCTTGTCGCTTGGGGTTCCAGCCTGGGACTGGAGACCAAGTCTATACCTAAATGCCTCAGTCAGTGTAATGCCCCAGCTCCAACAAGGAAGCCTCAGGGGTGGGGGACAGGCTTTTCCAGGCCTTGGAAATTTCTATTATTATTTCCCCCCAAGCATTCCAAGTAGATGCCCTCAAGTCCAGGAGACCTAACTGGTTGTTGGAGATGGGGCAGGAAGGCCCCTGTCCCTGGAAACAATGTGCTGCCCATTGAGAGGGCTGAGGCAGTCCCAGGAGCACAGGAAAGTCACTATTGGCTGTTCCTGGTTGGGGCTTTCAGCGGAGGAGAGGGCTGGCTGGTGCTTCCCCGGCTGCTGCTTTGGCTGTCCCTTCCCTTCTCTGGGCTGTGTCAGCCCCTGTGGAGCCACTATTTAGGTCGAACCTTTGTTTCTGCCATGTGGCATTTAAACAGTCTTACCCGTTTTTACAGTCTGCTTTCCTCAGCAGGAAATTCACAAGCAGGTCTCTTTGTCTCCAGACAGGTAACACTTCCACTTCACGTGCAGGAGACATGAGAAATGCTGACCAGGTCCCCAGTCTCTAACCAGTGCTGATGGTCTCAGATGATTCCTCCCTGGACTGGTATTCTGTTCCTAAAAGAGAGCCACTTTGAAGGCATTTTGACCAAATCTACTAGTATGCAGAGGAGACTGAGACCCAGGGGGCAGGGGACTTGTCCAGGGTAACCGGTAAAACCTGAGTGGCTCCCAGGTCCCTGGCACCTGGTTCAGTGCTGTTTCAGGACAGGACTTGATAGTGTTAAGTCAGCAGGTGGTGGTTGCCATGGTTACCGGAGTGCAGCCAGATGGCAGATGGAAGCCCCACACCCCTAATTCACTGAAAATTACCAAATGACAAGTAAATGTGACAGCCCCTCCACTCTGATCTATGGGCTCTGAGCCCACCCCAGGCATGGGCCCCAGGAGTAAAGATGTTCACGGGGCCAAATGGAGGCAACTCAGAAGCTGCTTTTAATGATCCCATTAGTGGCAGGCGTCAGGCCTCCCCAGAATTTAGCTCTCCTTCCCCACCAGTGATTGTGTCATCAGGCACTATCCAGACCCCAGCACTGTTTTCCCCCACCGTGTTTTGTCCTGAAATGCTTGTGTGGGCCCTACCCTTGTGTCCTGGTGAAGCACGGAGGTGTGGATGTGGACGGGGATCTTTCCCAGCTAGGGAATACTGTACCTCATTCTGGGCTGCCCTCAAGCCATCCTTTATTCAGAGGACACGGCAGGAGCACTTTTTAACAATGCCCCTGGGGACCTCGCTTGAAGGGAAACAGACTGAGTCAGAGCAGCAGCTGTTCTGCTTCAATATTGGTAATAAAATCACCCCTCCCCAGCTCCTCACCTACGCCGTCAATAAGCCAGCACCTGACTTTAACGGAATGAGGCCTCCATAAATATTTATTAGGTTCCGCACAGTGTAAGAGGTGTTCTTACTCCTGCCTCTGAGGAGCATTTGGAAACAGTTTTCAGGCTTAAATTCTGACCTTTCCTCCTACGCTTTGAAACGCCCCAAAATGCTAATAATGAAATAATCTTTTGATCAACACACATGTATTGAAGACCCACTGTGTTCCCACAGAAGAATAATTCTTTCCTGTTGGAAATCGCTCTTGCATCATATCTTCTTCCTTGATTTTTACAACTACCCAGGCCAGGTCTCACTTGAATGTCATAGAAGGGCAATCTGAGGCAGCAGAAGGGAATTCCCTGGAGCCACGTGGCTTTGTTGCCCACTGAGGTGGGGCTGCAGCCCGGGTTGTTCTGGCTCTTTTTGGATGTGGCCGTGCACCTCTAGCCCGCTTGCAACCTGATTAGGAAGGTGCCGCAAATTGACTACCCTTGAATCTCGAGGGTTTCTCAGTCTGTATCCACTTTCCTGTTTCTCCCTTAAAGCTTATGACTGGGTCCTCTGTTTAGCACCTGGTGATGGCTCCTGAGAAAAATGGGGTTAGCTTCACAGAAGAGAAAGCATCTGAGAGGGGCCTTGAAGGATGGGTAGAAAATCTCTGGGCTGAGAAGGGGGGATGGGGAGCACAGCATACACCAAGGCAAGGAGTTAGGCAAGCCTGTGGCGAGTGTGACCAGTGGGCCCACTGGGCAGTTAGGGGACGTCTGGGGCAGACTCACTGCAGACCTTGAGTGCCAGGTTGCCAGGTGAAGCTTCATTCTGTCCTGGGTTATTGGTCCGTTTAACAGTTAAGGTGACATGGCGTTGTTTTTGTTACTGTTATTTTTATCATTACTTTAAAAGGCTGCTTTGTTCCACATATGCACCCTGGCTGTTTGCTAGCATTGGCAGGAGGTTGGGATCCTGCAGACAGCAGGTGGAGTTCAGGTTTTGAATGCTGCATGAGATAGGAACAGGGTCCCATGCCGATGCCCATCAGGGCACTGAGCCCCCAAAGCTTCCGTGAGCTCTCAAGATCCTAAATCTGAAAAAATTCGCCTTGGGTTGAAATTCCAGCTCCACTTAGAAACCTCAGTCTGTGCGAGGCATGTGTTACCAGGTAACCAGGAGAGGCAGCGAATGCCACTTTGTGAGAGGGACAAAGGAGGGGGGCCTCGTGCTCAAAAGCCTTTCATGCCGAGGGAGGGGGTCTGAGGCACAGGCTGCAGGGAGCCAGATTAAACTGTTTCTTGTTCCACATCGTAACGTGACTATTAGCATAAATTATCAGGGCTATTCAGTGCATTGATTATTAAACTCTTTGGTTGTGTGCTTTTTCATACGAGCAGATGGGGTCCTGGAGGATGACTTGTGATATTCTTTCTTTCCTGAGTGCCATTAACTTTAAAGAAATCTCAGAGGCATTAGGGAAGATCTGTTATTCCAGCCATCAAGGACACACTCAGTTGACGGGGTTGGGGGACAGATCCCCACACACTAATAACAGTATCGATCCCTTTCATTTGTATCTGTGGATAATAATGCAGTCACATCCCTCCTCTCCGTTCACCCTGGAGGATGTGGGGGCACAGTCCTCATCTTCATTTGTAGATAAGGAGGAAATTCTTAGCAACTTGACTAATGGTTGGCGACTGGACCCCCAGGCATTTGAATTTCCCTTGGTACTATTTTGCCCACCTGCAGTGCTGCCTCTGTAGGTGCACACCTGGGTGACTATTCTGTTTCCTGATGGTCAGTCTGTGCCACCCCAGCATTTCCAGGGCTGTTGCTGGCATGAGCAGAAGCAAACAAGTGTTTAGCAAGGAAGAGCTAGAGAGATGAAGCTGGTGCATTCCCAGACCGGGCCATCCTCCCTCCTGAAGGCAACATGACTCTTGCCAAAGTCGGTAGAGACGAGAGCCCCAGCTCTTTCAGGAGTGTGGCAGCTCTGACAACAGTAAGGTGAGAGGCTGGGCCCTGGGCTTGCCAGAATGAGGGCAATGAGCCACTGCCTCTGGAGCCTCTGGGCAGCGCCCACTAATAGGCCCGCTCCCCAGAGGCCAATAGAGGGTCTTGAGCAGGCGGGGCACCTTAGAGGAGACTACCCTTGGGTGGCACACCCTACCGATTCCTGAGGTCCCTTCATGGAAGCCTTTCACAGTTGGCAAAGTGTCTTGTAACTGTTCTGCACAACAGCCTATGGGGCAGGGAAAAGAGGGAGAATGAACTGTGCCCACTGTAAAGAAGAAGAAACTGAGGCCAAGTCACACCCCTGGAGTGTGGCAGAGGTAGGATTTGAACCCGAGTTCCTCCTGCCTGCGGTAGTCAGGAAGTTGAGCACCCCAGTGCCACACTCAAATGAGCCCTTGGGGACAGCAGGCCTGAAAATGACCGGCCAGGATTAAGGACACATCGCCCATTTACTGGCATCCTCACAAGAGCTGTTCCCTTGGGTGATGTACAGAGGGTTCCACTTCTGTGCAGAAAAGAGTAACACAGCAGACTTGAGGCTGGCATCCTTAGGAAGGCCTGCTGGGAAGGTTGACCCTTGGCTGGTATCTGGGAAGTTGGATTTGGGGAGGGTTCCCACTGTTTCCAGAACTGATAACAGTAGTTCACTGTCTGAACTGTACAAACAACGTGGTTTACACTTTCCTTCTAGAGGTCTGAAATTTTGGTATGCAGTAGGCAGAGGGTGCCTGGGGACCAGCTCCCAATGGTGCCACCAGGCACTGAGTGTCCAGTGAGCTTCCTTGGTAGAGGGCACGTCACATGTGTTGTCACATGTTTGTTGCTAGGGAATTAGGTGCATCCTGTGTGACTCCACTGGGAGAGGCTCTTGGAAACATGTGCCTGATTCCCCCAGTCTCTGCTCCTTGAGACTTTTCCTTTTGCTGATTTGCTTTGTCTCTTTTTGTTATAATAAATCCCAGCTGTGTGTAAAATATGCGGAGTCCTGTGAGTCCTCGTAGCAAATCATTGAACCTGGGACTTGTCTTGGAGGCCCCCAACACAATCCCTAAGGAATTCTTTCATATTCTGGAATGGAATCCATACAGATAACAAATGTTTCACTTTAAAAATCCATATGGAATTCACAGGATCAGGGTGCCGGGGTTTGGGGCCCTGCTCCTCCAGGCGCTTCTCCTTTCTGAGCCTTGGTTTTCTTATCTGGAAAATGGGGATAAAAGCACCTACTTTGCAGGGCTGGTGTGAGGATGAAAGGTGGACATGGAAGTGTCATCTCAGGAGAAGTCAAGATGGTGTGGGACAGAGCTCAGGCCAGCCCCTGGGGCTCTACTGTTTAAGCCTGGGTAACCCTTGCTAGCTCCCCCAGCTGGCAGCTGGGGTGGTTGCTGGAAGGATCAAGTGGGTTAACCCTACAAGCAAAAGGGTACGTAGCACTTGCAAGCTCTGTGTTAGCTGGTAGCATCATTACCATTACTACTATCATCATCATGATGACTGATTGTAAAGAGCTATTATGGATAAAAATATTTTAAATTTAAAATCAGATATGTTAACATGCAAAACCAATAACTATGACAGAGCAGCATGAAGAAATTTTTTGAGATAACCAACAGCGCAGTCTTGGTACTGGTTACACGACTATGTGCAATCATCACAACTTAGAACTGTACACCAGAAGGAGTGAATGTACTGTATGGACACTTAAAAATAAATCAAAATTTGAATGTCACTTTATCATCAAAAGCAGGGAGCACTTTTACAAAAGAAGTGCTGTTTTCTGCCACGAAAGGCATGGCAAAGGCAGTATTTCCAAGACAGTCTTTCTTAATTGTAGTTACTGAAAAAGAGGGAAATGCAGGGAGAGAGATGAAATGTGATTTACCGCTGTTTTCATTTAGGCCTGAAAGGGATTGATGAAATCTCATTTAAAATTTATGACTTTACATGAACGAAAGTAAAACATGTTGATTGAGTGTCCCTTTGGAATCCGTTGAGGGCTTTGGAATAAGATGCAGCTCTGATTGTTCCCACAGCGAGCCATTTGAGGACTGGTTTGGGCTCCAGGGGAGGTGCTGCTGGCAGGAGGATGTGAATAAATTAGACTCTCTTTGTCGTCCGTCGCAGATGGGGCTCTGCCAGAGAGGCAGGGTGTTGTGGTCCTTTGTGGCAGTTGGCAGGTGGCTGGGGTGCGGGCAATGTTGGAAGTCTACAACCTTGGTTCATTCGGGGCACTGGCTACCCTCGGGGTTGTGAGTTGGGGTGTGGTGCTTGGAGGGCATTCAGTTAGTCACAACTGAAGGAGTGAGTTGATCAGGCTGAGGGGGAGAAAGCAGCCTGGGGTGAGGAGGGCAGGCAGGGTGATGCGGGGCTCCTGAGGGCAGCCCTGGGATTGACAGGTGGGAGTTACAGGGAGACGGGTTTTAGCTCCAGGTGAGGACAAGCTATCTCACCAGCACAGCCATGGTTGGAAGCTCCTGGCTCCGTAGGTGGTGAGCTCTCTGTCACTGGGGGCGTGCAAACCAAGGCTAGATGAGCACATCACAGTCAGTCAGGCACACGCTCCTGGGGAGTTGGGCTCCTCCAGTTTGAGACTCTGGCCCTTAGACAATTTCTCAGAGATTTTTTGGCACCAACTTGACCGCTCTGTAGGGGCCAGATCAGTCTCATTTCTTTGCCTTTCACTCCTTCCCTCCACGCTCTTTCTCCAGCCTTCTGTCTCCCTCCCTTTGTTCTCCTGCTTTATCACAGCCCCACCTGGTGGGCAAGGGCCCTTTCCCTCTCCAGCGCTGGCCTGTGGAGGGCCGCAGGGATGTCCATGAGTCTCCAGGTGAAGTCCCAAGAGTTGTAGTCTCTGCAGTTTGATGGCCCAAGGATGAGAGTGTTTGCTCTTTGATTTGTCGTGTTTCTTTACCCAGTCATCTGTTTGACAGTCCTACTCCTGCCCCCACTTGCATATTGTGTGAACTTAAACCCTTATGTTCACACTCATCATGTGGTAAGATCAGCTCAACAGCCCTGTGAAGCAGAGAGTGTTATCCCCATTTACCAGCAGACCTGAGCAGAGAGCGTTTTCCTTGCCAGGCCTCCACACTGTGCCCTGCCCAAGACCCCCCGGGGCCAGCTGCAAGGTGGGGCCAGTGAGACCAAGTGGAAGTGCCTGGACTACACGGCAGGCTGGGATTCAACAGGTCAAAAAGGAGCAGACCCCCCCCATCCTGGACTAAGACCCAGACCCCCCAGGCCCTCAGGATTGGGAGGTGAGGGTGCTTCCGATGTGGAGGGGAGGCAGGGCAGTGAGGGCAGATATGCTGAGGGCCGGATGGAGGAGGCCCTGAAGGCCAAGGCACCTGGACTTGAGTCTTGTAGTCCCAGTGTGAGCAGAAGAGATGCCAGGCACAGGGAGGAGGGCAGAGTGTGGAGTATCAGCTAAGAATGTCTGACTCGAATGCCACGTGCTCTCCAGTCCCACCCAGGTGCGGGGGGAGCCCACACCTCCCTGTCCTTTCTGTAATGTCCTGGCAGCCTAGAACCACATTGCCTGACTCCCTGATTTGCCTCTCTCTGGGCAGACAGGCTCAGCTTCCACACCTGCAGTTTTGCCCTCAGGGATGGGGAGTGGGGGGGGTCTGATATGCAAATGAGTATCTTGAACTGCAGGGGGTCTCAGCTCAGAGTGAGCACAGCTGCTCTTCATGGCATTATTCTTTGAAATGCCCTCCATGCGGAAGGAGAAAAGCCCATCTGTTAGGAGCCTGCCATGGGTGAAGTGACACCAGCCCCTCCCGGAGCCTGCCGCCATACGTGTAGTTGAGTTGTAAGCAGATGGCAGCTGGGCCCTGGGAGTGAGGGTGATGAAACCACAGACGCACTGGGGGACTTTGGGAAGTTGCCCTTCCTCTCTGCATCCCTGTTTTCCATTGGTAGAACAAAGGCGATGAATGAGGAAACACGTAGGCATCTTTCCAGGTCTAGGGGGAACACTCTTCTATGATTCCTTGCCTGTGAGTGTGTCCTTTCTGTGTGGAGAGTGCTCACCTGCCCTGCCCCGCTCATGTTAGACTGTCCCAACTTGCACTCTGCAGGCAGGGAGTCTTCGATCTGGGGGGCTTGGTCAGGGTCAAGGTTGTGTTCCCTTGTCTTCTTCTCCCAGCTCCTGTGGTCATCACTCCACCGCAGAGTGTTCACAACGTCACTGGGGCACCGGTATACCTGTCCTGTGAGGTGAGGGCTGTGCCTACCCCAGTCGTCACATGGAGGAAGGTATTTATATCCAAGAACTTCTGTGTGTGTGGTGGGGGTGGATGTAAATGTTTTTTAAGTGTGTTTGTATCTTTTTATGTGAATCGGAGGATTTTTAGAAACATCTTATGCTCCACTCCTCTGCCTCCAGATTTATGCCTCAAAACTTTTACTGGAAAGCTCTCCACAGAGAAGAGCTGTTACCATTTCCTCCCTCTGACACTTTAGCTGTCCTGAAAGTTCTGCTGTTTATCTAGCCTGGGTCAGCTGGGATAGTTAGAGCCTGCTTCAGTGGATCTGGGTTTCAGAAAGACTTGGCTAATGGAAAATGACCCAATCCTATTCCAAAATTCAATCTTCCTGCAGATCAGTTTCTGATCAACTGGCCTGGGTCACAGCATATGTTGTCCCCTGACTTCAACAGCCCTGAGGAGGGCCATGAAATTCTAGTAGATAGTGGTGGTATCTGCATCTTTGCTGTCCAGCAGGGGGTGCCATCTGTACATACATTCAGCCTTAAGAAGCAACTGACATTTTAATAGGAATAAGAGGTCCTAGGGTTGCAGCCTTCAAGTCAGTGAAGATGAAGACAGCAAGGATGTCAGTGGGGAGGTCCTTATCCAGAAATGCTTTTTCTAAACCATTCCTGGTTTTTCTCTGTAGGTCACACAGTCTCCTGAGGGCACCCAGGTGCTGGAGGACCTGCCTGGGGACCACATCAATATAGCTGTCCAGGTGCGAGGGGGCCCTTCTGAGCATGAGGCCACAGCCTGGATTTTGGTCAGTATCTCATTTGTTTAGGATTACTGGCTGTTATGACTGGCCCTTGTAAAGAACCATTTATATTTCTGTGACACATTACACCTTTCAAATGTTCTTATCCGCTTCTCCTGGGACCCTACAGTAACTGTGAGAGAAGCAGGGCAGGTAGCGTAACCCCTGAGAGCAGGCATAGGTAGGCAGAATTTGCCTCGGAAAATGTCCTAATCTCTGGAACCAGTGGATATGTTAGGTTATATGGCAAGAGGGGATTTAGGTTGTGGATGGAATTAAGGTTGTTAATCAGCTCACTGTAATAAAAATTATCCTGGGTTATCTGGGAGGGCCCAGTGTAATCACAAGAGTCCTTTACGTGTGGAAGAGGCAGGTGGTTGAGAGCCAGAGAGATGGCAATGTGAGAAGACAGGAACCACCTGTGCTGGCTTTGAAGCTGGAAGAGGGGGCCACAAGCCCAGGACTGCAGGCTGCCACTAGGCTGGTTCTCCTAGGGCCTCTAGAAAGAAGGCGGCTCTGCTGACACTTTAATTTTAGCCCACTGAGACCCACTTGGGCCTCAAAAACCATAGATAATACATTTGTGGTGTTTTCAGCCATTAAGTGTGTGGTAATTTGTAACAGCAGCTGCAGGAAACTAACACACTTGGCTGAGACCACATGACTGATAAAGGGGGAAGATAGCACCTTTATGCCTTCCTCCAGGGCTCTCCTATGCCCCAGGCGGCAGTTTTGCTAAGAAAAAGGAATGCCACGTGTTTGAAAGAGCCACAGAGGGGCGAGATGGGGGTCCATGCTAGGCTAGTCACTCTACCTTCCTCAGCTTCAGCATCCACAATCATAAAAAGAGGGCTTTGGATTGGACGGCATCCAAGGGTCCTGTGACCCTAACATTCTGTGACTTCCCTGTGAGTTTCCTGTAATATGAGGACTATGATGCTCCCCCTTCAACCACAATCGAGGTATGGATCAAAATGAAATGGCGTGCATAAACTCTCTACAATCTGTAGTGATGCGCAGTCGAGAGAAGCCCTTGTAAGGAGAAAGCAAGAGAGGAGGGGGCTGTCGTGGATCTGCTCTGCGGGGGCATGAGAAAGGCTCTCTGAGGGGTCTTCCTCATTTCACCCCCAGCTCTGCCAGGTTTGGTGACTTCTCCACCCAGCTCAGAGACTCAGAATGCAGTCAAGTCCATGGCTTCTTCAAATCAAGCAAATTCCCCCCACTTTTTTACAAGAAGAGGCAGGGGAAAGGTTATCTCTGGTGTTATTTGTAAGGGCTGTTTCATTGGGAGCACTTGTGGGCCATACCTTGGTCAGTAGATTTTCGTTCTTTGTAGAATTTTCCTTTTAAACTCTACCTGTCCCCTTCAATACAAGGACCAGGTAGCTCACAGTAAAAGACAGGAATGTAGAGGAAACATGAACATGAGAGCCAGATAAAGAGGAAATTTAACTCTTTCTCAGCAACCAAGGCAAGAAGAGAAATAGAGTGAGCTGCCTTATTTTGAAAAGGAGTAAGTGTTCAGACAAATCATTAAGAACAAACTAAGGAAGTGACTTTGTTGTGCGACATAGGACTGTATAAACTTGCCTGTTTAACTTCCAGATCAATCCCTTGAAGAAGGAAGACGAGGGAGTGTACCAGTGCCACTCAGCCAACGCGGTTGGGGAGGCGCAGTCCCACGGCACGGTGACGGTGGTAGATCTGAGTCAGTACAAGGCCCCCCGCTTCCCGGCTCCGGATGACCACATGTGACGGAGTAATGTGTGTGTTCCAAGTCATTTTCAGTGTCTGTACACCTGTGTCACAAGAGATTGAGATGGATTGTAAGATGTGTAATAAGTAAGAAGAAAAATACATGAATCGAGGGGCCCAGGGGCATGCAAAACAAGAGCAGGAACTGATTACAGTCAGCAGGTAGACTCTAGTATGTGCTACATAGGTGTCATTCTGGGCTTGCCACCTAGCATGCAGCGTCAAGAGCTCTGAACATTATGGGAGCCCGTCAGGTGAAAGAGACCAGCTGTTTTTTTCCGTTTCTGAGGCTAAATGGAGCATTTCTTCTGAGTCCGCCCAGCAAGGGCCCTGAGAGAACAGACATCATCACTGTGATGCACCCACGTGAACGCCTGCCTGCAAGGAAGACAGTCTGAGCCACCTGGGTCTGTCCCGGGTTCTTCCCTGTCTGTAGCTCTGCTGTCTCCGGGCCTTGCCTCCCCATCCTCAGCACCGTATGCCTCAGCAGCACACCTCCAGGAGAATCGGCTTCTCCCCTGGCCAGGTGGCTCCTAGTCCTCAAAGCCACCCAAGTGAGAGCTGGGCTGCATCTGTCCTCCACCAACAGGTGGACTGGGAACTTAGGAAGCAAGTCCCTTTATCAGCCAGCCTTTGCTGCTTCACAGCCCCCGGCCTTGCTGGGTCACAGCCACCAGCACTGATCTCCTGCTCACATTCCATGTCATGGCTGCAGGCTGGCTGTGGCTCTGCTCCATGTGTCTTCTCACGTGGGGACCCAGCTAGGGTCCCCAGCTTTGTTTTTGTTTTTTTAAAACCAGAATAGGATTTTACTGTGTAAAGTTTATAGAGTATGACTAGTATTCCTCTGTACAAAGTGCATAACAAATGGTTTTAAATACAACTGAGAGAAATATGAGTCCTATGACAACATTTGTTACACGCGAATCCTTTACACGTACATTAAAAAAAACAAACAAAAACTCCCAGTGTGGAGTATGTCCATTCTTAGGGCCGAGGGGACGAGCAAGAGGCTGAGCCAAACACACGGTCTCAGTTAAAGTTTCTGTGCCCATGTGGCACAGGTCACATAGCTTAGGTCCACGGCCAAGGCAAGTCACACGGCCACACCCAGCCTCAGTGGGGTAGAGGGATGTCTTCTCTCACAGGAGGCCGAGGGCAGGGTGCATGATCCTCATACAGGATCGGAGGGAGGAACAGTCATGAACAGGCACCATTACCAAGGCTGCCTGATGACTTTTTAATAGAGCAGGAAAAATTAGAAGCAGGTTTGATAGCTTAGGAAAAGCAGAAGGATTTGGCTGTGTTTGTAATCCATATTATTCCGTATTTAGCCACTGTTGCCATGCTCCTTCTGTGTACAGGGTCTGTAGGAGATGCACAGAAAAATGAAAGGTGAACTGCATTAAACTATAAGGAATGTAATGTTAAGGAAATATGGGGCATGTGTGAGTTTGAGGCAAGAGAGGCAGCTTAGAACTGGGGAGAAAATAAAGGAAGACTTTGCTGAGGAAGTGAGGTTGGGGTTGAAGGATGGGTAGATAACAGGTGGTTAGAGTTCCTGGAAACAGGGAGGAAAATGTAAGATGTAAAATCGTCAAATAGGAATTCAGTTAGGAGATGGCTCTTAAAGTTGCCCTCCTGAAACTTAACCTTCTGGTTTTTATACGTGTATTGTCATACATGTGGAACAAAAAGTCAGGTATCAGGACTTTTTGTTCTGTACACTTGTATGTATATTTATGTATATACATGTGTACATGTTTCATGTTTTAAATATATATAATTTTAACTATATATACATACACATATGTATGTGTAATACAGAAATGATACCAGGCTATGTACATAGTTTATCATAGATGACTTTTCAAAAGGAGTCATAAAGAACTGTGGAATTTTACGACCATTGCCATCGCCTATTTCTTGAGCTCCCTCTACAACATGCAAAATTGGCCAGCTCTTGTTTGCATACCTCCAGGGACACAGAGCTCACTACCACCCAACAACCATCTTTAGATTTTCCAAAAGTTGAAAGTTCCTCCTTATATTAAGCTGGAACCTGCCTCCCTGAAATGCCCACCCATTGGTTTTATATGTACTTCTTGGACCCCCATAGGGCATCTATGCTCCCCACCACCACCACTCCTGGCTGGGGAGAGGTTTAAAGTTAGGGTCATTTACCCTACCTTTCATCTAACACATAGTTGTCTGTGACAAAGCAGTTTTCTTTTCTCTAATTCTTTTCCCTCTTTCCTTCTAGGGTCTTAGAAACATTGATCACAGGATGACAGAAAAGTCAAGTCATGGATCGTTTTGCTTTGAAGAGCTGGAAAAACTGTGTTTGTAGATGACCCCTTTTGTACGTTTTTAAAAATTAGATGCACACTAGATTTCGTATGCAGATGTAGTTTTTAGCAGGACAAACATTGGGAAAACAGACTGCATGTAGCCTTTTTATACTTTTGAAATGAATAGCTCTGTGAGAATTCTTTTTTTACCTATTCCCTCCAAGGGAAGGTATATTTGTTACCATATATTTGTAATTCTAAAGGGCTGGACCACGGCATGTGTCAGCTGTGACTCTTTACCTCATTTGTCTAGGACCGATTAGCGGAGCTCTGTGACTTAAAACACTGTGTGTAGGAGGAGTGGGAAGGACCCTGCTGTCCTCTGCCTGACCTCTAACTTGCTGTGGGACCTGGGCAGGTCCCTCCCCTCCCTGGCCCTTGGTCTCTTCACTTGTGAATGTGGTATTGGAACTGGATGTTTCCTGTCTCTTTGAGTGCTGCCATCCCAGTGTAAGATGGTCCTACGGAAAAAATACAGGAAGTGTAGTCTTAGCATCCTTTTTAAAATGGTATTCCCTCAAAAAGCAAATACTAGGGTGTGGACAGCTGGCTGTAGCTCATCTATTCCTGCCATCTTCCTATTTTAAAGAGGTTCCATCCTAGCTGGAATACTTAACCGGGCTGAGTGTTTGGGGACCAAGACATCTACTTACTAACAAGCCCAGCATTCTCTAACCAGATGGGCAGTGGAGACCTGGCCTCTGGACATCAAACTGTAAAAATGGGGTCAGCTCCTCTCTCTGGGCTGTGGAACTAGAGTGGAGTGCAATACATTTTCCTTAGAGATGTTTTGACCTCACCCAGAAATAAAGCTTTCTTTCTTTTCTTTTAATCAAGAAAGAAGGTGAATATTTAATAGCTGGGCTTAGGCATCTGAGCTGGGGATTGGAATAAGTGTGAGAGATTCCAGGCTAGGGAAGCAGCATCTGAAAGCAGGGGTGGAGAAGTGCAGTGTGGTTGGTGAATGCGGAGCAGTGACCAGTGGTGGCTGCTGGGAGCCCTAGTGGCAGATAGGAGGCGGTTTGGGGCCACACCCCTAAATGCCATCAGAAGAGGCTGGACCTGATGCTGTGAGCAATGGATCTGAATCTCAGTCTTCTGTTGTCAACTGGGTTATAAATGGGAATGAGAAAGGTCATCCAAAAGCCAGTGTTCAATCCCAAAGTGACTCACCTTCCACCTTAAACAAAAGAAGTGTGGTTTTTAGTCATGAGGGATTTTTTTTCTTCAAGTTTTAGGGTGAAATTAATCCTATGTTTTTAAAGAACATTGCCCTCCCTCCTCCCCCCGAGATGGATGACACGGGGAAAATTAATAAGAACGAGCAAACTAGTCGACAGTGAACAGTCTCCTCTAATGAATTTCCCCATTCCCAGCCTCCACCAGAGTCTCTTGAACATTAAATCAGAGAATGATTATTATGTGATATTTTAATTAATTAAGGGAAACTAAAGTGCCCTGGTGTCTGCAGCTGAATAATGAATTCAGAACGTGGGAGCCCATCACCCAGGGCAGAACTAGACACCAACATTTCCCCACGCTCGGCTCAGCGGGGCTGACTCCTCTCCTGGAGCATGAACTTTTTTATGATCAGGGCTGCCTTGGAGTTCAGCCTTGACTGCTCCTATGTGTCCTTTCACTGTGGCTCTCTCTTCGTTATCCTAAATCTCTCCCATGACATTAGAGAGTGGTTGCTTGTCAGGGGAAGAGTAAAAATCGTTAGTACTAGGGAGTGGGGTGGTTGGGGGCAGGGACAGAAGCCTCTCATTTCCATTCATAAATCCACCCACCACACATGTCTGCAGAGCACCTACTGTGTGCCAGGCACTGCTGGGTGCTCAGGGACCTACTGTCGCTCACAGCTCCCAGAGTCATGGCCCTGGCACAAAGATCTAGACTTGTCTCTGTGCTACTGGAGGTATGGTAGTCGTCCCCACGGGTACAATGGGCATTAGCTTTGGAGTTGGAAGACCCGGAACCAAGGTCAGACCCTACCATGGTCAGTGGGTCTCGGTTACTTCCCTCTACTCTTGGGGCCCCATTTCCTCATCAGTCCAGGGAGGTCAGCATCGCTGCCCTTTCCTGCTGCCCTGAGGATCCCATGAGCAAATGGACATGCACTGTCCACTCTCCAGGGCTGTGTGCCAGGTGGCAAGGGTGCAGGGAGACAGATCAGACATGCTGGGGGGGGGGTCTGTGGGAAACAGTCTAGTGGGACAAAAAAATCAGACCCATTTCATTACACATACACGCTAACAAACAAGAGCTGCCACAGGGTGAGACTAAAGGAAGGGTGGGTGCTATGAGCTCAAAGGGGCCAGAGGTGGCTTGATTGAGATGCTCAGATAAAGCTTCCTGGAGGAGGTGGGTCCCTGGCAGGGTGCCAAGAAAATGGGCTGAATTTGGAGAGAAAGAAGGAGAAAGAGACAGCATGATCAAGGCTGGAAAGTAGGAATGAACAGCCCACAAGAGGATTAAACTCTAAAAGCATCTTTGTAAGAAAAACTGACTACCATGCTCACCTGCAAGGAGGTGCTGTGTGTGTCAGGGCAGGCGGCAAGCTGTCCTCCAAAACCTGAGGACAACGTGCAAGTGTTCCCATAACTACATTTCCCACCTCCATTTGCACCTTGGTTGGGTCAGGTGGTTTCGCCAATGGCCGTGAATGGAAGCAGGACATTCCATGCCAAGGCCAGGGCTTTAAGAAGCAGCTGTGCCTTTTCCATACTTTCTTCCCCAATTACCTGGGGCCCTGAGGTCTCTGAGGCCCCATGCAGGGGGTTTTCACCCAGGCTGGTGGACCCCTAGGAATTCTATAGATGGATTCATGGAGTCTATGAGCTCCTGAAAGTGTGCAAAATTTTGTGTGGATGTGCATGTGTGCATTTTTTTCTGGTGAAAAAAAATTAGCTTTCACTAGTGTCTCAAAGGAATGCATAACACAAAAGTGATTTAGAACCACCGTGGATAGTGGAGGCACAAGATGGAAGGAATCTCCACGTGGAGGAAAGGTGCTGATTGACCAGACATCTGCATTAGATTATTATGTAAGCAAGAAACAAACCCTTGTGCTGAACCCCCGCAAACTTGGGGGTTTATTTGTTGTGGCAGCTAACATCATGCTGAAACACATGGGGAGAGTATTTGGCTGGGACCAAGAGACCTGTAATCCAGCCCATGCTCTGGCCCCAGAGTTCCATGGCCTTGGGCCGTTTACTTGGTCCACTCTGGTTTAAGTGAGTGGGGAGACTAGGGGTTCTCAATGGCCATCGTAATGTGCCTTCTTGCTTTCCCTCCATCTTCCAACTCTGGGATTAATGTACGGATCACTGGGGGTGGGGGTTAAGTGATGCTCTCAACCCACAGCAGGCCCCCCACAACCTTTCTCCATAATAACCTTAATCATCCAATGGACTAAATGTTTCATTTACTTTGCTTATGGTCAGCCATGCCCATCAGGGAAGATGTGTGGGACTTTAGTTCCTGCTGTATCCTGAGCACCTGCGATTGTTCCTAGCACAAAGTCAGCTCAACAAAGGGTGCTGAATAAATGAATAAATAAACTCACCACCTTGTCCCCAAACCTGCTCCTCCAGCTGGGCTCCCTTTCCCAGTGGGGGCACCACCACCCACTTGGATACCCCAGCCAAGAACACAGGATCACCCTAACTTTCACTCTCCTCTTGCAGCAATCTGTCACCACGCCCCAAAGCCCACCTCCTGGCTCCCGGGATCGCCCACGCATTCTCACACCTGGTTCAGGTCAGCATCCCTGGCATAGGCAGCAGTGTCCTGGGTGGCCTCTGACTCCAGGCTGGCCCTTCAACCTAACCTACACGTTGAAGCAGAGCCAGCCTTAGGAACCAAAATATGACCCCATCACTTTCCTTTGAAGAACTTCACGGCTTCCCATGGCTGGACTCACAGGGGTACAGCCTCTTTACCATCCAGCCCCTGCCTCCTCCCAGGCCTCCCTTCCTCACACCATTCCTCACTCCCTCTGTGCTTTCTCACAGACTCCATGCCCTTCCCTCTCCCAGAAACACCCTTCCTGCATCCCTCTGCCTGGTTACCTCCTGCTCATCCTGCAGAATCCTGTGCTCCTCCCATTGTGCCTTTCCCTTGGACTGAGCTGGGGGCAGTGGACAGAGTTGGAAGACCTGAGTTTGAGTCCTGGCTCCACTTCCTAGCTGAACATGGCTGGGCATCCATGTTTATTTACCAAGTGTGGAATGGTACTAATGAGTGCCCTGAGGGTAATCAGAAGCACTAAATGATAACGAACATTATTGTAGGTACCTTATTAATACTGTGGGTACTTAATATTTTTCTTTCTGTGGCTTCATGACCTCTTTACTTCTACTTATCACAGAACTTTTCACTTTGTTCTGTAAATATGCCCCTGCCAGACCATGAACCCCTGCAGGACAGAGATGGCCTCATTCAATTCTCTTTCCCTACAACCTGCTGAGAGCCTGTACCTCAGCCTTCAAATTAATTAACAAAGTGACCACCAGAGGTCAGCCTCACACGCAGAATAGAGCCAACTCAAACAAGTTCTTAAATGGCCTGCAACCTGGGATCTGATCTGGAGAAGCAGAGTGATGGAGCAGCAGCCCCACTGGATCCAGCGGGAAGACTGGGTATTTGGGCTCGTTCAGCATTGCTGTGGGCTCTTCAGGCTTTGGAGTTTGATTAGATATGCTCTTAGTTTGCCCCCACCCTTCCCCGTCTTCTGGACCCATTTCCAACATGTATGTTGCTCAGGAAGCGGGGTTCCCCACCCCAACAAGCAATTCTCAGACACCAGCAGGATGCAGACTTCTGCTCAACTCTGACACTATCTCCGCAGAGACAGTGTCAGGTCCCACAGGTCAGGGGTCAGTCCTACAAGACTCTCTCCCCACCCTACCCACATCCCCCTCTCCAGATGCCAGTCACAAGTCCAGGTTGTTACCTGTGCTTCCACTGACAAGCTCAGATTGGAGGTTCCCATGACCGCTTCCTTTCTTGGGTTCAATTAATTTGCTAGAGCAGCTATTGGAACTCAGGAAACATTTTACTTATTAGATTACCAGGTTATAATAAGAGGATGTAACTCAGGAACAGCCAGATGGACGAGGTGCATGGGGACAGGGTGCAGAGCTTCCATACTCTCTCCAAGTGCACCTCTCTCCCTGGAATCTCCATGTGTTCACCCACCAGGAAGCTCTCTGAACCCAGCCCTTGGGTTTTTATGGAGGCTTCAGGACACAGACATGATTGATTAAATCATTAGCCACTGGCAGTTGATTCAACCTCTAGCCCCTCTCACCTCCTGGGAGGACATGGGGGTGGGACTGAAACCTCCTACCCTCTAATTTCAAAGTTGGTTCTCATGGCAGTAAGCCCCCATCCTTAGACCCCCAAAATCACATCATTAATGTAACAAAAGGCACCTTTATCACTCTTGTCACTTAGGAAATTCCAAGAGTTTTAGGAGCTCTGCCAGAATCAGGTGAAGACCGAATATATACTTATTATAAATCACAATATCACATCCCTTTCTGGCCCATAGTGTAGGCACATGGGAAATAACTCCAAATGAGCTGCGTACAAAACCTCTCAGCTTCCATCTCCTCATGTGAAGAAAAGGGTAACCCCACTGCCTACTTGATAGGATTGTAGTAAGACTTCAATGACATGTGAGGCACAGTGATTGACAAACTAAGCACTGTGTAAGTCTGTTGAATGGGGAGGGGGGCAAACTGCAACATCTATGACCAAGTGAAGTCATACAGGCACTACACTTAATAATAATGCCCAATTCAGCCTCCCTGCTCACACCTGCCTGCATTCAGAGCGATGGTAATGATGGCAGAGGGGTTGCGGGGCTGAGCTGATTGGGAATCTGACCTGTCTGACTCCTCAATCTCAGAATTTCAGGGATTGAAATGAGGGAGGCAGAGATCGTCCTTTCCCAGTCCCACCCGGCACTGGGAGACACTCTACAAAATTCCTCTTTGATTTAGAAGTACTGAGAAGCCAATGAGGAATGGATCTGTTTAAAAAATGGGATATTGTTTGTTAATCATTAGAGATCCCATCCACCCACTCACTCCTTGCCCACTTCATGAGAAACTTGCACTTCTGTCCAAAGTGCCAACAGCCTCCAAGGAAGATAGATGGAAAGTGCACTCTGAGGGACAGTTAGCCCCTCAGAGTAAGGGGTACAAAGAAAGGGGTACAAAGGCCAGGAAGAGCTCTCTAGTCCAACTGTCACGTCCGATCTATCCTCCAGCTCACTCCCTCACCTCTTCTGGGTCTTTGCTCAAGTGTCACCTTCTAAGTAAGTCCTTCCCTGACCATCCTTTATAAAATTGCAACATTCCTCACTCCAGCACTCTCTATTCCCCACACCACGCCTTATTTTTTCTCATCTGAACCACCAAAGAGTAGGTGTACACACTTCTATGTACACACTCATTGTCTGCCTCCCCCTAATAAAATGTTAGCTCCATGAGGGTAGGGACTTTTGTCCTATTTCATTCATTGCAATGTCCCCGATGCCTGGAATTATACCTAAGAAAGAGCAGCTGCTCAAAAGACAGTTATTAAATGGCATACTGAAGAAACATCGACATATCCACTAAGGCTGTTTAATTGATCTGAGTGGAGTAGACTCAAAGGGACTCAGGGACAGGTTGGTCTCTGAGAGAGGCTTCCTTCACTTAACCTCTGAGCCTGTTTCCTCACATGTGAAATGTCACATAGGGCTAAAGCTGAGTGGGATGGTGCATATAAAAAGCTTAGCACATGCCACCTAGGCCATCAGAGCTGGCAGTATACGCAGACCCCTCAGGCTTCCTGGTTTCAGCTTCCTAGGAGTGCAGCGAGCCCCCCAGCTGGAAAACAGGCTCTGATTACTGTTGCCTACAAGTCTGAAAATAGTATAGACTTTACTAAAACAACAAGTATAAAATTTAAACAGTCTGTAAAATTTATT
This sequence comes from Camelus ferus, assembly GCF_009834535.1. NCBI lineage: Eukaryota > Metazoa > Chordata > Mammalia > Artiodactyla > Camelidae > Camelus > Camelus ferus. The sequence goes on along the minus strand of NC_045699.1, from coordinate 45,294,584 downwards.
CAACAAAATTTAAATGGTGTATAAAGTTCCTAGATTCGTTGAAGTTACTCTCCAGCCAGGACATCAATCTCTCCACCTTTGCTGTCTCTCCTGAGCCCTGCCTCACCCAGCAGCAAAAGGGAATTGCACCTGCCCTACCCTCACCCCCAGCACCCCAACCATTCACCACCGGGCTGGGAGAGGATCAAAGAACTCATCCAGGAAAGCAAGGCCCAGGCCAGGTCCCCTGCCCTACACCAATCAATGCTGCCCCAGAAGCTGTCCCTTGGAGGGAAGCTGAGACAGCAGATCTGTCAGGGGTACACGCAGGGCCCACTTTGCTCAGGGGGCAGAAGGAGCCTTGGATCCAACAGGCCTGGGTCTGAGGAGGGAGGGGTCCCAGGAGAGGTGGGAGTTGGAGGCTAGACAAGGCGGGAGGGGTGGTCACAGACCCAAGCTGGCAAGTCTTTCATGCCCAGCCAAGGCTGTTCCTACTTTAGGGGACCTACGTGGGGTCTGCACTGGCACCTCCACCTGCATATGGGAAGAGCACTGCTCACAGTACACCATGCTTTACAGTTTGCAGGTCACCATCTAAGCAGTTAACTCATCGAGCCTCCCAATAGCGCTCCACCCCGGGGGAGGGGGGAATCTGGGCAGATAATGATTCCCATTTTGAAAGAAGGCTAGAGATCAGAGAGGTTCAGGGGCTCAGCGAGGACACACAGCAAGTAAGAATAGGAGCCTCAGCCTGATTCCCACAGCCCCAATGTAATAGAAAAGAAAAAATCTGACTCCATATTAGATCTGTTCCTTTGGCTTTAACCCTGTGCCCTGTTTTGTAGGCTTAGTCTTGCTAGCTCTGCACTCACGTAAAGGTAAGTTGCAGAATAGAGAATAACATTTGTTTTGTTGGAGGTTTTGCAGGAACACATGAGCTGGCCCACGTGGAAAGCTGCAAGAACAAAGAATTCCTACAGCAAGAAGTTTACACCAAGCAACCACACCCCCTTCCCTTTTCTTGTATAAAAAGAGCCTGTATTGTGACTTGAGTAAGACGGTTCTCCAAGGCATTAGACTGCCATTCTCTTGATCTGCTGGCTTTCCGAATAAAGTCACTATTCCTTGCCCCAACACCTGGTCTCCGGATTTATTGGCCTATCCAGCGGCGAGCAGAACAAGTTTGGACTCGTTAATACTAGCTTTGTGTTTCCTCCCTACTATGGGCATTTTCTTACGGTTCCCTGTATTGGCGCCCACTGTGCCATGGACCAAACCTTCTGGGTCATCGAGGACCAGGTAGCGCCCAACTCACCCATCCTGCTGGGAGGGGGTGTGCTTTCTGGCCTCCCGGCTACAGCCAGAGGCCCTATGCTGCAGAGGGCCCGGTGGGCGGGAGTAACGAAGTGGAGCTAACGGGGAAGGTTTGGGGGGCGGGGCGTCATCTGTGCCCTCCAAGCGCGGTTCCGGGACCCCATTACCAGGGGAGGGGTGGGAAGTGTGAAGAGGTTCCTACCGCGCACGCCAGGCGGAAAGGCCAGCCCCCTGATTGGGAAGCTGAGACCCGGAGAGGAAGCCTCCATCGCAGGGAGGGGAGCTGCGGCCTGAGGGGTGGAGGGGGGACCCGGAAAGGAGAGAAGGGGGCTAGTTACCTGCAAGAGGCTGGGGCTCACGCTCTCGGCTGCGGGTTTGGGCTCTCCTAAATCGAGTGTATCCCCCGGCGGGGTGCTCGCCGGAGGCCTCGCCTCCGCTCAGTGTTCAGCCTCCAGTGACGCCCCACCTGCACCTGGGGGCGGCTGACACCCTGCCCCGCGGCCGAGGCGGCTTCTCCCCACCAGGCGCTGGGCTTGTCTGCGTGCAGAAACAAAGGCCCAAAATCAGGCAGGACTTGCCAGGGCACACACAAGCACCAGTGGGAGACTGGACCCCCAACTGTATTTGCATTTCTCCCTCCCACACGATGCATCCTTGAGCCTCTCAACTTGTTTTGTGCCTCCCCTCTCTCACTTTTCCCCCTCGCTTCACTGCTCTTTTCCCCAGTTGATTTTATATTTGTGCTTTTAAAAACTGCATTTTGGGGGAGGTTCTAAGGACAAAAAGAATATATGCAGAATGTAGAAAGCTTGGAAAACACAGAAAAGGATAAAAGAAAAAAATTACCTTCATGTTTTTCACCCAAAAGTTGCCATTCATCTTGCTGCTATTTTTCCCTTCACATTTTTCAAAAATTCGTTTAATAAAAATGAAATCATATGGTGACCTCTATTTTGCTGCCTGCTTTTTTTTTTTAAACTTAGTAATATATTATGAACCTTTTCTTGTCACTAACATCCTCCTCCCCAGGGTAGCACAGAATCCTATGGTAGGATGAATTGTTGATGGACATTTAGGTTGCCTCCATCTTGTTGCCATAAAGGATGCTAAATCCTGAAACTGCATCTCATACTCACTCCACTGCACCCTCCTTATGGTCAGGGAGACTGGGAAGCTAAGAGCTGTTTCCTAGCCTTGGTTGCAGTTAGAGTGAACCAGGTGGTGCCGATTAGCAGTACCCCTGCCAGATGTGGAAGGTGGAGGGTATAGTCCTGCCCATTTGGAGCATTACTAGCACAATGGCAGACGTGTGAGGATTTTCTGCATCAATGTTCCTCATTCTGCCTCCAACTTCCTAGGTGTGGGGTGGCTGCTGTGGCTACAGCTCCTTGACTCTAGCTCCCTGCTCTTTGAATCTTGACTGCAGGGGTGTGTCTTGAGCTGAATAGCTCCAGAAGTGGCACAGAGAGAGTACTAGGCGGATGGGACACATCCCTCTCATTCTGGAAGTTAGTCCTGAAGGTTCAGCCCTCTCTGATTCTTCCTCTGGCCCTGCCAGCGATTTTGTCAGCACCTGAAACCTGTATTAAATCTCTACCTCTCTACATATTTAGAATGTTCACATTTTCCTGCTTGAACCTGACTGAGTCACCTAATCCATTCCTTAAGCTACATCTCTATGGAATCTTTTGTTACCATGTCATCCTTAGGATGTTCACAGTCCTTGCTGCAAAATTCAGTTCTTCACTAAGAGCACACATCTTGCATCTTGCCACATTTATGTTTATGTTTTCCCAGCAACCATGTGGCCCTTTGCAAAGCCCCTTCTGCCTCCCCGACAGCACACAGCCAGCCTGGCACCCGTTTGGCACTTGGCATGGCACGCCATGGTGGACTGACTTAAGGATTACTTGGTCAGTCATTAACAGGCCTCGCTGATAGAGTCAGTGAGTCCGTGACTAAGAAAGTATCAGTTTTCACGTGGTCAGACTGCTTGGAAAGCTGTGGCAGGTGTGAGAGGCCAGCAGCAAGCAAGAAGCCGCCCCTTGGGGGAGAGGCTGAAGGCTGTGTCCTGTGAGGAGTAGCTAAAGGAGCTGGGGATGTCCACCCCTCAGAATTCAAGGAACTGGACTGCACCCTCTAAATCTCTAAATGGCAAAAACAGTCTGTGGGGTCCTGGAAGTCAGAGCCAGACCCATGAGGGGAAGTTATAGGAGGCAGAGGAAGAACTTCATGACAAAGCACAGCTTGCTCAGGATGGGTGGGAAGGGCTGCCTTGTAAGGCAGTGAACCCCCCATCACTGGAGGAGTACAAGGAGGGACGGAAAACCATTTGGCAAAATCCTATGGAAGAGAGTAGCAGATAAGGACTGAACTAGAGAAGTGGTTCCCAAACTTAGCTGTGCATCAGAATTGCCTGGGGAGCATAAAAGGAAAAAAAAAGTTCCAATCTCCCTAGCCTTACCTTTGGTGATTCTGAATTATTAGATGTTTGTTGAGACCCAGGAATTAAATTCCTTATACGCTTCTGATACACAACTGTATTTGGGAAGCACCAGCCTAAGTAGTCTTTGGGATTCTATGACTCCATCATGGATGGTTTTCAGAAAGGGACTTACCAAGTGAATGCTTTGTCTGTATCCAGATCCCATTCAGTAGGCCCACCCTTGACACTTGGTAAGCTGTGTCTGGCATCAGAAGTCACCAAAGTAGTCCTACTGCAAGGCATTTGTAAAAGCATCCAAAAACTAAAAAAAATTAAAACCTTCCACAGTGCTTGACATTTATGGTTTGGAGAGAAGGATGAATGTGCAGTGACTCAGGGTAAAATGCACAAATTATTTTTGCAGAGGATTGACTATTTTTCAAGAATGCTTTAGATTCAGCTTTTTGATTGGGCAAAAAAAAAAAAAAAAAAGATCCAGGCCACTAAAATGGATGTTGAGCCTGGAGCCCCTGTGAGTGTTTGGACTAAAAGGATTGAAGGGGAAATGGTGAGATAACACAAACCATAGTCAAGTCCTTGTCAGCAAGGAATGTCACCCAGGGATGTGTTTACACTGGCCTGCCGGGGGAAGAGAAGCTATTTCCATCCTTCAGCATCTTGAAGCCTTATATGTCTGGGAAGTTACTGAAGAAGATTCCAGACTCTGAGAAAATGAGCAGATCAGATAGACTCCAAACAAAAAGACCTGCAAGCTGCACTGGGTGTTGATCCTACACTGAGTGTAGCAGGTACCTCCATTGCCTGCATTTGAGCTGAAGATGGAAGACTGGGTCAAGACACCGAGGGAGTTGCAGGGAATGGCTATTTAAAAATAAAGATGAATATAAAAGCAAACCAAAATGTACCCCGTTTTCCCCTCTTTTTCTCTTAAGTGAAACACTACACTCTGTGAAATTTACACCCTGGGAACATGAACTAAATCTGAATGTTGTCAAACCAAACCAGCCCTGAGTCTTTACCACAAACCCAGTTTCCCTCCCGCCTGCCTGGCTTCCTGGCTCGTTCCCTTCCTCTGCCCCTCAGATTATGGCTGAGGAAACTGAGACCCAGAAAGGGAGTGGGACTTGCCCAGCATCACACAGGAGATGAGTGTCTGAGTTCAGACTACAATCAAGGCTCTCACACAAGCACACAAGTAACACTGGAATTGAAGCAGACATTATGGCAGCACTTGGGCATCTGCAGTGAAGGATCTGGAGGGAGATCATCCTGGATTACATGGGTACGCCCAGTATAATCACAAGGGTCCTCATCAGAGGGAGACAGGAATGTTAACATCAGAGCAAATGTGACGGTGGAAGCAGAGGTTGGAGTGATGCAGCCACAGACAAAGAATGAAAGCAGCGTGAAAAGGCAAGGGAACAACTTTCCCCGAGAGTCTCCAGAAGGAGCATGGCTCTGCCAACACCTTGATTTTAGCCCAGTGACACTCATTTCAGACTTCTGAACCCCCAGAACTGTAAGATAATGTTTGTGTTGTTTTAAGCCACTAAGTTTGGGATACTTTGTTACAGCTAACAAATGTGAAACTAATACACTGATTCACTCATTTATAGCCCTTCAGGCACTTGGGTTTGTAGCCTCAGGCCTAGCTAGAGCAGGCAAGGGGTCCGACAGTACTCCATTGCGTAGACACACCACAGTTATGGTGGACATCATTTCTTTTGTCTGCCCAGCATTCCTTTCTTCTAAAAACCTCCTCTCCTGCCTTTACCCCAATCATATTTTTGAGTTAGAACTGCTCCCATTGTATTCTACGTATTCTGGGGACCTTGTAAACTAGAAATGCCTTCTATTCTGCGTGTCTAACAAGTTGCCCAGTGATGCCAATGCTGCTAGTGCTGAGCCCACATGCTGAGTAGCAAGGACAGAGGATGAGAGCTGAAAGACAAATAGGGCCCAACTGAATGAAGACGCAGGTTCAAGTTGCAGGTAAAAGGGACAGGCATGTGCCCAGGCCTGGAGGTGGGAGGGGTCAAGGTGCATTCAAAGAACTGAAAGAAGACAAGTGGGGCGGAAGCAGGAAGCAGGAAGCAGGAAGGGGTGTATGGTTCTGGAAAAGGCTGGAGGCATGGGTAGCGACTAGACCATGTAGACTTTTGGAGGCCCGAGTAAGAACTCTAACTTCTGGGGCAGGCACCCTGCATAAATCTAATATGGTCCCACCTGGAGCAGGTCAGAGGACAGCAGAGAGACCTACCCAACCCAAACGAATGCAATGAACTACCATATACCTCTAATGGAGATTAGCACCCAGCTCTGTGGAAGCACAAGGAGGGAGCCCCGAGTTCCTCCACCTGGGACTTCTCGGGAGAAGATGACCTTTCAGCTGAGTGAGCCATGTGTCCTTTAGGATCAGTTCAGAGACATATGATTAAACAGTGGTTCTCAACTGTGGTTGTGTGCTAGCATCGTCTGGACAGCTTTTTAAAGCACTGATGCCCAAGCAACACTCCAGACCTGTTGAATCAGAATTCCCTCAGTGTTGTAACAGATTGTCTGGGTTTTGCTGTTGTTTCCTTTTGTTTTTAAGTTCCTCTATTGATTCTAATATATAGCCACATTTGTGAACTACTGACGTAAGAGGAAACCCAAAATAAAAATGGCTTAAACAAGAGAGAAGTGTATCTTTCTCTCACTTAAAAGAAGCCCGGAGGTAAGCTGTGGAGGGCAGGGTTGGGGCCCTGCTCTGTCTTCCTTTCAACAGCCGAGGATCCTACTAGAGTTCTGAGGAAGAGGAGGTGAGTTAATATGATCCTGTTGGCAATTTGGAAAGATCATTCTGGTTGTTAATATGTGTCTCCTCTAGTTTCCTAGGGGAAAGACAATTCCAAGTCATGTTCCCAAGAACAGCAGGTGTTGATAATTATTAAGCTGGCTGCTGATGGGCACAGGGGATTCATTATATTCTCTCCCTCTCTATTTTGGTGTATATTTAAACTTGCTCATAATAAAAAGTTTAAAAAATAAGAAAAGGTTATGTTACCACATCAATAGGGTATGTCCTCCTGGGTCAAAGGCTCTGTAACAGATCTGTCTCTTCATGACCTTCACGAATGGGCCCAAGGGGTCCGTGTCTTTCTAAATTCACAGTTAATTATTGGACAGCAATGGCAGAACTGGGCAGGGGTTGTGCAAAGGGCATGGGGGCTGGAACAAGAGCCTGGCTCCTGGTCCCTGTACCAGCCTCTCCATGTGACCTTGGGCAACTTCCTCTCTCAGCCTCAATCCTTTTATAAAGGAGGCGATATGAGGTGGCTGAAAGGGCCAACAGGGGATCAGGGCTCCAGAAAGTCCTAGGAAAGCTGTTAAATAATATTCATTCTTAGCAGAGTCCTCGGACCACAAACTTTGGACTCCAAATGCATGCCACTTATGAAACCTGGTTAATTGACTTTCCCATCCTGTTATCTTCACTGGTTCTGGGCCATAATGAGGCAATGGTTGAAGTACAAAGAATGGGCAGGGGCCAAGTGTATCTTCACACATTTGCTGACTGAGTGAGCCTGAAATGCTGCCCCTCCATTAACGACACACAGTGCAGATTGGCTAACAGACGCACCAGGGCCCCTTGAATCCAGCAGTACTCAACTCCTAGGTGACCAGAATAGGGCAGCAGGAAAGAGCAGCTGCTCAGGATGCCCTTGACTTTCACCTCTGCCTCCAGTTCTTTCCACTTCAAACACTATTTCCTGCACAGCCCTCACCGGACCCAGCAGTTTCCATCCACATGGGCAAGCGTCTGCCATCCATCTGCCCTCCCTCTCTCAGCTCCTGTTAATGACGACCCTGTCGCAGAGGCCCTGGCAGTGCAGAGATAAACCAGGCACCATCCCCATCCTCAGCCCGCTCACAGACTGGGGAATCAGACAGACACGGAAACTGGTGTGCCTTCCTCACATGGTTGAGAAACCCCTGTGGGGCCAAGAGAGAAAAAAGAAACAAGAAACAGAACAAAACAAAGTCTGGGAAGGTCTAGGGAGGCTTCCTGGAGGAGGTGATACTTGAGCTGAATCTTGATACCTGAAAAGGGCTGGGGGAGAGATGGCATTTCTGGAAGACAGAGTTGCATGTGCAAAAGGCCAGAGGTTGGGCAGCTTGGGTGTCATAGGGAGCAGTGAGTAGCTCCTGCTGACCAGTGCCTGGGGTATGATGGGCAGGGCGGGGAGCAGTGACAGAGCCAAGGCTGGAGCAGTAAGAGGGGGCAGATCACAAAGGACCTTAAGTGTCATGCAAAGGAGTTTTAATGTTCTCCTGAGGAGGCACAGAAGGACTTTAAGGCAGGAGGGTGACTTGGTTAGAGAGAACCTTTTAATTTCATCAGCTCCCACAGCAGTGTGTAAGGATTAGGTAGAGCTCTGAGTAACAGAAACTCCAATAAAAGCGGATCGCACAAAGGGTGAGTTGATTTCTGTAAATACGTAAAAGAAGCCCAGAGGTAAGCATCTAAGAAGGTGATAAATGATTCTCAAGGATACTCGTCCCTTCCAACTCACCACTTGGTCATCCTTAGCAGTGAGCATTGTGTTCATGGTTCAAAATGGCAGCTACCACATCCATATTTCAGGTGGCAGGATGAGGAGGGGATGAAAACAAAAAGGCAAAGTATGCATGCCAGCTTCTTTTGAGGCAGGATCCCAAAAGCTGCCCTGACACTTCTTCTTTCATCCCATTGATGAGAACTTAGTCACATGGTACAAGTAGCTGCAAAGAAGGCTGGGAAATGTGGTCTTTATTTTAGGTGGTCATTTTGAAGCCTTCCATTTCTCTGACACTATGGGAAGATAGACACTGGGAGAGAACTAGGAATCTCTGCCACAGATCCTTCCAACTCTGCTGTGAGGACAAGTGTTACCAATTTCAGCTGACAGATAAGGACACTGAGGCTCAGAAAGAGAAAATGATTCATTTGTAAGTGGTACATCTGGAATTGCAGCGCTTGGCTTTGAATGTTACACTCCTAAGCACGAGGCAAACTACTGGCTGCCTCACTATGTGCCCTCTGGGCCTAACTATCCACACAGTGAGGGGATTGGGCTAGATCACTGACGCAGATGAAATCTTACACAGAAGGCCAATGTGAAGCCAGGTGAAAAGGAGCCGCTTGTCACCCCCACCTCCACCCCCTGAAGCAGTTCTCGGGGTTCTCTGTGGCTCCGTGGTCCTTCCCAGCTCTGCCCCTGGGCTGTGTGTCTGGGAATATTCATGAGGAAGGGGCAGCATGAAGTAACTCCGGGGCAGGAACCAGGAAGTGTGGCCTATTCCTGGTCTGGTGAGAGTCCTTCATGGGGTTGGAAGACAGCTGGCCTGCTCTGTCCTCTCAGGGCCAACTTTTTGGATGAGATGACCTGCTAGGAAGGAAGGTGGGTGGACAGATCAGGGGTCCCTGACTGGGAGGTTGCACACTGAGTTCTTCCACAAGCTGGGCCCCCGTCTGGGGTGTAAAGAGTAGGAGAGGCTCCTCAGAGAAACAGAATCAAGACTGGGAAGTGCCTGAGCCTGTGCAGGGGCCCAGGCACGCTATTCAAAACACTGAGTAACAGAACATCTGGCACTGACTGCACATGAGCCTGGCCGTAATTCTATGCCCAGTCCTTGTGCCCCTTCGCTGGGCCAGGCATTACTCCTTTGGATGCTGAATCGTGTAGAGGTTTGAGGGGGTACCAGGGTAGATGCTGGGAGGCCAGAGTGGAGGTGGGCTCTTGGGGCTCAGACATCAACTGCTTGCAAACTGATAGGTGATCGTTTCACACTAAAGCACCCACATGGCAGTACTAGTTAGTGCTTTTCAGCAGTAAGTCTCGCCTTGTCATTTATGACTTGAGTCAAAGGGGTTCATCACTGTGATGGGACGAATATGAACTAATAGTATTGTCACCCTGATTGTACAGGACAGGAGACTGGACCCCATGGAGGGACAGGGACCTACCCCAGGCCAGGCAGAGAGACCCCAGCAGGCCAGGGCAGGGCAGGGCAGAGTAGCACCAAGTGGCATCCTCCACATCGGGAAGCCACTACATCTGTGGCCTTGGAGGTGCAATTAACTGCCTGCTGGGGACAGATCAGCGCCTTTAATGGGCATGTTTATTTAACAGGCTTCTCAACTCTCAACACCCAGAGGGGAAAAGGGATAATTCAATCTTGTTTTCAAGCAAAAAAGAAAAACAAAGAGGAGGGGTAACAAGGGGGCAGAACAATTCTGCTGATGGGACCAGACTCTCAGGTTGCTTTCCAGCACAGCCCAGCTCAGACCTCCAGCAGGGACAAAGGAATGGCTGTACTGAGAGGGGTTGTTTATTCACCAAACACTGCAAATCATTATCTCCTTATAATCACCATCATCATTCTCTGCTTCCCAGAGCAGCAGGTATGGCAGAAAGCACCCCAACCCGACTGTGTAGGGGTGCACAGGCCGCACAAACTTTGGTCTGTCCCTGCTTGTTCCCTGGATTCCTGCTCCTAGGACTGGCAGCCCCTGGGGTCTGTTCCCAAAGCTCTCTCCAGCTGGGAGACTCTTTCTCTCTCCGCCTGAAGAGCACTGAGGAGCATGGGAGAGGAAAAGCAATTATTTTCAAGAACTCAAGGCCACCCCTTTAGGCAGCCCTTGAATCCATAGTAAATCAAGCTCTCAGTCTTAAAACCTGAAGGATGTTTTAAAATTCTGGTCTGCCTGCCAGACAGGCACTTCCCTTCCAGAATGTGCATATATGAGTCATTTCTTAAAACCTTAAGGCAATGCCAGGAGTGAGACACTCACCTCGGTGACACTGCCCTGTGCTTTGAGTGTGGCACTGAATCCCACAAAGCCGGAGAGACCTCTAACTAGACTGCATCTTGTGTCTCCCTGGAGTTTGAAATGCTTGGTTTAAATGTAGCTGAAAATGTCACCATGTTAGTGATCTACTGAACCTTCCTATTTATCCTGAACATGTGGAAAGGGGGTAGAGTAGGGGACACTGAAAGGTGATCCACCTGTCTGGATTGAAGTGTCATAATAATTAATAATTACTGAGGATTTTCCATGTGATGAACCCTTTTCATGGATTACCTCATTCCAGGCTCATCATACCCACGTGACAGGTACCTAACTATGATTTCTATCTTGGAGGAGGAACAGATTTACAGAGGGGTTGCTCAGCCTGCCTGCATATAACCAGGGGTCTTCTAAAAACACTGATGCCCAAGCCCCACCCACAAACCACCTAAATCAGAGTCTCCAGGGATGGGGCCTGGCCATGGGTATGATTTAAAGTGCTCAGGTAATTCGAATGTGTGGCCAGAGTCAGAAGAAAGGATCGGCTGCATGATTTGCTCAAGGTCCCCCGGCTAATAAGTGGCAGATTCTAACCTAGGATGTCCAACTCACCAGGCCTCACCTGAACCTGCTGGAAATCAGTGTCATTCACTGCCCTCCCAGAGGAAGTGGGCCTTTGGGGAAGTTCCTTCTCCCCTTAACAACAAAGGCATATGTGAGCCAGAAACCTCCAGCACTTACAGCTCTGGAACCATAGGTGTTATTTACTTCCTGCTCTAAACTTTCCTGATTGTACCATATGGGTCTGACACCTTGTATTAGTTTGCTATTGCTGTTGTAACAAATGACCACAAATCTGTGGTTTGAAACAATGCACATTTATTCTCTTACCATTCTGGAAGTCAAAAGTCTGAAATCAGTTTCATTGACCAAAATCAAGGCACTGGGGCTGCACTCCTTCCTGAGGCTCTAGGGGAGAATCCATTTCTTTGCCTTTTTCAGTTTCTAGAACTAGTTTTCTTGCATTCTTTGGCTCATGGCCCCTTCCTCCATCTTCAAAGCCAGCAGCATAGTATCTGCTACTCTTTTGTAAGGACTTTTAGGGTCTACGTGGATACTCCAAGATAATCTCCTTATTTTAATATCCTTAAACACATCTACAAAGACCCTTTTCCCATCTAAGATAATTCTCACAGGTCCCAGGGTTTAAGACCTGAATCTCTTTGGGCTCATCCTCAGACATGCCCACTTGAAGTCCTGGGGGCGGGAGTTGACCTGGGAGTCTGTCTCCCTGACAAGTGCCCCTGGGAAGTCTTGTGAGCACCCTAATCCCGGCTCCAGGCCCACTCTCCTCTGTTGTTGAAGGGGTGCCTTACTCTGCTTGGGCTGCTACAACAAAATACCATAGACTGGATAGCCAAATTAACAGAAATTTGTTTTTTTCACATTTCTGGAGGCTAGAGGCCACAATCGAGGGCTGGCACAGCTGGTTTCTGGTGAGAATACTCTTCCTGGTTTCCAGATGGCCGCCTCCTTGCTGAGTCTTCACAAGTTGGGGAGAGAGGGAGAGAAAAAGCTCTCTTCTCACAAGAACACTAATCCTAATGGATTAGGGTCCCACCCTTATGACCTTGTTTAACAGTAATTACCTCCTTATAGTCCCTGTCTCCAGATACATGCTTACCAGGATTAAGGGCTTCAACATAGGCATTTCAGGCGGACACAATTCAGTCCACAGCAAGGGGACTGCAGGACACAACTACTGAGGTCTAGAGGACAGAGCGGCTAGTCCACAGGGAGCTCTCCTTCTAAACTGAGCTGAGCTTTGGAGGATGGGATTTTTGCTGTTAATGATTTTTCTTTTCTTTTTTTTTCTGATTATAGAAATAATTCATGTTTATTGTGGAAAAATGGGCTAAAGTGAAAAAAAGTACAGTGAAAAGGATAAAAATTATCCAGTGATAACCACTATTCCCATTTTTGGATGTTTCCATCCAATTCTGTTTTCTGTGAATATACATGCGATCCAATGGTTTGGAATATTTTTCACATGAAAAGCAGGATGGTGAAGTGTATTCGAAAGAATACTGAACCTGAACCCTGAAGATTTGGGGTCCCAGTCTCATTTCCACACTTAATATTTCGTGTTCCTAAAATTTAGAGATCTACTTTTTCTTAGCCTCAATTTTCTTGTCTGTAAATCAGAAATAACTGTATTCAACCTGCAAGGCCACTGTAAGGACTGAGAGAGCCATGGCTGTGGAGGGCAAACAGCACACCACAGGGCACAGCCAAGTCCAGCATGTGCTGGTTGATGGTCCATCTGAGCAGCAGAGGAGAGAGCAGGGAACAGCCCAAGGACTATGGGGCCAAAGGCCTGGAGGTGGGAAGAGCATGGGGAGGGAGTGGGCAGAAGTGGGTGGCGAGAGCTCAGAGTGTGTGAGGGGGCATAACGTTTGGGTCAGTGAGCTCGGGATGGGGTCTGCCTTCTATTCACATGCCCACTCAGCTCCCATCCGACCTGTGCCCCCCAGGCCCGCTGCCCCATGCCCCGTGCACTTGGCCTCCCTCCTCTGGGCACACTCTGAGAAGCACTGCCTGCCCTGGATTCCCTTTGTGTCATTCCTCTTCTGTCTACCAAAATTTCCCCCTCCTTTGTCCCTTTCCCATTTCCTGCTGCTCTCTCAGAATTGGCTCCAGCAAATGGTTCAAATCTTTCTAAATCCTCCACTCCCACCCAGTACCCACCTCTGACATTTGTAAAACAGGCCTCAGCTCCCTATTTCCCTCCCCAGATCACCGTGAGGAAATACTGGTAAATGCCTGTAGGTCACTAGAGATAGAAGGCTGGCTGTAAATTACAACAGTCGTGAGATGGATCAGCATTACTCCCAAGGCCGTAACCCCTTTGCCCCAACACAAATCCTCTGCCATCCAGGAGTTCTATGTTCAGTTCAGGACTCCTTTCTGTGCCCAGGAGGCCCCCCAAACTCTCCATGGGACCCGCCTCTGCCTCTGGCCACAGCCTTGGTTCTGGCCAAATTCCCCGTCACTGCCTTCAGTCCTCACCAGCTCCGCTCCTTCCAGCTGCCTTGATGAGGCAGGATTCCCCCATCTCCTCCCAGCCTCTGGGTCCTTTGCCTTCTCGTCAAACCTGTCAGACTCTCGAGCCTGTCTGGAGCCCACCACACCCACCATCTGCCTCACCACTCTCGTTCGAAGTTGCTCTAGGATGACTGAAGTCAGAGAGACCCAGAACTGGATCCTGACGCTGCCTCTCACTAGGTGAACAACCTTAGGCACGTTGCTTAACCAATGTGTACCTCAATTTCCACAGCTGCAGAAAGGGAGTATCATGAATACTTACTGCCTAAGGAAGGCATAAGGAATAAATGAAATAAAGCACGTGGAGACTGTAAACCTTAACGCCAGATGAGAGATTTGAGGCCCAGAGAGATGAAGGCACCAGTCCATGGTCACACAGCGTATCTGTGGAAGGGGTGGGAACTGAATCCAGGTTTCCTAGGTCCCAGGCCTGGGCTCCATGCATTGCCTGGGAGGGGTTTCTGCTCGGTTGTGCAGACCAGTGAGAGGTGTCAAGTCAAGCCCTAGGAGGAACCAGAGTGAGGACCAAGTAAGAGGTCCATTTCTAGTCCTAACAAAAGGCAGTTGTTTCTAATGAAAGTCAATCATGTACTAGGTGTATTACATGCTTTATAATCATGAATTCTTCCCTCAAAGGGAAACAATCATTTAGCAGACAGGGACGCTGGCTTGGAGAATTCCACAAGTCTTGTAAGCAATGGAGCAGGAGTTGCAACCCAGGTAGAGTGTAGACTTCTGAAGATACTAGGTTGTTGCCTGCTGTGGGGTTAGGCTGCCTGCATCTTTTTAAACCAGGGTCTTCAGATAAGTGCAGGGTGCTGAGGGTGTGGGGGTGGTGGGGCCTCCTTGACTAGGACAAGCAATGCTATTCCAGGTGGATATGGCCCCTTTCAGAGTATCTCTCCTTCTGCTTTTCCTTCACCTTCACCACAGGACTTTAGTGGGAGGAGCTTACTGTGTGTGGTATTGGGAATCCCATTTTGTATTCTAGAACCGAAGTCTCGCTCTCCCTGCTTTCCTAACCCAGCTTCTGGGCCTTTCTCTTCTCTGCTCTTGACCTCAGCTTCCCGATCTGCACACTGACTACAGCAAAGGCTTTTAAGTGACTTTGTCTCTCTTTCCTTAACAACATTTCCACCTGCTCCAAGGGAGACTCAGCTGGAGGTCAGAATCAAAAGCAAAGCAAATGGGTTGAAGTAATTTGCACCAGGAAGTGCGAACAGCTCTGTAACCACCCCCACCCCACCCCCTTTCCTATATTAGCCTTAAAAATAAAAATAAAACAAAGAAGTGAATGGCTTTTTATGTGGACTGAAAAAAAAAGGGAGCCACCCTGCCAGTGAGGTAGGTAAGAGACTTTGGGACCAGAAACCTCTCTCCACAGCCTGGGGCAAGACTCCAGGCTCTGGGATCAGAAAGAGCTGAAGTCCCATCAGCTCTGCCATCATGATGGGGCTTTGTGGCCTCAGTAAGTTAGTAACCTCTCTGAGCCTCCCTTTCTGCATCTGTAAAAGGAACAGCGCCTGCCTCTGACTTGTGCTGAGCTGCAAGCAACTAGCCCCAGTGGGGTGCCCAGGTGTGGGGGCTCCATACTGCTGAATGCAGACCTCCTCCCTTTCCACCCCCAAGATCTGGTGTGTTTGCCGTGAGTGGGGTGGACGTGGGGAGGAGAGCCAGGTCTGCCCTGGCCATTCAGGATGGGAAGATGGTGGGGGACCTCCCCTGGCAGAAGGCTCAAACCCCCTATTCCCTGACTGGGTGCAGATTTTGGAAGTTGAGGGTTGGCTGTGGGACAGGCCTGGCTGCAGGCGCTGGGGTGCCAGGCGGGGTGGAGGGGGAAGCAGCTTGCCTCCAGGCAAGTTGGCTCAGCCCACTGCTTTGTTTAGCTTCAAACATTCAACTTCTCGCTTCTATTTGAAAACCTGCTTCTGATATGATGGCCTGACAGCTGGTGAGAAATGCGAGCTGCATCTGGGCCACTAGAAGACTTGGCTGTGTGTGTGTGACAGCCCAGTCTTCTCTGTGCCTGGGACCTCATTCATTCACTCACTCACTCACTCATCCATCAAACATCTACTAGGTGCTTACTCTCTGCTAAATGCTGGCATCCAGCTGGTGAGCAAGACCAACATGGCCCTGCCTTCAGAGTATAGGTTCTTGTAGGGGAGGGGCCCTTAGCAGGTCATCAGTCTTCAAAATGGAGCACAGAGCTGGTGTAAAGGTGGAGGTCGCCAAGTGTTCTCAAGGACTGGAATATGCTGCGACCGAGGTGGGTGATGCCCTTAACTAGATGCAAGGGGCTGGTGAATTTAAGTGTTTCTGCCAATCTATTCATCCAACAATTATTTACATCTACTCTGTGCCTGGCATATACTAAGCCCTCAGTGGGACTGTCA
Organism: Camelus ferus; assembly: GCF_009834535.1. NCBI lineage: Eukaryota > Metazoa > Chordata > Mammalia > Artiodactyla > Camelidae > Camelus > Camelus ferus. Next base: position 45,278,530 of record NC_045699.1, on the reverse strand, counting down.
CCATGCCTGCCAGGAGCTCCGCGAGGGCTGTGTGGAGGTGTGATTCTCCTCCTCTGGATTCTCCGTGCTAGACCTGTTGATCATGCAACAGGGACTCAGCTACTGAGACTGGAATGGGATGCCATGCAGAAAAGCAGAGAATCCTTCCTGGCCGAATAGGGGTTTGGGGAAGGAGGGTCACAGATTATCACTAGCATAACTGTAAACACTGGGGAAGCAAGAGACTCTGGTTCCAGCTCTGGTTCTGCTACTCAAGGGCTATGTGACTTCAGGCAAGCTCTCTCCCTCTCTGGCTTTCAGTTTCCCCTACTGTAAAAGAAAGGGGTTGCCGCAGCTCAACTCCAGGTCCCAAGCCCCAAAGCCCAGGACAGCATCTAGGACAGAGCAAGGGCTGGGGAATAACAATGTCATTTGTCATAGGGGGCCAGATGCAGCCAGGGTCGGAGATGTGAAAGGGCTTATGACAAACAGCACTAATTGTGCCACTAACACTTTCATCCTACCTCTTCATAGTTAGGGTTATTTTGTATCTGAGTAACACAGCATAGCATGTTTATAGTAATTCTTAGATCTTTGGGTCTGATAGGTAACTTTCCTTTTAACAATTATAATATGGTCATAGGTTCTGGGACACATGAGATAGAATTCTAGATCCAATCTTTGCTTCCAAAGAATAAAGCTTGAAAAAGAAGAAACAGTTACAATGGGGATACCTAGCAAACATTACCTCAAACAAGCAATTAAGGAGAACCTCAACACTGATGTCAAGTGTCATGTGGAATGATGTGACGAGAAGGGCACTTTGCCTCTGTGATATTCTTTCCCTAAACTTATAATCCTAATTTAAACATGAGAAAAACGTTAGATAAACCGGACTGGGAGATATTCTGTGGGATACCCAGCCAGGACTCTTGAGGGTAATGAAAAACAAGGAAAGACTGAGAAGCTGGCACAGACAAGAGAAGATCATGAACAGAGATGACAACTCAGTACCGTGTGGTGCCCTGGCACTGGATCATGGAGTAGAAAGAGGACAGTAACAGAAAAAATGGTGAAATCCAAATAAAGTCTGGAGTGCATGTAGTAACCATGTACCAATGTCAAATTTCTTTGTTTTGATACATACACCATGGTAGTGTAAGGTGTGAACTATAATTGATAACTCTCCATCTATACAACTTCTCTGTAAATCTAAATTTACTCTGAACTGAAATGTTTATTTTTTTAAAGGAGACAAACATTTTAGGACTAAAATAAAAGTGTTTGGCAAAAAAGGAGGAAAGAATGATTAATAGATAAAATACCTTCCTTCATAGAAAATACCACAGAATAATTTGTTTTTTCTCAGTTGCTGGAAAAATTCTGAAACTAAGCCAAGCTTTGAGGATTTGTATAAGATGCTGCATTATAATCTCATGCTTTGGCTTTGTGCTAACATAACAGGGCTGTACAAGGTACAGTAAAACACAAGAAGAATCAGTAACTCTTGGAGGGTTGCATAAGGCTTCCTAGAGGAGGACGGCATTTTCAATAGGTTCTTGAAGGATGTATAGGAGTTATCAGATAGCTAATGAGAAAGAGTAAGGATAGGAATCTCTATAATTATATTTAATAAATATTTATTGGTTACCTACCAAGTACTAGGCTCTGAGGATACAGCTATAAACAAAACTAAGAAATGTTCTCTGCCCTCATGATGTTTGGTTTCCTGTTACTTCCTACAATACATATAATTATGTGTTGTAGTTATGGAGTGTATGTGGATGTTTAGGTATATGTCTCCCAGAAACAGTAACTAGCTGGCCTGCTCTGGCACCCACCCTGACTTCTAACCGATACCACTCCACATTAAGCCTGCTGCCCAAGCCACCATGTTTTTACCAAGCTGGTTTTCCTGGTAAGTGACCTCTGCTGATGCACAGGCCATTTGGTTTTATGTTCTGTTGCCATTGTCTTGAAATGCTTAATACTTTTAAGCGAACTTGTGTTTTGTAAGTGAAGTCTAATGAGACAATGGAGCATGCATGTGAGAGGGGAGACCTGCCTGGTGGCAGGGCATGCACGCGTGGGCTCAGCCCCATGGGGACAGGGCAGTATGCATACCACGCAGCTGGCCTGGCCACTGGATGGGCACACGCTCTCCACTGGGGTGATCTGGAGTGCTGTTGGACCCCAAGGGGGCAGCCACGGCTGGACCTGAGCCCAGGTAGGTGGTGGCGATGGTGAGAGCAGTAGCAGTGCTAGTGGCAACCAAGGCCCAGGAGAGAGGGGCCTCCAAATCTCAGGCATTAGTCCTTTACTGCATTTATTGAGGGGCTACTATGTGTCAGGTCCTGTGATTGATAAGAGCTCTAGTTATGTCCCACTAGAAGTGGGAGGAAACACTGTTTTTTCTTACTGTTTTGTCCCATTAAAAAATATTATGCAGCAAATTTGGAGGAAATAGAAAAAAGGGGGAAAAAGGACTCCATAGACTCAAAGCCTCAACAAATTACTATGAACATTTTGGTGTTTTTCTTTCTAGACTTTGCCGTGCATATTTTTACAGGGTTTAAATGATATGTAGCGTATATTCTATCAAGTGACTATACAGTATTAACTTTCTTTGACATTTATGTGGCTTCCAATTTTTGATAAGACTTTGCTTTACATCTTTGTGCATAATTGCACTTTCTAATACACTGACTCATTTTTAAAAAATGTATAGTTTTTCATGAAGTTCAGATTATTGCTTAACCCAGAATTTCTGTGCTTTGTTCACTATGGTCTCCTTAGGTGAGTCATTCATTCCTGCGTTTGGTTGTTTCAGCAAACAACTTTCTCCTCAGCTTTATTATAATAAATTTAATAACTCAGATGAAATTGACAAATTCCTTGGAAAACACAAACTACCAAAGCTTCATTCAGGAAGAAACAGATAACAAGAATAGCCCTGTATCTGTTAAACAAGTTGGATTCATAACTGAAAAACTTCCAACAAACTCCAGACCCAGATGGCTTCACTGGTGAATTCTAATACCAAGTTATTTAAGGAAGAAATAATACCAATTCTACCCAAACTCCTACAGAAAATAGAAGAGGAGGAGACATTTCCCAATCATTTTATAGAGGCATTGGTGTACAGTGGTTAGCATAGCTGCCTTCCAATTATTTTATGAGACCAACATTTCCCTGATACCAAAAGCAGACAAAGACATCCTGGAAAAAAAAAACCCATCTATAGTCCAATATTCCTCATGAATATAAATACAAACAGTTTCAACAAAATATTATCAAAGCAAATCCAGCAGAAACTATACAGGATAATTCATAACTGCCACATTGGAAAATAACCTAAATGTCTTTCAGCTGATGAATGGTAAACAAACTGGTACATTCATACAATAGAATACTGCCCAGCAATTAAAAGGAATGAAACTCTGATACACACGACACAGAGAAATCTCAGATGCATTGTGTTTAGTGAAAGAAGAAATACTTAAAGGCTACATACTGTATGATTCTATTTATATGCCCTTCTGGAAAAGACAAAATTACAGAAACAAAACAGATCATTGACTGTCAGGGTGGGGAGAAAAAAATGGCTACAGAACCATAGCCCAGGAGAATTTGGGGGGAAGGTGATAGAATAGATCGTGTTGGTTACATGACTGTAGGCATTTTTGTTGAAACCTGTAGAACTCTCTTAACAAAAAGCATGCATTTTACTCCATGTAAATAATGCCTCAATAAAAAAGAGGGAAAAAAGGTCATCTATGCTTTTATTTATGACATTCTGGAAAAGGCAAAAACTGAACGGACATAAAAATAGGTCCGTGGCTGAAGGGGCTGAGATGGAATGAGGAGTCTGACTGCAAAGAGGCATGAGGTAATATTTGGGGGTTCATGGAAATATGCTATTTCTTGATTGTGGTGGTGGTTATAAAACTATATATGTTTGTCAGAATTCATAGAACCGTACACCTAAAATGGGTAAATTTTACTGTATGTAAATTATACCTTAGTACACTTGTCTTCTAAACACTCTATGCCTGGAACATCCATGACTGCTTGATACAGCCGTCCTTAAAAGGAGAGATGTTTACATTTCTCATAAGGCATTGATTGATGTCAAATTATTATCAAATGCCCTCTCTCTCAAGGACCACCCCAGAAACTTTGCCCTGTATGTAGCCGTGAACTAGTCTGGAATTAGAGTTGATTTAGGTCCTGCTTCTTTTGTGGGGGTTTGGGGGATGCTTTCTTTTGATGTCCACTAGAGGGTACTGTGTACATGTGCATAGGAGGCTCTTACACAAACCTGGGCATCCCTTCTTGCACTCAAGTAGAGAAACACGGACAAAGACATCTCCACACATGTGCCTGTAATGAGACATGTGGACACACACAAACCCACAAATCATCACACACACAGCACCCACTCACACACATGGATAGATGTGTATATACATACATCACAACAGCATGTGCACAAAAACATCTACTCATGAACATAGTCACATGGCCATAAAACACACACAATGCACATATCCATATACATTCAGATCCACACAGATTTCCCCCCAACACACACACACACACCACCCCCACAACCACTGCCACCACCAACCTAGGCATACACATGGCCAATTACATGTTGGCAGGCAAATACAGTGATGTGTATAGTGTCATAAACACACTCCAGACACAGACACAGGCATGAAAACACAGATACACATTCCTGTCTAAATACCAACGCGTGTGCACGTACATGCACACCTACCCTGGGTCTTTGTTATCTTACTTTTGTAGAAAATGAGGTCCCCTGAGGGATGATTAACATTGTGGTGTTTTCTAAGGAAAACAATGGAAATGTCAACTTCATCCTCCCGATGGAACTGTTTTATTCGTTAAATGTTAATGAAAGGCAGTTCAGATAATACACTGAGTTTTTAAAGAGAGAAATAGCCACCCTGCTCTGACAAAGCAGAAAACCTAAGTCACAATTTTGCAAACAATTTATTAACATATGAGTTCTCTGAGACACCCTGAAACAGAAGCAGGTTTGAAAAAACACTGAAGAAACTTCAATAGAAAAATCAATATAAGCCATAACATTCTGTAAAGATAAATAATAAGTCCAAACAAGCCCTTTCTTCTCAGAAAGGGTGATAAAGAAGCCCAGGGCCTTTGCAAATGATTATCAGATGGCCAGGCCTGGAAATTTGCCTTCAATAAGACAAAGGCATTAAAATAAAGGAAAAGATAAAAGAAAGAGAAAGGGAAAAGGGCCTATGAAAATAGCTGATTGGATAACAGCATTATATAGCTGAGAAAAGGTGGCGATCAGAAATGCATGGCACTGTGGCAGCCAAGCCCTGGCATGAAATAGGTGAGTATTCCCCGGGCGACAGGCAGAGGTTCAAGTCGGGGCATGAGTGGCATGGACAACAGCGTCCATTGCTGTGTCTTCTCCACAGAAGTCTCGTAGGGAGGAGGGAGAAGCTTGGCTTCTGGGTCAGAGCACCCAGGTCCAAGTCCCACCTCTGCCGTCTCCCTGGCATGTGGTGCTGGCAGTTCTCACCCCTCCCTGAGCCCCTGTCTCCCCAGGTGAACAATGAGGAAGTTGCCTTTTCTGATCCCTAAAGTTCCTTCCTGCTCTGATACCTTATCGTCACCAGCCCCCGGAAGCATCTTTCTGAGACCCCACTGCATCCCACAGCCAGAATCAATGCAAGGAGCTCTGTTTGTGCACTTAACAAAGTGCCCGTTCCAGCCCATCAGCTCGATCCCAGGGAACAATAGCTCAGGAACAGATAAAAGGCATTCATCAGGCAGCCAGGCCCAATTATCATGTCACACGGAATGAATGTATTTTAAAATCTTTTCTGACAAGAAAATGTTCCAAGTAGGTACCTTCAAATTAGCTGGAAAATCCAGAGAATTCGCTATTAGGCCTTCTTTGAAGAATCTTTATTCCCCCCTACTGTTCCAGAGGAATTCCTTGGATATTATTAATTCCTTCTAAGAGTCTGACCTTGTGCACCCCCGCTGGGATGGAAACACTTTGTCTGTCTGTCCAACTCCCCGGGAGCCATTGCAGAGATTATACACACTACAGCCCTGACAGGGGATCACCTGTCCATCAATTTCCAATGTCAGGTGGGCTCCAGTAGAAATGCAGTTCAGTTCAATTCAATTCCACCCACATTTACTGAGCATCTTCTCTGTGTCTAGAGCCCTGTGATAAAAGCTGAGAACCCAGCTCTTGTGGTGGAGGGACACTCTGTTAATGGGGACATGCTTATAAACAGATCAGTGTTAGCAAGAAGGAGGTCACATAGCTCGGTAACCCTACATTTTGAAGCTTGATTTGGCTACCGGCTGTGTGATCTTGGGCAGGTGACTTCACCTCTCTGAGCCTTGCTTTCCTTACTTCTAAAATGGGGGAAATGACACCTAACTCCTGAGGCTGTTGGGAGGAGGGTCAGTTTCATGGACACAGACTGTCCCACTGTCTGAGCCACCTGTGAGCAAGGCCTGACATTCCAACATCATCTTTGCCTCCCAGGCCTGAGGGGGTCATTTTTGACCACCTCTCCACTCACAAGAACCCAGCCGCTTTATTCTCAGCTCCATGTTGCAGATGGCTCCACTTGCCTGTGGTCTGGGAGAAGAGATGTCTCTAGCCTAATGAGAAATTGCATCAAATGCAGAGATACCTGGAACTTGTGGCTCTGATGCTGAGATCTGGAAAGGCAGCAGCAAGCATTTGGGGGAGAGGAGACTGATTCAGGGAATTAATTTCCAAATGAATATAGAACAATCTGCTTTGGCTTTGTCATATTGTGGGTTTGTGCAGCAGCAGATTGCTAACTAGGGGAGATTTCTCATTGACCCACAGAATTACAGGGCCAGAGGGGACTTAGAGGCCACTTTGTTCTTATTTTACAAGTAAGGAAACTGAGGCCCAGATAGAGGAAGAGACTTGCCCAAAAACACATGGTAAACCTGTGGAGGAGTTGGGCCTAGATCCTGGATGTCCTGTGTCCCTGGCCTCTGTCCCTCCTTTTATCTTGCTGGGTCACAAATCACCACCCAGAGGACTGGGAATGGGTCTCTCTCTCCAGCTTCCCTTCCTTAATACTAGAACCCTGGCCCTGGACCCCCCAGACTCCACCCTGCCCGAGCCTGCAGACCCCACCCTGCCCGAGCCTGCAGACCCCTCTTGTTCTCAGTCGTGGAGTGTCCGAGACTCCTGTGTGCAGTAGATCCTGCCTGCGCCAGCCCTGGGGACCTCCAGGCCTCAGGAAGAGTACAATCAGCATCTTTTCAGTGGGATTACTCCTGGCTACTCCGAGTGAAACTTTGTGAAGTAAGACCTCTAGCTGCTTGAAGGCTGTTTGGGTGGTATCTTTGGTCCAGGGGGACAGAATTCAGATGCCACTGGGTACCTGGGATTTCTGCTAGGTTTACTTCACTTCACAGTCTACGTGAATGGGTAGGCTCATCCACCCCATTTTATAGATGGGGAAACTGAAGTTCTGAGAGTGCAAGTGCTGTGACCCAGTGACAGAACTGAAGAGTTACAACCTGATTCTAAGTAAGCCCTCCATGGAAGAGAAGAGCTCTACCTCAGCAACAGAGAGTTTGCTTGTACTTACTTTTGCGGTCACCCTTGTCATGCGGTCAGCTCAGCTGTTGTCCCCTGGGGAAAGCAAAGCACCCACCTACATTCTCACTAGTTTCTTACTGATAGTATGTTGCCTGATACTTTTCCCAAATAGCTCCTGTGCATTTTACTCTGACCAGGGGCATGTGCAGAGGACACATTCAGAACATTCTGCCTCTGGGGCTGCATCAACACCCAGGGAAGTGGAGCATGTTCAGAGAAGAGATGCCAATCTTATGTTGCTGGTAGGGAGGAGGAGAGGTCTTAATGGACAGAAGCAAAGGCGTGGGAAGGGTGTGCTGGCCAGAGGAGACATAGGGCGTTGGCACAGGCCTGCAGGAAAAAAAGGTGCATGTTTGGGAATAAGAACTTTAATCTGGGTTCAGCATGGAATGCATGCGTGTTTGCAGGGCGAGCTGCAGCAAAGGGCCTTGGCTATGAAGATAAGGAGCTCAGTATGATCTAGGAGATGGGAAACAGCAGAATTAAGAAAAGGTCTGATCTCTATGTGAGCTGAGCGTGGGCTGGAAAAGGGTAGAGATGAGATGAAGTCCACGCATCAAGCAACCACCCAATGGGCAGCAAGTTTAGACCTGGTCCCGGGCCAGGGTCTGCTGGCTCTCACCAAGATGGGAGACGAGAAGGAAGAAACCGGCACCCACAGCTCAGGGCCAGGCTCCGGCTGCCTGACTCTGGATGTCTCCCGCTCACTCTGTATCTTTTCGAGGCAACACCTTCATAAGGCAGCCTCAGAGGCCCACAGCTGCCAGATTCCTTCTTATCTCTCTTGTAAACACAGATGTTTTATTATCTTGTCAAAGGAACGGTCCTACAGGTTGCCTTAGGGAAAACAGAAATTTCAACCCTTTCAGCCTCCTGAAAAAATGCCACTGTGAAGTCTCTGGCACAAATATAAAAATTGTGCAAATATCTTCTTTGAAAGCAGAGAAGGGCTTCCCCCTTTTGAAGCCTCAGCTCCTTCATGTGGTAAAGGCAGGAGTTGGCTAAGAAAGCCTCCTACTTGGATGTTCACCCATCTATCTCCCCACTAGACTGAAGCTCCCAAGGGTAAGGGCCACGTCTCACATATGGGCCACAGTGTAGGTCTCAAGAATGTTTGTGGAATAAATGAATGAGCAGAAAACTGAGCAGATAACTAGGATTTCAAAGCAGTGAAACACAACTTGAGGTTGTGCACAACCCCCCCCCCCCACCAGCTTGCTTTCAGCAAGACTTTGACTCCATTAGAGCTAGAATTTGGTGGTTGCTGCAGAGTTTAAGGCCCTCCTCTTTGCCACCGGGTTCAGGGTTGGACATGGATTTCCCATTAGTCACCTCAGATCAGGGGACAGAAATAGCTGAGAGTCACTCCCAAGGGACATACATTTCTCAAGGACAATGGGGTCACTCAACTCACATGACAGCTGTTGTCTAGTTAAATGCCCACTTCCCATCACATTCTCAGTAATGACCCAGAAGGCCCTGTTCCCGGAGCCCAGCGATGAATGACTGCCAAGGTCAAAGGGTAACTTCAACTTGCCTCTTTATGTTTGCCTCAGAAAGACAGCTGGGATGTGGGGGAGAGAGAATGGGAGGCTGAGAGGGATGGAGTGGGGTCTCTCCGGCCCCACCACTCAGTAGTTTTGTGATACCAGCAAGTTCCTTGGCCCTCTGCACCTCAGCTTCCTCTTTTGTAAGACAGGAGAAATCATACCTGGGGTCTGGGAATGGCTGGCCCAGACTGCAAGATGTGCTCAAGGGATTTGGTTCCTGTGCTTGGGCTCCAGCTCTTCCTCCAGCCTCTGAACCACCTCGCTGGGCCTCTGGCTCCTCACCTGTAGAACAAGCATAATGACATCTACTCATGGGGTTGGTCGAGGTGTGGGTGAAATGACATACTTTACATGAAAACTCTGGTAAACTGAAAAATGTTGTGCAAAGCGACGGGGCTAGTATTCTGTTTTTAAGGATTCTTCAAGTGGGATGACTACATGTTCTTATGAAATGTGAAGTGTACTGGACTAGGTGTTGTGGTTTGAGCCCATTCCTGTGAGTTTGGCTGCTTTCTCTTAGCAGGTCCACAGCTGGAACACAGAGTACGTGACAGTGAAAATCTGGAGTGGTGATGATTAGGGATGTGGTGATGGGAGTTGATGCTAGAAAAATGATGAATGAAGATGAATGATTTTAGTTAGGCTTTATCCAGTAGGCAATGGGGAGTGTGGAAAGTCTTTAAGCAGAATTGGAATAGTAAATTAGAAAGAACGATCTGGTACCCTGAGTGGAGGATGGCCTGGAGAGGGTGAGGCTGGAGCAGGGAAACTGATGCACAGCTAGTTGTGCTGAGACCCACAAGAAGGATGGCAAGGCATGAAGAAGGTTGGTGCGACTCCAAGGTCTAGGCTCCCGGCCATAAGCCCTTTGGTGCCTCTCTAATTAACTGAAAATATGACAGAAGACCTTTTGCTAAGAGCACGGCCGAAGACAACAGCATTAACCTTTTGTAGGAGGGGTTAAATGTCATAAGCAGAAGGGGAGAATTGGTTGAACATAGCCTCAAATACAGCCTAACCAATGGCCCACTTTAGCTTGGTAATGATTTCCTTGAAATCATTAAACAGGCAAAAAAAAAAAAAAAAAAAAAAAGTCCCATGAAGAAATTTGTACTTTGCTATACTTGTTTGAGCAGATGTTTTTATCTATCCTTTATTTTTAAGGCCACCTTCTTCCATTTAAGAGGGACAGCAATCTAGGTGATGGAGGTAGTACCTTCCCCCATGAAAATCCTGCAGCCCCTTGGCCTATGACTGGGTCTCTCGCCAGGGGTGGTTTGAATGAGGGAACAGCACGATGATGTCCACAGAGGCCAGACTCACTTCTGTCAATGTATTCCCTCTGGTGTCCTCAGCCCCGGCGCTGTGACGACTGGAGTCAATATCTGCTGTAATGTGTTTTGGTCTCATTAACATGGACTGGATTAAGCAGCCGCATGGGCTTTTCAATTAGGAAGACAAGTTTCTGACAGTGTTTACAAAAGGATTAGATCCCTGCTTAGCATGTAACAGGCCGCACCTCTCCTCCCTTCCCTCCTCCTCCCTCCCTCCCGTCTTCCTTCCTTTTCTCCCTTGCTCCCTCCCTCATTCCTTTCCATCCTTCTCCTCCTTCTTTCTCTCCCTCTTTCCTTCCCTGTGTTCCACAAACAAATGAGTTTACCCTGTTTCTGTTTTGGGGATATTTGGCCAGATGTACTGTCAGGAGTAGGCGGAGATTAGCATCATTTAACCATCCTGGATGACATCTCATCCAGCTGCCCACCTGCACTTGACTCTGCTCCAGCCTTTGCTTGCACACCTCCAGGCCCTGGGAGCTCACTACCTCAGTACCTAGTCCATGTCCCTGTTAGAAGGTTCTGATCACAAGGAAAGCTTCTTTCTGGAGCTGAGCCATCAGCAGCCCCCAGAGTTTCTTTCCCCTCACACCCCAGGCCTGCTCTTCAGGGCCATCAAAGCCTGTCTACTGTGACTGCAGCTACTCTGGGACAACCTTTTGTGACCTTGAGACCAGTATCTCATGCTGCAGGGTAGCCTCCCTTTGTGCCAGCACACAAGGGCTCCTTCTTTGCGTAAAGGCAGGCCTTCACCTCACACGGACACATGTGCTCATAGTTTTAATCGTGCTGTAAATAGCCTTTTGTTCTGTTTTTAAATTAAAAATATACCATAAACATTATTCCACATGGTATCCCACTGTCCAAAACATTCCGCTTTTAAGCACTCCAGAGTATTTCATGCGGAAGCATCATGGCTTGATTCACTGTCTACCACTAATGGATGCAGACCCTGTTTCTTAACATTTCTTCACAGCTTCTTTGTTCATTTGGCTTTTTACTCCTATTGAATTATTTCCTCAGGAGAAACACACATTAGTGAGGCTCCTGGATCATTTGTCTTGATGTGACTTTTGGTACACACTCAGACTGCGTTGTAAAACGCCCATGCCTGGGGAGGTTGCCACCTCAGCAGCTGGGCGTTTCGCTTTCACTAGAAACTTCACCTGGCTCAGGCTCCTGTTTTAAAAATTTTCCTATTTTATGGGAATAAAGCTATCTTGGGGTTGTTTCAATTTGATGTCTTTCACCACTTTTTAAAGAAGAAAAGAAAAAGGAGAAGGATACATTGTTCCTTGGGTTTGGTTGCTATTTGTCTTTCTCTGGTGGGAGTGGTCTACTTGAACCTTCTGCTCAATTACACTATTGGGGTATTGATGTTTTCCCTACCAATTCCAGTGAGCTCTTAAATTGTAAAGCTATTAACCCTTACTCTGTCCTCGGTCAGACATTTCCCCACAGCACTTGCACATTTACTTTAATCATCTTGTTCTTGTTTTCTGCCTGGGGAATTCACTACTGGGGACCAGGGGGCATCCCTGGGCACTGACTGCCCAACCCCCACAACTGGCATCTTTGATGGCCAAAGTCTATGTGTGTATGTGTGTGTGTGTGTGTGTGTGTGTATACACATACATATGTATATATGTGTGTGTGTGTGTGTATATATATATAAAGCACTGTGCAAGGTGCTCTGAGCATATCTTCTCTACTCCTCAAAGCAACCGTGGCAGACATTGTGCCTATTTTACAGATGAGGAAACTGAGGCTCAGAGCAGTGAAGTGGCTCATTCTAGTTCACACAGTACACAGGCAGGACAGAGTGAAGGTAGGCATTGTCTCCAGATCTGCTTGCCCTTTTCCACAATGCTGTCAGCCTGCAGAGAAGTAAGAAAAGCATCTGCTGCCAACATCTCCAGGTTTGTGACTTCAAACTCCCCTGGTAGACGAGAGAATTACCATATTTGGGGGCAATTTACATCAAATTACCATGCACCCGCCAACAGCTGCCGCCTGGAGCGGGAGGCTGGCTGCACAGGGACGATCACATTTGTACACATGATAATGAAAACCCACGCTCGGGCCTCCACATTCTCCCATAAATATGGTCATTATGATCTTGTTGGCATTGCTTGTTGAATTCCGTCTTGCAAATTGTTTCCTGGTTGCCTGGGGGAGCTGACTTGGGCTCTTCTCATGCTCCTTTTCTTTAAGATGTGACAGTGCTTTGGCTCGCCCACTCCTCAGACTGTCCTCTGCCATGAGACTAAAGATTCTCAGGATAGCTTCCACTCAATCTTATGCAATTCGTCAAGTGATGGCTGTGCAATGGTGCGGGGAGCTGACAAGGCTCCGAGGGCAGGCCCTCTCCTTCATTGCGCAGACAGACAAGTGCTGCCCAGAGGGTTAGAGATAGGAGTGAGGTTTAAAGCCCAAGAGAAGAAAGGACCCTTTGTATCCCCTGCACTGGACCATGGAGGTGTGGCACTTGGACCTCCCCAGGGCACCTGGGTGGAGACAGGCAGGCCATGGGGCTCCGAGTCCTGACATGCTCCATTTTTAGTAGTTAGCGCTTCCTGACTGTAAATAATAGAAATCCTCTTCAGCTAGCTGGAGGATAAGGGATGGGGAGGGAGGGGATTTTGTACTGGGACAGAAAGAATATCATGAAATCCCAGGGCTAAATCAGGCCACACTCCAGAGGGATTAGATACAGGAAGTGGAAAGCCAAATAAGAACACAGGGTGCCCTTTTTCTCCAGCTCTTGACCACTTCTCTCTGCAGAGGCTCTCATCATCTCTGCCTGCCAAGGGCTCCTCCCTCTACGTGCTGGAACATGACACCCAAAGCACATGTTTCTGTTATAAGTCCAGTCTTCCAAAGGGTAACTCTCTAGTGTCCCAATTCTAAATTGTCCCAAAGAACTGAGGAGTGGCTCTGACTGTCTCCCACTCCTGGCTCAATTCCCAGTAGCCAAGAGCGTAAGCTCACCTCACAACACATGGCTGCCTCGAGCCCACCCTGTGGGTGGTACTGAAGTTTCCAGGGAAGAAGATAACCGAGTTGGCTTCTGCCACACCCTCAGTCTAGCACTATGTTATTAATTGAAATTTTTATTGAAATAATTATAGATTCACATGCAATTGTAAGAAATAATGCACAGAGTGCTCTTGTACACTTTGCGCAGTGTGCATAACTGTAGTATATTTTCACAACCAGGATACTGATGTTGATACAATATACTTATCTTACTCAGACTTCACCAGTCTTTACTTGTACTCAGTTGTGTTTGCAAGAGTGTCAAGATCTATAAAATCTTGCCCCCTTTGTAGGTCTGTGTATCCAACACCAATATCCCCATGTTGCCCTCTGTGGTAGGCTAATGAATGCCACACACTTTACTCCATCCCCGCAAAAGATAGCTGGAGTCAAATCCCTGGAAGCTGTGAATGTTATCTTATATGGTAAAAGGGAGTTTGCAGATGTGATTGAAGGTCTTGAGTTGGGGAGATTATCCTGAATTATCCAGGTGGGCCCTGAATGTGATCATAAGAGTTCCCATAAAAGAGAGGTAAGAAGGTCAAAGAAAGAGTAGAAAATGTGATGATGGATACGAGAGGTTGGACTGATGCAAGGTGGGGGTCATGCATCAAAGCACTTAAGTTTTAGAAAAGGCAAGGAAACAGACTCATTGCCCCAGCGCCTCCAGTAGGAATATCACCATGTCAACATCTGGACTTTAGCTTAGTGAAGCTTTGGACTTCTGGTCTCCCGAACTGTGCGTGAATCAATTTGTGTTGTTTTAATAATTCCTTGGAGATACATCCAAGCTGTTGCATATATCAGTTTTTGAAAAAGTTCATTTTCTTTTATTACTGAGTAGTATTCCATGGTACGGATTTAAGTCTAGTACTTTTTACCTTTATTAGAAGGTTGAATTAGGAATATTTTGATAATAGTCTCTCGGGGCAGGATGCAGGAAGGAAACCTAAAGATCACTCCACCCTCCCTGTCATTGTATCAGCTACCTGAATCCCCTCTAGAGCCTGCCTGCCAAGTGCCCAACAGCCTCCTCTTGCATACCTTCTTTGCCCAGCTGCTCACTGCCTCCTGAGACAGCCTATTGTATAGTGTACAGCTCTGCTGGAAGTTCTGGTCTCAGCCCAGTGAGATGCATCTCTGGCTTTAATGTGCTAGAAAGGGAATGGTGTCAGACCCAGATAACTCCCCAGACTGGGAGCACATACAACTGGAAAGGGACTGAGAGGGAATTACTAACTTGAGCACTGACCTGGGTCCTATTAGCATGTCCTGGACATCTCCTGTCCCATGTCAGCTCTTTTTCCCCAGGAGCCTTGTTCCTTGTGGCCTACAGATAGTCCTCTGCTGGGATTCCCCTGCTCCATGAACCCCTCCTCCTCTAGCTGCATCCTCCCGTGTCTTTTTCCATGCCTCCTTGGGTATCATCCTGTCTTCCTCCCAAGTCAATCCAGAGGGATGGATAGTGGCTATTAGATATAAGAGGAGGGTACCTCTAATGATCATCATAATAACAATAGCTTACAATAGTTTTTAGAGCATTCCATATTCTGTGCTGCCATATTGACTGAATGATGCCATTTAATCCTTTCACAAAGTCTGGGCTATTATCCCATTTTGTAGATGGGTAAACTGAGGCCCCAAGTCACACAGCTTGAAAGTGACAGAACTGTCACTGAACCTGGGCTGTCTGAGGGGAAGGATCACCTCATGATCTGTGAACTGAGTGAATGGTGGGGCCATTCCCTGAGATGAGGAACTCAGGAGGAGGAGCAGGTGTGATGGGGAAGATGACACCTTGTTTGGGAATGCTGAGTTTGAGGTGCCTGAGAGAGAGCCAAGAAGGGGCTCTGGAGCTCAGGAGAGAGACTAGGCTGAGATGCAGGCCTGGGAGCTGAGGGTGTTCTCACAGCTGGGGAAGCCACAGGATGGCTGTGCTTGCCCAGAAGAGCAGGAGGAGGGCAGAGGGGCGGGCCTGCCACATGAAGAGGGTGGGTGGAGAAGGAAGGTCCTGGGAAGGAGTGCTTGGAAAGGTGGGCCATCACAAGGAGAAACCTGTGGGGCAGATGCCATGGGGCTGTGACACTGAATAAGGAGGACAGGGCACTCCTGACCATGTGGGGCTGCCCCGTGCTCTGGGCACATCTCAGTCCACAGCACAACCCCTGTGAGGCAGGTACTGTTCCCTTTATTTTAGGTGAAGAAACTGAGGCTCTAAGTGGTGCAGGAACCTGCCTGAGGACATGTGGGGATAAGGGGGCAGAGAAGAGATGGAAGCCTGGGCTGTCCCTCTGGCTGTGTAGCTCATGTGTTAAAATTTACTTGAGTCAGGGAGGATAAGTACGAAAGGAAATGGATTGGCTGGATTGACTCAGACAAGTGAGTGCTCAGGAAAAGGAGGGTGTGGGCTTTGAATCCTGCCCAGTGGCATCCTTGGTGAGGGAGAACACCCCAAGGAGATGGGACTGGGCAGGGTAAGGGGAGGGGAGCTGAACGTAGGGTGAGTGCAGGCTGTTTGAAGAGCAGGAGCCAGACCAGAGGGAGAGGCCAGAGACAGGGCAGCCTGAAGGAGCAGAAATAAGATCCTAAGAAACTGAAGGTCCCCTGCGCCCAGCGATGCACCTTGAGAAAAGGCCTCCTTTCAGGTTCCTCCCCTTTCTCAGGTCTCCCCTTGAAGGAGGGGGGCTGGCCCCACCCTCAGCCCCTTGCCGGGTGAGGAGCACCCTGGGGATTCTGAACAAAGACATCAGGGAACTAGAACAAGAGCGGATCACAACCAGCCCCTTTGGCTGCCAAGTCCCCCTCCCCCGTCCACACACCCCTGCACTCCCACAAACACTCCCTGGCTCAGGCCCAGCACTGGGCCTTCTGGTGAGAACCCCTCCCGTGGAGCGCAGCCTTCTGGGCCGCTTTATTCTCCAGGACCGAGCTGTCAGGAGCCTCTGAGAGATTTCAAGGCGACTCCCCTCCCCCAAGGGAAGCCTTTGTCTTTGTCTCCACGGAGGAGGCAGCAGTGAAGGGTGGGGTTTGGAAGAGAGGGAGAAGGGGCTTGTCTTTGCCCTCTGGGAGCTCACGATTAGGGTTGAAAGATGGCAAGACAGGAACGCTTTTTATACCTTTAATGGAAAATCTTTGAGAGTTCAGAGGATTAAGAGTTAGTTCACTGCCTTCTGGAAGATGGTCAGAGAAGGCTTCAAGGAGGAGGCAGCCTTTTGGCTGTCCTGAAAGGAAGGTAGGATTCGAAGGCCAGAGATGAGGAGGAAGAGCATTCCAAGTGGAGGTGGGAAAGCACCAGGAGCACTGGGAAACAGGAGATGGTCCAGTGTGAGTGTGGGTGGAGATGATGGATTTCCCCATCATCAGAGAAGCCCTGGGGCAGCCAGACTGGAGCGCTTGAATGTGGCAAAGTGAGAGCAACTTCCCAGGCAATGGGAAGCCATGGAAAATTTCTGAGCAGGGAAGGGACCTGATAGGAATGATGGCTCTGGCCACTTGAGTGGAAGATAGATTAGCAGGGTGAGGTGGAGGCAGGGAGAGCAATACGGAGGGGATTCTCGGTGCCCTGAATGGGGTGGTGGCAGTTGGGGTAGAGAAGGGGGTGCACACGGGCAGATTGCTTTCAATGGAAGGTAGAGTTTACAGAGCACAGGACTGATTGGAGGAAGGTTGAGGAAGGAGCAGCAGTCAGGGGTAACTCCCAGGCCACGCAAGCAGCCCTTGGCGGGGCAGCTGAATCAGGTGGAGAATAAGAGAGGGTGGGGTGGCATCTTCAGAGCACCTGTCTGTGTTCCTCTGGATATCTGGGGCCGCACATAAATATCTGGGAAGGTGGTTTTGCTCTGGGCAAGATTTTCTCATCTTCTGTTCCCACCCATAGTCTCCCAGACATGTGAGTAAGTGCTTGAAGCATGTGGTATGTGGCAGGACTAGGTTGCTGTACCCAGCAGGCCTGACATAGGGGAGGTATTCTAGGGAAGAGAGAAGGAGCAAGGGGGTGAGCCACTGACCACATAGGGAGTGGGTAAAGGGAGACCACTATTTGCTCAAAGACGACTTTTTTTATGCTTTTCTGTTTTTTTAAAAAATTGACTTGCAATATTATATTAGTTTCAGGTACACAACATAGTGATTTGATATTTGTATAGATTACACATCATACAAAGTTACTATAAAATAGTGACTATATTCCCTGGCTGTACATTCTATCCCTGTGACTTATTTATTTTATAACTGTTAGTTTGTACATCTGAATCTTCTTCACCTATTTTTGCCCCACCCCTCGCCCTTCACCCCTCTGGTAACCACTAATTTGTTCTCTTTATCTGTGAGTTTATTTCTGTTTATGTTTGTTCGTATGTTTTGTTTTTTAGATACCCCATAGAGGTGAAAACATACAGTATTTGTCTTTGTCTGACTTATTTCACTTAGCATAATACCCTCCAGCTCCAACCATGTTGTTGCAAATGGCAAGATTTCATTCTTTCTTATGGCTAATATTCCATTGTATACTATCCACATCTTCTTTATCCGTTCACCTGTCAGTGGGCACCTATGTTGCTTCCATATCTTGTCTATAATGCTGCAGTGAATATCGGGGCATGTGTATTTTTTTTTTTTTAATTAGTGTTTTCTGATCTTGACTTTTCCCCTCATTCCAACATTGACTGATCACCTCTCCTATGCCAGGTAGTGGTAGAACCATGGTGGGTTCCAGACCCAGCACCTACCCTTAAGAAAGTCTCAGTCCAGTGTGGTGGGGTAGGGGTGGCCTGGACATAACAGACTCCAGCATTAAGGCTCACAGTGCTCAGTGTCATGGAGAGGGACAGAGAGTGACAGGTCAGGGAAGAAGTCCTAAAGGAGGTTTCACCTCTAAGACTTAGGGAAAAGGGTAATTCCAGGAGAGGAAACAGCCTACGCAAAGGCATGGAGACAGTCTATTCATGTGGACTGGACCCTAGAAGGATTTGAGAAGGGAGACAGGAGAAGGGACGACAGCAGAAGCAGTTCTAGAAGGGCGGGGTAGGGCAGATGCAGGTGACCTGGGATCTAGCTGTGGGTGTGAGGCTGCAGCGTGGGCAGAGAGAAGGGGCAGTGCGGGTAGGCAGAGGGAAGGGTGGATGATGGAAGAGTTTCATAAAGGGGAAGGCTGTGATGGTTGCTGGGCCTGAGAGGTCACTGGGCCCCGGCTGCTTGCCTCTCCAGGACCTCTCAGTTTACATTACTGTCTGGGTCCCGACTCCTTTATATTACATTTCCGGATCACCCACTCATAAATCCTCATCCTGCCTGGGGCCAGGAGCCCTTGCACAGAGAGTGGCTTTGATTTAAAGACAGGAATGGCAGTAAAAGGGGAGCAAAACTATCCTGAGACGAGCACAGGCTTCCCTGGGGGCGACCATGTAATTAAAATGGGGCCACCTCTCTTCCTGGATGGAGAAGTCTGGCCCAAGCTCTGCACGGCCCTGAGAGGCTCCCTAGAGCACTGATGAGGGAAAATTGCCACCTGCCACCTCCATCCACCGTGCCAGCACATCTCCAGATCCAGGAAGGAGGGCCAGACTCAGAGCTATACACTCCGGCTCCAGCCCAGCCCCCTGCTGGATAAGCAGACTTCTAAGACAGCCTCCAATAATCCCCACCTGCTAGTAATCATGCCCTGTGTAATTCCCTCCCCTGGGGTAGGAGTCTGGAGTGGAACTAGTGATTTGTTTCTGATGGATTGAATGCAGCAAACTAGTGGGATGTCACTTCCATGGTTAGGTTACAAGATCATGACCTCCTTCTTGCTAGCAGACTCTATTGCCTTCTCAGCTTGCACACTTTGATTAAACAAGCTGCCATGTTGGAAAGGCCCCCATGACAAGGAATTAAGGGTGGTATTTGATGCACAGCCAGCAGGGAAGTTAGGCCCTCAGTCCAACAGCACACAAAGAATTGAATCCTGCCAACAATCACATGAATGAGATTGGAAGAAGATCCTTCTCCAGTTGAACCTTCAGATGAGACCACAGACCCTGGGCTGATGCCTTGATTACAGCCTCATGGGAGACCATGAAGCAGAAGATTTAGCTAAGTCGTGCCAGGATCCCTGACCCACAGAAACTGTGAGATCATAAACGTGTACTGTTTTAATCTGCCAAGTTTGGGGGTTGTTTGTTACACATCTGGCAACAGATAATCCATACACTGGCTGACTTGAACAAGTTGATTCCTTACTCTAAACCACAATGTTCTCATCTGAATAAATGGGCTGATGATACACAGCCTGAGGGGTTACTACAAAGATCAGAGACAACAGCAGATGGGAAAGGGCAGGGTAGACTATAAAATGCTATGTACATGGACCGCATTTTTGTGAGTATGATTATCTCAGGAAAGGTTAGGGAGAACTTGGTTCTCATTTGAGTTGAACTTCTCAACTCAAAGGCCAGGTGACTTTGTGTAAATCAGTTAACTTCTCTACCCTTAGTTTCCTCATCCGTAAAGTGCACCTGTTGGGAGGAATAGAGGAAAATGCAGATAAAGTACCTAGCCTGTGCCTAGCACATAGTAGGCACTCCAAAAAAAAAAAAAAACAACAACTCTGGCCCTTCTGATTCATGCTGTTATCATCATCATTGTGATTTTGAATGAGATGAATAAGATGGACACTGTGAACCCTGGCTCAGCCATCTTCAGGAGGCCAGCACCTGTCATTCCCAAGAGCTCTGGACCACCAGTCTGATCTCACCTGTCAGAATGCATCTCTCTGGGGGAAACAAGGGCAGAGGGCAGAGTGATCCTGCCCTGAGAATCACCCTCAGCAAGGGCTTGTTAAGGCTGTATTATTAAGGAGTCAGCTGGCAGAGAAGCAGCTGAGATGTAGGGTGCAGAAGTGGAGCCTGGGTCCATGGCCCATTCTGTAGAGGACTGGCCCATTTCTGAGACCAACACTAGAGTGTTCTGAGGATAGCCTTGAAGTCCTTGATGGGAAAGTCAGGACATCTGAGTAGTGATCACGAAGCTGCAGAGCTGATTCTGGCAGCATGTGCCCTGTTCTGAGGATGCAGAGTGCTCATGGCAGATAAGGGAGACAAGAGAGTGAGAAAGGGCATCCTGGGGACAGCGTGCATATGGGTTAACCATCACCTTTCCTCTTCTCTGTTGGGTGTTGGATTCTGGCTGGAAGGCCTCTGGGCATTCTCACGGCCAGCAGGTAAGGATCTCTCTACACCCACCCGGGTCACAGTCAGCTGGGCCGAGTAGATCCATTGGTCCAGAGAGACACAGTGACTTACTTGCTCAGGGCAACACAGCCAGTTGGTGGAGGAGTAGGGAGCAGGAAGTGGTCTGCCTGATCTCAAAGCCTGTGAAAAAAATCAGTCTACACAGTTGAAGTTCTAAGGCTGGACTCATTCCTGTTCCTTGAAAACAGAGGATACAACTGCAGAGTTTAGCACATTTCGGTCCTAAAGATTTTGGTCAGAGTCTGAGTGTATTCTGTCCTGCACAATGGCAGAGCTGATGACATAGATGCTATGAAGTAAAAGAGTTAGGTTCTGAGAGAGAGACACACACGGATATGGGAGATCTAATTGAGATCGGCAAGAGGTATCCGAAGGCTTCTCTGAAAAAGACTGAGATCTAAAGGATAAGTAGGAATCAGCCAGGGAAAAATAGAAAAAGAGAGTCACAGGAAGAGGAAATAGCATGTACAAAGGTCCTGAGATGGAAGCCACATGATATATTCAGGTGATGGAAAGGAGGCCAGTTTTCTTGGAGTTCAGTGAATAGGGGGATCGTAACTTGGGGCCAAAGTGTGTAGGGCCTTGGAAGCCTTGATAAGTTTGGTTTTTATTCTAAGTGATCCAGTTCTCATGGTAAACAGGTCAGACCTCTGAGTATGTGGAGGTAGGAAGTATTAGTAGGGGTTTGGTTGGAGAAGGTGCTGTGTTCTGAGACTGGACAAGCAGTGGGTATGGGTGGTGGATGAGAGATGAGTAAGATGCGGGACATTTGTTGGCAAGTGTCAAATGCCTTTGACCAGGGCAGCCTCAGTTTCCCTGGGCAACTTGGCACTAGGGAGCTTGCTCCAGGTTTTAAAGAGATAGACTGTCAGAAGTGTGGCACCTATCCATGAATTTTCCAAGGCCCTGCAGGACTGTGTCCCTGGACAGGATGCCAAAGCATGGTACATCTGGTCCAGGCCTGAGTCACCTACTCTGCCAAGTGACCCACTGATGGGCTCTGTGGGGAAGGATCTTCTCTTCATCCTTGTGATAGGCAAAATAATGCCTTCAAAGATGTCTATGCCCTGATCTCTGGAGCTTGTGAATATTAGGTTATACAACAAAGGGGAATTATAGTTGCAGATGGAAGTAAGGTTGATAATCAACTGACCTTAAAAGAGGGAGGGAGAGTATCCTGGATTATTGAAGTGGGTCCAGTGTAATCACAGGGGTCCTTGAGAGTGGAAGAAGGAGGCAGGAGAGAAGGTCAGAGAGATGCAACCTGAGAAGGACCTGACCAGCCTTCTTTGCTAGTGCTGAAGATGAAAGAAGGGGCCACAAGCCAAGGAATACAAGTGGCCTCAAAAGCAAGAAACAGACTGGGGCACAGTGGAAAGAGCACTGGATCTGGAGTCTGGGCACCTGGACTCAGTCACTGTGGCTTTGTCAACAGTGTTGTCCTTTTCCTTCTCTGTCCTCAGTTTGGAATGGGTCCAATACAATCCCATTTTGTCACCTGGCAGGGGGACAGCACACTGCAAACCATAAGGTGGTACACATGTGTAAAGAATGCTCATTATGGTGCAGTATGAGCAGTGAGGACAGGGAGTTCATAGTCCTAGAAGAGCAGACATTTAAATGAGGAGAGAAAAGACATGGGCACAAGCAAAGATGACATAAAGTAGAAATGCCATGGGGCATGTGATTGGAAGGCACCAAAGCCAAGACTGGAGGCCGGGCAGCACTGAGTGTGTTCAGGGAATGGCAAGTTGCCTGGCTGGACCCAAACCTGGGGCCACTCGGGGGAGGGATGGACACGAGGCTGGGAAGGCAGGCTGGAGCCTGGCCTTGCAGGACCTCGAATACCACTAAGAGTAGCCCAGACTTTAAATTGAAGACAGACCCTGGGAAGCCATGGTGGGGACCCAGTAACTTAAAGCTACACAGGAGCCGGGGCACAGGACCACCTAGGAGACTGATACTAGGATGTGTGTGGATGCCCCATTCGCTCTTCCTCACTCAGAACTCTGCCCTGACCAGCTGGGAGACCTGGTCAAATCACCCTCTAAAACCTCAGTCTTCCTGCCTGTAAAATGGGGCTGGTAATACTAACCCCCTTAGAGTGTTATTTTGAGAATGACACAAGAAAACACATGTAAAACACCTGATATGGGCCCTTTAATGCTATCCAAGCTCCCTTCTGACCATCCAGTGACTTCTACCCCACTCAGTGGGACATTTTGCAGCCCTTCTTCCCCCTACAAAAACAACTTTTCTTCCTGTCGTCTGCATATTCTTTCTCAGCAAGGGGTTCTGATATCTGTGCGGAGCATCCCCACATTCTTCAAAAGACGTGTTTGGAAACAAGAAATTGCTAGAGAGATGATTCAGTCTTTGGCCTCAGAGTGTGTCTGGACATAAGCAAGCCCATCTGTGGAGCCTGCGCTGCCAAATTCTGTCACTCCTGCTCCATATGGTCTGTGCTCCCCCATCTCCCCTCCCAGAAGCTGCAGTCTGTGCCCGTCTCTCACTCCACTTTGGTTGCTACACAGAAAACTCAGCAAGGGGGTATCTTGGCTGCAGTGGGTGGGGCATCTCTGCCCCTCTCCTGCCCTGCCTGGGATGGCTACAGGGCTGGGAAACAGAGGCGGTGGGGTGATGGGCTGCTTTGGGCTCTCTCACTTCTTGTCTACGCAGAGCCACAGTGTGGAGCCCTATTGCAGAGGTAGGGTGGAAGGAGGCTATCAGCTCCCTCTGTGGAGGCAGAGGTCTCTCCTGCAGGAAAGTAACTTCCTAAAATGCTAGCTCGGTTGTTCACCAGTCCAGTCCCCTTGTACTAAAGCAGAATGATGTTGGATGGCCTCTTTAGACCACATCGTTGCCCACAGGCTGCTTGACCTGGCATTAGAAGGCCCTAATTCACATCAAGTTGTGTGACCTTGAGTCATTGGTTAACCTCCCTGAGCGCCCCTTTCCACATTTGTGGTCTGTGATTAGCGATTCCTGCCCTGGTCCCATCATAGGTTGGTTGTTGGGTCTAACAAGGTAACGATTGTGAAAGAGCTTTGTAAACAGTGGAGCAGCAGATCTCAGAGTCTGGTCCCTGGGCCATCAGCCACAGAGTCACCTAAGAACTCGTACTCTTGGCCCCCTTGGTCACCCACTGACCCAGAAGCTCTGGAGGTGGGCCCAGCAAAGCGGGCTTTCATGAGCTCTCCCGGTGACAAGCTTGAGGATCTCCGCTTTGGGAAGATGAGCACGTGGCAAGGTCGACCCCACCTAATTGTCAGTTTGGCTCAGGGAGTTGCCTTAAGTGTATGAGGGGTTGTGCCTCACTAGGCTCTGTAGCTATCTCACTGCAAATGGTCTAAGGTTTAAAGATCCACATGATTTCTCACCCAGGCAAATCAATTTCAGAATAAATCCATGATGTTCATGGTCAGATTGAAAAAGCAACTTCCCAGGGAGATTTAAACCGAAATAGTGAATCCAAAGCTTTCAGGGGCTAAGCAGGCAATGAGAATGGGAAGAGGCAGAACTGCGTGTACTGCAGGGTTCCGACCCTACTTAAAGGCATTAAAAAAAATAAGCCTCTGTGCTGGCCAAACAAAACACATATGTTAGACAGATCTGGTTCAAGGCCTGCCAGTGTGTAAGTGGTATAAATATTGGGGTAGGGAGAGGATTTGGTCTTAACCAAGCTGTGCATTGGTCATAGTATTAACTGCCCTGGAAAAGAGTCTGGCACACAGTTATAATTCCCAGGTTCAGCCTGGGTTAAGTATCACATGATTTCATTAATTCATTCATTTATTCATTGCATTCCACAAACACACTTTTCTAGGTCCTGTGCTAGATTCTGTGGACCCAGAACTGGATCAGAGACTATGTCTCTTCTCCTGGGGGGTTGGACATGGCTTGCATGGCTCCATGGCATCATTTTCCAGCTTCTCAATGATATAAAGGGCCTTCCATGAGAAAGGTGGTCCAGGGTTAGTTAAACATGAATGCATTTACCTAAACAAAGTTTAACTATTACTTCACTGCAGGACTTCTCAGAGCCTTTACTATGCAAATGTGCATTGCACATTAAAAGACCTTCAAGTGTCTGGGCCTGTCTGGGGTCCCTGAGGGGTCTGGATGTGTTCTGATCTGTATTAATGGCTAGAGAGTGAGATGTGGGACTCTCCCCTAGAGATGTGGTTGGGTCAGGGCCCTGCTTGCACCTAGGGGGTGGGCTGAGGAGATACTCTCTCCTTTCAGGGTTCTGTGGTGGAGTGCTGAGGGGTGGACTCCAATTTCTGTGGCAGCAGGAGAGCCTTAAAGATCAGGGGTCCCAGGTCTCATTTACATTTGAGGAATATGGCTATGCCCTGCTGGGGAGGAGGAACCCACATCAGAGAACTCAGTGTCCTTGCACCTGGAATGCTGAAACCTACTCCCAGGTGTTTCTGGTTTTTATTACCAAGAAAAGAGGAGAAAGAAATTCCATATATACAAACAGGGCTTGATCTCCCTCTTACAGCGTAAGCAGCTGCCCTGCTGAAGAGCATGAGGAAGCTTCCGACAGAGCCTACAGTTACATTAACTGCTGCTTTCCAACCAAGGCTGGCTCTGAATTCTATGAATAAAACTGAGAGGTTCAGGACAGATCTGAAAACCAATCTTCCCTCTCTTCTCAACCCTCCCCACTCACTGTGGCATTCTCTCCCTTTCTCTCTCTCCCTCCCTCCCTCTGCAAAATATGAAGTCACTCCAGTTTGGGGCTGGATACGTCTTTGTTCTGGAAATCCCCACAACAAAGGGAGAATGAATTGCACCTGGTCCAGGATAATCTTTCACAGAATTAGGCTGAAAGCACGTTCATGGAAAAACATGACAAAACGAAATAAAACCAAGATCCCCTGAAAATATAATTCATGGAGATCATCTCCCAAGAATCAACTTCTCAAGCCCATCAAAATTTATTCTAAAAATGCCTCCAAAGTATCTGCTGTGAATCCCTTTACGTTCAGTTTCAGGTACATAAGTTTTGTGCCCAAAGTAGAAAAAAAGGTGAGAAAATCCCACTTTCTTTCAAGCCAAGTCCTATTTAAGAAAGACTTGGGGGTAGAAGAGCTCTCTTTGGAAGAATTAGAAAAAGCTGGAAGCAAGTAGTGGGGGTGGGGGGGTCTGAATAAATAAATGTACATACTGTATGCATCTACCACCTAGCGTGTGCTCAGCACTCGGCTGGGCATTTCCAGGTGGTTCTCTCACTCATCGTTTCTTTGCAATGACCCACGTTCTCTGTGCTCCAGGGGGTCAAAGGGACTCTCCCAAGGCCACACGGGCAATAAGGGGCAGCTCACGGAGATCAAAGCTACTGGTTTTAAGGTCAGCCTATTCTGTGTCTGGGATGGACCTATTTGTGGGGTGGCAGGAGAGAGAGGCTTCAGTTTGAAGGAACAGCAGGAGGTGCCTGCTGCCGCCTGTCTTTGTGACAGAAGGGAGAGGGATTCTCCCTGCAGACGGGCCTGGGGATTTCTTTCCCTCACTTTGTCCTCTGTCCCTCTTCTTGGCAGCCCCTGGTCTGTCAGTCTGTAGGGGATACTCCAGCCAGTGATCCAGAGTTGTGCTCCCGGACCAGAGAAAACAGAACTGGAACCTTCCTCAAACAGTCTGCAGGGCAGGTACCCCCGCCTTCAGCAGACCTGTGGGAATCTGCTTGTGCAGATCCGTCATAGGCAGTGACAGCCTGCTTAGTCACGTGATTCGAGAGCAAGGCTCACATTTCTATTTGGTTGGAGAAGGTTATAATCCACAGGAGGCTCTGGCTTCTATCTGGCCAAGATTACACAGAGCTTCTCTTCCCCAGCTTATGTGGACGTCTCTTGCTTTAATTCTCATCCAGCCTTAGGTCTGTGTGTTGAAGGCAGGTTTCAACCTGTGGAACCTCCAACAGGCAGCTTTTCTCTTCCCTGGGGTTTGAACTATTGCTGGTCCCACCAGAACCAGACTCAGAGCTGTTTGCAACCTTCCCGTGAAAGAGACAGAGGAAATGTGTTTGTAGACATCGGAACATCGGGTCTAGAATGAAGGAGGTCACAGTCCCACTGTGGCCACAGCTAGGACATCATGATCCAGGCACAACCAGCACCAAACCATGAGGATGGCTGGTGGATAACTGTATATACGTGAGTGATGCTGCTAAAACACATGTTTACCCAAGCAATTTCCAAGGTCACGGCTACTACTTTTGCTATTACTTATCTCATCAAACATTTCCCAAAGCATCTTTCCCCATGGGATACGGACAGGCATTATGTGACGAGAAAGGAGATTTCCATGATGAAGTTTGGGAAAAGGCTGAATTAAAGAAAATTAATTGGGTTTCTTTAACTGAAGGACTTTTCAGAGCTTTTACCATGCTAATGCGCTTTATAAATTTCTGAGAGGGAGTAGCTGGTAGCATTCCTCAGACTTATTGACCATAGATCCATTTTTCCCTCCAAGCACCTCAGGGAATAAGTGTTTCATGGAGTACACTGTTGGAAAGTTGGTTTTCATGTTACACTCTGCCTACTTTTGCAAAAACAAAGTGTGGCAAAGGAGGATCACAGAGCAAGACTAAAAGATACATGGAGAGTGGACACCTATGAAAGGTTCCTAAAGTCCAAAGACAGGAAGGAAGATGCTGGGCTACTCTAACAGCTATTGTTTTGTGTTTCCTGGGATGTTTTCTCTCAGCCCCTTCTTCTGTCAATTGAGGGATGGGGGATGTTCTCCCCTCACCCTGAGTTGTGTGTCATTTAGGATTAGATTTGGCTGCAAGTAACAAAGACTCCACAATAGTGGCTTAAACAAGATGGAAGCATATATTTTCTCTCACATAAAAATGTAAAGAGGAGGCAGTTCAAGGCTGGCTGGGCAGAGACATGGTATCAGGGACCCAGACTCTATCTTAGTCCTCTGCTGTATATAGCTTCCACGCCCAAAGCCACTTCATGATATAGGATGGCTGCTGGAGCTCTAGCCATTGCATCCTCATTCCAAACTATAGAAAAGAGAAAAGGGCAGCCTCTCCTTTTTAAGGATTCCAGAAATAATTCAGAACACTTCTGCTAAATTTCACTGATCAGAACTTGGACAAATGGCCATACCTAATTTCAAGGGAGGCTGGGCAGCAATATGCCCAACTCGAAAATGGAAGTTCCAGTAAGAAGAGGAGAATGGTTATTAGGAGAAAGCACTCTGCTGCACATCAAATATTACTTCTCTGGCTAAAAATTTCTGGTCAGGTTAATCAGTCTGAGTTTAGCCACCTTAGTTTGAAGCTGGAGGAGAAGCTTTTTTCCTATGGTTACTGAGCTGATGAGAGTCTGAAGGTTTGAAGCCCTGCTCCCCAGCATGTGGAGAAAGCATGTGCAGAGAGGACAGAGCCAACATGCAGAGGGACACGAAGGTGGGAGGCTAAGGAGGAAACTAAAGAGGTGTTGACCGATTGAAGGATCCCCTGTTCCAGCCATCCCTAGTCCAGCCTCACCCCTGCCTCTTCTGGTTATAAGACCCAGTAAATTCCCCTTTTGACTTAAAGTATTTCAACTTCGGCTTTTATCACTTGCCTCAAAAGAGTGCTGGCTACTAAAGTTACCATCTTTCACTTCTGAGAGCCGGGACCACGTGGATCACTCTTGGCAGAGATAGTTTTTCCTGGAACTAAATCACAGTAGGACTATTTCCTGATTTCCTGTTGAAGGACATCGAGTGACATAATCATACCCTTGCATATATGTGCAGCTGTTCACAGTTTACAAAATTCTTTAAAATCCATTAACTCATCTGAGTCTCACAGGCTCTCTGAGATGTAGGTTTTATTACCCCATTCTAAAGACGAGGACACTGAGGCTCCATGAGATAATCTAGTTTATCTACCTGGTTGGTCAGCTGCGACACCACCAGCTGTTCAT
This sequence comes from Camelus ferus, assembly GCF_009834535.1. Lineage (NCBI taxonomy): Eukaryota > Metazoa > Chordata > Mammalia > Artiodactyla > Camelidae > Camelus > Camelus ferus. The sequence goes on along the minus strand of NC_045699.1, from coordinate 45,249,793 downwards.
GCAGCACTTCATGGGCAATCTGTGTAAAGATGAAGGCGGTATGACTCTGTCATAGCTTGGAGGAGAACACATTTTGTAGGGAGGATAAGCTAAGAAAACCTGGTTCACATACCTAATTCAGGGACAGAGTTCAGAGTGGAGAACTGGAGCGTGGGCCTGACTGTTGGACTGTCTCAGATATCTGTGGTCTGCATCAAGGCTCAGGCAGGTGCAGTTTTGCAACTGATTCACGACTCACGCCTAGAATTCTTTGCAACAAGATTTTCTAACAAGGGTTTGTAGCCCAGACCTAGTTAAAGGGACAGCTCTCATTGCCAGTACTGGTCTGAGAGTTATGTCTCTGGGTTTATGAGAATTTCAGAGGTTGGTTTGCATTCTCAACCAGAGAGAAGGCCAGTTGCCTTCAGTGGGGGAGCCAGTGTCCCTCACAGAAACATTTAGAGCATTGAGGAGCTCACGGTTCTACCTCAAGTAGCATAAAAGAGAGAACTTGGGTTGAGCAAAGGCTTATAGCAAGAGGTTCCCAGTAGCCAGCAAAATGAGCTGAGTCTCTAGCAAACATTTTTAAAAAGAATCTATTGGAAGAATATTGGAGGATTTTATAAAATCAATAGGAAGCTGGAGGGTCAGGCTTGGAAAACAGGCATGAATCAAAGTAGTGGCAGGAGGTCATGAAGCAGGAAGTAGGTCATATTTCAGTCTAGTCAGGAATGACTGTCCCACCAATGGACACGGCTTCCATGAACCAGTTTTAAATGTGCTTCATTTTTACATCGCCCACTCTTAGGAATCCGATTACCAGGCAGAGGTCCTTGATTGGCTGAGTGCCATGGCTGCCAGGGGGCAGGAAGCTGGGGAGATGGCTCCCTTCACCTCAGTAGAGGAGGGGTATACACTTCCCCAAACAGCGGTCTACTCTGGTGCTTCATTCATTTAAAAAGCCTTCTAAGTGGCTCCTGTGGGATGTTGGTTTCAAGATCTAAAGAGAAAATAAAGGGACAGAAACTGGTATGTTTCAGTTTTGCCCTAGCCTTTTAGATCTTCAGAGCCACACTTAGTGGGTTTGCAGGTGTCACAAGGCCACTGTGACTATTCCCTTATCTGCCCTGCTGCCACACTGACTTTTAAGGCACACAGACATCTCTAGTCCTGCTCATGGCCTTTGCATGGAGAACAAACACTTCAACCTGGTACTCAAGACCTTCGTGATCTGGCTACAAACCATCTTTCCCCATCATCCCCACCTCTACCCCCAAGACCTGTTTTCCCACCATTGAACTGTTTACAGTCTTCAAGCACACTCCTTCAAACATTTGGTTCTAGTCTTCCCTCTCCCCTTCTATCTGGGGAATCTCAGTACTATCCCCTCCACCAGTCCTGTGGTCTTTATTTTGATTCACTTCTTGGTGGGCTGGAATATTTACTGAGGTAGACAGGATGATGTCCCCCCAGAAAGGATGTTCTAATTCCCAGACTTTGGCAATATGTTACCTTACTTGGAAAAAGGGACTTTGCAGAGGTGATTATGGTTTGGGTCATTGACATAGGAAGTGTATCCTGGATTATCCAGGTGGGTTCACTGTAAGCACAAAAATCTTTAGGAGCAGGGAAAGTCCTGACTGTGATCAGAGTAAGACACGACTATGGAAGCAGGTCAGAGAGAGGGCAGCATGAGAAGGACTTGACCCACTGCTGGTGGCTTTGAATATGGAAGAAACTATGTGCCAAAGAATCCAGGTGGCCACTAGAAGCTGGAAAAGGCAAGGAAAGGGATTCTCCCCTAGAGCCTCCAGAAGGAACCTTGTTCTGTTGACACCTCAGTTTTTGCTTGTGAGACCCATGTTGGACTTCTGAACTCTAGTGCCATAAGATAATAAATTTCTGTTGTTTTAAACTACGAAGTTTAATTTGTTACAGCAGCAATAGAAAACTAATACACTTAGTTCGAGATTTGCAGATACTAACTAGTATATATAAAACAGATAAACAGCAAGTTCATACTGTATAGCACAGGGAACCATATTCGATATCTCGTAGTAAATTATGGTGAAAACAATATGACAATGAATATATGTATGTTCATGTATGACTGAAACATTATGCTGTACACTAGAAACTGATACAATATTGTAAACTGACTATACTTCAATTAAAATATATATACAAAAAAAAGAAAACTAATACACTTACTCAAGTAATATTATTAGGAAAGGTATGAAGTGCTACCATTTCTGAGACTTTGCATATCTGAGGATGTATGTCTCTTCCCACAGCCCACGAACAACAATTTGGCTGAGTTTAAAACTATTGGGTCACATACAAAGCAATCTACAGGCTTAATGCAATCCCTACCAAAATACCCATGACATTTTCCACAGAACCAGAACAAATAATCCCCAAATTTTTATGGAACCAAAAAGACCCCAAGTTGCTAAAGCAATCTTGAGAAAAAAAGAACAAAGCTGGAGGGATAACCCTCCCAAACTTCATACTATGCTACAAAGATAGAGTTATCAAACAGCATGGTACTGGTAATTCTTTGTACTATCTTTGCAATCTTTCTGTAATTCTAAAATTCTTCTAAAAATAAAGTTCATTAGAAAGAAAAAAACAGCATGATACTGGCACAAAAACAGACACATAGATCAATGCAACAGAATAGAGAGCTCAGAAATAAACCCATACACTAATGGTCAATTAATTATGACAAAGTAGTTAAGAATATACAATGGGGCCACTCCTCTCTCTCCCTCTTTGGAGATGGCCCGCATTCTGTCTATGGAATGTGTACCTACTTTTAATCTGAGCACCCAACCCCCACACCTCATGGCCTTTCTCTTGCCTTTCAATTTATCTCTCTGAATAAATCTACCTTTACTCAAAAAAAAAAAAAAAAAAAAAAGAATATACAATGGAGAAAAGACAGAATATTCAGTAAGTGGTGTTGGGAAAACTGGACAGCTACATATAAAAAAATGAAATTAGAACATTCTCTAATACCACATACAAAAATAAGCTCAAAATGGATTAAAGACCTAAATGTAAGACCAAATATTATAGAACTCCTAGAGGCAAAGCACTCTTTTACATAAATCACAGCAATATTTTTTTGGATCTGTTTCCTAAGGCAAAAGAAATAAAAGCAAAAATAAGCAAATGGGACCTAATTAAACTTAAAAGCTTTTGCACAGTACAGGAAACCATCCACAAAACAAAAAGACAAACTATGAAGTAGGAGAACAAGTCTGCAAATAATGTGACTCATAAGGGGTTAATACCCAAAATATATAAATAGCTCATACAACTCAATATCAAAAAAACACAAATAACCTGATCAAAAATGGACAGAAGACCTGAATAGTCATTTTTCCAAAGATTACATACAGATGGCTAACAGGCACAAGAAAAGATGCTCAACATCACTATTAGAGAAATGCAAATAAAACAACAATGAGATATCACTTCACATGTGTCAGAATGGTTATCATCAAAAAGTCTACAAGTAACAAGTGTTGGAAAAGATGTGGAGAAAAAGGAACACTTGTACACTGTTGGTGGGAATGTAAATTGGTGAATCCACTATGGAAAACAGTATAGAGATCCCTCAAAAAACTAAAAATGGAACTACCATATGACCCAACAATTCCACTCCTGGGTATATACCTGGAAAAAATGAAAACACTAATTCAAAAAGATACATACACCCTGATGTTCATAGCACTACTTACAATAGCCAATACTAAGGGCTTGATCCCAGATGAGTTGGAGAGTTAGAGCTGTAACTCCCCTCTTCCCACCCAATAAGCCTAAGTCTCAAAAAGGCCAGACCCTTGGTGAATACTGGATAAGAAAAAATTCACTCTCTTATTTGTCTTGATCTGTATCTTTAATACCCACATATAAAACCTGCAGATAAGCTTACTGTGCAAATTACAAAAAAAAAAAATAGATCAACAGTCCCTAACAAGGGAAAGTCAGGCAAGATAACAAAAAACAGAATTCAACCAGTAAGTACTTTAGATAATCGAAAATCTGATAGCTAAAGTAAAATAAATTTTTATAAAAATAAAAAAATAGTCTTAATGGATAAATACTGAAGACCAATAAACTATACAATATAGTCAAGGCAGATTTTTAAAGAATCAAGTGGCACTTTTAGACATGAAAATATAATTGTTGAAAATAAAAAGCTCATTAAATGGACTATTAGACACAATTGAAGAGAATTAGTGAAATGGAAGATAGGTTTGAGGCACAGAATGCAATACTGTGCACAAAAGAGACTGAAAATGTGAAATAGAAATTGAGAAGATAGAACGGGAAGTTCATTCTACAGAGGGGAGAATTTGAGTAGCTCCAACATACATTTAATAGGTACTTCATAAGGTTAGAACTGAGAGGAATTGGGAGAGGCACTATTAGGATGTCTGAGAATAATTGATAATTAAAGATAAACACGAAATCTCAAAATAATGGCTGAGAATATCCCAGAATTGATGAACAGCAAGAATATTCAGATTCAGTAAGTACAAGTACCAAACAAGATTTTTAAAAATTCTAAATATGCCAGAATGAAACTACAGAAGACCAGAGATCTTTAAAGCAACCAGAGACTCACTAGAAATGACAGAGGACAGCAGACTCCTCAACAGCAATAATAAAATCCATAAGACAATGGAAAATAACTATCATCCTAGAATTCTATAACTCACTCCTTCACTCAAAAAAAAAAATTAAATTCCCAGTTAGAGTTAGGGTTAAGGATAAAACTAATCAGGCTTTAAGAATGGTTGAAATAAAATCTTTTTAGATAAATACTGAGACAGTTTACCACAAATAGACCCTTCCTGAAAGAATTATGCTAGGATATATTTTAGGAAAAAGAAATTCATAAGACTCTATATGGAGAAAAGAAATAGTAAACATTTGGTTAAATCTAAATATGCAGTGAATGTATAAAATATGAATAATAATCTGGAAGATATAAAAATAAAAGTGTGACTAAACTGTTGAACAACAGGACAGGAGGGGTATGTTGAAACCCAAGTTATGCTAAGGTCCCATATTGTCTGGGAAGAAGGTATAGGTAGTGATTAACTTGATACTACCCGATATGCATATTAAAAAAAATTAAAGGTAGCCAATAAAAGTAGAAACAGTATGTATCATTTCTTAATGAATGGAAGGGAAATATGTAATAAAAGAAGATTCAATTTTACTGACAGAAGGCAAAAAAAAAAAAAGTACAGTAAATACAAAGCTTTAAATAAGATGGTAGAAATAAATCTAAGAAAATTGATAGTAATAACATATGTAAATAGACCAAAGTCTCTGATGAAAGAATAGAAATTCTCAGATTTGAAATTCTTATAAAAATCCTTATACAAATTCTATCTAGGTGAATACTGACCCAAAGAAAAGTGATGTAGATATTTGGACCAAAGTGCCCAAAGTATTTTTAGGGATAAAAGTGGTCATTACATAATGATAAAAGGAGTAATTGATAAGAAATATATAAAGTCTCAGATCATATAAAACAGCTTAAGGCAGGGACAAGTTTGGTGAGCTGAAGGGACAGAAAGATGGCCAGAGTGACTCTAAACTGCCACATCCAGGGGCATCTTCTCCTCTCACTCTGTAACCTCAATGTCATCTATCCACTGTCTTGACCTCTGTAATCACCTAAAGCAAGGAATTCCAAGAGCTCTTTCCCAGGCTCCAGACTGTCTGCTGACCATTTCCATCAAGATCCCAGGCACCTCTCACCCAACATGCCCAAAGCCATACTTCTCATCCCCACCTCCTCCACAAATAAACTCTTCTTCCTGTGTTCCCCATCTCTGCGCACCTGCCATAATCAACCCATCACCCAAGCTAGAAAACCAGGATCATGGACCAAAAATCAATTGGACCATAGCCCAATGTCCACAGGTCTTTGCATGGCAAACCAACATGGCAAGCCAGATGGTGTTTGGGAAGAGACTTGGAGGACAGGAGTCACAAGAGGAGTTAGATTATATTATTTCACATTTTTGTAATTTTCCTAATTATAAGTGATCAAACAAAAAAGAAGTGTGTATATTAAATCTTAAAAGTCATTCAAGATCCCAGTTCCTCAAAGGTAGTCACTATAATAGTGTATATCCTTTTATACCTTTTAAATACATATAATCTGTAGGATTTTTTTCATGTTTTAGATTTTTACACAATTATGAATATATTGTACATACTGTATAGTTTCTTGTTTTTTTCACTCAATTTATATTAATATCTTTTCATATCAATTCTTTTTTAACATGTATATAGTATTGCATTTTATGACTATACCTTAATTCATGTAACAAATCTCCTAATAGACATATAAGATGTTTCAAATTTCCACTTGTACAAGCAGGTGCAGTGAACCACTTTGGATGTGTATATTTGCGCATTTGAGGGAAGAACTCTGCAGCATAAATTTCTAGAAGTGGAATGTCAGGGTCAATGGATATTCACATTTTAATTTTTGATGGATTCTGCCAAATTGACTTTAAAATATTCTCTCAATTTACCTCCTTCCCAACTGGGTATGTATTTTTCTACCATCTTATTAGCATTAAGCATGATCAATCTTTAAAAGTGTTTTGCCAGTCTGACAGGCGAAAATATATTTTTTGTTGCTTTAATCTGTATTTCTTTGCTTTTTAATTTCTTTGAGCACTGTATATCTCTATTTCTCTTTAAGTGAATTTCTAGTCCAAATCTTCTGCACAGTTACTATTGGGTTGTTTTAATTTCTTTATTGGGTTGTGGAGAGTTCTTTATACATTAACACTATTAACCTTTAGTATGCAATAAATGTTGAAAATGCTTTTACTCAGTTTGTTATTTGTACTTTAGTTTTATTTATGATATCATTTGCCTTACAGAGATTTTAAATATTTATGTAGTTAAACCTTTTCTGTCATGATTTCTGGCCTTGTTTTCCCTTCATCACCTTGTTTTTTAATGATCTGTTAATGATTTTACTCTCTAGTTAATCATGAGTTCCTTGAGGGCAAAGGCTACCTCTTATTCATATCTGTAGATCCCTACTCCAGAAATCATTCACCCCCAGCCTTGGCTGTGATGAATACTTAATAAATACACATATTTAAAATTTTTATTGAGTCGACAGAATTCAGTGTGCTATAAAACAAGCAAGCATAGAAAATTTAATTGTAAGATTGAGGTTGAGGGAAAATCTCCAAGGAAAGTTGGTCTCCAAACCAAAATGCCTGGTGAGTTAGAAGTTGTAATTCTGATCAACATGTGGACTAAGATCAGGGTTAAATTCAGCTGGTAGTGGAAAATTATTAAAAAGATTACAATAAACATGTTCTATATTTGTTTCATTTTAAAAGCTGGTTTTGTCAATATCTGCTCTCAGAATCAAAGTTTAATATCAAAAAGTCATAGTTTAATATAAAAAGTCACAGTTTAATATAAAAAGTAGTCCGAATTTAATATAAAAATAACAAAGTGGGGAGTTCAGATGATAATCTGGACCCCGTGTAAACTGCATGCCCGATGAACCACTTTAACCATGTTAACTACCCCAAGTCTGCCCCTAGCTGGTGGGGGTGTACACCAACCTCAAGGCTCAGGAGAAGAAAGCAAAAGGCAGACGCTTAAGTACAAGAACCACACACCTGAAGCTGTGAAATGCTATGGCTATTTACAACCTTAATGCTGCTTCATCAAAACTGGGGAAAGCCGTGTGACTTTGAGGAAATCCCTTGGCCTCGATTTGGCTATTTTAAAAGCAAAGGGGTCACCGGGTGATCTTGGCAGCTCCTTCCGAAACGGAAGTCCAGGGAGTTGATGAGTGTCTTTCTATAAAATGGTTTCCAGGGCCCTGCCTTCCTGGAATTCCCCTGCGGCTCAATCGGAGGTATGAAGGGAAACCCATCACAGCTGTTACCAGCTGTTCTGTGAGGCTTCTCTGGGAGCCCCCAAGAGTGTCAACACTGATGTCTGTATGAGTTAAATTAAATTCCAGGGGCTAGTGTGAAACTGGAACAGGCTTGATGTTTTTATCTGTCTGCTGCTGGGCTCCTGTGGGGCCTATGGCTTCAGCTGAGCTAACATGAGGGAAGGGAGTGGAGTGGAAGGGGCAGTCTTCTCTCGTTATTTATGTATGGTTCACGATCATTTTATTATATTAATGATAACCTGACCACTTCCTTAAAAGATTCAAGATGATTCATTAATTCACTGGAATAATAGGTAGTCTGTGCCTGCTCTGTGCCAGCCCCAGCGCTGGAGGAGATGGAAACACATGAAAAAACAATACCATCTCTTCCATAGTATCATAGAGGCACTGGATGCACACGGGCTATGAGGAACCAGAGGAAGGAGAAAGCAATTTTGATAGTCCAGAGGTGAGCATGGAGGGAAGAGAGAGGGGAAAGGAATGACAATTTTTTTGTGTGCCTTCTAGAAGGCACTATGTCATAATGATTAAGAGCCTTAGCTCTTGAGACTGGTAAGACTGGTTTCAACCTCTTTAAACCTTGATTTCCTTATCTGTAAAATGGAATAACAGAACTTCTTTCATTGGGTTGTTGAGGAGACTAAAAGAAAAATGCATTTAAAGCAACTGGTACGATGTCCTGCACATGGCAAACATGTGATACATGGTCACTGTTATTATTACTATTCTGTAAACAGTCACTAAGATGAGCTTTATCATCAAAGATTGCACTGTGCCCATTTTACAGATAAAACAAAGGCTCAGAGAGCTTATATAAATTTCCCAAGGCCACACAGCTTGCAAGTGGCAGAAGCAAAATTCTGACTTCAAAGCCCATTTCCTTTCCACTGCTGTGATTCCTCTGAAGGAAGTTTTCCCAGAGGGACTGATACTTGAGTATTAAAAAAATGAAAAGACGTTCCTTTTCAGAGGTTAGGGAGAAGGAAGAAATGCCAAGCAAAGGGAATAGCACATGCTAAAGCACAGAGCCAGCAACGATGGAATGAGCTGTCCGGGGTTTGGGTGGGGGAGAAGTTGTGAAGCTCTGGGTTTCTGAAGTTTCCTCCAGTAGAGGAGGATGTGGTGGAAGCCAAGAAGGTAGATCAGTTGGAACACTCAGTGATTCTGTCCTATTCTCTGCCCTTCCTGAAGTTGAATCCTCATAGCAAAGAGGAATCAGAACTATCCTGTCTCATCTTCTGGGGCATGGTCTGCTAGTCCTTGTGAGTCTCTTGTTCCCATTTGACCTACACTCTGGTTACTTGCTGGAACCTCTCTTCATCCCTTTCTCCACTGTACTCTAGACCCTAGAGATTTTTGTGTGTTAAAGGGTATTTGGTTTTTAAATCAACAAAAGGGAGAATCAGGATAGGGAAGAAAATCTCTCACACCCTGACCCCAAACCACTCACCAGGGCTTGCTTTATGGACTGCAGATTAGGTAAAATCTGGGTGGGACTAGATTCTGGTTTGGGAGGAGTTCCCAGTCTGGTTGGGGAGACAGACAGCCAAATTCAACATCACTGACAAGCGGGTCAGGGCTTGGGTCAGTGGCAATACCAAGGGATGGCTTGTAGAGGAAGGTTTTAGCCCCTTCATAATCTCTACCAGGCCCTTCCCATTCTTTGATGGTCTTTCAGTTTTTACATATTGTGTTCAAGTATTTTTTGTTAGAGAAAATCATCTGTGATGGCCAGAGTTGAAAATGACCCTCAATGACTCTCACCCTTGTATAATCCCCTCCCCTTTGAGAGACGATGGAACCTGTGAATAGGATATTGCCCCGCGATTATGTTACATTATATGGCAAAAGAGAGATTATTCTGGGTGGTCCTGACTTCATCAGGAGATCCCTTTAAAACCAGAGTGTTTTCTCTGGGTGGTCACAGAGGGAGAAAAACAGTGAGACATGTTCCTGCTGGCCTAGAAGAAAGCAAACTGCTGTGCTGTGATCTCCCAATGGAGAGAAGTGATCTCCAGTTGCTGACAGCAGCCCCCAGATGACAGCCAGAGAGAAACGGGGTTCTCAGTCTTACAGTCTCAGAGACTCGAATTTGGCCAATGACCTGAACGCACTCAGAAGTGGATTCTTCCCCCAGAGCCTTCCCCTAGAGCCTGGCTGACACCAGGATTCCAGCAGACCCTGAGCAGAGAATCCAGCTACACTATGCTGGGAATTCTGGCCTGCAGAATGGTGACTCCATAAACATGTGCTGCATTAAGCTGATACATTTGTGGTGAGTTGTTATGCAGGAATAGAAAGTCAATACAATGATACTCATACAGATATAAAAAGAACATGCTGTCAAATACTTTAACTCATTAATTAATGAGGGACTCTAAGCTTTTGCAACAGGTTCAAAGGAGGACTCACAGAACTGCACATATAGGCAATCAACAATGTTGAAATAAATACAAAAGTAGTCACTACCTATAGAGCAATCCTCACTGCAACGCCAGTGGACAAAATTCATTTGCATTTCTACAGACAGGAATCGTGCGTTACTATCAGTTTTCTATAATTTATAAAGTGGTAAGATTCCTCAAAAACAATGAAAAGAGCAGAATGCCTGAAAGAAAGGGTAGGACAACCAATAATCTTTTCTGCCTAGTTTAAAAGACTTTCACGGTTTTTCCTTGTAGGTGGTATGGAAATGCAGCTTCAAGACAGGCCACCACTGACACATGCATCCCTCCCCACCACTAAATCCTGTCACATAGAGATAGTAGAGTGGCCGCAGGCTGGGATTCAGTGAGACCAAGGGCTGGAGGGGCTCAGCCAGCCTTGACCGTTTACAAATCCTTTTGTATCTGTTACGTGGCTCATGATTCCGTCTTCTAACAAGACTCCTGTGTGGAAGGTGGAACAGATAACAGTTACCCTATCATGTCACTAAGGAAACTGAGGCCCAGAGAGGAGGGGGATTGTGCCTAGAGTCACTCAGGGAGTCAGTGACCCTGGATCCCCTGCCTTCCCATTTAGGGCTGGTCTCCTCCACCCTCACCCCCTTATTCTCAGATAGGTGAACTCTGTCCCCCATTCCCTGGCCCTCCTTTGTGCTGGACCAGCCTCCCCTCCACACTGCAGGGGTGGCACCTGATCTGGGGATTGGCTACCACCCCAGATACCCTATGTCCAGTCTGCAGATGCAGTCCCAGGCCTCTGTGGAGCCTATCTGACCCAGCACCCCCACCCATGACCACCTTTGTGCCCTGGGCACACCTCTGCCTGGGTTTCCTGCTTTCACTCTGGCAGCCTGACAGCCTCTACAACAGTGCCCAGACCTGCTGTGTAAGGGCCACCTGTTCTGCCTCCCAGGCTGCCCACCCTGGCCACCCACCTCTGTTGATTTCCCACTGGCACATGGGCTGGAAGTCATCTGGGAGGCCAGGCACGCAAGTCTGCTAGAACCTCTTCCCAAACCCTCCTCCTGACCAGTGCCAGGCATTAGTGTGGGACAAGCCACCAAGGCCAGGTCAGGCAGCTGGCTGGCAAACTGGCCACCTGCTCGACTCACAGAGTGTAAAGTTTTTGTTTTGCTTTGGCTTTTGTATCTCATTGCTGAGAGTCTTTGGAGAGAGGCAAGCCAACCCTGCATGGTTCAGACAGTCACTGAAGCCCTATGAGGGCTGTTTTCATCGGCTGGGAGCCTGGTGGTTGGGGCTGGATCTGCCAGGTCCGGTGGGGGTTTAGTACTGACCTGCCCTAATGGTCTGCTCCTTGGGGGTCCCTGTGTGTGCAGATCACAGGGCAGTGAGGTGCAGGTTGATCAGGACGTTGGGATTTGCTAAAGAGGCAGAATGGTTGGAGAGTTCCAGTCCTGGACCTGAGGGTCAGCTCAGTTGTGTGACTTCAGCGTCTCAGTTTCCTGGCTCCTCTTCCCCTTTCCTGTCCCTGTGCCTTGTGCTCCAGTCCCATGAAGGAACCATGTGCTGTTTCCCAGACACACGATGACGTTCTTCAACTCCACTGAGACTTCCCTTGTGCTCCTGCTGCCTAAGCTACCCTTTCCAGCTCCTGCTTGTTTCAAGATTCAGATTTGTGGCTGTCTCCACCCTTCCTCCCTGCCTCGCTCCTGCTCCCTGCCAGTGGAATTCACCTGCCTCTGCACCCCTCACCCTCTTCACAGCACCTGGGATACCTGCTTCCTTCCATTATTCACCTGTCTGTGTACCCTTTAGCTTGTGAGCCCCTCAGAGGTGGCAGCCGAGACTTCACCTCCACACCTGCACACCTGTGCAAGGTCAGGCACACAATCAGTGTTTGCTAAATGTTTGCTGAATAGGGGCTACACTTAGAAAACAAAAAGGGATAAATATCTTCAGTGATATTTAGTAAGGCTTTAGAAGGCATCAAATATATGTAATTATGGAAAACCATGTGGAAATAATACAATTAAACTTGGAGATTTATCTTCATGTAAAATATCATAATATAGAAAATGATCTTAAAGGCTACTTAACAAGTTACTGATCTTAACACAGTGAAACCTCATTTTAAATATTTTAAAATACATTCTATGTATTGAAATTGTAATAACTTTGTTACTGGTCCAGATGTTTCGGGCAATTCTTGGGAGTGAATATTCTTGAAATATTTAAACTTTTTTTTCTCAGAGAGGGAAAAGGAAAGAAGAAAAGAGAAAAAAGGAAGAAAGGAAGGAAGGAAGAAAAGAGGGGAGGAAGAAAAGAAGGGAGGAAGAAGGGAGGGAAAGAAGGAAAAGGTTGTCAAACAGCCCTTTGATTTCCTTCATGGGTTCATTATACTCATTTTACCATCGGAGCAAATGATGTCACCTCTCTGGGTCTCAGCTCCTCCATCAAAAGCTAGAATTAGGTGCTGTAGTGAGAGAAGTGCTGGGTGTTGGCGGAGGGCCATTGCATTATTTTTCAATTTCCCTGGACCCAGCAGTGGAGACAAGCTTTCTCTTTTAGGGAGGACCACAAGTTTATTAGCAATGAGAGAAATCTAGGACAAGGAGCATGTCCTAGAAGGGCTTTTGATACCAGGTTGGCCTGAAGTCAGGAAAACTCTGGGTACTGACATTTGAAACCAAAGCTCTTCCTTCTCTGAACCTCAGTTTCCATAAATGAAGGAATTGGGTCCAATGAGTCTAAACTAACTTCCCACTTCCACAACCTGTGAACCCACCTCTGGTAGGCTGATGGTGAAAAAACAAACAATCATGTCAGGGCCAGAGAAGTTTCCAGGGCCCAGCCTCTACAGGACACATCTCTCTCTTTCTCACAATTCCCCGAAAGCTGCAGAGCCAGACAGTTCAGCCAGCTGCTGGGGCCTCCGATTATCCTCTCTACACTTTGGATCTTTTTTGTTCTTTCGTGTCTGGAAATCATTCAGCTTATCTTTGACCTGTCGGCATGTTCCTCATATGTCAAAACAACTGTTAGAAAGTGAAATGGTTGGATCCAAGCAGCTGGGGAAGAGTTGTTTAATGTTGGAGACTCAAGAAGCGCACCCGCTGCTTTGTGTGTTAAGGCATACCTGCGGGTTTTTATCCTTCCTAATTATAAAGTAGCTTAACAGTATCTCTGAAGCAAAGGGTGGGCAGGACGGCCAGAAGTCCTGAATTCGTGCTGTAGCACAACTGGAAAAGGGCAAGAGGCTCTGCATGAGCACGTGAATGTTCAAACTGAAGAGCCAGGATTTACAGACCCGAGCCTTGGGAATGGTCCTGGGCAGTGCCCACTCTCACCACATCCACAACCCGGGGTGGGGTCACGTCCCTCGGACTTTTCACATGGGCTTATGCTCAACTCCACCTCCTCCGTCCTGGGTGTTAGGTTTCTGTGAGGCAGTTTAGACTAAGCAGGCTAAGTGGGAGGGATGGTGGAGTGAAGGCCATGCTAATGGGACCTCTTACAAGACCAATGTTTTGGTAAGTTTGGTGTGTAAGTATAAGCAGGACTCCTGAGGACTCAGGTGGGTTTTCCCTTTTTTGTGCCCAGGAGGCGAGGGGACAAATACCTCAGAGGCTGGTACTTGAGACCCTGTAACCTCTCAGGTGGCATGAGCTGCGACTTGCCTCTGGTCCCACCACAGGTGAGGGGCAAAGTCCGGATGGCATCCCAGAGTCTAGCCTGGCCTGCTCCTCTCCCTGCCCCACCGTGCAGCCTCCTGGGGCTTCCTCTTCAAGCCTCAAGCCATGGCTGGAAGGAGCTCCTGAGGCAGAGGGAATGTCCTGTTACCTGCAGAAGCCTAGAATTTTGGGTCTTTGGGAGGAGCTAAGGAATAAGGAGACTCCTTGGGCCAAGAAACAGACCAAGCAGACACATGTCCAAGGGCTGGTGAGGATGCCACATGTCTTGGATCAAATGCAAATTTCATGAGATCTCTGTGGTCCACTGATTGGCAAATGCTGACCCTGGCAGGGTGCATAGGGCCAAGTAGAGGCCCGGGAGGTGGGGGACCTGGGTACCTGTGATGGTTCTCTCTGCCCCAGCCTCTGCCTGTTCAGTGATGAGTACCTACTCTATGCTGAGGGCTTTCACAGGCATTGTCTCATTATATCCCAGCACTGTGTGCTCCCTGGTCCATCCCCAGTCCTTCTCTGGGCCCAGGATGTGGACGTGCACAAAGGAATACTCCTTAAGCCCCTCACATCATATCCAAGAACCACCCTGCCAGCTAGGGGTTGGCTACTTACTTTGAGATCAGGCAGCTGAGGCCCTGAGAGTGTAACCACATGCATTCCAAGTGCTGCAGCCAGGGCTCAAACCCAGGTCTGTCTGAGTCTCTACCTGTCTTACTGATTTGTGGTCAGTAGGGAGAGGATGCCTGGAGAAACCCCCCAGGGTGCCAGGAGCAGAAGCAGGGCCCTTTATCTTCTCAGGGTGCCCATACTGAGAGCACTAAGCAAGGTGTGGCAGGGGTGGGTGGGGTCAGACTGCCCTGGCACTGCCGCCAACAGCATTAGCGAGCCAACCCCAATTGTGAGTCAACGAGCCACCACGTTAGCTGCTAGGATTAGAATGCCAAGCTGCAAGAAGGAAAGAGTGAGTACTGGACTTCAAGCATCAAGAGAAGTGGACAGAGCAACCCTCTGCCCAGCTCCCCCAGGGGTCCACCCTCTGATGGCACAACCCACTGTCACTCTGGCCCTTAACCCCATGAGGAACCTCTCCTGGAGCTGCACACCACAGTCAACCTGGCTAAACCCTCACTCCCATCGGGGTGGCAAGCTGCCCAGACCCCTGCCCAACACCACAAAGAGAGAAGTCTTGGTGAATGGGAGCTAGGTGGGACCTGACGGGGGCAGTCCTAAGCAGGAGTTGAACAGAGGAGGCTGGCCAGGCAGCCCAGACAGGGGGCTGCTGGAACCCTCCCAAAAGCTCAGGCTGCTCATAGGAGCTGAGGACTCTCACACGATGCTAATGGGAGAAGGAAGACAGGGGGGTGTTGAAGACTCTAGAACCCACCATGGGAACCCAGGTGGCCATGTAAAAGGAGCTTCAGGCAGGTATTCCTCATCTGGAAGTTGATCTCTGACATCCAAGGTTCTGGAGCCTGGAGACCAACAAGGTCCAGGAAAGGTTCATCTGAAAAGCCCCAGGGTCCAGGGTGGATGCCCAACCACACCCACTATTCTGCTGCAGAAGTGGGGGTGATGGCAGCACAAAGGACATCTGTGACTCATCAGGAACCCACAGATTGGTGGAGCACATCAAAGAAACCCTATGCAACCAGGACTTGTGGACAGCATGGACATGGTGAGCCTTGGTGTGGATGCTCTCAGCCAGGGAAGGGCTGGGCCCAAGCAGGGCAACAGTGTCACTAATTCCCAAGTGTCTTCCTAAGTAGCTTCTACTCGTCCAGGGGACTTGTTACTAAGACTTCCGCTTGTGATAGGTAAAGCCAAGGGCATAATTTGGAATGCAAAATTTGAGACTATAAGAACAAAATTTCTCCACATAAGAAAGCAATGAGAATTTCCCAAGTACTGCGAGTGTGGAGAGGAGGGAAGGACTCAGAGAAGAGAAGTGGTCCCATCAACAGGGCAGTAGGTAGAAGCCAAGGAGAGAGACAGCTTGAAAGGGCCTCCCTGGGGCAGGGATGGTCAGTGAACCTGAGCACAGTAACGTCTGGCAGGCAATTTAAAGTTGCTTCTTGTTCTATGATGTCCCTTCAGCTTTTGTGCTAATGGTGCTTTGAGGAATGAGAGAGATGGGGTACGGGGGACTGGAGTGGTCCAAAGAGCAGGATGGAGACATGGTGTGACGGTCAACTTTACCTGTCAACTTGAATAGGCCACAGTACTCAGATCCAACACTGTGCGGGTGTTTTTAAGGTGAGTTAACATTTAAATCAGTAGACTTTGATTGAAGCAGATTAGCCTCCACATGATGGGTGGGCTTCATCTTAACAGTAGAATACCTTAAGAAAAGATGACCCTCCCTTTGAGAGATGAGGGAATTCTGACCGCAAACTACCTCCTGATTTAAACTAGAACTCATCATGGATCTTACCCTGCCGGGCCCACCTTGCAGGTTGTGGACTTGCCAGCGTCCACAATCATGTGAGCGAATTCCTTAAGATAAATCTCTCCCTCTCTCTCCACACTCCCACATGTGCATATATGTGTGTGTATATATGTGTGTGTATGTATGTGTGTGTATATATATATGCATAGACACATCCTACTGGTTTTGTTTTTCCAGAGAACCCTGACTAATTCAAGGAGTAGAGGTAACCAGAGGGGGGCCAAGTGGACGCTATTATGGAAAGTTGAAACCAAGGGTGGCAGGGAAAGGCAAGCACATGTTAAGTCCCCCACTGAACATACAAAAATCTTAAGAAATATTCAGGAGGAGACTGAATTTCTTATCGAAGGGAGGCCAGAGGTGCATGAAGGAGGTTCAGTGCAGGGAACGCAAACCACTCTAGGCAGGAAGTGGCATCCTAGGCAGGAAGGGATTTGACCAGGGCAGGGGCACTTAGCCAGCCACTGGGAGGGCTACAGGAGTGGGTTCGGGCCAGCCTCCAGGAAGAATCCTTAAGACAACACAGACCCAATGCCCAGGGGTTACTAAAGCCTTGGAGACACCACCAGATTCTGCTTATATTAAAAAGTTGAGATGTCCCTGCTGCCACCACTGATGCAGAAGGCCCTGTGTACTAGAGATCTGGAGAGCAGACAGGGCATGCAGCTGTTGGGAGACCGCGGGTTTCCTGATCTCGTCGGCCAAGAGAACAGCAAGGAGGGGCCTGGGAAATGGAGGATCTGTGCTCTGACTTCCAGAATTCATACAGATGTTCCAAATGGATAGCACCTACTTAACATCCGTAACGCTCACCACAAGAGGGTGGGAAAATGGTCTTAACCTGTCCAGATCCGCCAACTAGAAGGACGGGGGTCTGCAGGACTCTCCAGGGAACTGTTCTGGGGATGTGGAGGCTCTGGGGGTACACATCCAGAGAAGAGAGGCCCCTGCTGATGAGTGCTATCCAAGAACACATGGCAATCCGCGACAGGGTGCATAAGCCAGGACTCTGCCATGCCTGCCTTCCTAGGTGCAGGGCACAACGGAGCACAGCTGGTTGGAGTGAGAAAATGTGTCAAAGATGAAGAGCTGTGGAGGGAGTCGGGGAATTTTACTCCAAATGCAGTTGAGATCATATCTTGGCTTTGTTCCCCACGAATGCACAGTTATTTGTATTTCAGCATAAAATTCTAGCTCCCAGGACCTGGTTAACAAAGGCAGCAAGACGCATTCCCCCAGAGGCCAGCCAGATGGAAAGCCCAACGGAATCTCACTTTGAAGTGTTCTGTGTTATCTGACTCATTTGCAAAAGAAATGAGCTTTATGGGATGTTCAAATGTTTCCAGACATAACCAGTTGCCCCCAAGCGAGAATAAAGTTATAATCTCTCCTTCACCTTGTGCGTGTGCAGGCGGGCGCCGATGTACACAGGCTGTTAGAATCAAAATATGTCTCCTCCTCAGGCTTTGCAGGAGGCAGGCGGGTGGCGGAATCAAAATAAAAACACCTCGGATCAAGAAATGATGGATTTGTTTTTCACCCACTTTGACAGAACCACTGTATGGTCAGTCTAATGAATTCCATCCTCATTTGTCATTAGGATCATGCAAATTAGTTGACCAGATACGCTGGGTCATACAGCTTCTAGGGCTCTGTGGTGTCTAGGGATGAGCACAGACAGATTTGGATTCAGATCTCAGCCCTGATGATTTTCAGGTTTCTAACCCCAGGGAAGTAGCTTCTGCCCTCTGAGCCTCAGTTTCCTTCCCTATAAAATAAGCATTAAAATGTCGATGCCACAGCGTGGTTCTGAGGAAGGTGTGAAGGGGATTCAGAAACCACAAAGGGTGACCCTTATTCCCTGAACGCGAGGAGTGACGTCCCCCTTCTTGCCTCTGCTTGTGCTGTGCCCTCTGCTCAGAATGCCTTCTCCTGCTTATCCTTGCCAGCATCCACTGTTATCCTTTTTGGGGGGTGGAGCCTGAGTGGTCATTGCCCACTGCTGATTTGGGAGGTGGAAAGTGGTGTGGAGGCTTGGTTTCGTTCACTTCTCAGCATCTCAGATCACCTGGGAGATTAGAGCTGAAAGTGCCTCAGGGATCTTTCAGTCCAACTCATCACTGATGACACAGGAAGACGGAGGCCTGAAAGGCCAATGTGTACGCCCCACCTGTGCCAGGCACCGCAGGGGGGTGGGTGGAGAAGCCTTGTGGCACCCAGGCCACTTGGCAGTGCCCGCGTTGGCAAAGGTTGTGGGCCCCTTCTGTTTTCCTCATTGTATTAGTCAGGGTTCTCCTGAGAAACAGAACCTGAAGTTTGGACCTTATGAAGACTGGAAAATCCAGACTGCAGAGCCGATGTCTTAGTTCAAATCCCAAGGCCAGTACTCTACTGCAGAACCAGGAAGAGCTGATGTTCCAGTTCAAAGGCCCTCTGGCAGAATTCTTCCTCACTCAGGGGCGGGCTCGCCTTTTTTTTCTAATCATGCCTTCCACTGAGCAGATGAGGCCGCCACATTAGAAAGGGCAATCTGCTTGACTCAGTCTAGTGATTTAAACGTTAACCTCATCCAAAAGTACCCTCTCGGAAACACCCAGAATTACGTTTGACCAAATGTCTGGGCCCTCCATGGCCCAGGCAAGTTGATGCACAAAATTAACCATCATACTCAGGACGGTTGAAAATCTTTTCAATAGCTAAGTCAGCAGGAGTGTGTCTATGAGATGGATATTTAAAACACAAAGCAGTTTGGAAAGAGGTGGTTTGGACTTCTTAAAAAATTTAAATATTTCTAGGAGATTTCTGGTTACAAATGGCACTTGGGGAGTACCCCCCCATTCCACCCCCACCATGTTTTCACTAATACAATGATGAAAGCAGAGCACTGAAAATCACAAATGCACAGAAGACAAAGTAGACAGAAAACTTACTTTCCAAATCTGAGAGAATATGCAACTAATGATAAGACAGGTAAAGCAGATGGCGAAAAACCTTCACAGGTTCATCTCAGGGAACACAGAATTACTTAAAACAGACAGGAAGCCCCTTCGAACCTTCTCTGCCATCTGACCCTTGAAAAACCTACAGTCACACAAGAGCAGTGAGGGTGCCACAACTTCAGTGCCCACCCCACAGACACCATTTTCCTATTTAATTTATGCCCAGAATCTCAAGGAAAACAGCCTTGTAAATCTCAGGCGAGATTAAAGCAACAATGAGATATTATTCACACCCACCAGATTAGCGGGAGAAGCCTGACAATATCAAGCATTGGGAGCATATGACGTCACCAGTAACCTTCCCACCTTGAAGGCTAGGGGTAAATCCTCTGTCATCTTCCATGACTTATCAAAAGCACTTGACAGTTGAACGGTCCCACCTCCTGGAAAGGCTTTCTTCATCTGGCCTCCTGGAATCTCCACTCTCCAGGATTCCCCCTGCTGGATGCAGCTTCTCAATCTTCTTTTCTGGTTCCTCTTCTTCCCCTGTTGGTTACAACTGATGTACCCCAGGGCCCAGTCCTTGGACCTTTTCTCTTCACTTTCCACACTGAGATGAACTCCCTGGTCTCACAGACTTAATACCATCTAGTTGCTAATGATTTTCAAATTGACATCAACACCAAAACTTTCCCCTAAACCCCAGGCTTGGATTTATAACAGCCAACTCAGCATCTCCACTTGGATATCTAAGAGTTGTCTCAAAGTCTAATGTCCAATACCGATGTCCCAGTCATCCCCCCAAATTGTGCTACACGCAGTTCTCCCTCTCTCAGTAAATGGCAGCTCCATCTTCCAGTGGCTCAGGCCAGTGACCTTGGACTCCATCTGGACTCCTTGTAGCAAATCTTGTTGGCTCTCCTTTCTGCATAGATCCCAGATTTGATTTCGTCTCATCACCTTCGTTGCTATCACCCAAGTCCAAGCTACCATCTTTTCTTGCCTGGAACATAGCCACAGCCTGTCGTCTAGTCTCCCTCCTTCTCCCCTAGTCTCCCTACAGCCACCCAGTGATCCTCTTCAAACATAAGTCAGATCATGGCACTTTTTTGCTCATAACCATTCATGCCTGTCATTTCACTCAAAGTTCAACACAAGGTCACTGCAGCTGGCTCTGTGACCTCTCTAACTATACCTCCTCCTTCTACTCTAACCACACTGGTGTCTCTGCTGTACTTTGAACCCTCCAGACACTCCCATCTCAAGACCTTCACCCTTGCAGCACCCCAGATATCCACATGGCATACTCCTTCACTTCCTTTAAGTCTGCTCAACATCACCTTCTCAGTGGGGCCCTGACCACACACCTCAGCTCACTCCTTATTTTTCTTGCTCTGCCTTATTTCTCTTTACAGCATTTCTCACTTTCAAATGTACTAGGAAATTTATTTATTCATTGTGTTTATTGTCTGTCTCCCTGCTGCTGACATTGTCAGGAAGAATTTTAATCAGGACTGGAAAACAGGCAAGGAAAAGGAAGACCAAACAGCAGCCAGGAATTCAGCCACAAGACCAGCCTGGGCAAGACCCCATGGCCACCAGGATTGAACCCCAGATGTGCCACTTGGACCACTGGCATTTGGCCTTGGCTGCTGCTGCTGGCCCTGCTGGCCCTGGAAACTCAGTGTTGCCACCATTCATATCCACAAGTGGATTTTCAAGGGTCCTACTCCTTTGTCTCAACAGACCCTGTCCAGGGCAGCTGTATCGGCTTGGCTGAGTGTAGACTCTAGTAGCAAGGGTGGCCAGGAAAGCAGGTGTTAGGCACACTCGATGCCAAACACAGAAAGGGGTTCAGACACTGAGCAGCCAAAGAAAAATGTCTACCATGAAGGAAGCCCCCCAGTTTCCAGAAGCTGGGATTCTACAGGCCATCTTCTCCTACCATAACCTAATAAGCCGTAGCTGTTTTGTCGAACAGGCCAAATTAAGTAAGATACAAGCAGAAAAGAAATTTATTCTTTCTCCCTGCTGTCTCTTTAGATTAGTTCTGTGTTGATTACTTCTTCTCCAGTCCTTGGATGAAATCTCAGGACATGTGTCCCTCAACACTTTCAGTCATCCTTGGAGAAAATAAACAAACAAAAAAACCTCCACTTTTAGTCACAAAAATTGCCTGTCTCTTTTCAGTGATTAAAATGTGCTCTATCTTCAGTTGAAGCATCTCCTCTCCCTTGCTCAGTCAGGGGTGGGAAGCCTGCAGGGGGGAGATGGCACAAGTGCCTCTGTCATACTCCCCTTCCTACTCTGTCCCAGCAGCTTCCTGGCCTCTGGCTCTGGTCGAGCCCAGAGGCAGCAGGCGTCAGGGGAAATTGTGCAGTCTGAGGCAGCTGGTGCTGCATGGATTAGTGTTGGTGTCCTCTGGGCTTGGTGGCACTTTTTGGGTTTCACAGAATCTCCCTAACCGAGACCCTGCTATTACAATCTCCAGGACAGAAAAAGCCTGTCTCCGGCTGGTCGCTTACGTCTCCAACTGACTCCAATTGACTTCAACCCTAAGTCCTGGGCTATCCAGTGGTCCATTTTCCCCACATTATCTTTGTTGGGTCCACTGACCCTCCAAGAGGACTTTTGGGGCAAAGTATATATTAAGATGGCCCCAAGTCAAGTCTCCCCCATGTAACCCACAGCAGGTCCATGAGAAAACACGTGCATCCTCGCCCCCTTCTGTTGGCAGAAATGAACTCGGTCCTTATGCAGTCTTCTTTCTTTCTGCCCCCTCAGGTGGGCAGCCTCCACCTTAGGGCTTTGCATCTTCCAGGAATCAGTCATTCCCAGGCCACTGCCCCCAGACTCTAGGGGACACATATGGAGGTGAGGAGAAACATTCCTAGGCTCCCCCAGGTGAGGGGGGTGCAAATGCTTCCCAAAAGTTTCTCAAAGAAATGTTCTCTCCCAGATTCTTCACTCTCAACCCTTTTATATACTCAAGGTGGATTTTGGGCTAAGATTTCAAAACTTAATTTCCAGATGCCTCCTTTACAAGTCCTGTAGAGATAGTCTGGCTTCTAACATCAGAATGTGGGGGTTTTATTTCCAGACTTTGAGTCTTCAGCCAAACTTACAGGAAGTCCCTATTACAAAGGATTTATTTTAGCAATAAAATTTTAAATAGGAAAAAAAATGGAAATTAAAATATAGTGCATACAAGGAAATGCAAAAAATGAAAATGTTACATATTAAAATTCAGAGTCAATGTCATCCTCAGAAAGAATTTCATGGTATATTTTTAAAAGAAATAAGAAAAATTAGTCACCTAAACATTTAACTCAAGCAGTTTGAAAAAAAACAAGAAAATAAACCTATAGAAAATAATAAGAAAGTAATAAAGATTAAAGCAAAAATGAACACGTTCAAAACCAAAAACCTATTAGAGTGATTAATAAAACCAAGAGCAGTTTCTTCAAAAAGTGCAATAAGTTATACATACTTCAGGAAAAAGTAATAAAGATAAAAAGGGGAAAACAGAAAATATGGCATTGAAATTGAGAGGGTGACAAAACCAAAGATACTGGTGAGATTTTTATAGTTACAGGAGGACGCTATGTATATCTCTATGCTAAATATCTTTAAAACTGGGAGAAATTGATAATCTTGTGAGAAAATAGAAATTGGCAAAATTAACTGAAGAAAGGAAATGAGAAACTATGGAAGAAAACAACACAATTATTGAAGAACCATTACCAAATAAGGCTAAGAGTTCACACTGTTTTATAAGTAAATTTCTCTAAACCTTCAAGAAACAATTCCCATGCTATTTAAATAGTTCCAGACCAAAGGAAAATGTGGAAATCTTTCCCACTCCTTCTATAAACCCAGTATATCAGTGATTTGCTAGCTTAACAGAAATGTCACAATAGAGCATGCTTGCCTATAGATTTTTTAAAATCTCAAATCAAGTAAGAGAAAGTAAAACTCAGAAGTGTATAAAAATGATAATACCAAATAAGGTTTATTTTAAGAAACCAAGAATGGTTTGATATAAATCTCTTGGTATATAATTCATTTTACTAATAGGTCAAATGAGAAATACCACGTGATTATTTTGAAAATGCAACAAAAGAACATAATTCAACCTCTATTCCAAATTTTAAATACTCTTAGAAAATTTGGAATAGAAAGATATTTCCTTAGCTGAAATGAATATCTATCTCCTGCAGAGAGCCAATATCACACCCAAAGTGAAATGCCCCATTGTGGGCAGGAACAATACATGAATGCCTGCGATCACCACCCTCATTTAACAGAGGACAGCCAATTGAGTCTTAAACAAAGAGAGAAAGCACAAAGCACAAAGAATGAATCAAAGATATTATTTTCAGAAGATATAATTTTCTAGCTCGAAAATCCAAAAGCATCAACTAAAAAACTATGCCAGAATGAATGAGAATATTCAAGAAAGCGGTCAGTTCCCAAAAAAAAAAAAAAAAAAAATTCTTAATACACTAGCAATAACATGGGAGAAAATCCAGAGGATAAAAATAGCCCATTCATAACAGTAGAAAAAATATGAATGACCCAGAAATTAACATAACAAGAAATACACAGGATTCATATGACAAAAACTGTAATGCTTTACTGAGAGATGTAAAGACAACCTGAATGAATGAAAAAAATGTATCTTCACCTCGTCTAACACTTCATGACTCCAATGTAATGGTGCCACCTAGAGTTGTGCAATGTGGTGGCCTTGGACATGTTCTTGGGTAGAAAGTTAGTAATATGAAGAGGTCAATTTCCCTCAAATTTAATAAAATATCAGTGAATTTAATAAAATATCAGTAGGAATCCACAGGATATATGAAAACTTGGCAAAATGTTTTTGAAGTTCATAAATGTGCAAGGATAGCTAAGAACAGTTTGAAAATAAATAGTAAATGAAGAAACTCATGCTACCAGGCATTAAAACTTATAACGCTGCAATAAAGAAAACAGGGAAATACTGGTAAAAAAATTTTTGGTACATTCAGCTCAGTGGAACCAAGTAGAGCCCATAAATAGACACAAATTTGATGCAAATTTAGTATACGATAAAGGCAATTTTTTAAACATGTATGTTGGGCGGGTTGAGGGGAATGGATTACATTGTAAGTGATGTCAGGACTATTAGCTAACCCTTTAGAAAAAAACCTTTTTTTATAGCATAGACCAAAAGATTTCTTTTGTAGACAAGATCTAAATGGAAAACATGAAGTGACAAGAAAATATGAGTGGATATTTATATTTCCATGGAGTAGTTTAGGAATTTCACTTAAGACAGTATCTTTATTAGTTTAGAAATAGACAAATCATCAATCATTTTTGCTTTGTGTTAAGAAAAACCATGTTAAACTTCTAACTATTCCTAATTTATAATTTTCCATACAAATGGAGCAAAAGTTCCATTGAAGCTCTCATGAAAGAGCAGGGTATAAAGAGAAGCATCACTTTGTTTTAGAAGATCATATGGAACTTTTAAAAAAATCAGCCCCATTGAGGAATAATTTGCATACAATTTAGTAATTTTATCCGTACAATGAGTTTTAACTGAAATTTTATGGAGATAATTATAGATTCTCATGTAGTTGCAACAAATATCTCAGAGAGATCCCATGTGCTCTTTCCCCAGTTTCCCCCAATGGTAACATTTCACAATATTATAGTTTAGTATCACAACTCAGATATTGACATTGATAACACCCACTTCTCTTATTCAGATTTCCCCAGTTTTACTTGTCCTCATTTGTGTGTGTGTGTGTGTGTACTTAGTTCTATAGAATATTATCCCAGGTGTAGCTTGGTGTACCCACCACCACAATCAAGATACTGCAGTTCCATCACCAAAGATCCTTCATGCTACTCTTTTCTAACTACACCTATCTCTACCTCCCACCACCCATACAATATAATAACTTTTGGTAAATGTGTACAATCATGTAATCACCTCCACAATCATGACAGAAAACATTTTCATTATCCCCAAAATTTCCCTCATCCCTCTTTGCAGTCAATTCCCACTCTTCATTCCTTATCCTAGGCAACCACTGATTGGCTTTCTATTATAATAGTTTTACCTTTTCTAGAATTTCATACGAATGTAATCAGCAACATATTTTTGAGATTTACCTATGTTATTGCAAATAGGAGTACTAGTTCATTCCTTTTACTGCTAAGTATTATATTATATTCCATTCCATTGAGTGGATATATCACATTACGTTATCCCTTCATCAGTCTATAGACAATCGGGTTGTTTCCAGTTCTTTACTATGAACAAAGCAATGAATATTCAAGCCTTCATCTGAGGATGTTTTCATTTCTCTTGGTGGATGTCTAAGAGTGTGATTGCTGGATCATATGGTAAACATGTTTCTAAGCCTATAGCTTCAAATTCACTGATCGTTCCTTTTTCAAAGTCTAATCTGGTGTTAATAACATCCCATGTTTTTTTTTTATTTCAGATATTATATTTCCCATTTCTAGAAATTCCTTTTGGATCTAAAACTTTTAAAACTTCCATTTTTCTCCTCTTCTTGGTCACATTTTCCTCCACCTTCTAAAACATGTGGATCACAATAGCTTTTTTTAATGTTCTGTGCTAAATCTATCATCTCCATCATTTCTTGGTGGGTTTACAGTGATTAGTTTTCCATCTGGTTACAGACCATATTTTCCTACTTCTTTGCCTGCTCAGAAATTTTTTATTAGATGCTGGACATTGCAAATTTCACATTGTTGACTGCTGGATTTTGTTGTATTCCTTTAAATACCATTAGATTTTGTTCTGGAGCACAAATCAGTTAGACCCTTTCAAAGCTTGTGGTGTAGCCTTTAATCTAGGGTTACTTTGGCGTCATTAGTAAGGTAATACCCTTTTGAGGACCCAACTCAATGTCTCGCATGTAAGAAGATCTTTCTACTCTGGTTGGTGGAGACATAAAGAATTCCCAGCCCCACATGAGCTCCAGGAATTATTCTGCCTACTCCTTATCTGGAAAACAGACATCTTTGCTGAGGACTTCAAAGCATAACATTAAAGGCAGAAGATATAAAGGTAAAGAGTGATAGCTTTGACAACAGAAAAATTTAGAGCCTCTCTCTTTGGTTTTCTCTTAAATTCACTTCAATTCAGCTGTTGTTTCTCATTGATTTGAGTGCCACCTGGTAGAGGGAGAACACCAGTTGGCCCTGGATCTGCAGCCGGCTCTGCCTCTCACTGTGCAACCAGAGGGGAATTCTCCTCTATGGGCCTCCATCTTTTGATCTGGAAAAGAGGGGGCTGAATAAAGCGTTCCCTGAGGTGCTTCCAGCCCTACACCCTACCCCCTGGCCAAGTAGTACCAGTTTCTCAGTCACCTCTTTGCCTCTGTTAACAGACTCTTGGGACCCCACCTCCATCTCAAAGCAGTCTTCTTATTCCTATTTCCCTTTTTAAATATAGTTTAGCTTTTATTTGATTTATGGACTCGGTCCCAGTCACTGAACTTCATTCGGCTTGGACGGCTTATTGATTTTCAATAACCGTGGAGCAGAAGAATAAAGAGATGACAGCAGCACTTGGCTGCAGACTCAGGGCCCGCTGAGAGAGGGAGGAATTAATCATCTCCGGGGTGATCACTCAGGCTGTCCCTGGCAGGACAGTGACCCAGGGAGCTTGGCCAGCCTGGGACAGCCCAGGAAGCCATACAATGATTGTTTGCCTCTGATAACGTGAGCTCACCAGACTGCCCTGCCTGGCTTCTAATTCCAGCATCACCTGATGTAAGTCAGTTACCCATCCAGCTTCCTCACCTCTAAAGAAGGGGCTCTAATAGAGTTCCCAAGGCTCGCTAGAGGGAGGCTGCACCATTTGGATCAACAGGGAGGAGGAGGTGATCCTGTTTAAAGGTGCTAACATTAAATAAATGAATGCAAAGATAAATGATGAAAGGTGAAGAAGATGCAGATGTGCTGGGTATGCACACTGATTTCACGGTGGCTTCTCTTGGCTAACTGTAGCAGCCAAAAACAGCAAGGCGGATCTATTTTTACTTCCCTAAAGAAATGCACCAAGCTTTCTTTTGCCTCTGTACCTTTACATATACTGTCTCTGTACAACGTTCCAGCCTTCTCTTCTCCTGGCCAACTCCTGCTTTTTCTTCAGGCTTCAGCTTAGTTGCTGCCTCCTCTGAGAAGTCTTTCCTGAGTCCTCCCACCCCACCCCTGGTTAGGTGTCCCCACCCCATGCTCCCCCAGATTTCTGTGCTGACCCTGTAAGGACATTCATCACACTATATTAGTACAGTTACATCAACAATGCAATAGTTCATTGTTACAGCAATAACTGTGGTCTGTTTTCTTAACTGTATCTCCTACTTAACTCCCAGCTCTGTGAGGGCAGGGACTGGGCCTGCTTTGTTCATCCAGGGTCCTGGTATATGAGAGCTAATAAATATTTGCTGAATGGATGAAAGATAGCTGAAAAGAATGATTTTCAAAGTTACTCAGTGACTCAAAGAATACTTATTGACAATGAATTACTTGTTAACATTGTGGGTAGAGGCTGAAGTCCATTAATTCCTTTGTTTAATCCTCTCTACGACCTTTTAATTGCAAGTGTAGTAAAACACTCAAGAGAGGTGAGGTGATCAACCCAAGGTCACACAGCCAGGATCTGGCCAGGGTCTCCTAATCTCTAATGCCTGTTCTGCCCCTTCTCACGAGGGGAACTCAACCAGTTCCTTCTCTTCCCAGGACTCCATAGTTTTCTCCTCTGTATGATGAGTGGGTTGAACCAGACCAGTGGCTCTTAATCTTTGAGAATTGATGAAAGCTATGAACTGTAACCCCAGGGAAATGCACATACGCACTGAAAAATTACACACAATTTCATGGGTTCGTAGACCCCCATAAAACCTAGCCACAGCCCAGAGCTCACCAATCATGGAGGCCTTGCCAGCTCTCATAGTCCCTGAACGATCTATGATTCACCCAGTGACATCGGTTTTATGAAGTGGCAAAATTCTTCCATTCATTTTTCCAAGTCTCCATCTCACCTCTCCTGCCCAGCCCAGCTGGCAGCAGTTCCTCCCTGCTGTGAGACCCCATTAGCCCCCAAACCCCAAGGCGCCACCAGACTGCGGCTGTCACACTGAGTCCTGGTCCTGATTTATTCTCCATGGTGTCTCTCTGGATGGGAAGTTGTGCATAACAGCAGGACTCAGCCCCTAGTAGAAGAAATGGCCAAGTTCAATCCTTAACAAATAAAACCACTGCCGTTCAGTAATTCCCACGGTTCATGAAAAATGTGATTTTCTTGCTGCAGCAAATGTGGAGGGCGGGAGATGTAAAGACGATCCCACTTTGGTCTATGGAAGAAACCATAACAATATAAATCAGTGAGATAGATAACCTTCTCCTCTATTCATTATCTGGGCAGGCCAGAGCTAATGTGTTTGTTTTTTGTTTTTTGTTTTTTTTTTTACATCCTCTGTTATCAGCCATCCTTCGCCCTCAAGGATGGCTGCACTTGTCTGAATTCTACCAGGAACGTTGTGGCAAAGAAACAGAATATTCAGTTTCTGGAGATAATACCAGTTCTCTAGGATCTTAAGTGCCAAGCCAAGAACTTTACCCTATAGGCCACTGAGTCTTCCCTACAGGCATCCAGGATGGGGCAGACCCCTTGTGAAGATGCTGGTGAGGGTGACGTGACCAGGAAATCACATTAGAAAGATCATTCTGGCTGTAGATGAGGAACTGAGAGAAATGAGGGTGCAGGTAGAGGGTCGTGGGGAGAAGCCTGATTCAGTCAGGGGAGAGGATTGGGGAGAAGTCTACTCCTCTTCCTTATTGTTCCTACAATGGGGATGGCAGCATGCCAACTAAAGCTGTATACAGATAGGACACTCTGCACCCTGCACAAAGGAATATCCAAGGAGATGTGAGTGGAAGCTGTTGGTGGAGTTTCTTAGAGGCCCTTTTGCCCTTCCTCATGTCTTCTTTCTTCCTGTCTAGAATGCAGATGGGATGGCTGGTGCTACAGCTGCAATACTGCAACCATGAGGAAAAGGTCAAGAGAACTACAGAAACCTCAATTCTGAAATGCTTGAGTTGCTGATTCAATGTCAAACACTACATGCTTCTGGACTCATTATTTGAGAAAAATCCTGTGGGGCATCAAATGGAGAAGTTATGTAGACAGGTGGATGGATAAGTCTGGAGCTCTGGAGAGTCACGGGCACATACTTGGGGGTGATGAAAGCTGTCAAGGTGGGTGTGATGACTCAGGGAGTAGATAGATGATGGATAGATAGATAGACAGAAAGACAGACAGACAAGAAGATGGTCCTGGAGAACACTAACCTTCAAGGAATAGGCTGGGGGAAAGTTAACTGCAGATAGAGAGAGGGAACTTCCAGGGAGGGGACACCTGGAGAGCAGGGGTCCTGAGGACCAAAGGAGGACAGGGACTCTGAAAGTGGTCAATAGCACACATGACAGAGGGCCAGTGGCCGATACTAGAGGAGACTTGGTGATCCTGATAAGAGCTGAAGAGACAGCACTGATGCATCCCTCCTGAAATGTCAATGCCAGTCTACCTGAGGAAACCACAGTGCCCCCAGGCCCTCCTTGTAGAACTGTGGACATCTTGTAGGCTGGTAGCTCCAAGGAGTCCCCATAGAGAGCAAGACAACGGAAAGGGAGTACTTCCTTCCTTGACACTTGACGAGGAGATATTCTAGACATGATTACTGCGCACGTGCTTTCTCTCTGTTCTGAGCCTGTACTCAGATGCATTTGTTGATCTTGCTGGATTTGATTCTTCGCTCAAAGAGCACACGGCTGGGTATTCCACACCCACTCTGCATCATGCTCTGTGGGCCTCAGGCAACTCACTCGACAAGCTGAAGGCAAAGCAGAGTCTAGAGCCCAGGCCTCCTGATTCCAAATCCGTCAGGCCTTAAAACCCATGCGTGAAACATTTCCTAGGTCTGGCTTTTAACAGACGCATTGGAGGTTGGCATGCTGCCGATGTTTTGCTTGGCTCAGGGTGGGTACCAGGTTATTTTTTGCGAACTGGGTACTCCATCATGTAGAAAAACACGTCTTTTTAGGGGGTAAGACATCTGGAGTTACATAGCATGCAAAGAGACTAAAGGCCAGGTTACACACTTAGCACACAGAACTCAGGTTTTAATGATGCTCAAAGATTCAGAATGTTCAGAAAATCTGTTTGTTGTTGCTCTGACTTTCAGTGTTTCCCTGGGGAGCCACCACTTATTTTTCCTGTCTTGTTTAACTCAGGAGGATTCCTAAGAAAGGAGTATCTCCAAGAGCTTGAACAAATTCCTTAGGAAAGCTCCAGATCTCACAAATTCTAAGTCACAAAAATATGCTTCTAAAAACAGAGCTTGCCAGGCAAGAGCACAGGTCTTGGCCCACTTGACCCAGCCCCACAGGCAGCCTTTGTCTTGATATCAGGCCTGAAGATCCCTGGAAAGAGCAGCCCTTATTGAAGAGAATTTGGGGACTTCTGCTCGAGGGCATAACAGCTGTCAGGAAGTTCAGCAATGAGTAGAAGACTGGTCACCGAACAGGGATGTGATAAAGGGAGAGCTTTACAAGGCTCTGAAGGCTTGGCCAGAGTTTGCCCAGAGATTTACAAAGTGCTGGTCTTGGAGCTAGACACTTAAACTCTAGTTCCAATTCACCACTAATTTTCTGGATGCATTTAGCAAGCCTCTTCCCCTCTCTGGGATTCAGTTTTCACCTTTGTAGAATAAGAGTGGTAAATTCCAAAGCCTTACGTGCTTCCAGGGGTGCTGTTGAAAGCTGTATGGATGTGAGAAAGGACCAATCCTCTGGTGATGGGCTCTGGCTAAGCACGTCCAGATAGCCTGAGGGGCTCTGCGAGCAGCTACAGAAGGCAATTCTGAGCAGAAGCACATGTTTTCATCCAGAAAGGTCCTTCTTATTGAGGCCATTCTGTTTAAGCGAGTGCTCACAAGGATTGGGGCGGGTTACTCCTCAGCGCCAGAAGTTAAATTGGGAAACAGCCCCTCCCTCATCTCATCACCAAAGGACTGACACTCAGAAACACAGGTGTGGAAGAGAGATACCTGACTTTCTTTGGCTGCGGGGACTACAATCAATGGCCTATGTTTGGTGTGATTAAATATGCCAAAACGAGAAAAGAGATGTGGTGGTGGGCTTGTGCCCAGAATTAGAGAAATTGGCCTTGTTTTCACAGTCACCCAATCAAGTCGACTCCCATGCTTCTATGTGCAGGGGACAAACCAGTCTTTTGTATTTAGAGAACATCTTGCCCCTTGGGAACTTCTGAACCTTGTGTGTGAGTGTGTGCACCTGTGTGTACATGAGTGTGCCTCTGTGGAGGTGTGCACTTCATGTATACGTGCACGCTAGATGGGTGTGCATGTGTACACGTCCGTTTGTATGTGTGTGTGTCTGTGCTTATGTATGCACTTGCATGTTAGTGTGTGTGTGCATATATGTATATACACTCACCCTCTCTCACAAGGAATGAGGTTTGCTCAGTCGCATCAGGGCCAGGGGATGATTTAGTAAGCCCTGGGTCTCCTTGCCCTACATGCTGAGCTATGGAAATGGCAAAGCCTTTCCAAACCTGAAAGACAGATTAGTTCATTTTCAGGTTTTGCCGTGAATCGGTGGTTCCTGGAACGGCTAATGGCTCAGAGAGGCAGTATTTGCATCCAGCAGTGTCAGAGTGGCTGTGGGAGTAGTGGCTAGGGGGTGATTTAGGATAGCTATTTGGAAACATCTACCATTTTCCAATAATACTTGAGAAATTGCCTCTCCTGAGAAATTTCAAGAGGGCCCTGGAACAGTGATGGAGGAGGCTGGGGGAAAATGCAGATTCCTCCTGTCTGAGCAGCATGGCTACAGGCGTCCAGAAAACCTGATATTCCAGATACCTCCAGGCAGATCAGTTGCATCGATCGTGCTGTTGCCCACCCCAATCTGTGCACGTGCTCATCTCCTGCACCTCCCCTGGGTCACCCCCCTACATCTATCTGATGAAATTAGTACTTGAAATACAATAAAGTGATTAGTTCACTTGACTGTGACAAACATATTTAATCTTGACCGATCGATAGTGTCAGAAAACCAGCGCCATTAGTTAAATTATCCCCTGGACTCAGAGAAGCAAACAGCCTAATTGAAGAAGGCAAACTCCCAAGGCCTCCTTTCAGCCCAAGCACTTCCTCCCTGGTGGGTTTGGAGGGCTCTGATTTGAACTTTAGCCATGACCTGCTTTCTCTTCAGCAACCACTGCCTGGACCCACTCTGGGCCTCAGTTTCCCCACCTGTCAGTTTAGTACAGACATGAAAAGCAGAGACTCTGGAGCTAAGTTCCATTCATATCAGCACCACTAACTAGCTAATCACAGGCAAGTTAACTAACTGCCCTGTGACTCAGTTTCTTCATCTGTAAAATGGGCGTGTCAGTACTAGCAGCTGGGTCTTTGGGAGGGGCAGGTGAAAGATGCCCAGCCTGGATTTTCCTCCTGGCCCTGCAGAGCCGCAGTTTGACCACATTGGCCCCTTCCCTCTCGCAGCTTCAGTCTCCCAATCTGTAAATGAGGAGGTGAGCTGAGTCGATTGTATAGGCTCCTATAGCCCCGATGTTTCATGAGTCTCAGAGCCTCACGTCCTTGTAGATGTACATGGGAGTCACTAGGCGTGAACCGGGGCCAGGAAGGCTAAGTGATCCCATAGCCCAAGGGAAGATGCCTTTGAGGCAACATAACTAATGTTTGTAGACATGGCAGGGTAGGTAATAGGGTTAGTAGTACAGGGAATCATGCTTTCCGGTTGTGAAACAAAATCAATTCCATTTCATTTCAACCCAAGAATCCTCAAAGTCCTGATGTCCACAGTGGGTCTGCTAGCACCAGGAGAAGGAAGTGTCTCACTCATTCACTCACTCATCCAATGTTTGCTAAGCATCATCTCTGTGGTAGACCTTGTATTGGGAGCTAGACACACAGGGAGGGACAAGCCCTATCTTTGTCCTTTGTCCTTTGTATCCAGGGATTCACAGACACGTGAACAATTACCTCTGATTTGATGTTGTATTCATTTCCAGTGGCTTCTGTAACAAAATCACCACAAACTTAGTGACTCAAAGCAATACAAATACATTATCTTACAGTTCTAGGGGTCAAAAGTCCAACATGGGTCTCAATGGGCTAAAATCAAGGTGTTAGGAGGACTGTGGTCCTTTCTGGAGGTTGTAGGGGAGAATTCAATTATTCGCCTTTTCCAGCTTCTGGAAGCTGTCTGCACTCCTTGGCTCATAGCTCCACATCACTTGACCTCTGCATCCATTATCACATCCCTTTTCTGTCTTTCACAGTCTTCTTCTTGTAAGACCCTTATGAGTAATTGGACCCACCTGGATAACCCGGGCTACTGTTCCCACCTCAACAGTCTTAACCTTATCACATGTGCAAAGTCTCTTTCACCATGTAAGGTGACATATGCACACATTTCAGGGATTAGGACCTGGACATCTTGTGGCAGGCAGGGCAGGGGGGCATTATTCTACCCACTACAAACATAAAAATCCCAAGGCTGGAATAAAAAGAAAACTAGGAGTCACTTTTCCCAGGAAGGCTTAAAGGTTCCATTAGAAGTAGTCCTTGAGAACTCTTGTACTGTGCTGGTGGGAATATAAATTAGTGCACCCACTATGGAAAACAGTATGGAAGTTCCTTAAAAAAAAACTAAAAATAGTACTACCATATGACCTAGCAATTCCACTCCTGGGTATATATCAGACAAAAATGAAGACTCTAATTCAAAAAGATACATGCATCCCAATAGCACTATTTACAATAGCCAAAAAGACATGGAAGCAACCCAAGTGCCCATCAACAGATGATTGGCTTAAAAAGACATGAGAGAGATATATATATACACATATACTCACAATGGAATATTACTCAGCTATAAAAAAAGAATGAAATATTGCCATTTGCAGCAACATGGATGGACCTAGAGAATATTATGCTTAGTGAAATAAGTCAGACAGAGAAAGACAAATACTATGTGATATCACTTATAGGTGGAATCTAAAAAATAATGTAAATGAATGTATATAAAAAACAGAAACAGACTCACAGACATAGAAAGCAAACTTATGGTTACCAAAGAGGAGAGAAAGGAGGGAAAGGAAAAATTAGGAGCATGGGATTAACAGATACAAACTACTATACATAAAATAGATAAGTAACAAGGACTTACTGTATAGAACAGAGAATTATACACAAAATCTTGTAATAACCTATAATGGAATATAATCTTAAAAAAAAAAGCCAAAAACTGAATCACTATGTTGTACACCTGAAACACAGAATGTTGTAAATCAACTATACTTCAACTAAAAAAAGGAAGAAGAAGAAAGAAGAAAGAATGAGAAGAAGGAGGAGGAGAAGAAGAAGAAGAAGAAGAAGAAGAAGAAGAAGAAGAAGAAGAAGAAGAAGAAGAAGGAGAAGGAGAAGGAGAAGGAGAAGGAGAAGGAGAAGGAGAAGGAGAAGGAGGAGAAGGAGAAGGAGAAGGAGAAGGAGAAGGAGAAGGAGAAGAAGAAGAAGAAGAAGAAGAAGAAGAAGAGGTCCTTGAAGCATAAGTAGAATTCTGAAGCAGGGGAAAGAATATTCTAGGCAATAAGAACAGTAGAAGCAGAGACTGGAGGTGGGAGATGGTGTCGTATGTTTGGAGAACATTTGGGCTAGAAATAAGTGGCTCTCTCTAAGAAAGGAGAGAGGCAGAGAGGCAGAGAGGCAGAGGCCAGGACAAGGAAGGCCTCGCATACCATGCTTCCATGACAGGGGACCACGGAAGAGTTTTAGACCAGGAGCAGAAACGTCAGGCTTAACTTTCATAAAGACTATTCCGGCTACAAGGTAGGGGATCAGCAGGAGGGGGTAAACGAAGTCAGGGACACCAGCAAGAAAGCTACCATGCAGATCCTGATGAGATAAGGCCTGAACTACGATATTGGAGGGGACATGATGGATGGGGTAGAGGACATGAAGGAAAGGAGAAGGCTTAGGCGCTCCCAGGACTCAAGCTTGGGTAACTGGATGGAGAACAGAGCTGGGAACCCTCACTGAGAGAGGCGTCTTATCTCTAAGTCCTTTCTTCAGGATGCCAGTGGTCTGGGTCTCGGGGTTGGGGGGCGCTGTCAGCTGCTCTGCTCTCAGGCTGCTTCCCCACAGTGACTGGGGCAGGGCCGCTGTCCTGCTTCAGACCTGGCTGGTGCTCCCCTGGCAGAACAGCCCGCCAAGGCTCAGCGGCCTCTGTCATTGCCACACACTGCAGACTGAGTGCGGCCTATGCATCCTCTGAGGGGAAGTAATTCATACTCTCCAGGACTATTTGTTGGAGGAAAATCACCTGTTTCCAATTACTCTGTGGGTCAGCCTGATAGAATGTTGGACCGAAGGTAATTTCCAATGAATAAGATGTGTTGGGTGTGGCATGTTATTAAGAGAGGACAATATCCTGAACAAAAGCTTCCTGTGGGGAAGTCCGTGGTGAAAGGCACTCAGCCCCCAGCCCTGCTCTGATTCCCCAGGATGGCAGATTTGAGAGTCACCTGAGCTAGCTCCCTCCCTCCAATAAAAGTTCCATTCAACAAGTAACAGGACACCAGGGTGGTTGAGTCACAAGCTTTGGGCTCTCACAGCCTTGGTTTCTAAGTCTCAGCTCTGCTTCTCACCAGCTGGGGGACCTCAGCAGGCTCTTCAAGACTGGCCATCAATCTTACCCTCTTTGCAGTATCAGAGGGAAGTGCTAACACTTTGCCCTTTGCATCCTCGGGGCCTCTCCTGGACATCCCACAGCCTTATAGCTCCCTCCTTAATAGGGATCTACCTCGGGGAGGGGAAAGAGCAATTAACACCTTTCCATTCCCTGAGGACTGGCCTCGTCCCCTGCCAATTACTCCATCAGGACCCACCTGCTCTTGAAAGGGGTGACCAATTATCAGGAATAAGTGTGAAAGCGAGTCTGCTGCCTGGAGCCTCATTGCCTGCCTCTTCCTCAGCTTGCAGGCAAGGGGGCCCAGTTCCTGCCCCCCTCAGTGGGGGAAGATCAAGAAAAGATAATGGATTTTCTGAGTGTTCATCCAGCCTCAGGAAAGAAGGGGGCTCATTCTGCATTGTCACTGGAATTAGGCAGAAGCTTGTGATTTTATTTTTAAAAATTATATATGCATGTTTCTGGCAGATAATGCATTTAGATATTTGCATATCTGTATTTCTTCTAACTATATTTTCCCTCCCAGTTCCAAGAAAGAACCAGCCTTTCCTCTCCCTTCACTCTGAAGGAGCTACTAGCAGGCATCAGTTCCTTCTTGGCCTTTGTTTTCCAAAAACTTGAGCTGCTTGAAAGTTTCCTGCAAGGGAGGAAGGGAGAGAAGAGCTGGCCTGTGAGGAAGGAGATTCCCCAGCAGGCCTGTGAGGAGCCAGGGTCAGACCTGCTTTCCTGCGGTGCCATGGGAGGTGACAGGCTTCAGAAGAGAACAGCCAGGTGTCCCCCAAAAGGCTGGACTCTGCCTCCTCAGCGTCCAGCTGGCAGCGATCATATGTCGGCCAGGAGGAGCAGCCTCGACAGACTGGGCTAAGACCTGTTCTCTTCTTCTTGAAGACCTAGCTTGTGTCAGATAGTGTTCTGGGTAATAAGCACAGAGCAGTGAAGAGGAAAGAAAAATTCTCTATTCTTACAGCATTTCATTTTTCAAAGATAAATATATAATTTACTAAGAGCTAGTGATAAGAGCTACCCGCCATAATAAACAAAACAAAACCCACAAAAACAAAACAAGGTGAGGGTAGAAAATGAAGAAGGGGTGATGGTGGAGGTCAAGAAAGATTTCTCTGAAGAGAGTAGATGTGAGCTGACATCTGATGGAAAGAAGAAATGAGCCAGTTAAACTGTAGAGGAAGAGCATTCCAGACAGAGGGGACAGTAAGTGCAAAGGCCCTGGGGTAGGAGCACTAGCATGTCCGGGGAGCACTGAGATGACTAGGTAGCTAGGGAGGAGTAACAAGGGTGAGCCTGATAGGAGATGAGGTTGGACTGGGGGAGACAGAAGAAGTTTCCTCCCTTCCACGCCAGACAAAGCTACATTTATACCCTAAGGCTTGTCACTTTCTATTTACAAACTTGAATTTCCTCACCCTCAGCATGAGGCTAGTGATACCTTCCCTGGTGAGGATGGTGTCCTGCACTTGACAGTGGCTACTGTAATTACCATGCGTTTATTACTGTTTAATCTCAGTGCTTCTCCTCACTGTGCTCCCATTCCTCCACCACTAGAACTGGATGCTGTCACTGCAGGGACTTTGGGCCTGTGAGCAGGGCATCGGTGGGGTGGAGGGTTGAGCCTTTACCAGTAATTACCGCTCCTGGGAAGCCCTCTTGGCTTGGCTCCACGCTCAGCATGGCAAGAACGACAGCCACTTGTCAGAAGCCTCCCAGAGAGACCACCTGGAAATGAGAGCAGCCCTGATGGAAGGGTGGGGGAGCTGTACTGACGGGGGAAGGGTGTGCGGAGGCCCCTTTGTCATCAGGCAGCCAGAGCTGGAGGGATCGCTCCGGTCTAAATTAAGGATTTAATGAGATGAGGCCAAATTAGATGCAATTAAAAAGACACTTTAGAGCTGGCAGACGACCAAGAGAGGCAGTAATGACTTTCCTAGAAGGGAATCCCACAGGCTGGGGGTTGGAGGGGACCAGGAGGGCTTGGTTTTCTACTCCTGAAAACATCCGGGGTCAGGGGTGGGGGTGGGAGGATAAAATAGAATCAATCATTGGCAATGCTGGTGCCTAGTAAGGACTGGATAACCCTCAGATGTCCACCCGGAAGAGCCCTGAGAGATTGCCTAGACTTGTGGCTTCCAAACTGGAATTTTTGGATCCAAAGAAGACATTTAGTAACTTCTCAAGCATTGTCTAAATACATATTTTTTATTATTTAAGTCTTAAAGCAAAGATGCTGTGCAGGATCCCCAATTTTAGCACACAGGGGCCGCCAGTAAGGTGCACAGCATGCTTCCATGTGGACCTCAGCAGACAGCTTCTGCAGCAGCCTGGACCTCCATGTGGATTCTGAGCAGAAGCCCCATTGCTTGGGAAGGCTGCTCACCTGCCTCACGGGGACTGCCCACCTCGGGTAATTCAGACCTGGACTTGAGCTCACATGGCACAGTGTCCTGTGCCCACTCTTAGGTGACTCAGGTGAAGCACTCAATTAAATGTCTGGCTCAGTTAAAGGCCTGCTCCTGACACTGCAGAAGGGCTGGGTGCTAACAGGGGAGTGGGTAAAAGTGCCAGAAGTATTGACACTATCATATTATAGGAAAACCCTTTCTTATAGGAAAACACTTCTAGCCTGACTTCTGTTAACGCCAGTGGACTGGTTTTGGCACACAGTTACCCTGCAGACAATTCTAGATAGCATGTTTAGAATAAAACTGAATCCTAAAACTTGGACTTCATATGCAAAACAAAGTAAATTTGCCTGTTCAGAAAGTTTGAGTGAAGAGCTGTCAGAAATGGGCACTGAGGCATGAGATTTTCTTAAATGACAGCCCTGAACACCCTTCAAGCTACACTTGAAAAGAATTTTTCTGCCAAACAATGAATATTTAAACCAAGAAACCTATTCATCATCTCCCTCCAAATTTAATACTCACAGTTTAAGGAATGAGAGTTGGGCTTAGGTATTATTAATAATTCAATCCTGACACAAAATAATTACCTATTATTCCTCTTGAAGTTCCTAGATCAGTTTAATTGGAGAATGTTCTGAGATAGGAAGGTAAAGTTTTTGAAAATCCATTACCATTTGCAACTATTTTGGGGACTGGATCAGGATTTTGGTAATACAGTGAAACAAAATCTAAATGATGAAATAAATTGGATATTGATGC
This sequence comes from Camelus ferus, assembly GCF_009834535.1. Lineage (NCBI taxonomy): Eukaryota > Metazoa > Chordata > Mammalia > Artiodactyla > Camelidae > Camelus > Camelus ferus. The sequence continues at coordinate 45,210,357 of NC_045699.1, read as the reverse complement.
TGATACCGGATTGCAAATATTATTTATAATATCCAACTTCAAATTATTTGGGTTACTGTAGTAGCTTCATTATTCTCGTTGGCTGACTTTATAATAAGTAGTGTTTGTACATTTGAACAGAAACATACATTTATAATAATGTCACTGTTGTCAGTTTTATGTAATGGACTTCCACCCCGACAAATGTGTTTGACTATTACTGTTGAAACGGGTGAAATCACTGACCTAGTCCAAGCCAAACATGATACAGTCAGGATACAGACCCCAGAGAGAGGCAGAGGCTTGTTCATTCAGAACCACAGAGTCAGAAGCCGGGCTGGCTCAGAAGCCAGATTCCCTGATCTGCAGGTGTGAAGATGCCATCCAGACTCTGCCTTGGCTCCGTCTCCTGCCTCCACCTGGTCCAGACCTCTTCTCTCTCAGTGAAACCCCTAGAGATCTTCCTCCCTCTCTCATCCTTCCCTCTCCACACAGTGCTAAGCTGTGATTAAGTCCCTTCCTTTAAAATCCGAGGGCGGATCTGAACAGCGGTTTCTACCTCTTCTCCCTGGAGCCACGATGTCACGTGGGAAAACCCGGTGGCCCACTGTGGGGATGGGGAGACTGAGCAGGCGGCACAGCGCCAGCCCCCAGCCCCACCCCAAATAAGGATGGTGAGTACAGAGTACACAGGGCTCTGACACTGGGGTGTCTGGGCTCAAAGCCCACCTACCCCTCTTACCAGACCTAAACTAGGTGTGGCAATACTGCCTGACGAGGAGGGATGTTGGGAGAATTTAGGGAATCGATCGATATAAGGCACATAGGAAGTAGTCGATAACTCAGGCATTATCATGTTTTATCATAAGAGATTGATGTAAGATGCCCCTTTTTCAAAAGGATTTGGTTGTTAAGGAATGTAGAGTAAAAAACAGGCTTTAAAAAAAAAAACGACTTAGAGCATAAATTTAAAACATTTTACCCTGGCATCTGAGGTCTTCAGCCTTTTCCATCCATCTTCATATGCCCCATGTGCCAGTGGCAGTGGTCTTCTCACTGCCCCCAAAGTGTGCCCCACCAGCTGAGGCCTCTGTATGCGTCTGTGTATGCTGCTCCCTATGCCTGAAGACTCCTGCTCACTTCGCAGGGCCCACCTCTTATTTCACGTCTTCCCAGAAGCCACCCAGGATCTCTCTAGCAGAGACGCCTAAATTTCTATAGGAAGCTTTCAGGGCAGTACTGTATTTGGTGAGGAAGGGGGACTAGGAGATTTGCCTAAAAGTTCTGCACAGCTTGTTCACTGTCTTTACTTAGATTGTGTGTTTATTTGGGTTGGCTTAGCAGGGCTGATGGAGATCGCGGGGCACTGAATGGAATGAAGTTCTACTTCTCCTGGGTGCTCTCAGCACAGAGCTTGTTCTCACCTTGTGGTGGAGCTGGAGTCTGGGCTTCACGGCTCCTGCTTGTGTTCCTTCCCTGCCCTCTGCCCTCCACTTCGGGCTCTGCTCCTGCCAGCCAGGAGGCATGACGAGCTCATAAGGCCTCTGAGAACAGCCACCAGCACCCAGAACATTGGATCTCATGCACTCCAACTCCTCCAGCTCATTGCACAAGTGAAATAACTGAGGCTAACAAAGGATAAAGGCTTTGCCTCGGCCATATATTAGGTGCTCAAAAACACCTTATATTTGGAGCCAGGCAGAGCGGTGTGCTATGGGACCAAAAGTCAATAACAGTTGGACCAATAAATCAAGCAGTAGATAGTGAAAAAAAACAGAATCCATTGAACTAATCAATAATACCTGATTGCCTATTACAAACTGCAAATACCAAATTCTGATTGTCAGATACTCAAGCCAACAGATAACTGGCATCTAATGTGGTTTCCAAACATCACTGCTGCCATATTCATTTGGTCAAAGTAAATCATGAGGCTCAGTCCAGATTCGAGGAGAAGGGAAACATACTACTTCTTGGTGGTTGGAACAGCATACACATACAGGGAGGGAAGGGATCAATGGCAGCCTTCTTTGGAGACAATCAGCTTCACAAGGGAAACTGTTAGAGGTCTTCTTTCAGCCCAGAAAGTCCCCAGGAATATGTGTGCACATGCAGAGTGGAAACCTCCAGACTATGAAGGCTATGAAGTCTATACCTTGAGAGGCCTTGAAGGTCAACGACAACAACACTCTGAGTGCAAAATGAAAGGGCTCTAACCTGGGAGATAGGCAGTCTGGGTCCTTCGGCAGCTTTGCCCCTAATCTGATGTAAGAAACTGGGCAAGACCCTGCTCGTCTCTGAGCCACCCAAATCAAGTCCACCTCTGCCCATGGGTCATTTGTCCATTACCGTCCATCAGAGTTGAGGTCCTTTTGCTTTTTGCTATTTTCTAGGCTCCTTAAGAAGGACAAAGGGCTCTTCTCTGCTCTAGTTTTAGCAACTTGACAACAGCCCCTTGCCTTTAGATTTATAACCAGAAATCCTGGTATTGCTGAAGTTAGCCCAGTGCTAGACTGCTTTAAAAAGGAGACTCTTTAGAATTACAGCTCAAATACAGAAGAGATCACTGGAACTGAATGGCAGACAAGGGTCCCCAAAGTGTTCTTAGTTCATGCCCTCATTATAGATTGGTATACTGAGAAGGGCAAGGATATAGAGAATTAATTTAGCCAAGCACTGTCTCTCTCTCTCTCTGTCTCTCTCTCTCTCTCTCTCTCTCTCTCTCTCTCTCTCGAGAGCCCCTGCCAGTCTTCCCCCAAACTCCCACCCGCTAGGCTCAGGACTAACCCAGAAGTCTCTGAGTGCTCAGAAATTCCAACCCCCTGCAAGGCCACCAGGGTCCAGAGCTTTCTCATTCATGCTTTGCAGCAGAAGGGACAAACCTGGGGAAAAACTTGGAAGCAGGGAACCCCTAGAAGTGGAGACATGGATCCCAGTACTTGTCTGTGGGGACACTGGACAGGCAGGAAGAGGCCCCCCACCTGCACATGCCAGTCTTCCCAGTCTCTGGTCCCGATGCCCATTGTTTAGCTATTATGATAACAGATAACTGGAATGTTCCATTTGACTTTAGTTGTTAAGAGTCTCTAATCAAATCACTCTTCTCCTCAAATATAATCTACACTCTCCAGCTTCTTGACTTTACCTCATGCAGTTCCCAGCACCAGGAATGCCATCATCCCGTCTGACCACCTCTTATAGCTCATTCTTCCAGACCGAGCTGAAGTGCTCCCTCCTCCAGGCAGCCCTACACCCTCCTCCCGACACTGGCAGAGACCTCTCCCTTCTTTAAGCCCTCACTGCCCTTTGCCTTCAGCTCCGAGGCACTGGACACTTTCTGCCTTAGTTATAAAAGGGTTGCTAGAGAGAAGCCACCCAGCAGTAGGGGTGTCCCCTGACCTGGGAGTCAGTGAACTCGGGCTCAGTCTCTGCCTCCCTGTGAAACCTGGGCAAAGTGCCTTCTCCACTCGGAGCCTCAGTTTCTTCATCTCTGGGATGAGGAGTTGGGCTTCATCTCTAGAGCAATTTTTATATCTTTGTTTGCTACACCTCAGTAACTGAGTCCCTTCCCCACGACAGGCCCTGTCCTAGGTGCTAGGAATATGGAAGGAGACCCTGAGACGATGATTCACGTACAAGTGATTATTAAGAAGGTGCTCCGAGGACACTAATGAACTCATCTACTAAACAGAAACAGACTCGCAGGCATAGTAAACAATCTTATGGTTACCAAGGGAAAGGGGGTGGGAAAGGATGAATTTGGGAGTTTGAGATTTGCAAATGTTAATCACTATATATATAAATAGATTAAAAAACCAAATTTTTTCTGTATAGCACAGGGAACTATATTCAATATCTTGTAATAACCTTTAACAAAAAAGAATATGAAAACGAATATATGTATGTATATGCATGAGTGGGACATTATGGTGTACACCAGAAACTGACACATTGTAACTGACTATACTTCAATCTAAAAAAGAAAAAGAGAAGGTGCTCCGAGGAAAACCAGTAAGGAAGTGGGAAGCAGGAAAGGGAAGGGAGGACACTGGGAAGGGGATGATTCTGGCCAAGTCTCACGGAAGTAGCTTCAGCCTGATCCCGCAGGGTACTCTGGAATATAAGCCACATCTCAGGGTTGTCCAGTCCCATGACCAGGGAGCTGAGCTCCACATTCCTGCACCTGCAAGTCATTAGCTAAAAAGAAGCTGAATTCCTAGGCACTTCAGTTTGTCTGCCATTGTGGGAAGTTTCCAGTAGCCTGGGGCAGGCTGCTGAAGGAGAGTCACAGGTGTGGGCCACTGGAAGCAGAACACCGGAGGCAGGGCAGAAAGGAGCACATAACCAGTGAAAGGTCTCTGGGGAGCACTGGGTGGAGCCCCTCCCCTGTCCACCTCAGACACTAGCACTGCCCCTGTATTCAAGGAGCTCACAGAGACAGAGAGGGACAGAGAGGAAAATGTATTTGCCAACAAGGAATTCAGATTCACAGATAATCTGGGGTAATTGTCTCCACTTTTCTGAAGATCACCTGCAAAATGAGGACTTATAAACTAGGAATTGAAGCACACACAGGAGGGAGGGAGGGAGGCACTGGGCTTACATTATCAAGTCTGATTTGCATCTCCCACTCCCCACCCCCAGGCTGGGCTGCTGTCTGCCTGTTGCCAGCAAGATCGTTAAGACAACTCAGGAATCACAGGGCTCTGGCTCCCCACAGACTAATTGCAAGCCCAGGATATCAAAATGGACTGATTTCCCCAGGGACAAAGACTTGTTTTCATAATTCTGATGGTCTCCTTTCATCCTACATCTCTGACAGAGCCAGGACATTAATCAAGTCTTTTCCTGTGCAAACCCACATTCCCATCTTTGGTTTTGGGGCAGAGGGGATTGGGATGGGGGACAAGGGTAGGATCCTGAGAACATGCCTCTGGGTGACTTAATTGAGGATCTGTGAACAGGGGCTCTGTCTTCCCAGTGGATCCAGTCACCCAATCCTAATACCTGTGGAAAGCTCACAGACTGCCAGAGCTGAGGAGACCTTAGTCTCCAAGCCATAGCTTCCAGACTGTGCTCCTCCAAGCCCAACTTTGCAAGAAAAGACCACCAGGATGGAAGGGGCAAGCAACTCTGCCTAGTGTCCTGAGAATGGCCTTCCACAAAGGAGCCCACCTGAAAAGGCATCTGCCACTGATGAAGCCATTCCTCTTAGGCTGCAGAGCCCAGTGGGGCAGGCAGGGTGGAGGGCAGGGGAGGGACCAGCAAGCTGGTGCAGACCCGCCCTGGACCAGAACTCCTGGCTCTTGGTTTAACTTTCCCTCCTTTACTATCCTCCCCTTTCCCCAACCAAATCTGAAATTCAGAGTATGAGGCCTGAAAGGGACCCTAGAGGTAATTCAGTGCAAATCTCCTCCTGCCATCACATGCCTGGACCCTCTCACAGTAAACACTCATCCTGCCTTACGTTGGACCCACCCCTCCACAGCCAGCTCACAGCCTCCTCTTTTATGTAAGAACCTCTCGTCTTTGCACAGACTTCTCTGTTACAAAAGTCTTCCTCCTTTTGTTCCCCAAACTGCCTGCAATTCAGCTTTCTCACTCCGACCCTGGGGCCCCACAGAGCACAACTATTCCCCTCTTCTGGATGGCAACAATAGTTTACAACAACCATAATAGCACCTTACTCTTTAGAAAAGATTTCTATTAGTCCTTCTCATCCAACTGCTACCTTATGGACCCTTGGTAACAGCCCCAATTCTTCACTGCTGTGCTAGTCACACAGTATTTCTACCTTCTTTATGCCTCTTGTCTTTCATGAGAACACTGTCCAATATGACAGTAAGCATCCTACCAGTCCATTTAACAGCAGCAGCCAGCAGAAGGGCTGGGATTTGCTCAAGATCCCATAGCACAGCTGGACCCCAGAGTTTCCCATTTTCCTTAGAAGAGCACTTGGGTGCTGAGTCTCTGTGGCTGTGGGGACCTCATTCTCTCCTCCAGCAGGCATCCCTGGTGCTTCCCTCAGGGCCCATCCAAACTTGTAGGCCCCCTAATTGGGGTGACATTGAAATGTGTGTCTGGCTCCTGTGGCTGTGATATTTAAATCATCTGAGCCCCATGTGGGAAGGTGAGGAGGTGGCTGCACAGCTCTGAGCACCCAGGATCCTGAGTCTGTGAGTATCCTTTTCCCCTGCTCTTTAGTCTGGCTGCCTACAGTCATGTGGGCCCCGGTGGTTAAATTCCACATGCAGAGCTGGGGCTCTGATGTCTGACCTTCAAATATAGGGCAGCTCTGGCCGGCGGGAGGCAGCTGGGAGCTGCTTACTCATAATGCCAGCTGACTCATTTTTCCTTCTGCTTGGCCAATTGGTGGGTGAATTAATTGATGCAGCCAGAATGAGCAGTTACAGGCTTTACTTTGCCGGCATTAGCATCCTCCTGTTTTGAAATCCCTTAGACGGATGCAGAGGGTGGGGGAGCCCTGGGTTGGGACTTAGGTGAACTGGGTTTGACACCTGATCTAGCTACAGCAGCTTGGATGTATTGCTCTGGACAGGTCCCTTCTCTGACCTGGGCTTCAGTCAGCTGGTCTTTACAATGAGGGAACTGGATGCAGGGAGTATAACGGGGCACTTTTGACAATGTCATTCTTCATAGCCTCATGCATGAATGAACTGGACAAATGGCAAGGATTATAAGATGATAGCCTGAGAGTTGCATCAGTCTCATAAATGTGTTTTATTTAACAAGCATACTGCTATATATGGGTGTATTTTTATTTTGAATGTGTTTTGAGGGGAAGTTCATGTTTCAATTTGGCCCAGTCCTCATCATCCCCTACTTTTCTACACCCTTGAGGGATCAGTCTGGCCTCTGAAGACATCTGAGTTTGCAACTCCTGTGCTGGTTGAATCATTTTCTAAAGATAGTATAATAAGAGTGAGGACAGTAATAGCCACATTTGTTTTATGCTTCCAGTTTAACCAAGCCATTTTCCATCTACTGAAGTGTTTGGCTTGATGCTGGAGTCTCCATGCAATTTCATAAAGTCTCAGTTTCCTTATTTTTCCATCAGCAGAGAATTGTGGTGAGGATTGGCTTGGCCATGTATGGTAGAGATTAAATTTATTATTCTGAAAGCTGCTTGCCAGAATCATTGCATTTCAGAGATGAAAGTTAACTTTGCCTTAGTGGATGATTGCTTTGTTTGGGAAAACACACTATTGGACCTTTGTTATCTAAAGACAAGGCCCAGGACTTGGTTTTGGGGAGTGGGGGACAGTGGCAGAGGTTGTGGTAGATGAACGGAAACAAAACTGCTCCACATAATACAGTAAAATTAGGTCATACTTGGGTAGAGAATTTATGAAGTTAACTGATTCCAGATTTCTTGAGATCTCAAGAGCAAGAATTGGGGGGACCTTAAGACATGGGAGAGAAGACATAAGAAAAGGCTTTTGTCCCCAAGCAGGGTGAATCTGAGCAACATGAACCAAAGGAGGCACAATCAATTAGTGACTCTCCAAAAAGTTTCAACTTCTTTGATAGTAATACTAATTTTTTAAAATTAACACTGTGAAATTGACAAATGTTAACACACTAGAACGGAAGTCACCAAATTACAGCCTATGGGTCAGATCCAACCCACTGCTCATTTTTGTACTGCCTGCAAGCTAAACATGGTTTTTATATTTTTAGATAGTTGGGGAAATCAAAAGCGTATTTTGTGACAAGTGAAAATGATACAAAATTCAAATTTCAGCATCTATAAATAAGATTTTGTTGGTTTGTTGGCCACTCATTTATGTATTGCCTACAGCTGCCTGTGCACTGCAATAGCCGAGGTGAGTAGTTGTGACAAGCTATGTGTGGCGCTCCCCAGTTTACAGTCTCCTGAATAAATGGGCACAGAGCCCTTGAAGGAGGGATGAAGGAATCATCACCTTATAAACTCACTGTGGTGTTTGAGGATCTTTCCTACTAAAGACTAGCCCCCCCGTCAGAGAGGAAACAGAGAAAAAAAGAATAGGGAATTCAATTAGGTAATGAACAAAGAGATTCATCGGATAAAACTAGATGCAACATGATTGGTGGAGTGGAGTGGATTGGGGGTTGGTTTCAGACTCAAATCAGATAAATAATTTAGGTAATAGTGTAACTTGCACCTAGGGGGTCTGGGCTATGAGCCCAACTCCACTGGAACAGTATGGACTCGGAATCTCCTGATGTCACATGAAAAAGGACGTGTGAGATATCACCCAGGATGATTATGGTTCTAAGTCCCTAGTGCCAGCCACACCTCTGGGCAACCAGCAATGGTTGCCCTCTGAGGTGGTAACTAGGGCATGGCCACAGATAAGTGACCAGGAATCTCAGCTCACCTGAGATGAGGGTGACATTCCTGGAGTGGTGACCTCAATTCTCTTGGGATGAGAAAGCTGTTCCCTTGGTGAAGAGAGGTCTTTTTTAACCACCGGAAGGTATAAATTATATACAAAAATAACAAAGTCAACAAAACCCATAATATGAATACATTTGTGTTAAGTTTAGGAATGATCTGTGCATACTTGGTATTTGCAGGGTTTGTGATGTGTAAGAGAATTCGGCATATCTGAGATTTCATTGTAAATCTGTAATTGAGCAATTGATTTTAGACTATGATTTTAAATTAAAGGTTGTAAAGGAATTTGATTAGTTTTGTAAACAGTATTGGAATGTTTATGAGAACTTGAGAATCACCATGTTTAGGATTTTGATTTATTAAATTTACAAGAGTAGTTTAAGTGTTTGGAAAGCTTTTGCTTGTTAGGTCAGGCACGTGAAGTGCTGTGGATGAAAACAGAATGCATCAAATTTATAAATGTGCTTCAAAATGCTTAAAGGAACCTAATGAAATAAATTGCAAATGAGACCGTTTAAGGGAATTTGGATTTATAATTAGGATAACAAAATTTCAATTTTAATGTAAAGGCTTAGGGAAAAACAGGTTTTTTAAATTTGTTCCTTTTTCCTGCATCAAAAAAAAATTATCCTCAGTCATCAAGAACTCCCTCTGATACTCATTATGTCTAAAAAGGAACCATCATTGTTCTCCATTCCAAACGTTAGTTCCGGAAGGTGAACAGCACTCTCACGCACTCAGGTCTCCTGGGGGTACACAGCCCCCTCACTTCCCACCTCTCTACATCTAAATAGCTCCCTGTTACTTATACCTCCTTCACATCATGGGACCTGCCCTCCTGGCTCTCCCTGTCCCCCAGGCTAGCCTCCCCGCTCACCCAGGTTACTTATCCATCTCACGGGGTCTCCCTGCCTCTGATCTTCTCTCCTCTTTCTTTTCTCTCTTCATGACAATCACAAAGACACTAAGAGGAGAGGGGATCCCCAGCCTGCCTGGCCCTGGCTGCCTTTGTACATCTGCTGCCCCGCTGGCAGCCCCTGAAGTCTGTGGAGAGATGTTCTCGGAGCACCTCACCCCTGGGTAACAGATAGTCCTTCCAGATCAGAGCTGCAGCTTCCTGCCTGGAACAGCAGTGTCATCTCCACAAGCCCAGTTATTGGAGACTTATTGTTGCCAGGATGTGCATGTTAGGAAAGATGCAGCCTCCTCTCTCTGCCCATCTGCTTCTCCGGCTGCACCTCTGCTTTGGTGTAGAGGTCCTGGGGATGTTGAGGGTGACAGCAGCTGCCTTCTCCAGGCCTTCCCCTGGCTGATCACTTTCTTCCAAGGATGTTGTCACCCAACCCAACTCTGAACTCTATCTCTGCCATTTCTGTCTTCGTTAAGACAGAGATGGGCATTCATCTGGGCCAAGAAAGCAAGGAAAGGACTTTACCTTTTATAGCAAAAGCATAGGAACAAGAACCCAGGTCCAGTTCCACCACGGGTTTTCTGTGTGAGCCTGAATAAATCATCGCCCTCTCTGGGCCTGGTTTCTCCTTGACTCTTATAAAGTGTTGGAGATCCTTTCACCCAGCAAAGCCACTTCTAGGTGTTTAAGGAAGATACTCTTACAGGAACACAGAGACATAATTAAGGATCGCAGCCTTGCTAGCAACAGTGAACAATGTCAGTCTAAGTGTCAGTGCATAAGGGAATGCATGAGTAAATTATAGTGCATACACAGATTGTGTCAGTCAGGCTCCAGTCAGGAAATAAAATTTGCACCAGTTATTTTCCTCTGCAATATTCTGTTATGAAAAATTTCAAGCACACAGGAAAGTTGGAAAATTTGTAAAGTGAATACTCATATATCCACCAAAATTAACATTTGGCCTTATTTGCTTTATCATATATCTATCCATCTTATTTTTTGGATGCATTTCAAAATAAGGTGCAGACAGCAATATGCTTTAACCCAGAAACGCTCCAACATGTGTATCATTAACTAGAGTTCCATATTTGTTTACAGTTTTTTTAAGGTAAATTTTCATATAATCAAACACAAATTTTAAGTCTACTATTTAATGGCTTTTTGCCAAATTCATCCACCTGTGTAATCCAAAACCCTTCATCAACATATAGAAATTACTTTCACACCAGAAACTTCCCTCATTACCTTTCCCCGCCTCCACTTCTACCAGTAAACACTGTTCCAAATTTTTCCCACCAGAACTTAGTTTACATAAACTGTTCTAGAATATCATATAAACTGAGTCATACTGTGTAAGGCCTCTTTAAGTCAGCCCAGTGTTTTCAAGATCCACTCATGTTATTGCATATATCAGTGGTTTGTTTCTTCTTTTCGCTTAGTCATATTCTGTCACATGGATATACCACTGTTTGCTTGTCCATTCTCCTGTTGATGGTTATTTGGGATGTTTCCAGTTTTTGTCTACTTGTGAATAAATCTGCTATGAATCATTTTTAAGCAATTCTTTTTGAGATCATATGTTTTCATTTGCCTTGAGTAGATCCCTAAGACTGGATTTGCTGGTCTTATAGGGTAGATTAATGCTTATATTTCTAAGAAAGACTCAGCACTGCCCACACCCAGACTTCTACCAGGATGTGGCCTATGTCCCTTCCCATCCTCTGCTCCAGGGCAGATGCCAGCCCGCAGGTGCCATTGCCCTCCCTTCAGGGTGAATTCTCTCTCAGGGCCCTCCTCCCCATTCAGTCTTGTCATCTGGCCTTGGTCAAGACCTCTCCAGGCCAGCACAGGTACACTTTGGTCACTGTAGCACTCATGGGGAAGGGCTGGGAGTCTTCAGCCCTTTCGTTCTAGGAGGCCCTGCTTCCTTGTAAATGTTCCTCTCTCTCCCACAGGAACCTCCGGGCTCCCAATATCAACTGAGGGGATCAAAACCAGGCAATAACACTGGCGTCTAAGGCAGTTCCAGGCCCTAAGTTAGTCAAAATGTTCTGTGAGTAGATCTGCCTGCTCATGGGCCCTTGTCTGCATTCTTCTCTGGCCCATTCAGAGTGGCTGGGGCAGGGGCTGTGAGGCAGGGAGCAGACAGCTGGACTCCCTGGGGCCTGATTCAAGGCTGCAGGCCTGGACCCAACCCCCTGGCCCATCCAGGCTTGACACCTCCCACCTCTCCATGATGTCTGCTAGAGGCCACCAAGGAGTCACTCGTGTTCTCAGCCTTCCCCCAAGCATCTCGAAGCACAAGGTTAAGGGTGCAGACACCAAACATAGAGGTCTAGGTTCCAGCCCTGACTGTCCCTCTGCAGAGGAGAAAACTGAACAGGAAATCAATCTGCCACATCCCACGGCAGGGAGCCTGGATTTCTGGCCTGTTCTTGTCCAGCTGTGTAACATATTAGTTCACAGCGTACTCTCACCTATGGAGTGACGGGCAGAGCCTGGTGGCTAAAACCCAGATTCAGGAGCCAGACTGCCTAGGTTCTGATGCTGACTCTGCACCTAACAGGGAAAGATATCTGACCTCCTTGTGCCTTGGTTTCTTCATCTTTAAATGAGTATTCTGAGAGGAACTTATATGGTGGTATGATGATGATGATGATGATGATGATGATGATGATGATGATGATGATGATGCACTGAGAGAACGAAATGGGTGAACATAGGTGAAAACAGAATGATACCCAGAGCATGACAGATATTTCATGAACATTAGCTATCATGATGAGGTCTCAGGGCCTGTGTCTCTGTGTCCAGTTCCTCTTTGTAAGTCCCTTCTCCCTGCCCCCCACAGCAGGTCCAAGGCTGCAAAGTGCTCAGGACTGTTTGCTGAATGAGTGAATGCATGAATGCATATAGAAGCCTTGTCCTCCATGGACACAGGACTCAGGAAGAGGGGAGTCTGGTGACACACTGGAGCTACCTCTGCCAGCAGTCAAGTCAATATGCACTGCTCAGACTCCTTCCTGCTTGCCCTGACCCCTGGCAGGGTGAGCTGTAACCAGGCCTCTGCTGGAGCTGAGTTTTCCCACAACTCACGGTGCCTCTCCTGCTGCCAGCCCAGAACTCCCTGTCTTTGTTAAGACTCTGTTTCTGAAGTCAGTCCTTGTCAGCCAGGACACTCTTCAGCTAATGACGTCCGTGGAGAGAGTGGAGGCTACAATGCACAACCTTGCCCCCGGAGTCAGCCCCGGGAAGAGCAGTTTGCCAGGGGCACTGAGGCCTGGAGTGGAGCAAGGTTGACAAGCACATCCCAAGTCCTGAGAGTCAGGGGCTGAAGGAGTCCTTGCAGATGTCTGCCAAGCCAACTCCTCCTTGTATGGGCAGAGGGGAGACAGGCCCAGAAGCTGCTGACTCTGGGAGGCAGATCCAGGCCTGGAATCTAGGGCTGTTGACTATCCCACCCCTGCTGCCACACACACACACACACACACACACACACACACACACACACACGAGTAAGTCTTATACTTAACGGGGGCATCAGAATCCCCTGGAAGGGTCATTCAATCAACAATTGATTGCTGCACCCCAAGGTCTGATTCAGTAAGTCTGGATTGAGTCCTGAGGGTTTGCATTTTAACAAGCTCCCAGTGATGCTGTTGCTGCTGGTTGGGGACCACACTTTGAAAACTGTTGTTTTAGGAAATTGCTTTATATTCCTAGGAAGTGGGAAGAGAGCCCAAGAACACGGTGCTGAGGAAGCAGGGATAGCAACTGCCATCTGGAAGGCAGGGAAAAGGACCCAGTAGAAAAAACTTGAAGGTTCTAAGATGTGCCTGCTTCAGGGGAAGGTGGCACACGGTGGGCGGGGACAGGTCCTGGGTAGTTCAGGCTAGAGCAAGGCAAGGTGCCTAGGAAGGAAAACTTAAGGAGATGCCCCTCTAGGCTCCTGCAAGTGCAGGGTGGGCACCTGCAGGAGCCTGAGAGGAGTGACTCTTTAAATGTGCCCTAGGGCTGGGCTTGCTTCCCTCAGTCCCAGCTCTGCCCCAGGGGCCTGACAATACACACCCCCATCCCCGTCTGGCAGGTCAGCAGAGCAGCCAGTGTTTTCATGAGGGGCTCAGTGTCCATGGGAAATTCCTCTTGGTTTGAAGCATAGCTTTTAAAAGCCTAGGCCAGGAAGAAGCGGCATATGTGTATGTGTGTGTCTGTGTGTGTGTCTGTGTATGTGTGTGCCTGTGTATGTGTGTGCCTGTGTCTGTCCATATGTCTATACATGTCTGAAAGAGAGACAAGACCAGAAAATGTGTCAGAGAAAGAGTTCCACAGGGACATACAGCGTTGTGTAGACTTATTATTAAAGTGTGCCCCCCAAGACCAGAGGCATCAGCACCACCTGGAGAACTTTAAAGAATTCTGAAGCCCAGGCCACTCTCTAGAATCTGCATTTTCACAAGATCCCCAAGTGACAGAGGCATAGGAGCACTGGGATCACCTGGAGAGTTTTTTTTTTTAATACTGATGCGTGGGTCCCACCCCTAGAGACTCAGAATTCTCCCAGGTTTGCATGGGCATTGGGTTTTTAAAACCTACCAACATGGTTCTAATTTGGGCTGCGAAGTTCAAGAACCAAGCTGTCTGTAGACAGCTTCAGAGGTCTTCAGAATCAGTGTTGGAGGCAACATGACACAATAAAACTCACATGACATTTTAGAATCTAGGGCACAATTTCTAATCCTGACTCTGCCCCTAACTAGCTATGTGGCCTTGGTTGGGTCACCTTCTCTTTCCATTTCCTAAAAGTAAAATGGGAATATTAACAACCTCTTCGGACCAAAATATTTGTGATTTTTAGAGTCCTAAGGGGTCTTGGTTAACATTTAGGTCATATATTCTCCATTTTACCCTTGAGAAAGCTTTAGACCTTTCTAGACCTCAGTTTCTCCACTTATAAAATTGGAGATTGGACCACTAAGGGCCTTTCTCCGATGCACTGCTCATGCTCCTGCCTTGTACAACGCTGCCTCCCTTCAGTGCGTCCACCTCTCTACCCAGGCATGGCTCAGGGTTGTCCTTCCTCTCTGCACCCCCAACTCCCACCTCCTTAAACTTTAGGTTTCAGCTCAGAGTTTACTTTCTACAAGGAACCTTCCCTGACCACCCCCTCCCAAGCCCAGGTTAGGGGTCCTATGGTCATGTGAACTTCCCTGCCCCTCCTGCCCTTTATCACCGGACATTATAATTGTCTAAATGCTTGTCTGACACCCAACTAGATTGTGATAGCCCAGCAGGCACTCTCCTCTCCAGCTCCACCTCGGACCCCCTGTAGGTGTTTACCAAATATGTGCCTGAAACTTGAATAAGAAATAGTGGGAGGTTTGATCAACAGATTTTGCAGCTAATTCTTGCTCCAAACTTGTGGCCTTTACCAGTTTGATTCAACTCAATGTTCAGAAGGTAACTGAAGCATGAGTTGACATTAGCCTTAATTATCTAGCTGCTGGAGGAACACGGTTTTCTGGATGGCTAAAGATCAGCTGAGTTACAGACCCAGCTAGTTTTCGACCACAGCCAGTTCTCGACCACAGCCTCCCACAGGCGCACCACAGTTTACAAAGTACTCTCCCATCTGCTGTCTCCTCACTGGGAGCATGGCAGGGCAGGGATTATGGCCATCACACTAGAATGTGAACTGCTTGAGAGCAAGCATATTGTCTGTTTTGTTTACTGAGGTTTCCTCGGTACGTGGTAGGTGCTTGATTAATCTCTGTATGATGAAAGAATCTTTTACCTGATAGATAAAGAAGAGGGAGACTCAAGAGGGCTGGGTGGGTCACCCCAGTTCACAAAGCTGAAGCTTCAGAACTGAGGGGTCCTGACCTCCTATGCAAGGCCCCTTTCCACTGCCCAGGGCATGCACTGCCTAACCTGGTGCAGACTTTATGCTCCAAAATGTGCCAGCTTTGTATGCCACTCTGCTCACACTAACCAAATCTTTTCAAGGGCTTGGGTGATGGTACCCAACATCCATGCCTTGCACAAGCCCTGGAAACATGTTTCCCACAGCCCAGCATCTTCTCTGAGCCTTTGGCCTCTGTGTGTTGGCTGCTCTGCAGGCCTGGTTGAGTGCACCCAGTGACAATTCACTATCCTCGTTCTCTGGGCAGAGTCCTAAGTGCCCATTCCCCTGTAGGCACCAAGCAAAATGGCCTCCCAACCCCATCCTGCTCCAGCCCTCAGCTCAGCATCTGACAGGGATACTGAGGGCTCAAAGAGAAGAGCACGGAGAGGCTGAACCAGGCCTTTCACACCTGCTTCTAAGCCAGGAGGGACAGATGGTGGCTGCAACATGGCAATGGCTGGACCAACTCAGTTGGGGTGAGAACCATTCCCCCACCATCCCCCAGCAGCAAACAAAACCACAACACCTGCACAGAGAAGTCAACAACAGCTCCTGACTACATTTCCTAGTTTCTTTTAACACTTGTTGTAACAGAACAGATAACAGCCCATAAATAGAGAAAGATTTGGACTTTAGTCTTGGCTCCACCACTGACTTCCCATGTGACTTTGAGTAAGTCAGTCCATACCATCCAGAACATTCAGGAAGAGCTGCCTTGAAGGAACAGAAATGCACAACAACAGTAACTATCATTCTAAATCACTTTCACACACATCATTTCATTTAGTCGTCAGAGCTGGTCTGTGTGCCCATTTTACAGACGAACAAGTACACAGATGGATTAAGGACTTGCCTTTGGTCGATCATACAGGCAATATGAGACAGGGCAGGGATTTGAATTCCTGCTTTTAACTAAAACTCTCGTTTTTCTCTCTTCATTTCCAGTCAATTGACTTCAATAAGCATTTTTTCTGATCACATACTGCACACAAGTCCCAATGGACAAACCAACAAATGAAGATGCCATTGTCTGTGCCTTCTAGAAGCCCAGAGCCCAGTGGCAGAGTCAAACACATACTTTACAAACAACCCCATGGGGAAGAAGAGGCGAGTGGCCCTTTGGGGGTGGGATGGATAAAGGCTTCATGAAGGAGGTGGCATTTAACCTGCCCTGAAAGGATGAGTAAGGGTTTAGCAGGAGAGAGAGAGCGTGGAGGAGTCAGAGACATATCACACCAAATGCCCAGAGTGTGCAGAGGCTCCCAAGCGTCCAGACTAAAATATAGAGAAGAATTTCCAGAGGCTGACCCTCAGCAGGAAGGGCCAGGTTGGCAGATTAAAGGGTTTGAGTTTCTTCCTACATGCGGCTGAGAAGCTCTGAAAGGATTTAAACACTGTCAGCCAGCTCAGATCTACTTTAAAACTGATTTTAAAAATCATTTTGTTGCTATAAATGTTCCTTGTAAAAAATGGAAACAAGCAAAGAAAAGTCAACTTTAATCATATTTCCCAGAGATAACCAATCTTTCCTAAGAATATATACACATTTTTCTAAAATGTCATTGTACAGTTAATATTTCTTTTTACTTGTTTTCTACTTAATATTTTGTGAACCGCTTCCATGCCATTCAGTATTCTTCTTTTCTTTTCAACCATGTTTCCAACTTTTGGAGGTGTCATGGATCTCCCCCACCACACACACACACACACACACACACACACACACACACAAGATCTGACAGAAGCACAGAAAACACACATCCCCAAATACACATGAGCTGTGTCACCAGGTAGAAATGCAGACCTTGGGTTGCCAGCTCTGAATATTTCCAAAGACCTGGAAATCCATTTCTCTTGTGAAATCTTCTGGTTTTTAAAGGTTGGTCACTAACTCAAAATATTAATAAAATAAAAACAAAACAAAAGCACTGTGGGGGCCACACAAACTCATCAGAGGTCTCAGTCTGTTCTGGGGCAGCAGGTTTATAATCTCTGGGCAATGCCAATGTCACAGGTATTTAGGGCTTATGATCAGAGTGACTCACGTTTCCAACCTGTCTCACACAGCCTGCCTTCTCACACAGCAAACCCCTCTCTTCACCTCCCACTCCCACACCTCTGCCCCTGCAGCTTCCAGACATGAAGCTCTGCCAAGCCCCACCCTTGTCTTCAGCATCGTCCAAATCCCACTAGAGTCCGCAGGGTTTTATGGGTCTGCACCTTGGATACCTGCCATGCTCTGTCTGTTCCTATCTATCTGGGGCCCATCTCCAGTCCCCTGCTGCACTGGGAACTCCTGGGGACAGCACTCTTTGATTCACCTCTGTGCCCACCAATGCAAGGCCCCCAAAGAGCCAGCCCAGAGCGAGTGCTCAGGAAACAATAGCACGGGTGACAGACCCAGCAGCATTCATCCCCGTGCAAGTGAATTCCCCACTTGGAGCAGAAGGATGGATAATTACAGCCTGGCTTTAGCAATCTGCTATGCATTCACCCCTCAGGGTGTGTGAATTGCTGTGAAATTCTTATCAAGAGGAAAGCAGAAAGTGACTCTTAAAGGGAGAGTTAAAGGAAAGAAGAGAAGGGAAGAAAAGGCTTTGTAAGCTCCAGAGCTGTGACTCTGTTGACTTTTGAGTCACAGGAGAAAAAGAGACAGAACTAGGCTGATGCTGTCAGAAGGCATAGGTGGGACCCTAGCCCTGCCTGATGTGACTTTGGGCAGGTGCCTTCCCCTCTCTGAACAGTAAGGGGCAGAACCAGATCACCTCCTAGGGTCTTTCCTCTCTAAGATGCTGTGTAGCAGTCAAAGAGACTTCCAGTGTCCTTGGTTAACACAATCTGGGGTCCACAGGGATTAACTTCTGATGGTCTCTCTCTCTGGGGCCCCCAGCAGGGAAAGGGTGAAGCCAGACCCACCACCTGCAGTCCATTAGCATAGCTGCTCCTGCTTCACCAGGAGGTGATAACTTGGTGGGGGTCCTGCAGGCCCCAAAATGCATCAGAGCCAATGGAGATTTGACCGCTGAGCAGACCCCCAGATGACTCCTGGGGCAGTAGAAAGCAGGGCTGAACTAGTTAATCCCTGCAGGACCTTAAACACGCCACTAAAACTCTTTGAACCTCAGTATCTCCATCAGCAAGATGTGAATGATAAATGCAATTCTGGGTAGATGAGATTATGACACTTAAAAATCCAGCACAAAGCCTGGCACATGGCAGGTGGCTAATAAATGTTGTCTCTGTCTCATGAGCTTCAATTTGATATGAACAGATCAGCCTTTCAACAGAGCCCAGGCAGTTCTGCAGGCTCCAGGAACCTGGTTTTATCTTCAACAGAAAGATCCCAGCCCCACACTGACAGAGACTTAGGGAAAATCATGTGAGCAAGACAAGTAGGCATAGGATGATGAATGCAGGAAGGAGACTTCATGAGAATTTGGATTGGATGATGGAGGACCCAAAATCTCTCGCTGAGTATCCAGGGTTGTGAGTCCCAGTGGGTTCTGCCAAGGGGCTGTCTCAATTGTGTGAAACCATCCCTGAGAAGGCAAGACCTGGGTCCCAGGGGTAAAGGACTGATGGGCAGAGCCCCAGATTCTAAACAGGGCCCAGCTGGCACTTCCCAAGGGTAAGGACTGGTGGCCCCATGAGAAGGGGCACTGGGAAGGGTGGAGCTACAAGTGGGGAAACTGAGGCCCACAGCCAAAAGGAAAGCATTCAGAGGCAAAGCCAAAACCTGAGTTTCCTGAGTTCTTCCTGGGTCTCCCAGGAGAGGAAACCAGGAGGCAGGATGGGGTAACAGCTTTGAGCACCCAAGAACTGAGATAAGAAGAAACTATGGTAAACATCACCTTCCCCAGGTATTCTGCTCAGCAATGCCATGTGCCACCCTCTCTCCAAACGAGCCCTTAGTTTAGCATAACTGGTTTCAATCTTAAAAATTAGTTACTAAAAATTCCTGCCTACTTTTTAAAAAAGCCTGGGTTTATATGTTTATCTGTTCAACATGCTTGCTTCCTCTCAGTCCCTTCCTTCCCCTTCTCCCATTGCGCTGCTGGCTCTGCAGCTGTACCCTCTCAGATCCTTACCTAGTACCTGGGACATAGTAAAGTCTTGATGCGTGTTAATAGATAAACAGCTTTCTTCATTTTTGAGCATGTTCCCTGGGCAGCCCCTGTGCCAGCTGCTGGCGGAGCAGAGATGCAACTGGGTGGCTCCCTCACCCTGGATCGCCACCTCCATGGCTTGGCACCCTCAGCCTCCATGCCTGGCTCCCGCGACTAGGGCTCCTTCAGGGCAGAACCCCTATATTACTGAGCCCTACTACCCATGGCCCAGGATCCAGCTTAGGGCAGGGGCTCAGAAACCATGGACTTAGGTGAGCAGATGTTTTGACTCTGATGAAAAGTCAAAAGCAGCGCAGCCAATAAGCTAGAACAGGAACAGCCTTTTGCTGTTGGATCTCCCACCTCTGGATCCATCCTCACTTCTGGGTTCTTCCCCCACTTTCCTTCCTCTTCTCTCTCCCTTAATGTCTGCCTCTGGTTCATAAACTTGCTCACATTTTTCTTTTCATGTGTTAGTTTAGGAATAAAGATTAGCTCTCAGTCATTTACCCACTGTACAACCAGGATTACTGGTGGCAATAATCAGCACACAATACAATTGACAAGGGATAAAACTCCAAGTGGTGGAAATTTTCATTGACTAAAAATTGACCAAAGCATCAAATCTTCTCGATGTTGATTTGCTAAATACGGCCCAAGAAACCTGGGCTTGATCAAAACAGTGGCCCAGAAAAGGAAAGCTACAATGGCAGATGAGTCAATTAGAAAAAAAAACCTAACTGATAAACCAAGTCTTCATGGTGAAACAACAGCCTTGACTGAAATAATTTCAAAAAGATTTGAGAGGAGATAAACTAAATTAAAGAGGAAAATGGACCAAAGAAGCCCATTAACTTTAAGGTGCTGGCTTTGAAAAGAAATTTTTCCATAAAAATTAATTAGTATTGATATAATTCTTATGAAAATACTAATAACTGCAGAGTCAAATGCCAAGACCAGGGGTACAGAGGGGGGAGACATGGATGAGTGGGCCTGATTAACCGCGTGTTGTCTCTTACTGCTCACTCTGCACCCCCCGCTGCCTGTGACGAGCTGGCCCAGTGCCTCCTGATTTGTAATCATCACTGTCTTACCAGTGGTTTTTGTACTTCCAAAGCAGTTAAGTTTTTACACTAATCGCTGCCTCCTTAATCAATTAATGAGACTTAAAAGGTCATTTATCATTGGAAATTGCAACTGGAATCACCAGAGCACTACACTGGTCCACAGATGCTAAAGAACTGCATCCTACATTGATAATTGTACCCTGGCTTTAATGAGATTCTTATTAACATATACATTATTAATTAGACCATTAATGCAGATGTCATTTTGAGTCACACCAGGATTCCCGGTGGCTCACATGGTTATTAAACCTTGCTAATTTGCACAAGGAATTAATATTATATTAAAGGTTCTCTCCACTGTGTGTACTAAATTAAACGTTCACTTTCGACATCTCACCCGCTGCATCCACTCACACTTGTTAAAGAGAGGAGTAAGAGGGAAGCATTTTCATTCTAAGACTTGAAAGATTCCTATTTTGCAAGTACCTTTAGTGTCTGTAAGTAGATAGGAAAGGAGAGACTGAGAGGGCAGGAGGGGAGAGAAAGCCCCCTCTCCCCACCTCCCACACCTCCTCCAGAGGAGCCTACTGTTTTTTAATTAGCAAGTTTTCTTAATGAGTCTAAAATAGACTATCTGAATTTTTTCTTATTATAAAGTATCATTTATTCACTGTAAATAATTCAGGAAATACACATAAGCAAAAAAGAGAAAATTTTCATCACCGAGTCTCTCAGCACTCGGTAATTACCACTCTAAACATTCTCACTTGCTATTTTAGCCTATTTTCTCTATGTTTAAATAGATATCCTTGTACACAAATAAAATACTCTATACGTCATGTTATAACCTGCTTTTTTAAACTTAATATTTCATGAACACTTTTCTGTATCATTTAATGTTCTAGAGCATCATGAATTGTCTTACTATACAATCTCCTTTGTTTTTTAAATTGCTGTGGGTGGTCAGCTTGATGGGTCAGCTTGATTAGGCTATAGTCCCCAGTTATTCTGTCAAACACGAATCTAGATATTGCCATTAAGGTATTGTGTGGTTGTGATTAAAGTCCCTAATTAGTTAACTGTAAGGGAGATTATCCTAGATAATCCGGGTGGGCCTGATTCAGCCAGTTGGAAAACTGAAGAACATAGCTGAAACTTCACTGGAGAAGAAACTGTGCCTGTGGACACCAGCTCCAGCTGACGCCCAGAGTTCCAGCCTGCCCTTCCCAGTGGCCTGCCCTACAGGCCCGCCTAACCAGCGCCCCCAATTAGGTAAGCCAATCCCTTGCAACAAATCTCTTAATGCATGTATCTCCTACTGGTTCTGTTCCTCTGGTTGAACCCTCACTGATACAGGCTGTGTAGATTTTATTATTTGACTATATCGTAATTTACTTAACCAATCCCCCATTGTTGGATATTGTGCTAGACTGTCTTGCTGTCAACTTGGCACCACCACTCTTGTTTCAGGCTGGAACTACACTTCCCATTATGCTATTTCCTGAATGGTTCCATGCTGAAGACTGCCATGAGGGTGACCTGTGCAAAATCTGGACATGAGAAGCTAGCAGGAAGCCATTATTATTGGAAAGGCATGACAGTCAGACAGGACAGCAATGTCACCAGGCACGGCAGTTTCAGCAGACGTAGTGGCTTTGCAGACCTCCCCGTGAGTTCCCACTCCACAGATCCTCTTCGGCCGCCAGACGCACGCTGCTTCTCCGACTCTCCCACTTGGGCCGCCCGCGTCACCTGCACCACCTGCAATCCAGGTGAAAGCGGTTCACAACCACCTCTCAAATCCTCCCACCTTCTCCTTCTAGAACTTCCCTCCTACAGTTACTCTCAGATTCACATAAGCCCTAATGCCTGTGCTGAACCCCTTATTCTTGTAATACTTGTAATGGCTCTATTTTCCTGACTAAAATTACTAGTGTTTCGAGGAACAGAGCTTTAAAGATGAGAGTGAGACATTCTCTCACTAATATTAGAATTAAGGGCATTAATGACACCGTGGAAAATCATGGTAATCCATGGCACAAAGTGACAGAATATTTGTTTACATGTTGATCACCCACTGTCGATTGGGTGTCCCTGAGTAAAGACAAGTGTCACCCAGATTTGGGTGACATGGTGAGCAACGTGTTGCATTATTACCTGTCATCATCTGAAGTCAGGTTTCTGCAGAAAGAAAATCAAATGACCACCTAGCTCTGCAGTGGCTCATCCTAGTGGAAATAAGAAGCAGAAGGACTGTGAGGTGAGCTGGCCACTTCTAACTGTGCTGAAGAATTTGAGAAAAGAAAATGAGCTCAGGCTGTAAGTTCCCAGCTCAAGGCCTGAGTAAGAAAACATGAAGCTTTGGTGACTGCTCTGAAATAATCCTAGGGTTCGAGTTCACAGAATTTGCTGATCTGACCATGTTCCCCATCACTCTGAAACAACAGGTCTGATAGGCAGTGGAATGGCCTTCTGAAGACTCATTTATGGCACCAGCTGGGTCATGAGGCTTTGCAGTGTTGGGCTAATATCCTACGGAATAGGGGATACTCTAACTCAGTAACCCATGTATGGTACTGTTTCTCCCACAGCCAGGATTCAGGGGTCCAGGAATCAACAGGAGGAAACAGGAATGGCTCATATCACTATTCCCCTTAATGACACACCAGAAGTAGTTTTGTTTCTATCCCCATGACTTTGGGCTCCCTGGCTTAGAAGTTTTGGTTCCCAAAGGAAGACTACTTCCTCCAAAGGATGCAATGATGGTCCATTCTGTACTAACTGGAGTGATTAGTCCTGATTACCAAGGAGAAATTAAATGGCTACTTTACAATAGGGCCTGCTACAGATTAAATATTTGTGTCCCCACAAAATTCGTATGTTGAAATTCATCACCCAAGGTGCTGGTATCTGGAAGTAGAAACTTCGGAAGGTGATTAGGTCATGAGGATGGAGTCCTCGTGAACAGGATTAGTGCGCTCATCAAAGAGACCTCAGAGAGCTCCCTGGACCCTTCTACCTTTGAGGCTGCAGTGAAAAGACAGCCATCAGTGAGGAAGCAGATCCTCACCAGACACAGAATCTTCTGGCACCATGATTTTGGACTTTCCAGCCTCCAAAACTGTGAGAAATAAATGTTATTTATATACAATAGTCTTGGGCACTTTGTTATAATAGCCCAAACAGACTAAGACAGGGACAAAGAGGAGTCTTTCTGGGATCCAGGAGATTTTCTGGATGTTTCCTAATATTCTCATGCCCTGTGGTAAAAGTGCATGGAAAACATCAGCATAGTTTAATGACATAGACTCTTCAGGAATGAAGGTCTAAGTTATTCCACCAGACAAGGAACCATAACTAGTCAAAATGCTTGCTAAGAGCAAAAAAAGATTAAGGAATGGGTAGTAAAAGAAAGAAGTCAAATTCCAGCTACAACCACATGAACAGTTGCCAAAATGGGCACTGTGTGCTTTCTTGTTTCCTTGCTTTGAGGTGAATATATTGGTATGTTAACCACTTCTTTTTCTGTTTTCCTCTCTCCCCTTCCCTTCTGGCTAATGAGAAGTGCATTCATAGTGTTTAATCCTATGTCTCCATATTAAGTTACAGGGTATAAAAGGGGGAGGATGACCCAGCTAGATGAGTAAACATCTTCTAGAGGCGGATAGGGTTTCCTAAAAGAGATTTCATGTCTCCTCTTTTGTGGGCGAGGGGACTGTGAGCTTGTCTTCGGTTGTACGAGGGAGGCATACATCAACCTAGGTGAGAGTGTTTTGTTGTTACTGTCGTCATTCAGAAGTCAGTCTTAGTGAAAGGGATGTGCGCGGATGCCAAGTTGACAGTGGGCTCTTCCAGATCTTCTTGCAACCACTGCTCTTGCATCAGACTGGGAACTATATTCCCTAGAATCCCCTTCCCTGCATGGTTTGTCAAGGAGAGGAACTCTTGGAAGGCAGAAGTGAAGCAAAAGCCATTTTTCTCAGGACATCACGGCAGCAGCCATGGTTGCAGTCAGATGTGGGCTCCAGGAATTCTCATGCCATGGTTCCCTTCAGGTGGCCACACATGCTGGGCTCCTCAGATCTCCCCACCACCACACACCATTCCTTCAGGGTAAACTGGTTATTCAGTGAATCTCCTGACTCCCCTTCCAGCTCCAATATCCAGAAACTGGGCAAGCTCAGACACTGGCCTGGTCGCCTCATCTTGCAGGCCCCTGAGTTTTCACCAAGTCCTCCCAATGGGAGAAATAGTATACCATCTGTAATTCTGAGTATTCTCTAGTAAGAACACCTTCAAGGAGGTCAAGGAGGGAGGGAAGGCATTTCTATGTTCCAAAAGCTAAGAATACAAGCTCCTCTAATGACTATAAGGACCTTTAAAATGGCAAATTCTCCTAGTTGAGGTTTCAAAAACATTCAGATTACAAAAAGTCAGTTTGGCTATAATTTTCCAAGCCTCACCCACTGGGTGAAACAGTGTCCCTCTCTAACCTGCTAGGACACACAGCACTGTTATACTCAGAGGCTCCACTGCTAGTCAAGATGGCATCTTAATGCAAATTAGAACAAGCCACCCATCTCCCAAGTACAATTTTAAACAGGTACACTACTTACTTCTTAATAATAATTGTAACAAAGTCATTTTTAGAAAATGAATCAATTATAGAATATAGAAGAGTACTTGGAATTCATTAAGGTGTACACTTAAGATTTGTATACCATGTGTTCATTAAACCAAAATTAAAAGTTCTAAGTATAAAATTTGAGCTTTTATTCACTCAGTAATTAGAACTAGACTATGATTATTTATTTTCAATTTGTTACACATTGTGTCAGACACCTCTTGTGCCCCAACTCATATGTTCTCAGCCACTTTTTTACTCCAGCTGTTTCTGAGGCAACCAGCTGTGTACAAGGGTCACCTGAGAGCACGTCCTCTCTGCTGGCCCTATATCTTCTGCTTCCTGTTCTGGGGCTTTCCTGCTGGGGTCACAGAAGACATTCTGACAAATACGCAAACTCTGAAGTGCAAGGGGATCAATTCCTCAGAGAACAACCACCCCTACCCATGGGGTGCATTCTGCCTGTCTCCTCAGGTCCTAGCCAAACAGAGCCCAGGTGCTCCCAGCAGATGCCAGGAAGGACTTTCCTTCCTGTTTCATTCTTTCCAGTTCCCTTGTGCCAGTTTCCCCAAATGAACCACCTTCACATCTCAGCCTTTGCCTTTTAGGGGAACCTAGGCTAAGACATGCATCTTGCTTTCATGGAAACAAAATGTTTGTGGTCATTTTAATATGTTTACTTGCTCCCATATCTTGTTTTCTCTAGAAATGATTGCTAGATTTGACTGATTATAAATCTTAAGTAATTTAAAATATCTTTTTCTTGTGCCTATTTCATATTTATTAGATCAGTTGGTTTTTACATGGTCTGACTGGGGATGAGGCAAGCCCACCCCCTTTTATTATGTAGTGTCTTTCCTTTATTATTCTTTGTCTTTGGGTTTTGATCTCTTTTCAACAAACCCCAATGAGCACGCTCTAGTCCTGGTTCTGGACAGAATGCATTTTAATTTCAAGAATCTATGTTCTCCACTGGCAACCAACGTTGTCAAAGTTAAACATATTCTTGGAAGCACAAAAGACCCAGAGTTGCCAAAGCAATACTGAAGAAAAAGAACAAACCTGGAGGAATAACCCTCCTAGACTTCAGACAACACTACAGAGCTACCAACAGTAATCAAAACAGTGTGGTACTGGCACAGAAACAGACATATGGATCAATGGAACAAAACAGCCTAGAAATAAACCCACAGACCTACGGTCAATTAATCTTCAACAAAGGAGGCAAGAATATACAATGGGGAAAAGACAGTCTTCAGCAAGTGGTGTTGGGAAAACCGGACAGCTGCATGTAAATCAATGAAGTGAGAACACTCCCTCACACCATACACAAAAATAAACTCAAAATGGCTTAAAGACTTAAACATAAGACAAGACACTATAAACCTCCGAGAAGAAAATACAGGCAAAACATTTTCTGACATAAATCTTAGCAATGTTCTCCTAGGGCAGTCTACCTAAGGCCATAGAAATAAAAGCAAAAATAAACAAATGGAACCTAATTAAACTTATAAGCTTTTGCACAGCAAAGGAAACCATAAGCAAAACAAAATTGCAGCCTACCAAATGAGAGAAAATATTTGCAAATGATGCGACTGACAAAGGTTTAACTTCCAGAATATATAAATAGCTCATACAACTTAATAACAAAAAAACTAACAACACAATCCAAAAATGAGCAGAAGATCTAAACAAGCAATTTTCCCATGAAGATATACAAATTGCCAATAGGCACATGAAAAAATGCTCAATATCACTAATTACCAAGAAATGCAAATCAAAACTACAATGAGGTACCACCTCATACCAGTCAGAATGGCTATCATTCAAAAGTCCACAAACGATAAATGATGGAGAGGGTGTGAAGAAAATGGAACCCTCCTACATTGTTGGTGAGAAAGTAGTTTGGTGCAACCATTATGGAAAACAGTATAGAGATTCCTCAAAAAAATAAAAATAGACTTAGCATATGATCCAGCAATCCCATTCCTGGGTATATATCCTGAAGGAACTCTAATTTGAAAAGATACATGCAATGTTCATAGAAGCACTATATGCAATAGCCAAGACATGGAAACAACCTAAATGTCCATCAACAGATGACTGTATACAGAAGTTGTGCATATATTTATACAATGGAGTACCACTCAGCCATAAAAAAAGAATAAAATAATGCCATTTGCAGCAACATGGATGGACCTGGAGATCGTCATTCTAAGTGAAGTAAGCCAGAAAGAGACAGAAAAATACCATATTATATCATTCATACATGGAATCTAAAAAAAGAAAAACGAAGACATAATGAACTCATCTACAAAACAGAAACAGACTCACAGACATAGTAAATAATCTTATGGTTACCAGGGGAAAGGGAGTGGGAAGGGATAAATTTGGGAGTTTGAAATTTGCAAATATTAACTACTATATATAAAAACATATAAAAAACAAATTTCTTCTGTATAGCACAGGGAACTATATTCAATATCTTGTAATAACCTTTAATGAAAAAGAATATAAAAACTAATATATGTATATATATGCATGACTGGGACATTATTCTGTACACCAGAGACTGACACACTGTAACTGACTATACTTCAATAAAAAATGTTAAACACATTCTGAGAGTTACAAAAGTACTCAGAAATGCATCCAGTAAATTACTGATACAAGTGTATTGCTAAACGTCAAAAGCAGAGCTTACAAAACAGTTTAAGGTTTTAGTTCCTCACAGATCAATGCCCCATCAATAGCATAGTGGTCAATTTTCACATAGTTACAGTAGTTCAAGTTCATCACAATTCTTCAGATTATATATGTCACTCGGAAGAACAAAAGGCCATAATATTTTTCAGCATTACAAACCTTTCTTCTAAAAATAATATTGTTGTATCCAGTATCTTTGAAAAGAAATCGACTTTGAAATTTTATACAGGTCTCAAATGGGCTAATCATGGAATTCAAGGTTAAAATGAATCTTGTTCTGATTTTTTTCTCATGCTCCTTCTTTAGAGAAGTTGGTATTAATGATCTCCAATTTGTTTAGCATTGAAAATATATTTTTCTTAAACATCATCATTTAATTTTTCTTCAAAGAATGTTTTAATTCCTTTGATGCTTTAAAGCATTCTGTATACTGATTTTTTTCCTGCATCCTTTTACTTGTACCAGTAATTTTACATAAAACATCGTGTCAAATTGGTACTAAGAAAATTAATTTAGAAGTAGGTATTTTTAGGAGTATGTCTGAGCTTGCATTCTGCAGTCTATACTGTTATAAACTAGGTCTTTCGATTATAAAACATATTTCTTCTTCAAAAGTAGGACTGGAACAATATGTATCAACCTGGTTAGAACAAGACATTTTACTTCCATCTGCTAGAAAATCATCATGATAAATGTATGCATTACCCATCTTTAGAGTGAAAAAATTTACAATAATATTTTCTAACATTCAAAACAATAAGGTTTCTTGCAAAACAAATGCACTCTGAGACATGACAGCATTGTGTAGTACACGCCTGAACAGCCACACAGAGAAGCCCTGTGGACAATATACTGTCTTAGCATTGGAGGCCCCTCCTCCTATAACCTGGCCCCAGCCTACTTTTGCAGCCTCCCACTTTATATGGCTCTGCTCCAGCCAAATAACCATTCACTATACCGGGCCTTTGCTGTTCCCTCTGCTTTGGATGGCATTCCTGCCCTGACCCTGCCTAGTGATATCCTGCCAGTGGGGACCCTCTCTCCCTCAAACCTCCAGAGCACTGTTTAAAAGGCATTTGAGCCTGACTCCCGACTAGACTATGAACTCTCCAAGGCAAGGAATAGATCTGCTCCATCTTGGCTTCCTGGGAGTCAAACCCAGCCCACAGTAGGCTTGGAAAACTGGATTGAATTGAAAGAGGGCTAGGATCCAGGAAACTCTCTGAAGAAAGTGGCATTTCTTGGTGGTGGCACTTCATACTGCTGGAATGAGGCTGGGCTGATTCTCTGAGAACCCTCCATGGGCAGAGAGGGCCCCCACCATGGGGGAGCAGGGAGACAGGCAACTATGAGGAATAACCTTTCTGAAAAAGCTTTCCCTCCAGTTGGGCTCTCCTGTGGCCTTTCCTAACTGCATCAGCAATCTAGCACTTATTGAGCACCCACTTTGTGCTAGGTTTATTATCCTCAGATAAACAAGACCCAGACTCTGCATTGCCCCAAGTAATTCACAATCCGGTGAGGAAGACACTTGTGGGTCAGTGTTGATAGCACAAGTGTGCCTGTGTTTTGTTTTATTTTAGGGGGGGAGGTAATTAAGTTTTTATTTATTTTTTTAGTGGAGGTGCTGGGGATTGAACCTAGGACCTTGTGCATGCTAGGCAGGCACTCTACCACTAGGCTACACCCTCTCTGCTGTGTTAAGTGTTCATCAGAGGGAAGGGCTAGATTTGATGCAGGCACAAATCAGGCAGCACCTACAGGAAGTGGTCTTGAAGCTGAAATGAAGGCTGAGGAGGAGTTTCTCAGAGGAAAAAGCCCTAGGGATGGAATTCCAGGCAGAGGGAAAAGCACGTACAAAGGCATGGATGTGTGACACGGTCTAGCGTTTCTGGGGAACCATGGGTCGTTTGGTATGACTTGGTATTCAGGTGTGAGAAGGGCAATTCACCTTAGAGCCTGGTCCAAGCCAGATCATGATGCTTGAGAGGTTAGACTTTATCCTGAAAGCAACAGGGACCCTTCGAATGGATGTAGGAAAGCAGAGTGACCAGATAGAGTTTTAGGGAGGTCACCCTGGCATGAGCCACATGTCCTGGAGGTCGAGCCAAGCAATGTGACAATTAATGGGCATAGGGTCACTGGGAGATCTTGTTAAAACACAGCTTCTGATTCGGTAGGTCTGGGGTGGGGCCTGCTATTCAGTAGGTACCAGAAAGCTCCCAGGTGATGCTGATCTTGCTGGTCCATGGACCACACTTTGAGTAACAAACGAATGAAACGTATTTGCTGGTCCAGTCATTAATGAATGCTGTGAATTTACAGACCACACTTCTGTAGTCTCAGGTTTTCACTTGCACAGGGTGGAAACCACTCTCATTGGGCCCTGCCTGTTCCACCCCTCCCCCATATAGACAAAGGTATCAGGAGGTGCCTGTGTCCTTAAGTGAGTAGAAGCAAGGGGTCATCGGTAGACAGACAGTGAGTCACAAGGTCATTTGTCTCAGTCTGATATACAGGCAATATCAGCATGAAAATGGTCCTGCAATAAGCATTAAAGAACTCATTCATCACAGGATGTGTCCATCCCACACTTCTGGAGTGCTGTGCTCAGCTCTGGGATGGGGGCAATGGAGAACCATAATGCATGAAGGGGTTAGAGGACAGGATGGGGAAAGGACCCAATGGCTGAGGGACCTGGGGCACTTAACCTGGAGAAGACAGGCTCAGTGGGGCTTGGTCACTT
Organism: Camelus ferus; assembly: GCF_009834535.1. NCBI lineage: Eukaryota > Metazoa > Chordata > Mammalia > Artiodactyla > Camelidae > Camelus > Camelus ferus. The sequence goes on along the minus strand of NC_045699.1, from coordinate 45,179,910 downwards.
CAGAATCTCTGAGGGGCTGTCCAGGACAAAGGGAGCAGACATGATCTGTGGTACTCGGGGGCTGTGCTAAGACAAATTAGTGGATTGGAACCCCAGCAGGAGAGATTTCACTTCACTGTGAAAAAACAAATTCCAATAGTCAGAGCTGCCCAAATGAGAGATGAGCTACCTTGGATAGTTGTTAGATCCTTGTCATTGGAGCTGTGCAAGACTCTTTTAAATAGCAGGAAATTGAATGGGATGACCCGAATCCTGAGATTCTCTCATCTACTCATCCAGCTCAAGAGACACTAATTATTGCAGTGAGCCCCAAAACCCTCTTGCTGTCCTCAGGGGGACTCCAGAGCCAACCTAGCTGTTAATCCTTTGTGCAAATAATCAAATACTAATCATATTTTCACATTGACCATTCATATCCTACCTCCTTTTCCTGGCTGTACCTTGCTTCAGAGAAATCCCCCACACTGGGCTGGGGGTCAGGAATCCTGGCTTGGGCCTGTCTCACCACTTTGCTCTGTGACTTGGGAGTGTTGCCTCCTCTCTCTGGACTTCAGTCCTGACATGTTCAGTTAAACATCACACCCTGACCCACTGCCAAATATGATAAGTGGGAGTCCACTAGGATGAAGACCATCTCAGGTTCACAGGTGAACCTGAGGGCCTAAAATATAGCAGGTGTTCAATAAATACTGTATGAGTTGAATTGTGCTCAGCAGAGTGACTGGAACTATTGAAATGAGTTGAGTCGAATTAAACTGAATTTAATTGAGTTCACAAATGTTATTAACAGAGCAGCAGAATGTTAGTGCTAGATGAAATTTATAAACTCTTTGGTCCCAGACTCTCACTACTCACTCCTCCTTCCCTAACCCACCCCCATTTCCTGCCAGTTGGCAAAGGGACCGAGGAAGTCTCTTTTCACTTATCACAGAAAACACTATCTCTAAACCATCTTACCTGTGTTGAAGGTTTTCACTTTCTGCTTTCAAACCAAACCTCTCTCCTAAGTGACAGACATGTTTGGCCTCTGCCTACCAATACTCCTACGATGATTTCACACACACCACAAAATCATTATGTCCCACTTCCCCCAAGCCTGTCCTTCCACCGAGTTCCTATTTCATCCCCCAGTCCCTTATTCAGGAAACCTGGGGTCATCCTGGACTTTCCTAACTTTTTAAAAACCTGGGCTGACTCCTAAGGGTAGAAAGTAGTGAATGATTCCTGAGTTTATTATTTTTACATCAGTAATAAACTCAATTCTGCCAGGTTAGAATAATTTGAAAAAGATGCAGTGTAGAATTGATCTGAAAGTGCACCTTTCAGCAAAGTACACAAATATTTGCTGAAATAGCCAGATTATAAATTCCATACTCATCATCGTTTTTTTTCCAGAAGCAGCATGCCCCTCCCCACCAGGTTGGCCTTGCTGGCAGCCAACCTAGATCATGCTTTCCTGCCTGAGAGGGGTCGGATCTACTTTCAGGACTGCAGAGGGGCTACTGAGTACCTGAGGGTCTGGAGGCCTGGGTCCTTTCCCCATCTACAATGGGGTCTGCGAGTTAGGTTAGAGAATCAGAATGCAGATCCTGGACTTGGGACACTAGAACACACATTTTCACAGGCTTCTCAAGTAATCATGATACAGCTGGTTTGCCAGCACCATTCTGAAAATTACTTGACTAGACCATCTAAAGGGGCATTCTGGGACTGACATCTATGAGGCTGTGACAGATGCCCCCTCCTGTCCAATGCCCAGAATAGGAGCTGCCTGTTATGTGTGACTGGAACCACTACATCACACCTATGTTACACCCCAACACGACTTCCTCATGAGAATAGGGCCAGCCGTGCTCAGAACCAGATTAAGGAATTAACTGCCAGACCTGCTGTCTGGGTGGTAATTTATAAGAAGCATTAAAATATTCCTGGAAATATAACAAAATTTATTTTCCAGAACACTCCTCAAAGATAGAACCACGCATTCCTGGAAAGAATCCCCTGACAACATACTTGGGACAAGATGCTGACCTGCCCACTCAGGAGGGTGTTGTAAACTTCTGGGCTCCTACTGGCAAGCAACAGAAACAAGCTCTAGCTAATAATAAGCAGAAAGTACATTTAGGGAAAGCACAGTGAGCAGCTAACAGTGTGGTTCGGACAGACGCAGAGTTAGGATTAGAAAATGGGCAGGGGCCAGGACCACAGCCAGAATGCCAACACAGAGTCTGGCTATCAAGGGCACCACTACTGGCCCCAAGTCCTGTGAGTCACAGCTCACTGGGCACCAGATGCCATCACCCACCCCACTGCCACCATGGCCCCTGGAGGCTGGGTGCTGCTGCTGCACCAGGATGGAGCCTCCACTGTCCCTCTGTGTCACTGGAGCAGGTGGGTCTGAGTGCCTGGGGCCTGGAAAGTGAGTGTTCAGCTTTTCTGCTTCTGCAGTGAGTCAAGCACAAACATAGGCAGGATGTCCAGAAGCCAGGATACCTCCCAAAAGACAAATCTCTCCTCCAAAAAGACCTGGCTGCCTAAAGGGCTCTGGTCTTACAGAATGGAATAGTCATGTTTGGGGCCAGAATTAAATATCTCAGGACAGTAGAAAGAGGATTTGTGTTGCCATTAACTATCCCCTCTCTCTACATGTCAAAGCTTTCATTCTGAAGCTGAGTTAAACTATCCGCCTACCCCAACACCTTCATGACACAGTTAGAACCTGGTCACTTTCCAATGATGAGTTCTGTTCGGTTGGGTCAGAAAGGAGGGACTCAGACCCTGATATGCAGGGAGGTCTGAGCTTACATCCTGGAAATGAGCTGCAGAGGCCTCTCTCTAACTGTGGGAGCCTGGCGTGGGAGGAGCGCGGCCCACATCCTGGACCCCAGCAATTGTGACAGTGAGTTCTTTATGTTTCGGAGAGCTATGCCACTGAGAGCAAGAGGGGGACATGATGACCACTTCTATGTGTGCCGCATACCTGCCTACCCTGTGAGCATCCTCTGGGGCTGGAGATGACATAGTTGTGTGTCCCTCCACCCTCCCCTTCCCTTGTTGACTCTCAACTGCCCACAACCCAATTATTTCAGAGGCAAAATTACTGAGGCCCAAGAGGGTCATAGAGGGCACCTCATCTGGCAAAAAACAAACAAAAACCAGAGATTACAGGGATCCAGGTAGGAGCAGGCTGCATCTCTTTTCCAAGATGCAGGTTGGGACCAGCCTGGATTCGAAGGGGCCTGAATCAGTCAGCTTTTTGTCAATGGCCCTGAAATGTCAACAACTAACAACATTTATTTCTGGCTCTCATCCATATCTGCTGTGGGTCAGTGTTGGTTCTGTTCCACTCCATCTTCATTTCCAGACCTGGACTAGATGAGAACACCTTATTTTGGTCCCATAGAAGAAGGGAAAGAGCAGTAACAGAAATATGTGGTGGATCAGAAAGCTGCCACTCAGAACTGACACATGGCACTTCCCTTAACTTTCAGAGGCCAAGTCTGATGTCAGTGAGGTGGGGCAATTACAATCTTGTCACAGGAGGGCAGAAAACAAGAGAAACAGTAACAAAATCCTCCACAGAGCCATTACACCAGAAGCCGCAGCAGCAGCCCTCATGTTGGATCTCCAGTTCCTCCAACCTGCATGTCCCCCAGGTTCATCCCATTTATCCTGCTCCTTCAGAATGTTCCCTAGGGTTTTGCCCCACAGTCCTAGTCCCATTTTAGAGATGCAAAGACTGAGGCCCACAGAGGAGACCTGGGTCACAAACTCCTCCCCAGTGCCCTTCCCTGAATGAAAGGCTTCCTGCCCACCCCATCCTCTTCCTTGCCTCCTACCCCAAGTCCCCAGAAATACCTGCTCTCTTTGGGCACTGGCCCACATCTGCTATCAACCCAAAATTGATGTTCCTCACTTAGTCTCCCGAGTGCTCTGTGAGGTCAGTAATTTATAAGGCAGAGCTGGAATGGGAGCTGCCTCTCTGAGCCCTCAGTCCTGGTCAGCAAACCATACTGGACCTCAGTTTTGTCCATCTCCAAAGCCAGTGCCCCACCACTGCCCCTCATGCTGGCCCCAATCCCCTCCTCCTCAGCCCAAGCCCAAATTCATTGTCACCTGTGGTGTCATCAGTGTCACGATGTCACTGTCCTGGGACTGTTCCCTCTTCACCAGCCCGAACTAATCTTTAATCCAGACCCACGGAGCAGGCCCTTCAGCTCCCATTGCCAGGCGCAGAAATGAGGATAAATGCAGCTGTCAGCGGCTTCCTGCCTCTTTGTTTTTTAATTTACTTAGAGTTGGGCAGCAGAGATGGCAGGAGAGGAAGCAGATGGCTTAGTGTGACAGATGGGATTCTATCTATGACACAAGGACAAGGTGAGAGAAAGAGTGATCAAGAGAAGATGTGGGCTCTGCGTGAGAGCGTGTGTGCACAGGCTCCTGTGCCAGGATGTCTGTGCTCCGGCTGAGAGCTCGCCAGGCTCAGGGTGCAGGCTGGGCACGCACAGGGCTGGGGCTCCAGTTTGCTCAGCCCCACACCTTCACCTGACAGTGAGGACACAAAGGCCCAGAGATGGTGACCTGGTCACCTACCTGAAGGACACCTGACCATGCAGTCCCAGTTACACTGCTGTATACATGGCGGGTGATGCCTGTGGAACAGCTCCCAGGACTGTCCCACCTTCATCACCCCACAGCCATACATTCTTACAGAAGTCTACTTTCAGCCCTGGCTTGCTTATGCTAAAGATTTTCAAGCAGACTTTAAAAAGTGTTTCATGCCTAGAACATCCCAAGGTCTCCAGCACATGAGTGCAGTGCCAGGGTCCCAACCCAGGACTGGGGGATTGGAGAGGGCAGCCCCGCTTCCACCTCCACCCTGATCCCTTGAGAAAGTGTGCAAGTGGAAGAAAGAATCGACAGGTTTTTTTTTTCCACTGGTGGCAGAGCCTTGCCCAGGTCACGGAGGAAAAACAGTGCTGTGTACCCCGGAGGCTGTGTTCAAAGAGGGAGGGGAGTGTGAGATGAAAGTCCCTTCTGTTCTCCTGGGTACACATGAGAGATTCAGTGGGCACAGGTGGCCTGCAGCAGAACTGGGGAGCAGGGGCTGCACCAGACTGTGGAGCTCAGCATGGCAGTGAGAATTTGGAGTTCCCAGGACAACCAGGAGTAAGGGGCAAGAAAGGAAAGGAAATGGAGAAGACGCCCAGAGCCTGCTACGGCAAAGGGCAAGCTTTGTTCTGTTCTGGGGGAGTTTGTTTTTGTAAAAATTGTGTAAAGGGCTGCATTTTATATCTCATTAACAGTATAGGAAAGAAACAACAGGGTGAGGTAAAAACGATGATCCAGAAATGGGACTTCCTCAGAGCCAAAGGTGCCCACGGGAAAAGAAGTACCCTCAGAATTTACAGAAATCTTGGGGAGCACTGGATCGTCCTCAGAATGAGGATGGGGGTTTGAGTCGATCTTCACATAAAAGGCTGCATTTGGGATTCTGAGGGTCATTTTTGTAGAGGAGAGAGAAAGTAGAGATGGGAAACTGCTTTCTCAGGAGCACTGTACCTGCGTGAGAGGATCTGAGCATGAGCACATGTGGGTCACAGGGCCAGCCCGCATCTCAGCCCTCCCCGTCTACACCACAGGCAATCCTCTCGGTAACTTTGAAGATTATCACTCCTGCTTTACACATGAGGAAAGGGACTCAGCAATGAATGTTTTGCCCACAGCCACCCAGAAGATAAGAGGAGGGTCCAGAATTCAGACTCAGGTCTAGCCAATCCTAAAAGTCAGCTTTTTCCTCCCAGAAACCTGGTTCCACTTGGACATGCTAAGCTTGAACTTAGGGCAAGGCCCTTCTCCTCAGTGACTGTGGTTTTCCTCATCTGCCCATGTGAGCTGCACGATACACCTGTCATTTCTAGAGACCCCAAGGGCTCTGGAGAGTGAAACAAGTAACTGGACACTAGGACCAGCAGCCAGGACCTTAAGCCGCAGGGCCTGGAGGTATGAGCATTTCCTCTCCTGATGTGTGCAGGCTCCCTGTCATGAAGAAGCCCAGGAGAAGGGCCATCCTACAGGCTGAGAGATAAGGGAGAAGGCAGAGGATCCTCTCAAACTGTGTGGGTTCCTGGAGAAGACTTCTGTCTCTATGTACTGAGGGTGTAAAAGCCAGGCTCTGCGATCAGACCAGGAGAGTCCAGAGGTGAACGAGGCAGGGAACCCTGATCTCCAGCCTGAAATCTCCTCTCTATCAGGATCTGGGTGGGAAATATAAATCTATTCACTGAAGAGACTTTGGCAAAGGGACCACTTGCAGGGCTTTGAGAAGGATGGTGAAGCACCCAGAGACTCATCATAGCAGGAGCCACTGCACCCCAAGGCCCAGAGGGGCAGAGGGAAGAAATGGTATTCTGAGAGCCTCAGGAGAGCAGAAGCTACAGAGAAGCGGCTGCCTGCTCATGGCAGTCACAGAGGGACCCAGACCCCGCAAGAGACATGATGCTAGAGCAGGATGGGAGAAGAAATACCTGACCTCTCCTACCTTCCACCCTCCCGTTTCCTGCACCTCTCCCTAGACTGAACCTAATCAGGTGTCTGATGGCAAAGGAGATGTACAATCCATGGAGGTCAGGGACTGGAAGGGAAGGGAATTACAGTGGAACCAGCCAGCCCCGGAATGGGGCCATCACATTTTCTCCCACAAACCATGCCTGATCAGGGCTTGGCAAACCCACTGTTATTTTTAGGTGAGAGGTTGAAATGAGAATCTGATAGTCAGGGACAGGCAGATTTTCCTCACACTTCGCCCTTCTAGGAAGTTGTTGACTCTCACATTGACCTGGAGCCAATGGGACCCTCCTGTCTCAGACCACAAATGTGAAGATCATGGTTCAGGCTGGAGACCATGTTCCCCATTCCATGCAGCTCAGCAAGCTCCTCCTGGGTAGCACCGGAGAGTCTGCCCTGACACTAGTCGCTCCCTTCATAAGTGCTCCTGAGGACACAAAAGACAGCATAAAGAGTCACCTTCATGGATTTTCATTACACTGAAAAGTACATGAGTCTCCAATTAAACACAGAACTTTCCCCTTCTCACTGAGTTTTCTCCTCTCTCTTTAATCCAGCTCCAATCTGGGACTAGCCACTAGAATTCAAAATCTTTCCTGGAGAGAGAAACTAACTTGGAAACTGTTAAGTCACCGGTGATCCTTGAAGCAGTGCTCCCAGTGTCTTTGAGAGAAGGAGGATGCATGTGAATGAGAGATCTGTCTGTCACCCTCCATGAACTAATGCTGCAAAGATTTGTTGGATTTCTACAAATGAGCAAAACCACATTGTTATCAGCCAGAGCTTGTCTGTACCCATCACAGATTCAGCAAACCCAGTACTACTGCAATTCTGATATCCTACAATTTGTGTGTTCCATTCTGGTCAATAATTTTCCAACACACTTGCTCACCTCCAAATCCCCCAAGTTCTTTATGTCCTTTAAGGCCTGTCTCAAGGGACATCACCATCATTCATTCATTTATTCAAAATATATGTTTGAAATCTGCTTTGTGCCGAGCATATTTATGGCCAGGCGCAGCAGCTACAATGGTAATCAAGACAGACTAGACCCCTGTCCTTCGGATGTTTTCTTCATCATGCAGTCTCTTCCATCTTTGACCTTTCCCTGGGCACCAGCTCTGACGATCATATTTGACCTTTCATGATGATCTCCCCAGTCTGTGTCTAGTCCTTCCCTCCAGAACACCAGCCCCTGAAAGACTGAGACTGCACTCTCCTCTGTATTAACTAGTGCAGCGCCAAACATTCGTGAGATTGGAATCCAACCAGGATCCTTCAAGCAGCTGAGCCCAATCACTTAACCTCCATCTCTTCATCTGTATAATGGGAGACATTATCTCAGGGTTTCCTGAGTTGAATTTTCTGCATTGATGAATGTGAAAGCACTTTGCAAACTGTAAACCTCTCAGCACAGTAGCCCAACCACCCAAAACAATGAATTAAAAGAAGTTTCCGTCCTGCTCTTCTGCAGATCAGGGGTTGTAGTGTGCTCCAGGGTGAATCTCAGCCAAGATGGAGAGACAAAGCAAGTGCTGACGAATCTGCCTCCCTACCCCACCTCCCTGCAGTTAAAAGGCAGGTCAATTACCATTGGCTCATTTGTAATCATTACAGTTGTCTTGAGTTTTCTCTGCTGATTGCTTGGGTTAAGAAGCCTCTAATCAGTGGAAAGGGTGCGGGGGCTTGAGAGAGCCTTTTGTCTGCAAGCCCCATCCAGTCTCGCCTGGAGGCTGAGGGGAAAGGATATCAGAAAAAGGGTGCTGGTGCCGGCTGTCCTCAGTATCCAGAGGCTTTGTTTGTGGAGTCTCCGAGGTTTTTCTGGGCTGACCTCTGATAGAGGAGCTGGGGAGGTAATCCCATTACGGAAAGGGACCCCTGGAAATTTTCATTAATGTTGATGCATACCATCCATATTTCACCGTCACCAAAGCAGATTTTCTCACTCTTTTGACGCGAAAACAGACAGGTGGAGTCGTTTTGATTTGGGCTGCCTAGTTTCTTCCCCAGGGAAGCTGCTTCCTCTGGCTTGCATGATAATTGAATTTCACGGATGGAATCGTCCACATACTTCTCAATTAGGGATGTGTACAGGCAGTGAGATTTTTCAGGTGTTGATCTATGATTGTCCTCCTTTTTTTTACCTTTAAATTAATCTTCTTAATTTCTGCCAGCTCTAAATCCAGCTTTGCTAAATAACATTATTCTGACTTAAATGGTCTAATCTGTTTGTCGTAAACTGGGTACAGCTGAAAATCGTGTATGCGGGAGCCTTCCTCATTAATCACAGCTGACAAGAAGTCAGAAATCAAGAAGCAAAATTGTCTCTGAAGGCAAAGTGGGGAAGGATTGGGAAAAGCAGCCAACGACGTGTGACGGCCGAGTTGGGAAGGCCAGGGCACGAGTCTCCCAGCTCTAGCTGGGTGGCCCTGGTTAAGTCCCTGTCCTCTTTGGGCTTTAGTTTCTACCTCTGGGGGAAAAAAATGCAGGCAGGGGTGGGATATGAGGTTCAGATCACCAGGGTCCACAGGAACCTTTTTAGCTGTAACATTGTCTGAGCCTATATATGGCTTCTCAGGGAAATACCACCAAAGTGACATGTCGGTATTTAAACGCACAGCTGTTGTTGACTCTTGAGAACATCAAGAGGACCTACAGTCTCAATGCTTTACCACAGCATTTTCCAAAATGAGGGAGGCAAGTAGTAAAGGGACACAGACCTCAGTACCCCAGGAGTGCTGAGCCCCTATTGAGTCTCCATCCCCCTGAGCAGATGAAGGGCTCTGTCTGGCACAGCGCATCTTAAACACCTCCCTGATGCTGGCGCCCCTCCCCGGTTATCAGAGAAGGAGCATCCTCAGACTCACTCCTTGTCAGGTAGTTAGAATCCAACACCTGTTTGGTAGAAGTCTGTGTGGTTTCTCTGGTTTTCTCCATCTAGGGTAGAGATTGTGTCCTTTTAAGACAGATTTACTAAGGAGCTGATTTTGAAGAAAAGTTAGTGCAGAAGCTGTGTGGCTATGGCAAAAACTGAAAGTAGCACATGGATGACTGCTCTTGCAGTCTCTGAAAAAGTATTCAGAGCCTCGGTAGAGGGGCAGGCACTATTCAGGCACTGGGAAGACAGGTGAAGAACACCTTTAGGTCCTTAACCTCCCTCCCAACCTCCCACTGCCATATCCTGAGTGTCCATCCCTTGCATAGCCCCCCATCCTGGCACTGATCCTGGGAACCAGCATCCTCATAGCCCTTGGATCCCGGTGCTGTCACCACTCTGCCCAGTTGGGTGACCAACTGTCCTGAGGGGTTGGGACTTTCAATTTTAAAGCCAGGACAGTCCCAGGCAAATGGAGACAAGTTGGCTTGCCTACCAGTGATCGAGCCCAGTCCTAAAGCAATGCTACCCTCCACTTTCTCCATCCTCCACCCCAGTGGCTAAAGCTGCAGGTGAATCAATCTCCTTTCCCCTAGCTCTGCGCAGATTGGCACCCTTCCAAATTCTGGGTTCCGCTTAGCACCACCTGTCAGTCTTTTATAACTCTCCCCACACTCTCAAGAGCTATTTCACAATTCTCCCACCCTCCCCAACAACCCCCATACACCACCCACCTCCCCTTCCACATCTGAGTTTGCTCCACTGAGAGTGTGGAGGGCAGTGAGCACTAATGAAGGCAGTCGATCCCTCCCTGCCAGACTACTTCTCACCTCCCACTGTACACACATGCAGTCCCTCCCCCTCGCTCTGTCCTCTGTCCCCCTTGCTCTCTCCTGTGTCTGCAGGCACTCCCACCCTACTGCATCTTCTCTTCAACCCTTGCACACCCTCCTCCTTCAGGCTACCACCCTCCCTTCTTCTCCTCCTGTTCCCATCCAAACAGCTCTAAGGAGCTGCCTCCACATCCCTTTCTCATCTTTCCAAGTCATTCACTCCTCCATCCCTGCAGTTGGGCTTCTGCCTCCTCTAAAACAACTCTCTACACATCCCTGCTAATTGCCAAATCCAACACCTTCATTCTGAGTGTTTTACAGACATCAGCTCATTTGAGCAAACTATTTGTGTTGTTAAAGTAAAATAAAATGATACATCAACCTAGTAAGATAGGTAATCTTTTACCCCCCCCCCTTTACAGCTGAGGAAACTGAGGAACAGAGAGATTAAGTAACTTGCCCAAGGTCACACAGCTACATTTGATAGAAAAGATGGGTACCCACCATATGTTGAATTCTAATACATACCAAGAACTATACTAAGTAGTTTATCTGTTAGCTCATTGAGTTTAAAACAATCCTCCATGGTAAGTATTATTCTTAGGTTCATTTTACAGATCAGGAAAACAAAGTTCAGAGATGTCCCCAGGAAAAAAGTATATATGGGAGAGCCTCAGACAGAGAGTAGGGTGGCCAGGAAGGCTTCTCAGAGGAGGTGCCACCTGAGCAGGGTTTTGAAGCAGGAGTAGGAATTAGTCAACTGAAGAAAAGCAAAAGGGTATCCCAGGTAGGGAACAGTGTCTACAAAGCCTCAAGGTCATAAGATCATGTACCCATCAGGGAACCTCAGACAACTGGGCTGGCTGGAGGTTAGAGAATGAAATGGGGAGTAAGAGAGGTAAGGCTTTCAAGGAAAGCAGGGAAAGAGAGAGCGGAGCAACCCAGGCCACAGGAAAGAATTTCAACATGATGGGGCCATGGCTCTCAAACTGGTGTGCATCAGAATTGCAACACTGCCATCCTAGGCCTCCTCCCCACATAATCAGTAGACCGAGGGCAGGGCTCAGGAGTTTACATGTGTGTGTATATATCTTACTAAGGTTCCGATGTACTTAAACAGCTCTTTAAATATAATTGATGTACAATAAACAGTACATATTTAAAGTATATAATTCAATAAGGTTTGACATATATATGTATGTACATACACACACATGCACACCCACACCCCCATGAAACCATCACCACAATCGGGAGAGTGAGCATATTCATCATTCCCAAAGGTTTCCTTGTGTCCTTCATAATCCCTCCCTCCCAACCCCATCCTCACTGATCTGCTCTGTCCTTATAGATTAGCTTGCATTTTCTAGAATTTTCTAAATGGAATACAATATATATACTTTTTTTGTCTGGCTTCTTTCACTCAGCATAATTATTTTAAGATTATTTTGAGATAGACACATGTTGTTTGCAGAAATAATTCATTCCTTTTTATTGCAGAATAGTGTTCCATTGTGTGGAGGTACCATATTTTGTTTATCCATTTACCTGATGATGGATAAATAATGCTGCTATGAACAGTTGTGTACAAGTCTTTAAATGGGCATACGCTTTCATTTGTCTTGGGTAAATACCCAGGAGTAGGATGGCTGGATCATACGGTAGGTGTAAATTTAACTTTCTAAGAAATGCCAAGTTCCAAAATAACTGTCATTTTATATTCAAACCAGCAGGTTATCATATTCAATACCAGTGAGTGGCATCTCGTTGTGGTTTTTAACTTGCATTTCCCTGATAACTACTGATGATGAGCATATTTTTATGTTCCTAGTTGCCATCCCTATACCTTCTTTGATGAAGCATCTGTTCAACTCTTCTGTCCATTTTTAAACTGGGTTCCTTATTTTCATATTATTGAGTTTTTAGAGTTCTTTCTATATTCTGGATATAAGTCCTTTATCAAATATATGAATTGCAAATATTTTTTCTAGTTTGTTGCTTATCTTTTTGTTCTCATAACAATATCTTTTGTAGAAAAGTTTTTAACTTGATCAAGTCCAGTTTATCAAATTTGCTTCTGTGGATTGCACTTTTGGTGACATACTTAAGAAATCTTCGCCCAATCCAAGGTCATGAAGATTTTGTCTTATGCTTCCTTGTAAAACAAATTTATAGTTTTAGGTTTTACATTTAGGTCTATGATCCATTGAATTAATTTTTATATAAAGCGCAAGGTATAAATCCACATTTTTGGTTTTTTTGGCCTTTAAAAAAAAATCTGGATACTCAGTTGTCCTAGCCTTTGTTAAAAAGTTATTTTTTCTCCACAGCATTACCTTTGCACCTTTGTCAAAAATCAGTCATCCATATACATACAGTTATATTTCGGGACTCTCTATTCTGCCTTTTTATTCTCTTTATTCTGTTTCATTCATCTATTTATCTTTATGCCAGTATCTTTTTTTTTATTACTATGCGTTTATAAGTCTTGTATTCAGGTAGTGTGAGCCCTCCAGTTTTGTCCTTTTTCAAAAATTATTTACACTGTTATGGACTACATGCATTTTAGAATGAATGTTAGAATCAGCGTATCAATTTCAGCCAAAAAGCCCTGTTGGGAATTTGATTGTGATTGTGTTGCATCTATAGCTCACAATTTGGGGAGAACTGACATCTGAACACTATTGATTTTCCAAGTTCTTTTTTTTAGGTTTTCTTTAATTTCTCTCAGTGGTATTTTTATAGTTTCCGGGTGCAGGTCTTTCACAACTTTCCTCAGATTTATCCTAAGTATTTTATATCTTTTGACACTATTATAAGTGGTAAGTTTTAAACGTTCTATTTCCAACTTTGTTGCTCGTGTGTAAAATACATTGAAATACTGTAAACTGATCCTGCAACTTTGCAAAACTTATTTACTACCTCTAGTAGATTTTTGGTAGATTCCAATAGATTTTCTACATAGATGATTACATAGTGTGTAAACAAAGACAATTTTACTTTTTACTTTCCAACCTGGGTGTCTCATTTCTTTTTCTTGCCTGATTACACCGGTTAAGAATGCCAGTACAATATTGAATAGAAGTGGCAAGAATGGATATCCCTGTCTTATTCCTGATCTTAGGGAAGATACTCAGTCTTTCATGATTAAGCATGATGTTAGCTATTGAGATTTTATAAATGTCCTTCATCAGAGTGAGCAAGTCCTTCCCACTACTAGTTTGCTGACAGCTTTTATCAGAAATGCATGTTGGATTTTGTCAAATGCATTTTCTGTATTTATGAGATTTTTTTTTCTTTTTTTAGTTTGTTAGTATGTGAATCACATGGGTTGATTTTTGAATTTTAACCAACCCTGCATTTCCAGGGAAAATTGCTTGGTCATGATGCATTATCCTTGTAGTCTATTGTTGAATTCAGCCTCTGTGCATAAGGGATTATTGGACTGTACTTCTCTCTTCTTGTAGTGCTTTTGTCTGCTTTTGGTATTAGGGTAAAGCTGGCCTCATAGAATGAATTGGGAAATATTTCCTCCTCCTTTCCCTTACTCCTTCAAACTTTTTGGAAGAATTTGTATTAAATTGGTATTATTCTTTTCATAATTCCTTCTTAAATGTTTTGTGAAATTCATCAGTGTGGAAAGGTTTTTATAACTTATAAATCCAATTTCTTTAATAGATAAAGGGGTTTTCAGGTTAACTTTTTCTATTTGAGTAAGCTTTGGTAATTAGTGTCCTGCAAGGAATTTTTCCAGTTCATCTAAGCTGTTGGATATATTGGCATAAAGTTGTTCATAATGTTCCCTTGTTATCCTTTCATTAATCTGGAGAATCCATAGTGATATCACCTATTATTCCTGATGTTAGAAATATGTGTCTTTGCTCTTTTTACCCTGGTCAGCCTAATTATAGGTTTATCATTCTTACCAATCTTCTCAAAGAGACAACTTTTGGTTTCATTGATTCAGCTTTTGGTTTTCCTATATTCTGTTTCATTTATTTCCACTTTAATCTTTATTATTTCCTTTCCTCAGCTTATTTGGGTTTCATTTCTACTCTTAAGGTAGGAGCTGAGGTCATTGATTTCAGATTTTTCTTTTTTCTAATATAGTCATTTAGTGCTAGAAATTTCCCCATAAAGTGCTAGCAGCATCTCACAAATTCTAACGTCATATTTTCATTTCATTCTGTTCAAAATATCTTCTAATTTCATTTTTCATGTTTTCTTTGATCCATGGGTTTCTTAGGAGTTAAGTGTGTTATTTAGTTCCCATTTGAGGATTTTATGGAGGAGATTTATCTGTTATTGTTTTATAATTTAATTCCAGTGTGATTTGAGAAAATACTTTGTATGAAGTGAATTGTTTTAGATTTATTGTGACTTGTCCTGAACAGGGTCTATCTCGGTAAATGTGCCATATGCACTTGGTAAGAATGTAAATTTTGCTGTTATTTATTTGTCAATAAATGTCGGTGGGGTTAAGTTGCTTAATACTGTTATTCAAGTCATCTATATTTTCACTGCTTTTCTGGTTACCCATTCTATCAGTTTTTGAGAGAGGAGTATTGAAATCCCCAGTGATAATTGTTGATTTTTTAATTTCTCCTTTTAGTTCTATTAGTTTTCCTTTATGCATTTTCAAGCTTTATTGTTAGGCACATAACATTTAGGATTATGTTATCTTGATTAATTGACTCCCCCTTATAATCATAAAATGACCACCTTTATGTCTGGTAATATTCTTTGCTCTGAAATATACTTTAAAATTAATATAGCCTCTCTAGTTTTCTTTTGACTAGTGTTAGCATAGTATATTTTTTCCATCCATTCACTTTTAACCTATTTGTGTCTTTATATTTAAAATGCTTTTCTTACAGGCAACATATAGTTGGGGCTTGTTTTTAATGAAATTTGGTAATCTCTGCCCTTTATTTTGGGCATTTAGACCCTTTATATTTAATGTGCTTATTGATGCAGTCAGGTTTAAATTTCTCATCTAGATATTTGTCTATTTGTCTTTGTACCCTTTTTCTTCTTTTCCTGACTCACTTTTATTAATTAAATATTATGGAGTTAAGAAGAGACATTTATAGATCATAGCCTTCTCCCTAGGAGGGAGAAGCTGTCTTTGGGAGAGTCCAGGAATCAGGACTAGATAGATGGATGCTCCAGGGAAACAAATGTAGCTTCAATACAAAAAACAACAGGGAAAGGTGCCAAAGATGGGCAAGACTTCCACAAGACATAGTGAAAACTCCCCACCACTGGAGGTATGCAAGCATTCACTCATTCAAGAATTCTTATCAAGCCTCTGTGTGCCAGGCACTGGGCTAGACACTGCAGATTGAGTGGTGAATAAAACAGACAGGTGTTCTTGTCCTCATGAGGTGGTAAATATTAAATGATCCCACAAATAAATCTATAACTATCAATGATGATTCATGTAGGACATGAGCTCTGGCAGAAATTGGAGGACTAAATGTCTTCTCTGAGACTAAACATCACAGAATAAAGGAGGCCTTATATAAGCGACAGCTTCAATTGTTATATTATTATTAACATTATTATTATTATTTGTTCTATTGCTCATTCATTTCACAGTTCCTGAGCACCCACTATGGGCTGTTCAAGGAATCAGAGCCTCAAGAGATGGGTCTTCGTCCTCAGAGTGGAAGGACCATCCAAGTAACAAACCATGCAATGGAAGGAGAAGTGCTTTGATTAGAAACGAGGATCCCAAGGAGGCACTGACTACCCAGAAAGCAGCTAGGGGCAAGGGTGGGGGGATTCTAGGATAGGGGTAAGGAGAGCTTCCTGGAATAAGTGGAAGTGAGTTGGATCTTGGGCCGAAGTACAAGATGGAGGAGACCTGAAGGATGGAAAGCAGGCAAAACTGATGTGTGTTGATTCCCCTCATTCCCCTCTTCAGACCTCCAGGAAACCTGACAAATGTGAGGTGTCCCTCCTCTCTCTAGCCCCCTTCCCCATCTCCCTGTCTCACTCAAGACCCATTTGGTGGGGGAGGGGGGTTCCGCTCAGCTGGGTCCCTCAGCCAATTAACACTCTTAGCATCTGAAAAGCTCAATCAGCTCCTCAGAGGTGTTAGAGATCAGAGTAATTAAGGTCTCTTTCTAATGCAAATCTAAACCAGAAATTGAATGTTTGTCTCCTCGGAAAATTAGGGTCCCGAGTTCTATGAGGAGGTAGTGAAATTCAGCAGGGGGAGGTGACGGCTTCAAGAACTAGCAGCCAATTTGTTAGGACGCTCTCCAGAAATATTTGATTCAATTGAATGAAAACTTACTCTACATGGCACTGGAAGTGATATTCTTTAAACGCAAATCAGATCCTATCTCTCCTCTGGTCTCCGATGCACTCTCATTAAAATCCAAAGCCCTTACCACAGGGTCAAGGCTCTACATAATCTAGCCCCTGCCTTCCCCGCAACTTCATCTCAGGCTCCTATATAAAGCGCTTGTCACACTTTGTAATTATTTTATTTACTGGTTGGCCTCCCCCTCATCAGTAAGTACATACATCGCTGTTACTGCTTACCCTAGAGCACAATATACAAAGTTGTCCAAGTGAAAAACAGCTCGACTGCAAATCAGCACTTGCAATTTGGAATGTGCCCTAGAGCCATTCAGAACAGGGCTCATATTCAAAATGACATTGTTTCCCCCTCAACACCATCATCCCATCTCTGTCCACAGTGCACCCTGGCTGTTGTTGTAGGACCAGCCATCACTGACTTCTAGTTGTATCTCAGGGTTCACTTTTCTGGAGAAAAACTAACTATTCTTTCTGAGATGCCCCTCGGCTCCCAAACACTCCTCACAAATAGCTACATTTTAAGTTGGACACTACTCACGAATAACCTCCAAATGCCAGAAGCTTCCTCCAGCCATGGGAACAAACAGACACATTTTATTTAACTGAGTTGTTTACTATCCTTTTTCCTGTCTCCTCAGTTGGAATGCATGGATGGCAGGGACCCATGTCTATCTCTGTCACCACCAATCAGCAGCACCCAGAATGGTGCCAGGTATTTGATGGAAGTTCCAGAAATATAAAAACTTTAAATGGATTTTCTGAAACTACTTATGTATAGGCCTAGTGCCAGCACAATGGACGCAGGGGTGGATAAACTCAGATTCAGCCTTGGAGGAGCTCATAGACCCATGGCGGGACACAGAGGACCAAGGACTCATTTGTTCACTAAGCACTTGAGCGTCCCCTATGGTGGAATTAGACCCTCAGTGAAAAGACACAACACAGGCAAATTCCACCATGTGAGTTTTGGTGGGATGGCAGGGTAAGGAAGCAAGAAATAACCATCTTCCCATTGTAGGCAATCTCCCCAACTAGGAGGGATCCTAACATCTCCGTTAGTCATCAGTCATTGTTGGAACCAGAACACTGCTCTAGGCACTGAGATACACTGATGAATTAAGGCTATCCTAGTCCTAAGTGAATCAATCAAATAGACGGCAAAAATGGCCAAAAGCAAAACTAAAAGGCCATATCATAACACCACGTCACATGGTAACAACAGACATATATATGAGTCTAGACCTCTCACAGAGGTGAAGATGATTTACCACAGAGGAGAGTAAAGTGAGACTTGGAGAACAATGCCTGAGAAGGGTTTTCACAGCTGAATAGGAGTTTTCCTGGCAGACAAAGGGGAGGAGAACAACATTCCAGGTAGAGGGCAAACCAGATGTAAAGGCATAGAAATGTGAACCAGCATGATGCATCTGAAGAATTGCAAGCCATCTGGGGTCATTGCTAAAGTGTAAAATGAAAAGGGAGATCTGGAGGCATCAAGACAGGAGAAGTAGCTGGGCCCAGATATGGCAAGGTTTTGCCTGGACTTTATACCTCAAGCTACAGGGGACCAGTGCTGGGGTTTAATCACAAGAATGATGAGTAAGCTTTTGCCACATAATAAACCACCCCAAATCTCAGTGGCTTGAAACAGCAATCTGTGCTCATGACTTACCCATCTGGGGTCAGCTAGGGGTTGGCTGGTTCTGGCTGGGCTTTGCTGAAGTGGTTTGGTTCCTTATGGGAGTCTCTTATCTTCTTCCTGGGACCACCAGGCCAGCGTGGGCATGTCTTGCTCATGGTAATGGCAGCGGCACAAGAGTACAAAAGGAGACATGCAAGGTATCTTGAGGCTGGGGCTCAGAACTGGCACATTGTTACTTCCACCTCATTCTGTTGACCGAAGGACATCACGTGGCCTAGTCCAGATTCAAAGGCGTGCACCTGCAAAGTCATATAAGGAGGGCATGAGCATAGGGAGCATTTAGGGATGGGGTCTGTCAATGAGCATAGGGAGCATTTAGGGATGGGGTCTGTCAATGCTCTCTAGCACGAGTGATACAATCAGATCTCTGCGTTAGGTCTCTTGGCTGCAAGGAGGGTGGATTAGAGGGGATAAGGCAGTTTCAGAGATTTAGGCATGAGCTAAACGAATGCTCCAGGATCCCATGATTCGCTCTTTCCTCTATCCCATGTACTGGGATTTAGCCAGATCAGGCAAAGGGGAGGCTTATCTTTAGTCTTTTGTTGGATTCTAAGAGCTCAGCCTGAGCACTTTGGTGCTTGCAGCAGTGAATAAGGAGCCTTTGAAATAAACAGATAAAGGCTAATATTCAATAAACTAGTGAACAAGGGTTTTCTTTAACTCTCTTGGAAAAGACATCTCTGAGACAAAAACAGAGCTGAGCTGCAATATTGGATAAGCCCCACTGA
This sequence comes from Camelus ferus, assembly GCF_009834535.1. Classification (NCBI taxonomy): domain Eukaryota; kingdom Metazoa; phylum Chordata; class Mammalia; order Artiodactyla; family Camelidae; genus Camelus; species Camelus ferus. Next base: position 45,160,872 of record NC_045699.1, on the reverse strand, counting down.
TCACAAGAAAACCTAACATAGGTAATTGACTATTGGCAAACGCAACAGAACTAAATAAAGCAAGTAATTAACAATTATTGTGCTTGGAGGTAATGGAACTACAAATCCAGGCTGCCTAGGTGTTTGTCCCAGGCATCGATAAGAACAAAGTGTTTGTTAGTGGCGAGTAATCCAGGTGTGAAATTCATTTTATTAAGCTAGATCTAATAATAGGCTTGAATCAGACAGTGGAAAAGAACAGACTTCATCCCCGCTTGCTTACTGGGGCACACAGGGAATAAACTCAAGGCTCTCATTTTTGTTTAAAAGGGGGAATTATGGTAGATTGTTTGCAAAAGTGACCCCCAGTGTTTCCCTTCCTGTATCTATGCTTCTTCGTGGATGTGACTTTGTAGCTCTTCCCATCAAGACGTACGTTCTGTTTCCCCGAGACCATGACTAACTTTGAACAATAGACTGTGGCAGAGGTGACACTGTGCTAATTTCAAGCCTTAGCCCCAAGAGGCCTTGCATCTACCACTCACTCTCTTGGGACTCTCGTCCTTGCCATGTGAATAAGCCCAGGGAAGGCTGCTGGAGATGAGTTAGTAAGTCAGCCCAGTTGTCCCAGCAGAGGCCCCCAAACACGAAAAGAGCTCGGCCCAAATCGGCAAAGCCAGCCATAGCTGAGCACAAAAGCAGGTGGAATCAAAGCTGAGTCTGGAAAACCTGCTGGCTGAGCCCAGCCTAAAAGGCCAACCTATAGAATCCTGGGATTAGATAGATGGTTGTTATTTTAAGCCACTAAATTTTGAAGTGATTTGTTACACAAAAATAGATAACAGATATAGGAATATTCGGCATCAAAACAGCTAGAAATAAACTGGCATTTTGATAAAATAATGATAATCACCACTACAAATTACTGGGCACCTGCCATCTACAGGGAAGTCTGTATATATGAAACTTTGCTGGGTACTTTACGTATTCCATGCAGTTTTCTCATTATTGAAATGCTGCAAGGCAGCGTTGTCTTCAACATTTTGCAAGTGGGGCAGGTAAGGAAATTGAGGCTGGGAAAAGAGTTTATGCAACTTGCCCAAGGTCACACAGCTGTTGTTTTCTTAACTGGAGGCAAGTGGGGCTTCTCAGAGGCTAAGAGAGGCCTGGGCCACTTCCAATTTTTGAGGTGCTTTGTATACTAACAAGTGGCAATATGAAGAGACAATTATACAAATTGTGACATATTTTAAATCTTTACATTTATTAAGTGATTCACTTTTAATACCAAAGAAAAGGCAATGCAGTATAATTGCTAATCACAAGATAATCACAGCATTTATTTTAAAAAGCATATTAATTTATAGCACACCACAAGTGGTGTGGTTTGGTAATGAAATGCAAGTGTTACTTGGTTGGCTGAACATTTTCTGCTTTCATCTGGTCAGGGTACCTCTGTGATGGAACATATAACCCATATAGCCTCCTTTGGAGATAACATCAAAAGATGAAATATGAGGCCTTTCGTGAGGTGAGGCCCAGCCACAGGGCAACCCCTGCCATCCCCCAGCCCAGCCCAGGCCCAGAAGAGGCCTGTGCACAGGCAAAAGGAATCCATCCTGTACCCTCAGGCAGCCCTTTGCTGAGGGATGAGCTTCCAGGGAGGACTCCTATAGAAATTAAATTTCCTGCTCTCCTCAGAGAATTAAACCATCTTTATTTTCTATCACAAAATGACTATGTTCTAAGATGTTTCACTCCACTGTGTTCAGGTTGACCCAGAACCTAGCAAAGTAGGGATTTACCAAGAAGGCAGAAAACATTGCCAGTCTAAACACAGAGAAGGGGCTAAGGATGCAGGAGTCTCCATGGTCCAGAGGTTGGGAAGGCATCTCAGAGATAACTTTGAGGCTGGCTCTTGAAGCATGAATAGGAGTCTGCTGAGTGGAAAAGAGTATGTCAGGTGACTGGAACAGTGCTGGCAAAGGCATGAGGTTAAGAAAAAATATGCACATGTAGGAATGGTACAGAGACCAGTGTAACTGGAATCCAGGGTGGATGGGGGAGAGTGGAGGCAGATGAGGCCAGAGGATAGACAAGGGGAACAGAGTGGAGAGTATTTTACCCAAGAAAGCAGTACGGTGTCGATCCCTCAAGTGAATGGCCTCTTGCTGCCAAGAAGGACTCTCAGTCCTGGAATGCAGCTGTTCACCCCAAATCAATCCCTACAGACCTGAATCCATTCACTCCTTGCAGTAGCCCATCTACTGTTGTCTTTTCCAAAGACTTCAACAGTCCCCACTCTGCCTGTGGCTCTCCTGCAAGCTGCTGCAGGCCATGAGTTCCTTGGAATCTAAATCCTGCTTTTCTCTGCTAATCTGCCTCATTTACAAACTAACTCTGATGTCTTTCACATAGATTATTCTATTTAGAACAGAAAATGTAAAAAGGTTTTGAAGCAGCAGCCTCACAGCTTCCTCATAATTTTACAGACTCAGGAGTAGAGAAGGGCCAAGAAGAGGGCAGAGGAATGACTGAGGTGACCTAGAAGCATTAAGTCTTGGCATCTGGAGCCATCAGGGTTCTCCAGGATCACCTAGTCCAGGGATGGGAAATACATGACACATGGGCCACCGTCCTCCCATCTGGTGCACAGGGCAGACATTGCTAATCTATTACCACACACTCTTTAGCTGAGCCCAGAAACAACTGAATTCTCCAGTACACAGCACTATGGGCAGCCTCCACTCATCAGTCAGAGCCAGTCATAAGTGAAAACCAGCTGTCCATTCCTGATGGATTCCATTACTCCCAATTCACAGAGGAGAGAATGAAGGGAGGGTAAGGGACTTGTCCAAGAGGGGCTTTCCTGTCCCTTCAGGCAGAGCTTTCCCCTACACCACATAGCCTCCCCATTTCCACGTGGTTGTAGGGGACAAACACTTTCATACCTCAGCTGTAATTCAGGGAATGACTCCAACACATGGGATGGAGTTTTACAAGCAATGCCATTTTTTGTTTGTTTGTTTTCAGTTCATGCCGTTATTTGGCCATGCTTTAAAATGTTGATTTTTATTATCATAATTAAAGAACACATAAACAGGTAGTAGATTCTGCTCACACACTTAATAAAATCCTAAGGAATTAATTCATTCATCCATGGGCCAGGCAGGGTGTGGGCACTGAGTTTATGAGAACACAAAGGACATCCCAGGTGCCCAGGGGGCTAAAATGCCCCAAAATGACATTCTGCTTAGCTGGGGGGAAGATGAGAGCACGTCTCAGAAGCAGGCTCAGTTCAACTCCTCCATCCCACCGCTGATGGGACCCAGAGATTCCACATATACCAGCCCTCACCCGTCCTCTGTGCAATCCTCCTTAGAGCCCTCCAGCAGGCCCCTATTCACACACCTCCAGTGATGGGGAGATCACTACCTCCCAAGGTTGCCAACTGGATCTTCAGATGGCTCTGCCTGCTACAAATTCTTCCTTTGCTAAAAAAAACTGGTCCTGCCTTTGTCCCATGGGGAACTAAATTTCTGGGGACCTAAAAGAGAACATTGAGAGGGAGGGTTGTCCAATGAAAGAGATTAAAAAAGGGGAGAGGGAAGGTACTAAAATCATCCTTCCCAATTTATGATGCATAAGACCATTTCATATCCTTGCTTGTAATTCTTACTCATTTCAGTAGAATATCATTGTGTGCATTCTGCCCTGGTATACGCTGGGATTCTTGTAAACCCAGCTCCTTCAGAAGGCCCAAAATGCATTTTCTATGGGATACTGTGCGAGAGAGCTGGTTGCTATGGTAACAATTGGATGTAAATTTCCCAGAACCCCCAACTAACTATTAATCAGAAAGATGAAGAAAGGGCCAGGGAGGTAAATAAATCAGTTAAGAAATCGGCTCCTACCAGGAAAGACAGGGAGCAGGGCCACTCCCAACCTGCTGAGGCAATAACTCATCCCTCCCTTTGATCCTTTAATGCAGGAGGGGCAGCCGGAGCCCAACAGGGACACTTTCTCACTCCCCTCTCCAACCGTCTTGTCTGTCAGTCTTGTGGAGTCAGAGGGGCTTGATGGTGGAAGCTGCACTGGGCATCCCAACTGTGGAGAGTGAGGATGAGTCCCCTGTTAGCAGGAACATCAAAAATGTTCGACCCTGGAAAAATGCTGTGGCCAGCTTGAAAGAAGCGTTCTACTGAAGTGTGGTGATGACAGTGGGATGAGGTCCAGCACTGATGGATAACAGACAGATTAGAGTGGTAGGGCCCAAATTCTAACTAGAAGTTTGTGGGGTTTGTTTGTTGATTTTTTCCCAAGGACTCTATCTTGCTTTCTTTAATGTTTCTATTTGGCTCTTAATAAGGATTGTTATGGAAAGGCTTACTAAACTTCCTTGAAGTAAAGTAGACCCACCTGGCAGGTCCCACCATGCAGCCCTGTGCTGGGGGTGGGGGTGCTTGCTCTAATTATAGGAAATTCTCCTGGGAGGAAAAGAACAAAGGATACTCTCCCAGTGCACATGGAACCCAGCAAAGGGACCATCCATGTGACCAAGAAGGGATCTCGGGCCTCAGGAATTGGAGAGGGGCATTCAAGGTAAGGATGGTGGGCTCCACTGAGACCATTTCCCCTGTTGACCAGGCTCAGTGGTGGCCTCTCTCCTGGCTTAGGTGGGTGGGCCCATGGCAAAGGGGAGGAGTGTATTGGTGAGGACCAGCCCTGGCTCCATGGCCAACTCACCCTGGGATCTTGGGCAAAGCCCTTCCTATGTCTGGACCTCAGTTTCCCAAACTGTACAAGGATGGGCCTGGGGTGGCTGAGGTCAAAGTCACCATGTAGCTGGCAGTGATGAGCTTTGATGCACAGTCTAACACAGGACCCTATCCCCCTACCTTTATTTTCTCCTTCTAGGGGAAAAGTGGGCATAATCAAGGGTGTCATCTTTGGGTGAGAGAAGTGGGGGCAAGGGAAGGGGAATCCACCTCAAAAGCTACCCTGGGAGAGATGTTACCAGAGAATAGGGGGGACGTCTCCAGGGCTCTGAAAGAGGGCCCCTGAAGGCCTCTTTGGTGATCTCTGGCTCTAAAATTTAAGTCTCTTAATCAAGAAAAGAGGAAGGGGAGATGATGAGAGAATAGAAGAGAGCTTTCCACCCTGCAGGCTGATGTTGAATTAAAATCACAAGGAGAAAATTCAAGGGCACCCTGCCTCTCTACCCCGCAGAGTAAGTCCTCATCCCAGGAAAAGCACCTGCCTACACAAGCCACTTTACCTGCTGCCGCCCGTAAGCATCCTCAGAGGCTGTTTCAAGCCCTCAGAGCCTGTTTCAAGCCCTCAGAGCGAGGAGGCCTTCAAAGGAGCACTGAGGCCCAGAGATGGGAATGATGGACCCACAGCCTCACAGTGAGCAGGTCGGTGAGTCGGGCCTTGCACCCAGGACTCCTGCCCCCAGATCTATGTGGTTTCCACTGCCCCATGGCCTGAGTATCCTTACACTGTCTTCTCTGGGCTCTTGCTATAATTCATGTACATTCTGCAGTGAAAATGGCAGGGAGAGATCCTGCAGGGATTGGTAATTTTTCACCATGGGTTGCACTGAGGCTTCTCTGTTCCCTGGAGGAGGGAAATGAAGGGTTGATTAAGTACTCGAAACATCCCTGCCTGTGGACCATTTAATAAGTGCCTCGTCCATCTCTCAGGCATTAGAACAGACATTTGGTCTGCTAATCCAATTTGGCCAGCCTCTCCAAGGCTGCTGTCGCTGGCTGCTGGGCGCCATTTTGTTTGATGTGTTAGGAAACGCAAGCTTCCTGCACTTGCCCTCACTACTGCTTGATTAATTACAAAAGAGACCTCTCCCTTTGCATTAATTTCCAGTACAGACAGAGCAACCCACAAAAGTCCAACAAGCTTTGAGGATCTGGTGATGACCCAGCCATTCCCTTGATTCTCCCTGCATAATTGCTGGATCTGAATAAATCAGTAGAGACTAGGCCTGGGGTCTGCAATTCTTTACCCTCTGAAGCATGAACTATGCTACGCTGTCCACTTAGCAGGAGGAAATCTAGAAGGAGGAGCCACAGAAAACCATTCCAGCATCTTGTACAAAAATCAATGAGACGTTATCGTTTTGTTAAGCAATATACCTTATTTGGATGTGGAATCAGTGCCCAGTGCCATCTGTTTCTCTCAGCCAACAAGATCTCCATGAGTTATTGGGACTTCTCTTTGCTTGGCCACTAGGAAGCTCAAAGTTAAATGCAATTCCGTGGTTCCAGACATAAAGGTTTTCCTGCACACTCAGTGTAGTTTCTGACCTCCTTTTTAGTAGATATTTTTAACCATTGTATCATGTGTTTTCCTTTTTTAAAAAAAATAATGACTGAATTTATCATTTTGCTATATAAACTTGCTTATGCTGTTGGAAAGTTTCCCTATTTCTTTTTTATAGAGAATTATCTTGGGAAAAAAGATGGAATGGACATTTCTTTTTGCCTCACAGTATCCATCTTCAAAAGGGACAACCAGGATTTTCCTCTGAGGGCCTATGTACCCCACTTTTAGTCCAAGTGGTCTAGGTAGACCCTTACTCTCTGGTCCAGCAATGGGCATTGCATTCCTTGGGCCATGGTGATTGGGTTGGAGAGACCCCTTAACCTAAGGTGGTCCAATCAGAGTGATCATCAGAACTGCTGGGAATATGAGGCAAAGCTTCTTGTCCCTTTCTGCTGGGTTTGAATGTGAAAGGATGTAGCCCAAGGACTGCTAGAAGTTATCTTGTAACCCAAAGGGGAAAACCTGTCTGAGAATGAGTCAATCTTGAGGAGGAGGAACTGAGAGACAGAGAAACAAAGAAATGCACCCTGACAGTATTTGAGATCCTATATCCAGCTATACCTGAAGCTGGATCTACCCCTGGACTGTGCAGGGATGTGAGCCAATACATTGACTTTGGGTCAGATTTCCAATCACTTGCAACCAAAAGAGCCCTGAGTTTCTAGGGGTATGGTAGGCTGTTCACTGTCCCTGTGCCTCTAGGTCATCATCTCCCAAATCCTCTTCTCACAAGACCACAGGTGTCCCTGTGACCAGTTTGGTATCCTTTCCATGGAGGTAGTCATGGTGGCACTTTAGCACCATAATACAAGAGTGGTCAGGCTTTGTCAATGACCTCCCAGGTCTCCTTTCTGAGCACCTCTTGATGGCATCCCTTTCAGTACAGACTGAAGGACAGTCTTGTCCTCTCTCCTCTCATGTTGTCATCCCATCTTTTGACCATCTGTCTGTTGATGGCTCCCAAGTCTATATCCAGCCAGGCATCTCTGGAGCTCTCCACCTGGGTGCCCCCTGCTCCAGGCATATCAGCTTCAATATCTCCCACCTGTGGGAAGGAAACTCAGTCATAGCAGCTTAAAGAATCAGGACATGTCTTTTCTCACTCACACTCTGCATCCATTCAACTGATCACCAAGTCTAGGTGAACATCTACGTGATGTCCCTGGAGTCCACTTCTTCCAGGTCACACTGCTTCTGCTTCAGTTCAGGTCAAATCCTGGTCTCCACACTGCTGATCTGCCCCCCACCCCCGCCACTTACTCCCCATGCTTCCATCTGAAACTCCTCCTAAAATGCTGCCCTCACTTTGCTCATAATCCTTAATGTTTCCTGTCACCAAACTCCTCACCTACATGATCTGGCCCCACAGCAAGAATACTCCAGCATAAAGTTCATCCTTTCCCACAAACATCTCACACTTCTCTAGCTCCAGTCTTTGCTCACGTAGTTCTCTCACCCTGTCTCAACCTACTGAACTCCTACTCATCTGTCAAAGCCCAGCTCCAATGCGCTCTCCTTTAAGAAATCTTTTAACTTCCCCCACCTTAGGAATCAAATCATATCGCTCATATGTGGAATCTTAAAAAAAAAAAAAAAAAGAACATAAATACAAAACAGAAACAGACTCATAGACATAGAATACAAACTTGTGGTTGCCAAGGGGGAGGAGGGTGGGAAGGGATAAACTGGGAGTTCAAAATTTGTAGATACTGACAGGTATATGTAGAATAAATAAACAAGATTATACTGCATAGCACAGGGAAATATATACAAGATCTTGTGGTAGCTCACAGCAAAAAAAAAATGTGACAATGAATATATCTATGTTCATGTATAACTGAAAAATTGTGCTCTACACTGGAATTTGACACAACATTGTAAAATGACTATAACTCAATAAAAAATGTTTAAAAAAAAAGAATCAAATCATAGACTACCACAGACAGATATGTTCCCAACCCATTGCTAGAACAATTATTTTATAAAATCACATAGGCCCACACTTGACAATTTAAGAACCCGGGACAAATAAAAGAGGAGACCTGCAGCCCACAGCACCTGCTCCTCTCTCTTCCCACCCTCTTGCATGACTCCATCCCGAACTGTAAGGATCTTATTTACATGTAAGTTTCCTACTCAAGCCCTCATGTCCAAAATCCACTCTGCACCCTCATATCCCCTTTCTCACTTGCACAGTTACCCTTTGACCATTCCTTGGGGCTGGGGTGCAGTGACCTTGCAGAAGAGGCCAGTAGGTCCTGAATGCAGGCTTGGTCCCTTTGGGCAGGAAATTCCAGAGTGGAGAGTGCTGAAGTGAGGCCCTGAAATGGCCTGGGCTCTGCATGGTCCTCATCAGCCCTGTATTTATAACAAGCTCCCAGGGGACTGCAAATGCTGCTGGCTGCAGACCACACTAGGAGTAGCAAGGGACTGGAGCACCAGGTCCAAGGGTGAATGGATGGTGCACTAGCCATATGCTGCCACCTGATGAGTAAAATACACTAATATGTGCGGTTCCCCAGAATGAAGGAAAGAGCTCAAGAGCAATAGGTTCCTAGTGAGAACAATTCAGTCTCACCTTGATAGCTCCCAACTCCTCCCTGTAGCCCAGAAAGGCAGTGACCAGGCAGGCTGGTAGATTTGGCCCTCTGACTCTAAGGCCAAGCTCTTTGTATGCCAGGTGCTGTGAGGAGCCCACCAGACTCTTGGGAACAGGTAGTAGAAGGGGATCCGGTTATTTCCTGTGTACATATGACTGCCAGTGAAAACAAACCTCACCATCAAACAGCAGAGCTAGAATGATCCAAGGTGGCATCTTGGGGACTTTGGAGGTGGGGAGACACTGCACTCCCCCCAGGGGTCTTCCCTTCCCCTGCTACTTCTCACTCTCTTAATTTCACATCCTAGCTGGTTACTCCATTCTCTTCTTCCCTCAGCAATATCACTATCACCATTGGGCACCCCCTCCAGCTGTTTTGGCCCCCAGGCAACAAGATGTGGGATGAAGACTGGGAAGCAGGGATGAGGGGTGGGGGGGGGGGGCAGTGCCTCCTTCCTTCTGGTTGTTCCTGGAGTCTTAATAAGCCACTTGAGCATATATACATATCTTATTGCCTGGAATTACTGAGCATCAGGACCAAACATGCTCTAGTACAATTCTCTCACTTTAAAGATGGGGAAACTTAGGCCCAGAGAGGGAAGGTGACCTGCCTAAAGCCATACAGCAAGTTAGGATGGACCTTGGCTAAGACACAGGTCTCCCCACTCTTTGCTAAACCCACCCCTTGCCCACCTTGAGCATAAAAGAGACCTCCCCCGCTTAATAGCTGAATGAGTTTCAGCAAGCAACTTCACCTATCTGAGCCACAGTTTTCTTACTGCTCAGAGGGGAGGCGCAAGTCCCACCTCCAGATTGGTGGGGAGGACTCAGGGAGCCAGGACAGAGCTCAGAAGCATGAAGTAATATTAACTAAAGAAACAGTCCTTGTGTTAGTTTCCTATGACAGCTGTGCCAAATTACAGCTAACTGACTGGCTTAAAACAACACAAATTTCTTGTAGTTCTGAAGGTCAAAAGTCTGAAATGGGTCTCACTGGACTAAAATCAAGGTGTTGGCAGGGCTGCATTCCTTTCCAGAGGCTCTAGGGGAGAATCTATTTTCTGGCCTTTTTAGCTTCTTGAGGCCGCTCACATTCTTTGGCCTCATGGTCCCCTTCCTTCTTCAAAGCCAGTGATGGCTTGTTAAGTCTTTCTCATACATTATTACTCTGGTACCCTTCTCTTGCCTCCCTCTTTCACTCAGAAGGACTCTTGTGATTATATTGGGCCAACCTAGACATCCAGGAGGCTCTCTCCATCTCAAGGTCAGCTGATTGGCATCCTTAGTTCCATCTGCAATCTTAATTCTGCTTTGCCATGTAACACAGCATATTTACAGGCTCTGGGGATTAGGTTGTGGAAGGACATTATTCTGCCTATCACAGTCCTAAACCACTTGGGAAGTTGGAGAATCCTAAGGAAAACCAGGACTTTGCTTACAGAAAAATACACACGCAAAAACATTTTGGCATGTAATCTCAGGGGGTTCACAGGCATCCAAGCACGGACTCTGGTATGAACTCTTAGACTAAAAGGATAATATGGGTCCCTTGCCCTTTATAGAAATTGTCATAAGTGTATTAATGTCCACCCATATGCACAAGTGCATATATGTGCATACATGTGCTCATGCAGACACATGTGCACATGCATACATGTCCCTATCCTGCACACATGCACTGTGTACACCATGCATACATACTCACTGTGATGCACACACATACATAGACATATGCACATCACACAATTTTCCTACAGAAATAGCAAGATCTTCGTTGGCTTCTTTGTGTCAGATGGTAAAGGGGAGCAAGGTGAGATCACTGTGATCAGGTGAAATATCTAAAAAACTGGCATACTTCCGAGACCACAACAGGGTGATTTCTTGTTGGCATATCTCCAGTAACTGATTACATAAAAAGATATTTCTTTCCTTCCCAGACTTGAGTCATACTCCCCAAAATCCCCTTCTCTTTATTACATTACCTTTGAAAGGGGCAGGGTCCCAGAGGGGAAGGGAACTAACTGAGGCACCTCCACCCTCACCGCCCCCAGCTGGAGCTGGGACCCTGCAGTTCATCTGGGTGGGGCCCTCACTTTCCCAGAGAGACACAGCTCACTGATCTGCAAGAATGCATCAAACTCTCTGGCAGCTCTTCAGAGGACAACAGTCCATTACCAGTTGGTGATAAGGTCCTTCCACACCTAGGTGGAGGGGGAGCAGGGAAGCAGGTGGCACCTGGTCCCTGCACTGCTCATGTCAATTAGCTCTGTGACAACCAGCTGGGCCCACCAACAATGACATGCTCCTGGTGGTGTGGCTTAGGGGAGCACTGAGGAGACACCTGGGGTTTCCCACTCTCAGCTTCTTTGTCCAACACATTTCAACCCTGACTGGGAGTGGCATAGAAGATGGAGGCTCTCGGCTCAAGGTGGAGGCACTGTGGGGAGGACCTGTGTATGATGGCAGGGGAAAGAGGCTGGAGGAGAAGGTCAAGGCCAGAGAGAAAGAGGAGAGGGGTGAGGGCAGTGTGGCAGAGACTACTCATTGCCAACATCATAGTCATTCTCCTTCCTGGTTTTCCAGGAGTTAACAATGTGCCCAGGCTCCATTGCAACCATTGGGGCCACAGCATACAGTTGTGGCCGAGGAAATGTAAACAGCAGTCGTTTGGGTGGGTTTCTGGGAAAGCCATTCTCAGACCCCACTCTGGGTCCCACGATTTACAAGATCTCGTATACGATGCGTGTGCACGCGCACATGCGCACACACAAGCACTCACACACATTCTTAACAAACACAAAGCTGGTCTGTATCATGAGATCACTCACATACTCAACACTGATGCAAGCAATCTATACCCTAAACATCTGTTCTTACTACAAACACCATTCAGGCCCCAGGGAAATATACTTCCACATCCCTTGCCCTGCTTCCTTGTAACAACACTGAGTCTGGAAATTTTGTGTCTGTTCCTGATGACATTGGAGATGAATGCTGCTTTTGAAATCAGGAAGGACTGAATGGCAGAGGAGCTTAGGTAAGGGGAAAAATTGTTAATTCTTTCCCAGCACGTAGCATAATTGTTATATTCTTACACATCAAAGTATCATCTCCCTACTACACCAACCATCCATTTTCTTGCTCCTCTCCAAGGCCCCATCCCCTTTTCGGAGGTACTCACTATTACCAGGGCATTCAACAGTTGCACATGGCAGCTGAAGAGCATGTTGCCACTCAACAGTTCATATTACTCTCAAACTTGTGTATGTGTAGGTCTAGACAGAATGTGCACAAAGCAGGGTATGAAGCACTTACCCTGGCAGTCACATGGATGTTGAATGATAGAATGCCAAGTTTTCATTTTTACAGAAATATTTAATAAGATTTATGTAACTAAAAATTTTTAAATAAAATAAATTAAACAATGTTGCTATACACAAATTATAATTTATATTTTACCTTTTAATTGTTAAATAATTATGACTTCTTTAGAAAAAAATAACCTCTAGAATGTGTATATGAAATATGGTTTTAATTCTTTGGTTTTTATGTTCACTTTAACTTACACTTATTTTTAACTAACACTTTTTGGTAAAAAATATATTCAAATTCTGTATACTTTCACTACAATTGCATTTTATTTTTTAACCCTTTAGATAGGAGTTGGCAAACTTTTTCTTAAAAGGCCAGAGAGTAAATATTTTAGATTTATAGGCAATATGGTCTCTGTCACAACTATTCAACTCTTATGCTGTAACATGAAAACAGCTATGGACAATATATAAAAGAATGAGCCTGGCTGACTGTCAGTAAAACTTTATTTACAAAAACAGGCAACAGACCTGCAGGTCATAGTTTGCCAACCCCTCCTTTAGATCATTACTGTTAATAGCATACAAATTTGTGAAAACCTTGTTGATAACATAATTATTGAATTTTGCTAAGATAAAAGCAAAAAAAAATTTATAGAATATGTAATAATTTATAAATTATGTATACCTTGATTTTTACTATTCATTCAGACTTTGTCAGCTCATCAACTGAATACCTAGATATATCAGTCATAATTAAATTCAATTGTCTTTGGTGCTTTGTTGATTTTCAGTAATATAAAAACTATATTCTAGATTTTGTCCTTTTAAATGTATATTTGTCAAAGCAAGAAGGTGAAGGTATGTTATTTAATAGTCTGCAAGCGTGAATTAACAACTTTTAAATACATAAACATATGGGAGCTGGGTTTCACTTCGTACTCTTGTCCTGAGCCCTGCTAATATCTGGAGGGGACAGGCTTAGCTGGCTTTCCCTTTCACCATTTTGACCTTCCTGCTGTCCTAGAACATAGACATGATGGTCGGAATTTAGCTACTATGTTGTGACCATGAGGAAGAGGCAAAGTGACTGGCAGAAACTTAGGCCTGATAGCACTAAACCCAATTTAGAAACCACCCACCCCCAGACACTCACCCTGTGAAGAAAATGAATCACTATATGGTTAGGTCACTGATTTGAGTTTTCTCTCACAATCAGACAAATACAAATTCCTAGACATAAATTTGTGGCTCTCCCTCCACAGTTCTTTTGATGCATCTATCACAGCTCCCACCACAGGCTGGTTTGCGTTACCATTCATTCATTCATTCATTCTTTCTTTCATTTATTTGATAAACATTCACAAGCACCTATTCTGTGCCAGGGCCCAGTGCAATTCTGGGGCTATCATGAGGAACTGGAGAGAAAAAAGAAGACAGATCATCATAAGGACCTCACAGCCTGGTGGTGGAGACAAGCATGGCAACAATCACAGTGGGTCCTGGACTCACTGTGGTACTGGTTAAGAAATACATCAGAAACCGTAAGTCCAGGCTGGTACAGCAGCTCCGCCTGTCAGGTTGTCAGGGGCCCAGGCTTCTTGTTGCTCTGCCATCCTGAGGTTCCCTCATTCACTTGGTCCAAAATGACTCACCATGTGTCCATATTCCAGCTAGCTAGAAGGGGCAGGAGAGAACACGCCTCTTCCCTTTAGGGGCACAGCCTCCAAGGTGCACACAGCACTTACATCCCATGGGGCAGAACGTTATTACACAGCTGCAACTAGCTGCAGGAAAGTCTGGAAAATGTAGTCTTTCTTCTGGGAGGCCATGTACTCAGCAAAAAAACCCCTCAGCTTTCTATTACATAGAAGACAGAAAAATCAGCCACTTCTGCCACACTTCCCAAAATATTTCTGAGCCACCAAAATAATGAACTCAGATATGCAGGCTCGTGATTTCTAGAATCACATTCCCAACAAGATGCTGGCATTTACTGTACTCACTCATCCCTCGCCACCGCTACTAGTTAACTGGCCTTTTGAAGATTTCACTAAAGTTTTATCTCCACTCATTACGCACATGTGCACATGTGCACATACAGCAAAAAATAATACAAAGTTTTTTTTTTAATCACTTAAGTAGAGTCATTTCCTAAATGATGAATTGAGAACACCAAAACTCAGTGGGAACTGGATGACAGGCAGTCAGCGAGGGTCACTCAGTTGGTTCAGCGTGTTGGCCTCACAACCCGGGATTCCAATCCATGGCTTTTAGGGTCTTCAGAAAAAGCCCAAACTATGTGTGTTATGCCTGTGAAGGCCACAAATCCTTTGAGCTGAGATGAGTGTTGTGATGGGGGTGTAAGTGAAGCAGTACATTTTAATGTTGCTATTTTCATTCAAAGGACAATGTAATGTGGAACTTCTACCAGGTCATTTTGAGCTGTATCAAAATGTAAATGCTGTTTGTTTTCTGTGTAAACCCACCTTTAATCCCACCCAATTTCTGTCTCCACCCACTTCTTGCTCTGCTCTCTCTTCACTCATTGTCATTCAACTGCAAAATTTATAACCAGAGCAAATGGCCCATGATAAATGGGCCCTAGTAAAATGTCTGCAAATCCACTATTCTTCTCCCGTGGGAGATTTAATAAAAATGAACTCAGATAAAAATACTCATTAAGAATTGAAACAGAGACTGATAGACAGTGTTTAATTTATAATTAATACATGAGAAAATTATGGTCTCTTTCTCAAGGGTATTTGAAAATATTTTAGTCTCATAACTTTTTACCAGTATCAAAATTGTTCCATCAATTCTCATATTTTAATAATGCCTGTGGTGGGTTTTTCTTTATACACAGAGAGAGTCCTTGAGGTCTCTTTTGGGGTGGTCCCTGCACTGGTGGATTTCTCGATGGCTTCGACTGGGTTGACATTTTTAGTCATTTTCTTTCATGTTCCTTTCATGACCTGACCTACCATTGGTGGGAATAATGAGCTTTAGGGGGGGTTATTTTTGACAACTTTGGTGGCTTTAAATAAGTGACTTTGACCAAATTTTTAAATGGCTGAAGATTTTAAGGTGTATTATCTACTAAAGCATCAAAAGGAACCTCTGGGTCATTAGTTGCCAAAAACAGAACCATTTGAGATATAAGGGAAAGATTCAAACCACTTCTGTTTGGTTCTTTTAACTCTTTCTTGGCTAATGTCTTTTATAGTTTTTTGGGCACTAAATGGAAAAAATGTTTAGTACTCAAGAAGACCAAATAGGTGGCATCTAATGTGTCCTGCTCCCACACCATTACCACGCAAACTGTTTCCTCGTCTGTAAAAGGGAATAAAAGTGGTACCTACCTCACAGTGTTTGAGGATTAAATTAAGATATGGAAAGTGTTTAGCATGGTGCCTGGCAAATAATAAATGCTCATTGGATGATAGCTATTGTTCTATTGTTGTCTTTAGGGCAAAGTGAAATCATAAATGTTTTACTTCCTCAAAAAGACACCTGTGAATATTGGCATGGTCTCATAGCATGTCCCCACAAGTTACCAAGAGTAAAATAGTGATTTTACAGTGGAGTAATTGGGGAAATAACGATGTAACCAGGTAATTAAAATTGAATCAACAGTGATGCAATGATTGATATTGCGTGCTCCCTGATGCAGTGCCCTGAAAGAGCCCGGTGTCATTTTTATGTGATTCCTGCTAAGAAAGCACGACCTGAGTCTGGACATGAAGAAATACTGGAGGGGCCCAGGCTGAGTAATCTGCTCCAAAATGAAAGGCCTGTGCCCCTTAAAACTGTCAGGGATGTGCATGAGCAGGAAAGACTGGGGAATGGCTCCAGACTGAAGGGGACTAAAGAGACATGATTACTAACTGCAGCGTGTCAGCCTGTGTTGGTCCTGGACCAGAGAGGGAACAGAGACTCTGGGGGACAATTGACAACAATGGGAGTTCTCCGTACAGTTGCTTCTGCAACTTTTCACTAAATTTAAAATTATTTCAAAATGAATTATTATTAAAATATACCAGTATATTTCTTCATGCCTTTGGGAGGCAATGGGTTCCAAACTGGAAACACAATCGCTCTGTTTTAGCTGACACTGTACACCTGCCACCAGGGAGTGGCCACCAGCCTGAATGTACCTGAAGTGCCTTCTTCTGGTGACACCCCGTAGCATGAGATCATCAGGCAAACAGCAAACTATGAGTCAGAGTACTTCTACTTCTGCTCACGAAGGATTTACTGCTATAGAATTGCCCTCCTAGCCTGAAAAACTAAAAACCAAATGAAATGAGTAAAATATCTCTTACGCATATTGGACCCAGGATATAGGACTATGATTCCTGACTCAGGAAAACACACAGGGTAGGCTACAGCTGTCCCAGCTGACTGTATGGAGAGAGTCTCCAGGCCACAGCACAGAGAGGGGGACCCAAACCAAGACCAGCAAACCTACTGAGTTGAGGGACAGATCAGAGTTCAAGGAGGCAGATACAGCTAGATCTGCAGTACAGAATGCCAAAGATGGCAGAGATGCTCAGGGGAGCTCTGGAGACCTGCAGCAGACACAGTGAGAGAGCAGATCAGTGGTTGCCCATGACCAAGGGTGTGCAAAGGGAAGTGGCTGTAAAGGGATGCCAGGAAACTTTTGGGGGTGACAGAAAAATTTTATGCCTTGATTGTGGTGGTTGTGACACAACTGAAAACATGTGTCAAAACCCAGAAACTAACACAATATACACCATAAACTATAATGCATATGACTAACACAATATTGTAAATCAACTGTACTTCAATAAAAAAATTAAAATAAAATAAATAAAACTGACAGGGAAAGGGGGGAATCTACTCTCCCTGTCAAAAGACACAACCTTCCAGTTATAAATAAGTCATAGGATGTGCAGCATGGTGAGTATAGTTAATAGTATTGGATTGCATATTTGAAAGTTACTAAGAGACTAAATCTTGAAAGACCTAAAGATTATTTTAGTGCTTTCTTGTTCTTTCTAGTGTTTGCTATGTAGTGTGTGGAACATGTATTCTTTGCTTTTTACCTTCCCTAGAGAGCGAGTGTGTATGTATGTATGTGTACACATATACATATTACATTACATATTATGTTATACATTATAATGTATTTTATATTATATATTCACATATGATATATATTCTGTCTGTAATTCAACTCTAGTTTACATAATTCAAAAAGTATTATTTAATCCACATTTTTTTCTATCAGTCAAGAATAAATCAGTATTTCCTGAGTCTCTTTGCCTCTTTTGAGAATATTTTTAATTCATTATTTCGGACCACTTTTACAACTTCTTATATTTTTCTCTTTTTAACAGGCACAAGCAACCTGTTCTCCTGTACCAGGGTTTCCCACTCTCAGTTCTTAAATTTGCTTCATCTCTTGACAATCTTTAATACTTTTTCAAGTTCCTTTTTCAAAAGGGTACAAGGTGGTATGTTCTTTTCACTCCTGCATATTTGAGAGTATCCTTCTTGAGACTTCAAACATGAAATGTACCTTGGTGGGGCATCAAATAATTGGATTGCAGTCTTTTCCTTTATTCTCCTGAAAACACTGTTGACGTTATCCGGTGAAATTGAGGGCAAAAAGAGTCTGAAGCCAGTCTGATTTCTCTTTCATTGTAGGGTTTCCTCTTTATTCTACATGTTTCCTGGTAGGGCTTTTAAAATCCTCCTTCTTCAAGCATTTTGTGAGGTGTCGAGGTATAGGTCCACCTTTAGCAATGCTGGCCTGGCACAGGTTGATCTCTTCCAAGCTACACCCTCAGGATTTGCGTGGTGTTGTTGTCTTGTCTATTGGATGATTGCTTCTCTCCGATCTCTCCCACAGAAGCATGGAGTGTCTCCTTGGTGCTGCTTTATTCTCTGGTCTCCATATCTATAAACTTTCCTCCCAGCATTTTAATTTCTTTATCTTTTCCCCTGCATTTTTGATGAGAGTTTTCAACCTTGACCTCTACAGCACTGATTTAATATTTTACAGCACCAATTCTGTTCTTTAATCTCACCAAGGGATTAATGATGAGTTTTAATTCTGTGATTACATTTTTAGTTTCTCTCACAGTGTTTCCTTTTCTCATTAATTCCCTTTTCATTTAATCTTTTTTTAAAAAAAAAACAAAAACCTCATTCTGTGGCTTTTTAAAGAGTGTCTGTGCCTCGACTCCTATGGCTTTCTGCTTTTATTTCATAGGGGGTCATATCTTCTGACATATATAACAGAACATTGAATAGGCTTTTCCTTATTGATCCCGAGTTGATGTTAAGACCTAAAATGAGGACAAAGGGCTGAGTGCCCAAGTTCAGGGGATGCAGCTCATGTAGACCCCATGACTTCATCCTGTGAATTCGTCTCCTTGGGGGCTGCAGGCCACTCGTGGGGCTCCTGAACAGGCAGCCAGGCCTGCATTTCTCAGAATGCTCCCACAGAGGGATGACAAAGCCCCAGCCCCCAACTTCCCTCCTTCCCTTGAAGCTGGCAAAGCAGAACTTCCAGAGCCCAGGAGGCTTCTTTTACAGGAAAAAGCTCTAGGGCTTCACCTAGTCAACAACACCCCTGGAGGGAAACTCAGCCTTTTCTCTGGCTTCAAACTCCTTCAGTTTTCTCCCCAGCACTTCCTCCTTGCCTCAGCCTGGGAACAAAGACATTTGAACAAATCCACAGGAGCATGCTAATTGGCAAACAACTCAGGCTGCCATTGCCCTGAGGGGGTCATAGGCCTGCTGGGCACTGCCAGGGGAAGAGAAAAAATGAACACCTTGGCAATAGCGCCCCTCCTGTATTTTAATGTATTCAAATATGTCCCCTCAAGGAGTCTGCAGGCCCTCAAGGATACAGGGAGTCTGAACTGAAACAATTTCTTCTAATTGCTGAAGCAGACACCCAAATAGAATCCTGGATATGAGGCTCCTGTAGGGAAATTGGCTCACTCTGGCTAAGAGGGGAAGCAAAGACCCACTGCAAATCAGGGTCTGCCAAAGTGAGTTTCTCAGAGCACTATTTCCACGGAATATCAATAGGTATTTTTGAAAACTCGGTTTCAGTGAAAATAAATTTGAGATATGCATAGTAAACAGAGAGGCAGTTTCCTTTCTGCAGGACATACTGGCATCTTGCATATTAATGGCCTATTAGTCAGTCAGTCATTCTGCATACAATGAGTCTCTACTGTGTACCTGGCATTGTGGAAACAGACAAGATTTCACATCATCTGTACCTGCAAATAGCTCACGGCCAAGCATTCCAACTTAGTACTCAAATCGTGGTCTGGGCCAGTCTCTGCAACACTAACTGAAAACTTGCTAGAAATGCAGGCTCTCCAGCCCCTTCTCCAGACCTACTGAATCAGAATCTGCATTTTAACAAGTTCCCCCGGTGCTTCATGTATGTTAGTATGAGAAGCCTGAAATAACACATTACTAAGGAAGAAAAAGAAGGTAAGGAGAAGGGCTACTCTGGGAAACTGAAAACCTTTTGCTGTGGAGTCCAAGTAGAACAGTAAGCAGCAGAACTGGAGAGTGATACGTTGCCTCATTCCAACATGGACACAGAGAGGCTCTGGTCAAGAGGACTGAGGAGAGCACAGTTCCACACTGGCATCAATATTGGTTGAGGTAAGATTCCGCTTTGAGGAAAAGAAAAACCCTAAAAATAGTGTCTTAAGCAAGATAAAAGTTTATTCTTCTACTGCTTTTAAGTCCAGCAATAAGAAATACTGGGCTGGTACAGCTACCACAGGATCAAGGACCCATGTTCCTTCCATCTTGCTACTCTACTGTGCATTCCCAAATTTGACTCATGGTCCTCTGTGGCTGCTGGACCTCCAGCCATTACAGCTGCATTCCAGCAAGCAAAAAGTAATAAAGAAGGGCATCTCTTCCTACTTTTAAAGGCATTTTCTTAAGGTTTACATACCATCTCTATATATATCCCCTTGTGTGAACAGATGTGGGACACTCTCAGGGAGTGTTCCTGAGAGTTGTTCCCTGGGGAACAACTTAGAGAGAATTTAAGAGGTGGCTGAAGAACTAGCAGAATTCAAGTTATTATTGTTAATGTAAACTTCTTTGCATCCACAGTGAGTGAGGACTAGAGAATTAAGGACAGTGTTTCCAGAATGTAACAACTGGACACAGTTCTCCAACTTTGGTGCTTTGGGAATTGGATGGGGTCATCTACTCAATGGTTTCCAAATAATGATAATAACATTAAGTTCATAGGGAGAATTATATAAATTAAAATTTTTTATTTGATACATTCTTCTTAAAACTAGTGCTTGCAACTGCTTGTCTACTTTTGATGAAATTTTTTTTTAAAAAGTAAGTGAACAAATGGCAAATGGAGAAATGAATATTAATGGAACAGAATAAAATTGCAAGTTCCACAACTTTTCCACGAGCCATATGGTTTTTACTATATTTTGCACACATAATGCGGAGCCACATTTTCTAAAGGTAAACTGTTTCTGGTTCTCAGTTGCATGATAGACTTAAATGTGTTGAGATTTCCCAGAGAACTACAAAGGGTACATTGAAGTCAGATCCTCCATCCCAGAATGGAGTTGAGGTCCACTGCTCTAGGGTAAGGCCAAGGTGGGCCCTGGAATCTGAGAAGCCAAATCAAAGGACCCCACCATCCTCTGTGACCCAAAACAGAAACCTGGGGCCACGTCACAGTAACCCTCTCCCTCACTCCCTACCTCAGTAGTCATAAGGTCTGCTCTGGCCCCCAAATTACTCCTTCTGTTCTTCCTGTGCCCTGAGAGGCAAGAGAGCACATGGACTCTGGAGCTCAACTCCCTGTTGCAAATCTTGGCTTGATTTAGTAGCTTTGTGACCTTGGACCAGTCTCTTAACTGCTCTGCACCTCAGTTTTCACATCAGTGAAATGGAGATAATAATAGCACTCAGCACTGAGGACTGTAAAGGGTAAAGGCATCCATGGACCTGAAGCAACTGAAACAATGCCTGGCACACAGGAGCCAAGTGAGTGTCAGCAATTCTCACTACCACCGTGGCCACCAGCTTAAACAAGGCCTCCCAGAAGTCACTGACCTTCTCCTCAAGGTCAAGGTCCAAACCACCAGACAGCAAGTGCCCAAAGCCCTGAACCCTTCACTCACTCATTCATAAAACTCTAGGGGCTTCTTGTGAATCACAGAATTAAGTAGAAACTTCTAATCATCCCATTCAATGCCCTTTATGAGATGGAGCTCAACAGATGTCTAAGGAGGGAGGAAAAGGATAGCATAAAAGAATGCAGGAAAGAAAGGAAAAGATGAACTAGAAAATTCTATCATCAGCTCTGCTTATCGGCTACCATCCTGAATAAGTGGTCAAGTTGGCAAATTATCTGTTGGCATGAGTTTGTTCCACATCAATTGTTTGAGTAAATGAGTTATCTCAGGAGAATCTATTCCCTGTGCACATCAAAATCTAGACTATAAATGGGTTAATGTCAAAAGTAACTTACTACTCTGAGACAGGCATTTGGGGATTTGTCTGTAACTGTCCCAGGAGGACACAGCTCTGCAGATTCCCCCAGGTATTCAGTGCCCTTAACTAGTCACTGGCTGAACAAGACCAACATACTGCGACTTGGAGAAGGCAGAGACAACACAGAATTTAGCTATAATTGCTCTTCTAAGCAAATCAGAGGCACCCATGGATAAGGAGACAAAATGTCCCAGTTTTAACAGAGAAGGCCCTGCATCTCAGGAAATCCTTCAGTCCTGGGCAAATCAGGGTGGTTGGTCCCCTCATGGGCCCAGCATCAATGGATGTGGACTGGTTTTCAGAATTCCACATTTGCGCTGAGAAGACACCAAAAAAGTCAAAATTTTTGAGGACTTGTTGCCCAGAGCTTCTGGGGAACTGGCTACTTCTAACAAGGAACCCCAGAGCTCCAGCACCTCCTTTTTCTAGAAAACAAAATATGGCTCAGTCATTCCATTAATCATCTTTTTTGTTCCCCATGCCTCCTCTGCCCCTCACCAGGCCCACCTATTCTCCCTGCCTAGTGTCCAGATCCATGACAGGCATGGGGTACCAAGGGGAATCAGAACTGGGACTACCACCCCATTCAAAACTCACCACCGCAACCCAGTGTGGGAGGAGTAGAAGGAACTTGGCGGAGGGGCACTTTCCGGAGGAGAAGATACCCCAGCAAGGCTGGCAGGGGTTATCCCCTGAGGGGAAGGAGGGGTATCCCAGGAAGAGTGCAGGCAGGTACAAAAGCCTGGATGGGAGAGCACTCATGGATCTTTTAACATGAGTGGGGCAGAAATGCAAGGAGGAGAGGAGTCAGAAGAAAAGACCAGAGACCCCATGGAGGGAGGAGAAGAGGAGGAGAAAGACAGTGCCTGGGGAGGGCAGACTGGGTCCCAGCAGCATTCTGGTGGTCCTCAGGGCTGAACTTGATCTTGATCCCAAGTCAGCCTCATCACAAGGCTGCCAGAAACAGCATACTAAACAAGAGCAAGGCCAGTCATCCCTTAGTACCAAGGGGGAAACTGAGGCCCAGAGAGAGGTGGAGACTCACCCAAGGTCACATTGCTGCAAAAGCAGCGTGGACACCAGAACCTCAGCCCCCTAGGTAATGATCTGATTATCAGGTCAAATCATTCCTCGCATTTCTGCATGGCCCATGAGTTAAGAATTGTTTTTACATTTTTAACAGGCTGTGAAAGGAAGAAAGGAAGAGAGAAAAGAAAGAAAGAAAAAGAGAAAGAAAGAAAGAAAGAAAAAAAGAAAGGGAGGGAGGGAGAAAGAAAGAGAGAAAGAGAGGGAGGAAGGAAGGAAGGAAGGAAGGAAGGCAGGCAGGCAAGAAAATCACAAGGAAGGCTATGTGACAGAGACTATATATGGCCCGCAAGACCTAAAATACTACCTAGCCCTTTATAGAAAGTTTGCTAATTTCTGCTTTTTTGGATCTGTTCTTCTTCCCCACTAGCGTTCATAGAATTCTCTGGAACTCTGTGGCATAAGTAGGATTTCTCACAACTGTGCAATCAATGTTTAATTCTCTCTCTTCCACTGTCCTGTGGCTCCAGGATACTCCTAGATCCTAGGATGTAGCAGATCTTCAGTCTGAATGAATGAAGTCTGGGCTCCTTGTATCCTCATAGCCTGTACACACACCACTCAGGCTGAACAATTACTTTTGTACAATGGAGGCTGTAACCAAATGCGTATTTTATCCAATTAACCATCACTGAGGGCTTTATTAGGACAAAGTTCCATGCTAGGCTGGTGCTCAGGGCTGGCTCTGCTCACCAGGAGCTCACAGTCTAATAAGAAAGATCAGACATGGACACAAATAACCATAATACAAGCTAGACCATGCAGAAAGGTAGAAAAAGGTAGAGAAAGTGAAATGCACACATAAAAGAAAGAAGCAATTAAACATGAACAGAATTAACATACCACTAGATAAATGGTCAAAACCAGGAAAAGATAATTCACAAAAGGGAATACACTCTAATAAAACAAATATATGGGGAAATCTTCAGCCTTACTAGTAGGCAGAAAAATGCTAATAAAAATTACAGAGATATCTTTTTACGATTATTAAAATAGTAAAAAATCAATTTCAAGTCATAATGTGCAATGTTCTCAGTGGTACAATGAAATGGCTCTCTCACACAATGGGAGTGAAATTGAATACCTCTTTGAAATCAATTTGGTAATAATATCATATATAAAAATGTATGAACTTTATGATCCAGTCATCCCACTTCTAAGAATTGGACCAAAGGAAATAATTCAAAATAAGGAAAAGTTTATATGCTAATACACGCAATGACTGCTGCAGCAGTTATTCGGAGGCAGTATAAAACCTCACCATGGGATTCTCTTCCTAGGACCCCTTTTCTACATCAGCTCACTGGTTATTCAAGGATGACCCACATTAGCAGAACGTGGCTCTGTCCCTAATGACATGGTGCAGTCTGCTCCTGAGAAGGAGGGACCAGTCTCTGAGGGGTGGCTGGATTGTCACATGTAAAGCTTGGGCTTGGTGAGTGGGTGTCTTCTGCCATGTGGACAAGAAAATCAGAGGAAGCAGATCAACTGGGGGAGGGAGAAAAGAATGAAGTCAACACAGACACAATACCAACAGCATTTGCATCCCTGTTCCAGGGGTCCCCAAGGCCCAGCCAAAGCTTCCACTTGGCTTCTGTAAGATGCCCTAGTATCCTCTGCATAAAGATCCCTTTTCTGCTGAGGCTCATTTAGGTTGAGTTTCTGTCACTTGGAACCAAAAGATTACTAATACACAACGGAATGATGCATAACCATAAAAGATTGTGATGAAGACTATGGAAGCAACATCCTTGACCTAACAAGGATAAAAAAAGAAATCAGCTACAACATTACAGGCCTGTTACATATTCAAAACACATGGACAGAAAAACTAGAAAGGAATACATAAAAATGATAAAAAGTGGTGCCAGCAGTGCGATATGAAAGGATTATTTTCTCTATTCCCATAATGCTGCATCGCTTTTCTTAAACTTAAGAAAAAATTCTGAGCGAAGAGATGAGTCAGAGACCAAAACAACTGTGATGCTGAGTGAAACAGTGCTTGGTGCTCAGACGGAGGGCAGATACAGAGCCATGGGACCCCAGGGAAGGATAGTTTTTATTACCTCCACTGGACAGATCAGAGAAAAAGCCACAAAGGAAGCAGATTTCAAATGGTCTTTCAGCAACAAGAACGTGAATGAGGAGCAAAGTAACCAGGCAAGGAAGGAAACTGAGATGGAGAGAAAGAGAAACAAAAGCTTGGAGGTGGGAGGGCACCATGTTTGGGGAAAGATGAGCTATTCCCTGTGGCAAGAGCAGAAGGACCAAGTGAAAATCAATAGGAAATCAAGCTACATTGCAGAGGTTTTAAACTTGTGACCTTCAGGCCACATTGGCCCAGTTGTTTTTTATTCATTCAGCGTAGTTGACATGTTTCTAAATTAGTTGCTACGCCTCTCATCTCTAATCCTACCCCTCTGAATTCTGCATTGTGATGCACACCTGGGACTGCTCTTGTTCAGCCGGGCCAACTGGTGCCTTCTTAGCCTCTGCCAGTAGGGGGCACTGGAGAGAGGAAGACCACAAAGTGGAGGAGAAAGGGAACACACACTGCAGTGGGTAGAATTTGCTGATTTGGCTTAAACTTATAGGGTTGACTGTTCATATACTATATGATCCACCAGTCCCACTCCACGGTATGTCTTTGAGAAACTCCTCCATGTGCACTGGGAGACATGTCCAAAAATGTTTATAGCAGCATTATTCATGATAGCAAAATACTAGAAGCAAAAGACCAATAATATGTGGCAGTCCACACAATGGAATATTATACAGTAGGGAAAATGAATTAACTACAGCTGCATGCATAAACACAGATGGATTTTAGAAGCAACACTGAGTTTAAAAAAGGATTCACAGAAGACAATATATAGTACGATACTACTTTTATGAAGTTCAAATGCTGGTAAAAGTAAATAACATATGGCTTTGGAATATACACATATTTGCTAAAACTATTACAAAATAGGAAGGAAATGACAAACACCAAAATCTGGGTTGTGGTCACCTGTTGGGGAGGTAAGGAGATAAGATAGGGAAGATGCACCCAGATATATGGAAGAATGCCAGGAAAGTTCCAGTTCCAAAGGTGGGTGGTGGGTCACAGGCTAATTTTACTGTCATGCTTTGCCTTGAATATATACATTGCAAATATTGTTTTGTGTGTGTGTCAACCTATATACATATACATAAAATTATATAATAAACATATTGAAAAATTGAGTCACAAACTAGCTTGTGACCAACAAAGAGTGTCCTCCAGTGGCCCCTGTGGTCCCACAAACACATCAGTGGCTGAGGGCTGGGAATGGATGGAAGACGGTGGGCTGGACCTGGCCAGTGCCACGTCCAGGCATCCCACCTGTTTGCTGCATCTGCAGGCATGTACATTCCTGAAGTGAGCATGGAGAGCCCTGGCCTGGGTTTCTAGCTCTGCCTCTACTTACTGGGTGACTTTGGTCAAGCCCCCCAGCCTCAGTTTCCCCATTTGTTCAGTGGGTGGTCAGAGCAGGTGCTTGCTCAGAGCCTTTGTTCTTAGTGTTATTGACTGGCCTGGCACCTTGATGGCAAGATCTGCTGGGAGCTCAATGGTCCGACCATCATGAGCTGGGGGACTTTGGTCAAGTTACTTGACTTCTCTGTATTTAGTTTTCTTCAAAAGTTAAATGAGGATGGAACTAGTATCTGTCTCAGGGGGTTATTGTGAAGAGTGAAGGAGATAATACTTGTAAAGTATCTAGCACAGAATCCAGAAAGAGGAAGTCTCTAGTAGATGACAACCATGGTGAGGAAGACCCAGCAGACAAGTGACCACAACCATGCCCTAGAGAGCGTCCTCCCATATTCCGGGAGGTGACATCTGGCCAGGCCATTTCCAGCTTTAGCTTTAGCCATTGCTGGAACTGATCACATCTCTCTTGCCTTCTCTTTGTTACCGCCTCAGCCTGACATCCAACTCCCTCCAAAGCCAAACCCCAACCTCCTGCTCTGCCTTCTCCCTCATGTCCCTGTAACGTGGCTCGTGCTCTGGATGCTTCCTCTGGCTCTTGCACCACCACCATCTCCTCTTTGAGACATCATTTCCCCAACCCTGTCTCTCCTGGGCCAAAATTCTCTTCCATTTAGGTTCAGCAGGAGTGGGCCCTCTTCCAGGAAGCCTTCTCTGACCCCTACAGCTAGGGATGTAATCAGGCACTTGCCCAATCTCTTTGTCCCCATCTCGGGACCACAGGCTCTGCACCCCAGTGTTGTAGCTGTCTGTGTCTGCCCCAGCTGACACAGAGGCCCTGGAGAACATGGCTGCATCTGGCAGTGTCTGACTCTAGTCTGACGCACAGGTATGGATTACCGCTCCACTTCAAAAGGAGGGTGCCAATCCCATTTACCTCCCTTGTCTATAACAGGCTTGAGGGTTGCTCCATGGCTCA
The DNA here is from genome assembly GCF_009834535.1 of Camelus ferus. Taxonomy (NCBI): domain Eukaryota; kingdom Metazoa; phylum Chordata; class Mammalia; order Artiodactyla; family Camelidae; genus Camelus; species Camelus ferus. The sequence continues at coordinate 45,133,582 of NC_045699.1, read as the reverse complement.
CAGGGAACAGGGACACTCTCATGCTTCCTGCAATAAAGCTCATTTGTCCATAAACATCCATGGCCAGCAAGAAGCCCCTCCACCTCCCTTGGATGGTACAAGAAGCCCCCAGGCTTACACAGTCCAGATCTCAGAGTCACTCGTCCTACTCCCCTCTGCCCCAAGAAAAGCCTTCGGGGGGTCTCTGCTGAGGCACCCAGGGTTCCTGGGCTCCCACACAGCCACTCCCACCCAGTCCACCCCCCACCAGGACCCACGTTGTGATGAGGTTAGGCCTCTCCATGCAATTAGGAACCCACCACACCACTACAGAAGGTAGAGGAAGGGGGAGGGAGAACAGGCAGGCAGTGTACCTTTACCAACCCACAGAGCACAAAGCCTCATGCCCTCTCCTCAGACCTGCCCCCTTCCAGGGTAACCAACCCCATTCAAGGAGGGCCTTGGTTCTCCTCCATGAAGCCAATTCTCCACACTGGCCAGAGGTTACCAGAAAACCTTCTTCCCTTCCTGAACAAAAGATTAAACAAAATTAAATGCCCAGACCTTTAGAAAAACAAGCAGATTCCTCCCTGAGTCGAAAGATATGCAGGGCTATGATAAAGCCTGGGGAGAAAATGCTTTTGTTCCTTCTGGAAAGCCCACAAGAGTCAACAAAACAAGACATCAATTAATTTCTCAATAATTTTGTCATTGCATATCCAGTGTCAGCCAAGATCCAACCTAGCCAACTTTAAAAGAATAATTCTTATCTTCCCCATTCCATAAAATACAAGCTAACAGGATAGAAAGCTGCACACAGCAGGTAAGTAATGGTCTTCAGGGTGGCAGGAAAAAGTCTGTCTCATTGGTGAGAGAGCTTTTGAAATGCATCCTGTTTCCCTCTGAGCTCTGCGGTTGGCCGAGGAATGACCCTGAAGATACCTAGGTCCTCATCCCTGGCACATGGGAATGTCACCTGATACGGCAAAAGGGGCTTCACAGATGTGATTAAGTTTAAGGTGTTGATTTGGGGAGATTATCCTGGATTTCCAGGTGGACCCTAAATACGATCACAAGGGACCTTATAAGAGAAGCAGAGGGAGATTTGACGCAGACCAGGAAAAGGCACTGTGACCACGGAGTTAGAGGTTGGAGTAATGCAGCCACAAGCCAAGAAATGCTCATAAACACCTGAAGCTGGAAAAGGCAAGGAGAGGGAGCGTCCGCTGGAGCCTCCTGAAGGGATGGGAGTTAGCGCTGTGAGACTCAACTTAGATTTCTGACCTCCAGAACTCTAAGAACGTAAGTTTCTATTTTTTAGGCAATTTGTCAGAGTAGCCACAGAAGACTAAGATAAGGTCTGCCTGCCAGGGACCTGATCTCAGTGGCAGCAACCTTCTCAGCCTCTGAGACCTGGATAACTAGTTCCCCCCGACTTACCTATAGGGTATAAAGAATCTGTATCTAGGAAGAAGGAGAGAAGTGAAACTAAATAGGTTAGCTGAGGCCAGGTCATGGGAGACCTTAAATGACAAGGAAAGACACTAGTCCTTACCCTGAAGATTCTGGGAAACCACAGAGGGTTTGGAGTAGGGAAATGGTGAGAACAGATTTTTTTTAATACACCTCAGTTTGGTAGAGAAGGAAATGAGATGTACAAAACCACATGCCAGGATATGGGGAAGAGGTGGTTGCAATAACACAGGAAAAAGATGAAGATGAATGGAGCCCAGAAGAGAGGTCAGGTGGAGGGATGCCCAAGAAGGCCTTAAATCTGGCAGAGAAAGTGAAGAGAAGAGAAGCAGAAGGAGAGCAGGTAATTTCCAAAAAGGACAATCCAGCTTCCGTCTTGTTTAGATGACATATATCAAGAAAAAAGAAGCCATTTGATCACACCTCCCTGGATATGTTTTTAAATGGCAAAGCCAACCAACATAATTCACTTAAAAAGAGAAACTCTGAAATTCCAAGAAGACCGGCATGATCCTGGCCGGTCCAATGACCAGTGAAAGCCAGCTTGCACACTCACTTTGAGCCAAATTTTGAAGAGCATCCAGCTGCATTTCACATGGGCCTTGTGTGATCAGTCCAACCACGCAGACAGGGGGCTTTTACACGGGAAGTGCCTGGGAAAGAGGCATGTCCTTCAGGCTGGGAGGTAGGAGCTCTTGGGTTCAGTCTTGGCTCTGCCACTGGCTGTGTGGCCTCAGGCAAGTCCTTGCCCCTCTCTGTCTCGCCCAACATCAGCAGTGCTAAAACTAAGTGGCAGGGCTCTTGAATTCTGAAGAGATGCCCAAGGGCCATATATCCTGGCTACGGGTAGGAGTCCCTCTTCTGCCCTAAGGAGGGCTGGCCATTTGTTCTCTTCATTTGGCTGACATTTATTGACCATCATTATCTGCCAAGCACAGTGCTCGTTTGGCAGATGAGGAAACTGAGGCAAAAGAGATGAAACGGCTTGTTCAAGACTGCAGAGCTGAGAGAGGACACAGCTGGGATGTGAACACGCACATTCTGGCTCCAGGGCCTATGGTTTCAGACACTTGTTTCATGTGCTGGGTGATGTGCTCTCCCTCCTTTGTGCTCCCCGAGCCCCAGGTTGTCCTCCACTCCTCTAGCACACTGTCCACTCAGCCCTAGGTTGATCTGTCAGACTCTCCCTGGCCACACTGGGGGGGGGGGCCTGAGGGTCAGAAATTAGTCAGGTTTATCTCTGTCCCCCACAGCACAGCCTGGCCATGGGCTTGGCTCTTGGTGACCGTTACTGTGGGGCTGTTGAATAAAGGTTTAGAGTCAGAGGGAGCCCAGCAATGAACTGGGTCCTCTGCCTACTCACTGGGCACCAACTCTGTGCCAGACCCTGCACTAGCACTGTGGATACAGAGAGGAATCCAACCAGGCCCCTGACCTCCGGAAGCCCGGCCTGGCCACACAGACAGATCTGGAAGCTGATAACAGAAGCCCTGTACGCTATTGTCTAGTGTCACCCAGACAAACCCTGCTTCACACTGGGGGAAATAATAATGAAAATCACACAAAAACTGCCTCTGCCCCTGACAGCAATCACACCCACCCCTAGACTCAGAGCCTAGCTGGTCGTGGGGGAGGGCAGGCAGAAGGCGACACTGGCAAGCCTGCCCCTCTCTCCTCTGCCACAAAGGGCACTTCCTTCCCTCATTCAGCCAGACACAACTGAGCAGTGTCGCGGCTGGCCCCGGAGGGCGCAGACGAGATGGATCAGACACAGTCCCTGCCCTTGGGGATTTCACAGGCCAGTGAGCGTGGTGAGCTGCAGGCACAGAACCGCCCCCCTGGCACGCAGAAGTCAGACACTGCAAAGCACCGCCAGGTGCCAGGTGAGGGGGACAGATTAGTGGATCATAACAGCTAAACACACATTTAACTAAACCTTAATTTTATGGTACAGAAATTGTGTGCCACAGTGGGGAGGGGGCTTGCCCATGATCACACAGAGGTCAGTGGCAGAACCAGGACAGGAACTCAAGCATTCTTTCCTTCTTCACACCCTACCTCTTTCCCCAGAGTGGAAGGTAGAAATCTTGAAGATTTACCACCTGCTCTCCACCTGAGATTTAGGAAATAACAGAAAAAAGAGCTCCACTCTTCCATTCCCGACACCCAGCCCCTAGCCCCACATGGACAACAGCCACTGCTCTCACACCCAGCCTAGACCAGAGCCTGCCTGGGGACCTGGCCCTGGATCTTCACACCTGCTCCCACAGCCCCAGGGGCTTGTCACCTGCTCAGGTGCTAGCTGTTCCCAACCTACACTGGGAGGCACTTCTGTCCAGGGAAGGAATCTTGGTGAAGGGGAGGAGAAGGGTATGGGGACTCCCACCTGCTGAGCACCACCAGGTGCCAGGGGTAGTGCTATGACCTTCCCGCGTGTTGTCTCCACTCACCCTCACGACTCTCGCCTGGGTCGGTGAGATGACCACATCTTTCAGATAAGGGGACTCAGGCTCAAAGAGGGGCTGCAGAGGTCACCACTGGCCAGTCACCAAGCTGTGAAAGCCAAAAGGGGGCTCACCATCCCCTAAGGACCTATGGACTCACCATCCATTTGTGAACCCACTTCCTGTAGCTTCGTTCCAATAGTCATAGCTGGGCTTCCTACACCAAGTGCAGGACTCCAGGTTCACAAAGCACATTCTCATCAGGAGCCTCTCTGAGCCCTGAAGGAGGAGGGGAGAGGTCAGCCTCTCATTTCACAGATGAGAAAGCTGGGACCCAAGAGCCAGTATGTGGCTGAGCTGATGCCAGGACCCAGATCTCCCAGGTCAGAGTTCTCTGAGAAACCTAAGTCCAAAGTTAGTTTTTGCCAGGAATTATTTTGGGGTTCACTGAGATACCTGAGTTGAGATGGCAGGAAAGGAGAAAACTGCCAACAGTTTTCCACCAAGGAGAGGAGGTAGTGGGAACATCAAGCAAGGTTCAAGGTGGGTCAGGGATTCCAGACAGAGACACATGTCTGGTCCCTCGGCCCTGACTCACACCACTGCCCAGACCCAGTCGTTCAGGACCATGCCTGTCCCCAGATGGAGCCAGCATCACCCCCTAAATGGGCCCCATTCTCAGCCCCCTTTGAAGTGCAGGTAGATGCTATGGTGGGTTGAGGGGGGCTGGGCATAAGCCAATAGTGGGAGAGTTTTGCCAGTGTGTTGAGGCATCAAGAGGGGCTCCCAGAAGCAGTGTGTAGTCAGCAAGAGCATGGGCTCTGGAGGCAGAAGGAATGTAACCCCAGGTGAGCAGCTTAGCACCCCTGAACCTCAGTCTACCCATCTGTAAGATGGGGATGATGATAGACAGCACAGCCTAATGGCTGTGAGGGCTGACTGAGTTAATGCATGTAAAGCACTAAGCATGGTGTCCGGTGAGCAGGGAGAACTCAGGACAAAACAACAACAAAAAGCTGCTGGGAATAGTATCAGCAGCAGCATGAGTGGTAGCAACAGTGGTATCCCCAGAGTGGATAGAGGTTTCAGACTGGGCCTTGGGGCTCTGAGGAGCTACCCCAGAGCTCAGGGGTCATTAGATAAGGTGGAATCAGGCAGGGTTATTCCTAAAAGGGAGCAGAGCCTGGGGCAATTCAACCAATGCAGAAGCTACCTTATCAAGTCTGTAAGTAATGAATGTCATAAAAAGGTAGGTGCTTAATGGTGTCAGTCTTAACACAGTACAGTCAGCAGTGCCCCATGGCACCCCATCCCCTTCCCCCAGGGGTGTAGGAAAGTACCAAAGATTTTTGCTCATACTCTGTTCCCAGTATCTAGCACAGAGCCAGCCACCTAGTAGGCCCTTAATAATTTTTATTGGATGAGAGATCAGGCATAGCTCTGACTCCAGTCAAAGGCAAGCCACTCTTTTCTGTTTTACATAACAGTATTCCATGTAGATTTTCCTTTGAACAAAAAGGGTTTTTTAAAAACAAAATTGAAATCCCATGACCTAGCTCATGCTCCACCTTTTACAGAAGGAAAAACCAAGGCACAGGAAGTCAGAAGGACTTGCCCAAAGGCACACAGCTCAGCAGTGCAGTCACTGAGTTCCCACAGACTCAGGCTTTCTTCTCCACCCTGTTAGGTCATCTTTCAGGATGGGGCCAAGAGCAGGGCTGGGCTGGGCGCTGCTGGAGCTGAAGCCTTTGGGTGCCTGGTGCCAGAATTGCATCCTATCGCTGGAAACAGACTCTGAGAGCAGTAAGAGGTGCCACCCAAGATTTATGCACCAGGATGTTTATCATCATGTTATTTATAATATTGAAAAATTGGAAACAACCTCGAAATAGGTTAATAAATTATGCCACAATCTTTCAATGGAATATAATGCAGCTACCTAAATTCATCTCTTTGGAGACTGTTAAATGATTAGCTGGAATCAAGGCAAGATACAAACCTCTAATCCTGACACTGATTTTTGAAAATACATATATACCAAAAAGGAAAAAAGGCTTGTTGGAAATACATCCTAATGTGAAGAATGGTTATTTCTGGGGAGGTTGGAAGGTGGTAGTTAATAGGTGATTTTTTTCTTCTACGTATTTTTCTACAATGAACATGTGTTTTCCAAATTTTCTACAATAAAAATGTATTATCTTTAGAATCAGAAAGGGAAAAAAAATTAAGATTCCCTGACCAGGGCCAAGTCCCCCTGAGACAGCCAAGTCTCACTCATCCTTTGATCCAGTGACTGTTCACTCAACATCTCATTTCAGACCCTTGTGTTTCTAGATATTGGAAATGTCTCAGCTTAAAGGCACACAGATGCCATTTTTAATCCATTTCACGAGTCAGTCACCATATATTAATAAGCTATCTCTTAATTGCTCAACCAACCATTAGAGATTCTGAAAATGTTGTAATATATATTTTGCTTGTAGGAAAGCAATTTAAAGGTTCACACTTTAAGGCCTCAAAAGATACTGTTTGTGTCTTTTGCACCCTGTAGATTGCTCTTTGCCTTGTAAGAAGGAATCATGCCAGCCCTTTCCCCTGCAAAGACTGATGGTTCTTATTTCTTCTACCTGATCTTATCACTGATGTTAACAGTTCCTGGCTTACTGTGTGACTTTGAATCTGTCACTTGACCTCTCTGGACTTCAGCATCCCCTTCTGTAAGGATTTTTTCAGCTTGAAATTCTTAGCTTCTCTCAGTTTCTTGGCACTAAGCAGCTTCCAGTGTCAAATGAAGAGTTTCAGCCTCCAGACCCATTGGACAGGCCCTTACAAAATACCCCTCAAATTCGGGGCTATGGATTTCCATATGCAGACTTCGAGGCATTTCAGAGAAGCAGCAGCATCCTTTGGGGCGGTACTAAGATAAAATCAACATCCTAAATGGGCAAATCATTCTGATCTAAATCTTTATGGGCTCCCAGTGCCTCATTAAAACCCAAGGCCTGGAGGCTCTGAATCACAGCTCCTCTTCCCTGAAGCTCTTTAGGAGGACTTCTGGTTACCCCATAAATTACATGGTGTCAGAGGCTATCTGCAGGCCCTTCATCTTGCAATCCAGCAGCCAACATTTTTATGGGATGTGGATCCTGCCAGTCTCCCACTCTCCTCCATCCCCATGGTTACCAGGGAGGGCCCAGCAGAACATCTTCCTTGGAGCACTGGCTCAATTTCCACTGATGTTTCTCCCCTCCCAGGAACATATTAAATTCTCCTGAATGGAGTGTTCTTTTTATCAGAAGCCTTTGTTCTCAGCTCTCCTGTCAAAATGAAGTCTAGATGGTCTGTGGATTCTGCTGCCTCAATGAAATTAAATGAGCCAAATTTCAGACACTCTTACTTCTCTCAGGAGCTCAAAGGGGCTTGCCAGTGGCCAGAACCACTAAGAAGACTCCAGTCTCAGGGGCAGATCTCAAAGAGAAGCTATGGTGACAAGCCAGCCAAGCACCATAATGATAAGAGCCATAAAAACATCAAGTGTAAAGAAGGTCAAAATCCTCTCAGTTCACACCCTGGGCTCAAAATCTTGCAGCTCCAAGGGACTTGCCTTTGATTCCCATGCCTAGAATGCTTCCATCTCACCCCTCTGGCCACTTACATCCATCGCTTGCTGTGTTATATGGGTTTTTCCAGATGTTAACCATGAGACAAGGATTCAGGTGTAAATATATATTTGGGAGGTGACCCCAAGAAGCACCTGCTGGAGGCAGGGAAGGGAAGGCAGCCAGTAAGGGTGTGTGATCCAGCTTCAATCCACTAGGGAACTCTGAGGGTCAGATTTCTCCATCCCCTCCTCAGACATTGGTTGGAAGCTGCTGGGGAGGACATTTAGTTCTCTAGCACTTCTGGTCTGCCATGTGCTCCGGCCAGCAGGATAAGCCTTTGGGCAAAGAGATGCAAATGCTGACACTGGAAACCAGGTGTTCATTGCAATGGGAAGGGGAAAAGGATCATCTACTACAGCTACCTAGACACTTGGCAAGCAGCTCACCTCTCCTAGGAAGCTGTTCTGGCCACCATGTCCTGGGCAGAATTAGGCCAGTTTGATTTCCTTTTGCAACCTTGCCTCCCTGTGAGGGAGCAAGGAACGTGTGGACACTGGACCCCTGGGAAGAACGTGAGTGCCCTCACAGATAGTGGCTATGAGGACAGGACCCACCTGCTGATATTACCAGGTCTGATGGTCTTCCCCCACTCTCATGGCCCTCCATCTCCAAGGCTGACGTGATACATTTGCTCTCTCAAGAAGATTTGGGGAGCACGGAGGTGCATGCTTGATGACACACCTCTGTTAGCTGCCTTCCCTTACCTTCTCATTCTCCTACTACTTGCACTCAAACCCTTGCCTCAGGTCTACCTCTGGGGAACCCCGACTAAGATAGAGGCAAGGAGCAGAAATGGTCAGAGAGGTGACATAGGAGCATTCTTCAGGAGAAGTCTGTATAGCAAGACTGAATAGTATAAAAACTTCAATCTTTCCCAAATGAAATTTCCTGCTTAATATAATCCAATCAAAAACACAGTGGAACAACACTTAGAACTTAGTTTTAAAAAGGAATTTTTAAGTTAGTGTATCAGTTACCTATTGCTGCTGTAACAAGTTATCACAAATTTAATGGCTTAAAATAACACAAATAACACACAGGGTCAGAAGTCTGAGGTGAAGTTTAAGGAACTAAAATCAAGATGTTGGTAGGGCCTGCTCTTTCTGAAGGCTCCAGGAGATAATCTGCTTCTTGCGTCTTCTAGCTTCTAGAGGCTACCTGCATTTCTTCGCTTGTGGCCCCATCATCTTCTCTCTCTGCTACTCCTACCTGCCTCTTATATGAACCCTTGTGATTACATGGGGCCTATCTGAACAATTCAGGATAATCTTCCCATCTCAGGATCTTTAACTTAATCACATCTGCAAAATCCCTTTTTCTCTGTAAGGTAACATTCACAGGTTCCAAGGATTAGGACACAGATATCTTGGTTGGGGGGCATTATTCAGCTCACTGCAGTTAGATTAGACAAATAAATGAATTGGAATTGCTAAGAAACTTTTGAAGAAATAAAGAGTAATGAAAGTAAACTTGATTACTCGATAAATAAACTCTAAAACTCTAATAGTTAAAACAGTGTACCACTAGGAGAAAAATCAAAAGTAACACACTAGCACAGAACTAGATCCAATTGTGTGCTAAAGGTTGGTTTAAGATAAAGGTAGTAAAGAAGTGATTATTCAATAGATAGTTCAGTTGGTTAATTATATAAGAACAGAGAGTTTCCTTACAACTTATAAAATAATAATATAAGTAAAGCTTTTGCACAGCAAAGGAAACCATAAGCAAAACAAAATGACAACCTATGGAATGCGAGAAAATATTTGCAAATGATGCGACTGACAAAGGTTTAATTTCCAGAATATATAAACAGCTCATACAACTTAATGACAAAAACACAAAAAAACCCAATACAAAAATGGGCAGAAGACCTAAACAAGCAATTCTCCAATGAAGACATACAAACGGCCAACAGGCACGTGAAAAAATGTTTAATATCATTAATTATCAGAGAAATGCAAATCAAAACTACAATCAGATATCTCCTCACACCAGTCAGAATGGCCATCATTCAAAAGTCCACAAACGATAAATGATGGAGAGGTTGTGGATAAAAGGGAACCCGCCTACACTGTTGGTGGGAATGTAGTTTGGTGCAGCCATTACAGAAAACAGTATAGAGATTCCTCAAAAAACTAAAAATAGACTTAGCATATGATCCAGCAATCCCACTCCTGGGCATATATCCAGAGGGAACTCTAATTCAAAAAGATACAAGGACTCCAATGTTCAAAGAAGCACTATATACAAAAGTCAAGACATGGAAACAATCTAAATATCCATTGACAGATGACTGGATAAAGAAGTTGTGGTATATTTATACAATGGAATACCACTCAGCCATAAAAAAGAGAATAAAATAATGCCATTTGCAGCAACATGGATGGACCTGGAGATTGTTATTTTAAGTGAAGCCAGAAAGAGAAAGAAAAATACTATATATCACTCATATCTGGAATCCAAAAAAATAAATAAATACATAAATAAGAAAGAAAGAGGACACTAATGAACTCATCTACAAAACAGAAACAGACTCACAGACATAGTAAACAATCTTACGGTTACCGTGGGGAAGAGGGTGGGAAGGGATAAATTTGGGAGTTTGAAATTTGCAAAGGTTAATCACTATATATAAAAATAGATAAAAACCAAATTTCTTCTGTATAGCACAGGGAACTATATTCAATATCTTGTAATAACCTTTAATGAAAAAGAATATGAAAACGAATATATGTATGTATATGCATGACTGGGACATTATGCTGCACACCAGAAATCAATACATTGTAACAGACTATATGCTTCAATTTAAAAAATAATATAGGCAGATTAAAGAGTTTAATGTTTAGGGGTTTAATTGATACAGTAGTAAAAGGAAAACTATTTACTAGCTTTTGGTGTTAAGAAGGATTTCTTAGTATAAAAGCAATAAAATTTATTTAAAAATTAATTAATTTGACTATATTTAATTTAGAATCTCTAAGTCAAATTTACTATTATATGAATGGTTAATAAGTTCATGAAAAATTGTTCAATATCCTAAGTCATTAGGGGAACGAAAATTGTTATTACTATGAGACACTACTAACCCATTAAAATGACTAAAATTTTAAAGACTTACAACACCAAATTTTGGCAAGGATGTGGAAAAACTGGAACCTCATGTACAGCTGGTAGGAATGTAAAATGGTACAATCACTTTGGAAAATAGTTTGGCAGTTTCTAAAAAAGTTAAATGTACACTTACTATATAATCCAGCAATTCCATTCTTAGATATTCATCCAAGAAAAATAAAAACATATGCTAGAAAGACTAGTACGAGAATGTTCCCTGGGGCATTATTCGTAAGAGCTAAATACTAGAAACAATTCAAATATCAATGGACAGGAGAATGAACTAACAAACTGTGCTATATTCATACAAAGGAATATCACTAAGCAATAAAAAGGAAAAAAGTGTATCAACAGTAACAAGATGGCTAAATTTCAAACTCATTATGCTGAGTGAAAGAAGCCAGACACAGAAAAAGTACACACTTCATGATTCCACTTGCATGAAATGCTAGAACAAGCAAGACTGATTCACGGTGATAGAAATCAAAGCAGTGGCTGCCTCTGGCAGGGCAGGCAGGGGCTAAGGATTAACTGGGAAGGGACATAGGGAAACTTTCTAGGGTAATAGAAATATTCTATATTTTGATAGAAATGTGGTTTTCACAGGTATATGCATTTGTCAAAATTCATCAAATGTGACACGCTCTGTGCATCTCAATAACAAAAAGTGAAAAAATAAAATTAGAAGGTAAATGACAAATCAGAAATAATATTTGTTAAAAATATGACAAAGTCTCATAACATTAATATATAAAGATTATTTGGAAATCAATAAAAATTAACATCCCTAAAGGAAAAAAAAAGTGAACATAAATAGACAATTCCCTCCAAAAGAGGGACTACACACACACACACACACACACACACGGAGATATGAAAAGTAGTAATAAAATGGTATGGATACATATATATACCTAAATATGAAAAATGACAAAAGAATTCTCTCCATATATAAAAAGTAGTGATAAAAAATAAGAAAATAACTCTATATATTAAATTAACCAACACAGATTGTTTAATAGTGGTGGAACTAAATGGCTGTCTGGATAAAGCAGTGAGGGGAGAGTAGTCAATAACTGCTAACAGTAACAATGATCCTCCCTCACCCCAACCTTTTTCTACTTTGCAGCACTGGTCCTGGGAGAAGGCCTTAACCAGCAGATGTGATGACACCCAGGTTGGAATTCTGAAACACAGCCATGGCTATCCTAGTCACCCAAAGTTCCATTCGGAATTACAGAGATGAAGAACACTGAGCCCAGTACATTCTCTATGCTGACCATGAACTTTTATCCTGACTCACAAATTCCTTCCCCGACTCTCATCTCTGCAACCCACCATCATTACCTAGAGTCCTAGTCATTCAGTTCTCCCATCCACAGCAGTATGCCTCTTCAACCACTGCCACTCCCACGTTTTCATGTAGGACATTGACTCGATATTCTGTTCTCAGTCAATAATGTCTCAGAAGGTCACAGAGTCTGAGGAAATAAGGGTTTCCCTAATAATACATCATCTTATTTTCTTTGTATAAGAATGTGCTATCCACCAATATGAGCAGGGAAGAGGAACAGGCAGTTCAGAGAGGTGAAAATGCAGTTAATTAACAAACATATATTAAAACATTCAACCTCATTGGTAATAAAAGATACAAATGAAATTAAGGCCCTATTTTTTTACCTATAAAATCAGCAAAAGTTAATTTTTATTAACAATACCCAATGCTGATAAGACTATAATGAAAACTGGGGGCACTATATATTGTACTATCCTTTGAGAAAGCAATTTGACAATATGAATCAAGTCATAAAAATGTCCACAGTATTGACCCAACAATTCATCTTCTGAAATGGTACAGTAAAGAAAAAGTCGAAAAGAAAAAGAGAAAAAAGCTTTATGTACAAAGATGTTCGGTCATTTGGAAACAACATAAACAACTCACAAGAATATAGTTAAGTAAATTAGGACACATATATAAAATGCAATATTCTGTAGGCTTTAAAGAAGTGACAATAAAATTGGAAAAAGCAATTCACTGAAAAATGATCGGCTACCCTTGTGATTAAATAAATGCAATTAAAGCAATAGAGATACATCATTTTTCACCCTTCAGATTGGTAAAGATTAAAAATTTTGTTAATGTCCTCTTGAGAAAATGTGGGCAAGCTCATTTACTGCTTGTGGGAGTGTAAATATTGTGTGTGTGTGTAAACTGTCCAAACACACAGAAAATTATGGGCAGGAATATAAAAATATCTGCATATCTCTTACAGATTCAAGTTTTGAAATATTAACATTGGTAGATAGCATTTCTTTGAAGAGTAATTTGTCATTATCTACCATACTTTAAAAAGCATATACTCTTATATATGCCAATAATTCCATTTAATAATATATATTCTCTTTGACTATATATATTATTATATATTGCAATAATTCCACTTATAGGAATTTGATGTACAAAAATAGTTCTGCCTGTGTACAAAGATACACATAGTAAAATGTACAATGAAGTATTATTTCTAAGAGCAGCAGATTGGAGACAACAGTAAGTCCACACAATGAGGAACTGGCTGAACAGACCCTGCTCCACTCCACAGTGGAACACCATCTTGCTTTTGGAACAGAATGAGGGATCTCAATATATGTTAATAAGAAAGTAGCTACAAGATACAGCATTGAGTTAAAAAAAAAAAAAAGATGCAGAACAGAATGCACTGTAGGATTCCACTTGTCCATTTAAAAACATATGCACATATACACTTACACTTTTTGGAAGCATTCCCAAGAAAATTTTAAAAAACGGTTACCTTGAGGAAGGCAGCCTTGAGGAAATGGAGAAGACTTTTTTACTTTACACCTATTCCTTTCTAAATTGTTTGCATTTTGTTTTATCATATACATGTGTTATTTTTGTAATTTAAAAACTAATTTAAAAAGCTAAGTATGAATACTGTAAGGCAAATGAGAAATGCATATGACACAATATTAAGTCATCAAAAAAAAAAAAAAAACAGGATGGATTGTGCACTCTGCATGTAGTGTGGCCATGTGCAGAGGGTCTTTTGGAGATGAAGGTAGTCCTGCTGCCTCTGCCCTTAATTCCAGCCCTGCCCCTCTCCTTCAGAGTTCCCTCCCTGTCCCCAAACTTTAACTCCTCCCCTAAGCAGTAACACATGATCATGTATCTCCTCATTAAGACAAAAACAAAAACTCATCAACCTCTCTGGTTCCCTTGCTCTCTTGTTCTTTCAAAGCCCCTCCAAGCTGGCTTCTATTCCGTCCCTCCCTGGCTTTTTCCGAGATTATCAGTGACTTAACGGCTAAACCATGGACACGTTTCCACTGCCGATTCACTGGAGATCTCTGCAGTGAATCACATCATCATTTCCTCCTTGAAATGTCTCCTCCTGGAGCTTGGATTTCCCTAGACCCTTCCTGCCTCTCCTGGCTTCTGGATAGCTCTTTCTGGCCAATCTGCTGCCTGTACTCTCATGCTGAACTTGGGCAGGCTGAGCCTTAGTCCTCTTCTCTCATCTCTTCACAGTCTCCCAAGGCAATCTCATCCACTCCTCTGGCTTCAAACTCACCATCCATGCAATGAAGCTGCTGAGGGACCAACTTACATGAAGCAATAAATTTACCTTTTTGGCTTCATCCAGTTAAAGTTGGGATCATGTCTCTTACAACTAGAAAACCCCAGCTAATACACTCCCAAATCTATACCCTAAACTTCAAATTCACAAACACAACAGCCTGCTGGATATCTTTACTTGGGAGCCACCGTGCACCTCAGACTCCACACAACCAGAACCAAACACATCTTCCCCTCCCCTAGCAGACCTCCTCCTCCATCTGTGTCTCTTTTCTCAGCCTCTCCAGCTGCTAGACACCCAGGTGAAAACTGAGCCAACAGGAAGCTTAAAATGACAGCTCTTTCTACCCTGTTTGAGATTTTCCAATTCAATTGTTAAAGCATCAAATATTCAGTTGTACAAGCTCCCGGAAACTAGGTTAAAATGGCATCCTTAGAAAGACTGAGGATCAGCTGAGCAGGAGCTGTGCATCAATGCCTCAAGCAACTGCTTTTCAAAAGGTTAGACTTGCTCCCACTTTGCTGGCCCAGAAATTATTGCTAAAGAGTCCATACAGATTGTATTTACTTTTCCCAAACCTAGTACTTTTAGCTAATGGCTGTCCCAACACTGCCATTAGAAATGACTTGCCAATCACTGCACACCGCCCATCCCATCACCCCACCCTTCAGGAATCTTCTGTGATCTCCATCACCACAAGGCTCCAGCCATCCTAGATCCATGCTGTTCCCTGGACAAAATGCACAGGTTCATGTCCCTGGGGCTCCTCTGACGCTTGTCCTTTGTCCTTCTATCTCCACCTGTTCTCTGCATCCATTCTCCTAAGGTGTGGCTCAAACTCTGTCTCATCCAGGGTGTCTTCGTGACACTTTCATGCCCAAGCAGGAAAAAATGTCCTCCTATCCCAAAACCTAAAGGATTGTTTGTATCTCTGACACCTCTGAGAACATATTGTCTTTGGCTTGTGTGTTCAAACAGTTCATCTCCCCAGGGAGGTTGTCAAGTCTACTTGAAGCCTCGCCTGAGGCCGGATGGATGTCTTCCTCCTCCTGCTCCCATTACATGGGGGGGGGGGTGCATCTTCCTCACATTGCCTATCATAGTGACTGTCACCGCCTCTTCCCAAATCTGGCTTTCCTCTCAAGAGTGCAGGGGCCAGGCAGACTCATCTCTGTCTTCATGACAAGACCAGATGCAAAGAAGGACCCCTGATGCCTTTGCCTGATGCCCTCTGGTACTGTCCCTCTAACCAGATGCCCAGGTATCTTTGAGAGCTTGATTCAATTGAACCCAGCAAGAAAGAAGCAGTTGCTGATTTATCTAGGGCAAGAGAGGCGAGAGGACAGAATGGGACTCCTCTGGGGGCAACAGCAACAACAGCTAAATGCACAGGGCTGGTCACCCCTTCAAGTGCTGACAGCCCCTGCCCTGGGATCCCTATGGCAAGCTTGCACGAGAACATCACTCTGAAAGCTGCCAGGCTTCTCCCTTAGAAACACTTCAGGAGCTGGAAGAAAAATCAGAGAAGACAAGGAGGAGCAGCCTAAGAGGAGAAAAATCAAAAGAGCCAAGCATCGAGGAACCAAGGAGAGTTTTGAGAAAAGAGGAAGTGGTCTGTAGGGCCAAATATGCATCTGCATCCATATCTGAGGAGAGGTCTGGAGAAGGAGCCGGAAGACACTGGCTCCCCTGGCCTACAGGAAGTGCAATTTGGCTGGCTCGGATGGGGAGGGCATGTAGGTCTGGAGCTGCTTCAGAACTCCTCATCCTTCAGAACTGTTCATGTCACTATTAGGAAGAGAAGCCCTTGAATGCCATTTCCTCCTACCTGCAAAGCCCTCTCTACCCTCACTGCCTAAATTGATACCATCTCTCCCCAAAGCTGTCCCCTAGATGTCCCCAGATGGGAGGGATTGCCCCATCCTCTGAGCCTAACGCTCTGACTCTTGACAAAAGGGGTTCATCTTGCTGCACATCACAGTTATGTGTGGTCTATCCTGCCCTCCAAGCTATGAGGGAGACCAAGATGGAAGGCAGGTGGGGAGGAGGAAGGGCAGTGACTCCTGCAGACCTACCGTGTGCCGAGTCCAGTCCTGGAAGCTCTCCCCACCTCTGATCTGAAAGCTCATGAGGGCTGAGGAGCCCAAGTGCATATGCATACCCCTGGGCTCTGAGGGTGAGGTTCAAAGCAGCCAACAGAGTTTCTTTTACTTTTAAAAATTTATGCCCCAAACCACAGTGAGATACTACCTCACACCCATTTGAATCGCTACTATGAAAAAAAAAAACCACAAAATAACAAGTATTGGTAGGGATATGGAGAAACTGGGACTTGTGTACTGTTGTGGGAATGTAAAACGGTACAGCCGCTATGGAAAACAGCACGGCAGTTCCTCAAAAAATTAAAAATAGAACTACTATACAAACCAGCAACTCTACTTCTGGATATATACCCAAAAGAATTGAAAACAGGGTCTCAAATATTTGTACACTCATGTTCATAGCAGCATATTTACAATAGCCAACCCAAGTAACCATAGATGGATAAATGAATAAGCAAAATGTGGTATCCACATACAATGGGTATATACATAGGCCTTAAAAGAAAGGAAACCCTGTCACATGCTACAACATGGATACACCTTGCAGACATGGTACTAAATGAAATAAGCCAGACACAGAAAAGCAATACTGTATGATTCCACTTACATGGAGTACCTAGAGTGATCAGACTCACAGAGACAGCAAGTAGAATGGTGGTTCCAGGGGCAGGGGAAGGGGGGGATGGGAAGTTATTTTTTAATGGGTACAGAGTTTCAGTTTTGCAAGATGAAGAGTTTTGGAGATTGGTTGCACAGCAATGTGAATGTGCTTAACAGTCTTGAACTGTACACCTAAAAATGGCTAAGATGGTAACAGAAGACTGGATAAAGAAGTTGTGGTATATTTATACAATGGGATACTATTCAGTGATAAAAAAAGAATAAAATAGTGCCATTTGCAGCAACATGGATGGACCTGGAGATCGTCATTCTAAGTGAAGTAAGCCAGAAAGAGGAAGAAAAATACCATATGTTATCACTTACATGTGGACTCTTGAAAAAAAAAAAAAGAATAAAGAAAAAAGAGGACACTAATGAACTCAACAAAACAGAAACAGACTCGCAGACATAGTAAACAATCTTATGGTTACCAGGGGAAAGGGGGTGGGAAGGGATAAATATGAGAGTGAGATTCGCAAATGTTAACCACTATATATAAAAACAGATAAAAACAAATTTCTTCTGTATAGCACAGGGAACCATATGCAGTATCTTGTAATAACCTTTAATGAAAAAGAATATGAAAATGAATATATGTATATATATGCATGACTAGATATTATGCTGTACACCAGAAATTGACACATTGTACCTGACTATACTTCAACTTAAAATGGCTAAGATGGTCAATTTTATGTTATGTGTATTTTACCAAAATTGAAGTATAGTCAGTAAAAACTTTTTAAAATATGCAAAATGTGAATTCTACTCCACAGTAAATCCAATCTAATTTTAATATAAAAATGATACATAATTTTTCTCTTAGAAAAAATCTGATAACAACTGATGCTCCAGGAAGACACTCTATGTTTATTCCAACCCCAGGAGGGAGGCCCAGACTCTAGCATCCCTATGAGGGGAGGCCATGTGTCTGACCCTTCTCTGCCCTCCCCATCCCCAGGGCCTCAGGTGCTCTCCTGTCAGCAGCCATGCTGCTAAGAGATTCCTCCTCACCACAGTGGCTGCCCAAAGCTTCGGATTACCCCAGGCCCTAAAGGGCAGAACCTAATTCTGACAAGCTCAACTAGCTGATGTCAGAGCCAAGGCCAGGGAAGGAAAGCTAAGTGAGATGTTAGAATTTGACCATAAGTAGCTTCTTCAGTTGATGACTTAAGTTTCACAGAGCAATCCCTCTTCCCTTTCCTTAGAGTAGTGCTCTCTCCTGGCACTCATGGAGAAACAGCCATTCGAAACAAAGGCAGTTCAATTATGCTAATAATAGCTTTTCCATAATAATGCGTAGAGTGCTGAGGCCACCCTAGTATATAATTCCATGGCTTCAACCCACCCCCTCTTCTGACCTCAATCTCAGCCCCTTCTTTCCACAGATCACTGAAAGGGAGTTCCCAAAACAGGACACTCAACAACCCTGTGCCACACATAGCACTAAGCAATATAGGACAAGTCTGACCCAATCACTTCCCTGTCCTCTGTGGCCCCCAGTGGCCTCCAAGTCAAATCTGAAGCTCTGAAGCCTTGCTCATAAGCCTCATCTCCTTCTGCCTGCCCCATGCACCAGAGGGTCTCAGTTCCCTCCAAGCTTTTGCATATTCTGCTTTCTCTAGCTGATTCTAAAATTACTCCCATCCCAGAGCACCATCTCTCCTGCCTTGCACTTTGTTCCCCTGTTCAACTGTGATGGCCCTCAATCTGAGGCTGCCCACAGTTCAGCCCTGACAGGGCATGGCATGTAGGAGACATCAACAAGCACTCTAAAGAAATAAACCAGTGTGGGCTCCTGGAAAGAGGATCCCTAGCTCACGGTGGTTGTCTCTTCTCTGGAGACAGTTCCAACACCCTGTGGTTCGGGCCATGGATGGACATCTGACCCAACCCAGGATGGTTTAAGTCCTTCTGGGGATTTCCCCAACTGGACCTGGGAAAAGAGGAACTATTCATCCCTTGGGGCAAAGGTTTGAGCTGTGGGATGGGGAGAGCGGTCAGTGCTGTGTCCCCTAACAAGGAAGAAGCTATTAGAGAATGGGGCTGACTCACATATAAGTAGAGATGAAAGATGGGAGGAGGAGCTTGGCTGCATTGAGTTCCTGTGTCCTTGAAGTCAACCTGGACATGATTCGTTAATGTGAGAAAGGCTTTTCCATGATATAGTGACATGGGAAAGCCCAGTATCTTCCCAAAAACCTCCTCCCCCTCTTGGCCTGCATGTATGTGAATTGGGTTTATATGATAACCAAAAGCAGCCTAACTGAGTGAACCAAGTACATTCTGAGTTTGGCCTCTGTTGTAAGGAATCCTAAAGTCAGGCTTGGAAGACTTCCTGTGGGAAGAGACCCCATCATACCCCTTCATCTGCCTGGGAAAACAAGAGGCCTCAACCATGGCCTCTGTTCCTTCTTTACATGTCCGATCTCCCTCTATCTTCCCTTCTAGAGAATTTCATGAAATCCCAAAGGAACTATCCTAACAGGGGGCTGCCTATCCATCCTCATTGATTCCAGAAACACAAGCCCAAAGGAGTGGTATACTCACTATTAATTCTGTCCTGCCCAGGCTTTGTCCTGAGACCCACACAGACAGCCTGGCCAGCAGATGGGCCACTGGGAGGGAGGCCTGGTGTGGTTTCCACTGCTGGGCTTGGGTGAGGGGCACAGGAATGGGAAGGGTTTGTCTCAGATGCACTGTACAAGACAAGAGCTATTCAATTTGAAGATCACATCTCAGTGCTTCCTCTGTAGCCCCTCATCCTTAACTAGAAGAGACAAGATGAGACAAGATAAAATAATGGGCAGGAGACAGCCTGAAGCACTGGAAAACCCCTGGCTGGTTCAGAAGCTTCAGGCTCTAGTCCCAGCTCTGCCCTGACTGGCCACGTGGCCAAGCACAAGCCCCTTCTCTCTCTGGGCCTCTTTCTCCAACTGTAAAGTGACAGGACTGGAAGATTTCTAAGGGCCCTTCTAATTCTGATGTTGGTGGATTCCCCTGTTACATGGACAGGGAGAGACAATAGGGAATTCCCAGGAGTGGGAGGAGAGAGAACAGCACAGACATCAGGGGTGTGGAGCCAAATGGCAGCTGGTACCCCAGTCCAAAGCACAGCCTGAGACAAATGCTCGCCACCCTACCCAAGCCCCTCACACCAGACAGCAGTGTAATATAGGGGCCCCACATCCAGAGATGACAAGTTCTCAGCTCCAGCCCCAGAATGGAGGTATCCTAAAAAGGCACCTCTCCATATCCTACCACTTCTTTCATCCCACTTCATCTTGGCCCCTTTGATGAAAGGGAAAAGGGCAGGGAAGACCAGGGAACAAATCCAAAGAACAGGCACTCCTGAGGGAGGCTTTGGAAGTGGGGTAGGGGGTCCCAGTCCTTGACTGGGAGTCAAGAGACCCTGGTTTGAGGCCCAGCTCTACCCCTGTCTGCTCTGTGCCCCCAGGCAGTCCTTTCCCCTCTCCAGGCCCAGGTCTCTGAACGGTGAGGGGTGAGAACATTTGACTGCTGAGGACCCTTTATATCTAACATTCCATCTTTCTGGGAGGTGATACTCCAGTAATGATTCAGGTCTCATTCTCCCAGGGATGGTGCAAATAACAGAGCACTTGATGACCATCATGAGGAGAGAGAAAAACAGGTTCTTTTTCCTCAATTTACAACCTTCAGTCATTCACAGGCAGCCAAGGAGCCTTACAGATGAGACCTGTGCCACCTCCCATTACCAACCCTACTACCATTCCCATCCTCAGGAGATAGGCCACATCTTTTACATGGCACAGAAAAGGGGGGTGAGAGGGGTTTGGGTAGAAATAACCACCTCCCTGCTCCAGGGATGGTGGGGCCCAGTAGAGCAGGCACCTGTGCTGAGGAAAGACACTAGGATTAGCTATGTGATCTCAGGCTGGCCGAGGTTTAGAGGAAAACACAGGGTCAGGAAAGAGGAGGCATAAGAAGGGGAGTCCTACCTCACGATCTTTTGGCTTCTTTGCACCCGGAGCATCAGAGCTTTCTCGTGGACCCCATGTAAACTCCCTAAATAGACACTCCTACATTTTAATGTAGAACCCAAAGCAGCCCAAATATGGAAAAAGTGGCTTGTGGATTATATCAACCATATCTTCACTCTATGTAAATAGATGAAGAGTTGGTCCTCTAAGGCCAGGGCCCTGTCCTGAGACCACGCTATGCTCAATCTTTGAGATTAAGGGACTGTTACTGCAGGCCACCTACCCTGACTAATACACTATCCAAAGTAAATAACTAGATCCATCTTTCCTTAACCACACAGTGCCTGAGGTTCTCTTTGGTATTTTGAGGATCCCCAGGAAGCACCCCTATCTCTCTGTTCACTCTAGCTCTATGTGTCTGCATCCAGCTCCATCCTGCTTCATTCCCAGCATTTCAGCACCATCCTCCAGGCCCGGCCCTCCCCCTCTCCCTACAGCCCTTCACCCCACCCCCATCCTCAGAACCTTTAACCATTAGAGCCACGTAAGTTCACTGAAGATCTGAGGGTCACAGCAGGGAATTTGCAGAATAAGAAAACCATCCAAAATGAAACATCAGGCACCACATTAGCTAAAGCTCATCAGCCAAACACACCATGAGGAGTCCCTTGTTGCTTCAGCTTTTGGTGAGATTCCAGCCTCCTTACACTTACTTATTCACTCAACAATACTAGCTGTGCAACGGCCATGTTCTGGGCATCCCTTCTAAGTGTTGGGGACATGTATAAAATAGCACAAAGTCCCCACTATTATGAAGTTTACTTTCTAGTGGGAACAAAAGCAAACAAACATATATCAAAGTTAAGAAAAATTATTCAAAACATGAAAGTAAGGCCCTTACAGCCATAACATGGTCTAATAATCTTCCTAATCATCATCTGACTTCCCAAGGCTGTGCCATCCAATATGGGAGCCACTAAAGTTTATGGCGGCTATTTAAATTTAAATCTTGACTTTTTACCTTTATATTAATTAATGTAATATATTTAACATAATAACTTATACATTTACATGTAATTTATATCATACTAAATTATTTATATCATATTTATATTACATTAAGTTATATATTATATTGATATATACATAAATGAAATATATATTTAATGCATCAATTAAATTTATTGAGATTTCATTTAATTTAAATAATTAAACATTAAAATTCTGTTTCTCAGGCATACCAACCACATTTCAAGAGCTGACTAGCCCCATGAAGCTAGACGCCATCATACTGGATGGCGCAGATATAGAACGTTCCCTTCATTATAGAAAGTCCTTTCAGACAGCACTGCTCTAGGAGAGTAACTTTCATTTGAGTTACTATTTGCTATTGATTAGGGCCCAGAGTCTAAGAAGTGAAATGTTAACTTAAGGAAGATTGATAAGCTGCAAATGATTTTTGTCCAGCAGAGATGCAAATGATTTCTGTCTGGAAGAAAGGATAAACCTCAGAGGTTAAGGTCTCATTGTGCTATAGGACATTAACCAATTTAGTATCTAACTTTGCAATCTTATTCCAGGACTCTTTTTTCATTTGATTATATATAGCCCATAGTCCTTTTGAACCAGCATTGTCATCCTGCTCATTCTCTCACTAATGAGTTGAATAAATCACTAGCACATCCCACTGGGTGCTTGTGTAAGAGTCATATTTTTGACTCTTTGGAAATTATACTTTGACATCAGGTAATGATCGGGGCTTGAGGAAAATTTAAGCAGACTGAAGAGACAGAAAGCGATAGTGTGCAATTTTAGCTAGGCAGGTCAGAGGAGGCCTTTCTGAGGAGGTGACATTTGAGCAAAGATGGAATGAAATGAAGGAACAGGCTGTTTGGATACTAGGGGTGTGGGGTCCAGCAGGTGAGCACAGGTGCAAAGGCAGGTGTTGAGACTGTCTTTTGCTTAGTGTTTGAGGGGAGCTAGGAAGCTGGTGTGGGTGGAGCCGTGAAATCCTGATGGGTAAAGAGCTATGCAAGAGGCCTGGTTTTGTAGGGCGTTGAGCCCAAGGTTAGGACTCTGGATTGCATTTTACAGGTGGCTGAGGATTTTAAGTGGAAATATAACTCCCTCTCATACTCCAGGGAGAGTGTTGAAGAACATCCTTTGTGATCTGCCCTGCTGAGGCTCTCCCAGGTGGTGGGAGGGAACAGGACACCTTTCACAACATGCTGAGTCCCAGAGGCCGCATTTGTTGAAGCATTATGGGTGGGCCCCCGGAGATGTGCCAGGCCAGACCTGGAAGTAAACTCCCTTGACCGACCTGGCCTCACCCACCCTCTATGTGTCACACAAAGGCTCTTAAGGAGCAATTTTCTCTGGAAGAAGACTTTAGTAGACCTTTCAGAAGGTTCCAAAGCAGCAAGCTTTCAACCAAGAGGTTTTCGTCTCATTCCAGATGGATGAAGCTGGGTTTTCACCAGACATGGTAGCAGGTCTGGGGCTTCAGAGAGCTGGTGAGTTTGCTAGTACGTGACCAAGGATTTGGGATGGATGATATAGACAGGAAGGGCTAAGAGACTGACTGAAATGGGGGAGGGTAAAAAAGCACCTAGAAGTGTCTAAGGCGGAAGAGCAAGGGCAAGAGGGCAGCTATGGCCAGGGAGTGAGATGTGACAGCTGAGATTTCGGGAATGGGGAAGGCCCTCGTGGGTGTGGGTCCCAGCACAATGGTGCCTGCATCAAATGCCAGCTCTGCTACTTAGAACCTGCATGACCTTGTGCAAATTTGTGCAAATTATGTACCCTCCCTGTGGTGCACTTCTCTCGTGTGTAAAGTAGTGGGATAACAGTATTCCCTCTGAAGGACTGCTGGAGCACCAAATGAGATAACCTGTGTGGAGGCCTTGGAACAGTGCCAGGCATGAGGCAAGTGCACCGTATGTACCAGCTGCCGCTATTGTTGTAATAGGTGATCCTGAGACTGCAGGGCTGAAGTGGAGCGTGAATCAAAGGGACACTGAAGCCGCTTAGGATGGTGGTGGGGCTTGGGTAGAGAGGGAGAGTGTGTTGAATTGAATGCTGC
This sequence comes from Camelus ferus, assembly GCF_009834535.1. Lineage (NCBI taxonomy): Eukaryota > Metazoa > Chordata > Mammalia > Artiodactyla > Camelidae > Camelus > Camelus ferus. Next base: position 45,109,508 of record NC_045699.1, on the reverse strand, counting down.
CTGCCAGAGGTACAAGGAGGCTGGGGTTGACTGTCACAATGATGACCTGCCTGCCCGGGCACCCTCCAGGACCATCTTCCAGGCTCCTTCCTCCAGCAGAATGCAGAGTGAATCCCAAGCCACTCAGAAGCCCTCAGTGCCACCCAGCGTTATGGAGTCCTAGGAGTCTTACGTGCATCATCTCATTCGGTCCTCCCACAGCCCTGAAAGACAAGTATCAACAGCCCCATGTCACACTTCACTCCATGGCCGGAGTGAGTGGACCAAGGGGTCAGCTCAACAGGATTTTCTTCCTTTGCTTCCACTAGGGCAGCCTCTTTTTTGTTGGTGTCCCTATTGAGCTTTTGCTGAAGATACTGCTGGATAAAACTGTTACTGTTTCTGCCAACAGCTTAAAAAATAACAAGGATTGAAGGACTGAAAAGACCTAGCCTTGATCATCTTTTTTGGGGGGGGAAGGAGAGGTAATTCAAGATACATATGTGTGTGTGTGTGTATATGTGTGTGTGTGTGTGTGTGTGTGTGTGTGTGTGTGTGAATATATATATATATATATATATATATATATATATATATAATTTTTTTAATGGAAGTACTGGGGATTGAACCTAGGACCTCGAGCATGCTAAGCATGCACTCTACCACAGAGCTACAGCCTCCCCCCTGGCCTTGATCATCTTTAAGGGGCTCTTAAAATTCTGGCATTTTTTGGCTCCAAATTGCTCTGAAATCTTCCAGGTAATCTTTAGTCTCAGTGGGACCCAAAGAGGTCTTCTTCCCCAAGGTCATTGCTAAGCATGCTCCTTTGGCTTCACACAGATCCACAAATAAACTGAAATGTCAGGCATCCCGGGAGGCTCTGCTCATGGGCAGAAAAGGGGAGGTTGATGCCAAAGGGAGAAGAGAAAAGGAATATGATCTTGTTCCTTTCCAGATCTCCCTTGTTCATTGAGATTCATCAGCAGCTTGCTTGGATACACTTCAATATGCTCCCCGGCAGAGACATACAGAATGCAATGATCCGCAAAGCTTATCTGCTCATCCAGGCGGGTTACAGGACAAAGGGCAGCAGAGGGAGAGCCCACTCAGCTCTACCCTACCCTATCCCTGTCCAACTCTGTAAGCATATGTCCATTTTCACTGCCCCATGTGCCATTCTCCTTCCCCGAGAGAGGGCAGGACCCTCACCCCTGCTGATGGACATGGCTGTTCTGGAACAATCCCTACCATCAGACACTTTCATTCCATCACTCACAATGCTTCCTCCATGTGGAAAAGAATGTCCTTCTGAGTCATGAACCTCCCAACCTCCATCTCTGAGTGTAAAATGAACCATCTCCCCTATCTTTATGTCTAAAAAGTGAGAATTTGGTTAATTTTAAAATGCTCTTATTTGTACTTTTCTATACTTCTTGGTTCTGTTTAATTAGCAGGTATTACAAATATAAAAGCAGTAAAACTATTATTTTTATGTAGGTTTCTTTTTTCTTATCGTTACTTACCCTTCAGGGTCCAGGAAAAATTCCTGGCCAGCAAAAACCTCTACCTCTTCTAAGGCCCCAAAGCTCTTCATTTCTCTCTCCTAAATCCCTGAGCATTGTACACCTACAGTTATGGTCTTAAGGCCAAGTCATACCTCCTTCCCAATCAGACTATGAGTGCACTGAGGACAAACTGGGTGATCTGTCCCCACTGCCCAACTCCCCACCTCCAACACCTCCATCATTACCACCATCATTCCCCTTTTCAACAGTACCACAGTATCTCACCCACCACTCACCAACACCATCATTATCACCTCTACGTCATCAATACAATCACTATCACCCACCACCATCCCTACACTCACCATCACTAACACCACAATCAACAATAACAAAACCAGAGTTACCACCACCAACATCATCACCATTACCACCATGCCACTTTCACCACCATTACACCTATGATAGGCAGAAAAATCACTTTCCAAAGGTAGTCTACAATCTAATTCCTGGTACCTGTAAATATATTACCTTACATTTCAAAAAGGACTTTGTAGATATGATTAAGGATAAGAACCTTGAGATGGGGAAATTATCCTGGGTTATCTGGATGGGTCCAATCTAACCACATGAGTCCATAAAAATAGAGAAACTTTCCTGGTTGTGGTTAGAGAGAGAGACAATGAAAGAAGGGTCAGAGAGGTGTGACATTACTGGCCTTGAAGATGGAAGAAAGGGTTTATGAACTAATGTATATAAGTGTTCTCTAAGAGATGGAAGAGGCCAGGAAACAGATTCTCCCTTAGCGCCTCCAGAGAGGAACTCAGCCTGCTGACACCTTGATTTTTTATTTTTGAGCCCTGCGTTGGCCTTCTGATCTACAGAACTATAAGGTAATAAATTTCTATTGTTTTAAGCCACTAAATTTGCGGTAACTTGTGACAACAATAGAAAATATGACCTCCAACAATACTGCCACAGTCACGACCACTCACCCCACCGTCACTACCCGTAAAACATTACCGTCATTAAAAACACCACCACAACCACCACCTCCAAAACTCCACCATCATAAACAATAACAAATCACTCCATTAACAATAGCTTTATCCTTAAACAACACCTGTCACTACTATGCCCACCACTATCTCCACCATAAAAGACACTCCCCACCACCACAACCCACATCAGTACCACCACTGTTACCCTGTCAACACCACCACAATCACCACTGCCCATCAATTCAGCCCCCCAAAAACCACCTATCTAACCCCCTCACCCACCACCCATCATCAGCAGTGCTACCAACCCATCACCACCATCATCACCACCCATTACCACCACAACATCAGCACCACCACAATCATCAATACTCATCTATAACCCCACCATAGTAGCACCCTCTACCACTACCATCACCACTACCTATGCCACCCACCTTCACCACCATCACCACTTCTGAGCATGGGCACCATGAACAACTGGCTGGCTGGTTACATGAATAAATAAGTAAAGGAATGAAGAAAAAGACAGCCTCAGAATGTCTGTGGAAGTCAGCTCCACCGTTTGGTGACTTGTGGTGTGTAATGTAAACAGATTTGTACATCAGAGCTTTGTCTTTTTAACATCCCTTTCAACTTCCCAACTAACCCATCTGCTGCCTTCTTCAGCCACTGTCTGGCACTCCCTAAAGCCTGAAGCAACCTCCTGCAAGACAGTGCCGAGATGGCTGGCAAGACTTTGAGACAGAGAAGCTGAAAGTCTGAGTTCTTAGTGAATGAAGGGTAAGTGTGCAGCCAGCTGCCTCTCAGCTCCTGGGGCGATGAGGTGCGGCTGTCCAAGGAGCTCTGAATAAACTAATTTAAAGTGTGGAAGGAGAAGGGAGAAGCAGTCTTATCCAACCCAAATTCTGCTGATGTTTCTGGGCCTTGGCTATTCTCACTCCCTATGAAACGCCAGTCTTGTCCTCCCAGCTTCCCTCCCTGCCACTCAGCATGCAGCCTGATGCCTTGGGACATGGCTGGTAGCCAGAAGATCTAAGTTCTTGCTTCTAGCTCCTGCCCTGATAATGGCTTTCTGGGTCTCCTCATCTGAGCAATGAGTAAATTAGAAAAGATGTGTCTCGTGCTCCTCAAGCTCTGATGATCTCTAGCTTAAAATTTCCACCAAGAGTACTTTTTTGCTGGAATCCATCTCCTTGTATGGATAATCTCTCTCTGTTCACATCCTTAATGGTGAACATGATCCCAAAGTGATGGTTGGGGTGAGCATCCAAGAAGAAGGGATGGAACAGTTTATCTTTAGATCCAATGGCTCAGTCATGAATTTTAAAGCTAGGAGGGCTTCAGGGATCAGCTGGTCCAAAGCCTGAGTTGAAAATCCTCTCAAGACCCCCAGCCAGGCAGTGCCAGACCCCAAACCAGGGCCAGAGTTCCTGACATCCCTGCTCTGCTGAGCTCTTTCTGCAGCCCCAGGAAACCTGAAGAAGCTACTGGATCAACCCCAATACTTTTCTTAAGTTCTCACCTCATACCCACATAGCTGCTGTAGCCCAGACGCTACCTGAGGAGCTGAAGCCACAGCCCCCAATAAAGAAGTCTTAGGATTTCTGGGGCCATGTCATCCTATGAGCCTCAGAGAACCCAAAGGGAACAACAGGTGCACTTACCATTGAAGCATTTTCCAGGACTGGGTAGCAGAAGGAGAGGGGAAGACTAGAGGGAAGGCTCTGTTATTACAGCCTTCCTCCATCTCTGCTTCTTGTCTCTCTCACATACTCTTGGTCTCTTTCTGACTCAGCCTCTTTGTTTGTCTGTTGGTTTGTCTTTTATCATTTTTCATCTCTTTCTCCTTCTGTCCCTTTGACTCTTTGTTCCTATCTCATTCTCTCTGTGTTTCTCTCTGTCCACATCTTCTCTCATCTCTTCCTCTCTCTCTCTCTCTTTCTCTATTCATCAGTGGTTTTGCTCTTGGAATTTAAAAGATAGGTGCCAATTTCAAGGTCTTATTATTCCAGCTCTAGGAAAATACTTTTTCATGAAATAAGACATCCAGGAGTTACAACAATTCTTACAAAACTTCATGGTCGGTGGAGAGGGAGGAGCTCAGGTCTGGGAGTGAGAACCCAGTCCTTTCTCAGTCCTGTCACAACCTGCTAGGTGACCTCAGAAAGCCTTTTTGGGGCTTCAGCTTCTGCATCTATTGGGACACGCTGATCCAGAACACCAGCTCCAGCTCTGACAACCCAGTATTTTGAAGGATCTGATATTCAGATTCCCCAGCTCAGCTAGTGTTAATCCTAGCTGTGGGCACCATCAACCACTTGCCTTCATGCACACTGGCAGGGAAATCCACCAGAGTTCCCATGCCAGTAGGCGTCTCTATGCTCAGTGATTAGGATCTTGCACTAACCCTTGCTTCTTCCTCCTCCTTTGTTTAAATGTGGCTGAACATGAGTTGGGTTTGGCAGCAGATGAACCAAGCCGCCCTTCAGGAAGTTCTATCTATGGTAGGTGGATTGGAGGGGGCCTCTCAAGTAGCCGGAAAGGGAGTGAGTCTAAAGCCAAAAAAACAGAGAGAAGTTATTCCCTTTTTCAGCGAATGTTTACCGAACACCACCTATGTACCAAGCACCTGACTTAAATCAGACACTGTCTTTGCCTTTACTATAATATGAAGAAGAAAGAGGTTCTTCTCTGCTGAATGAGTAACATTCTGTTGGAATCCAGAAGCAATAGGGTTTCGCTTTGAATGAAGAGATCAAGAAAGGCTTCTGAAGAAAGTGATAGTTGATCTGAGACCTGGCAGGTGAGTAGGATTTCATTGCACAGAGAGCTGTGGGGGGAAGGTGAGGTCCAAGCAGAGGGAACAGAGAACAAAATAGTAAGAGGGACTATTCCTTCAGAAACAGCTGAGTAGAGAAACTGAGTTGAGATCAGACTGTAGAGGTATGTGGGAACCTACAAAAGGAGGCAAAGGAAATAACCTTTGTCCTGGGGACATGGGGAGTCATTGAAGGTTCTTCAGCAGGTGAGTAACAAGCTCCAGTTTATGCTTTAGAAAGATCCCACTGGCCATCAATGTAGCAATTGGATGGAAGAGGAGAGAAAGAAGGTAGAGACTCTCTGGAAAGACCAAAAAAACACAGAAGTAGAAGCTGTGTCAGCAATCAGAATAAATTTATTCATCAGCACACGTACCCTAGGCTACAGGGTAGGGGAAGAAGCCAACTGGAGTGAGTCAGGGACAGGAAATGAGGTCTGAGTAGGACTTAGCAAAGGGGAATTTGCCTTAGAAGACAAGTCTGTTGAAATAAGGAGAGAGGGAAGGAAGGACAACATCTCAGAAGCCCCATGAGTGAGCCTTGTAAAAGAAATCACATGTGATAAATCAGCATACGTCAGAGCTGGCAGAGGTCTTCAAGAGAGTTCAGTTCCGCATCCCACTGCATGGGTGGAGAAACCAAGGTCCAAAGAACATGAATGACTTGGCTGGTTTCTCTGGCAAGCCCATGGCAGAGACTCATTTAGAATCAAAAGCTTCTGCCTCCAAATCCCACAGCTTACCCCCTCCCACATTTTCTCTGGCTAGTGTGTGGCTCCACCTTGCCAGGAAAAGGGACAAGAGCCACAGGGACCACAGGAAGGTGCCAGGAATCCTAGTTCCTATGAGGTAAGCAGGCAGCCATGGTATCAGGGGCTGTCACTCCACTCAGAATTGAGTGAGGGTAGAGCCAGGACAGAGTCAGTGAAGGTAGAAAGAAATGGTGGGGAAAGGGATATTTCGAAAGAAAAGTTAGCAGGATTAAGTAAATGATGCTCCAAGGAGAAAGAAAACAAGAACATGGGCATCCAAAAGCTCTGGTGATACTGGATCCATGTTGGATGTCACCATCATAGTGAACAAGACCAACTTAGAGGTGACCCCAAAGTGAGGAGGCTGGGGGCTGGAGGGGACAGAAGACAGAAGGACTTGTTTAGAGTGAAATTATGAGCTTGGTTTGGATAGGTTGAGTTCTAAGTGATGATGGAACCCTAAAGCTAATATTTGTTGAGCATTTACTCAGGGCACAGAGTATCTGTGCTATCTCATTAAAGCTTCACAAAAACTCCTTGAGACAGCACAATTATTCTTAGTGGATAGATGAGAAACTGAGGAATGGAGCTGTAAATAAATTGGTCTAAGGTTCTCTAACTTCTAAGTGCCCATGTCAGATATCAAACCCAGGTACACCTAACTCCAAAGCCCACTCTCATTATTACTGTGCTCCAGCTCCATCACCAAGGAGTTACAGAGAGAAAAGAAATGAGAATAGGTAAACTCTTGGAAGTAGAAAAGAGAGAGAGAATAATGGAAATATGGCAAACTTGAAGCAAGATGATAAGCCCAGTAAGAAGTCAGAGAGGAGCAGGCAGAGGGAGAATATACAGAGTCTTTGCCACAGAAGTCAAAGCTGGAGGAAATTTCAAGTCAAATGTCAAGACAAGTCTTAAAGTCTGTCTAAAGTGTCTTGTGTGAAGATGTGCTGATCACAGTAAACACAGAAGAACCATGGGCAATAAGAAATCCCAGTGTTTGCAGGTGCCTGGGCTGCCTAGAAGACTCAGAAGGGAGAGTTACAGTGCAGATGAGGCAGGAATAAAACTTGCTGAAGCAGAGTTAAAACAATCAGATCTATGAAGGCATATTAGGAAATGTGTCCTGACACACTTCAGGAAATAACAACAAACTCTGTGGGGATGGGAAGAAAATCTGATTTCCAGAGTTGCCTTTTGTATTACTAGCTACGTCTACTTTTCAACAACAAAAAAACACAAGACATGCAAAGGAAAAAGAAATGATGTGTCATATACAAGGGGGAAAAGCAATCGGTAGAAACTGTACCTGAGGAAGCCCAGCTATTTCAAATCATCTATTTTAATTATGTTCAAAGAACTAAAGAAAACCATGTCTAAAGAACTAAAGAAAAGTATGAGAATGATGTCTCAAAAAAACAGAGAATAACAATGAAGAAATAGAAATTATAAAGACAAATCAGATAGAAATTCTGAGGTTGAAAAGTACTGTAACTGAAATAAAAAACTTACTAGAGGAGCTCAACAGCAGAAATGAGCAGGCATAAGTAAGAATCAGCAAACTTGCAGTTAGGTCAATTGAGATTACCCAACTAAGGGAGAGACATTTTAAAAGAATGAAGAAAAAATGAACAGACCTTCAGAGACTTGTGGGATGCTATCTAGCATTCCAACTTTCACATGATGGAAGTCCCAAAAAGAGGAGAGAAAGAGAAAAAGACAGAGAGAATATTTGAATAAACAGGGTCAAAAACTTTCCAAATTTGATGAAGAACATGAATCTAATCATCTAAAATCTCAACAAATTCTAAGTACAAAAAACACAAGGAGATCCAGACATAGACACATCATAACCAAAATATCAGAAGCCAAAAATTAATGGAGAATCTTAAAAGCACCAAGAGAGAAGCAACTCATGTACAAATTAGCCCCAATGAGATTAATAGTTAATTTTTCACAAGAAACCATGGAGACCAATAGCCAGTGGGATGACATATTCAAAGTGCTGAAAGAAAAAAAACTGTCAACCAAGAATTCTATATCCAGACAAAAATATTACAAGGAAAAAAAAAAAACTACAGACCAATATCCCTTATGAATACAGATGCAAAAACTAACAAGCTGAATCAGGCAAAATATAAAAAGGGGTTATACACAAGACCAAATGGAACTTTTTTCCTGGGAATGCAGGGTTGGTTCAACATATGAAAATCAACCAGTGAGACATACCATACTAGTAGAATGAAAGGGGAATAGTCATCTCAATAGACATAGAGAAAGCATTTAATAAACTCCAACATCTTTTCATGATAAAAGTATTCAAGAAACTAGAAATAGAAGAGAATTTCCTTAACCTATGAAAAACCCACAGTTAACATTACACTTAAAGGTGAAAGCCTTCCTTGTGAATGCCTGAAAGTGTTCTTTCAAGATCAGGATCAGCTTTTACTGCTTCACAGCATTGTAATGAAGTTTGTAGCCAGCACAATTAGGCAAGAAAAAAAAAGATATCTGGATTGGAAAGAAAGAAGTACTTTCTCTAGAACTAGCTCTATTTGCAGATGGCATAATCTTGCATGTAGAAAATCTTAAGGAACACACACACAGTTAGACTAATAAATTCATCAAGTTTGTGGCATAAATCAATATACAAAATACAGTTTACATCTGTACACTTGCACTGAAGAACCCAAAAATGAAATTAAGAAAACAATTTCATGTACAGTAGCATCAAAAAGAATAAACCACTTAGCAATAAATTTTTCAGAAAAGAAGTACAAGACTCATACACTGAAATTCCAAAACATCACTGAAAGAAATTAAGAAGTCTTAAATAAATAAAAAGACATCTCATGTTCAAGAACTTAATATTGTTAAGATGGCAATAGTCCTCAAATTGACCTACAATCCCTACCAAAATCTCAGTTGGGTTGTTTGTTTATTTTTCAGAGACTGACAATCTGATCTTAAAATTCACAGGGAAATGTAAGAGATCCAGACTAGGTAAGACAATCTTGAAAAAGAAGAAAAAAATTGGAGGACTTACACTTCCTGATTTTAAAGCTTCCTGCAAAACTATAATAATCAAGACCATTTTGTCTGGCATAAGGATAGACTTACAGGCCAATGGAATGGAATTAAGAGTCCAGAAATAAATCTACACATTTATACTCAACTGATTTTCCCCAAGACAGTTCAATGGGGGAAAAATAGTTTTCTCAAAAAATGGTGCTGGAACAAGTAGACATCCATATGTAAAAGAAGGAAGTTGGACCCCTCTCTCATATCATACATAAAAATTAACTCAAAATGGACTAAACACTTAAATATAAAAGGTAAAACTTTTTAAAACAATTATAAGAAAACATGAGTGTGAATCTTCATGTCTTTGTATTAGGTGATGATTTCTTAGAATAATGCCTAAAGCACAAGCAACAAAAGAAAAATAATAAATTGGATTTCATCAAACTTAAAAATGTTTGCACTTCAAAGAACACTATCAAGAAATTAAAGAGTTAAGCCACAGAATGGAAAAAAATTTGCAAATCATATATCTGGTAAGGGCCTAGTATCCAGAATATTTGAAGAACTTTTAAAACTCAATAATAAAAAGACAAATATCCCAATTAAAAAGTGGGCAAAGGACTTGAAGAAATAGACTTTTCTCTAAAGAAGATATAAAAATTACTAATAAACACATGAACATTATTAGTCATTAGGCAAATGCAAATCAAAACCACAGTGAAATATACTTCATACCTGCTAGGATGGTCATAATAAAAAAGACAATAACAAGTGTTGTTGAGGATGTAGAGAAATTGGAACCCTTATAGTTTGCTAGTCAGAATGAATGTAAAAGTGGGGTACAGCTGCTTTGGAAAACAGGCAGACCCTTAAAAGTTATGCATAGAGTTACCATATGACCCACATATTCCACTCCTAGGTATACAGCCAAGAGAAGTGTAAACATATGTTCAGATAAAAACTTTTCCATGAATGTTTGCAGCAACATTATTCATAATAGCCAAAAAGTGGAAACAACCCAAATGTCCACCAACTGATGAATAAACAAAATATGGTATATCCATTCAGCATAACATTATTCAGCCATAAAAAGGACTAAAGTAATGACATGCTACAACATGGTGAACCTTGAACACATAATGCTAAGTGAAAGAAACCAGATACCAAATGCACCATATTATCTGATTCCAATTGTATGAAATGTCCAAAACAGGCAAATCCATAGAGGCAGAAAGATTCGTGGTTGCCAGGAATTAAGGGGAGAGATAAATGAAAAGTGATTGCCTAATGGGTACAAAATTTCTTTTGGAGGTGATGAAAATGTTCTGGAATTAGGTAATGGTGATAGTTGTACAACCTGTGAGTTATGTAAAGCCAATTACACACTTTAAAAGGGTGAACATTATAGTATGCAAATTATATCTCAATGAGAAAGAGGAGGTAGAACTTTCCAAAACAAATACTTAGTGGCTGTTTACTGCCTCCGAGAACATCAAGAACTCATTTATATTATCCAGAAAAAAAAACATATTTTATTCAACTGTTAAATTCTTTTAAACTTATTACTCTGAAGGCTAGCTTATGCTGCATTTTGTACTACCTTCTTACAAAGTGATATATTAATTACTGCTGGATTTATAGAGCAATGTCTGGAAGGTTGTTATCTGAAATGTCAACAGTGATTGCCTCTGGGAGATGATATCTTATGAGGTTTTAAATTTATTCTAATGCTTTTATGTATCACTTACATTTTCTATATGCATATTTATCAACTTTATAATCATTAAAATCCATAAAGCTCTTTTTGTTTTGGGGGAAAAAAACTGGCTATATTGAGAAAATGTTGATAGATAATTAAAAAAATTCTTTCTACTCGTATGAAACCAAAAGCATTTTGCTAGTTGCTCCCAAGAGGGGAAAAACGTCCAATTAGCCAAATGATCACAATTCAAAAATTATTATTTGGATACTGAACAAGGCCTTGTGCTAAGCTGTGCTGTGTGAGAGAGAAGGACGTTTAGGGCATGGTTCCTGCATTCAAGAGTTTTTTGATGTTGTAAAGGACTTCAGATATGTAAATAAATAACTGAAAGAAGGCAGAACAGAAGTCTAGCAGAGAGGCACCTGAGACGCTGCAGGGCCCCCTGAGGAAGCTGTGATTCACCACTCAGGGACTCAAAAAGACAGGACAGCTTAGAGTCTGGTCTTGAAGCCAAGTTGGACTTCCCTGTGCTGGGTGGGGGGAAGCGAGAGGAAGGCAAGAGCCAAGGCCAAGGGTGAGGCATTTCTGAGCCCTGTCCACCTTTCCCACTCCCACCCCCACCTCCCCTTTGCAGCCCTGGCCATCCTGAAACCGCTCATACTGTTGGGCACTGGCCTGCGTTTCACACCTCACACTTTTGTTCACCTGGAATGCCCTCCCCTCCCTCATCACCCCTCTCACTCCTGCTATTCTGTAAGACTCAGGTTCCTGTCACTCTTCCAAGAATTCTCCTTGATGGAGGCAGGTTGAGTTCAAGGCCTCCCGCCTGTGCTCTGACAGCATTCTGAGTCTGTCTCTATTGCCGCACTCTTCACCCTGCATTATAATGATCTGTTGAATATTCGTTTCCTCCACCAGATTGCGAGCTCAGATGAAGGAAGGGCTGGGAGCCTGGCACAGGTGTTGGTGCACCTTTAACTGAATGGAACACATGCTGTGGCCAGTCTGGGAAGTAGGGATGCTAGCCATACAGCTCTGTGTGCCGAGCACAGTCTCCTACTCCCTTTTTCTAGGAGCCCACCCTGCCCTCCTGGCCACAGAGTTGGGCCAGTGATGCTGGCTGGGCCAGTTATCACTTCCCAAGCCTCAGATAGTGAGATCCAGGGATGGAGGGGCCCAAGCCAGGCCACTCAGAGTCCCTCCCCCAGGGTAGCGGGGAAGAGGTACACTTTGCCACCAAGAAGGTCATCTGACAGTGACCTTTTTGCTTACCAGGTAGAGAGAAAAACCTATCTGCAGGAGAGAATGACACACAAGACAAGCAGAAATGAGAGGCAAGCAGAAATGGCGTGGTGGTAGTTACTGACAGTCTTGGAGACCCTGGTTCCAGTCTTTGAGATTCCCAGATCTGGGCTGGTTCAGGCAGGTCTTTCTTCACCCTGAGATCTTTCAATACATACCTTTGTGGGTATAAGCTAGTCAGGCTGGGTTTCTGTCACTTGCAGGGATACCCCTGTCCAGTGCTGAGGTCCTCAGTAAGACATACAGCTGGAAAGATCAGCGAAGGCCAGATTGGGGAGGATTCTAAATGCCATATGAGGGGGGTTAGAGTTTATATTGTAGGTGCAGGAATGGGTACTGGGTAGTCAGAGCCTCGGGAGATGACGCCAGCAACATGTAAGTTTCCATAGAAGGGGAGGGAGACAGAAAGCCAGCTGCAAATGCAAAATAAAACCACCCCCATGTATCACAGAGGTAAAGGAGAAAGAAGGTGGACAAAAACCCTGATTTTGTTACGTGGGAAAGAGCAGCAAGGCTTGTGATAAATGGGGAAGTAAAGGAGAAAGGTGGGCATGTCGAATAAATAGTCATTTCTAAAACACTGCAAACAGCCCCATGTGCAAACATTAGTCACTGATACAAATGGGATCTCAGGGGTTTTATAAACAAGCAAGCCATTGCCAAGACTCACATCTGGCAGATGATACATCCATCATGTGTAAATACTTCACGTAGCATCGATTACCCTGATCAATTTTAGGCATCTATCATTTTCTAGGCCTGCAACCCGGCACAGGGAAATTACAAAGAAATAGAATGTTCTGATCATTCTACAGCCACGGCTGGCTCATAGGAAAATAGTGAATAAATCCATAGCAAAACTCAGGTGGTTTTTGAGACATAAAGAAAAAAAATTGTTATTTTGTTTTTCCATAGAATTTTTTCTCAAACTAGATCAAGAAACCATCATTTTCAAAATTCACTACCAAAACCATCCTCAAAGTGGGAGGGAGAAATATCAATAATGATACCCAAGAAATATGGACAACAAATGCTTAAAACTGGGAGCCGCAGTCATCGGTCTGATACAGCAGCATGACAGCTGCATAAAGGAAGAGAAAGTAAGGCTGGAAAGGTGGAAGGTGGTGGGGAGTTTAGGTTTTATCTTGTAGGCAAAGGGGAGTCATAAGAGGCTTTTTTAAGCAGGAAAATAACATGGTCAAAACAGTTCAGAAAGAGCCTTTTCTAGGCAGGCAAGGAAACAATAAGGTCCCTGCAAGTGGGGAGAAATCAGCAGACATGGGATTGTCAGTCAAGAGAAATGACGGGGATTGGGGTGGTATGTGTGTGAGGAGCCACTAAGACAGAGGTGGTAGTTAAGGCCCTGCAAGGGCGAAAGTGAATGACATACACTAAGGAGAGAGAAAGCAGCAGACGATCATTGAGCCCTTACTGGGTACCAGCACTACACTGGACACTTCCTACACATTATCTCATTTAGCCCCTCAAAACAATCCTGCAAGGTAGTGGTTATTATTTCCAAATTTATAAATGACAGAAAGGAGGCTCAGAGAAGTTAAGTAGCTTGCCCAAGGCCACACAGATCTTTTGGACATACAAGCCTATGTCTTTTTCGATATGGAACACTACCTCCTGGCATACATTATTTACACCTCTCAGCTACATCAGGTGGGAGTTGAGGCTGAGATTTAAGACTTTACTGTACAGCTGGTGAGTGCCCAATTCTGGACCTAAGTCCAAGCCAGCCCTGCTCTCATTCCCCATCACCTCCCTACCCAGCTGACCTATTAAATGAGCCTTTGTTCTGCCACATTGTGTAGCTCCCACACATTCATTGTTAAACCAGAAAATCTTATTGGGTTTGTTTTAAAAGGGACCCTAGGAAGGGCCTGGGGGCAGATGTGGGATGGGCATGGCTCTTCCTCCTGCCAGGAGGAGCCTCAGTACCTTTGAAAATAATTCCCCCCAAATCTCCTAAAACCCTAGGTCTTACCCAGCAGACCTTGGCCTGCCGAGGTAATTTCCAAAGTCCCAGCCTTGAAGCTCACAAATCCTCTGTTCGTGTTCAGACATATAAATTGCATTAGTGGAGAGGAGGACTATGCATCTGGTAGCGTGATCTCCGGGGAAGAGAAGGCACTGGAGTTCAAGTACACACACGTGGGCACACTCGGGGCCTGGCCCATCTCCAGCAGAGCCCGGCGGAAAGGCTGGGCCTCTCCAGCCCTCTCCAGGATGAGATGAAAGGAGCTCATTTCCCTCTTAAGAGTGTCCTAGATGTGGGGGAGAGGGACCTCCCCCACTACCAAGCACACCCACACACTCTCAGTCACTCTCCCTGGAATTAACATGTTCGCTCAAGAGGCTCGGCCCAGAGGGTCTGGGGCAGTGTATGGGGCAAATATCTTTTTCTGCAGACAGACCAAAGACTCTTGATTTTTTACTTCAGCGCTTCCAGCTAGCAGTTTATCAGACTTCCTATGTACAAAATACTTTTCAATCTGTTCACACTTACCTTAAACCCCTGATCTGTTTTAGGTTCTGTGCTGGGTTCTAAGGACCCAGAGATGAACTGGAAATGGCCCCTGATCTCAAGTTCTCAGTCCAGAGGAGACAGCAGACAGTGAACGAGGTCAGGACTTGGGCTCTGGGCAGGTATGGAGGAAAACAGACCTGGGTTCACACCTGTCTTCTTGCTTGCTAGTTATGTGGCCTCAAGCAAGTTATTTGAATAAATGAGCCTGTTTCTTCATCAGTAACTTAAAATCTATCCAGCTGAGTTGGTGTATTGACAGGAGAGGAAGGATTGGTATACACCAAGGACAGAAAGGATGTACCATATATGCTATTGATTACTAAGAGAAGAGAGTAAATATTTTCAACTGAAAGAATCACTGAAGCCTTCCTGGAAGAGGTAGCATCTACATAAGACACTAAAAATGGGTAGATTTTGACACAGAAAAAGCTAGGAAAAATGATTGTGGGGAGTTAAGGGAAAGGATACATAGGTGGAGTGCAGGGGCTTTTGGGGGCAGTGAAATTCTTCTGTATGATAGTAATAGTGGATACATGTCATTATGGATTTGTCAAACCCAGAGAATGTACAACACAAAGAGTGAACCCTAATGTAAACTATGGACTTAATAATAATGTATCAAAATTGGTTCATCAGTTGTAGGAAACATACTACACTAATACAAGATGTAAATAATAGAGGAAACCAGAGGGGTGGTGTATGTGGGAACTCTACTGTAAACCTAAAAAAAAAAAAGGGAAGAGAACGAAACGACAAGCATAAACAAAGGCCAGGTGGCTGTGACATGTGCCTGGAGCATGAAGCATCTGGGAGAACAGTGAGCCCAGAGAGGTGGGTTGAATATCATGTTAAGATGTTTATGCTTTATCCTGAGAGTATGGAGAGATGGCAAATATTTCAAACAAGGCGCTAAAATGATCAGTCTGCATTTAAGGATGATCGGTTAGGACTGCCACTGAACAGACTTGAAGTTGTAACAAAGTCCAGGACAAGAAACAATGAAAATCTGTGTTTAAGACAGCAGCAATGGGATGGAGAAAATAGGCCAGATGAAATAGATGTCCTGGACAGGACCTGGTGACTGATTGATTGATTGATATGAGAGAAGGGGAGAAGTCCAGGAGAATGTCTGGCTTCTGGTTTATGCTAGATGGGAGGGTGGGGGGCAGGGCCTCCCCTTCAGAGATCTGGAATGAAGGAGGGCTAGATCTAAAGACACGATGACCTGTCTCCAACACATTTTTAAGAGAACATCATTTTGGATGTTCAAAACACTTTCTGGAATTCTCCTGACCTGGCCCCTTACGACTCACTGGGGGATCTCTACCTACACATGTAGGCCAATACTCACCTGCGTGGACACTTATTATAAAAGTCTTTCCAATGCTGAGCTGAGGGCTACCTCTCTGCAGAATTCCCCAATGGGTCCAACTTGGTCCTTGAGAGCTTCACAGACCAGCTTTCTTTTTTTTGTTTCCCCAGGACAGTCCATTAGAGATCTGTAGGTAATGACCCTTGAGTCTGCCCTTCTTCAGCTGAACAGCTCCTAACCCTTTACCTGATCATACATAATATGGTTTCCAGGCTGTTCTCCCCACTCCAAACATACTCCAAGACACAAAACTCCAGGAATGTCTGATGCAGCCCAGAGTGTGCAGAACAGTCACCTCCCTCCTTCTAGACATTATTCCACCACCAGTGCATCCTAAGATCCTCTTCACCCATGATGGTGGCCCCTCATACTTCCCACCCATCTCCAATAATTCTATCACCTGAGCCCTTCTTTCATTTACCTCTGTTGAGCCAGAATTCTGCAACTGGATTTCAGCTCCAAGAGTAAGACTTGATACTAATCCTGGATAAACTCCACCCTGCTACAGGCCCATCTACAGGACAAACCAGCTGGAAACTGGAACACAAAGCACCAGCCAAGGTCTTACGAGGATTTAGAGGCAGGTGAGGGGCAGCTGAGATGATCCTGGCCCTGCTCTGGCCTCAGCTCCTCCTTTAATCCACTTTCCTGCCCACCCAGAAGTGATCACACCCAGGTGATCATACCGCACACCCCAGGAGCAACAGACTCCGCGAGGTTAACTTATACACCCTCCTGCTGCTGGACAACACCACCCCTAATTTCTCTAACAGAAATTTCTACAGAAGCCATGATGTGCAAAATCATGTGCAAGCAAGTGTCCCCATAACTTGGCAACACAAGGCCTTCCCAGGGTAGAACACCCTTGCAGCTTCTGGGGACCTTTGTCCATGATAAATCATAAAGCCGGGGGTTGTTGGCCTGGAGGAAGTTCCCACAAGCCAGTCAGGGCCACAAGCCAGCCTCCTTCTACTGGCCAAGGGTGCCCAACACCTCAGTCATCCCCCATCCCAGCAGCTTGCTCTGTAGGAACCTGGCCATCTCTCCAAGAAACACAACTGTGCTGTTCCCAGCCCTGAAGCCCTATCCAGAGGCTGATTAAAGGTCTAACTTGCATAGTCGGCCCCTTATTTCATTCAACATTTGGCCCAATGGAAACAATAAATTTAAAACACAGAGGCAGGTGATGTTGCTGACCACAGCAATGATCTAGAAGACAAACCTTAGGGTCACTTATCTTTAAAATTCAATTCATTTTGGTTCATCAAACACTAGTATAGGATTTAAAATGAAGTGATCTAGAGTGACATTGGCAAAATGGCAGAGTAAGGATCTCCAAAAATCCTGTCCGTACAAGCAATGAAACGCTGGCAAAAATTGTCAGAATCAACTTTTCTGAACTCCGGAAATTAACTAAAGGCTTGCAGCAATCCAGGGAACATTTATTCTAGAAACCGTATGTCCATTCAAAGACTCGTACATGAATGCTTATAGCAGCATTCTTCATAATTGCCCAAATGTGGAAACAACCCAAATGTCCATCAGCTGGGGAAATGAGAAACAAAATGTGGCATATTCATTCACAGCAATATTATTTGGCCATAATAAAGAATGAAGTACTGATACATGCTACAGCATGCATGAACTTGAAAACATGTTAAGTGGAAGAAGCCAGTCATGAAGGCCACATAGTATATGATTCTATTTCTATGAAATATCCACAGTAGGCAAATTCATGGGGACAAAAAAGTAGATGAGTGGTTGCTAGAAGCTAAGGGGAGTGGGAAATGAGGAGTCATGTGAATGAGCATGAAGTTTCTTTTCAGGGTGATGAAAATGTGCTGGAAATAGAGAAAGGGGATGGCTGCACAACCTTGTGAATATGAACAATAAAAACAACTGACGTGTATACTTTTAAAAGGTGAATTTTATGGTGTATCAGTTATATCTCAACTTTTTAAAAATACCCAGTAAACTAAAAACAAACAACAAAAACCAATAGTAGCAAAAAAAAAACTGTCACTGGCAGAGCCCACTAAATTTGAAAAAAAAAAAAAAATGGGGTAATAAAATGAAGTCTAACCTTTTTTTCTTGTCCTTTGTGCTTAATCCAGTTCCACTTGCTCACAGAGGGCCGTGTGCAGAGGCCTCACACCTGGGACTTCAGACCAGCGTTCCTAGTGCTGACCCGCTGCACCCACCCCTCAGCTCCGGGGGGCGCCCCAGCGACACCTCAGCTCGGGGGGGCGCCCCAGAGACACCTCAGCTCGGGGGGTGCCCCAGCTACACCTCAGCTCGGGGAACAAGCCAGTGACACCTCAGCTCCCAGGACTGCCCCGGAGACACCTCAGCTCGGGGGGCGCCCCAGCGACACCTCAGCTCCGGGGCAGGAGCAGAAGCGTTGTGCACGATTCAAGATTCAAGATGGCGGCGGCGCCCTGTGCAGCGACCTGAAGCCAGAGCAGCACAGCCGTGCGCGCTGGGTGGGGGATGGGGGGGGGGGGACTCTGCCCCCTCCCCGCTGACCGAAGAGAACCCGGTAAAGCAACCCCAGGGAAGGCCTCTCAGGGACAGCGTGTGCTCTAGAAAGCAAGCTCGCACCTCTCCTTTCTTTGATCGAAGAGTAAAACTTTTCCTTTGCTTCTGAACTGAACCCAGACTCATTCTATTGGCTCCAACAACCACGCAGGAGGACCCCTGTAGGGGCACGATTAGAAAGGGTCGGTAACAAAAATACCTCTGTTCCTCTCCTGCTTAGAACTCTTCGATAATTCCCAGCTGCCCTCAGGTTGCATCAGACCCCACAGGATCCCCAGCTCA
This sequence comes from Camelus ferus, assembly GCF_009834535.1. Taxonomy (NCBI): domain Eukaryota; kingdom Metazoa; phylum Chordata; class Mammalia; order Artiodactyla; family Camelidae; genus Camelus; species Camelus ferus. The sequence continues at coordinate 45,090,694 of NC_045699.1, read as the reverse complement.
CGTCAGTCTCTCTGCTGTGCCTGGCCCTGCACTGAAGCCATTGGGGCTCTGGGGCTCGTGCCCTCTGCCTGAAGCACCGTTCCCTGCAGGGCTGATCCCTTTCAGTCCTCAGGTCTCAGCTCACAGTACCCTCCTCCGTTCATCCACTCCACAGCACTCAGCCCACACCCACCCTGTATGATTTACTGCCTTGTCTGTGACCTGCCCACCCTAGAAGTAAACTCCATGAGGACAGGAACTTTGCCTGCCTTGTTCACCATAGCACAGGATGGGCACTCACTGTACACTTTTTGTAATGATTAAGTGACATCCTTTCAAAGCTTGCTGTCATTTGGAATTAAGTATTTTTAAATGGCCTTCTATTCCTTGCAATATGTCTCTTTCCGAGAAAGACATTTAATCTGATTGGTCCCGGATTAGGATTTTTTGAATCACATGAAAGATACAGGATGATGGTGAGGGTTGGGGGTATTACACTTGTCTGACATGGGGAAATTCCAGCTCCCTATTGGAATGTCTCAGGCCAAAAGGAAATAACTGCTGTCCTATTGGCCATCGTAGCAGCTTGAGAGGCGCCAGGAGGGACTGCTGCCCAACAGGGCCCTCACCTTCCTGGCACGGACTGAAGTGAGCTGGCCAGGTGCCCTTCCCTCACTATGTGACAGCCGTGTTAGGTGCCATGCTGGGAGGAAGGGCTCCTCCAGGGTATTAGTCAGGGGATCTTGCCAGATAGTTTTTTTTTCTTAGCTGGTATCAGCCGCTTCCTCAATGCAGGCTTCCACGAAATTTCTCATACAAGTATCTCTACTTCTCAGGCATGGAGAAGATACCCACTTACATTGTTTCCATCTTGTTTTCACAAATACCAACAATCCTTCCCTCTATACACATCCCTGTGCACACATTTTTGCATTCTTACCTGTTTATTTTCTCAGGTACAGTCTTAAAAATAAAATTACTGAGTTCAAGAGTATTCATACTCTACAATTTGATTACCAAGTTGCCCTCCAAAATGGCTGAACCAATTTATGCTCCTCCAGGAGTATATAAATTCCCATTTTTGAAGGCATTTCCCAAGGGTTTTTTATTCCCCAATTTCACTTCACAATATTTCACTTTTTACAGAGATAGAAAGTAGACTCCCCCTCTCACTGGGGAAATTTGGTGGTGGGGGCATGTGTCCTATAGGAGAGCAGAATGGGCCAGGCTGAGAAGGGTTCTGCCTCCTGCGCACACCCTAGGGCAGTGTCTCAAGTGGCCACCCTCCCTCTGTGTGGATGTATCCTGATTCCTGGGCCCAAGACATCAGAGGAGGAGTTACAATGCCATGAGGCAGCCTTTGTGTGATTCCCTTAAACATTCCGAAGCGTTGCCTGGGGAGGGGCTGTGCCAGGACTTTCCTCAAACTGGTGTCATTCCCCACCTCCCCTGGCCCTCTGCTCTGCTGGCTAAAGTCAGGCTCATCCCTAGTCCTTGGATTAAGGCAGACTTAAGCAACAAGGGAGCATTGCTCTCCCCTCAGCAAAATAGTGAAGGTTTAAACCAGACGATAGTGTTGGCAAGTGTGCAGTGAGATAGAACTCCTGTGTTACTGGTGGGAGTGTGAGGGTCAGCAGAAATCCAAAGCCAGAGCAATATTCACACCCTTTCTCCCCAGGAATTCTACTCCTTGGACTTTGCCCTAAGGGAATATCCAGGTGCTGTCTTCGGTTTTATGTACAAGAATGCTCACACTAGCGTTATTCATAGTAGCGACAAATTTGGAAACTACCAAAATATCTGACGATAGTGAAGTGGTTACGCAATTCCAAAGGATCGAATACTGAACAGACTTTCATATTATGTTTTTGAAGAATATTTAACTAAATGGGAAAAGACTCTTGACATATGAAATGAAAAAAAAAAAAGAGAGACAGAGTACTGCCAAATTGTATCTACACAATGATTTCAATTTTGTTAAATGTAGGTAAGAGGCCTGGAAGGTTACTCACTAAGATGTTTACAGTGGTTTCTCTAGATTAAGTGTGGTTATAATTATCTTCTTCACTCATTTATGCATTTCCCAAATTTTCTTTTAAGAGTATATATTATTTTTAAGTTGGAAAAGATATATTAAAAATTAAACGTCCTATCATTGTCCAAGGTTCAGCTGCAATTATACTTTTTCCTGGAAACCCTCCCAATGGGTGCCACAAGCGTTTCAAAGATGTAGCCATTAATGTGACAAGTTCCTGCACCTGTCAGCTCTGTTCATTGTACCTTAGCCCTTGTACCTCTTTTGTGGCACTCACCTTGGTCTCTCTTGCTTTACTGTTTCTTAATAAAGTGCCCACCTGCTGCCCTCTCCCCAGCCTGTTCTCCAGATGACAACTAGGGGGCAGGGGAAAAGTCTCTGTTTTTGTCCTGTTTTCCTAGGGCTGAGGACATTGATTGTTTATTGGATTTGTTGAATATGATCAGTCAGATTGTCCAGAAAACAAAAAATTATAATTGTATTCAGATGACCTAGGTCAGTGGAACTCATATTCCAAGACTGAATGAAGACCTCTCTTTCTGACCATGGCTTATAAGATAGGGCTTGGCCAGCCCCTGGGCATCCACACCTATGGTCCCCACTGTGCTCATCATCCTTGGTAGCTCTTGCTGTCTCCCTCGGTCTCTGGGCCATGACATGCTCCTTCCAGGGTCCTCACACCTGTTTCCTTGGCACGATCCTTTTGTCCCCTTCCAGCTGGCCATCTCCTTGTTATCTGTCAAGTTCAACTCCACAATAGTGTGGTTTGGTCCCCCAGTAGCTCTTTTCCTTCTTATCCTTTTGCACAATTTTCATTCAGTGTTTGTGTGGACATTTGCTTTATGCTTGTCTCTCCTGCTTCACCAGAATCCCCAAAAACCCACGTCTGTCTTGATTACAGCTGGTCCCAGCCTCTGGTGCAGAGCTTGGCACAATCGGGGGCTGAATGAACAAAAGGAGACAGATGACATGGAAAGGATCTGGCACTTAGTAGGCATATTTTTCCATTTCCCTCTTTCCCCAGATCCCAGAGCTGATCCAACTCCCCACGTTCAAGCTGATGATGTGGCATCCAAGTTTCAGAGCTAGCCAAGGCACAGAGAGGTGAAGAGGTACACAGGGCACACAGCCTGTTTGCAGTTGGGTGGTGTCCAGAGCCCACGCTTCCGACTCCGGGAATAGTGCCCTTTGTAGCATGTGGGGTTGGATGCGACCACAGGCTGGGCTCTTTTTTCCCACTACCCAAATCCCTTCCAGGGAACGAGTCTTGATATGGTAGCATGGAGTAAATAGGTTTTCCATACTACCATTTTTCACCAGGGCAGGGAACCTGGCGCTTTGGGCTTTTTGCATCTAGCTCAGAGCAACAACAGTGATCCCTTGCATCTTTACATTGTGCTGTCCTTTCCAAAGCACGTTCACCCTTGTTCTCTTGTTTTAGCCTCACAGAAGTCCTGCGAGGATGGACAAGCAGCTGATGAACCCATATAGCACATGAGAAACCAGAAGCCCAGAGAGGCGTGTCAACTTGCCCAAGGCCATGAAACCGGTTAGTGGAAGAGCCAAACCTTGAAGCCAGGATTCCTGATTCTTAGTCCAGGACTCTTTCAGTATTTCCAACATCCAACCACGACACTGAAATCTTTGTTTCTTATAGCACTTTTTAGTCAATGGCATCTTAGCATCATTAGCAATCTGATAAATCACTGAGGGAGGAGATGATGGAGTGACTGGTGTGGACCCCCCCATCACTCGGGCTGTCATCAGGCCCCAGTTTCCATCACCCCAATCATGTGGTCTGGATCTTAAGGCATAAAGTTCCTTTCCTGGCCCCTCTGCTGCGATCCTGACTCTGATTAAGAGCAAAAGAGATCCTGTATTCTTCCTTCATGCACAGCCCCTGCAAAGCAGGCAGGACAGGGCTGGGGGAGCTCAGGGAGTGTTTTTGATGGAATCAGGACCAGGGATTATGTGTACCAGAGAGGAAAGTGCAAGCACATTTTGATTGACAAGAATTTGGGCTGTGAAACAGAGGGAGAAGAGAAAGGGGAGTGGGTAGTGCAGAACTCAGAACTCTAAAATAATCTGACACAAAGATCATCAAGAACAAGGTATGATATTGGGGAAAGCCCAGCTTGGATGTTAAGTTCTGACTTCCAGTTAGATTTCATTCTGTTACATTAGGTAAGTCACTAATACCTCTCTGGGCTTGCATTTTCTCATTTGGAATATTGCATGGGAGGAGGGGAGGGCTCAAGGTGTCTAGCTTCCAGTCTTCCCAATTTGTTCTGACCCCCAAACTGTTGCTGTGATGATTCCCCCAAATACCTTACATGAATAATCACTTAGTAAAATATCCAAAGAAAGTCAATCCTCATTCTCTGGGACATTTTAGAACACAATGCTTTAAGAGCTTGGAAGTTAGACTCCCTGGGTTCAAACCCAAGTTTGCCACTTATTAGCTGTGCGACCTTGGGTAAGTTACTAAACCCCTCTGTGTTTCAGTTTCCTCCTATGTAAAATAAGAATAATGTGTATACCATTGTATAGGGGTGTTATGTGGATCAAAGGAGTTAATACAAGAAAAGCACCTAGAATAGGGCCTGAGAGATGGTAGACATTCATTCATTAAGTGTGACTCTTAACATTACCCAGTGAAATCTGGCACTCTCCATTCCACTTGAATGAAATTTACTGATAACTGAAGCTTTCCTTTGGCCAAATTGTTAAAAACTATAATTACTTTGGATAAAAGTTAAGAACTATCATTTCAAATGTAAATCTTTCCAAAATACACTGTAAAATGTCTTGCTTTCTTTAACAATATTTATTAATTATAATTCACTTCCTTTCCTGTCTCAGGCTCAACAAGAATAGATCATTGTGAACTAGATCATTTCTAAAAACCTTCCTAGCCTAAGTTCTGAGATCTCATAGGGAGAATAGGCAATGAAATCTCACCTCCATCCTGGAGTGGCTTGTGACACACCCCTGTCATAGCCAAGTCCCCGGGGAGCCCAGCGTCCATACCCATCCCTTCCACCTGCTGCACTGTCTGACTCTCTAGGGTCTTCGTGGGCCCAGCTTCAGGCTCAACAGCAAAGTTATTCTCCCAGCCTCCTGCTCTCTCTCAACGTGTCGAAACTCAAGCCCATCTGGCAAGAAATTTGGCTCTAGGGGTGCCAAGGATGGTAGTTTGCCCACTGCCCCACTGTGTGCCAGGGTTGGCCCGCAGGCTGGCACTTGCTTCCCTTCTACCCAGGGCTTGCATCAGACCAGGCAGGGACCAAAGGGCCTCCTGGCTTCCCACGTGGCCCAGGAGAAGATTTCAGGCAAGGCCACACCAGCACATCAGGATGCCCCTCTCAGCCCCCTCAAGGAGAGGCCCTCAGTGCTGAATGGCAGCCAGTGATGGTGCGGTTCCTTGTCACTGGCGGAAAACCTCTTAACATCCCAAATTGGGGAGCTTCAGATTTTTCCCCAAATAGGGGAAACTCTGCCTCTTGGAATCTTACCTGAGGCAAGGTTAGACTTAAACTCTTAAAACTTGATGGAGGAAATCTCTCTAATGGTCCACAGGAAGTGGAGGGGACGTCTCTGCTCCAGCTTTATGGTCAGGAAGACAAGCTGGATCCAAATGTGTGGTGAAGTTACCTAAACTCTCTTGCAAGATTGGTGTTTTTGGTTTTGTTTTTCAATGCTTAGGATGGTGTCTGGCATATAGCTTAATAAATACTAGTTATATATAAAAATCAGAGTCTTCTACTTCCTGGAGACTTCCTCATCCTACATGGCCAACACACACACACAAACACACACACACACACACGTGCATGCACACACACACACATGCATGCACACATGCCTTTCCCAACTAGGGCCTGGAAGCTTAGATTAAAGAGGAATCAGAAAGTAGATAAGGGAAAAATCCACTCCCCACCATAGCCTCCTTTCCAAGTATGACTCTTTCCCACCCCCAGCACACTGCTGAGAAGTTCCAAAAGCCCACTCCCTCCTCCACCCCAGATCACAGCAATTATATTGAACAGTTCTTGAGTACTTCCTCTGTGCCAGGTGCTGAGCTAAACACCACTCATGCATCATTCCACCAGCCTGGGAGCCAGGTCAGATATTCTCAGGGGTCCTAGCCAGGCCTGGCTAGAAAGACAAAAACTTCTGGCCTCCCGCAGTCCCAAAGTCCAATTCCTTAAGATGACACCAGCCCAGAAGATCCCCAAGCATCATTTCCTGAGGTCAGAAATTCCCAAGAGAGTGCCTCCCCTTCCGTGCTCTCCCACAGTCCACCTTTTTTTAATCTTCAGATTATCATTTAGATTTTTTCCTGAACTGATATAGCAGGGTTCTTTTAGAAAGAAAGAAAGAAAAAATTTACATGACATGTACCAAAGTCATTCTTTTGTTGCCTTTTTTACTAGTTGATCAACTTTGCTTTTTGGATGAGTTTTACTAATTTTGACAAATTGGAACTTCAATAATAGCTTTCTAGTCCTTTCATAAATAGAGAGACCCTCAAATCTGAAACTTGAAAGGGAAGGAAATTATCCATTTAAATAGACCAGTTGTTTTGCCCATCAGCTCTCTTTCCCCTTCCTTTCTCGCTCTGTCTACGTGTTAACATAATTTCATAAGACGTCTCCAAGCAGCGTTTCCACTGTAATTAATTGCCTTTCACTCAAAGTGACACATTTAAGAAGCGAAATAGCACAAAGAAAGATATATTTAAGAAATTGAGAGCTCATTTAACTTTGTTACTGATGGCTGTGAAAATGTGGTGCTCTTCTTTAGGGAAAGAGGGGCTCCCAAGGATTAAAGGAGTTTGCCTCACTTAGGGGAGAAAAGAAAACTACAAGAAACAGAGGCAAGTGTTATCAGTGGTTGCCTCCTGGGGATGGAGTAATGGGTAAATACTTCCTTGCTTCTAATGCTTTTCTGAGCTTTCTAATTTTTAAAAAATAAGCATGACTTGTTTTTATAACAAAAAGAAGGGAAAAAACGCACTCAGAGTGAGGGCGGCTGAGATGAAGGTGCATATCTAACAAACCATTTCCCATCTCTCACTTCCTGTCTTTTCCCAGAGGAAACACCAGGGCAGAGGCGGGAGGAGGCTATGATCTTAAGAAGGCCTATCCCCAGTGGGCAGATGGAAACTCAGAGGTTGCACAACTTGCCTGGGGTCACAGAGTCATTGGCAAAATCAGGATAGCTTTCTGTCTGTAGGTTACCAGGTTGTCTGCCCAGAGCTTGATGCTGTGTTTTCCCCACTGCTCAATGCCAGTACTGAGATCATTAGAGATACCCTAAGCCACTCCAGAAACATAGCCTCCTAATGAAGAATAGGTTCCAGGCAGTCTCCCACCCATCAGGATGGCTACCATCAAAAAACAGAAATAGAACAGAAAATAACAAGTGTTGATGAAGATGCAGAGAAACCGGAGCCCTCATGAACTGTTGGTGGGATTGTAAAACGGTGCAACAGCTACGGAAAACAGAAGTTCCTCAAAAAATTAAAACTAGAACAACCATATGATCTAGCAATTCAGCTTCTCGCTATATATCCAAAAGAATGAAAGCAAGGACTTGAAGAAATATTTCTACACTCATTATTCATTATTATTCAAAAAAGCCAAGATATGGAAACAACCTAAATGCCAATCAACAAATAAATGGATAAACAAAATGCAGTATATACATACAATGGAATATTCTTCAGCCTTAAAAAGGAAGGAAATTCTATCACATGCTACAATATGGCTGAGCCTTGAGGACATTATGCTAAGTGAAATAAGCCAGTTACAAAAGGACAAATACTATGATTCCACTTATAAGAGATATCTAGAGAAGTAAAATTTATAGACATAGAAATAGAATGGTAGTAGGGGGCAGAGGGTGGGAAGGGATAGACTGGGATTTCAAAATTGTAGAATAGATAAACAAGATTATACTGTATAGCACAGGGAAATATACACAAAATGTTATGGTAGCTCACAGAGAAAAAAATGTGACAATGAGTGTGTATATGTCCATGTATGACTGAAAAATTGTGCTGAACACTGGAATTTGACACAACATTATAAAATGATTATAAATCAATAAAAAATGTTAAAAAAAAATAAATAAATAAAACAGACCAAGACAGAAAAAAAAAAAGAAATAGAATGGTAGTTACCAGGGGCTGCAGATGGGGGGGGGGGGGGTTGGTGGAGAAAAAGGGAGTTGTTGTTTAATGAGCATAGAGATTCAGTTTTACAAGATGAAAAAGTTCTGAAGATCTGTTTCACAACAATGTGAATATACTTTTTTAAAATTTTTTTAACCATTTATTTATTCATTTATTTTACAATATATTTTTTAATTGAAGTATAGTTGATGCATAATATTATATGTTACAGGTATACAATATACTGATTCACAAATTTTTAGATGTTATACCCCATTTATAGTTATTATAAAATATTGGCTATATTCCCCATGTTGTACAATATATCCTTGTAGCTTGTTTTATACCTGATAGTTTGTACCTCTTAATCCTCTACCTCACTCCTCCCCATTCCCTCTTCCCATTGATAACCACTAGTTCCTTCTCTACATCCGTGAGTCTGTTGTGAATATACTTTTAACACTACTGAACTGTACACTTAAAAATGGTTGAGATGGCAAAGTTTATGTTACATGTTTTTCACCACAATTTAAAAAAAAAAAAAGACTAAGTTGGAGGCATAGCTGATCACTGGCTCCTGTCTCCATAAACCTGAAAAGGAAGGGTTGTCGCATTACTCTATCAACCTTGGCAGTGCTCCCATCAGAGTCCACCATCACCCTGCTTGTGTCACCTCTTGTTCTTCTGTGTAACATACATGTCACACCCATGGCAAGAGCCAGAGAGGGGAGCACCAGACACGGAGGGACTGGAGCCCAAGAGCAGAGGGCACTGGCGCCAAGCCTGCAGACCCCAGCTGAGCCCCCGGGGGCAGGTGGGAGGGAGACAAGATTGGCCTCAGAGCTTTGCTGTTTGAGCCTCTTAAGAGAGGAGAGGGTGGGTTCCGCTCTGGGAAGAGGAGGGCTGTGCAGCGGAAGCTTGGGAGAGTTACAGTCTCTAAAGGCCCCTGCAGAAATGTAGAAGGTTCAGGACACGACGACTGATTTCCAAAGCCGAAATAAGAAGAAATCTGCCCCTTCCACTGCTGAGCTCATGTAAGTCACTGATTCGCCAAATTTCCTTCCTCAGCTCCTTGATATCTCCCTGACTGTTCCAGCCTCTGCTCTCCAACACCTCCCTTGACCCCCACCTCTTGTGTCCTCATGATTTAATACCTGTTTGCTGTGTCTACACATGCATTCCTTCATTTTTTCTTTCATTTATTCTTACGTTCATCCATTCATTTAATATATCACAGAGGTTAAGAGCACAGACTCTGGAGCCATGCTTGCATGGGTTCAAATCCCAGCTTGGCCCTTGTCTAGCTGAGTGACCATAGGCAAGTTACTTAGCTTCTCTGTGCCTACATTTCTCCATCTCTAAAATGGAAATGAAAATAGTACCTACTCAATAATTAAAAGACTTACATCCATGTGAAGTGCAGGGATCCATGCCTGACATATAGTCAGCACTCAAAGTACATTACGTATGATCATTCATTCACTCATTCATTTATCAAACATTCAGAGTACCTACTACACCTCAGGCACAGGCGAAGTTATACTGTGGGCCACGAGAAAAAGAATCTAGATACAGTCCTTGCCCTTGAGTTGCTCCCAGTCTAGTGGGGGAAACAGACTTAAAAGCAACTAAATATAAACCAAAATGGGAAATAAAATGCTATAGGGCAAGGGGACAGAGAGAAAGGAGGAACTGATTTAGCGGGGAAGTCTTCACATAAATGTGGCATTTGAGCTGGACCTGTAAGACAGTGTAAGATTCAAGAAGCTGAGACTGGAGGGAGCCTCTTTCTCTTGGAGTCTGAACCAAGAAATATGTAAGTTCTTGGGAAATGAAAAGAAGTGCTGTGTCCCTGGGGTAGGCTTGCCAGAGAAAATACAGGATGTCCAGTTAAATTTGAATTTCAGATAAACATATTAATTTTTAGTACAAGAATGTCCCAAATATACTAAAAAATTATTTGTTACCTGAAATTCAAATATAACTTGGCGCCAGTTTATTTTTGTTTGCTGAGTCTGGCATCCCTACCCTGCGGTGAAAAAAAAAAAAGCCCTTTTTGAAGGCTGTGCCCTGGCCTAGCAGAGCCATGTCCCCACCTCGCTCATGTGTGGTTTGCCACCTTCATGAGTCATTTGGCATTGTTGACTCCGGGCTCTAGAGGGACATTGCTGAACTGTCGGCAAATCATTCGATGCCACTTTGTTATTAACAATCACCCTCCCCATCTCCCAGACAGAGATGATGGAAAAATTCCACATTTGTTCATTCTGTTGAAGGTCACTGGGTCTGCCGTTTTTATGTTAGCTTCTTTATTTTTCTGAGATCACATCTCTTTTTTTCCCCTTTGAGATTCATTAGCAGCATGATGGAAAAGAATTCATTCCCTTCCTCGCTGTTAGAAAGAGGCAGAGAGGAAAACATGACAACACCAGCATAATGGAGAATCTGAAGACTGTAGCCCTGGCTATGAAATGCACCGAAGGGACCGAGATCTTAATGGTGGATCCAGAGAGTTACAGGCTGGTGGCACTTTGAGCCAGCTCTTTAGGAGTCTCTCTCTGTAGCTTCCACCCCAGCTGGGCCTTTAAAGCTTCAGGTGAGCAGCAGTGAGTGAAGAGGACTGCCACCTGCAAAAGATGAACCTGGCAGTCAGCAACCAGGTTGGAGCCTGGGGAAGTAAAAAGGCGGTCCTCAGGACCCTCCCCTCCCTCATCCATAAAACATGCCTTGCAAAGTCATTTCACGCCCCAGCATCTGCCTGCTGTTCCAGAAAGGTACACCTATTCATCTCTCTCAAAAATGTTTATGGAGAGAAATTATCAGCAAGAGAAAACAAATTCTCTGGCAAGATATTGCCCTTTGTGAGATAACTATTTCTGTAGGAACACTGACAATGGGGATGGTGTCTGGCTTGAATGGTACGCCTGGGAGGACAGGGAGGTGCCAGTCTACAAAAATTCCCTGAGCAGGGAGAATCTGCCACCTTGGTGCCTGCCTATCTGACTCGGCTGAAAGATACGGTTACAATGAAGTTTCTTAGATTAAAGGGAAGTGGGAGGGGGCGTCCTTTTCTTGTCCGCACATTCAAAGCTTGCTTGGTCAGGCTCCCAGGCCAGAAGACATAAGACAAAATGTAGTCACTGAAAGAAACGACCCCCGCCCCCAACCCTGTTTCAGCTGCCTCGGGCTGGAAGGTTTTATTCATCAGGGGCCATAGACACAGGACTGAGGACGCACTAGCTTTTCAAAACCCTAGAAAAATGCTTGTGCACCACAGACATTCTCGTTGACTCCAAGATAGAAAATAAAAATTTCAAAATTGAAATCTAGCTAAATGTTCAGGAACTACAGGATTATGTCAGTTCCCTAAACTGTTCAGTTTGGTATCCATAAAAATGTTATTGCATTTGAAAACAATTAGTGGATTCTTTCACTTCAAGGAATCCCTAAGTATGCAGGATGATTTTTGAGAAATCATAGCCACTGAAAATTAAATTGGCAAAATAACCTTGAAAGCAAAATTATAAAAATGTCCTAAAGACTATTTTAAAGCAAAAATAATTGCATTTATAGTGGGATGGGGGGCATTTTGATGTGTGCTCTGACATGGGATGGTGCATCTAAAAGTTAGACTGCGTGGCTCCTCCAAAGGTCTTTAAACAGCCCTGGTCCCAAGGGACTGGGCCTATCAAAAGGTTTAAAGAGAACAGGTGTACAGAGACAGGGGTAGTGAAGGTCTTTGTAACCAACTGAACTACTTTGTTCATGTAAACCCAAAGACCATTTAAGCTGGAAGGATTCCTGGCGATCATGGAGCCCCAGTGCAAAGACAGGGCTGGGGTCTGTGTCCCCAGACACCAATGCTCTTTGTATAAGATGAGACACCTGAGGCTCAGAGAGGCCAAGGCCATCCCATAGGTCATGCAACAAAAGCATTCATCAGGTGCCACAGACAAAAGGCTGGGGACCTATAGGCTCAGAGATGGGACTCTAAGACTTTTTCTGTCTAGGCTTTGCCTTGACCACTATACCATGCCTATACTTCCTTCTCCTTTCACCAAAGCACTGAGGCAACCCCCTTGTCCTTAGCAGAATGTCTAGATATCTTTAAAGAGCACTCATTGCTTTGATTTTGGAGGGTCTAACTCATATTCTTACATGCCTGTTGATATCTGCCATCCACTTTTTGATACTCTGGCTTTCCCAGCTTTGGTCTAGGCACCCTGATTTCTGGCCTCCTGATTGGAAGCCCACCTTATCCTGAGCAAATCGCCTAGACCAAGATCTCCTTTCCATCAGGGCTCAGCTCCTGGCGCCATATCTACAGCCTGATACCTGGACTGTGCCCTCTGCCTCCCCCACGTGGCCACTAGGAGAGGTGCGTTTTGGGGACTCAAGGTCCACCCCGGTGTGCCAAGCACTTTTGAGCCAGCATGATTAGTCTTTCTGGAAAGGCTTCCTTATTCCTGGATGGTTGGCACCTGGACAGCATTCATCTCCTCCATGCCTACTCTTCCAGTTTATTGCCCATGGCAATTTCAGCATCCCCGCTGAGCAATCTGTCCATCAATTCCCAGGTACTAATTGAGCACAGGTCAATGGTGATAAACCCGGGGATGGGGAATTGCAGAGGCGATGTAAGATGTGGTCCATGACCTTGAGGAGTTCAGAGTCAATAAGAAGAGTCAAAACACACACACACACACACACTTTTAATAATTTGATATTCAACTGTTCTGTGCCAAGAACTGCAAGAATTCAGAAATGAGGTGAAATCATTGAGGAGGCCCTGAAGAGAACAGATTTGAACTGGTGTTTGGAAAACAGGAAGTATTTCAGAAACTGAAGTGAAAGGAAAAACACTCCTGTGTGTCTCCTTTAATCTCACACTACCACCACGCTACTTCTGACACCAGGTATGTGGGGTTTTCCAGCATCAAACAATTCTGTGCCACCAACTAGGTATCCAGCAATTTAAGTCAATTCTGACACTACCAGGAGATACATCAGATACCACAGGTTAAGAGCTCAGTCCTGTAAGACTGCATCCCCCTTCAGATGGCCAGTGGCAAGTCCAGTTTCCTGGGCATCTGACAGTTACAACTTGGAGGTTCCTGCTACCCCCTCCTCAGGATTGATTAATTTGCTAAAACAACTCACAGAACTCAGGACAAGTTAATTTACTATATTTCTGGCTTATTATTAAATGATATAACTCAGGAAGAGCCAGATGGAAGAGACACAGAGCAAGGTCTGTGGGAAGGGGCCCAGAGCTTCCATGCCCTCTCTACGGCACCACTCTTCCCAAATCTCCATGTGTTCACCAACCCGAAAGGTCTCTGCATGGCACCCTGTCCTTTTGAGGTTTTAAGGAGGTTTCATTACATTGGCACGACCAATTAAATTATTAGCCATTGGTAATTAATTCAACCTCCAGCCCCTCACCCCTTCCAGGAATGGGGGCTGAAAGTTTTCACACTTGAATCACATGGTTGGTCCCCCTGGCAACCAGCCCCCAGCCTGAGAGCTTTCTAAAAGTCCCCTCATTAACATGAACGCAGGTGTGGTTGAAAGGGGCTTGTTCTGAATAACAAAAGACACCTATTTCACTTTTGTGCTCTTAAAACTTAAGAAATTCCAAGGGATTTAGGAGCTCAGGCAAGGAACAGGATGAAGGCTAAAGCTATATTTCTTATTATAAATCACAACATCACAAGAAGGAAAAGAAGAGTATTCTAGAAGGAAGCAACAGCCACAGCCACGAGAGGTAACAAGTAAGAAAAAATTTATGCCTAAAATAATATTTCCAAGATAAAATGGAGATGAACACTCCTCTTATCTTCTCCTCTGGGTGCTTTTACCACTTTGTTCACTTTGTTCGTCCTCTTTGCATAGCACACATGCCTTCAGATTCTGTAATGTTTACGCATCTCTTTCTGCCATTCATTAAGACATTTTTGGTTGCGAGTAACAGAAATCCAACTTAAATTAGCTTAGGCAAAAAAGCAACTTATGAATTGAAATAACTGAGGAGGACATGGGTAGCAGTAGAAAGAGTGACGAAACCCAGGGCTGACACATGGGATGTCACAATGTCATCAGCTTGCACCCTCTTTCTCCATCCCCCACTCCATCTCTCTCTCTCTCTCTCTCTCTCTCTCTCTCTCTCTCCCTGTCCCTCTCCATCTCCACTTCTGTTTTTCACTCTGTTCTCACTCTTTGAGGACCTACCACAGCTGGGCTTCCTCTAAAAGTCAGGGATGATGGCCTCCAAGGTAACAAGTTTCATGTACTTGCAGCTGTGATCCCAGAAGCAGGGGAAAGTTTCCCCACTAATTCCATCAGAAGAGTCCCCAGAAAGACTCCCACTGACCCAGCAGGAGAAGCTATGACACTTCTGTGCTCTTCTCTATAACATGGGGCTAGAAGCCTGGGAAGGGCATGTCCCAGAATCCCTGCCCACAGAGCCAGTTCTTCAATGAGAAGCACTTGCCAAGATGTGAAAGGCAAAATCAGACAGAAGCCAGATTTTCGCTCCTCCGGCAGTGTCAAACTTTAGGCTTAGACAGATGTGACGTTTTGCAGTATCCTCTAAGTATTTTCCTGAAAATCTTGGGCCTCAGGATGAGAGGAAGCTGTGATCATCCCTACTGGTTTCCTGAGTTCCTTCAAATTCCTATGTATGAAAGCTAGTGACAAAACAGGTGGCCTTCCTTGACCTCTGTTTGTCCAGACTTTCCAATGATTTTTGTAAGAACCTAGTGCCCTTTATTAAATCCCTTCCTACTTAAAATACCTTGAGCAGTTTCTGTTTGTGACCGTATCCTAACTGATAACATGCATACACCCCAGTGGTGGAGCACAGGGTAGTGTTTGTCAGTCTAATGAGGGAAGAAGAGGAAGAATGTGCTAGCAGCCAAATCAAGAGCAACCACATTTCCCCAGGAAAAATAGTGGGAGGCAAGTTTAGGTGGGTGGAATGAGGTGAGACTATGGAAGGCGACCATTCTGACCTGATGTACTGAGGAAGAGGGAAGTCAAGTGAATATGATGGCAAGGGTCACATTTTAGGGCAACCAGTGGTGGTTCATATGGGACAGATTAGGGCATTGGCAACAGAAAGGAGACAGTGACAGCAAAGGTGCCCTAGAATGGGAGAGATTTGGGTGCCTCTGAGAGATCTGTTGAAAAAAGAAATGGGATATATTGGTATATTGCCTTTAAGGACTTCACAATAGCTGCCATTTATGAAGTTACAATTAATTATACATCAGATAATCCACTAAGTTTTTTACTTAGGTATAATCCTGCAAGGCAGAAATCATCTCTTTTTCAATGGAGAAAACCAAGGGTCGGGAGTATTAACTGATATGCTCAAGGTCAATCAGCCAGAGACCAGAGCCAGGACTGGAACTCATTTCTGTTGCCCTTCAAGTCCTGCATTCATTCCACCAAGCTACACCACCTTCCCTCTAACACTGACCCTTGTAACAGTACAAAGAGCCAACCTTGATCCTCACCCGGCAAGAGGCAGTGGAAGACAACCAAAAGAGCAAAGCCTTTGTCCCTCTGACATGAAGCTCTAAGAAGACTACAATCATGAGGAAGAAATCCGACAAATCCAAACTGACAGATATTCTGCGAAACAACTGGCCTGGTCTCTTAAAACCTGCCAATGTTATAAAAGACAAAACATAAAGACTGGAATGCCATGCCCTAGATGAAAAGAGACTAAAGAAATGTGACAACTAAATACAATGAACGATCCTGGATTGGATGCTGAATTAAAAAAAAATGCTATAAAGGACATTTGATAAACAAATTGGTAAAGTAAACCAGATATCAAATAGTAATGTATCAATGTTAAACTTCCCACGTGAGATCATTTTATTGTGATTTTGTGGAAGAATGCCCTTGTTCTTTGGAGATGAGCTGAAATATTGAGGAGTAAAACATCACAGTGCTTTCAAGTCATTCTCAAATGGATTACAAAATTGATAGATAGGTAGGTAAATAGGTACAAGTGAAAAATGTCGCTCACCATCTGGTTCTACAAGAAGAATGACGTCACTCGCCACTGCAGTTGCTGACTTTTAAAACACTCTGAAAGGAGTTCAGGACAGAGATCAGGAATGAGGCACTCTGTGTTCTGGGAAAACTGGCAGAACAGGTCTTCAGATAGTTAGATATTTTCAGGAGAAATTCTTATGAACCCAATGTCTTGTATTTTCTCATACTTAGGAAAGCACTAAACTCATCAACGGAGAGATCCTCTCCCTGACTAGCAGCAAGCTTCTGCAGAGATGTGTGCTTGATTGTACCAACCCCCTTCACCAAAGTCACATGTATACCAACCTCCCCGCACACCTCTTCGGAGCAGTCCCTCAGAGCTGTCCCAAAGGCTGCCTCGGGGCTAAAATCCTCAGTAAGTCCCCAAATAAAACTGAACTCACAGCTCTCCTGTTGTGCGTTTTGGTTTTGTTTTGTTTTGTTTTGTTTTCAGTTGACAGAAGGTAGAGTGCCGATGTGGCAAGCCCTCAACAATTACAGGGTCTGTGGGGTTGGTTGTACTATTCCTGCAGTTTTTCTGTAGTTTGAAATTTTTCAAAATAAAAAGTTGGAACATTTTTAAATGCTCCCATCCCACCCTACCTCCGCAAAACAAAACAAAACAACAACAACAAAAAAAACCACACACACAAAACAAACAAACAAACAAAAAACAAGAAAAGAGGAGGCCTTTAAGTTGAGTATAGCTGAGTCCACCGCTGGCAAGCTGTGTGACCTGGGGACCCTCACGGCCTCAGCTCGGAGATGGCGGTGTTGGCATCCTTCTGTGGGATGACAAAGCCTGGAACACAGTGGCCAGTAGTGTTCCCTTGTGTTCTGTGTCTACATTTGTTCACCTCCCTTCCTCCTGCCTAATCCCCACTTCTTCTCAGAATCTATTGCACTGGCCACTGAGGGGGCTTTGCTCAGGATAAGTCAAAACAATCACGTACCCTGCAGAATGCACAGTTGAGGTGACTTGATGCCCTGCAGGGACACTTACTGCTGGAGTGGCAGGCTGGCTGACCCTCTGAACATTAGGTCATGGGGACAAAAGTCAGAAATGCCTCCACCTGCCACTTGCTGGCTCACGCCAGGATCGGTGCTCAGAGACTAGCCAGAGCTTCTCGAAGTGGGACAGTTGGCCCATCCGAGCAGAATCAGTTGTGGTTCACATAAAATGCAGATTCCTGGGCCCCCCTAGGCTCTGAGTCGGCTTCTCTGCCATGGTGTTGGCAGTGTACGTTCTAACATGGTGTTGGCAGTGTACATTCTAACACTGTTTTCTAGAGATGCTCTCAGAGTTTAAGCGCCCCTGACCCACACCTTGGCCCTGGTGGATATTCTACGATGTAGCAAAATTGGTCCATTGGAGAAGTGGATTCCTATGGTTAGAGCCTAATTATAACACTAAAAGGTTATACCCACCACAAAAATGTCCACAAATGAGAACAAACAGAAGTATGAATCAAGTGTACGTAAAGATAAAAGTGGGAGACTTAGAAAAGCACTGTTTCTCTCTCTTTGCCAGCTCCAGACTCAAAGTATGTGAATGAAATGGCTGCCCCAGCTTTGGGAGGGGAGCCGGTGGTCTAGAGCCCCTGAATCCATCACTGTCTGCTCTGCAGGACTTAAGGGAACAGAATGGGCTGCAAGGCCTGGGCAGCAGAAGCCCCTCCACTCACCGTGACTCTGGAAAGCTGCAAAAACCAACAGTTCTCCCCCCGGACCGGTGCAGTAAGCGGTGATCCTATAGCGTCTTATAAACCCCAAGAGCTCCAGAAATTCCAATGAGGAAAGGCTCACTTAGATTCTGCTTCAGATCTTATAGGACCTCTCCTACTGGCCTTATAGGACTCTCTCTGGGGATGGTCATTCTGTGGGATGGCACTTGGGTGAAAGAAGCTGACAATGGTCACCTGGCTTCCCTGTGGCCCCGTGAGGGCTTGTTCTTGTTCGTGGACATTTGATTTGGGAGGTGCTGGGCTCCTCTCTCTTCCAGCCAGAAGATCAGATCATTTGGCTGGGAAAGTTCCCCTCTGGTCCTGAGAATCTTCTATTCCAAACCGGCTCTGGGCAGGCATTTATTCACAGGGTTGGAGTTATTTTGGGAGATTCAACATCCTGCACTCAGCCCCAGGGAGGGGAAGAGAAGGACAGACAATCGGGCAGTCTCCACCTCCACTCCACCCCCAAACTGAGACAGAAGACAGACTGCCCTCTGCAACTTTAACTCTTTCCTGGCCCTGGTAAAGATTAGTGCGTCCCCCTTAGGAAAGCCTCCAAAGGCAGCATGGTAACCATTTTCGTTCAAGAAAAAATAAAATATAGCTGGAGAAAATAATGCATGGAAAGTGATTTTTTAAAATTGTCTTTAAATACTACAGCCAAAGTGAGATGATGGAAATGCATCAGAACATATGTGTGTGTGTGTGTGTGTGTGTGTGTGTGTGTGTGTGTGTGTGTGTGTGTGTGTGTGTGTTTCAACACTGAAGAAATAAATCACTTTCCCAACTGTAGGGCTTAAAGTAATATTGCACCTTTTCAGGAATTCCGAAGTTTATTTTGGAGATGAGGAAAATCAGATTAAAGGTTTCAGATTTATTGTTTGACACACTAGCGCACACAAAGTTGTTCACATGAAAACCCAGGTAAGTGTAATCTTGGAGGTTTCAACGTTTGCTGCCTTTATGCCTTCTTTTTCAGTTGTTCCCTACGGCATGCAAAACCTCCGTGGGTGAGCTGGGCCTTGCACAGGAGAGGTGCTTGGTGGAAGGAATGGAGAAAGGCAGGCAGCAGGGAGGAGAGTCTGCAATGATTCTACAAGGATGACAAGCGCCCTTTTACATGTGGAATGTCTGTGGTCCTCAGTGCTGTGGTTTATTAAGGCCCAATATGATAACTCATACTTAAGAACCCTGCTTTGTTGGATCTCTATTGGATTCAATTCCACACACAGTCACTCAGGGCCTAGCGTTTGGCAGGCACTGAGCGAATCCTGGGGGTGGACAGAAATGAATCACGCACAGCCCCTGCTACTTGCCTTCCAGATGTCTCCCAAGGACAGGAGAGTCACACATCCGGGGCACCTGGCATCCCCCAAACCTGTCAACCTGGGGCTGTGAGACCTTCATAGATGGAAACCTGATGTGCTAGTGGGCTTGTATTTTAGTCTTCTGAGGCTGTAGAAAAACGCTGCTCTGTTCTTGAGTATCACTTGCTTCTTAACACAAAGCAAGCAAAACAGAACAAGCACAGTTTTCCTTCTCCACCTCCTCCAGTCGGTCAGCTCTGGCCCGCTGGGTACAAAAGCAGTGCCTGACTCAGACTAACCAGCTCTGGAGATATCCGTGTTTCTCATTGCCCCCAGCCTCCTTGGGACCTGGGCTGACCTCCTGCCCCTCTGACCCTGTCTGGTTCCTTTCTGTCACACTTCCTTGTCCCTTTGGCTTCAAGCCCCTTCTGTTGGGCCTTCAGGCTGACTGATCCAGAATGTTATGCCCTCAGACCCCTCTGGCTTTCTTGGGCTAAACTGTCATGCTGCCAGGTGACAACGGTAGCCCTTAAGACCGTCATCAGACCAAAGTCTGAAACTGAAAGTCACTGCCCTCGGTGGGTTTACAAACCCCATAATTTAGCTGCAATTACCAATAGACAGGCACTTTGACCATTTCAATGCATCACTGCAAAGCAATTCAACTGATTCACTTTCCTAGCACTTACTTGCTGATTAGGTGCCCTACTGTCATCAAAGGAACTTTCAAACTGGCTCTAAAACTTTAGCTACAGCAGAGTTACCTGGAGGGCTTGCTGGGCCTAGGTTTCGATTCTGAAGTTCTGCAAGGCAGAAGGCCTATTTGCATTTCTAACAGGTTCTCAGATGAGGCTGATGCTCTGGTCCAGGTACCTTACTTTAAGAACTTCTGCTCTAGTCCAGTAGTTTTTAAACTTGACTGCACATTGGACTCACCCGGGGAGTTAAAATAATATAGGCAAATACCTGAATCTACCCCTAGAATCCTGATTTAATTGGTCTGGAATACAGACTGGTCACTATGTGTTGTATAAGCTCCTTAGGTGATTCTCATGTTCAGCCAGTGTTGAGAACATATGCTCTTGTCCAATTCATCAGCAGAGGCTGGGCTAGGGGTGGGGAGCCCCCTTTATTCCCCATGGGGACACTTGCGTGAGATCACCAGATAAAACATAGGATACCCAGTTAAGTTTGAATTCTAAATAAAAAACAAAGAGTATTTTACTATAAGCATATCCCAAATATTGCATGGATGTCCATTTTTGTTATTGTTTTGTTTTTTCTAAATCTGGCAACCCTACTCTTAGACCCTTCCATGACACAGAATGAGAAACAATGATCTGCCAGCTCCCATTATATAAATAGTAACACCAAGGCCCCAGAGGTCATATAGGAAGTCAGAAGAGAGCCAGGATAAGAACTCAGGAGTCTTGACCTCTGTCCAGAACTCTTTCCTTTCCATCACACCTAACTGTGCTGAAGACACTTGTGCCCTTCTCTTGTTAGGGGGTTATTGTCAGTCACCTGGAGGTGACTTCAAAGGGGTCAGAATGATTTATGCCCTCTCTGCTCCCAACCCAGTCCTCACCTCCACCTCCCTTCTGCTGCTGCAGGTATCACAGACACTGTCCTGGGATCTGGCCCCTCTCAGGGCCATATCGTTAATGGCCACCTCAGGGAGGAAGTGGGCTGGAAATGGTACCGGCCAGATACAGCTGTGACAGAGAGCCCATAATTGGGTAACACAAGGACAAGAGGGATTTGGCACCGGCAAACTACAGGCAAAGCATGTTGGGAGAGGCCCACTTAATTCACAGAGACACTTGGAATTAGTTGTAAATTCTCTGGGAAGAGATCAAGGCAGCGGCATAAACAGCTCAATTAAACTGTCACCTCAATGCTCAATGCGCGGTAATGGTCAAAACACAGCCTTTAATCTAGATATAGAGGATTACCTTCTGACCAGTAATGAGATTCCTAAGATTAGTTGTACCTGAGGTGGAGGGAAAAATAGAGCTGGCTCAGCGACACCGCGGACAGCCTTGCATGTCAGCACGACTGGGACTTGTGTGGAAGAGGGCTACCTGGACGCCACAACCTTCCTGGAGCCCCCTCTGGAAGCTGGGAAGACAGGGATGAATCTCATTCTGCTTCCTCCATGGAAGAGATCCTCCTAGGAACAGAACCCAGGAGCACATCTGTTTCAAAAATTCAGCAAGTCTGACCCACTCCCAGCTCTAGACCAAAGCGAATAGCCACTTGCACCAGGTCCAGCACCACTCTCCCCTCCATGATCAACCACGCACGCTCACTTATTTGTCCCACAGACATTTATTGCCTGCCCACTAGGTGTCAGGCACTGTTCTGGACACTTAAGATATGCAGTGAACAAAGAGCTTATTCTTTGTCTTGCTCACTGTGGGGCAAGACAAAGAATAAACAAGAAAAATAAGTAAAATATGCTGTGTGTGAAATAGGAATGAGTGATACTCAGAAAAATAAATCAGGAACAAAGGTATGAAGTATTGAGTAGGGACAACAATTCTAGATATGGTGGCCAGGGGTAGCCTCATTGAGCAGGTATCATTTAAAGAAAGACCTGAAGAAGGTGAGTCATGGGAATGCCTGAGGGGAAGCATTCCAGACAGAAGAGATGTAGTGCAAAAGCCCAAGGTAAGAGAGGGTTCAAGGAACAGCGAAGAGGCTGCCTAGCTGGAGCAGGAGAGAAGACAGTATAAGACAAGGTCAGGAATTCAAGGGGGCTGGGTCATGTAAGGCTTTAGGGGCCACTGTAAGGATTTTGGCATTTACTATTAGGGAAATGGAAATTTAAGGAGGGATTTGAGAAGAGGAGGAGCATAATCAGATCCATTTTAAATAGGATCACCGGCTGTGTGTTGAGAGGGAAGCCAGGAAACGGGTAAGAGACACCTGAAATGACAAAGGCAAAAGAAGGAGTGTAGGACCCGGGTGGAAGCAGTGGAGGTGGTGAGCCTTGGTAGTGTTCTGCATATTCCTCGCTGAAGGACTGGATGGAGAAGGAATAAAAAAGGTATCAAGGATGAATGAGGGTTTTGCTTCCAATCTTCGCTAAGCATTGATGACCCAAATCTGTGCTTCCAGCCCAGACTCCAGTCCTGGGGCCTGATACACAGCAGGGGACTGACATTAATATCTGATGGACTGAACTGAAAAAGTAGATGAATCTGTTGGATTGGTGGCACTGCTTTTCCAGGCCATGGCATAGCCTACTTCCAGATAGTAGAAAGAAGTGCAGAGAAAGAGCCGCCATGTCCCCACCTGGGTCTAAAGTGAGAAGTAGAGATGGGGCAGAAAGAGAAAAAGGACCACACCTGACCCTTCCAATAGGATAATCAAGAACAAGTAAGGGGGATATAAAAGGGAAAAAAAAATGCCAAGAATGGTGGGCATAGTGTTGGGTTTGTGATATCAAAGAGACTTGGTGCCAATCCCAGCTGCGCCTCTTGACTGAATCACTTCCCTTCACTGGTTCCAGTTTTCTATCTTGGAATGGGGTGGCTGGTTTTCTGAAAAGAGTCTGTCCAGCTCTAACCATCTAGTGCTCCAATCCTTTTCTTACAAGTCCCTGTCTCTTCTAGCCGTTTGACACACTGCTCCTTAGGGAACTTTTCTATTTCCTTTCAGAATGATTATTTCTGACTGAGTCTTGTAAGGTGTGTCCCTACTAGTTCCCAAAGGAAAACACTTGCATGTTTTCCTTTTGCCTGCTTGAAATAAATACTACCTTAGGCTAGTTACTCCATATATAAACTGGGAATAACACTAGATTGTAGGGATACTGAGTAGGATTAATTATATACAGAACGTGTAGGGGTTGAGCTGATACACAAGTTTTTGGCATAATACTATAGCATTACAATAATTTTGGCTTGCAAATTATACCCTAGCAGAGGTATCACATGAAAAAGTTGGTCTGACCCCATGGCCTGCTGAAAGTGAAATGGAAAAAACAAGTTGTGAAATATAACTTACCTTTCTCAACTTTTGAAAAAGCAGAGATAACTCTTCTATGTGCAACCCACATGCAGGGAACAAGTTTCTAGATCCCGGAGAAGAATTTTTTGCCCAGGGTGGCCTGGCCTGTTGCCAGGATCTGGCTGTGTTCCTCCTTCCTGAACCTAAAAAGCAGAGCTGGGAAGGGAGGAAGCAGGAGAGGATTTGTGGTTGGTTGAAAGGTGAGGCTTGCAATGAAGATGTCCTTGCCTTTCAGGTTTTCTATTTGTGCCTCCCTCATTTGTGGGATAATTAAGTGCTTATACAGTAGAGGAATTATTTAATGGGTAATTTGAGATATTTAAGTCTAGGGATACCCAAAATAAACATCTTAGCCCAGGTCAACTTCTGGGTCCTCCTACTATCTTCCAGACACACACCACACACACATGCACACACACATGCGCATACCCCATATCCTAGAATATTTCTTGTAAAATGCTAAATAAGTAGATCTCAGGCAGTGAAGGGGCTGTATAGTTGGTGATGATGTCTGTGACTATGGGGGTCATATAGTAGGTCTGTAAAATTTAACTAACTCATAGAGCATGGCAGTCCTGTCTGCCTAGAGGGAAAGAGCAAATAGCTTGATCCTGAAGGACAATTTGCAGTCAATTCTACTGCATCACTGTGTGTGGCTGAGTGGACAGAGCACAGGCTTCAGAGTAAGACATAAGTTGGAGTCCTGGCTCTGCCACTTACCCACTGTGGCCTCAGGCAGAGGAAGAGGCCACAGCTTTCAGGCCTTCCCTGCTCAAGAGCCTCGGACTGAGAGTTTGATCTCAACCTTCAGTCCTGGCCAAAAGAGCCACCGGCCTTTCTCCCTGCCCTAACAGGTTCCACTTTTCCTCCAAAGCCCATCTATAATATACAAGTTGCAAGTGAAGATAATTAATGATTTTGGCTATTGTCCTAATAAATCAGCACTCTCTGAAAATGTCTCAGATCTCAGTTCTTACACCTGAGGGAAAGTTATATTCTGAGACTTGACCAGCCACATGCAGAGGAGCCCTGGTTCCAGTGTCTAGGCAGAGAGCATGCCACCTCCCAGGAAAAGCTTCGTTTTGCAAACTGTGCACCTCACTTGGCCTGTTTCCTCATTTTTGGTTAATAATCAGAGGATGATCTTAAATTGCAAAGTAGAGACTAGTGGAAATGACATGATTTTTGGTGCTTCCAGACCGGGCAACTGGCATCCAGGCCCACCTGGGTGACCATCCTCTGAGCCTCAGTTTCTCCATCTGTAAAATGAGGGCCCCGGGTTAAATGCAGTTTTGCCAGCTCCTACAATCCTAGGCATTAAACATTCGTCCCCGCAGCCCCTCTCCGCCAGGTTGGCAGTGAACAGGGTTAAAACCACGACTTCCTCAGAGGTGAAAAGGTGCGCAAACATTCCGACCTCCCCTTAGCTTGCCAATCCGATTGGTGCCTGGCCGGGCCCCTGCCGCCTATCCCGGTCGCGTCCGTCATCTGGATTGCTAAAACGCTCATTTGCATAAAGATTCCTCCGAAGATCTGGCACACGGGGTTGAACTGGAGTCTTCGTCCCTTTAAGAAAAGGAGAGGCACCCTGTCCCTAATGGGTCTCGGCACTGCATTTTCTCCTCGCGGATCACGGAGTACACTAAAAACGTCCCATGTCCCCAACAGTAGGGATCTCTTAGTGGCACACTGAGCGGGTCCCAAGGGAGGGTTTGGCCTCCGCACGCGGCAGGCTCAGGCTGGCAACCTCTCGCCCTAGGAGGCGGCGGGCTGCATGCAAGGCGGGCCCGGCTGCAACGCGGGACCCCGGCGCCCTGAGGCGCGACCCGGGGGCTGGCGCCGAGGCGGCCGCGGGAGGCTGCGCGTGCTGAAGTGGAGAGGTACTCCCGCCCAGGACCCGGGCGCAAGACGGGCGGGGCCAGGGCCGAGGTCTGGCATCGGTGCTCTTGGGGGTGGGCGGGGCGGGGCCTGAGGGGGCGGACTGGGGGCGGGGCGCGCGCGAGCCCGGGGAGGGCGGGGCCGCGGCGAGGGGCGGGCTCTGGTGGCCCGAGTGTCACACACGCGGCGGTTCAGGAGGCGGCGGTTCAGGAGGCGGCGGCGGCGGCAGCGGCAGGCGCCGCTGGGACGGGCACGGGCCCGCGGGCTCGAGCGGGCGCCGGCTGCCTTCCTCCGTTGCTCGCTCGCTCTCCCGTCCGCTTATTCGCCCGCCGCGGGTCCAGGCTCGCCTCAGAGCTCTGAAAGGAAGAAGGGGGGCTGGGGACGCCGACAAGTTCCCGCAGCAGCCGCGGATCCCGGCCAAGGCGGAGGTTACGGTTCCGACGGGGAAGAAGCGCGCTCCGAGGGGAGCGCACGACTAGAGCGTCCGAGGCGGGGGGCGCCAGGGCCTTTCGCTCTCTGTGGGGCCGTGGCCGGGATCCCATGAGACGCGCCCGAGAGGGGCGCGAGATCCGAAGCCGAGGCGGCGCGCGGCGGAGGCGGAGGGCGGTGCTGCAGCTGCCGGAGCCCGGGAGCGGCCGGCAGGAGGCGGCGGAGAGAACTTGAACTTGGCGTCGGGAGCGGGCGCCCCGGACGCCCCTCTCCGGGGCTGGGGCGCCGAGGGACCTGGGAGACAGCTCTGCCCCCCGAATGGCCGCGGCGGCGGACCAGGCTCCCGCGCCGCGGCCCTAGGCGGCCTCTCGCCATGGCCAAGTGGCTGAACAAGTACTTCAGCTTGGGCAACAGCAAGACCAAGAGTCCTCCGCAGCCACCGCGGCCCGACTATCGCGAGCAGCGGCGCCGGGGCGAGCGGCCCTCGCAGCACCCCCAGGCCGTGCCGCAGGCCCCCGCGGCCGCCTCGGCGTCCTGCGGTACGGCAGCCGCCTCCTGCTTCTCAGCATCGTCGGGATCGCTGCCCGACGACAGCGGCAGCACGAGCGACCTCATCCGCGCCTACCGCGCACAGAAGGAGCGCGACTTTGAGGACCCCTACAACGGGCCCGGCTCGTCGCTGCGCAAACTGCGCGCCATGTGCCGTCTGGACTACTGCGGCGGCGGGGAGCCGGGCGGGGGCCAGCGCGCCTTCTCGGCCTCCTCCGCTTCGGGCGCCGCGGGCTGCTGCTGTGCCTCCTCCGGCGCGGGCGCCGCCGCGTCCTCGTCCTCGTCCTCTGGCTCCCCGCACCTTTACCGCAGCAGCAGCGAGCGGCGGCCCGCCACGCCGGCTGAGGTGCGCTACATCTCCCCCAAGCACCGCCTGATTAAGGTGGAGAGCGCTGCGGGCGGTGCAGGAGATCCCCCGGGGGGCGCCTGCTCCGGCGGCCGCACCTGGAGCCCGACGGCCTGCGGAGGCAAGAAACTGCTCAACAAGTGTGGCGCCTCGGCTGCGGAGGAGAGCAGTGCCGGCAAGAAGGACAAGGTAAGGCGCCCCTCCGCCTCACCCGAGTTTCCAGAGCCATTGTGCTCACGGGGAAACTGAGGCACCGCTCTGGTTCCGAGTCCCTACAACCACTTCGGGCTAGCACCCTGGAGTCAGGGCTCAAACACTACTTCCCAATTCTGCCTCCTTGCACACGCTCCCCCCGACACTCCCCCCGGCCCCCGGCCCCGATCGTCGGCCTCCTGACACAGTCTCTTTCGCTGCTGCTCTTAAGACGTCCTCTCTCTCAGCCCACAGCCAGGTGTCCGCTTCGAAAGTAGCCTGACGGGAGCGACCCTCCCAGCCTTGCCGCCAAAATAGGCAGCTAGCCCTTCAGCCCCCGAGGAGAAAAATCAGAGAATCAGAGCTGTCACGGACTTAAAAGAGTGTTTACTCTTGTCCACCCCGTCTCCCCCCATCGACGATTCTATAGATGGGAAACTGAGAGGTCCAGAGCTGGGAATGGACTCGCCGGATATTACACACTCTTGGTGGCAGATCTGGACTGGCTGTCTCTGAACGGCTGTATGTAAATTCTTCTAAGCGCCCTGCTCCACCCCCTGCGCCAGGTTTCCAGATGGGGCGGCCTTTTGTACTGGAGCTTCACCGGGAACCACACGCGTGCTTTTCCGGTTGAAATGTGCTGGCCTCCAAGAACGCTCCACTTCGACCTGTTAGTTCCTCTAGCGGCGCAGGAGAGGGGTCCCCCTACCTGGGCCAGCTGGAAGGAGAACCACCCCTCCAATCTTCACCTTACTTCTTGACCTTACCCCGACCCCATACTGTCCCAGGGATGAGGGGGACTATTTTGTGCAACCCCCCTCCCTGAGAAATCAGACCATCTTGATCTCCCACCTTTGAAGCAGGATAATTACAGCCAGACTGGGCCCTCTCCTTCCCTTTCGCACTCCTGTGACACCCTCCCTTCTCCCATAAAATAATACTTGTTTTGTCTACTTCTGGTGGAAGGCAGTATTTTGATTACATCTGAGGCCTGGTGCCCTGTGATGGCTACCAGGCTACTGTCCCTCTTGTTCTCCCTCAAACCCCACCTTTTCCCAAAGGTAAACTTTTGTCCAGGTGTGGACTAGGGGAGGCTGATAAAGAATCTGAGTTTCTTTTAGGACTGGATGTCCAGATAGGAGTGAGACAGGCTCTTACCTGCCAGCTGGTGCTTGGAAAGGGATTTTTTTGTTTTGTTTTCCAGATAGGAGGAGTAAGGGGATGCCCCTCTTAATTTTTCTGCCTGACTTCCTCTCCTCAAGATCCCAGGTCTCCAGAGTATCCCCTCCCTGCTGGGTCTGCTGAATGCAGCATGGGCAGTCTGAGGATTCCACCTTCCACCTCCCCCTGGGGCCAGTTTGGGGACACATCTCAGAAGCATGGATTCTGGGCTTCCTAAGGACCCATGATGTCACCACCTAAATGATAGGGTGCTGGGAGCCTGGTGGCTACCCAGGTGCTGCCTTAAGGGCAGAGGAGATTTCTCTGGGAGCCCCTAGGATCACAGGGTTGTGGTCAATCTGTGAGGGAAAGAGCAGAGAGGCTGTATGGCCCAGGCTTGGCTAGGTGCTGGCCTGGGAAAACCTCAGGTCCCTGGAGACAGAATGTGTGAGGACGGCCCAGCCTAGCTCCCTGGAGAGATTCACTGGACTCCCTGCCTCCCACCTGTTACTCCATGGCCACCTCCCAGGCAGGCAAATCTCCTTTCTCTCTCCCTGCTTGTGGTTCTGTCTGCTCACTAAAGTCTTCCTTTATGGCTTTCAAACTTTAGTAAACATTTTCCCTAATTATAATTAAGACTATTTCAGATACTGAGGAATGATAATTTTTATAACTGTGATGTCCAGCGTGTTGAAGACTTGGCTCCGTTCTGCCAAGTATTTCTTACAGGTCTTCTCTGCTCTCCCCTGCTGGGTACTGGAGCAGGGTTCCTCAATGAATAGTGTGGCCCAAGCAGAAGTGTGCACCAGTGCTGTGATGGGATGGCTTACCGGGAGGTGGTCACGGAGGGCCACTATTGTGGTTGGCTGTGGAAGAGAGCCTGGTGCTTTGTGGAACTGCAGGAAGGCCCTGTGGCCGGATTTAAGAGGTTAGAGTTGGGCAGGACCCCAGAGGAGCAGGAGGGCCTGGGTCAGGGGGCACCTTACCTTGTAAGCTAAGCACAGTAAGAGCATTTAGTTGCTAAATGATGTGAGCAGATTTGGTTTTTTAAAAAAAGATCTCGGGACTGCATTTCACCTACTAGGTTGTGACTTCGAGCCCTTTGATATTTTAAGAAGTTGTTGCAATACAGACTCGATACTCAGGTCCTTGGAGTCAATACCTCCAAGGCATTTCAGCTACCAGGCGTTTTTTTCTAACAAGCAGGAGGGAAAGCTGCCAGAGAGGGTCATACTATGCATTGCTTCTCAAACCAGCACCTGGAGGGCTGGTTAAACCACAGATTGCAGGACCCATCCCGCACAGAGCCTGAGTCACCACACGTGGTGTGGGGCCTGAGAATGTGCATTTCTAACAGATCTCCAGGTGATCTTTTGCCACTGATCCTGGGACCACACTTTGAGAACACTCATGCAACAGTGGCTTTTTAACCCTCTCTCTGAGTTTTCGGCCAGAGCTGATTTGGAATGCAGAGACTACGTCATTTCTGCCCTCCTTGTAGGGCTGCCTCCTAATCTGGGCCAACACTCACCCCATACCCGCCCCATTCCTGTCCAGGCAGCCAAGAAGCAGCCTGGTTTTCACATTATTTCCAGCCAGACAGCTTTCAGAAGGCCAGGCACATTGCAGATCCAGCCCTGAACACCCTAGAGCCCGCCTTCTGCCCCTCACCCATGGATCCAGGAAAACCCACTTCTAACCCACTTAATCTCAGGTCCAGCTTCTTTTTATCAATTGCTAGGGGATAGGACAAGAACCTGTAGGGCTGTTGAATGCCCCCTGTGTGTCGGGCTGTGTTTTTGACGTCGGTCTGTGTTGAGAGTTGCTGTGGCGTGGAGTAGGAGCTGTTGGTCCACCAATCCTCCTTTCAGGACCTCTGCTGCCAGCCCTACCCTCTCCTGCCTCCTTCAGTACCTGGGCTTCCCTCTGTCGCACACTTAGGCAAACTCCTATTCTCCCAGGTGAGTCCCAGGGCATACACACTCCTGGTCACAATTTGCTGCTTCTGGCCAGCCTCCGGTTTTTCCCTTTTAGAATCAAATGCTGGAGGGACTGTGTTTTCAATTTAAGCAACTTTTACCCAGCACTTATTTTGTGCTCAGAGATCTCTCTGTACAAGGGTGACCTAGGAGGGGAGAGAATAAAGGCTGCAGAAGACTGGGCAATAATCTCTGGCCTGAGCCTCTGGAGGAGACCAACATACATTGTCTTTCCATCATTTGTCTCCCAGTGTTTTTGTCTTGGGTAATTTACTGAGGTCTTCACCTAGGAGGCAGCTTTGAGCTGGATTTAGAGATGGAAGTAGAATTTCAGCTCAGGGGAAGGGCTGACTGCAGCCTGCAGGAGTACTGACGTCCCAGTGTTGTGAGTGTACGCGTGTATGTGAGTGTGTGTGTATATGTATGTGTGTGGGCACGTGTGTGTATGTACATGTGTATACAAAACCTCAACCGGAGTGTGTTCTTGAAAATCAGAGCTTTCTTGCAGTGGGCCTCACTTGGGGAATGAGAGATGACAGTGTGAGATAGGTGGGGGCCTGAGTTTAGACCTCACAGGGGAGTCCTTGAAGACTGTTGAGCCAGGAAAGGGACACTCAGAACCATGGTTGAGGAGCATCCCAGGCTGTAAAGAACTGCTGCAATCTGGGGGAGATGGGGCTGGAGTTAGGGGGCAATTGCAATATAATCCAGGTAAGAGACAGTGAGGGCCTGAGCTCCTGGGAAGAGACAACAGAACTTCAGTAGGTAGAAATATTATTCCTTCAGGTTGTCTTTATAAAAAAATAATGATGACAAAAGAGGACAGTAACTTGGTAGGTCTCCTTTTGTGCAGCCAAACAGGTCTCATCCCGTTATATTTTCTGCTGAAGTCTTGTTTCTTTTATCATAATTAAGTAAATGTTGTTTCCACTGCAACTGAGAAAGTCAAGATGCACCATGACATCAGTTTCCCAAGTTTTAAATACATGCTAATGTGTACCAACACTTTATATTTTGTCAGCATCCACAGTTGAGTTAAATAACATGTTTCCCAAGGAATAAATAATATCATGTCTAACCTATTTAAAAAAAAAAAACAAAACACTCAGCAGACAGTCTCTGAGCAGCCTGCTAGGCAGGGGAAATTTAGAGAGAATAAGTTGTGGCCAGCTTTCCAAGAGGGAAGCGTCTCAGATTTGCAGTTGAACACCAGCTTCTCAACATCTAGTCTGGGAGACTGAGACAGTTAATAAGACAGTGTCGCATCCTGAGGCATGCCAGGACAGAGGTGTGTGCAGAGGGCTGGGAGGGCCTCAGCTCTGTCTGCAAAGTCAAGGAGGGCTTTCAGGTTGAGGTGACATTTGAGCTTTTTCCGTTTAGAAGCTTGTATCAAGAGAATGGTTGGAAGCCCTGAAGGGTGGGAGCAGCAGGGATTGCAGAGGGAGGTTGGAGCCACAAAAGGAAGAGAGTGTCTCATGTGCCTTTTTGGGGAGTTGTGACTTGTCTTTTTGGTCTTTTTCACATCAGCTCATTGATGTGTAGCTTGACTGAAGCTAGGGCCAAGCATGAGCTGTCAGTCATTTCCATTTGGTTAACAACTGTGGTCTCCATCCAGTTCTTAGAAAGTAATTAGCTGAAAAGGTAAGAGCCAAGCTTGGTAGCTGTGGTTTGGCTTGGGACACTTTCTCCTTTGAAGTTCTGTCCCATGAAAGTAGTGAGAGAAATGCTGCTTATCAAATCCAGTTTTTCCCATCGATTCCCCAGAAGAGGAATATATTCTTCAGGCTTCAGGCTAATCACTTCATTGGTCATTTAATCCTCACAGTCACCTTAGAAGAGGGTTACACACTGTATCAGTTAGCTATTGCTGCATAACAAATCACCCCAAACTCAGTGATTTTAAACCAGGGATTAGCAAACTTTTCTTAAAGGGCCAGATAGTAAATATTTTTAGGCTTGCAGGCCAGACAGCCTCCATCACAACTATTAAGCTCTGCCATTACAGCTTGAAAGCAGCCATATACAATATATAAAGGTGTTCCAATAAAACTTTATTTACAAAAACAGGTTGCTGGCTTGTGGTCTGTAGTTTCCAACCCCTGCTTTAAATGATAAACCTTCATTATTGTCCATGGACCCACATGTCAACTGAGTAGTTTTTCTGGCCTCAACTGGGTTCACTCAGGCATCTACTGTCAGTGTAGAGTGGGTGTGCAGCCCTGCCAGTCCTAGCTGGGCTCTCTTATGTGTTTGGAGGCACCTGGTTTAGGATGGCCATAGCTGTGTCAGTTTGGCTCTGTCTCATCTTCCAGTGGGCTAGCATTGTTCATATGAGGGTGGCAGGGCTCCAAGAAAGTAGAGAAGCCCATATAGTTTCTTGAGGTTAGAAACTGCTACACTGTCCCTTCTGTGGCATTCTGTTCACCAAAGCAAGTCACGAGGCCAGCCAGGATTCAGTGAGAAAGGAGGAGCTGCAAAGTCCCGTGGCAGAGGGCAGGGATATAGGCAGGCCATTAATTGGGGCTTTCAGTGCCATCCCTCTACCATGGGTAGTCTTATCCCCATTTTACAGATAAACCAAGGCTTAGAGGTTACGACTTGCCTAATATCACATAGCTACCAAGTGTCAGAGCTAGGATCACACCGATGCCATCTAAATTCAAAGCCTTTATGCTTTTCATCAATTTGTTCCACTCTTTTGGACGATTTAGATGGCAATAGTAAGGCTCTGACATTGACTGAAATGTATGTTGTGTGTCTCCCCCTCCCCTTCACTTACAGTTCCTCTTCTTGCACTCTTCTGCCCTAATTCCTCTCTCTTTCAGTCTGGGCTTTGGTGGTCCCCAAAGGGGCCCCAGAACTGGCTTTTCTCTCTCCCTCCCCTATCTGCCTCTGAGATCCATAAATGAGATGTTAATGCAGCCCTTGAGTTATTACATAGAGAAATTCTGCACACAGAGTTGGCGCTTCCCAAGGGATAGCTGCACAGAATGTGTCTCTTGTAGCTGCCATGTCTTCTCATTCTGACACCAAGAGTTCCCTCCCTCCAAGGATTGGCCAGGCTGTGTGTACTCTTTTACAAACAAAACAAAACAAAACAAAACAAAACAAAACAAAATAAAACAGTGGTACTTTGGCCCTCGTCAACAAGAAACCTAAGTTTCCTGGAAGGAGATCAAGTGACCATCTTCTAATCTGACAATCTCAGAACATAACTGATTTCCCCAGACTTAACCCTCAAGACCTGACCTCGTCCTCTCCCCACCCTGAAAGCATTTCTGCCCCATAAAAGAGGCATTAAAAGGCAAATCTGAAACAGGTGTGGCTTCCTCTGGTCATTTAACCGAAGCTGAACTTGCCTATGGTCAAGCGCTCCCCTGTGCAGCTCCATTTGGCATTGACTTTCACATCTTATGCTGAAAGAGCCGAGGGGTAGTGTCCTATGGGGAAGGGATAGATCAGGCTGGGCCCTAGAAAATAAATTGGAATTTGTGGCTTCGAAGCAGAGATCTGGGTTGCAGGCTGGCTGATGGCCTAATCTCCGCCTGCTTTCTGAGGGGAGTGTTCCTGCAGGATGGAGATGGTCTGCAGTGGTCTCTGCCACCCTGACTTTGTAACTTCTGTTTGGCTTATGTTGACTGAGGAATTGCCACATGTGGGCCACTGTCAGGAGCTGTGTGGTACAAGGATGAACCACGGGGTGGGTAGTGCTTGCCTGTAAGGAGCTTATCTTCTGGTGAGGACACAGGAACCAAGGTTAGAACACAGCTCTGCATGACAGAATTTATCTATAATCAAAGTGGTTTGGGTGAGCTGAGAGCCATCCTGGCAAAGAAGCTGTTCTGGGCAGAGCCTTGATTCCATGGGGCTACAGGAGAAGCAGGGTCAGGAGGAGATTCATTTTAACTGAGGAAAGTGGGGAAGGCTTCTCAGAGGAGGAGGCATTTGAGTAAGAAAGAGTAGTCAATTGAAGGGGTTTTCCACAATAGCAGTCCTAGCCAGCACTTTCATTGCACATACTCTGAGCCAGGCACTGTTCTTTGTACTCTATATGCATTAACGCATTTACTCCTCACCAGAGTCCTTTGAGGTGGATGCCACTGTCATTCCCATTTTACATATGAGAACACTGAGGCAGAAAGGTTAAGTTACTTGTCTAAGGTCACCCCTTCAGTGAGTGGCAGAGATGAGATTTGAAGCTGGATCCAGGGTCTTTGTTTTTAACCACTGGCCATACCACCTCAGGCTGTACAATCTCGAATGTTCTCTGCCTTATTTGTGGCTAGACTTAAATTCTTTATAAAAATCCCATCTGTTAGCATTGTAGGAGCTACTGATTCCTACATTTAGGTAAGCATTCCACAGCTTAAAGGACACTTTCACACCTATAATTAATTTGATTCTCAAAGTCACTCTGTGAGGAAGGTGCTGTCACCCCCATTTTATAGATGGAAAAACTGAGGGTCCAGGAAGTGGAGCCTGCCCTGCCTCCCAGAGGTACTGATTGAGCCAGTGGCCAGGCTGTTGACCTTGTTCTGAGCGCAGTGCTCTTTGTGCTGTGGTGGTCTGGAGGTGGCTTGGCCAAAGCTCCAGTCCACAGGAAGGGTGACAGCCTGATTGATTTCCGGTTCTTTCCATGTTTTGATTCTGAAACACTTTACTGAGACCATTAAGGAGCATCGACTGAGGACCTTGCTTCCACAATGGAATTTTCCTTCTCTTCCTGTTTGGTATTTTCCAGTAATATTTCTATTAATGTTTCACTTTCAGAGGCACTGGCTTCCTGAGAGTTTGCTCTTTCTCAACTGCTGAGCCAGGAGGAATTGAATTTTCCTCTAAATCATTCAGTTCCTTTCCATTTTCTCTAAGGGGAGCTCTCTCTGGATTTCCCATTATGCTGTAGAGGAAGGATCTTGGAGGTGGGTCCAAAGGATGGAGAATTAGTCAGGGCCCTGGGGAATGACTCAGGCCTCGTGTTTTCCAAGCAGAACTTAAGAGTAATGGTCAGAAAGGGGCTTCCCGAGGCTGATGAGGGGAGAAGTGACTTGACAGGTGGGTTGGGGTGGTGGGGAGGTGGATACCACTGGCCAGACCCCGAGTCCTCAGCTGGACCAAGAGAGCCCATACCAAGTCCTTTCTCCTCATTCATTCATTCAATAGGTATTGTTGAGAGCCTGCTACATGCTGGGTATTGTTCTATTTAGATACTGGGGATACAGCCGTGAAAAAAACAAAAATTCATGCTCCTCTGAGTTTGCTGTCTCATGAGAGGAGTCAAGCAAATATAGTATGTTGGGTAGAGAGTGCGGAGGAAAGTAAAAGCAGAATGAGGAGGCTAGGGTGGGCCTGAGTTTGGGCTGGGGTGCCATTTCAGACAGGTGCTTGGAGAGGGCTTGCTGAAGGGTGTGCTGGTGTGATTCACATGGCTTTCGGAGAGAAGTGCATTCCAGGCGGAGGGAACAGTCAGGGCAAAAGTCCAAGGCAGGAGCATGCCTGGCTGCTTCAGGGAGATCAGCATGACTGAGTGGAGCAGG
The DNA here is from genome assembly GCF_009834535.1 of Camelus ferus. Lineage (NCBI taxonomy): Eukaryota > Metazoa > Chordata > Mammalia > Artiodactyla > Camelidae > Camelus > Camelus ferus. Next base: position 45,055,334 of record NC_045699.1, on the reverse strand, counting down.
TGGGGAGGAAGTGGGGAGAGGAGGTCCAGAGGTGGGACAGGGGAGGCCTGGGAGGCACTGAAAGGGTCTCTCGCTTTAACTTTGGGTGAGATGGGAAGTCAGTCAGTGGAAGTTCTGAGCAGGGGAATGACATGATCTGACTTGGGTTTTGAAAGGATCGCTCTGGCTGCCTAGTGGAGAATAGGTTGGAGGGGCCCAGCCAGGAGGCCAGCTTGGGGAACATACACCCACTGGAACTCGAGCACTAGCCATAGGTGATGAGAAGAGATGGGACTCAGGACATCCTGAAGGCAGAGCTGCAGGATTTCCTGACAGATGAAATATGAGATGTGAAGAGGGGTGGAGAGTCAAGAATGACTCCAGATTTTAGCCTGAGCAGCTGGGAGGGTGAATTGCCATTAGCTGAGATGAGGAGGACCCCGGAGGTATAGTCACAACTCAGCCAGTGGAGTTGCCCCAGCAGCTGAGTCCTGGGGCTAAGAGCAAGACACACTCTGCCCTCCAGGGCAGTGAGCTTCCTGAGAACTCAGAGAAGAGAAGGCATGGGCCGCCTCTGTCTGAGGCTAGGGAAAACCACCAGGAAGAGGAGGCCGACAGGTCCAAAGAGAGGTGCAGATGGGCATCCTAGACAGAAGGAATTCAGTCCACAGTGATTGAGATCAGAATGGGAGCCCTTCTGAGTGCAAGCAGGTGTGGCCTGAGCCTGGGGATTCCTTGGTATAAGTACAGGTGATCAAGGAACGAGGCAGGGGGTTGGGTGTGAAGGGCTACCTGCCACTGGTCTAAAATTGCCCCAATTCTCTAAATTCAAGTACCCACTTGAGCCAGTAACCTGGGCAGGATGGATATGAGCCTGGAGCCTGCCTGTTTTGCTAAGCAGAGCATTTCACTGCGGAGCACTTGTGATTGTTGGGGAAGTTCTCCCTTATCAGGGGGCCCACCAGTACGCGGGCTACGAGGAGGAGGCAGAAAGAACGAGGAATGGAACTTCCCCGGTTTCTCCAGCTAAATTCTAAAAATGAAAATGACCAGAAAGTTCTTCACAGTGAAGCATCACTGTTTTGTGGGACATGCACTCCCAGAAAGCCAGACAGCTTCATAATCCTCCTGGTGCATTCCAAAGGCACACATGTGATTTGGGGCCCTCGTGGCATTTGAGGAATGGTGCAGCCCCTACCTGCCTTCCTGTGTGGGGCAGTTGCAAGTTGGCTGTGTTCTGAGCAAGCTTGGATTTTTTAGTATATTTCAGTGTTCATCTCTGGGGTAACTTTTTCTTCACCTTTTAACAAAACTAAGGTAAGATTGGTATGGAAAATGCAGGTAAGCAAAACTAAAATAGAGATCAACTCTAATTCTCCAATTGAAAGAAACCACTGAATATTTCACTCTTTTTCCATTCAGCCCCTTTTCAATGCATATATATATATATACACACATATATATATACACACACACACACACATTTTTCCCTCCACAAACATTAAGTAATATTGTGTGTATCTATTTATGTTCTTTTTCGCTGAAAGGCTTGGAAGGATGTCTACATTGTCTTAAACATTCAACAACAGTAATTTAATGTCTGCCTAGAATTCTGGTTGCCTACTTAGGCTCTCCATTATTAGGCTCTCTATTATTAGTTTTCACAAATTTAACAGAGTGTAATGAACATCTTTGTAACTTAATTCTTTGCACAAATAAATCTAATTATTTCCCTGGGATTGATTCCCAGAATTGTTGGGTAAGAAAGGTAAAAATTTTGATACATGCTTTCATATTGTATTCTAGAAAGACCTTACAAGTTTGTGCCTGTTTAAGGCAGTTTAGTTTAATCTGCAATTTCTTGGGTAAACAGTGCATATGTGCATTGACCACTTGTGTCTCTTTTTCAAACTTGTATACTTCTATCTTCTCTCATCCTTTCTGCCACAGGGTTATCTTTTTACTGATTCGTGAGGGCTTTTGTGGATTAAGGATGGCAGCCCCTTGCCTGCCATTTGGGTTGCAGGATATTTTTTACAAGTTTGTAGTTTGCCTTTCGGCTCTGTAGCTGGTGATTGTTTTTGTTGTTTATACTGAATTGTTTTCTGTTGCTGAATCGGTCTTGATGTTCTTCATGATTTCTTGAGTGTGCTGCTTAGAAGAGTCTTCCGTACTCCAATGTATTTTTTTCTAATCCTTTGGTTCGTTCGTTCCTTCCTTCCTTCCTTCCCTCCTTCCTTTCTTCCTTCCTTCCTTCCTTTTCGTTTTTAACATTGACATCTTAGTTTGGAGTTTGATTTCAGGGTATGAGGTAGGGTTTTAATTTTATTTTTATGAATGACCAGTCTGTGTCTGGACATCCTCTTCTCTCTTGCTCTGTGATCTGTCTGTATTTCTCCACGTGCCTTTGTAGACTTCAATATTTTGACTCCGTCTCACCCTGACTGCATTTAGGTCTCAATTGCTATTATGATAATAATGATTTCACCTTGTCTTTATAAAATGACACCTTCTGTCTTCAGATACCCATGCGCTTATTACACATTCAATTCCTGACACCTGAGGGAAGTAGTTGGGTGTTAGCACTACATCTTTGGATGCTAGACCTGACACTGTGGGTGAGATGAGGCCAGGAAAACTTCGGCTCACCTCTGATGTAGTCGGCTTCCCTCTCCAGGACCAGGGGACCAACTGTCTAAGTATTTTGGGGGCAGCCATTTACTGTCTGTCCTGCTTTTGTGGCCTTATCTGGGAGTATCTGTTTCAGCTTTGACACGGTGACTTTTGTGGAGAAAGGGATGCAACATTCAGTCCTCCATGCATCAAACACTTTTTAGACACCTACCATGTTACAGCAGTGGGCTGAGTCCTGCGGACAGTCAGCAATAAGTAAGCCCCAGCGCTCTAACCCAGAGCCCAGGAGGCAATGTTGGAAAGGCCCAGGAATATCTCTACTGCAAGGCAGAGGGAGTTAAGTGCCAGGCCAGAGAGGCAGGTGAATGACCCTGAGTAGCGAGGAGCACTGGAGCCTGCGGTGGGCAGTAGTGGAGCAGGCTGTGGGTGGCAGAGCTCAGACTTGAAGAATGGGTAAGACTTGAAATTCTTGTGTCATGTGGGAACTACATTATTTTGGTCATTTATACTTTTTTAACACCTACAGAGTCCAATGCAAGTGACATGAATTCAGAGTTCTCCCCCTGCCCCCCAACCTTTTCCGGCCCCCTCAACCCAGGTGTCCTGTGTCTTCAATCAGTGAGAGTCCCTTCCTGAATCTCTGTCGCATGTTCTTCTTTTCCCGGCTCAGGCCAGTGTCAGGATAATCCATTCTGCAGTGTCTGCTATGGGGTTTGTGACATTAATGAATTAGTGTTGACGGAACAGATTAAGCCCAGGAGTGTTCATGGGGAACAAGTCAAGGGGGGAAAAAATGCAGATTTTGAACAAAAAAATGCAGATTTTTGAACACTTCTGTGAACATTTCTGTGGTTCTAAGAGTGTCTCCCTAATTCACTATACTGTGTGTCATACCACGTCAATGTGCCCTACCTAGACCAGCCCCAGCAGCAAATTGGAATCACCAGGAGAGCATTTTTCAAAATTTGTTGTTGCCTGGGCTTAACCTCAGACTGGTTACAGCATGGTTCCTGGGGCTCGTGCCTGGGCATCAGTAGTTTTAGAAGGTCCCCAGATGATTTTGATATGCAGCCAAGGTGGAAAGTTGCTGCTCTGGACCTTAGCTTGGGGTTCCAGGGGAGCCTGGGGATCACCCAGTCCAACCCTCCTGCACCCATGCCTGAAAACTTCCAGTGACGACATAACCACGTACTCCTCTACACAGCGGGGCTTTCAAGTTTTTCTCTACTGTTCCCTCCAATTTAGTACAGGTTTGTTGAGTGCCTGTGCTTACAGGAGCTGTGCTGGCTGACCTCTTTCTCTCTGTAGGTGATCTTATTTTAGTTGGACTCTTTGAGGTCAAGCAGAACCAGTCTAACCTTACTTCTTCCACTTGACGACCCTCAGATGTGTGATGGTATCTTCAAAGGCAGAGGGAAGCTGCAGGCTGTATCATTTCCCCACAGAGCCGGATTCCCAGCCAGGACACCAACTGCTAAGGGCAAGTACCCTTCACAGCATCCCAAGTGTGGAGGACGTTGGTGGACCCCCAGTCTGGGAGCTTCCAGGACAGGAAGTGGCAGGCTGGGGCAGGTTCTGAGTCGGTGGGCTGAGCTTGGCACTGAAGAGTTAGCTGTGCCAAAGCGTGACCAGATGGGGAGCACCGAGGGATTCCCAGGTGGATTTCAGGGGTATCAGACCAAAGAGAGCAGAAGAGCAGCAGTCAGGAGTAGATTCCAGGGGAGCTGATGGGATCTTGCCACCAGGACCTCAGCGCTGAGCAGGTAGCAAGTGGAGCAGAAGCTGCCCTGCTGAGAGAAGCCAGGTATTCTTAGTCCTGGGTCTTTGCCCTTTGTGGGGGTAGCCAGCACGGCAGCACACCATAGCTGCCCAGAGCTGTTGATCCAAACACAGCAAGACCCTAATGGTTTCCCCTGTGGTGGTGTGAAATGAGCACCAGCTTTGGGGTCAGAAGTCTGGGCTCAAATCCTGGCCCTGGTGCTTGGAAGCTTAGTAACTTGGTACAAGTGATTAGGTTCTCGGGGCCCGGAATGCCCCATCAACCCTAACACGGGCGTAACAATGAGACGGTGTTTCCTGACCGCTCACTCTGTGCCTCACACCAATGTAACACTTTCCATGTGTGATCCTCACAGCTGGTCTCTGAGGTGGTCCTGTTAGAAGCTCTCTTTTACAGATGATGAAACATTCTGACGTGAGGTTCAGGGGCAGTACATAGGGTCATTGTGAGGATTTAGTTGTATATTTTGGCAAAATTATAAACGCATACTAACCATAACTAGTTTTCAAGGCGAATGTCATATTACTCTTTAAATATCAGTACTATAAAAAAATGTACACTACTTGTTTCCTCTATTGCTTACTTATTGTGAGGATTTAATTATTTGTTTAAATGGCTAAGTGCAATGCCTGGCGCGTAGGAAGAGCTTTATGAATTCTTTTGGCCACAGTCTATCTTGGGCCTCAGCCCAGCCTCAAACTCTGGGGTTCCTATAGCCACAGTCAAGCCAGTGGGATTTCCATTCCTGGCCTGGTGAGGTTGTCTTCAAAAACTGGCTTTGTCCTTATCTTGACGGTCAGTTTGTAGCTGACCCATGATTCCCTGCAGTGGGAGAGTAGAAGTGAAAACTCCACCTGGATGACCACTCTGTTCTAAATGCTTTATGACTGTTAACTCACAACACACCATAGGATATAAGTTCTGTTAAGAGTCCCATTTTACAGATGGAGAAACTGAGGCAGACAGAGGTGTGGTTTGTTTTTTTTTTAGTGTGTTGTCATAGGTGACACAGCTAGTGTAGGCAGAGCTGCAGATGGGAGTGTAGAGCCCAGACAGTTAGTTTGGTTTCTGTCTGCCCTTAACGTCTGTCTACATAGCTATAGGGAACAGTGACAGAGGACTGTTCCATTTCATCTGGTGGTCTTAAAACCACAAGGCTAGAGCCATTTAAAAACCACAGCTCTCTACTGTTGATAAAGCATCTGGTTTGTACCAGGCACTGTCCTTGTGTCTTCTCAGGATAATACTACCAAAGGAACATCAGGAAGGCTTCATGGAGGAGGTGGCACAGGAGCTGGGCCTTCATGGATTTGGATATTTAGAGACTGGTGGTTGTGAGGAGGTGACTCTGGGAGGGGGCCTTGTGAATTGTCCAAAGTGTGAGAAGACACAAGAGAAAAGATACAAGAGGGAGAGATGAGGCCAGGTGTTGGAAGGCCTGAAGGGCCAGGCCACAGAGTTTGTCTTTCCTCTGTGGGTAATGAAAGGTGGTGGAGCAAGAGTGACAGGGTCCGATCTGTGCTTTAGGGAGACCTACCTGTCTCTATCTTAAGAGGATGGGTTAGAGAGGGTGGGGGAAGGGAGGCCTAAGCTGACCCTGAAAGTGTGGAGCCCAGTTAGGAGGACACCAAATGCTTTAGGCGGAGGCAATGAGACTGACCCCATTCTTCATCCTTAAGCCATGAAATTCTATGACTGACTGTTCAGGCAGCTCTCAGATGACACTGGTCAATGGAGGGAAATTGACCGAGCACGCGTCGGGGATAGATTTCTCTGGATCACCGTTGTCAGTAACTGAGATGCCCTCTGTGGAGTTTGTAAGTTTCCCAGTCCAGCCTAGCATTTGTCCACATTCTGTCAGAGTCAGAGGCTCGTGTACCAGGGGTTACAGGCCTGAGACAGGAATAGACGCCCGTCTCCACCCAAGGTCTTTCTGGAGAATTGGGCGGGAGGAGGCCTTGTCTGAACCAGGCGGCACCTCAGCTGCTTGTTTCTGCAGAAACATGGAGCAGGAAAGGGCAGAGCCACCCAGCAGCACCTCCGTGAGGGAAGCTGTGCGGGGTGCAGGGTGAAAGAGATGGGGGAGTGGGCCGGGTTTGTTCTGGGGGCCACAGAGCTAGTCACCTGACCTTGAGACCAATGTTCAGCTCTCCCATCTGATGGCAGCATCTCTGGGAGTTGGAGGTGTTCTGGGATGTCTGGGCAAATGATGGTCGATAGAAGGAGCCACGGAAAGGCTGCTGGTGGTGCAGTTGGAGCCTTCAGAAGGGAGCCTGGGGCTCTGGCTGCCACTGGGATGCTGACCTTTAGAGGACGTCCTCCACCGGAGAAGCTCTGAGCAGCAGTAAGTGCTCGTGAACCTTTGGGTCCCCAGGGGCGGGAAGAAACATTAGCCTTGTTGAAGGCGTTTGCTGGGCTCAATTGAAGGGCCCCCTGAGGATCCCTGGCCAATTCCTCCATTCACTGCTGAATCAGAAGCCCCTCTGGTCAGCAGAGGACGCTGCCCAATTCCAGAAGAGGTGCTTTGTAAATAAGGATCTAGGACTAACATGCCATCAGGCCAGCTCAGGGGCCTCTTGCCACAGGCTTGGGGCACACACTTGGGGAATTCAGCTGTCATCCAGCTCCTGCTTGCTGAGCTTCTGTGGGGCTCGGGATCCATCTGAAAGCCATCTGCGGTGTGACTGTGAAGTGACAGGATGATGGGAATCAGTGTCATCACCTGCAAGTCACCCACAGGACAGCCAAGAACATTGTCAAGACCCGGATCACACACGCAGGCCTCGGGCCCAACGTCAGTGTGCAGACCCCCAACCCAGGCAAGTGGCTGGGGTCTTGCCTGGCTTCCCTTTATCCCACCCCACCCTGGTTTTTGTCTGTACCCTTGAATCGTGTTCTTCATCACCCACAGACTAGGGCAGAAGTGAGCCTTGTTTTGAAAAAGCTGAGGAACATTTTTCCATCTAGGCAAGCCCTTTGTTTTGAGGAGTTCCTAAAATTATTAGACTTGAAGCCTCAAGAGGAAGCAGAAATTGTTCATAGAGACAGTTTACAGAAGGGCACTGAGTAAGCAGTTTGGAAGTAAGAAGTCAGTGGGTGGGGGGGAGGGCACATTCTTGATTTTCTTTTTGGCAGGGGTACTATTCGATTCTTCCCCCCTAAATTAGAAATGCCTTTTTAAAAAATACGTATCTGATCTTTTGGGGAATGGTTATTCTGGAAAATATTGTAACCACTTTGCTTTTGATGGTTTCTTCTGGTTTTACCTGTTTCTCTAGCAAGTACTTTGGAGCATTGGATTCTTTCAAGTTCAGCAGCTATAATTCTGTCTGTGCTCAAATGTTTCGTACTCTGCAAATGAATTTTGGTTGTACAGTTTCATTCATACAGAGTCATTTTGTCTAAGACATTGCTGATGGCCACCCAATTGTTATGGGTGGGAAAGGGACTTTAGATCTGTAAAGGGTACTGAAACAGAATGGGAAGTTCATGTGATCTTGTCTTCCCCAGACTTGTCTTGAAAAAAATTTAAAAAGGGAAATCAGGGCTTCCCTTGTGGGAAGAAGCTCAGGCTTCTTTAGAAGATCTGTGTATTTGAATTTCAAAGGCTTGTTTGAATGTGAAATCTAAGGTCATCTTGCATTTACAGTCTAAAAATCAGACACAAGTGAGTTAGATTGTCATTATTAAGTTTATCCTGCAGCCACTAGGGGTGTGACGTTCTCTACTTCTTAGTAATTTAGTGGTAAAAGAATCTTTCCCATTGCTGAAGAAAACACCATTGCTGAAGAAAACACCCCCTGAGCCCTTTTGCTGAAGGACTGTGGGATGTTTCACTGCATTGGTCTACAGTTGGATGATCAAAACTGACGAACATTGACAGGTGGACCCAGAATCACAGGGTGTGTCTTGTAGATTTGTAGCAAGTTGTGCGTGTTGTAGACTGTCATGCACTCAGTTTTAACATACCCCCATAGTACCTGCTCCAGCGCTGGTCAAGGGCCCCCACCTCCCAACCTGATGCCCCCCAGAGCAGTGGTGGTGCGTAGTGAAGTAGCACTGACTGATGTTTCGTCTGGGTTCAAGTTGAGGGTCTGTGACCTTGGGCAAGTCACTCGACCTCCCTGAGCCTATTTTCTGATCTTTAAATGAAGGTGTTCATCCCTGTCATGAAGTCAGCTGATAAGGCCGCTATAAAAAGACTTTATAAATCAGAGTAGCCCTAAAAATGTTGTAGACTTGGTTCTAGGTCGGGAAGAGTGATAGGAGACAGTGAGGGAACAACACAGAGAAGATGGAAAGTTGCTACTCTGTAGCCCATGGTTCCCCTCCTAGGAGTTTATCCTAAGGATAGAGTGAAGAGTCACAGTGATTTAGTTACCAATATCCTACAGCATCTGGAAAAACAAAAAAGTGGAAATCACCTAAATATCCAACTGTGGGAAATGGCATATGCATATGGTGGAAAGGAATGCCGCCAACCAAAGCTGGGTTGAGTAACTCAACTGCAGAGGAGTCAAGAAGGGAAAGGCTCACCACAGAAGACTTCTTAAAAAGTAGGATTTAAGAAACTGAATACTTGTTTTCTCCCCTTTCCCCATTCCAACCTACACATGTAGGGAACAAGCCAGACATAAATAGACCCAAACGTGAACAGTGGTTGTCACTGCCCAGTTAGGTATACTTCAGTTTTTAAAAACAAACACTTATTTAATCACAAAGGTACACTAAAAAAATTAAGTAGTGACATGTCAAGCACCAGGGGAATGGGAAGGTGAGCCGGTGCAGTCTCTCTGCCTCCCAGCCAGTTCTGCCGTAGCCAGCTCTGCCCAGCCTTCTGAATGTGTCGTTTTTTGAACTTCAAAGCCAGGGCTGAGAGAGCGTCTCATTGTGTTGGAATGTGGGTGCTGAGGCTCACAGGATGTGGTGACAAGCCCTTTGTTATATAAGCTCACCAGGCTTGCTCGGCGGTGCCAGCGCTGGCCCTTGGTGCCCGGTCAGGACATCATCTGTCTGTGTCATGGTCACAGCCCTCGCCTGGGCAGGGACCTGTTATCGGAACTGCGCAGCCAGGCACAGGAAGCCACAGTGCACACACCCTCTCTTGCTTAACTCCCGCTGGCACGTTGGGCCATTCATGAAAGGAGAGACGCCAGCGTGGAGGGATTTACTGGCCTTATTCCTGACTAGGGAAGGTATGGGGATTTTCCCTTGCCCCTTTGGAAGGCACCTCTCCTGGCTGCCTTCCAAAGCCAGAGCAACCTGCTCTTCATCTGCTTCTGTTTCTCCGTTCCTATTTGTCTGTGCTATGTTTACAGCTGTGGTCCTGCTGAAGGAGTCAGTCCCCGGGAGAGGGGTTGGTCCCTCAGTCTGGGAACGTGGCTGCTCCAAATGCCGAATGCAGTTTCCCACTCCGTTAACTTCCCTGCAGGAGGCAGGCAGAACGTGGCCAGCCATGCACAGGACAGGTGCCCACTGAAGCCTTGCAGCTTGAAGCGTTTCCTGTATGGAAGGGTGTGTGTGTACCCGTGCTTGTGGGTAGGGATAATGGAATGTCGCAACCATTGTACTCAGCCTCATGCCTGAGATTATGAGCTACTTTTTATTGAGCACCGAGTGTATGCTGTACTCTGCTGGGTGCTTTAGGTACATCATTAAACTGTAATCCTCGCAGGAACACTCTGCAAGGAGGTTACTGTCCATTTTTCAAATGAGGAAACAGACTCAGGTCGGGGGATATGGCCAAGGCCTGTCAAATTTCTGTGTTTTAATTGACATTCCAGTCTCATTGGATACGAGGGACTCAGCTTCTTGAGAACATGTACTCATTTTTTATTTACACTGGCAGCTTCTGGCTTAGAACTTGGAACATTGTCACCACTCTGGATGAACTGAACCTTGAGGCTCCATGGCTGGGTGACTTTGGACAAGTCCCATCTCCTCTCTGGGCCACAGTGTCTCCATCTGTAATGGCCACATGTTCTCTTTTACCTGGCCCTGTCTTTTCCAGACTTCCCAGGATAGCCATCCCCAGACCGCAGGTTCCTGTGGAATGCAGTTGATCTTGTAAGAGGTAGTCACAAGCAACTGAGGTCTTTTACTACCAGGCTGAGGCCTGAACATCAGATGACTGTTGTCGCCAATTAACAAGATACAAGAAATAAAGTTGCACAACTTTATAATGAAACCACATTTCTCACTGCCGTTTCAATTCACCCAGCGTTTAAGGCACGCGTCCTGCCCTTGGCAAGCTTGCGTGTTTCATTCCTTACCATAATCAACCACCTTTTCACCTGAATTGGTTTGAAAAGCCTTGGGCAGTTTCCAGAAATTATATCTACTCTAGAGGATGGAAGATTTACCACCCTAAGATGTTCAAAGAAGTGTGTGGCCTCCTCTGGGGGCCCAACTCAGAGGAGCCCAGAGGGGCTTTGGAATAAGTTTGTTCCTCCCAGAGGGGCCCTTGTTCTCGTTTGCATGTGTAAGTCTCCATGCATCTAACACAGGGTCAGCAACTTTCTGTAAAGGGCCAGATGGTAAGTATTTTAGGCTTTGGGGGCAACGTGCAGCTCCTCAGTTCTTCCCATGTCGTTTGAAAGTGGCCATAGACAATATATAAATGAATGAATGGTGTGACTATGTTCCAATAAAACTTTATTTACAAAAATAAACTTCACAGACCTCTGTTCTAAAATGTTAGGCATATCTCTTCATAATGACAGCCCATGTTGACTTGTTCCGTCTGTGTTTTTGTACATACTTGTTTTGACCTCCTGATTGCATGGAAGATCCCCCCACTGCATCCCAACTTCCCCTTCTCTCTGCCCCCACCACCAAACAAGATACCCCTGGGTTTCTTGAAAGCTGTCTCTGACCTAGACATGCTAAAAGATCTTTTATCAACACTAAGTTGCACAGAAGTAGCCCACATTCTCATGTCAAAAAAGTACATTCTTATGTCTTTTAAAAATGCACCATTTTTTCCTACGACTATGTTGTCCTGTGTAGGATCTCTTCTTGTATAGTCTGGCTCATTATAAATATGTAGGAAATTGATAATATTGTCAAACTGCTTACTATTACGGCTTTTTCAGATGCTGTCAGAAGAAAAGTCTTCACTCTTCTGGCCTGTCCTTCATCTTCTGTCTTTCAAAGGTGCCTCTGGACATGTCATTACTTAAACACTCTCTGTGGCTTCTATTGTGTCTAGACTCATAGCGTGATGTCCAAGCTGACCCTTACCTTTGTGAAAGGTTTCCTCTTGCTCCATGATTCCCCGCCAGCTGGTTGGAAACCACTTGCCTTCCTCCAGGATTTTACCTACATGCCCCTGTGTCTTTACATGTAATGTACCTTTATCCTCCTCATCCTTCCCAGTGGGAGCGCCTCCCACAGGGCCTGACCTGGAGTGCGCCTAGGAATGCTTGTCACATAGGTGGCCTCAGCCAGGTTGATTGAGGGTCCCATGCATTCCCGAAACCCCCAGAGTCCCCAAACCTCCACTGACTCCAGCACAGGGAAACACCCAAGCCCAGCACCCCCCAGAGCAGCCAGCACACTCTAAATCTATGGCACCTGGTGGGCCTCCAATTGTCAGAGTGGCTTTTGTGCCCACCTTTCTGATGTGATGGTGAGACTTACAAGAGGGCAGTCATCTGGGAAGAGCAGCTTTCTCCCTCTTCAGGGGCGGGTGGGAGTGAGGATGATAACAGTTACCTGCACCTCCTGTATGCAGAGCTCTAAGCCGGGGACTTGTGTGTGAGCTGCCCAGGCTTTAGGGTGGTGTGGCTTAGGGTTTCTTCAGCTCCTTCTGCATTGTGCCAGCACCTTGTAGGTGCTCAAAAAATATTTTTTGAATGAATAAATGAATTAGACTAAAAGAGGTTCTTCTGGAAAGATTTGTTGTGGCCAGATGGAAGGGCCACAAATGCCTTACTAAGGAGTTAATTGAGCCCTTGCTTCATAGGCAGTGGGGACTCAAGGACAGGTTTGTGCAGGGAGGGACGTCTGCACAACATGTGTCACGCTTACCCCATTATTTGCCCTTTCCGGTGTGGCCAAGATGCCAGATAATGAGGTGTTGGGCTGCACAAAGCGCTTCCTTGTGTCGGAGAGAGGCAGGGCCGGCCTTGAAGCCAGTTGGCCACTAGCCTCCTCCCTGTAATTCATATGCAGCAGCAGGTTGGAGTGGGCTGCCAGGCAGAGCCAGGGCTTGCCTGCCTCTCCAGGTCACCGCCTCAGCTTGCTGGCTCCAGCACAGGGGCCGTGGCCCTGACGCGAGGCCTGCCTCTCTGAGCTTTCCCTGCTGCCAGCGTGTTCTGGGAGGATTAAAGGCAGCTGGCCGGCCAGCTCTTCCCAGGATTTGCTGACTCAGTTGATTGCTCCTATGGCAGAGGAGGGGGGAGTACTATTGCCTTCCGATTTCTTTCCTCCCATTACCCCCACTTCAGCTCCACGTTCCCAGGCTGGGTCACCTTGAGCTTCTCCCGTCTAAAGGCAGCTGGCCCCACAGCTAAGTGCTTTTGCCTTCTCTCCCCCTAGAGACCACTTTTCCAGAGAGGATGCAACTCATTGTTTTCAGATTGGGAAATGCACAGTTAAGACATCAGTCCCTGGAATCTAAAGTATGCTGAACAGTTACTTTGTTCACAGGGGGCTGTTTTAATGGTTCAGGTCCCTACACATGTACTGGGTGAACCCCCTGGCATGGGCACAGTGGAGAATGCAGTACAGGGCATTGTGGAGTAGGTGTGCGGAGCTGCGGGACAGGGCAGCAGGCTCAAGGCATTCCACTGGACAGCACAATGATCAGGGTCACAGGGGCGTCTGATTGATTCTGGGAGGGGGAATCTGGTCAGGCTCCTTGGGGGAGGTGGAGGAGGTTTCAGTCTGACCCTGAAAAGTGGCTGGGGAAACAATGAGAAATACTCTAGGCAGAGGGCACTGCTCGGCCAAAATCATGAAAATCAGCGAGTACAGCTGGGGTCTAGTGGGAAAGGCGTGGGCCTGGAGCTCATAGTGGGAACAGGTGGGGCTGTGGGTGATCTGGCAGAGGGAGGCCTTTGAGTGGCTCCTAGGGCTTGGCTGGAGAGTTAGTTATGCAGTTCTATAATGTGGTAATGGGTCTGAAGGACCCTGGCTGGGCCTATGTCTCTGCAGGGACCCAGGGAAAACCCAGGGCCTGGCCTGTGGTGGGAGTTAACAGGAATTTGACACCTGGGCTGGGCTGGGTCACCCCAGGAAAGCCCATGCTCAGCCAGGCTGGAAATGAGCCCCTGCTGTTCTGGCTGTGGCATCTGCTTCCTTCGGCTGGCCTTCGAAGAGCCTGTCACAGTGACTCTGAGGGAAGCGAGCAGATGGGAAAGATGGAGATGGCCCTCCCGTGGAGCAGGGGAGTGCTGACCCTCACACCAGCACTTAGTTTGTCCTGGGCCCTCACATTTGTATCATCTCAGCTGCCCAGGAGGTCTAGAGAGCCATGATTTACATACAATTCCCATTTTAGGGATGGAGAAGTGAATTTCTTGATGTCCCCCCAAAGGCAGGGAGCCCCCGAGCAAAGTTGGGCCTCCCCACTTCCAGCCCAGTGTATCAGTCACCACACCGCACCACCCGCAGTAATTAAAGGGCATAGGCACCAATAGGAGGTGAAGTATGCAGTTAAATGACAGTTGAAGATAGTGGGTGATTTCTGTCTTCGCTAATACATATAAAGCTCCTACTGCGTGCCAGGTGCTGTGCTGAGCTCTTCTTTGCTTCATTCTTGCGACAACCCCTTTCTTATCGCCAGTGATTGCAGAGTGGGGCACAGGAGTTTGAGTAACTTATGTCACAGCCAGCACTGGACAGATGTGGCATTTGAGCCCAGGCAGTCCCACCCTAGAGCCTGCTCTAACCTGACGCCCCGGTGCCTCTATGAGGCCAGACGTGGGCACGATCCCCTCCTCTACCTCAGCACTCCTAGCGAGCTTCATAATTAGAACAGACTGCAGCTCCTGCTAACGACGTCCTCATGAGATGCAGACTCAGAAGCTCGGGAGAATATTGAGGAACAAGAAAGGAAATAGGTAGAGAATGAGGTTGTTTCCACAAGGGTCCAGAGCACTATTTATAAAAAGTACGTTTGCAAGCCAACTTCGACTGGCTGCTTTTTGGCAGCCACCTGGCTCCTGCCATACTCTTGTCTCCTCTGCCATCCTTCGTGCGTTCGGTACCGGCCCCACCTCGACCCCTTATGGAGGACAGCTGACATCGTATCCCTCCAGTAAAAGGACAACTCTGATCCAGTCATTTAACTTCTTGGAACCTCCAGTGTCTTCCCATTGCCTTTGGAATAATGTGGCGTTGCTTTACCCTGGCATTCAAGGCCTCCTACAAGGTGGTCTTCGTCTCCTCTTCCTGCTATGCCAGAGAACATTCTTCCCTAAACTCACTGAATTTTTACCCCTCTTCACTTTGCCCATGCCCATTCCTGAAGCCGGCATGCCCGACCTCCGTCCCGCCACCCTATCCCGTCCAGCAAGTGCAGGTTCAGCCCAGATCTTGCCCCTTCGCAGAACGCTGACACAGCCTCTCTTCTGCCCCCACCTGTTGGTCATGCCTCTGGCCTGCCTCACAGGTAGTTTATGGTGCTATGACTGTGCCCCTCCCCTGCACAGAGCTCCTTGTTGGGTAGTGGATTCACCTGTATGTGTGCACGGTGATGGGAAAGAGCTCAAATAGAGCCTTTTTGGGCAAAGGTAAATTGAAGGTTCCTAATGAGTGAAAAGGGCTTTCTGGGTATCAGGCAAGAAGGGCTTGTTTCCAATTGTGTAGAAAAAGATAAAGGACCTGGTGGTGACTATACTTTGACCCTTCACCGCTGGCTGGAAAAAACTGAGCTGTAGCTTTTTAGTCTAGAGAAGAGCAGACTTGAGTGAGGAAAATGTCCTAAGACCTCATCTTTTCCAGTCCTGCCAGGTGCCAGGTTCTCTTGAAGTTAACTTCCCTCTAAACATCTGTGGGGCAAGTATCTTCTAAAGTAACCCTGTCATCTTTCCCTGGGATGGCTGCTTTCCCTTCCCACCCCTGCACACCGCATCACCCCTCACCTTGCTGACTACATGTTATGCCTCTGCTTTAAAATACTGACACGTTCTGTTTACAGTAAAGCCCCAAAGCAGAGCCCTCCATCCACCCCCAAACTCCATTTCTTCGTGTCTTTGTAGTCACCCACCACTCAACCCCTCCAACATTGTAGCCTGCTCTCTTTATTGCTCCCCTCCCTCTCTTCCAAACTCCCCTCCAGATGCTTTACTGCTGATCCTCCTACCTCACATGCAGTCACTCCTGCCTGAGCCCTGGGGAGATGTGCCACCTTCTCTAGGAGGCTGTCCGACCCCCCAGCACCGCCCACCTGCCCGCTCTCACTGGTGTGCACAGGAGTCGGAACAGCTTTGCAGGAGACCATGTCTCATCTCCTTTAGCAGAGTGGCCAGAGCCTGTGGGCTGGTCCTGTTCCCTCTCTGTGTCCCCTCCAACACCGCCTCCCACTGTGTAGGTACTAATGCATGTCTGAGCCTGGCTTCAGTGATAACAGCCTCGCCCACCTTTGTGTAGCCTCATACATGTTCTCATTCCCACCTGAGACAGCCCTCAGGTGACCGTGGTCTCTTTTCCCCATGAGATGGCTCAGTGTCGCCCAGGATGGGACATACTGCCAGCTGGCGGCCCAGGCAGGACCACGGTCTCTCCTGCTCTCTCTGCTGCTCTGAACCTGGAAGTTCAGCCACTGTTTGCATTACTCTGAGGGAACTGAGCCTCTAGGGAGAGAACTTTGGGGGTAGTTTGCGAATTTCTGAGGACAGAAGAGTCTTGTCCTCTGAGAACAATCACACTGCAAGACTCAGGCTGCTATCCACACTCCTGTCTATGGCACAGCTCTAGAATGTGGCCTCAGAACCCAATCAGCCACTCTGGCTCAAAATACAGCTGCGGCCCAGGGATTTGTGGAGAGCAGGGCCAGATCCTCGGTCAAGAGCTGCCTGGCGGGGTTCCTCCTTCTCTCCTCTCTCCCTTCGGCCATGAGCTACCCTGAGGAGGGATTGGCCTGTAGGAACCAAGTCACAGGCAGTTGATGGAGGGCCCCCAGCCAGAAGTATCTTGGTCTTTCGAGGTGGCTGAGCTTCCCTGAGGTATTTCTCACATCAGAGCTGTTTATGGATAACTGGGGGTTGTGCGGTCACGTTAAAGAGGTCGTTCAGAAAGCCAGACTAGCATCTACAGGAAGGAACATTACAAGGGGACCTTGTAGCTTTATAACCTCTGCTCTATAGATGGGGGAGGGGCGGGGGGGTCATAAAATCAGAGTGTTTGAGCCAAGAATCATGGAATCCATTCATTCACACACCCCTTGGCCACAAAATAGGAGGGAGTCCTTGCCCTGGGACCACCACCCCCTTTCTTTGGATCTTACAATCTTCATATTTGCAGTAGCACAAGCAGGCTGATGACAGAGGCCTGTCTTCTTTGCTTCATTCTTGAGACAACCCTTGTCGGTGGGTACTTTTCTTATCGCCAGTGAGTGGAGACTGGGGATATTCCTGTAATAAAGTCTCACACTTAGCTTTCTCGTGGGCTTATCATTTAAAGTGCACTGTTTTGTAAAAGAGCCCATATTGTCAGTTTTCTTATTTAGATGCAAGCAGAATACAGTATTGAAGTTTTTTGAGACTCCAGTTGCCTGATTTGGGGACTGCATTGGAGGTGTAAATGTCTGACTGTGGCATTTGACAGTGCACTTTATCTTAAGAATGCTTTTCATCATTCTAACAACAAATTATCCACATTTTTCAAGAGAAGAAAACCATCTATGGCAAAGACTTTCCTGTGCTGTGTTGTCCAGGGCCATCACACCCCCCGCTGGCCTGGCCTTCCTGATGAGCTTCAGGAGTTCAGAAACATGTTCTTTACAGCTATCTCAGAAACTTCCACCTCCTCACTTCCTGTGGCCCCTCTCCAGCCCACTCCCAGTGCCTGTCTTTGTTCTGTCTTGGTCAGGCACTCCCTTCCTGAGGCTTCATCTGCCTTTCCCCACTCTTCTTGTCACCTTCAGTCACCACTGCCCTAGTGGGCAGCTCCTGCCCACTGTCACTCTTGTGCACCCAACTTCTTGTCCCCTGACAGACCTGCTGTTTTCCTTTGCTGTGTGACCTTGGGCAAGTTTCTTAGCCTCTCTGAGTCAGTTTCCTCACTTGTAAAATTCATTTTTTAACTTACCGAGCACCTTATTGTGTGCTGGGCCCTGCATTAGGCACAGGTACCAGAAAGATGAGTGGGCATAGGCCCTGCCCTGGAGCCCCAGTGTAGGAGGTCTTATAATCATGGCAGGATGACTTCATGGGTGCTTGGGAAAAGCAAGTGACATTCTGCCATGGGAGGGTTTATAAACTAAAGTATAATGCATATGGAAAGAACGTTGGTTACTGGGGCTCCTGGGTCCATCACTTTTAGGATAGAACAAGGCCACTCTTGAGTCTGGAGGTCCCGTCAAGCCTGGTGCCTGTGCACCCGCTCTATTCTGTGGCATCTGAGCTCTTTCGTGTATGGAATGCATGGGCCTGTGCACCCGTGTATGAGGGGCGCCAAGCGGTAGAGGGCGGGGCCTGGACACCACATCCAGAATGTAAAGTAGGGGAGGGGGAGTTCTGGGAGCTATTTGGAGTTCTCTGAATGTGGTTTGACCTGATTTTTAAAACCTCTTATACAACTTGTCGGGAGTTAGTGAAACTGCCTTTAGTCAGTGGGAAGAGAGCCAGATTTTTAAAAAATCTTATTGGAGTGTCACAGGATGTGAGATGTCACTTCTTAGCCCTCACAGCTATTTGTGAGCCTGTGTCTGTCCCCTGCCTGGCTTGGGAACTCCTGCAGGACTGCAGTAGTGTCTCGTTCTGCTCGAGTCCTAGAGCCCAGCCCAGGACCTGCCCCAGAGTCAGCCCAGGGAGGCTGAGTGGAGGTGCAGGCAGAACACTGGGGCTCAGAGAGGGGAGAGCTGACTTCTAGCTGGGGAGTGGGTAGGGGAGGTCTCAGAGGAACATGCAGGCTGAGTCATGATGATGAGAATACTGCTGAGCCCCTGCTGCTGCCAGGCACTAAAGTGGCTCTGGTATTATCCTTATTTTATAGATGAAGAAACTGAGGCCCAGAGAGGTTGAGCAAGCTTCCCAGGGTGACACAGCCAGTATTTGAACTTAGCTTAACTCCAGAGCTCTTGTTCTCAAGCACCGTGTCTTGGCACCTAGGCAGAATTTGAATGTGCAGTGACTAGAGAAGGGAGCCCCCTAGGAGGGCAGAGTGTGGGCAGAGAGCCGTGCCAGGGAGCCGACTCCTGTGTTTGGGTGGGGGGATGGGAGAGCAGTGAGGGGCTGACGTTGGAAATGAGCCAACAGCCCTCTCCACCACACAGCGGGACAGGACGTTCCTGAGTGACGTGGGGTCTCTGAGCAGGCGTTCCCTCATGCAGGCTGGTGGACAGGAGCCCTGCGAGCTGGCTTTTTCTCCAGTTTCACAGGCCCTCAGTACCTGTGTGAGCCCGTTGTTGTGTATCATAGAAGCTGGCAGGACCCTTCTTCATGAAAAGAGAGGGCTCTCCGAGGGGTGGTCCATGGAATTCACTTTCCCCAGCCTTCCTGTATGCGGCTTCACACTAGCCCCTTACTCTCTCTGAGTCTGTTTCACCATCTCTGCTGGAAGGAGTTGCCTTGTTAGAGTCACTTTCAAGTCCTTTGAGCATAACATTAAGAACTAGAATCTGGGACAGAGCAGCTGAGATTGAATCCTGACTCTAACTCCCTGTCTTGGTGACCTTGGACAAGTTACCCAGCTGCTCTGTGCCTCAGTTTTCTCATCTGTAGAATGGCGACAGTGTACAAATCTACTCCATAGGGGTTGTTGAGAGCATTAAAAGAACTGAGTATAGCCCTGGTTGCTGCTCTCAGTACTTAATTGTCTTATGATTGGGCATGTCCCATCCTTGCTTTCTCCAGCCCCTGATTGACCCCGAGACTCAGTGGAGAGGGAGGGTCTGGGGTTTGGAGGCTCTCTGGCCACCCACAGAGCTCCTGTAAGGCCAGGGATGCTTGGATTTGCCCCATCTGCTGGAGCGCGTTAGCGCTATAGACGTTGAGATCATCGCTGCCAGTGGCCGCCCAGCCTCAGCCAAGCTCTTGCAACATTCCCCAGGGCTCTGGGGGTTCCTTGTGCCCCAGTCCTGCGTGGGCAGAGCTCCGGGCAGGTGGCACGTTTTGGCAGGTCCTCAGTGGTGTCATTGGTAAGGAGTTTCCTGTGGCTGCGCTTGTTAGGACTGAGGAAATACAATTTTTACAGTCCTCTTTTGTTCTTCCCAGATGCTAATAAACTGTTTAAAATTTGGTTAAAATGCTGCTTCTCAAAAGAAAGGGAGGTGTTTTGGGAATTCTGTTCCCTGTTAGTTTGAGGTCATTGAGTTTGGTCTGGGGAGAAGGCTGGATCCAGTGCATTTTTGTTGTCCGGTGAATGTGTTTGGCATTTACTTCTGCAGGGTCCTATCTTCCTGGAACAGCAGGGCACAAGTTAGAAAGCACCTGCATCCAAAGCTCTGGGATAGGAGTGTGAGCCCCTCTGTGTCTGTGATGGTGCAGAGGAAAGCTCAGGGGGTGGGATTCCTTGCCTCTTGACTCACTGTAAGATCTTGGGCTAGTCACTTCCCCTGGGCTGGGTTTGTGAAATCCTGTGGATAATCGTGAGATAATAGTGGGATTACATGAGCCTGTTTTCTGCTAGAGACCAGTGATTCTCAGTCTTCACTGCATGGTACAATCACCCAGGGGAGCTTTTAGAAAACTCTGATCCCAGGCCCCACCTTAGACCACTTAACTGTTATTTAGGGCAGAGCTCAGGCTTTGTGAAAACTCCACAGGGGATTCTAATGTACAGCCTGTTGAGAATCTTAGGACTAGCCCAGAGGTGGGCACTCTGTGGTCCTTGAGCCAAATCTAGCTGCTGCCTGTTTTTTTAAGTAAAGTCTTATTGGCACACAGCCACATCCCTTCATTTAGCTGTGTGTGATTGCTTTTGCATCAGAGTGGCAGTTGAGTTGAGTGGTTGCCATAGAGGCTATATGGCCAGTGAACCAAAATAAATTAACTGTTTGATTCTTTACAGAAGTTTGCTGACCTCTCTTGCTAGACTCTCCCTTTCTTGAGGGCAGACACTGAGCTGTTTGTCCTTCTGTCCCCAGGACCTAGCCTAGCACAGACATAGCTAAATTCCAGGACAGAAGTGGCTTGGGTCTGTCCCAACCTATCAGACGCTGTTGGGGGAAGAGGCCTTACCTTAGCCTGGGCTGAGACCCTT
Organism: Camelus ferus; assembly: GCF_009834535.1. Classification (NCBI taxonomy): domain Eukaryota; kingdom Metazoa; phylum Chordata; class Mammalia; order Artiodactyla; family Camelidae; genus Camelus; species Camelus ferus. The sequence goes on along the minus strand of NC_045699.1, from coordinate 45,034,570 downwards.
CCCCACTGAGTGGCCTGGGTCCCACCCTGGAGATCCCCTGTCTCGTCTCTACCTGGATGGTGATGCCATCTCTCTGAGGGCAGGCATGTCGAGCCTCCCACCCTCAACATACTTTTAGGAAATTTATCAGTTGTACTACAGAGCAGCACCCTTTGGGCTCTAAAGCTTGGGGGCTTCTTGTGGAAGTGAGAGAAGGTGGTGTACTTTTATAAGGTTGGACCAACCCCTGCCTCTGTGACCCTCAGTCCCATGCTTTGGGGTGCTGTAAAAATCCCAGGAGGAGCATGGAATTTTCAGTGGCAAAGGATCTTAGTCTAGGTCCTTCTGCTGGCTCAACCATGTTCTGCCTGGACATAATCTGTGACAGGGAGCCTCCTAAAATATCCTGTTCTATTTTGAAGAGCTTTGTTTGATCAAATCTTCCTGAAATTGAGTTGAAATCTTTTTCATAACTTCCACTGATTGGTCCATATTCTGTTCTCTCTGACACCACAGAACACGTCTGCATCTGGTTCCAGGGATTAACCACCCATCTGCATTGTGCACACACGCCCCTGAATCTTATCTAGAACATACACACTCCTTCGTCTCTTCAATTATGCTCACGAGACGTGGAGTCCAGGCTCTTTATCATCCTGGTGGCAGCTCTTAATTAAAGTGCAGGGCCAGAGCCTGCACTTTAATGGTCCAGTGGTGCTCAGAATTGTGCAGATTGCAGGGAGACAGTTTCCTCCCTGGTGGTGGAAGTCCTGAGGTCACACCACTGTCAACGCAGCCAGTGGGCAGGTTGGATTTTGGGAAGCTGTTAGACCCCGTGAGCACAGCATCACTTTTATAAAGTTCCCAAGGACCCCTGGGTTCTTGATATCTATATATCTCCAGTGGTCCTCAGAATTGTGCAGATTGCAGGGAGACAGTTTCCTCCCTGGTGGTAGAAGTCCTGAGGTCACACCACTGTCAACGCAGCCAGTGGGCAGGTTGGATTTTGGGAAGCTGTTAGACCCCGTGAGCACAGCATCACTTTTATAAAGTTCCCAAGGCAGTGGAGACCCCTGGGTTCTTGATATCTATAGCAAGTTACAGTGTTGTTTCTCCATCCTGCCCACCTGCAGTTGGCCCTGTGGAGAGTCAGTGGACTTCCCGGAGGCCTCTGTCTCTTCCTGGCTTGCCCTCAGGGCTGAGAGGCACACACCCAGCCCCCTCACCTGGCAGATGGGAAGTGTGGTCTTGAGAGAGCTTCAAGGGCCCTGAGATTATGAAATCACTGGGCCAGGAACGAGGTTAATATTTTTAATGGCAAAGGGTGAGCCCCATTATTTCCCCAGCTCATTAATCAATGGTGGAACCCGTTTTACCTGTTAAGTGCCCTGTGTGGGGAGTTCATGAATGGGAATCCAATTTTCTGTTTAAAACCCAAGCTACCTCTCCCCTTCTTAAATCCGGGAGGCGGTTCTGGGGAGGGTGTCGGTATTTTATAGCAGTTCTTTTCTTAGGTGGAAAAGGCTGTGGGCAGCCTTTGAGAGCCCTCCCTGCCTTACCAAGCCAACTCACCTGGCCAGGGATGCAGGAAAGCAGTCCCTGAGCTGGAGATGCTAGTCCTGACAGCTCTAGGGCCATCGATTAAACCTGTTGCCCACAGATTGAAGGATGGACATGACAGAATTGTGGGGAGAGGGGGAATGTAGTCAGATCACTCAGGCGGACCAAGTCAGAGCCCTTTCAAATTGGTTGGTCAGCTGGGGCAATGTCTCCAAGGGAGTGCATTCTTCTGGGGTCTGTGGGTTGAAAGTACCCCCTCCCCAGTTAGGTGGCTTAGTCACTTGTGTTATCCTCACCCAAGAACTGGGCATGATAGAGCACCCATAAAGGTGATGAGGTGCTCCCTTTGATCTTAGGAAAGCACTGCTTTGAGTTATTCCTGGATCCTGCCCCCACCTTAGGCACCATCACTACCACCTCTGGGGTATGAAGGCTCATAGGGATTTCAAACTGGCCACCCTGACCCCAGGACCCCTCCTCTACAGACAGAACATCTTTGGTTCCTCCAGTCCTCGTTGCATGTGTGGACATTTGGTTTTTTCCAGTCCTGCTTGGCTTACCCTAACAAGATGAAAAATGAACCATTGTACCACAAAATCCACTCCCATTTTGCAGTGAGAAAAATGAGATTTACTTTACAGTCACCTTTGAAAATAACAAGAACTTACTGCATGCTGGGAATGCCCAAGTATTAATTCTTATTAATGAAGCAGGGGGCAGCGTTCAGGTTCATCTTCTGACTCTCATTCCCCTCCTGTGCTGTGTGATGCTTCTGTGTGCAGAGGTTTGGGGATGTGGGGAGGGGGCCCTGGGGCCTCTCCACTGCCTCATGGCTGCTGCGAACACCTTCACAACAACACTGGTGCTCATTCCCTCTAATGTAAGGACCTGCCTGCTCTGTCCTGTGCTACTCTTGGTTGTAGGTTGTGGGGAGTAGGAGCAGATGGGATCCCTGGCAGGAAGGAGGAGGCAGTAGGGGATGGAGGGATGTAATTGCTGGAAGCTGAGCACAGAGCTGGCTGCTTCCCCAGGTGTGGCCCGGGCAGGTTGCAGGTGTGATCCAGTCATGGGTGGCTGAGGAAGAGGAAGAGAGACTTCTACCACCCAGCTGACTGAGGGAGTGTCAGGGGTGGCCCTTGCCTAGGGTTGGCACATCTGAGCCAAATTGGCAGCACTTCCTCTTCTTCCTTTCAAACCTCCCTTCAGAGATTTCCTCCTGCTATTGGGAAGGGACCCAGGATTTTCGAAACTCATGCAACAGGCCGTAGGTGGCACAGAAGAGCCAAAGGTTTGGAGGGAGTCTGGCCGGAGTTGAAACCTGCACTGCTTTGTGTGCTCTGAGGCCTCCAGGAAACTACAAAACCTCTCTGGGCTTCATTTTCTCATCTGAAAATGACGTAATTAGGAGGATGAAATAAGACGATGTATAAAATAGCAGTCTTGCCTGCCACATGGTAGGCATTCCCTTCATCATCAGCATCACCTCCGAGCCCCTTGCCAGTTCTGATCCTCTAGCACGCTCAGGCTCTTGGAGGGGCCTGGTCTCAGGGCCTCAGGTCCTGGCAGAGAAGTGTGTGAAGACAGGAAGCTGATGGTGGGTTGGGGATGTCTCTTGATGGTGCAAGGGGATGGGTCTCCCCAATCACTTGATTAACACAACAGCAGTGGTGCTCTTTTGAAATTGGTAAATCTGGGACTCCGTTCAAGATGCCTTTGCCTCTCTTTAAAAAAGATAGGACCTTTCTGGTAGCAGGTGACTTATGACCTTTGGAAGGGGATTTTACAACGTGAACCAATAATTAGGGCCATTTCGTGCCTGATTCATGAAGCTACTGTCAAGCGCAGCATTGGCATTTCGTGGAGGCCCGTCCTCTGTGGTCTAGAATGTGCCCTTGGAGTGAGGGCAGGGAAAGCCAGCCCCCTTAAGTGGTGGATGTACGCCAGACCATTGAAACCCAAAGAAGGGCTTCAGTTTTGAGATAGTGCTGGAAGTACTGAAATGCCCATGTGTTCCAGTGTTTCCCCCCAAAACATAGTGACCTCCAATGGATTTAGAAAAATAAAAAGTTAGGGATTGTTTTTATGAAGCTAAATTCATTTACTTTAAAGGACTTTGCTTTATTCTCAATTTCCTTTTTACCGTTTTTGTTATTGTTCTTTCCTTTAGAAAATGCAGGTGAGGACAGGTGGCAGTTGGATTTCTTATAGTGTTGTGATCCTGTGTCTTTTCACCTCCTTTTTTGTAATTAGAGTTGTCTCTGAAATCCAGAATTCCAGCCCCGAGGACCCACCCTAACTTTCCCATTTTACAGATTGGGAAACTGACAAGGAGTGTGACTTAGCTAATGGTGCCCAGCTGGAGAGAGGAAGGGATTAGAGTTTGGGCCTCAAGCTTCCCATGGAAACTTCTTGATGTGGAAGACATCAGAATCTGCTGTAGAATTTGTGGGGTCCACCCAATACAAAATTAGAATGCGCAGCCCCCTTGTTCAAAAATTACTAATAATTTCAAGATGGCGACAGCAGAGCATTAGTCAAGTCAGAGCCCTGTGTGACTGCAGAGGCCACATGCCCATGAGGCTGGCCCTGAGCATCATAAATGTCAAACTCCCTGAAGCACTGGCATTTTAAAATACCAACCTATAGTACTTAACTCAAGAAATGAAATGCACTGTGCTGTGTCTTTGAAATTCCCTGAAATCCCCACTTAGAGCATTTCCTCTGCTCTCCATAGCCATCTGTGAAGAAGCCTAAGGTTAGAGAAAGAAGCCAGTGGGAGGAACTATAGAGGTGAGGCCTCTTATAAACCTGGAGGAAGGAGGCAGGACAGGGGGTGGTTATCAGGACTTTTTCTGCCATCTCACCCGCTAGTGTTTGCTCTGGTGGCTCCATTATCTCCAGCGAAGGGTGTCATGCATCACTGAGGGCCAGTGGGTCTGGGGTCACCTGTCACAGGAGCCTGGGCCAGGCAGATAACCGGGCTGGTACAAAAGACCAGGGTTCATGGCCACAGCTGTTGGTCAATGCCTTCACTGGACTTTGCTCACTGGATTTTTTTTGGTTTAGGGCAGACCACAGCCCTTCTCTTTGCCCGTTGGCTATGATAGAGGGCACACATCTAACCTCACAGCACATCTGGAAAAAACGAATGGAGGCCTGCTGGAGCCCGTGGGTGGGCAGGCATATGTGCCTTCATGGACATGCACATACATGCATGTCTAGGTGCAGATGCACGTGCTAGGCGTTCATGTATATATTTACTTATTTTATTTACTAAACTCTTAAATAATCCTTATCTTGTGCTGTGTGCATGGTTCTAAGCGTTCAACAAATGTTAAGACACTTAATTCTCATAGCAACCTCATAAGGTAAATCTTAGTACTATTTCCACCTTATAAGTGAGGAAACTGAGGACTGAGAGTAAGTCATGTGACTTGCCTAAGGTCATGCAGCCAGTTAGTGGCCCAGCCAGGAAGCATGCAGGTGCTTCAGTGAAAACTGCTTGTTTCTAATGCCCTAAGCACTAGTGCCCCTTATCGGCATGGATGTCAGGCATCCCCCTGGAGAGAAATGTCCCAAAAGACACTCTGTTGATTCATTAAGTCATTGACTCATCGAGCATTTACTTGGACCCGATTCCATGATTTTGTACAGTCCCCATTGGAGTTGCAAAGCCATTATCTGCCCACAGCCTCGTGAGGGGGGTATGACAGGGAGATTCTTCTTCCCATTTCACAAATGAGGAAACTGAAACTCAAAGGACAGCAGTGATGTGGTCAGGCCTGGGGCCAAGAGGGACAGGAGCCTGGGTCGATCTGATGGGCCCCCATATTGCTTCATTTAGGGGTAAACTACCAGGTGTGAGGCTCTTCCCAGCCCCAGGCAGCCGATGCTGTCAGGCCCCACCAAGTCCCTCCTGCTCGCCAGTCTGCCCTTCTCCAGCTGGCTGGTATCCACATTTCTGCCCAAGGGCTTCACGCAGAACCTGGAATGAGGCAGCCACTTATGAGGCAGGCCAGAGGTTGGGGCCCAAGAGCAGCCTCCAACAGTGATGAGCAGGAGTTAGCTGGTGTCTGGTCCCCAATCCCCTCGCCCTTGGTAAAGTGATTCTGAGCAGTGGGTTGTGTACGGTTTCCCAGTTTCCCTGTGGAGTGGTGCTCGGTTGTCCACCTTGGTAGCTACTGCGTTCCCCTCCGCCGCCCATTTCCTCATCTCTTGTAAGTGTCAGCTCCCAAATAAACTGCTTGCACCTGAGTCCCAGCTTCAGGGTCTGGGGAACCCAGACTAAGGTACCTGGCCTGTGGCATGTCAGAGGTAGGAATAGCATCCTTTTCGAGTTCTCCAGTGCCTTCGGCTGTGCCAACAGAGTGTGCTGGCCATTGTGTTATCCCTTGGTCCATTGACTCAGTCTCCTTCTACCCCTGGAGAAAGGTGTTTTCCTGTGAAGGTGGGAGAGCTCAGGCTCAGAGAAGAGGACATACCCAGAGCCCCACAGCTGATAAGAAGCCAGGAAGCGCTGAAGCTCCAGTCTCTGAATCCAGTACTGCCCTGTACATCCCTGCAGGCCCCAGCTCCTGCCCAGCACACCTTGTGGGGGCTCTGCTGTGCCCCAGGGGCTGGCTGCTGTGTGGAGGGAACCTGCCTCCCAGCAAAGAGCTCATCACCTGGCACATCATAAACATGGAGTATTGAACAAGCCACTGACACCGTTACAGACATATGACATTGCAAAGCTCTGTCCCCAGTAACCTCCCCATACATTAGGAGGGTGCCAAGTACATACAAGAAAAAGTGCTTTGAGGTTCAAGGACAGCTTCTTGGCCTAGAGGACAGCATGTGAGAAAGAGTTAATCAAAGCTTGGTTGCTGGAGGATTCGAGAAGTTGCATTATTTTAAAAAGTGAATCACCATTTATTGAGCACCGACTATTAAGCTGAATATAATTGGAAACCCTCAGATACAGTGGTGGTGATGTGGTGGTAATTATGGCCGATGCTCTGTGTCCTCAATAAAAAGCCAGTGACTCTGGGGGTGGGCAGCTATTTGGTGCTGCTCGTGTCTGAAAGGCAGTCGGCCTGGCCTGCCTTGAGGCTCCCATGTTGGAAATGTGCATGACTCATCCTAATGGGCCTCATTCAGAGAGAAGACCCTTGGCTTAGTAAGAGTCCTGCACGACTGTTGCTGATTATTGAAATGCACTGTGCCAGCCCGAGCCCTCTCTCCCCTTAATCTCGGCCCTGAGCACAGAGCACATGCTGGTGGGAAGGCCACTCCTGCTCACTCCTGGGCCCTGCATAGGGCTCAGAGGTCCAATTTCCAGAGGTGCTGCAGCCCTCAGGAAAGGCCTTGGTTTCTAGGTGCTGTGTTTTTGCTTCACATACTTTTCCTGTGAGTCCACTGGAGAAGTTGTTCTTACTAGACAGAGCCTCCTATTACCGTGAGAAAGCCTCACGGGCATTCCCAATTGTTTCCTGGGAAGGGAGTTGCAGGTGGGATGGAAAAACGACTCAAATTCAGCTGTTTAAAACCCGTTTTGGAAATAGGCAGGCTGTAAATATATATGTAGGTTACCAAATGACAGGTTCTTGTGCGGCTGGAATTTGGTAGGAGTCCGGTTTTGTCACCCTGCTAATAAGCATTCTATTCCTGGATATCTGGGTGACCTCCACAGGACCCTGGATGACCTCCACAGGACCCTTCCCCTTCCCTGGCCTTGGTTTCCTCCTCAGTAAGAGGAGAAAATCCATCAGGTTGGATGATGGGTTGAGATGATGATAATTGCGTGATAATTGCAACTGATGTTTCTTGGGCTCTTGCTGTGTGCCGGGCCCTTTCTAAGTGCATCACTCAGAATGGCTCATTGAGTCCTCATCCCATTGTCATTGTATAGATGAAGAAGCTCCGGCACAGAGAGGTAACTGACTTTCAGATCCTGATGCGACAGTCTCCTATCCTTCCAGCCCTGAGTGCCGTGCAAGGGAAAGAAAAAGATCTCGGTCTTACCCTTCATGTCCCAGGTCTGATCTGCGAGCACTTTCTAGGGAGTGGCCCCAGACACAGGAGGGCACCTGTACCCCCTTGAGCAGAAAGCTTGGAAAAAGGGACTGTCAGGGGAGGTTGATGGGGTTTGGAGGAGGGCTGGGCAGTGTTGAGCCAGAGCTCCAGGGAGGACGAAGGAAGGCCCAGTGGGTGACCCCAGGTGGGCTGAGCCTGGCCTGGCACCCACCTGCCACAGGGAGCTGTGGGTGGGGATGCGGGTGGGGTTGGAGGTCTTTGCAAGAGGAGCTAGGGGGCTTTTCCTGAGGGGTGGATATGTCTGAAATTTTTAGGAAAGATTTCAAGAGAAAAATTGGATAGCCATCCAAGTATTGCAGAAACCTTGTGGACCTGGGAGTGAGGAAACATTTGGTTATCTGTTTATGACATTGACCTTTACTCCCAGGACCTTCTGCTCCCCAGTGGATTCATGCTTTTCAGGCTATGGATAGTGGTGCATATTGGGATTCCAGGTGAGGTTTCCTTTGCACAGATTACACACATAAAAGTTTGAAACCCACAGGGCTAGACTGTCTTCAGGGTCCTTTTAGCTCTGACCTTACCTGTAATGACGCCACAGACCCCCGGGTGCTTCTATCCTTGGGAGGAATGCACTGAATTCTCTATCCATAGCCCTGGCTGAAAGCAGTTAAGAAATTCCAGGATTGAGCTATTTCTGTGTTCAAAATAGAACCTCCCACTGCTTGAGAGACGCTGAGAAGCTGGTCCCTGCCACACAACAGTGAGGTTCTGGGGTAAACAAGGCCGTGCCAGGCTCTGCTCCAGCAGCCTCCCACCTGGAACCCACAGCCTTCTCCACAGGGTGAAACTGAAGGAGGGTGGGGTGTGCAGGTGAGTAGAGGGGAGGCGAGCAAGCAGGGCCCTAGAGGCGCTGACAGAGGCTGTAATTTAGAATGCATTTTTCCCGACAAGTTGGAGCCTGCAGGTGTCTAAGCAAGCAGCTGTGGCCGTGGGAGGGGTAGGACTGGAAAGACCAGTGGAGACCACCGCCTCCTGACATGCGGGCCAGGTAACTGGCTAGTTTGTAAAGAAGCGTTTGCAGTAAAGCACCCAAGCTCTGCACGAAGAAACACATGGCAGCTACTTGAGTACTGACGACTGTCCCAAATGACTGAACCGTGAAGCCAGGTGGGCAAAACACCTGACCGCCATGTATGAAAGTGGGGCCTAGAACTTTGAGGTGACTCTGCATGTCTGAGCCAGACCTTAGAGGAGAGAAAGGGAACCAGTCCTCAGAGGTCGGTGTGGAAAAACACCCTCCCCACCATCTGATTTCCAGGAGTTTCAGCTGAATGCGTGAATGTAGCTAATTAATCTTGCCCAAATTAATTTTCTTGCCGTGTCAGAAATGATTAATTAGTGCACCTGTAAGGAGAGTTGGTGTATGATGGTCAAAGCCGGGGACAGAACGAGGCAAGCGAGGGCTGCTTGCTTGTGTCTGTCCCTGTACAGCCTGGTTCTGTGGCACCCCCACCCCCCACCCCAGAGACCTGGACACGGGTGGGGACCAGGAGCACCCTGCCGTCTCAGCACACAGAGGTTAGTGGAGGGCCCTGAGGTTCTCTACCTCTTAGCCAGGTGGCCCAACTGGGAGGTGTCTCTTACCATAGCACAAGAGGGGAAAAAAGGATCGTTCACAAGCGTTTTTCCTTTTGTGGTTGAGAAATGTGACAGCTGTTGTCATGCCTAATTGCAGTCAATTTTCTCTGTGTAATCACTGGGCCCTTGATGGGGGTTTCTTCTCAGGTCTTCGTTTTGTCTTCCCCACTAGATTTTCAGCTTCTTGTGGGCAGAGACACCAGCACTTAACTCAATCCTGGGCACCCAGGAGCTGTCACAACAGCCTGTTCTTTATAAACTACTGACACAACCCCAGAACATCTCATTATTTGCTATTCATGACATTCATGTGAAGCTGAGAAAGCAATTTTGCCCCATTTCACAGATGAGTTGCTGAAGCTCAAAGAGACAAAGGAGAGTTACCCAACAAGGGTATAGTAGAGCCAGCTCGGCTCCAGAACTGCCTGGGCTGTTCCTGCTTGGCGCTGTCCTTTCTGGGGCGCCACTTGTCTTTCTGTGTGTTTGCACAGCCCCAGCAGTTGCCACAGCCCACCTGCCACTGTCCAGCTCTGGGGCTTTGGAAACACCACCTGCCTCGGTCATGATGGGGGTTCTGCAAACAGCCACCCACCTAGGCCTTCCCTGAAGCTGAAGTTCTGCTGTGGGGCAGCCAAAGCTGTGCTAAATGTGACAGCACAGACAGGTGTTATCCAGTTAGTCGACTTCTTCCCAAAGCAAACGCCCACCTTAGAGCTTCTGCTTGGACACCAAAATGGCAGAAGCTCCTGTTCACAGGCAGCAAGTCCTTTTATTGGCTGTTGGATGTTCTTCCTGACTCACTAAGCTTGCTTCTGTATAATCTGGGTTCATGCAGAACATCTGTCCACTGCCTCCTCTCTGGGCAGCCCCCAGTCATTGGAAGCCCTTTCCAGACCCCCAAATCCTTGTTTCATTAGCACCATCTCTTGGTTGGCATGGCAGCAGAGCCTCCATCTTGGGGGACATCAGGCCTGCCAGGACCTGTGTCACAGTAGGTCCCAAAGGAAGACCAGGACTCCAGTCTGCCAGTCCCCAGATGGGGGCAGAGGCATGGACCCATCTGGCTGCTGCTACCATCTCATGCCCTGCAAGCTGTTTGCTCACCTTCAAGGAGCCCTCCTGGCTCCTAAAGTGGGGAAGAGGGCCGGGTTGCCTCTGTTCCAGAAGGCTGTGTGGCTCCTGGGTTTCAAGCTGGCAAGCCAAGATGAAGTGCCCAAGGCTGTCCCTTCATAATACCCCCGCCCAGCTTGCCCTGCTGCCCCGCACAGCGAGATAGCCAGTTATACACCGTCCCGTATTTTCAGTTGCGTATGATGAATTGCGATAGAGTCAGCACTCGCTGCCTTGCCTAAGGCTGAGAGAGTACATCTCATTTTAGCTGTTTTTTTTAAAGGAGCTCTAATGCCAGGGGGCTTGGTCATTTAATCTGGGGTTCCTGACCTTTCTGAAATGTGCCCAACACTTTGTGGGCCTATATAAACATAATGGAGGGAGCAACAACTTCATCAGTTACAAGATTCCCAAAGAGATCCATGACCCTCAAACCGTTAAGAAAGCTAACGCAGTCTTAATGGTGAATTGTTAAGGAAATGGCCCGACTGGAACCATGTAGAACTTTCCCAGGTGTGTCCATATGCATTTTGCTTTGGAGGGGAGCAGAAAGAAGTCATGGGCCTGGAAAGGACCCAAGACCTCATGGGGTGCTGCCCCCTCACTTTCCAGGGCAAGGAGAACAGCCTAGAGTTGGGGAGACTTGTCTTGCCTCATCCAGCAAGTGGCTAAGCTGGAGCCAGTTCCCACAGACAGTAGAGCACAGGAAGGTGAATGGGGCAGTGGAGACAGTGTGGGCCACGCACTCGTGGAAGGTGGCGACTGCTTCTCCTTGTGTCCCTCCTTTTTAGCAAGTTTGAGTGATTTTAGCAGGGGTGCCTGTGCATTTCAGCAGTGTCTCTTCTCCACAGTCCTGCCAGCCCTCCCTGGAGTGATCTTCCTAGAGAGTTTGCTGAGAGCCAGGTAGTTTTGGCTTGAAAGGGTCTGTGCTTCTAAACAGATTGCCTTGCACGTGTTCACAGCCAGGACCAGCGTGGGCCTGGGCCTCCCTTGTGGGGCAGGGCAGGGTCTTGCCTCCCCCTGCTCAGGCGTGTTGCTCAATCTGGGCCAGCCCACAAGATTGCACAGAGGATGCCATTACCTCCACGTCTCAGATCCTGGAGATGGACCAATGCCTGTGGGATCATCTCACTCCAGTTTATCCGCAGGGAAGAAAGCAAGAGAGAGCTGCATTTAACACTGACTTCTTGCTTCACATTAACGAACAGGACTGAGAAATACCTGGGAAAATTGAAATTCCAGAGTAATATCTGGAGGTTTAGTTTTTGATTGGTGGGCCAGAGGGCTGGCTCTAGCTTAACATTTCCTAAACTTTACTCATAAGAATCACCCAAGTTGCTTATTAAATATACAAATTATTGGGGCTAGGAATCTGCTTTTTTAAACAAAGGTTCCAGGCCATGCCTATCTTCAGGCAAGTTTGGGAAACAGTTTATCTATCTGTACCAAAAATAACCTGTGAAAAGGAGTACACTTTTAAAAGTTTGGTTTTGTGTATACTACATTAGTAAGGCTTTTTGTTTGTTTGTTTGAAAAATGTGTTAACATTATAGACAAGTTTCCTTTTATTTCTGCTCATTACCTCACTCCCAGTCCCCTCTCCTCCCAGAGGAGATATCAGTCTGAAGTGTCTGTCTCCCTAGACGTTTTCTTTACATTAAATAGAGATACAGGTTTCTGTTTTGTTTTTCATAAATAGGTATCATCTTGTATTTATCATTCTATAACCTGCTTACTTTCCATTCAGAGCTATGTCATGGAGAACTAAGTTAGTGCAGGTAGATACCTATAGAGCAACTGCTTTTTTTTAACCTGCTGCATCATATTCCATAATATGAAACTGGCATGGTTTATTTAGCAGTTCCCCTTTGATGGATATAGCAGGGGCTCGCAGTTTCTCTTTATCACTTGCTCCAGGGAGCATCCTTGCCCATGTCTCCCTGTGCACATTTGGGAATAAGTACTGAAAAGTGAAATCACTGAGTCAACCCATGTGCATTTTTGGATTTTAATGGATTCTGCCCAAAGTTATCCTTCAAAGTGGCTCTGCCAATTCACCCTTCCACCCAGAGCCTGTGGAGAGGATCCAGTGCCCCACACAGGTGCAACTGTCTCACTAAAGTGTGTGGCCATGTAGCCAAGTGATGGCACCCACCTTCCTCTACGTCTTCCCTTGGGGATGAATAGGAAGACTACCTCCTATTACAAAGCTAAATCCCCAGGATAGAAACCCTCAGCCTCAGACTGCTGGAGGGAGGGACCAGTTCCACCCAGCAGAGTGGTGCTAAACAGAAAGGAGGCCAGTGGAGTCGACTCCTAGTCTGCAGCCAGCTCCCAGAGCCTTGTCAGAGAGGTGCTGGGTGTGGTGGAATTCTAGAACCCTCTGGACTGCAATGGGCTATGTACAGGGCAATGGGAGGTTAGAACAGGTCTCTCAAGCCTGTTCCCCCTTCCACCCATTTCACTGCTTTATGAGCCTGTGAAAGTCTTTTAGGGGCACTGGGCTGACCTGGGTTCTCCAGTTTTGTTTGAAAGCAAGAAAAGGCCTGCTTGGGGTTTAGCCATAACCTGGCTTCTTTTTCAGAGATGGGCCAGTATGCCCAACCTAGGAGGCTAAGAAAGCAAAAGAAGATGACTACCAGTTAGGCAGCTGCATTCTGACAGCCCCGTCTTTCTGCTGCTCTGCTCTCTGGTAGACTGGTGGGACTGGTGGCCTGGGTTCCCCTCAGCCCCGCGCCTGCCCTAAGGCAGACAGGCCACACGGAGGGTCCAGTGCCCTGCCAGGTCTTTGCCAATCCAAATCAAAGCAGGGAAAGCTTCTCATGCACCCAGGTGACCCGACCTGCAGTGAAGTCCCGGCTAGCTCCCTTCTGCTTGAATTGTTCAATCAGATTTAAGGGACTTGTCCACTAACTGGGGCATTTTAAAGCAAAGCAAAAGCAACCCCACCAGGAATCCAAGCCCGCTTCTGGAGAAACTCATTCCCTTTCTTTTGATTCAGAAAATCAACAGCCTTCACTCAAGCCCCCTGCCTGGCCATCCTGACTTACAGTGAGCCCTGGGCAGCTTGGACAGTGACCGCACTGCCCAGTGCTCGTGCCTGAGGCCTGGGGCACATCACGCGGCACTGTGATTACACTCCCCACTCAACTCTCCTAACACCTGGTTAAATTTTTACTCCAAAAACCAGGACATGATTTTACAAAAGGTCAGACAACTCAGTGAGTGTTTGCCGAGTTTCACATTGCTCAAACCTCAAATTCCCTCACCTCTACCAACCTCACTTTGAAGTTTGAAAGCAAATTGATTAAATATACATTTTAGGAACCTTCCGATTTGCTTCTTAAACTAACAGAATTTTAAGTTTTTTTTTTTTTAAACGGAAGGATTTTCAACTGTCATCAGGTATAACTGGAACCATATGTCAACGAAGACCAGGGGCTTTTCCTGGTTTTAGGATTTGTAAATTCTTATTGAAACGGAAGTAAGCAGGGCAGGCAGCTGGAGGGCCCTGTGACAGCCGAGCTCAGATCTCATTTTAATTAGAAAATACAGATAGCGCCTGCTGAACCGAAGGCCTCCCAGAGCTCCTGTCCCAGGGCGAACAAAGATTTGGTTTATATCCTGCAAGCCTCTGTGTTTGCAAATTACAGAGCACTTCCGAGAGGAGTTGGAATGTTGATTTCTAGATTACGGAGCCTGCAGCCCAACACCCTCCTCAGCTAATCCCTCCAAATGATTTTACTTTCTTGGGGAAATATTTGCTCCCTTCCTCACTGCAGATTAGAGGGAGGGTATTCATGTTGAAAAGAGACAGTAAGGAAGTCCAGGATGAGAGAAATGAGATTAGATGTCACCCACAGCAGGTTCAGCATTTTCTCCATTGGGCTTCTGGCCCCTTGAACTCCGAGACACAAAACCCTATACCAGATCGGCATCTGAGCTGTTCTGTATGACACTGGTTCACGTGTCTGATTTTCTCTCTAATGCATTCTACAAATGGTTGCATAGAAATAGCATATGAAAGACGTTGCTGGCCCTAGTGCTCCCCCACCCCCATCTTTCCCTGCCTGGTGTCATTTGAGCTCAGTGAGTCTCCAGAAAGGCCACGATTACAACAATGTCAGTACCTGGAAGTTCCCCTGCTGGGACTCAAGAGCCTGACCCACAGCCGCATAGATGCAGTGGAGCGGGGGCAGCGGGGCCGCTCATGCTCAAATGATGGGCGCTCCAGCCTTGGGTCTTTCACTGATGCGTGCCCGCTCTTGTCCCAGGAGCAGTGACTCTGTGTGCTATGCCTCTCGTCACCCCCCCCCCCCCGCCCCAGCCGCACGCCAGTGACAGGGCTGCTGCCTGCTGGCCCTCTGCGGGCATCCCGTTCCTGGCAGCTGGAGGTCACTCGCTCACCCTGCCAGGGCTGCTGCCACAAACTGCCATTTACCCAGCAGACAAAGAGGGTTTTTCCCTTCCCCTGGGTTTACAGGCTCCTCAAATGCCTTACATTCCAAGAGCTGAGAGAGAGCGGAGACTCCTGTGGTTTCTAATTAAACCCACAATTTAAATAACAATTCATGAAACCCCAAGGGTTGAGAGAAATGCTAACCTACCCCCTCCCAAGAGAGGCAGCTGGGTGGCCCTGGCTGGAAGGCTGAGGATTTGCCCTTTGCCAGATGTGTGACCAAAGAGGCAGAAGTCACAGTGAGTTTGTGGTGGAGCAAGTGTGCATTGAAAGGGAACAGGTTTGGCAGGTTCCTGTCCTTTCCCCTTTGGTGAAGGTGCCCCTCTTGAAGGTTAGGAAGTAAGAAATGGGAGGAAAAGTTGCCGTGTTTGCTCAGCCTTCTACTGAGAACTTTCACCCTTCTCCAGGGAAAATGGAACTTTGTCTCTGAAGTGTTCAAATCCCAGATTCCCACACTCTCGGGGAACTCCCCTCACTGCCCCTACTGCCTACCCCCAGGTGACTGTCCTGTTTGTTGTAGAACTTTACTGTTTTCTGGAATACAGGCAAACGAGGAGGCCAGGAAGGGTCCTGGCAGGCAGAGCATCCAGCCGACAGTCTGGGTTGAGCCCTGCCCGCTCTGGAGCCAGTTTCTGCGTCTGTTATAGGAGGGTCTTCCTATGTGTTTCTTCCAGGGCCCTTTCTGGCCCTGGCAGTCTGTCTGTCCATCCATCCCTGAGCTGCTTTTGTGTTCTCACTGGGCCTGTCTGGGGCCACAGTCATCTTTGCAGAGCGTTGATCTCACCAAATTGTTGTCTGATTAGCCAAGGCATGGTTGTGTTCCAGATTTGGGGAAAGTGGAACGCTGGACGTAATTATCTGTAGACAAGCTCTTCTCTGCCTCAGCTGGCACCAGAAGCGTGTCAGCATTTCCAGGCTTTCTGTGAGCTCCTTTCCAAATTTACTCCGTTTCCATTCCATTAAATTGAGCAAATCATATTCCCTGAGGACACTGTCCAGGTTCTTGCCTCTGTGCTTGTCCACTGGGATGCCCTTCTGTTCTCACTTCACTGTGCCAGGAGTGGCCACCCCACACGCCCAGACTCGGGCCTCTCCCTCGAGAGGGAGCACTGCCAGCCTGGGTCCCTTTGTTACCCCTGTGAGAATCAGAGCTCCCTGAGGGTGGGCACCATCTCTGGTTCCTGCTTCTGCCCCTGACTCCTGGCCTGTCTGGCGCAGGCTCAGTTTATATTTGTTGGAGCCAAGCCTGGCTGTGAACAGAAGTGAAGTAGAAAGCCACAGGTGGACTCACCCCTGCCATCTTCTTCCCCGCAGGTGACCATCGCTGATGACTACTCAGATCCCTTTGATGCCAAGAATGATCTCAAAAGCAAAGCAGGAAAGGGGGAGAGTGCCGGCTACATGGAGCCCTACGAGGCCCAGAGGATCATGACAGGTAAGCGGAGCCCGTGGCACAGAGACTTACAACTCAGCAGCTGGGTAGAGGGGTTGCCCCTTCACACCATCCCCTGCCAGCTTCTACAGGGGAAGGTTTGTGCTTTCAAAGTGGTGGTAAGGAGGCAGCGCTCTGTTGAATCTTCACCACAGTATATCTGTTCATGTTTCACCGACCTCAGGAAGACTCTAACAGGGCACACTGACAGTCCAGATACCAGGGTACCAAGTGCAGTTAATAACCAAGATAGGGACACAGAGGAGCAGCTGTGTGGGTTGGGCCCCCCTGACCCCACAGAAGGCAGGGGCATGAGTCAGGGCACAACGTGCTGCAGAGTGTGGATGGGTGGCCCCCAATTTTGAGGCCTCCAGAACACCTGGCCACTTGGTGAAGGGCTGAGGCAGGAAGCAGTTGACCCATAGGGACTTCAGCCGGACTTCTGGAGGGCCACGTCTTGTGCCCTCTCCCATTTTCCTAGTCTCTCCTGGTAAAGCAGCCTCTGGTGGGCAAGAGGCCAACTGCTGAGTGTGTGTTTGGGGCCAGGGACCTAAGGGTGGGGCAGCCTGCTCTCTTCCAGCAACTCAGGGAAGCAGGTCTGCTGGCAGAATCTTCACCTGAGGCCTTCAGTAACGCTCGTTCCCGCTGTCACATCACCTCACCTCCACCCACGTCCCAGGACCTGCACCAGGCTCCATGAAGCAGCCCTGGCCCAGCTCAGCCCTTGGGGCCTTGCCCTCCCTGTAGCTCCCGCCAGTCTTGCACTCAGCGGGCCTCAGCCCAGGTTTAAGGGGGTGGTAGGTCCAGGAGTGATTCTGGGACTCTGACATATTCATAAGTCAGCACAGCAAAGGATCTTTGAGGTCATCAAAACCCAACAGCCTCATCTTACAGATGGGGAAACTGAGGCTAGGAGGGAGGGGGACTTGCCCGAGGACACACAGCAAGTTGGAGACAGACTGGCAAGCATGGCCTGTGCTCAGCAGGCAGTCTTTGGGGTATCTTGCTGAAGGAAGTGTAATGTTATGTTTAATGCTGGGGTCTCTGGGACATGAGAAAATGGCAGAAGCCATTGAATCTGGAGCCCCTGCCAGGTCCCAGGCTCTGTACTAGGCCCTTTGACATACCCCCTCATTAAGCCTTACCGTGTCCCTGCAAAGGAGGTGTTATCTCATTTCACAGGTGAGGGAGACTGAGGACAAGTAGAAGTGAGAGGCTCAGACCTGCATCTATAGAACACGGAGGCAAGGAGCTGAAGGAGGTGGGGCTGGGACACCTGCTGGGAGCCCAGGCTCTGGGGAGTGTCCACCACTGCCTGGCCTCTTTGGAGTGGAGCCAGGCTCCTCCTGGGTGCTGCCGTGAATCTCGGCAGTGAGGAGATGGTTAGCTGGGTGGAATTGTCCTATGGGACTTTGGCTTTTTAATGAGGCACACCCAGGGGTGCCAGGTCCAAGGCAGGGCAGTTGGAGTTCACCAGAAATCTGTTAAGATCTCAGGCTTTCTCTCTCTGAAAAAGCTTTCTTCTATAGCTGCTCTGTGCTTTCTTCCTACCTTGGAGACTATGCCTAAATTTACCCTTTTTCTTTTTTTACCTTTTTTGTTTTTTAAGGAAATAGGTGATTAAACAGGACGTTTTCTGGTTGTGATGACCTTGCGGCAGCTCTCTTTGACTTGGAATTCTTTGTGTGTAACGTCACCGTCACCACAGGACTGATGGCAGGGATGGGGGCTGGGGTGAGCCAGCACGGCATAAATGTTCCAGGAAATAGCTCACTGAGCTGCCTTGAAGCTCCCGGGGGGGGGGGGGGGGGGGGAGAGCAGGATAAGGAGGCGGTGCTGGGGTCAGCAGCGGAGTAGGAGGTGGCACGGAACAAGTTATATTCAATCTCTTAGGGTGATGTTTTTTGCTGCTGTCATATTTATTGTATGTGTGCACTTAGCTTCTAGTAACTGGGCAGGCATCTTTGGTACGGAGAGTAATGTTGCTGGGAAGAGCGTGGCCTCTCTTGTGCTGGTTTGGAAGGAGCCCAGGCTTGAGCCAAGCAGATCCAGGATGGCCACTTGCCACCAAAGTGACCCCTGGGCCTCAGTTCCCCTTGAGAAGCACAGCCTTAGAGTGGGCAGTCAATAGTATTTCCAGCTGCTTTTGGCTGCAAGCTGGCTATCTGACTCTGGCAGCACGTTCTGTGCCTCTGTTTTCACCTGTTTATGGAATGATGGGTCGGTAATAACAGCAGCAGCGTGGAGGCCACTGCTAGTTTCTCTCGTACTTGTTTACGGCACTTGGTGTGACATTGGATCCTCACCATCGCTCTTTGAAGTGTAGGTGCCCATTTTACCAATAAAGAAACTGAGGCACAGAAAGATTAAGTAACTAGTCCAAGGCAACATAGCCAGGTAGTCATTTGGGGGGCTGTCTGCCAAGGCCTTCTTTTAACCGCCGTGCAGGACTTCTTTCAGGGCCTGTCCAGCCCCGGTGCACTCACTGCAGCTTGATTTTCAGGCTCCCCAGCATGGGCAACACGGCCCGTGATTAACTGATGAGGTTTTGTTCTCTGTGTCCTTGGCGCCATGTAGCAGGTGATGGGGAGCTGGTGGGAGGTGTGCTTTTGTGAACAGAGAACTCGGCCCAGCCCACTGGCTGTATGGAGGGCGTGGAGAAGCATGCTTGTTTTCTCAGGGGCTCCTCTGACCCCCTCCCCTCTGTCTGCCTCAACTTAATCTCTCTCCCGGGCTCCTCTTTGTGTCACCCAGAGGAATTAGGCTCTGGCTCCAAAATGGAGGCTCAGCTCTCCATGGAACCTCAGAACCCATGTCTGCCTGGGCCTTACGTTGTGCCCTCATCACCTTTCTCACCCCAGCAGCGGCTCTGGCAATATCTCCATAACACCCTAGGGCTCTATGGAACCCGGTTAGAAAGCTAGTGACCCAGTCCAGCTTTCCTTTTTATAAGTAGGGACACTGAGACTCAAAAAAGTCGTGATTCTTTTGAGAACTTTTTTTAGCCCACCAATTAAATGTGAAGCTGTCTTGTGAGGCAGTGAGTTGCCCATCCCTGGAGGCATCCAAGCAGAGGCAAAACAACCAGCATTGGGAGATGAAGGTAGTTAAGTCTCAGATGCATGGTTGGCTCAAGCGACCTTTCCGGTCTGTGTCAACTCTGAGCTCCAGGATGTCATGATTCACTGTGTCCTGCCCCATCACCCCATCATTAGACACCCAGCACCAGCCCCGTGAAGGGAGCACCTGAGACCAGCTCTGAGTAGGAGAGGATCTGGTTAGCACTGGCAGCTTCCTTTCTCAGTGCCAGCATGACTCGTGCCAACTATTCAGTCCCAGTTCCCCTTTTCATCATCCTTGGCTTATCCCTTGAGGTCAGATTCTGGTCTTGGCCTTTTCCACGTGTAAATGGAAGAGGAAGAATCATACCACTTCTGGGTTTCCTTCCTGCCCCAGTGTCTGTGTAATTGGTGCCCCCATGCCAAACCACCCATTGAGCCAATAGAATTAGCCTCTCCCTAAAGCCCTGCTTTGCAGCCCATTGTTTAATTCTTCCCTGAGTCTTGATCCTGGGGCTTGAGGGGTCCAGATGCACAGAGACCTGCTGATGCGGTGGGAAGGCTGCTGGGCTCCAAGTCAGGCTAACTTGGGTGCCTGGGTGGGTCAGGATGTGTAGCCTCTTGGAGGCCACAGTGTCCTCATTGTAAATAGAGCACGTAACACTGACGTGAGGCTTGGGTAGAAGAACAAGCTTTGCACATGTGTGTGACATTGTTGCTGTTGGGGGTGCAGAGGGCCTGTTTGGTCCTTCACATGGTTTTCTGTGCTGTTAAATCCTCTGGCCAGTCTCCGCTGGGGCCCTTGCCAAGCCCTGCTGTGTTGGAGTCTGGACCATGGAACCTGGGCAGATACCTCCCTTGCCTCCAGGAATATCCATGAAGCAGGGAGACAGGCATGGAACACGGGTAGAGGGGCTGGTTGGTATGCAGAGGTGAGCTGGTGAATCCCCAGGAGTTCAGAGAAGAGACAGCAGCTTCCAGTCTGGGCCATCTGAGTTGGGTGGGAGGTAGGATGGGTGGGGATGAGAGCTGGCAACCAGCAGAGAAAAGAGCTTGAGCAAAGTTACGGAGGCGTGGGAACTCTCTGCTGGAGAGGAGTGGCGGGAGATGAGGCTTCTGATAGGATCCCGACAGGAAAAGCACATGGGGCAAGAGCTTATAAAGACTGATCAGATCATGAGGCCCTAGTTAGCCTAAAGGCACAGAATATTTCTCACCTGGGATCTTTCCTCCCCAGGCCTTCAGCCCCAGGAATTCTCAGAGGTGCCGCAGTGGTGTTGGTGACAGGGACTGGTATTGATGACAGGGACAGTGGTGGTTAGTTTTTTTCAGAGGGCTTTCCTGTATGCCAGGCTCTGCTCCATGATTAGCTCATTTAATCCTCCAAGGAGCCTGTGAGGTCTAGGTATTATGATCAACCCCCCCCCCCCATTTTACAGGTGAGAATACTGAGTCTCAGGTTAATAAATAAGCAGCAAAACCAGGAAAAGCAGTGCCCTCTGGAGCCCTCACCTGCAGCTAAAACTCTCGCGTCCGTCCAGGACTCCCAGAGGATCTGCAGAAGTAACTGGGAATTTTACAGTTACTTTGGCTTCCTTTTCAGGTGTGACTCCTGCCCCTACACCCGGCACAGTCCTGTATAAAATTGTTCAAAGTGTCATCTCACAGGATGAATCACAGAAGCATTAATTGAAAACATTTTCATATAATTTTTAATATGTAAGCAATTATACATTAAAAAGTCCTTAGCATGTTTTTATTATTAAATCAACTTTATAGCATAATAAGAGGAAATTAAAAGAAAGCCATTACACAGAGCCCTGCTGCCCTGGCATGGCCGTTTGTTTGCCTTGCTCACAATTTGCCTTCTGTCCCTTTTAACTCCATGTGCTAGTAGGCACGCTTCTGCTTGAAGCCCAGAGAAGGGCATGAACTGACCAGAGTCACACAGCAGCAAGCCGCAGAGCAAGTCTTCTGACTTTTAACACAGGGCTCCTGGGCTTTGTTTTGAAATGTTTGAAACCTGCCCTTGCACCGCCTGCCTGACAGACAGAAGGCTTGGTCGTGGACTGTGCTGAGTTCCCTGGCTGGTCTATCATTTACCAGAATGACTTACCTACCGGACAGGAAGCAGATAATCAAGTGTAAATAGATTTTGTATTAGTCACCTGATGACTTTCCTGTTCTTGAGAAACAGTACAGCTCACACGCCCAGCCCGTTGGTGCTCACCTGCTGAGCTCCGGGCTCAGGGAGGCCAGGCAGGGATGGGAGCTGCCTAGGAGGGGAGCAGGAAGCCAAGGTTTCCATGGTGACCAATGGGCCCACACTGGTAGTCGCTTTCTCACCCCACACACCCTTTTGACCCTTGACACTGAGCTTGTTCAGCTTTTCAGGAAAGTTGCAGCAGGATTAGGACAGGCCACAGAAAGCTGACAGTCATAGACGGTACCCCTGCTATGGGCCAGACCCTGGCCTCTGTCACATGGGGACCCCTTGTCGCCTGGGGGAGATGAAGTAAGAGCTCAGTAAATAATTTTTGAATGTTTGAGGCTATTATTAATTCCAGGGACCCAGGGCTGACAGACAGACATGCTGAGGCCCCCTCAGGAGCCCAGAGACATCCTGTCTACCTCTGAAGAGTGCCAGATCTGAAAAGTTTGAGTTTAAGCAATTGCTAAATGGGTAGGGATGTAGGGAAAGAGCTGGCTTGGCCTCTGGGTGGGAGTTGGGTGGGAGTTGGGTTGGAGTCGGGCAGGAGACCCTTGGAGCTTTGCTCCATCTTGGAGACCAGTTCTGTCCCTACGCTGGGGCACTGCCTGGCGAGGTCCACTTGTGCCTCTTCTCCCTGCTCCCTCCTGGCTGAGAGCTCCTTGAAGGAGGGGACTGGGTCTTACTGTCCTCATGTCTCCTCTGGCTGAGTACATATTCACCAATTGAATGAATGAGCCCAGGAATACAAGTCTATATGGAAAATGAATGAACAAAAAGGAAGTGAACAGTAAACAATTATTTGCTGTAAACAACTTTTCCCATTTTGCAAGACACGCCTGCCTAGAGTCATAGGACCTGAATCAGGGAACAAAGTGCAATATGTTCGTTCAGTGGATGGGTGTTTGCGATTCATTGGATGGATCTGATCTCCACCGTGTGCTGGCATCATTCGGGGCTGAGCAGTGAACAAAGCAGAGTCCCCGTTCTTGTGAAGCTTTCACTCTGGGTGCAGAATCAAAGAGGAGTGTTATGTAACTGTGATTCCCATAAACTAATTTCTGGGAACTCTGGTGTGGGGAGGTCTGTATCCCAGACACTCCACAGCCTCTGATCACTACAGCTCAAGGGCTTTCTCAAAAGTCAAGAGCAGAGTGGAGACTTGTCCCCAGAGCCCTGGCCACCTTCAGGACATAGTATGGCCTCATTTCTGTCTTCAGAGTTTGAGGGGCACAGCTCTGGCCCAGCGACTGCAGCTACATTCTTCTCTCTTTTTGGCTTTGGTGCAGGAGCGCAGACTCTGGGGTTGTCATGGATTTTCCCAGAGCAGCAAGCACCATCCTGTGTGCTGGCACCAGCCTCGTAGGTATGAGGGCCCAGGATGCTGACTGGGATATCCTGCTGAGCACTTGGCAGTGAGGGCCCAGATGCCCAGGACTGCGGCCCCTAGCTCCTTCTCTTTCCTGGCAGCTGTGAGAGAAAAGGGCATCCTCCCAAAGGTAGAAATGAAGGAATAGGAATATGAAATAGAGGAGCTCACTTCCCCATTTACCCCTTGCCCTTCAGAATCCGAGAGAGACATTAAAAGATCTGAAGGCACAGAAACTGATGGAAATGCCTGTCCAGAAGTAGACTCAAGTCTGTCAGCAGCAAAGCTGCAGGCATCCTCTGCCTACCCACCAGAGCCTTGTGTGTGAGCAGAGCATGGAGGCTGTGGGGAAGCACGACCTGTCCTGAGCCGGTTAGGAAGTTGTTTAGGAAGTCGCACCGCTTGGGTGCAGAGGATGTATTAGAGCAAACAAGCAGGAGGCGGGGAGACTGGTTCTGTGGTTCTGTGGCTACAATAGTCATCTAGGCCAGGGGCGTGAGACCGGAGCCAGGGTACTGTAGGGTGCTGCAGCCAGGAGTGGGTGGGTGGGGCGGAAGAGCTTGCAAGCCTTGGGGTGCAGTGGGTAGGAGGGAGGGAGGAGCTGGGATCCTGGTGAGTGGGAGGATGAGTGTCAGTTACGATGGGGACTGTCCTATCTGAGAAGAGGAAGGAAGGTTCTTGGGGGAGGATTCAGTGGGTTCAGACTTGGCATCATTGCATTCATGTGTTCAGAGGAGGGCTCCTGGGCTCTAGTGGCATTGGGGCCACCCTGGGGGGTGGCACTGGGGAGGAGCTGGTTTGCAAGGGTGAGCAGGAAGACTGCCTGCCGCAGTTTCTGCCCCTCCAGAAGCCCTGAAGAGGGAGATTTGGTGATTTGCCCCACACCCTATTATTTGACTAATTAATTAGTGCCCTCCTCTAACTAGGGCTCAGGCTGGCTTTCTGGAAATTTATAATGATGACAGAGGGCTGTATTTAAAGGACATCTTTTACAGATTATGCCAGAATATCCCTAAGGCTCTGAGAGGAAGCAGTGTCATTATTTCCATTTTGCAGATGAGAAAGCTGAGTCTTGGAAGCTAACTGGAACCGAGTCCAATTTCAGGCCCCCCTCTCCCTGTGGGATCAGTGCCTGGCTGTGCAAGGGAGGGATGCTGAGTAACAATGGGTTTGCTTTTTTTTTTAATGTGGCCTTTCCATCCATGGGGTAACTTGACAGGTGCCTGAAGCCCAGTCCTCCTCCTCCTCCTCCTCCTCCTCCTCCCCCTCCCTCTCCTCGGTCGTCCTGCCTTTCAGCTCTTTCACCTGGCGTGGTGTCCAAGGAGTGCTCTGCCTCCTTTTCAGTCCTTTTCTGAAACTGGCAATGTGAGCATAAATAAATAAAATGCCACTTTCTCTCCCTTCCAGAATACAGGCTTCTAATCGTACTTGGTGACCTAAAAATTGACGCACTGGAGAAGGGTCGCCTCCTGGGGCCCAGGCTTCACTGTGGGTCCTCCCTGGTCTAGCTCTGCAGTCACTCTTTGTGCAATCACGCTGATACATCACTTGCCACACTGCCTTGTGATTTACCTTTTGGGTTGGTGGCCCCTGGAGGGCAGGGACCACAGGGCTTGGAACTCTTGCCCTCAGACTGTCAGTGCCCAGTGTTTGCGATACTGGCCTGGAAATTTCCAGTGAAGAATGTCCCCAGGTGGAGTGTTTTGGAATGATCGGTAAACTCTTCCCCCAGGGTTATAGGCTTTCAGGTTCCAAGCTGGGTGTCGAGTCCCCAGCTGGCTCAGCCCTCGGTCCTGGCCAGGGGTCTCCATGTCCCTCTCTCTGATCCTGGGCTCAGCCCGCTGCCTGCATCTGTGTAAGTTCACTTCCATCGCCAGGTCTGGTGTCTCCATGCGGCAACAGGCACATACACTCATGTTCCTGAGCCCCAACCACAGAGCCCTCCAGATTGGGGGTCCTTTCAAGTCTGCATTGCCCTTCTTGGCCCCTGGTGTCTCTGGCTCCCCCTCTAGCTGGGTGCCCGAGTGTCTGGGCCCTCGTCTCCCTCACTGACCAGCCTTCCTCAGGCTTCTCTTCAGCACCAGCGTCCCGCCTGCCGAAGCTGGCACTCCTCTGGCCCGACCCACAACCTCCCCAGCCAGCAGGCCTGGCACAGTGCAGGGTGGGGAGAGAGTCTGCTTCCGTCCATCTCTTCTTCAGTGGGCTCCAACTCTGCCTTTGTTCAAGCTCTCCCTTGCCTTCTAACCCCAGCCTGGCCTGCCAGCTTCCTTCAAAGCCACCAACCAGCTTCTTTCCCTAAACTCCCACAGTTTTAACTTAGAACTGACCAGTCTGCATCCAGTCAGGACCCTTGCCCTTCAGAGCTCTCTCCTCAGTCCCCTTAAGGCCCAGGGAGGCAGTACATGGGGTTGTTTCCATTTTACTGGTGAGAAAGCAGGAGCAGAGGCTGGAGCAAGTGCCAGCGGCCACAAGGAGGGTTTCTGGCATCCTGGGAGCTGTGTTCCAGAGGCCAGGCAGGGGTGGGTCAGGTGGCAGTGGGGTAGGGGGAGGACCTCAGGCCGGGGGAAAGCCATGGATCTGAGGATGGTGAAGACAGAGATGGGCAGCCATGGGGTCAGACGGGATGGATGGTTCAGGGCCAGCTCCTGCCTTCCCCAGTGACAAAAAAGCAGAAGCCTGAAGTGGGGAGGGGCCCCGCCCACAGCCTGGCAGACCTGAAGAACATCCAGTGGGTGACAGTGCCTGCCTCACCTCAACCTCACCTTCCTTGGCCTCTTCTAGGGCTTTATTCCCATTCCCTGCTTCTGCAGAGGATCTTTGCTAAGAAGGAGTTAATGTTGGGCCCAGCTGCCGCTGGGGGAAACAGGGCAGGGTGGTTGGAGGGCGGGGTGGTGTCAAGAGCCAGTAAGGCAGAGGAGGGACAGCCTCACCCTTCAAGGTGAAGCTGCGGAGGGGGCTTTGTCCAGCATCTGTTGTGCCCCTGCTGTGCTGGGAGCTTGGAGCCCACCTGGGCCTGCCCCCTGGAAGGCGATTCCAGTGGGAGGTAGCATGTGCCATGTAACTAACTGCATCAGGGCTTGAGGATGTCAGGTGTGGGCACAGAAGTGAGTACCTGGGGGCTAAGAGGGAGGATGTGGACTGGTCTGCCTGGGTTGGGGGCATGCGTGAGAACAGACTTCTCCACTTGGTGCCTGGCCTGGGAAGGGCGGTGGGAGCAGAGGCATCAAGGGGCGTGGGCCAGCCCCATGCTCCAAGGGCAGGCCTGGAAGGAGTTGCTGCAGGACTGGCCCCGACAGACCCCAAGGAGGCCCTGCGTTTTTGTCAGAATTGTGAAAAGACACCCACCCAGGGCAGGCACACTTAGGCTGTTGGCTTGCCTACCTCTGCCCCATCCTTCCCCGACCCCCACCCCCACCCCCAGCTGGGCCCAGGCTTCCATGCAAAGCAGACTTGTTGAGTTGAGCCTCAGAGGAAACTAGGTGATGTTTTCATTATTTTCATAATTTACACCAAGAAATTAGGAAGAAGGGTTTATTTGTTATTAATGTACTCAGCCTGTTTGCCCCCAAGACTTGAAACTAATTTTTATCTGGATGATGATTTGTTGTAAATTCCCAAGGCTCCCCGTGCTAATGAAAAGCTCTGGGCTGCCTGTAGGGCCCCAGCCCCACGCCCTGCCTCAGTCCTCAGTGTTCACAGGAGAAGGATGGAATCTCTGGGGCTGAGACCAAGGAATTGCCTCTGGTTCCATGAAACCCTCAGGCCTCCCAGCCTGCAGAGGACTTGGTGCTGAGTCTTGGAGCCAGTGCTTCATCTCAGATCCGCCATCTGTCTTTAGCTGTCTTTGACCTGAACTGTATGTGGTTCTGTTTGAAAAGCTTAAACTCGGATGCTAAAACCAATCATCTTTGGTTGAGTGAGGATTTTAGAGCCATGCTAGACTAGGGGACTATCTGCTCGCCCCCTTGTTTTATAGGTGAAGAAACAGAAGGCCTGGGGGTAGGGTGGCGCAGCCCAGTGAGTGCTGGAGAGGTGACGTCCTAGCCCAGGGCTCCTTCCAGTCTCCACAGTGTGGTTGGGGAAGTGACCCAAGGCCTCCTGCAGCCAGTGTCCCCTTGTCTCTAGGGAGTTCCTTACCTGTAAATGACCCACTCCTTCCTGCATCCCCTGCACTTTGCAGTGGCTGGCACTCTTGGGAGTTTTCACCTTTGCCCAGTCACCAGGGAGAATGAAACAGGCCCTCCCCCTGCCTTCCTCTCCTGGAGCCCCATCTAGGTCAGTCTGTTGCTCTCCCTCTAGGGTCCTGTCTGCAAGGAGCAATGTCTCTTCCTTTTCTGGGACTTAAGAGTCTATGAGGAAAACTTGTCTTGGTTTCAGGGAATCTGTAGATCTGTGGATATTTCTAATTAATATTGTCAGATGAGTTGGCCTTTCTCTAATTTCTTCCAGGACCTTGGCTATCAGTTATATGTGTGGGGTGATTGTCATAACAGTTTATATTTACTTCTCCTTTTACTAATTATAAAGTGCTTTCTTAGACATCTCATTTCATCCTTGGAATGACCTTGGAGGGCAGCCTTGTTATTTTATTAAGATAGAGAAACTGCAAACTGGGGAATGAAGGCAGCCTGCACAGGGTCACCCAGCAGCAGGGCCTGGGCGTGTGCTCAGGTCTCAGGACTCCAGGTCCAGTGCTCACTTGCTGTATCACATCAGTCCCTGTCCCTGCCCCTTTCTTCCATTCACCAGAGCCTCCGCTCTGAGCTAGGTCCTGCAGGGAGGGGTCACAGCGCTCATGCCTTCCAGAGCTCACGAGCTGGAAGGGAAGGGGACATCTTATCTACAGAGGCCTCAGCGGGGAAGTGTGGGTGAACTGCTGAGTGCTTGAGTCACCATTCAGGCTCGTTGGCAGACGCTGGGGGAGATAGCCCTCTGTACCGGCAAGTGCCTGTCCTCCAGGGGAACCTTGGTTCCCTCTGAGGTCAGGGGCTGCCTGTCACCCCAATGTCCCCCAGCACCTGGTCTCATTCTGCAGCAAGGTGGAACTGCAGAGGACCCAGCTCTCCTGGATGAGACTTCCAGGTCAAACCGTCCAAAGGGCTGGGTCCACAGAAGCCACCGGAGGCTAAGGGACAGGGCCGTGCAGGCCCTCCCCACCCACAGAGAGCCTGTGTGTTTTCTGCACACAGGGTGAGGAGAGGCGCAGTTGTGTCTGGAAAGAGCCCCGGGTTTGACACTAGACACAGAGCTATAATTATCATCCTTAATTACATGACAGTGCCTCTGCCAGGGAGACGGGCTGGACGATTATCTCCTCTCCTGACAAGGGTGGTTCCGTCTCCCTTTATGAGTACTGACATAAACAGCACACACACACTTGAGATTTCAAAATTATGAAAGGCCCATTCAGAGTCACCTACCAAGGACTCTTGGCTTCTTCTCCTGGAGAAAGGGGCCAGCCAGGCAGAAGCCATGCAAGTGGTTTCTTGCCTGCTGCTGAAAGAGAATGCCCACTTAACCTCTGCAGTGACGTGATCTCTAACACTGGAAGAAGAGAACACACCTTTTCCTGATGCTTAAAGAAAAGAAGACTGGCAGAAGACTACATAACTATAGCCCTTGTGTTTATGTTGGGCACATCCATGTTCCTTTGATTCTAAGAACACCCTGGAGAGGTTGAGAGGGCATGTGGTATTATCCTCATTATGTAGGTGGGGAGATGAAGGCTCAGAGAGGTTAGGGCACTTTCCTGAAATCACACAGGAAACCAGGACTAGAGCCCCAGTAGCTGATTATAAGCCAGGCTTCCACGCACACACAGGGGTTTCTGTGGTTCATTCTGGGTGTTCCCTCAGCCCTTGATGTGCTCTGAGGCTCTCATTCTTGTCCAGAGCACCTTGCACTTTATAGGGCTGTGATGAGGGCGGCCCCCAGAGACTCTGGAATCATGCTAGAGTCCCCAGATTGACTGTACAAATGAGCCACATGTTGCAGACAGAATAAGCCTGCCTGGCCTCAGAGCAGGTCTGCCAGGCCAGGAGCATGCAATGCAGTGCAGGAGATGTGTAGGCACAGTGGGACACCCGCCCAGGCTCTCTGCCCCTGCCGTGCTCTCTGAGCAGCCAAAAGACGGTCTCTAAAACATGAGGAGTGTCAGGCCAGCACCCTGCCCACCACCCTGGGTTGGGTTGAGGAGCAAGCTGCCCTGAAGACATGAGTTCAGGGCCTTCCAATGTCAGTTTGTGCCGTAGTCACATGGGAAAGCTAAGTGAGGTGTGTGTGCCATACTGCAAGTGCAGGTTCCTAGGCCCCACTCCTTATAGCTCTCACTGGGGCCCAGAAATCTGCATTTTAATGGCCTGCTCCATGACTCTGGGACAGATGGTCCCATGGTTACATAGGCCCTGCTTTAGCCTGGGTTCTCCATCAGTTCTGATGCTATGGTCTGGCCTGCCAGCAGCATTGCTCTCCCTGGCTTCTTGGCTCATTCTCTTTCTGCCCCCCTGCAGGGGCATGGACATCCATTCCGGTGTCTCCTTGAATTACACCATACAAGTCCAAAGCAACAGGGTCTGCAGAGAAGAGCAGAAACCCCTGCTCTGGGGGTGGGCAGTGCGGGGTGCCTGGCTGCATGAGGGCCCAGCCATGCAAGCTCATCTTGTTAGCTTTACAGAGCTGTGATTTCGCTGCAAGAATCTTGTATATCTTTGAACTGCCAGATATCACAGGGCTAGCGTGGAGGCTGTGCTGTAGTTCAGGGAGGAATTGTGAGCTGAAGGACCCCAGAGATCATCCTGGCTCCATTGACTCCTGGTTTGAGTGTGAACAAGGCGCTGCCCCCTATGGACTTCGTTTCCGTGTCCTCATCTCTTTTTTTAAAAAATAATTAATTTATTTGTTTGGTGGTGGGGTAATTAGGTTTGTTTGTTTATATGGAGGTACTGGAGATTGAACCCAGGACCTCGTGCATGCTAAGCACTCACTCTGCCACTGAGCTATACCCTCCCTACCCCAGTCTCCCTGTCACTAAAGTCAAGACTTCAACCTGATCCTGAGGTGATTTGAGTCCTAATCTCCTCTGGTGGAGGCAGTGGCAGCCATAAGACATGCTAGAAGTGCACAGATCCCACTGGGCCCAGGGACATGGCCTCCCAAACACAGAAGCCCTCCCGGACGCTGCCTGCCGGGCTGGGCTGGGCTGGGCTGCAGTCTTCCGTGCCTTTGTTTGACTGTCACCAGTCATGATCAGACCTCCGCACGATGTGTCTCACTTGGTGTCGGCAGCTTCCACTCAGCACTCTGGAAACCTGTTTACAAACTGAAGCCACACTAGCGTCCCTGGGGGATATCCTTCCAGAGAAGCCTGCTTCCAAATGGAGCGAATTTCACCAGGCCTACTTAAAAAAAGACTTAAAAAATATGTATTTTAAAGGACTGTCATTTTGCATGTGCCTGATCCCAGTAAAGAGGAGCAGCATTTGCACTCCTGGTACCCCGTGACCCCGCAGCACAAAGGCAGCTCTCAGAGAGAGGACCAGGTCAGTGGCCACCAGCCAGCCTCCCTGTTCAGCCTTCCCAGATCCCTCCTTCTCGCTGTCACCAGATGATTTTCCCAGACGTGGCCGGATGGTGTTATTCCGTTGCCCGGAGAACTTCACTGAGCCCCACAAACCCAAGTGCAGACTTTCCAGGCCTTCCTCAAGCCACACCTCCCCCTGCACCCTGCTCAGGGGACCCCAGCTCCAGGCAACACCTCCAACACCTCCCTGCTCTCCTGTGTCACTTCTCACCTTAAGCTCCTCCTCCCAGGAGTTTTCCCCAAGCTCTTTGCTCCCCCAGGACTCACATAATGATTCTTATCCCTCCCTCTTGTTCTTACTTTTGGTTCCTGGGTGAGTCTCTCCTCAGCAGCCTGATCAGGGCCTGAGTCATTCCCCAGAGCCCAGCACGGGAATAGCTTGTTGAAAATGGAATAAAAACAGGCCTTTCCTCTGCACACGTCTGAGACTTGCCTTTGAAGTTGGTTTGATGGCTGCAAATGTAATAATCAGACCATTGGATCTCCTGTTTATCCCTGAAAAATGAGCACTCACACACAAATAATGATTTTGAGACTGTGGGAGCACGTGTTCTCCTGAGTGTGAAAACAGGCGATGCAGAGACAGTTCGCTCACTCTGGGGGAGATGTGGCACGTCTCTGGGGTGTCTGCGGTTTGGGAGAGCTTACAGTTTATGGAGCCGTTTGTGGTCGGAAAGTGCAGGCCTTGGCTGACCCTGGCCCTAGTGTTCCCCCCTCCCTCCAAGCTGCAGGCTACTGGTCACCGGTGCCTTGGAGTCATAACTCTGAGATCTCGGAGCAACAGGAACACTCTATATCCCCATCGTGTTTCCCTTTACAAGAAGGTAGGTGAGCGAGGTGTCCTTTACAAGGGA
This sequence comes from Camelus ferus, assembly GCF_009834535.1. Lineage (NCBI taxonomy): Eukaryota > Metazoa > Chordata > Mammalia > Artiodactyla > Camelidae > Camelus > Camelus ferus. Next base: position 45,003,304 of record NC_045699.1, on the reverse strand, counting down.
AAGGAGCTCTAAGGCAAGTGTCTGTCACATGGCTTGCCTGCCTCCTGTCTCTGCTGGCTTTGTTGTACTTGGTGGGTACCAGAAGCCAGGAGGAAACATGACTCCCATTGTCTGCACCCCCATGTCAGGGCCCTCTGCCCCTCAGGGGGCTCCTGTGTGACCTCAGGCCCCCACAGCCCTGTTGTCCCTTCTCTCACTTGCCCTTGTCACACAGGGAGAAGCTCTAGTCCACTCTGGACAGAATGACCATCAGCTGTGGGGTAAAGGAGCAGAGCCTCAGCCTCCCTCTCTCTGCCACGTGAAAGGCACAGGACTCCGGGTGTGGGCCAGGGGGTAGTGGGCCTTAGAGGGGCAGGAGGAGGCTGGTGTCACACACCATCTCCTTAGCCTCTCAGGTCAGCCACAAAGAGATGGCTGGGGGAAGGGTGGGCTGGCAGGACTTCAGGAACGTTTTGTCCGTTTAGTGGCCATTTTGTGACCCCCGTGCCAGGCACTGAGGACACTGACATAAACAAGATCCTGGTAGTAGCCATGGACCCAGGTCAGGCACCAGAGTATCTTGGACTTTACTTCGGGGTTGGGGGGGATGCAGTCCTCACCAAGATGGCACAGTCACTTGGGTTCCAAGGGAGGAGGACGCAGGAAAGGCTTCCCAAGAGTTAAAGCTTGACTCAAGTCTCGACAGATGAGCAGGCCGGGAGGAGGGGACCCACCAGTGTTCTCACAGGTGCTCATCTGGGTCCTGAGGAAGCACAAAGGTGGCGCTGTGTGGAGGAGGGGTAGAGACAGCCTGTGCAACACCCAGAGAAGAAAGCCTCCCCAGGTAGCTGGTGTGGCTGCAGCTTTGAGGCTTGTGGAGGGCACGTACAGAGATGAGGGCCACAGGGAGTTTGGTGGCCAGTTCACAGAGGGCTTGCCGAACATCTGGAAGGAGTTTGGGCTTTACCCCCAAGGACTGTTGGGAGATATTGAACTGTACCCTGCCCCTCACTCACTTCCCAACCATCAGCTCATCTTTCCTCTGCATCATCTCAACCTCATTGAGATCTCCCTGCTGGTATCAGGTGGGCACTGGGCCACATGGGACACACAGATTAATCCCTTTGAGCCTCTGCTCTAAAACTGAAGTCAAGTTGGAAAATCAGTCCAGGATAAGAAGCTGAGGACACAGAGTCACATGGCAGTTAACACCAGCACTGGAAGAAATGTCTTGAGGCCTTGCATGAGTAACTGACATATGAAAGGGACAGATAATCAGTGCTAGAGCAGGTGGCAGAGGGGCAAGATGCCTCCCCGGGGTGGTCAGGGGCAGCGCTTGAAGGAGGTGAGATCTAAGCCTGGTCTCAAAGGGCTTTGGGAGCTGAAAGGAGAGGTCATTGCTGGTGGTGGCAGGGTGCATGGAGTGGGGAGCAGGCAGTGACCTTGGCCCAGGGTCTGGCACACAGTGAATGTGCTGACTTTGTGACTCGGAACATGTCCAGCATTCAGGGGTTGGGGATCCAGCCAGTGTTGTAGAAATGAGGGTTTTAGACTCTCACCTAAGTGTTAGCTGACAAATATTTTAAAAGAACTGTTGCACTATTTAAGTCCTGCAAGCAGGCTTCTGCCATGTGAGCACCTATGCACATAATCACAGCTCCTGCACGGGCCCAGGTCATGGGACCTGGATTAGGAACCCTCCATCCAGGGCTGACCAGGCTGCAAGGCCATTCTCCCTCCTGAGCAGGTTTCCCTGGGAGCCCCAGCTGAGCTTGAAGACTGTCATGCAGGTGAGAACCTGGGGAGCTCTTTTAGGGCATGAGGGCAGAATTGGGCTTCAGATATTCCTAAAAATAGAGATGCTTGTGGACAGGTGGCCCACCCTGCATCTGCTCCCACCTGCAGACCGTGGCTGACTGTGGGGACACAGAATGGCTGCAGTCACTCCAGCTCAGGCATTTTCCAAAACAGCCATTCCAGGTTGTTCACTACTTAGAAAAATCTCCATAAAGCACCCCAGCACATCTCATTTTAAACAGCGGGAGCTTCCTAGTGAACCCTGTAAGCGAAATTAGTTGCGAATTAAACCCCCAGGAAACAGAATGATTTGACCTATTGTGTAGAATTGTTGGATGTCAGCCAATTGGATGTTGAAAGACATCTGCCTAAGATGATGATTTGGCTCTTAGAACAATTAGTCTTGAGCCATTCCTGACATCCTGGCAGATGTAGGGAGTGAAGTCGAGGGTCCTACGACAGCATCCTTCTCTATGGAGCAGGCAAGAAAATTTTGAGCACCTCTCTTCTCTCTACTCCCCCTTCCCTGCCCTCTACAGTGTTACCCTCACTGTTAGTATCCTTGACCTCCTCAGTGAGGAAAGCAAGCCAGGCATTGGGAGGCTTCCTCCAAGGGTGAATGAGATTTTCATGGACTTTGGGGACAGAAGACTCCTCAGTGGGACCCCTGAGGCCCTGTTCTCTCCCCCAGGCTTGGAGCACACTGTGATCACCACCAGCAGGGGAACATTTTTCCAGACCGGCTGCCAAGGACTGCCGAAGTTTGCGGTAGCCAGCCCCACTCAGTTGTCAGGAAGACACAGAACAGAAGAGCCTTCTCTGAGTCAGTGGTGGGCAGGTGGTTGGGGTCTGGGGCCCAGAGGCCAACAGGTTTAAACACCAGAGGAGAGCTTGTCCTGAAGAGTGGTTGCGAAGTACCTAGGGAGGACAGGATGTCTCTGGTGAGGCACAGCCTCTTTGTCTCACCAGGACGGGGATGAGCATGGAGCCCTGGCGGTCATGTGGCCTGTGGTCGGTGCCTCTGTCGGGGGGACGTGAGTGAAATCTGAAGTGCATTCATGTCTGCGTGGCGGCAGCTGTAATGTGACAGCTGCCACCCCTCCCCCATTCCTTCCCCTCTCGCCACCCCCACCCCCGTTTCCGAGCCAGTGAGGAAGCTTGTCTGGCAGCACCAATTCGGCTGTCATACCACATCAGTTTTTGTAGGTTCCCAGCTAGTGGAAAAGTGCCAAACGCGAGCAGATGATATACTTAATGAAACGCTCGGAGGAAAGCTTTGGTTCCAGTTATTGGGGGCTTTGTATATAACATAAAGCGCTCCTTTTCCCAGAGTATTTCCAAATTGTTCAGGGGTAGGTGCCATGCAAAAAAAAGTCATGTTTCTAAACCCTGAAATCAGATCGTGCCTTTTCAGAACCTTGTCACACAGTGTAGGATTCTTCCTTTTGGGGATAAATATGGAAAATATTGAATAGTGATATAGGAGTTAATTCTGTTTGTTCAGCATCTGTGAAAGGCTCAGTACATGACTGATATTACAAAAAAAAATGAAATGGGAAGTCTTCCCCTTGTGGACATAAACTGATGGAATGGCGAGTCATCTATACCAGATGTCAGCGAGAAATAAGGCTGTGTGTCTATCTGTGCACATGTATGTATGTGCCATGCTAATCTGTAACATCTGCATGGAGTTTTATGGTTTACAAGGCTTTTTTTGTATCCTTTGTCTGATATTATTTTTTAACAGCCCCATGGGGCTAATAGTAGTATTCTCCCCACTCCGAAACAGGATACCTAGGCTCTACTGGGGCAAGTCAATCCCCAAAGGGTGGGAGCTGGTTAATGGCAGAGCCAGGTCTTGAACCTGAGACTTCCAAGTCTGGTTCCAAGATGTGCACACGAGTCTATTAGAGTTGCCAGCATGTTTGGTACCTGGGACTGAAGCACTGCATTATTAGGGGAGGTAGGAGGTTCATTGTTTGAACTGTATTTGCCTTTATTCCAAGACAGTCAAGGTTTGAAACATGCTGGAGTGCGGGGTGGGGCAGAAGACAATACTGTTTTAACGCCCAGCACCCTGCACTTGCTGCTCATTGGGTCGAGTGACGTCATTTGGGCTAGAGGCCCAGAGAGGTTGGAGGATTTGCCAGGGTCACACAGCTCGGAAGTGGCCTGGATTTGAGAGTCAAAACCAGATTCTGTGGACACTATTTACTCTGCTGTGCTACTGGGTTGCTACAACCATATATAAATGTAGAACGTAAAAACAAAGGAACGGTATGAAAAGAGGTTATTTAGTAAATAAATGAACAACCAAGGTCAGTCTGCCGCCTAACATTTAGTCACTTGACAGACTAGGAAGCTGCAAGGAGCCTAGGGTCTGCTGGCAGTGAGCTCAGCCAGGCTCTTGACCCCCAACCCAAGTTCTACCCATTGCACCCCAGGTCTCTGCTTGTCTGAGTTTTCTGCAGGTCTTCTAGCAAACGGCTAGGAATGCTCTTGAATCGATCTCTGTTCTCTATTGCCAGCTTCATAGTTGGAAGAGAACCTTAAATTCCAGACTGTGGCAACCCCTCCCTACCAAGTGAGACTGCAGTCTCGGGCTCATTTCAGAAATTGCATATTTCTCAACGGTGAGTCTGTGTTAGTACTCCAGTTATTTTTAGGTGGGAACTTTATATTTTCTCTTTCATACCATTTTGGCTTCTCTGCCTAGCAGGGGTTATATTTTCTATCTAGCAATAATGTTGGAGCTGCCTTATTTTTAGATTTGTTCATTTTTCTTCCTGTGATTTCTTTTTTCTTCTAGTTTAATACACACTCAAATAGGCTTTCTTTCCCGCCCCACCCTCCCTCCCAGTTCTCATTCACTGGGTCTCAAGACTTAATCCAAAGGCAAGTGCTAAGACTCATCTCGTTCCAGGAAAAAGAGGAGTCTTCAGCAAACCTCGAGTGTCTCTTGTCACATGGGCTGCTGCTTGTCATTTTATAAAAGTCTCTTCACCTGTCACTTACTCCAGGTGCCCCTGGCTCCTGGCTGAGACACTCACATAGACACACCTGATAAGAAGTGCTTTTGATCCCTATGCCCCACCCCCACCACAACTCTGCAGAGAAAACCTACTGACCCGGGTGGTATGGGGGCTCTGAGGGGCTGGAGCAATAGGCTGCTAAAGGGTCTAGCACGTGAGCATGTGACCCTGTGCGTGTATGTACATGTATGTGTATGTATGTGTGTTTATAAATGTAAGTGCACACACATACATACTCTGATGCCCTCCAGACCCTAGTTCCATCTCTGGCACTTGTAGCATTTGATTCTGGCTTATGGGCATCCCACAGATAACACCTGCAACAGGACCTGTGGTTGATACAGTGTGTTGTCATCGTTTAGCTCATTTATGCCACCCTGCATGCAGTGGCAAGGCAGCAGTGAGAATGCAGTCTTGAGGCTCCCAGGGACCTGGCCAGCCCAGCCCCCAGCACGTGATAAGGTGAGGTGGGGCAGACCCGGGGCCCTGCTCATCCCTTGGCCTTCTCAGAAGCCTTCCATGGCTCCCCACTGCCTCACCACTAAACCGTGAGCTCTCAGCCTGCTGGTACTTAAGCAGACGATGCAAGTAACTACCCAGCCCCAGAGAAGACTGTGTTTTAGGCTGTGAGCTTCTCTAGGGCAGGGACCAGGCTTGACTGATCAGCATTTCCCCATAAACCAGCAACACGGGTGTTCAGTAGGCGAGTGAGTGAAAGAATGAACCGGTGAGGCAGGTTGTGGTATCCAGACCTCCTCCCTCACCCTTTCTCGCTGTGTGGATTTTCAGGATCAGGACTCTCAGTTCATTTCCTGAAGCACCCTTCTTGTGTTGGAGCTGGAATCCTGTCTCAGTGCTACGAATAAGAACTTGTCAAGCTGTTTGTAATCCCTTCTGATGCCCTTGGCAGGGGGCCACCTTAACTGGGTGTTGAGGTCTAGACCTGCTTCCCTGAGCACCTGCCCCTCAAAAGGATAACCTCTTTGTTATCACCCATCTTAGGTTGGTTTTTGGTTCGCAGCCTGCTGATCAATGTTGATTGATGGGAATTGCCTTGACTCGTCACTTACAAAAAAGGATAACAAGCCCCAGGGAGAGTGGGGGTCCTTTGCAGTGAAACCATGGGTCCCGAGTCGTGATCAGGCCTGTCCTCGTAGCTGTGTTTTGGGAAAACTTTGGTGGTTTGTGGTGCCAAGTTCTGTAACTGCAGTTCTTTAATGTGTCTTTAAATAATTAGTGCCTCCATGAATGACCAGGGCATGTTTGGGGGACTGTGTTATAATCAAAATGTACATCTTAGAGTTAAAAAACAAAACATCATCTCCTCCAAACTCTATTTCCTAAACTTGAAATATGTAAACATGACATGAAATTGTTTCAAAACAGTCACAGAAGCAGAAGCTGTTGATCTGAAGCCTGTTCCACGGGAACGTTGAGCAGAAGACGAGGGGGGAATTCCATCGCCGTAGTGCTTCCCGAGAGCAAGCAGGGAGCGGGGAGGACAGGGCGCACTGGCTCTGAGGACAGCAGATGTGGCACATCTGCTGCACGGCCGCACTTACCTACTCTTCCTGTCGCTGCCTCGGTTTCCTCATCTGTCCTGGGATTCATACCAAGTCGCTGGCACAGCGCCTGGTTCACAGTAGACACTGAACAAGTGCTGTCATGAACAATGATGATAATGAAGAGGATAGTTGCATGTGCCACATCTGCACGTGACGCTTCCTTTAAAAAACATTAAATACATTAAATAAGAAATAGATTTTAAAAAAAGTGCTCTGGGTAGGGAAATTCGAAGTACAGGCACATAGAAAATGAAAAGTGAACTCTCTCTTCAGAGACAAGAATCGTCATTAATAATTTGTTGTGTATTCATTTCGCCCTTTTCCCATTGGCTTACAGAAATACGCATCTCTATACATACTACCAACATTACTTCCTACATAAATGCTCTCCTACTAAACATCGTTCTGCATCAGAGATCTTGTCCAAGGTCATTAGTCTTTTCAAATGACTCTCTAATATGGCTGGAACACAGTGTATTCAGTCACTCCCCTATTTGTAGACTTCTAACTTGTTTCGAGTTTTCTGTTCTCACATTCTGCAGTAAAGGTCCGTGTACGTTTATTTCTGCTTGTGGGTCTGGATATTTCTGTAGAATTGATTTCCAGAAGTGGAACTTCAAGCCATAGGCTATTTAATTTTAGTTGGATTCACCAATTTTATCTCTGAAAAGGCCATTTCCAGTTTATACCCTCTTCACCAGTCTATGAATTCAATTCTCTTCCTAAGGTAGACAGATGTTTTAAAAATATTTATTTTTTTTTTCTGTGCTAAATTCTAAATTTGCAAGGGACTGTTTACATTGTTCTTTCAACCACTATTTACAGAGCATCTGTGGAGCCACGTTCTGTGCTAGGAATCACAGAGAGGGGGCTGTGTCAAGATGGGTTGGACTTGAACTTGGCCCTCAGAAGCTAGAGCGGGGGTGGGGGCCGAGTGTGCAAGTGAGTAGAACGTGGTAGCACCTCAGGGTCCCTGGGCTGAGGAACACTCACCACCAACACTGAGGGTGTGCGGGTGGCGGTGGGGGGGATGGTTAAGCACCATCCTAGCTTTTTGAAGGGAAGTGCTGGTGACAGTGTCAGATTGATCTTTGAGCTGCTGCACCACTCCTTGCACACCGTGGGGGTTCAGTACATGGGCTCCCAATCTGAACAGAAACTGAGACTTAGGGTTTTGGGGCTCCTAGAGGGGAGCCGGTTGGAAAAGGCCACCAGTGGTGAGAAGGCCATCTCCCCACATCTCACGGTACCTCTGCTCTCGGGTTCCAAGCATTGATGGCGCCTTTCACACAGACAGAGTCTCTTCAGGGCACCTTTTTAGGGCCCTGAGAGGAATTGTTCTTGTGTTTGCCAGCATAAAAGCATTCATTATCCAGATGCTTCCGTCCAAAAATTCTTGAGATGGTCATAGGGATGGCGTAATCTGTGATAGCTGTTGGCAGGAAAGAGCCACTTGAAGGCTATTCTGAACAGTGGTAGCTTTCAGGTTCCTAATTCTTGTGTGTAGCACCTCACACACACCTTCCCCTTCCCCACTCCTCTTTCAAAAAAGGCAAAAATAATTGGGTTTTTTTTTGTCCTGTGGCACCAAGATGTAAAGGTAAAGTTGGAAAGACCAGTGGAGTAGGACCCGTGCAGATTTGTCATTCTGACTTTGCCAGGTCCCTTCAATACTGGGTTTCCTGTTTGCCCCACTAAATGGGCATGCTGGCTTTGCTCACCAAGATCTGTTTACCATCGGATGGTTATAAGAACCAAGTAACACAAAGGACTTTGTGGACCAGAAAGTGCTAATATGGAATGAGGGAGTCTTGCTGTTGGTCTTTTTTGTCAAGTTTGTGTTGGCCCTTAGCAGGTGGTCACTTCTGGGCCAAGGAGGGATCCTCTGCAAGATCCCCAGTCTTGCAGTGGCTTTGCTGTTGTGAGGTCTCCTAAAGGTGGAATTGCAGGTCCTTCTTAGGGAGCTGATGCTTGGCTGTGTCCCTAGTTCTTCAGGTTCAAGAAAATTGGCAGGTCCCCTCTGCATTGTGATAAAGAGGTTTGCTTATAGTCCCAGCTTCTGTGTTGTTGCGCAGTCTTTGCAGGAACTGTTTGAGGAGTGGGACAGACAAGCAGCCCATCCTGGGAGCACGTGGTAGGCATGTGGGGAAGGGCTTGTCATAGAGGCATGAATAAGTGAAGGTTCTCCAGAGAAAAAGAACCAATAAGAGAGATTTATTGTAAGGAACTGGCTCTTGTGATTATGGAGACCAGCAGGTCCCAAGATCTGCAGGGAAAGTCAGCAAACTGGAGATCAGGTAGAGCCTGTGGTTTAGTTTCAGTCCAAGCTTTAAGGCCTGAGAACCAGGAGAGCTAATGGATTATTTCTAGTCCAAAAGCCACCAGGCTCAAGACCCAGGAAGAGCCAATGTTTCAGTTCAAGCCTGAAGGCAGGGGGAAAAAAAATTGATGTCCCAGTACAAATGCTGTCAGGCAGGAAGAATTCTCTCTTTATTAGGGGAGGGTCAGCTTTTATTGTTCTATTCAGGCCTTCAACTGTTGGGCAAGGGCCACCACATTAGGGACAGCAGTCTGCTTTACTCAGTCCACGGATTTAAACGGTAGTCTCATTCCAAAATACCTTCACAGAAATACCCAGAATAATGTTTGACCAAGTATCTGTACACCCTGTGACCCGCTCAAGTTGACACATTAAATCAATCACAGGCAGGAAAGCACAACTTTGTGCTGGAGTAGAGCTTCTCAGTAGAGGTTCTCATTGAATATTGGGGTTGAGTTTTGGAGGAGTTTGCTGGAAGGTGGTTAGGGTGCGAGATTGGGAACCCCACACACTGTAGGATGGCTGCTCCTGTGTGTGTCCCCTCTTCCTTCGTGTGCTGGTGCCACAGCACTGGAAGAAGAAGTCTGTGCGAACATCCACTTTTCATAGAATCAGACTGAGGGACTCTGCAGCCAGAAAGACCTCCAAGACCATCTGCTTCACCCCCTCCCGCCTCACCTGCGAGGAATCTTAGCCCCGGGGGATCAGGCAGCTGACCAGGGTCACACAGCCGGTGAGCGGAGGGCCAGGCTGGTGGTCTCAAGCCGGCAGCCTCCTCATCACTGTACAGAAGGCTGAGGTTGTCTACCAGTCCCCAGGGGGATTAATTCCTCTCTTGAAGCAGTTCCAAAGCAAGAAAGGCTGGGGTAGAGAGCTTGCCAGATCTCAGCAAGTCACTTCCGACTGGACAGCTGTGCTGGGCACAGGGCATGATGCCAGCAACCCCCCTCAGCATGAGGCAGGGACCCAGTGACCAGCCCCAGGGCTGCCGCCACCACCAGATGGGTATGGCTGGGGTCTGACCAATTTGGCTGCAAATCTGGCACGTGGCAAGGGGTGCTATTAGGTACAAGTAGAGGGAAGGGTCATGCCTGGAAAGGGGCCCTGGCTCTGCCCTGGGAGGCTGGCACCCTGCACCCAATGCCAGTTTATAATAACTTGCTTAGGTCCAGCTAACCTGGGACTAACAGCATATGTTGGCCACCCCTCTACAGATCTAGAATGTGCTTAAATAAGTACTTGATGGGCAGGTCTCTTCCTCTTGATGCCGCCCTTTGCTTTCCTTCCAGGCTGCCTAATGATTCCTATAGGGACCTATGTGTGGTCCTAGTCAGATAAACCCCAAGATGACCCAAGTTACCCTGACAAAGGAGCAAACTGATGACTAGAGGGAGGAAGTCAGTCATCTGCCTGGCATCACTCAGTACGGTGAAGCTAGGACCAGCAGCTGGAGCTAGGACTCAGCTCTTCCAGTGCTTGCTTCCCCTGCCTACCTGAACGTGTTATGTTATTTTGGACCTGGTGGAGTGGAGGGAGTACCAACTGGTGTTGGAAAAGTGGTGCAGACAGCTGCGTGGTTTAGAGTGTGGGCTTTGGAGCAAGGCTGCCTCCATCACTGGCTTACCGTGTGACCATCTTTAAAGTGGTAATGCCAACAGCACCCCTTGTAGAGGTGCTGTGAGAACTGAGTGAGAACATGGAGGCAAAGCACTTAGCACTGACACTGGCACACCGCATGCACTCAGCACTCAGTAATTCTTGAAGTGTGTTGAGAGTTGAATCTCCCAGACCTTGGCTGAACAAATCAGCCTGTCTGAGCTGCAGATTTCTGACTGCTCAGGTAGGGAAGGGACTTAGGCGTGGTCATGGCTCCTCCAAGACTCACTCTGGGAGGTTCCAAGAGAAAGGGCAGGTGGTGCTGCTCTGTGAGGGGTGTAGTTGAGCTGGTCTGGCATGAACGTCTGTTCCCTGTGGCTTTATCACATTAGAGTGTGGCCCAAGGCCCCTGGAAGCTGAGACCTGCCGTGCCCAGCAGACTGGAAGATTGCACCAGTGGGGCGACTAGCCTTCTTTATAAGTATAGTCCGTCAGTACTCGGAAGCCACAAGGCTGGACTGTGTCTGGCCTCTGTAACACAGGGGTCAGGGGACACCCGCCCCTCTGAGGGTTGACCAGAGAGTGCTAGTACCAGCCTGACCTCTGCCCCTCATCTTGGAGAAATGCTTGCTTTTCCGCTTTGAGGAGCTGTTTGCAGGAATGTGTTTTTCCTTTTGGAGCCCTGGGCATCCTCCATCCACTTCTTGAAAGGGTGGAGCCCTAATTGTTTGGGAGGCCGGACCTTCAGGTCATCAGCAACTGATTGCCACACCCTGGTGTTTCCTGCCTGCCTTCAAAAGGCTTTGTGTGTGTGTGTGTGTGTGTGTGTGAAAGCACAAACCTGGTCTACATTTTGCAGTTTCCTGCTCCCTCTCCTGGCACTCAGGGCCCTCCATAGCCCAGCCCATTTCCTTTTCTAGCCACTCCCCATCTCCTTTCCTCAGTAGCACTGGGCTCAGGACAACTCACAGGCTTTGATTTTCACCTCACAATCTCTCCAGCTTTCCCCTGTCTACAACTTGGCTTGTGCTTGCCCTGCCTCCATTGCTCTTTCTCCTGGGGCCCTCGTCTTCACCTGTCTGCATCTTCCTTCTTTCCTTGAGTGTAGTCTACCTCTGCCCTCCGCCCCATTCACTGTCTGTCACACTAGGCAGGCCCCTTGGCTTCCGTGGCCCTTAAGAGGCCTCCTTTCACTAGGACTTGAGAGCCTATGAAATGCCACCTCCTTCTTAAGGGTTTTCAAAATCCCTGGGACCACCTTTGCTTTCTGCCTTTACCAAGCTGCCACTGTCTGTACCACTTTAGAACAGGTTGGTCCCAGTGGGGACTCTGAGCTGTCTGAGCCTCAGTGTCTGTCCTATAGAATACTGTCACCTTGTCTGTGTCATGGGGATGAGGAAGGACATGCAGCCAATGCTCAGGACAGTGCCTGGCACAGCCAGGTGTTCAGCAGCTCGTAACTTATTAATTGAGTCCTCATGAACGTTGGCATCCTGATTCTCTCGCTGAACTACAAGTCCTCTGGGGATGGGGGGAGCCTGGGGTCCACCCTAGCACCCAGTCACAGGTCCAGTGGATGTTTGAGAAAGAAAGGCAGGCAGTCTCTCCGCTTGCCTGTGAATGTGGGTCTTGCCGTCGACAGGAAGCCAGAAAGCTGTCTCCTGAGAAAGTTGCTGCTCTGAATGGATGCTCATTGATGTGCTGCCTGGAGCCTGGGAGCAGCCAGGATCCTGGAGCAGCGAGTTCGCCTCAGTGAGTCTCCACGGGGGATGGCGACACAACTCAGGCCTGCAGCCGCTCAGAGGCCTCTGCACGCAAAGGCTGTCACTGGAGGAGAGCAGAGTGATGGGCAGGGTGGAGGGCCCGGCCATAATTGCAGACAGCTCCCAAGAGCTCTGCGAAGAGGCCCTGCATGGCCTTTTAAATCGTGAGGAAAGCACATTTGTTGTCATCGGAACCCCGAACCCCCACCGGCCCCCTTTGGTGTTGCAGAACCGGGTCCTCGGGAGAGACCCTGTCCCTGTGCAGGTGACCGAGGGAAGGGAGCAGACTGGGCACCCTGACTCAGCCCTGGGCCTTCCCCTCGCCCTTGGGCTGATCGTAAAAGAGCAAGTGGTGCAGGTCCCGCCGGGCAGTGACAGGCCTGCGCTGCTTCCACGGACGTGACCGTTGTTCTTGCTCCACACGCCTGATCTGCAGAGCTCATCCTCTTTTTTCTGGGGTGTTTCTGTGCATGCCCAGAAAAGAGACGGTAAGAGAGCTCCAATTAGTCAGTCTCCTGGCTTCTAGACAGCTCCGGAAACCGGACTAGTTGGAGGAGGAGGAGGTGGGACCTCTGCTTGTGTTGTGTTGGGTTGGTGTCCAGGCTCCATCTCTTAGCCGTTCTGCCCTGCCCTTGCTGGCCTGCAGTGTCCACCCAGGACCCCTGCTGCTCCGTGCACCACCTCAGCCTCCGGGGGACCCCTGAATTCAGGCATTCGTTGAAGACCCCCGGTTAGGAGGAGGGTCTTTCTCCAGCAGATGTTTTAACAGTTCAGTTGTGGGGAACATCCGTTGTCTTCCCTTTGATGTGGCGCCTCAGAACCAGGCTGGGTTTCAGATGCGTGTCTAATTGGGAGCAGCCGCCCACTGCTCCCGTGGAACTCCTCACTTGGGCTGTGGGGCTAGGTGTGTTTTTTAACACCTCAGACCTGACTGAAATAGATGCCTCTGCCTCCAGAAGGTTACAAACAAGACAGTCTGATAAAGAGAAGTCAGGAGCGTCTGGACAGGCAGGAAGAAGAGCCCTGCTCTAGGAGTTAGAGGACCTGGGGCCTTCTTCTCTTCCCCAGGCCTCAGTTTCCCCATCTGTAAAATGTGGTCATTAGACCCCTGGGCACTGAGCCCTCCCCTGTGTGTTTCGTGTTATGCACAAGAGTTGTGCAAAGCTCCCAGGTGGAGACGTGCAGTTGAAATCCGAAATTGTGGATCCAGAAATGGAAGTAGGTTCAGAGATGGCTGGTGAAGCCCTTCCATTTTCAACACAGGGTTGTCCTGTTAGAGTTTGTAAGCAGGCTTTCTGTGCTGTGGGGGACGAAGGGTGATCTCAGAGGAGGAGGGCTCATGGAGTGGTGTTCCATGGAAGCCCCAGGAAATGATACCAACATTCCTGGAGTGCTCTCTGTGCACCAGGTGCTGTTCTAAACACTGAACATAGATTAATTCATTTGATCCTCATAACATCCTTCCACGTTGGATACTGTTGTTCCCCCTCCAGGAATGAGGCAACTGGGGCAGCTTACCCTGGGTCCCCTGCTGAAGCCAGGATTCAGGCTCCAGGAGTCTGTGCTGTGCTGTTGAACCTGTCGCTTACCTGGACCCCAGGATTTGCCTCCCCACAGGTGGCTGGTGTCATGGCAGCCCCATTATTGCTCTAGTAGTGCAGCCCTAGACCATAGAGTTCTGATGGCACAGCCAGGCATGCCCATCACAGGCTGAGTAGAGGTTTTTTAGGCTGAGCGGTGATGGCAGGACCCGGGAATGGAGGCCTCTTTTGGCTGCACCTCTCTACTGAGCTCTGCCACTCTGTGATTTGGCATCTAATCTGGACTCCCAGGCAAGCCAGCTGGGAAAATTAGAAGTGAGGGGCCTGCCGGCCAGCATCTATCATTTCCAGCTAGGCACCTGCACACCTGTGCCAGCCTCTCCCCGCCCAGTTCTACCCTACACGGAGGTTATAGGGCACCTCTCCTTAGACACTCTTGGGAGTGCTGTCCTGCAGCATTCAGGGCTATCCAGAATCACTTCCACTGCCTCGGCTTCCTCACCTGCTGGACCCCTGGACAGCCCATCTCCCCCACTTATACCTTGTGCTTCCAGCCCCTGTGCCTCTTCCTTGGCTCTGCATTCATCAAACGCCCATTTTCCCTGCCACACCATGAGGCCACAACTTCGTGTCTAAATACTTTAAGGCCCTCCCAGGTTTCCTCCAACTGAGTTGTAGTGTCACGTCTGCTCGCTGTTGAGGACCCTAAGCTGCCTCTGTTGTCTTGGGGGCTCTGGCCCTCTCTCGCCGAGAGCTCCCTGAAGACCAGGACCGTGTCTGGTTCATCTCCATCGAGCTCTTGTTCTGGGCATTCGGTAGATGTCTGGCTGGGTGTGAGGACAGGTGGGTGCCATGTTGCTGGGGAAGGCTGGGTGCACCAGGGCTGCACTGCGCTGCTGTCCTCAGCCTCAGTTCCCCAGAGGCTGAAGCCGAGCCCTGCCCTCCTCTTTCTGTTCCTGAAAGGAAGGTTAAAGGGATAAAGAAAAGATTTCTTTTCTTCTCATCTTTTTCGTTTAGATGTGTGTCTGCCTGCTTTCAAATATATAGATTTGAGGCTATTCATAATAAAAGGTAATGTATATAATGAAGCTGTTAGGATAGATGTCAAGACCCATGTAGAAGGAAGGGCGAGTGAAAGTCGATTGACCCAGTACCAAAGCTAACATGGCTACTGGGTTAAACATCAGAATTAACTCTGAGCTTCCTGGCAGCCAAAAGAAAAAACAAAACAAAACAAAACAAAAACAAACAAAACTGTGAGGGGGAGGCACAGAGTTGGGGAATACCAGAGCAAAATGGAGCTTGTTGCCTGTGGATGTAGAGATCTCTGAACACTTGTCAGAGCCGTTCAGGAGGCTCCTGGTTCGCACCTAGATCTGTCCTGGGCCCCTCTCTCGGAAGATCACCTGCTGAGATGATCACTCTGGCCTTTGCTTCTCCTGGTCACAGTCCTTGGTCGGCACACCAGCCTCACCCTCCTGGCTCTGTGCCCTTGGTGAATGTGCCCAGGGCCCCTTCCAGTTCTGACATTCTCTGATTGTAAAAGAAAGTACTCTATTTTTTTTTCTTTCTCTGTATGTAGTTCCACTTTAAAAACCTTTCTACTCTAGAGGTCAACAGAAATCCCTACCCTGTCAATTTACTGATTCTGCTCCCTGCCTAAGAGGCATAAAATCACAGGCTGCCACCCAAGATTAAAGGTCATTTTCCATGAATTTATAGATGGTGATGTCCAGATAACTTGTGACTTAAAACATATGGTCACCAGCTCCCCTATTAGATTAGTCTCTGGACGGTCACAGATCGGTCTGGGTAATAAGGAGGATGGACCTGGTCATTAGGCAGGAGACAGTGATGTCTGGCAAGCTGGCCTGGCACAATGGCCCTTAACTTCCTGGGGCTCTTGGCAAACGTCTCCTGGGAGAGGAGATGCTCCCTAAATGGGTGTTTTCTCGGGCAAAGGCAGCTGCTTCCGAAACACACAGTTCCTATAAGCCCAACCTGCTTAAAATCGTATTTACTTTCATGTGATCCTTTCTTAATTACATTTTTCTTTACTAGCATCCTTATTCATTATTTAAAACAACTTTTAAAAATAATTATGCAACCATTCCTTCCTCTGTACACAGTAACTATTTACCTTTCTGTATCAGGTTTTCCGCCCTTTATTCATGTGTAGCTGTACTTACAACATTGCCGTCATGAGAGTTTAGACACTATGAGCAAAGTGTGCAATAACAGTATTCAGCAAGTCCTAAGCAAGGAGTAGAATTCCTTTGGGGCATTGTTCACATTGCCCGGGACTAATTTAGAAAGCCCGCATTTTACAGTTTGCTCAACACATAAACAGTCTTGTATTTCACTTTTTAACTTAGCATAATTTCATGCACACTTTTTCATGTAGCTACATAATCTTAAGATTCATCATTTTAATGGCTGCTTAATATTCCATCCAGTTTGCGTGCCATAATTTACTCAACTGCTCCCTATTGTTGGAACCTTAATGAAAATTTGAATTCACCATGTAATACAGGGGGAAGCTCGTTTTAATGATTACCATTATAACATCCCCTGCCCTAACTGCATGCCATTACTAACTCAGCTTTGGTAAGGCGCAGATGCTTTCAGAACAATAAATCCTGTGTGAGAGATGGATGCACAAGTCCTTCTGATTTAATAGCTAATCTGTTCACTGCACATGTTTTCCTTTTAGGCTGGTGTTCATGTGGAATATCCATCTCTCCTGACTATTGTGCAATACTAAACTGTATGCATTTGTCATATTGTTACAGGTACCTTATCACTGTGGTCAGGGACTTTAATGAGTTAACTGAATTTGGGGGTAAAGAGTGGTTTCTGGCTGTGAGTTGTCATCCTTGTATCCCACTCACATTCATTGAACATCTGTTTGCAACTGGGCTCCTTGAGAGAGCAAGTGAAGATGCTCCTGATTGCTGGGGGCCCACAGAAGTGCATCCTTGAGTTGCTTTGTGGCCCAAGATTAAATGGTGATTTGCATGCAAAGTGCTTTGTAAACTGTAGAGTACATGTTAGTGGTTGCTGTTCCTGCTTGTGAGAGAGGATGAAGTGGAAGGTGGCGTTCGTGGGTCCGTGCCTATCAGCTGCATTCCCAGTGTCCCTAGCCCTCAGAATTCTCCAAAGACAAGAGGCTAGACTGTACTCCTTAAACCAGGCCAGGAGTGATAAGGATGACGATGACCCCACAAAGCACTGATCAGATAGTTTGGTAGATTTCGTGATTTACAGAGTTGTCTCCAGTACTTTACATTGGTCTTCGACTTAAAGTGACCAAGTCCTGTCTTTTATAGCTCTTCCCTTCTCCTCTTCCTCCCCCATAAAAAGGAAAGCATCATCCCCAAAACTAATAAATCACCCCAGTTTACTCCTGGGACCTGACAAAGCCGTGTTTTGCCAAAGTATGGGACATCTCAAAGGAGACACGATTTTAGGTGGCCTGAGAACCACATAGTGAAGTTTTCCCCTTTTTATTCTTTTTCTTTCTAAAAGGAGAAGGTTATTCTTATTTGCCAAAGAAAGTGTCTCGGTTTGCTGCTAGTTCCCCCACCGGCTCTCCAGTACTTGCGGGGCTCCCTTCAGCAGAGAGAGTGAGCCTTGGACTTACTTCCTGGCGATAGTACCTACCTAACTGGCTTTGTTCTCGTTTATTCTGTTTATGTTTATCATCTGTTTTTGGTAGAGGATAATGGCTTATAGGGTGGTGATTAATAGCCTCCTTTTTAAGTGAATTTTATTTCCTCTAAAAAGTGAAACTGTCAGTTTTTAAAAATGGCATATAATAATCCAGGCGGTACTCAAAAACGGCAAAATCGCGCAGTCAGTATGTGACTAAATGAAGTTTAGGGGATGCTACCATAGCGCTGTTTAATGTCAACACTAAAGGTCAGTGCATAGCATCAGTTGGTTTCTGTTGAGTCAGGGCCTGTGCGCGGCGTGGGGTTTTGCCATTCCTGTGAATGGCCTTGAATCATGAAGCCCAAGCTACAAGAATGCTCTTGCTCAGAGGGGCTGACGTCGTCAGTGTATTTTGTCAGCTGCTCTTCAGGGCACATGACTCCCGTGGGCTTCTACTGTGGCTTTATGCCATCAGAACTCTGATTTGCAGAGTGCCTCAAGAGTCCATTAGAACAGCACGCTCTCACTACCCTCACCGCTTCACATCAAGCCTCACCTCCCCTCTCTCACCTCCTTGGACCTGGTACTCCAGCAAAAGTAGACAGTGAATTATTATTCAGCCTTAAAAAGAAATAAATTCTGACACATGCTACAACATGAAATAACCTTTAAAACATTGTGCTAAGTGAAATAAGACTGTCACAGAAGGACAAATACCATACGATTCCATTTATATGGGGTAGCTAGGTAGTCAGATTATTAGAGACAGAAAGTAGAAGCGGGGGGAGGGTGTAGCTCAGTGATAGAGCACATGCTTAGCATGCACAAGGTCCTGGGTTCAATCCCCAGTACCTCCATTAAAAAAAATAAGTAAACCTAATTCCCCCACCCCACCCCCCCAAAAAAACCAGAAAAGAAAAAGAAAGTAGAAAGGTGGTTGCCAGAGGCTGAGGGAAGGAAACTGGGGACAGTTAGCGGGGGACAGTTTCAGTTTAGAGTGATGAAAAAGTTCTGGTGAGGGAAGGTGGTGGTAGCCGTACAACAACGTGAATGTACTTAATGCCACTAACTTGTACACTTAAAAATGGTTAAAATGGCAAAAGTTAAATGTTATATATATTTTATCGAATAAACGAGAAAGTAGGCAGTGAGCTCATTCTCTCCAGCTGCACTGTCCTGGTCCAACCACAGGGAATCTTGTCCCTCTCCTGTTTCCGCTTGTCAGAACTGCCACTTCAAATGCCACCTCTCTCTCTTCCTGCCTCGTCCCTCGCAGGCCCTGCAGGAGCCCCTTTGCCGCAGAGCAAAGGTGATTTACGTACCCGTTGTCTCTCTTCTGGAAACAGTGGGCTTGCTGAGAGCAGCCTCGACAGTGAACCCTTTCCTCTCCCCCGTCCTTTGTGGGCCCTGCACAAAGTGGGTGTTTATGATCAAAGCAAATAAGCCATCCCTATTTGGCAAAGAAGCACCTGACTGTGGCATCCTGGCATCCATCTTTCGGCCACTGCTGGCGTCTTAGGAATGAGCAGCAGCTGAAAGGAACATGCCCTGTCTGGGTCCTCAGACTGGCTGCCACTCCTCAGCCCCGACTCAAGCCAGGACCTGGTATCCTCTGCAGAAGATTGAGAGCTTTCCTTCCTTATTCAGAAGTGAAATTGGACATCTGCTCTCTCAAGTTTCTTAGCTGTATTCAGTGTGTTAGAAGACAGGCAGGCCCTGGGGGAGGTAGAAGGGCAGGAAAACAGTCACTCCTGGGACTTTAGGGGAGAAAACAGTCCCCTGGGGATGGCTCTTGGCTTCTTAGGTCTTCAAAATGAACATGTGAGCTTGGTGGACACTTGAGGGTCATTTAGCCCAATCTCCTCATTTGACAGATAGGGAGTGACAAGTCCAGAGGATGGGCAATTTCCCTAGAGGAAGGACCCTGTCCCCACCACTCATCTGTAAGCAAGGGGGAAAGAACTCTGTGTTCTGGGCCGGTGTCAGAACATACCCAGAACATCATGCTCACGTCTGGGCCCTACCCTTGGACAGTGGTCATGAGGTTTCTGATTCTGTCCTTTGGTTCAAAGCCTGAGATCTTTGTGAGGAAGACTTGACCAGTGAGAGCAGGGGCACTGCCCTGGGGAGGGGCGGAGAGGAACAGTTAAATGCAGCAAAGAGGCCTGTCCTGTGCAGTCCCCACCTCTCTGGGTGGTGGCTGGTGGGTGTCACCTGCCAGGTCCCAGGTGATGAAGCTTGTACTATGCATCCTTTATATCTCTGCTTCCCTCCTTTTTGACTGCAGAATTTCAGAGGCAGGAAAGTGTCCGGTCGCAGCACAAAGGCATCCAATTATACGACACCCCTTATGAACCCGAGGGCCAAAGCGTCGACTCAGACTCAGAGAGCACGGTCAGCCCCCGACTGCGGGAGAGCAAGCTGCCCCAGGATGACGACAGGCCCGCCGACGAGTACGACCAGCCGTGGGAGTGGAACCGGGTCACCATCCCAGCTCTGGCAGGTAAGGAACCAGCGGCCCTGCTCGGGGGCGGTTGCTGGCCCACATGGTGCTCAGCTTTGTAAAGAGGGTAAGCACACTCGGCCCTGCCTGCTCATGTAAACCACAGGGCTTCACGTATGGCTGGGCCCCTCAAATGTGAGGAGGGTCCAGTCTGCAGAGTGGTTCCTTTTGTACCTGGTAGAGCCCAGTGGCTCCATCCCATCTCACACCTGTGATAGGCCTGCGTGTATCCGGGGCCACGGCGTTCCTGTCCCAGCTTCAGCATGAGCCCATTGACACAGCACAGGCCGTGGGCACATCCTGACCTCAGGGGCCAACCCTCCCCCTGGCCAGGAGCCCCTTGAATGACTCAGATGCCTCCCTTCCTCCCCACCCTGAGACTGGTTTTCTAGAATCCAGTGTCCATCACAGCACTGAAACTCCTCTCCCTCAGCCTTTTGGGAAATAAGTCTGCCACATGTGTTACCTCTCTTAGGCCATGTTCACACCCTTTGATCTGAGTACCAGTCCTTAGGATCCAGGTCAAGGTTACGATCTAAAGCGCAGAGAAGGCATGATGATGGTGAGAGATGGAGAACGACCCAAATGTCCAGCAGTGGGGATTGGTTAAAGGAATGTTGTGCAGCCACTACAGAGTGACATTGACCAGGAGTTTATAATAACCCAGGGAAATGCTTATGTTTAATGTTAAAAGGTGGAAAGTCAGATGCAAATAACTTTTATGTGTCTAAGAGTTTAGGCATTGGAAAAAAGACATCAAATGACTAATTTAATTCTTACTACATTGCAGGTCATAAAGGGAGAGTTTTTGTTTTTAATTTAAGATTCATTTTGCCTGGAAGCTCCCTTTTTCATGCACAACTAGACCCTTCCTCCCTTTCTAGCCCTGGAAGTGAGGCCTCTGTCCTGCCCTCATCTTGATTCCCTCAGTCAAGATTCTGGCTGTTGTCACGCATACCACTCACCATCCCCTGGATGTAGCCACTCTGTGCGAGTCCTATTCCTTCTGCCTGAGTGCCCTTCCCTGCTGTATCCTATCTGGAAAAGTCCCACCCCTCCTTTGAGGCCCACCTCAGATGTGTCACCGTCACTGTGAGCCCTCCTGGTACACGGCCACATGTCCCATGGGCTCCCTTGCTGCCTCTCCGGGCCTGTTGAACTCCCTGCGCACAACCCTGGGGCAGCATTTCTCACTGTGTAGAGTCAGTGCTGTGGATGCTGGGCCCTCCTGCCAGGTTGGCAGCGCCCGGCTGAATGCCAGAGACGAGAGTGGTCGTGTGACTGAAGGTCCTTGGTCACCTCAGGTCTCTCCCGTGCATTTCACGGCCTCCTCCTCCCTCGGCACGGGAATCCAGGGACTGTCCTGGCACGGCTGGTCAAGGCGTGCTACTCTCGGGTGTGAGAGGAGCTAGAAGGGGGCTGATACTGCCCCAGAGGTGGCTCTTCACAAACCCCAATTGCATTAAAGGGCTAGAGGGCTCATGTGACACCTCTCCTGGACACCAGGGGCCTGTGGCGTCCCGCCCCCTCCTGGGCTGACCACCCTGCAGGTCATGTTACCTTTGATGCTCTCGTCTAGTCTGGTGCTTGGCTGCTCACATGTGGCCCTGGACCAGCAGTGTCACTCACCCGGGAGCTAGTGAGAAATGCAGGGTCTCAGGCCCCGGCCCAGACCTGCAGAGTCAGAATCTGATTTAAAAGACCCCCCAGGTGATTCGTGGGCACATTAAAGTTAAAAGCACTGAGCCTACAGGACAGCCATCATCTCTTCAGAAGGCTCTGGGGCCAGGACTTGTCCGCTTCTGCCCAAAGCCGGTTTTAGAACTTCTATACCTTTCATTTTTCATAAAGGATCACAAGGTCTGAGATAGAACTGTCTCCAGATAAGTTTCTGAGCCACAGATATCCATTTGGACTTGCTTTTATATTGCTGACTTGCTTTCACAAGTGTCATTGTAGGTCAACTTCTTAGGCTGCTGGTAGAAGACAGACCCAGAATCACATCCCCGTGTGTCTCATCAAGTCCCTTATCTCTGTGTGTCCTGCTCTGGAGTGGATACCGATTATGCTGTTTTGGGCTCGGCTCTGATTTCTGGGGCATAGAAGGAAGCTGTTTCACTCGGGCTGGAGGGATGCTGTAAGCGGCAGCCGTTAGTCTTGACTAGATCCCTCCCCACGTCTGTGGACAGAGCCTGTTGGATGCGGTGTTGGCAGGCAGGAACACCGTCCTGTTTCCTAGCCCCAGAGTGCAGGTGGAGTGAGGTGGATGGGCCACCTGTCAGGTAATAAGGACGAGTTGAAACAGCTCAGTTGGGTTGCTGAAGTGCTGCCACGGCTCCATTTGTAAACCCAGAAGTGTGGCTGCTCAGAGACAAAGGATAATGTTCCCACCTCAGTCAGCAGTGTATGGGGCATGTGCTTTGGCACGTCATTGGTGGTGTCAGGGAGCGAGGCAGAGCTTGGCTGGGCCCCGTCCTCCTATTACCACACTGATGTTCCCACACAGTTTATCTGGGCCCTCGGAAGCTCTCTGTGATGGGCCTCCAGAGCCTGGGGTGTAGGATCTGTAGCTGGGGTACAGGCGACTGGGCAAAATCCTTACCATCTCTTTCCGACCCATGTATTCTGATTCTGCCTATTCAGCTCACATGAGGGAACTGGTCAGTGTTTTCAGATTTTTCCAAAGGTGTGGAGTGTGGGGCCCTCCCAAAGGGCAGAGCTGGGCCCACCAAGGAAGAGTCATACAGATTTAGGGTCCAGGTGAGTGGTAAGGATTTCAGGTGTACCTGCAAGCGAATCATGAACTTCCTCTCCCTGGGGTTTACCAGCAGAAGCTTGAACAAGGCAGGACTGGTGTTGAGGGGTTTGCGCTACATCAGGAACTTGGCCTGCAGCCCCTCCAAGGATGTTTCCATGCTTTGGTCCATCAGGACCCCAGCATGCTGGTCAGAGACCAGGACTGATCTCTCTGATTCAGTCTACAAAGCAAAAGTGCTTTCCACCTTTCAGAGTGCTGTCCTGCACTGCATTGTGAGAAGAGTCACTTCTCAAAGGGATGCTTCAGTGTTCTTCACAGAAGTAGGCCTTCTCAGCCAGTGCAGCCTTTCAGGAAGGCTTAATGATCACTTCCCGTCTGTCGTGAAGACAGCTATTGCAGGGTGTAATGTAGTTCCAGCTTCTTGGGAATGTAAGTCTTCCCTTCTCTCAGAATTCTGTGGCCAGGCAAATGAGAGATACCACAAGCTCTCCAAAAAGCCTTGGGCCTTCCTTGCCTGCCCTCCCTCTAGGAAGCTATTGGTAGCCTCAGCCAGAACCCCCGCCTCAACCCGTTCAGCACCAGAGTCCCATCCCATGCACTAAGTGCATGACCTTAGTTGATCCCAGAGCCCAGGACAGATGCCAGTCAGTTTCACCTCTGGCTGCAGGGAACAGGGTGCAGCCCTGCTATCCACAGAGAGGTGGTGTGGCTTCCATCAAGGTGTCAGCCCTTTTCCTACCTGGCAGACACTCCTGCTTTCAGAGCTGGCTGGACTGAGTCCTTTCCCTGCTTTGACTCACCTGGGAGTAGCCTGCAGGTTCAGCCCCAGATACAGCTCCCTGCCCTAGGAGTGTGGGGCAGGAGAAGAAGCCTGGGTGAGGCCACACTGGGTGATTCAGGGTGGTACTGCTTGGCACTGGTTGGTGCGGAGTGTCTAACCAGCCCCTGGGCTTTTTGGCACAAATTATGAGATGGACCAATGGAGCCTGCACAGGAGGTGGCCACACAGAGAGGGGGCCGAGGAGCTGGGTGGATAACTTGGAGAAACAGACCTGGGCTCACGGTGGAATGGGTTTGGAGTCTTCACATCTCTGAGTGGCCATTGGGAGGACAGGGACTGAACCTGTCCTGGGGGCCTCTAGTCCCTCACTGGGAAAATGTGCCTGCTGCAGAGGGTCCTGGTGAGGCTTAAAGGGCACCACATGGGGTAAGTACTGACACGTACAGAGCACTCTGTGCGCGTTATCTTTTTCCGTCTTCACACCCGCCCTCTGGGACGTTAGTTTCCTCCTTTTACAATAGGGAAACTGAGGTCCAATAAGAAGAAATAACTTTCCCAGGAGCCCATAGCTAGTCAGCCATGGAGTCAGGATTTGAACCTGCTAAGACCCACTGCAGAGCCCAAGCCCTAACCCTGTCGATGTCTGGGCTCCCTGATGCCTTCCAAGATGCTGCATATAATGTGGCTGGAGCCCTCACCCTCCCAGAGCCCACGGGAAGTGTCACATGCCTTTCATTGCCCTTGCCCAATTTCTCCCTGTGTCTGCAGCTGGTAGGATACATTCCTGGGGTGTGTGTTCCCACTTGGAATGATTCCAGCTGAGGATGCTGTAGGAGCCCAAGTTCTGGAGGCTTGTGTCTCCATGGGAGTGACCAGAGCCATCCCACGGGTTGGTCATGGTCTGCCACCCCTCAGCACAGGAAGGGGTCCCCACGCCATGGCATCCCACTCCCCCTTGTCCAACTGGGGAAACTGAGGCTGAGGGAGGGACAGAAACTGCTGGAGCCTTCATAGCAGAGCCAGTCAGGCCGTACACAGACGATGGATTGGTGTTTCCTTTTAATTCAGTGGGTCAAGTTAAAAGCTCTGTCCTTAATGATTTGCAACTGCTTCTGAGAAGCAAGTGATCAGAGTGCTTGTTCAAGGAGCTGGGCAGCAACAGAGTGGGGGAAGGGCACCCTCGAGATCTTTCAGAGAAACAAAGGCATTTTTTGACTCACCGTCTAAAGATTTGTCTCTGTTGAAGCTACTTTTCAGGCAACGTCCTGGATTCAGCCAGTGATGGGCCTGCCTCCCAGCAAAAATAGAAGATAGTCCTATGACTCAGTGCTGAACGTACTTATTCTGGGTATTTTCTGTCTTCCACATTAGCTCCTTGGCCAATTTCTCTGCCCTGGAAAGCTCAACACACTGTCTTGCGTGTCAGGAGCCATTCAGAAAGTAGAAGGAGTCAGAGAATCCCAAGTGCACATGCCACCTCCACCACCCAGCAGCTGTGGGACCTCAGACAGGCTGCTCAGTCTTCCTGAGCCTTCGTTTTCCCATCTATAAAACGGGGACAGTCACAACCTTTATCATACTGGATTTCTGTGGTGACCAAAGGAAAAGATCTGGATGAAAAGACATCGTAAACTTTAAAGGGTCACGCATGAAAGAATGGTTATTGGTGCTCAGGGAAGGCTCACTGTATTAAATAAAATTTAATTTTATACATTAAAACAATACTGCATAAAGAGGTATTTAGGGGGCACAGAGGGCCCATTTATGATGTTCACTCCCAGTTATTCCTGGCAATGGGAGGCATGGATGGCATGGAAAGCAACACTTCAGTGGTTGTGAAATACTCCACCTCAGTTCCAGCAATAATTCTCACCATGAACCACCCGGTTTTTCAGTCTTTTATTCAGCCCCTCCTCAGGGTTGGGCCACTAGTCCCCAGGTGTGAGAGGGACCCACTGCCCTTCTCCCCCCGCTCCCCTCCCCACTGTAGCTGTGACACGTTTGTGGATTGGTTGGTTTGCCCACAGCGTGCAGCAGAAACACCCAGAGGAAGCAGTGAACAGATTGCTGGGACCCTGATTCAGTAGGTTCCAGGGATGAGGCATGAGAATTTGTAGTTCTAAGAAGGTCCCAGGTGTCGCTGATGCTACTGATCTGGGGACCCCAATTTGAGAACCTAAAGCATACTCAGTACATACTACATGTTAGGTACTGGGGTCAAGGAGTTAAGGAAGGGGTGTCACAGCTCAGCTCTGGGGGTGTCAGTGCCACTTCTTCCAGGAAGCCTTCCATGACATGACCAGTCCCTTCCCAACCTCATCCCAGGTTGGGCTGGGGCCCTTCTGGGCTCCTACCACTTTCCATATGGGTGTGCAATGGTTTTTTCTCAAATCACCAGATGCACGTTTGTCACTGTCAGCTTGGGGGGTGCTAATGCTGCATTGGTCACCCCTTGGCCAGGCACTATATTTAGTTTTTTGTTTGTTTGTTTTTAAATATATTTTTATTGAAGTATAATCAGTTTACAATGTGTCAATTTCTGATGTACAGCACAATACTTCAGTCATATAGGAACATACATATATTTGTTTTCATATTCTTTTTAACCATAAATTACTACAAGATACTGAATAAAGTTCCCTGTGCTATACAGTATAAACTTGTTGTTTACCTATTTTATATATAGTAGTATCTGCAAATCTTGAACTCCCAATTTCTCCCTTCCCATCCCCCCATGTTGAGTTTTGACATTTCCCCAGCCTTATCAAGTGAGGATCGAAGGGCAGAGAAAGGGGAAAGTAAGGTCCCAGGTATGTTTATTTCCTAAACAACTGTGAGTCATCTCTGAGCCAGCTCAGTTGGCTAATTTAAAACAATCCTATAAAGGTAAGTGGGGAGTGGAGGAAAGGCAGGAAATTAAAACTTAGTGAGCACCAGTTATGAAGCTGGCATGGGTTAACCCTCTGAAGTCCTGCAAGGTGGGTGTGGTTTCATTGTCATCACCTAGATGTCACTACTCAGGCTCAGAGAGGGTGAGTGGCTTGCCCATGGTTACACAGCTCATGAGCTCAGGTCAGGTGCTCTCTCCACTGCTGCATTGACATCTTGAGTGTGTAAAGGACAGGTCTGAACATTCCCTTTACCTGTGCTGGTGACACGTGGCTTGGATTGTTCTCGAGGCAGAAGCAGTTGTGCCTGCTCCATGCTGAGCTTGTGACTTGTCACTGTCACTGTGAAACACAAATGCTGTGAAGCTGGTAGTGCTAACGTTGAGTGGGTCAGATCCTGCTCCAGGCTCACTGTTCCCACCGAGCCCATGTCTCATCCTTGTGTGCTCAGAATAAACAGGCTTGGCCTCTGCAGAAGGTTTCACAGGGAATCTTAGATCTGCCACCATCACCTGCATGCCCAGCGTGTGCTGCCTCCTCCTCGCCATCGGCCCCACTGGGGCTCCCGATGCTTCCTGCCCCCTGCTCAGCTTCCCAGAATGCCTTGGGCCTGGGAGGAAATTAACAATTGTGTTTGTACTCGGAGCTTTTTGCTATGTAATGAGTAACAGTTGTAATTAATGTTTAACATGTGTGAACAGCAGGTCTGCAGAGAGAAGGGGGGTATAAACGAGAAAACTGGGATCACTCGCTTCCTTTGGCTGATACGTTACTGAGGGACAGGTTTTTCCAGTTGGTTTTTCTCTTTGACATATGAATGAATTCATTTAGTAACCTAAAAAAAAAAAGAGAGAAAGAAAAACACTGGTGCTTCATAGCTTTGGTTTGCCTGCTAATTATATTGATAGAAATGTTTCTTCAAGTGCCTTTGTCTCCTGGGTGGAAAAAACCCAAAGATTTAGTAGACTATCTTTGCTCTTTTGTTTGGCAGGTCTGAGAGCTTCATGTGGATATATATTTTTTTCGCGTGGATATTTTTAAGCTCTGTGAGTTCAGAGACTCTGCTGGCCTTGTTCACACCTGGGTCCTCACCTAGATCAGTGTCTGGCACGTAACAAACAAAAAGATATTCACTGAATTATCGAATAAATCAGGTCTCAGGAGAACCCATCCCAAGTTCTCTCCAGGACACAGAATACATAGGTATCATGCAGCCCTACTCACAGAGGTAGTGTGTTTTCACGTCATTCCTTTGTGCTGTATACCTGTCTTCTCTCCAAATGAGGCTGAGGGACCTACACAAGGGTGGGACTTTTGAGTGACTGTTGACGACTGTGGTTGTCATCTCTGGTCTGAACTTGAAGCTGAGAGTGTGTCCCTGGATGTTTGAGGATTGGCCCGTGAGTTCAGATGCCACGTTGGGGTGGGGAAAGTGGTGTGCCAGTGGGTGGCAAGCAGCCCCCTGATCGCCATGCACCTGCTTGTCCCCTCCTGTGGCTTCTCCCTCCTCTCACCGCCGTCTGTGGAGGGGCAGCAGCAGCAGACACGTAAGCAGCTGGGCTAGGGCTTTGGGGTTCCTGGGAGCGGAGACTCATTTCTACAAATGCCCAGCCTGCTCCCTGCAGGTCCTCTGAGGCTTGTGGATGGGGTCCCTTTCCCAGGCCCTAGGATTCTAAGTGTCTGCAGGTGAAAGCATCAGGAGACACACTATGTCAGACCTGAGCAGGCATTCTCCATCTGACAGTGAACCCCGCCCAGAACTAGCAGAGCTGTAGGGTCTGGGTTTAAAGCCCCATGCTGCCACTTGCTAGCGGGGTGACCAGGGGCAAGTTGCCTGTTTCTTCATCTGTAAAACAGGGTGGTAATTGGTGCTGAGAGTCGGGGGCACAGTGAGTGCTCAGTGGATGTTGGCTTTTGGTATCACTGTCACTGTTGCTTTTGAGAATGTGTTACACTGTAGACAGGATTTGTGCTGAACTTGTTAGAGGCCCCTGGGATTCAGAAGACTTGGGTTCAAGTCCAAGTTCAAGTCTAGCAGTTAATGTGGGGAAATTCAGTCTCTTTTCCTACCTGTCATTTCTCATCCAGAATATGAATTATGATAATGAAGATGGATTGCTTCGGCAGCTGTAAAATCCTTTGTTTTTGTGTCATTTCATCATTTTCATCAGAATTTATCCCTACATTTCCTGTAGCCAAGTGGCAGCCCTTGGGGTGGGCTCTTTGCACCAGGCAGTGGTGTCCATGTCTCCTTTGTGGGGTGCAGAATTGTAGGACAAAGGCACTCCCCCTGGTGCCAGGCCCAGGTTTGGGTATGCATGCGTGGACAGCGTTCCTGAAACCAGATGGCATTCCTGGAGCCCGGGCGGCATCCCGGCGCCTGCCTCACAGCTTTCCCGATGCCCTGCTTCTCGGGGAGTCACCACCGCCACCGCCCTCACAATGAGGACTTCTGTCCTCAGGCACGGCCCTCAAGATGTGGCAGCCTGATGCCCTGGGGCCTGCGTGTGCCTGCGAGATGAACACAGAGGCCTCTTGTTGGCAATCCTGGAAAAGCAAACCAAACATTTGCTGAGCTGCCTGCCCGTGTCTTACAACCTACCTGGAAGTACAGCTTTCACTCACGGGGAGAGGGGAGAGTGAGGCCTGCTCCTGAACTGCTGCCAAGAAGGGGGCTTCACCTCTCTGGACCTTTCTCCATCTGGAAAATGGGAAGTCTAATCTCTGTCTTGCTGTCAGGAGCAGGTGAGATGATGCAGAATGTATGTTTAAGAAGCTGAGGCAGCAGAGGACCATTCATGGGAACAGGGTTTTAGTCAGATGCAAGTGTTTGCACACTATTGTGAAAGGTTATGGTGTTTCCATATACTCTGGGTCGTGTGGGGCCCCCGCCTTCCCGAACCAATGCCCAGTCTCCCTCCTTGCCCCTTCTTGGGGGCTCACAACTACCTGGGCAGCAGCCCCTTCTGTGCCTCTCCACCCCTGCCCTCCCCACTCCCCGCCTGTCCCCCCGCCACAAACCCACCAGCATCAAGGCCAGGTCTTCCACAGCATGGAGGAAACGGCCCCTAGAACTGTATGGAAGGGGTGCCTTGGACGCCTTTGTCCTGTTCTCTGTGCCCTTGTGTTTTCAGAATGGTAGGACATCCAAGAACACCAGGCCTAGAGCACTGTCCAGGCCCCTCCTGTCAGCCCTGTATTCATTTCTGCCTCATCCACACAGGATCGGAAGCCTCTTCAGCACCCAGGAGTTCTTTGCAAGGCACTTCATGCGTGGGGTCTTATTTTCAATCCTCGAACCCTCGTTGCCTTTGCTTAAAGGACTCTGTCCTGTACAGGAGAACTGAGAGGGCCAGAGGCCCCAGGCCAGCCAGAAAGAAGTAGCTACTGACTGTGGAGCACGTCATAGGCCTCACCCGGGGCTCAAGGCCCTGGGCTGCCTTTGCTCCTGTCTAGTTTCTCGTGAATGGTCCCTGTCCTTGGGGGTTGCTGTCCACACTCGCTGTCAGCCTGGAGGATGTTTGGCAGACTGTTGACTCTTCTCCCTGTTCATCCCCAGATAAAGGCACTCCTAGGGCACCCCAGTTGAGGAGGCTGTTCAGGGCTTCGATTCCAAAGCAGAGGGGTCAAGGGTTGGGGTCTGGGGCCCGCTACCTGGTGTGGCAGCCTGCTCCTATCAGCTGGGGCAGGCTCCTTGGCCGCAGCAGGCCCCGTTCATAAAAAGGTAGACAAAGTAGCACCAACCTTCTAGGTCTGCTGTGAGGGTCAGAGGAAAATGTCACCTGACATTCTCATGTGCCCGCTAGTGCCCAGGAAGCATTCAGTGAAAGTTAAGCCATTTTTCCAACTATTTTAAAATAATTTGAGGAGGGAATCTAGCTCCTAAGGTTCCTTTCTTGATTGATGAATGAAGTCTTTTGTTCCTACCGACCACGAATCTGGGTGAAGATTCAGTCCTGCAACAGATTCTGAGCGTCCACTGTATATCAGGCACTGTTCTCGGCATTGGGAATTCAGCTTTGAACAAAACAATGTCCTGTCCTCTTGGAGCATCCAACTTAGGAATTTCAGCACAGGTTAAGGAAAAAAGATGGTGGTTTCTGATACAAGGCACCGCACCCTCTGGACTACATGAAAGGGAGCTGTTCTGAGCATGGATGTGACGGTGTGGAGAGGGAACCACCCCTTACAGGGGGCCTGCCTGGACTTTGGTACATCATCTGTTACTAACAACCTCCACAATCCTTTATGGTATAGGTATTGTCAGCCTGGTTTTACAGAAGAGGCAGCTAAGCCTTAGAGAAGTTTAGAAACTTGCCCAAAGTCACACAGTAGTGGCAGAGGCAGGGTTCAAATCCAGATCTTCCTAACTCGAAAGTCCACACCCTTTCCATGACACTAAGCCCATGAATTTCCTCTGTTCCCTGGCTTTGTCACAGCCCCTGGGCTGTTCCTTAGAGCTGGCTGTGTGTCAGGCATGTGGAGGTTCGGAAGAGGCAGGAGGCCCCATCTCCATCCAGTTCTGAGAAGACACCTAGACACCACACTAACAAAGACTGCAGTGGGATCAGACAGTGGCATAGACAGGGGAGGTGTGGTTCAGAAGAGAAATGAATTCCACTTGGGGGGATCTGGGACAAGACTTCCCCTAGGAGGTAGCTTTGGAGCTGAACTTTGAAGAATGACTTAGATTTTTTGCACACACAGATACTGGAGAAAGGGATTCTAGGAGGCAGACACAGCAAAGCAAAGGCCAAGAGGCAGGGAGGCAGATAATGAATTTGGGACCAGCCATCCTTTGTGACTGGAGCCTAGAGGTGGGTGTGGAACCCAGAGGGTCAGGTTGTCACCAAGTCATGGAGGACCTTGAGCACCAGAATGAGGAGTTTGCCCTCCATCCCAGGGAACTGGGAGCTGGCAGGGGTTCCTGAGCCCAGAGAGCTGTGCTTTAGAGGCCCATTGGCTTTTGGGAACCTGATCTCTCTGGCCAGCACTGAATGATAAACAGGAAGGAGCTGGACCCTGAAGGAACACATTTATGTCATCTATGCGAACATTTACTAAGCACTGTCTCCATACCAAGCACTGAAGTTGGTTTCGGGGCAGACTAGAGATTGGAGAGGGAGAAGAGAAATAAAATCAATCCCAGGCACTGCCCCGTCAGAACACCCCGGCTGACTGGGATGAGTGACGTGGGTACTCACTGAGCTACCAGAGAAGGGCCAAGTGCTGTGAGCCCCCCAGGAGGAAGGTGGGTCTCAGCAGATGGGATGGGGGAGGCTTTGTGGATGAAGGGCTTTTGTTCCAGACCTTAGAAGCTTCTAGATATAGAAGTCACACAAATGGAGGAGGAGGGTGATCATTCCAGAGACTAGACAAGTGAGGCACAGCCCCTGCCCACCCCCCCCCCAGCTCTTCCAGTGTCCTCGTGGGAAAGGAGAACATGAGGGTGAGGTCACCCTGGTCACCCACAGGGCCCCACCCCTTAGCATTGAGACCCTAGAGTGCTTCTTCACCTCCTCTGGGCCCCCAGTCCCTCACTTATTACGCACAGGGTGGCAGGGTTATTGGGAGGGTTAGAGCTAGCATGGCTGTGTGGGACGCTGTCTTCTGTCATTGGCAGTGACCCAGCTTAAGGGCCAATTTGGAATTGGTATACAGTCTATAATACAAGTAGGAAGGGGACCACCAGTGTCAGAGGCTAATCTAGATGGAAGAAAGGCCTCCAGAAGGTGGGGACACCTGAACTTGGTCTCAAAGGATGAGGCCTGTCAACAGACAGGAACTTTTGGAAGGATATTTGGACTATCACGAAGGGGCCATCTCACCTGCCCCAGAGACAGAGGCTGGTGGAACCATTAATAGGGCCACTTCTCCCACTGCCACCAGGGGTCTTGTCCCCTATCATCCTACCAAAGGCAGAAGGGCTCCTGAGGCCTGGCCTTGCCCCCAAGTCTCCCCTCCCTCCTACGGAACTCTCACTTCCATTTGTAATTGCCTATAGGTGGAATTAATTAGGTTCTGTCTTTCTAACAACACACAAGAGTGGCATATTTTTTTCTCTAAATGTGGATATTCTTTTGAGGACTGTGTCTTCCTTTATCTTTTGCAGAAAATCGCTAAATTAAAAGAATTGCCATTTTAAATTGCAGATTAAAGAGAAACTTAATTAGAAGGAATGAAAGCAATTGTGTTTGGAGCTTTTGTTCTTAACAGTTTTTTTTTTCTCTTGTGCTGCTGAATCACTGCACTTGGAGTTTGTGTATTTTTATTTTAGGTGAAATGATTTGCCTAATTAAGCCTGTCATTCATCACCACCTGTTCCCTCTAAAATGTATGGCTATATTATTAAGCTTGCAGGCAAATGTGTAAATTAATTCAGAGGGGAATTACAGCGTTGACTGGGATGTTATTAGGTTTTATCCAATTTATCTGGTATGAAAACTGATATTTTTCCCCAATAAAGTGAAACAGCAGCTCATTAAGTTCATTCATTCATGGAGCACCTACTATGTTGTGGGTGTGTGCTAGGCATGGGGGGTTAGGGCAAATATGGTACAGCCCCTGCCCTTGAGGGGCTCATGAGGAGCCAAACAAGGATGCTAGTGCTTAGGCCAAGATCAAGCTAAAGTCTGGGAAGAGGGTGAGGTCAGGGAAGGCTTCCTGGAAGAGGTGACTCCTGAAGAGCAATCAGGTGGACAGGTTGGAAGAAATCAGGATGGGAGGCAGAGAGCATGACCTGGAAGGGGGCATGGTGAGACCCGAGACTAGACAGGTAACCAGGTCCTAAGGTCCAACCTCAGCCTGAAATGGCCTTACCTCAGATGTCCCCCTGGCTTGCCTGTCCTTCCCTCCAGGCATTTATTTAGATGTCACCCTCGAGGGGCCTTCCCTGCCCTGCTTTTGTTTTGTCCAGAGCACTCAGCACCAGCGGGTGTGTTGTGAAGTTTTCACTTGTCTGTCTTTCCTCACTGGGACTCTGACTGCTGAGGCAGGGATTTCTGTGTGTCTTGCACACTGTTGTTTCCCAGCCCTGAATTGTACCTGGCACATGTGAATGAGAGTCTAGGAGTGGGATAGGTGGACAGACAGCCTGCTGGACCCGGATGTAGTCATGAGAGTGACCACACACACGGGTCCAACGTGTCTGGAGCCTTCTGTTGGCAGGAACCTCTCCGCTGTTTTCCATAGTGATTAATGCAGAAGAGTATCTCAGCAAGGAGGAAAAGCTTTGCAGTCCTGATGGATAGCCTTGCTCCATGGCTGAGGCATACAAGTGCATTCAAGTTCCTCGGTCCCCAGGGACAGCACATCACAGTCAGAGCAGGTGTTTCCTGCCACCTTCTGTGAATGTGAGGTTGATCACTATGTGTCTGGCTGGGGTTGGAGGACTGCTTGCCACGTCCATGCTTGCTGGCTAGGGGCAGATTTCTGCCAGTGTGTGTCTGTGGGCCTGGGGCTGGTCATGGCCTTGGGAACATGGTCTGTAGGCCCTGACCCAGTTTACTCAGCACACTGTGTGTGTCGGGCCCTTGGGATGTATTCCCTCATCTGATCTCCACAGCAGCCTGGTAAAGTAGGGAATGGGGCCTCAGAGAGGTTGAACAGCTTAGCCAAGGCACACAGCTAACCACTGGCCAGCTTAGGAGGAGGACTCAGGTCCGTTTGGAAGCTTCTGTGAAGTGCTTACTATTGTGCCCACACTGAGCACAGACTACATGCTAGGCACTCTGCTGAGATCGCTGTGCATCACCTGCCGGAATCCTCACAACAACCCCGTGGAGGGGTACAGTCATTATCCCTATGTTTCATATGAGGAAACTAAGGCACAGAGAGATTATTTGCAAGGTGGACCAGCTGGTCTCCAGGAATGCTTGTAGCAAATCCAATTTCAGCTCATGTTTTCTGCTCTTTGTGGGGTATCTCCAGGGTCCTACCCTCAAGTGGCATTCTCCATAGTCCATGGGGTGAATGACACTCTCACAGGTCCAGGGCAGAGAGGAAAGTACACAGGGGGAGAGCCCGTCCCACTGTGCCAGGCCTGCTGCAGCCTCCCCTGGGTGCTGGGCCCAGGACGTGGCGGGCTGTGTGTGGGGCCCACACAGGGGCCTGAGTGAAGAGAAGCAGATCTGTGTGATACAGCACAAGCCTCCATTGAAACTCTCTAGGAGAGAGTCCCAGGAGAAAGAGGCCAGATGTGGCCAGTACAGCTCCAGGTGGGGTGGGAGAACGGGAGGAGGAAAGGAGCCACTTGGAGGCAGGTTTTGGCACAAAATGTGGAAAAGCTTTCTCCCTGAGAGCTGACTATGAGACTGAGCACCCTCGGAGTGCCATGTCCCCTTTTGATGGAGGTTGCAGGAGGGTTCCTTTGAGAATAGGGCTGAGCTCCGTGGCATTGGGAGACAAACCAGCCCATCAACTGCATCATCTGGTTTAGACAGTTCATGCACACCCTGTTTTAGGAAGCCCATATCTTTTCAGCTATGTTTGTTCATTACCTGGAGATCTTCCTCCTGCAAATTGTAGAGCCCCAGAGAGAACCATCCCCTAGGACCCCACTATGCGCCACCCAGTAACTCCTTGCGCTGAGCTCCCGGTAATTGTGTACTTTCTCTCTCCCCCACAGCCCAGTTTAACGGCAACGAGAAACGGCAGTCATCCCCCTCGCCTTCCCGGGACCGGCGGCGCCAGCTTCGAGCTCCTGGAGGGGGCTTCAAGCCCATCAAACATGGGAGCCCCGAGTTCTGTGGGATCCTGGGAGAGAGAGTGGATCCTGCTGTCCCTCTGGAGAAGCAAATGTAAGTTTTCAGGGAGCAAAGCCCAATCCCAGCAACCAGTTCACGGAGTCACTGTCAAGACTCTAGAAAGTCAAGGCCACCGACGAGTCTGGCCAGTCGGAATTAGAACTCGCGTCACCTGATTCCTAGCCCTGTGCTTTCTCTCTCCACACTGTATGGCCTCCCTTACTTTGGATGACTAGTAGGAAGGACTGTGAAATTGTCCACATCTTACATCCTCCTTTCAAAGCTCATCATGCAGCGAATTTTTGAAAAGCTAAATGTATACTAAATCCTGCCCCCTGATTGTAAATTAGATTTATTTTTAAGCTACAATAATGTTTTTGCCCCACGTCTGCTTGGTTGGACACCTTGACACTCTTGATTTGGGTTTTCTCCAGAGACTTTCCAGCTTTAATCAGCAGCCTAGTCCCATCCCTGCTGCACCTTTCCCTCCCTGCTTCTCCCCAGCACTGCTGGTCCATTTTTACTGCCCCTTCCCTAGACCGTGATGATCATCTCCCTCCTCTGCTGGAGTCTCAGGTCCCTGCTCTGCTCTGAAACCTTCAGTGGCTCCCATCACCTCCAGGATAAAGTCCCATCTCCCAAGACTGCCCCTCGCCCTGTGAATTGCCCCCAGACTGCTTTTTCAGTTTCTCGTCATTCCATATACCAGCCCTAGAGTGAAATTCTCCAGAGACTTAAAAGTGCAGGCCCTGAATCTTGTGCTGAGACCATCAGGTGTATCACCCTCTTAACAAGCGAATGCGGGATAAATGGGGTTATCACTGAAAATGAGAAAACTGAGGCCCCAGGAGGTGCAGGGCCTTGGCTAGGATCTCAAGGGTCAGATTGGAGTGCAGAGGGAGGTAGGATTTGAACCCCAGCCCCATGACTCAACCCCCACCCTCTCCCCTTACTTCCCGCCTGTACATACTTCTCCCCAATCCTTAGCAAACAGCCGGCACAGAGTAGGCACTCAGTAAGTCCGAGAGATTAGCTGACACCCAGCCGGTTCCCTGTGAGACTGCATCCCATGCATTATGTACTATATTAGTCTCCACCCCTGGGATTCTGGTCTCGGCCCGGCCGGCAGTGCATCCCTCACAGGAAATGCTCGCTCGGTGAGCAGGATGCACGGTTTTCCGAATGATGTCATGTGCTCATGTGCCCCTTTTTAAGCGTGTGCTGCAGCCTCCTTCGTGATGGCCCCGCGCCTGCTGTACCGAGCGTGGGGGGTAGCGCTCCCAGTGGGTGTTGTGTTAATCACTTCTCACAGCCACGCAGATTGGGTGGCAGGTTTTGCTTATTTCTGATCAAACTGTGTACTTTTAAATCAACAAACAAAATATGATCCAGAGATGCCTGGGAACTGGGAGCTGTTCAGTGTGCATCCTGAGCCAGGTCTGCCTGGGGTCAGCGGCCCAGCAGACCAACCCTGGGCAGGACTTCGTGGGCCCCCGGAGGGCAGTTCTGCTGCCTTTCCTTTCCCGCTCCCACCCAACAAGGCCCTTGGCCAAGTCCAGAGTCATGACTGGCTTTTCCTCCCCCGTCGTCTCATCTCCCCAGGATTATTCTGGCCTGCTGGAGGCCCTGACTCATCACTGAAGAGGTGTGCTTAGGTAAGACCTGACCCAGGCAGAGAGCTTCTCCTAATCCCCAGTCTGGGTGGATGCTTCCTCCAAGTTCCAGCTTCTCTCCTCCCAGCACAGGGGAGAGGGACATGGGGACACTGAGGTGTATGCCCCAGTCTTAGAGGATTGCTGAGGATGGGCAGTTACATATCTGCCCGGGCACCCAGATCACCTGCTTTCCCTCCTGCAACAGTGGAAGGGCTGCCCAGGTACTCAGGGGTGCCTACTTCCTCCATCCTGCATCGTTATTACCATCATATTCTGGTCATGAACTTCTTAAAGCAAATAAATAAGTTAAATAATAACGACTCGACATCCCCCTCTGACTTCAGCCCCTTTTGGGAGCATAAGCTCCTTGAGGACAGGATCTTGTCTGGGACACCACTGCATCTTCAGTGCCTAGAATGGTGCCTGGCACATAACAGGTGCTCAGGGAGTAGCTCACTGTCCATACAATGGTCTGTGTCCCCAGAGAGCTGTCAGTACTTTCTCTCTCCCTTCCATCGCCTCCCACTCTCACCCACCACAGTCTGCTTCCCTTTTCTACCCGGGTCACCAGGTGACCTCTTCTGTCCTCCATGGCCGTCAGCACAGTAAATAGCCCCCTCCTTCGGAGACACTCTCTGCTCCTGGTTTTTCTGCTGCCTCCCCAGCGCTCCTTGCGTCTCCCCCGCGCTCCTTGCGTCTCCCCCGCTGGCTCCTTGCCTCAACTTGACCTGAAGGTTGGATTGTCTGGGGCTCAGTTTCCAACTACGTGCTCTCCCTGGTTGGTCTCCTTGGGATCTTGGCAGTGATTCACAAGTGCACATCCCCAACCCACACTTCTGCCAGAACTCCCGACTCCTACATCCAGCTGCCTTTTGGCATCTCCACTTGGCTGACGAGTGGGTATCTTGAATTTAACATGTTCAGAACTGGACTCCTGAACTTCTCCTGCATACCTGCTCCTCCCCAACTTGCCCACCTCCACAAACGGCATCACCTCTACCCAGTTGCTCAAGACACAACCCTGGAGTCACCTTGATTCCTTTGTTTGCGTGACACCAGCATCTAGTGCATTACTAAGTTCTGCCAGTTTTCCAACCAAAACAGCCCGAATTCATCCATTCTTCTCATCTCAGGTCCTCCCGTCTGGACCACAGCAGAAGCCTCCTCACTTGTCTCCTACTTCACTTCCCCTCTGGCTGCTCTTCAGGGCAGCCTGACGAACCCTTTTGTAAGATCATCCAGAGCAAGTATCTGTTAAGCATCTCTGTTTAAAACTCTCGTTGCCCTCCCTATACTTAGAATGAAATCAGACTTCTTCCCTTGGTCCACAAGGCCTCAGGGAGCTGGGCCCTGCCTCCTGCTCCATCCTCATCCTCTGCCACTTCCCCCGCTCACAATGCTGGACTGTTCTTGCAGGCTCATTCCTACTTCAGGATCTTTGCACTTGATGGCTCTGCAGAGAACATATTTTCTTTGGCTTTTTACATGATTGGCTCCTTCTCAAATGCAGATTCTCAGGTCAAATGTCATCTCCTTGGGGGGCCTCTGTCCATTCATTTTATAGAGAGCATCTCCCCCTCCCCAGTCACTTCCTTATCACAAACCCAGTATTCCTACATAGCACTTACCTATATAAATTGTTTCCTGAATCTGTCTGTTGACTCTCCATCTCCCTGCGTGAGCCCTGTGGGATCAAGGATGTAGTAAGTGGTGAGTAAATGTTGGATGAGCTCATAGGTGTTGGATAGGCTGCATGGCGATGACTGAGTCTTCTTAATCCCCGTGGTTCCGCCATGAGTGATCAGCTCTGCAGAGTCCAGCACATCCCCACGAGGGCCTCCTGCCTCTGCCTAGTTTCTCTTCTGGGTCCGGCAAAGCCTTCTGGGGCCCAGGGCTTCCCCGCCCCAGCAAACAGGACCACCCAGGCCCATCCTGTCTCCCAGTGGCCATATTTCTGCTGACAGTCTGGCCACTGGCTGCTCCCCCTACCCAATCTAGTGTCCTTTGCCCCTTCTCTCCCAAACTTCTCTTGGTTCTCCTTTGATCCTCGCCCCCGAGGCTCTGCCTTTCTCTCCATGTGGAGCACCTGGGAGGGAACAAGCAGCTTGTCCCATTTACCCACCAGGGATTACCCTCAGTGAGGCTCTGGACCCCCTGGAGGCCCATTTGCCACCTGCCTCTTAGGGCCACTTGCTCCCGTGCTCAGGGAGGGCAGACGCAAGCGACTCTTCCCCGGAGGCCACTTCTAGGCCTTTCCCTGAGGACGGCTCTGCTTTAAGTAGCTGGAACTTGTTTTCCTAATAAAAAAGTATTTTTGTCAGCTCGCCGGGGGTATGTTACATAGGTGAAATTTCCCAGAAAACAATCTTGGCAAAACTACTAACTCTTATTTCTAACATCAGCTCCATCCTTGTCTAACCATTTCTCTCACTGACAGTCATGTGTCCTTTCTCAAGCATACCCTCAGCCTTCATGTCTTTGGGGGTGTCTTAATTATGGCAGCCCTTGCAGTCCCCAGCTTCACATCCTCTCAATATCTGTGTAAGTGTAGACAGGAAGGCAGGTGTGCAGTCTGCGTCTCCCCCTGCCTTTTCCCTTGCCGAGTCTCACTCCAGATGTCCAGCCCCAGGGCTGACCTGCTGTGAGTAGTCACCTCCTGGGTGGTCAGTGACTCAGTCACATGCTCATTGGACAGGAACACTCATCCTTCTCACTCTCCAGTCCTTGCTATCCTGGAGCTCATTGGGTTGTTTTTTTTTAGGTTATAATTATGTCATCCCCACTGCTGCTAACTGTTCAGAGCACTGCCTTATAAATAACAAAGTGCAGAGAAAGGCAGTGCGAAGCTTTTCTCCAAGCAGAGTGTCTATGACAAAACTCTCAGGGGTACTGGGCATGTTCGCAGGGCACTCCTGGGCCAGGGTGAGGAGGCAGCATCCGCTATACACCTGGGAGTTTAAAATGCAGCCTGCACAGCAGGTAGCAGCCTGAAATAACGATAGCTGGAGAGGTGACCCTTGGCTGCCTGCAAGTACAGTCTCTTTCTGCTGATGCTTGTAGCTGCCGTTTGTTGAAACTCACCCCATCTCAGGCTCTGCATCAGTCCTTCAGTGCATCATCCCATTTAATCCTCACAACCCCAAAACAGGGGTGGAGTGATCCTAACTTGATAGGGAACCTAGGTGCACCCGGCTTCAGCTGCTTGAGTCACATGCCCTGCTGGCCAGTGGCACAGCTGCATGTGTGCCTCAGTGGCTGAAGTGTGATCCATCCTAGGCCATCCGGCACCTCTGGTTCTCTTCCTGACCCCATCTCTGGACACCTTCCCCCTAAGCCAGCCACTCTGAGACCATAATGTAAACAGAGACACATTCTGAGTATATCCACTGACCAGCATCTTAGGATCTTCAGTCTTCCACTGAAATTTTACCTTCAACTTTCCCAGTCTTGAAAGTCAGCATTTCCCCCTTTGTCCTGCATTTGGGGCCTTAGGCATCTGCCGTGGTGCCCCTCCCTTCTGATTCTGCCGATCACCACGTGGTGTCCGGAAGCAGTGACACTGGGATTCCGTGTGCCCAGCTGATGCCAGATGCACTTGGCAGGAGTGTTGGCGTGGCCACCCCACCCCAACTGCCGGCTTTCCTGAGTAAGGAGCACCGCCTATTTGTCCCACAGATGTCACAGAGCCAGCACATGTCCCTCCTGTCAGGCCCTTTGACAGCTTCCACATCACTCAGAGAGAGTGCCTTGTGCACCCGGCCCTGCCACACAGCCTCTAATGCCCCACCACCCATCCTGGCCCCTGCCTCACTTCAGCCCAACTGGCCTCCTTGCTGTTTCCAAAACACACCAGGGGCTCCTGCCTTTGCTGCCCTTTTTTCTGCCAGATATGCTCTCTTCCAGCTGCTGTCCTTCGTGGCTTCCTCCCCCACCTCTTTCAGGTCCCCGCTGAAATGTCACTCTCCATAGGCTTCCCTGGCTGCTGCTTAAACTAGTGGTCCCCACCTCCAGCTCCAAGCCAGGCGCCTCTGCTCCATTTCCTCCGTAGCACCCACACTAGACTGTAAGCTTCGAGGCAAGGAGACCACAAATTTGTTCACTGTTCTCTCCCCAGGACCTACATGCAGCAGGCACTTGGTCGATGTCTAGTGAATGACTGAATCCATGAACATACGTGCACAAGCACGCGCACGTGCACGTGCACATGCGTGCACTTGCACTGCCTCGTGACAAGGAGGCGTGGGACACCGGCAGCTGCCCTCCAGGGGGGCTGAGCCTCCTCGAGGAGGAACAGATTTTTGGCTGTCAGCTGTAGGGATCTGTCCCCACTGGGTTCTGACCCCCTCTCTTCTCCGCAGATGGTATCATGGAGCCATCAGCAGAGGAGACGCTGAGAACCTGCTGAGACTCTGCAAGGAGTGTAGCTACCTTGTCCGAAACAGCCAGACCAGCAGGCACGACTACTCCCTCTCCCTGAAGTGAGTACACCTCAGCCACCCCCGGGGCCCTCAGCAGCCCCCAGCGATGCGCAGCCCAGCCCTGGTGTCTGTGGCAGAAAGACCCACCAGTGTCCCCCTGGGAAATGTGCCAACATGAGTTATTTCAAGCCTCGCTTTCCAATTTAATCTTATTCTCCTGGGATGCAGAGGAGTTTTCATGTTCTCTGTTTCTGGCTCCCCAGAAGAGGGGGGGCATTTCCCTAGGATTGATATTAAATATCCAAGAATAGCTTTCACATCTGTGGTGAGCCGGGGACTGTAGAAGCTCCTAGCATGCTTCGTCCCTGTCTCAAACCTCACACCAGCCCTTTGATGAGAAACATCTTGTCCCCATTTTGCGGGTGAGGAAACTGAAGCCATGGCTGGCCCGAGGGGCAGGACCAGGACTCGAGGCTGGGTGTTGCCATGAGAACCATCCTTCCCTTATGTCCTAGGTTGATGTTTGGGACGGTCTGATTTTTATGTGTCACACGAAGGTTGTGAGAACACTGGGAAAAGCGAGGAAGAATCCTGGTGCTATCACCCGTGGCCGCTTTGTAAG
This sequence comes from Camelus ferus, assembly GCF_009834535.1. NCBI lineage: Eukaryota > Metazoa > Chordata > Mammalia > Artiodactyla > Camelidae > Camelus > Camelus ferus. The sequence goes on along the minus strand of NC_045699.1, from coordinate 44,961,688 downwards.
CTGTCAGGTCTTCCTGACCCATGAGGCTTTGCTGTCAGGATAGGTGGCCCTGAAATAAGAAAAGGTTTTTTTGGTTGAGTGCTTCATCATCCGGTGCTGTTATTGGATGGAAGCCAACAGATTATCTAACACCCATTTTACAGATAAGGAAAACAGGTCCAGAGAGAGGAGGGATTTCTCAAAGATACACAGAGAGTTAGTGACACAATTGGGGTGTAAACCCAGGCCCTTCAGCCAGCACAGACCACCAGGAGCAGTGCAGCCCTCTGTCTGCTTTCTTTCTGCTCTACTTGCCATTATTAGAGGCTGTGTGATACAGAGAGAGCCTGCTGGGATGCGGCTGTCAGGACAGCTCACGTGCAGGCCAGGCTGTGTAGACAGTAGGATCAGTGCAGCCAAGGAGAAAGACTGGCCTGTGCTCTCTGCTCAGGACTGATCCCCCTGAGAGGGACAGTGACAAAGTGCAGAGCAGAGCATGGGCAGGAAACAAGAGGCCCTGGAAGTCCTCCTAGGGGAGAGAGGATGTGCAGAGACATGGGGGAACCACAGATCCCTCAAGGACTGTCAGGGCAGAAGGCGCACACGTGGTTGGCAGCCCCTACATCAGAGAGTTGTGAGAGGCCAAGTCTTCTAAAGGTCAGAGCTGGTCAGGAATTAGACCGATCCAAAGCTGCCACAAGAGGTAGTGAGTGTCTCATCCCTAGGGGTGTGCAACCAGGGGCTGGGTACCCACCTGGCCGGAGAGGACGTGGAAGGGATTTCTAACCAGCTGGGAGGGCACTTGGGACAAACAGCATCTGCATACCTCTTTGTCCACCATCAGGCCTGACGGCTTAAAGAACCAGGCTGGTTATTGCAGCCGAGGAAAATTCAATATGCAAAACTGTGGCTGGGCCGGAGGCGGCCGAAGCCAGAGGATTGTCACTGCATTGAGAGGACAGCGGCGGGGGACAGGTGCACCATGCTGTCAGGGGTCTTCAACTCCCCACTGCTCCGCGCAGCCCCCTCCCTCCCTCGCTGTTTAGGTAACCTAGCAACCCAGGTGCCCATGAGTGTTGCTTCTAGGTCTTCACCTTCCCGCCTCAAGGTAAATCATTCCTTTCTGGGCTGCAAGAGGTAAAGGAAGCAGGTGACATCAGAGATGGGACTCCCGTGTCACCACCCTTCCCCACCAACCCAGGCATCCTGCCCGCCCCTGGGCTTCCTCACGGTCATCACACTGGCAGTCTCTGAGTTCCTCAGGGAACCCCATTCTTCCTGGAATCCTGTCGTCTGAGGCCAGGCCAGAGGGATCTTCCCGAGAGGACTGACTGAATGCACGGAGGAGGGGTGAGGCGCCCATGTCAGACCCAGTCATTCTCCATGAGGGCCACGGCCTTGTCACGCTTCTGTTTACTCACTGGGGAAGGGCTGGGCCCCAGCACTGGGCAGGCCCCGCTGGACCCCACCGTGGCCCTGCCTGCAAGAGAGCAGCAGCCTCCCGAGCACCCAGGACGTATCAGGGCCGAGGAGGCAGCGCAGGAGCACATACAGAATCTCGAGCCCGTGGCAGAAGTACTCATACCGGCAACACCTGCATGGTCCATTCCTCAGTGCCCTGTGCCCGTGCCCTCCGTTATGCGAAAAGGCCCAAATGCCAGCTCATAGATGGGGCTTCAGAAGAGTGTTTCTGCCACAGTCCTAAGAGCGTAATTCCCTTTTAGTCCCTGGTTTGCACCCTTCCCTGGACAGAAGCACTCTTGGGATAGACAGCACCTTGATTCTGTTCTGTTCTGTAGCAGGCTTATAGTCCAGCGGTCAGGCTTCCCCATTCCCTGGCCTTGTGTTGGCAGCCACGTCACCTCTCTGAGCCTCAGTGTCCTCTTCTGGGCAGGGGAGGTGATGATGCTCTTCTTACAGACAGAAGGCCTCCCTGGCCCAGCCTGTGCAGGGTAAAAGTTACCTTGTATTACTTCTACCCTGCCCCTGCTTTCCCGGGTCAGCCCTGCAGTTTCATTGAAAGCCATTTTTAAAAGCTGCAGAAAGGACCCGTTGCCCAGAGTTCTGGACGGGAGAGCTGTCCTGCCACTCACAGCTCACTGTGTGACCTTAGATGAGTTTCTTCCCTCTGGGGCTCAGCGTCCACATCTGCCAGGTGAGATTTAGACTTTGATGGTTGCTAAAGGCTCCTCCACCTCTGCCATCAAGGTGTCTCTGACTCCTCAGATTTCCCCTGCCAGTGGGCTTAGCCACCCTTGGTCCTCGAAGTGCTCTGGTCGCACCCCCTGCACTCCCAGGCGAGGGAAGGAGGTTGAGGAGCCTGAGGGCACAGCCCAAGGGCCTGTGCTGGGACCCCGGACAAGAGCACTGTGTCGTCAGGCCCGGGTTTGTCTTCCTGCACCTGTCCTGTCAGGCCTCATTATCGGGAACTGCAGTTGGGAGGATTGGTCTCTGCCCATGGGTGCTGGAGGTGGCGGGTTTAGTTTTTCGTGCTTGTCTAGAGCCATTAGATCCCAAGCACCAGAGAGGTGGTCTCACCTGGCTAGTTTTCCCTTGAAGAAGCCCAGAACTGGGGAGGAGGGCTAGGCCATCCTGTGGCTGGCCAGAGCAGCCCACTAAGGGGAGATAGGCTTGTTTCTCGGAGCAGCCCCAGTTCCCAATGACCAGTCAGGCCTGCCAGCCAGGGAGCAACACCTGGCATTCATCACCTTGACCACAAATGGAGCTCCCTTCGTACTGAATATCCCGGCTGCTTGGGGCAAGTGCCAACTTTGCCTGCCACCACAGGAGGTGCGAGGTCTCTCAGATCGCAAGACCTGCCTGGTTGGGGCAGGGTGGAGACTGGCATTCCCCATGTGTGGTGTTGTCAGGAGTGCGGTGCAAATTGACTTTGGAATTCCAGCTATGTTATCATGTGAACCTTGGGTCCTGCTGTGAGGGTATTCTAGGTGGAGAAAGGGTTTGGGAGAGAGAGTCTGGCCTCAGAGGACAGGGCCCCTCCACCCCTTCTGTCCTGCTTTCGGCAGATACTTATCAGAGCCCTCCGTACCAGGCACTGGGCTGGGCAGCAGAGAGAGGAGAGGTGAGGACAGCCTGGCCCAGGCTGCAGAGCTCCCAGGCTGGGCCTTGTTGCTTACTGCAAGGCGGAGGTGTTCTTGAGCCTTAAAGAGAGGGTAGGTGTTCCCCAGGCAGGGACAGTTGGTGGGCATTTCAGGTGGAAGGGACAGCCCAGGCAAGGCCATGCAGCTGTGGAAGAGCCCAGGCAAGGCTCACACCCTGCAGAGAAGCTGAGACTTAGTTGTGAGTGCTGGGGCCACTGAAGCGTGGGATCCACTCTCGGGCACCCGCCCGAATGCTTCAACCCCTCTTCCACCCTGCACATCCGCAGCACTTCGTGATTTAGAAAGCCTGCACGTTCAGTTAGGGACAGCCCCACAGGGGGGCCAGGGCAGAGATCACCATCCTCGTCCTCACCTTGGGGTAGAGGAAGCTGACGGACCAGCCAAGACTGGAGTGAAGGCAGTAGACTCCAGCCCAGTGTGCCTCCACCCCCTTCCAGGCACTCCTTACACTTGTCAGAAGGTTGTCAGTGTTGAACCAGTCCCTTTGCTTCATGGGTGTGGAGACTGAGACCCAGAGGGGATTCATGACTGACCAGCCACCCAGCTGGCAGCTGACCACACAGACAATAGAGATGGTGACTTCTTCCCAGTCTGGGGACCAGACAGATCCCTGGACCAGCCCAAGCTGCCCCTTCTCTGAAAACCCCCTGCACCCATGGCAATCCAAGACAGCACACCTGCCTTCCCCACATCGTCACCTCCGAGTCCCCATCATGGCAGGCACCCCTACTCGTGAAGCAGTCTTACAGAGTTCCTGCCTCATGGCTTTGGAACACTGCCCTCCCCACCTCCTGCAGAACACTCCCTCTTCCCATCTCAGGCCTGACCTGATGGGGTGTCAGGCCGTTGGCGCCCTCTCAGCTACCAGCACACACGTTGACCCCAGCCCCAACCATTGACTTCTGGTACAGTCACTCCGGCCTCAGGGAAGCAAAGTGTTGAGCTTTTAGAAATTGGCAAGAAAACATCACTCTCTAACACAGTTTCCTGTCTGGAAAGGCAAGCAGTGGGGAAAGGGGATGAAAAGTCTTGAAAAATCTTGTCAAAAGGGTTCTTTAAGCACTTTAAACTAGAAATGACTCTTTGCAAGTTCTAGTTTCAAGAGTTTTTGCAAAGGAATCTGGACAAGATGAGGGAAACAGAATTTCAAAGACTGAAGGATTTGCAGCTGAGGGGCAGGGAGGCAGGATGAGTACCAGGGCCTCCTTGTATGCAGATTAGGCCCTGCCGCCTCTGGGCCCATCCCTGGGAGGGGAGCAGGCAGAGGGGCCCTTTGAGGCCTCAGCAGGGATGCCACTGCTCTTTTGACAAAGGCCCAGCCCAGCTCTGTTTAGGCATTCAGAGCCCCAACCCTTGATGGGGACATGACCCCAAGGATCTCTCATGAAGGGGCCTTCAGCTTTCAAATCCCCGGAGGCAAACTGCACAGCATCCTTGCAAATGTGGCCCAGGTTCTGACCTCAGGAGACATTTCTGGGGTCTGACCTTTTTCTATCAGGCTGCCACTCAGGCCTGATGACTCAGGAGTCTTTCTCAGCCCATGAGATCTGCCCCTTCAGTGTCTCATTATTTACTGAGCTCCAGTCTCTAGGATTTCATAACCCAAGAGGGAAAGAGGTGGTGTTTACACCTGTAACTCAAATATTCATAAACCATGTTTAGGGCTACTCAAGGCAGAAAGTACTCAGGGCCATGAAAGAGGGAAGGAACCAGAAGAGGGAGTGTTTGAAAGCTGGGCAGGTCTTAGACCTGTGGACAGGGCAGAGAGGGCAGCCCTGGCAGAGGGAATGGCCCAGAGGAGGGAAAGTGCACAGCTTGTGTAAGAACAGCAAATAACATTGATGGGACCCCTGGAGAGAGGCGGCCCTAGTCTCCAGGCTGAGGAATTGGGGCTCCAATCTGTAGGGCAGGGGCATCCCTGAAGGTTTTGAGCAGAGTTGCAGTCATGTCCTCAGAGCTGTATTCCAGAGCCCTTCGTGAACCAGAGCGTCGAATGGAACACCACTTCTGCCTCGTTCTCCCCCAGCATGTCCTCAAACACACCACGGGAGCCAGCACCGTTCAAGAGGCTAGGAGGCGGCGGGCAGCGTGTGAGCAGATGCCCCAGGGGGAGACCCAGGGCAGCTTTATAAAAGAGGCAGAGGGAAAAGCATGGCTCTGCAGTCAGAGGTACCTGGGTGTGAGTCCTGGCTCCACCTCTTGCCCACTGTGTAGTGCTAGGCATGTGACTTTACCTCCCTGGTCATCGTCTGAAAGCCGTGAGGGCGACTCTCGTAACGCTGCTGCAATAACTAAGGCAGCTGCACAGCGGGCACTCTGGTCCCCCGCTGGCCCTTTAGAAATTGCTGTGGAGGCAGCGGGCTGGACAGGGCACCGCACTGGCTGAAGAGCCCCAGGGGTCCGTTCAGACTGTGTCTCCTCCTGGATGACTTGGGCGAATGTCTCCCGACGTGTGCCCGTAGGAAGAGGGTCTGGAGTTCGATCAGTAAATCTGCTTCCAGGTCAGGGGCTCCATTGATAGGACAAGCTGCCTTTTCACTTAGTCCTTCTCCAGGTAGAGGAAGAGAGGTGGGACAATTTAATCCAGAAAACGCCGCCTGCTGATTGCTAAATGACATCCATCAGGTTCCTGCTTGGAGCTGGGGGTTGTGCTAACTGCTGGGCAGCCAGTCTTCACCACACATGCTTCCTGAGCTCCCATGGAGAGTGGTGGGTGTAGCGGCACTGGAGGAGCTGATAGGCTGTGTTCCAGGGGTGCTGGGGGGTGCATTTTTGTTAAAGCTGTTTTTCTTTCTTCTCTCCCTCATTGATTTATATAGTAAAGGAGAGAGTTTTCAAACAGTAGGCATGTCTGGGTCTAGGCAGGCGGGCGAGTGATTAATCTTAGTTTGTTGCTGCTGACAGCCAGGAGCAAGAAATAATAAAGGTTTGCGGGGTGGGGAGGGGCAGGGGATGAGGAAAGGCTGCTCGCCTTCGTTCATCTGCAGGGAGCCTGGGCTTCACTTCCCTCCACCGTCTGAGCACCCCTTGTCAGGAGGACATCTGAGGCTCCAGACTCTCAGTAGGGGAGCTCCCAGGTGTCCCTCAGACCACAGCAGAGCCTCCCTGGCAGTTGTTGGATTCTCTGCCCAGCATGACCCCTAGCCCCAGAATGCTCGACCACATCACTGCTTGCCCTCCTCCTCAGCCTGCTCCTGAAAGCTAGGCTTTGAGGAAGGTGGGCATGGGCCACCCAGGGCTCTGGGTTCCTGGCTGTCTGTCCCCATGACCCTCTGACCCTGCACCTCTCTGAGCTGCCAGGTGGAAGTCACTGCTGGAGGAGTAGGAGTCTAGAAGAAAGAGAAGTGGAGGTCAGGCAGACTGGCACAGGGGTAGCCGACTGACTCCAGGCAGACAGGGATGGCAGGAAGGAGTGGAATGAGGAGGGGTTTTGACGTGGGCCTTGGAGAGGGAGGAGGATTGAGGCAGTTGGGGATGGGCAGGGTGAGGAGCTGCCCATGCTGAGGAAACAGCAGCCCTGGAGGAGAGAAACTCCTTACATTCTAATCCATAGTTTTCAATATATCCCATCACTAACATCCTTCCCTATCTCCCCAGGAAAGAGGAAGTGGAAGACCCGGGCTCTGGATCAGTTTGGCTTGGGCTCTTAAACCCCAACTCCACCATTTACTAGCAGGGTGGTCTTGGACAAAGGGACTTGTCTCTGAGCCTCTCTGAGCCTCAATTTCCTCATTTATAAAATGGGTTTTACAAATGTATTCATGAAAAGATCATATATGTGAAGTCCTTAGCATGTGTGCTAAGCAGTGGCAGGCAGGCAGTGAGTGGTAGCTCACTGTCTTTGTTACAGACTTTGGAGAGCCACGAGTGTTTGAGAAAGAACTAGGTGTGGTCCAGAGCCTTGAGAATTGTCTGGGTCTGTCCATGCCTGCATCTACTCCCCTTTATGGGGTGGGATTTTAGAGTTTATGCAGGCTGCAACTTGAGAAAAATCCTACGTTGCTGTGAGACTCAAATCCAGGCTGCCCTCTTCCTGGCTGTGTGACCTTGAGTAAGTCACTTAACCTCTCTGATCTCCCAATTCCTCATCAGTGGCTGAAGGTGATGACCAACCACTTCAACAGGCATTCCTTTTTGTCTTCCTCACTGTCCTGCTGACCCTCTAGCTCTCCCTCCATGTCTTCAGACATCATGCATTGAATACAAGTTTTCTCCAGAACCTGGTCTGGTCTTGTTATCTCATAGGGAAGCCTTTTTGTGGCAAGCCAGGGCAGTAGCTCTGATACATAAAGTACAGTTGAGCAGAAATCTTGGGATTTAGGGAACGGAAAGAGACCATTTACATCACCTGGCCCAGTACCCTGTACAGGTAGAGAAACTGAGGCCCAGAGAGGGGAAAAAGCTTGTCCACCTCCTGGCTTCCTAGCCAGGCTGTTTTCTGGCAGCATCCGAGTCAGCCTGAGAGAAAGGGCAGGGGAGTTAGGGTGTCTGTGTCTTTGCTCTCACTGCATGAAAGATTTCACATCTTTTCAGGGCTGATGGAGGGAAAATGAACTTTCTGCTCAATTAGTGTGTGGCGTGTTTGCTCCTTCTAAAAGGTTTAAAAGAAATGCTGCAATTAGAAGCTGCTGCTGTAGGCAAAACAGGCTCCTCAAATGCTCCATGCTGGAGACTAAATGAAGACAGTGAACTTTAGAGATGGAGGTTTTCAGAAGCCCCATCTGACCGGGGATGTATCTGGAAGGCAGATCGGGCTACAGGGCTGGCTGCTGAGGAGGCTGCACCAGTTCAGTGAAGGACCAGGGCAGTGGCAGCCGGATGGAGACCGTGTCTTGGTAGAACTGATGTGAGTGAGAAGGAGCGAGGAGTCAAGGGCCTCGTCCAGATTTCTGAACGGCCTGGTGAGTGGTGGCACCGGCAGCCGCAACATGGACCTGGGATGGTCAGTTTTGAAAAAGCCAGGAAACTCTTCCTAACTCAGCTGCCCTCTTCCATTGGTGCCCAAAACCCAGAGGCAGGAGGTGCCCACACTTGCACTGCCAACCCATTGTCCAGAGCACCTGCCCACCTGTCAGTGCCCAGCATGCCTGCTGGTGGGCTGGGGTTTCCCTTCCTAACCTGCTGTGTCTCCCCTCCCTGCCAGGCATGCAGCATTGCCCTTTGCTCCCCGCCGAGAGCTCCCTGGTCCGTCCCCTCTGTCTGAGCCACCCCGATTACATTTCCAGCTGGTTTTTAATTATCTCATATCAGCTTGCATAAATCTGCCTGTGTGGCTCACCCTCCAGGGAAGGCATTTCAACTGCCTGTCCGTCGCCAGGAAGCCTCTTGTGCCCTGGGACAGCTTCCCTTCTGAGGCACTGGGTGGTCTTTCCAAATGAGAAAAACATTTCTTTCCAATCACATTTCTAACATCTTGTTAATAGGACTTATTTAATAATATTTTTGCAAAAGCCATCTGGTAATGGCTTGATTGGGAACTTGGGAGGGCATATGAGGTGCTGTGGGGACAGGCCATGGTGACAGATTCGGACCTCATATCTGCCATCAGTGAAAGGATGGCAACACAGAGAAGGATGCAGTCAGGGGTCAGAGGACAAGCGCCTGAACCCCACTGCTTTCTCCAGCCACGAGGGTCACTCAGCGAGTTATTTCATGTCTCTGAGCCTCAGCCCTGAGGCCCAGGGACACAGCGGAAGGGAAAGCTCTCTGTAAACCCTGAGAGGCTATATGAATGCAGGTGGGGTTGTTTGCAGGGTCTTTGTGCTTACTTCCCCCAGGGACATATTTGGGGTCTTATTTTGGTAATAGCTAGGTAAATAACTCAGAGGGCTCCAGAGGAAATATGATCAGTCCCCACCTAGAGGCATTTGGTGGGGCTTGAAGCAACTGCAGTGAAAATCCCAAGGTTCACTGTTCCCCAGACATTCAGGCCCTTGCAACTAGAAGGGTCTTGAATCATCCAGGTCAAGATCCTGGCTTTGAGATGAAAGAAACAGGCACAGGGAGGGGAAAGGACCTTCCCAAGGTCCCGCAGTGAGTTGCTGGAGCCCAGATGTCTCAACTCCCATTCCCAGGGTTATTACCCTTCTGAGCCCCATACCACTGTATTTTCTTCCATTTTCTCCATAAACGTTCTTGGTATTTGAGGCAGATTTATAAAATCAGATGTCAGATTTTATAGCTCTTGTCTTTGCTTCCACAGTTCAAATGCTAAAGCTATAAAAATGTTTTGCTGTGCACGTGTGTATGTCACATACACATATACACACTCTTCCACTTTGCTGGGGTGGGGGCTGTTCCATGCCTGGTTCTTAGAGTGCCCTAAACCTGCCCTTTGCTGGGTAGCACCCCCAGTGAGCAGCTACAATCCTCCTTCCAGCCCTGGGTGCTTTCTGCCACTTTCAATGCCTTTTTTTTTTTTTTTTTCAAAGATTGCTTCACCCAGGAGGAATATCAGAAACAATTGCTTTTGGCAAAGCTGGCTTATTAGAACTGCTTTAATTAGAAGCTTTTTTTTTTTTTTTTTTTTTTTTTTTCCTGTTCTCCTTTTGAAAGTCTACATGCTGCTTACGGCCCCCGGCGGCTTGGGGACCAGCCTGCCACATTCTCAGCACAGGCTTTCAGGGCAGGGGCGACAGGTCAGCAGTGCACCTGTCACTGCTGCATTCCTACTAGGCACTGGGCCTTTGACTGGATGGGGTGACAAAGGCATGTCAGACTCTAAGCTCGTGGTCTGGGCAAGGGGACAAGCAATAGGTGAGTGCTGTGATGGAGGGAGGTGTGGCAGAGAATAAGTAAGTGGGGAAGAAAGTAAGTCTGACTGGTGGCATCTTGGAAGGCTTCCTGGAGGAGGTGGCATGTGAGCAGGGCTTTGGAGGATAGTAATGTATTGAGAAATAACAGCGAGGTAGAAGGGTAATTAGGTTTGGGATTAGAGGAGAGTTTGTGCAGTGTCCCCTCTCTCTGTGGTGCCAATTTGAGTTTTCATTTGTCCCCTTCACATAAGCCCTGCCTTGGCCCGGGTGATTACTAATTGTGGACAGAGATGTGCCTTGTGAACTCCAAAGTCTCAGTCAGCTCCTCTGTCTCCCCATGGCATTCTTTCTGCATTGTTGGTCCTTTATCTTTCCCACGATTCCTTCCCACCCCCGACCTTGCCAAAAATGCAGTCGTGTGCCCATCATTTCCACCTGACACTAAAGGTGTATACCCACCTGGGCTGAACACAGCCTCCCAGGGAAAAACGCATTTACACGGTGCCGGGCAGGCACCTTTCAGTCCCTGCTACCTGGTGTTAGAAATTGATTTGAACAGGCTTCTGCAGCGTATCCTCTGAAGCAAGTAGAATTGTGCCAATAATAATGATTAAAAACTTGGGGCAGTATATGAGTTGTGACACAAGTGATGATGGAAACACTGAGGCAGCAAATGCATGAGATGGTGTGTGCTGGGCACACCCACATCTCAGATTCACCATCTCCAAATGTTAGCATAATTCCATTTTGAGTTCAGGTTTTCAAGCTAAAAAAATACTTTTTCCCATCCTGAATTGTTCGACTCTTACCCCAAAAAATCTTCTGTGACAAAGGGTTGAGTGTCTCACTTTTGTAGGAGTTGTGCTTTTAAAAAACCAATCTGTTCCAATAGTAAGTAACTTTTTGGAACTCAATTACTTGCAGCCATGCTAGAAAAAAAAACTGTAATTAATGTGGTCAAACCCTAGCCAAATAATAAAATGAAAGCTTTGTTGTGTATCAAGGCAGAAATCAATTTCATTAGGGAGCAAAGAGCCAGAGATTTAATTTTGAGAAAACTCCACCCTGGACGGAGGTTGTCAAGAAGCTGCCAGAATGAATGCTCAACATGAGAGGATTCGCCCTCCAAAGCCCAGATTACTAAGGGCTGATGGTGACCTTCCAAAATTGCATTTGCAAACCTTCCAAGTGTGGCCATAGCCAGTGAGCTTTTGCTTCTTAATGTGCTTTGACTGGGGCCCCTTTTGGTTTGGTCAGGAGGTGCATGTTGTCTATACCCACTGACACTTGCGTGTCAATGAGATCCTGTCCTTTGGGATCAGGAGGAGGTAGAAGGCTTGTGGTGTCCACATTGGCAGTGGAGTCGTATCCAGAAGAGGGGCTGATGGCCAAGTGGGGCAGACCCACTGGGGTCAATGTCCAGTTGCAGGCCCCCAGTGTATGAGAGATCGTGACACAGGAGACACAGGAGAGGACAGGGGCTTCTGCCTCATGAGGACAGCTGGAGAGAGAGGAGCAGCCTCAGGTTTGCTCTTGCTTCGGGAACCAGAGCTCAGTGATGATATCAGTAGGCTGCTCTAAGTCATATTTCAGCTCAGAACATGGAAGGACTTTCCCATGGGCAGAGCCGTCAAAGGTCAGAAAGTATTGTCTTGGTAGGGAGTAAGCTCCCCAACACTAGGGGTAAGCAACAAAAACTGGACACAAGATGGGTATGTTACATAGGACTTTCCATCATCAGAACTAGAATGGTGGTTCTCAAACTTGAATGTGCGTGGGAATCTCTCAGAGAGCGTGTTAAAGGCAGAGTCTGGTTCCAGAGAGGCCCAGGGAGCTGCAGGCTTAGCAAGTCCGCAGGGACTGTGATGTGGGCGTTCTGGGGCACATTTGAAAACACTTTATTTTTGAGAAACCTGTGCAGCGCTTCCAGCCCTGAGACTCTGGGGTACCTGTAATGAAGTTAAGTCCTTTTGTTTAATATCTAAATAGTCATCACTTCCTCATCATGTGATGTGAGCATCTCCTGTGTGCTAAGCTTCAAAGGTTTAGAGGTTTGCAGGACCTCAGTGGTCAGTCATCTAGTCCTGTCCCTTTGTTGTATAGATGGGGAAACTGAGGCTCAAGAGGGCAGGAGCCAGGGCTGGGACCAGGTCCCTCATGTTCAGTTCAGAGCTCTTTCCATTTGCTTTCAGTGGACTTTAGGGAACATCATAATCTACTCCCCAGTTCACCGATGAAGACACTGAGGCCCAGATCCGCAAGGACTTCTGGGAGTGTCTCCCACTGAAAACCACTGTCATTCACATGATTTGCAAAAGACCCTTGGCCAGGGTGTCTGGGTGGCTTACAGTCAACTGTGTGCCTTTGAAATTCCAGGGAGGAGGAAAGTGCCCTCAGGTTACAGGCAGGACCAACAAGCAGGTAGGTCTGATTTAGCTTGCAGTTTTTAAAAGCCTTTCTGAATTTTCTTTCCTGTTTTTTGTTTTTTGTTTTGTTTTGTTTTTAAGTGAAACTGTAAGTTGGATCTGGTGCTTTGTAGGTGAGTCCCCCACAAAGCTTTGGGGGGACTCACCTACAAAGCACCTAATCTCACTTGGTCAGTTAGCAAGGGAAGCCCCCACCAGGAAAGGAGTTGGGTCAGGAGATAGTAAGGGTAAGCCCTGTGCTTTGAGGATAAGGATGAGAACTGGGGTGTGGGGGGATTGCTGCCTCCCCCCACCCCCCGTATCCCCACCTTGTCACAGCCATCACTGCCTATTCGGAACATACAGAGGCTCCTGGTAGTGCCCGAGAATCCCCTCCAACTGATGGCGCAGGGTGAGGGTGGGGGCATTCTGGTCCCTGATTCACTGGAGAGTAGGAGCAAACCTCCGCCCTCCCTGGGTCTCGGTATCACCTGTAAAATAAGGGCAGGAAAACAGATGGTCTCAAAAGCCTCTGCTTAGTGTCTTGTCTCCCTCAGAAATGGTGAATACAAACAGTACACACAGTAGGTACTTAAGAAATGCTATAGACCATCTATGACCACTATTTTTTAAGCAGAGAAGCCTCTTTCCTCATCCTTCCCATTTTGCTTTCACATGGATCCCAGTGTGTAACAATGTGCTTTTGAGGGTGTAGTGAAATACCGCTTGATGTTTGGGGAAACTGATCTCAGGGAAGAAAACACCCTGCCCATTGTCACCCAGCGACAGAGCTGGGGCCAGAACCCAGCCTCCCACCCCAGCCAGGCGGGCTGCCCAGCTGGAGGAGGTGGAGCTACTGCCAACGTGACCGTGAACCGCAGACCAGGCAGATGGGGAGACACGCTCAGCACTCAGTCTGGGCAGCATGGAGCCAGCAAGACAAACCAGATGGGCAGCAACTTGTATGCAGGCTCCCGCAGGGCAAGTAGAAACCAAGCCACATCTGAACCCCGAGCCGCAGCACCTGCCCAACATTCTCATGCACCATCCAGTTCAGACCTCGGGTCAGCTCTTATGGATGGGCAGTAAGAGCTCCTTCCCACAGAGGAGGAGTTGAGGCTTAGAGAGAGACACGACTCAGAAGTGGCAGGCCGGGACTCAGACCCGGGTCTAAGTCCCCCGGGTCTGCAGGTGGGGGACCCCTGCACTTACCTTTCAGGGCTGTCTTGCCTCCTCGCCCAGGCATGCTCCCCTCGTCTCACTCTCCAGCCTCACCTGGGTCGACCCCAGGTTTCCAGCTCCCCCTTTGCCTAAGGAAGCCATCATGCCCCTCAAGTTCCTCTCTATGGCAGCTGGTGCTCACCCCACAGCTGCCTTTGCCCAGTATCTGCCCAGTCCCTGTTCTGGACCTTCCTTCGGGTGTGGTGTCTTCCCCCTGCACCTGCTGGTTGGGGGTGCAGTCTGGGATTGGTCCTTGGAAATAGCCTGAAGCCCTTTGCCGCCAAGCCTTCTGGCAAATTCTGGGCTGTCTTAAGCCCTTAAGTGAGGAGCCACACAACTAACATGTATCAGGTGTTCATGCTTCATTCACACAATGTTCTCACTGACCCCTTACCACTCCTGTGAGGGTGAACTTTTGTTATTCCCATTTCATAGATGAAGGATTTGAGGCACGAGGTGACTATTGAAGTTTGGGGCTGGATTATTCTGTGTTGTGGGGACTGTCCTGTGTATCATAGGCTGTTACGCAGCATCCCTGACCTCCGCCCATGGATGCCAGCAGCTCCCATGTTTCCACACATTGCCAAATACCCCCAGAGGGAGGTAGACTTGGCCCAGTCGAGAGCCAGTGCTCCACGGAGAGTATGGGCTGAGAAGGGCTTGTCCTAGTAGAAGGAGACCCTCCAGGCCTGAATGCACTCTGTCCGTCCTGTTGGCACAGGTGTTAAGAAGCCTGCTTTTGCCATTGTGCCATCCCAAGCCCAGGGATTCACTGCCTTTCCTCAGCGTGAGGATGGCCATCTTGCCCTGCCTTGGTCTTCCTGCTGATGCTGGCGCAGCCCCCACACCCCTGTGATGTCTCTCATTGGCTTGAGAGCTTCAGCACTGGAAGGACCCCCTCTTCCTTTTCCAGATGGGGTTGCTGAGCCTCAGGGAGTGGGGACCTGCCCAGCCAAAGACATCAGTGGGATCAGAGTTTGAACCCAGGCATCTGCCTTCAGTCCAGCAACCACCACCAACCCCACCTGCTCCAAACACAAAGGGTCTTTGTATTCCTAGAATAGTCCTCAATCAGAGGTAAAAAGGAAAAGGAAAAGCAAAAGCATGCTAGACCCTTTTTCCCTTCCTAAAGCTCTGACAACATCTCATATGTCACCCCTGCCTCCACCCTTCCCTTGCAGTTTCCATGTGCACTTAGCCGAGCCAGAGGACTGATGGGAACACCAACCAAAAGGACTGCAAAAGTCATCCAGCTTGACCCCCATGTGTCATTACCCTCCCATTTACACGCTCCCAGTCATGGGAGGCTCACTCCCTCAGCTGTCAGTCTTGATCATTAAAATCTTCCTGTCTGATACTACTGAGAAAGTTGCTCCAGATGAATTCATTTGGACCTACCTGCCGCATTGTGTGGCACAAAACAAGCCTCCTGCCTCTCCATGTTTGCCAGAAGATGCGTCTGCCAGCTCTCCTTCTGCCTGGAGATGGCTTTTCATCGTGATTTACTGAAGGCCCTCACCCTGAGCCGCCAACTTAGAGCTTGAGAAATGCCCAGGCTTCTCGGGGAGGCTAATCGCTGCCGATGCGTTTATTGAAGTCTAATTATTTGGTTGTAAATCAAGTTGTTGGGCTCAGCGGTGTTCACATTTAGATGTTTGTTCGCTATAACTTGGTGCATATGTCTTTGGCTTGTCACCCTGAAGGCTGTTTCGGAAGGCAGTGGGTGGTGTGTGACCTCATAAGCCCCTTCCCCCAGCTCCCTCGATTCCTTGAATGTCTCAGCTGGAAGGGTCCTCCATGCCCCCCACTCCATGCTTTACACAGTTAGAGAACCCGTCACACAACTAGGACTCACGTCTTGGTCCTCTGGCTCGGAAAGCCCTGGAGTTGTCTCACTGCGACCCAGGCAGGTTGTTTCTCCCTCTGGCCCCTGGTGTTCTTGTGTGTGCAGTGGATGTCTTGCAGAGAGCGCCAGCCCTCCCAGCTTCTTTGTGAAGCTACAGGTTGGTCCAGTTACAGACCAAGGGCAGCAGCGGCTATCATGTTCCTGTTTGTGTGCCTGGCTCCCAGGCCCTGTGCTGAAAGTTCACAACGTGTGCAGATGCTGGCCTGCACGCAGTAGGCCCTCAGGAGATGTCAGCCAGGTACCTTTCCCTGGAGGGCCCCCATCACTTGAGATCTGGGTATTTCTCTCCCACTTCAGGCTCAGGGCTCTCCTCAGAACATGCTTCTCTGCAGGCACTCACACTGTTTCTGGAGTGGTGGCACCTTGCTCACAGGCATGGTGAGGAAAGTTTGTTGTATCCCACCTCCCTGGAGATCAAAGAGCAGACAGTTCAGAGCCATTTGCTCGCAGAGGCAGCATTGCCAACCATGGGGTGGGCTTATGGCAGGAAGTACCTGTTTTGTAGGCCTCTAAGTAGCCACTGAGGCAGGAGGTATCTTGCCATGGTCACCCTCCAGGCCGGCTCCCTCATCCAAGGTCACAGCAGATCAGCATCAGAGCCAGGCCAGGAACCACACCTGTCCCCCATTAATTCAGCACAAATGCCCGTGTCCATCTCCACCCTGACTTGAGTGCACACCTGTGGGGACAGAAGGACCCGTTGGGCTGGTCTCATGCCCTCCCCTGCTGGTCTCAGGGCCTGTACACTGAGGCCCTGAGGGTGAGCGCTGGTGGCCATTGTCATGTTCACAGACAGCAGAGGACCTGTGACACCTCCCTCCCCTGAGAATCATCCTGCAACCAACTGTTGAGAGCATTTCAAATGCACAGTCTCCTCCTTTCTCTGCTCTTCCCTATCTCCCCAGGAATCTTACAAAATGTAAGATTCAATTGTTTAATTTAAATGACCTTACTAGAAGAAGAGGGGATACAGCCACTTAGAGACCTGCTGGGCTCCAGAGCAGACAGGGCCTGGGCCATCGGGAAGACGGGGCTTTAAGAGAGAACTTGTATCACATATCACATTTTATCTAGGCCCGGGCAGGGGCACTGGTCGGCTCAGTGGACCCAGAAATGATTTATTTTCAAATCCCAGGGAAAGAGAGGGGTTTGACCCATTCTTCCCTGTGGCTTCCCTCAGGTAAGCTTTCTCTTTCTGATTTGAGAGGCAGGTGCCTTTGTACCCTCTGAAGGGGTGACCCTCTGCATGCTCCCCATGGCTCTGCCCCTCACGAAACTTGCTCTGCAGGCTTTTTCTGGGACCAGGGCTGCCAGACAAAGCAGCCACTGTGTCTGGCCTTGGAGGAGGCAGCTTCTACCCTGGCTGGGCCACACTGGGGGACAGGGTGGATTGACCACCAGCCTGCCCTCAGGAGCTTGCTGTCCAGAGAAGAGGATGCATGGAGCCTTGTCCCTCTGGCTCAGGACAGACCCTCACTAGGTAACTGCTGGATGGATGGATGGACAGACAGAAGGACAGAGTGCCCAGCTGTGTGCCAGGCATGTGCTGAGGGCCCAGAGGGGAGTAAGGCTTGGCCTGTTGAGAAATGTCACGATGAACAGGGTTCCTGACCTCAGCAGCTCACAGAGCTGCAGGGCAGAAAGAGTTTAAAGGCCCACCTGGACACCAGGATCAATCTGCTTGGGTGGCCAAGCAGGGGAAGATAAGGCTGCAGTCATAGTTTCAGGGCCTTGAATGCTCACCACAGGCTAAGAGAACACAGGCTTTAGAATCAGTCCGATGCAGTGAAATCCCAGCTGCACCATGTCCCATGGGACAGAGCACACAGCCTCCTGCAGCCTGTTTCCCCATCCGCAAAGAACAAGAGTTACACTAAGCAACTGAGCAACATTGCTGTGGGCTTAAGTGAGATAACACGTGGCAACGGCTCATCTCAGCCTGGTGCACAGGGGGTTCGAGCATGCATTCTGCAGTGGCACTGGGGAGCCATGGACAGTTTTGAGCTGATAGACAATGTTTGGGGGCATCTCAGTCAAGAGAGCAGCTCCCAACCACCTTTCAACAGAGGTGAACCAGAGATCGCCTCTGTGTATGGATTCTGGTAACCAGGTCCTACATGCTAGTCCCAAAGGGCAATTTCCTTGCCTTCTCCTGCATAAATATTATATGCAAGTATTTTTAAGTCATTTCATCATGAAAAGAAGTGATTTAATATAACTATCACCCAGGATTCTTCATGAAATATGCATCAAGCAATTAGGTCTAAAAGCGAGAGGTGAGGCCTCGCACCCTGCTCGGGCGGGCAGCTGCGGGCTGAGTGATGTTTTATTAAAGCCCATGATTATGAGACGAGGTGGGGCCTGTTATTAGGCCCGGCGCGCCAGGCACGTTTGATAATCCTGGTGATGAGGAGGTGCTTTTTGTGATGATAATGAGTGATCTGACAGCCCCAGCACCCTAGCCTCCGCCAGCCTTACAAGACTCATTAGACAGGTCACCCACTGGAGACACCCCTAATTGTGACTTTGCTCTTGCAAGGTGGCCTATCAAAGGAAACGGGGCTGACGCAGGAGCTTGGCAGGTGGCGGCAGCCTGTCTGAGCTCCCCAGGGACTCGGGCTTTCCCAGAAATGATGACGGGGAGGTGGCAGGGGCCAGGACCCAGCCTACCTGACCCTGCACTCATGGGTCCTGCATTCTGGCCGCAGCCACAGCCCACCTTGCTGCTCTCTCTGACCTCAGTTTCCTCCAGGGTATCCCACGATAGCGGGTGGGGTGAGATGAGATGGTGCCCTGATTTTTTCTTGCTCCGGAAGCGTTGTCCAGGGCACCACGGCATCCTTGTGCATGCTGGTTGTCTGAGGCACCCACCCTCCTCCCTGGGAATTTTTATCTTGGGCTGGCTATCTTCTTCTGCATAGAGCTGAGGGTCGTTAAAGCCACCCCTGGCAGCTGTTTGTAAATCTTCAGCTGTTGTTAGGTGGCATCTCACTTGTGGGGACCTCGTGACCCATCAGGATGTATCACCACAGCACACTTCTTGGGTATATGTTGGCAAGGCTTTGAACCTGACTTTTGCATGAGTTGGGGTTTGACAGACTGTCTCAAAAAGAAAGCCTGCTCACTTTGCAGGGCCCACCAACCCTGTGTGATAGGTCACCACCCTGCCTCTGTGGCAGGGGGCTCTGCTAGTCAGGACACACCATCCCCGATCACTCCAGGCCCCTGTGCTGCTCTGACCTGCCATCAGCCCAGTGGAGTAGGACTGAGGCCCAGAGTCGAGGAGCCACTTGCTCAGGGTCTGGTGCCTCTTGCCCACCACCCTGCCTGGCCTCACATGGAGCACTGAGGGCTAAGTCAGAGCCACTCCTGAAGCTGGACAGTGCTGAGGGCAGGAGCGTGGGCTCTGGGAAAGGCTCGCCAAGGAGAAGCAGCAGCGCTGGCGCTGACTGCTATGTGACCCTGGCGCAGCCACCTCCCATCAGTGCTCAGCACAGGGCTTGGCTCACAGGAAGTGCCCAGGAAATATCAACCCCGAAGGCCGTCCGGGCCCATGCCCAGTGAGAGCAGGACTGGAGGCCTGGGGCAGCAGTGGAGGGGGCGGTGAGGCTGCAGAAGCCCTCACCAAGTGGGCAGCAAATTATGTTTATAAACACAGGATCCAGGACCTTAGACCCAGAAGTGCCCTCTGAGGCCATCCAGTCAGCCTCCCCGTGGATCCAGTAGGGGCTGGGATGGCCCAGCATGGCCCAAGGACAGCCTGAGGTCCAGAGAACCACCCTGAGGTTCAGGGTGCAATGCTTGAGCCCAGGGGAAGGGCCATTCCTACAGGGGCTCTAATGTGAGGGCCGGCTCCTGGGCCTTTCTCCCTCTACAGGGAATGGTCAGGCCATGGACTTGAGGGTCACAGGCCTGAGTCCTGTCTTGGTCTCTGAACTTTGTGACTACCTGCCCCCTTGGCACAGCCCAGCTCAGAGTTTTAAACTAGCATGTACTGGAACACCAGCGTCAGGGGAAGAAACACTGGGCCTGGAGAGTCAGGAGGGACCACAGGTCAGTGCTGGCACCAGTGTCTGAGGTGGAGGCGTCAGTGTGGAGTTTCTATACCTGGTGGCTGTACCGAGCCCTCAGCTGAGAACAGAGGAGCTTCAGCTCCCATCTCTGATCTGGCAGCTGTTGCCACCATCCCTGCCCACTTCATCCCTCAGTGGATGTTTTAAGAACAGCTGGTGTGAAAATATTGCATTAACCCATATGAGCTATTTTCCTTAACCTTAGAAGTTACATCAGCTCCCCCTGCAACTTCACCCCTGCCGTGCCTGCAGAGCTGCAGCGGTCAGACCAGCTCAAGGCTGGTTGCTGTGATCTAACACATCCTAGGCTTTGCTCTCCCAGCTGTGAATCTGTGGTACATAAAACCCAAAACATCACCCCATGCAGGGCAGGACATGTCCAAGGCCACGCGCGTGTGCACACACACACACACACACACACACTCTTTTGCATTGTTCACCTGCAGTTCCAGCCCTGCTCCCCAACCTACACACCCCTTTTGCAGGCAAAGCTGAACATGTGGCCTCCAAGAGCACAAAGCTTTGTAACTATTCCTGGTTTCCTTAGCCACCTAATTTCGACGCTTTATTCCAGCAATCACAGTCCTTTCCTGGCCAGCTCAGATTTGCAATCTCTCCAACAAGGTGGGTAGCAGAGTCTTAGCTCAGATGGAGTTGCTCAGTTTTTCTACTTAATGCTCTCATCAGTTCCTTTCTAATGGCTTAAGCAAGTGCGCCTCCTGCTTCTCAGATGTGTCGATGCAATTCTCCAGTGAAATGACCCTTCACTGTGGAGCAGAACTTGCCACAGGCTCTGTAATTAGAACATTGTCAACCTTAAAAAATCTTGATTTAAATTTCAGTTCTTTACAGGAATTATCCTCTCTTGAAACATAATTGCTCTCTGAACGATTTCCTTTAAGCTGAGGGTGACACTTCTAAATACATTATGAGCAGATGTATTGCTCAGTGCCTGCACTTCATTAAGCATTTGCTCTGCCCATGTGAAAATGATCCTAGAGTCCAAATTGACACATTAATAGAGCAGGCACTGGTAAGCGTGGGGAATCCGTTCTGGCTGGAAGAGAGTTCTGGCGTGGGCGTAGCTAAAGCAAGAAGAACCAAAGCCCAGAGGGGCTGCAAAACTGCAAACCTATGTCCACATTGGAGCTCTCGGCCTCGCGCAGGGTGGGGATGGGCTTTGGAGAAGGCACAGGAGATCAGAGCCCCAGTTCTCTCACTCAGTGACACACACCCAGTAAATTGGACCATGCTTTTGGAAGCCAAGCCATCCACAGGTGTGGTGGCAAAATCATAGAAGGCCAGGCTTGGAGCTGAATGGATAGGGAAAGGGCAGCCTGGGCAAGGCAGGTGGACGGAGGTGTTAGCCATCCGATGTGACCAGAGTCCTGGGTGGGGGTGGGAGAGGTCCGCTAAAGGCCAGGCAGAAGCAGCGCTCCACCCACCATGCTGGTGCAGCTGGCAGGCTGTGAGGGTCACTGGCACAGGGCTCTGCTCTGACCTCCGAGGAGCCCACCTACTGCCCTTTTCAGCAGACACCGGGCATGGTGGGCACAGAGCCTGGGCCCTGTGCTGGAGCTCTCAGGGAAATTGAGAGAATGGATAAGTAATCACAATTCATTCAGCTCATTCAGGCATGTGCTGATGGAGGCGTGTCCTCCGTGCAGTCAGAGGGAGAAAGGAGCCCTGCCTGTTAGAGCCTGGAAGACTTCCTGGCCAAGGAAATGCTCAGGCTGGGCCTTGGAGAGGAAGGAAGCACAGAGAGGAGAGTGCCTGAGTAGGGGTAGAGGGGGAAAGCCCACATTCTCCCCACATTCTAGTGGCTAAAACGAGTCCCTCACATGGCTACAGTGGTTACAAGGGAGGCTGGGAATTGTAGTCCTTGGCAAGGCATCCCCTTCCTAATGACAGTTCCATCCTGATGAAGGGGGAGCCTCTGTTTCCTCATCTGTAAAGCAGGGGTGATGACCCCTGCCCTGCCCACTTGTCAGGGCATGGGGTCTTAAACACTGTGCCTGCCAGGCAAGGTGTAATTTCTTGTCTACATCAGTAATAGGAAGAGGGGCCAAGTTTAGGGGTGTGTCTGTTTTCCTGAAGAAGTCCCCCAAAGCTCTCAAGGTCAGAAGACTCTTCTGCAGCCGTGTTTGCTGCTGGTTCCTGGTGCACTGCTGGGATTAGGGGAGCTCTTAAGTGCAACCACATTTAAGCTGGTCTCAGGCCCTGTTCCTGGCTGGGATCTGTTCTGTCCCAGAGGAATCCTTGAACCTTAGCAGGGATTTGGCCAGAAGAATTCTTTGGGGTAAGGAATATGAATACATGACATATCCTGGTTCAGAGCAGAACTGAGTGGCTCTCTGAGAATTGCTTTCCTGTTCCACAGCCCCCCGACCCCCTTCCTCATCCTAAGCAGATCCTAATCATCTCTGCACTTTGTTCACAGGAGCAACCAGGGCTTCATGCACATGAAACTGGCCAAAACCAAAGAGAAATACGTCCTGGGTCAGAACAGCCCCCCGTTCGACAGTGTCCCAGAAGTCATCCACTACTACACCACCAGAAAGCTGCCCATCAAAGGGGCCGAGCACTTGTCCCTCCTCTACCCCGTGGCTGTGCGGACCCTGTGAGTCATGCTCTGTGACAGGGCCCAGACGTGGAGGAGCTGGTGGCCCCGCCGACCCACCCGGCCACTGTTGCCACCGTGTCCAGTTTGTGTCGTGTGTATGGTACTAGCACACCACTGCATGTCTCTAGAATGCTGTTGCCACTTACGGGGGCTGGAAAAGGCCTGGATAATGACTGAAGGACTGGCCATCATGCTACCCTGGTCCCCACCCTCACCCCTCCTCGAGTTTCTGTGAATTAAAATATTTGCAAATCCAAAGAGATGCCTTCCAGGATGAACAAAGGAGAGCAGCTCGGAGGGGCGGGGCGGGAGCTCCCGGGGTTGCGGCTCTTTGTTCTCCAGCTGTCCACAAATTCACACCTGTGTACAGGCACCGCTTTCCCACTGGGCCCCCTTAGTGCTGGGAGCCAAATGCTGGTGCGCTGAGCCTCCCCTCTGGGGGGAGGGGTGTGTGTGTGTGTCTGTGTCTGTGTCTGTGTCTGTGAGTATGAGCACATACCTGGGAGAACACGGCCACACACAGATGCAAGCCCAGTCATCCACTTTAAGTCACTCAGTGTAATAATTAGGAGATCTCCAAGGAATCATTGTGCAGCCAGAAAGAGGATTCAATTATTTATGAATAGTGTGTGTAAATAAAATAGTCATTTAATATATTCTTATCCCTTTTCTTAATACACCTCAAAGGGTCTCTGAGGGGGGCAGTGCTTACCTGCTGGTTTCATTCCCAGAACAAGGTGTGTCTCCTGGGCGCACGCGGTAGGTATGACAGGCTCTGGGGTGGGAGGGAGGAGAGCCCCCAGCGCAGGGCTGAGGCAGCCGGTGGGGCAGAGGGGTTTTCTTTGCCCCCTGAGAGTCAGCCTGCAGGAAGTGGGGCTCAGGCTCCAGCAATGGTAGCCTTGAATGTTGACCCAGCAACCACGCTCTCCCTTCTGCCTGTAGCAGCCCAGGGATGGCAAGTCTGTGTTAACCCCCAGGAACACAGTACCCAACGGTTCATAACGAGCTCTCCCCATTATTTGGTCATTGCCACCCTGTAAGGCATTTAACATGTGGGGAAAGGGAGGCTCAGAGAGGGAAAGTAACTTGTCCAAGGTCACACAGCCCATAAGCAGAGGAGGTTCTGGAGCCCAGACTGATGGGCTCCAAGGCCAGTGCTTTGGCTCTCCATGGCCTCACTGTCACCCTGCTCCTGGGGGAAGGCAAAGCCTGACCTCTCGAGGGACGTGGCGCCTTCAATCGTCCGCACTGCTTCCACACAGGTAAAAACACCCCCACCCCCACCCCCACACTCCACCTCTGTCTTGTCCCTGCCCTTGACAGGAGACGGGGTCTTTCTCACAGAGTCAGGGCAGACACCTGGTAAGTTTGCTGTTATTCAATTCCCCTTCCTTTCCCTCTGACCCACCCACCAGACCACAGTTAAACTCGATGGAAGAAATAGAATCATCCCACCCAGCAGCAAGGAAGGCATGGCTGCCACCTACTGAATGAGGTGAGAGGGACCCAGACACAGCACAGGCTTCAACGCCTTCACCAAGCACGCATCATGCTGCCTGCCAGTGGTCTGAGTGGAACGGAAGTTTGGTGACCGTCGTCCCCAGCTCCAGGGGGCTGAACCGAGTCTGAACATCACCAGCACGGCCAGGCCTTCAGAGATGCTTCAGGCCCACTGTTCAGATTGGAGGCGAAGGCCCAGTGACGGGAGAGGACTTGCCAGGGCTGAGCAGCACTAGAAGCCCAGCCCCTTTAGGTGGCTGCTACGGCAAAAGCTGTTTCCTTGGCAACCACTTCCTGCCCAGCCCGCCTCTTGCTCTTGCTCAGCCTCCCAAGTCCTTGTCTCCGTCCAGGTGGACCCAGCCCCTCCTGCCTGTGGCCTGGGTCTAGTCGCCAAAGCCTCAGTCCTGACCTTTCACCTGTTTTGTGTTTTCCAAAACATCCTTTGAGGCAAGAGGACCTGGAGTGATTCACACTTTCCTCTTTTTTTTTTTTCCTACTGAATGGGAAAATGAGTGAGGAGTTGGCACTTGTCCAAACAGAGGTGTCAAAGGAGACTGGATCCCAAGGATCCAGTTAGAGGCTGGGGACGTGGGAGGCAGCCTGTCAAGGGGACGGGGGTGGCCTCCACCAGCAAGTCCAGGTTCCTGCAGGGCTCTTCCTGAGGCCACAGGTGGGGCAGTACATGGGCCCCACAACCCTTCTTGGTAGACAATCTTCAGAGCAGATTTCTCCTCAGAAGCAAATGCCTGAGGTCTGAGGATAAGCGAGACTGCCTCGCCCTCTGGCCTTGTCTTTGCTCTCTTAAGGGATTCCTGGGCCTCCCTCCTTTCCCCGCCTCCATCTTCCTAAAGTTTCCCTGGGAGGCCCAACCTCCAGCTCCCCTTTGGGACTGAGTCCGGCAGAGGAGCCAGCTTACAGGATGGGAGCTGCTGAAAGAAATTTTTTTCCTTAATTTTATGAACCTCTCCCTCTTCTTCCTCTAATTGTGACTGTTTCCTCTGTCAGCGTGTATTCATGTTTTCTTGGACATCTAACAATTGAAACAGCTTTTCCCTTTCAGAAACACTCACATTCAGGTTACTGGCGTTGGTTTGGGTTTTGTTTTGACTTTTTTTTTTTTTTTCATCTGCTGCCAATTAATGGGGAGAAAAAAAAATGAGCTGGATTTCTTTGAGGGAAAAAAACAAGCTCCTGCCATACAATATCTCTCTCTAGCATTTTGTCTCAGAACACAGCCTTCAGCCCCTGACAGGCTGCCGTCGTTGCTCAGAGCCACAGAGCTGCTGGAGTTTTTCCCTTCTTTCTTTCCTTCCATGGCTGGCTCCATTATTGTCCGTAACGCCCCGACCACTTGAGTGGTAATGTCCTTGAGCACTGAAGAGTCAAGGGCCTTCTGGGCAGGCCCCCCAGAACACGATGGCAGCCCCAAGAAGAAAGGAGGCTTTGTGGGGAGAGAGGGCCCACCTGCCTGTCAGGAGAGAGGCTCACAGAGCTGCCCTTCTAAAGAAAGTGTGAGGCGGCGGCTCCTCTCTGGGCGGCTGGGCCAGTCAGGCTGAGCTGTGCTGCCCTCCCAGGAGGCTCTGGGCTGCCTCCCCTCAGAGGCTGGTGGATGAGCCGAGAGGAATCTTGATGTAACTTCGAGCAAGGGCACCATATCTACAGGGGAGCCCTTGACAGTCACAGGACCCAGAGGTGGCCTTTTGAAGATTTGGAACACCAGCTCTGGCTGGTTCTCCAAGACACTCTGAGGGAAGTGGCTGATGCCACTTGACCAAGGGCCCAGCAGGGACAGACAGCCAGGCTTACCATGTGCTCTCACAGGCCCCGGGGACAGTGCGTGCAGAAGTGACAGATGAGGTCCGCTGGCACTTGGAGTTAGCCCATCGACGCTCGTGAAGGGTCCTGGCTGGATCAAATGGTCATTCAGCAAACTGTCTCTACCTTCCAGACTTGGTTACCAGCAGAGACAAATGGAGCAGGCTGTCCAGGGGAGCCAGCACAGCCCAGAGACCCACACAGCGTCCTCTGGGCATGGACAGCCCTCCGCCCCTCCCCCCTTCCCCGGGGCTGCGGTGTCACAAGGGCCAAAAGCCTTGTGCCCACCACCTACTCCTCAAAAGTGTCCTGTAAAGCTCTAATTCTGTGTGACAAGCTGTATGATAATGTATATTTAATGTGAAGCTTTTAATATCCCAATGTCTTGTTTAAATGTACCTCACTGAGCGCACATGTCCTATTTCTTTAAAATGCAAATGTGTGCCCCAGGATCTAGTTTGATTGCCTTCTTCTTGCCGAAGCTGAAGATCTGCCATCATCCCCCAAAGGTAGATTGTTACAGGAAAAAAGGAGCCTTCCTGCTTCCTAATTAGGAGGAAGCTAGAGCCTTAATGAGCTCGTTAAATGAAAACAAATTAATTTGTTCAGCAAACATTTGCTGAGTGCCTACTGGTCCTCAGGCCAGTGAAGGCAGAGGAAAATGGGACCCAACACCTGCCCTCAAGAAGTTTCCAGTGTGGGGGGAAAGCAGGCAACTACGAGTGATGTAACAGAGAGGGGCTATGGTGCCCCTATGTCGGGGGGGGGGGGCGGAATTGGAGGATGAGTAGGGAGCCTGGACGGCTGGTGTTCTGGGCTGAGGTAACAGGTCAGGGATCATCGGGGGTCCAATAGGCCTGGTGGAGCACAGCCTGCCATGGTAGGAGAGGGCAAGTCCTCTGGGCCTCCAAGGGCTTCCTCCTGTGGAGGGAGAATTGCAGAGCAGGGCGAGGGGAGGGGTGTTCATCCCCTTGGTCTCCCTGAAGCCTGGGAGATGGTGGCCTGTTTTCTGGAGAAAGGTGGGCAGTCTCCCATTTGCCCTCACACCATCATCATCATCCTGTGCTTATGCTGCCCAAGGCAGCGAGAGCCCGGGGGTCTGCAGCCCAAGCCCCTCCCTCACACACGGCTCAGCACTGAGGAAGCACAGGGTCCCTAGCATGCCCGGGAGCCTACTCTGGAGTGGAGCCCGACCTCACCCTGCCCTGGAGGAGCTCACTGCCTCTCTCATCCCTCACTCCTGAGGACGTGGCCTCCATCTCTTAGCAGGCCCCTTCCTCGCCTGCTGCCCCAATGTCTCAGGCTTTGATTCCATATTCCAGTGACCCAGAATCCACACCTCCAACTCCTTAGTCCCTCATTGCACAAACCCACCATACACCACACACACACACACACAGACACACCACACACATAAACACACACATAAACACACACACCACACACGGACACCACACACGGACACCACACACCACACACAGACACCACACACACCACACACACCACACATACATACACCACACACACACCACACACACACACAAACACACACACACACACACACACACACACACACACACACACACACACACGGCTTGTTGTGGGAGGCCCGTGTTCAAGGGAAGGCAAAGCCCTGGCATGTTCCTGGGCCCAGCAAGGACCAGGGGCCAAGGGCAACCCCAGCGCTCTGCAACCAGGAATATTTCCTGAAAAGAGAGGAGAAAATGTCTCTGGTGGTCCCCTCTAACGTCTGTTTTATGTTTGGGGGAGTATTTAAATTTCTGTTTTGGTTCAATTTAACAAACACTGAGCATGAAACAGGGTCTGGGACAAGCTGATGACCTGGAGCAGGAAGCTGAGCACAGAAAACATCTCCTTCAACTAGTCGACAGGAAGTTGTGGTCAGCCTGACGCCTGCCTCCCTGCATCTCTGCATAGAGACCCAGAAGTGCGGGCCAGAAACTGAGGTCCAGAGAGGGATAGGGGGTTGCTCAAAGACACACAGCAAGTCCACCTCCACTTGCCTCTGATGCTTGAGGGTGGCCGCCTTGGTCAGTACAGCAGCTCTAGGAAGACAGGGGTAGGGGTAGGGATTCTCCTAGGACAGAGTTTACAAGTCAGTTCCCTCTCTCTTGCTCCCTCTGAGAGGCAGCATCTCAGACCTGCGGTGACTGGTATCATCTCCGGCTTTTGGGGACAACTTTGAAGGGACAGCAGGATGTCACCAGTGTGGTTCTGGCGCCCTCGTGTGGTTCATTTCAGCATTGCAGACAGTCCCAGGGAGTGGGGAAGGCCGCTCTGCGGAAACAAACTGAAGAGAAATGAGAGGGCTGCATGTAAACGTGGTGGACGATGGGTGCCGTAGCAGAGGGACAGACAGCAGAGGAAGGGACAGAGAAACGGCTATCTGAGCCTGACGTCACATGCAGGCAGAGGAGCTGGTGTAAGCAAGACCTGGGAGGCTCCCTCTGACTCCCAGTCCAGGGCTCTCTTAACTGCTTTCTACTCTATGGCCCCGTTACCTCAGGCGGACTGAGAAGGAAAGACAGGCCGAATGAGAACAGCTGAGTACAGAACAGTTTTATGCAGTATTTCTTTTACCTATTGACTTTCTGATGGTAAAAATTACTGTTTACTTACTGAACGAAATTTTTATTTCAGGGAAATGTAAAGAAGAAAATTAAAATTACCTTAAAGAAAAGCACTGTTATTCTGAAGTATTTCCTCAGCCTTTTTTTCATGCATATATATAATTTTTTCCAGCTGTATTGAGATACCATTAAAATATCATAAACTTATACATTTAACATTGTATAAGTTTAAGGTCTACAAAGTGATGACTTGATCACGTATATGTTGTGAAATGATTACCACAATAAGGTTAGTTAAGACATCCATCACCTCCCACATTTACAATTTTTTATATGTGGTAAGAACATTTAAGAGCTAATGTCTTAGCAACCTTCAAGTATGTGATAAGTGTGGTTAGCTACAGTCACCATGCTGAATATGAGATCCTCAAAATTTATTCATCTTGTAACTGGAAGTTTGTACTGTTTGACCGGCACCTCCCCTTTTCCCTTCACCTCTCAGTCCCTGGAAACCACCATTCTACTCTCTGTTTCTGTGAGTTTGGCTTTTTTCAGATTCCACATGTAAGTGAGATCACACAGTATTTCTTTCTCTGCCTGACACTTCACTTAGCATAATGTCCTCAAGGTCCATTCATGTTGTCAAAAACTGTGCGATTTCCTTCTTTTGTGGCTGTATGACATTTCATTCAGGGCGTATATATGTTTATATACACCTCACATTTTCTTTATGCATTCATCTGCTGCAGGACACTTAGGTTGTATACATTGTTTAAAACAAAATTGGGTTCATGTTGTGCTTATATAGTTCTATAACCTCCATTTTCCACTTAAAATAGTGTCATGTGCTTTTCCTTCATGTTATTAAATCTCCTATGACATGACCTTTTTCTTGGCTGCATGATATTCTACTTTACATTAGCTTATTCAAGTTTTTGTACAAACAGCTCTGCAAGAAATATCTTTGTTCAGAAATCACTACCCATATTTCTGTTTTTCCCTTAAGGAGGAACTCATAGAGATGGCATTACTGGGTCTGAATCTAGATACATCTTTAAAGATTCCTGTCCTCCAGACAGACAAGTTTACTTTCCATTGCAGGTCTGGGAGCCCCCCTAAGAAAAGTCATTTGGTTACATTAGAGGACCTGCAGCAACTTACACTTTTCATAAAACGTGAGGCATGAGTGAAGCCTTTTCCTTTCATCAAAAATAGCCTGAGCTCAGGCATGGGGGCTGTGGGGGCAGGACAAGAGGCTATCTGAGCTCTGCTTGTAGGTGACCAATTGTCCCAATCTGACCCAGTCTGAGGGGCTTTCCAGGATGTAGTGCTCTCAGTGCCAAAACTGGGATGGTCCTGGGCAGACAGGAATAATTGTTCACCTTAGCTACCAGACACCAGCTCCTGGTGTCACCCTGAGCAAGCCCCTTATCCTCTTCACCTGTGAGGGGGATGTCCTGGGCTGGGGGCCAGGCAGTGCATGAGGCAGGTGTGAAGAAAAATAGCTGTCACCCCTTGAGGTGGGGCTCCAGGTGGCCCAGGCTAACATCCTAACTCCATCATTTCCAGCTGTGTGACCTGGGCAAGGTACAAAAATTATCTCCACCATAACACGGTACAAGAAGTGACCTTATGGTGTCATTACAAAAATTACACACAGTGTTGGATGAACGTTCTTAGCACACCTTAGCTTTCGTCAGCCTTCAGCTAGCGTCAGCTAGGATGAGAACAAGGCGAGTTTTCATAGGAAACACAGGGGCCAATACAACCACAGACTGTGAGAGGAAAAGGGGTATGGCATTCCTAGAAGGCTTCCTGTAGGAGGTGAAAGTGGCGTCCACTTTACAAATTAAAAATGCCCCAGCCCTACTAAACATAGTGACAGGGATCAGCGCTCAAGATCCTGTTCCTCTTGGGACTGAAGTCCAGAGCGGTTTTCTCCATCCTTTACCTCCGCATCTTCTGACATCTCATCTTTATTTATTTAAGTTAATGTTATCATACTCTATTATTTAAATAATAAGCAGCTGTTTTATTTACTATTTAGATAATTACATTTGTTTATTTCAATATTAAACCTAGTATTATCTTTATTGTTTAAACATCAAATCTATGCAGTGTCTTTACTGTTTAAATATTAAACATGTATCGTGTCCACTGTCTGTCTCCACCCTCTAGAATGTGGCCTCCACACAAGCAGGGATCTAGGCAAGCGACTGGCACATAGCAGGTGCTCAATAAGTATTTGTTAAGTGATGTAACAACGATACAAGTCTCCAATTACAAGGGACTTACTGCGTGTGCCCTACACGTTGTGCATGCGCCAGTCTCCCACCAAGAGAGCCCCACTGTGCAGATGAGAAACCGAGGCTTAGAAGGTGCAGCAGCACCAGGAAAAGCAGAAGTTAGATTTAGTGGTGGGGTCCCTGCACTCCCCCTCTCTGCCTCATGCCCCAGAGGGGAGCCACCACCCAGAGGTTAGCAGGATCTAAGGGAACTATAGAGTCCCTTCACCCCAGGAGCAAGAGAGAAGGGTGACCTGTTCCCTGAGCTCTGCTGCCTCCTCCACATCCACCATGTGAATGAGAATCAGTCTCCATCGCACCAGAGCTGCATCCTGGGGAGAGTCCCTCAGGGACTCAGAAGGTGGGCTCAGGAAGGCCCCTCATCCTGAGGCGGGGATATTGAGTCTCTGAGAGGGGGAGGGTTTTGCCCCCAAGGTACACAACTGGGAAGCGGCAGGTCTAGGACTCAAACCCAGGTCTGCTGACCTTGCAACGTGCCACATCTAGTTCAGTGCTTCCCTCTTTGCCTCATCATGTGATTCACATGTGACTCAAATTCTGAAGGCCTTCTGTTACCGAACAAAAGTTCGTGTTCCCAACACACAGTGAGGGCAAACAAACCGAAACATCGGAGTTTGAAGCAGAGAAAGGTTTATTGCAGGGCCAAGCAAGGAGAATGGGTGGCTCATGCTCAAAAGACCTGAACTTCCCGATGGTTTTCACAGAAAAGGTTTTATAGAAAAAATTTAGCGTGAGGTTACAGGGCAATGCTCCAGGAATCTTGTGCTCTGTCTGAAGTTGCCGTCCTCCACCTGGGTGGGGCCCTAGTTCCTACAAAAGAACTCAAAGATACAGTTATGCATATTCCTTGAGGAGGAACCAGGACCCTGCCCTGAGTCTGCACTACTATTTCTTGACTGTTCCTCCCTTCTTTCTGCATTCACTCCCTTCCCTGATTAGTAACTGTTTGAACCTGTCCTTTGGAGCGCAGGGAAGGTCAAGGAGGCTGAATGAATAAGAAATGGAGGACAAAGAAAGGATTTGTACCAGGGAGGACCCCATAGGGTCCTGCTTCACTTCACTTCCTCTGGTCTTGGTTGACATCAGGAACCTATATTTGTGACAAGCTCGTTGGGTGTCTTATGATCAGAGAATCTTAGGTAAAGGGCCAGTCTCCCCTCTGCCCTGCAGCTCACTGTCCACAGATCCTTTCCCAAGTGCCAGGCACCAACTCCTCAACTGACCTCTGAGTGGGATTATGAGATTGTGCTTCTGTTCTCAAAAATGGTGGAGGTGGTGCCATCCCAGCCTTATCTCACTAGGAAACAGGTCACAGGACTTCCCTGAGCACACGAAATCAGAGGGAATAACTATCCCGTAACTACTTGGAAAACCCAAAGACTATTGTGCAAATGTTTGATGTTTTATTGACTCAGTCCTTGCTAGGTAAAACTTCATTTGTATTTCAAAAGTGTGTGTGTCACTTAGATACCAAGTAAAGTGTCTCATGATCCCTCTCAGAGGTCAGCAAATATTCTGAGTACCTGAGAGTTACCTTTCTGAGGGGCATAGGCTCTGCCTGTAGGTATGCTTGGAACAAAGGCAAATTTGGGGAAAGGAACCTAGGTCAGGGAGAATGAGAAGTCTGGGACTCCTTCCCATCCCACACTTCTTCTGGAGCCCAACTAGTTTAAACCTTAGTCATGCTTTGTGGGTCACCTCTTCCAGGTAGCCTTCCCTGATTGCAGCTAGTGCATTTTTGTTCTCTTATGGACACTCACAGCACATGGTATGTCCCTGTCTCAAGCCCTGATCATTTCTCCTTAGGATTGGACTCCAGTTTCCTCTCTGGGCTGCAGGTTCATTCACTCACACATTCCTGAGCCCTGCAGGAATTGAAACTTTCAAAGTTTAGGTTACTATTATGAGTCAAGGTATCAGTTTAGAGCTGTTGTTTTCCAAAATTGTCTGAGAAGAATCACTTGGGACTTGTGTTAGACAGAGAGAGACCACTGCCCACCCCCCCCACCCCTCTGGAAATTTTGTAGTAGGTCTGACTTGGGGCTGGGGATCTATTTTTTAACCAATCTTCCAGGACCCAGAATCTAGCTTTCCAATCTGTAAAGTGCATACAAGGCACAAAAAACAGCACTGTGGGGGAGCTCTGCAGCATCAGGTAGTGAGGTCACGGTCAGGGAGAGCAGCAAACATCCTCTCTGTGAGCTGAGCAATGAAGGGTGAACAGGACTTTGTCAGGAAGCAGGCAGGGCCCTCGAAGCGCAAAGGACTAAGTGTTCGCAGTCTGGGGACTTGTACAAGAACACAGGCAAGTGAAAGTTCTGGGAAGAGAACCAGCAGCGGCTGGCCTGTGGCTGCAGCCTGGGGGTGTGAAGGGGAGTGGCAGAGACAGGCACAAAGGACTGCAGGGGCCTGAGAGTTGTGAGCTGAACAGAAAGGAAGGTCACTGACCCCTTGCTCGGGAAGGACCGCAGATGACCTTATCTGGACGGAGCTGCTCACAGTAGCCTGGACTCCACTGATGACAGCCTGTGTAAAGCTGTTTTTGTGGACATAAGGGCCCATGGAGCCTGAGGGCACTAGACAAGTTTCTAGAAAGCATTTTGGCAGGAGAGGGAGGGAGGTAGGGGGTAGAGGGTGCTTAAGCAAAGCTCCATTGGCAGCATTCCTTCCCATCGCCCCTTCCCCAAGAACCCAGATCCTCTCCACCAGCATTGTATTTGGGCACTCTTTTTGCCAAGCCCTGAGCTGGAGGGCCAGAAACAAGTCAGACAGCTCTGTCCTAGTGAGCGGGCAAGGGGAAAGGGAGACACCTTCATGAATGGTTGTAACATAAGGCAGATGTTAGAACTGCCCCAAACTTTGTGCTAGGGGAAGTTAAGGGCAAAAGCAACCAATATTGCCCAAGTTGATCAGAGAGTGCTTTTTGGGGGAAAGGCAAGTGGCCTTGAAGGGTTAATATGTTTGATTGCCAAGAGTTGATGAAAGGGGAAAAAGGGTTTAAGGAACACAAGAATTTGCAAAACGTTGAGAGGCTGCACATGGCTGAAGCCCAGAATGTAACTGGGGATGAGGCAGACAGACTGGTAGAGGGGCCAGGACACAGAGAGCCTGCGAGTCAAGTTAAGGAGCTTGGATTTGGGTGGAGGGGGCAACAGGGACCCACTGGAAGTTTTTAAGATGAGGAGTGAGGTGATCACAGCTGGGTTAGAGGATGCTATCTGACATCTGAGACGGAGGTTGGAGGTATGGAGAGACTGAGGAACGAAATTAAAGAACGGGTAGATGAGGACAGAGAAATGAAAGACTAACTTTAGGATCAACCCCTGAATCAGAAAATAGAGGGTTTTGACTTCCAACATTCATATGCCCAAGAAGAGCCAATTAAGGATCTGGGAGGGTTCTGACCAGGAACTAAGAGCTGGAAGGGCAGAGGCCTACACGGTGACCTGCCGCACAAAGAAATGGACTGGCTCAGCTCCAGACAGGAGTGTTCCTGTCAGCCTGGGATTTCCCCACTCTGTTAAGTCTGTTGTGTGTTTAATTTCAATCTTTACCTCCTCTTTAGGTTTTACCACAGGAGAATAACTGCTGCTTTCTAATCTGAAATGAATTATTTGTGCTTATGAACATGCTGGATGCCTACCTGGTTTATTTATTTTTCGAATAATACATCTGAATAGGAACTCACACAAGACAGGGCAAACATAATTCTGACGTAAATGTCCTTCCCTGACTGCTGCCTGATTAATCATTCTGAGCTACTGTGTGGCCTTGTCATCCTGCGGAGCCTAAAATCTATCCCTGCATGCTAATTAGATGCCAGGTGCCTGCAACTGACAGTCAAGATTTGCTCTATCAAACCCCACCACCTGACCTTTACAATCTTATCTCCTGCTGCTATGACTTTCTCCACTAGTCCAGATTCCACTCGTTCATCCTCCAAAGCCCAATTCAAACACCTCCTACCCTATGAAGTCATTCCTGGTTCTCTCTTAAGTGGAAAGGCCCCTCATACTTCTGAATTTCCAGAGTCTTTTATATCCTTCATTGGATTCTAAGTTTCCCCAAGAGAGCTCAGGCAAGGACAATGGCACACAGTAGGTACCTCAGCAGAGCATTTGCCGAAATTAGGTAGCATGGTCTCCCACATCCCAAGAAGCAATTAATCAGGCCAGCTCAAGCAGACCACACAAAATTTTGGAATCACTATCTACAAAGTGCTCTTAGGGAGAGCCACTCACCTACAGCCATACCCTGACCAATGTTTTACTCCAGTGGACTTGCCTACTGGACTGAGCCCAAGTGAAATGCATTAACTTCACTTAGCTGACGAGCCTCGTGAAGATTGTCGCTCTCCAGGATGACCTATCGGTTTGCTTCAGCCCCTCACATCTGTGTGCCTTTCACTTTACAAGTTAGAGGCAGCCAGACAATTATTCCCAGTGATTCTTACAAGGGCCAAAGAATGCATGCAAGGCAGGCGTTACTTTTCAGACATCTGGGGCTCAGGGGCCAGAGACTTGTCCAAGGTCACTCCCAGGATGGGTCAGGGCTATGACTTGACCTAGGCCTCCTAACTCCCGGTGCAGTGAAATCCAAGTCCTGTAAGTTGTTGAGGTTGAAGGGAAACAGGGTTTAAAAGTGATTTGTACAGTCCAAAGCATACAGGTGTTCTTCTGTGAACTGCAGTGTCAGTAGCTGACAAAATGCGACTCCGAAGGTTTAACGAAATCTAACCAAGGTTACAAAGGGGAGCTAGGCTGCGCCTTCTCAAGTCTTCTGCGCACGCGCTTGCCACCCACAACTGCCAATTCCCAAGGGTCCGCCCGCAGACAGCACTAGAGAACGCGTTGGCTGTTTGTGGCAAGGCCGGGCCACCGTACGGCACCAAGGATACGGTATTCCGGATAGTGGAGCCCCATGGCTTTAAGACAGGTGTAATGAGTGACCCTACACCTGCCTTGCCGCGGCGAACCGCTGCCAGGAGTTGGTAGGCGTCTCCTGCTGCGGGTTTAGGGCGAGGCGGCGCGGCGGCGTCTGCCTCACGTGATCGGTCTCGGCGGCGTCGAGTGCGTCACGCTCCGCCTCGCGCTTCGGGGGTCGGTCAAGGTCTGCGCCTGCGCTGGCGCCGGCTCGCGGGCTCGCGGGCTCGCGAACCTGCGGGCGGCTACCGAGCGTGGAGCCGGGCGCCCGCGACGATGGGGTGAGTGCGGGAGGCGGGCGAGAGGGAAGCACGGGGCTCCCCAAGCCTCTGCGTGGAGATAGTGGAAGCACGAAGGAGGGTCTGAGGAGGGCGCCTGTCCGGCCCTCTGGCGCGGCCGCTGGGGGCACATCCCTCTCCGCGCGCGCGCACTGCGCCCCCTCTGCGCTCCTCGTCGCTCCCGCGCGCGTTGTCCCGGGTGGGGCCCGCCTCCGCCGCCTCCTCCGCCTCCTCCGCCGCAGGGGCTGGCGCTCGGCTCCCGGCTCTGCTGCATGCCGCCGGGCTTCACTGGGCCGGGGGCGCCGTCCGGCTCCTGGAGCGAGCCTTTCCGGCTGAGCAGGCAGTGCGTTCATTTGGGCGCGCCCCAGGCGGGGAGGTGCCTCCTGGCGTTCACCAAGAACGGGGCGGGGAGGGGTCGGGGTTTCCTGCGCCCGGGGACCGTGGCGCTGGGACGGCGGAAGGGCCGCTGCCCGCTCGGGGTCTGGAATTTCGGGACCCTTGACTGGGTCGAATGTCAGAGACGGAAGGGGCCTTGGTGATCCCGTTCACCATACTCCCCTCCCCCTTACCACTGGTCTGGGAAATGGATGCCTGGAGAGCGGTAAGTTAAGCCACCTAGCCAGACAATGCTTTTTCTGCGACACCATGTTGCATCGCGTTGTAGGAAACTCGGTTGTTCAAGGCTTTGAGGAGGGTGGGGGCGGGCAGGGGGCCTAATTGTAAATCTCTGTACCAGTTATGTTGTATTAGGCTTATCTAGGTGGAATGTGTCGATGGCTCAGCTATATTTACTCCTTTACCCCCTCCCCCTTTTTTTTGCCCCTTAACAGCTGTACGCAGCTGGTCAGCTTAACAGCTGGTCTTAATTCCCACCTTCTGTTTCTCTGCATATAAGCTGTGAAGCAGAAGTAGCTGTGCAGTAACCTTGCCAGTCTGAGCCTCCTCTGCCCTTGTTTTGAAAGGATTCCATAAAATCAGATGTTAGGACTGGTCGAGTTCGCTAGTGGTTCTAGAGCAAAGGTTAGGTGCTTTGGATTTGCAGTCATCTTCAGTGCATCTTGTGGAAAGATCACAAGCTGTTATCTTTAAGAGGAATGGACTTACTCTGTCTCTCCTTTGGTAGGTGAGGCCCAGAAAAGTGGATTTTTAAATTAAAGACATTGCTTTGTATTTATAGTAGCGAGATAGTGTCCTTCCTAGGACTAGAACCCAGATTAATCTTGTTTTGAATGCTGACTCAGACCTGCTGACTTGTGGGAGTTAATATCCTTTGAGAGTTAACCATGCCTTCTTCCCAGTTTTTGCACAAGACCTTTGTGCCGGGATCACATGTGGGTATTATCCATGTGGGATATAAATTGCAGTGGTAAGTATTTAGATTTTACACTGTTTTCTTAGGCTACAAAAGCTTGACTCTTGCGGTTGCTTGAAAGTCAGCTTAATTTTGCTTCCTAGTGTTGACATATGTTGGGTGTTTTGGTGGCAAACAAAGTAAAATTATGGTAAATAAATTTTGCAATAAATTACAAAGAATTACTATCCATGTTAAAGAGATTAAATATAGAGATTTGTTTAGCAAAGAAATTTAGCCACGTTCACAGTGTAGCTAAACATGCAGAATTTTAAATTCCATTGCCACAGAAAACTGCACACTATCCTTCCTGCTATTGCTAAATTAAGAACCTATTCACACAGTTCTGGTGTGTAGGATGAGATGAAGGGGAAAGCTTTAAATTCTGTGAAGTCTGTGAGGGATTCATTACATTCCTTTTTTCTGTGTCCAGGCCTATTTTTAAAAATGTGCAACTCTAAATGTACAGTAATGTTCTTAAAATTTCTTAAAGTAGTTCAGTAAGTGATTGGCTGACTTCTGCTAGCCACAGTTTTCCATTTGTCTAATAACAGTCCCTGTTATTACAGACTTATGACAAAACTAGATGAAGTAACTTTAATTTGCAAAATTTTGGAAAGTAGTGCAAATACCATTTTAGTATAAATTAAAGGTGAACGTGGACAAAATTTTGTTGTTCAAGCCTGCAAATGACTTGGTTTGTGTTATCAAGGAACATATATTGTTAAAGAGCTTGTAGGTGATGGCTTTGGAATTTAAAATATTGGTATGTGTTCAGTATGTAAAAATGAAATTATTTTGTCAATTGTCACAATGTGTTGTACAATCACATACATAAATCTGAGTATTTTTATTGATCTTAACATTGTTTAGTTCTAAAACTCTGAAGAAGAGCAAAGCATTACATAGATACAAAGCATTTCTATGCTAACTTGTTTTTAAATGTTGATTAATCATAGATTGGCAAGTATGGTACTAGTAAGAGTTTTTAAACTCATGTCTGGCATCTGAAACAATATGAAGTGAGGATGTGGAAAACTAAATGATTAATAATCATCTAACTCTATACCCTGCCAAACTTCTCAAGCATCAGTAGAACAGTTTCTTTTTTTTCGTTTTAAGCTAGAGATGCCATTGGCTCCCTTAATTGGTTAAGAGCACAGAAGGTAACAGGCGGAAGGTCTGCTTTAAACAAATTAAAAAGCTGTTTTTTTCCCCCAATTCTCCCTAAGTCAGATTATGCACACCCACAAAGTGGTGTGTAAAGGACAGCTGTTGTGCACAAGTTGTTGTATCCTGAATTAAGGGGAACAGCTATTGAAACAAGAATTAGCACAATTATCAACAGGTTATCAAGTTTAAAAATTGAGTCTTCAAATGCTCCATGGCAGAATGTACTATATAAAGTACTTCGAGTATGAAGGAGGAAATCTGTACAGCTTTTAACAAAAATGCTTTTCCAGAAAATCAAAACAACGCAGTCAGGGTCAAGGAGGCTGTAACAGCTAGGTATCAGAGCTACAGCTTCTTATATCTGCGCTGGAAAATCCTATTTATCATGAATGGATTAAAAGTTCAGAACAAAAAGAACATTTTAAACATTTCTCTCTTTATTCATTTTAAGATCTCAGTTTCTTTCCTCCTCACCCTGTATTTCAGCATGATCAGCAGAAAGATGGCTACTTTTAGAAGTGGCTATTTTATTTTTCTTCCTGTGGCGAGACTGTTGTGGGGCATGGATACTTCAGGCTCGTATGTATCCATGACCAGCCTCCCACTGTGGTCAAAAAACTTAGCAGTGGACTTTGTGCACCCAGCTGCCTGCTGCTGCCTTGTCCTCCCACCAACAATGGTCAGCTTCAGGGTGTATTTATCATTGAACCTTTTGAGGCTAGAGGATAGTTGTCGAATATCAGAATCCATCCCTGTAGGATCTTTCCTGTGGGCCACGAGAAAGGTGCTCTGCTCCTAAGCATTCATTAAAGAAATGTGATGTGTGAAGCCCAAGCAGGCCTGGACTCTGGAAAGGGTACAGGTCATCCCAAATCAGAGCCACTGTGGCAAGGGCACAGGAGATGGTACAGATAGTGAGGTGACCGCCAGTTAGACCAAAATTCTCCATAGAATTTCTTAAAAGGTAATAGTGAAAGTTTTGCTTAAAGGAAAATACATAGACTTAAACACTCAAATTATGAAACAAAGAATAAATAAGAATTTTCTCTTCAAGAAATTGGAAGAAATGCAACCTAGACAAAGCAGGAGAAATGAGATAATAAAGAGGAAAAACAAATTTAAAAACTAAAAAACAGTAAAATTGGTAAATTCAAGAGCTGATTCTTCGCTGGGTTGGGAGGAATGTCAATTAGGTAAACTGGTGACCCTGCTCAAGAAAAGAGAATGTAAACACACAAAATTAGAAGTATATTTTAAGCAGCAAGTGCTTTATAAGACTTTTTTTTTTTTTTAAGGAAATCCAGTTGTCAAAATTGACTGCAGAAGAGAACCTAACAGACAAGTGAAAATGGAAGAAATTGAGAAAGTTATCAAAAAGCTGCCATCCCCCAGAACACCAGGTCCACATGGTGTTTCAGGTGAATTCTTTTAACTTTCAAGAAAAAGATAATTTTGGTAAGATTTAAATTGTTAAATAAAGAAGGAAAAATGAGAGATTCCTTGTACAAAGCCAGTGGAACATTGACACCTGAAAGTGATGTGAAGGTAGTGCTGAAATTGAAAACTTGGTGTGTTATGAGTAGTGATGTGAAATTAAAGAATAAAATATTAGCAAACTGTATTCAGTGATACATTAAAGGGGTATTTCACTGTGGCCAAGTAGGATTCATCCCTGTATTGCAAGGGTGAGTAGGTACCAAGAAATTTGCAAATGTATATGTGAAATAAATACATCCAAAAAGAACAGTAGTAATAGTTCATCCTTGCTGAGCCACTGACTGCTCTAGACTGCTCTCCTGGGTGCTTTACATGTATGAGGCTGGTGTATGAGGTAGGTAACATCGTTATTTAAAAAAAATTTTTTTTTGCAAGGGGTAGGTAATTGGGTTTATTTCTTTATTTTAGTGTTTTCAATGGAAGTACCTGGGTATTGAACCCAGGACCTCATGCATACTAAGCATGTGCTCTGCCACTTGAGCTATACCCTCCCCCCACAACATCCTTATTTTATAAATGAGGAAACTACGCCATTGAGTAACTTGGTGAAGGTCACACCATAACTATGTGGGGGAGCCAGAAGTTGAACCCAGTCAATTAGCTGTGTCTGTCAAGTGTTACTCTGGCTCTATCTCTAGTATCCATACAGTCTTCTCAGTAGCTTTCTAAAAGCATCTGACCAAGGATAGATTCCTGATTTAGTGGTAGTGGGAAGGGGTGGAGGTGGTAGTAAAACAGGAATAAATACGTAGTCCCTTCCCATGTTTGAAAACTGTAATAAAAGGCCCTTATTATCAGTTGA
The DNA here is from genome assembly GCF_009834535.1 of Camelus ferus. Lineage (NCBI taxonomy): Eukaryota > Metazoa > Chordata > Mammalia > Artiodactyla > Camelidae > Camelus > Camelus ferus. The sequence continues at coordinate 44,921,369 of NC_045699.1, read as the reverse complement.
TCATTAGTCCCAGGAAAATGAAATCTATTTCTAATGGGAAACAATTTCCTAGTAAATAAGCAGGGGGTAGGGGCCTAACTTATAACTGCAGATATTCTAATTCTTAGGATGAATGCAGAATGAAATTTTGGAGATTATACTGTAATTCGTCAGATGAGATTATATGCCAGCACAGGGGAGGCACGCTTCACTTCATGTTTGCAGCACAGTCCTAAGATGGGCAGGGATCGATGCCAACAGGGAAGGTTACTTGAGTGGGAACAAATTTTATATGGGCCATTTGATCAGTGAGTATTTTGGTGTCATGATGGTTTGTCTCCTGGTGTAAACTTGAAACTGCTAGGACTTGGATTATGAGCACTCACATGACAGGAACTTCCTGTTTCTCAAACCAAAAGCCAATGTCATGCTTGACAGTTAATCCCTAGCAGAGTTTTCACAAATGTCAAGAACAATATAAGAATGTTCACTATTACCATAATTTAACTTTGTTCAGGAAGAATTTCTTAATCCAATAAGATAGAAGGAAGAAAGATACATACTATAAAGGAGAAGGCAAAATTATTTGTGATACTTTATATAGCAGAAACAAATAAGTCCACCAAAGATCTGAGAAACACAGGGCTTTGTAAGTTGGCTGTTTCTAACCTTAATGCATAGGAATTGGTAGCTTTTTCATACGCAGACAGAAAGCAGTTAGAAAATTAATTGGAGGGAGACAACCTACTCGTAATAAGGACTGTAAAGGAAAAAATCTAGACATAAGAAATATTCAAGGTCTGTATGAAAGAAATTCTAAATGTTACCAAGGTCTGTAAAAACAAACAAGTAAATAGGAAGATACCACATCCTTGTATAGTAAGATTCAGTTTTAATAAAGTGACAGTTCCTTAAATTTGTCTATAAAGTCATTTCTGCTATAAAATACCAAAAAGATTTTTGGGAAGAATATGACAAAAATACACTAAAGTTTGCCTAGAAAAATGAGAGCCAGGAAAACTGGTACTTCTGATAAGAGTAAAAAGGAAAGTCCTACTAGATAATGAAATCTTTTCTGATGCTACGGTAGATTAAAACCGGTTGGTACTAGAGAAGAAATCCTAGGCCACTGCAGAATGGAATGGAGTGCAGAAATCAACGTACTTGCCTGTGAGTATTTAGATTATGCTAACCCGTGATGAAAAGTAAGCTCAGCAGTCAGTTTCTAGGCAAGCTCTTAACTTTGGTTCATTCCTTATAGTGAAACTCCAGAGAAATTACAATACAGATAGCAAATAAAATTGTAGAAGTTGTAGAAGGAAGCATGGATTACTTGTTTATAATTTTAGAACAGTGAAGGCCTTCTAAGGAGGACAGAAAACCTAGAAGCCAAGATCGATAGATTTAATATCCATGTTAAGAACCTTCAGGATCACAAAAAATGATGCAGACAAAGTGGGGAAAGTATTTGCCATAATTGGATTAATACAATTAGGATTGGTGTTCTTCATATATAATGACATTTTACAAATCAAGAAAAAAATGAGTGCCTGTAGAAAAATGGGTAACCTGAAAATTTACAGTAAAAGAAACGCAGATGGTCAATAAAATTTTTTAAATGCTGAATTTGATTTAAAAAATATTAAATGACAAAACAAGATTCTTTTTTCTTCACCCATCAGATTGGTGGAAATTACAGTTTAATACCTGATGCTGGAAATGGTAGGGGAACACTGGTAAATTGTAGTCAGTTTTCTGGGGGCAGTGTGGAGTAGCTATTGAATTAAAGTATATTGCTGTTTGAGCCAGCTGTCCATTCTAAAGATTTACCCTACGGATAAACTTGTGAGAGTTCACCAGGTGTAGATGCAAAGTTGCCCATTGCAATATTGTTTAAAAGAGAAAAAAGAAAAAAAAAAACAAACCAAAACAAAAAACAGCAACCATAAATAGGAGATAGAATAAATTACATACAGTACATGCGTTTGATAGACTACTGTGTAACCATTCAAAACATTGGGGTATCTGCACTGTTGTACACCTTGCTTTTTCACTAAATAGTGTGTTCTTTTTATGTTTTTTTTTGAGGTATTGTCAGTTCACAGTGTTGTGTCAGTTTCTTCTTGTGTATTTTTTAAATGGTGGGTAGGTTGGTGAGGATGGAGTGGAGTGTGACTTGAGTCAGGCTGACTAGTAAAGAGGCTTTGGCACTGGTCAGACAGGAGATGAAGAGGACCCGGGCTGGGGCGGCAAGCCTAGAGGAGAGGATGTGTGCATATTTAATTGGTTTAATTGTATTTTTCTTTTAAAAAAAAATGCATGTCTTTTTAAAAAATGTGTATTTTAATATGTAAGTTTCTTTTCTGAACAAAGTAATATACATTTCTTTTGTGAATTTTTGTTTAAGTGAGTCATTTGTTGTTTTTTTGGATCTGCAAGCAGTCCAACTCCAAGGAATCTGGCCTCTTGGTCAAGCACACCAGTGACTTCCTAATCTAACTGCTTTAGTCCCTGACAAAATTAGGAATAATTCCTCTCTGTGAATCAGGCCTTTCCTTTGGTTATTTAAATTGCAGTGGAGCAAATTTTCAGAATGGCAGGGGACACTTTTTACTGGCCCTTTATTCCCCATCATGGTAGTGCTAAGCAGCATTCAGATGTAAGTCCTGCTCCTCCAGCCTCTGCCAAAGGTGAGGTCTCTTCAAGTGAACGAAGCATTATGGCCCCCAGGGTGGTGTGGCTGCCCTGGTCATAGGGGTGGGCAGTGAATGATTGGAGCCTTGGTATCGTCTAGCTCTATAGGTGTGAGCAGGTGGCAACGAGGAGAAGAGTTTCCTGACCCCTTTGATTACCTTCTGGAGGGCAGGCTTTGGTCCTGCAGTGATTTCCAGTCATGATTCTTCTCAACTGAGAGTACATTTGTCTTTTCTAATAGAAATGTGGTAGCAAGTCCGCTCCAGCTGCAGACAGAGAGGCTTTGGGCCAAAGTGTGTAGATGTTACATTTTCTTAATATAGTCTGTCTTCTGGGAAAAGGGCATACAGGGACCTTGGTGTAACATGCTTAAGTTGAAAATAGTTTGTTTCCAATTGTACACGTGAAAAAGGGAAAAAATAGTATATAGTAGCTTCAGAGGGTCTTGGGATTATCCTGAGGGTCTCAGATGCCAGTCCTAGCCTGCTTCTCCATCCTTGCCTCCCACCCATCTGTCTCCCATTAAGCTCCAGCAGGACACACTCCTCATGAGTGTGATGCTGCTGCTGCATTGACACAGGGCCAGCACCTTAGCCTGTGCTGCCTTTGGCTAAAATGTGCTTCACCTTTAGGTACATCCGAGTCCTACTCGGCTTTCAGAGCCCTGCCCGTAGCCTGCCCTGTCATTCCCTCCAGACAGCTAGTTAATGACCCCTACCTCTGTGAGGCCTCGTACCCATTTCTGTGGCTGCATTTATCACTCTCTAGTCTAACGATTTGCTTGTCTTATCTCCAGTGAGGTGAGGGTCCTTATTTATCTCTACTCTCTGACACCTAGGGGAGTGCCTGAAACTCTAGAGGAGCTGAGTAAGTTGGTCGAATTAAAAATCTCTTAGTATACTGACGGGCCAGTGTAAGAGCAGGCAAAGAAGAAGAAATCCCCAACGAAAGTAAATGAAAGTCTTCTTGACAGTGCCATCCTGTGAGTCTCAAAGAAGCAAATACAAAAACATTTTTATTTAAAAGAAATCAGGGAGGAAGGAAACAGCTGCGTAGGCTGACACATGCTGAGTGGACTCTGCAGTGCTCAGCGTGTCCCCAGCGCGGTGCTGGGGCCTGATGCACCATACTCTTCAGCTGACTTCCACTCCAGCCTGCAGGTTGGGTGGCATTGGCCGGTTGTGAGTGTGGAAACAGTCTCAGGGAGGTATAGCAATTTGCCTTCAGTCACTTAGGAACTTGGTCTCACCCTGTCACTGTTGGCCTTTTGTTGTCTGGGTGAGACCTTCATTACTGTGACTGTCTCCAACTTCTGAATGCAGAGTTCAGTAGATTGAGAAAATTCAAGTTGAAAAATGTAGAAAAGGAAATAATGGCATTATTATAAAATTAGAAAATATAAACTGCTCACTTTGGCTTTTTGTATGTATATTGATAGAAACAGGATTGTGCCATGTCAATAAAAGTATTCTTAATTTTTTTTTCTGTAACACTTTATTGATCAAAAAAAATGACTCACTGCTATCTAAAACTTCATTAACACCATTAAAAATTCAAAATTAGTATACTGAACCTTAAATACTCTTATTTTTAATACCCATATGATATCCCATCAGGTGGATACATCTCCATTTAGGCAGCAGGTCCTTTACTGTTAAGCATTTAATTTTTACTAAGTATTTCTGTTAAGAGCATTATTGTAGTTGTCCTGTAGTTGAGTTTTTGTGTAGTCTTTTGTTAATTATTTCCCTTGACTGTATTTCTAGAAGGAAAGTTATGGTCATGTATGTACATGTTCCATATTTTATGTTACAGACCTGTGGCTCCTGCACATACGAGCTTTGCAAGGACCGATGCTTTCTGATTCTTTTCTGTGCTTCACTCTGCTTCACCTTCACAGTGATGACATTTCTCCTTCACGTATTTTGTCCTGAGTGCTTAACGGTTCACAGCAGCATGTGTGGTATGGGGAGGAAAGAAACAGAAGGAACTTGGTTTGTTTACTTTTTGTCTTAGGTTAAAGACCTAGATGGTTTATCTGACTTTTTTTTTTTTTTTTTTTTACTTATTTATAATTGAAACCCTTACATATAGTCTTTTTGTGTGTATGTGTGTGTGTTTTTAAAAAGATCTTAAGATTTATCATCTTAACCAATTTTAAGTATATAGTTCAATAAAGTTTAAATGTATTTACATTGTTATAAAACAGATCTCCAGAAATTTTTCATCTGACAGGATTGAAACTATACCCATTAAACAGTAATTCTGTTTCCACCTCCCCTAGCCCTTGGTAACCATCATTCTACTTTCTGTCTGTGAATTTCACTGCTTTAAGTACCTCATATAAGTGGAATTGCACAGTATCTGTCCTGCTGTGACTTGCTTATTTCACTTGTCCTCAAGGTTCATCCATGTTGTAGCATGTGATAAGATTTCCTTCCTTTTTAAGGTCACGTAATATTCCATTGTATGTATATACTCTGTTTTGTTTATCTGTTCATTCATTAGTGGACACTTGGGTTGCTTCCACCTTTTGGCTATTTGTGAATAGTTCTGCTGTGAACATGGATGTGCAGGTATCTCTGGAGATCCTGCATTCAGTTCTTTTGGTTATATACCTAGAAATGGGATTGATGGATCATATGGTAGTTCTATTTTTCATTTTTGAAGAATCGCCATACTGTTATCCATAATGGTTGCACTGTTTAGCATCCCCACTAACACTTGTTATTTTCTGGGCTTTTTAAATGGTAGCTGTCCCAGTGGGTATGAGGTGATACCTCATTGTGGCTTTGATTTGCATTTCTGTGATAATAAGTGATGTTGACCATCTTTTTACATGCCTGTTGGCATTTTGTATATCTACTTTGGAGAAATGTCTGTTTGAGGCATTTGCTCATTTTTAAATCAAGTTATTTAATTTTTTTGTTGTTGTTCTTAAATGTAGCTTCTTACTGTTGAGGAATAAGATCAATTTAAAAATATTTAGCCTGATATGTCTAAAATATAATAAAAAATTACCATATATTCCCCAAATAAAGGTACTTTCTTGGCCTATTTCTAGGATGTGGGAATTGTTCTGGATGATCTGACTATTTGGATCCTTTTGGGGAAAGTCATACTTAGATGACTGGCAGTTTAGAAAGCAGATGTAGTCTAGGGGTAGGACATTGCCCTCGTTCCACTCAGTGGGCTAAGCTCAAATCTTTTTCAGCACGGTCTGGTACAGCCACCCTTTGTCTCAGGGCAGCCTCTCAAAGTCAGTGCCATCTGTGGTGTGACAGCAGGAGCATGAACTCTGAAATCAGACTTCATTTCAAGATGCCAGCTCCACCAGTTACTAACTGTACCTTGGACAAAGGAGAGTATGGGTTTTTTTCATTTGTAAAACTGGGAAAATAATGTTTATGTTATGGAGTTGTTTTGAGAATGAAGTATGTGAAAATATAATGTATAGTACATACCTGCGGGCCTTCCTCGACCCTGTCCTCCCAGCCTCCACCTGCCAGAGTGCAGGCTCAGTGTCCCTTCCTGTGTGCCCACAGTGCGTATTTATCACAAATGGTTTTACACTGTGAGGTGATTGTTTGCCTTGGCAGCGTCTTCTGTTAGATTGCAGTTGCCTCGTTTTTGACTCTCTAGCACTTAGCAGAGGGCCTAGTTCAGAGGAGACACTAAGAGTTAGTGAACAGAATGATGGAATGCATGTCTTGCTATTTTATTTCTCGTGGAAGGACTTTGAATCTGTTTCAGAAGGATAATAGTGTATACCATTATGTAATTGTAGGCATTACGTATGAACTAGTCCAGTGGTTCTCAAATTGTTTGGTTTCAGGACTGCTTCCTTTACACTTAAAATTTTTTGTGGGCCCCAGGAGCCTTTATTTGTATGGATTAATATGCATGGTCTTAGAAATTAAAATAAAAGTTTTAAATATTTATTAATTTACTTTAAAATAACAATGATAAACCCATTACATGTTAACATAACAATTTCATGGAAAGTATTTTCCAAAAAAAAAATTAATGAGAAGTGTGTTTTACAGTTTTGTAAGTCTCTTTAATGTCTAACTTAAAAGATAAGTGAAGTCTCATATGTGCTTCTGCACTTGGTCTGTTGTGATAAATTGTTTTGGTTGAAGTATATGCAGAAAATCCAGCCTCACATAGGTATGTAACTGGAGAAGAGAGGGCCTCCTAGATCCCTGAAAGGGCCTCAGGGACATTAAAAATACTTTTAAGAACTATTGATCTAACCTAAAAGGGAAAATGCAGTAAAGTCCAGAAATTGGAGAAAGGATTAGGAGGAAGTTTCATGTGTTTAGTACAGTATATAAAGGTTTACTTATTGTCATTTTATCATTTGTAGGTTAAAAAAACATCCTTCATGAAGAAGAAAGATCTTAAGCAACATGATGGATTCAGAAGCTCATGAAAAGAGGCCGCCCATCCTAGCATCTTCAAAACAAGATATATCACCTCATATTGCCAATGTTAGTGAAGTGAAGCATTACTTGTGTGGCTGCTGTGCAGCTTTCAACAATGTAGCCATCACGTTTCCCATTCAGAAGGTCCTCTTTAGGCAACAGCTGTATGGCATCAAAACCCGGGATGCTGTACTTCAGTTGAGGAGGGATGGATTTCGAAACTTGTATCGCGGAATCCTTCCCCCATTAATGCAGAAGACAACCACACTGGCACTTATGTTTGGTCTTTATGAGGACTTATCTTGCCTTCTCCGTAAGCATGTCAGTACCCCGGAGTTTGCAACCCGTAGCATGGCAGCAGCACTCGCAGGGACAACAGAAGCAATCTTCACTCCATTGGAAAGAGTTCAGACATTGCTTCAAGACCACAAGCATCATGACAAATTTACAAACACTTACCAGGCTTTCAAGGCACTGAAATGCCATGGAATTAGAGAGTATTATCGAGGCTTGGTGCCCATTCTTTTCCGTAACGGATTCAGCAATGTCCTTTTTTTTGGCCTTCGAGGTCCCATCAAGGAGCACCTGCCCACGGCGACAACTCACAGTGCTCATTTGGTCAATGATTTTATCTGCGGAGGCCTTTTGGGTGCCATGTTGGGAATCTTGTTTTTTCCAGTTAATGTTGTAAAAACTCGCATGCAGTCTCAGATTGGTGGAGAATTTCAGTCTTTCCCCAAGGTTTTCCAAAAAATCTGGCTCGAAAGGGACAGGAAATTGACAAATCTTTTCAGAGGTGCCCATCTGAATTACCATCGGTCCCTCATCTCTTGGGGCATAATTAATGCGACTTATGAATTCCTGTTAAAGATTATATGAAAGAAATTAGTTGAGTGCCATTTATCAACTGAATAGACCTAAAAAGAATGCAGTTTGGCATCGTTCCTAATTGGCCAAGTACAAGTTGGTGTCGTAAGTTCAGGGCACAATGAATTATGGGCAAAGCTGTTTTCCTTAAGCACCAACAAATGCAGAATAAAAGGTTTCAGTAGGAAATTTTAAGGGTTTTTTTGGGTTTGTTTCTATTTTTAAAAAATCATTATCTGAGAACTTTAGGCTAATTGCCAGATTAATAGCTGTCTAGTTGATGGCTTTTGACAAGGAAACTAACAGACAAGATATGATTCTTTTTTCCAGAAGTCTTCTGTGTCTAAACATAAGTGGCCATGACCAGCCAGAGAAAAGACTCTTAGAGTCCCATGAATTCTCAGGCTTACTTCTATTACTCCATTTCTTGCTTCTCTGCTCTTAGGAGGAGTTGCAAAGGCAGTTTTTGTTCACTTAAGCATATCCGTGGTAGGACAGAGGGACAGAATAGAGATGAAAAACAGATGATTATTTGTAGGCTTTTCGTGATAAGTTGTGTTTGTTTTGAAACTGAGCACCTGTTGGGATGGTCATTATCCAAGCAACTAATGAAATCTCCCAAATGGAGAGGTTTTGCTTTCTAGGGTTGAAAGTTTTCTCTGTAGTTCTAAATGTGACCGTGAACCTTTCCAAAATATTTTTATGTTAATTTCTCTCATTGCATTGCCAAAAGATGGCGGGACTTAAATTTTGTTAATGGTGTTTCATCCCACTAGGAGGTTTTGTGTTACAGGTATCTCCCACTTTTCCAGTTTCCTTTATGCCACTTCACTTTTACAAAAGACCTATATCAGTACCTGTCTTCACTAACTGAAAGAAATCCAAAGAGGATTTTTGCTTTTACGAAAAAAGGTAATTGCTTCTCACTCTACCCCATTTCGGCTTATGAAAGGTTCCACAGGAATATGTGGGAAACCTGTAATTGCATACAGGTCCAACTCTGTTTAGCTCTGTGTCTTTGAATTATTGTTGCCAACTTAGTTAAGAGCTTTGGAGTTGGTTTTTTTTTTTTCCTTTGAGTAATAGTTTGTCCTATTCAAATGTCCTATTTGCGTGAAATTCCCTTGAGGAAAAAAACAACAAAAATGCTGCTATAAAGTTTTATTTTGGAAGTCTCTTAATAGGATCTCAGTTTTTTTGGTTTCTAAATGTTACTTGGAAGGGAAAAAAGATCTCAGGATAGCTTTCACCCCACAGTGTTAGCTTTTTAAATGAATTTTATTCATGGGAATAGACTTCTATTAGGATTTTTACATTTTGGAAACCCAATTTTAACCATTTCATCATTTAAACAATAAAACAGTTTGGGAGGGTAAGACCTAAATAAAAATAATCGGAAGGGTTAGTTTGAAATTCTGGAAATTGGTAATAATTGGATAGCATACCTGTCCCTCACCTAACAGACAAAAACTTACTTGTCAAAGGGATCAGATTTTAAAATAATTTTTTCCAGATAAATAAGGCAGAATGACTCCTACACCAATTGAATGAATAACTAATATATGACATCCTAGAAAAGTGGTTTATCAATCTTTACGTAATCCACATCTGTATATACTATGTAGTTAAACTTGTGTCCCAGCATCTGACACGGCAGAGCACGTAGGTTTCTTAATACCAGTCTTTCAGCGTTCTGGGTAATTGCATGTGAATACGTGCACATGCTGACCAAAATAAAACCAGGGTCTCAATTGGTAGTTTACTCAGTTTCTGGACAGACAGTCCAAAAAAGATGTTTACCTCTCAATGCAGGGTGGCTGGTCAGATGGCACGAGTGTCCTTCCAGCTGCAGAGGATTCGGAGGCGTGGACAAGAGTTTGCCAGGCGGTAATGAGGCGCAGTAGCTTTACAGCGGTTCTGTTTGACAGCGTTGTGCTGGGAATGGCAGTTTATTCTGGAAACCAAGGTGCAGATGTCAGGATTTGAGAAAACAATTTGACACCAAATAAATGTGAGTAGCATCCTTTGGCCTATTGAATAGAGTCAGAACTTGAAGCGGGTTGAGTTTCAGAAATGAGTGGCAAAGGCCCGGCGCTGCCTGACCCCTCGTTCCTGTGTATGTCCCCGAGCACCTTAGCCTGGGGTCGTGCCTGGCCCTGGGAGTGGGCTCTGTGGACCTTCAGATCCACGGGGCTTCCTTTTGTCTGTACACTCCATGTAGGTGTTAGAAATCTAAGTTCTAAAGCACTTCTGTGAAATACAAGTGAAGTGAGAATTTGAAGGTGGGTGCTTTGCTTTCTGCTGTCTCAAACGTGGCATTTAAAAACAATAAATATTTTTAATGATTTTAACTCATAATATTTTGGGATTTTTTTTTGTCACTTTTTATAACTTTTGAAGACCAAACTGCAAATGCATTACCAGGAATGGTTTTGTGTTGTCCTGTGGATTTCTTAATTTGACAGAAAACTCAACAGAACTTACGGTAGCCAACAGCTTTGTCTGAACTCTGAAATAAGTAAAAATGTGTTATTAGTAAGAGATTCTAACTATTGCTTTCACCTTCAGTGTGAACTAGTGTGGTAGTAATTTTGAAAAGACAAACATTATTGAATAACTTTATCTGGAAAGCTTTAAAAGTGGCCTTTCTGTTATATACGTGGCACTGACGGCTCGTGAGTGCAGGGCACTTCTTTCTGGTCTTGCCTCCACTACTTCAGGTCTGATGCCACCAGAAATCTGTTATGGATTCTACATTTAACACACTTAGAGTGGTACAGACCCCCAGGACTGCACCATAGAGTAAACACAACCTCCATATGGTGGCAAGCATGTGTGTCTTTGTTTCGTTTGTGGTTGAAGACAAAGTTGATGTTTTTATCTCAATAGTCGATATTCATCTTACTTTATGGTTCTTTATATAATCACCTACTGTATATTGTGAACTGTGCAATAAGTCAGAATTGTATATATAATCATCTTTGGAGACCTGAAATCCCCTGCTTGAGTACAGTGGTAATACTCAGTTACAAGGCTGTGCAGACGTGTAAGGGAGTAATAACGGGTGGTGCTAGTGGGCCTCATGGTGGGCCGGTCTTGTTGACCAGCACTGGTTCATTGTGGGTGAAGTACTGCTGTCAAAGGGGGTGCAGTCAGGATGGAGCTGAGACAGGAGATCACATTTAAAGAAAGTGTAAGCACTCAGACTTGATCTCTCTTAAAATAATCTTTGTTTTCTCACGTGTTTATAAATACATATCAAAGACTTGAACAGGTGTTCTTAAATTTGAGGATTTTTAGTTTTTAATGCTGTCTTTTTGCCTGATATTGAATATTTGCTTGCCTGAATGGCTCCCAAATTGTGGGGAGTCTCTACATGTTTCCTTTTTTAAAGTTTCATTATTAGAAGTGGTTAAGCACACAAAGCTGTTTTTGTTTGATATTTTGAGTTTATTGTGACTGTATGAGTTTAAATGCCATCTGTTAAATGTTCTAGAATTAACATGCTTTTGGTAATTCTGTCTGGAATAAAGTTTTTTGTTTGTTTGTTTTTTAAGTGCATTCATGTTGGTCTTCTCTTGCCGTTGGGTTAGGGTTACCAGCGCTTCCCTTTTTGTGGTAGATTAGTCTGTTAGTCTTTTTGCTGATGGAACATTTAGCACACAACTTTGACTCTTAGTAACTTCACCTGATAAGTTTGTAGGCAGGAAAATTCTGCATTTATCCATCTTGTTTGCTCAAGAGAAGTTCCAGATAAGTTAATTTTCTAGATAGCTTAACTGCAAAGCATTTTGTTTTGTTTTGTTTTTAAAGGTTTTGCTTAAATGTAATAAACTTCTCCCCACTGGGTGTAAACGGTCTTGGTAAATTCAGCTTTATCAGTACTTGCTGTTGTAACAGTGTGCCTTCAGCTCATGCCTTCCCCCAAGCTAAATGGTCTGGATGTTTGTGCTTTCTGAGTTTTTTTATATCTGTTTTTGACTTCATAGCTGTTCGTTTCTGTTAGGAGACTGTGAAATCATATTAGGAAACTGTTGGTTTACACATTAAATTGTAAGGTGCCCGTGACCTGGGATTGTTGAGGTTGCCTAATGAGGACCGCCAAGTAAGGGAGCAGTTAACCATACAATACTTCTAAAGCACTCTAGTTTTAGAAGTATTTTAGAAATTCATTATAAAAGTGAGTATCCTGAACTCCAGAATTGATAAAAGGGGCATTTTACACATCATCTAATGAAATGTTGCTGTCTCCTTCCGTAGCAGTCTGTTCTCCTGGGAGTGAGGGGGCCATTGATGGGTAATTGACCGGGATGGGGGAGCTGTACTCCAGTCTCCAGACCCTGGTCCCAACTCAGTTGTTTCAGCATCTCGTTTCCAGAAGTGAGCTTTCTCTCCAGATAAGCATATCTGATTTTGAAGTAAAATTGAGGCTAAAATAGAACTTACCCAAATTCTCAGTCTGCCTTCAATCCATTCTTCATGTTCCTCTGAGTAATTTTTTTGGGTTTTCAGATCGGCCCTGTACCCCTTATTGTCATGTCCAGCTAGACCGCGCTGCCCAGCCACTGCTGCCAGGACTTGAGTGCTCTAACCTCCCGCCTCACCCCCGCCAGGTCCCGCCACTGAACAGCTCCTTCTCCCTGGCTCACTCGGTAACTCCTCCTGAGGCCTTCAGATCTCAGCTCAAATGTCACTTCCTCGGGGAAGCAGGCTCCCACTTTCCAGGCCAAGTCAGGTTCCCCTCTTAGATACTCTTGTGCTGTTTTCACAGCACTTGCCTATCTTAATTATAGGTAATCATAAATATTTGATGCCTTTTGCCCTTTCAAATGTTAGCTCCATAAAATGGGACTCTGCTCTCCTTTTCACAGTTTCAGGTGCCTGGCACAGTGCCTGACACCTGTAGATGTCTGATAAATGTCTTTAAGAATCAAGAGTAAAGGGACACGTGGAAACTCAGGATCACAGCATTCTGGAGTCTCCTGTCTGACTCATCCCTGATGGGTCATGGAGGTTGTTTCAGAAAAAAATTTTAACACTGCTCAGGCCACCATAGATTAAATGTCTCGAACAACAGACATTTCTCACAGTTGCAGACACCAGGAAGTCCAAGATCCAGGTGCTGGCAGATCTGGTTCCTGGTGAGAGGCCTCTTGGCGTGCAGACTCCTCACTGTGTGTTCACGTGGCCGAGAGACAACCTCCTGAGCTCATCTAAACCTGATCACACAAACATTGAGCCCCTAACATATATGAGCCAGAAGGTGCGACTGTTCTTTCCTCTCCTCCTTTACTCAGAAATACCCGGCCAACTTGATATAGAAAGTCTCTACGTGAGTCAGGATTCGAATGTACAGGCACTCTATTTTTCTTACTCTTCCTTGCACTGTTTGTTAAATTGTGGAACTCAGCCAAAGAGCTGACTGAGAAGGGCAAGGAGAAAGTGTTCCTTAAAATAGTGTGTCGTTGATGGCTGCCTTGGTCCTGTTGTGCCACGAAGGCAGTGTTTGTTTAGAGCAGTCTGCCTCAGTAGTTGCTCTGCCTTTCACATCAGCATTTAGTCAGGTTCTCCGGTCAGTCAGCAGTTACTTGCTCCTGACAGAGAGCACAGCAGAGAGGGGAGTGCATTCAGTTCCACCAAGATGCTCTATGCCTTTTTGTTTCAGATGATAATAGGAAAGAGAAACTAATTTCTTTCAAGGGTCATCACATCTCTAGTAATAGGTGGCTCCTGGTGTATAGATTTCTCCTTTCCTTTTGGCAAAATGAAGCTTCAAAAAGCTTCCTTACCCCTCTCATACTTTGCTGGGGAAAGAGTGATTAAACAAATTTGGGGGTTTTCTTGAGTGTTGCACACCTCACTCCCCACTGAAAAAAACAGCCATAGAGTTTTGAAGACAGTAGGGAAAAGTGGGTATATATGGGAACCAGTACTTTTCATTTATAATTTGTGTGTAAAATATGAAGATAACGAGTGAAGAAGTTAGGGGGTGAGGGCCTGAACTGGGAGATGTAATTGGTGTGATAAGCCTTGAGAAAGCTCAGGTGAAGTCCGACAACGTTGAAAGCTTTGCTGTTGCAGTTTGACACCCTTCAAAGCTTCTGTCACGTGTGGTCCAGGAACAAAAAAGCATGTTGTTTTTATGTTTGGGAGCAATACTAAATATACCTAAGGTGATATCAACTCAAACTAGAGAAAAACAGGATCCCTTATTTCAACTTGTGCCTTTTATAGTTTCTTCTTTATGCTGTTCAGCAGATTTACCTTACATCTGCTCAGTACTGTAAAACTGCCCTTTTAAGGGCAAATCATTTTGAGTTAGAAGACTCTAGACTTGTGGATAATATAGAGCATCGGCTGCCCGAGACAAGTTCCAAAGTAGAACTTTAAATTTCCCTTGATTCCTGCTGGCTCCCTGGCTGGATTAGGTCTCTGGTGGCATGGGATCACCGCCTCGGCCCCGGCTCTCTGGCCACAATGTTTGTGCTGTATGTGTGAACACCTTGAGGACAGTGACTGTCTTTCTGAGCTTTGCATCCACAGACTAGAGGTTCTCATAGTAAATATCTATTTAGTGAATGAATCATAGTCTGATCCCAGATGTCTTTACCACTGTTACTCTCCCTGTTTCAGAGACACTTTGAATTTCTTAGGAATTTATCTTTTAAAAATTATCATGGGGAACACATAATGTGTGATTCCACTTATATGAAGTTCTAGAAGTGGCAAATCTACGGTGGAAAGAGAAAACAGTGATTGCCTCTGGGAAGGAGCATGAAGGAACTTTCTGGGGTGATGGTAGTAATCTATCTTGTTAGGCATCTAGGTTACGTTTGCCTAACAGCAAACGTGCCATTAATATTTGTGCACTTTATTATATGGGACTTTTACAACAAAAAGAGAAAATACTGAACTTCAGTTAGTTAATGGTATGTATTGCTGAGGATTTTTAGAAGGATGGGTATAGATACCTGCAATTTATTCATCAAAATACGTTGAAAATTAAGATGGATTAATGGATAGAGTATTAGATAATTGATAAAACAAGCTTAGTAAAATGTTAATGGTAGAATCTTGGTAAATAGATGTTCCCTGTAAAATTCTTTCAACTTTGCTGTGTCTTTGAACATTTCATAATAAAATGTTAAGAAAAATCATTAGGGTGTTTATCACAATATTTGGTGTCAGCAGTATTTGACTCAGTTTAGTTCTTTTAGTATGCTTGTTCTCAGAATGCCACTGAGCCTTAGGACGCTGCAGAAATGCCTGCTGCAGGGAAGGACAAGCCTAGGCATGTTATTCGCTTATCCTCCCCACTAGCCCTGATGGCCCAGTGATGTGGCAGCCACCTCCCTCTCCTTAAGCCCAGAATACCCCCCAGATTGTGACAGGGCTGGTGGGTAAAACAGGCTAATCAACTGAAGGGTTTTTTTTTTTTTTGAGACTGCCTCAAAAGTGAGTGGTCTTCTCACCCCCTGAAGGGACCATGATTTTCCTGCCAGTACTCTGCAACTTTCATTAAAGGCCAGGAAATCCTTTTTCATACATTTATTAAGTACACACACAAAAACCTCTTCAGGTAATAACTGTTTAAGAATAAATACAGTGTATTCAGAACAGATTCTATACTCTGTATTTAACTTTTATAAAGTAATACTTTCACAATGAAATTTGGATCCTTCATTTTATCCAGACAAAAATTAATCTTTTATAGTGACGGGCTTTTGCAAGTTAATGTAAACACTGTGGTCTCGTATACCCATAATTTAAATGGCTTTCAATGGAGAGAGCTATTTCCCACCCCAAAAGGGATTAAAAGCTGTTCTGAGTGGCCTGTGCCCTGGTTGGCGCTTCTGTTCCTGTTCTGGATTTGTCCACGAGTTGCAGGCTGTTTGGCGCTCACACCAGTGTTTCTGTAGCAGCTCCCCTTGTAGAGTTAGAAGATAAGCCACACAGCACCCGGTCTGTCTGTTCCTGAGAAGATAAGATGATCTTAGTGTAATTTACTGCTCAGTAACTTAAATGTCATGTTAAAACGGGAGCCTCGGCTCTGGCTGAAGAAGGATGGCGCAGCTGGTGGGATGCATGGTGGTTCATCTGTCAACCTCCAAGGTTAAGATGTTCTCTGAACTGGCTTCTTTGATCTACACAGAGATCCATGGAGCTGTCATCCATGAAAAATCTAATCCCCTCATTACATTTTTCTATATCCCTAGTTCTCAAACTGTGGTCCCCAGACCTACAGCATCAACTAAAAACTGGTTAGAAATGCAAAATGGGGGCTCCCACCCTAGACCTGTGAAATCAGCTCCGGATGTTAACCCAGCAGTCTCTGTTTTAACCAGCCCTCTGGGTGATTCTAGTGCCTGCTAGATCTTGCGCACCACTTTTCATGTCTTCTGCCAGAGAGAAGGGCCTGGGAGGAAAACTCATTGGACACAAATTTGTGTTGTTTTAACCATTAAGATAGGTAATTTGTTACATCAGTAATAGGAAACTAATATAAGTCATTAATTAATCAGTATTAATGCATGGCAAATCATTTCCTTTTAAATAAAAAAAAATTTTTAATAGCCCAAAATATGTCAGTTATATTTCAGAAATAACTGAAATAGTGATAATTAGTGCTATGGTTTGTTAAATTAGTTTATCTATATGACTAATTTCACAAAATAATCTGAATTGAAAGGGATTCACCCTATTTTCCTCTTCGATGTCTTACCAAAAAAATTAGCATTCCAAGTATCATAGTCATTTTTCTAGTAAATTTAAAATAGTATGGCAAAATGAACCCTTAATCACACTGTTAAATAATACAAGAAAATGTCATTCTAGGGAACAATGTGAAAAATAGCATGTTCTAAATTTATCCATATGAGAACCAATCCCAGTGTACAGCTTGACAAACAAAAATTTATCTTTTCTTCCTATTGGTATGAATAATTTTCACTCAATAAATAAATAATTTATAAAGCTCTACACACATAATTCATATTGAATAAACTTGCAAATGGCTAGAACATTAGTCAACAGATGTGAATGCTTCATATCTTAATGTGTTTTCAGTGTAGAGGGGGAGAGTACAGCTCAGTGGTGGAGTGCGTGCTTAGCATGCATGAGGTCCTGGGTTCAATCCCCAGTACCTCCATTAAGAGAAGAAAAAAAAAAAAGTGTTTTCAGTGAAAAATACCAATTCTGTGTTTTAGAACAGCAGCCTTCACAAAATGAAGTGTACATGTACCAGTGGAAGGACACAGTGATCCCTTGAAGTACAGGAGGTAATGTAGAAGTTTGATTTTTTAAAAATCTTATTCTTTAAATTTTCCTTCTTTCTCTCTATATGTTTTATAATGTACATGATAGATCAGTATGATAATATGTATATAATTTATAAATAATCAAAACTTGGAATGTATTCTCTAATTTTTTCTGATAAGAGTTATGTGATCGAAAAAGTTTAGAGTATCACTAACAAGAATCACCAGGCCACTGCCTCTGTCACAGCGTTATGCTTTATTCTGGTCTAAAAATGAACACCAAGATGATTTAAACAAAAATTTTCAAACTACTACTAAATGCAAGTTTGCCATCAACCTTTTAAATAGGTTAACCACACTCAGAGTGTGTCAGATGTTTCAAAGTAGCATTTATTTTTTTAAAAGCACATTATGAGGTAAACTTATACCAAAATACTCAGTGCATATATTAATAAAAGGTTTATTAAAATCTTAAAGTTGTATGTAGGTGTATATGTAGATAAAATAAATTCACCTACAATTCTGTCATCCATTTGAAAAGCAAAACAACTCAGTTGAAAAAGTGAAGTCAATTACATGTTTAGAAAGCTTTTCTAATTCTGAAATGAATAACATTTGATCTATTAAATAATTTGCGGGAGGGAAGTAGTTTTGTTTTAGATTTTAGATTTTAGGGGTTATTTTACTAAATCATTCACTTTATGGCTAGTTTTCAGTGGATGTGAATATCTTTGCTAGGAAGTAGGTAAAAGATGACTATAATGCTTATTATTGTTTCCACCATGTCAAAATGATAATATCCAAGCAGGATCAGCTACATCATTTGTGAGCCGAGTGCAGAATAAAAATGCGGGCCCCTTGTTCAGAAAATTAAGAATTTCAAGATGGCTTCAGCAAAGCATTAAACCAAGCACAGGATTTTTCTCAGAGCAAGGCCCTTGTATGACTGCATAGGTCACACACCCATGAAGCCAGCCCTGCATCTAAGTCTATCTCAACTGCAGCTGTAGAAATACCAAAACCTTGTTTATCTTTGTCCCTTGAGCTCTAGTACTGGACTAGGCATTTATAATAGGGATTCAAATGTTTGTTTCTTGCAGTTTCCCAAATTAGTGAGAAATGCTTTCTGACCTATGGTCAGAAAAAAAATCTTATTCTGATGAATATAGTCCATTCATTATAATAAATGATGGATTCCTCTAGTAGTGAATAATTTGCACATCACATTCTGGCTTCATGGAAACTCGGGGCCATGTATCGTGAAGATTTATTTGATTCATTCAATAAAAATTTATTGATCCTGCTGGGCCCTGGAAATAGAAGAATAAATAAGACACTCCCTGCCCTCAAGGAGCTTACAGTCTAGCATAAGAATTTACAGTACCTCAGAATCTAATGAGAAATCTTTTTGGTGTCTAGTATGTGGAACACTCCAGATTTCCTGAAAAGGAGAATCTAAAATTTATCAGAAAGCACAGTTCGGAAATGAAAGATGCAGTGAAATTTTGAAGGAAATTCAAATATTCAACCTTTAATGTAAAAACCATGAAATCTAAATGAGGAAGAAACAGAAAAGCTGAAAATTCTATTTTAAATACTTGGGACCAGATTTAAATTTTAAAAATTATTTTATTATCTTTGGGTGACATTTTCACTTATAGTGACATTATATACACATACCTACAGGAGGTGTATGCATGTGAGATGTATTCCTTGGAGTTTTTGATAAAAACCCATTTTTCTATCACTAATTCATTTACAACTAAAGAAAGCAGGATACATGCAAATTTGAGACTTTTTGATAATCATTTCCATTTGAATGGGAGAAATTCTTCAGAATTGTTTTTAGGGTATAAATTTCAGTACAGTCTTATTGTGCACTGAGACTGAACTGTGTCTTTGTACAATATGTGATAATTTAAGCATATATTTTAATAGTTATTGACAAAGTTTAATGGCATCAAAAATACTCAAGTCTGTCTGGAATTTATTTTCATTGTTTTTTCCCCCACACTCTTCTTTTTTTCTTAAAACCATGAAAGACCCCTGTGCGAACACAGAGCCTTTGTTGTTGCTTCCCTGTCCTTTGGTTCATTGCTGTTCCTTAGTCTAGCAGCATCCTTAGTTTGTAGTATTTTACTTAGTGGCAACTGAAAAAATCACTAGCCTGGGCTTTAACTGGGAAGTTCTGTTATCCTGACGGTTATTGTGAACCTGTCAGGAAGGTGGTAAGCAACCAAAACATCTGTCTCACAGACGGTGCACACAGAGCTCTTCAGCTCTTTAGACACTAAGCAGGCTTGGTTTTCTCATGTCCCAGCTCATAACAGATGAATCAGCACATTAGAAGGAAGTGGGGAGCCTGTTAGAGGCAGGCATACTGATAGTGTGGTAGGGAGACCACCCTGTAAGCAAAACAAATTGCTTAGCAGATATAAAATTTTTAAATTAAAAAAAAAAAAAAAACACACACACACCAGGATTCTGAGGCCAATGATTATATATACCTCAGGGCTGAGGGAATCACTTTATAATAATTGATATTATCTATATGTTATGTAGCCCTTAAAATTTTATGAAGTATTTTACATACATCAGAGCTCATTGGATATTTGTAATAACACACGACTATAACGTTTTCTTTTCATCATGGAAAAATGAATTGTACTGAACATGCTGTTTAAGAAGGCAGGTAGGTATACTAACATATCTGAAAGACTTGCATCAAAAATAATTATGAGTTTAAATTTTTGGCACTTAAGATATATGCATTAATTATCCGAAAATTAATATACATGCTTTCCTTCATGACCAACACAAGGTGTTACTGAATTTTCACAGCTCTCAGTGACTGCTGGTCATTAAATGGGGATGATTGTCATCAGTAAGTTATCAGAATATTTCTCCTGTTAAACACAAGCTTAACAGGTATTTATGGATGCCAATATGGGAAACACTAGGCTTCTAATAGATTCTCAAGAGTGTTTTTCCTATATTGCACTTTTTAGAAAACAAAGCTTTAACAATGATATAATGTGATCTTGGCTCAAGACATAGGAGCAGGGAACATGTGATTTAGTTTTTCCTTGCTTGTTTTCCTAAAATTTGGTATAACCTCTTCTTGGGGGTGTTAACAAGGAGAAATAACAAAATATACACGTTCTTTGGGCTTCTGAGGAAAAAGACCACCCACATTTTCAAAAGATTAAAATAGAAGCCTCTTCTGCATTAGCCACTTCATTTTCACAACTAAAAATAAGGAACTACTGTATATTTGATGTTCCTAAACTCAATTAACATAGCTTTGCCATAAATAAACCGTTCCGTCAAAAGCTCTTTAAAATAGAAGTACAATTTATACTATACTTACCAACAGTTATACTGTATTATCGGTTATACATTTACCAATTATCATGAATAAAAATGACTAAATAAAAGTTAGCGCTAAAAGCACGAGATTAGATTTTATACTCGAAGTGAAATGGGATGGTAAAATTTTAACTAATTTCCTCCAGTAGTATAGAATTCCTCATGCCCTTTAATTCCTTTATCCGCAGTATTGAGCAGATGACTTTTTAATTATGAGCATACCTCATAGAGGACAAAGATTTTGTTGAACTTACTGGTGGTTAATTTTTAATTCTAATCTATGTGGCTCTGTTTTTATACAAGGCTATTTATCCTCCATTTTTCTATGTCTTACAGCTGCTTATCCTGCTGGAGGTTTTTTTAGTTAGGAATGGACTGTATATATGCCCTGCAATTTATGGTATCCTAATGGAAATTGTCAATCTTGTAATTGTTCTTTTACGTGGTACAGAAGATAAGCCAACTCGAACTTGCAGAGGATGCTAAACAAGTAAATTAACAGGCTAGTTCACCACCCTTTACAAAATGGTAGAGTAGTAAAGCACAGGCTTGGGACTAAAACAGACCTGGGTTTGAATCCCAGTGCTGCTAACCAGTGCCAGCTCTGCGATCTAAGACAAATCACTTAAATTTTCTGACCCTCCATCTCTTCAAAAGTCAATTGATGCTCATGCCACCTATCTTACAGTTTTTGTGAGGGTTTGTAGTAAAGTATGTACATTATTTGACACGTGATAGGTTTTCTACAGTGGTTAAAGAATCGTGGACTGAAATTTAGAGTCGGGCAACATTTGGGCCCAGCATCTGACACGGAGCTCTCTCCAAAAGAGAGGCAGTATATGGAACCTTCTTTTGATTATCAATACAATCATTGTACTTAGTAGCTTATTTTGAATGTCAACATTAGGTATTTTTGTCTCTAAAACTTTGCTTTCTTTTAAATGTGTTTTTAAAAGTTTATGGCAAATTTGTGTTTTCACCGTGGTAATTTTTTTTTTGATGACTAAAAAACTTTGAATTTTTTAAAATATCCATGATAAAATGATCTAAGTTTTAAAAAAATCTGTCCTAGAGATAACATTGTTCCAAGTGAGATGTAACCTCTAGACACATGTGTGAATGGCTGTCTGATAGGTCCTACAAAGAAATGTCATTTTTATTCATGTAGTTGGGTTGTCTAAATATTTCTATAAGATTTCACTTTTCTTCTTATGACATCTTGAATTCTCAGCATCTTGATACTCCCACACTTTCCTTTTCAGTCTACTGGCCAGTTTAAGGGTATTCACAATAATACAACTTAAAGACAGAATAAAAGTCTTCATAAGTCATTGTTTTAACAGCCAGCATAATACAGTAGAAATTGCCCTGAGCAAGGAATTAAGAGACTTGAATTCAAGTCCTGGCTCTGCCACTAATTTTGCAGGATGACTTTAGGCAAGTCACTTAACTTCTCTTATTCATCAAATAATGAGATTGAGTCCATTTTGTTACTTTCTACTGGTAAAATTACTTTCATTTACTTATTTTTTTTTAAATAATCAGAACATCTTCTGGGATTGGGTTAAGCACCTGATGGGTACAGAAGTATTTACTGATGTTTAAGGTAGTATGTTCCAAGCTGTGATCCAGGAACCACCTGAGTAAAGATTACTTGGGGTTCTTGTTAAAAATACAGGAACCTGTCCTCTCCCTGGCTGAATGAGAATCTCCTAAGGTGAGGGCCAAGTTTCTGTATTTTTCACAAGCTCTTCAATAGTTATAATGCACCCTAATGTTTGAGAACCACTGGCCGAAGAGAATGTGATCTAAGAGGGAAAGAGCTAGCCTGTGGCTCGAATTACTTCAGCCTCTGGCAAATCCCTTCTAAAGGACTCCACCATTCAAAGTAAGAAAGCTGCTTACTTCAGAGCAGTCAGCCTTGTGCTTGGCCCCTGCTTAAGGCTTTTTACTTGCTGTGTTCCATAACAAAACACAACAGAAGGGCTTAGTCTTGGCATCCAAGTCACTGACCACCACAGTTACGACAGCAGCCTGAAGACAGCTGCAGTTCTCCTGTCATTAATGGTATGAGAGTTGAGCTGAAGGAAAAAAGATGAGAAAAACACAGCCTCTTTACTCTTGAGTCTCCCTCCACCCATCATCCTGTGTGCTTCAAATAATCTGGCAGAGAAAACAGAAAATGTAAGCCATATTGCTCTCATCACTCTGTGGCCAGAGAGTGTACTAATCTAATAAATAAATCCTCTTCCATACAATAGAAATGACCAAAGCCCATTCCATCTCCTCTTTTCCTTTCTAATGCTGTTGACAGGAACAAAATATCAAGTAAGGACACATGCTAGGAATTTTTAAATTCATACAAGTAAATTACAAAGAGAGGAGGTAATATTTTTTTCTAGAATTTCACAACAAAATCCGTCTCACAGTGAAAAAATATGTATAATTTTAACAGGAAACTTAAAAGACATTTTGTTGCAAGACTGTAACAGTTATAAGAATAATGCCAGTATCTGTGCTCATTGTAGAGGAACATAACACCAACTTTAAAAAACCAAGTATACTGATAAGTGAAGATGAAATTTCTTTTCAGCAACCAGTATGCCAACATCAAACTGCTGGATTTTATTCAACCCTAGCGTTACGAGTTTCTCCTAACCCAACCAAAACTCCTGCCAAATGTCCACAAAACTCACACCAAAATCAAAAAACAGAAAAGAGAATTAAAAGAAAGAAACTTGACAAGAGCTACCATGCAAAAAACCAGCAGAACTGGAGTTCAGTGGCACAGATCAGCAGGAGCAGAGAGGAATGCTGCAAAAGATGATGCCGCCTGGAGTCTAACTTGGCGATGCCCCTGTGATGCTGGACAATCAAGTACACAGGTCACAGGTGGTGTTCATGGACCCATAAGAACCAGGATCTTGACCCAAACGTTTAAGATCTTCTAAAAAGAAAATACTTCACCTAAATTGAAGTAATATGTAAGTCAAACACCAGAAGAGTTCCTTATTTGATGTAAGTTGTGCCTAAAACTTTGGCTGATACAAAGAAACCCGTCCACTAAGGCACCCAGAGGCGATCTGACAATGTGTGGGAGAGAACTTTGTTGTCAGTACCACATCATTATGAGAGTACAGAGAACGGATCACCCGCAGGGGACTGGCTTCTTTGGGCAAACAGTCAATAAGTTCACTGCACTGTTTGTCAAATCCCAACAAGCGAATCCCATAGCCATGTGGGGAAGAAATCATTCGCCCATCAGGACTGAAGCAAAGTTCTTTGATATAACCTCTGCCTACATTGGCTTCTTCAATGTAATGAGTCAGTCGTAGAGAACAGCGAGGTGAGACAGGCCGCACGGGAGCTCCTTCTTGGAATTCATACACACAAGTCCACTAGGGGAGAGGAGAGAGACAAAGTTATAGAGCACTGTAAATGAAGTATAACCTTTAAAAATTATGAATAACTATATTGTACACCTGTAACATAATACTGTTGTACAGCAACTATACTTAAATTTTTAAAAATTAAAAACCCTATTATAGAGCTCCAAACAGTGCTATAATCCTTTTAAAAAAAAAAAGCTCAGCAGAATGCCAAAGGTGCAGAATTGTTACAAGAAATCATTCAGATGAATGCTACTCCTCTTCCAGCTAACAAAACTTGTAGGCCCCATACCATCTTATCTTCATTCATATCAAGGTTATTCTGTACTATGGCACTTTAAAGACTTTTATTCCCTGAGGCCACTGTGACTTTTGTAGTAATAATTCCCTTTTCTGAGAGTAACAACAATCTTGATATTTGCAAAATTCTAGGGTTAAGACATCCACTAGAATATCTCCTACACACTTCAAAGGCTCTTCTGTCCTATTCGTTGTGGCTTCTAGAGCTAGTGAGATCCTTGGAAGACTCCTGCTTTCCAGAGTAATGAGAATTATAAGGTCCTATAAGACCTTTTCCCCTCATCAGTTCGGTCCCTGCCTTTCCCAAAGCTTCCCCTGGTTTTTAACAAGATAAAATCATAATAAGTTGGCTTAGCAAAACCTCCCAGTTAGCCAACTTAGCTGAAACATCTCAGTCCTATCTTTTCTATATAAGGGATTTTTTACTATGAGATAAAGGAGGCAAGAATTAAAAAGCTGTGCACAGTGTGAACTGATGACTGCTTTAAGGTAATTCCCTGCTTGCCACACCCAGGGCAGAGAGGAGGAAGAACGGCTTTCAAAGGAAGAAGACACCATGAGCACACATGGCAGTGGGAATCTGTTCAGTCAGCCCTGGTGAGGGTGCTGCCCGTACCTCCTGATCATCAGTGTTGCTTGAGCACCGAAGAAGAGTGGCCCAGCCTTTTGGGTGCAGCTGTAAGGATGTGATGCAGTTTCCACGGTCTCTCTCCCCAGGAACTTCAGGGGTTAAGACTTCAAGACTATTTCGTGGTGAAACTCCTGACATACAAGAAAATTAGGATGTAGAATTTGTATTATCAAAGGACTAAGGCAGCTCATCAAAGCTTTGATTTCTGGCAGCCACCCTCATGTCTTCCTCCATCTGTCCTTTATGCTACCACATAAAATCATGGTGCCCCTCAATGTATGGGGTGTGAGTGTGTCTGTGGGCTGGGGGTAGGGGGAAAGGGTGTGATTAGAACTAAAGAATCCAAGTTTCTGCAGCAGGAATCACCAATGACCCTTTAAGGCAAAGGCATTAAAGCTAATGAGGACTCCTTTCGATTTGGACCTAACATCTCAGAAAGCTCTTTATTTAAGTAACAAAGTTACGTGACATGAAAAGAATCTGGAAAAATAAAAGATAACAATTCTCATCTCAGAGGACCTGGCGCTCTCTAGTCCAGAGAAGGAAATACTTGGAAGCCATGAGGATTGCTATTTTGTGTGCAAGGAGCAGGACTTATGACCCCTAAGGACAATACTATCAATAAGTCAACCTATAATTTTCGAGGCTAAGGGAGCACAACTCACACAGAGACATGTGAACACAAGTGGTGGGAGACACTGCCAATGGTAAGTATTCCTGGTACTCTGCTGTAGCCAGTCATTTCTTTCTACCTCGCCCCGGTGAAAGTGACTGCAACCGTGAACCATAGTTACTAATGGGAGTGTGTCATATCCCTCAAGTATGTGGAGAACCACTTTCATAGACATTGTGAGGAAGCAGCTTAGACATTTACTATCCAGAGAAATATTTCGACACTTCTGTGCCTGTGGAAGTAGTTGCTTTCAAGATAATAAGCTCCCTCTGTCAGACCATTTGTGAATTATTTCTTGCTTAGATGTATCTTTTAAAAGATTCCCTTTAGATTAGTACAGCATTAACAGAAACCAGTGAAGTTCTAAGTTACACTGTTACAACCAAATTATACCCAAATAACTATTTCACATATGATTGAACTTTAATAACAATTTTAGGGGGAAAAACCCTATTACAAGAATTAATTTTGAAAATCTATAAAAGAAAGCAGAAAGGAAACTCATTCTGAGTAAGTAAGTAGTGGTTTTTGAGCTGTGCTCCTTGGCGGTTCCTCAAAAGCTGGGAAAGGGGAGGAAACATATGGGGCCAGGGTGGAGATGGGGTGTGGAAGACTGGAGGGTCAAGGGCCTCCCTAATTTCACTTGAACAGTTACTCCACTTTTACTTACGCTACATCCCTAAGAATCCACAGCAGATTTCATGTCAAAAATAGAGTTTGAATCCTGAAATGAATTTGAAAGCCTCTGCTCTATACAGCTATTATATCTGCAAAGTAGGGTGCTAACATAATCTGACACCTGAAGATCCAGGATTTCCAACGTTCAGTGCAGCTTTACTTATAAGCGCCACCTTCTCTTTCCAAGCCCCAATTTGCTTCCTCTCTCTGCCCAAGCTCCCCATACATCATCTTTTCTCCCATTCCCAACTCTCTATAGCATGAAACTGCTGTATAGTTTTGGTTTGGGGTTTACCACTGCAACAAGTAAGCATGTTAACTATTCTTAAATTAAGTTTCTTTTTCTCATGGGTGGTTTAATTAATTGATGAAGATTTTTCTCAATGATTATTAAGACCCTTGGCTTGTTTCCTATAGTCAACGTAGGAGGAGGAGAACAGGTAAATCTGTAAGAAGTGTCTGCTACACATCAAGGGAGAAATGTTACACATTCAGGCAAAAATCTCCAAGAGGAGGAAACTTAACCTTAAGGTGAGACATCACAGTCTTCAACATTCAGAGGACAGGATGGGGCATAGGCTATAGGTTAGGTTAGGAAGGGCTCTCGAACCATTCTACTAACCCAAGTAGTCATGCAGAATAATCAAATATGCATTTACTGAGCATTTACCAGGTGAGGCCACTCAGGGAAAACATTAATTAAAAGTGTAACGTATAGTCCTCGCTTTAAATATCTGGGTAGGAGATATGTTTATTTCCAATAGGTGATACAAAATTATAAAAAAAAAAACTATTTGGCCATCAGTCCACAAAGAGTAGAACAAACAAAAAGTGCTGTAAGAGCTTAGATGTGGATTAGTAATGAGAGGGATGGTGGGTGAAATTTGCATAGATGGAAAGCATTTCAATTAGTGGGTAGAAGGAATAGTTTAAGCAACTAGTTCTACCACAGTGGCTGGGGGAAAACTGGCAAAAGCAGAATGGGGCCAGGTCGTAGTGTACTTTATCCCACAACCCCTCTGAGGCTGCCAGGCATTGCTGAGATAAGGAAGGCAGAGCAAAAAGCCTTCTGGGCTGGAACCAGGAGACTTTCACAAGCACCTGATAAACTCATCTCCTTATATTTACATAGCAGTCACATGCATAATCTCATTTAATTTCCATAATAACCTTGATTGGAGTCTGCATTTCCCAACTACTCCCTCTCAGACTAAACCAAACTAAATCTAGGAAATAAAACCAAAATTAAAATTCCAACAAAGATTTAAGCCCAAGATATTCAGCCCCAGAGACTCTGATTAGCTTTTTGAAAATGATGACTGAGGGGCAAGGAATAGCCTCATCTCTTTATTTTTATGGATTAAAACCAAACCAAAGAAAGCTATTTTGGTAGAATTTTTTGTTGCAAGATTATAAAATCTAACTTTCAACCTACCTTCTCTTTGAGAGGCCCGTGACATATGTTTCTCAGAAGATGAATTAGAATCACTGTGATGACAAGGTGAATTAGAAACTCTAGGACCAGATGAACTCAACGAAGTGGTAAGATCTTGAAAATACAAAACATTCCGACAGTAAACTCTGGGAGTGCCCCTTAACATCTATTTGAACCATACTGTTAAAATCCATCTGAAACATGGCAAGTACATATCCACTTAAAGTTGGCCTATAACTAACACTGAGGCGGGCAGGATAGCTCTTTGGAGTGTTCTAAGGCCTAGCTCCTTTCTAAAACCCTTTAGACCAATGACTTCCTTAAGTGAAATAAAAATGAAAAACTGAATAAACATAGGAGCATCTCTGGTTTCCCATCATTTCTGTAGTGAAATGGAACAGGAAAATTCAGCAATGAAAACTGGGCTGTTCAGCTGTTGTTGAATGTTAGAATAGCATCTAAACAACAGGCCCATTATTGAGAACACAAACAGATCCTTAAAGCATACCAACAACTTTTATCATTTCTACTGAAATTATGTGACTACTATCTCTGAAATGCAATACAAGCTTAACATTGAAATCTGTGGGAAAGTAAAATGAATATGAGATAGTCGAGTCTGATGTATTACTCCAAATAGCAGTCTCTATTCCACACTTTTCTGTGGGCCCACACTTCTATGGGGACTTCTTATTAACCTAATTCCCTTTGATGGTATTAAGTAACAGACCACCCTTAGAAGACAGAAAACCTTGGTTTTTAAGCAAAGCATGACTACTAGACCTTCTAAATCACTACTTATCACTGAGCTAAGGTTCATTATTAATGTTCAATTTTTTTTAATTCTGAAATTAAAAGGACTATACTTGGATATTTATGAAATCCCTTTCTTGCAAATAACTTGGTAAAACTTAAATTTCTACTTTTAGTGGTGAAGTTGGGCAACCACAGTACAATGAGCCCTGCAGACTCCCAAAGAGGTCTTCAGAAGTGGCCCTGTGTATAAAGGAGAAAGATTCCAACCATTTGAAGCTGATTTTTAATACCAATTTATGAACATTAGGTGTTCCAAATACCTAAGTCTTTTTTATTCGGATCTTGTTCATAAACACAGTATTATAAACAATGGATATGTTTCTGTATCAGCTCTTTTTCCTAAAGGTAGATGAAATAAAGTATCACATAATGTAGTGCATAATTTCTCCTGAGCCACAATTTCACTTAAGTCTAATGGAACTGGCAACAGGAAAAGGAACAGGGCTTTAGCAAGAGGATGTTTAAGGGTCATGAGATAAGATGGCACCAGCCACCTGTGTCTGAACATCTGAAAGTCTAGGATGCAGTATAGACTTAAAGCTAAAGTTCTATATTGACTATAACTTAAAAGCTCTGCTGGGTTCCAGAAGGACTTAAAAAGACTGACACTACCTTGGCCCTTCACTAATTTTTGAGATAATGACAATTTACAAATACTGATGAAAGATCTTCTGGCTGGCGGAGAGCTGAAAAAAAGTATTTTTAGAGTTAGCAGTTACTCTTACTAGATCATTTGTGATACAGAGGCACAAATTAATGCTATGCTAAGAGATACACACAGATCATTATACTTCCTTGGGATAAAACTCTGACTAAGCTTTCTAAAGAATGCCTTTTAATTTTCTTTCCTTCTTGCTGTCATTCTTAGATAGAAATGTACCATCCCTATATCTGAGATTCTTTGGAAAACTCTTTAATCAAAAAAGGAAAGCTTACCTGAACTTGATGTAGTTCTTCTTGCTCTCAAAATGGGATAGCTGCCTACTTCTAAAGACTTGGTTAAGTCAAGATCATGCAAAATCAAAAGATATCCGGAGGACGTTGAGATCAACATTTTGGAACAATCTGGTGTTAATCTCATTCGCATGAGAAAACGTGTGTGAAAGAATTTCTTATGCGGACACCCATCTTCTGTACACCTACCGAAGAAATCAACAAAACCTAGTTATCATAAATAAAAGTACTCGATGATAGTCATATTTTTGCCCTTCAAACTAGAATTGATACTCAAGGTGTACTCAAAGACAAGAAATTATTTTGCTTACCATTCCTTCTTTCATCTTAAACTTTTTTTTTAGATTATTCTTTCTGAAGTATATTAAGTAAGACTTTGTTGAGGTAAACTCCCATTTTTTTATTCTGAAAATCTTTCACTCTTTTTGATTAAAGGCTTAACTGAGCCTATAACTTTAGATTTCTTTCTGAATGTTGAGAATAGTATTCCAGAGCTCTGGCTTCCATTGTTGCTATTTTTATGTCTAATTGTTACTTTGAATAATTTTTTTCCCTTGGCTGATCTTTGTCTTTGGAGTATTGCAGTTTCAGTCTGAAATGTGTAAACTTGGATTTGTCTACACTGGGATTCATTTGACTTTCTAAATCCTAAGATTCATATCATTCATATATTCTGGAAAATTCTCCATCATTATCCCAGTATTGCCTCTTGCCTATTTTCTCTATTCTTTTGGAGCTCCAGAAAGACATCTGAAACATTCCCATTTGACTCTCTTTGTCTTATAACTGCCCTTTGATGTTTTCTATTCCTCATTTCTTTATGTTGCATTCTGAGTAATTTTTCAATATCTATCTTAATCTATTTTTTTAAGCTGTGTCTAATCTGCTACTTGACCAGTCCTATGTTTTTATAAATTTCCATAATTGTATTTTTTCACTTTGCTAAGTTCTGTTTGGCTTTTTCAAATATGTCGGTCTTTTGGATAGATTTTTATTCCTTGCCTATGTTTTTTATTCCTCATTTTATTTCCTTTTTTGTAATTATTTTTAAATGGTGAAACATATCATACCTACAGAAAAGTACATAAATAAGACATACGTATAAAGAAAAATGAACACCTGTGGTGCATCATCCATGTTAAGAAGTAGAATAGTAGCAGTACTTTAATAAAAGTGCCTTGCTTCTCTCCTGTTGCATCCTTCCGTCAGCATGCAGTGCTTCAAGTATTTGACAGTGTCTTTTTTTTTTGATCTCTCTGAGGCTATTGATAGGTTTTTTTTAATTTCAAGTTTTCTTCTCCCTATGTAGTCTCTACTTTTTCCAAAATATCCCCCCATTTGTGTAGGTCTTTATATTAGAAGCTTTTATCAACTGTTTGATTACCTTTGGCTGTCTGCTCATAATTAAGAGTGGAGAACTAAAAGTTGACTGGGAAGGGTGAGTGCAAGGGTAGGGCTTGAGCTTCACTAAAGAGAATGAAGCTATTTTTTGAGGAACTCCTAATGTCAGTATCTTTTGTTCTTTAACCAGAAGGCTAAAGATCTCTGAATTCAGTATTCAGTGTGCTATGGTCACTCAAATTCCCTGATTTTGGTAAGGTACCCAAGCCTTCAACTGTGTCTGGCATCCTTTTATAAAGAGATTTTCTGTTTTACTCTTTAGAGAATAATATTCAAATCTTTATATATTACAATCCTTAGTTATTTTACTGTACCAGCTTGGACCCTACCTCCCTCCACCCCAAAACAATAGTGAACAGCAATAGTGATAGAGTACGTTCTCCTCCCTATTTATAGAGAAAACTTCTAAAGTTTCACCATTTAAAAATGTGCTATCGGTTTTAGTGCAAACTTTTGATGAGTTTCCTTCTATCTAGTTAATTAACAGTTTGGTTTTTCTAAAACAGTTTTATTGAGGTATAATTTACATAAAATAAATTCACTAATTTTAAGTGTACAGTTAAATGATTTTTAGTAAATTTACAAAGTTGTGCTGTCATCAACACAATCCAATTTTAGAACATTTTTGTCACTCTAAAAAAATCCCTCCTGCCCATTAGCAGTCACTCCCCTTCTTACTCCCAGCCACAGGCAACCACTACTTTCTGTCTCTATAGATCTGCCTATTGTTGACATTTCATATAAACAGAATCATGTAAGAAGTTGTCTGTTGGTTTGGCTTTTTCACTTAGCTTTTCTTTGAGTTTCATCCATGTTGTAGCACATAAATAGTACTTTGTTCTTTTTCACTACCACATAGTATTCTCTTGGATAGGTATATCACAGTTTGTTTATTCATTTACCAGTTGATAAATATTTGGATTGGTTCTATTTTTTGCTATTATGAATACTACTCCTATAAGCATTCTTTGTGTGGACATGTATGTTCATTTCTCTTGGGTAGATATCTATAAGTAGAATTGCTGGGACATATGGCAATTCTATGTTTAACATTTTAAGAAGCTACCAAACTATTTTCTAAAGTGGCTGTACCATTTTACATTCCTACCAGCAATATATGAGGTTCCAGTTTCTCCATACTCTTGCCAATATTTGTTGCTGTCTTAGTAGGTGTCAAGTGGTGTCTTATTTGGGTTTTCATTTGCATTTCCATTAAGACTAATGATGTCAAACATTTTCTTATGTGCTTATTAATCATTTGTATATCTCCCTCCAGGAAATTTCTATGTAAATTTTGGTCATTTTAAAATTGGGTTTTTGTGTTATGTGTAAGTGTGATTTTTATATATTAATTTTGTATCTCTTATGACCTTGATGAACTTACTAGTTCTAGTAGTTTTGTGAATTCAAGATTTTTTCTATGTAAGGTCATATCTTCTACATAAGAAAATAGTTTTAATTCTTTCTTTCCAATCTGTTATTTTTCTTGACGGATTGTACTTCCAGTGCAATTGCCCCTCCATCCAGTACAATGTTAAATAAAAGTGGTGAAAGCAGACATCCTTGCCTTGTTCCCAGTCTTAGGGGGAATGTATTTAGTCTTTCAACATTAAGTATGATTTTAACTGTAGGTTTTTCATAGATGTCCTTTATCAGGTTGAGGAAGTTTCCTGTTCCTAGTTTTATTTCAAATGGGTATTGGATTTTGTCAAGTGCTTTTCCTGCCTTTATTGAGATGATATATTTATAGACTTTATTAATGTGATATATTAATTGATTTTTAGATGTTAAACCAAACTTGCCTGTATTCCTGGAATAAATTCGACTTTGTTGTGACATATGATCCTTTCTATATGTTGCTAGGTTTGATTTGCTAGTATTTTGTTGAGGATTTTTATCGATTTTTTTTGAGGGATATTGGGCTGTAGTTTCCTTTTCTTATTATGTTTGTCTGGTTTGGTATCATAGTAATTACTAGCCGCAAAAAATGATTTGGGAATTGTTCTCCCCTCTCTTTTCTGTAAGAGTTTGTGAAGGACTGATATTATTTATTCTGTAAATGGTAAAATTCACCAGTGGAGCCTTTTGGGCCTGGGTTTTTTATTGTGGGAAGATTTTTAAATTACCAGTTCAGTTTCTTTATTTGCTATAGATCTGTAGGTCTACAGATTTTATATTTGCTCTTGAGTCAGTTTAAGTAATTTGTATTTGTTTATCTAAGTTGTCTAATTTGTTGCCATAAAGTTGTTCATTATATTCCTTTGTAATCCTTTTAATTTCTATAAGGTTGATATTGTCTCCTCAACACCACTTTTTGATGGGGGAAGTAATTAGATTGACTTATTTACTTTTAGAGGTGGTACTAGGGGATTGAACCCAGGACCTTGTGCACAAGACCTTGTGCATGCTAAGCTTGCACTCTACCGTTTGAGCTATATCCTCCCCCTCCCTTTTTTTGTTTTTAATTATGATTGAATGTTGAATTTTATTCTTCAGTTGAGACGTCATATGGATTTATCTATTTAAGCTGTTAATGTGATAAATTAATAGAATTTCTATTAATAAATATTTTCATTCCTAGAATAAACCCAACTTGGTCATGATCTTTTAATTAATATCTTACAGGATCCAATTGCCCTTTTTCAGACTATTCACGTCTCCATTCATATTACACAGATTGACCTTTCAAATTTAGGCATCAAGCTTCATATCTGAGGTAATGAGAATTCCATTTTTCTGGAATCTAAACAATTTAATAAAATTGTAATGTTCTTTTTCTTGTAATATTTGGTAGAAGTCACCTGTAAAACTGATAGCTGCTATTTTATTAATAGATAGGTTTTAATTGGTATTTTTCATTTCTCTAATGGCTAAAGCAGAGGTGATATTCAGAATATTTAAATAACCAGCGCTGCATGAAAACTAGTCAGTCAGAGTTGATGCAGGTGGCAGTGCTGGAACTGGGTTCTGGAATTACTCTACTATGTAAGGGGGACTGTAGCTACTAGATCATAGGGACATCTTGAGGGAGGTATCCCTAGCAGAGGGGCCTGGGTAGCTAGAAGGTGCCATGATATGGCACCTGGGGGTGATTCAGGATAGTGACTATTCATCAGTTAGTATGGAAGAAGTTCAATCTTAACAACCGTTTCAGCTGAACCAGTGCATAATGGTTAAGTATCAGTCCTGGTAACAGGTCTACTTCAGGTTTTTTATTTCTTCCTTGATCAGTTTTGCAAAGGTGTATTTTTTTGAGTAAACTATCCATTTCATCCAAGTTTTCAAGTATTTTGACATAAAGCTGATCTTGTTATCTTTCTCTATATTTTTTGTCTCCTTTCTCATTGCTAAGATTATTTATTTGCATCCTCTCTTTTTTCTCTTGATGTCTCTTACCAGAGAATTGCATATTCAATTAGCTTTTCAAAGAACAGGCTTTAAAAAAATCTTTATTGTACTTTCATTTTCTATTTCATTAATTTCTGCTTTGATCATTTTCATACATTTACTTTCAATGGGTTTACCCTTCTTTATCTTTTTCCAATTTTTTAAGTAAGATGTTTAGTTCATTAATTTTCAGTTTATCACTATGATTTTTTTCTTAATGGTCGCCCAACATGGGAATTTTTTTTACCTGTGGTTAAATTATACTAAAGTCAGGGAAAATGGTTTGTCTGATAATTCTTTGATATTGGTTGAGACTTACTTTGTAGTCCAATACATGCTCAATTTTTGTACATGTTCAAAGTTTGCTTCAGAGGATGTATTCACTATTTGGGAACAGAATTCTACATATGCTTACTAGATCAAGCTTATTAATAAAATTAAAATTTTCTAATAGACTTACTAATTTTTAGTCTATTTTATCTATTAGTAAGTGAAACAATGGTGTTAATATTTTCAAGAGAGATGGAGGTTTTTTTTCTTGTCCATTTGTGCTTTTTATGGTTTGAGGCTGTTATTAGAGACATATAAGAAAAGAATTTTTATGTTCTAGTGAAATAAACCTTTTAATATAATACCTTTATCACTAATAATGCTTTATGCCTTAAACTCTATTTTGTCTTCTATTAATGTAGATAAAACTTTTTCCTTGCTTGGATATGCTTCTTACAAAGAGCATATATATAGTCTGTTTTTGTTTTTCAGTCCAATCTAATACTATCTATTAACTAGGTACATTAATCTATATACACTTACTATAATAATTATTGATATTTGGATTATCTGCCTACCATATTTTTGTGCTTCCTAATTTACCTTTTTGTTGTTGTTGTTGAAGTATAGTTGATTTACAATGTTGTGTTTGTTAGTTTCAGGTGTACAGCAAAGTGACTCAATTATATATAAAATTATTTTTCAGATTCTTTTCCATTATAGATTACATTATATATTACAAGGTCATATTGAGTATAGTTCCCTGTGCTATATAGTAGTTTCTTGTTGCTTGTTTTTTGTTGTTGTTGTTTTTTTGCCAGCAGACATTATCTATATTTTTGCTCTTTCCATTGTTCTTTCTTCCCTCTTAATGTTCCAAGAGTGCTGCTTTTATCATTTTTGTTTAGGAAACTTACTTCAGTCATTTTTTAAAAAGGCTGGCATCTAATTCTCTTAGTTGTCTTTCATCTGAAAATGACTTGATTCCCTTTCATTCCTGAAAGATGTTACCACAAGATACAGTATTCTGGGTCAATAGTTCTTTTCTCTCACTACTTGAAAAATGTGTGTCACTTCTTTCTGGCATCCATGGTTTCTGATGAGAGCTTTTTTTTTTTTTTAATTAAAAAAAAAATTAAAGTATAGCTGATTTAGACAACTTGTTTATTGATCTTTTTCTTTTTAGATTTTATCCTTCTACTAATTTGGAAGTTATCACTTGTAATCTTACTAAGTTTTATTTCTAACTAAAAATAATTAGCTCTAAATTTGAACAGGTATGCTTGTCTTAGTTTAAAGATAATCAGTAGTTCTATGCTTTGCTCAAACAATATGATAGCTAGAAACCTTTAAGACTGTCCCCTCTATTTTTACATATAAGCTCTAAAAAGAATATTTCAGAAATGATCTTGGTGTATTACTGTATCATCATTTCACCAAAGCTAGCAACAGGAATATTTCAATTATTTCTCAAACTTCAACTCTTTAGATTCTATATAAGGAGATATTCTGTTGATGTGTTTCACAACACAGGCATTACTGACATTTTCAATGGGATGACTAGTCAGTCCACTGGGCAAACTGTTCCATGCACTGCAGGATGTTTAGAAACTCTGGATCCCTGTTGACTAAATACCGGCAGAAATCCTCTCTTCTCTTGTAGTGACAACTAAAACTGCACCAAACATTCCCCTAAGGATCAGTACCACTCCAACTGAGAAACTACTCTTTTAATGCATGAAAACAAAGTGCCAAAATTACAAAATAAACAGATTTAGAATTAAAGGGCCAAAGACTGCAAAACATTTCAGTTCCACAAAGGAAACAAAAATATTTTTCCTTAAATTCAGGAAACTCATAAACCAGTTTTCATCATTAATTATACTACTTGATCCCCTTTCCACATAATTTTTTTCAAATATTTTAGTCACAATATATGACTAAGTGCAAGTAACAACATGGAATCACTTCCTGGTTGTTTTCCCAAAGCCAGTTTTTCTCCTAAAGAGATATGAGAGATAAGACAGAATGCTGAATTTGTTTACCATCTTAAAAAATTTTTTTGTTGTTCATAATCCAACATGGTTTCCTATTCACAAACCTGTTGGTGTCCCAAATAATGACATTTCCATCAAATCCTGACGTTACTAAGAGTCTTGTATTAGTATCATATTCGATGTTCTTCACCCAGCTAGTGTGACCATGTAAAGTGCATACTTTGGTGTTCAATTTTCTCAGATCCCATAGTGCTATTGTAGTGTCATCAGAGCAGGTAGCAAACAGCCGGTTATCAAGAAATCTACAAAGCAGAAAAGAAAAACTAGTTTATTTAATATCTTATTAAAGAAAACTTGAGAAACAGTCTCTGTATTACCTAATGAAGAAAACAAACCAAAAAAGGACTGTAAACTCACTGTATAAACCCAGCAATTCTGATATATAATAAATAGTAAGTATAATTCACATAATCATAGAGGATACTATGATTTAATGAGGGCCACGTTGCAGTTTTACCCATTTGCTTTACATTATTGATTTTTATTTGAAACTGGAGATAGGGGTGGGTGTTTGGAGAACAGTGCTAGAGAGAAGGAACTTTAGAATCTGTATAGGAAACAAATGATGAGAAACAATTTAATAGGAGACAAGAGATTCTGAAGACTTAATTGCCATGGGAGACATGTTAAACATAAAGTTATGAGAAATATTTACTCTGCTACAAATAGCATCTCTTTCAATTTAGAGTACATTTCTATACAGAATACAATTATGTAGAAAACTTGCTATTAAAATGCCATAATTTTTAATCTATTAATTCAAAGGCATTCCCCAATCTCACTTCTAGGACAACCTAGAAGAAAGTGACAAATTCTTAGAAAGTACAATCTCTCAAGACCGAACCAGGGAGAAATAGAAAATATTAAACAGACCAATTGCCAGTGATGAAAGTGAATCAGTAATTTTAAAACTCCCAACAAACAAAAGTCCAGGACCAGATGGCTTCACAGGTGAATTCTACTAAACATTTAGAGAAGAGTTGACACCTATCCTTTTTTAACTATTCCAAAATATTGGAGAGGAAGAAACACTTCCAAACTCATTCTATGAGGCCAGCAACACCCTAATATCAAAATCAGACAAAGCTATCACAACAAAGAAAAGTAAAGGCCAATATCTCTGATGAACATAGATGCAAAAATCCAACAAGATATTAGCAAACTAAATCTAACTGTACATTAAAACAATCAAATATGATCAAGTGGGATTTATCCTAGGGATAACAAGGATTTTTCAGTATTCGCAAATCAATCAATATTATGCACCACATTAACAAACTGAAGACTAAAGACCATATGATCATCTCAATAGATGCAGAAAAAGCTTTTGATAAAGTTCAAATCCATTTATGATTAAAAACTCTTCAGAAAGTGGGCACAGAGGGAACATACCTCAACATAATAAAGGCCATGTATGACAAATCCACAACTAACATCAAACTTAATGGTGAAAAGCATTTCAAGAAGCATTTTAAGAAGACAAGGATGCCCTCTCTTGCCACTTTTATTCAACATAGTATTGGAAGTCCTAGCCACAGCAGAGAAGAAAAAGAAGTAAAAGGAAGTGAAACTGTCACTGTTTGCAGAGGATGTGATACTATGCATAGAAAATCCTAGATACTACCAGAAGACCACTAGAGCTCATCAATGAACTCCATAAAATTGCAGGATACAAAATTAATATACATTGCTATACACTAACAATGAACTATCAGAAATTAAGGGAACAGTCCCATTTGTCATCACATCAAAAAGAATAAAACACCTAGTAATGTATCTGCCTAAGGAGGCAAAAGACCTGCACTCAGAAAACTATAAGACACCAATGAAAGAAATTAATGACACAAACAGATGGAAAGATACACCATGTTCTCAGACTAGAATAATTAATACTGTTAAAGTGACCATACTACCTAATGCAATCTACAGATTCAATGCAATCTCTATCAAAATACCAATGGCATTTTTCATAGAACTAGAACAAATAATTTCAAAATTTGTATGGAAACACAAAAGACCCCAAATAGCCAAAACAATCTTGAGAAAAAAAATAACAGAGCTGGAGGAATCACACTCTGACTTCACGCTATACTACAAAGCTACAGAAAACTGGCACTCGTACTGGCACAAAAAACAGACATATAGATCAGTGGAACAGAATGGAGAGCCCAGAAATAAACCCACACACTTATTGTCAGTTAATCATGACAAAGGAGGCAAGAATATACAATGGAGAAAAGACAGTCTCTTCAATAAGTGGTGCTGGGGAAACTGGGCAGATACATGTAAAAGAATGAAGTTAGAACATTCTCTAACATCATATACAAAACTATACGCAAAATGGATTAAAAATCTAAATGTAAGACTGGATACTATAAAACTCCTAGAGGAAAACATAGGCAGAACATTCTTTGACATAAATCGCAGCAGAACTTTTCTGGATGTTTCATAAATCAAGGGAAACAAAAGCAAAAGTAAACAAATGGGACCTAACTAAACTTAACAGCTTTTACACAGTAAAGGGAACCATTAATAAAATGAAAACACAACCTACTGAATAGAAGAAGATATTTGCAAATGGTATGACTGATAAGAGGTTAACATCCAACATATATAAACAGCTGATATAACTCAACATCAAAAAAGAAAAAAAACCACACGTACACAACCTGATTAAAAAAATGGGCAGAACTGAATAGAAATTTTTCCAAAGAGGAAATGCAGATGGTCAACAGGTACATGAAAAGATGTTCAACACTGCTAATCATCAGGGAAATGTAAATCAAAACCACAGTGAGATATCACTTCACACCAGTCAGAATGGCTATCATCAAAAAGAACACAACGATTGCTGGCAAGGATGTGAAGAAAAGGGAACCTTCATACACTGTTGGTGGGAATGTAAACTGGTGTAGCCACTATGGAAAACAGTATAGAGGTTTCTCAAAAAACTAAAAATAGAACTACCATATGACCCAGCAATTCCCCTCCTGGATATAAATCCAAGAAAACCAAAAACATTAATTTGAAAAGATACATGCACCCCAACGTTCATAGCAGCATTATTTACAATTGCCAAGATATGGAAGCAACCTAAGTGTCCATCAACAGATGAATGGATAAAGATGTGACATATACATACACACACACACACACACACACACACACACACACACACACACACACACACACACACACACACACACAGGAATACTACACAGCCGTAAAAAGAATGAAATTTTGCCATTTGCAGCAACATGGATGGACTCAGAGGGCATTAAGCTAAGTGCAATAAGTCAGACACAGACAAACAGTATATGATATCACTTATATGTGGAATCTAAAAAATACAACAAACTAGTGAACGAAACAAAAAAGCAGACTCAGATATAGAAAACCAACTAGTGATTATCAGTGGGGGAAGGGGAAGGGACAATACAGGAGGGAAAAATGGAGTTCTTATGAAATCATCTGTGTGAAGCTTTTGAAAGTTGTAAGGCACTACAGAATTTAAAGAACTTTTCATTCCATTTTTTAGAAAGGAAAAAAGTCATCATTTCTAATCTACTAATTCAGAAGAGTTATTCCCCAAATAATCTCACTTAACGTTTTATTAGGACCACTCAAGATTACAAAATAGACACAATTAAAATACTCTATAGTTCAGATTTTTATTTTACACTAATTTCTCAATCCTAGTGAAAATATATTTTTATACAAATACTAAAAAAAAAATAACAACCTACCTATCACATTTTAATTTCTGCCTAAATCAACATTAGCATGCCTTCTCTTAACATATGCTGTTATATATAACTTCCTAATCTCTTGCAGATTAAATGAATTCTGGAGCTTCTTCCAAGATAAAATTATATGTAGTTATTTTCTATCAGAAATCAGTCTCAGTATGCACAAACACCAAACATCATGGCCTTCCTGAAACTTAACGTGATTTTAAAATTCCAGGCTTCTTGACCTGGATAACACTTCCTTTCTTTTTAATAGTGAGCTATTATCCACTCCCGGTAGCCTTCTCTCTCTGTCCAGCCTGGGCCAGATTTGCCAATTTTCTAATCTCCCAGAGCACTCTACACTTCTATCGTAACACCTAATATTATAGTGTAAGGAATAACTTTATAATGCTATAAACTCCTTGAAGGTAGGGGGAACCTATCTGCATAGTTCAGGATTAGATCTGCAGTACTCAATGCATGCACTGCAAATCACAAATATTTATTAAATTAATGAATGAGGTAGGAGTTCACTGACTAGTGGAGAAGACATTATAAATACAGTTAGACAAAATAAATGTGTGGAATAAACAAAGAAAAGAGGATGATTAGGAAAGACTTCACGGTGTTGTCATTTGAACTGAATTTAAAAGATGAGCAAGAACTTCCTAAGTGGCCAAGGGGTAAGCAAAGTTACAGAGATACGTATGGGGATGGTGCACTTTGAGAGTCAACAGTAGTCAGAAGTGCTGTGTGTGGAAAAGTAGAGATAAGCAGAGAATATATCATGAAATTTTTTTTATAGTGATGCCCAATAACTACTTCTTAATTACAAATACATGCCCACTGAAAATATTTTTTAACAGAAAAAAATCCACCACCAAAAACAACCATAGTTTTGATACTTAGCCTAATTCCTGTATTTCAAGCCTAAAATTATTTCATAAATATTTTGCCATGTCATTAAAGATTAACAAAATAATTCTTAAGGGCCGAATAGCATTCACTGTATGAATGAACCATAATCTTTTTTCTTTTT
The DNA here is from genome assembly GCF_009834535.1 of Camelus ferus. Lineage (NCBI taxonomy): Eukaryota > Metazoa > Chordata > Mammalia > Artiodactyla > Camelidae > Camelus > Camelus ferus. The sequence goes on along the minus strand of NC_045699.1, from coordinate 44,880,015 downwards.
TAAACCAACATACAATTATTAGATGTTTAGATTGCTTCCAATTTATTACTATTAAGAAACACTATGATGAACATCCTAACAGCCAAATATTAATCATATTCCTAGTTATTTTTCTAAGTACATTTCCAGAAAAATATATTGCTAAGTAAAAAATTTTTTTAAATGTAAGGCTTTTGATACATATAGCCAAATTGCCCTCAAAAGAACATACCAATATCAAGTTCCACCAGCAGTTAGGAGAGTGTCCATTTCTCCAGACCCTTGCTACACAGGTATTTTTTTTAATTCTGCTAAGTGCTAGGAAAAAAATATCATCTTGTGTTAGGTTGAAACTTCTATTTTTAGTAAAGTTGCACCATTTCATATGAATTGGAGTATTATATTTCTTTTGGGAATTGCTATTCATGTTCCGTGTTGATTTTCTTGCAGTATTATTTTTATTATTGAATTATAAAATCCTTTTATAGTGAGTATAATATACTTTAGTTTTTCAAATACAGTATTTTGAATATGTTTTCTATACATTTCTTTCAATTCGGTTTATATATTTTCTTACCATACAAAAAAAATTTAATTATTGTATTGTCACATCCATTTTTTTCCCTTACAGTTTTACGTTTACTGATGAGGCTTTTTAAAGTAAAAATATTTCAGTGACTTCCACATCTGACAGGAACTATACGATTGAAAAAAATACAAAATGACAAAAGGCTACTGGAAAGTCAGTCCAACTTTTAAAATAAATTGATCATCATAAGAACATCTTTATACATTGAGTAATTTAGGAAAAAATAACTAAGATATTTTATTTAGTATACAAAAATACTTAATGCACATATGGATTCAAAACCCCAATGGGATTACACTGCTGTAGGCCACAGTGGTTCACCCTGAAAAGTTTTAAGCAAGAGAGTGACATGATTGGTTAAGAATTTCAGAAGGCTCTCTGACCTGGGTTCCAAAACTCTCAGATTCTCATAAAAAATGAAGTGGAGGATCACTTAAAAATTATAAAAATTTCAAAAATTTTTGTCAATAAGGCCACTGAAAACAATTACCATTGTTGTATGAAAGGATATTTTAATACCAGTAATGTAGAAAATATAATGGAGCAAAAGCTAATAGATTTGAATTGGATTAGTTTAATGAAAAATTCAATATTTTGACTTTAGTTTTCTCATTTGTGCCTTAAAGTATTACCTGTTAAAAATTTTGGTATTGGAGAATCACTGGTAAAAAGAGTAGAGTAGATAAATTATAGAAAATTAAGAATGTAGACTAGGAGACCAGTTAAAGCACCTACAACAATTCTTATCCCAAAGTAAGAAGACACTGAAAATGTAGTGTTAAGTCCTTAGAGTTCTGGCCCAGTCCTCTCAAATTAAAATTTAGTCTAGCCTAATAATAATTATTAAGTATTTTTAACTCTATAGTCTCCAATAAGCAGGAGACTCTCCACACACTGATATCTATGAGTTTCTGAATTATAGGCCTTTTCTATATGTCCCCCATTAAACCCCAACATATGACTATAACAGCTCTGGATAAATTGACATCTGGATGAATTCAGGTCTTCATTATCAAAGGATGATTGGTAAAGGATAATAGCAATTGAAATTGAATTTTCTTAAAACAGGTACCAACATTTCATTGTACTAGGAAAAGAAAGTGTTGAATCTTAAAAAATAAAACCTTAAAAATCATGAAAATAAGCCTTTTCATATTTATTTAACTATATGCAAATCTCAGAATAAGAATAAAGTGTGTGGGTTTTTTGCATAATCTTTCCAATGAAATTATGACAGCAGAATACCACATCCTTACTTCATATCTGAATTTTGTATTATAATAAAAAAGGCCATTTCTGTATAATATTCAGGGTCTTTATCAATTTTCCCAAAGCCCTTTCCTTAGTCCTATAAGAAAACCATCTAATTCTTTGAAGTTTCTATCATGTCATCATTTCTGTCATTTTCTTCTAATTGATAACTAGTCTAACTCTATCAGATCCTCATTTGCCAATGATTTTATATGTAATTGACCAGTTCTCTAACATCACTCTCAGGGCTTTACAAAATTTTACATCGTTTGAAACATCAGAAATTTCATGTTCCCTGTGATAAGCACTGTACTTATGTTATATTGTTTGAAATATAACAATCAGGAAAAGACCAACAAAGACAGTGGGGGGAAGGCAGATCCTGGAATATTTAAATAGGCACTAATTTTTAAACTACCATATCGCTAAGAAAATATTCTTACGACAACAGCAGTTACCCCTGTAACCTCACAACCAGGGGACCTGGATTATTAAATGGATTCTTGAATCCTCATACAGAGTCCTCATGAATGAGAAGTAAGCCTGTATAATGGGCTTAAGAATTTAAATTGTATATATTTTTCCTTTTATATGAAGCAACAGAAAACACTCTCCATAACTATCAAGATAAGCAAATCTCAAAACTGAGAAATGAACTAGAAGACTTATACTAAGTACGTGCAAAATTACTATCTGGAACAAAACCAGGAAATGCATGTCTACATCTCTGAACAGTGAAGCAAGGTGGTCTAATGAAACTGAGTATGAATTCCAGTTCTACAACTTACTATATATAAGACCCTGAGCATATCTTTTTATCTGAGTTGCAGTTTCTTCATTCCTTATAATGGGTACAATACCTGTCTCATATCTGGATACTGTAAGGATTAAACAACATAATGTATTAAAAGTGCTTTGCAAAAGGTTTGGCACGTGGTAGGCACTCAAAAAATGAAAGTTAGTATTATTAATAAGTAATGCACACTGAAGCTCATGTCGGAGGACCCTTGAGATCCTCACTCAAAACACTTAAGTGACATGTACTTTTAAATAGCTTCAAAATCTGTTCTTCTAACCAACAGATAAGCAAATTCAAATTTGTAGGTGTTGGGTAGTAGGGCAGGCACACTGATAGCAGCAAATGAGAGCTGATATTGATAAAGAACACAAATTCTAACAACAGATTAGTCAGATCATTTTGATTAGGGGCAAACCTTTGACATGTCTTTTTAAGATAAGAAAATTTTAATTGTAAAATATTAGAAACATAAAGAAAATTATGAAGAATATAACAAACACCTGTGATACCCACCACCCAGCTTTATCAAATTTTAACATTTGGTTATCTTTCAGATTTTTTCTGAACATTACAAACACAATTGAAGTACCCTGTATATCCCTCCCCAATCCCATTCCCCTCCCTCCCTCCCTCTCCAGAGGGAACCACTATCCAATTGTTGTCACTCCCCTTGCAAGTTTTTAATACTATGAATTCATAAATATGTATCCATAAACAATTTATAGTTTTGTTTTGCATTCAATTTATTCTGTAAATATTTAATAAGCACCCACTACGTGGCATAGTTCTAGGTGCTGGGGATAGAGCAGAGAACAAACAAATACAGGCCCTCATCAAGTTTATGTTTATATATTTTAAAATTTTATATAAATGGTATCACACTGTACAGCTTATTCTGTAGTTTCCTTTTCTGGCTCGACCCTGAATTTCTGAGATGCATCTCAGATACTGATGCTTCTAGTTCATTTATTTTAACTGATGTATAGTATTCCATTGTGTGAGTATATAATTTATCTTCCCCTTAATGGAGATTTGTTTCCAGCTTCTGTTACTAACAATGCTATAATGAACATTCTTTACACATCTCCTTGTTCACATGTGCTTTATTTCTTTTAAACAACTGTTTTCAGTTTTACCAGATATTGCTAAATTGCTCAAAATAATTTTACCAATTTATACTCCATAATAATGCCTAAGAGTTTCTATTTCTCAACATTTTCACCAATACTTTATATTTCTTGTTATTTTTATTTGCATTTCCATGATAACTAGTAAGCTTGAAAAATCTTTCCATATTTATTGCTCATTTTAGTTTCTCTTATGTAACTCTCTGCCTATTTTGCTCCAGGGTAATTGTTTTATATATTCTGAATACGAATTCTTTTTTTGGCTATGAGCATTGAAATGGTCTTCTCCCACTAGTCTATAGCTTATCTTCTCACACTGTTATGTCTATAGTTACAATGAAGTTTTAAATTTTAATGCCGTTGAACTTACCACCTCTTAATGGTTTATGCTTTTCGCGTCTTAAAAAATCCTTTCTCATACTTAGAACATAAATATATTCTCTTTCTTCTAAAACTTTAAAGATTTGCTTTCATAATTAGGTCTTTAAGTGGCAGTTATTTTTAGCTATGGTATGAGACAGAAATCTGATTTTCTTTTCTTTTTTCATATACATAGAACCAATTCTCTTTTCCATTTCTCCACACTGGTTTGTAATGCCCCTGCTGTCATATAGAAAATTTTCATATATGCATGGGTCTGTTTCTGGAAGCTCTATTCCATTCTATCAGTCACTTAATCTATCCCTGTCCTAAGACTATATTTGATATCTGGAGAAGTGAGTACTCCTATCACCTTAGTCATCTTCAAAATTGTCTCAGATATTCTTGGCACTTTGCTGTTCTATATGAATTTTAAAATCAAGTTTTTAAAAAAAATGTTGGTATTCTGATAAAAACTACACTAAATTCATAGACTAATTTGGGAAGAACTGACTTCTTTATAATACTGAGTTTTCTCCTCTCAGGGAAGATTTGCATTTGTTTTTGCAGGTACCTGGCAGCACTACCAACCTGGATCTAACTTAAAATTGCTGGCTGGAGGGTTTTGGGCCATATGGTAGTGTGAAGCTGCATGAAGGCTGGCTTGTGGTTGGTAATTCAGAGATTTTCTGACATCCCTCTATCCAATGCCAGTCTAGATGAACAAGGTAGTTTATTACTAGATCATCTTTATGCTGAAAGTACAGCCCTCTGGAGTCCTCAGCCTTATTCAGAGTTTTCTACTAGACTTTTCCTCACTAGAATTAAGTCTCCTGTTCTTTGTACTCCCCATACCTGTCAAAACAAACTCAAGAGTCACCAGCATTTGGCAGATGCCTCCAGGGTAAAGCCAGCTGAGTACGTGTTTACTTCTTTGCATTCCTGCTTCCACTTCATTTTTGCCCCTAGGATTGATTCGTTTCTATCAGCTCAACTATAGATTAAAAAAACTTTTTAAAATTTATCCACCATTTCTATTTTTAGTAGAAAGGTTGTTCAAGATATTTTAATATCTTCTACAGCCTAATTTTTATCTGCTAGATTTACTAGTTTTGGACAGAACTGTATTAAAATCTCTTACTATGATTATAGACATGTAATTCCTTATTAGTCTCTTTTTGCTTTATATATTTCAAGTTGCATACAAGTTCAAGATTATATTTTCTTGGTGGATTTTTCCTTTGTTAATATGTACTATTGTACTTTATCCTTATTAAAGCCTTTGGTCTTCCATCTGTCCAGTAATGATAATCTACATCAGTTTTCTTTTCCCATTTCTAGGTAGTTTTATTTTTGCTATACTCTATAAAGAGTATATAGGTGATTTTGTTTTTTATTCAAATTGTCATCTCTGTGTCTTTTAATAAAGATCAATCCATTTATACTGTGAGCTATTAATATATTTGGAACTATTTCTACTTCTTGTTTTCTGTTTATCATCCCTTTCTTTTGCTTTTTAAATTTTTTAAGCTTTCCCATTAATCAAGTTTTCAGTATTCTCTTATCACACACACCCGCCCCCTGCTTTGCTAATGTGGAAGCTATAAACTGTATTTTTATTATTTTATTTTAGTGAGAATTTTTTTGGGGGGGGTAATTAGGTTTATTTTTTTTTAATGAAGGTATTGGAGATTGAACCCAGGACCTCATGCATGCTAAGAAGCACACAGTCTGCCACTGAGCTATACCCTCCCACCTATTTTACTTCAGTTTTTTTTCATCATATATATTTATTATACATTGTTCTGAAAGAGTCTGAAATTACTTAATATTTCTATTCTCTCCCTGAACATGATATGGACCTTAAATGTTACACCTTTTCACTGAACAAAACGCCCCCATAGATACAGCCTATTTGTTGTTACTATCCATAGCTACACTGTGCAGTTTGGTAACCATTAGCCACATGTGGCTTTCAAGTCCTTAATATTTGGCCATTCTGCATAGAAATGTGCTCTAAGTGTAAAATACACACTGGATTTTGAATATTTAGCGTGAAAAAAATGAAAGTAAAATATTTCAATATTTTTATCCTCATTACATGTTGAAATGATAACATTTTAGACATACTGGAGTAAATAAAATACATTATTAAAAATTAATTTCATGTGTTTCTTTTTTTAATGTGACTACTAGCAAATTTAAAATTTTAAATCATAATTATATTGGATAGTGCTAGAGTTTTCATCTTAACTTTGTTTTAAATGCACCCTCCCCGCCAAAAATTCTAAATTATTATCTTTTTGCTATAACATTTACCATTTCACCTAATTAAAATTCTTTATTTTAGAATAACAATTTACCTGGATATGAAATGGTACTGAACATTACTTTACCTTAGTATTTAAGATATTACTCCATTTTCTCCTAACATCAACTGTTGTTGATAAGAAATCTGTTACTTTAATTATCATACCTCTGTAAGTAATCTGGCTTCTAACTTTGGTAGCTTTTAAGATTTTCTCTTTATCTTTGATATTCTAGAGTTTCATCACAACCTGTCTAGATGTGGATTTATCTTTGTTTAACCCATAGGACATTATAGAGTTTACTTTCGATTCAAGGATTCAGGTCCTTCTTTAATGCTAAAACTTCTCAAACTTTGTGTCTTTAAAATTTAGTTCTCCTCCAATCTCTGCACTTCTTTTTTCTGTATCTCAATTAATCTGGGTAATTTTTTTAGTAGTATTTTCCAACCCTTTCTCTCATCAGTGGTGTAATGGGTAATATTCATCCCATCTTTTAAGTTTTTTTTTAAATATACCAACTACATTTTTAATTTACAAGAGTTCTAGTTGATTCTTTTCTACAATAACCTATTCTTGTTTCCATCTCTTTTGTTTCATAATTTTAAGCTCTCTATAAATGGAAAGTATCCCTTATTTCTTTGAGCATCCTAAAAATGCTTTAAAGTTTCTTCCAATCAATGGAATACTATGCAGCCGTTAAAAAGAATAAAATTATCCCATGGGTATGAATATGGAACAATCTCTAAATATGTCATTAAGTGAAAAGGTCAAGGCATATGTGTAGAATGCTACCATTTATATAAAAGTGTATGTATATGTGTATATGCTTGTACATGCATAAACTATCTCAGCATAGTAAGAAACTGGTAATAGTGGTTGCCTCTGGGGAGGGGAACTGGGTGGCTAGGGGACAGAGGTGGGAGATAGACTTACTTTTCACTGTTTACCCTTTTGTACCTTTGAATTTTGTACCACGTGCATGTATTACCTAGTCAAAAAAAATAAATAAAAGAATTCATTTTTAAAAATAAAGTCTTTGTTGGACTACTCCATAAAATTAATTTCATCCAGAGAAAATACCTATTCTAGTTACTGATTTTGTTATGATATTAATATCAGATGTCTTCATGAGTTTGGAAATTTTGGTTATAGGCTTACTTTGAGTAAGAAAGATTTTTAATTTCTCTCTCTCTTTTCCTATTTATGAGTTTATGGTTGCCCTCATTTTGATTTCTGGACCCCTAATCCACTACTAGATCTTTTAATGACATTAAGGCCTCCAGTTTCATGATGATATTGGAGCTATCACACACATACATTCAATCACTGACTCAGCAATGGCTTCATTCAATTCCTGGTCATGAGGCTGTGTATCAGCTAAAACCTATATCCCCAGGTAATTAATGGCTTTTTCCTTTTTTAGCTTTTCACAAGCGAGACAGACATTCCAACCAAATCCCTGGCTTCATGTAGTAATTCGGGCTCTGGTTCCTGCCTCACATAAAACACTTAGCATTTTTGATTCCTGACAGAAGCTAAACTACCACATGGCAGTGCCAGACTGAAAACCTAGAGGGTTTGTGGTTTCAACACTAACAGCTTTGTGTCCGTGTTCTGGTCTGGCCCGTAAAGATGTTTATGTTGTTTCAGAGCCTAGATATATTTTTTTGTGCTATTTAATCTACTGTTCTATATGTTTGGGGCATAGAGATTATATCAAAATTCAGTATGTCACCTTGACTAGAAGAAATTCCCTTATTTCTTTTTTTTGAACATTAAAAGTAATCACTATAAAATATAATCTCATTACATAAAATTTAGAAAATAGAAAATTACTAATAATCCATCCATTCTAACTTGTTCACTGTTAGCATTTTAAAATGTTTCCTTCTAAGCTTTTTCTTCTGCATCATATTTATACAATTTTTATCATGATTTTCACCTGTATTATCCCAAGCATTTGTTCATGTTGATATGTAGTCTCTGTGACCATCGTTTTAATGACTGCATATTAGTCCACCAAGCTGTTCAACTGTTACTTACTTCCCACATTATTGAGAACTTAAGGAGCTTCTAACAATGCTATAAAGAAGTTTTCTATGCATATGTGTTTTTTCCCCTCAATAGTTTGGATTTGAGGGCCAGTGGTGAAGGAGGCGAAGCAATGGGATGGCCATAATTCTATACAGATTATTAGCCCAAAGGTATTACAGGATTATCATGATACATGGCTGAGGTTCATAATGATGACCCTAATACATGAAGAGAAAAGGTAAAATCATATGGAAGTGAAAATGCATTTCAGAAAGATTCCAATCCAAAATGGTTAACAGTAAGTTTTGTAATTAAAGGGATAAGTTTCACAATTCACAAATGTATATCATCTAGCACTGCTGGACAAGGCATTATAGATTTTCACTAACTTCCAAAACAGAGTATTTTGGGTCACACTAATCAAGTTCACTTTTTCACTATAATACTAACCTTATATTATTTACACAGTCTTCATGAGCTTCAGAAAGTGTTTTTATGTGCTTTGAAGATATAGGATCAAAAAGAAGAACTTCAGTCTGTTCACAAGCAACTGTCAGCACTGACCTGAAAGCAAATGACACATTTCTCTTATTTAGTTTTTGAGCATTCTCTGGTTATTGATATTTATCTATTTGTAATTACATAAACTATAGATGAATAACCTCCTTTTGTCCATGTTAGTAACAAATATTTAAAAGTTCGACACTATTTGCTGTTGGAAGTAGTAGTAGGGAATGGTACTCTCATACGTTATGGTGGAGGGTAAGCCAGTGTGGTTTGTTTGAAGAGTACCATTATCTATCAAAATTTAAACATGCCTACCTTTCAACTCAGCAATTTTTTTCTGGAAATTCAATCTAGAGAAATAATCATTTCTAAATACAAAGAAGCATATATAAAGAGATACTTCATTTTAAGGAGAAATGGAAAGTAACCTAAATGTACATGAAAGAAGGAATGACATTATATAGTATATAATACTTTGCAATATGGTACTTTAAAAAGAAAGGGATGTTACATGGATATGAAGAATTCTAAAACATATTTTTAAATGAGAAAAGCTGGTTGCAGAAAAACATGCATAGATGAGGCAACTTAGGAAAAAAATCATATGCAACAAAATTACGTATTTCTTCATCAGTATCTATTAAAATGCTTGGAAGAGGTCTAGCGTATATCCTACTAAATCGGCTAGATATAGTCAAGCAATCTTTTCCTTTATGGATTTTTAGTTTTGTCTCTTGTTTCAGAACTTCCCTATTATGAAGTGTTTATATATATATTTAATGTGAACAAGTATCAAAACTTTTATTCAATTAAATTAAATGGTGAGGGAGCCAGTAAGATTTAATAACTGACTCCAAGGAGAGTTCAAAGAACAGACACGTATACAGGCAATCAAGAATGTTGAAATGAATTTGCTGAAACGATGCAAAACTGGTCAATAGCCAGAGGCAATCACTGACAATCACTCATCCCCCGCAACAATCACAGACATTACTATCATTTTTCTACAACTTACAGAGTTGAAAATTAGTTCAAGAACAATCAATAAAAGAAAATTCCTGGGAGAGAGCACCAGTGAGAATACTGTGATTATATTTTTACCATTTCCAATGCCTCTCAATGCGCCCATTACAAAAGGCTGAGTAAATCTATTAAAAGGGGTCAATCACCAAAGGTAATGTTTGATAAATTGTTACAAAAAGGGGCTATATTTTTATAAACCTTTTACAAATTCTATTTTGATTTCTGAAAATCTGTTGTCTTTTACTTATTTTGTTAAGTGTTAGTTTTCTGTGGGCACTGATCTTTCAAATTCATATCTAGCAAATGAAATGCTGAGTCTTTAAAACTGTAGGTCTTCCCAATTTATAGGCATTTTTACACTTTAAGATGAAAGTGCATAAGATAGAATTTTAAATAGCCAAACTTTTCTATTCAGAACAAAGTTTTAAGATAAAGTGCGACAGGGAGCTTTATTCAGTATCTTGTAATATTAATGAAAAAGAATATGAATACAAATGTGTGTGTGTGTGTGTATATATATATATATATATACACATTGTGCATTATGTACATTATGCTGTACACCAGAAATTGACACATTATAGCTGACTATACGCACTATACTTCGACTATACTTCAGTTAAAAAAAAATAATAATGCAGGGAAGGAAAAAATCTAGTAAATTGAAATCCTTTCCGTATTTAGTAATCACGAAATTATCCTTTAAAGGGTATCTGCATAAACCCTTTTGTGAGATATCTGGACTTCAAAAATTTAATATCTGAAGGATTTTTGTGTTGACTATCGTGAGTAAAGGTATTCAAATTAATATCTGTAATTTTAGAAGATATATTAATTATTATTTCTGTCTCTCAGAAAAGTTATGAAATGAACTTTTCTCCTTTTTGTGCATAAAAGTAAATGAATCAGTGATTCTGGGAGAGTCAATCTTAAACACTGTAAACAAGAGAACTATAAGACTGATAGGCTTTTTTAAAAATTTAATTCAATTACAATCTATTTTTGTACATGGCATGATCTGTAACGTTTTAAAATGGCTATCATTTATGCCAGCATCAAAGACTACACTTCTCACATTGGTTTGAAATGCCATCTTTATCATATATAAGTTTTTTGGGGGGACTCTTCTGTTTTTTTCTCTGTAATACTACTACACTATTTTAATTTCTAAAAGGTTTGACATGTGGCAAAGTGAGATCCCCTCACTGCTCTATAAACATTTTTTGGGGGTACTAATATCATACTTTCTCTTCCAAATGAATTTTAGATATAGCATATCAGGTCCTATTAAAAATCTTGTTGGTATTTTTTATTGGGATGCAGTGACTTTACAAATTAATTTGGTAGAGTTTATATCATACAATATTGAATCATTCCAACAGTAATATGCATACTTTCCCACATATTCAAGATTTTCTTAGAGTATTGTAACAACCCTTGGACCTTTGAACATCCTTATACATTTATAGTCAACTTATCAAGTTATGTATACACACACACACACATAGAGCCACCTGTGGATTTTGAGGCTGTAATAGAGCTATAGAAAAGTTTGCATAGAATTGACATCTTTACAATATGGAGTCTTTCAATCCTTGAACATTGCATATCTCCATTTACAATGGAGATTTTCTCCACATAGGTCATGCTTGTCTTTTGTTTGATTTATTCTTGGGTACTTGGGATTTTTTTTCATGCTTTTGTAAATGTTCTTTTAAAAAATTTATTTCATTTGTTGCTGGTGTACAGAAGGGCAACTGATTTTTTAAATATTTATTCATCAATCTTGCTATTTACTTTATCTGTAGGTTATTTTTGATTTTCTTTGTCGATAATCTTATCTACAAACAATTGCTTTGCTCTTTTTAAAAACTTTTTGTCCTTTGCTGCACTGGCTAGGACTTTCAGTACAACGCTGAATAGAAATGTTAATATAGCAGGCATTCTTATCTTGTTCCTGATCTTCAAGAATACATTTACCATTTCATTGTTAAGCACAATGTTTACTGTAGTTTTTTTGGTAGATTCCTACTATTAGATTAAGAAAGTTCTCTTCTACTTCAAACTTGCTAAGTTTTTTTTTCCATTAAATTAAATATATAAAACATTTCCTAACATTTATTGAAATTATCCTGTATTTTTCATTCAATGTTAATGAGTGATTTACATCCATTTATTTTCTAATCTCAAATCAACCTTTCATTTCTACCAGATTCCTAGATTCAGTTGGCTAAAATGAAGGGTTCATATCTCTGGCCTCCCTCCTTCTGCAGATCTTAGCCCTGCAATTTCCTCATAGCCTCAATTATCCTATCCCTTCAAACAAAATTTTTTTTACATCTTACATTAGATATTTATATTTTCTCTAGCTTTTCTAATTACTTTCAGCTGAAGGGCTGGTCAAAATCACCTACTCTGCTACTTCTGGAGAGGTACAATCTTCACTTCTTGCATCTGAACTTATGTCCCCCTTTTATTCTGAATATTGTCTATTTGAGTATTCTCTTGATCAATCTAATGAACTGGTTTTTTATTTTTATCTTTTCAAAGATAAATCTGTTGAGTATTTCTACTGAAGTTTTAGAACTTCACTAATTTTACTCTTCAAGGCTGAATTTCCTTCCTTCTGCTTTCTTCAGATTTACTTTGTTGTAACTTCACTATTCTTTTACTCGTTCTTGAGATGGATACTTAGGTAATTAAGTTTGTCTTCCTTTCTGGTTTATTAAAAACTAGAATTTTCCTACTAAGTGCTGATTTACTTATATCACACAACTTTTGAGACATGTGGTACTTTCATTATATTTAGTTCTAAATATTTCTAGTTTCCATTATCATTTCTCCTTTGGCCTATGAGTCATTTATAAATGTTTGTTAACTTGAAAATACATGAGGTTTTTCTAGTTATCTTTTTGTTATTAATTTCTAGCAATCACAGTGTACTGAGAAACTATTTGATAATCTTTTGAAATATATGGCCTTGTAAGACAAAAATTTTTAACTCTTCCTTGTGTGTTTGAAAAAAACAGGCATGAGGCAGCTGTTATATATAGTGAAGTGTGGTATTCAAAAATATTAAACATTTAATAGTAATATAAACTAACATAAGAATAAAAATTTTAGAAAACATTTTAAAAATAAAATAACCTATAGGTTATAAAAATGCTAGCCAACTGGTATTAGTTCCAAATCAAATTGTTCATCAAATTATTCTGGTAATTTCCAATCATTTATTAAATGCTGGAAATGGTAGCCATAATCACTTTTTAACCTAGATGCTCTTATCTGAACCATGAACTACCATAGGAAACTGCATAAAGCCCCTCTAAGAATTTCCACATTAAATAGGGAGGCATTTATAAAAAAACATATGGTTACCAAAGGGAGAAGGGAAGGAGGGAGGGATAAATTAAGAGTATGGGATTAACAGATACAAACTACTATATATAAAATAGATAAAATAAAGCAATAAGGATTTACTGTATAGCCCAAGGAATTACATTCAATATTTTGAATAACCTATAATGGAAATAATCTGAAAAAAATTATATATATCACTTTGCTGTACACCTGAAACTAACACAATACTTAAATCAACTATACTTCAATTTTTAAAAATTCCTAATAGGTAGTCATTAAGTAACCTGTAATCTCAATAAGTAAAAAAATTACTCTTATCAGCAACAAAGTGGTTCATGGGACTGAATCGTCTTTTTAGCTTTTGCTGCAGTAAGTATATAAAAGTTTCTCTAGCCTTTATAATGCTTGCTGTTAATTTTTTATATTCAATTATATTAATAAGTCACAAAATAATTTACTGATACATCATATTTAATGATATCAAACCTAACCACTCAGCCCAGAATGTAATAAGCCAGGGTACAAATCCTTTGTGTTTAATGACCTTTCTGCTTTTCAGTTCCCTCAACTAAATATGCCTAGTATAGAGAAGACTATGTTGGTGGTCATTTTCATTAATAAAATTAGTGTTATTAATGCCCATGGTGGGCACGTCTTCAGTGGTTTTGGTAAACTTATCCCACTAAATAACGGTGAATTTCAACAAGAAAGATGAAATTAGGGCTCTGCATCCCACAAGTCATTCATCCATAAACCATCCCCATAGGCCTCATTCATCTGTCATGTATTCTATCCTGCCATGGGTGTGCACCCTTTGCCAAGAGAATTAGTGTTTGGATGGGTATTGCCATTACTCTCATCTGACTGCCCTTTTCATCTCTCTGGACCTCCCTAGAGGCTGCTGAGAATGACTGGGAGACTGCCTGAGAAAGGCCAGCAGCCCCACACTACGGGGAACCAAATGGTCACTGGGCATTTGCCTATGGCTTTTGGAGGTGGGGAGGGTACCTGGCATAGGTGAGGGGAGATTAGAACAGACGCTAAAGCTGTCTAGTGAGATGTTTGATGGCAGCTTTTTGGGCCAGTTCTTAAGTCTTTAGTTGCTATATATTGGGTTACTCTGGGAGATCCCATGGGAGGTGCTGAAGCACTAGGAGGGCACTCAGTGGGCTTGGGGCAGTAACTACTCAACCACTATGGACATATATTAATATTTCAACAATTGGCATATTTGAATGAACGTGTACTAGCTGAATATGAGGCCTGAATGCAGTATTCTATATATGCCCTTTAAAGCAAGATTTTAAGTGGTGGTATTTCTATATTGTGTACCCTTCTTATGTTTGTATCTGCCTGATTAACTGAGGTATGCTATGATGTATATTAAAATCATCCCCTATGATAATAAGGTTTTCTATTTTCTCCTCGAAGTTATCAATTTTTGATGTATATAAATTAAAAAACTCATTCAAGTTAGAACTGTTTTATCTTCCAGGTGAACTGCGCTCTTATCATTATGAAGTGACTTTCTATCTCTAGTAATTTTTTTTTGCCTTAAAGCCTATTTTATATGATACTAATATAGCTCACCAGCTTTCCTTTGTTTAGAATTTTTTTGATGTTTTCCTCTATCCTTTTAGAATGTGTTTGATATACCCTATCTTATGTACAAGAAGTATATTTAGTACTTTTATAATTAGTAATATTTGGATTTATTTTCAGCCATTCTTTGTATTTTTTGTTAAAACTTTCTACTTTCCCCCCTTTCCTTTTCTTGTCTTCTAAAAATTTCTCATTCCAAATTTTTTTCCTCTACTAATTTGGAAATAATATATTTACTTGTCTTTTGGTGGTGACCCTGCAAGTTTTAATATGCATATATTAAAGCCTAAAGTTAATATATCACAATTCTCCCTCAAAGAAAAAGGAATTTAAAGTAACCTTTCATAATTTACATGCTATTGTTGTCTTCTATTTTAGCTCCATCTTTGCTAATCCCAAAAGACAAAATTAAATTTAGTTTTACATACAAATTTTCTAACTTCTTTGTTCTTTATTCCTTCTAGTATCTCAGACCTTACAGTTAAAGACACTTTCTTCTCTCTGAACTTAAGAGTTCCATTCAGTGGTAAACTCACTGAATTTTGATTGGGTGCATATGTATTTATTTCATCTTCGTTTTGACCAGAACAAAGAACCCATCTTGCTGGGTATAGACATTTAGATTGGCAGTTTTTTC
Organism: Camelus ferus; assembly: GCF_009834535.1. Lineage (NCBI taxonomy): Eukaryota > Metazoa > Chordata > Mammalia > Artiodactyla > Camelidae > Camelus > Camelus ferus. The sequence goes on along the minus strand of NC_045699.1, from coordinate 44,864,438 downwards.
CAGCATACTAAAAAATAATCACCACTGTCCTCTAATGTACACTATTATTGATGGCTAATTGGCTTTCACCCTCATAGTCACTTCTTTGAAGGTCTTTTTTCTCTAGCTTTTATATTTGTTGTCCTGTAATTTCACTATATGGCTAGGGAGAATTCCTGCTTGGGGTATGCTGGGCTTCTTAAATCATGGTTTGGTACCTTTCTTTAATTCTGGAAAGCTCTCAGCTAGTACTGCTTCAAATTTGTTTTACCCCATTATCTACCTCATTTTCTTCAGTAACTGACCAAATACATGGTATGCTCTATGCTCCATGTCACTAAACCTCTTTCATATTTTCAATCTCTCTGTCTCCCTTGTCTGTATTCTGACTTCTTCACTTCTATTTTCCAGTATACTAATTCTCCCTACAGCAGTGCCTAATGTGTTCTCATAGAGGATAGGTTAAGAAGGTCCCATATTATCTAGTCTATTAACATGATCAAATTTCCTTTTTCAAAAGGTCACTTTAGGAGGTGATACACTTATTTTGACAAAGTTGCTATTGCCTAAAACATTTTTGGAAGTTTTTAGAAATTATCTTCTAGTCCATGTATCCTTTTATCTCTTTAGTGCCTAATTCTTTCTAGGCTGGTCTCTATCAAATTCATAATTTTAATTCTTACCTTCTGTATCACCTCTCCTTTCTGTACTGAGAAGTCCTTGTGACAGTGGTTACAGTATCCAGTATGCTGATTTAATGCATATGCAACTGAAGGATATGAGAAATTATCTCATTTAATACAGATTTGTCATTTTATATACAACTATTTTAAGTCCTATAAAAATTGGGGGCATATTGGTAGATGTAGTAAGAAAAATAAAAAATTAAAACACAACTATTTTCACCTGTCACCTTGACATAAATGAAAAAAGAATGGCAATGTGCAATACTGGCAAGGGTATGGGAAGACAAGCACTTTCACAAGGAACTGATAGGAATGAGAACTGGTACAGCCTTCACAGAGGGCAATTTAATAATAAGTACCCAAAATCTTCATAATCTTTGACCCATTCTAGGGATTTACTATAAGGACTTAAACCAAAAATATTTGTTTAAAGAGGTTTTATTTAAACTAATGAAAGATTTTAAATAATGTTGCAGAAATATATTCATGAACCTAGATAATTTGCAATATATTGTATGACAAAAGGCAGGCTACAAAATAGTAGATTCCACCTTTATGTTAAAAGAAAAAGTTTCCTTATCCATTCAATCTCTGGGATCATAAGTGATGTTTAGCTTCTTTTAGTTCATTTATTGCCTAGGTTTTCTATGATAAGTACATATTAATTGCATAATTACATATTACTGAACTATTTTAAGTACTAGAGTACCTAACCACCTTTTACAAAAATGTTACTATGGGAAAATGTAGTCCTATCAGTGATATACTACTCACTTAATAGCACTGGCAATGAGAATTCCTTCTTCATAACTCATTCTATCCCTCTCACCCTCTACCTAAAATCTCACTTCCAAAGAGTAGAAACAGCTACTCTTGAAGGCCTGACAGAACAGATAGAAGTTTGGGAGGAGAGGAGCTGGGATATATTGAAGAAGGAACTGAAGGTTTATGAGGAACAGACTCCTGGTATTTTGGGAGAAGCTTTAGGAATAGGGCTTGGTTGGAGGAAGGAGTAGGGAGAAGAGATTCCATGGATAAACTTCTGCAAAAATAGTTTCTTCTCTCACCAGTTCTCCTTGTATTCAGGTGCACATTCACTGCTACAAGTTCCACCCAACTGCTATAGGGAGAAACTCCAGAGATCTCAGCACCGAGTCTGACTAGGAATAAACATCTGCAACAGTGAAATGGAATAAGGTGTACCTGCTCACAGTAATTCCAGATTTTATGTCTTTCTTCAGTAATTTTTTTTGTTAACCTATCATTTTTCACCTTCTCTAAAATGGCACGCTGCCCCTCCAACCTCTGACATATCAGTTCCTCTCTCTGAAATATTTCTATCCCCTTCCCAACCCTAACTTGACTAATTCATCTTCTAATCATTTTTCTATCTTGGTTAAGTGTCACTTTCTCAGGGAAACCTTGAACACCCTAGTCCACAGCAGGTTCTTTCAAGCCTTTATCTCAATTTGAAAATATGCATTATGAAATTATTTAGAATGGTTATTAACATCTAGTTGCACCAACTGGCCCCAAAACCAATGAAAATGGTGCCATTAGCTATGGTGCTCCCCACTGCCACCTCTGTATCTGGAACATAGCAGATGCTCAACAAATACCTGCTGAATAAGAGGAGGAATGAATGAACAACTAAGCAATGACTAGGAATCCAGAGACCTTGATCAGGGGAGTTGTATTATCTATATCCTCTCATGGTAGAACTGTATGTACATTTCTTCCTTTGATTGTTGTTGAACTTGTTCGTGTACTCATAAAACAAAGCATATCTATCTATCTACCTATCTCACTCTGAAAAGGTTGGATAACTTTATCCAGCCTGGGAACTTCACAGATGCCCCACATCACAAGATGCCTCTCTGCAGCGTCTTACTGGACCAAAGGCAGAAAGGAACGCACACTTGTCCCTTCAGGGCAAGTGAGGCACAGGGCACAGGGAGTGTGCAAGCTCCCTATCCCTGACCAAGCTTAGGTGGGAAAAATACAAGCCTACGGTGACAGGGTATTTATTCAAAGTGTATTTATTGAGCATCTAAAGTGTACCAGAAAATTCTAGCTCTGGACTAGCTCTGACAGACCTGCCAGGGAGCTTCTGGCACAGAGCTCCGTGTCCTGAAGGTGAGCAAATGAGTCCCGGGCCCGCCAGCCTCCAAGGGCCGGGCGGGGCCTCCAACAGTGACAGAGCGCTTCACAAAAAGCCAGGGGCATGAAGGCCGGCCGCCCCAAACGGACTCGCAAACCCCGGTACGGACCGAGCGAGCGGGCCCTGGGCAGCCGCGCCAGGCGGAGGCGGCTTCCCGCCCTCCGAGGGGCCGCGCTTACCCGTCGGGCGAGTACTCGAGGTTGAAGACGGCCCCGTGGGTGCGAGTGCTGAGGTACACCGAGTCCGCAGGATGGATGGAACCATAGAGGTTAGTCATGGTGCGGAAATTGTCCCGCGCCGGGTCTACGAACAGCCCGCGGCCCAAGCTGCGCTCTCTTAGCCACCCGAACAGCCCGGCGCCAGGGCCGCCCAGGCCGGCGCTAAGGCCGTGCCAGCCCCGGCTCCCGACCCGGCCGTCTGGCCCCTGTAGCCAGAGCGGCGGGGAGGGCGGTGGCGACTCTCCCTTGGGCGAAGCGACTGAGGATTCTAGAGCCCCGGGCGACCCGAGCGCCCCCGAGCGCCCGGCGGGGGGCAGCGATTGGGCGCGCGGGCGTCTAGGGCTCCCGCAGGGCGACGGGGGAGGGGCTGCGTCAGCCTCGGGCTGTGGCTGCGCCGGCGGGGAAGGGAGCGGCCCGGCGGCTGCTTCCTGCCCTTCGTGGAGTGCCGGCTCCTCAGCCCGGGCTCCGGCCGCCCCTTCCCCTCCGGGGCTACGGGGCCCGAAGGGAAACATGACCAACGCCCCCGCCCCCCGCTCCGGGCCGCTGCCCCGCAGGCCGACACCTCAGCGGTCCCGCTCCAGCCGCCACTTCCGGCGTGCGGCGGCCTAACCCCGCCGGCTGGGAAACCCGCGCCGCCCCTCGGCCGTCATCCGCCGGGGACCAAGAAAGTGGGGACACCGCCCGACTCGGGTGCAGCCGCAGCCTGGGAAGTTGGAGGTCGGGAGTTACTAAGATGTATTTGTGCGCAACTGAGGATGCTCACGGTCTGGGCTGCATAGGGTGGTGGCATCTGGGCACCGCGTGCGACATTGTCAGTATGTGGTTGTCACTGACCGGACTGTGTCCTTGGGGATGACAGAGCCTGACTAGTCAGTCTAAGAGGCTGGGTATGATTATGTGCTGTTTACATAATCATCCCTACTTTACACTGAGCTCAGAAAAAGGAGACATGACCATATTACGTGCTGCTCACACACAGTAAATTGCATGGTGTACTGCCTACTCGGCCTGGGAATCTAGGGACTCGTCAACTTCTGCGCTAAAAAACCCTGGTTTGTACAGTGCCTGGAAAATTGGCCTATTGGTGCCTTGGATATCTGCCCAACTCCCTAACCTGACCTACTGGCCAAAGCCGTCCTCTATGCACGAAGGAGCATGTATCCAGCCAGGAGTCACAGAAGGTAGCTGGAGATGTGAGTTAATCCAACCATACAAACAACAGAGTCGAGGGTCAATCCTGCTTATGTCTGCCAAGCAGGGTATGGAGCGCATAACAGATGCAAGGCCCCCAAGGGCCTCAAAAGGTTAACTGGAACTGGGATGTTTCTTGATGAGGGAAGGAGAGTCTTATGTGAAGGGAAGTTTGAGGTACAAGAAGAGGCAGATACAAGAACTGACAACTCTTCTAGGCCTTGATCAAGAAATAAGTTGAAAAGCTCCCATCTGGTGACTGTCCAGGATAGATCTGAAGGATCTCTGGAAGAAAGGAATGGGATTCAGAGAGAGCTCAACTTTCAGCAGGTCCTCCCACCAGCAAAGTTATTAGTTATTCTGCTCTCCTGTCCACCAGCTGACTGAAAAATGGGCAAGAAGCAAGCATCCTGTGTTCAGAGAACATCGAGGTAGCCATTCCTCTAGAGATATTCCCCATGTAAGAGGCAGAGGTTTGTTTTATGACCTTAGTGACCCACAACTTTTGACTGCAGCAAATGCTTAATTAACGCCCTCTGCTTGATTCCCAAGTTATGGTCAATGGCTAAAATTTTTTTGGTTTATAAAACCTTGACTGTGATAGTTTTACCAAAGTTATTAACTTTCTCAATAAGTAAAATAAAACTCAGTTTTAAAAGGTTACATATTCCAAGGTATTTAAGATATGATTCCACAGCAAAACACACTCTGTAACAAAAGTTTGTGCTGTCTCAAGATAATCAGATTTCACCATTCAGGCAACTCAGAATTAACACACTAGAGCCCCCAAACTGATTAAGAACTTAGCAATTTACAGAATCTAAAGAAGCTAAGTGGGAGCCAAAACATTTTGTAGGTTTGCAAGTACCTCTATCAGTTAGATAATGAAAATGATTCTTGAAAAGTTAAGATAGCCACAAACTTCAGGCAGTGGTGGTTGTCACACACAGAACAAGTCATTTAGTAATGTCAGGGTTTTTTTTTTCTTATGCTTCTACTTAAAATGTGCGTGCTCTCTTGTTCCAAATATTTTTACTAAAACCTAAAATAAGAATAAACTGCATAAGGACTAAGATTCTATTGAGATGACTATGATATAACCCTTCAGTTAAAAAAAAATCACTGGAGGTTAACAAAAAAGGCATTAAAGATAGAACAACTTTGCACCTGCTTCTATTTACCCACTGCCTGTGAGAGCCTTTAAGTACAACCATGTTAACAAGGAATTGATTTCAAACCAGTCTATATAGACCAATATTTATGAAACATTATTTTTGAAAGCTAAAAAATTTTCAACCTCAGTTGCTGAAATTCACAGATATCAGTTCATCAGAAATGCCCAAAGCATTCTCTGAACTCCTTTGCCCCCGGATGCTCCTTCCAGATCACAGCAAGAGTGAAATATTGGCAAAGGTTTCCCCTAGGCCCAAGTATCACATGCATGTCCCTTAGGATCTATCTCATCAAGCAAGCAGGGAATAAATTTATTTACTTTTTTCCCTATCCATTGACTAAACATTTTTAAATTTAACTCCCAACTGATATCTTATAATGCAATGGTCCTGAATGTAAACACGGGCCTTTCTGTCCAGGCTTTTATACTTTCGGAGCAGCAGGTTCACTCCTTATGTCTCTGACATTATTGGTTCTACCCATCAAATAGAATTCTTTTTGGGGGAACAAGATTGACAAACTGAGCAAGACAGTTTGACATGGCATAAAAAGCTGAAATTGCAGCTATATCCCAGGCATCTTCTGGTTGAAGCCATGCATCGTGAGCTTTTTGGAATGATCATCTGTTATTTCATCAGCTCAGGAAACAGCAAGTGCAAACTCCAGCATCGCCTTTTCCCGGGCAGGGAGGTCAGACTTTCTCCAGTTCACACAGACCTCCAAGAAAACACACAGTCAGAAGCAGAATCTCTGTTCATTACAATGCAGCCAATGAAACACAAGGCCTAACGAAATAGGCATTAATGAAAAAACCCAAGGTTAGAGTAAAGGGGCAAAGTCAAGCCAATATAAACTTTCTAGACAGATAAGTATCTTGGTCAAGTCCAGTGTAATACAAACCTGAATTCTAGCTCAACACCACCTCTACCAGGAAATCTTTGCTCACTCAGACTACAAGCACTTCTCTCTCCTCCAAACACCTGTGGCATCAAAATCCTCAGAACCAAGACTCAGAGACTCTTAATACATAAGGACCCCAAATCCCAGCCTTTTCATATTAGAAAAAGGAAGTTCAGATAATTATCCCTTTGTCCTCACTTAATCCCAAATAAGACACAGTATTTGCAAAATTAATAGCTGACACTTAAGCAATTACTATGTGCCAAGAATGTGTTCAGTGCTTCATATTCATTATCTTATGTAATTCTTGTAAAATCCTAGGAAGTAGTACTTTTATTGTCACCCCCAATTTTATTGGCAAAGAAACTGAAGCTTGGAGAGGTGAAATGACTTACCCAAGGTTACAAAGCTAGAGAGTGGCAGAGGTGGGATCTGAATCCAAGTGTACTGGATTCCAATGACTATACTAATAATCATTACCCTTGCTGAAGCAAAATACTGGAAACCACTAACCACCTAAAAACAGGAAGAACAGTTCCAGCAAACCATGGTGTAACAGCACATCCTATGGTCACAAGGGAGACAATGCCGGAGAGACTGATCCTGGGTGAGGCCTGGTGGCTAGGCAGGAGGCTCTCAGCAGGCCAAGGAGATGATGTACCTGTCTTGTTTTGCTTCAGGCTGGCAAAGGAAGCCCTCAGGGAATAATTTTCAAGGGCTCCATTCAGGTGGGGTCAGGAGGGAAGATGACCCTCCCTCAGGAATAAGTGCAGAGAACAGATGTTTCTGTTCTTTGGCCCAGAGGATCAGGAATTTCACAGTAGAGATCAGTAGGATTTTGTAAGCATGGTGACAAACCCATATTTGCTGCGTCTTTATCTTCAGTCCATTCTCTGGGAAGAATTAGCATGACCTCTGGCACCCAAAGAGCCTGACTTTGGATGAAACAAAGAGAGGGTAAGCTGTTGGCTTGGGGACTGAGACACATTTCACTACCAGTCTTGTTGGGAAAGGGTTGGTAGAGGCGGCTCCAGAATGGGAGGCTGACTGGGCCAGGCCTGGGCAACCCAGCAGTAAGAAATAAAAGGAATCCTAAGAAGCTGGTTTGGGCCCATTAGGAATAAGTAGTGGATAGACTATAAATTCACACTGGGAAATGCAAACAGTATAATGTAGCAGAAAGAGTGTAAGCTTTGAAAAGGGACTCGGCCACATTCTAGTTGTATGCCCCACATTAAGCTCCAGCTCTGCACCTGCAAGGTAAAATGCTTGTAATAAGGCTCAACTTAGACAGGGAGTTGGGTGCATTCAAGAGAACGTCTGCCGAGTATCCAATACCAGGTCTGGCATGAAGCTGCAGCTTAGCTAACCACTGGTCCTAACTATCAGGTACACACAGAAGCAGGTGGGCACAGGGATGGGAAACTGGCAGAGGAGAGGTAGACACTCACCTGGTCAGAGAGCACTGGGTTCTTTAAGAAGACCCTGTACCGAGCACTGTGGACAGCCACGCTGTATGGACACCTATTGGCTAGGCTGGTCTTCACAATGATGAGTTCTTTGTCAGCTCTGCTGAGCTGGCCTGGGAAGGGAGAGGAGAGGAGAGGAGAGCTGCCATAAGCCCTGGACAGCAGCTCAGAAGAACCTAGACAGGCGCCACCATATTTTAGCAGGTTGCCCATCCACCTATGCATCCACCCATTCACTCATGCATTCATTCCCAGTCCCTTGCTCCTAGCTACCCTGTTTTACTTTCTTCGTGATACTTAACACTTTCTGAAGTCAACTTATCCTTTTATCTTATTTGGTTGTTCACTGTTTTCTTCTCTCTAGGATATGTTTGAAAGTCTAGGCGTTTTCTGACTTGTTCACCACTATCTCCCCAGAGGAATGCCTGACATATAGTGGTTGCTCAGAAAAATATGTGCTAAGTGAATGACTAAATTCAAGAAATATTTTCTGAGGCCCATCAGGTACTGGACTAACACTTTTTTAAAAGGTCCTAACCTCAGGGGACCTGCTCCTTAGGGGTCAGCAGAGGCAGAGAAGAAGGGAATCCACATTGGTACCTGGCACCATTCTGGGAACTTTACATAATCCTCACCCCAGCTCTGCAGAGTGAGTATTAACGCCATTTTACTAGTAAGAAAACCAAGGCTTTGGGACATTTATATACTTTGCTGAAGTTCACGTGCATGATTTATGGCAGCATCAGATTTGAACACAGGACCTGTCTCTTCCCACTGAGATGGAGAAGCTGTGGCAGCTGTGGAAAGGTAAAGCAGTGGGCACTCAGCATGCCACTGAAGAAGGACAGATGAAGGAGGCTGTGGAGTTCAGTGGAGGAAGAGGCCCTTGTAAGTGAAGGCAGATGAGATGGACTTCGGAGGAAAGTTCAGATTCACAAAGCGTGGACAGGATAAAAGGCATCCCAGAGGCACAGTGAAGTGTGAGCCAAGTTAAAGAGGGGCGATATCATGAGACCTGAGTGCTCTGAAGAGTAAAATGTAGCTCACCTTGACTGGTCAGAACATAAAGAGGGGCTGGAGGAAATGAGACTGGGAAGGCAAGCTGGTGTTAGGCCATGGAGAATCATTGTGACAGATATCTCCCAGTCCCTGCTTCCCCCTCTTCTTTTAATAATAGAATCCCTTAATTTTAGCTGGGCACAGTGACCACACAGCTTCCCTGACAGCTAGATGTAATGAAGTTCTAGCTAATGGGATGTAAATGGAAGTGATGAGTGTGACCTCCATGTCATGACCTTAAAGGGAAGGAATGTGTGCCCACAAGTGTCCATCTGTCTCTTTCTGCTGGTGGCAGTAGTGAGCCAGCATGAACATGTAACCAAGAGCAATCTCAGACAGCAAACAACACTGTGATGCCCCTCAACAGCTCACACAGGACTATAGGTGAGAGAGAGGAAAAAAACATCTTATTTAAACCAATGTGTCTTTGGATCTGGCTAACAGCAGCCTAACCTGAACCCTAAGTAAGAAATGCATTATTGCCAGTCTAAAATCCCTGAACTTTATTATCTAGGGGGGTGTAGGGAGCCAGAGGGATTTTTAGAACAAAATTAGAAAGATGAGCCAGAGTTATTACCAAACTTATTTCAGTTCCATACATATAACCGTAAAGTTGCATTCAGACCCCAGCCTCAGAATCTGGAGGCTGTCTCAGCCAACTACAGTCTTTCTGGGCTTCTTCCTAGCTCCACAGTGATCTGGGACTATGTGGGAAGGACCTCTAGCAAGCAGGCCCCTGAATCTTATCCAAGAATGATTTAGCACTGTTTTTCCACTAACCTGTTTCTTTGTTGCAGATGGCATTGTAATAAGAAAAGAAGGCTCTGAATTCCAATGGCCGATAAGGCAACACTTGAAATATATTTGGTAAAAACCCTGTCTGCAGAGAAGAAAAAAACAAGGAAAGATAAAATGACAGCTTAGAGCAGGATAGGCAAACAATAACTGGTAGTTCCCATACTGTCTGCTGAATGCCAGATGCAATCTTAGGAAGCCACAGCCTTGTGAAAAGCACAGTCCACACATATGTTCACCTTTTAGGGTATTTTAAGTGTTACTTCTAAAGGTGATTTCTTTTTGGTAAGTCATTTTATAAAACTTAGAGAGTGAATTTGTAAGTAAACCAAATGACGCTTCTTAGAATTTAGATTTTACTGATTTCCTCCCTTTTCACAGAGGGGTCGGTGGTGCTTGTTTATTTCTAAGAATTAAATCAGTAACAAGTCTTGATATTAGTAAAGTACTTTGTAAAGTTCTTTCATACATCCAATCTCATTCTTCCTTCTCCACAACTCTGTAAGGTAGTAAGGCAGGTATCATTATCCCCAGTTTATAGATAAGGAAACTGAGGCCTGGAGAGGTTCAGTGACTTGCCCTAGGCCATACCAAATGTAAGAGGCAGCCTTGGGAGTTTGACATTGGGTTTTCAGTATGTTTTCTAATGGGATGTTATGGCAGATGTTATGTTGGCTGCTACCCAGCAGCCATTTCTTCCCTTTTCCCTTGACAACTGAACCTGGCTGTTGTTCAGATATCAGATTGCCATGGGCCCCAGGGAAGGCCAAGCCCTTTCCCAACTCTAGTGGGTGAATCCTGATTGGTCTAAACCAACTATAGTGATTCTATTCTACTTGTCAGTGATTGGCCTAGGAATGGGCATGTGATACCATTGTGCCCAATGAGAAACAGGGAAATCAGCTAGGAGCCTTCTCTCTCCAAAAGGAATATGAGAAAAGGGTGTAGCCTCCATGCCCCTTCCATTACATCCAGGGGTTGTGCAGGGATGTAATGTTTGCTGCTGCTATAGCCATGGAGAGACCAGGAAGTCCCAAGTCTGAGCACAGAGTCATCACATTAAGGAAGACAGAGCCAAAAAATGCAAAGAACTTGATCTTTGACTGTATCACTGAGCCACTGGATTCACTCTGTGTCTGGACCTGCTGTTATGTGAGACTCTGAATTGTCCTTACTGTTATACCAACTGAATTGGATTTTCTCTTACTTGTAGCTGAAAGTGCCCTGATAATAGATGGTACAGGTTCATTACTGGTCTAGAACACATGGTAGAAAGAATCATTTATATCAGCCATAGCAGGGGCTGGGGAGGAGGTGAGGAAGTGAGGAGGTGTGGACAGGTACTGAGAAAGAGGCTGAGGGTTCCAAACCTTTCCCATCAGACCATTTGGGTTTTTATCTTTTCTTCTTCATCTTCTTTTTTTTAAATGGAGGTACTGGGGATTGAACCCAGGACCTTGTGCATGCTAAGCAGGCACTCTACCACTGAGCTATATCCTCTCTTCTATCTTTTCTATATAATGGATTTCTACACAAGATTTTGTTTGGAAAAAATCCACAAAGTACCAGCACCAAGGTTGAAAAACAAAAGTTTAAAGCAAACATCTGTGTTCAAAGAAGGGTTTTATAATTTGGCAATATAAAGCACCAGCTTTAAAAAGTACCCTCAAGAAATAATTCAGGGATGTTCAAAAAGATATACGCATAAACATGTTACAAGTCCTTAATTTCCAAGATTGGGAGATTGCTGAAATAAATTAAAATATCTCTATTAGCAATGCTATATCATGCAGTCACTAAACATCACATTGACCTAGAAAAATCTTCATACCATGATCTCATTAAAAAAAAAGTTACATGTATATTTATACAAAGAAAATAGGGAAGAAAAATGCTAGCAGTGGCTGACTTTGGTGGAATGAGGTAATTTTTATTTTTTAATTTTCTGCTTATTTAATTTTTCTAATTTTTCAACATGTAATTGCAGGAAAGAGCAAGGTACCTCTCACACTTGTTGAAGCAGCTGGCACGTATCTCATGGGTCTATCTTCACACCATGCTATGGTGCCAAAGGGAACTACAGCACCCACCTCAGTGAGCAGAGAACTGAGTGACAAAGAGGAGTCTCAGAACTTAACAAGCCGTGCCTAAGAAAGAGGAAAAAAATGCACGTCCGTCTGACTGGGATACAACTGGATCCCAAAGGAAGGGTTCATCCACAGGAGGAACTTGGGCAGACTGGGACAACCAGTTCCAGGGATTTATACTCTAGCAGACAGAGGTCTGCACTGGCTGTGACTCCCTGCATAAGGTGAGTGTCTCACATTCTTTTCTATCTCCTCCATGAGCTCTACAATGTCAAAAGATAGGTCCTTTTTGTAGGGAGTAGGGTAATGGCTGATGGGTTTGGACTTCTCTTCCTGCTGAGTCTCATAAAGGTGCAAGTTCAGGGTCACCACAGGTAACTTTTTCCAAAATCTACTTGTCACAAGGTGAAGAAGACACTGAAAGGAAACAAAGACAGGTTTGGATGGGCTACCAAAGGAATGGCCTGGATAGCTAGTTTGTATATCTGGGCTTAAATGAAAGATGGTACCTCCTGGTCCAACTCCCACTGATTACAAGTCCCCTTGAGCAATCATGAAAAGGATTCTGGGCTCAACAAGAAACAAAAAAAGTACTTAAAATTATTTTTTAAAAACCTGTGGGACAAATACACACAAAAACTTCTACAAGCTGTTAGCTTGCATCTGCTAGCTTAAAAAGCCAGTTGATGAAACCATCTGAGGTATGTACCCAGGCACAGGGCTTGACATTAGGTGAGTGTATAAATGACAGTTACTATTGGCCAACTAGAGTTTAAAATTTTTTGTTTTGTTTTGTAGAAATACCAGACACTTCATGATTTTGAAATACACAGACTGGGTTCCACCACCAGTCTTCATACTACAGCACAATCCAAAAAAACTTTTTACACTGAACATTATCAAAATTAGAAACATGCTTCAAAAGATACCATTATGAAAATGGAAAGACAGTTCACAGACTCATAAAAAATATTTGCAAATCATATACCTCATAAAGAATTTATATCCAGAATACATTTTAAAACATTTTACAACTCAATAAGAAGACAACATACTTTAAAAATGGGTAAAATATCTAAACAGACATTTCACCAAATTAGACATACAGATGGCCATTAAGTACATGCAAAGATGCTCAACATCACTCTTAGGGAAATTCAAATTAAAACCACAATGAGATAACACTTCACACTTGGTGTAATAAAAAAGACAATAACAAGTATTGGTGAGGATGTAGAGAAACTGGAACCTTTATGGTGGTGGAAATGTAAAGTGGTGCTGCAACTTTAGAAAAGTTTGGCAGTTTCTTGAAAAGTTAAATATAAATTTATCACAGAGCCCAGCAGTTCTTTCCCAGAGAAATGAACTCATACATCCACAAAAAGACTTGTATGCAATTGTTAATTGCATTGTTCACAGGAGCCAAAAAGTGAAAACCTGAATGGATAAACAAAATGTAGTGTATCCATACAACAGAATACTACTCAGAAATAAAAAGTAATGAGCTTCTAATGCATGCTACAAACATAGATGAATTTTAAAAACATCAAGGTAAGTGAACGAAGCCAGAACAAAAACACTATAAGTTGTATGATTCCATCTGTATGGAATGTCCAGAAAAGGCTTATAGCCTATGAGACAGAAAGTAGATTAGTGGTTATGTGGAGCTGGGGTGGGAACGGGAGTTGATTGCAAATGGGCATGAGGGATCTTTTTAGGGTCACTAAAGTGTTCTAAAACTGGATTTTGGTGATGGTTGCACAATTAGTAAGTTTACCAAAAATAACTATATTTGAAGTGTCTGAAATATATAGTGTGTAAAGCAGTTTTTAAAATGCTGCATGTATGGGGGGGTAAAGTATCATTTTTGGTTTTAGAGTAAGATTTGGGGTAGGTTTCAGAAGCATGAAGAAGAGCTAACCTCTACCCTGTCACAGTTGTTTTAAGACTGACAACTAAGTGATGCCTAGGGCCTGACCCAGGTGTATGGAAGATACTGAGTTTTTTTTTCCTATGATATCTTTGCTTTTGATATCAGGTTAATACTGGCCTCAAAGAATGAGTTGGGATATGCTCCCTCCTCTCCTATTTTTTAGGAAGAGTTTGTGAAGAAGGGGTATTAATTCTTTAAATATTTGGTGCAATTAGTCAGTGAAGACACCTGGGCCTGGGCAGACTCTACCCTACTGCTGTTACTGATGAATTTGTTGATCTTACAACCTCATACGACCTTGGGCCAGTTATCAGTGTACTGCCATTCAGCTCTAAACTCACCCTTCACTGCCTACTCTGAGACAATAGATCTTGGTGTTAAAAATATTTTTCCTTTGTTATCTATCAGGAAGACAAGCTGTGTAGATAGAAAGCCCTGCAGAGGCACTGAAAGAGGAGAGTTTTGCTTCGTGGTTCCAGTGCGCTATCTAGTATACTTCTGCAGCACCACACCTTCTCCAGCACCTGCTCCTGCTTTGTTTGGGGGCCAGAAGCACCCAGCAGCCAACAGTTCTCCCTAGCACCTACGGGGCTGTTTTGTAACAGAGGCTTCCAGGAGACATTTCCGCAGGAATAGCTTTCCCCAGCACCCTAGAAGTGCCAGCAGGTTCTGTAGGGTGGATTTCTAGCAAGTTCCACTACCACAGATTCCCACTGACTTCTTGCCATTTAATGAGCCATGACTGTGTCCTTCCTCTCTATCAAGGTCTCAATCAGTCCTGGCCAGTGGAGAGAGGCTTTTCCTTGGGTGAGCTAAGTACTAGGGGTAATGGCAGTTCCTTATATCTGCTTTTCTTATACCCTTTAAAGTGCTCTAGTTCTTACTAGCCATGATCATTTGTAATTAAAAACATCTGTACCAAGTGGACTCTCACTTGTGCAGTGATAATCGTGAGTTTTTTCATTAAAGATATTAACACTTCCATGGATTCTTTTACTATTAATTTCTGTTTATAAATCAGCATGCAGTTCATTTGTACTTTTTAGAAACCAGTGAACTAAGAAATTTTAAAGGTTCAGTCAAATACTACCTCTTTTGGGACACCTATCCTGACTCCTACCTTCCTCCCACATAGAAGTAACCATTTCGTCCTTTGTACTCCCCGGGGCTGACCTTCTAATCAGACAGGTTGTTACAAACAAGATAACATTTGGTATTTTCATATGGCAACAGTGAATTCCCCTAGCGCAGGGACCATGATTCAGCTAACTACCTGGCTCAATTACCCAGCTCAATTCCTGGCTCACAGCAAATGCTCAACTAGTTTCGTTAATTGAAAGCTACAAAAACGCCCAACTTCACCAGTCAACAAAGAAAAGCAACCCCGAGATGCCACTTTTCCAACTTCTCAAGTAGAAAAGATTTCGAAAGAGGAAGTCTGGGGAAACAGTCCAGAAGGCCGCGGTCTGGTCCAACCTTTCCGAAGGGCAATGTCATTTCCCCAAGGGAAATACTGAAGCATGAGGAGATGTATCCCAGAGGCAGTCGAGGGCAGCATCGCCCCTACTGCGCTGGCTCTAGGCCGGCAAGACCCCTAAACAAGAAGAGGTCTAATCTACCCGGACTGATCCCCCAGGATCCCCCACGCGCAGGCCGAAATCAAGGCATGTTCTCGACATAGGTGCGCCGCCGACTGCTCGCCCCGGCCTCCTCTGCAATCCCCAGTCGCCCTCGGCCACTTTCACACCCAGAAAAAGCTGCACGACCCGTTCAGAAAAGTGAATTTCGCAACCGCGACCCAACCGGACTCCAACGCCGCCTTAGTCCAGGTCCGCGGCTCAGAGCCGGGCCCCGCACGCTCGCTTGCCGTCTTAGTTTCCCACCCACCCGCACGCGGCGGACCTCCGCGTCCCCTGGTCAGCCAGCCGCCCGACCCCGGCAGTATGTGCGCACTTACCAGCTGTCGCACGACGCCGAGCCCGCGAACCACAGAAGTAGCGGCACGCGGCGCAGCGGCCAGGCAGCCTTCCCGCGCGCTGCGTCCTCTGGGCCCGCCCCTCGGGGCGAGCCGCATAGGGCTCCGCCCGCGAGGTGCTTTCGACCCCGCCCCTGCAGGCCTGAGTTTCCGGTCTCAGGTGGCTGCTCTTCTCCAGGCGTCCGCCATAGTCTGTGGACTTGGGAATGAGCCAGACGGATGCCCATGTGTCGCCCCCACAGGAAAGTGTCCTTGATAGGCCTCCTCAGCCAGGTTTGGGCCGAGTTTCTGAGGAGACTCCTCTACCCACGTCGGGGTAATACAGGAATCATTTCCCGACCTCTCACTCTGCCTGGCCGGGACCCTAGGTCATTGAGCACCATTCAGGCATGGCCTTGGGCCAGCCACGATCGAGGTAGTCTTGGTCATCGAATACCTATTGGTTCCAGGCCCTCTGGAATGGGGTTGGAGTGGGGAGGAGAGAAAAAGAATCTACACCATCTCTTCTGCAAAGGTAACCGGCCAAGAACAGTTCTTAAAACAATCTGACTGCAAAACAACAAAACTTACATTTCATTTGGCCTCTGTTATCTTACTCAGTTGGCTCACCAGCACTTGGCAAAATTTGAAGGGTATCTTAGAGCTAGTCTGTCTTAAACAGCCTAAAAATCTGAAAATTCAGGTTGGAAGTAGATGCCTTAAAGAAGTGGGCAGTAGAAATGGAGGACGGCTAAAAGCCAAGCCTTCTCAGTACCCAGGAGCTTTGATTCCTACTGGCGCTAGCTGGATGTGCCAGTTGACAGAGGAAACTGATTTCAAGTGAGAGCCCCAAAACTCAGAAGAGCATACCTGGCGTGATATTGATTTGGAATTCAGCTGCTTCTCACATGGGCAACTAAATGCTCCAGGGGAAGCAGTAGCAAGGATTTAACTGCGGTTACTGATTTTCCCGGGCCACGTAGTATCGATAGCTCAATTTTGTCGAGCTGTTCATGTGATATGTATATATTTGCAGGGGGGAAAAAGCCAGGGACACCTATGCACACCAAAATGTTAACATTCATTACCTATTTCGTGTCAGAACCTACACTACAAAGAATGAGAACTAGCTGACAGCCTAGCAAGTGAGACAACGGGGTAAGGGAGAAGACTAGTAAGTTTTATTATCTTTTAGTCTTCTCTGTTTTCCACTGTGTGGACAGACATCTTCTCTAGCAACAACCAAAAAGGTTTCACATTGTAAAAGAAAATACTTTTTCTGGTAAAAGGTCAGCCGTCCTTTTGAGGGCGGAGTCAGAAGAGAGAGCCAACTCCTGAAGGCCCTCTGTTTAGTTCTCAAGGTTCCCACGGAACGAAAAGTGGCGGCGTCACGTATCCCAGCGTGCGACCCGAGACACCGGCAGTGGAAGCACCGCTACTGACGGAAGCTGGGCGTTTCTCCTGCCGATCCGCGGACAGACTGCAGGGTAGAAGGCCGGCTAGAGACACAATCATAGCCACCCTCGGGGAATCCGCCTACCCACAGCTGTTAGGCTTCACAGGCGAGAGGTTCAAGTCCCACACACCGGTGCTGCCGGAAACGGAAAGCCTTGGGCGAGCAGGCGATTGGACACAGAACCGGAAGTCGGAAACTGTGTGTGGCGGCGTCCGCGATGGCTGAGGCGGCGGGTGTTGCAGCGGAATTCTTTGCGAGCAACAGGGCCCGGGCGGCGCGCGCGGTTCTAGATCAGGTGGTGTTACCGGGTGAAGAGCTGCTGCTGCCGGAGCAGGAGGACGGAGAAGGCCCAGGGGGTGCAGGGGAGCGACCCCTGCGTCTGAACGCCGGGGCGCGCTCCCGTGTGCGCGTGGTTTGCGGCCCAGGCTTGCGGCGCTGTGGCGACCGGCTGCTGGTCACCAAGTGCGGCCGCCTCCGTCACAAAGAGCCCGGCGGCGGCGGTGGTGGCGTTTACTGGGTGGACTCGCAGCAGAAGCGGGTGAGCTGGAACTTCGGAGGGGTGGTACGGCCGGGAGAAGTCTGGGGAGATTCCTCGAAAGAAGAAGCGAAGGGGCCCAGGAGCTCTCCTTTCTTAAGGCTAGCCTAGAGCCCCCGCAGCCTTGAGCTTACCTCTGCATCTCCTTTAGAGGGACTGTGAACAACTGGAACGTGGCCCGAGATGGGCGATCAGGAGAGAAAGGAGCCCTGAAATCATGGCATATAAGGAGATAAGGACTGTGAGACATGGCCAGTCTTCAAAACCCCAAAGGTCAGGGAGCAGCAGAGTTGTCTTTCAGGGTCTCAAAGAACTAGGCTTTATCAGTAGATGTCACAGGGAGTTAAATTTCTCTTAGAATAAATAAGAACTCATGTAGGAAAAGGTTGCCCAACAATGGAATGGCCTTCCTTGGTTGTGAGGACCCCCTGTGCCACTGGACTCATGCAAACAGAAGTTAGGGAGTTCCTGATAAGGATACAGAAGAGGTATGGGATACTGACTTAAATGAACAGACTATTGGAAGCTGCAAATCTGAGAGTTTATCATGTGATTGTTTTTTCTTTTACTGAAAGTGGCATATGACCAAGTTTGTTGTAAGATTTGTATTGATTTGGGGTAGAGTATAGCCCAAGTGGTAGAGCGACTGCTTAGCATGCACAAGGTCCTGGGTTTGATCCCTGGTACCTCCTCAAAAAATAAACAAAATAAATTGCCTCCCCTGGCAAAAAGGAAAAAAAAGTAAATAAGTAAAAATAACTTTAATTACATCCCCCCCCAATTTGTATTGATTTGTACACTTGGATTTCAAAATATTTTCTAAATATCTCTACTGACAAACATAATAAAGTAACCGCTAAGGGCTTGCTGAAGATGTCTTCAGAATGACTGTCATTTATGGTTGTTCTCTCATTTTGTTTTCTTTTGTAGTATGTCCCAGTGAAAGGAGACCATGTGATTGGCATAGTGACAGCTAAGTCTGGAGATATTTTCAAAGTTGATGTTGGAGGGAGTGAGCCAGCTTCTTTGTCTTACTTGGCATTTGAAGGTGCAACTAAAAGAAACAGACCAAATGTGCAGGTAATGACAGAACCTTTGGTTTCAAAAGTAAGAAAAATATCCATTCCCTAAATACTCAAATATCCAGAAGGCTACTTAAATTGTCCTATTTTCCCAGTTCTATAGGATGATCTTGGGGCATCTGTGTAATCACTCCAGGCTTCAAGAGTTCCTTCCGCTGTTCCAGCTCTGGGACCAGAGTCTGTACTTATTTTACATTTGCTGTGTTGGGGGATGTTTTCATCTTTACTGAGTTGAAAGGTTATATCTGTTCTCTCCATTGTTATTTGTTATGCCTGTATACACTGGACAAGGAAGGAAGCCATAGGCTCAGGGAGGAAGGAGGGAAAAGCAGTGCAAATTGCTGTTTTATCAGCCATCCATCTACTCTGGATGTGGGTCCCAGGACTGGCATCTCACAGCTTCAGTCACATCACTGTTTGCCAACAATCCAGCTGACAGGAGCAGTCTTGTTACCCCAAGTTTTTAATTTGGACTTTTTAGGTAGCATGGCCACACTCTTCCTATCCATCCAGACCAGAAATTCGTTTGTTTCTTTGCCCTTGCTCACTCACCTTTCTTGTGTCTTTAGTTGCTTAATCTTATTAATCCTTTTTGAGTCTCTCTCTGATCTTCCACATGTCCACCCTTTTATCTCCACTTTGCAAGTTCAGGCTTTAGCTATTTCTTGACTGGATTTAGTCAGTGACCTCCTTATTAACGTCCTGCCTGTACACTTTTGCTCTTCATCCAGGCTTTTACGAGCTGACATCCTCACACTCTCCTTCCTCAAAAAAATTCCTTCAAAGCCTACATATGTTCTTGGTATTTATACTCCAGAGGTTTTCCCTCATCCATAATTACAGCCTCCATATGGCCCTGCCTAAACCACACCAAACTATTTAACAGCACTACTGAATTCATAATTTCTTTCCCTTGTACTCTTGTTCCCTCTGTCTGGATTGCTCTATCCCCTTCTCAACGTATGGAACACATGGTCATCCTTTAAGACCCAGGCTGAACACCACCACTTCTGTAAAAACATCCCTGATTTTCAGTCACTTTACTTACTAGATTCAGCCTTGAATGAAGTTTGTTGTCTATATATATATCTCCATTGCCCTCCGAGACCAAATGCTTCTAAAAGGCAGGGAATGTTTTGTTCCTCTCTAGTTCCTATAGTCACCAACAAATAGGAGGTACTTAATGGAATAAGTTTACTCTCCATTTCCTTAGTTTCATCATTTTGAAGTTCAACTCTTTGAGGTTTTTAAGGTAAATCTTGCACGGAGAGGTGTCAACGAATTACCAGTATTCCATTTTGCTTTGTATAATTTGCACGTCAGGAGTTTCTGTAATTCCCTAGAGCAGTGCTGTCCAATAAGACTTTCTGTGGTGACGCTCATGTTTCATATATGCACTGACTAGTATGGTAGCCACTAGACACACGTGGCTGTTGAGCACTTGAAATGTGGATAGTGCAAATGAGAAACTGAATTTTACATATATAACTTTAATTAATTTAAATATAAGTTTAACTACATGTGGGTAGTGGCTACCATATTGGACAGTGCAATCCTAGAAGGTTTTCTCTGGCTTTGAGATGACTCCCAGTTTTAGGATTTTCTGGTGGGTGAAGGGTAACGGTATATGTACTAATTTTGCCATCTTTTAAGATTCAGCTCCAGAGTGTGGGAATCCTGGAGTGTAGTCAGTCCCTGAGCCACAGAACTGTAGATGGCTGGAGAGAATCAGTAGCAGCACCTATAGCATGGTTTGCTGAGAGGAAATGACCTATCTTTCAATTATCATCGTAGGTTGGCGATCTCATCTATGGCCAATTTGTAGTTGCTAATAAAGATATGGAACCAGAGATGGTCTGTATTGACAGCTGTGGACGAGCCAACGGAATGGGTGTGATTGGACAGGATGGTCTGCTTTTTAAAGTGACTTTGGGCTTAATTAGAAAGTAAGTCCTGATGCCTTCTGGCTTGCCTGTCGTCTTTTATAGTATGCCTTCCTAGAAAGCTGACCAATCTTTGGGATCTGGATTCTTCACAACGTCTTTATCTCCTCAAAGTTAAAAATCAGTATCTCTTTAGCACACTTGTAAACTCACACACTTAGCCCCTCCTCCCAGTGTGAATACATCAAGTTCAGATGTATCTGGCATTACAGTTTGTGTTGATGTGGAGTCTGGCTTCTCTGCTGGAAGGCCTGCTGTTCCTTAGAGCTGATATATTCAGCCTAAATGTGAAAACTGGCCTTCCCCCTTTCTAAGTCACTTGAATACAAATGCAATTTACAATCGTACAAAATCACCAAATTTCTCTTATAATGGGAGTTAAATGTAATTAGGCTGATGTCATCCTTATGCAGACATTCACAGAAAGCTCCTGCTTTTCTGTCCTGGTAGATTTAAGTTCCCAGAGGCATATTCTTTCTCTGTTAGGTGTTTAGACCTTTACTTTCCCAAAGCTGTGCCCTATTAAAGTGCTTTACTCCTAGAGTCACTGAGGTTCAGAGCTATTTTGCATGTCTCTTTTTTCTACTTATTCTGCAGATTTGGAGAATTCAAGATGTTAAAGAAGCATGTTACTAACCAAGCAGCACACTCTTTGTGCTTTGACAGTCAATGCTCCTCTCCAAGTATTGAATTTAATACCAGGGAAAAACTTATGTGGTCAGGAAAATAAGTTTAAAGTGTTCTTTTAGCACCACAGATAATTAAAAAGCTACAGTTCTAAAGTCTAGAATTAAGGTGCTCTGATAATGTCAAGGAAGAACTTCATACATTTTTTGTAAAGTTGACCCAAGGAGTTTGATTTCTTTGTAGAGGATAGCCAATTGTTGTTACTTCTGGTATATCTATTAGTGTAAAGCTTCTTGGAAGAAGCAGGCAGCAAATATTGTCATGTGCCTTGTTCTTGGGATGATGTTGGTTGAGCTTTGAATAACTGTGGAGAACTGCCCAGAAAAGGAGTCTCCTAAAGGAAAGTCAGGTCACACCCCACCACTTTAAGTTTTAATATTCTTTCTTCTTCCTTACCAGGCTGCTAGCTCCAGACTGTGAAATCCTACAAGAAGTGGGAAAACTCTACCCACTGGAGATAGTATTTGGAATGAATGGGAGAATATGGGTTAAGGCAAAAACCATTCAGCAGACTTTGATTTTGGCAAACATTTTAGAAGCTTGTGAACACATGACAGCAGATCAAAGAAAACAGATCTTCTCCAGATTGGCAGAAAGTTGATCTTTGTGGGCATTTTTATGTGTCAGTTGAGCCAAGAGACAATGGGTTTTCTAGGGGAAATGTTTCTCAGGTGAACCTCTCTCCATTAAATCTTCAGAAGACAAGATGTGAATGTACGTATTGTCTTATGAGTCCTAAATAAAATATTTTTATAAAAAAGTTACTGGTTGCCACCCATGTTCTTGTGAGTGGGAAAGTCATTATAAAATAATGATGTGGTTTTTTGTTTTTTACAGTGAAGTTTACTAAAAGTTACTATTTGATGTTAACTCCCTTAGTTACGCTAGAGTACAGCTTCTATAATAAACTGGAGGTGACCATTAAAATAATTAATTTTCTGATGACAGTAAAACATGTTCACTAAAGAAAATGTAGAATACATAAAAAATAGCAAACACAAACCACCTGTAATCCCACTGTTTAGTGGGTGAGTATGTAATAGCCAACAATTACCGTGTGCATTATGTTGTTCAATAAGTAACTATGATGAAGATCTCTGATTCCAAGTCCAACCAAATCTTATTTTGTTAGTATCATTTCCTAGAAGCCAAACAAAAGACTACCTGCCTAGGTTCTGAAAAAGCAGCAGAGGTTTGTGATGGAATTTGAGAGGAAATTTGCATTTTTAAGCAAAGTGTTTAAAGGTGAAAATGGACCCTGGCTGATAATGATCCACGTCAGTGGTTCTGGGGTCAGAGACCTCCCTGAGAATGTAAGAAAGAGCTACAGACCCCTGAAGCCTATCCATAGGAGGCCCTTTGGGATGACAGATTATAGAACTCATTCAATATGTTGTTAAAGACCAAGGAGCATTTTGTATTCCTAAAGATGTTTCCTGAAGACTGGGTCATTTTTAAGTAGTAAAAAGACACACATAACTTATCAAGCAATCATAGCTCTTGAGGGATTAAATTGTGAAGGAGAGGGGACAGAACACAGAAGTAATCTTTTGGTTCTTTTGAGATATAGAACACATTTTCTGAATTTGCTAGCAGCTTAGTTATCAAGTTTACTAACCCAAACTGGCCAGAGTAACTGAAGCAACTCCACCTGACTAGGACATGACAAAAGGGTCACTGAGGTTTTAGGTTATAACATGCTCATGTCAGATGCAATGTATTTTCTGGATATTTTCAAGTTAGGCTTAATACTGTGTTTCTGCTTTTCAGTTTGATCTGTTAATTGCAAGTATATATGAAGACTCTAGTTTGCACAAGGCTCAGAAGGATATAGAGATACTCCCACAAATTATTAGGAGGCTCCAGCTAGGAAGAGAGAAGCCCACCATGCCCATATTCAGAACAGGGGAGACAGAGTAGGAGTCACAGATGGGAACAAAGTGCTGCTGGGGCTTAAAGTAGGGCTAAGTTAGGACAGGCTGATCCTGCAAAGCATACATACAGCTTACTACTGAGTAGGGGAAAATCAGCATGATCGAAGTGGCTGGAGAAAGTCAACTTTATGATGCTGGTGTAGTGAAAATTAAACTCTTGATATAACAATAACTGAGTATTTAAGCTATCTCTATCATCTTCATAAGTAAGTGTACAAAACATGAATTAACACATCCAAAGCCATGTAGTTTTAGGGCTAATTCATTGTTATGTAAACTTTTTACTTAGCACATATCTGGGCACTTCCTGTGAGCCAGGCACTATGGGAGATACAAAAGAGCACAAAATGTGGTTGGTCCCTGTTAGTAACTCCTATCCTAGTGAAGAGTCCAGATGTCAAGTAAAGGCAAGTGAATGCCGCCAACATCCTCTGCTCTGCTCTTTGGTCAAGGCACCTGCAACAAACTTCGCCTCCTGCAGCTGCAACCTTAGGCTGTCCATCATTCCACTGAGTTCTGAAGAACATAGCCTTTTCTGGAAGAAACTCCTTTCTTCAATGCTTCAGGCCAGTTTTGAGTATCAAAGTAGGTGGATAGGATATCAAATACTGTTAGAAAGGTAAACAAAACAGAGTTACCATAAAGAAGAAAAAGAACTAGCAAATGAGGAAAAAGGTGTTCTGGAATATTTCATTCAACAGATTTACTCTGTACCACACAAGTTACTAGATCCCTGCTTGCCTACAAAGGACCTCAGTTTACACTGAGAGATACAGGCTTGTGAATGAACAATGCTGCAACCGAAAGGAACACAGTACAATGGGAACAACAGAGGGGCCCTGATGTGGCCTGGGATGGGGAAGGGAGCAGCCAAGATGCCTGGAAACTGAATCCCGAAGGACAAAGCCAGTGATGGGTTGAAGGCATGGCAGTTAGGACAAGGGAACAATTTCAATTATCTTTAACGTAATTGTGAACCAGGAAGAAAATGAAAAATGCCTGAGAGGAAGAAAATGAAAAGTGCTTGAGAGGCCAGAATACATGCATACAATAAAGTCCAAGCACATCAGTCACATGGGAGACTGCTTCAAGAGCCTTTTAAACACTATGCAAAGCAGCAGCACCAGAACTAACACATATTAAGTGTGGGCCGTGTGAGGAGTACCTTGATTGATGGCCAAGATCTCTGAATGATAGTTTTTCTCATTCTGGCGTCTGACCATGTATTCCTGGATTGGCAAGCGGGCGGTCTTGACTGAATGTTCTTGGGCCTTTTGAAATGTCACCTTCTGTAAATCACAGTTACATATTATTCTTATAAAATAATACATGAAGA
The DNA here is from genome assembly GCF_009834535.1 of Camelus ferus. Taxonomy (NCBI): domain Eukaryota; kingdom Metazoa; phylum Chordata; class Mammalia; order Artiodactyla; family Camelidae; genus Camelus; species Camelus ferus. The sequence continues at coordinate 44,839,860 of NC_045699.1, read as the reverse complement.
TATTCTCATTGTAATATGCAGAGTAAATTGTGAGAATCCTCATTTACTGCCTCAATTTCCATCTGTAATCATAATTAAATGATAAGTATATTAAAATTAAGTAGCCTATGGTAGAGTGGAAGAAACTATAGATAATGAAGAGTATTTACTTGTGGCAAGTAAGAAATGGCTTGTGCAGCAACACCTCACTCATCTATCCACTAGCTTTCACTCACTACTACTTAACAATCAAGAAGGAAATAAGTAAAAAGAAGCATATCTGCAGCCACAGTCTGCATCCAAAAATCCAAGTCTAATCAATCAGTGGAGAATACTCCTGGCCCTAACTCAGTAAGACCCAATTCTGGAGTTTTCAGTCACATTGAACTGGTAGCAGCAAATTAGAAATAAGGGAGACAGGATTCGAGTCAGATACACCACCAGCAATAAGACAGCATTAATGTATGAGAGCATACAGCTCAAAGGAAGGGAAAGGCTCTGAAAACCACAAAAAGGAGACAGAACTCAAGAAGTCCAACAATCTGAGGCCATGTAGTGTCAGAGTACAGTAACTAACATTCCTTTAAAGATAACCCTGAGTCATGGACTGATGTTTAAATTATGTTCACTACCTCGTAAGAAGCTCTGGGAAGGTCAACTACCTGCTTCAAAAAAAAGGATGTCACTGTGCTGTGGGAGACGGCATTTGGCTCTTACGTCTTATTAATCTCTTTTAATCTAAAATAGTCCCTGTGACTATTTCCGTTTTCATTACATTGACTTTTTTCAAAGTCTGGCCCAGTTGTCTTGCAGAATGTCCCATACGGATCTGTTTATGATTAAATTCAGTTTAAACATTTTCTAGCAAGAATACTTCACAGGTGAGAGTCCATCACATTGGGAGGCACACTGGTGATTCTAAGTTTGATCATTTGTCAAAATGCTGACCTCCAGATCATTTCATTGTAATGGTACATTTTTGCCTTTGTAATCTGTGGGGTGGTACTTTAGGACCACATGAATAGTCAGTTCCCTCACAATCTTTCATTCAGTTCCCTGAGTCAGTTATTACCCTGGGAGTGACAAAATGAAGATTTTAAAATTCTATCATGCATTTCTTATTTATTAGCTGACATTCTTTAGAGCTCCCCATGCACCCCCCTGCTAATGTTTTAGTTTATCACTATGGAGTCATGGAACACTGACTTTTTTAGAATAAATGCAATTCAGTTAAGTATCACCTGTATTCAATATGTGTATATATCTCATATATATATATATATGAAAAAGATATACTCACATACATGAAAAAAAATATATAAAATATACCCATAAACATATACTGTGTGATCACAGAATATATCAAGAAGGATACATAAGAAAATCATGGTTGCCATAGGCAGCAGACACTAGGAGACAAGGATGAGGGAGACTTACTTTTCACTGTACTCCTTTTTATACATTTTAACTATATGTGTGTGTATATATACATATATATATACACACACACACATATATATATAATTGTCTATACAATGTTATTTAGTAAATATAAACAAGGTTATCTCAACTAATATTTATATAATAGAAACCTATTTCAAAATGCCAATTTTTCCAATAAAATTCCAATTCAACAAAAGAAATCTGGACAGTCCTATTGAGGCTGAGATTATGGGGTAAGACGTCTGTTAACAGGGAAGATGACCTAAGAAGGAACAAGCTACTCTTTCACAAAGAACAAATAGCTGGTAAGAATGTTGAGTCAAAGCTCCCTTGGTCAAAATCAGAGTTATTCCTGCAGACCTGAAGAGAATAGAGAAAAAAGGAAATCAATAATGGCTGTTTATATAATTACCAAATACTCCCCATTCCAGCTCCTGACTGGATTCCATCAGGTCAGGGTTGCTGACACTGCTGAGGAGAGAGGGAACTCCGCCTGTGGGAGGGCCAACCTAGGCAGAAAAGGTTCCTTCTTCCTATTCCCTCCTAGTTTTTAGGCCTTTTGGGTAAGATTATGACAGGGCAGGTGCCTCTAAAAGTAAGCACCACTTTTCAAAATGTAGTTGTTGGACCTAAAATGTGCACTTACCTTCTGAACACTCTCATCCACAAGTCCACCAAGGATGTAAACTTTGTTTAGATCAACATCTTCAAGAGCTAATGAAAAAATGAAAGCCATTGAGATCAATCTGTTTTATCATTTCTAAATCCAAAGAATATAAAAAGAAAGAATTATTAATGATAGAAGTAGAAATTTAATGACATAGAAAACAAAAAAATAGTAGACTTGCTAACTCTCTGAAAAGACCAATTAAATAGATAACCTTTAGCATATCTTGTCATGAAAAATAGGTAGCAGATTCAAATCATCATTAGAATTCAGAAAGGAGACAAAATCTGAGAGGAATGTAAAATAACTAGAAGAGCATACTGAGATCAACTTAATATAACAAAATTGAAAACTATGTGAAACAGATGATTTTCTGGGGAAAAAAATATATATATATCTAACACTGATCCAAAAAGGGTCAATGTGGAGAGATGACTAGGGAAACCGAGAAGGTTTACCAAGTACCTCATAAGGTCCTTCTGAAGATGGGAGACTCTAAATCTGTGCAGCTGTGTGCACACAGTAGGACAAATACTAAGTATCCAGTGAGGTCTCTGTCCATAAGAGGTGTGCAATTAATGTCCATTCCTTTTTTTTCTTGGATACACCTTGGGTGGCTTTAACAAATTCTGATACTGGGAATAATGAAATAAAGGGCTAGAAGCAATGTTCTACATGAATGCATGCAGTAAAGTACATACCATGTTCTGAGTCTGGAGTCAGGTACACAAGGGTTTCCAGAGGAAATAAGCTAAAGCAGTCTTCTTCTGTTATGTCTAGCTAAAAAATGTAAATAATCCAACGTAGCATGAACTAGGTTAAGACATAGCCCACACTACAGCAACCAGTTACGGGGCACCTAGCTTCTATCAGGCATGGCTCCAGGTGCATCAAGGGGAAGTATGTCAGACAACCTGTTCTCAGAAAGTGCTGAGTTGGGGACGAGAAGCAGAAAGGTACAGACATTCAGCCTGACAAAATGAGACAGAAAGTGATATGAGGCCCTAACAGATGTACAGGGATCATGCCCCACGACCACGGAGAGGGAATGACAACAGCAGGGACAACCTTCTAGTGAAGGGAATGCTGGGATTTGGTTTCTGAAAAGAGGCGAGATAGACACATACAAAAAGAAGTATTCAAAGTGGAGGGAATCACCTAAGAAAAGCATGAAGACAAGGGGACGGGACTACGTGGCCCTGAGAGTGGGTCTGTTTGGCTCACATATAGGAATCATAAAATGTGTACAGAACAGTAAAGCTAGAAATGGCTGCATTACAAGAGGGGATTGTTCAGGTAACAGCAAACATGACTAACTGTGTGGCACTACACAGGGCGCTTTTCCACACTCCGTGTCAGCTACATAATGCAAACACACAAAGGTATTTTCAGTGGCATTTCTTAGACAATGATCTGGATTCTTGCCTGTATATCAATCACTACATTTAAGAGATCCTAGGGAAAGTACTGAAAGTAACTTAGTACTCCCTAAAACTCATCTTAAATCTGTATTACTCCCATAGGAATTCTCTCTTCCCCTCAAAACTCATGTTGCCTAACTCTGCGCTACTAAAAACAAGAAAGGAGTCATACCATTTCCCTAGAACACTGCTAGAGCACACAGTCTAGCATACAATACACTGGATACAAAATACAGTCCTAGTTGCCGGTAATGTTAGTTTGCCAGTGCAGTGGAAGGATGAAAATTAGAAAATATAAGAACTGATTAGAGGTTATAAATTCTTTAAGACTGTAATAGTGAAAACATATAATTTATATATAAATATATCTTTTTTACATCAAAATATGAAAAAGTTAAAAAAAAAAAACCTATTACCCACCCCAACCTACTTTTTAGATGGCAATTCAAATATATAAAATGAGGCTTACCAGATAACTAGAAAATCCATCATTCATCCTCAAACATTCTTCATACAGGGGACTGTCTGTGGTGAATCCAGTGAGGCAGATCCAAAATGGCCTGTCAGCTTTTTTATTTGAACCATACAACCTTCCGATCTGTCCAGCTAGTCTACTTAATTCCTTCAAAGAAGTAAGGACAACTTAGGGTGGAAACAGGCCCACTCTTTCTGGATGCATTATCAACAAATGGTTACTCAGGAAGTTCACTGAATACTACTCTGGGAAATCTCATGAACTAGAATGGCCCCTTTTACTCCAGGAGTACATGCATGTATGTGTGTATGTTACACCCCATGGCATCATACCTTATAGATGAAAGTTAAGGTAATGACACTAACCCAGAATTAGCAAGTTAATGGAAAAATTGAGACCTCTTCCTTCCTCTGGATCTGCTATAATTTTTCTTTTAGCTTTCATTCTAAAATCTTACCATGTGATGTTTACTATTAAAAAGAGGTTAGATTACTGTACAGACATTTTTATACTCCACCAGTTAAACTTGGCACTTTTCCCTAACTCCAGATGTCATAGGCTTGGAAGTTTTAACTTTCCATCCTAATTCAGAGACATCATCCTTATAGAAAGATAGTTTCACAATCTGCCCTGATTTGGTTCAGTACAGGAAAAAAAAAAAAAAAAGCTTTGGGTTTGTTTGAATCTGACATCGCAATACAAAGAATAGAAAATTCTTGGTTCATCTTTTCAAAGGGCTATAGTAGGTTCCATGTAAGAACTCTAGGTCTTCAGTTTTCCTAATTTCTCTGAAAAAAAAAATACAAACACTAGCACATACAACAGGGATGTTGGAACATAAAGGTTTGTTTTGTGGTGTAAGGCTTAACATCAGGGACCAATACTGTGTGCTGCCTTGATATCTGGTGAAAACCAGGAAGGCCTTGAATGGCCTAACTGCAAGTTCCCCTCTCAATTCTGCTCCCACAGATAAGGTCCACTAGCTAAACAATCCTTTTAATCAAAGAGATTCCTTTGATAAAGCGTTCCTGCTTATCCCTAAATAGTAGGTTTCAATTCCCTGCCAGTCCACAGAAGTATTCCAAAAAACTAATCATGTCTCTTGCAGGAATTAGGAAGCACCCCACCTTGTTGTTATTACAAAGTCTGCTCCCCACAGCCCCTCCTTGTTCATTCTGTTCCCGACTGTAGCCCCATGTAGCCCTGCATAGCATGCAGTGTCATCCTCCCCTCGGCTGAGTACATGTGACTAATAAACTGCTATCAGTCTTAACTGCCCAGGGTTGAGTGCTGTGTGTTCAGTTATCGCCATATCTAGGGTGAAAAATCCCTCCTTCACTAATAGGGTCAGTGGGAGGCCTTTTAAAACACATTCTTTGCAGAAAGACCTCCCACCAGGTAATCTCCCCTCAGTACGCAACCAGGCAAATATTCCTTTCACCAGCAGAAGGCCAAAGATTTCATCTCTGGAGAATTAAATCCAAAAGGCTCCATCTAGACTGGGGACACCATGAACACAGAGGCAAAGAAAGGTATTGGGCTCAAAACAGAAGATAAGGTAAAAAATTTTAAACTAAACCAGAGGATGTACGTCTATTCTCATCATGATTCCTTCTAACAGTCATCTCAGAACTTACTAGCCACGTGTAGAAAACTAAATATATTTGCTGGTTTACAGGAGAATCACAGAAGCTGGAGCAGGTCATATTCTATGTGAAGCTGCTCCCCCTGGAACTCCCTCATGTGAGCAGGAACTCAGAATTTAATGGATGTTCTACCTTCTTAGACATGTGATTGGTCATACTCAAATCGATACAGAGTCTTGGTCCCGAGTGTTTGGCTTCCAAAAGTCTTTCCTTGGTTAAGGATTTCAGAAAACGTTTGCTGTGCTGGGGGCAGATGCCTAGAGTAGAAATATCAGAAAGGAATAAGCGGGAAAACAGAATAATATTCAGTAAGAAACAAATCTCCCCAGCCAGGTGAGAACTTTTTGCATATGAAGAGAAACTTGAAGCTCATGCCAGGCGTTCATTCATTATGCAGTCTAGGTATAGCAGAATGGTTAAGTGTGGGCTCTGAAGCGCACTGCTGGGACTAAATCAGAGTTCAATTTGTTCATTTACTACCTATATGACCTTGGGAATGTTATTCAATTTCTTTGAGCCTCAATCTCTTCACCTACAAAATGGGGATATTACAAGTACCAACCCCTTACAGTAATCCATGTAAAATTCTTAGCACTGAACCTAGCATGAAAGGTAGTCTTAAATTTGCTTTGACATTTTGATTCCCAATAAAATAGGACAATAGGTCCTACTTCCCAGATGTTTGTTTTTACTTAAGAACTATATTCCTATTCTCCTAGGAACATGCAGATACCAGTTTGCTAAGAAATAACTATAATTACACCAGCCATCTGATTTACTGTTACCTGAATTTCCTACACGATTAGCTTTTCTTCTTTCTTTTTCTTGTTTTCTTTTACTCTTCTTTGCTGCAACTGTCTTTTCCCAGCGTCTCTGTTTTCTTTGGACATTTTTCTTATGTTATCCAGAAAACAAAATTGTTTGAGAACTTCATAAGCACCAAAAAGGAAAATGAATATTAGAAATAGTTACTTAATTATTTTTTAAATTTAAACATAAAGTTAGGAGAGAAAAGGGAGACTAACCTTTAAAACAAAAATGGACTAGATTGTGTTTAGAGAAAGCAGTACCCCAGAAAACAAATGTGACATGTCCATGGTCATGGTAAATTTACTAGGGACAGAGTTGAGATTTCCTGACCCTTCTGATTCCTCTCGAACTTCATTTACTTTTTTTTTTGACTCAAATGGAAATGAAACCTCAAACCAGTTAACAGGAAATTCATCCCTTGGAATACACCAAACTCATTCCCAGTCTTTTTGTCACCAGTATCTGTCCTTAGAAGAGGGGTCTCTGGGACATTCCATCATCTGAAAGCCCATGACCAGACAACTCACTACACTCACCGAGCACCACACTGCATTGCCTGTGGGCAGGGTCTCCCCGTCCTGATGCTCACATTCCACATCAATCTGTAGAAGCTGGAAGCTTTCAGAGATACCATCTTCGCCTGTGCCCTCTAGGGTGACTTCTTGCTCCTGCAGCACATGTGACTCTGTTTTCTGAGCACTCCGTTCCAATTTCCAGTCCATGTACATAGTCCTCTGCCCTTTTCAACCAGATTAGGAAAAGTCACAATTATGTGAGATGTTACATTATTTCACTTGCAGGGGCATTTCCCTATATCCAAATGACAAAATAGTGTTATTGTGTTACTGAAGAAGTAGAAGTGTGTAAAATACTAACATAGACTTACTGAATGGATAAGCATGTGTATCTTCCAGAGAAATGAGTCAACACAGAAACATTTCATTAGTAAGGAAGCCGACTCCACTTCTTAGAATACAAGCACAACTCCTGACACCTCCAAGCAATCAGTGATTCTTCATTGCTCCAGTGACACAGATAAGCTCACTTACTGTGTTCTGTGAAATGCATGTATGACTTGAGAGTGAGATAGAGACGGCAAAATCCACCTATCTCATTATGCTTCCGTTTATTTTCAAAATCATTCCTTTAGCAAATATTTACTAAGCATCTACTCTATGCAAAGTCCTATACTAGAAACATCCTGGGAGGGTTAGAGCTAGCCAAAAATTATGGTAAAGAGTGGCCCCAAACCAACCAAGAACTCTAAGTTGCTAATGATATATCAGAATTCATTTTTCCAAACTACCTATTCCCTCCCCTAACTCAGTTAAATAGCACTGAAGCAGAAAGCCATAGTCACAGTGAAAACGTTTAATATTCATCAGAAGTGCTGAGGTAGAAGAATATGAAGAACCACTGTTACAGCACACTTGACAAATGTCATAATTTCAAAGTGGTGTTCAAAATCTCTGAGGGAGATATGAGTAAGAAGTGCTCTAGTCTACAGTTAAGTGTCACAGAGAATGGTATTACCATTGCTCACGGCTGCTCCTCTGAGTCCAATGTGCTACCAACATCTTAGGAGAAGTACATCTTTGAGAAAGTAAATCTATGTAATATGATCCTTGCATGTGGTAAAAAGACCTATTTATAATGAAAAGTAATGATCCTCCCTCCCTTTCACCTCTAGAGGGGCAACCCTTATTAACCAGGTATTTTCAGTTCTGGTAATTAACTTCTTAACCTGAAATCATATGCTTACACCATTACTTCTTAATTTCAATTTATTTTGGGAGGGGGGAGGTAACTAGGCTTATTCATTCATTTATATTTGGAGGAGGTACTGGGGATTGAACCCAGGACCCCGTGCATGTTAAGCAAACACTCTACCACATGAGCTATACCCTCCCCTACACTATTACTTCTTGATTCATCAACTTTCCCTATGAAACAATAAAATTCAGATCAGTTAAGGTAACCCTCTTATTTTGAATTCTTCTGTTAATTACTTTGACTTTAATTATTTCTGTTAATTAAGTTCTTTTGAGATATAATTTACACAAAGAAAATGCCAAGATTTTAAAGGTATAGCTCAGTGAGTTTGTGTGTGTGTGTGTGGCAGGTCAAGGGTAGGAATATATCAGCTCAATGAGTTTCTCACAAGCACACAGTGTTACCCACACCTCTATCAAGATACAGAACATTTCCATCACTCCAGAAAGTTCCCTTTCTTCTGCACTCTCCAAGTCAATCTCCATCCCATTCCCACTGCCTTCCAAAAGAAATGTGTTCTTTTTCTATAACCATAGATTAGTTGTGCTTTACAAAATGTTATTTAAATGGATTCAGTGTGTACTCTTTGAAAGTGACATTTTGCCCCACATGTTTTTGAGATTCATACATATTGCTTCATGTACCAGTCATTCGTTCTTTTTTATTGCTGAGCAGTATTCATGCCTGAATATACCACAATTTTTTAAATTCCTCTGTTGACAGACATTTGAAATTTTTCCAGTTTGGGGCTATTAGGAATAAAGCTGCCAAGAAGTGAAATTCTCATACAAGTGTTTTCGTGGACATATGCTTTAATATCTATTTGCCAAGTACTAACAGTAGAATTGTTGGGTCATAAGACGGATGCTATTTAACTCATAAGAAACCACCATCAGCTTCCCAGAGTAACTGCACCATTTTACACTGCTGTCAGCAGTGTTTAAGAGCTCTAGATGCTCTGTATCATCCCCAACATTTGCTGTTGTCAGGGTTCTTAATCTTAGCCATTTTTGTGTAGTGGAACCTCATTGGGTTTTAATTTGAATTTCTTTGATTATTAATGATATTCAGTTTTTTTATGCAACTTACAGGTAATTCATAATATATCTCTGTGAGATATCTGCTTAAGTTGATGACAAATTGAAATTATAATGGAGTATTTAATGTTCAGGCATACAAAAATGGAGTTGGGCAGCCACTGAACATCTGGTCTCAAAAATGTCTCTGCACCACTGAGAACCTCAACTCTCTCTGAGCTGTACCAGACCCAAGGACACCATCAGCCATATTCAGAACACCTGCCAGCTGCAACATTTCAGTCCCAAGGCCTCCCTATGTAACTATGCAGCCATTTCAGACGCCAACCAATCCTTGTTTAACAAGCACCCTTACTTCTTGCCAGCTCTAATTATAATTCTTGATAAATAACTCATGTAACTAACTATAACCTTGCAGTTTTTGCCTTTATAAGCCTCCCCTATTCTGCAGTCCAGTGGAATTCAAGTGCTTCTTGAATCTATGTCTCCCAGGCTATAATTCTCTGTTTGGCTCAGATAAAACCCCCTTCTATTTCTGTCATAGATTGTTTATTGATCCTTGTCTCAACACTTACAGTGGCCTATACTGATTATCCATCGTTCTCTATACTGTCTGGTCTGCTTGCTGTTGCTGGGTTTTTTTGTTTTTTGTTTTTTTGTTCTTAACATACCAAGGATATGCCCACCTTAGGACTTTTGCATTTGCTGTTCTCTTTACCGCCAACCTCCTCCCCCAGATAATTATGACTACCTTCATCACGTCATTCAGATTTTCACTATCCAACATGGCACACGTTTTACTCATTTTTTTGTCTGAACTTTCCCATTCCTGTAATGTAAGCAAGTGTTCTGATTGCTTTGTTCACTATATCCTCTATGTCTAGGAATGGGCTTGGTACATAACACACGCTCAATAAAGACTTGCTGAATTAATAAAGCCTCCTCCACCCACCCTCCTCAGAATTTTTCTAAGCTAAGTGATGAACCAAACTGTTTGCACGCTTCTCGCATCCCCTCATTCGAAGTTTTAGCCACAAGCTGGCTCCACTCCTCTGGGACCTTCAGCACTAGAACCCCCGACCCCTGGCTCGAGAGTTCCCCGCGAGTACCCGCCGTCTGGCCCACAGGCTGTGAGTGCGAGGGGAAGCAACAGTACTAAGAAGGTGGGGCACACGAGCCCATACGACTGCTGGGCAGGCGTCTGCTTCCCAGGTGTCTGTCCCGCCCGTGAACGAGGCGGTAGTCCCAGCGGTACTCCCCCAGTCCCTCCCCACCTCGGCAACAAGCCCCGGCGTACCTGAAAACTTCCCCTCACGCAGCGGCGGCAGCGTCCGACAGGCCCCGCCTCCGACCTCACTTCCGGTTCCTGCCCTTCTCAGAAAGGCATTCTGGGAGTTGCCGTTTTCCGCCTGGCCCGTCTGTGTGCACCGTCAAGGCGAGGCTTCGGCTTCGGCTCCCACGCTCCTCCGTGATACCAAGGAGCCGTGTCCCGCTGGAAGGTTGGCGCGCCTAGCTGAGCCTCCGTTTCCTCACATGTTAGCTGGGCATACAGTCTCAGCCGCTTGGCCACCGCAGAGGGCTGCTGCAGGTGACCAGGCGTCTTGATGGCTGTCAATGGCTAGAGACAGCGAAACTGGGCTGAAACTGGACTCAAACCGCCCCTCCTCTCTCATCCCGGGGGCTTTGCACTCCTCTGGGCTTCCCCACAACCAGCAGAGCCCACAAGCTGACACAGCACCCCTTACCACTACCTGGCCGTCAAGGATCATAACAGATATCCCGGCTTGGACAGGTCACGAGTGAGTCTAGAGTCTGGCCACTCTCCCTCCTCCATCTCGCCTCACATATCCACGGGGAAACTGAGTCTCAGGGAGCTGAAGAGACTTGCCCAAGCCTTGGCCTGATTAAAAAAAAAAACCAAAACCACTATCGGCCACTTTCCCTTTTATTCCTGCAGACCTACCAGTAATGAGCCTGAAATACCTCCTGCATCAGAAACCACAGCCTTGTTGGATCCGTCTTTGGCCTCACAATTTTCCCCCGGAGACTTTAATTTCCACAGCTTCTCCAGCACCTCCCACCTCGTCCCCAGTCCACGCTTAATCCATCCTTTACCTGCTACTGGAGCAGCTTGTAAAATACTAAAACTAAACATGCTTTCCTCCCCAGAAGGCTCAGAAGCTAGCCTCAGCTTCCCACTCAATAGGACTTGCAAAGTGGCTCAGATGGTCTTCAGTGACTCCCACCACACCTAACCAGTCCCTGCACCTCGCACTCAGCTGTACCGAATACCTCTCCTCCCTCTCTGTCACTTCTCCTTTGAATGAGCTCATGACCACTTCCCCACAGAAAAGGCCACTCAGCTGGTTTCACTGCCCACCCTTTGCCAGACCCCATCCATTTACCAGATGGTTATGTCTCTATTACTCCAACCTCTCAGTGGCTTCCCATTGCACTTGGATGTAAAATCTAACCTTCCCAAGGCCTTGCATGGGTGGTTCCTGGCTACCCCTCCGACCTCATCTATCACTCTTCTTCCAGCTTGCTGTATTCCAGTCACATCCGTCTTCTTGAAATGCTTTAAACACACCAAAAGCCTTTGCAGATACTGTTCCCTCTCCTCTCATTTTTACCCTGGGCTGTCTTCTTCTTACCCTGTAGGCTTCAGCTTAAACCTTCCCTCTTCAGAGCAGATTTTACTGACTACCTTAGGGAAGATTGGCTCATCCCAGTCCTATCCTGACACTGTTCATTTTCTTTATTTCACCTTCACCCATCAGTAATCTTTTTATGTGTGTGTCTTTCCTACCAATTATAAGTTCCTAGAGGGAGACTATATCTATTACATTGATGATTGTATTCCCAGTGCCACTGCACAGTAAATATTTGTCAAAGAATAAGCAAACATGTGATTTTTCTCCTTTTTTGAGAAACTTACCTTCCCATCTACCAAAGCCTGGCCTGACACCCAGTAGCTACTCAATAAATACTTCTTGACATACTAGTTCTAATTAATGCTATCTCCTACCTTCCTGCCTTCCCTGATCACTCTTCCCCCCTGCCCAACACCCCCAAATTACTTCTTTTTGAGCTCTCACAGCACCTTATCTGTTCTCTTTGGTGGCCATGAGCATACCATGCTTTATATTGTCTTTCTCCATCTCTGTTATCTTATCTCTTGTATCAGGAGCCCTTGAAGACAAGATTCTCACCCAATTAATTATATCCATAATCCTACCTCAGGTGCTCTGGCATGGGTGTAAAATGAATGTTTGTTTAAAGAAATGAATCCACCAATGTGATAATGGGTGGGAAAGGAAGGAGTGTACATACATATCCAGTAGCTTCTCAGCCATTAAACAGTTGATTCTTGGGGAGTAGGCAGTCTCATCCTGCCTGTCTCATAGGGGGGGGCTGTGTATCTCAGAGAAAGTGCCAAACATGGCAAACCCTCTGTACTTTAGCTTCTTAAAAAGCCATGAGGGGTTTCTCAGAACTTCCATGAGTATTCATGTCTCACAATAATGCTGAATGTATATTTTATAACAGTCTCTAGCTGGGGGGTTATTGCGTTGATAAGAAAATGTATTCAAGGTATCTAAATAAGGCATCTGGCACACTGTAGGCCCTCTAAATGAGACTAGTGTTATTTCCTTTCATCATTTGAGGTCCAGAGATGTGCCTATAACAACACTGCCAGGATTCAAGCCTTGATTGTGTTGAAGTCCTGAGCTCCTTCCCTAACCTAGTGACCACACAGATTGTGTTCACATACGTAAGTTATGTAGCTCTTCATAGCTTTCTACTTGTAAAAGTATTCAAGTCCTGTGTAACATCCTATGATTTTTATTATTTCAGTGTCTTATTGTTCCTATTTTTCATTGCCATGAAATCACTTCAAATCTGTTTTCAAGAACCTTATTTCAATTTTATTCAAAATATTCTGTGAAAAGAAACAAGCCTCTAAGAAAATAAATCCCTTCCTGGCACAAGTAACTGGTAACAGGGGGTGGGAATGTTCTCTTCTCTTCTCCAAGTATTGCTTTCCTTCTGATCAGCAAGAACTTGGGTATGTGGCTTAACACCCTCCCCGTCGGCTCCTACTTTTGCTAAGTGAAGGAGAGGAATTAGGGGGTCTTGGAGGAGATGAACTGCAAACGAAGAACTAAGCCCACAACTGATCAGGAGCCCCAGAGGGAGAGAGGGACCCCTTGCATGAACTCTAATAGCCCAAAATGAGTGTCTAAGCCACCCTTGGCCTGGACAGAGAAGCCAGGGGGAAAAGGCATCCCAAGGGTATCTTGAAATCAGTCTTCCTGGAGTCTGAAAACAAAATGCAAGGAAGGGTTTCAGACTAGGAGAGGTGTCCATAAAGTTTGAGGATTATAACTTAACTTTTATTGAGTATTTACTAGATTTCTACCCTACAAAGCAGGCACTATTAGTAACCTGAATATTCAGAAGAGAAGACCTAAGTCCTAAGAGGTTAAGTAGCTTGTCCAAGGTCCCACCAAGATCAATGGGGATTAACTGGCTCAAGTGGGATTAGTAAGAAAGGTACTGAATATATTTCTTTTGCTCTAATATTATTCTTAAAAAGGCAAATCTAGTCCAGGGCTTCAGTGTTTGCCTTTTTAGATAGGTAAAACGGATAGAAGGTGCAGGATTCAGGAAGTGCAGTCCATGTCAGAGAAAGCACAGAGCACACCTAGGGGCAGGGGAGCAAGACATGCAACTAAAAGGAGCTTACTGCCACCTAGTGGCAACCTATGCTTGTCTCAGCGAGGTCGCCAAGAATACCAGGCATCCAGGTGCAGGCGCTGCAAACCAAAACTTGTGAAGGGTAGAATCTATCAAATATCACATGTACTTACTCCTGTTTTCGAAGTTTATTTTCAAATCAGTGTGATATGAGAAGTCAAGACTGTTTTTCAGTGACCTCACCTTATCCCCTCATCCCTGCTTTTTTGGGACAGTTTGTGACTTCCTCTTGCTTCCACGCCCTCAGGGTATGCTCCTCCTAGGGTACACACATTACTGATGGCAATCTGCATATCTGTACCCACCCACAGGGGTTGTGAACATCCTGACTGGGCGCAGGGACTTGTCTTACTCATCTTTATGAATAAACTCCTAGCACAGGGCCTGGCCCAGAGTAGGTATCCAGTGAATGTTTATTGAACAAATACGAGTGAATGCTTTTGACCCGAACTTATCATCACTGTGTGATTCAGGCAAAGATTAAGCAGCAGTTTATTTGAATACTCTAAATAGTAAACATTTGAGAGGGGCGGGTGGAGGAATGGCAGGGGCTTCTCAGGGAAGTGTCCAGGGCAGGGCAGGGAGTCTGGGCAACTGGCCTGCTCACAAGGCAGTGGATGCCCGGAACTTCTGGGTCAAACAGAACACGGCGGCCGTAAGGGCCGTGCACTGCCGGGCCAAGAGTTTCACACTCAGGTCGTGGTAGCCTCTCTCGCAGGTCAGCTTAGCGGCCTCCACAAACTGGTGATAGGTATACACCACATCCCTCAGGTTCCCCGCCGCTTCCCTGTGCCGGGTGGAGCAGCGACTGCAGTCTGTGAACTGGAAGCATAGGCCGGCCAGCTGAACCAAGTGCTGGAAGGTGTCGCGTATGGCACTCTGCATCTCGTCGGGGGACTGGTCCATCCTGATCACGTGCTGACAGCTCGACAGGAGCTTTTGGGAGCCCAAGCAGAGGCGGCTCCGGCTTTCAGAAAAGTGCCAGGTGCACTTCTCGGGGGGGTGTTTATTTCCATTTCCCCAGGAAGCTTCTAAGATGTCCTGTAATTCCAGCAAGCTCTCCATGAGTTGAATGAAGCCCTCAGGGTTGCTGGCAGGGGCAGCTTTCAGCTGTCTCAGAGCCCGGGAGCAGTACTCCGGCCAGATGTGGCTGTTCCTCGACAGGGGCTCTGTGCTGCAGCTGTGGGCCCGGGTGGGTCTCTGGGGCAGGGCCAGCCAGCTTCCGGGTGAGGGCGGTGAGGTGAGGGGGACTGTGGGGTATGCTTCCAAGTCCCTGTCTTCCTCCTCTGTCTCCGGCTGCAGGCCACGGAAGCACGTGGCATAGGAGAGCTGGCAGCTGCACTGCTCCATCCCAATCCTGGGGGCCACTGTCTCATTCACGCCTGCAAACCCCGAAGACGTGGCCAACCTGAGACTGGCAGAAACTTTAGGATGGCTTTCTGGGGCAAAGCACAGGAAAGACTTCTCAGCGGGAAGGCAGATGCTAGGGCTTTTGTCTTTACTTTCTGGCAGCAAACAATGGTTTGAACCTTCTAAGTAGGGCTCCTCTTGGGGACACGGTAGTGGCTCTGGCAGACAAGGCCCTGGATTCAAACAGACCTGCTCGGGAGTGTCCTGAGGGTCAGTGTCTTTCCCTATCACATGGTTAAGTGGCTCTGCCTTGACCTCCTCCAGAGGGAAGGCTGATGGAATGGTCTGGTCCCTAAGCAAGTAATCTGAGTCTAAATCCAGCTCTGCCAGTTTTTGTTCTTGGGCCTGATGGGCTTGGCCTGGGGTTTCTCTGCTGTGTCCTTGGGGGTCTGTGGGGGAATGTGGTGGGGTCTGCTCAGTCCCTGTTACAGGAGTCTCCAAGGAGAGGGAGGCTATTTTTTTACCTGCTGGGGGACTGACGCCAGTAGTCTGTGGAACAGCATTTGGCACGTCACCCTTGGGGTCACCCGAATCCTTCCCAGACTCATCATGAAATAAACTGGTGCCGTTTTTGTCTGTAACTTCTCTATCATGCTCCAGAGAGAGCTGTCCTTGTTGCTCATCCTTTGTAGGGAAAGCAGCCACCTTCTCTTCTGAGTTTATCCCATTTTCACCACTTCTAGGCCTGTCTCGAGGAGACAACGAAGGCTCTGTGTCCTGGGGGGCAGGTTCTTGCATATGATGTGTAAACAGGTGTCCCCATCCTGTTTCCAGCTGGACTCCTCCCAGCTCTCGTGTGTCTCCCCGAGAGACATCATGTGGCCCTGGGCTGATGGTCAGGCAGACTCTGTCTGGGTTTGGGTCAGCATTGAAGAGGCAGGGGGTGCTGTTCCCAAGCTCCATGGCAAGTTCTCTGGGGGCACTGCCAACAGAGTTTTGAAATGTAGATAAGGTTTGGGAGGGCCCTTCCTGAGCAGTATCTGGACTAGATGATCCTGGGTTGTGACAGTGAGCCGTGTTTCCTGGGGAACTGGCAACTGTGGTGGTCAGAGGGGCAATCCCAGAATTCTCTTTGTGGTTGGGGTCAATCCGGAGGCGAATGGCAGAAATAGAAGACACTCGAGAGTCGATGACTGACTTGGTTTCCATGGTCTCGGGCTCCATCTCCATGGCCCGGGAGGCTGGGTTTTTGCTCTGAGTCTCCCTCAGGGGAGCCAGCAGCCCCAGGGCTTTCGTCTCCAGGAGGCCAGGCTCACCTTGCACATCCTGCAGAGAGGACACAGTTGGGGAGGGTGCACCGAGGGCCAGGTAGGGCTCTCGGTTGTAGTAGCAAACGTCATCCACACTCTCCAGGGAGGCTGACGGCACCAGGGGAAATGAAACCTGACAGGTGTAGTCAGTCTGTAGGAAAGACCTTCTTTTCCTCAGGGTCTTGGCATACTTCTTCACTCCTCCCCTTCTGCTTGGCTCTCTCCCATCTGGCCCAGGATTCAAGCTGCCCTCGGGGCTGCAAGTGTTGCCCTTATTCTGCAAGCTTGTGGCACTGGGTTCTGCAGCAGAAGCTGCTCCAGGTCCTGAGAATCAACAAAGGAAAAAGTACATGAAAAGCAGGAAAAAAGGAACTCAGAGATCTTGGGCTCAGGACTCAGGGTTGCCTGGGTTCAAATCCCGGCAGAGCTGCGTCAACTTGGGCATGTTAAATCTTGATCTCCTCAATCTGAAAGATGACGATGATCATTGTGGCAGACAAGTTTTTATTCTTGTTTGCCCAAGATCCATTGCCTTGTCTTTTGGTTACAGTACCCCAACTTCCTTTCAGGGAATGACATCTCCCCAGTGGTTACAGTCTGCTGGACTTATTAACGAAGAGATCCAATCCATGTCAGCCAAGTGGTCAGATTTATGACCTAGGAAGTCAATCACAACATTTCCTAGAATTTCAAACTCAAACATATTGATTAAAAAAAAAAAGGAGAGCCCATTCTTTGCAGCCACAGTATCCTGACAGTACAATGAGGAATCCTGCTACTCAGCCTCCTGGTCTGGTTGCTGCCTGTGTCTGAACCCGGTCTTCACCTCTGCTGGCAATTCTCTAAGCTATTTTATATCCTTCTGACACTTTCTCTTTGTGTGTACGTTAACCCTAGTTATTCAGTACCAGTGGTGCCAATCAGCACTGCTATGCTGGTTAGATGACTTAGTACATATCCAGTTCCTGGAACAAGGTCTGTGCCTAATGGGTGTTCACTAAAGGGAGCTGCCACAGCTGCTGGTATTATCATCACTATATGTGTGATGGTTCCAAAGGAGCTTTCATTTGACAAAAAAGTGGCTATGACTCTCAGTCACTGGTGTGAGGGGTCTGGTGCATAACAGGGCTGATCTTTCTGAGAGAAGAAACACTTTTGTGGTGCAGTCCCAGGAAGCAGCCAAAAGGAATTAGGATCATAGCCTAGCACTTGAGAATCAGCGGGCTCTTAGACTCAGATCAGTTTTTTCCCAACCTGGCTGTACCTTGTTAAAAACCTGATCAAGTCCTAGGCTGCTTCTCACACCTCCTGAATCAGAATCTGTGAGGGTGCAATCAAGGAATTTACAGATTTAAGCCAGGTTACTTAGGTGATTCTGATGCCTTGCTAAATTTTGAAGCTGATGTCCTAGGCCACCTTCAGCCACTGATCAAGGGTGTTTCTCAAGCCACAAACAGAGTGGCTCCCACAGTGAATCAGGGGCCAGGCTAGACCCCAGGCTCAAGAGTCCCAGGTCTGGGCTGTCTCCACAGCACCTCATTGGCTCATTGCAAAAAAGGGAGTGTCCAGTGTGGACCTTATATCCTTGACTGGACTATCATAAAGAAAGGCCTTGACTAATGATCAGCTGCACCCCCATTTTGCTCTCAGCACAAAGGCTGGCCCAGCAGGGCAAGGCTGGTGGCATGGATTGCAGTTGGCTGGGTTCTCTGGGGAGCAGGGCACAATCTGGCCATGGGTTTCTACTTAGGGGCACAGTCAGTTAATGAATTCAGGGTAGATGGTGGAGAATTCATTCATTCATTTGGGAACAAATGCCAGGCACTCTGTGCCAGAACACAGAGATGAGTGTGAATGCACAGTTCCTGCACTCAAAGGAGTTTTCGGTTTAGTGAAGGAGAGAAACATCAACGTAAAAGTTCCACAAATAAATATACAATTACAGGCAGTGCTAAGTGCCAGGCAGGAAGCACCCACAGTGCTGCAAGGCATGTGACAGGAATGGGGACACCTGGCCTAGTCTTGGTGGTCTGTTTAATATTCCCAGAAGTGAGTTTCCAGGTGGGGCCAGATGGATGAATGGGCATCAGCAGCCAAAGATCAGGGTGAGGAACGTTTCAGATGGAAAGAGAAGCATGTGCAAAGGCCAGAGGTAGGAAAGAGCTGGGCACAATTAAAGAATGGCAAGGAGGCCTGTGTGGCAGGCATGCAGGGAGAAGGCTCAGGGGAAGGACAGTGACAGGCAGAGGACATGTCACAGAGGAATCTGGAAGAAATATGACCAATGGATCCCCTGCCGCCTTATGTCAGAGTCCCTTAAGGGCCACCAACAGCCTGTCAGTTAGGTTCCCCTTGCTTCAAGGCCTCATTTAATGTAGCTTAAGGGTCAGTAATGATACGACCCCCTCCCTCTGCTGGGCACCCGTTAAACCCTTTTCTTTCTGTGTAAATTTTGTTCATCTCACAAAGCCTGGCCCAGGTGCCACCTCTTCTGGGAAGCCTTCCCTGATTCCCACTGTTGAATTAATGCCTCTTTTTTCTGCTTGCCCACAGTTCTCTGAACTTCCTTTGCAGCCCTGACTTGAAGTCACGACACGTATAATTTGGTCCACTGAGCCCAGGCGGCCCTCCACAGGAGAGGACAAGGACCCTGCTTTACTCATGTGTCTTCCTTCAATCCTGGCTCCTGTTCCTGGTGGGCACCGAGAAGCTGCCCGCACAGTACACAGGCTCACCTGAGAGGGTGTCTGGGGGTGTGAGCTTGTCAGCTGCATCATAGTATTCCTCATCCGAACTGCCATCCTCCAAGGCCAGGGCTTCCAGCGTGGAGCTGGGCTGTGCCTCAGTCCCGCCCCGCTGGTCCCAGGCTGCCACGCCCCCGCCCTGGCGGGAGGCTGCGCTGTCCGAGCTATCGCTCAGTCGGCTGGCCGGGGAGACACTGGAGCGCAGGCTGTAGTAGTCGGTCCGGCTGTCCTCGTACAGCCTGGGGTCCAGCCTGACTGTGCTCAGTTCTGGTCCCCAGCTGAAGGTCTCAGGAGCAGGACTCTCAGAAAACTCTGCCTTCTGGCACTGAGGGTTGGCTTTCTGGGTCAGGTCCAGGAGACAGAGGAGGCCACTGGTTTCCATACTGCTCCTGTCCTCTTGGCTGTCAGAATCAAGACTCTCTGGGAAGCCTGGTGAGCCCAAGTGGAAGAAGCCAGACCTGCCGGAGGAGCAGGCGTCCAGGTCGTCCTCTTCCAGGGCATCCATGGACTCGCTCGAGCCGCTGGTCCTGCAGCCTCGGCTCTCAGTGTTGGCCGAGTCAGACGCCTCGGACTCAGCACTGTCTGTCATGCTGTTGGTCCCACAAGTGCTAGGGCCTTTCCTGGCCACCTCTGGCGTGGTGCTGTCCTCAGGAGGCTGCTCTTCCTCTCCAAGTGGCCTGCAGGGGCCCAGCTTCAGCAGGCGTCTGTCAGAGAGAGGCTCCAGCACGCAGTCCACTTCAGAGGACTCCTCAGAGTCACTGCACGCCCTGGATTCGTAGCCTGCAACCCCGGAGACACCAAGAGTTACAAGACAGTATTCGGGGAATGTCAGATGCTTACGTGTCCTCTGGCCCCCACTCTGGACCCCACTGAGGTCCAAAAGGGTGACAGGCCCAGATCATGCTGCACTGACACAGGATCCAGATTCCATGTTCTCCCCACAATATCAAGTCTCCTATCCCATGTCTATCTGAGCCACCTAAAGGAGACAGGGTTACATCCATCTCCAAGGAGAGCTATCTGTTCACGGAAACGTGTGGGCATTTAGTTGGATTTCACTTTGCTGTGGGCAGCATCACCCAGATTTGCTAAGCCCCTCCTAAAAAACTCAGCTCTGTCCTGACTGGGCATCAAAATCAGATAGAGAATCATATTTAAAAAAAAATAAAACAGATCCTTGGATCTAGCCCTGATGTACTAAGTCTAATATTTAGGGAGTGGGGCCTGAGAATCTGTATTTTTAGTGACATTATGGGGGATTCTGGGGCTGCTAGGCTGGCATCATTCTGAAGCCTGGCCTAGGGACCTACTGGTGGTACAGAGCTTTTAGGAACATGAGAAGCCTCCACCAGTGGTACTCGAGAAGGATTCATGGTGAGAGGGTAGGGGGACAGGTCTCCAATCGCTCCTGCACCATTAGCCTGCAGGCATGATCTTCCTAAAAACTCTCTGATCACATCACAGAGATTAAACCCTTTGATGGTTTCTTTTGCCTACAGGGAAGAGCCTGAGCTCTCCTACTAAGGTTAGGACTTCTCCCAGGATGGCCCTGACCCCTCAGCAGCCTGGTCACCCTCCCCCAGGATGGCCCTGACCCCTCAGCAGCCGGGTCACCCTCCGCCAGGATGGCCCTGTCCCCTCAGCAGCCTGGTCACCCTCTCCCAGGATGGCCCTGACTCCTCAGGAGCCTGGTCACCTGCTGCAGCCTTCCCGCGCTCCAGCCACTACAGAGAGCTTCTCACAGATCACGACCTTCCTTCCCTTTTGTGTCACGCTTCCACTGTGTCCCCTCTGCTTCAAATGATCTCTCCTCCCTTCCTTGCCTGGTTAACTCCAGCATGTTCTTCACTGCCCATCTCAAATACCTCCGCTCCGGAGGCCCCCTCTGACCACGGCCGCCTGCCCTGGCAGAGGCTGCACCCCGTCCCAGGCCTCCACAGCAGCCCGCTCCCCTGGGCGCTGTCTCCCTGACCAGACTCCCGGGTATCAGCCCTTGTTCATAAATTGTGTTAAAGACAAAGGTAACAAATACGTAAGACTCAACACTTCCAATTATTTCACTTTAGTTTACTGTCATGTACTCTCTTGAGGGTGCTTGCGCCGATGTTATCCCTCTGGAGGAAACGCCACATGGCGGAGTGCTGCTCGCCTCACCTCCACGTTCAGGGACAGCACGTCCATAGCTTGAAGCTAGCCATGGTGGGAGTGTTTATACCATGGACGTAGGCAACTGCTTTAAATTAGGGTTCTGTTTTGTTTTGCTTTTTCCCTGCAGAGACAGTTGTTAGATATATTTCAGTAAACCACTGGGACAGCACTGCATCAGTAGTGCTGAAGCAAAAGCCTGGTAGAACTGGGGAGATGGCCTGGTAAAACATTCCCCTCATCCGGCCTCCTGCTTCATTCCTTACATCATATGATTCTGAGTCCCTTCTACCTCCATGTACCTCTTTCTTCTAAACATGTAGGGTTGAGAAGTTTTATCATAATTCAAGAGAATGCAAAAGAGTACATAGGTATGGGATGAGAAGCTAGGTCATCTGGACTTTCTGAACAAATATGTGGCATCTCGTTTTCCTAGCAAAGAAAGATAAAATACAGTGGATCTTAGAGATGATTTTAGGAAATACTACAGGGAATCAGAGATCTTGAATAGCATGCCTTTGCTTTAGGGGACTTTCAGGTACAAAGAAACTTCTCTATTTAGGATTTTGGAAAGGTCAACTGTTTACCAGGAAATAGATGGAGAAACGGCTCTCATCCACCTGAGTGGAAGCCTCAGCTCCACTCAGTGCACCACGTCCTTTTGGACTGCCCTGACCTACAGGGCAGTGACGTGAGCCTGTCCCTACTGGGGCATGTCCCGGTGCCTCACCTTCTTCAGCAGATACCCGGTGCACCTGTTGTTTGTTTCCCGGCCAGAGGAAAATGGAGGTAACTGGGTCGACAAACAGCCTGTAGTACCCAGCAATCAGGCAGGCTAGGTCTTTTGCACTGTTGGATTCCAGCAGCAAAGTCAGAACCTTTGAAGGTAAAGAGAGCTCTTATGATTATAAAGGGCTAAGGGATAGTCTGAAGACTGGCAGCAAGGCCATGTGAGGCCAATAAAAGTTTCTGGGAAAATCCAGTGATGGTCCACAGGCAGGCCCCCTGGTGTCCCATATTCTCACCTACAAGACTTGAAATGAGTGAGCACGCGTGGACACACACACAACTATACATGTATGCACACATACTCACACATGCACGGTGGGTTCCTCCCGTCAAATCTCCACAGGGTCTTCTGACCCTCTTCCCTCAACCTCAGCCCCCATCCCAACCACCCAACCCTGCTCATTCATACAACAGGGCCCCTCCAAGATCTGACCTAGAAGAGGGAAAGGAGCAGGAGTCAGTGGAGAAGGAGGGAGTCGGGGATAAGAAGAAGGAAGCACCATCCCTGAGCATGTTGGGATTAAATCAAAGAAAGGCAGGACAAATGGAGACCTTCCAGAGAGGCTCAGGAAGTACCCTGCATCATTTACCCATTTTCATTGCTGCCACTCAAAATCTTGGGCAGCCAGTCTGGTCCCATGCATGTGACAAACCCTCTGGTGCTTTCATCTAAGCTTCTGAACCCATCAGGAAAGTACATAGTCCAGCTCAGCTTTTCCTAGGACCTGCCTAGGAAAATGCATCCTGCTCATCATTTTCCCTTTGATGGGACAGGATGGATGATTCAGTCTCTTAAGCAATGTTGGCCTTGTTAATGTCCAAACTCATATAAACTACCCTAGAATAATTTAGCCCCAAATTCCAGAAGCTGGATTCAAAAATCTCTTCCCTGTGTGTTACCTTGATGTCCTGAAGATACACTTTGACCACGCTCACTTTCTCAGACTCTTCCATCAGTTCTACACGGCTGATGCTTGCAAACTCTGCCAACGTGGACGTGATGTTGAGTTTGCTATTGATAATTTGGCTAATGCCATACTTGGCTCCAACCAGAAGGGCAATACAGGATTCTCTATCCTGTAACTGCAGAAGAGTGAATGGGGAATTAGTTTCCATTCATGAGCTCATGAAAATACATTGCACATGTGATGTGATACTCTCTCTGCAAACCCCTTGATTCCTACTTCAGGTCCTCACCACCACTCCCCTAGACTATCAAGTTAGGCAACAACCTAAGCTGGGCCTCATCTACAGAGAAATTAAGTATAAATGTATCTCCCGTAAGACCCTTCACAATAGAGAATCAACCCACAGGACTGTTAACCTATTCCGTAAACACAACCTGTACTTTCACAACTATGTGCCTGTGCTCATGCTATGCCCTCCTTTTGGAATCCCTTGCCTGCCAACGTTACCTACTGAAACACCGAACCTTCTTTAAAAGCTTCCATCAAAACCTACTGCCTACAGAAAACATCTGCCTGATCTGTCTCCTCAAACTAGAACAGTCCTTTTCCTCTGCGTTCTTCCCACACCACTTTGTCTGTACTTCTCTGATAGCACTGAACTAGGGCTTTTATCATTTGTATTCCAGTCTCATGTTCCACGTGAAGATCCCTGACAACAGGGTCTGTATGTTCCTACATGTGTAACCCCCAGTGCCCAGCAAGCACCCTGAGCCAGTTCACTGTGGCTGGTTTCTTCTCCCATTACCAGTTCTTTCCTTAGGGAGGAAAGGTAAAGAGGGACTGGGGGTGAGAACTAGACAGTTGGCAGAGGGCAGGTTTAACCCTTGGGAAAAGCGGGATGTTTTTCTTGTACCGTCAAGTTTTCCTTTCCATGATCGAGTCTCTTTTTCACCCTTTAGTCATCTACTTGTACAAAGACTGAATGTATTTCTCCTTCCCCTAACTATGTGATGCTCTTCCTTTCTCTCGAAACATTGATTCTCTTTTTCCATGTACATTGTTAGGTTCGCAGTCTTATGAAATTGACCCACTGCTGTAAATGACTGAGCAGCACACCAAATCCACTGAAAGGAGCGTTGCTATTATTTTTTTTTTAAAAAAGTCTCTAACTGCTAAATTGTCTGGCTTTGTGCTGGAGAGTTCTGGGGCTGACTGAGGGGTCCGAGAGCTCCCTTAAGCCACACTCCCAATCACTGACTGCTGCAAAGCACAATGCTCTAGGCCCAGGCTCCAAAAAGCAAGCCAGAGGAGGAATGGGTAACAGAGCAGAAGGCTCTTTTTTTTCTCTTTTCCCTTCTTAAGCCCACCCCTCACTACCTCCTTTCTAAACAATCAGGGCCTGGCAGTTAGTCTAACATTCTTCTCTTTCCTTCATGATTTCCAGTTTCTCCTCTTCACCTTCATACACCCAAAGCTCCAGGGTAAACTGCTTATGGTGTGCTGCCCTCAGAATGCCTTTCCTTTGGACTGAAATCTGGCCAAATTCAACCTTCTCACCTTTCCTTCATCCCTTCTCCTTCCACACTCAACCTGAAGCCAGCAGTGGTGGCCTTCAAACCCCCAGCAATGGCCCTGTGCCTCTCGTGGCTTTGCTCTGTCTTGCTGGGTGCCCTGTTTCAGTATCTGAGGGTGGGAGTCATGTCTTATTCAGCTCTGCCTCCCCCAGCATCCGTTAGAGGGCTGGCACCAAGGAACAGCATGATGGACACTCCCCGATGGTGTAATATTTATTTTCCCAAACAAGTTCTAGTACATGACAGAATCATCAGGGACTCTAGGCTAAACGATATACTGATCTTCAGAGGACCTCTAGCGTCCCTTATAAGAGCAGGACCCGATAGTTCTTTACTACATACCATTAAAGTAGCATTAAAGATTTTCCCACCATACGTCTTGAGTTCTCCAAGGATCTGCAGATAATTTAAACGTAGCTGGGCAGCAGAAATAAGTTGCTTAAATTAGGGAGAAAGAAAAAAAGAAAAAGACCGTTGAAGTCAGAGTTATTCATTTGCCTAAAATGCAGGCAGTGTTGAAAATTCTTTCCCTGAGGTTTTACAACAAACAGCTATGTGGTCAGCAGGGGCCATGGTTACATTACCTTCTGTCGGGGTTCCAGCAAATTCTGGTTCCTCTTCATGTGGAAGCTAATGGCTTTCTTGATGTCTTTTCCTTTCATGTTCCGTAGTAAAGTTGGAGATATGAAGTTCTCTATTCCCCAGTCCTTCCTGCCATGAGATATTGGAGACAAGGAGTCCCATTTTTACAGTGCGCTTGACTCTAAAGAAGGACATAATTACACTTGACTCAGTACTTAGTGTTCTGAGAATACTGCAATTATGACCCTCTTTCTCAACAGGAAAAAATACACACACAGCTGGTTTTGTGGAGCATGTGTAAATATATTTATGGTGTGCGTTAGTATAAAACACAAACACACACACACACACACACACACACACACACACACACACACTGTCTCTCTCCACAAAAACCAGCCATTCAGGAATTAAACCCCATGATCATTCTAGAAGCTCCCTATTCATCACACATGGACAGCCCACTCACATGGGGCAACGCACAGACAGCACCTGTCAGTTCCTGAGGCCATGCTTCAGGATGGTGCCAGCCTAACAGCCTCAAAGTCTCTCAACAAACTAGGTAAAAGCATAGATTCTCAGATCCTACTCCCAAGAGATTTGACCCAGTATATCAGGGGTAAGGCCAAGGATTTTTTTTATTTTCTAAAAATATAATTCCTCATCTGGTTTTGATGCCCAGGCAAAACAGAGCTGAGATTTGGTGAGCAGGTGAGCAAATCTGGATGATACTGCCCAGAGAAAAGTGAAATTTTAAGCTAAGAGTCAGGAGGTGTCTGAATCCCAGGACTTGAAACTACTCTAATAGGAATGTGATGCAGCACAATTTTGTTCACACCAAATTTATTTCTGAGGGATTCCCACCCTCAGAAGAGCTTTATGCTAAAGCTGTCGACTGATTTCCCGAGACATCATCCCAGGAACTGGGAATTTACAAAGGGATCCGGTGTCATTCCATCTGGAATTGGCTTCTGCCCCAGAGGGCGCAGCTAGGTTCTGACATCTGGGAAAGCCAGGCTGGGACAGAGACGGTGGGGAGGGACGTGAATGGAGAGACAAGGGACAGATGGGCAGGTAGATGAATATCAGCTTTCTGTGGAATCTGGCCCTCCTGGCCCAGGGTCAGTCAAGTTATAAATGCAACGCAGCTGCTGCTGGTGGGACACAGACGTCCCCTGCCACTCACTCTATGTACTTCAGAGAGATCTTCTGCGGCTGGGCACATGCATAGATCCGCTCCTGGATGTGCAGGGCTGCGAGCCGGAGCGCAGAGCTGCATTTCATTTCTACAGCAAAGCGCTCCTGGAGCACGTCGCTGCAGCTCTGGAAGAGATTAGATGAGAGGAACTGGGAAACAAGAACGGGTGGATTGTGTTCCTAGTTCTCTCAGGCAAAAGGCAGCAAGACCAGGAGCTCAGCTTTGAGACCTGGCTCTGCCACTTCTTGCTTTTGTGATTTTGGGTCCTTTTTACTAAGACTCTCTGAACACTGGTACTGCCCCTCGCTAAATGAGGAAAGGCAAGACTACCTGACGTGGTTTCTGTGAGGTTTAAATGAGAGGATGCGTTTGAAAGCAGTACAGAGACACGCTGTTACACAAAAATAAACCACTGCTGCTGTTAGACTTGTTATTTGCTGCTACCATTTTTGTAAGACTTTGGGCTGGGCTAGTCAATACACCTAGTTGGAGTGATCTCATCTGTAAAATGGTGATGTCTCCCAAATGAT
This sequence comes from Camelus ferus, assembly GCF_009834535.1. Classification (NCBI taxonomy): domain Eukaryota; kingdom Metazoa; phylum Chordata; class Mammalia; order Artiodactyla; family Camelidae; genus Camelus; species Camelus ferus. Next base: position 44,812,718 of record NC_045699.1, on the reverse strand, counting down.
TTTTTTTTTCCAAATGATTTTTTTATCAGAATAAAAATGACATAATAAGCCTCACCCAAGGAGGTAAAGTCACGGGAGCACCAGGCTAGGAGGTCAAGGAATCTATTTTTGGCTCCCCCACCAAATGCGTGACCCAGGCAAATTATGTGACCTTTCCAAGACTCAGTATCATCATTTCTGAAATAAGGCTTTGAAGCACTAATGTCCTTTTTAGCAACAAACACTGTAACTCTAAAGATCCTAAATGGCATTAGAAAATTTATCGTCTACATCGAGGACTAAGCCTTAATTTCATTAATACATTGCAAATCTCCTAACACAGCAACTCAGTGACATTAAAAGGAATAATCAGGCCCATTCTCCCTCAGATAAAGATAATCCCTACCAGGGAGTTGCTTAATTGCCTTGAGCTCATGTTCAAAATAACCCAATGTGCCATCTTTGAGAACAATCACTGTTATTTTAGGAAGGGCAGACTGGGTCACCTGCAGATAGAGATATTCAAAGGCCACAGGGTCTTCTTTCAGGAGGTCCAGGGGGTCCTTGGGAACAAAACACACCCTGAAGAGGCAGCGGTAGTCATGTGACTCCTCCCTTTCTACCACCTGTGATGGGTAAGAGAGATACAATTCATCATCTGCCTTTGTTCTCACAGTTATTCCACAAAACAACTTTAAAAAAAGACACTGATGTGGGGAGAAGCAAATGCAATTTATTGTAACATATTTAAAAAAGACAATGAAAGACAAGCCCCGGAGATTTCAGTTTTAGTGCTTCCCAAGACAGCACAGACCTTTGCCCCTAACTTGCCTTTCCCATGGGTATAAGATGTAAAAGGCTCAAAAGAGCAACCTTCCCATTGATCCCATCAACCTGTTCCCCCTTCCAGAAGAAATCTCTGCATCTGGTTTCTTATTTGCCTTTCCAGAGACAGTCTATCTATATCCATGATCCTATAAATCTACATTCTTTTCTTTTCCACAAATAATAGTATAGTATATATTATACATCTATATATATTCTGCACCTTACTTTTTCTTTTACTTCAACTATCTTAGCAATTTAATTTGATTTCTTTTTCCAATGCTAACAGAGTAGAAGTGATTAAAAAAAAAAAAAAAAAGTTTGCAAGCAGCAGTACTAGAAGGTGAGTGACCCGGGTAAGAATTCATCTGTAATGAGGAAGGCTGAGAGCAGCTTCCACAACCTCATGCCTTGCTCATGCTGTTCCTCTTAAAAGCCCCTTCTCCTTTTCCAGTTGTTGAAATCCTGCTCATCTTTGTAATAGTACACACTCAACAAGGATTTCTTGAACTGACCTGTGTTTGGCTTTAAAAAGCTGGTACAACAAATCACTGAATGGAGGGAAGATTGAGTGGTACAGACGGACTGACTGTGTTAGCCCTGTCCTGTCGCCAGGGACCAGATCGGGGCAAGTCTCACAAAAAGGCCTTAGGCGCAGCAACATATGCTTTCCTGACATCTCAGAGGCAGCAGTTTCAGGGGAAGATCACCAGGGCTGGAAGCAAAAGTTGGGGTGCTATGGGCTGTGTTACCTTGAGGAAGCTCCTTACCCTCTAAGCCTCCGTCCCCTTGTCTGCAAAATGGGGGCCTGCCTACCTGCCTACCTCATACAAAAACCAGGCTGTGTGAGCTGTGCGCCTTCTGGCCACAAACAAGTGCATCCAACCTGCAGACGCACCGAGCCTCTACCCCCAAACGTTCCAGCTGAGGTGTGCAGTCTGCCCAACCCAGATCTCCTAATCAGGAGCAGAAGCAGGTGATACCTGCTGGATGAGTTCCTCCTCATGCAGCAGGTGCAGCCGTGAGATGCTGTACTGCTCCTCCAGGACCAGTGCGAAGTACTCCATGCTTCGGATGGACAGCTTCTCCTTCACCGTGAGGATGATGTCCTGCGGGCACAGAGAGGTATAAGGGTCACCGAGGAGCAGGCCAGCCCTCACGTTCAGGCACAGAGCAGGGAGGACCTCCCCGACTTTCACTCTGTTCCTAAGTGCCACCAGGGAGAGAAAGGCCTGTGCTGACTGGGTCAACTGCCAACTCCGGCAGCTGGATCTTGATGGGCCACGTGTGAGACTTCTCATCACCCCGCAAGGCCCTACACCCACTGCTGCCCCCTCCTCAGGGTTCCAGCGCCATCCATACGGACACCCTCTCTTGCTTTACTTGGAAGGTGGAAGCCACCCCTTGGGGCCTAATGCCTCTCTTCAAGGTCCCCAGAGTCATCCTTTCTTTGGAGTCTGCATCATCAACTGCTTACCAGACAGAATCCTGCCACCTACCCTCTATGCACCTGTGGGAAATCAACCTGACGTTTCTGAACCTCATTTCGTCCCTGAAAAACGGGAGGATAATGATGCTTATTTAGAGGGGCTGATAGGATGAAATGACAATTAAAACTGTGCCATTGGAGTTGCCATGCCACATTCTTCTCATTCACTACAGTGGCCCTTTGTCATCACAAGGTCTCTGCTGCCTTGGTGCATTTGCACATGCTATCCCCTCTGCCTGGCACACTTTCCCCGTTCTCTTCAAAAGGCTGTTTCTTTCTCTTCAGAGAGGCCTTCTCTGGTCACTGAATCTACATGTGATTGCCCCTGTTATTCCCTCTCCCAGGGTCCTGCTGATTTCTTTCATCACTATTGGATATGATCTTCTTCCATGGCTGCTATGTCCATTAGCAAGAGACAGTACAGTCAAGTTAAGTGAGGGGGTTCTAGACCCAAACTACTACTCATTAGCTGTGTGTCTCTGGGTAAAGTGCTTACTCTCTCTGTGCCTCAGTATTTTCATCTGTAAAATGGTCATAATATCCACACCTCTCTCAAGGGTTGTTGTGTGCATTAAAATAATTTCCCCATATACAGCATTTAGAATAGCATCTGGCAGGTGGCAAGTGTTCAATACATGCCAGCTGCTATCTGTTTTCTTGCTTATTGTCATTTATGCCACTAGATGCTAAACTCGCCCAGAATGTGAACTTTGTTTGTCTTGTGTTCCATTATATCCCCAAAGCTTGGCACTCAGTGATGCTCCATAAATTTCACTTGATGAATAAATAACCATCATAGACTCATCATAGATGTCCTGCCAGAACCTCAGATTTAGTAAGTGCCAAACCATCAGGTGCTACCTGCTCCCCATGACTCCCATTTCTGAATCCTCTTTCCACTTGCGCCATCACCCTCCATAACTAACTACTAAGTCCTGAAAAGTCTATCTGCTTCTGTAACTCAGCAACATTAATGCAATGCCCACTGTGTGCTGGCCATGACACAGAGCCCCTCTCCAGACTCTGTCCCCTCTCTCCATTTGGCCTGAGTTCAACATTTCTCCTGGCTTTGTTGAGTGGTGCCCTAAGGACCCCCCTGTGACCCAGCTGACCTCCACCTCATATCTAGAGCAGGGGCTGGCAAACCATAGCCTGTGGGCCAAATCTGGTCCACTGCTTGTTTTTGTAATTAAAGTTACATGGGAACATGGCTGCACCCATTCTCTACAGCAGCAGACTTGAGCATCCAGGACGGAAACCCCATGGCCTGCAAAAAAAAACCCTAAAATATTCACTATCTGGCTCTTTACAGAAAAAGTTCACTGACCCCTGATCTAGAGGAACTTGTCTAAGCCTTGTAGTGCTCATGCTCTCTCTTGTTCAAGAATATTCAGTGGCTCCCCAGAGCCTACTAGCCTAGGTCCAAATTCCTCAGCTTAACGTTCGAGGCTCTCAAGTATCAGGTGCCAACCCCTCTCTCCCGCTTCACTGTCTGCTGCTTCTTCCAGTGCACCCTGCTCACAAGCCCCATACACTTGCCAGACTTTCCCATCACTGGTTCTTTGTTGATGTCATTCTCCAAGCCTGGGAAGCCATCTTCCCATATCACTCCTGGCCCATTCTTGTCAAAGGCCTGGCCATCTTTCCAAGTCAGCCACCTGGGGGCCCTTCCTTGCCACCCAGCTGGAAGCTCTCTCTCCCTGGAGCCCATACCACACCGTTTTCATGTCCTGCTTTCCTGGTTCTGAGCACACTGCACTGCCCATCGTTGCCTAGTGAGTTATCCCCAGGTCTCATCTCCTCACGCTAGTCCTGCCCCGAGACTCTGGGCTCCCTAAGAGAGTGACCCTGGGTAATTTATTTCTGTATCACCAATAGCTTTGCTGGCATACAAAAAGTGTCACTAAATATTCACTGGATCAAATGAAATATTTTCCTTGATTTAGAGAAAGAGGGTTTTTTTTAATATAAGAACTTTGCTTCTCTTGGTGAGGGAGTAGGGATGAGAAGTCACTGATGAACTGATGGTTTTTCCCTTTTGTTCCATAGGATTTGTTCTTATCCCCATCTCTTTCTCTGTCATAAGGAGCTAAAAGATTTGTTTTAAAAATTTGGCTACTACAGATAAGCAATATTAACCAGGATCATACCAGCGAAGTCCTTGCTTATTTCCCCAACTCCATCTGTCATTTTGGCTTTAATTCCCTTGCAGTGTGTGCTTTTATTACAAATCATCTCAAAGTTTCTTTAGCCACCAAAGGGGGACTCCCTTTAATCAAATCATCCCTTCCATGCCAATGCACTTTGCTCAGATGACAGAAGTAGAAACTTTGTGTAATGCATTTGCAAAACTTCTATGCAGATGGCAGCCTGGCAAGTGCCAACGCAGGGTTCAGAAACAGCAGACCAAGTTGGAAGCCAGTTATGAGCTAGCTGACCTGGACAAGTTTTGGATCTCTTAGGCCAGTGTTCTCATCTGAAAAGTGGGTTAACATTTGTTACTTCACAAGGTTACTGGGGAAATTAAATCAGATAGTAGGCAAGGAAGTGCCCAGGAGAGTGCCAGGCATGCACTGAACACTGAACAAATCTCTCCCTCCCCTTCCTCCTCTGGGCTTGGGCTTCCCAGGTTCGGAGAGACCTTCTCCAGCTTCAGTCGTGCTGAGGTAAGAATGGGATAGGGCATTTGGGGCAGCCCTAGGAATTGCCAAAGGAAGATGCCCGGGAACACTGGCCATGTGCCTGTGTGTGTGTGCATTGTGTGTGTGTGTGTGTGCGCACATGTGTGCGCACACGTGCATGTGCATATATGTGAATGAACGTGTGTGTGTCTTGGCTACTGTCAGTTACCTATGGCTGCACCTGCGCACCTGAACCTGCTCTTCCCCAGTGTCAGAAGAGCTGGGCTCAGTGTTGACTCTTACACAAAGTTTAATGTTTGAACAACTCCTGTGTTTGCTTCTTCCCTGAAGCCTCCCTCTAAGACTATTTGCTACCTTGTTCAGAAACTGTAGTGCCATCCCTTATTGTCTATGGATAAAATCTGAACTCCATTGCCTGTCCCCTTACTGGCTCTCTGCCTTAGTCCATGGGATTCTCTCAGACTGATGTGCACCCACCAACCCTCAACAGTCCTGTCCCCACCTGCCCTTGTTGAATTTTTAGTCACCCTCCAAAGCTCAGCTCAGGTCCCGCTTCTACCCAGAGCCTTCTCTTAGGTTCTGACAGGACGGAACAGATGGTGCTCTTTCCCTCGCATGCAAAGCACTTCCCTGTCCCTCTCTTGACAGCCCTTACTTCATCCTGCCCTGGACTATTGGGAGCTCCTTGAATGTCCATCCTCCATCAACTAGACTGCAAACTCCTGGGAGACAGAGATCACTTTTCACCTCAGTCTGTACCACCTGTATCAGAGCATCTCCCAGGGGGAACTGGATAAATGTAAGATGAACTGACTTTAACCTAGAGCAGAATATGCAGGGGCCTGGACCTGCCCTGACACCTTGCCTGGTATTTAGTGGCTCTAGTCTTTTGGGTAGCAGGTGAAGTCACATACCAGAGGCAGGGAAGTCCAGTGGTTAAGGGTGAGGCTTATGAGTTATATTATGACCTTGACTACTTCATCTCGCTGAGCCCTGACTTCCTCCCCTGCAAGATGATGATAAAAATACCATCTTGCTGGGTGTTGGTACTACTGAGGTAACAGAGTGATTGGCTTACTGCAGGTGCTTAGACCATGGTGTCTGTGAGACCACCAAGGCAGCTACAGGCAAGATGCCTAGGGATACTGGGAGCCAGCAAATTCTCTGGGAAAGAGATTCAGGTTTCCTCTGAATACCTTTACAGTCGTGTGCGCCTCAAACTTGAACGCTTTGGTCTGTCCATTCTCCAAGTACACCTTGAGCACGTTGGGCATACACAGCAGAGAATTACCCTGGAAAACACAAGAGTGGTGTTAAAACTGGCCATTCTGTCCCCAGGTATGACAGATCCACAGCTTCCCTGGCCCTTTCTGATGTGGAGAGCAGGATTCTCTCCAACATCCACATCAAGTTATAAGTTGCTTCTTGGGCAGATTTTTTTAAATGGAGGTACTTTGGATTGAATCCAGGACCTTGTGCATGCTAAGCATGTGCTCTACCACTGAGCTATACCCTCCTCTAACTCTATGATTCTTGACATTCAGAGAGTTCAGTGGATGAGGTCTATGCCACACAGATACAGGTATGCTTTGTTACAGGGAACTGCTAGACAGGAGAGATGATGGTGAAGAATGAGCCCCGCCATGAGCACATCGAAAGCACTGAACAAGCCTGAACGATGTAACGCAGCTGTCAGCTGATACTTCACAGTTGGCTGCCCACCTTATGGTATGCAGTCTGGCAAGTCAGATGACAAGCATGCCATTGTCCCAAATGGGCCTTTCTGAGATTCTTGCACTGTGCCTTGTGGGGTTGGGTGGAATGAGGGGTAGGATGCTCCTTCAACATTGTACTGCTGAATTCTCTGTAGTGAAGCATCACCAAAGGGCAGAGGGCTGCTCTCCACCTCCACTCATCCCAACCATCACCCTGGATTTGCAGGATGGCCTAAGGGACTCTGCTACTCTTGGAGGGCTTTTGGGGAAGGAGGCACAAGACTGGTCTGTGTTATGTGATGCACGGCCAGCCAGAATTTCATGGGGTGGAACAATTCCCTTTAGGTTTGGAGAATCCCCCCAAGGCCAGCTCTCATAAAAAGTGACCTCTGAGTGTTTAGTTGCAGATAAAGAAGGCCCTTGGGGCTGGCATCCTCCAGAACCTGTGAGAGCGTCTAGAGTTCCCAGGATTTGAGCTAGAACCACGTCCAGCTCTAATCTCTGCAAAGAGTTTGGGTATGGAGCCCACTTGGGTTAGAAGCGTGCCATCTTTTTTCAAAAACCAGATAGCCTTTTCAAATGAGAATTCTGTGATATCATATCTTCTAAATATAAGGGCAGTTGTATCTTTTAAGCAAGATGCACATTCATCACTCTCTATAACTTTTTTTTTTAAAGCTACAGTACTTTTACAAAAGAGAAAGGAGTATGTTCACACGCCAGTGCCACCTCACACTCAGTCAGGGAGGAGGGATTTCAAACTGCTCCTCTGCTGTCATCTCACTTCTCTGGTTTCGGGTGTTTAGAAATCTTCATCTTTGGACTTCCCAAGTGCAAAATGTTTTCCTTGGGACCTTATTATTCGTGATTTACAAAAAAATACATCCCTAATAACATTATATAACTAATGCCATATACTCCCAATTTTTATTTCTACCTGGAAATAATTTTTAGAAAGTTGTTCTCATAAAACATGTACAATTCTATATGCATTTTTACTCAACACATAGACACTTCTTCATGTGGCTTTAACATTTATAATTTTAAGGGACTTATTAATATTGTATTGAGTTGAAATATTAGAATTTATTTAACCATTCCCCTGCCCTAGGTATTTAACATTTTTTTCAAATTTTTTGCAATTTATATATTGGTATTAGAGATATCTTTAAACACACATATTTTTGCATTGAAATTATTTTATAGGCTAAATTAATAAGAATGTGATCCTTGGACCACTTTTATGGCATTCATTAAGTTTTGTTTTTTTTCTACTCCCGAAGATTAAATCAACTGACAAAGCCGCCAAGCCACCAATTAGTATGAGTGTAGCTACTTTCTCAGTTTCAGCGCTTACATTTTTCTTTATTTGTGCTCATTTACTAAGTATAAAGTGGCACTTCTTAATGTTTTCCTTTGCATTTCTTTAATGGTTAGCAAAGTTAAGCATGTTTCAATTGTTGGTTTCCTTAAGTGAGACAAAGACAAATACTGTATGATGTCACTTATAGGTGAAATCTAAAAAAAAATGAGACAAATTTGTGAATATAATAAGATAGAAACAGACTTACAGTTACAGAGAATGGACTAAGTGGTTACCAGTGGGTAAAGGGAGGAGGGGAGGAACAAAATTTGGGTAGAGGATTAGGAGGTACAAATTACTATGTATAAAATAGATAAGCTACAAGGATATATTGTACAGCACAGAGAATATAGCCAAAATTTTTAAATAACTATAAACGGAGTGTACAACTTTTAAAAATTGTGAATCACTATGTTGTACCCCTGAAACTTATGTAATATTATATATCAACTCTACCTCAGAAAAAAAATCCCCAAATGTTCATTTCCTGTTTCAGATCCTTCTAAGGTCTTAGTATGTTTCAAGCGAGAAAGCTTAGCAACTGACTTTATCATCTTTTAAACACTTGAGAGGCTGAAGGGCTCGGTCACAAGGATTAGCTCTCACTGGCTCAGCTGTCTCTGCCTTATGCAGCTGATAGAGACGTGGTACCCTGAGCTGCAAGTCTCCCCAGGGGATCTGATCACATCTACAGAACCCTTATTCTCTACCAGGCCTGTTAGTTGGGTCTAGACCCTCTTTCTCATTACTGTGCACTATCTTCAAAACACTCATTGAATAAAAATTTAACTTGCTAAAGAGATTTGATCTATTTTCACAAACATGAAAACACAGAGACTCAATAGATTGCTGATCTTTTGTGATTAATGCACTATGCCTCCCACTAGCCCCTTCCTAAAACAAATTCACCTTTTACTCTCAAGTCTAACTGAAGGTGGGGTCTGTTAAGTAGCAGGACAAGAAGAAAATAAGGGCTCTCCAGACATTGAACCAGATCACCTGGCTCCTGTGTTAAAATGGCCATGACTCCCCATTAGATGGGCCTCTACAGTGAGAAGACCAGATAAGGACAAGCTCTGATTTGGAAGTTTCAAAGTATAATATTGATCACTGAATTCAGAATGGCAATAGTTATAGACCATCAGGGGAAAAATATTTAAATAATGAATATGTAAGTCTTTTATCCAGCAGTCACATTAAAAACATCAAATTCTAGCTAACATTTTCCCTTTACAAATTTGTCTTCTGAAACCCCATATCAAACCATACCAACCCTGGGTATTTCCATACCAAAAAGGATACCACAGTAGAAAAGAGAAGAACTAAAGTCACATCTGTGCCCCTGTATTTTCTAGCTCTGTGATCTCAGAGGTTAAGTTAATTCTCTTAACCTCTCCAAGCCTCTGCCTCCTCTTTTGTTAAAATACCTCCCTTGTAGGGTATTGTGATGACTAAGTATTATGTACCCAACATGTTTAGGGTCACATAATAGAGGTTCAATAGCTAAGAGGCTCTTTTAAAAAGAAAGCAACCCCACCACCACTGCCATCACTACTGTCAACGCACCAACTTCAGAGGGAATACTAAATCTGAAGATTCAGAATGAGAAATGAATAATTGGAATCTGTGGAAATTTCAAGGGCAGGAAAATCGAGTCACAGGATGACAGAGAGCCAAACCCAGTGTTTCTCTCCCCATCCATGGTTTGCAGGTGCCTTACTAAGGGTGCGCAGAGCCTCCAGCAAGCCCACTGCACTCCCCCTGCGTCCTCTCCACGCTGCGGATTCCAGAGTCCCCGGGAGACAAGTGCAGGAGGCAGCTTGCCTGCTTCATGCAGTCATTTAATCCCTTGACCAGGGACACACCTGGCTGTGTCCGCTGACAAGCACTTCCTCCGCAAAGTGCACCTTCACGGGGTTGGTCTTCAGCCTCGCCCTCTTCTCCTCCGTCAGGAAGGAGGACTTGGGGACTCCCTGCAAAATATTAACAGGACACAATTTAGAACAGGACTTTCAGACAAGCATCTTCTCATTTCTCAAAAAACAAAAGCAAAAACTCTGACAGCTGTTGAGAATTCAATTAAAACCCACAGAGAATGATGGCATCCTACTAAAGACCACTTTTCATAAAATCCATGGCTCTCAACATAGACTTGTCTGAGAACAAATGAACATTCAATATGGTGGCCAAAGGCTGTGGTATGAGGAAGACAAAGAAAACTGGCCTGTGAACAAGCAGACCTGAATTCCAACACAAGTTCTGCTACTCAACAGTTGCGAGAACTACTTCAAATGCAAATTCTTATGGAAGTAAACCAATTGTGTGTGTGTGTGTGTGTGTGTGTGTGTGTGTACATTGCCTCTCTTTGGCTTTCAGTCTTCTCTTATGCACAATATGGGGGTTGGACCAGAACATCCCCACAGGGCTCTCTGAAGCTCTGACTCCTCTGATTTATCCTTGGCCCTTCTTTGCTCTGCTCATCTTTTGGGTGGTGCCCTCTTTCTCCACAGGTAAAAAGAGTTATCACAGGTTGGTATGAGTCTGTGGTGAAGCCCTTGGCCTCGACCATATCAGGCTAAATTGTGACACTTAACGAATAGCAACTTGCATGATTTAGACCAACAGGATGTGATCTTCCTGGAAATCCTGATATGCTATTTCTAAGCCTGGCATCCTATGTTTCCTTGGTCTGGATAGTCCTTCAGGCCAGCCTCTAGAATGTTTACATGTATAACAGCCCCAGGATGGAGCTCTGAGCCACAGTCTGTGTGGCTGAAGAAAGAGAAACACAACAGAAGTCAAAGAAACTGCTGGAAACAATGCTCATAGACTCAGATAACACCAGGCCCCTGCCATGAAGAACATGAAGTAAACAAGTTACCTTGAGATTTTAACTCAAGAAGATAAATGTGATTTGTGGGTAACTGGAACCTTGGTGTGACAGAGGTCATGACTATGATTTAGTATCTCAAATACATAGTTTGCTTTAAAAAATTTAGTAGAAGGAGAGGGGGAAATAGCAGTGTTCCCGGAGAAGTAACGTGTGTGGTAATCCCTCCACTGGAGAAATTACTTAACCTCAATTTGCTTTCTTTTTCAATCAATCAGAAGAGATTGATGGAATAAGGCAAAGAGAAAGTTACAACCTAAAATTAAGCAATGAGACTATCAGACTGCTTTGAATGAGTTCAAAACTCATACCTGTGAATCGAGGGGGCTGATGGGCCTATTATATGAAACAATTGGCATCATCCACAGAACAGAGAATGGAGGAAATACTAGGAGACTAAAGATGATTAAGTATAAATTTCCCAGAAAATGAATATAGAAGAGTCAGGAAAACACATATGGGTATGTTTGTCTTTAATTCTTGGCAAAATCCAAGACAAGATAGGGTCAGAAAGCTTTCAGACACTGATCACTAATAACCAACATAAAGGGAGGGTATAGCTCAGTGACAGAGCACATGCTTAGCGTGCATGAGGTCCCGGGTTCAATTCCCAGTACTTTAACTGAAAAAAATAAAAATAAATTTAAAAATTTAAAAAACTAATATGGAATTACTAAGATTTTAGATTTTAAGTTTTATCATTTTCTTTATTCTGCTTTATGTTTGTGTTATTAGCCTTTCTTTCCTACTTCTTGCACTGACTGGACCTATTTCCTTATTAAATAATAAAATCACTTTTAAGGCTATGAATTTTACTCAGAGTATAGTTTCAACTGCATATAATAAGTTCTAAGAAGTAGAGTTCTAAATTTTAATTATTTTCTAACCAGTCTATTATAATATTTTTGCTTTTCTATTTGACTCCATCTTTAGTTAGATAGCATTTTTATTCCAAATGGGTAGTTTTAATTACATTTTTGATAGTTATCAATTTGTATTTTATTATATTCTGGGAAAGGGAATTATAGAGTTGCTTATCTAAGGAATTTATTGAGTTTTTATTTTGGTAGCCGGGGATGCGGTCAATTAGATTAAACTGTTAAATGCATTATTAAAATTCTCCAAACCCCTATTTATTTTTTTGTCTATTTGTGGCTAAGGCTAAGAGGTACGTACTAAAGTCTCTCAGAAAGAATTTTCTGTCAACTTTCCCTCCTTGGTAGTCTTCTCTTACAGTTTGATTATGTATAGTTCCTTGTATCACACAGAAAGGACACCCAGGCCTGTGGTGGTTCAGGATGGCTGTGGCCTCCCTGTGCATCATCTCTGCCACACTTTGCCATGTGCTGAACCTCACAGCTGATCAGACACGTTCATGTCCAGCACCTTGCTCATAACAACCCATTAGATACACAAGGCAGTTATTGTTGCCATCCCTGTTTTACAGATGACTTCTCCACAGTGACACCACTCAGATCTGTCTTGAAACTCCTAGTTTGGTACCCTGGTCATCCCACTCTGCATAATCACGAGTCTGTCTCCTTAGCTGGACCATGAGTTCTTGAAGCCTGGACCCACATCTGTTTCCTCCACAACACTGGCACAGAGGCGGTCCTCAGGCAACACCGACTGCCCCGGCAGCTGTCCCCTGTGCCCTTTGCCTTCCCCGTTTATTCTATGACAGATATTCCACTAGGGGTACAGAGTCTTGGGGCCAAGGAGGGTGAAACTAACACACAGGAAATAGAAAGAGATTTACCGACGTGCAGCGAACAACTGTGATTGAAAGAGAATCTTCAGCTTCCCTGAAAAAAAGGATAAAGACAAAAAAAGTCATTCTGGGTGATACATCTGTGTGTGTGTGTGTGTGTGTGTGTGTGTGTGTGTGTGTGTGTGTGTTAGGGTCAAAAAGACTGGCAGAATTACAAAGCAGCGTCTCTTGCCTCAGCTTTTTTTGACTCAGCAAAATTGAGAAGGATGTTGAGAAAGAAGGACCTGATCTGTGAAGGAACGTGAGCTGTCCTGAGTGCCGCTTCTTCCTGGAGAAAATCTTCAGATACTTGCCTCTGTCATCTAGTCTATACCTACAGCCACTAAATTAAGTCACTTAGCCTTAATTTAGTCTATATGATGGAAAACTCATCCAGTTGCTATGACCCCGAGCTAGGTTTATGTCCAAAAAAAATTTTTTAAGAGAAAACATAGCAATAATACAGATCAGGGAAATATGCTACTTCAGAAAACAGACTAAACATTCACTAAATAGAATAAATGAATGTGCATAACATTTATCAGAAAAAAGCCAACCATTTTCTGGTGTTTGGGCACAAAGTCAGTATCATGAGCCCAACCATGTAATCAAATATTAGGCATTTTCATTTTCTTATCATTTCCTAGATTCCCAGAGCGATCAAATCAACCAGATAAGTGCCAAACTTCCACTTCGTATTAGAAGATAGAACTGAAATATTGATTTGTATACTCCTTTTTCTTTGCCACTGCTACACAGAGAAGCAGTGTGCAAAATAATTTCATTTGACTTCTCACAATATGAACATTTAGGCCAATTGCTGCCAGTGTGTTACTTCCTCAAACAGATAAACTCAACACAAGATTTCTAAGTGTCTGGGGATCACCTCTTTTCCATTTTACAGAAGAACAGACCTCTTCCAAGAGAATTCACAACAAACCAATATCCAGGTGCTCTCAAATGGACAGCCTGGCCTCACAGAGAGTTGGAGGAATTAGAGACATTTTATTGGGTTTTTTGTTTTGCTTGGTCTTAGAAGTGGTGATGACACTGGGAACTAAGCTAAAAAAATAAGCAGTCCCAGCATTTCCACACGCGGCTTATGGCAGAGAGCACAGATTCAAGACTCAAACTGGCTAGCAAGTCTTTAATGGCTCACCCTTCCAGGAGGAGAATAACCCCTGAACTTACCGTGTCAGCACCAAGACCCTCCATCATCTGGGCCTCACTTCCCATAGGCATCGATGCCTTACACAAATTGAAGTGCTCAGCGCCTGCTACTCCCCTCCCAGTCACTCCTGCTTATCACTTTGCCTGGACCACTCTCTACCTCCATCTTTGTGGGCCAAATTCTACTCAGCATTAAAGGGACATCTGAAATATTTCTGGACTCTTCTCTGGTTTTTTTGTTTGTTTGTTTGTTTTATGGGAGAGAGGTCATCAAGGTTTATTTACTTATTAATGGAAGTTCTGGGGATTGAACCCAGGACCTTGTGCATGCTAGGTATGCACTCTACTACGGAGCTATACCCTCCTCTCAGACTATTCTCTGTTTTGTCAAACCACAACTTCCTCACAAGTTGGGGAATCGCCAGTGTTTACAGCCCCTGTCCTCTGTTTCTCCTGATGCACTGTCTCCCCTCAATCTCAGTGGGGTGTGCACCAGCTGTAGCTGCACCTCTAGCCTGTACAAGTCCAGGAAGTGGAGTCCCTTGGCACCACAGGGTTCCTTGCCCAGAGAAGGTGCTTAATGAAGAGATCAGGGTTCACGTTCCCTAGACACCCCAATTCTGGTCTACTGCTTTTAATTGTAAAGACTTTTGCTCATTAGTCAGAGTTGGATCTAGCCTGACAGAGATATTAGTAGCAGTGAAAATCTAAAATTCGTTTGCTGGAATTGATCATCTTTGAGAAAATCACCTAATAATTTGGACAGTAAACTGCATGATTTCCATAACCATATTTCATTTTTGTAAAATAAAATCACCACGTCCTTTCCTAGCTGCCCCACCCAACCACCCACCTTATTCTCTGGCAGTCCTGAAGCGAGATTAGGTGTGGTTGAGAGGATTCTATTTTCTACACTCTGATGGATTCTCTGCAATCTTGAGCTGTATGTGTGTGTGTGTGTGTGTGTGTGTGTGTGTCACTGCAAGGGACTGACAAATATAGCACCTGTGCCTCCCAATCACGTCTGTAGGCAGGTGAGAGAGAGCAGATAGTAACCAAGATGGAATTCTAAAATGAGGCTGTTGCTACTGCTTTAAAGGAGACTGGATCTTACTTAAATCACAGGGAGATCAGTTAAGGCATTTCTGTCACCCATCTTTGCTCTACAATAATCTGTGCAACTCTGTGGATGATGGAAGACAATTTAGTACCTCAGAATATCGACTGCTCGTTCACAGGAAAGGTCTTCGGCGGGCTCATCGTTCATTTGGAGGATCTGATCACCAGGGAAAAGCTTGCCGTGAGCGGAACCTCCTGTTGGACAGAAAAGAAGTCACTGGTGCTTGTGCCAGGGGGGCCCAGGCCCCACGTGTCACTGCAGCACACCTAAATGGCAGCCTGATCCAGTCTCCAGGGCACCAGCTCGCCCTACCCCTAGCCAGGCTTGGGCTCACGGGGATCTCAGTTTTCCCGTTTACAAATCACGGATAATGTACTACAATCCATCACCTTCAAGGGATTGTTAGGAGACTGTCTGGGGAAAGAAGACTAGCAGAAACCCTCTGAATCAACGGAGCTGGCCAGCAAATCCACTACATTCATCTCTAAAGAACTCTCGGATGTGTGTGTGTGTGTGTGTGTGTGTGTGTGAGTGCACATTTAAATTAATAGATTTTTAACTAGTCCCAGATATAACATCAATACACAGCTGAAGCATGAAAACAAACACTAGACCCTTCCAGTCTGCTCCTCTTCACCCTGATGCAGCCTATATTTTAGAGACTCAAGTGAAAACAAATCAATAATTTCTATTACTGTCTGACCAGAAACTCTCCCCAGCTCAGAGCATGCAGGGTTCAGAGAGGAGAGCCTGATGATCCAAATACTGTCACCATCCCTGAGACTGGCTGGGGGCGGCACGGGTGGGCAAAGCCCTGGCTGAAGCCGTGGAGCAGGGGTGCAAACAGCAAGTGGGCCCCTCCCTCCCAGCACCATAGGAAGGTGCAAAGTCCAAGAGAATTAGGTCAAAATTACTGCCCTTTCTAACCTTTTTAGGGTAGCATTTTCTGCATTATGTTAAAGCACAGAGAGATGGGAAGAGAACCGGGGCTATTTCCCCGCAAGAAGCCAGAATCCTTTCTTGTTTCCCAGGCAGCCCCTACCTGCTGTGACGGCCACCACTGTTAGGGGAAGGGTCTCAGAAATGTGAAATCCATAGTCTTGGAGGAGGGCATCTTTGTCTATTTTTACTGTGTGTTTGACAGGGATGAGGGTCTGGGTTGGGATCCCGGGCGGCCCATCAGCTGCAGCAACTTTAGCCCTGGAAGAGAAGGAGAATGTAAAAAAAGACAGAGAGAGGATTCTAGTTGGTGGCCACAAACTGGGTCAGCCCCTCCTCCTGGAGAAGGAAGATGCAGAGCTAGCTGAGTGGGCACCAGCTCTTCTCTTGGGAGAGAGAAGACACAAACACCAGTAGATAAAATAGTAGGACACAGCACCATGCTCTAAATAAAAGAGAAGTCATGAAGTGCAATGGGTACTCAGAGAAAGCAGAGAGCAGTTTTAACTTTGTTGGGGAGGGGAGAAGGAATCAGGGAAGCATTTGCTACCTGGAAGAGGTGGCAGCTGAGAGATGCTGAGGGTATACCTACATAGCCCAAATCCTGGCACACAGAAGATATTCAGTAATTGCTGATGAGTCAATGTATGCATAGATGTATAGATGGGTAGGTGGATGGATGCACACATGATAGATGGATGGATGCATGGATTCATAGATGGATAGATGCATGGATGGAGGCATGGGTGTTTGCATAGATGGATAGATGCATGGATACATGGATGCATGGATGGATGGATGGGTGGGTACATGGATGGCTAGATGGGTGGATGAATGGATAGATGGACAGGCATTCCAGGCAGAAGGCACTGCTTCAGCAGAGGTATAGAAGAGGAAACACATGGACTGTGAATGAAAACCAGGAGTTGCTCAGTTTGGATGTCTGATGATGATTAATTTTATAGGTAGATGATTTCTTTGGTGATTTTTTTCTGTTTTTCTTTATGATGAATGTTGCTTCCCCTTCAACTTTGTAACTGTGAGCATTCCAATATAAAATCCCAGATAGCAAGAACTTCCTCTGTATTAATTGTTAAAAACATGGATGTTCTCTCTATATATAAAAGCAGGTAACTTGAAAGTTGTATTTTCTATCTCTCAACACCACATAGTGAATTTACGAGCTAGGTTTCATTTATCTGTAGCAAATGATTTTTACCCCCATAAGAGTCAGTGGTTCTTTCTAAGGAAGGTCAAATAGTGATGGGATAAGGTGTTTACTGTCCTTATAAACAACAGATGTGGAGGAGTAACAGCACCCTCTGCATTCTGCAGTTAAGGTCTTTTATTCTCATCCATTTACCAAACACTGTCAGGAACTCTGCCTAATGCATTAGGACCCCACTTATCTGAAAATCACCTCTCTGTCATTTATAATAATCTCAAGTTTCAACAAGGACCAGGAAATATTTTAAAAAACTGCTTCATGGAGCCAAAATGCAAGTGACAAGTCCAAGTACAAAGCCTCATGCATGTTATCCATCAAGGAGCTCCCTTAGGAGCAAGGACAGGATTTCTTCTAGGCAAGAACATGGGTAATACTGAGAAGAGCTGGAAGACAGACCTAACAAGAGGGAAAAAGCAGAAAATTCTGAAAATTTATACTGAATAAAACCCATAGGTATTCCTGATTTAAAAAAAAAAACTATAAAGCTCTGAAAGGAACTTTCTAAATATAATAAATAATATATTACACTGAAGGGCAAAAATCAACATTTGCATTCTTTCATAAAAAGCAACAGGAAGGATACCCTAGACATTACTCCTATTTACTGTAGCAGGAAAAATGCCTGGAATAGTTACCAGAGAAGGAAAAATGATGAGGAATAATAAGCATAGGAAATGGAAAAGTACTACCTTTTATTTTTCAAACAGATGATGATCTACATCTAGAAAATGATCACAAAGAGAATTACTAGTGCTTAAAAAAATAAACTTAGTGGAGCTGCAGGATAAACACACAAAACATAGCCAGAAAAAGCATCCAACAGTTCATTAAAAACAGAGTAGCTGAATGTGTATTAGGCGCTAGGCGCTCTTAATGAGCTGATGCAATAAAGGAAGACGCACGTAAAACTGATGCTGGATTTCTGGTTGGGAAGATTACATGAAAAGAAGTCCTGAACAAAAATACAGATTTGATGGAAATCCAGATTAAAAAAACAAAAACAAAAACAAAAAACTTGGTAATAGCAGCAGTAACAACAACAATAATCATTAATGGCATTTACTGAGCACTAACCATGTACTGGGGGGTGATCTCACTTACTTTCATAGCTCACTTGACCCTCATAACAAACCTGTGAGACAGGGATGATTATTACCCCTATTTTATAGATGAGGCTGAATCTTGCTTTGAGAGACTTTAACTTGCTTAAAGTCACATAGCTGGGGAGGGAGTTTCAAAGTGGGGAGATTTTCTTCGAGGGTAGTGTAGCACCACTTCTGGAGCAGTGCTGATCAAATGAAGGATAATACAAGCCACATTTGTAAGCGTAAGTTTTCTAACAGCCACCTGAAAACTGGGGTGGAGGAGGGGGAAGCAAGTGATTTTTAATACATTTTTATTTAACCCAATGTATCCAAAATACTATCCTTTCAACATGTAATCAATAAAAATAAAAATCATTGATGAGATATTTTGCACCCTTTTTTTCATATTAAGTCTTCAAAATCCAGCGTGTATTTTATACTTTCAAAATGTATCAAGTGAATTAAGTCAGAGAAAGGCAAATACCACTTCTCCTTCCAGTGGGGAGGGTACAGCTCAGTGGTAGAGTGCCTGCTTAGCATGCATGAGGTCCTGCGTTAAATCCCTAGTACCTCCAAAAATAACCAAAAACCAAAAAACAAAACAAAAAAACTCTTCCAGAGCATCTTCTAAACTGTGGTTCAAACTCCTTCCTAAGGAAGAATTCAGATTATTCTGCCCCAACAGCTCCCCATTACCCTCAGGATAAGAAGTTTAACTCCTCAACCTTATCCTCATGGCCCTATGTCTTTAGGTCTCAGGCCCTGGCCAACATTCCCCACCACTCCCCTTCCCAGGCCTTCACACCAGCCTAATCTTACCTGCTGCACCAGTTTTACATCTGGACCTCAGTTCATGCAGCTGCCTCACAGGAAAATATGAGGCCGATCAAAGCCTAGCTCAAGTGCCACCACTTCCAAAAAGCCTTCTCTGATTTCCAAGCCAGATACAAGTTCTCTCATCTCGGAGCTCCAACTCTCTCTTATGGCTCAGAGCACCTCAGCCTTCAGTAATAGCTATCTGATTCCATGTACCACTGCCTCTAATAGACTGTAAATTCTTGGAATGCAGGAACCATTTTTATCCACCTTTGTATTTCTCAGAGTGCTGAGTGAAGCGCTTTGCCCACAGAAAGCATCTGTGCTTATTAGGTGAATACATGAGTAATACGCTGTATAAAGGGAGCATGATATAAATTAGCACCTCTAATATGATTAGCAAAGGTGGAAAATGTATATATAACCACTAATAAACAGCAGACGATTTGCATATTTGAATTTAAGTAAGAGTTCAATGTTTGCCATTTGTCAAGTTTGCTTAATTTGATATGCAGCTCAGTCTTATGACCATCGTCCTAATCAGGACCATCTTCTCCATGTCCCAGAGCTCAGTAAATTGTATCAGGAAGATAATGCTCAGTTTCTCAAGCCAGACTCCTGGGAGTCATCCTTGACTTTACCCTGCTCTCACCCCTAATATCCTATCAGTCACTACTCCAAAAGATCTCCAAAGATGTCCATTTCTCTCTCTCTCCATGGCCACCATTCTATTTCAGGACCCTGCCTCCTGTCCTGAAGACAGATTTCTGCAACAGTCTTCTACCTGGTCTCCCCACTTTTCATTCTTATCTCACCTGAATGATTCTCCATCCAGCAGCCAGACTGATTTCATAAACACAACCCTGCTCACATGTCTGCCCTGACTGAATGACCTAATCCCAAATCCTTACCATGGCTTAATACACCCCTGCCCACCACTCTAGCCTCTACAACCAAGACATTTGTTCTCTCAGTATTTTTGTTCCAGCCAAACAAGTCTCCTTTGAGTGCTTCAAGTACACAAGCTCTTCCCTATGCTGAGAATATCCCCCAATCCCTGACCTTCACACTCTCTAGAGATTTCCCAAAACACCCAACCATACGCTTTACCTGCCCAACTCTACTCTATCTTCTGGTTTTGGCAGACATCTCTCTGTCTCTGTGATGAACACACCCACAAAACCTATGCATCCCTTTTTGAAATATACATCATATTTGTAATGACCAGTGTGAAGTCTCTTACCCTCTCTAGACTAAAGCTCATATGGCAAAAAACATGTCTTTCTTGCCCCGTGTGCTGAACTCAATGCTAGGCATAGAGTAAGGCTTAACAAGTGTTTGGAGAACAAAAGAAAAACACAAACCTTACCCCATGGTTAAGACAGAGTCCATGTGGATGCTTTTCAAATGGGTAGGCTTCATTTGTCTGACTTGTCCATCTGGAAGGGTTTGTTCCTCAACAGTGGTAGACAAACGAGGCCCCACTGTGTTGACTAATCTCTGGACAGTGTCAGCAGCTTTGGCCCAAAGTCTGGATTTGACATTTTCCCCAAAGGCCACATTTCAGCTTTTGTTTGGAAAAGGATTGCTTAAGAACAGGAGGCCTCTCCTCACAAAGAATGTTCAATATTTGACAAGGAACTGAAGGAAATGATCTCTGTAGCAAAATTTCCTCCTCTGTAGAATCTTATAAATATCAAACTAAGTGCTGACAATCCAAAAACCTATGTCTGCTGCCTTTGTAATGGTTTCAAATCACAAATCTCAGGTCATTCCTTTGACTTTACATTGGCTCAGTATAAGACCTGCGGCTACACTAATGGAATTTCTGTCAGATATGTGGATCAAGCCCAAGGTAGAACTAAGAAAAATGTTAAATTTATCATGAAAATAGCCTTGTGTAGACTAATTCTATATTTTATGGGTCATAAGTTCATATTGAGATTAATAACATTGAAAAAGAAAAATACCAGATGGAGATAGATTATGCTTCATTCTTTATCTGCTCTCTGATAGGCTGGAAAATATATTTTTGCTTCTATCTTGTAACAACAAAGAATTCACTTTTGCATTCCAGCAGGATGTGGAGAAACTATTTTGAATCTATGTTTAAACACTGTATTATGTTTAGCTTAAGTGATTTTAAAAGCTAAAGTCTGATATAAGCTGGATTTTTAATCTAAAGTTTATTCAGTGAAAGAAGAAATAGAAGTGGCAGTCTGTACCAGAAAGAAATGTATCATGTAGTCATAATCACAGGACTATGCTCGTGGCTGTGACAGTCTCTAGGGGACCACTGAATGTGCATATTGTGAGCAGAGCACTACTGGGCGAAGGCCTACGGTTGAAAGGAGGAGAAATCATTCCATTACTACTTTAAAAAGGAGGTTTAGAAGACAATGGCAACTCTGCAGATGCAGTGAAGGAGGCTTCTAACCTGTTCTCCTCGAATCTTTCCACTTTTGCCCACCAGTTGAAAAGCAATAAAATAACTGGTACCAGAAATGGTCTTTTTAGATCATTAGGAGTATTAGAAAGATCAAAATACCATTCCTATTATTTTTTTTTATTTTTTAATCAAAGTATAGTCAGTTTACAATGTTGCATCAATTTTTGATGTACGGCATAATCATTCCTATAATTAGTAAAGAGTATTTATGGTTGAAATAAACAAGTCAATTTAGAAAGAGTGTAAAATCAATAGCGAGGGCTTCTGACACCGAGATGCCATGATGCATGTGTGTGCGCATGTGCACAGTGTGCATAGGTATGCCTATGAGTACATCTATGGGTGTGTGCATGTGTGTGCAGACATGTGCATGTGTGCTCATTAGTATTAAGAGTCAAGATAAATTGAAAGAAATCTTTTTAAGCCCTTTAAAACCAAGCACCAAGAAGAAGGCATCAAATTCATTAAGTTCTTTATGTTTCTTTAAATCTTGCTCTATAAAACCAACACTTCCAGATTAAGAATAAGAGAATTCAGTAAATCTTATGTAGAACTGTTTTAATAACACAATAAAATCATTATAAAGTTCAAATGGAAGAAAAGGCAGGTAAGAGTGAAAAAATGGAAAATGAAGAGTAATAAAAGTCTAGTTTAATAGATAATAAATGTAGTTTTAATACAAATGTTTTAAAACAGGCAATTAGATCAATGGAATAAAATAGCTAGCCTAGGAAGAGATACAATTTCTCACTCACAGACATATGAATTTCATATATGATCAAAGAAGGGTCGTAAGTCAGTGAAGAAAGGAAAGCTCACAGTTAATGGTAATGCAAATAGCACTTATTATTTTGGAAAAAATCAAGTTAGAGTTATAGTATATTTATATTTATATTATATTGTATATAATATATTATCTACATAGTATATTGTCTATAATATATTATATTGTCTATATAATATATTTAATTATATATTATACTTAATTATATATATATCATGTTGTATGTATTATATTTACATATAACAAAATATTATAATATATTATAATGTATTTATATTAAATATTAAATATTAAATATCTTAAACTATCAAATTGAAAATTAATTAATTAAATTAATTACTAAGTGAGGATTTTCTAAGCTTAGAAGCAATCAATCACCAAGAGAATAAAAATAGAAACTTGTAGGAGAGAAAAAAATGGTATAATTAAGTGAGAAAGTATTCTATAATGTGTCTTTGTCATTTTATCACCTCCCTAGTTATACAAAGCTGTTAAGAAGATGACAATTTAGCTCCAAGCAAAATGGTTAAAAATTAGTTCATAACATAATGTCACTTTGTTGCAACTTTTATTAAGTAGTTTGTATTACATTCTTTATACAGAAATTCAAAACATGTCACAGAGACCTTTTGGGGAGTTAGCTATTTCTAAAAGAGCGCTGATATTGTAAATGTTATTTTTATACTGGAATGCAAAATTAAGTGGTGAGAGAGTAGTCATTTTAATAATCTGAGTAATGTTGCATTTCTACAATTAGAGGTTATCACTAGGCTTGTAACCTACCTAAGCGCACGCACACACACAAGCACATTCAAACTGAGTACCATTATCTGAATTTGACTAGTGATTATAGCAATAACCACCCACTGAAAATTTATTTAAAATTCAAGAAATCAAAGCAACTTTGAAAGTTGACACTCCTCCCCAGAAAAACACCCATTTTAAGATGCATTATAAAGCTCTAACATTACCCAGGTTCATAAAAGTTATCAATATGTTTAATAACGTTTGGAAATGAAAATCATCATTTTTGACTACTTGGCTCCTAGACAATTCAATTCGTGTCACAGATAAAATTTAACTTTTATGGAAAAAATGACAATTACAAGTAAAGTAAGTATAGCTGGCTGAAATGACTGGAAGCTCTTAACAGTCTAAAAAAAATAATAGGATTGCTAAAAGATGCATGTAAAATTCTATGACTGCAGATTAACTTCTATGTTTCCTTTTTCTGGACTATAGAAGAACATTTCAATGTACTTTTTCATTTCTTGACCTGGCTATCAGGGAACTCAGAGACAATGCTGATACTCAAATGCTAAATCCTACATCTAATTTTTGGCAACCTATTTACAGAATTTCAAGAGAGAAGATAGATATTAGAGAGTTCTAAGGTCAAATGTTCAGGCAAAGTCAAGTTAAAGTTACACGGATCTCTTTTCTGCAGGACTTCTCAGAGCCTTTAATGTGCTAAAATGCACTGAGTCATCAAGAGTGGGTGGGTAGGAGTGAGACATCGGCTGCATCACTTCCTAAACTTATCTGGCCATGGAGCCTTTTTAGTAGAGCAGCATCACACAGGACTAGGTTTTACAGAACCCATTTTAGGAAACAATGTGCCTAGAAGTTTTCCCGTTCGTTTCCCAAGAACTACCCAATCACTTGCAATCTCCTGGAACTCAATCACCTCTGGGCTATGAGATGAGGCTGATATCTGAGCTCATAGAGCCTGTGGTCTAGAAGAAAAAGGGATGTGCTCAAATGTAAGCGGAACACACCAAAAGAAGCACAGTGCTGATGCTACAAACCAAATACTATGGGATCTCTTGGGAGAGGTTAATTCTGACTGTGGGCTGAGGAACACTTCATAGATGATTGAGCGTTTCAGCCAGAATTTGAACCATGCGTGGGTTCTGGACACATGGAGATGGAAAGGAAGTGATCTGGCACAGGAACCCAGTCTAGGGGATGAGAGTAGAAGAGGGGTGCTTATAATAGCAGTGAGTAGGTCATTTTAGGGGGAGTCTGTTGTGAATGAGGCAAAACAGTAAGACAAATAGCTGTAAAGGATTGTGGGTCAATCATGGAAAGCCTTAAATGTCAAACAAAAATGTTTCAACTCATCCTATAAGAGAGGAGGACCTATCAAAGGTTTTGGAGCAGGGAGTGGGGATGGTCCTAAACAAGTCATTCTCGGAGCCTCGGGTTTTCAACTGTAAAATGGGGCTAATTCTCCCAGCCTTGTCTTATCGCAATATGTGAGGATCGGAGCACTTGTCTGCAGGGCAGTGCAACCCTGAGCAAGGTTTATTGCTCAGCAGTAGAACAGCTATTTCCAGTTCCTTCAGAAGAATGTGTGTCTCAGAAACACCTGACATGTGATATTTCATCTCTGCATCAGGGCCAGACGGGAAATCTGAGATGGAAAATGAGTGCTTCACAACAAAACATAATTTAAGTTCTCTTGTAGCAGTCAAATCAGATCTGTATTTGATTTCATTTCATTTTGTTTAGAATGAAACAGGGACTGTAAGGAACAGCTGCTGGAAACAAAGACAGGGAAAGAGTATAAACAGCAGATTGCCTGACACTGAGTACTAAGACAAGGGGTTGTGTGAGACAGAGAGAAACTGAGAGAGAAACTTATGTGAGGTGTGTTCAAAAGAGTATATGTGTGAGTGTGTGTTCCAGAGAGCGTACAAGCTCACGTGTGCAAGTATGTGGGTACGAGTTTGTCTGTGTGTATGTCTGTGTGTGAATGTGTGTATCTCTGTAAAGCATGTATGACTTTGGTGTGAGTGTGTCTGTGGGCGCCCACTGAAGGACGCAGAGGGAGGAGCTGGAAGGGGACAGAGATAAAGGCACTCCAGCAAAACTGCTGACCCATTTACACTTCTCCCATCACAGGGTGTAAGAACAGTGATCCCCAGGCACTGCCAAGACTGCAAAATCTCCTCCCACGGGGACACTGAACCCTTGCAGCCAGAAATCCCTGCCAGCCCAGGAGCCTTACCGGGCCGAGCTGTCCCGGGAGCGCCGGAGCCATCTTGCCACCATTTGTTCTATTCTGTGTGCTTTCCGTGTCTGGAATAAACTGCTCTCCAGCTCTTCCATTTACCTAAAAGGAAGAAGAGTTCTTTTAAGAAGCTTACCAAAATATTTATTTGGAAGAGCATTTTGACAAATCACTATGATGCTGCCTGTATTTGCCAATTTTAGGATAAGCTGATCAAATAACTAGGTCTCTCTTTTTATCTGAAATTAACATAAACAGGTGCTCAGTGTCCATAGAGGGAACAACTATAGCAGCCTGCTGCCTGAAGGAGTCCACAGTCTTGTGGTAAAAAGACTGGCTTTATGTCTTAAATGGTTAAACGTAGGATTAGGGAATGAAATAGATAAGGCTTCTCAAACTGTGACTGTGACCCACTGGCAGAGACACTCCTTGCTGCGTGATACTGCCCGCCCGCCCCACCCCCCGCAACTATGTGCACATCCCTGGATAGCAAAGCTCAGCTTTGCCTGCATCAGGAACCACATGGACATGGAATCATTCTCGTCAAACTGTGCCTGTTCTTCTGAGTGCTGCTTCTCTTGTTCAATGTCTTATATCTAATTTTTTGAATAGGTAATTCAAATTTTTGAATAGGTAATTTTGAATTTGTATAATCCAAACCCTAGATTGTAAAAAAAAAAAAAAAAGGAAGAAAAAGGATATACAGTTACTGTATTGTGCACTTACAAATTGTTAAGAGGGAAGATCTCATGTTAAGTGTGTTCTTACCATAATTTAAAAAATAATATACAGTGAAAGGTCTTTCCTCTAACCTTACCTGTCCCTATCTACCTACTTCCCTCATGCATACATAATCATCTCTCTCCTTGAGATATTTGTCTTTCCAGAGTTTTTGTATGTCTATACAAACAAATGCAAATATTTTATATACCCTCTTCTTAACACAAAGGACAGCACATCATATACACTCTTCTGCACCAGGCTTTCTTCTCCCTAGAATATATACCCTTGATATTTTTCCACATAAATACATAGAATGCCTCTTTATTCTGTTTGACAACTACTGAGTATTACACTATATGAATGTACTGTAATTTAAAAAATAGTCCTCCCTTGATTGACATTTGATAGCCAATCTTTTGCTATTACAAATAATACTGCAATGAGTTATGTTGCACATGTATCAATTCTGCATATATGCAATTATATATTTGGATAAGCTTCCAGACATTGAATCTCTAGGTCAGAACTTATATGCGTTTGTGCTTTGAAAGATATTATCAGGTTACCAAGAAAAATAGTATATGTGTTTGAGATTAAAATTTCATAAAATAATTTATATTTTTCTATTCTAGTCTATTTCACTTCTAAAAATACTGTTCTCAATTCACCAAATTAACTTCACAACCTAAAAAATAATGACACAAAATAAGACATGACATTGGCAAATAACCATGGATACAGAGAAAATAAAAAAGAATTATAAGAGATTATGTTGTTTAACATTACACAAACACATTTGAAAACCTGAAGGATATGGATGGGTTTCAAGGAAAATATGAGTAAGATGACCCTAGAAGATGTAGAAAATCTAAAAAGACAATTACCATAGAAGAGAAAGTTATTAAACAGCTACTACCCCCCGCCTCAAAAAATTCCAGGTACAGATAGGTTCAAAGATAAATTCTCACAAATTTATAAGATGTAGCCCACCCAGACAATTTTTGTTTTAAATATAAACTTTTAATTTTTGAATAATTTTAGGTGTATAAAAAGGTTACAAAGATAATACAGAGAGTTCCAATATACCATCCATCCAGCTTTCCTTGATAGCATGTTACAAAATCATTGTACCCTTGTCAAAACTAAGAAATTAACACTGGTGCAGTCTTACTAGCTAAACTGCAAATTTTATTCAGATTTCATCAGTTCTTCCACTAATGCTCCTTTTCTGTTCCAGGATCCAACCCAGGATATCGTGTTGCTCTTAGCCAGCTTAGTTTACTTCCCCCCAATGCTATTTCAGCTGTTCTAGAGCATAAAGAAGGAAAGCTTCCAAATTCTTTTCAAGCAGCCAGTATAGCATTGATACTGATTCTGATAAAAATAATACAGTAAAGCAGAGATACAATCTCTCTTATGAATGTCAAAATAAATATCCCAAATAAAATATTAGCAAATAGAATCTATCAGTAATCAACAGAATAACAGGGAGATCTATACTACAGTACGCTAACCATTTTCATACAAAAATGAAAGTGGGGCACCCAAACTCATCACTTTGGAAAACTAGAGACTTAAGTTTTTCATCAAATGGTAGCCACATACAAATTAATGGTGTAAAACATAGGCTTCAACCAAAAATAAATTCTATTTAGATCAAGGGATGTGTCAATCTAGCTTTTTTCTATCATGGGAACAGCAGGCCTGAACACTGTCTTCAGTTCTACATGGCTCACTTTTTAAAACTATAAAAATGAGGGAGAGTAGATTTCTGGTTAAACATGGTGAATTGAAATAATGTGAATCGAAATAATAATTGCCTCTCTTTCCTAAATAAACCTTATAAATTACAGTAAAGAAATAAAAAGGGGATAAACCCATTGGATAAAGAGAAGAGAGAAGACAGTGGATGAGAGATGTTGACAGTGTTTGAAAGATAGAAACTGTTTTGAGGAGAGAGAACTGAGCAGAGCAAAGGAAACAGAAACCTACGTGCTTGCAGAAGGAGACACTGACAAAAATGAGCTGATGTGCCCTATGATGGCTCAGGAATTAGAGGCAGTAGGTTCAGGAGAAAGCAGGGATGAGGCATAGGGCTGAAAACATGGAAACAGGTCTCTATAAAGCAGCAATTATATTCACAGGCCCCTTCCCACTACACCTGCCCACCTAGACAACCATCCCTTCCCCATCCTCCTGGAGACAAGAGGCTTATTCTTTACAGAATCAAACAAGAGAGGCTGGAGACTTAGGGAGACTGGGTACAAAAGGGTATAGGAATGAAAACAGAAGGATTAAGAAAAACTCATTTTACTAAAGGTCAAGACCTCCTTTGCCCAGTTCCCAGAATACTGGCAGTTAGGAATTTATGTGCAAAGTAAGAGTTTAGAGAATCCTTTTCTGGGGAATTAAATAGCACCTGAGAAAAGACCTTCAGATATTGAAACTTCTGGCAACTTACTTCCAGGTTATCCTGCTCTGAAATCTACTAGTCAGTGAGCCCCATCCACTGTACAAAGCTTCCAGCCATTTGTTTTAGTGCCTCACTCTTACACATGAATGGATATTTGAGGAAAACCTATATTATGAGAAACAGATTAAAACAAACAGAACTCAGAAGAAACAGAGACAATGCAGGAAACAGAAGAAAAAAGTGTTACTCTATAATTCAGACTCTCAAAAAGATAATACATCCATGAAATAAGAAAAGAATTTTCTTTGAAAAAGAACAGAGAATAAGAATGAACACTCGGAAATTAAAAATAAGATAACTGGAATAAAAATTCAATTAAAACGTTGAGAAATGTAGTCAATGAACTATTACAGAAAGAGTAACCAAAAGCCAAAGTTGGGATAACAGAAAAAAGTTAGAAATGTATAGTTATCAACTCAGGAGGTCCAATATTCATCCAGCATGAGGTCTATGAAGAGAGAGCAAAGGAAATGGAGGTAAGGAAATTGTTAAATAAGTCAATAAAGTTTCCCTGAAAAACCTAAGTTTCCAGATTAAGAACATCTGCTAATTATCCAGAATAATTAATGAAAGAAGACCCAAACCAAGAAATAACATCTTAAAATTTCAGAAACTAGAAACAGAGTATCTTCAAAGCTTTGAGAGAAAAAAAAAAAAAACAGATCACAAACGAATAATTGAGAATAAAAATGGCATTAGACGTCTCAGTATCAACAATGGAAGCCTGAAGACATTGAAGCCATGCTTTCAAATTTCTGAACAAAAATAATTTTCAATCTAGAATTGCATATCAACCCAAACTACCAATCAAATAGTAGACATTTTCAAATGTTTAGGTCTCAAAAAATTTACCTGTCATATACCCTTTCTCAGAATGCTACTAGAGTATGTACCCCAGCAAAATAAGGAAGTAAATAAATAAAGATGAGATCTAGGAAATTGGGGACAAAATACAGACAAGAGACAAAGAGAACATCGAGGATGACCATGAAGGAGTATAATATGCTAATGCCCGTATATAAGAACTAGGGAACCTGTACAGACTGGTGCATGAAGACACAGATCTTAGGGGAAACACATAAGAGTGGATAGATTTTCTAATGTGTTTGTGCAGAAAATTTCACTGAGAAGTTTGGAAAGTATTAGCAATAAGTACATGGAAAACTAAGCAAATCAAAGACAAGGAGAATGTTGTATAAGAAAGGAAACAAAATTATAGTTCATTACTTGGCTCAACAATGAACAATATTTACAGTGCAGTAATTGTAATGTAAACACTGAAAAATGATTTCTCAAAACAGTGATATAACAATGTCAGGAGAACATGGTGAAGGAAAACTAGTGTAGTGGTACAAGAGCTAAATCCTCACCTACCAAAATAATTCGATAATGTACAAAACTATTTAATAAGTTAAGAAATAGTAACTCAAGCATATTTCTCAGAAATATGGAAGAATAAAACAGAGGAAACAGCTGGAAGAATTGAAAGTTGCTTCTAAGATAAGAAATTAGAGGCTGAGAAGGAGCGGGGCCAGGACTGCTGATTCTATTATAAGCCCTTAGTACTATTTTTTAAAACTTTTTAACTACTTTTAATTATTTAATTTAAAGAATTGAATATATGCATATAGTAAAACACACAGAAAAATATATAAGTAAAATCACCTGTAATCCTACCTGTCAGAGTTATCAATTGTTAATTTTCATTCTTTTTCTATATTATGCTATATATATTTATTAAAATGAGATATTATACATTTCCCACTTAATATTTCATGAACAATATCCCATATTAATATTTAAGCATTTATAGCATTTAAAACTGCTATGTAGTATCATTTTCTTTGGTCATATCATAATTTATTCAATAAATCTATCATTGGATATTTGTGCTGTTTCCAAGTTTTCACTATTATAAAAGCTTTACAATGAACATCCTTATTCATGGTATATGGCTACTTCCCAGGTATTTTCTTGGGATAAATTCCTAGAAATAAAATTACTGGATTTAAGCATATGTTCATTTTTAAGAATTTGGATATGTATGATTAAATTGCTTCCAAGGTACCAATTTGCACTCGTGCCAGGACAGACCTTTGTAAATACTGAACATTACCATTTAAAAAATACTTGCTAACAGAATGGAAAATGGTGCCTAATTATGATTTAAATGTTTATATTTTGAAAAATACAGAAGACAAAAATAAGTAAAATGCACGTTTGCATAAATACTGTGTATTATTTAAAAATATTTGCTAATGGAATGGAAAGTAGCATTTAATTATGAGGTTAAAATACATTTTTTGAAAAATATAGGAAATTAAGTAAATGTCATATATAATTCCATCACATTACAATTATATAAATTGAATATCTTTCTTGAAACATCCAGTCCAGTCCCTCAGAAGTTAACAATTTAATGGGTATTCACGCTAACTTTGCCCTAAATCTACAGAGACCTATATTATTTATATTAAAATATATAGGCCAAAAAAATAGGATCATGCTATACTCAATGGTCTGCACCTTGTATTTTCAACTGGTGAATATACCCTGGACATCTTTACACATCAGAAATCATTACAGTTTTGATTTGAAGTTATTTGATTACTTGTACATCTGAACATTTTTCATGCGCTATCGCCATTTATATTTCTTTTTTTGGTACTTTCCTATTTCTGTTTTTTCCTTATCTTTCCACTAGAATGTCTACCTTCTTGTTATTTTAAAAGCTTTTATAATAAGAATTATTTAATGTCCCCTTGCCAAGGACACAAAACCACATCATATTTCTGTGGGGACTTACTATGGAGTGTTAAGAATGTGGGTTCTAGTGTCTTGACAACACAGAAACTAATCACAAGGACAGGAGAACAAACATCCAGCAAAGCCCACAGGATATAGTTTCCAAATATCAATTGCCTCAGTCAGGCCCTTAACAGGAGTGAGTAGTTGCCATTTCTAGGATATGGATATTAACTTGATTTGTCCTATGTCTGAGCATCACACTCTTAGCACCTTTCTATAGGGATCTAGGATGGTAAAGCGACTTAAAATCAGGCCATATGAAGAATCATTAAAAAAAATCAAAGCATGTTTATTCAACAAAGACTTGGATGTGGCATATGTGATTATGGTTTACAAACGGTCAAAAGGCCACCAGGTACAAGAGACATATGCCACATGATTTTGGGGTGCAGAGCCAAGATTAATGGGGGAATGCTACAGAGAGCGAGACACCAGGTCAGGCTAAAGCTAGGCCTCCCTAGTGGTTCCTAGGAATCCAAGGATGGAATGAATTTTCTCAAGAATTAGCAAGATCCTGGTCACTGAAGGCAGTCAAGCAGAGGCTGAATGAATAACTAACACTGCATGGACATGGAAGGGACATTACAATAGAACACAGGGACTGGATGACTTCTGCAGTTCCTTCCTTCCATGCAACCTGAGGTCTCTACTAGATCTAAGAAGCAGGCAAGATGATATTTACTGTGCTCTGTCTCAAAATTCAAAGACCCACATCCCCTGGAGTAGCTGGAAATCCTGAAGTCACCACAGGACTGGAAGATACAAAATCTCTGACCACTATGTTGTTTCAGTCTCCAAATGACTGCAGAGTTGTCAGGGATCTCAAGCTCATCCATGATGACATTCCATTCCTTTCAAAGGTCATCAAACTGCTGTGGTTACTTGCAGGGGACTGTTACAAAACCTCTGCCAAATACAAATTAGCTAACTGATTTATATAAATATATATAGCTCTAATTAAAATAATTAACTTGCATTATATATCTGGACTGTGAGTAGGCACATGTCTTCAGCCAGGGATTCCCCAAAGACCAAATAAATGACATCAACCAAGCCACTGAAAGTGTTCCCTGACTGAGCAAAGCCTTAACAGGAAAGTTTAAAATCAAGAAAATGACCTGCTAATGTTTTTAATATTAGCCTCTGGACTTCTGGGTCAACGGAAGAAAATAAGAGCCCAGGAAATTCCCAAACATTTGAATCTTCTCTACAGTCCCATTGCCAAGAAGTCATCTTGCCTCTAATTGTTCTGTCATTCACTGTTGGACCTATCTTATTGCTAGAAAATTTCTTTACATAAAGCTGAATTCTACCTCTCCAGAGCTTCGGTCCTCCGCAGTAGTGCTGCCCTCAGAGCACCGTCCCTTGCCCCACACTATCACACCATTCAGAATAAATCAGCCCTCCTTCTATATATCAGCTTTTCTGGACCTGAATATAGCAATCTTAACTCCTCTGCCCCAGACCAAACATCCTCATTTCCTTCAACAGATCTTCATATGACAGGTTCACTTTAGATCACCCTCCTATGAGCACACACCAATTTAGCAAAATCCCTTAAAGGGCATGAATCTCGAAACAACACATTTCTGGTTGTCTGGAACAAGGTACCATGAAAGGACAAATTCTCTCAAAATATTTTGCAAATGGAAAAGAAGACTAAATATATCAGAGTGATAACTATCTTACAAAGTAAATAGACAAGGATATAAACCCTTCAAAAGGAATATAAGACGTGACGATAAATTTTAGGAAACTATTAACTGCTAATGAGAAATGAAAAATATAGAAGGAGGCAGCAATGGATAGAAGAGGAACTGAAGAGCTAAAAATCACTTATACTAAATTGAAATTTGAAAATAAAACTAGATAGGAATTCAAGTGAGACTGTCATACCAAGAATCAGACTGAGGAGATTCAACTTGCAGATAATAGGAGCTAGCGGAGAAAAGAGAAAAGGAATGCACAAAATTGTAATCAAAGAAAGAGTTAATGGTACATTTCTTGAGCTGGAAAATATGTTTCAAATATATAGTGCACAAAAAGCAATTCTCAGATATATGCCTCAAGGAAGGCTCCTTACACATCAGCTCAAGTTCTTAAATGTCAAATATTAAAGAATCATCCTTAAAATCTGTTTTAAAAGAGGAAAAGAATACGATCATTTGAAAAAGAAAAGATTAGGCTCATACATTTTGCAGCATATTATTTAGGTATAGACATAGACTCAGTTCATTATTTCTCTCTCTGAGGAAGGTAAAAGCTTTACAAGTGATATTCGAGACTCTGTTCTTGAAAGATATCACTGGGAGTCATTCTGTGATTTTTTTAAAACCTGCTAGTGAAGGTCTTCTGTTAGGTTTTGTGGGTTTTTTTCTTTCACTATTTCTTTTCTTATTATACTGTCAGCAACTTGAGCATAGAGAACCAGTCTTACCCCTTTTTATTTTCTTTCAGGACCTGTCACATAGGCTCAATAAATGTTTGTTGAATGACTGGATGAACAAAATTAAAATAAAAGTAGGAATAACATGGAAAATTAGACTAACATTCCACTTAATAAAGACAGAGCTGGGGGGAGGGTATACCTCAATGGTAGAGTGCATGCTTACTCTGCATGACGTCCTGGGTTCAATCCCCAGTACCTCCAATAAGTAAGTAAATAAATAAATGAATCTAATTACCTCCCCCACCAAAAAAAAAAAAAAAAAAAAAAAGACAAAGTTAATGTGGGTTCTTAAAGATTCACAAAACCAATAAACCACTGGTACAAGTTATTATTAACAAAATGAGAAATGAGTAAAGACAAACATTAGTGGGAAAAAAACACTACAGAGTGCTATACATGTTATACACAAGCAATTTAGCTAAGCTAAGTAATACGGATGGATTTGGTGGATTTTGGAAGATAAATTAGGGATATATCTTTCTAGAGTCTTCCTGGTAAGTCCTTTAATTTTCCTGAGCAGGTAGACTCATCGGTAACAAGGTCAGCCTCACAGAATAGTGTCTCCCAAGATCTCCATATCAACCCTTTGGTATGTATGTACATTCTTACCTGTGAAGGGATTTCGTGGGCATAGTGGAAGAAATACTCTCCATGTAGGGTATTAAAAGGAGAAGACTCTAAGACCTATACTGGAGGATGAAAATAAGTTCTCACTAATAAAACACCCTGGTAGCCTCTGGGGACCCAAGATGTTGGTCTTTCCTGGATGTGCTGAAGATATCATTTATTTAAAAAGAAATCCAATTCATCAAACACTCACTGAAAAAACACTCACTGCAAGTAACCAAGAATGAGAGATGAGTAAGATGCAGCCCCTGCTTCAGGAAAGGGTCAGCCTTCTTTCTGTTCTCTATCTGGTGGTAAGAGATGCTTGGCAAGGTGGTCAGTGTATTTGGTTCATTTATCCTATGGTATCCATGAATTACTTTTCTCTTCAGCTACCCTAAGGCTGATCAACTTCATGAAACTTAAATACTTTAACACCTTTATCCCACAAAGCAGAGAACCAGAACCAAATAAATAAATAAATAAATAAATAAATAAATAAATAAATAAATAAATAAATAAATAAAGTAAATCTCTACCTGCAGAAGAAATTTAGAAAGTGAATTTTTTAACAATGTGTTTTAAAAATCCACATAGAACTCGGTGTGTTATTGTGTTTATCAAAGAATTACTTCAAACACTCTCTCAAAAATTAATAGACAATATTCTTCAACAGAGAAAAATGATGAAAGGCTACCAAGTTCTGCTACCAAGTTCTTCTAATAATGCAAAGATAGCCCTGAATTTAAAATCTGCCCAAGCTTACACTAAAATGGGACATAAACACCAATCTCACTCATGAAATACAAAATTCCTAAATAAAATCCTAGCCAGAAAATGTTAATAATTCTTGAAGCTAGGAGATGGGTATTTAAAGTTCATTTTACTATTCTCTATACTTTTGTATATATTTAAGATTCTTCTTAATAAACTTGTTTTTTGATTTTAAAAAAATTACCTCCAGCAAAATCCAGCAATAACATATTATAAGATAGCAGTACACTATAATCAAGTTGGATTTATCTTAAGAAAGAAAAGTTCAATTTAAGGAAAACTATTAATATATTTTAGCTCATAAATAGAAAAAAATAATAAAGTAGATGATCATAAGATGCTAGAAAATACTTTGTTCTATGTAATCTAATCTTCTTGTTTTGACTTTTTTAAAGCAAAAATACTAGGAAATTCAATATTATTTTAGAAAGAAAAATAAAAGCATTCCACTTAAAAAGAAGAAAATAAAATGACAATGTTCATTACATTAGAGTCATTGGCTAGTGTGATACAACATGAAAGAGAAATGAGAAATAAATACAGCAAAGGAACTTAAACCACCAGGTCCTACAGGTGGCATGACTGCATATGGGCCTCAATTTCAAAGTATCAGAGATAATAAATAATCTGAGCAAAACTATTCAGTTGTGAAGACTTAGGAAACCTTACGAACAATCACAAGTATTGGATTGGACTATAGGTGTAAAAGGACTCTAAACTTGTTCTGAATGGTCCTGAAGTAACAATTTATCTAAGCTCAAGAAGACAAATTTGATTCAATATAAACACTTTTTCTCTTTAATTTTTCTTAAGGAAATTTTGAAGCATACACAAAAGTAGACAAAATAGAATCATGAACCTCTGTGCACCCATGGAGTTAGCTTTAACATGTATCCATTTTGCCTATCTTAAAAAAATTTTTCATTATCAGAGCTGTCAAAATGGCACTGGACCACCCAGGTGGAGAGAGAGCTTTTCATCACCAAGGTGTGCAAGAAATCAAAAGATACCAGCA
The DNA here is from genome assembly GCF_009834535.1 of Camelus ferus. Classification (NCBI taxonomy): domain Eukaryota; kingdom Metazoa; phylum Chordata; class Mammalia; order Artiodactyla; family Camelidae; genus Camelus; species Camelus ferus. The sequence continues at coordinate 44,776,610 of NC_045699.1, read as the reverse complement.
GGTCAGGGATCCTATAAGAGACAGTCGAAATTGGATGAGGATTAGATCAACATGTGCCTTCCCAGCTTGAGAGCCTATGATTTAGGAGGTGGGATGAATTCAAATTGTGCACTGGTCTGAGCCAGATCATAAACAACTTGAAAGCAGGGCTTTTTCTCTTAGTCATCTTTGTATCTCCAGTTCCCAACATAAGTAGACATTCAATAAATTCAATAATTGTTTGTTAAATGAATTAATGACAAATGAATGAACACAAAATGCAGTGGTGGAACTGCTACGTACCAGTAATAAACTATATATATCTTCTTGTAATACCTAATCTCCAATATTCACAAGGTCCAAGGGTATAAACCAACTTATGACACAAGAAAAAACACAAACAAGAAACCACTAATGGATATTGAAAATAAAAGTGACATGACTAGGATTACATTATGTCATTTTGGCAGCCATAGCAAACATCCAGCCTTTTAAATAATGAGAGAAATAAATTAACCAAACTAGCAAACTACCAAACAGAAATGTTAAAACTCCTTGACCCTCCTTCTTTGGCTCCTGTGACACCTGCTCCTCGTTTTCCTCCAGCCTCTCAGACTACACCTACTCACGTGTTCCCCTTCCCTCTGTCATATAATTCTAGGTTCTGGTTCTCTGCTCCCTTCTCATCTAAATAAATGGTACCTATCATTTCTAAACCAGTGGTTCCCAAACTTTGTGACACATTAGAATCACCTAGGCGGCTTTTAACAATCCCAGGTCATACCCTAGACCAATTAAATCAAAATGTTTGAGGGGACAAGCCCAACATTGGTCGTTTTTAAAGACCCTCCTTGGCCCCTGCCCCAGTGATTCCAAGATACAACAAAGCTTCAGGCTCACTGCTCTAAACACCCTCCACGGTTGATGTCATTTACTCCCCGAGTTTCAGCTGCTTTGAGAATCAACTGTCTTTTTAGCATCTCTACCAAAATGTCCCATAAAGCACTTGAGCCAGTTCTATCTGAAACAGAATTCGCTATTTTTCTTTGCTCCACTCCTCAAATACTTTCCTCCAAGGTAGGACATCTTGAAGGAGACTACTGTTTAACTTTGTAACTTCCCAAGTCAAAAGTCATTCTTGAGCTTCCCCACCTGTTTCATGCCCCACAGTGAGCCAGTCACCAAGTGCTATTGACTTTGCTCTCAATTAATCTCCTTAATCTCTCACCTCTTCTCCTTTCTTGGTGCTACAGCCACTGTTGAAACTTTGATCCTGTCTGAAATACTGTAATAATCTCCCAGCCGGTCTCCAGGTTTCTAGATTTACCCTCCATGAATCTATCCTCCATAAAGCTGCCAAAATGATAGAACATAATTCTAATCATGTCACTTTTATTTTCACAGTCCTTCAGTGGATCCCTTTCATCTTTAGGATAACGTCTGAGCTCAAGAATTACAATACTAATAACACAACCACATTAACATACTACCATTTATTATGTGCCAGGCACTGTTATTTAATGCTTACCACAATCTTCACTTATAAAAAAGAAATCGAGGCATGAAGAAGTTAAGTAATTTGGCCAAAAGCAAATAGCAAGGAAGTGGCAGAACTGGAATTCCAAATCAGATTAGCTTGTTCGTCTCTGGAGCTGGACCCAACCGTCCATCCCACTGCCTCCCTCCTGGCCTTGGAGCAGCAGTCAAAGCATTTTGAGATGTGGCCCCTGCCTCCCTGTCTGTCTCACCTCCCTCACACTGTACACTCCATCAGAACTGAAATACCACTGTCCTCCAGGCAGACTTCTCACACTGTCATGTCTTCTGAAGATGCTGTTTCCTCTGTTGAGTCCACATGCCCTGTCACCCACCAAATTCCTACTTGCACTTGAATGAGTGGGCACAGCAGTACACTGGATGAGCACAAACACTTCCCTCTCCGGCTTGTTTTCTTGTCTGTAAGAACAATTACAATGATCCCTGACCAGCTATGTTCCACGGTTGGTTAAAGGTTTACATTCCATTATGTTGTGACAATTCTTTGAACACTCTAAAGTTCTATGCAAATGTGCCCAAGAGAAACCTCTTTTTCTGAGGTAAAGCTCAGTTGTATGACCAAACCTATCTGAGATAAAAGTTTGAAGTGTATCTCAGCCATAAAAAAGAATGAAGTCCTGATACACTCTACACATGGATGAACCTTGAACACATCATACAGAGTGGAAGAAGCCAGACACAAAAGGCCATGTATTATATGATTCCATTTATATGAAATGCCCAGAATGGGCAAATCCACAGAGACAGAATATTGATTAGTGGTTGCCAGGGGCTGTGGAAAAGGGAAAAGGAGGATATCCTAATGGATAAGGGGTGTATTTTGGGAGTGATAAATGTTCTGGAATTAGACAGTGGTGATGGTTGCATAACCTTGTGAATATACAAAAACCCACTGAATTATACACTTTAGAAGAGTGAGTTTTATGGTACATGAGTTATATCTCAATTTTTTTTTAAAAAGAAGTTTCTCTCTGGCACCCAGCTTCACCCTTCTGTCCCCTTTCCCTTGGTGGTTAAGTGGTACCCCAACTCCCATAAGGAGTCAATCTTTCCTCATACCCTTCCCCCCTACTCTTTCTTAGTAAAACTGAGAACACTGGTTTCCTAAAAACATCAGAAGCATCTGGAGGGCTGGTTAGAACACAACTTGTTGGGGCCCCAGCGTTTCTGATTCAGTAAGTCTAGAGTAGGGCCCAAGAATCTGCATTTGTAACATCCCTCTAGATAAAACCCAGGGAATCTCAAAAAAGCACTGAACTAAAAGTCAAGAGACCTGGATTCTCTTCCTGACTTTGACTCTAATTAAGCCTGGAATTGCACAAGTCACCAAACCTCTGGTTATCTCTTTTATCTTAACATTGAACTTCTCTAAGAATCTGCCAATTCTAAAACTGTAATATCTCATCAGTTCCCTCCTTAAATCCTCCAAGGGCTTCCCATCCCTAATATCCAACTTCTGCCCAGATGTCCAACTCAATCTCCTACCACTGCTCTCCTGACAAATTTGGAGAAGGAAGGAAACTAACATATATATAACCTCTAGCATGTCATTTACTCCTCATGACAGCCCGTGTGGTGAGAATCCATAACTCCATTTTGAGGACAAGGAAGCTGTCTTGAAGAGGTTGAAGAACTTCCTTAAATACTACTCAGCCATAAAAAAGAATAAAATAATGCCATTTGCAGCAACATGGATGCACCTGGAGATTGTTATACAAAGTGAAGTAAGCCAGAAAGAGAAAGAAAAATACCACATGATATCACTCATATATGGAATCTTTTTTAAAAAATGACACAGATGAACTTATTTACAAAACAGAAACAGACTCACAGACAAAGAAAACAAACTTGTAGTTACCGTGGGGGAAAGGGGATGGGAAGGGATTAATTGGGAGTTCGAGATTTGCAGATACTAACTACTATATATAAAATAAACGAGTTTCTACTGTATAGCACAGGGAATTATATCCAATATCTTGTAGTTACCTATAATGAAAAAGGATATGAAAACGAATACATGTATGTACATGTATGACTGAAACATTATGCTGTACACCAGAAATTGACACAACATTGTAAACTGACTACACTTCAATTGAAAAAAAAAAAAAAAAAGAACTTCCTTAAAGTGGCTGAAGGGACCCAAGGCCTCATCTTCCTTCAATCATGTAGTTCTCTGTTCCAACATTCTCCATCCCTCTAAACAGCCCTAGGTAGCCCCTCCTGTGCATTTGCTCATGATCTCCTCACTCCCTGAGCCTTACTCAAATCCTATCTAACCTTCAAAACCCAGCTCCAGCTCCACCACGTCCAGGATGGATTCTCGGCTACCAGTGCCCCCAATTGCTGAGTTGTTGTGTCTTACTCCTCTATCCAGCCCATGACCTCCTTGTCTATGCTCTTTTTCAGGGGGGCAGGAGAGGGAGGTAATTAGGTTATTTATTTGTTTATTTTTATTATTTTATTTTTAGAGGAGGTACTGGGGATTGAACCCAGGACCTTGGGCATGCTAAGCATGTGCTCTACCACTTGAGCTATACCCTCCCCTCTCCTTGTTTATGTTCTTGTCTTGTGTTTCCTAACTTCATATGGATTCATGTCTTGTATTTTGCTCCCTAGATTGTAAACTCCTTGAAAGCAGGAGAAAGGTGTCCTGTTTCCTTACAATCCCTGCAGGGTCCAGCAGAATGCCTTCAGCTCAACTGACATTTGCTGAATTAATAATGGCAGGTAATGGATGTCTGAAATGCTATGGTAAGCTCAGAACACTAGAGCAATAAGCAGCTTTAATTCTAGAAGTTCTAAGCCGAAAGAAAAAGTTATTTGCAAATATTTTAGGGAAACTCATTTTTATGTTTCTATGTCAATCATTTGATGTTGCCTTGTTTCATTACAGGGATCATAGCTCAGTGAGAGATCATGGGCTCGTGTCTCACACCTGCATTAATTTTCTAAAAGGAATTCAGATTAAGATGATGCTTTATCAGGAAAATGACAGCTCTGAGGAAGTGAGAAAGGCAGGGGGATCGTGTCAGCAAATTGCCAGACCACCACACCTGTTACATACACAGTCTGCATCAACAGGGTTCTATGGTATGGTGCTTCCTACTTTACCTTCATCCTAAATGATAATATTCACTAAATTTCAGGTCTGATCATACCAGATATGATTTTTTTCCTGGGACATATTAAAATAAATATACAACTATTTAAAGAAAAATGTTTGTTCACATATCACCTAAAACTATCTTGGGTGCCACATGGTACAAAAACAAGCCTTTGGAAAACATGGGTTCAGGGCATGGCCATGCCACTCAGATTTCACGTCTGCCTAACAGGATTAGACGTCTCTTATGAAGGGCACAGCTTCTTATCTAGCTCAGTGCAGATGGCCACTACATGGCCCTCTGGGAGCGACAAGGCGGCAGCAGGAACAGTCAGCACGAAGGGGGCCCAGGCTGCACCTTTCTCTTGCTAGTGATCTGAGGGCCCAGGAGCCCAGGCGACCCCAAGCAGGAGACTGTAAACTGGTCACACAAGACATCTACTTTATCATATGGACAGTGAGCACAGGAGAGAAAATGGGGAAAAGCTGACACTAACAATGACGCTATCTGCACGGCCTCTCCTCACCACGGCTATGATTGAAGGGGCCCTGTAGGCACCCTCATAGGTGGATGGCTAAAATGACATTGCTGAGTTGGCTGTGGCCACTGAGCCTCTTGGCTACACCCTGGGCAGGAACAGAAGCACTGGACAGGGAGACAGGAGACAGTCAGGTTCCTACTTTGCTACTGGCAGGACACATGACCTAAGTCACGAACATTCCCTCTCTGAGTCTCAATTTCCCTGCTTGTAAAGTTACGGGCCAAGCATGGATGTACCTTGAAAACACTGTGCCAAGTGAAAGGAGCCAGTCACCAAGGACGACATATTACATGGTTCCATCCATAAGAAAGTATAGGAGAGGCAAATCTATGGTGACAGAAAGGAATTAGTGCTTGCTGAGGTTGGCTGACTCGGGGAAAGAGGAATATAGCAAGACAGACAAAACTGATTACCTTCATGAAGCTTACATTCTACTGGAAACTCTCACTAGACAAGACATGGCAAACATAACTAAGGAAATTAATTAATAATGTTAAAAACTGCTAAGTGCTAGGGAGAAAAAGAGAGAATTAGATTATCAGTGCCATGAGCTAGAAGTCAGGAGTCAGGCTGAAGTTCATCCACTGTGAGATCTGGTTACAGGCTCTGCCACTCATATCTCCAGGAGGCCACCAAGTCCCTTTCTTTCTTTCCAATTCTCTAAGTCAAATTTCTCGTCAAGCTCTTGGCTGTGACTCACCTGCATGGACATCACCATGGCTCCTGTTTCCCTTTCTTCCTCTCTGACTCAATGCTAGCATTCACACGCATTCAAGAAACACTTACTGACCAGCAACAATGTGCCAGGTCGGGGGCTGAAGGGGACACTGAGACAAGCAAGCACAGTTCTCACCCTCAAGAAGTCTGTAATTCACCAGGAGAATCAGAGCTATAAACACCTAATTGTAATTCAGAGCAGAATGGAAGTAGCCATCTGCTGGAGAGACACAAGCAAAGTTTGCAAGGGTTTTACACCGTCCGTTGCAGTTTTCAAAGCACTCTCATGGCATGGATGATCTCAGGTCACATCCTGATCCCCTCCTTCCGTGCTCTGACAGCACTGCTGGGCTCAAGGCTCTTCTCCAGTGACCTCTCATGTCAAGTGCACAGGCCTGGACATGACCTGGCACCAATCCCAACTCTCACTAACCATGTACTACCACACATCTTTCGACAGGTACCTTAGCCTCCCTGAACCTGTGGTCTGTGAAGTGGGCCGACTTTACCTACCTCCCAGTAAATTAGATAATATATATGCACGGCACAAAGAAAGTCCTCAACAGAGGTAGTTATGATAATGTTGTTGTTAATTTCAGGTTATCCTTTTGTCTATATTGTTACTTATCTGTTTCATTGATGTCTTTTTTGTTCTCCTAACATAATTCCTAGACAGTATTTCTGTCCAACTGCCCTCAGTCCTAACTACTGGGCAACACATTACTGAATAAATGAATCAATCACGTGGAATTGGAACAGGAAAGAGAAAAACGGCGCAGATAACTTGGGCTTCTGGTTTGGATGGCTGGAGAGGGTGGTCCTTTTCATCGAAGGAGAAAACACTGGGAGAAGAGCATGTTTGAGAGGAAAGATAGAGTTTGGCTGGGACCAGGTGAATTTGAGGTACTTGAAGAATGAACATTCATGAGTATGTCCATTAGATAGGTGGAGCTGAAAATAAAAGGTCAACAGTCAGGTTGAAACCATAAGAATGAATGATTATCCTGAGAGAAGCTGCATGTCAAAATCACTGAGATACTTTAAATAACATCAGTGCCCAGGCTCCATCTATCCAGAGATGCTGATTTAACTGGTCTAGGGTGGGGCCTGGGCAGGGTTTGTTAAAGGAGCCCCTGTAATTGTAACGTACAGTGAGAGTTAAGCAAAAACAGGGTAGGATAAGTTGAGCTAGAAAAGGAATGAACAATCCTGGGTGGCGCTATCATTTCAGGGGCTGAAGACTCAGGGGTACCATGAAGGAAACTGAGCAGAAATGGTCAGAGAAGCCTGAGAGCAACCAGAGGAGCCTAGGGAGAAGAAAGATTCAAAACGGGCTGTGTAAACAGTCTGGTGATTCTTCAGTAAGTTCAACTTAGAATTACCATTAACTCAGCGATTCCACTCCCAGGTATGCACCCAAAAGAGCTGAAAGTAGATGTTCAAACAAAAGCTTGTACACAGATGTTCATAGCAACACTATGTACAACATCCAAAATATGGAAACAATCTGAAAGTTCACCACTGGATGAATCAAGAAACAAACTGTGGTATATCCATACAATGAAATATTATTCAGACATGAAAAAGAATAAAATACTGACACATACTACAACATGGATAAGCCTCAAAAACATTATGCTAAGTGAAAGAAGACAGACACAAAAGGTCACATGTTGTATGATTCCATTTATATGAAATATCCAGAATAGGTAAGTCTGTAGAGACAGAAAACAAATTAGTGGTTGCCAGGGGCTTATGGGAGGAGGGAATAGGTTGTATTTGTTTGATGGGTACAGGGTTTCCTTTTGGGGTGATGGAAATTCTGAAACTAGAAAGTAGTAATGGTAGCACAACATTCTGAATATACCTAATGCCACTGAATTGTGCACTTAAAAATGACTTTTTTTAAGGTAAATGTTATATTCTATATATTTTGCCCCCCAACACACACACACCAACCATTTCAAATACAGTCAAGATCGCCAAAAGATCCATCCTGAAAAGGGGCCAAAGACTTGGCTATTGGGACCTTCATGATAACACATTCTCCCTGGGGCCACCTGCTGCTACACAATATCCAGGTGCTGGACTGGAAGCCCATTAGGGCCTTTCCAGCTCAGAGATAATATGATCCTGAAGCCTTTAGTATCCCCATGACATTCAACATGAAGTTCTTTCCCTCTCCATGGACTTGTTGGTTATTACAAATGCCCTGAACCTGCTAAGAACCTTTAGACAACCATCTGGATATGATTCAACAAAATTGTGGAATGTAGGCTCAATGGCTAGATTTGTTATTTTTACTATCAAATGAGCCATCAAAAGTCATCACATGCCATCACATGCCAACTAATTTTCAGTAGCATCTGGGCATGTTTGATACCACAGGACCAAAAACAAAACCCACAGCAAGTACAGTGCTTGGGAAGTTCAGACTGACCGAGGACTCCCAGAACTGCTCAAATGAAGCAGCCTGCCACCCTGATGGACTGAGATTTGGCTCCATATGTCTGTGTCTTGGGAAGGAAGGCAGCATTCCAAATCTGTCATGCTAAAAACAAAACAAAACAAAACAAACAAACAAAAAAACAGTAACAATCACAACTACAGCACAAGAAACTAGGAATGGTTTCAAAAGCTGGGCCCGGGACATGCTTCCCAGAGCTCCTTCCCCATGACCTATGACATCAGGCTCTGTCCTGGCCAGAGAGATCGTGAGGTCTTCTCTAAAAGTCTCCACCCTTCCCATAGACTTGATACTGGCCATGAGCTTGTGGGCCCCCAAGTCCTTGCATTTCTCAAGTCTAGTTCCTGGGTCTTCAGATTCCTGTAGCCATTTCAGACCAAGGGATTTGGTCCAAAAATCAATGCCTTTCACTCAGTTCATATCAAGCACCCTCTTTCTGCTTGACCCTGTGCTGGCTGTAGGTAGAGACTGAGGTTAGTCAGACACAGCCCCTGCCCTTGGAGAGTGCATTGTGCTATAGAGAGGATAAGACATATAGATAAATAAGTCCTGACCAATGTGAGGCAGAGCTTGGGGCCCATGAGAGAGAGATGTCTAAATGCTCCAGGGAGTCTACAAAAGGGCTCCTACCAACCAGCGGGGCAGTGTGTGTCTCACTCATCTCTGCAGGGGGCTTGGGAACAGCTGATGGCTTGTCAGACAGCCAAGAACACCAGGTGCCACCTGCCAATCAGAACCCTGTATGAGGGGGTTCAAGCCAATGGGCCACTCTGACCATTTAATTAAGCCTTGATTAAGCATTCTGTCCAGAAACCTCCTCTCGCTCCTGTAGAATTGCCTGGTTTATAGCACACGATTCAGGGAATCGGGTCAGCTGTTCGGAGATGGCAGTCATTAGGAGCAGTGCCGACAACTGTGAATGGATGCCAAACTGATTCAGAGATCACTGAAGACAACGGTGGGGCCCAGAAACCTAGAAACTCAGCCCAAATTAAGGTCTGCCCCTGACCTCAGTAAAGTGTCCAGTTTGGGCCACCTCACTTGAAAAGGACATAGAGACCATCCTGGCTGGGAGCTTTGCCTGAGGGGAGAAGGATGCTCAGTGAGGCACTATCTCTAAGGAAGAAAAACAAAACAGCTGACAACAGAGAGTGGGTAAGTTACAGCACATCCTCTTTCTTGAATCCTTAAAAAATACTAACCAGAAACCATATAACATTCCAGGAAAAGCGATCGTTTTGATGTAAGGTGTAAACTCTAGGCTATAAAGCCATATCTATGCTTTGGATACAGCAGTGAAAGTGAAGCTGGGCAGAGGCAGGCAGGAGACAAAACAGCAAGTTTGAGTTGATGGATGCTGGGTTTGGGTTATAAACTTCTTTTCTGTTTTAATTTGAATTCCGATTATTACTGTTTGTGCACAATGATACCTCATTAAGGATCAGAGAGACAATTTCTGAGAAGAGATTCAAAGCTCTGAGGGATGGAACAAAGGTTTCCTGGGAAAGGGCAACGTGGCAACCAAACACCTAAGCGTCAGCAGGGGCCCACCTCATTTTGTCCCTGCGCTGCCCTCTGTGGGACCTTCAGCAAGCCCTTTTTTCTTCCAGGACCTCCATTTCCACCTCTAGATCTAGAGGGATTTTAAGGCCCCTGCCATCTCTGGTTCTGTGATTCTCTCTGGCAGAGAGGTCAGAGGTCTGAAGTCCTCCCACATGACAGACACCGGGAACCAGCCCACACTGGGGCCCCTCTGGCATGGACATCATAGGCACCATTAGCCCCCGACTCCCAATTTCCCAAGCCCAGAACCCCAGCATCCATCTGATGGTCTCTGTACTCTCCCACCAAATCCAGCCACCTTCCAACCCCTGTTGATGTGACCACCTAACTCTCCCTCTGAAGTCTCCACTTCTTTCCACCCCTACTAGCATCACGCATGCTCAGGCCCATTGCCATCGCACATGCTCAGGCTCACATGCTAGCTTACATGGATCACGCGGCATCTGCTGCCGCCACTTCAGTCTTGCTCTCCTTCCCATCCATTTTCCACACCACAGAGCAATCTCTTTCTAAAATCTAAATCTGCCCTTGTCACTCCCCTGCATAAAACTCTAATGTCACCCCATAACTTTTAGGATGATTTATTAGGATCTATTGTGTAAGCTCTGGAGCCAGCCCTCCTGGGCTCATAGTGCAGCTCTGTTACTTACTAAGTCTGTGACTGTGAGCCAGTTACTTAACCACTGGGTGTCTCAGTTTCCCGACTGGTAAAATGCAGGTAACAATAGTACCTGCCTCACAAGACTGATGTGAGGATTAATTAGTTAATGCACATAAGCAGCTTAGAACAGTGCCCGGCATATGATAAGGATTCCATAAATGGTAGCTGCTGTTTTTATAGATTTATAGTTTTTACAGAACTTCAGGGCCTTACCCGTTCAGGCCCCACTCAGCTCTCCAGCCACTTAATTTCCCTCTGTCCCACTGCTCTCCACCTCCCAGGGAGTCCAGCCCTACCAGCCTCTCCCACTTTGCTCTTGCCGCTGAGCCTTTGCACATGTCACTTCATTGCCAGGTACGCACTTCCCACTCCTGGCTTGTCTGGTTGATTTTTTTAACAGCTTTATTGAGATGTAATTCACATACCATAAAATTCATTCACTTGAAGCGTACAAGTCAGTAGTTTTCGTAGATTCAGGGAGTTGTGCAACCATCACCACAACCAATTTTACAGCATTTTCATCATCCCCAAAAGGAATCCCATACCCACTAGCAGTTACTCCTCATTTTCCCCTCAACAATCCCTACCTAGCCCTAGGCAACCACTGGTCTACCCCAATTGATTTTTTTTAGGTCTCAATTTACACCCTACTTATTAAATTTTCTCTGACCTCCAACTCTGGGTTGGGTATTTCCATATGCCCATAGTTTCTCTCTCTCAGAACTGTATATTTATATATATCTCCCTTGCTAGAACATAAGTTCCATGTGAGCCTGGCCATGGTTGTCTGAGTGACTGTGATTCTCCAGGGCTTAACAGATATTCAGTAAATATTGGTTGAATGATTGAAACTGATGGTGCTAACCAGCCAAAGCCCAGGCCCTCTAAAGATAGCCCTACTGGAAAAAATCAACAGTAAGAGAGTCTTCTCAAAACTACAAACACTAGAAGTAACAACACATTAAACATTTATGACATTCAAGTTTCCTACAAGTATTCCCACTAGAGCCACCAGTGGAATAGGCAGATCCTTGTAAAATGAGTTTGGCTCAGGTGCTTTAACAAAGTAAATCCATGAGTGAGAGGGAAAACAGCTTTGGAGTCTGAGTAAGAAGAAGCAAGAAAGACCCACAATTTAGGAATTCAATTTACAGAATTTATGTGACCTGGCATTACCAGGTCATAACTGAGTAAAATGAATACAAACACTTTTTTGTTTAAAAGAAAATGTTAGGCAAGAAAACCAAGAAGGAAGGAAGGAGTTCTGGAAGTTTTCTATAAAGCCATTCTGTTAAGCAATTTCTATTTTCTTGCACATTCCTCATTATAAAATTAGAGCTGTGTTCCCTTGGACAGTAATCTATGCTCTGGAAGCTTATTTCAAAATCCAATGACCATCAAAAGAAAAGCAATTACTTCCTAAATAAACATTAAGATGATTTTTCTCATATATCAACATACTGCTGCTGAACAGTTACAACATAAAAACAAAAGCCTCCCCTACTCCGTCTCACACACTTCAATCTACTTCATACACTGGTGGCAGATTAATCTTACTAAAAGTACAGCTCTGGTCACACCTTGCCCTCATTCAAAACCCTTCAATGGTTCCCCATTGCCTTCAGGATAAAGAACAAACTCTAAGTTGGTGTTTGAAGATCCTTCTCCTTTTGGCACTAACCTACTTGTATGACCTCATTTCCTCCTAATCACCTTCAAATAACCCCTAATCCAAACAGAATGCACTGAGAGCCCCTGCCATGCCTTTATCTTTTTTCTACCTCTGCCTAGAATGTTCTTTACCAACCCCCAAACTCCCCATGTCAAAAGCCTGCTTACTTTTAACAGTCACTCAAATGCTCCTTCCTCCATGAAGTCTTCGGTGATGTTCTCCTGCGTAACACATGCTCTCTACCACCTCCAGGCTTCCACAGCCCTTTTATTGGAGATGATCCTCATGTTATTTATCCATGGCTGGCTTATATTACAGTTGTTTCTAAACATAGTCTTTACTTCCTGATAAACTATAAACTCAAATACCTTTTCTCCTCACACTTGACATATGCCATGCAAATAGAAGGTACTGAAATATTTGCTGAATGAATGAATAAAATTACAAATGATATAAAACATAGCACAATACAGTCAGCACCAGTCTAATTTATCACTGTCCTTAGAGAGGTAGCAAGTCTTGAAACTTAAGAAATATACCTCAGTGGTTGGAATGTTTTGTCTATCTGCAAACCTATTTCTATTGAAATCCCCTATTTACTTTTATTATTTGTCCACAGATATTTCACTCCTGCTAGATGTATGTGTATGTGTGTGTGTGTGTGTGTGTGTGTGTGTGTGTGTGTGTGTGTGTGTGTGTATGTGATAAAGCAAAGTAGAGTGAAGAAAGGAAATTATTATTAAAAATTGGTAAAAGAGAAGCTCTTTCTGTGGTAGAGAAAGCTCAAAATCTACAAAAGAGCCAAAGTGTGTCACTGCCCTGGCTGTCTAACACGGGTATGGGGAGTATGACTTAAGCCCTGTCAGGCAGGGGTTCTCTGACTTTACTGACTATGGGATCACGAGAAGGCTTGTAAAAAAGACAGGTGGGCCCCACTGCCGAGTTTCTGTGTCTGTGGGTCTGGACTGGGGTGGGGCTGAGATTTTGCATTTCTAACAAGCTCCAGGTAATGCTGATAGGGACCTCACTCTAAGGATCAACTGTGCAGACTGGAAAATGAACCAAAGGATTCAAGGTAACAGGATCAGCTATGGTACATGGTTAGAAAATTCATTTTTAATTAGATTAAAACACACAGAAAAATTAGATCAGAGAGTGATTTCTCCTTCTCACTTGTAATTCTGAAGCTAAATTTTATGGGCTAAACCAGGGAGTTATGGAGTAGGGAGTTAAGAGACTTGGGTTCAAGTTCTGACTCTGTCACTAGCTAGCTGTGTAACCAAAGACCATTCATTACCCTCTCAGACATCACTACACCATGTGAAACAGAGATATACAACCTACAAACCTCTAGTGTGAGCTCTTACATCCTATGATCTCACAATTTTGAAAACCTGTTGGCAATTTAGTTCTAAAAGTATTTAATGATCATCCCATCTATATACAAAATGATTAAAGATACTACAATTTGAAAACAAAACACGTGAAATAATTACAAGTTAAATTTGAGAAGAACTTGTAACAAATAAATTGCAATTATCAAGCCCGAAAGAACTTTTACTTAAACAGGTTTCACGCATAATAATAAGTGATCAAGAGCAAATATACCGTGGAAACAGACTTAAAATATACAGCAAAGATATTACAATTAAAAGAAAAAACAACCTACCATTCCCTTTCAGAGAACAGTCGAGAGAAAACAGGACAGGTTACAGAATGAAAAATCATCAACTCACCAGTCGAGCAGAGCTGAAGGGAGTCCTCCAAGGAAAGAAATCTGCCCCTCTTCCCAATGCTGGCGCCTCCCTTCCATACCAAGACTCTGCTCCTGGGCTTCCCAGCACACAGCTATTTTTAAAGACAAAAGGCCACATTCCCAAGATTGTGGCCACAAGAATGTGAATATCAAATGACCTTCCCATAGCTTGTCAATGAGCCCAAGTAAAACTGATTGCAGGCCCATATGGGCAAAGTTGGATGGTCTCTGTGGCACGGGTCCTACTCATCTACTGATACTGGGCAGCTGCAGCTTTGCCCTCAACATGAGTCTGGCCTCTCTCCTTTCAGCTCGACAAGCCCAGAAGTCCTCCAGATGCCATTCTCATCCTCAAGGCCTCAGCCACTTGAGCTAGCCGAGAGAGGAAACCCTAGAGGTTCCTGAATAGCAAACCGGCCTCCTCTGTGCCAAGGGCAACACAGAAGGTGACGCCCAAGGTCTCATGAGGTGTCCACTTGATGGTTGTAGAGTTTATTCTGTGCCTGGTCTCCCACCAGTTCTGTCCAGCTGCCTTCCGTTCAGGTTAACAGCAACGGCATTAAGTCGGTAAGCCTCACAGCATCCCAGGGAGGTAGGTCACCCTCAAGCACATTATCCCCCCTTAACAGATGGGGAAATGACGCCAAGGGAAGATTAAATAACCTGCCCGGTCTCAACAGCCTGCCACAGGTGGAGCACTAGACGATCCCAGCCCCCATGCCAGCTTGTGAATGGAGACGCTCTAGACGAAGCCCTTTGAAGTTCCAGGGTTCCAGGCAGCATGGATGATTTGCACAACAGAGGACAAAAAAGAAATAAGCACAGAGGTAACCTTCTTAAAACCATTCCAATTGTCTTTCTCTTTCTGTGTCTCCCCAGAAGGCCATGAGAGAAGGATGATTTTTAATACATAAGTATTAGATGAAAGATGGTGTGGGTGCAATGAAAGGACAGAACAGGGCTGTAGGCAGCGAGGAGCCACTGGGATAGGATCAAAGGAGGGGTCAGGCTAAGCAGGGTTCTATCAATGACCCCTGTCCTCTGCACCACACAGGGTCCTGCACAAACTAGTGAACGCTGGCATGAAATTATGCCTGTTTCATTCCCTGAAACAACAATCACTTGCACATCTGACGTGGGCAAGTCACTGAGAGAGACACAAAGATGAATCAAATCATCCCTGCAGTCAAGAAGCTTGAAATGTCACCAAGGAGTGTGCATAAATCACCAAAATACAGAGTAGAAATTAGGAAGGACCACAACAGAAAAGCTTGTAGGAAGTCTGGGTTTGATGGTGGGAGATCACATTCAGCTGTGGATACAGCAGGATGAGATCAGGGCAGGCTTAGTGGAAGAGGTGACCAGGCTGTGGAGGACAGGACAGGGAGACCTGCAGGGGTAGGGAGAAGGGCACTGGGGGCAGTGGCTGGAGAAGAGCATGGAAAGTGCATAGAAGGGAGATGGCACAGGGCTACCTGGATGTGGGGGACAAAGGGTGTATGAAGTAGGGTTGGGGGATTTAGGGTAGGAATGGCAGGTAGAAACCATCTCATAAAAGGCCTTAAGTGTGGGATTAAGGAGGTTAAATTTCACTGCTAGCCACAGTTCTCAGCACTGTTCCTTGCTCACAGCAGGCATCCAATAGATATTGGTGGAACAAAATGCAAGAAGGCAATTAAATCCATGGAAGACACAGGGCAACTGTGAAAGAAGATGCCAAAAAAATTGCCTCAATTTTTTTTTACATCAACTGATATCTAGTCAGGACAACTCCTAAGTTTAACTATCTAAAACATATGCTATATTCTGCCCCAAATGGAGACCACAGTACCTGCCATCAGCTTCTCACTCAAGAACACTATGAAAATTAATTATGAGGTAATGTCTGTGAAGTGCTCAAAGCTCTTTGGAGATGTGTGGAAAAGGCATCACTACAATTAATATTTAAAGAGAGTCTACTCAGCTCTGATCTCTTTTTCTGCAGGCTACTGTTACGTCCACAGGATAAGGTAATGCCAGATTGGCCTCTAAATAAACCTTTCCAACAGACAGCACCCAACACAGGTGCCTCCTCCCGAGTCCCTTACCTGTAGCTGATGGCGCCCATGGTCACAAGGTGAGGGTGGTTTCCAACTTGGTTATACCAGGTTACCCAGGGTTATCCAAGGATGTGGGGGCGAAAGGCGGTCTTTCTTGGGACCCCATTTTTTAAGCATGAGAGACAGTGTAATGAAGATTTCAAGGGGGATCATTTTAGCAAAACCCACATCCTAAGCCAGTTAACATTTTTAGATCTAACGCAGTGCCCAGGAAAGGAAGAAATAAGAATAGCTCCCTGGGCTCAATTACAAATGGAGTGGAAACAATAATTTCAAAAGTTCAAGGGGAAAAAAAATCAATCTATTTCCTTCCCCCCAAGCTTTCACTTCTATAAATACACTCACACAAATGGACCTAAGACCACTCTTCCTTATGAAAACACTACCTGTCTGGAATTTGCAAGATAAACGATGTGCTGGTCTTGCTTTCAGCCCACTGAAGCTCAAATGTTCTCCAAAAGCTTCTCTCTTCTTCTTAAGTAACGTTCATTTTCACCCTCTGATTATAAAAGCGAAATGTATCTGGTAGAAAATTTTGAAATTTTTCTTGTTTGGAGAGAAGAAAATAAAAAATATCCACTATAATCTATAACTTGCTCATTACCCTCCAGCCTTTTTGTGTGAGAATACACATTTTTGACATATTGAGAACTTACTGTATATACTGGTTTATAGCTTGATTTTCCTCTTAGAACAATACACTATAAATATTTGCATGTCTCTTTATTATTCTATTCTTTTTTTGATGTCCTATAAATAGCAGCACCATTTGTAAAGCTAATCCCCTATTGCTGGACACTTGGTTTATCTTAGCAAGGTCTGTGTTACAAATAATGTTGAGATAAATATCTTTGCATAATACATCTCTAGTTAGTCTTTTAGGATAAATTCTCAGGAGCAGTGTTGCTGGGTGAAAGATCATGGGCAAGTTTGTAAGGCTTTAAATGCAGCCACCAGGTTGTCCTCCAGAAAGGTTATTCCAGTCTCACTCCTGTCAGCTCACTGATCCCTAACTGAATACATTTATAAAGGGAGTGTTGTTGCTTTTATTTGCAGTCCTTTGAATACTCTGAAGGCAGATTTTTCCCAAAGGTTTTGTGTTTACAGTATCTTTTCAGAGTATTTTTTAACTGTCTACTTCTACTCATCAGAAAGCCAATGTTCTACTCCCTCTCCAAAGGGTGTTTCCCTCATCCCATCTCCAAGGGCATCCTTGTGGTCTCCTTGCTCAGCATCTGCCACCCACATTTTCTCCTGGCTGCCCTTTACTCCATTTTCAACAAACATTTCACAATTTCAGCAATAAGTCAGACTAAGAACCCAATAATCAGTCATTTATTCCCTCATCCATCTATTCATCGGCTATCTGTTGGGGGTCTGAATGCTCCAGGAACCACACTGAGAGAGAAGTAGAAACAAAACACTCTGAGAAGTCAGGAAAGGGAAAGTCAATGAGGCCCCAAAAGCAGAAGTACACTTGAAGTGAAAGACAACTCATAGTTTTACTGGTAGGGGAGGGGACAGAAGAGGCTAGGAAAAGGGAATGGCACAAGCAAAGGTCCTGAGGCACGCTAAAGCATCACATGTTGAAGGGATTTTTTCATTTAAGGCATGAGAATGATGGGCTGAGGACGAAACTGAAAAGTTAGCTTCTGCTGAATTCACCTGCTGAACTGCTCTCTTCCCTGCATCGTGACTCTGCTTGTAATTCCTGGCCCATCTCCAATGAAGACAGACTCCTTCAAAAGCCTTCTTGAGAACCATCTTCACCATCCATCTCTCCACACTCTCTGCCTGGGGCAGGAATCCTGGCACTCACAGCAGTCTCCTCAGCAATCCCCAATGAATAGATGACTCTGTTCGCTAATTCCTGAGCATAAGCCTTATCATTCCAGCTAGAAAGAACCTTCTGAATAATAATATATTCTCCAGTACCCCTAGCCTCTCAATATGAGCTTAACTTATAATAGGCAATCAATAAAAACTTACAGACTCTAACCAAAGTAAACTGGGCAGAGTAAATACCAGAGAAGGGATGAGAGTGTACATGTTGCAGGCATCTAACTATAATCCAGACAGCCGGGAAAATTGAAATTGTCTTTGGAAATTAGCTTCTGGACACAACTATGGCAAAAGATGGATTAATTCTCTTCAGGACTGTAATTCTGCATCTACCTAGACATTTCTCAGGCACACAAATGGTACTTGTTAAACTGTGCTGCCTATTCCAAGAGCTTCTGTGCATAAAGGTCAATATATTCTGGAGATCCGAGGTTTTTTTTCTTTGCAGGGAGGCAGGAGGAGAAGAGAGAAAAGAAGGCTCCCACTACAGGCCATCTCTGCTGGGATTTTCCATACTGATCATTCCGATTCAAAGTGAAAATTCTAATGCCACCTGGTAGGAACCAGTCTCCATCATTCACGTGGGCAGCATTTCTAGACAATTCTTCCATGAAGGCAGAGAACCCACACATCCCTCAATGGCTGGTCTCTCCCTGTTCTGGTTCAGAGTCCCCCAGCTCTGGATTCATCTCCATACAGCATTCATCACACTGCTTTCCTTGTTTGTCCCCACAATGGGCCATGACCTCTACGAGGCTGATGACTGTTTTTCCATCCCTATGTGCCCAGGGGCCTAGAACATCACTCTCCATACAGTGGGCAATCAATCTTTGTCGTGGGATTAAATGATGTGCCAGGGCTAGAAAGGACCTTAGAAAGAACCCAGGCCACATATGGGAAATGGAGGCCCAGACAGGGGAAGGAACTTCTCCAAATACACACAGAAAGCTGTTGGTATTTAGGAGGTGAACGAGAGAAAGAAATCAAAGATGTCAGCAATGCTTGAGGAGGAATTAGGAGGCTGAGGGGCTTGATGGACCTTGGAAAGGATGATGACTTGGGGGAAAACTGAGTTTGGTTTTGGACATCCTCTAACACTCAGAACAAGTCTTATCTCTTTCTCCATGACAGCCCTTCAGATAACAGAAAAAGGAAATTAACATTTATTGAATAGTTCCCATGTGTCAGTGGAAAACAGCAATCCTGTCCTTCCTGTGTCTTCATTTCCTCTAAGTTTTACACTCACAGATAATTGAGTAAATAAACAAGTAAATTATGTGCCTCATGTCATGCAGCTAGTAAACCCAAGTCTGACTGAGTCAAAAACCCAGGTGCTTTCTCCTGAACCCCACTGCCTCTCGGACCCTAGCCCTGAGGCTACAAGGTACCACGGAAGAGCCGGACAGAGTGAGTTCACAGGTAGGCTTGGCCATATCCCAGGACACCAGGCAGCAGCTTCAGAAGCTGAATGCTAGCTCTGCTGCCTCTCCACCCACACCGCCCCTCGCTAGCACTTGGCTGACAGGCTAGACCCACTGCGGGACCATGCGTAAGACAGAGAAATACAGAGGCCCACATTTGCCCTTGACTTAGCTAGGATACTGCTGGTGACTGTGAAAGTAATGAGAGCAGCTAGGAGCCAGCTACCAGTCAGTCAGTCATCATAATCACAGTCCATTTCATCGTCAACACTGTAAGCCAAGCCTCTGCCTAGGACCGCACCCCTTCTTGGCTCTGGATTGAACCAGGCTTGTCCCTGCCTGGGAGAAGCTCACAGTCCAGTAGAGCAGGTTACATGGAAACACCCCATTACCATATAGTCTGGGGAGTGTTATCTTGGAGGGATAACAGGCCGGGGGGGGGGGGGGCTCTCCCAAACTGGAAAGGATTCCCAGACAAAGCAGACATTTTGATGTGGGGATATTTCCAATTGGCTATATCAAATAAGATTTGTCAAAGTGGGAAATTACTATTCTTTAAACCCAGCAAAAAAAAAAAAAAAATGAGAAACAGAAATCTCCGAATTGCTCTCCCTCCCCTTCTCTTAGGGCTCCAAGCAGTGCAGTTGGAATATCTGCTTTATTAGATACTAAAGTCCCTTTCAAATCTGAGGTTCTTCCAGCTCAGGTCTGGTGGGATGAGCAGGAAGGGGGCAATCTGAGGCACTAGTGGGGATACAACTAAGGGCACTTTGGGGTGTACTGCTCTATCTGTCTTTCCCCTAAGGGCTCAGTTCAAATGCCAGTCCCTCCTGAAAGCCTTCCTGGATCTCACTCAAGGCATGGCCAGCCCTCTGCTGGGCTCTGCTGAGTCTCTGTAGCACCCTGCCCCACACCGACTTGCTGCAGGCCGGGCAGGGACTATCTGACCTGTCTCCTCCCTCCTCCCCTCCCACTCCTGCCTGCATCCCTGCACAGTCCTTTCTTAGGAAAGCACACTGAACTGAGTGGAGCAGTGGTCCAGGAGGATGCTTTGGGCAGGTGTGAGGTGGTAATCCTGGAGCAGCCATGAGCAGAGCATCTGGAGCTGCTCAGTGCCAGGTCCCCCCAGGCCACTCTCTTCCCTCTGCTTCCTCTCAGCTCCACCACCCGTTTCAGCAGACCCAACACTCTCACTTGCCCTAGGCCTTTCTGGCACTCTGGAATGTCAAGTGCAAACAAAGTCATGCACACTCTTTTTGGAGAAAAGCATATTTTGCTGTGCCTTACATTTGGAAAGCCCATTAGCCAGCAGCTGATGGAAGACCCCGCTTAAAAGACCGTGGAACCTCATCTAGCTGAAGGGCAAGAAGATGACACTACAACGCACTTGCAAGGCTGCAAAGTAGCATTTCCTGATTTTTTACAGAAAGAGATATGTACTTGGGCACTGAGAATATAAATTATTTCCCTCAAGTTCAATGAGCCAATCTCATACTAAATTAGAGAGGAAATGCAGGGACATTAAGTCTTCCTGTATGTGTCTCTTCTCTACCCAGAGCACGTTAGTTCACTGTGGGAACTCCTCTAAGTCTAAGAACTGGTAATGAATATTTTAACAGGCACAGCTTCTCCTTCCCATTGATAAAAACTCCACCGACTAGCCAGAGCACGCTGGGGAACATGAGGGAATGGACCAGAAACACCTGCGTTTTCCTGGGCAGCCTAATCCCTGAGCCCCTCCCATATCTGTGGGCCACGGATGATTTGAGCAGACTTGGCATCCTCAGAGCAGCAGCCACGATGCTGAAGGAAGGAAGAAACATGAAACATGCAGAATAAAGACCCGAGGCTGGTGACCCTGGAGAGCTGGGTGGGTCCAAATATAATTGAGAGAAAAGACAGTTACGTAAGTACAACAAGTAGAGCCAAAGACTGAATGGTGGCCTGCCAAAAAGTATGTCCACGCCCTAACTTGGAAACCTGGAAATATTACCTGATTTGGAAAAAGGGTCTTTGCAGATGGAGTTAAATTAAGGATCTTATCCTGGGTTATCCAGATGAGCCTTGAATACAATGACAAGCGTCCTTATAAGAGTGAGGCAGAGGAAGATTTGACAGACAAAAGTGAAGGAGGCAATGTGACTAAGGAAGCAGAGACTGGAGTGATGCCAACTGACCCAGAGCCATTCCACATCAGCCACTGTCTGGGACACTCCTCCACAGCCCACCAGGTCTGACAGCAACAGGCATGCAGCTCCCCAGTGGCCCAGTGTAGAGCCCAGAAGAGGAAGCTGATAGCAAACTCTGAGAGACCCCTAGAGAGCCTAGCTGGGCCTCAGGCGTGCTGATGTTAGGACAGACTCTGAAGTAAGGCTGCTGTGTTTCACTCTGGGCTGGTCAGACTCCACCTGCACAACTGCATCCAGTTTTTAACTCCATCCTTTCCTGGGGACATTCTGACTAAAGAAGTGAAGACTCGGGGACCTGATCCCTGTCTTTCAATGTCCAAATGGCTTAAATGGCTGTCACAGGGAAGAAGAAATAGATTTTTGTGTGGAGGCTTCAAAGGGCAGAATCAAGGTCGATGGAGCAGCCATTGCCTGGAGGAAGAGTTTGGTTCATCATAATGAAGAACCTTCTAATAATCAGAGCCAACTGACAATGGTCTAGGAGTGCCTCGGGGATGGGCAGGTCCGAGCAGAGGCTGGGTGTGCTAGGGAAATTCCTGCACCAGACAAAGGCTGCATTTGATCTTCTCCAAAGTTGGCAACGCTGTCTGAAGGTCTGTGACTGTTGGCTAAAATATCCTGTAAAATATCCTATGTGAATCTAGGTTTTCGGCATATAGACAGGGAATGCTCTCACTAAAACTTATTACACAGCTTTTGTGAAGAACTAAGTACTGCAACTACTTAGGAATGAGCTCAGAAAATAGTCAATTCTTCCTGTTCCTCTATACAAAATGACCCCAACCCCCAGGGAGGAAGGAAGAGGAAAAGCATATATCTCCATGAGGACGTCAGCCTCTAAGTTGACCAGGAGCCAGCAGCACATGCACCGGTACTGGGGAGCCCTGGACAGCCTGGGCTTGAGTCTGGCTCCAGAAAGAAACAGAGAACAGAGACTCCAGCTACCAACTGAATTATTTTCATAAGCACCAATAAATGGCACCCTCATCTTTATTATAATAATTGCTTTTCCTTTTGCATCCTTCTGAATTCTACATGTGGAACAAAGTGAACAACAAAGCAGTAACTCAAAGCTTAACCGTTTGATGCTCACAAGTTAGCCGTGGAGAGGTATTTTTTTGAGGGGATGGGTGGCAGTTGGTATTATTACCTCTGGTTGTAACAGCTCTAGCCTACATTCTGGATACTCGGAGTTCAGGAAGTGCAGCATTTCACATCTGCCCACACATCTGTCTTCTTTTAAGTCAAGATCTCAGCACTGTTGCATCCGGATGAATTCCTCTGAAGCTCTTTCCGTTCAGGATTTTGAAAGTTTGCCATGTTACCCTTTCACTGAAATGGCTGAGCTGCTCAGATCATTCCTCCAGAGAGGTCAAAAGAACATTCTTTCATACTTTTAGATTTACCAGTATACCTTTTCTAGCCCGTAATTAGTGGGGTTTTTTTCTTTTTTTCCCAAAAGAACCAGTGTTAGGCGCGTATCATTTAGCAGCCAGCTTGTCAAATGACTGGAAGCCTGAACCATTTCTAACGAGTGGCAAAAAGGTCTGCAAACATCAAGTGGGTCCCTGAAAATACCGTTTCACTCCAGTGAACATAATGGCTACTACCCTCATCAATTGGCCAAACACCAAATCAGGCTGCCCATTGTCCTTCAGGCAGATAGGCAATTAAAAAACAAATCCTCATATTTGCAGAGCTGCATGATATAATCTGTAGCTACCAAAACAAATTTAAGACTGTGTTATCCTGCTTCCACGAATGTGTGTTAAGACTGGTGTATATCTTCGACTACAGGAGAAGTACAGCTACAATAACTGTGCATAAATCAAAATTTTATATACTGACTGGTGTTAAGTACACAGGCATGCTTGGCATTTTTGAACGCTTTCCATACCAAATCTTTTGGTACGGGGCAAAATCCTTCTGTAACATGTAAAATTATTGCCAAGTCTGTCTAGCTTGAAGATTCTAATTTTACATAGCATATTTATTGGAATCAGCCATACTGAACAGCTAAATTCGAAATTTAGACACATCTCTAAGGTTACATCAACTCTTCATCAAATGAAGGACCAACATTTCAAGGCATCTGAATGCCACAAGTGAGTTCAGCTGAGGACCACAACCCCTATGCATCAGCACTGTTTCTGGCCTGATTCAAACCATTTCAGATCTCAGAAAAATCACTGGCTTCTTTCAATCTAGTGCAGCAAATGCATATCACTAGGGCTGAGCTCTGTGAGAAGGGCTGTGGGGTGGAGGTAAGAGGGATGTTATGCCCGCCCTCCCAGGGACTTCTCAAGGCTGTGGTCACATACACAAGTGGCTGCACACAGAATCCCTCAAGGTTGACAGCATAATTCTCCATGAGAGCTACTGGGTGCAGAGGTGGGAGGTCAGGGGAAGATGAAGGCCCTGGGACACTGAGATCTGGAAGACAGCTCCTGGGGCAAAGAGAATTTGAGCTGGGCCTTCAGGCATGGGCAAGATCACAAGGGCTGAAGCGCATGCCAGGGAGAGGGGCCAGATGGAGGAGCAAAGCCCTAGAGACCTGGGGGGTGGGAGGGATTAAGTGTGGAGGACAGGATGGGGGGGGGGCTGAGAGATGGTGTGGAGACAACCCACCATGTCTGCCAGGCTGAGGACCCTGTACTTCATTGTCCATACACGAGGGACCCACTGAAAATCTCTGGGCCACATGTTAGGAAAAAAACAAGAGAATGGAAAGAGGAAGATATGTTTGAGAGAGATTTTGGAAGTAAAAATGACAGGACTTGATGAGTGACTAGATTTCAGGAAGGGGGGATCAAGGGAGAGGAAAGGTCACAGATAACGATGCTCCCCCGCTGTCGAGTTCCCATCCTGGAGTGGGAGGAGATGCTGGCCATCGGTATCTCACAGCAAGGGGGCAAGGCTAGCTTCGGTGGCACCAAGGGCTCGGCCCCACTCAAGCTTCCCCTCTGCACATCAGTGAGCACCTCCAGGGACACTACTCTTCAGGGTTGCAGTGAGAGAGAGAGGATGAGGGAAAGGCGGATGGGGAGGGAGGAAAGGAAGAGAGGAAAGGAGGAGGGGACAGGAAAGGGTGGGAGAGGGAGAGAGGGATTTTTCTTTCTTTCTTTTTTTTTTGAGGTGAACTGTCATCAACTTGAATAGACTTGGATTGTGTCTACCAAAGCAGACTCACTTTGGGATGCCTGAGGGCTCCAACTTCTGTAGTATACCGTGGCCAGCTCTCTTGGACCAATTCTTGCCTTGCCTGCAGAAGTGGCTCTACAGTGAAATGTGCCCAAAGCAGCAGCGGCGGCTGCGGCAGTAGCTCACGGCACCACTCTGGGCCTGACCTCACAGGTGAGAGTGCTGTGGCTGGGGTTCCTCTTTTCAATACTCTGAAAATGTAGTTTTATCCAGAAGGGGCAGAGCACCTGCTCCAGAGTCTCTTCAACATCCGTGGGGAGGACATCTGTACAGACAGCCCATCTGGTCCTAGAACACACCACGCCCTTTCAAGCCTCCAGGCCTTTGCATTTGCTGTTCCCTCTGCCTGGAATAGTCCCTTCCCCCAAGCTCATTCCCCTTAATTTAACCTTTATTCAGTGCTGGCCACTTACCTGCCACTATTCTAAGTACTTCACATACAGCAACTCACTCAATCCTTGCCACAACCAGGTAGGGTTATTATCCCGTTTACAAACAAAGAAATTGAATCCCAGAAGACTAAATAGCTGACTGTGGAATATATATTTAGTTGACGGAGGGACCAGGATTTAAATCCAGGCAGTGTGGCCCCAGGATACACAAAGCTACCCAGCCTCTTGCAGAGCGGGGCTGCCCTCCCTCACTCCAGTCCTGACTGGTTCCCTGGCTCACACAGGCCTTCCCCCACACCCTCAAGCGGCACACCCCCCATGACCTTCTCTCACATGACCCTGCTTCTTTCCTTCCCAGTCCTTAGCACAACCTGTAATTATCTGATTTATGTATTTACTTGTTTATTATGTTTCTCAACTAGAATATACACTCCAGGAAGGCAGGGATCTTGCATTTCCAGTATATTCCTGGGGCACCTAGAATAGTTCTCTGGCACAAAGTAGAAGTTCTCTGAATAACTGCTGAATGAACAAAGGGAGGGCAGTACTGTGGATGCAGCATGGCGCTACACGGGAACATAAGGTGTTGCAATGTTGTTCTTTACCCTCCTGCTCTGTTCTCCTTCCTTGGCTACTACAAATCCCCCTGCCTGCATTAAGGCAGACGGGAGCCAGCACTCAATTCCCAGTATATATGGACAAGGCTGATCTATTTTTATCTATGTCTGTCAACTCCAGAGACCAGGGTCCTTGAGCACTAATGATAAGCTTGTGGGCGGCAGGGATTCCATCTTCCAATTAACCCCTCTGTGGCCTCCCACCGGCTAACAGTATTTACAGGGCACTAGCTGCTGTGGATGACAGTGTCCGATCTGAGCACCTTCCAAATAACAAAAAGAGCCGGCCCCTTGAATCATGAGGCACCTTGAATACAAATCACACTGTCCCAGGAACTCCATCCTGATGGTCAGGTTCCAAGTCAACACACAGGCTAAAACAAAAAGTACTGTTTATATATTCCAGTGGTGTCCAGCAACATTTAGGGAGCTTGCCTGTGAGCTCGCTAATAAAAGGAACTAACTTATCAAACACCCACTGCATGCAAACACTCTGTGAGGAACTTTTACACATGATCCCATTTAACCCTGCGAGTTTAGAATAATTATTTTTCCCCTTTTACAAATGAGAAAAGTGTGATTTACAGATCCAATATCCCCAAACCAGTGTGGGTTCATGCGCAGGATCAGAGCTTCCCAACCCTCTTTCTACTGCCCTCTCTCTGCTCTGAAGCACTCTGACTTCTCTTGCACTTCCTCCAGACTCTTCTCTATCTGGGCCCTGTGCTTTCCCACCTCTGTACCTTTGCTTGTTCCACTTCTGTGACCTAAAATGGCTTTTCCACCACCTGTTGAATCCTCTTCTTCCTACCACTTTTCATGGCACAGACTTCACCATGTCCCCAGTTAGAATTCGTCCTCCTCAGAGTTCCCAGAGGTCCCAAAGTTTAGCCCCCAGAATGCTCAATGGTATAATCCTCTTTCTTCCTCGCTAGAATCTGAGCTCCTTGAGGGTAGAGCCTGGCTATTTTCCCTATTTGTTGCCTCCTGAATGAATTGAACTGCTGAAGAATGAAGAGGGGAAAGACTGGAGGCATTCGAATGCATCTGGGAGATCAAAGGTTCTGGACAAATTAGCTTCAACTAGAGAGTATTGTTCAGGGAAAGGCAAACTTACGTACCACAATTCTGCTGTTTTCCTGCTCTAGTCACAAAACACACTCTCACTAGTCCTCTGATTTCATAAAGCTTGAAACTTAAAACCAGGAAGTCTAGGAAGGAAATAAAATAATAAAATCACTTCCATAAGAACCCTTTCATAGTAATGGATTTCACCCACACACGGGGGAGATGCTAATTGCAGCACAAGGGGGATAAGAGATTGGGCAAAAGCACAAAGTTCATCTTCTAGGATATCACAGTTAACTCCCTCCTGCTTGTTCTGCTGTGGCTGCACCAGAATTCACTTGTTCTGCAAAATATGCACTTGCTGAACGGTTGGCCTCTCTAAGCACAGCTAGGTTGAACACCCACAAAGGAAGGCCTGACCTGTAAGTGACTTTAAATCGTCTTTATTTCAAAATATCTCAACCTCGTCACTTTAGACTAGAAACAAGTAGATGCTGGCCTCTGAGTAGGACCCCTAGATCAGTGCATTATTTTTCCCAAACAACTATTTTGAGGTTTTTACGAAAATAACCGACTCACAAACAGAAATGCTTCCTGACCTATACAGCACTTTGAAAACAAATCATTATGCCTTTGAATATTTTATGATGGGCCAAAGCACTGAAGGAGGGAAGGCAAGCATTCACCAATCCTTGCCATGTCTATTTTGAGACTTCCAAAGCAAACTGCAAATGCCTCCTTTATTTTCTAAGCGCCCGTTTGCAAGTGCCGGGTGGCTTCTCCGTGAAATATTGCCTCCACCCAAACTGACACCAAATGCAGAGACCCAGAAATTCCACTTCTCCAGGTTTACAGCAGAAGAATCTCAATAATTATCTAGTGCACACTCCCTACCTCGCCCCTCCCCCCCCATTTTATAGGCGGTAAAACCAGTGGGGGTACTTGCCCAAGGTCACACAGTCAGTGGATGGCAGAGGAGCCACTAGGAGCCAGGGCCCCGACTCCCAGCCCTGGGAGCATCCTTTATTCCCAAAGGCTGACTCAATACCCCTCCTAAAGCTCAGCCAAAGCTGCTGCAGGTAAGCGACGTGACCCGCGAGACTGACTTCTGTAGGTTCTAAGATTCCTGTCACCCCCAAGGAGCTGTGGAACTGAGACACTCAGGGGTGCCCCTCTACTCGCCAACTGGGAATACAGGCATGGCGCTTCAGGTGATCGTCTCTGGAGAACCCCTCCCAGTCCAGGAGTGGCCGTAGAGACAGGGCAGGGCGAGCTGGTCGGAGGTCACTTACAAAGTTGGCGCCAGTCGTAACCACACCTGAACCCAGGTCTCTCACCTCCCAGTTTGCCGCTCTTTGCACCACACCATGCAGACCTCGAAAACTTAAGCAATTCATGGATACTGTGTGAAGATTTAACTGTTGCAGGCCCTAAGCGAGCCCGCGGACGCGCCGCCCGCCCGGAGAGGGGACAAGAAGACTGGAGGCGGGCGCGGGTCACCAGGAGCCGGTGGTGCAAACGGGAGCGCACCGCGGAGGGCAGCGCGGAGGAAGCCGCGGGGCAGGCAGTATGCAGCTCCCGGAGGCGCAGGCCCGGGGCGCAGGGACCGGCAGTCCCCCCAAAACTTTACGGCGCCGGGTCCTCGCCCTTACCTGCAAGGAGGCGCCGCCCGCGCGGACGCGGACCTGGCAGGCTGACGCTCTCGGCGAGGGGCGGCCCCGCCCGGCGGCGGGCACGGACGCGGGCAGGGTTCGGCCAGCGGCTCGGCTCGGGCTCGGCTCGGGCTCCGCCTCCCGCGCCGCGGCTGCAGCCGGAGGAGGGGTGCACGGCCGGGCTGCGCCCGCCCGCGCCGTCTGACCGCGGCAGGTGCTGAGGCTGCAGCTGCGGGGCTGCCAGCTGCCGGCGCCACGACCCCCGCCCCGGGGGGAGGAGCCCCGCGCGCCGCCTCCGCGGGTCCCGGAGGTCCCGGCCCGCCGCAGTGGGCGGTCCCGCTCCCACCCGGGCCCTGCCTCCGCCCGCCTTCCCCAGCTCCCGCCTGGGCACGCAGCGTCAGCGGGGTACCCATGGGGAGACTGAGGCCAGGAGAGGAAGGAGCTCCCCAAAGGTCACTCGGACCGGCGGCGGTGGCCCCAGAACTGGAATCCAGAAGAGTCCCAAGGAACGACTCCCTTCCACGCCTCCCTTCCCTCGGATCTCGCTCTCAAAACTCCAAGGCCTTTTGAAGAGCTCCAGCTACACAGGACTCTGAGGCACACATAAGATCCCGACTGCCCCCACCCACCCACACACACACTGGCCCTCGGGCTGAGGAGAGGTGGAAGAGGGGGTTCACGTTTGACACTACGCACCACCTCCCCTGCCTCTGCAAACTCCTTTGGCTCTGGGACGCTGGGACGCTTGGACTCTTGGCTCTGTCGGCTTTCCTCTGATTTCTCTAACCACTCCTTTCTAGTCTCCTTGAGAGCTCCTCAAATCCAAAGCCGTAAAATGTTGGGGTGCCGTAAGGACTCTACACACAGCCCTCTTTTGACTCCTCGGGCCATCTCACCCACTCCTCTGGCTCCGGTCCTACCACCTCTCTACCCATCATACCCAAGTGCATGCCTCTGTTCGAGAATTCTTTCTTGCCGAAATATCTACTGGACGCCTACTAGATCCCTACACTGTGTTAGACACTGGAGATACAGCCGCGAATAAAACACAGTTCCTGCTCTCACAGAATGTACTGTCTCCCAGACTGTTAATACAGTGCAGTTCCCGTTAACAGTGTGATCCCAGGGCACCGAGGGCCGCATTTAAGGAGGGAAGAAGGCCTCCTGGAGATGCCCTCTAAACAGAAACCTAAAAGGCCTATGGGTTGCCAGTGAAACGGAGGAGTGTGGAGAGAGCCTGCTAGGCAGAGACTGAAGGAGCAAAGACCCCCAAGGTGAGAGAGCCCAGCAGGGAGGGGCAGGAGAACAGAGCTGAAGCAGCAGAGTCAGCAGGGGCCAGGGGAGGAGTTTTGAGAAGGGCAGGGGCACCATCAGGTTGGCATGTTAGATCATTTTGGTGATGGATGAATGGAGCACAAATTTAAGTTTACAAGTGGACCCTTCATCCTTCCCCACCAACAAAACAAAGCAAAACAAAACCCAGCAGCATTGCAGCAGTTGGAGCTGGAGCCCACCTGGCCTGGATGAAGAAAGGCCCTCCTGCACCTACGTCCTCTCATCCTTCATTCCCAAATCCAGACGTCTACCCCAAAACTCTCTCTCCTGAGAGGCTCTGTCTTTAAAAGTTCTCCTAGATACCTCCACCCAAAACTCCCTTTTCTCTCAGTGCCCCAGCCTCTCTGCACGCAGATCCATGCACTTCACTCCCTGGGGTCTGCTTCCCTCACCTGTCTCCCTTCTATTCATAGTGTACAGAGTTCTTCCCCACAATAAGCACCATTAGGGGAAGAGGACAAAAGCAGAAAATTCCAAAGCCGTGGTGGAAATAAAGTAAGCTTCTAAAAACTTAAATGTTGTACCTCTCCATATTATTGCTTATAACTGCGTGCGAATCTACCATTGTCTTTAAAGTTAAATTTTTAAAATTATGTGTTGTGGATAAAGGTTAATAAACAAATTACTCTCCCTAATGCACATCGAAGATGGAAATGGGCAGTTGTCAGAAAGGAAAATAAAAACTCAACCCTCTTGTCCAGTGAGTACAAATATTGTCCATGGAATTTTGTCCTGTCCCTCTCAATTTCCTAGCTGTGCAAGCCAGAAGAATCTGCATCATCAGGTGCTTAAATGGATATTTGTGTAAACAGTTTCAATTTTGGCCCTTGGGTCCCCACTCTGTCCAGGTTCCCATTCTGGTCGCTCTTCCCTCTCAGCCTTCCTTGTCTGCCTGCTGCTTAAATGCCAAGGCTGCTCCTGTCCCCTCTTGGTCTCTTTACTCCCTTCACCCTCAGTGAGAAATCTGATCACCTGCATAGCTTCAGCCCAGACCTTCTGCTTTAAACCCAGAGACACAACTGGCTGCTGCATATCTCCTGAATCCCTTCAGGTTCTCCAGTCTCAACAGAGCCAAAACCAAACTCACACCATGCCCCTAAAAATACCCCTTCTGCATTGCTTCCATATCTCAACTGGTAGTGGGACTTAAACCAGAAACCAAAAGAACATTCTAGACTCTTCCTTCTTCCTGCCCCTCATATCTTACTGGTTACTAAATCCAGTCAACTCTGTCTTAGTAACATCTCTTGTACACATCTCCTCTTCATCCTGCTGCCCTTGCCTTAGTTGGAGCCTCACTATTTCTTGGTGAAGCTGTAGTTCACGCCTCCAGTCTTCTCTCTTTACAGTTCATCTGCCACATGCTGCCAGTGACCTTTTTCAATCAGAAATCTGACAAGTCACTCTCCTGCTGAAGATACCTCTGTTGTTCCTTCCTGACCTCACAATAAATCCTAACTCCTTAGCATGACACGAAGCCCTCGCGATCTGACCTGTTACCGCTGCAGTCCCATCTCCACCTCACCCCACACCTGCACAACAAATGCCTCATGTTCCTCCGGCACATAGTGTTTACAATACTAAAAATGCTCTAACTTATTAACTTACTGCTATGCGTCAGACACTATGTTAAGTGCTCTGCATACAGTATCTCAGGTAGTAAACGGCATAGAACACAGTGCTAAAACGGTCTCAAGCCGAACTGCCTGGGTTCAGCTCCCAACGCAGCCACTTGTTAACTTATGTAATCTTGGGAAAGTTCCATAAGCTCTCGGTTCTGGGTTTCTTCCTCTGGAAAGGGAGCATAATAAGAATACTCGCAACCTAGGCATGTTCAAAAAAAAGTTATTAGAGATGAACAGCGTTCATTACCTACTAACCAGCACTGTTAGTCATGCTTATTATCAGTATATGCAGTAATGATTACTATGCTCTTTTAACTGGGAAGGAAACTGAGGCTCCAAGAAGTAACCCCCTACTTACTTAGGATTCCACAGCTGCACTAGGATTCATCTGGGACTCAATCCCATACTGCTGAACACTTTGTGTAAGCTACTGCCTCGCTGTGGGAGGCTTGCTCATTTCCCCACCTTTACCACAGCCTGCCAGACACTCTTCTTCCTCCTTTAAATCCTGGTCAAAAGTATCTTCTCTTCTAGGAGGTCTTCCCAGTTCCTCCTTTGTGCCTGTGCTGTACTTGGTATATTCTTCAGATAAAGTACCAAGCACACCTCACTATAATGATTTATTTACCTGTCGTCTTCTTGAGACCTCCTTGTAAAAGACATTATTTATTTTTGTCTTCCAAGAACTCCATAGATATTTGCTGAATGAATGAATAAATCAATGAGTAAACTATACATAAGATTCTCAAAAGAGTTTTACCCTAATAACTGTCATTTCAATATAGATCACTTTTAATCTCTGCTTTTGTCACTCTGACTTCATTTTTGGTGAGAGGATAGGATCAAATGACTCAACATTAATAAAAAGCAAGATATAGCAGGACTGAAATTTCTCATATTGCTATTTGGTTGTGCCTTGTCCCTTTCCAATGTCTCTCCTTTTTTTAGTGACACTATGTAATAACCCATAATGAGAAGTTGTGTTGCATCCTAATGAGACTTCCTGACTAAAACATCTGAGGTTTGAATTTATTTTCCATAAGTAACATTTCAGCTAAAAGTTTGCTTTCTCTATGGCATGAAAGTGCCATTTGTCATCTGCTAAGTGCCCATACCTTCCCCTTATCTGTATTAATCTGCTTTGCATTTAAATACTTTGGAGAGGTGACCTAATAGTAAGCTTTTCTATACAATTTCCTTCTTTGAATGCCTAACTCTTCCTGACTTCATATCTATTGTTCCCCAAATAGAATAGTTTACTGCTTCAAATTTCAGCTTTACTGTCTGCAGTGATTTAGGACAAGTTTATGCTCTTCCTCAGAATGATCAAATTCCATATGTTAAAAGAAAAACAAACCTGACCCTGTCACTTTGTATGGAAAGTGTTTTAAAATATGTTAGAAACACTTTTTTGTATACCAGAACACAAGTAAATTGATCATTTTAATGCCTTTGTATCAAATTAGTGAAAAGTTGTACAGGTAGAAATAAAGAATACTGGTCTGGTGGCAGGGGTGGTGTAGCTCAGTGGTAGAATGCATGCTTAGTCTGCATGAGGTCCTGGGTTCAATCCCCAATACTTTCATTAAAAAAAAAAAAAAAAGAGGAAGAAGAATACTGGCCTGGGAAACAGGGGGAAAAAAAAGGAGGTGATTCTAGTACTATTCTGCCACTTGCCCAAATCCTCTCACTCTTCATGCTACCAGGGAAAGAAGGAGTGGGACAGAATGACCCTCAAGGTCTCTTTCAGATCCAAAATGAGATGATTCCTTAGTGAGCCTCCCAGTCAGTGGTCATTCATTCAGCATTGTTGAGTACCCTCCTACGATCTTATGCCTTTTGAAGCGTAGTGATTTCAACATAAACCCAGACTGGATGGGGAACAGAATGTTTTGCTTAAGACAGTGTTATTACTACATAAACTGATGACATGTTTTTAATATTTAAGATCTAGTTAATAGTGAACTATTAACTATAAGCTTCACTGAGACTTTGGTGAGCCAAGACTCATGGCGTTGGAGTGTTACAGCAGGACCATGAGAAACAGCCACGCCCACATTTGTGGTCAGCTACTTGTAGAAAAGCAATGTCCTAGAGTTCTAGAATCTAGGTCTGTCCTTAACCCTGCCACGTGGCTATGGGAAAGTCACAATACCTCTCTGGCCTGCAGTTTACTCTTCTGTAAAAGGAGGGAATGATATCCTGTGACAGCCAAGGTCTCTTAAGCACTAAACTGAATGATTCTTTGAGATTAAGGAAGCTGAAGTATTATCAAGTCAAAGAGAGGTTCTGCTGTTGTCTGCAAAAGAGAGTGGGTGCTTATCAGGAGGATTATTACCTTTTGAGGAGAGGTATATTGTTGCCCTTCAGAGAGGAATGATGACATAAAAACAACATGTTCTTACTCCCAAGGTTCTAGGACACAGAGGCAAACAGTCACTGCTCACTTCTTAAAAATGAACTGTCCAGTTCACTGTAAAACATGAAGAATTGGGAGTTAGGCTAGAAAGTCCGTTATCTGCGTATTGGTGAAGAGAGATCAGTCTCCCAGTACTTTCCAAACCTTATGTGATCACCTACCATAGTCGTTTTCCCAAAGATAACCTGTGTTCCCTTTTGGGGGAGGGGTTGAGGGTGAAGTTGTAGAAAATACATTTCCTTTCTGGATTGCTTCCTTAGCTCTCATAGAAGCCTTGCCTGCTTAAATTTCTTTTCTTGTTCCTAATCACATTCTCTGCTCCTTGATAAAACCAGTATTCTAATCTATTGCTAATGCAATGGACTTAATGAGTTGGCTGGGAACAGTGGGAAAGGATGGGATATTTGCATAGGGTTGGGAATGGTTATCATAATTTAAAAAATATTCAAGATTTTTATGTCTCCTGTCAGATAAGTTTTTATCTCGTTTCTTGGATGATAAATCTTTCAGTGTTCTGAGGGACAGCTTTGAACATATAAGTGGCTTTAGCATCTTTTATTCTTTCCATTTTATCTCTTTTCCTCTGCTAGTTTAGCTTTTGGAAGATTAGCTCCAAAGAAGAAGGCATGCCCTTGAGCCTGTGGCCAGTGTCTAGCATGGCCCTACTCTGGTCTTGCCAACAGTATCTGCTCCAATTCCCATAAGTTTGATCCTACTCTGAATCTACTGGGCGAATGCAACTTCCCACTACCGTTCTGCTCCCTGTGGCCCCAGGGGCAGATGCCACCATATCTCTGTCACCACTTTCTTCATCTGCTTTACCTTTTCATTGCACTTTACAGTTTGTAAAGCATTGGGCAGAGCAATCATCTCATTTTTTTCTCTTGATAGTTCCTTGAATTA
Organism: Camelus ferus; assembly: GCF_009834535.1. Lineage (NCBI taxonomy): Eukaryota > Metazoa > Chordata > Mammalia > Artiodactyla > Camelidae > Camelus > Camelus ferus. The sequence continues at coordinate 44,741,827 of NC_045699.1, read as the reverse complement.
TGCAAGACAAACATGACCTCCATTTTACAGACAAAGAAACTGAGACAAGCTCAGAAAAGTCAAATGACTTGTATGAGATCACAGAGCTGGTAAACAGGATTTAAGCTCAGGTTTAACTGGGTAATAAAGCTCTATCCTAGTGGGGGGAAAGATGATTGCAACAGAATTATAATATGGAAAGTTTTCCTAAATAATCTTAGGATGACTCTCCAAGGGGATTCTCTAAAGATGGGGACTTGCATCCTACAGCTGACAGTCTCTCTCCCACCCAGGTTTCTGTAGAAGTGACTTAAGCTGTGAGACATGGAGTGAACAGAGAGGCTAGGGTACTAGGGCCTAGAGCTGGAGCCTAAAGGAAACTTCACACATCCCAGGGAGACCAAGCCAGTGCAGGACTGGTGAAGGATGGTGTCTCTGCCACACTGTTTAAAAATTTCAGGGAGGACCAAGGCCCAGAAGCCTGGGAAATACCTGCTTCACTAGTGAGCCTGCAGCAAAGGCTTTTAATTCTAGAGCTACCTGAGGGGCCTAGCTGGCCCCAACCGAGTGGGACCCCTTAGCAGGTGAGGAGGAACTGTCCCTGCCCATTCCCCGCACATAGCCTTAGATAAAGACCTCTGATTCTGTTGAGACTTGCCTCCCTAGAGGAGAATGTCACAGGTGGGCCAAACTACCCCTCCCAGGGCCACTACTGGCCTGTACAGCATCTTAACATGGATTAGAAAAAGGCATCCCTCTCAGACGCTTTTGTGCCAGTGAGTAAGTAATGTTTCCTTCTTTCAGGCAGATGCAGCTCCACACACAGTAAACAGCTCAGCAAGTGGATTTTAGCTCCTATTTCTCTTCTCAGCCAGGTACCCTTGTGCAGTAAACAACCTACACAATGGCACACAGCAGCCCAACCCTTCCGCATTCATACTGGGAGTGTCCAAAGATCCTAGAAGCCTCTCTCACCACCTCATCTCAGCCTGGTGGACCCAGGTGACCAGCCTTGTTCACCACGAGGCCACTGGAAAAGAGGCATCTTTCTCTCCTTTTATGATTCTGAACTATTGTTACTCAAGAGGCCACAAGAGCCTGACCTGCCCAAGTGCGGATGTGAGTAGCCAAAGCAGATCAGAGATCATTTAAGGGGACGCAATAGCTTGAAGGAGAAAGACTGTAACTAGAAGAGAGGCCTCATTCAGATAGATTTAATATAAGAAAAATTATGTTTTTAGAAGAATATTTTAAAGGAGATTCAAGTAGACATTGGGGGAAAAGTGATAAGAATGAAGAAAAATGGTTTTCGGAGGTTAAAAAAATTCTAAATTTAAACACTTCAGTTGTAGAAGCGAAAAATAGAATGAACACCACTGAAAATTGACTTAATGATCTGAAAGGTGAAAAAGGAGAACAATCCCACAGTACCAAGCCAAAAACACAAAGAAATGGAAATCATGAGGAAAGAGATTTTTTTTAAACATGAAGTATCTAGGAGATATGCAAATAACAGGAGTACCAAATGGAGCAAAAATAAGGAGGGAACAATGCAATAACTAAAGAAATAACAGAATTTACAGACTTTAAGAAAATTGAATTTTCAGATAGAAAAGATTCACTAAACGCTACACAGTAGTAATTTAAAAACACATACCTAGGGCTTCCAGTTCTGGACAAGACGGAGAAGATACATTTCTCCCTATTCCTCCTGCTGAGTGCATCTAAAACCCCCAGACATAGTGTATAAAACAAACATGAAAAAACTCTGAATGATGGAGAAAGAAGGCAGACCAGCTAGGAACCTCAGAACTCAATGAACAACATGACAATGAATTCCCTAGGTTTTCTTTTTGCCTCCTATATGTCCCAGACTGGGCACTAGAAAAGTCCACAAGTAGAAAATGCCAATAAGTACAGATTTTTAAAAAGCCTCAAGAAAAGTTTGATTTCCATTATCAAAGGAACAGGAAAGAGCATCCTAATAAGGCAGAAGCCTTTGTGATAATACCAACCCTATTCCAGCTGAACATCACAGAAAAAATGACACACAACACTCCCACTCTCCTACCCCTGATTAGTAGAGGCTAAATGAAGAACATAGACTTCCCCCCCTGCTCAGACCTCCCACCACACTCCAGGGTGGTGCCAGAACAGTCTGAGTGGGGAACTTGGACTTCCATCCCTGCCCATGGGTAATGAGACAGTGTTCCCTTTCCCTACCAGTACAGTGTCAGTTGAGGCTTGCTAAAATAGAAGGTGCAAATAAGATCTAGAATCCATAACATGATACTTAAAATGTCCAGGATGCAATTTAAAAATCACTCATCACACCAAGAACCAGAAAAATTGCACCTAGAATGAGAAAAAGACAATCAACAGATGTTAAAATGGAGAAGCTACAGATTTTGGAATCATGACAATGCTTTTAAAGCAGCCACCATAAAAATGCTTAAACAAGCAATTATGAATTCTCTTGAAACAAATGAAACCATAGAAACTATCAGCAAATAATAGGTTATAAAAATAATCAAATGGATATTACATAACTGGAAAGTAGAATAAAAGAAGTGGAAAACTCACTGGATGGCTCAGTAGAAGAGTGGAGATAACAGAGGTTAAAATCAGTGAACTTAAAGGAAGATTAACAGAATTTAACCAGTCTGGACAACAGAACAAACATAGTAGGGGAAAAATAAAAAGAACAAAATTAAGCTAACATTCATATCATCAGAGTCCCAGAAGGAGAGGAGAGAGAAGGGGAAGGGGAGAGAGGGACTGAAAAAGTAGTTGAAGAAACAGTCTCTAAGAATCCCCCAAATTTGGCAAACAGCATAAGCCTAGACTGAAGAAGCTGCACAAACCCCAGAAGGGATAAACTCAAAGAAACTTTTAAAAATCCACAGACTGAAATCCTAACATTTCAATAATTACCAGGCGCATAATTATACTTCTAAAAACTGAAGACAAAAAGAGTCTTGATGGCAGAGAGAAATGACACATGACTTAGAAAGGAACAGCAATTCCAATGACAACAGAGTTATCATTTGAAATCATGGAGGCCAGAAGGAAGTGGTGTGATATTTTTCAAGTACTGAATGAAAATTGCTGTCAACTCAGAATTCTACATTCAATAAAAATATCTTTCAGGAATGAAAGTGAAAAACTAAGATGGAGAAAAATTAATATAGCTTCTGACCAATATGACTACCCTAAAAGGATGGCTATAGGAAACTCTTCAAACAGAAAGGAAATGATAAAACAAGGAAACTTAGAATATCAGCAATGAAGAAGGAATAACAGAAAAGGTAAAACTATTGATTAATGTAATAGATTATTATTTTCCTCTTAAGGTTTTAGACTTACGTTTGGTGGGAACAAAAATTATAATATTGTCAGACGTTTTCAATGTATATAGAGGTAATATTTAAGACAATTACATTTAAAAGCAGAGAGGGTACATAAAGAGACCTAAATGCACATTTTACTTGAAGTGGTAAAATGTCAACACCAGTAGTCACTGACAAGTTATACATGTATAGTCTGATACTTGACTAACAACTAAAAAACTACACAAAGAGATACACTCAAAAACACTATGGATAAATCAAACTGAAATTCTGAAAACTTCCCAAGTAATCACAGGGAGGCAGGAAAAATAAAAGAGAGGAAGGAAAAATGGGAAACAAACAGAAAATAAGTAATAAAATGTGAGACTTAACATTTCGACAATTACATTAGATGTAAGTAGTCTAAATATACTAATTAAAAGACAGAGATTGGCAGAGTAGATTTTTTAAAAACATATCTTGGTAAATTTTCTGAACTCCAGGAATAAAGTATAAATAAGCTTCTAGACAATGTAAATGGACTATTTATGAAGGAAAGAGAGCCCTCCAAAATTATCTTGTAGAGCCCACAAACTGTCCTTGTTAAAACTTACTGAGACCTAGTATTTGTTAATCACTGTTCTAAGCAGTTTATGTTATCTCATTTTAACATAATTCTATGAGGTATATTTTACTAGTACTCTCATCTTATAGATAAGAAAACTAATGCTAACTTTCCCAAGGTCACTTATTTAGTAAGTGGCAGAGTTTACATTCAAACCCAGGGAGTCTAATGAAAGAAACTAGAAATAAGTACAGATTAGCTACCTGGGGAGGAAAAAGAAGACAGAGCTCCCAGGCAGAGAGAACAGCCTATAAGAAGAAGGTTCGGAGGATGGGAAGGAAAACCTACTATATGCAAAGTGTTTTAAATATAATATTAATAATCGCAAAACTCCAATAGCAAATATTTGGGTGTCTGTTTTGCAGATGAAGAGACTCAGCAAGGTTGAGTAACTTGCTCAAAATAATCCAGCTAGTAAGCAATGGAGCCAGAATTTAAATGTGGATCCGCCACCATCCCCTATTTGGTCAACAAGCTGGAAACGCTCTTGTAACATATTTCCCATGGTGATAGTCTTTGTCACCCCAATAGTTTCCTTATAGTAACCCAGCAATTAAAACATTTAAGAGGAAAGGATCTGTCCCACCTTTCTGGGTGATTTTGGTCAAAGCTGCTGTGGGTCTGAGAGTCTTCATCTATGAAAGAGAATCAGGCTACATCAGTGTTTTTCTAGCTTTGTCAGAGGAGAGACAGTAGAATCCTTTATTCAGTGCACATCTTATTAAATAGAGCCCAATATGAAGACAGGTAAAGCAGAGGAAACCTGACTGAAGGGACAGACGGTACTAGCCTGGACCCTCTTCAGTTAAAATTCTCCTTCACAACCCTAAGTTCTGGAAACGGTGCATAGAGAGGCTCCAGGCACAGGGGAGAGTCTTGGAAGCATTCTCTTCCATCCTTAGTGTAGGATAGGGAGGGTGATGGATGACCTAGATTTTCTTTAAAACAAGGCGTTATTCATGTTTTGTTACTATGTGCTGTGTACTGTGACATTGTATTTCAGTCTGTTTTGAATCACAGGGATATTCTGGGAAGGTTGTGTGGTGGAGTCAGATGTGGCTTGAATCCCAGTTTCTATCCCTTGCTACTTTGTGACCTCGGACAACTAATGTAGCCTTCCAGTTTTCTCATCACAGCAAAGAGATAATACTGACCTTGAAGGGTGCTGTGAGGATTAAATTAAATAATAAGGACAAAGTACCTAGCATATGATCAGGGGTGTTGTTGACATTAGGTAAAAGGCAGCTATTATTATGCATTTTGAAATCCTGATACTTTGTCTTCCCTGGAGCTTGGGTCTGTCTTTTTTTTTCTTCCTTTTTTTTTAATGAAGATTGATTTATACAAAAAGAGATGATACTTTTTACAAAGGAACGCTGAAAGTATTGTAAATTCAAGGTGGTGAATTATGAAAAACTGCATATGTGTTAATAACACTGAAGATATGGTATGTTTTCATAATCTGGACCCTGAGTAATGACTGTTACACATGCTGAAACCAAACAGCAAGAGTATTCACAAAATAATCCATTATTAAAACATACATCTTTTTAAAAAAATAAAAGATTTTTATACCCCTAGAATTGACAGACAAGAATAACCTGACTTTATAGAACTTCTGTCTGAAAATAAATGATGTCCTAAGCATCATCATGTAGTCGGGGGCATAGCCTGACCTCCTAGAGCCTAGGAGATCTAGGCATGTGTTTTACTAGAGGCTAAAGCCGTGGCAGATCTCCTATAATGGACCATGAATTCCTGCCATTTCCCATGAAGCTTAATTGGGGAACATTTCAGAGCATATGGTGCTTTGTCAACTGATACTAATGTGTCCATTAGTGTGGCTCCAGAGGGAATTTCAGTTTATGCTCAGAGAATGAACACTTGGGAAACAGAAATAGCTACTTCTAGCCCCTACCTTCCCCACAATTCTGTCCTCTGTTTAGCAACCCCCCCCTCACCATTTCTTTCAGTCCTACCAGGAAGAGATATATAATAGGGGTGTGCCATTAATGGTATCTCCACTATCCGAACTTGACTCATAATCCCTTAAGGCACACAACCCTGACGTCCTTCAGAGCTGTTATGAAGACAGTATCTCATTTGACCTTCACAGTACTCCTCTGAGCTATGTGTTGTTATCCCATTTCACAGACAAGAAAAACAGAAGCTCACAACAGTTAAACTGTGCTCAGAGATCAGACCTAATGCTCAGTCCACTGTAATAGCCCATTCCTGTGCTGGATGTGCAGAGGTATATACTTGGCCTGACTGGGTTCTACAAATTGCTCACCTGAATCATATGTGGTCCAAATTAAGTATAAGCAAATTAATTCATTTATTCAGGTAATATTAACTGGGAGCCTTTGGGTAAGGCACTATGCTAGGTGAGGGTGAGTAGTGTCCTGGGAAGTGTAAGGGCTTTGGAGTCATTCAGCACAAGGATGTATGGACATCCTCGCCCTAGAAAGTGCTCACTGAGTGCTAGTTACTATTAGTGAGCAGCACTATGGAGGACAGAGAGTTGAATCAGATATGATCCTGACCCTCAAGAGGCTATAAAGTTTAAATAAATTTTATGACCATCTGAAAAAAATTTAAAAAACCAGATTCCCTGTCTTACTTCATATACCTTACTCTTTATTCCTAAATAAAACCCAAATGAATCAAATATTTAAATGCTGAAACCATAAAAATACTAGAAGAAAATATGGGAATGGTCATAAGCATTCAACAGAAGATGAATACATATTATTATATAGAAATTTTAAATCCTGCATGGGGGAAAACACTATAAACATATTCAAAAGATAAATGAAAAATTAGTAAAAACACTTGCAATACACATGACAAACAAGAGGTTAATATCCTTGTTATATATCAAGTTTCTAAACATCAATACTAAAAAGACCAACAACCCAGTAGAAAAATAGGAAAAGATAGGAATAATTTATGGTAAAGCAATTATAAATGGCTCTAGCATTGATAGAAATGCTCAACCTTACTCGTAAGAGAAATTCAAATAAAGGCAACACTGAGATGTTATATGTTACTTACCATAATGGCAAAGACAAAATATTTTCATAATATACTGTGTTGCTGAAATATGGAGAAACAAACTTTATTGGCAAAAGTATAAATTGGTACAATCTCTGTGAAGAGCAATTTGACAATATCCATGAATAATTTTTAAATGTGTACCAAAACATTTTAAACAACCTAAATGTCCATCATAAAGGACAGCTGAGTTATGGTGTACCCATTTAATAGAATGCCACGTAACCATAAAAAAAGAGAAAGAAAGCTCTTTCATACTACTGATTGAGAACAATTTTCATGATATATTGCTAATTTTCTAAAGCAAGGCACAGAATCATGAATATAATATGCAACCATATGTATATAAAAAAGGAAAGATATTTAAGAATAGATATGAAACTGATAACACTGGTTGACTCAGGGAATAGAACTAGAAGGCTGAGGACAGAAATGAAAGTTAGGCTTTTCACGTATACCCTTTGCACCTTCTGAATTTTGAACTGTGTAATGGTTTTAAATATTTTTTTAAGTTTTAATATTGAAAACATCTTTTTAAAAAAAATCTTTTAATTCAGCAATTCCAATTCTAGGAACTAATTCTACAGATGTATTTACACATGTGTTCCATATGTGTTGTCTATATACAAAGAGATTCGCTGCAGTGTATTACTTAATGGCCAAAGACTGGGGACATCCTGAATGCTGGCTAGTAGAAGAGGGTGTAATAAATTATAGTACAGTCATCCAAAGAGTTGCATGCATTCATTAAAAAGAATAAGGGAAAAAAGGAACTTGGAAGCACTACATAGACTGATAGAGAATAATCTTAAACAGTTTTGAATGAAAAATGACTATATATGGAATCATCTATATCATCTGCTTATGATATGTTTGTGTATGCATAGACTGTTTCTGGAAGAATATACAAAAAAACTGCTAATCTTGGTTGCTGGGGAAGGGGACTGAGTGGCTGAAGGACAGACATGGGAAGACAAATTTATTTTCACTGTATATCTCTTTGTAGTTTTCGAATATTTCACCACAGCAAATACAACCTAATCAACAGAAAATGTTTAAACACATTACATTCAAAAATAGGGAATTGTTTGCATAGAGTTGAATCTGGCCTGTAGGTTCTGCCTGTTGATTCAGATTCTATCATTAGCATCACATGTAGACTAACTTTAACCCCTCTCCTGCTAAATGCTCTTGAGATACCTGAAAACCCTGAGTCTTCACGTCTCTGGCCCGGCTCCCTCAGAGTCCCAAACGGTTTGTTCTACGAGAGGTCCTTCCTCATCCTGGTCTCCATCTTGGGACTCTCTCAGGTCCCAGGGCTTCTTGGAAAGAGCATTACCAAAACCGAGCACTACTCTTCACCCAAGGTCGTGGGCTGCCACCACCCTCCATCCCTGCCGTGACCTTCTCCCTTTGGGGTTTCTGCCTTTGGTCAGGGAAGTTAAGCCAGCGGGAAATGGCAGGAACACATCTTCTTCCCCTGAGGTGCCCCTGTGTCTGAACAAGGCTAGCCAGATGCTTTTCCTTTCTTTCAGGAGTGGGCAGTGGTTATCTTGCAGTTGATGACTATTACCTGAAGCAGAATCTGGATTTAGAGTGCCTGCAGGCAGGGCCAGTTTAGAACACAGGGTGACTTGTGTGAAAACATGAATTCATGAAACATTTAAGAATGTAAGAAATGCCACAGTGGTTCAGTAGTGAGGAACTGAGTTCGTGAAACAGTCCCCAGAGTGCCGGGGAAGAGCAAGGTGAATATAACTGGCTAAGGATGTGTTCACTGGTACCAAACTTTCCTCGCCCTCTGTGACTCTGCAGCATCATAAGGAAGTCTTTGAGCTGCTCTGAGAAGGGCAAGGTGGACCTCGCTGGCCTCTCCAAGTACTTCTACTCTCGGTACCATCATGAATTTACCTTAGCCCTTCTTGGGTCTTTTCTTTTTAGATATAATGCTTATTTTTTCTGATTATAAAAATACTACCCATCCATGATATCAAATTTAGAAAATACAGAAAAGTTTAGAAAAAGACACCCATTCTCTTACCATGTACCACCATTTTTCTCCTACTTTTATTTATTTTGTTTCTTACAAAATTGATTGTCTGACATACAATTTTGTATGTTATTCTTTTGACTTAACATTATAAACTAACATTTTTCCATGTTAACTGTTTTCAAAAACATGATTAGTAATGCTTCAAAATTTTCTTTCATGAAGATACACTATAATTTATTTAATCATTCACCTGTTTTTAGACATTTTCTTTCCAATTTTTTCCTGAATAAGGCTATGATGAACATCTTAGTATACAAATTGGCATCTGCCTCCTTGATTATGTTTTAGAATAAATTTCTAAAAGTGGATTTCCTGAATCAAAGAGTTCTTGACACATACTGTTAAATTACATTCCAGGAAGAACATACCAATTTACTGTGCATACGCAGGTACCCATTTCATCTCACCTTTGCCAAGCAGGGCATTATCATGAAAACTTTTTTTTTTAAATAATTTTGAAGGTAACAGAACGGACATCTCAATACTTTTAAAAAGACTTCAATTGCCTTCCTTTATCTTCCAAGAGACTAACTGAGCCTAAAAAGATCCTGATATAGAATATCAGCATTACAAAAAATGAATCCCACGTTTAGTAGAGAGTGCTCTTTGTAGTAATCAGAATAATTGTTTTACATGGTCCTGAAAAGACAAGGAAGGATTCTTTCTACTTCACTGTGTGCGTGTGTAAGACCAGGCGAGGAGGCCAGAGGCACACACTCAGCCCTGGGCTGGGAGTTGGAATGCCTGACTCCTATTCTTGGCCAATCTCACTCTACCCTCACCCATCCTGGATCTTGAAACAGGTCCTGGATATCTTTAGGTCACCCACTCAGCCTACAGATAATGAAACTGAGGTTCTGGGGGCAGAAGACTCTTAGCCAATGTTATGAATTTCTTTTCTGTGGGAAACAACTGTTTTGAGAAGGGGGAAGAAGGGGCTATTTGGCCTATATGACTGGTTAGAGCAGCTGGTATACTAGGACAACGCTAGATATAACTATGCATCATTTGCTCACCCGCAGAGCACCCTGATGATCCCTGCGGCTTCTTCCAAGCTGATACTCTGTAAGTCATTATTGGGAAGGTTATCTTTGGATCCCAAGCATGGTCTGAGTCCCAGTCCTGGATAAAATATTTCACAGACTATTGTCTCTAGGAGGAACTAGTCTGTGGATGGCTGGATACAGCAACTCACCAATACCAGAAAAACAGATGAACATTTCTGCTTGTCTCATGGTGTGCCACCCTCACAGTGTGCAGTAAGCACTTTTAGATTACTCATAGGCTGCCCTGCAATTTAAAAACTGGATCCACATCAGCAAATGGAGCCTGTCCAGCAAACCCAGAAAAGTATGGGGCTCATCTTCCATGGGCCTTCAGCTTCTGCAGCGGCTGCTGCCAACATTAGCACCCTCCATTTATGAGGATGTGCTCCTAGGAGGTATGTAGAGTGGCAGCTCTATATTGAAGCTTGAAGAGGCTGTTCCACTCTGTAGTGAACAACTGCACGTGTCCTCTGTTACAGAGAGGCATTATTTCAGTCAGAGGGGAAAACTCAGAACTATGAGGGAAGATGATGGCTGTTTTCAACTTTCTGGAAGCCCGTATGGTACAAGATAAATTAGATTTGTTCTGTGAGCCTCACAGGGCAGAGCCACAACCAATGGGAGGAGATTTGAAAGCAGAGTTCGAATCAATGGATGGAAGACCTTAGGAGTTAAATCAGGTTTCCATGTTCCCTAGAGCCTGTTCCTTGATGGGGCACATAGAGATGGCCACATCTTGCCTCTTGGGCCTCAAGCTTAGGCACGAATGGCAAGGCTCTGAGAGTGGGGGCGATGCTAGGGTTTCTCCTCTCCTAGACTTGCAGGTGGCGGTACCTGACTTTTCAACCAATGAAAGCAAAACTGGGCTCCATCAAATGCAGTGCTGGTAGATACAACACAGTGTCATCTGTAGAGGGGAGCAACTTGATCTGCATCCACCCCTACTCAAAACCTGAGTTCCCAGGAATCCTTGACTCTAATTTTCTTGCGTTACAAGGAAAACTGATGATGTGTGAGGTCCCTCTGGGCCAATTCTCAGTCTATAATTCTGTGTATTTGTAGCTGCACCATCCATCCCCCACCCACAGACAGATCACTCTATTGCTCTAATACTGTTGCATTCCTGAATCACTTGAACAATACCACTCTAATAATCTTTGTCCAAATTATTCAAAGAATCTCTCTTGCCTCACATTTTTTGACGACAAAATACAGATCATTGTAGGAGATGGGGAGCGTGGGTGTAGAATATTGTACTATATCCTAAAGCCAGACGGAGAGCTTTGTTCAATTCACTTCTGTTGGATTTCAACACTGAATTTTCTTCACAACATAAAAATGTGTTTTTGAAAGGATCAGAAATGTAACAGAGAATTTTTCTTGAGGAACAAAGTTTGCTGGTTTGTCTTTAAATTATTAAGAAGACAGAGAGAGTAAAGGTTTTTTTTAATATATATACTTAGAACTCTCAAACTGCCTTAGATGCTGTCCAGTCCAACTCCCTGCTTTTTCAGATGAGGTCTGAAGAGAGAAAGCAAGGAAACAACTGCTCATTGTTTGGCATGGATACCTACTCAGTATCCATCCTGTGCTTCCTCTTTAGTAGCAAAGTCTTGGGTATTGTACCCAACCAAAACTTTACATTTCCTAGCCTGCACCTCAAATAAAGGTGCCCATTAGGATTTAAGAAGTCATAGGAAGAGATTTCCAGGAAAGCTCTTTAATGGAATGCTCCCTTTTGCCTTTCCCCCTTTTCTCCTTCCTGTTGCCTGGGATGTGGATATGATAGGTGGTATTCTAGGAGCCACTGGGACCATGAGGTGACCTTGAAGATGGAAACCTATGCTAAAGACTGTGGAACAAAAAGACAAAAGAAGTCTGGATCTATAAGAAGTCGAAGTTATATACTGTAACCTCTAGGGTAGCCACTAAAATCAAAGAATGTATAATTAGGAAGTTACAAAGAGGGAAAAAGTGGAAAAATAAAAAATAGTTGATTAATCCAAAATAAGGTAAAGAAGAATAGGAAAAAGAATATAAAACAGGTGGGACCAATGGCAAATGAACAGTAAAAAGGTGGCAATAAACGCAAGTAAATCACAAGCCTGAATGGCTGCTGAAACCCCACCTAACACACCCACACATTGGCCCAAGATGGGATAACCTGAGCCTCCATAAGGATAATAAAAGCACTAGGTTGAAACTCATTCAGTATGCTTAAATCCATGAATTTATAATATGTTTTGTTTGTTTGTTTGTTTCACATTTTTTTAAATTGAAGTATAGTCAGTTACAATGTGTCAATTTCTGGTGTACAACACAATATCCCAGTCATGCATATACATATATTTATTCTTTTGATATTCTTTTTCATTAAAAGTTGTTACAAGATACTGAATATGGTTTCCCGTGCTAGACAGAAGAAATTTGTTTTTCATCTGTTTTTATACATAGTGGTCATAATGATATGTTTGAAAAACCTACTTGGTCACCTTTGGAGGATGCTAGGGTAAATAAAGAGGAAGAATCAAGTATTTATCCTAGCTGTCCTGCATGAACTATACCCAGTTATATGCTGGTAAAGGTTTAACAACTAGCTCTCTCAGGGGGAAGAGCCCTAATTTGCATCATTTTCCAATTTCCACAGTGTAAACACTACCATGGCCAATTTCAAGCTAGCAATGTGACGTCAGTGAACATGGGGTTGGGAAGAGATTGCAGTCGGCTCTCACAAGCTGGATGACTATGTCTCCAAGTTAACAAAACAGCCAGTGAAGGGAAACATCTCTCTATCAAACATATTCCAACTTATAAATGAAAAAGAAATGCTGGGGTTAGAACATCACTATTTCCCAACTTCCAGTGAAGTAGTGGATCTTGGCATTTGGCACCCACAGCTGCTAACATCACGCTAGGAGACATAACTGAACATTATGTGCCTCCTGATGAAAGAAGCTCACACCGCCTAGGGTCTTGCCAGTGGGAATGAGCCCAAGTCTGCCGAGCTTCTGGATGGCAAGTTACTTCCTGCATACCTCAAGGAAAAGCAAGGAGAAAGGCAGGGCAGGATGGAGAACTTTAAATACCCTAAACTTTGAAAAGGTTATATAGTGCCCACCATGTCCCCATCAGTGCTCTGAAAACTAAAAAAAAAAAAAAAAAACACTAAACAATGAACTATCATGAGGTCTAATAGTGTTCTGACTTTTTTCCTATTGAGGATTATGTACTTTAATGTTTTTTGGAAAATAACATTGGTGGGTGGCCTTGCTTTGCTAGTGCCCTGGGCATGCACTTAGTGTGCCTGCGATGGGCTGTCTGGCACTGGAGGAAGGAAACGATGTGGCCATAACTCATACAGAGCAGCCCCACTACATTCCCTGACCAAGCAGCTGTGCGTAGGCCTGGAACATGGACCGCCCTGGAACATGGAAGGGCGGACCACACTTGAGCTTCAGTTGCCTCTGCTTTGCGTGTGCTTCAGTGACTGCACTTACAGAAACACAGGATTAGTCCAGTGGGTCTCAAACTCGAGCATGCATCAGAGTCACCCGGCCTTGTTAAAACACCTAGCTGGGCCCCATCCCAGAGTTTCCAATGCAGCAGGAATTTGCATTTCTAGCAAGTTCCCAGGTGATGCCAATGTTGCTGGTTCAGACCACACATTTAGAACGACTGGCCTGGTCTAAACTACTCATTTTACACAGAATAAACTGGAGCATTGAGAAGGGAAAGGGCTTGCCAAGGATCACACACTAAGATCATGGTAAAGCCAGGCCTGGACCTAAGGCCCTTCTCCTCATTATGCTAACGTTGTGTGGCCTCCCCTCACGTAGCTCCATTAGTTGCCAACCCAGAGGTTGAAAGGGTCTGATAAGCACGTTGTATTTACAAAATTTGTTTTATATTTAAATTTTTAATATAGTTGCTAATAATCAAATGAGACTCCTGTGTCATTAGGTTTATTAGTGAAACAAATGCATCCAATCTAAGCCATTATTTCTGTTTGCTTTTAAAACTTTGTCTCCTGCCTTGTCTTTTCTTTTTCTCTGTCCTTTTTCTCTCTGTCTACATTCTTCAGAGCAATTTGCAGTAAGATTTCCCCAAAGACTAATATGTTTACAAGTTCTCTTTTGTCTAGATTCCAAGTGTCTCCTTCACATTTTCCAGTAAAACTCCATCCTGCCACTGCGCCGTCCATTATCACAGAAGCAGAAGGAAGACAACCTGGACTGGAAGTAACAGTGCACACAGCCTTGCCACGTACAGCACTACGAAAACCGTTCTGTCGAAACACAGATCCATAGCAATAGGTGAGAAGACATACTTAATTAAAAGCACGTTAGTCTGAAAATTACTTTCTTTGTTTAACAAAGATTTTTCTTAAGTGTCGACTATGTGCAAAAGAGCAAGCTGCATTAGTAATTGGCATCCACCAGGATTAGGTTTTCCTTTTTGTCTGAGCCTTATCCTGCTTTTAACCTTGCTGTATGTCATGGCCCTATTCCTGAGCACCTGATAATATACATCCTGTTCATGGTTTAGGCTGTTAATAAAATGTCTGTTGAATTGAGTTGAGCTTAAGCCTGGTTGGATCTTGCTGGTAACTCTTACAAACCTCCCATTCTTCCCATTACTTTGTAGCCAGAATAGGCTATATATTTTCCCATCCCAAATCTGGCAACTTCATCATAGTGCCTGAGTACATATCCTCCTCCACCCAGTATCCCAAAACTAGAGAGATTATAAGTCACCCACTTTGGGGGAAGGCATGATGAAATAAAATGAGCTGTTTTTAAAAAGGAAATGATGACTGGAGATGAAAGAAGAGGACCCTGAATCTTAAAACTATTGTGGACAGTGAAGTGGGAAGATGCCACCAATATAAAAAGTAAGAAATAAAATTTTGTCGGGAGAGTTATTATTTCAGAAACCAAAGAAGGTAGAATACAAAAGAAAAACTTAAAAGAGGAGGATCAAAGGGTCTCTAAGGGATTTAATGCGCTCTTGAGCCAGGAAGCAGAAAGACCAGGGAAATTCGGAAACTCGGGGAATTGAGATAAAGGGATTGGGCTTGAATTCAGTGGGTCTTGGACTGCAGTTTCAGCTGGGGTTGAAAGAGTGGAGAGTAAAAGAACTATGCTTCTTTGGGACCATTAGAGCTGAAATAAATAATACGTAAGAAAAACTGAATTAGCAAAGTTGGCCTGGGAAAATGGAAGAACTGACAATGACAGAAAGAAAAAAAGAAAGCCAGATTCCATGTGAATCTCTGTTACGCTAAAGGGAATGAAGACAAACACAGTCACCTCTCTGCATTAGATTTTACCCTCAAGAGCTTCAAGCTCTTGGGCAAAGCAGTATCTGTACCCTCAACCAGTGCTTCTCAAACTTCAAAGTGTACACAAAACCCCTAGGGGCCTTGCTAACACACAAATTTCAGGGCCCTGTCCCCCAGGGATTCTGATTCAGTAGGTCTGTGGGGAAGCGCGTAATCTGCATTTCTAACAAGCTCCAAGGTGGTGCTGGTGGTGCTGATGGAAGGGCGGACCACACTTGAGCAGCACTGCTCACACAGCCAGCTTAGGGGGTGGAGCGCTCTGGGTACAGAGGGGCTACGCTGCGGGCACAAGAACGTGTCCTCTTGTGGGCAGACAGCCCCTTCACTCCCTGAGACGGCTGCTGGGTGAAAACCACATCACACCTCCACCCAGTTATGTCACGTTCATGCTCCACACCTGCAGTTCCTTTAGCTACTTACACGTCTTCTCCAGGTCCTTCAGCTCTGGAAGCAGTGATATCAACAGGCCCCGCGACAGGCCTGTGGCCAGTTCCTAAGCATTTAGGGACTGCCCAGGGCTCAGGAGAGATTCACCCAAGCTGATGTCTGGGACCAGCAATGGGGAGCACTCCTCAGAGTGCAGGGGTCTCCCTGTGCTTGCTGCCTCAAGAAGGGCGCAAGACTTCCCTCAAATGACTTCCCAGCAGGAAGCTCCCTGCCTGCATTTCATCTCACAAACTTCAGCAGAATCAGAGCTCTGAATGCAAAATCATAAGTACTGGAGAGGGAACCAGCCTAACATCTCATTTAGGGCCTATCCCTGAAGGCCAGACTAAGAAAAGCAATTACAGTCCAAGAACAGTCTTTTTTCATGGGACTGAGAGATTTCATACAGCTTTCATACGGCTTTTCATCTTTTAGACTCTACATCCCCCAAATCACAGTGTGTGCAGCAGTTTTAGGCTGTGAGAGGAAACTAGTAAATTCAGGTAAGGAGTCCCACGTCCAGACCCGGGATCCTTGGTCAAAGCTACTAACGATGTCTCACTCTAAGAACATACGGAGGAACTTTACCTTGATGGAGTGTAGTTTAGCATTTTCCAATTACTTTAATTCTGTTGGGTTATTAAAGGGATAGAAAATGTTGAAGAAAGTAAAAAGTCCCACAGTGACAAAGCTGATTGAAAGAGACTGTGCATGAATCAAGGGAGGAAGGGTGTATGTTCAGAATTCAATTTAATTCAATGCCACAAATGTTAATGGAACGGCTCCCTGGGCCAGACACTGTGCTGGTAGGGTGGAGTGCACCAAGACGAAAAAGGAATGATCCCAGATGATAAGAACTATCCTTCACATCTTTCTAGTGATTTATGTCAAAAATTAATTTAACAAACACTTTTTACAAGCTTTATCTCACTTTATTTTCATAATGACCTTAGAGAGCAGACACAGCACGAATTAATATCATTGTTCTCCAGATAAACTGAGATTCGACGGTTATATTATGTGCCCAAGCCTGGCACTTATCTTTCATTATTTTGATGTTATTACTAGGTTTTCTTATCAAGTGTGTGGTAATGATCATATTGGAATCAGGTTTCATGGTGAAACCCCTGTTTGAAATTCCCAGGATTTAAGGAACTCCAGGACACTCAATATCACCTAACATACAGCACAATTTAACACTGTATGTTGGTTACTCTCCGTTTGTTCCCCCCACCCTCTCCCCTACCATTACTTCTGCCCATGTTTCCCCCTGCTCTGTGCCCTGAGAAGCCCACCCCTATAACTGCATTACCTGGTCATCTTTTCAGTTCAGTTTAGCCAATGAAAGGAACCAGCAGACCAAAGGGCAGCAATGGACAGAGGTAAGGGTATTTCTTCCCTGCTCCCTTGTTTTTCCTTCCTAGATCACAGCACCTCCACGACTTCAGCTGTCGTTGGAACCTAGTAACACTATTTCCTCCTGTTGCCCCTGAGGGGTGCTAAAGCTTCCCACTCTTGCTAATCTCTGGGTGCCTCACCACCTCCAGTTGGTTCCCTGAATCCTACCCACATCTCTGCAAGTAGTGCCTTCATTAAAATCTCTTGAACCACCTCAGTCAGATTCTGTTTCCCGCTGGGACCCTGAACCATACACACCTCTCCCACATAGCCCTAACCTGTAAAAATCAATCTAAAGCCCAGAGGAACACAGTGAGCCTAAAACATCCAGTCACGGACTCATTGATTTTTCTCTTTTAATAATTCATGTTTGTTTCTCCAGTGCTCATTCGCCACAATCCTACCTTAAGCCCCCTTTTCTTTATCTCTGGCCTGAACTTTTTTGTTTTGTTTTGTTTTGGAGGGAGGTACTTAGGTTTATTTATTTATTTGAATGGAGGTACTGGGGATTGAACCCAAAATCTCATGCGCGCTAAGCACACGCTCTACCGCTAAGCTGTACCCTCCCCACCGAACTTTTTAAAAAAAATTTTTGGAGTATAGTTGATTTAAAATGTTGTGTTAGTTTCTGGTGTACAGCATAGTGATTCAGTTATACATATATGTATCTTTTTCATAATAGGCTATTACAAGATATTGAATATAGTTCCCTGTGCTATACAGTAGGACCTTGCTGTTTTTCTATTTTCTATACAGTAGTTTGTATCTGCAAATCTCAAACCCCTTATTTATCTCTACCCCATTTTCCCCTTTGGTAACCATAAGTTTGTTTCCTATGTCTGTGAGCCTGTTTCTGTTTTGTAAATAAGTTCATTTGTGTCATTTTTTCAGATTCCACATATAAGTGATGTCATATATTTGTCTTTCTCTGTCTTACTTAATTCACTTAGTATGATAATCTCTAGGCCCATCCATGTTGCTGTAAATCTGGTCTCTAGAACCTCCAGTCAGTTCTAACCACAGCCTGCTACTGGATTAAATTGGTGCACAACTCTGATCATATCATTCCTATTCTGGCTCCCAAGTGCATATGGCATAAAAGTTCAAACCCTTTAGCCCAGCATGCAGGACTCTCATCTGTGTGCCCGGCTTTATGGACGACTCCCCTGTGTATGTCTGTGCCCTCCCTCCCCCGACCCCTCACCAAAATGTAGGATATCCATTTTGTTTACACCGTTTCCTTTGCCATGAAAGACCTTAACTTTGAAACTGTTCACAGACTTCAAGGTCCAGCCCAAATGTTGCCTCCTGCTTGAAGATGTTCTGTTTCTGAATAGAGATAAACAAACACTTTCTCTTCTAAACTCTCATGGGTCTTTTTGCATCTCTTTCTCATGGCACTTAGCCTGTTGAACCTCTCAGTGCTGTTATTGGTGTCTATTCAATCCCACACCCCATTCTAAGCAGCTTTTCCAAGACAGGCTGTCTGGTTCATAATAGTTCCCTAATGAAGAGCATGGGACATAGCACAGAGTAGGTCTCAGCAAGTATGTGTTAGGTGAATGAACACGTGAATGGATTAAATTTAACATCCCCTCAGCACCTGTGTGGTTAAACTTTAAAATATTTGACTGATCAGCCGAACAAGCTGGCTAAGATATGCTAAATGTCAAATATGATATACTGTGTATAAACACATCTGCATATTTGCCTACTTTGTATGACTCTCTCTTAATATGGATACATACATTATTTTATCATATGCTATTTTTAAAAAGATCTCTCTTTGGAGAAAATGGTACCACATACATAAGCATCTTTAAAAAAAAAACAACCTAAATGTTCTAAAGCTGAACTAGGTCCTAGAAGAGGTTTCTGAAGGGCAAGATGATGTGTGCAGCTTTAAAAGATTCTACTTCTTTCTCATTTCCTATCAGTCAGCCACATCCTCTCCTTGCATCCAATTTTGTTTAATGAGGCTACTGCAATGTATTTATTTTGGGGTGATTGAATTTAGAAAGACATTCATCTAACACACGATTGCTGCCACAAGCTGAATGGCTGCATCATAACAGGGATGATGGCATTAATCCGAGGACAGCTGTTTCTTATCATTTCTAACACACACAAAAGCTCAGGCCAGGCAGGAGGTTTTGCCTCAGTTGCAAGATGGGACTGATTGCATCTGAAGCAGAAATGCTTCTGGACAGGTGGAAGTAGACAAGGAGAAAGAAAAAAAAAAATGCCCTTCAAGGGACTAAATCTTTGGTTTTCAAAACTATGTCTGTCATGATGGTGAGAGTTGCTTCTGGCCCTCTGGTATATTCAAGACATTCTAGTTAAAAAGAGATAATTTGATAAGGACAGCAAAAGCGTTTGTGTGGGTGACTAACCTTTTAAGAGCTTACAAGTCTGCTGTCAGTAGTTGCAGCTATTAAAGAATAATGATACTACTGGCTCACATTTGCAGGCTACGTTATAGTTTAATACGCTTTCACATTCACCATCTCAGGCAAGTTAAGTTGGAGTAGTGTAGGTACGTCCCTAGAGCCCAGGCTCCCAGGCAGCTGGGGAGCCCCTTCCGAAAGAAATCTCAGTTGACATTTGCCTGGTGCTGATGCCCCAGATCCCCCATGCAAGGCATCATTTTTTTGAACTCAGGCACTTTTAGTGTTAAAGCAAAAATGTCCCTGGAAATAAGCAGGTAGCCAACTATTGACTCTTTTACACCTGAGTATAAATGCATTCTCAGCTCAACAGCTGCTAAGCTTTTGAGCAGATCATGAATGTAGTAAGAGAGTAAAAGGAAGTTAGGAACCTAACAAGAGACTTTGATTACACATTTCGCTTGCTACTGCTTTTGTGGTAACAGGAAACAGGGAGGGTAGTGTTAACATCAACACAGGACTTGGTACAGCTGAGAGCTACAGTCATCTGCCACCTACAACCATACACCTTACAAAGGTGATAACATGTTACAAGAATTCAATTTTTAAAAAGCCCTAAGTTTGAATTATAGTGCATCCTAATATAAACAACACTCATTCATTTTTTTTCATCTGTTCATCTATTCATGCTGTACCCAGTTAAGTTGAACAACCAAAACTTACGGAATATAGGGGAAGGGTACAGCCAGCAGTAGAGCACATGCTTAACATGCACAGAGTCCTGGGGGTTCAATCCCCAGCACCTCCATCAAAATAAATAAGTAAATAAATAAACCTAATTACCTCCCCCAAAACAAAAAACCAAACAAACAATAAACATACTTTAAAAAATTTAAAAATAAAAATAAAAAAATTAAGACTTGTGAATATTTTCAGAAAAAATATTAAAAAAAAACAAACTTGCGGAATATAATGAAAATGCTGTTTTAAATCTCCCACTGCCCTTTAAACATATCAGAGGTGGAATGGGGACAGCTTCCTTTGCCACAAGATATAAACCTAATCATGCACCTGGGTTTTGGTGGCCACACTTAAGTAGCCCAAAGTCCTACCTTCACTTTAAGTCACTGTACCAATTCAGTAAATTAAAATGTCCACATCCATGTAGTAATAGAAACTTATAACCTCACTCAGGGGGCTTTCAGCTGGTGGGAAACCAAGGTGTAAATCTTCTCTTTCCTTCCTTACAGTCCCATCTTGCTAAAGCACCCCTAGAGAAAGAGCGAGAGGAGGAGAGGGAAGGTGGGTAAACAGGGCTTGTTTGATTGAGACACTGGTGAGATGGTGTCACACTCTCTAGGCCTGGCAGTTGTTTAAAACTGACTTTCTCTTCTGTGCTATTATTGTGAATTCCTCAGAGACCTACCCTCTCCCCCAACCCAGGTGGTCTCTCACTTGACCGGGTCCCTTAACCTGAACAAAAACACTCTGTTCAGGCAGGAGCTTCCAATTCCAGCCCTGGAAAATGCTGCAGCCCTCATCCAGCCTCCCCTCAGCTGGGGCCTCTTCATATCGTCTATTAAACGAATCTAGGGTGCGTCCCACACCGGCTCTCCCCTGCAGAGCTGGGCAGGCTGCTCCTTGGAGCATTCTTTGCCTGAACCAATTCTGGGAGCATTGGCCAATCGGGAAGTAGCAGCAGCCTCCTTTGCTCTGCTGCCAAAGCATTAGCCAGCCCTGCTCTTTTCCTGTAAATTTACAGGGAGGGAGTCAGACCCAGTCCCCAGGGCCCATAACTGCAGGAGACCCAGCTCAAGCTCTGAGTGGTCTTGTTGCAATGAGGTGAGGAGAGAAGAGGTGAGACGAGATGGGCACCCACATCCCTTACCCCCTGGGGCCACAGTGGTACTTCGCACACTCACTGCTCCCTCCAAAGAACTCCTCTGCAAAAGCCTCCAAGAGTAGCATCTTTGGACCCTTGATGGGGGTGACAGTGCAAGAGTCTTGTAACCACTTTTCTGCTAAATCTTTTTATAGGTTCTTCTGGACACTGTCCCACCATTCTAGGTAGCTGATAGCTATTATGTCTTGCTTCTCTGCGGGAATTCTAGTCTAACGCTCTGTTACAATTCATTCATGTATCCACCAGACAATTATTGAAGGTCTACCTCAATGTATAGGCTCTCCTGTTCCCTACTTCCTTTCCCTTCTCATTTATTCTCTTTTTTACCTTCCTGCTACCAAGTGTTATCGATGATGAATCAATCATTCTCTTTCTTTCTCCCTTCCTCCCTCCCCTCAAATTTCCAGCTGTCATTGTAGATACACGTGAGAAAATGTTTTCACTTCCTATACAAAAATGGGTAACAAGCAAACGGATAAAAATTAAAATAAAAAACTGTACGAATGAAAATACTGGATGTCAGATTACCTTACAAGCATAGTCATTTTTTTTTTAAACCCAAAGCCTAGAATGTTGTATATTTGGATCTGGATTCTTCAAAGTTCAAGTTGCAAAGAAAGTTCTTGCAAACACCCACTCTTTAAAATGATACAGCAAAGAAGGTGCTTGACCATGTGTTCCTAGTAGGGCTTGGGGTAGTAGGAAACAAGCTAAGGATAAACAGGGACCGGCGAGGAATTTAATTGCTAGAGAAACAACATAACTAACTGTGCCACACTTTCTGCAGTATATAAATATAAGCATATAAATAGGATAAAATAAAAATAGGGGGTGAAAGGAATACTAAGTGCTCTAAAACCGCCCCAGCAGACAACTGGAACATCTAACAGGATTTCTGAAATATATAACAGTTGTCTACTTCACTAAGCCCTTGAATCCTTAACCCAAGTCGTTGTTTTTTTTCTAATAATCATGATGATCAATAGCTAACATGTAATTAGGGCTTTCTCTACACCAGCACTGGACTAACTTATTTCTGGTACATGTTATTTAATCCTCACAACAGTCCTGTGAAGAAGATAGTATTATTCCTGTTTCATAGATGAGAAGAATAAGCCTCAGTGGTTAAGGCATTTGTCTTAAGTTGTGTGCCTTGTAAGTGATGGGGCGGCTAGTCCTGCCTGGCGCTCAGTAATGCCAGGACCACAGCTCCTTCTGCCATGCTACTGCGCTCTGACTGGAGGCAGATAAAAGTGATTATTCCACTCCTAATTTTGCCTATTTGTGGAGAAGCGAGGGAAAAGGAATTTCAGATTCATCTAGAAGCCTTTGATTTTTTTTTTAAAGAGCTACCTTAAATTTAAGTGGCCATTTGATTGATCTCTGTATTACTGAAAGCTCCAGCAGTCACAATGCCCCTCTGTTACAGAGGAGGGATGGATTGCAGCTGCCAACTGCCTCCTAATTATCTTCTATTGAGGGAAGTATCGCAGTGCCAATTCCAGGATGTGGGGGGAGGAAGGAGACAAAGGGATCTGGGAATACAGGTTTTTTTTTTTTTTCTTATTTACTCAATGTCAATTAGCACCTACAAAAAGCAGTATGCAATGAGTGAGCACCTTCATTATATCAAGCTAATCCACCAAGACAATTTGGCAGAGTCCCCACATATGACTGTATCTCTTTGGATTCAATTTCTCTGTAGCCTTCACCTTCCCCTCATCTCTACATGAATAAACCCTCCCTTCCCTCTCTCCCACCCTCTTTTTCCTCCTCCTATAAATATTTTTTGAGCACCTACTATGTGCCAAGCTCTGGGCTAGGTACAAAAATATAGCAGGGATTAAGGCTTGGTCCCTGCCCTCAAGGGTCTCCTAGTCTAGCAGATAAATCAAACATAAACAATTACAATACTGGGGTGTGAATACCACAGTGGGGGTGGGGGCAGGTACAGGAAGGATGTATGTCACAGAGGAGGAGAAATCAGGGAAAGTTTACATGAAAAGAGGAAAACTTTCCCAGTATTTCATGTTTGGAATATATTCATCCCACTCCAATCCGAATTCTATTCCGCTTTGGAGCCTTGTCACAGAACCTTGTGGCATTTTGGCTTGTGTTAGTCCCTGTGGGCTGGGTTTATCTCCCCCATTCCATTCAGTATAATTCACTCCATATGAGGACTGGGCCAGCTATGCTGTGGGAGAGGAAGATGACAAAGCCAATCCCAGAACCAGTTCCTCAGAGGGACTGGCTGGAAGCAAACACTGAACTGTGAGGGAAGGACAAGCCAAGTGCATTGAAGGATAATGTAGGATCAATGACATCCCATTAGAGGAGACCAACATCATGGGATGCTTTAGGGAGGCAGTGGCACTGGAGATGAATTTTGAAAGGTGGGCAAGCTCTGTCTAGTCAGAGATGGAAAGGGGAGGCATGCTGTGCCTTGTAACAGACTCAGGGAAAGGAGGAAGATGGGGAGAAAACGAAGACAGTGAGCTTAAGCGCTGGCATGGAGGAGTGCAGTGTGTTTAGAGAAAAACCTGGAAAGGTTCATTTGGACCAATCTGTGGGGTCTTTAATACTGGTAAGATATCTGTATTTAATGTGTTGGCAACAGGAAGCCATTTTGAGTGAAGAGTTATGTGACCAAAGTTGGTTTGTATGGATTATGGCTGAGGACATAAGAGATGGGGAGACCAGTTAGGGGGTGATGGCAATATTCCCTGTGAGAGGAACTGCAGGGACTGCTGAGAAGTGGAAGTAGAGATGGAGAACTGGCACCCTGGAGTCACAGACTGAGTGTCACCCATTTGTGTCCCCATCATGTCCAGCACTGTCTCCTTTCCTAATTAAGTTTCATAAGTATTTCTGAAATTGAACTGTATAAAGATTCCATTTGAAAGTATGAATTTATGTCTTGCAGGTTGTTGTCTTTTTTGTTTGAATCCTGTCACCTAAGTTAGCCAGTTCCAAGTCATAGAAGGTTCCTGCCCAAGGCTGTCATTACTGACATTTATGAGGCACCTCAGGGAAGTGGAGCCTCATTCACAGTCCTTAATTAGTTAATGCACCATTTTAATTGGTCTACAGCTGTCTGTGTGGACAGAGCTGGCTTCCTTTCTGGAGTCAACTGGGGTTGCCACACCCTTTCCTGCCAGCTCAGGCTTCTGGAACCTCACTGGCTGAGAAGATTCAGGAGCCTGCTAAGCTACAAAGCATGCAAAGAATGGTCTCTCTGGGCAGTGTTAATGACCACATCAGGGCAACTCTCCAGTAAACTCCCCATCACTTTGACAGGCATTTCTAGGAAAGCTAGGAGGAGGGTAGAGCAGAGGCAAACTGTAAGGACCACCTGTGGTGTGACCCTAAAATTCCAGATGAGGTCTGATATTTATATCATAGAGATCTGTTAAAATGGTTAAGATGATCCATTAAAATAGTTTAGGTGACCCATCTACAAGGTAACCCACCTCAAGAGATGGCTTAGAATTATGGACTTAACAAGGCTGCGCTGTCTCCCAAATCCAATGAAGGGGTCAGAATGGATTGAGGTCAAGACCTCAATTTAATCAAAAGATACTAATGGCTGTTTTTACTAAGCATTTACTGTGTGCTCAATTTTCTGAGCACCATAGTTATATTAACATATTTGATTCTCATAACAATCCCATAAAGTGGATACTATTATTTAAAAACAATTTTTAAGTGACTACTATTATTATCCTCTTTTACAAGTGAGGAAGCAGGCACAAGGAGGGTAAGACTTGCCCCAGGTCACAGAGCTGGCTGGTGGTGGAGCCTGAATTTGAGTCCAGGCAGTCTGGCTCTAGGACATACTGAATGCAACACTCTCCTGCCTTTCTCCTGTCTCTTGTTCTCAACACTCTGACCAGGAGGACTGGAGGACAAAAGAGGCCTGAACTGTAACGACTCATTATGAGCCATGAATGTACAGAGCACAATGGGAAAAGCTTGAGTTCTACTGCATCCAACTGACCTGCTCTAGAACCCATTTCCAGCATATATTAGTGAGTGACCTTGGGCAAGATACTTAACCTCCAAGGGCTACAGTTTCTTGGGTGTAGGATGGAGGCAATTCAGTCTTCAAGCTTGTTATGAGCAAAATAATGACCCTATCCCAAACCTGGCCCAGGGTGGATACTCATTACTGGTCATTAGGACAAAGGGAGGTGGTCTGGGTAATGTCTAGGGCAAAGAAGCAAAGAGTGGGAAGGTATCCTCCTATATTGAGCAGTGCTTAGAGGAAAGATATGATTCTAGAAAGGCTGAGAGGGGCCATTCGCCCTATCTTCCCTGCAGCTTGGTGGTGATATCCCTCAGGGACACCAGTCCCCTCTTGTCTAACTCTGGGCTCACTCATGGGCCTTCCAGTCTATGATTTGGTCTTTGTTCCTACGGCTCCTGCCAGCTCTGCCACATGGGTCTGTCTAATCCCATTGTTTTGCCTCTTTGAGGAAGTGATGAGATTGGGCAGATCTGCTGCTAATCAAGCCCTGGTTCTGATACTAGAATTCTCCATCATGACTTTCATGCCAAGCCTCAACACCTGACTTCTCCACTTGACCTTCAAGTGAATAAATTAAACATTAGTGTAATTTGATTTTTCTTTTCAATGTATGTGGAATTTAGAACTCTCCCCTCTTCCGTGGTGAAGCAGTGGGACATACTAGACAGTGGCCTGGGGTCTGAGCTCTGTTTCTGCGTCTTGTTAACTGTGCGACCATGAGCAACTCCAATCCCTGCCCTCTTTACCTCAAGAGGTAAAGAATTCCATCTTAGAATGATGGAGTAAAATAACAGATGTGAACGTGTGTTTTGGTTGCAAAGAGGCACATGAATGGAATGGAAAGGGTTATTATCACTGAGGTTTTATCTAGTTTGTGAAATTCTGACAATGTTAAATAAGATTGTTCTAAGTCATCTGAGGCTTGAGGTGCCCTAGAATCTCAAGGCTGGGGAGATTGTCTGCACTATGGGCAACAGTGAGTGATCCTGAAAGAATTAGAGATGAGATTGTCCTCTGAGAGTTAAACTAGGACATCAATACATCATTGATTACAGCAGAGATTTGCTGAGTCACCTTAAAGAAACTGAATGGTTCTCAGACCCAGAGAACTCGATGAAATCTGATTTAAAGTGTTAATATAGCTAAAGAAAGGAAGCATAAGTCAGAAGGGAGGTTGACCAGCCATGAAAATGCAGGGAAAGGAGGTCAAACAAACCTTGGCATTGTTCATCTAATACCATCCAGGGCAGAGAGGTTCTGGTTAAAAAGGTGACATAGGTAATTCTGGTGACAAGTATCTGCCTATTATAGAGGACTAGGTCAGATGTTTCAGAACATTCTTTTAATGATTTCCCCTTGTCCTAAACTCTAAGCTTATCAAGCAACGGATTGTAGTCTGGCTTCCCATGTAGATCCACCTACAGGAAATGACTACGTAGCCATTGGACTTGGGCATCCTTGGGCATTATATTTCTTGTGAGTTAACAAACTGACACCTGATTACAATATGACTTCGTATGTGGTCTGCTTACAGGGCTAGAACGTTCTAGCCATAGGACTTGAGCATTTGATATCTTTAGCAGTGCTAGTTTCCCTTGTGAATTACTAAATGAGCATCCTGGTTATATACAGTAGCCTTGTGAGCTCAGATCTACCTGAGAGCAAACAGATTTCTGAGCCTGACAAGCAAAGGGCCAGAACCTGGACCCTATGAGATTACTGAGGTAATACCCCATTGTGGAGGACTGCAGGGAGACAGCCAGCTGGCCTTCTCCTGGAGTCATCCAGTCTTTGCATTGTCCACACCACATCTTTTGGAACACTACAAAAGGAACTGACCCCCAAGCAATGCAGGGGTCCCCTCTCTGGCAAAGCCTGCAAACAGATGAGTAAGTCCAAACTCTTTACCCTGTCTCAGTGGGATCCCAGCCTGCCCCTCCACCCCCATGTTACGCCCCATCACTCCTCTATGTGCACTCTCAATTCCAAACTCGGTATCTTTGCTCATGCTGTCCATCTCTGGCTAGAATAATCTTTTTCCCTCCACCCCTCAGCTTGACGTGCCAAATTCCATCTTTGATTCGGTACTCAGATCAGGTGCCCTCTTTTGCATAACCACTTCCATAATGCTCTTCCATCTCTGAAGTCTCATTGCTCATTTCCTGTTTACTCTCATTTCTACCTCATGTTAGAATTGCACTGTGAGGTCTCCAAGAATTCCAGAAATATAAGTCATCTCTCTACTCAAGAGAATTCCTCCCTTACAGGAAAATCTTCCTGGGAAATCATTCCATCTTTCATTTATTTACCCAGTCATTTAACAAATATTTACCAAGTGCCTCTGTGTGCCCGGTAACTGGATATGGTGGTGAATGAGACCAGCAGGGCTCCTACCCTTATGCAGCTTCTGGTCTAGTGGGGAAGATAGATGTTAAGAAACAGTAAATTACAGTGTGATAAGTGCCACGCAGGAGAAGAATATGTGAAAGTACAGATGTTATACTTAAGTCAAAACCTGAAAGTAAGTAGCAGTCAGCCAGGAGAATAGGAAGAGTTTCTTGAAAGAGTGTGAGTTGAATGATCTCAATGGCCAGTGTCACTGAGCTATGACAGCCTGATGTCCTCAGTCCCTGGTCCACTATCCTGTATTCAGATAATGCTAGGAACAAATTCACAAATTTTTTCTTTGACTCCCTATCTTCTAGCTCCAGGCAGACTACCCCCTTTACACAACAGTCATCACAGTTGCCAACATATGCAATGATCTGTTTTACTTAAGCTTCCTTAGCTGTAATTACACCCCTATTAGCCAACTGGTTTTGTTTCATGTTAACTTTTCCTAATTTCATTCTCAAGGACTAACATTAACTTCATGCTTTAAGGGTTCTTATTATCCATCTCATCTACCACCTGTAAGGCACAAAAATCTTTGTTTCATTCAGTGCTCTATAGCGCCCAGGGCTATGATGTCTCAACACACAGTCAGCCCTCTGTATCTGAGGGTTCTGCATCCACAGTTATGGAGGGCAGACTGAGGTGGGGTCGGGTCCTGGAACTAATCTTCCATTAATACCGAGAAACAACTGTATATTCTTTGGATGGATTGATGGAAGGAAGGATGGATGGAGTTTACTTTCTTAAACCTCTCTTACATCTGTGCTAAGACCACAGTACTTATCTTATTCACATTTGGGTTCCTCCAGCATGTAGCATAATACCCTACACAGGTTAGGTAATCAAACAATAAATTATTTGAAAATAAAGTCATCTAGCCTTCCCTTGAACTTTTCCATGACTGGGAAGAACTCCCTGCTTTTTCAGGCATTGGGTCCAGAGTTGAACTGCTTCATCCATTAAAGTTCTTCCCACTCTTGAGCTAACATTTGCCTCCCCACTGGTCCTAGTTCTGTCCCCTGAGCCCATAAAAGGCAAATCCACAGCCTCTGCCCCAACGGCAGCCCTTCTAGTGTTGGAGATGGGGGCCAGGTTCCCTGCAGTCACTTATAAATAGGACATCTCTCCAGTGAGAACTCAAGTACTTTACAACACTTCAGAGTACTCCTAACATATGTCAAAGGAGGACACATCCCTCATGGAGTTTGCGGGTGCTCTGAACTCCCACAGAGGCCACTGTGTGAGCAGGGTCTCTCTCCAGGTCAGGAATCCAGACCGGAACTGACCGTGAAAACAATAATTAATGTTTACGTTGCAATTAATTATGGTTTACCGGTTAATCCACTTAACACCCCTGGGATATAGGTCAGGGTTTCTAGTTTATAAATGGTCAAGGGAATGAGGCAGAAGACAATTGAGTGCGCGGGTCTCAGGGACTCAAGAGCCGGTATCCAGACTGACTCACCTGCAATCACTGCTGGTCTCTCTCCTTGGCCAAGAGAATGAATTTAAGTCCAATCTCATTTCACAATTTGCCGATCTGGGAAATGCTACAAATTCTAGGATGAGAAGTAGGAGAGAAGAGTACAGAAAAGACAGACATCAAGGGTCTACTCTGTACCAAGCTCTGCAGTTAAGTTCTGTGTACTAAAGTATGTCAAAAACGTTTCCAAATACAATACTTTACACATACTAGGCCCCAAACTATGCATATAGGCTTATATTATTTGAAATAAGAGACCTGTTAGCTAGGGGGCTCAAACATCTGTTAAATACAGATTTTAATATAGTCAGATTTACTCTGAATCCTCTTAGAACTGATACACTTGGGTCACAAAGAGTCCACTAAAACAAGCCTGTATATTTATTTCATGGTATTGTAAACATATAAGACATTTTCAGTGATTCCTTTTGTCAAATAAAGAATCCTTTCCAAATCATTTAAAATTTGAGTAAATGCCTTCTTTAAATTGACTTTTCAAGTATGAAGTTTCCTCCAAGCAGTGATTCTTAAGCTTTTGGAGGATTTTGAGTCCTTTGAGAATCTTGTGACCACCCCGTAGGTTCTTCCAGAAGAATACACAGAATTCACATATGCACAAAACATTGCATAAAATTCAGGGTCTGTGAACTCAAGGTAAAGATCAGAAAAGAAGTCAGATGGGAAGCAGCTAGGGGGTTCAGAACTTGCATTTTAACAGGGCCAGTCTGGCTAGTGTGATGAGAATTAGACTTGAAGTGGGCAAGGGCAGGTGGAGGTTACTGCAGTCATCCAGGTGAGAGAGGATGGTAGTTTGAACCAGGTAGCAGTGGTGGAGGAATGAGAATTGGTCAGATTCCAATACAGCTTGAAGGTGCAGTGACAGGATTTGCTAACCAGATGGGATGTGCTGTGTGAACAAGGAGGAATCAAAGATGACGCCAAGGTTTTTGGCATAAGCAATTTGCAGGCTGGAGTTGCTATTACCTGGGGTGGGGAAAACTGAAGTGGTACAAGTTTGTTGGAAGAAGGAAAAAGGTAATATTAGCAGCCAAGTTTTGGACACTTTGAACTTGAGATGCCTATTACATATCCAAACAATGATGTTGAGTAGACAGTCAGATGTCTGGTCAGGAATACTGGAGAGAGTTTGGGTTGTGATAATACTTACCTGTAAAACTGGAATAATAATATAATCAGCCCTATATAAGAATACTTATTATTAGGAGGATGTAAAACTCTCAGGGCAGGACCAGGCACACAGTATGCCCTTGATACATTTCAACTATTATTCTTAATTAAAACTTGAATGCTTTCAGTATTTCTATCATTATTATAAAGTTATAAATGTGACTGCTTTTAAGACTGGTGACAAATCCTGGACGTGATTTGTAAAAGAAAACAAAGTTTTGAGCAATGGCAGTGGCTTCAGAATTGGTCTCTAGCCCCCAGAGTTTAAAATTTGGAAGAGTTCTGCACACATTCAATAGTCTTCATAGATAGGTTATGTCATGTTTCTTAAATAATCAGTATGTTATTTCATCAACCCATAATTTATTTCGTTATGAAGAGGGCTTGACGTGAGGAATAAGGCAGTTTATCAGAAGGAACTATCAGCAAGGACCCTGCAGGGAAACATTCCCAGCCCATTCATGTGCCCCCAGTAACACACAAAGTTTAAATGGAAGGAAGCATGAGAACT
Source organism: Camelus ferus (assembly GCF_009834535.1). NCBI lineage: Eukaryota > Metazoa > Chordata > Mammalia > Artiodactyla > Camelidae > Camelus > Camelus ferus. Next base: position 44,710,680 of record NC_045699.1, on the reverse strand, counting down.
GACTGACAACCCCGTCTCAACTTCAGTAGCTACAGGCATTAATACTGGTCATAAGCTCATTTGGCTCCTTTTAAAACTGACTCACAAAACCCAGGACCCATGTCTCCCTGAAATAGCAAGCTTCTTAGGGAACTTTCCTTGAAAAGCACACCCTTGCTATCTCTTATTACTCAGTGATCTTTAGCTGTTTTATGTTGGGAAACTGGTGTGGTTTTTACTACACGCTTCTAGATCTTTGAAGCAATGCGCTTCCAACGTCAAAACCTGAACAGTGTTAGAGGTTTCTCATTCTTTTTACATCTCCTTGAATTTGGACTCTAATTCCTTGACCCTGTAATTCTCTTCAACATCTATGTCAGGCCTAATGCTCAATAATTATCTATTAATATTCCTCCTACTCTCCATCTGCTTCCAAAGGAAAGAGGTGATGAAGCAGTTCAAACAGTCCAAAACTGCTTCTGTAACAAACAGATGACTAAGGTCACATACAGTCACAGGTCTCGTTTGATGGATTTAGCAACAGCAGCACAACAACACAGACACAGGAGCCCCAGTGAGGGGAGAGAGAGAGGGCAAAGGACACACAAGAAAGGCTCCTTCCCCCAATCCTCATTTCCTTCCATCTGTAACCAAGGCCACATAAACTGAGCTGATTGCTGCTAATGAGCATGGCGATGCTCAGTTAAACTTCATGAAATACCAATTTCATTCCTTCTCCTTGATTATTCTGCAAGTTTCTAATAATCGCTACATTCACAGTGACTATGCTTCAAGCAGATCTCCAGAGGTGGCACCGCATGAGAGAATAACTCCCTCTGCCCCCTCCCCCCGGAGGACTAGGGTCCTATAGGAAAGCAGGACATGTGAGAGGCTGAGGGGCTGCCCCAACATCTGTGGTTCCCTACTGGCACCCCACTCCAGCCTTGGTCCAGCTGTGTGCCCCAGAACTCTAGGTGGAGAAAAGCTAAAAGATCCAAGAACTGTTAACTCTAAATAGAACCGGTCAAAATTGATCTATGGCAAAAACTTAATGAATTTGTACCCTGTGCCCGTTTTTCTATTTTAAAGAAGTTTTTTTTTCACTTTCCAATAATTTTACATCCATTAATTTTAAAAGCAAATTTTAGTTTTATATATTTCCAGCCAAGCTAAGGGGGGAAAGGACAGAGTTCTGTCCATATTCAAGGCATGGTGGTGACAAAGGAAAAAGCTGTCTAGCAAGAGGTGTTTACACCCCAGTATCTTTTTACCCTTAAAATTCACAACTCAGGCCCACCAGAAAAATGCAAGTGTTTTTTGTCCATGGGAAGCAAGACCATAAAATTTTATCATACAAACCAGGATGCTTTTTAAAGTGAAACAAGGCAACATAAACAATGCACCAGTACAGCAAGCATAAACTGGGACGGTCCAGGCAAACCAGACATCGCCTGCATCGCTCGTCACCGACCAAGCCCCTTGCCAACCAGAACCGCTTTATCACTCAAGAGACCTGACCCAAAAGAAGGTTCCATGGCTAACACAGAGGATAAACGCCCTCTCCTCCCTACTGAGGTAAACAGATCCTAATGTTTATGAACACAAGAACAGGTATCGTTCTTTTTCTCCTTTCTCTCATCCAACAATCTCTCTAGCCATTTTAATCCCAGAGTCCTTTTGCAAGTTCTCGTCTACCCGGCCTCACCACCACCTTAGCCCCTACATTCTTCATCTAGAATGTTCACCCAGGGGTCTGAAAGTTCTATAACCCATCTCCTGAATCCAGTTAGTGGCATGACCTGAATGTTTAAAACTCCACAAGGGAGCCAATAGGATTTAGAGTTGATCTTTTCTGGCCCTACAAAGCAGGACAGGGATCCTAAGGCAGTTTCCTGGGTCCTTTCAGATAGGCAGCCCCTCCCAGTACTCCTCAAGGACATGGAACATGCACAATCCGACTCTGTCTCCGCAGTGGTCAGTGCCCAGCACAAGGGGCTGGTGTACTGAGTTCTCAGTACATGCTATGGAATGAGCAGGCTGTTTCCTCACCTCCCCACCCCCGCCCCACTCTGGGCTCCAGTGTGCCCAGGGTTTTCCTCCCTCTTTCTGCGCAGTGAGAGGGAATCCTGCCCATGATCCCACGTCAGTTGGCTGGACCAGGCTTCTGCTGCCAGCCCCCAGGGACTGGCTAGCTGTCTGCTTCTCTCTCTTGTACTGTGCTGAGCAGAATAGAGCCTCCCATAGACCCCGGGTGGGCACAAGCTGAGTCTGCTTGGTTTTATTCAGTTCAGGAACATTCAACAAAGTTTATTACCTACTCAGTCCAGATCAGATGCTGGAGGTAGAAAATGAGAGCTGTATACGACCTTGAAAGGTTATAGATGCACCAGGACACAGGTGGTTCATAGTCACGACTCTGCAGCCCCACTTCCTGGGTTTGTATCCCAGGCTGTACAATTACCACCTGATTTTCCGTAGGTGAATATTTAACCTCTCTGTACCTGAGTTTTCCATTTAGAAAATGGAAATAAGAGAGCCTGCTTCAGAGGGTTGGTATGAGAACTACTAATAGTATAATTCTGATTATGATCATTATGATTTAGAACCCTGCTTGGCCCAGAGTAAGTACTTAGTAAATTTAACTGTTACCATTTTGTGTTTTGGCTCCTTTTCCTGGAAGCCTAAAGCTTGACCTACTTCCTTTAATTCTCTCTGCATCTGGCTGGTCCCCTCATTTCTCAGGAGGGGCTATTCTTTGCTCCTGGTCCACCTCAATGCTGAGAGCCAAAAATGGTACTTCTCCACACCAACACCTGGCTTGTGTTTTGTCCACTAGGATTCAAACCCAAGCACCTTCAAGAGTTTAAGCAATTATATATCTACCTTCTCTGAAATCAAGTGAATCATTACACAAGCATTTTTCTAAGAAGGTGAGGAAACTCTTGGTCAAACACCAAGGAAGGACCAGATTTGAAAGGAGTCACCCTAAAGCAGAAGCCCGTGTTCCTCAGCACACCTTGTGGCCGTGTATTTCCAGCTCTTTCAAGGACAAAGGCAGGAGTTTCCACATACCGCTCAGAAATTCTGACACCAGTGAACCATGACCCAAAAGAATATTCCCAGGATTTAAAAAAATCATAATGTTATTTTCTTCTTTACTCACCCTAAGTTCTCTGCCAAGTACTGGCACTAACTGACTAGCAACAGTTGGTTATGATTTATTTATTCAACTAGGCATACATATACTTTTCTTTATCCTTCCCAATGAGTCTTTAATATAATTATCAAAGCCACTACCACCCATTTAAAACAGGTAAAGTTCAGAATAAACTGGATTTTTTTTTTTCTCCTGGCTAAGGCAATTGTGAATTTCTATGACTTGATGGTTCACAGCCTCAAACTCAAAATAATCTCAATCACCGACTTAAGTTTCATTCGAAAACACTGCATTGCTATCATGCCTGCCCTAGCTAAGTTCCAAGTGGTACTCTTTGCATCATTTCCAACACAATTTTAGATAATTTCAGTGCAAAGAAACAATAAAAAACTATTGGCCAATAAACATAATTACCCCAAATGTGGTAATTTTATTACTATGTGAAAATTAACCCTGCTCTGCTCCTCACCTACCACCACTCCAATCCTTGGAAATGCTTCCTTCTGACAGACCTGAGTTAGATCTTTTAGTCACAATGGTGAGATGTTGTGCCCCAGAAGTCTCTACTTCCAGGGTGCCTTAGAGCAGATCTCTCTCCTAGCTTGGTTTCTTTTTCCTGAAGACTGCTGAAGGCCTGGAACCAATGGGCCAGTTACCACATGCTCCTGATACACACTTACCTGCTTCCTTCCACTGATGTCCACAGTCTTCACACTGATCACAGAGTCACAGAGCATCAATCCTGGAAGGGACTTTAGAGACCAGCCAATCCAAGCCCTCATTTTACAGATATGGACACTGGAGCCTACCAAGAGGAACTCACTTGTCCAAGGTCACACAGCTCATTAATGAAAGAGCTGGGACTAGAATTGCTGAACTGGAGATTCATCTCCCTGTGTTGTCATTCTTCTTCCAACCGGTTCTCATGCTCTCTGCCCTAGTTGGCTTTTGTGCACTTGACAGACAGTCCACACCCTCCCTGTCTGTGCCAGCAGGCTGCAAGGTTTGGCTGGCCCAGGACTCTTAACCTGCAGAGCAATGAGTGTCATGTGACTCTCTTGGAAACATACACATTGAGTAGGGATGCATCAGATGTTCACGTGTAACCAGAATTGCATGTCTGCCAAGTCCAACGTGTCGATAAGCAAGCAGAGCCTACCAGTCATTTACAATATCGGAAATTTTAAGTTCTTTTTTTTTTTTAAATAAGTAACAATTATAAATAATACCAGACTTTAAACAGGAAATTTGTAAAAGTTTCACTACATAAAGATTTTCACTCAAAGTAGACAAAATAAAGTCATCTCAAATTTGGAAGATAGCAAGTTAATAAATTTTCTCAACTGGGGCCTATCCAACCTCAGTCAGATTTCTAAATGAAGCATTGAGTTACTATTGTACATTGTACAACTGTATTTTAAAAGGATAGGTCCAGTTGCGTTTTTTCTATTTTTAATTCCTCCTCTTCATTTACAGTATCAGCAGCAGCTTTTTATTTCCCAGGTACTCAACTCCGTCAATAAAATCTTCAAATTGCAGCTCAGGGAATAGACTATGTGCCCAGTGTTCCATGTGTCTGCTTACCGTCTTTTAAGTCTTCAGCCTCATGACCTTTCAATTTTGCCTTATCAAGCACATGCCTTAGTGCTGGAAGCCCTCTCTCCGAAATTCATCTCTGAGCATCCAGCTTCTGTATGTTCCTGTCAACTGTTCTCCCTGGCGGTGCGGGCACTGGCGCTCCTCTCCCTGACGCTCCATCAGGCTCAGCTTCTTCGGCCGTCTTCTCTCTCCGGAGCGGCTGGCTTTCCTCCCTTTCTGGACACTCATCCTGGATCTCCTTTGCAGATCCGTCTTCCTCTCACCTGGTCAGTAAGTATCAAAGACTTCATGTTAGACCCTCTCACGCAGACCGCGGCGACCACCGCACAGGGCTGTGCTCGGCGCGACAGGGAAACCGCGCTTTTTGCGACACTCTCGCGAGAAAAGCCCTCGGCGTTTGGCCTTTAGTTCTTCTTCCCGCGCCTGTAATTTCAGGTTACCGTACAACAAGCTTTGATACGATCCCCCAAAATCAACTTATTTAACAACAAACATTTACTTAGGAAATACTTACTGAATAATTCCAATTTGCTAGGCACTGTGCTAGCATCAGGGATAAAAAAATGCGTACGACTCCCATCCTTTTTCAGTGGAGAGGGAGGGCACATACACAAGGGCCAGATGTTGTGCTCAGGACTTGGACACTTTGACGGGAGTAGGAGCAGGTCTTGTAGACACAGAAACAGCAGCTAAGCCAGCACAGGAGAGATAGTGGAGGTTTTTAATTTTATTTATTTAAATTTTTTTCTTTCAGTTTTACTGAGATATAATTGACATACAGCACTGTGTTAAGTTTAAGGTGTACAGCATAATGGTTATAGTAAGTTTAGTCGACATCATGAAATGATTATCATAGTAAGTTTAGTGAACATCCATCATCACATATAGACACAAAATTACAGAAATGGAAACAAATACTTTTCCATCTGATGAGAACTCTGGATTTACTCTCTTAACAACTTTCATATATCATATACAGCAGTATTATATTTATCATGGTGTACATTACATCCACAGTATTTATTTATTTTATAACTGGAAGTTTGTACCTTTTGACTGCCTTCATCCAATTCTTCCCCCTCCACACCCTACCTCTGGTAACCACAAATCAGATCACTTTTCCTATGAGTTGATTTGTTTGTTTTTCCTATGAGTTGTTTTGAAGTGTAGTTGATCTACGACACTATGTTAGTTCCTGTTATACAACATAGTGATTCTATATTTTTATATGTTTCAAAATGATCGCCACAATAAGTGATCTGTTCACCAAAGATATTTTCTTAATTTCTCTTTCTGATAGATCATTGTTACAGAAATGCAATAGATTTCTGCATATTAATTTTGAATTCTGCAGCTTTATTGATGAGTTCTAGTAGTTTTTTGTGGCATCTTTAGAATTTTCTATATATATCAGCTGCAAACAAAGGCAGTTTTACTTCTTCCTGTCCAATTTGGATTCCTTTTGTTTCTTTTACTTGTCTGATTGCTGTGGCTAGGACTTCCAGTACTATGTTGAATAAACGCAGTGACAGTGAACATCCTCATCTTGTTCCTGATCTTGGAGAAAATGCTTTCAAGCTCTTCACTGTTGAGTATGATGTTAGCTGTGGGCTTGTCAAAGTGGCCTTTATTATGTTGAGGTATGTTCCCTCTATATTCACTTTGTTAAGAGTTTTTATCATAAATGGATGCTGATTTTTTTTCAAAAGTTTTTTCTGCATCTGTTGAGATGATTATATAATTTTTATTCTTTAATTTTTAAAATATGGTGTATCACATTGATTGATTTCCAGATATTTAAACATGCTTGCATTCCTGGGATAAATCCCACTTGACCATGGTGTATGATCCTTTTAATGTATTGTTAGAGTTGGTTTGCTAATATTTTCTTGAGGATTTTTGCATCTATGTTCATCAGTGATATTTGCCTATAATTTTCTTTTTGTGTGTGTGATATTTTTGTCTGGTTTTGGTGTTAGGGTGATGCTAGCTTCATAGAATGAGTTTGGAAGCATTCCTTCTGCTGTAATTTTTTGGAAGAGTTTGAGAAGGATAGGTGTTAACTTTTCTCTAAATGTTTGGTAGACTTCACCTATGAAGCCACCTGTTCCTGGACTTTTGTTTGTTGGGAGTTGTTTTTATTACTGACTCAATTGCATTACTGGTACTTGGTCTGTTCATATTTTCTATTTCTTCGGTTCAGTCTTGGGAGATTGTACATTACTAGGAATTTGTCCATTTCTTCTAGGTTGTCTATTTTATTGGCATATAATTGTTCGTAGTAATCTCTTATGATCCTTTGTATTTCTGTGCTGTCAGTTATAACTTCTTAATCATTTCTGATTTTATTGATTTGGGCCCTTTCTTTTTTTCTTGATGCATCTGGCTAAAGGTTTATCAATTTTGTCTATCTTTTCAAAGAAAAAGGCTTTAGTTTCATTGATCTTTTCTATGTTTTTTTAGTTTCTAGTTTCTTCTCTGATCTTTATGATTTCCTTCCTTCTGCTAATTTGGGGTTTTGTTTGTTCTTTTTCTAGTTCCTTTAGAGGTAAAGTTAGGTTGTTTATTCGTGATTTTTCTTGTTTCCTGAGAGAAGCTTGTATTGCTATAAACTTCCCTCTTAGAACTGCTTTTACACATCCCATAGATTTTGTAGTGTATTTTTTAATTTCAGTTATTGCATTTTTCAGCTCTGTTTGGTTCTTCTTTGTATTTTCTAATTCTTTGTTAAACTCCTCATTGTGTTCATTCATCCTTCTCCTGAGTTCTTTGAGTGTCTTTATGATCGTTATCTTGAACTCTTTATCCAATAGATTACTTATCTCTACTTTACTTGGTTATTTTTCTGTGGTTTTATCTTGTTCCTTCATTAGGAGTGTATTCCTCTGTTGCCTCATTTTGCCTTAGTATGCTGTTTTAATTTCTATGTATTTGGTAGGGTGGTTAAGTTTCCTGATCTTGGAGAAGTGGCCTTTTATAGGAGACGTCCTGTGAGTTCCAATAGTGCAATATCTCTCATCAGAACTATAAGCTTTAGCGGTGCCCCCTGTGTGGGGTTGCATGGTCCCTTCTGTTGTGGCAGGCTGACTCCTGTGAATGTTCTCTTAGGCATGGCTGGCCCCCAGGGCAGTTGGTTGACAGGATCTGCCTGTGTGGAGGCTGCTGGTGGGCAGGGCCAGGTTATAAGGCAGCTGGCTGCAGGGCCCTGGGGCGGTTCCAGGGCTAGTGCTAGCCCACTGGTGGGCAGAGCCAGGTCCCTGGGTGATGGATGCAGGGCCATGGGTTCGGCCTATTGGCGGGCAGGGTCAATTCCTGATATGTCTGGTTGTGGGGTCTGGGGTGTCCCAGAGCTGATGTTGGCCCACTGGTGAGTGAGGCTGGGTCCTGGGCTAGCTGGCTGAGGAACCCAAAGTGTCTTGGAGCTGGTGTCAGCCTGCTTGTGGGCAAGGCTGGGTCCCAAAGGCTGAGTGTGTGGCCTTGGGGGGCTTGGGGCTAGTGCTGGTGCCCTGGTGGGTGGGACCAGGTTCTGGGCCCTGTGGTGATGGTGCTTGGTCACAGGGTGACTTGGGGTTCAGAGGGTCCTAAGGCAGCCAGCCTGATAATGGGTGGGGCGGGGTTCTGCACTAAAAAACTAGAGGCCTTCCAGAATGTACTTGCCAGCACCAGTGTCCTTGTCCCCAAAATGGTTGCCACCAGCATTTATGTCCCTAGGGTGAGATCCAGTTGCCTCCTGCTTCTCTAGGAGGCTCTCCAAGATCAGCAGGTGGGTCTCACCCAGCCTACTTTCAAATTATTGCTTTCTGCTCTGGGCGCCGGAGCATTGAGATTTGTGTGCACCCTCTAACAGTAGAGTCTCTATTTCCTACAGCCCTCTGGCCTGCCCAAAAGTAAGTTTTGCTGACCTTCAAAGCCAAATGTTCTGGGGGCTTGCATTCCTGGTGCAGGACCCCAGGGCTAGGGAGCTCGATGTGGGGCTTGGACTCTTTGCTCCTTGGGTAGAGCCTTTGCAGCTGTAATTATCTTCCCATTTGTGGGTCACCCGCCTCAGTGTGTGGGTCTTGACTTGACTATACCGCATCTCCTCCCCTCCTACCCATCTCATGTGATTTCTTCTTTATGTCTTTAGAAGATGCTAGTCTTCAGGTCATTGTCATTAATAGCTGCTCTGTAAATAGTTTAAATTTTGGTATGCCCATGGAAGGAGGTGAGCTCAAGGTCTTCCTACTTTGCCATCTTGGACACTCCTCAGTGAAGGCTATTTTTTTTTAAATTGAAGTATAGTCAGTTACAATGTGTCAATTTCCAGTATACAGCATAATGTTTCAGTCATACATATACATATAATCCTTATCATAATCTTTTTCATTATAGGTTACTACAAGGTCAGTGGAGACTTTTTAAAAATCATCTTCTAATTTCAGAATAGTTTAAGATTTACAGCAAAGTTGCAAAGATAGTACAGAAAGTTCCCATATATTCCTTACCCCAGTTTCCCGTAGTTTTAACATCTTATATCATTGTGGTATATTTGTTACAACCAAGGAGCCAACATTGGCACATTACTTTTAACTAAACTAGTAGAGACATTTTGAAGGAAGTGACATTGGGGCTAAGGTGATTTCTGAATGACAGCAGGAGTTAGCCAGATGAAGAGGTAGGAAAAAGAATTTTAATCATAAAGAAAAGCACGTGCAAAAGACCCAGAACTAAGATTTTGGTGAGTTCAGGTAACAGATAGTAGCAGGAGCTAGAACTTAAACCTGACCCTCTCTCCAAAGCCCATGCTTTTTCTCCTGCAGCCACACTGCCTCTCCTAAATACTTCCCACAGCTGGCCTTCATTCCACAGGGCAAAAGCCAGGAACTAGAATGGGTAGTCAGGGAATTCTATCCACCACAGTGAGAGACTTGAGGGAATAGGCAGATAATCCAGGCACACACTTCTTGTTTACGGACAGTCTCTGAGTAAGAAATAAAGAGTCTCTGGCTTTGAGTCCAGAGGCCCTTGCCAGGGACCCAGTATGTCCCCTTTGGTTCAGGGGCATTGGGGGGAGGGGTGGGGATGTAGGGCCAGAGAGCTCAGAGTAAATCAGTTCATCATTGCTAACTAGAAAAGAGAAAGCTGTGGGTAAAGGAAAACTGGAAAGTTTTAGGAGAATGTTGCAAAAGTTGTTTTTATCCTGGAGAAAACAAGTATCAAGGAAGACCCAAGATGCCTTTACACGCCATGACGAAGAATAATCAGATTTGCCCTTGCCATTCTGCAGGACATTACTGGGATGAGTGAGATTATGGTATAGAGAGGCAGACTGTGGCTCTAACAAGAAGGGCTGCATATCCAAGGTTGGATGGAACTGCTCAGTAAAGTGAGCATCACTGGAGATGCTCAAGCAGAAGCAGGGATGTTGGAGGTGGGGGACCAAGCATCAGAGAAGGCTGGGATGGACTTTCAGGCCATTCCAGACCTGAGATTTGGAGATCCTCTGGAAAAAATGGTTAGGATAAGGTTTCACATATTAAGGCCTGGCTTTTTTTCTCCCCAGATGAATTCTAAATATTATGTAATGGGAAGATCGGTATGTTCCTTCATTCACAATTTGTATAAACAACATAAACAACTCAACTTTGATACACAAGAGCAAAATGTATTCCTTCCTTTAGGAAGCTCTGTGATTTTTCTCAGATGAGAAAATGTGCTTGTGGGTATCTACTTGTTGGCTCTGATTGCACAGGTGTGTCATCCTGAGAATCCCGGGGACAGGGTGTGGAGAATGGATACTGGTGGCCTTATCTTTCTTTCCTGCAGAGGATAAAAATAAGGAGATCATCTCCTTTTGCAAAGGTCTCCAGACATGGGATGAGAGCAAGTCTAACAGTGTGGGAAGTGGATCATTGAATCAATAAAAGATTCTTTCTTCCCTTCTTCCTCTTTCTTTCAATTGATAATATTAATTAAGCTCCTGTTATATGACAGGCACTGCATTTCTACTGAAAGGCAAGAAACTATATCCAGCTGTGTATAAGCACATTTCCCCAACATATACTCGGTGTGTCTTTGTGTAATGGAGGTGGGGTGGGAATGGTGGCAAAATCAACTGTCTAACCTTGGCAAGGAGATGGCTGGTAATCATTACATACTCTAAATAATGTTAGTGCAAGCTAAGCTCTTGAGTACATTTTACTTTTCCTGATGCAAAATAATAAAAACTTATAGTACAAGGAAGAAAATCTCTTCAGAAAACAAAGTTTCCCATCCCTTGTTTGGAGTTCCCAGAGGTCTGGAGATCTGACACCAACAGTCTTGGCCAGAGAATGCTTTTTCCCTTAGAAAAATAAAAAGAGGGTCACTGGGAAAAACTGAGAACTCTGAATTTAAGGTAATAATTATAATGATCGAAAAAAATTTAAGGGTGCATTAAGATTGTGTTACAGGAATGTTCCTTGGAGTATTATTTATAGGGAAAATATGGAAGCAACCTAAATGCTCAAAGGCAGAGGTTAATTAACAAAATAATGGTACATCCATATAAAGAATATCATAGAGCCATCACTAATGATGTTTAGAAAAATATTTAAAGATATAGGAAGATAGTCAATATAAGTTAAATGGAAAATCCAAGTTAAAATAGCATATACTATATGATCCATTTTGGCTAAAAATATATAAATAAGTGTATATATTTATGCAAAGAAAGAGAGAGAGAGAGCTATGTATGTATATAATAGAAGAAGAAAAAGCTGAAAGGATTAGCACCAATGTCAATAGTGGTTATGGGATCATGGGGGATTGTTATTTTCTTTGTTTTTCCAGTTCTGTATTTTCTAAATTTTATAATAATAATGTAAACATGTTTAATAAATTAATATTTAACAATAATTTATAAATAATATTTATAATAATAAACATATACTTTTGTGAAAAAAGTTATTAGAAGTATAATATGGTTTAATATAATTCTATTGCTAAAAATAAGTTAAAGCAAGTAAATCTTAAATTTCATTCTTTAACTTTGCCTATGATACATTAAAATTATTTAAATGATTTTTATTTGGCCAAACAAAAACAAGTTGTACTAAAACAAAGAGAAATAAGTAACTATGTAAAAATATGTAGATTTTGGGGGTAAATTTCTTTTGCAGTTTCCTTTCAGTCTAATATACAAAGCTGCCAATTTTTTAATTCTAAAGTTTAGCAGATATGAAGTTTATTCATTCATTCATTCACTCAGGGGGTAGTTACCATGAGTTTTCACCATGTATAAATACCTGACCTCAATTGTTTGAAGGCTTAAAGTACGTGTTGCTTGTACTTCAGGTGCTTACAGCCTACTTGGAAAGAGATCAACAAAGTCCAGACAGCAAAGTCCTAAAAATTAGACAGAGAACAGGGTATTATAGAAACCAAATGCCAGTGAGGTGAAAGTTATCAAAATTCTACTCATCCTTTGAGGTTTAAAAGGTCCCTCTTCTGGAAGATGTCTCTTGCTGGGCAGGGTCATCCCATCTGCTGAGTGAGGACTCTGGCTAGCATCTGTCACAGAGCAACTCTTATTGAAGTCCCAGTGTCCTTTCCTTGTCCTGATCTTGGTTTCCTTCATCTTGGGTCCAGAGTGGACTTCAGAGTCAAGTTTATTTGGAGAACACCAGACCACGTTCATCTCCTGAAGGAATGAGGAAGGAGAGGTGTGAAGCTAGATAATCATGCAGCCCAATGAACTACTGGGGATGGGGAGGAGGGCTGTCTTCAGCCTGTTGATGAGTGGCAGCCATCCCTTATCCTGTCCCTTCCAAACTGGGCTTCAACAACATCCCTCTCTTCCAATCCGTATCCCTGAGAGGAGGATTATCCATGAGAATATCCACAAAGTCTCAAAGCTGCAAGGTATGATGGGAAAAAGTGCTGAACTGGGGCCTCGGAGACCCACCCTAGCCCCAGCTTTCTCCGCCTGTAACTAGCTTCCCTCTGGACCTCAGTTTTCTCATCTGTCAAATGAAGGGGTTGAACTGTTCAAAACATGTGCCCTATAAATTAGAAACTACCAAGTTCCTGTGATTATATGCTAGAAATATTCCCCAGTCGTGAGTCATCTGTCAATCACTGATCTTGCAAATACAAATTCCTCCCCAATGATAGAAATCAAAACACTTAATTCTCTTATAGGTAGGTTTTACACACTGAACCCTTGTGTGCAGTACTGTCTGGGAAGTCGAGGCAAAGGAAATAAATGGCTACTGAATTCCTGCTGGGATTGAAATGGAAAACAAGACAGGCTATGACATCAGCTACCATTTCCTCTGTGATCAGACTAAATAATACAAATATCCAATATTAAATTACACGTGCATACTTTTTATTTTTGCCTTTCATGGCAAATCACAGGGAATTCTTTGCTTTTAGCCTTTAATGCAAGGTTATGAGGGAAGAACAGGAAAGATGAACACAGAATTTCAGCATTTTAGAGCTGCAAGTGATTGTAAAGATTAGACTGAACCCCTTCTTCATTCCAATGAGGAACAAAATGAGAGGTCCAAGATGTGAAACAGCTCACTCCAGTACTGACTTCCTGAAGTATGTTCTCTCAATTTGCCTCACCTAAGCCAATCAAAACTGGACAGTAGCACCACCAATATGCTAAATAAACAAACAAACAAACAAACATCACTAAAAGAAAAGACAAAGTACCTAACCCCTTTCAATGTTTCCTCCATTACCACTAGAGGAGCCATGCAAGGGGAAGAGTTCATCAGGATGAACATTTCTGAAACAGGAACAGTTCACCTCCTAGATAACGTCCAGAACCGGTTCCTCACCCCAAGACACAGCTGCGCCATATTTCCACCTACTACTTTCCTGTCTCTCTACAGGGCAGGCAAGCCCCAGACCTTTCTAAGAGAATTGTTATGAAAATAATCTTGCCCTTTAACAAATCAGCCATTTACAACCACATCATTGAACAAACAGATTTTTATACTGGATGAATAAAATTCAAATGTTAAAAATCTGTGCTTTTCACTAAGAAATATGATTTTCTGTTAATTTCTCCCCTCTCTGGTTCCCTGTGAATCCAGGCAAGTTACTCAAGAGCATCTTAGTTTAAAAAAAACAACAAAAAACTGATGCTTCCATATGAGAACTCTTTATCTAAACTCAAGTCAGCATTGGAGATCTAAGTTACTGGAATCACATAAAAAGTCATTCCTTGCCAATCTGTTTTGCCTCACTGTTCAGATAGATGAGAGATGCCTTATTGTTACATTTTTCCTACCACGGAAGACACACACACTGGCTGTTTCGATGTCTCATTTCATTTCATAATATTTTGATAACCATACACTCCAGACCAGAAGGTCCTAGGTGACCATAATGAGAATTCAAATGCATAGACTATTAGAACTGAAAGGGACTCTCAGGAACATCTAATCATTTAATTGTATCTCCTCCCTTTACAACTAAAGAAACAGAGTTGTGGTGAAACAGAGACTTGCCCCTCATCACATGGCTAGATTAATGGCAGTGCCAGACCTAGAGGCTATATCTCCAGTCTTCTTGTTCCAGTTCTTTCCACAACCCCCAGTGCTTTCCAGCATCAGTGCAGGCTTTCTAAACAATCTCGAAGGCATGGATGGAGCTGTTCCTTGGGAGTCAGCCCCTTCCATCCCAGAGCTGCCTCTGCTATTCCACTGCATGAATTATAGGTGCAAGAGGTTACTAAAGCCTGAATAGGCAGATGAGTTCCCTTTCTTGACCAAGGTGTTACATTCTGTCTAATCAGGAAGGTGGGCCACAATACCTAGTTATCAGTTGCTCCTATAGTAAATTACTGTTCTAATTTATCTAAAACCCATTTTTGCTATGCAATGGGCAGTCAAGAAGGAGCATTCTGGTTTTGAATAATGTGAGCAATTCAGTCATCTGGTTTGTGTCTAAGAATTATGTGTGGCTAGTTGGCATGCATAATTTGGGGCAGCAGCCTTCTAACAACTGTTTTGATGATTCTGTGACAGGAAATCTGCATTAAATTCCTGCCTTCTGGCTCCAGGGATGCCCATCCAAGTAGGCACTAACTGCTAATAAAGACTAACAGAGGAACAGTAGGGTGCAGGGGAAAGAGAATTCAACTTGACATTGTAATTACTTGCATTAGAACTCTGACTCTGCCCAGACTCTAGCTAAAAGACTTTAAGCATTACACTTGGTTTCTAAGCCTCTCTGTCCTCAGCTGTAAAATGCTGAGCAGATCTAAACATGATTCATATATACTGTATTACTGGGCCAATACTATAATTTGTGATGATCGGTTGACTCCAGAAATGAGAAGACAACAATAAATGCTAAACACTCTGTGTCTGGGATCCTACCAATCTAACTAGGTATAAAACCCCGCTCAGCATTCACTAGTTGTGTAATCTTGAACAAGTTTCACCATTTTCGTCTTATCATAAAAAATTTCAAAAATACTCAAAATAGAAAGACTAAAATAACTAATTTAAATGAGAGACTGATCATCACTAAGAAATTTTCAATTTTCCTAATATCGTTTCATCTTTCCTAACACTTCTCCCCACCCCCCCACCCCCGCCCTGAGGTATTTTAAAGCATATTTGGCAAGCTGTTATTTTAAAGATCTCTGTGCTTCCATTTTCCCATCTAGGTAATGAAGATTATAATACAGAATTCATGGGGCAGAACTGTACTGAGTATTCAGTAAATGTTAGCTATTACTATTTATTGTGGTACCTGTGTGTACCGCCCGACCTCCAAGGCCTAAAATCACTTTGCATATGCGCGTGCAGTGCTCAACAGAGTTTCTTAAAACAGTCTGGAAGAATCCAAGTCCTGCATCACTAAGATTCTGTGCGCCCCCTTCAGGCCACTCTCCTTCAGAACAGCTCAATTTTAAGGATGAAGTTTGTCCTTCGCAGGCTCCTGTCGCCGCGCGTGAAAATGAGGGGCGAGAACAGGAAATGGGCTTGGGCCGAGTTCCGGGCGCCAGGCGGCTGCTAAAAGAGCGGAGCGCGGTGTCTGTAAGCCGTGAGGCGGAGCCGCGATGTTCCGGATCGAGAGCCTTGGGCCGAAGCTGGACCCCGAAGAGATGAAACGGAAGATGCGCGAGGATGTGATCTGCTCCATACGGAACTTCCTCATTTATGTGGCCCTGCTGCGAGTCAGTAAGTGTCCTTCTCAGTCTGTGACTGTGAGACTAGCAGAGAGCTGGCCGACGCTGCCCACCCAACTCTGGCCCTTGTCAGCCTTTGGGGGCCCTTGAGCTGAGTTAAGCGGTCGCGGGGAGCAAGTGACGTGCTCGTCGAGGGCAGCGGACGCATGCGCGCGGCTTAGGGTCCTCGAGTCAGGGTTCGGATGTGGAAGTGCACGCGGCAGCCACTCGCTGTCTTAAAGAGCCTTTGAATTGAAAGAGCCTCTAGGGTTGTCCCCCGAATAACTCCCTCGTTTTTCAGAGAAACTGGTATTGAGTGGAGAAATGGCTGACTCAAGGTCATACAGTGATTCGGTGAATGATCTTGACCTAGAATCCAGAGTTCTTAACTCACTGCCAAGTTTCCTTCCGTCACTGCTAGTCTTTGAAGTCCAAAAGGTTTTGTTCCCTTTGATTGTACAGAGGGTGAAGTAAATAATTTCGTTCTGTTGTTGTTAGGAATGAGAAGAAAAGGATATGAGTCTATAAGATTAATGATACTTACTGAAGGTTTATTTGATTTTTACATTTGGTAGAAACTATTTCCATTACTTGATCTTGACGATAGCCCTTTGAGAGAGGCAGGGCCTAAGACTCTGTATATCCCCTTTGCAAATGAGAACTCTGCTTTCAGAGGGGACTTATGCAAGGTATCAGAATTACAGGCACACAGTATTAGAGCTGGATGCAGTTTTGTAGATCAGTTCTCTAATTTTGCTGACAGGAATCTCAGAAGTGATTTGCCCTGTCGCCTCATTTTTCAGCTCAGTATTCTTTTACGTATTCCTTACTGTATGTTGTTGACAGGTCTTGATGGAGAGGCAGGAATGATTCAAATAAGTAAAGGTCATACCAAGGGCATCTCATAGAAGGCTCATGCTGGGCCTTGGGCCTGATCTCATTGAGGTCTGATCTCCCTTACTCTGCCCCATTCCTGTCTGTGGTAATACTCTGCTTCCCCAGGAGACGGAGCCCTGGTGAACGGAAACTCCGAAATCGTCCTCCAACAGCTTTTTGCAACTCCCAACTTTACCTGTTTCCTTCTTTAACCTTTTTTTGGTTGACTTCAGTTGCCAGTAGAATATTTGCTTCTTCTCAGTGACCTTTGTATTTGATATGAATCGGTTTTTTAAAAAACATACAGAACAGTGTTCCTTACCACTTTTTAAATTGAAATGTAGTTTGCTTACACAATTCACTGTTTAGGGTGTACAGTTCATCAATTCTTAGTGTGGTCAGAGTTGTGCGGCCATCACCACAGTCTATTTTAGAACATTTTCTTTCCCTCTGAAAGAAACACCGTGCCCATTAGTGATCATTACCCCTATTTACCCTCTTCCCCAGCCCCTGGCAACCACTAATTTACTTTTTGTCTTTATGGATTTTCCTATTCTGGACATTTCATGTAAATGGAATTGTACCCTATGTGACTGTCTAGCATGTTTTCAGGGTTCATCCATATTGTAGCATGTATCGGTATTTCCTTTTTATTGCCAAATAATATTCCACCACACTTTGTTTATCCATTCTTTTGGGGGGAAGGAGGTAATTAGATTTTACTTATTTATTTTTTTAAACAGAGGTACTGGGGATTGAACCGAGGACCTCATACATACTAAGGACATGCTCTACCAGTGAGCTATATCTTCCCCACCCCTCCTCATTTATCCATTCTTTTGATGGCTGTTACTTTTTTTTCTGATAAGAATTAGTTTTTTTTTTTTTTAAAGGCTAGTTATACTGCTAACTTGGTCAGCTACTCACAGATTTCAATATCTTCAATTTAGTACTAACATATAATATTTTATTAATTTAGTATGGATATGTGAAATAAGATCATTCTGGCAGTTTTGGTCACAACCTTTTTTTCCATTTTTTTAATTTGGTAAAATACATTCCCATCTTATCAATTTTTAAGTGTTAAGTGGTATTAAATATATTCATAATATGTGTAACCATCACCACCATTTCTTCATAACTTTTCATCTTGTAAAACTGAAACTCTATAGCTGTTACACAATAATTCTCCATTCCCTCTTCTCCCAGCCACTCATAGCCACCATTCTACTTTCTGTCTCTATGATTTTGACTACTCTTAAGTATCTCACTTAAGTAGAATCATAACAGTGTTTGTCTTTTGTAACTGGCTTATTTAATTTAGCAGAATGTCCTAACATTCATCCATGTTGTAGCATGTGTCAGAATTTCCTTTCTTTTTAAGGCTGAGTGATACCCCGTTGTATGTAGTTACGACATCTGGCTTATTCATTCATCCGTCTTTGGACACGTGGGTTGCCGCTACATTTTAGCTATTGTGAGTAATGCTGTTGTGAACATGGATGTATAGATACCTCTACATTTAATGTTTTAAGGAACCACTATCCTGTGTTCCATAGCAGCTGTACCACTTTACATTCTCAGCAACAGGGCACAAGGATTCCAGTTTCTCCATATCCTTGTCAACAGTTTTTTTGATGGTAGCCATCCTAGTGAGTGTGAAGTGGTATCTCACTGTAATTTTAATTTGCATTTCCTTAGTGATGCTGAGCATGTTTTCATGTGTTTATTATGGCCATAGCACTTTTACACAGGGCAGTAATATCACTTCTTTAGATTCCTCTGACAACACTTCCGCATTTATAGCTACACCACCCTACTAGACCCTCATAATAACTGAAGTGGGACTGTATCAGGTGTGACCTGGAGCACCTAAGTGGTATAACTGGTCAGTAAGGGAACCAAAACATGTGCCCAGCACTTCTGGATCCTGCTCCAAGAGTTTTCCCTCACCCTTTGCCTTCTTTCAAATGTGTTTTTAAAAGTGAAAAACGCTAATTTGTTTGTTCTAGAGTTTTGTTCCTTTGACTGTTAAATCACAAGTAAAGGCTTGTCATTTGAAGGAGGACTGGATTTACTTTTTATGGTCCTAAGAGGTGGACTACCTGGAGAAAAGAGTTTCTGTAATGTAAGAAAGAACTTTATAGGAGTCCTAGCTGCATGACAGTGGGATGGGCTGCCTTGAAAGACAGTGAGTCCCTTTTGCTGGGTGTGCACTTGGAGTTTTGAAAAAATGTGTTAAACTAATTGTTAATCTTTATCCCCAGTCTTATAATTGCATAACGTAACCTGTCGGCTAACAGATCTGAAAACAAATCTGGGTTTATTTTTCTTTCAGCTCCTTTTATCTTAAAGAAATTGGACAGCATATGAAGAGTGGGCATCACGGGTGAATGCATGACATATCATATGAAGAACCTGGTTACAGTTTCTCCTCCTATCTGCAAACGAATAGGCCCAGACAGATGTAAGAGACTCTTTGAATGGACATAAAAATTCTACTTGTTAAGAACAAGTTTGGCTCTGGTAACTCACCTTTATAGTTAAAAGATAAAGCTATTTGCGATTTATGAAAAGATGTTTTGTGGTCATAGTACACCTTTTTGCCTGTAATACTCAGCTTCATGAATGTTGGTATAATTGTAAGTGATGTCATACTCCGTTTTCTAGAAAGTATTAATTATAAGGGAATTATGTCTGCAGTGGCACTGTCTTGCGAGTCATTTCTGTGGATTTTTTTACTTTTGTCTGGCATATATTTGTTGAAGAGTTCCTTTCAATTACTTATGTTTTATGGAAGCCAGCACACAATACCGTCATTTAAGCACAGGCCCATTAGTCTATATTTTTAATAAACATACCAACTAAGAAAAATAGAGCTTTTATTTTTTTAACTCACTTTTTGCTGCAAACCAACCATCACTGGTGAGACTGCTATAATGTAGTGACTGTTGCAAACTGCATTGGGTTCCTCTTGTTTTGGACTGGAGAATTTGCTAATCCTGATAAGACAACATGGTTTTATTCTTATTTTAAGTTTATTTATTTATTTTGTTGGGGCCGGAGGTAATTAGGTTTATTTAGTATTTATTTATTCTTAGAGGAGGTACTGGGGATTGAACCCAGGACCTCCTGCATGCTAAGCATGTGCTCTACCACTTGAGCTATACCCTCCTCCCTAATACGGTTTTATTCTTAAGCAGTCTTTGTCAAAGGCAGTGTTACTGCTTGAGGTTGAGAATATGTTAATAAATACCACCAAAGGGGAAAAATGCTATATTTAAGTCAGTTCTCCAAGTTTGTTGGGAGAAGGGGATAGTCCTTAACCTTCTTTCCAGTTGTAACTACATTCACCTCTTTTTAGCTAATTATATTGGATTTACCTTCTTGTCTCTAGATAACATAATTATGTTGTAACTTTATGATTTTCCTGTTTTAGACATTGCCTACTGACTTCTTCACGTATGTAAGGCTCTGGGTCTCTTTCCTTCCCTCCCTCACTCACACATCTCATTTCTTTTTCTTTCCAGTGTACTAATTAGTGTGGTTTTGATTAGATTGATTTCACTAGGAATCCAAATGCTGTTGTTTTGTTTTCCTGTACATCTTTTCTATTTTCCTAGACTTAGTTTTCTATGAACCTACCACATTACATCAGCTAAACTTTTTGCCGTATATCTAAGTTACTTACGGCATTCAGTGTCATGAGCTGTGCTGTTTTGTCTTCCTGAATGAGTTTTTCCTGGAGCCTTCTGACCTGCCCTGTTCTGGACTGATAGTCTTCTGTGCCCGATGTGTGGCTGTATTCTGGGACCTCCCTTCACCATCATCCTGGGAATTCCTTTTCTCCTTTCCCTTTTCTCCTTTCCTTTGGCTCTCTTGTTTTCTGTATCTTATTTTCTGTATCTCATGTCCAGTATATGTCTGTTCACTGAGTCTGTATTGAGTACATTACCCCTGCCCATAACTGTCTGGTATCTCACAACCCGGAGAACCCCCTATTTTACCCTTTTCAGAAAATAAAAGGGAAAGAGAGGCTGCTTAACTTTGTAGATTTGCAGACAGCATCGGCCTACTTAAAACATTAACCAGTTTTTTAGTGTCTAGTCCTTCATGTCCTACTTCCAAAGGCACATGAAGCCAACGATTCCTGAACCTTTTAGGGATTCTATGCTGTATATTGGGTTATTACTTGTTTTGCTTTTCCTACTGCTTGACTCAGAATTTAGTTTTCTTGGGTCTACCATGTTATTTACTCCTGTCCACATGCTTTCCAACTTCTAACTTTGTTGCTATTGTCTCCTTTACTCCTTTTCCATCTTTTTAAGTTTATACCTAAGTAATTTTTTTGGTAGGGGGGGATTAGGTTTATTTATTTACTTTTTTTTTAGAGGAGGTACTGGGGATTGAACCGAGGACCTCGTGCATGCTAAGCATATGCTCTACCACTTTGAGCTATACCTTCCCCACCAAACAGTTTTTACACAAACATCTTAAGACAAAAATCCTTGATGTTGTTTAATAGAATTTCAGGAGGGAGTGGAAGTAAAGGCAGGTGCTCAATCCACCATCTTTGCGCAGACAGCATGCATTTTAACCCTGTGATGCTATGTTTTATGTTGGTAATTTATATCCATTCCTGACTTAAGTAGGTGCAGTGTATAACACTATGGTTGTAAACACTGGCTCTAAAGACAGGCAGACCTGATTTCGCTTCCTGGCTCCAACACTTATGAGATGGATGACTTTAAGCAACTGAACATCTGTATCTCATTCTCTTCATCTGTAAAATTAGCATGACAGAAACATCTGTCTACTTCAAAGTACTGTAAGGCTGTAGTGAGAGAGTGCACGTAGAGCGGTTAGCACAGTGCTGATGTTTGGTAAACGCTAGCTGTTGATGGTTACTCTCTGGTATAAGGTGTTTAGAAGTGATTGTGCTGGCACTCACTGCATTAATAGGTTTCATTCATATTTGCAGATGTGTGAGATAGCATGCTTATCCTCTAAGTGTATATAAACTTCAAAATTACCAAACACCTAAAATGCATCATCTAAAAACAGCCTGAACCAATTAATGTTAATGCCATTTTACAGATGGGGATTTTGAGACTCTGGAAGTTTCAGTAGCTAATAAATGGCAGCTGGCCAAAGGTTTAGGGTCTTTTAATATTTATTTATTGTACTCTATCCTTAAGGGCTTTTCTTGGGGCGAGGGATGATTGTTACCCTGGTTCCACCATATGTGCAGGCTGGAATAAGAGAAAATGTGATGGTATAGTTTTTTATGACTGACTTAAAAATTCAGGCTATAAACTCCGCTATAAACTAGGGGTACCTAATACTTGTAATAAACAGTTCTGAAAAAGTACTTTAGAAAACAGTTGGATATACACACACACACCCCACCATGTATGTTTGGTTTAAATATGTGATATAAAATGGTAAACAACCAAAGCAGATTTGAGTGGTGTAAACTCTTGAAATGCATCATAGAAAGAAGTGGGGATAACTGAGAGAAAATTTCTGTTAATTCTCCAAAAACAGGTTTGTGTAGAGTGATAAAAACTAAGTGGGAATTTTATTTCTAAATTAGGTTAGTGTTCTTCTGCTGTCAGTGCATTCCATTTTCAAGCTCTGTTTAACTGTGGTTATCCATGGGGAAAAGGTAGAGAAGGGAGGATCAGGCAAGAGTCATATTAATCGCGGTGGGGAGTTCAGAGTTGCTTACTGACACCTGGATGCCATGTTGGAACCAGATTTGAAGGGGAGATCAAAGGGGCTGAGTGAGCTGACCAGTATGTATTGATTCGGAGAAGTGTAGTGTAGAGGAAAGAAAGGATTCAGGGAAGACTCTTAAGGTGTGGAGATTATCCTAGATTATCTGGGTGGACCCAGTGTAATCACAAGGGTCTTATAAGAGGGAGAAAGAAGGTTCAGAGTCAGAGAAGTTACAACAGAAGCAGAGGTTGGAATGACACTCCAGGGAATGTGGGCAGCCTCTGTGTTCCAGAAGCTGGGAAAGGTGAGGCACAGATTCTCCCCTGGAGCCTCCAGAAGGACCACAAATCTGCTGACACCTTGACTTTAACCCTTAAGACCTATTTCAAACTTCTGGCCTGCACTACTGGAAGATAATAATTTGTGTTGTTTTAAGCCACTAAGTTTGAACAATTTGTTATAGCAGCAATAGCAAACTAATACATTTATAGCACTCCTTCCTCCATTTCCTGTTATTTTGGCCTCATCTTCTTCATTATCTAGGCAAATCCCTTACTTGTTCTACCTCCTCTTGCAAATTTTGTTATTCACTGACTACGTGATCATTCTTGAAATATTTTCTGGGTCTAGATTATCCTCTCTTTATAAACTTTCTAAGCCAAAACCATGGCTTTAATTACCATCTATCTAGAAGAAACTCCTGATCTTTATTTCAGGTTGAAATGTTGTCCATTGTTGGACCACCACCCTGGTCCAATTCACCATCATCTCTTTTCTGAATTATTGCAACAGCCTCCTAACTAGATTCCCTGCTTCCACCCTTGCCCCTCTAGTCTGTTCTCAACACAGCAATCAGTGGTCTTCTGAAAAATTAAGCCAGAAAATGTTACTCCTGCTGAAAACTATTCAAGGGAGTAAAAGCCAAAGTCCTTCTGGTTGCCCACGGAGTTTGTACATTCTGGTCCTCGTTACATCTCTGATCTTATCTTTTTATGACTCTCCTCTTACCTCACTGCACACCAGCCACACTGGCCTTTTGCTTCTTCAAACAAACAGAACATGCTTTTGCCTCAGGACCTTTGCACTGCCAATTTCCTCTGCCTAGAATACTCTCTTCCCATAGTTTTGGGCCTCTACTTAAATGGCATTTTTCCAGTGAGGCCTTTACCAACTCCTTTAAAGATTGTTTCAATTGGTGACAGTCCAGCAAGTTGTATACTTATGATATTTATTATACTTACGTTTTTTTCTATAGTTACATTACAGTTAAATAATTTCTTAAAAATTAAAACCTCTCCAGCACGCCATACCCCTCCTTTTTATTTGTCTTCCTGGCACTTATTTAGTATATTTTTTCTTATTTTGTTAATTGTCTCCCTTTGTTAAATATATGCTTGATGAAGGCAGGGATTTTGTCTTAATATATTTATTCACTGTAGTATCCCAGGACCTAGAAGAATCACTGGTAGGCACTCAATATTCATGGAATAATAGAATTGAGTTAGAGTGGGGAGTTAGTTTTTAACTAGTTATGGGAAGTATGAAAGTAAGCTAACTAGAAAAAGGTCAGATGGTATTGACACCCAGTTAACACAGGTGATCATGGATTTGCACTGCTTGGATGTGGGCTTTTTCTGTAGCACTGCTCTGCCGGAGCTAGGAGAAGGCGGAGAGTTGGATTCATCCGGGGTGGTGCTTACCCGATGGATAAGGCGATATGACAGGGTCAGAGAGTGACTAAATAGTGTACAACGTGTCTAACGTGGATAGGGTGGAAAAGGCAGGAGGGAGCCAATGGCCAAGAAGAAAACAGAGGGGTCAGCCCTGCCGAGGGCAACTGCAGGACTGGGAGCAGTGGACAGCAGCTCTGATTGTTACGCCCAAAATACCTTTCCTTCACTTTCAATGAGGACAAAAGTTCGTGTTCTGAAAAACAGAATCCATTCATTTTTGTTTGCTTTCCAAAGAGAGGCATATTACCAACTTGTGGCCTTTTGGGTTATTTCCACAAGATATGGTGTATCAGAGTTTGTCGGTTTCACAGCTAGGCATATGTGGAGTAGTCTCACAAGGACCATATCTGACCGACCACCACAACTTACTCTCCCTCAGTTTACATGTTCATTAGGAGGAAAGAAAGTAGCTAAGTATAAATATGTTCATGATACCAAGAGACTGAAGACTAATTTTGATGGGACAGTGGGGAAACATAATGAAGACTACTGGATGTGGTACAGCAATGGGAGCTTATATGATGCTTTTCTTCCCAAATTTAAATTGCATTGTCTCTGATTATTTGAATTGGTGGAAGAGATCTGCTTTGGGTAACCAGTCATTGAATTTACTTTAAATTAAGGTCCCTTTCAGTTCTGAAATTCTGGACTGGTTTAGGAATACGATCAAATAAAACAAAGTGAAAGCAATTTTTGGTTGCATCAGTAAAATTACCACATTGAGGTCTCCAGATCTGACAGGTGCTTCAAGAGTAGCCACCTTGCCAGGGTGGAGTTTGGTAGAGTACTGAAGGTGTCTGGAAACCATGCTATTAGAGAAATGATTAAAAGAATTAGAGGTGTTTAGCTTTGAGAAGAACTATAGTGGGGGGTTGAGAGCTGTTTTGAAAAACTAAGAGTTGTCATACCAAAAAAAGAGTAACGGTCCCGGAAGGCAGAATAGGATAAAGGTTTGGAAGCTAAGAGGAAAGATGCCTTCTTGAACTCCCTAACAACTGCTGTGACCAAGGTGGGCTGGGTCCCAGAAGGGTACTTCATTGGAAATGTATGACTCTGAACATGGATATGCTACAGCAGGGACTGCCACTGTCGGGGGTAGGGGGGAGTTTCTGTCATTATCTTTTTCCTTTGAATACTACTTGAATATTACAAGTTTTAGCTCATATTTTTCTGCCCCACATAATGTATACAAAGAAGGAGTGGAATTAATGACTGCTGAATTGAAGGTGGAAAAGGATTGACTTTCAGACACTACCTATTGTCCAGGCCTCTGACAAATATTCCCAGTGTATTTGGTGAAGGTGATCACATTCACAGATACTTCTTTAGTGACTACAGAGGACCAGGCATTGTAGTAGGTGAGGGATACAGAAGATCAGTCATTGTACCGGTCCCTTACAAAGTATCAGGGGAGTCAGACGTTACCTAACTTCATCAATAATTCATTATATTATACAAACTGCTGTGAGAGTGAAGTAAAGGTAGCTGTGGGGACATGAAATAAGGGAGCCCTGACCTATTGGGGTGGGGAGGAAGCCGGGAGGGCTCCCTGAGGAAGTGACACATAAGATTTGGAAGAACAGGAACTGGCCATATGAAAGAGGGGAGGAGTTGAAAAAGTGTTAAAGCATATGTGTTCAAGGAAGAAAGAAGGCCAGTGTGACAAGTGTGCTGAGCACAGAAGAGCAAGAAAACCTTCAGTTCTTTCCCAAACTCCTGTTGTCTATTGTTTTCATACTTAAGTCTTAAGAAAGAGACCCCATCCTGACATCTGCTGGCTAGTGTATATACTGCAATTCCAAATGATAGGACACAAGAAAGCCTTAGTAACCTGCTATTTAAAGGCTACAATAATAAATTAGAAATAAAGTGCCAGGTCTCTTCCCTGCTCTATCAGAGGCATCACCCAGGAGACCATGAGCAGCTGCTCCTTGCGTGCACTCAGTATTACAGCCATGCTTATTATGTGGTGCCATTTGCCTGCTTTTGTGCAAGTTCACAAAAACACAGAAATCACATATGTAGAAGTTGGATAGACTTCTTACTGAGATGTAAAAACATTACAAAGTCACTTTATGCACTCTTTGTCTTTTAAACACATATCTGATGAAATATTTTCAGAGATATAAAAGGTTCTTAAATTGTTTTCTTCATAAACACACAGCTGGCTTTAGTCCAGTAAACATTCTACTAAGATTAAAGATCTGCTTTAAGCATGTTGGATAATTTGCATCTTTTTCTCATTTTCCACTTACATCTATCTATAAAAGAAAAAACTACCCAAAAAAAGTTTAATATTACATAAATAGCAGTACAATGATACTGCTGCATTTAAAACTTCCGCTGGCAGCCGCCTCGCCATGCAATTGATTGAAATATTCAGTAATCGCTGACATTAAAAGATAAATTTGGTGAACAAAGGGTGACTTAGAGACATCGATCTGTAATGTCGAAAATGTAGGTTGTCAGAGAGTACAGGTCTGTTAGGAAGGAACGCTAGAATTCAGAGTTCTCAGCTGTGCTATTAATTATGTGACTATGAGTCAGATTTTTTCCTTGCAAACACTAAGATCCAGCTGTGGTAGATTTAAGGAGAAAAGTAATTCATTAAAAGGATTTTAGGTAGTTTAGCATCACCAGGAGGCCTGAAGACTAGGTAGCTGGAACATCACCCTTTGTCATTTGGTCACTCCACTCAACTGGTGCATTGAGGACACCATCTCTGAGGATTAGATGTCACTACGTATTACCAAGGCCGAAGATCTCTGGACTATCATGGCAGCCAGTATGGCTCAAAGAACTTCATCCTGCTGTATTTGTCATGGTCACCAAAGAGATTACTCCAAACTTCCACTTTGCTGTGTCTCTGGTTCCCAACTCAAAGTCCAAGGACTGATTTGTAGTGTCAGGGTCACATGGAGAAGCAGAAAAAATCTGGATTTCAGCTTCTAAGTGAAAGACATGTTCTGATTCCTAGTAAGCTCATGAGGTGGGGAATTCCCAAAAGTAGGAAGGGAGTTCAGATACTGGGCAGCAGTAAAGGATGACATATTTACTATGTTGACCCTGGACAAACCACTCTGAGCCTCACTTGTTACAAAACTAGGTAAATAAAGTTCACATGGCTGAGAAGATACTGTATGTTTACTTATTCATTTTACAATAAATACCAGAGGGCAACGATGAGCAAGTCCTCTCTAGTCTAACAGAGAGAATCAGTCGACAGCAAGTGGTAGATCAGAGGTGTGCACAGGAGATATGAGGGCAGCAGGAAGAGAGGACTCAACTGTGGTTTAGAAATAGTGTTCTTGTAGTTAAGTACTTATATATAAAAACAAATTTTCCATGTGACAAGTGATATTTGCACCACTAGTGAAGAAGACCGACAGCAGGCTCTTGTAGAAAGTGGCTGTTGCATTCCTTTGAAAGGCTTAGCTGTTTTATAGAAATCCCAAAATAATGTTGGCTGGCATAAATCCAGAAACTCAGGCTTTTGATTGCTTTTTGACAGATGTTTAGACTGCCAGTTTCATACAGTGGGACACTCTTCAAAGGATGAAACATGGTATAGCTTTGCCAGTCATTAATAGGGAGCTAAATCATCATTGTAGTGTGAACCTCCCCTGTTCTGATCTGACCTAAGTCGAGTGGTCTACTATTTGTATCTAGCTATTGTGTGTACAGCTTTGTTTTTGCTTCAAATAAATTGCTGGCCTTAGGCTTAGGGTGTGATTTTTTTTTCCATTTATAAAAGAGAGAAGCTGCATGATAACTTAGGTCTCACTCAGAATCTGTGATAATACTAAATTCATCATGTGGTAATAACAGATGGAATGTATTTTTATAGACTACATTCTATAGAACCAAGGACTCTGGCATAGGTCAGTGGGACCCCAGAGGTCAGCTATTACAAACCACAATCTGGTGCAATCATGTCTTTTTCACAGCATTCTAGGTTACATTTCTAAAGTCCAGAGGTCTATATCCAAATGCCTTTTGATATATCCGTTTGGATGACACACAAGCATTTAAAATTTAACAGATCCAAAACTGAGTTCTTAATCTCCCTCCCAACTCCCATATATGTTCCCCTTACAATAGTTACAGTTTACCTTAGTAGCACTTTCATGGGCCCAGTCCTAGGTTAAGCTAGGAGACTGGGGAATTCCCTTAATTTCCCACATGAAGCCAGTTTGCCCCTACTTCAAAGAAGTATCTCAAATCCATTTCTCTCCATCTTCACTACCATTACTCCAGTCCAAGTCTTAACCAATCTCCCTGCCTCCCACTCTTACTTTTGTCTATTCTCCACACAGTTGCTGGCATACTTAAAAAAAAAGAAAGTTACCAAATCATCCACATCCTCCACCCTTCAGTGGCTTCCTTTTGCATAAAATTTAAAAGTCCTTATCATGGCCTACTAAATGCTGCATGATCTGGCCCCTACCTACCTTTAACTCCACTTACATTGCTCTCTGTCAACACAATAAGCTTCAGACAAACTAGATACCTTCCATTTACCCAAAGAGCAATCTTCTCTCCCCTGCCCCACCCCACCCAAGAGCTTTCACAAGGCTCTACCTGCCTCTCTTCGATCTGACTAACTCCTTACCTTTCTCTGAAAGGTCCCTAACCACCCTCCCTTACCCCCAGTTTTAAATCAGGGTTCCTTCAGTGCACTTACACAACTTTAAATAATACTTATTTAAATGATACCTGATTAATAGTCTACCTTCTCCACTCGACAATTAACTTGAGGACAGGAACCTCTTAAATTTGTTCATCTCTGTGCCCATGATAAACAGCTGCAGCAGCAGCAGCAACACTGTTAACATTTACTATGTGGCAGGCCCTGTGCTGAACGCTATACATAAAATTACTTAATACATACGTCCAGCATATTGTTTGGCCCATGGCCAGTGGTCAGTTTGTTGAGCGAATGAACCCAGTTCCTATGTGTACACTTGCAAAGTTGCTCACTACCCGCTGGAACAGCCCATTACACTGATAGGTAACTGGTGATTTGAAGAATCGTTTTTATATTGACCCCAGCTGCTTCCCTGCAATTTCCGCCCACTGATTCTATTTCTGCCTTCGTGGGGCTACGCAGCCTTAATCGTCCTTCCAGCAGCTCGACTTCACAGCGTCTGAAGACTCATCCGTCCCCCTAGCGTCTCCCTTTCCCACCCTCTCTGCAGAGACCCCTCAGAGTTCCCTTCGACGGCGGGGGTCCGGAAGCCCAGCCGCGGCGCGTGCCCGCGCTCCGGGCATCTCGGGCCCCGCGCATCACGTGGCGGCGCCCGCCCCCTCCTCCCCACCACCGGCTCGGTAAGTACCGCCCCCGGGCGGGGCTCGAGGCGTGCCCGCCCGCCCCTGGCCGCGCGCCGCAGTTCTCGCCGCTCAGCTGCGGCCCCGGCGCCCGCGGCCCGCACTGCATTGGGCGAGCGCCGGGGACAGCTCCAGCCCAGGTAAGCGGGGCCGGCCCGCGGGGGCTGCGGGCCAAGTGCTTCCGCCCGCGTCCACGGGATGCCCCGGGCCGGGAGCAGGGGAGCGGCCTGGGAGAGGGGGCTCGGGTGCCTGGGGACTGCTTCCCGGGAACCTGGGGCGCTTCTCGTGGCGCCCGGCCCAGGAGACGCCGCTCGGTCCTGCTAGAGGCTGAGCACCTGGCGCGGGCGGGACCGGGAGGGGGTGCCCTGCGGCCGCCCGCCGCCCCGCGCTCCCGGAGCCTGCTGGCATCTGGAGGCTCAGCTGCGCCGGAGAACAGCTGTGCCTTGGTTTCCCCTCCTGTGAAATGACCGGGTTGGGAAGATGAATCTCTGCGGTTTCCTCTCAGCGTTTAGATTTTGCGAGTGTGTTTGTGAAGTCAAAGAGGAAGAAGCCGACTCATGAGGTGGGAGGAACCCTCACCTAGGAATGCAGGAGCGAGTGTCGTGGCCGGGCACCTATTAAGTGTTTTCTGTTTTTTGTACAAATCGCAAGCCTCTCAGAGACTCGGTTTCTCCGTTTATCTTTAAAGTAAAGGTGATAACCCCTGCTCTGCCTCGCTCACAGGATTCCAGTGAAGAACAGATGGGAACATCTGAAGAGCCAGAACTCTGGAGTCAGTTAGACCTGGGTTCAAATCCTAGTTCTGCCACTGTGTGACCACCAGCCAGATAGAACACCTGCCTGTTAAAAGAAGATAATAACAGTAGTTAGCACTTGAGGTTGTTGTGAGGATTAAGTGTAAAGGGCTTAGCACCGTGTCTGACACAGAAGTGCTCAATAATTAGTGCTCTTTAGTACAAGTATTATTAAATTAGTAAGCTAGAGAGCCCTTCACATGAGGGGTGTTTAGAACAATCACACTTCTGTTTCTGTATATTTGATTTTCTAAGGAAGGGGTAGAGGGGGACCCTTTCCCCTTATCTCTTTCTGGGCCCCCTTTGCCTTCTCATTTACAGTTGGCATGTGAACCTGTTGTTCCTACCAAATCAGTCCAGTAGGAGGGAAACATTAATGTACTGGAGCAGATGGGTATCACATTCTCTTTGAGGGGAAAGAAAAGTGCCAGGCATGTGCTGCCACCAAAAAAAGCACAATACAGTGATTGACTGTCAGGGCTGGAAGATGCCTAGGAAACTGTCTAATCCAGCTGTCTCCTTAGGCAAATGGAGAAACTGGACCTGGAATTGAGGACAGGACTTTTGATTTTCTCAGGACCTGGCAGAATGTTGGCACTGGATGGTGGAAAGAATGCACACTGTTTACCAGATGCTGTACTTTCCCTGAGTTCTAACCTAATTCTTCATGTATTCAACAAGTATTTATGGAGTACCTACTGTGTGCTTGTATCCCTACTAGAAGCTGGAGAAGGAATTACACACACACACACACACACACACACACACACACACACACACACATATTCCTCTGCTGATTCTCAGTATATTTTAAGATAACAAGTTCCAGCTCCCAGTGAGCCTTCCTCATAGCAGCTGACCCCAAGGGACAGAAGCACACAGAAAAGCCTGAATTGTTCCATGATCAGTCACAGCAGTCCCAGAGCCCCTGTCGAAGCCTGGTGAAATTTTAGAGACTGGAAAGAATGCTGCTTTGTCGGGGCTTTTACTAAAGGATTTCCTCCTGGCCTGCAACACTTGGATTTCTTTTCCTCATTTCAGGCCTCTTATATTGTTTTTAGATGTCTGAAGAGAGCCACCCTCACTACAGTGCCTTCATTTTGGTTTCCATGGTTATCAGATGAATTGTATTTTTATAACAGAACAAATAGCTGTTAAATAATACATGGTCAAGCAGTCCCCAGTTCACTGTGGATTTCTGTTTCCTAATGGTGATCCTCTTGTGTTTTTCAGTTGCAGTGCAGTCATACTATCCTTTCCACCCTCTTTGCCTCTTTCCTTCTTTCCTTTAACAAACATGCATTGGTGGCAGGGCCAAGAGGAGTGGGAGCAAGTAGAAACAGTGATAAAAAGAAAAACCATATATAGACCCTGTTTTAGGGAATCTCAGAATCTTTGGAGCAATAATCCAAGGGCATTATCACATGCAAGGGGCAAATCAGTGGGGCTGTGATAAAGATGTAAATTGGGAGCCAGCAAGAGCTTTCAGAGGTGGGAGGGAAAGTGTCATGGGCAACCAAAAACATTGCATACTGAGATGCTTTTCAAGGAAGATGTAAAAGAAATAAGTTCCTCTTACATGTCTCCATCACATAGTAATAACAGGTGGTACAAGAGGCATCTTGTTCTTTCAGTTTGCCTTAATAAATGAACCTTCTCATAAGTCACCTATCATGGGCTTTGTTTGAAATGTCTGCTAATTTATCTCAATTACTTTCTTTCAGTTAGCTTCGTCCTCTATTTGTTTCCTACTCATACACATGGTATTGTGTACATAAAGGTAGATAAACAGGGACATTTGATTAAGATTTGTCTCTTTCATTTTGGATATTTAACCTGTGTGTCTCATTTCACCAGCTGGGTTCTAAGCAGTCACATATTTCTCTTTTTCCAAATCTCCCAAGTCCCTCAATGCTCTCATTAGAGAAAATACTGACTTCTCCCACTTCCAAGCTCCCCCGGGGCTCAGACAGTCAAAGTCAGTCTTACTTCCACTCTCCAGAGGAGAGAGAACCTCCGAGTCTGAGTAGTTCATCCACATTGTTATTTCTGACACAGCTGTATGGTATCCCTATTGAAGAGCTGTCCTGCACAGACTCAAGGATGTGGTCACTGATGCTCAGTGCCCTTACTGGACCAGGTTCCTGCCAGCTTGATCCCATGCTTGGATTCCAGGGTTAGAGTTTTTTTAGTTTACGCTCACATGCTTAGCCATTCTCCCAAAGCACCACACTCTGGGTCGTGTGTTGCTGAGTCTGTCACCAGGCTGAGTTCCCCCAGCCTCCAGGTGAATTCTCTTTAGGGGAGCATATGGCCTTTGGCAGCCCTGGTCAGGATCACCCTACACCGCCCAAGAGGTTTCCGAATTTTCAGACCTTTTATCAGGTCTTAGAGGCTGAACCCCTTCTCTTCCTAACCCTAACCTGAGGCCTTTTGGCACATTGGTTCTACTCCTCTCCAGGATTCTGCCTACTGATGATACTCAGGAATGCCAACATTTAACCAGATAGCTACCCTTGGACTTTGGGTGCCTACTCACCTCACTTTTCACATGTAAAAGGAATCCTCTGGAGACTCTTGGGAAAGCACAGATCTGTCCCCAAGAGACTCTGTCTCCAGCTATAGTCCTAAGAGAAGTAGGCATCGCTGCAAATTTACTTGGCATGTATCCTGTTAGAGATTTTGGGGACAAGGTTTTAATTTAAAACTGAAGAATTTTCAGTTCCCTCAACCTGTCTAAGAATCAAACAATAACCAATGTGTTTATTTCCTTGTCTTTTGTTTTAAACTTTTAAAATATGAGATATAACAAAAATGCATGCAAGTAAAACTCATGAATATATGGTGTAACAATTCTAAGGAAAATACACACGTAACTGCCATTTACGTCAAGAAATAGAACATTGCCAATACTCAGTAGCACCCCCTTCCAAATCCTAAGCACCTCTCTGGAAGAAACCACTGTCTTGACTTTTGTGATAATAATTTCTTTTCTTTGTAGTTTGTCACCTATATTTGCATCCCCAAAGCATACAGTTCATTTTTACTAGTTTTTTTTAACTTCATACATATATAATCATACTGTGTGCATTTTGTGTTTGCTTCTTTTGCTTAAGTTGTTTGTGAGACGAATCCACACAGTCATCACTAACAGTGTTTCATGATATGAGTTTGTCACAATATAGGGATTGTGTCACCTATAGGAGACAGATACTTGTATTGGTTATAGTTTCTGAATACCAAGAACAGTGCAGCCACAAATGTCTTTAGACATTTTCTATTGTGCATATGAGCAAGTTTCTTTAGGTTATATATGTCAAAGTGGAATTGCTTTTCTAAATAATGACAGTTTTCTAAGTGATTGTACCTGTTTACTTTCCTTCCAGCCATATATGAGAGTTCCAGTTGTTTCACATCCTTGCAAATACTTGGTATTATCAGGTTAAAATTTTTAAGCTACTCTTGTGGGTGCATGATAATATCTCTGTGGTTTTAGTTTTCTGTCCTTGACGGCTACTGATGAGCACTTTTTTTTAATTGGTTAACCAGATGGCCTCATTTGTAAACTGCTTTACAAAGTTTTGCCTATTTTTCAATTTTTTTTACTGATTTATTGGAGTTCCTTATAAATTTTGGTTAGTGGTCCCTTGTCAGTTGTAGGTTTTAAAAGTATCTTCTACTCTGTGACTCTCTTTTCACCCTCTTAAGTGTTGATACCTTAGAAGAATCGAAGGAATGGGGATTCTTGTTCAAATGATAGTTTGGGAGAAGTGCTCGGGAAAAGAAGAATGAGAAAGCAGCATTGGGGTCAGGGGCGAGGGGAAGAGAAGTGTAAGTAGGTGAAGGGGCAGTTTTCTGGAGAAGGACCTCTGCACATTGTTATCAGCTGACACGTCTATCTGGGGGATGGATGTGCTAGCCTAGCCAGTGATGAGCTGGGTGTGCACCAAGAGTATTCTCTTCCGTCCGTCTGATATATTCCTTTCCTATGTCAAATTCGCTCTGTCCAGATACACTCTGGGATTCTGGTTGGTCACACTTTCTGGGAGAAGTTACAAGAGGAAGGTTAGCGAGACAAACGACAGTCTCTGTTGCTACAAGTAGTCCAGAGAGCTAATTGATACCCATCGTCTTCCTCCTCCACCATCCGTTTTAGTTTCCCCTCTCTTTGTCCCTTGAATGTTGGAGAGAACTCAGTGAAGCAGCCACCTGGGTCTGGAAGTTTGTTTTCTTTTATTATGTTATTTTTGACGACAGATTATATGTTTTTAATGGTTCTAGGACAGTTTTTAAAGTTTCTTTTTCAGTTAGTTATAGAAAAGTAACGTTTTTTTCTAGGAATTTGTCCCTTTTAAAGTTTCAAATTTATTTATATAAAGTTGTTCATAATATTTCCTCATTATGCTTTTAATGTCTGCAACATCTGTAGCTATACCCACTTTTCATTCTGATTTCATTTTTATGCTTTCTCCTTTTTTTTCTTCTTGAGCTTCAGTAGAGATTCCTTTCAAAGAACCAACTTTTGTCTTCATTGGCTTTTTCCATAGTAAATTTATTTTCTATTTCATTAAGTTCTGCTTTTTTTTTTTTAATTTTACTTTCCTTGGGTGTATTTTGGTTTTTTCCCCCTAACTTCTTGAAATGGATGCTTAGTTCATAAATTTTTATCCTTTTTATTTTCATTCTTTTCATTTAAGGTTAAACATTTTTCTCCAAATACTGCTTAGCAAGAGCTCACAAGTTTTGATATGTAGTATTTTAGTCATTTATTTCTATAAATATTTTCTAATTTCCATTGTGATTTCCCCTTTGACTCATAGGTGTCTTAGAAATGTGTTTTTCAATTTCCAAGCATATGAGTATTTTCTACTTATCTTTTATTAATTGATTTTAGTCAGTGAGCTTGTTCTGTATAATTTTAGTCCTCTGAAAGTTGTTAATTTCTGTTAGGGTTGTGTTTATGGTTGAGTTTTTATAAGTGTTATATGTGTACTTGAAAGTAAAATGTATTCTATAATGATTGGATTCCGTGTTCTATGTAATGCTATAAGATCAAGTTTATTATATTCAAATCTTCTACATCCTTACTGATTTTTTTGGCCTGTTCCAGCTATTATAGAGAGAAATGTGTTAAAATACACAATTATGATTATGAATTTGTCTCTTTCACCTTTTAATTTTTTGCTTTATGTCTTTGAGCCCAATTATCAAGTTCATATAAATATGAGGCTCTTATATCTTCCTGATGTATTAATCTTTTATCATTATGAAGTTGCCCTTTTTATTTCTAGTAAAAGAACTCTTTTTTTAAGCTTGAACTGTATTTCAATATAGCTACACCATCTTGTTTGGTTAATCTATGCAAAGTATATCTTTTTGCTTCCTTTTAGTTTCGTCTTTTCTGTATCTATGTGTTTTAGATATGTATCTTATACATAGCATGCAGTTGGGGGTTGCTTTTTTATAGCCTTTGTCTCTTCCCTGGAACATTTAGTCCATATTCATTTAATGTAACCATGAATATATTTAGGTTTAAGTCTGTCTTCATATTTTTTGCTTTCAGTGTGTTTGTCCTGCTAGTACTGCATTTCATTTTAGCTCTTTCGTCCCTTTTGGGGGTATTATTTTTAATCATTTACTTTTTTTCCCTTCTACTAGTTTGGACATTATGCACTTGCTCTTCTTTAATGGTTACCCTTGAAATTTTAATTTAGCCAAAGTTGATAAATTATGGAGGTGATAATATCCCTACTCTTCTTTTGGATAGTACAGGGGCTTTGGACCACTTGAACTCTCTTTTCCCTTTGCCACTTAGGGGTAGACCTTTAATACAGTGTATCAGCTTTGATTAGAGTCATTGAAGAATCCACAGATGGAACAAATGAGATGAGGGAGGGAAAAAGTGAGAGGGCAAAGAATGTACTTGAGAAAACTACTGTGTGTCTTTATCAAGACTCTTCTGGTTGCATGTGATCAGCTTAGGCACTCTTAACTTTAAAAGGAAACCTGTTGGCTTATAAGACTGCATAGCTGGATCCAGGGGCTCAGAAAATATTTTTAGGGCATGATCTCTCTGCCTCTCTCAATCACAACCTTGCTTGTCCTAATTTGGCTTAATTCCACAGATGGACTCTTCTGAGTTGTCCCCATCACTGGCAAGGGGGATAGGATATTCTGATCATCTACTTTGGATTAAGTATCCATCCTCTGTGGTGGAGGGCTGAGGCACTCTGAATGACAGCCCCGCCAGGACTAAATGAAGTGGAAGTGGGGTTCCTCTAGGGAATCAAAAGAGGAAAGGTGTGCCTGAACAGAAAAAAGTTACAGCCACCACAGTCCACTCCACTGAGGAATGACTGGAAGAGAGATGCAAAGAAAGAAGAGGGTTAGAGGGTTTGGAATTGAAATTAACTCAGTTAATCTGTACAAGAAAGAAAGGGGAGGACATCACCTTGGGCCTTGGGGCTGCCATCGATCCAGACCTTTCTAGTCTCTGGGAAACCCAGCCCTACTATGGTCCTATTCTTGCATTTCCATAAAATCCCACACCCTTATAGTCCACATATACCCTTATGAAAAGCTCTCCCTTATTTGCATTTGCAGTCAAAAGACTCACTAAACACACATTTGGAACTTGGCGGGCAGTGCCTACATAGGTGGATTTCTGTTGCTGCCAGTGATCTTCCAATCATACTGTTCTGAAAAGAAAACACACTGTCATTAGATGCTCAGCAGCTATAAACTTTGTTGGCTCGGTTCCAGTAAAGAATCCGCTGTACCCACTGCTTGCCCTGGTGTGACTATCTGCTTTGTAGGCCAGGAAGCAGGGCAGTAAGCGCCACTCCGTCTTTGGTCTCCTTGTTCTTTATCTCACGACAGAAAGCCCTAACTTAATTTATTGGCTACAACTAAATTTTTTTCCTAAGATGTTGGAGGGTTGTTTCCAAGGCAATACAGAAAAAGAAAGAGAATGGAATATAGGGAAAGGCAGGAGTCATAGGAGAGAGGGAATTCATCACCATTTATTGTGTGTTTACTACGTGTCAGGCACAATGTTAAGTGGTTTCCATTCATTCTCTCATTTTATCCTCACAACTGCTCCCTCAGGTATTATTATCCCCACTTTTATAGATGAGGAAGCTGAGACCCAGGATGGGCCAACTCCATTGAATGTGTAATCTCGGGTGTAAAGGAACAGTTACTTGGTGTGGAATTGTCTCAAGCTGAGAGTGATTAAAGAGAAATGCCTGGGAAGCTGAATGTGCCCGAGTAGGAGGCAAGAGGAGGTGAGAAAGAGACGCCATCAGTTTTCTAGTTTCCTGCACAGACCAAGCCGCCTGGGTGGAGGCCAGAGGGTGGCGGCCAAGATGTCTGGGTTGGCTGGGGGCCCACTTGAAGTCTGTGTTGTTTCTCATCACTGCTGCACTGCTCCCTGCTGGCCAGAGGTCTGCTGCCGGGTAGACGAGCCTTAATTTTTGCGTATTCAGGCTTGAGGTCCCTAAATCTCCGGACCAGGCTTCCTAATGGAGTGCTGCTATGTCACATCCAACTCGGACATGGTGTGACACTCTAAGGCATAATAATTGCAGAAGTAAATTCATTCTTATTTCATGACCTGTGAGTTTGTGTGTAACAGTGAGGTTAGAAGTTCCATCATGTCACAAGTTAGGAACCCCAGAACCCCAGGAAGTAAACTAAGGAGGCAGGCTGTTGTAGTGGAAAGAGCAGGGGCTTTGGACTCAGTCCAGCCTGGGAACGGCAGCTGTACTGCTTACTAACAAAGTAAAAAACGGAGCAATTGTTTATTCCTGGGATTGGGCGTAAGAAGACTGCTACCTCTAGGGTTGTTGTGATTGCTTATTGAGATATGTTAAAAAGCACCTGATGTTTAGAAAGCCCTCAACACATTTTCCCCTGTCCCCTTCAAGGTCACCCAGTGAATCAGAATCAGGACTGTAACCCAAGTTTGGGGTTTCCTGACCCAGCGCGCTCTCCTCAGTGAGAATGAATGAGCAGTGCGTTGAAGGAGGAAGAAAGGGTGGCTCCCAGCCACACTCAGAAAGCACTATATGTCCATCAGAACACAGAGTTCCAGTCTGTGTCATCAAATTTCAAAGCTGAAAATAAGAAACAGTTGGTTATTGCTCAGCATGAAGAGAACTGAGGTTTGAAGAAATGATAAAAAGCCCTGATGAGGTTTTTGCCATCTTTAGTTTTAAGTTTTGTTTCATCTTCCAGTAGTGTGTATGTGTGTAGGTGCAGGTATGTGTGCAGGGCTTTTTCGTGGTTCACCATGTTTTACTCTCTGTGTACTTTCAAACTAAAATCCACAAAACTTTAGGAAATGTACTTTGATTTGAAGAAAACTCTAAAATCATTAACCCATTACAGTTCCTCAGCTAATACAATTTGTAGTTATTTGCACTGCTGTTTAGTATGCCTCATAATGTGGGAGGAAAATACCCTTTTTTTCCCTTTGTCAATACTAAATAGAATTCTGAGCTGTCCTACCTCTTTTTCCCCTTTTTAATTAAAAGCAAAGTTCCCTCCTCTTTAATACTGTTACGGTCTCCCTTAAGTGGGAAGGAAGTACGTTTTCTTCATTATACAAACATGGGACAAGAACGCAGAGTTGTTAAGTCCCCACCCTCAAGATTACCCAGTGAGGGGGAGTCAGGGCCCCAGCTAGAAGCCTGCTGGGTCCCTTTTGTGTGACTCATCTCAGTTTGGGGTAGGGCCTTTGGTGCTGGGACTCTGCAGCACTGCCCCCCAAGTTAACAAAAACTCTGCATGAACTGATCCAGCTGGTGTTTCTTCTTGACCCCTTCAGATTCCTGGAGCTTTGGCCACACTGAGCTTCTTACTGTGTCCTCAGTCGGCCAGAGGTTTCCTACCACAGGACATGGCTGACACTCTTTTCTCTGCCCACAGTCCCCCTTCCCTCATTCTCTGGATGCCCGACTCCTACCCATATCTCAGAGTCCAGCTCAGATGTCTGCTCTTCCATGAAGCTTGACTAAATAGTTAAAAACCCAGTCTTTGGGGTCAGACCTGGCTTCAGAAGGGGCTCTGCTGCTCTCTAGCAGGGTGAGATTTGGGGTTAGTCATGGCCAGATGGCACCTAAGTTCTCCCAGGCTTAGTTTCTTCATCTGTAAAATGAAGACATTAATGCTTTAAATCAGTGCTTCTTAAACATACAGCGTACATGAGTTCCCTGGTGAAATGTTAAAATGCCAGTTCTGATCTAGCAGGTACAGAGTGATGGCATGAGTTGGCATTTCTAACCAGTTCTAGGTCCTGAAACAACATTCTGAGTTATAAGGCTTTGAGGAAATGTAGAGATTAAAAGGAAATAATGCATGAAAAGTGCTTAATAATGTGCCCTTCAGACAGTCATGCTAAGTAAATAGTAGCACCTGCTGTTTTGTTGTCTTCCCTTGTGATTGGCTGATTCCTCTAGCGGGGGCCCATGTTTTTATTCTTTATACAAGGGCTTTCCCTCTTTTATGGCACTGAGCACTTTTTCCCTTTTACTGTGTGTGTGTGTGTGTGTGTGTTTGGGGAGAGTTGTATTTTGTTGTGTTTTTTGTTTTGTTTTGTTTTTTGGTGGAGAGATCTTTGTCTCCTACCAGACTTGAGGATGGGGTCTTTATCTTATTCCTGACTCCATTGCAGTTCTTATCACACAGTCTTATACCTAGCAAGTGTTGACTGAATACTTGGGTTGTATTTACTCCTTCATTTTTTTTTTAATTCCACGAGGACTTATGTCACAGTAGGGATCCTATAGCTAATGGTGTGAATAGTCTCAGCTATTCTTTTTTTTTTTTCCCACCTTAACAGAGGCACTGGGGATTGAACCTGGGACCTCTTGCAAGCCAAGCATTCACTCTGCCACTGAGCTATACCCCTACCCCTCAGCTATTCTGATATACCAGATAATGATAATGGTGATCATTCATTCATACATTCAGTGTTTTCTGAGCACCTCCTGTGGACTAGGCATAGTTCTAGCAAAATATAAAGCAGTTATACAAAGTTTCTGCCTTTAAGGAGCTTACATTTTCCTCAGGGGAGACAGGTAATGAATGAAAGTATTATATAAAATGATAAGCTCTTTGCAGAGAATGCTAGTTGGTCGCAGTGAGTTTCTTCACAGCAGGTGTCCAGACGCTGTGTCCCCTGGCCACCCTGTATCTGCCTGTGCTGTCTCACTTCTCACATGGACAGTCCCTGTGCTGTAACTCGGGACTTCCCCATGTCCCCCTCACCCACCCCATGTATCCACTCACACAAAGCAGTAGCTGCATAGATGTCACTGGAGATTTTATTCCTGACCCCAACTTGCCCACCCATCACGATGTCCGGCAAACTAAATGGGCTGTAGCAGCCACCCTCCCAGAAGCGGTGGCTGTCCAGACAGCAGAACAAAGCACAGCAAAGCTTTGGTTCCGGAGCCTTATGTTGACCAAAGTTCTATACAATTTTCTCAGGGTATTTACTCCCAATCTCTCCGTTACCAAGTCCTTTTCCATGTCATGCCCTTTAGATGTTAGGCAGACAAGGACTTGGTCATCAGACTTCTCTCTCTTCACTCTCTAGTGATTGTATGCCATTCCTGGCTTTAAATGTCATTCAGGTCTCTGTTCAAATGTCGCTTCGCTAGAGACCTTCCCTGACAACCCTATCTAAAATAGCACACCTGTGCATGCACACACACAGAGCCCTTAGACTGCTTTATTTCTCTTCATAGCATTTATGTTGTTTTTTTTTAAATGTTTGGTCTGTCCCTGAAGGTAGGGACTTTGTCTTGTTTACTGCTTGTCAGTACTTGGAACAGTGCCTAGCGTAGTAGTAGACAATCAACGAATATTTGTTGAATAAATGATTTTTTTTTCCCCTTTGGAATTATCTCAAAATCCTCATGAGGTGTGGCAAGATAGCCATCATTAGCCTGTTTACAGATGAGGAAGGTTAAAGGATTTACCTCAAGTCATGGGTCTGGGAAGCAGTAGAGTCTGCTTGTTGAGAGTCAAGTTTCATGGGACTCACCTCCCAAGAGGGTGGCCTCTGCCTTGCCCACTGAGGCTGGGGACACCAGTGGCCCAGAGCATGTGGATCCCTCCAGTGTGCAGTTAGATGGAGGCCACACAGAAACCCTGAGTTCTCACACTCTTGGGAACACATTAAAAAAAGGAACAGCTTGAGGCCTATGTCAGGACCTGCTCCCTCCCATCCAAACAAGTTCCCACTGTTGTTTCTCCAGTTCTTTACAAGCACAGGCCCTGGGGGACATTTGTTACTTTGAATTATAGCTCAGAGGCCATAATGGCAAAAAGAAAAGGCAGAACTTGAATACATTTTTAAAAACTTAAGTATAGTTGATTGCAATATTGTGTTAGTTTCAGATGTACAGCAAAGTGATTCAGTTATATATATATATATTTTTCAGATTATTTTCCAGTATGTGTTATTGCAAGGTATTGAATATAGTTCTCTGTGCTCTACAATAAATCCCTGTTGCTTATCTACTTTTTGTATAGTAGTTTGTATCTGTATCTTTGGTGACCATAAGTTTGTTTTCTATGTCTGTGAGTCTGTTTCTGTTTTGTGTGTATATTCATTTGTATTATGTTTTAGATTCTATGTATAAGTGGTATCATGTAATATTTATCTTTCTCTGTCTAAGTATAATATTCTCTAGGTCCAACCACATTGCTGCAAATGGCTGAGTAACATTCCATTTTATGTATGTGTATATCTATATATGTATATATACACACTACATCTTCTTAAGCCAATGGCCTGTTGATGGGCACTTGGGTTACTTCCTCATCTTGAAAATTGTAAATAATGCTGCTGTGAACACTGGGGTGTGTGTATCTTTTTGAATTAGAGTTTTCATCTTTTCCGGTATACCCAGGAGTAGGATTGCTGGATCATATGGCAAGTCTACATTTAAGTTTTTAAGGAACCTCCATACTGTTTTCCATAGTGGCTGCACCAATTTACCTTCCCACCAACAGTATAGGAGAGTTTCCTTTTCTCTACACCCTCTTCATCATTTATCATTTGTGGACTTCTTAATCATGGCCATTCTGACTGGTGTGAGGTGATACCTCATTGTAGTTTTGATTTGCATTTCTCTGATAATTGGCGACATTGAGCATTTTTTTCATGTTCCTATTGGCCATTTGTATGTCTTCATCGGAGAATTGCTTGTTTAGGTCTTCTGCCCATTTTTGGATTGGGTTTGATTTTTTGTTATTAAGTTGTATGAGCTGTTTGTATATTCTGGAGATTAAGCCCTTGTCAGTTGCATCAT
This sequence comes from Camelus ferus, assembly GCF_009834535.1. Taxonomy (NCBI): domain Eukaryota; kingdom Metazoa; phylum Chordata; class Mammalia; order Artiodactyla; family Camelidae; genus Camelus; species Camelus ferus. Next base: position 44,668,012 of record NC_045699.1, on the reverse strand, counting down.
TTGCAAGTATTTTTTCCCATTCTGTAGGTTGTATTTTTGTTTTGTTTATGGTTTCCTTTGCTGTGCAAAAGCTTATGTTTAATTAGGTCCCATTTGTTTATTTTAGTTTTTGTTTCTATTGCCTGGGTAGAGTGCCCTAGGAGAACATTGCTAAGATTTATGTCAGAAAATGTTTTGCTTATGTTTTCTTCTAGGAGGTTTATAGTGTTTGTCTTCTGTTTAAATCTTTAAGCCATTTTAGGTTTATTTTTGTGTATGAAGTGAGGGAGTGTTCTAACTTCATTGATTTACGTGCAGTTGTCCAACTTTCCCAACACCACTTCCTGAAGAGATTGTCTTTTCAACATTGTATATTCTTGCCTCCTTTGTCAAAGATTAATTGACCATAGGTGTGTGGATTTATTTCTGGACTCTATTCTGTTCCATTGATCCATATGTCTGTTTTTGTGCCAGTACCATGCTGTTTTGATTACTGAAGCTCTGTCTGACATCCGGGAGTTTTATTCCTCCGGCTTTGTTCTTTTTCTTCAGTATTGCTTTGGCAATTCTGGGTCTTTTGTGATTCCATATAAATTTTAGGATTATTCTAGTTCTGTGAAAAATGTCCTGGGTAATTTGATATGGATCACATTTAAGTCTGTAAATTGCTTTGGGTAGCACATCCATTTTAACAGTATTAAATTCTTCCAGTCCAAGAGCATGGAATATCTTTCCATTTCTTTAAATCATCTTTAATCAATGTTTTGTGGTTCTCAGCATATGAGTCTTTCACCTCCTTGGTTAGATTTATTCCTAAGTATTTTACTTTTTTTTGGATGTGATTTTAAAAGGGATTTTTTCTTTACTTCCCTTTTCTGATATTTCATTGTTAGTGTAAAAAAATGCAACTGATTTTTGTATGTTAATGCAGAACATATCCTGCTACCTTGCCAAATTCTTTTATCAGCTCTAGTAGTTTTTGAAGTGGCACAATTTTGGAAATTGAGGACAGATTAGTGGTTGTCAGGGATTAAGGACGGGAAGAGGAGTCAGGAGGGTGGTAGGTGTGATTATAAAAAGGTAATATGAAGGACCCTGTGGTGTTGGATCTGTTAGTGTCTTGACTGTGGGTAGTGGGTACATAAACCTACACAGGTGATAAAATGGTACAGAATGTAATACAGACACACAAAAACGAGTACCAGTAAAATGGGAAATCTGAATAAGGTGGTAGATCGTATCAGTGTCACTGTGGTATTATAATATAGTTTTGCAAAGTGTTACCACTGGGGGAAATTGGGCAAAGCATACGAGAGATCTCTGTATTATTTCTTACAACTTCATAGAGACCTACAGTTATCTACAATTATCTTGATAAAAATTTCAGTTAAAAAAAACAGATTTTTAGAGAAATGTCTGGGCAAGAGATGTAAAAAATGAGCCAGGCACAGTCTTGACATACCGTAGAGCAGGGAAACTATCAAAGACCACTTGTGCCAAAAGGACTGAGGAACTAAATTGAGGCCGAAGATGGCTCAAAATGAACTTCAGTAAGAATAGCAAATTCAAAGACTTGAAATCTGGAGAATATGTTTAAATCCATCTCTTCATAATTATAGTTTAAACACACACACACACACAACCCAAATTGGTTACCTTCAAAGAGTAACAGGGGAATTCAAATTCATCATCTTGAAACCTGGGGAATGAAAGAGTCAAGCTGGCCATTCCTAAGTGGACTGTCTCTCTGGGCAACCAAATGGTAAATGCAGAGATGACTTTCCTAATGAAGTTATTTCAGCAAATAAATCAAAACCAAAGAATCCAGTTGGAGTATCCCGTTTTGTTACCCCAGGAAATGAATGGATCTAAGCCTTGGGCATCTGCGGGCACTAACATCAAAAAAGTGACAGCCAGCCTTGTGGACATGTCCCGATGGAAAGACACATGACCGTTCGCAGCCTTGCTAAAGGAATGTGACTGAGTCTGGTCAGGCCTCCGGCTCCAGCTGCCAATACACAGGGAATACAGCTGGCAGGGCAACAAGTTGAACTCTCACAAAAATGTATACAGAGAAGTCCAGACTGAGAAATTTTGGTCAAATGGTTCAAGTTCTTCAACAGATACATTGTAAAGAAAAGAAAGGGTTGGAAGGGGAACCTATAGATAGAATGGGAATGAAACACATATCAAGCTGAAAACCTAAGGACGAAACTAAATTGTAGTATCTAAGAGTGTGTACTTAGGTGCTAAACACAAAGAGACTCAAGGAAGGGACCACTGCACAGTCAGAAGGGAAACGTTTACCTTGGGGAGGGGGGATTGGGATGGGGCACATGGAGAGGCTTCTGGAGTGTCTGGCAAAATTCCACTTTTTGATCTAGGAGGTGGTTAACAGGATGTTTGCCTTAGAAAATGATTCTCTAACTACACATGTGCTTTGTGTCCTCTGTTTAGTTTTACATTTTTAAAAGGCTGTGATAGGGCTGTTCTCAGGTTGCTGTGGGAAGCCAGAGGATGCACTTAATCTCTAAGGAGAACAGATGAGGAAAGGCCCTCTGTAGGTGTTATCAGGAGAGTGAGGGGAGGGGAAGAGGAGTGTCAGGGATGAGGCTCGAGAAATAGACAAGCTTGTGACCTGCCTCCTGGACTAGGCTTTATCCTAGAAGCCATAGGGAGCCACTGAAGAATTTTACACCAAGTGGCATGACCAGATTCATATTATAGCAAGATTCTCCTGGCAACTGAATGTCATATGATTGGATGGAAGTGGGACCAGTTCCAGGGAGACCAGTTAAGAATCTACTGTAATAATCCAAACTAAAGATGGTGAAGCCAGAAATAACACAGTGATAGAGGAAATGACTAATTTGAGAATTCTTAAGGAGGCAGAACCCCAGAGCTTGAGAGACTGCCTGGGGGAGAGGGTGAAGGAAGGAGAGAGAAAAGAAATCAAGGAGGTTTACTAAATTGGAGATGAAGTTTACATACAATAAAATGCACAGAATGGAAGCTATTTTAGATGTGTGCACCCGTGTAACTAACATACCAGTGAAGATATAAAACATATCCTTCACTCCCAAAGTTTCCTCTTGACCCCTGCTAGTCAGTCCTACCCATTGGCAAGCACTGTTCTGATTTTTATCACCATAGGTTATTTTGTCTGTTTCTGAACTTCACCTAAATGGAATCATAGCACTGTTCTGATTTTTATCACCATAGGTTATTTTTTCTGTTTCTGAACTTCACCTAAATGGAATCATACAGTATGTAGTCTTTTGTGACTAGTTTCTTTTGCCTAACATACTCTTTTTGCAGTTCATCCATGTTGTTGTGTGTATCAGTACTTCATCCCTTTTTACTGCTGAATAGTATTCCATTGTATGAATTTACCACTATTTGTTGATCCACTCTTCTGTTGATGGACATTTGGGTTGTTTTCTGTTTGTTTGTTTGTTTTACTATTAGTAAAGCTGCTGTAAACATTCTTACACAAGTCCTTTTGTAGATGCACATTTTCACCTATCTTGGGTAAATATCTAGGAGTGGGAGTCGTGGGTCACAGGATAGGTGTATGTGTAACTGCAAAGGAAACTGCCAATTTCCTAAAGTGATTGTAGCATTTCATATTTCTGCCAGCAGTGTGAGAGTTGTAGTTGCGTCACATGTTTGCTGCTTTGATGCTTTCAGTGTTCTTAATTTTAGCCGTTTCAGTGTGTGTGAAACACACACATACAGCTCATTATGGTTTTAGTACAAATTGAGTAATAATGAGTACTAATGATGTTGTGTGTCTCCATGAATTTATTGGCCATTCATTTTTCCTTTGTGAAGTTTCTGTTCAAATCTTTGTGCCTAATTTTTATTGGATTTTGTTACTACCGAGTTGTAGGATTTCTTCGTATATACTAGGTTCAAGCCCTTTGTCCTATGTATGTTTTATTGCAAATATTTTTTCCCATTCTATCACTTGTCTTTTCCTTTTCCTAATGGTCTTTTGATGAACAAAGAATTTTAATTTTGATAGACTAAGGTTTTTTTTAATGGTTAATATCTTTTGTGTCTCAGAAATCTTTGCCTCCCCCAAGGTTGCAAATATATTTTCCTCTAGGAACTTTATAGATTTAGTTTTTATGTTTAGGTCTGTAATCAACTTTGAGCTAATTTTTGGTGTATGGTGTGAGGTAAGAGTTAAAAAGTTTATTTTTCCTTTGGGTATCAAGTTTTTCCAGCATGATTTGATGAAAAGCCTTTTCTTTATCCGCTGAATTGCATTGACGTTTTTGTCAAAAAATCAGTTGACCAGTTTACATACAGATCTATGTCTAGACTCTGGTTTTCTTATGCCAACACTGCATTGTCTTGTAGCTGACATGTTGAGGGAGTCTAGATCATGTTGTCTTTTTTTTTTTTTTTTTTTTTTTTTTTTGAGTGTTAAATTTTATTGTAGCAAGCAGTTAAGTTACTGGCAGAACCCTTTGATCCTGTCAGGCTTGCTTTTATTCTTCCAGTTTGGTTTTATTCCCATGGCATATGCTTTCTGAATCTCTGTGTGAACACGCCATATTCTGGGCTGGAATTGCACTGTCTGCCAGCTCTGTGTGAAGTCTGGCATCACCACTTACTCCACAGCAGAAAAAAAAATCTGCTAGGTCTGGTGAAGTACTGCCCTGGGTGTGAGTGTTGTCCAGCTCCCAGCCAGGAAACTGCCCACCCAGCCTACCCCGCCAGCTCTGTGCCACTCGCTGTTTCTAGCACCCTGCCTCGCGGATTCCAGCCGCTTCAGCTCAGAACTCAAATCTGCCTGCTCGGTAGACTACACTCTGCTTGGGCTCCATCGCACTGCCCCACAGTAAGAAGGTGCCCCAGGATGACAGCTGGAGTGGTCTTGCGCTGTCCCCATTTCCCTGCTCTCTGACCACAGTCCTGCCTGGCTTGCTGTTCAGTGGCTGAAAGCATGTGCCCTGTCGCCTCGGGTATTTTGTCCAGCTTTACGGTTGATTATAACAGGAAGGAGAATCCAGGTCCAGGATTCTGTCACGGCCTGAAGTGGAAGTTGGGACTCCGGTTTGGATATGATGCTGAGTATTTAGTAGCTGTGGAACATCCAAGTAGAAATGCCGGGCCAGCAGTTGAGTGTTCATGTATGGAGCTTGAAAGAGACAGTTGGGGCTGGAGACTTGGATTTTGTAGTCCTGAATTTATACTGGTAGTTGAAGCCGAGGGAATGAATAGGATCACTTAGCTACAGGGTGGTCAGAGAAGGGCTAGAAGAACGTTCTTCTCCTTAAAAGCCTGAAGAGGTGTAGCTAAAGAAGTTGGGGGAGGAACGGGAGACACAGGTGTCACAGAAACCACCGTGAGTAAAGTGGCGTTCATCTGCGGGGGTCAGAGCCCAGCCTTTCCTCTGTACGTAATGCTCACCGGTCCAGAGCCAGCTTTTCTCCAGTGCTGCTGAGGACTTCGTACAGTCTCACTGGGTGATCATGATACAAAAACCTACGTACCCGAGCTCTGATACTTATCTGTAGAGTTGAAGCCACACCTGTCTGGAGGAGGCTTAGAATTTCTCAGACATAATCACACATCTGTGCTTCTAGCCTTCTCGGGGCTTAGACAGCTAACAAATGTGATCATCATTTTCACAGAACTGAGAGGGAAACCCGGGCCTGGAGAGGCAGACAACTTGATTATTAGAGTCAGTGGTGAAGTCTGCCCTGTTTCTAGTTTTAGTTTCTAGTTGTCTGGAGACTTTGTGGGGTTCAGACTTGGAAGTTGCTAGGTCATCTAACTCTGTCCCCTGGTTTTTCAAGTGGGAAAACAGACACTGATAAATGAGAGAGCTTTAAATTAGACATGAATAACAGAAATGCAACGAAGCCAGCTTAAGTAGCTGATGGGATTCAAACGGCAAGGATGAAGCTGAGCTCAGGAGAGACTGGAGCCATGACCTAGTGTGCGGCAGGGACACTGGATGCCCCTTGTTTCTGCCCTTCTCTCTGCTTTTTTCTGTCTCTGATTCATTCTCTCAGAGCACACCAGCTTCTTCTGCTTCCAGCCTCCCCCACCCCCAGAAAAAATGGTCACTAACAACTGTTCCTAAGTTTATAGCTTAGGAAACAAGCCATTCGTTCCCTTCTATTCAGGAAAGAGTCAACCTGATTGTAGAATCACAACTCATATTCCCCTGGAGAGCCTGGTGGCCCAGTGGAGCCATCTGGAGTCCAGGCATTTGCGGCCAGGAGCCTGGGTGGTGCTGTTGTACACACATGGCTGTGGGAAGCCCTACCTCTGTAACCAACTGGCGTAAACTGATGGTGAGGGGAAGGTATTTTCCAGAAAAAAGCAAGGGGGCAGATGGCTGAGCAGCCAGCCCTGTAGATGTTTGGGACACTAGGGTTACAGCAATAACCAGTGGCAGAGCCAGGACCAAAACCCGCAGCTCTGATCCAGCAGCAGCCTTTCCTGAGGCTGCCTCACATGAGGGAGGATTTGATCTGTAATGAGGAGACATAGAGCTCTAGGACCATAACAGCCAAAGGCAGGTGCCCTCTGTATTCAGACTCTTAGTTACAAGTCACACAAACCCAAATCAAACCAGCTTCAGCAGAAGGGGAATATGTTAGAAAGCCCTTGAGGTGCCTCACAGACTTGAAGGAAGATTCCAGGGCATCTTCAAGAATCTGGAATCAGTACCACCAGGACACAGACACGTGTGCTCACTGTTTTTCTCTTTTTCGGTTTTCATCTTCCATCTCTCCTCACTTCTCTTTGGCTTTGGTGACACAAGATTTTCTCCACAAGCTGGGGAACGTGGCTGCCAGCAGTTCCAGGGTCATAGCCTTATAGTGTCTTTAAGAGAAAAGAGAGTCTTCCCTGCTGACTCCAGGTAGAAAGCGCCCAGGGAAGGATGCTGACTGAGTGAATGGAGTCCTGTGATTGGGTGGGCCTAGGTGCTTGTTCACCCCTGGGCTCAGAAGGCAGGGGGTATTTTAAGAAGGGGCTGGTAAGCAGGGTAGACAAAAACCTCTTTTGTTTTGTATCAGTCTCTCAGGTGACCATGGAGGCCGGCGGCCTCCCTCTGGAGCTGTGGCGCATGATCTTGGGCTACCTGCACCTTCCCGACCTGGGCCGCTGCAGCCTGGTGTGCAGGGCCTGGCATGACCTGATCCTCAGTCTCGACAGAACTCGCTGGCGGCAGCTGTGTCTAGACTGCATCGAGTGCCGCCACCCCAACTGGCCCAACCAGCCTGATGTGGAGCCCGAGTCTTGGAGGGAGGCCTTCAAGCAGCATTACCTTGCCTCCAAGACGTGGACGAAGAATGCCGCGATCTTGGAGACCTCTGTCTGCTTTTCACTGTTTCGCCGGAGGAGGACGCGCCGTACCCTGAGTGTCGGGCCAGGCCATGAGTTTCACAGCCTAGGCAGTGCCCTGGCCATGGCCAGCCTATTTGACCGCATCCTGCTGTTCCCAGGTATGCATGAGGAGCAAGGTGAAGTCATCCTGAAGGTGCCCGTGGAGATCGTAGGCCACGGAAAGTTGGGCGAGGTGGCCCTGCTAGCCAGCATTGACCAGCAGTGCTCCACCATGCATCTGTGCAACCTCGTCTTCATGCCGGCCTGGTTCTCACCCTTCATGTTTAAGGTGGGTGTGCACATCAGATGGATGGCCTCTCCCTTCCTGACCCTGGGCCTTGGCCTTTTGTCAGTGGGTCTGTAACCTCTTTTTTTGTTGGAATTGAGAGTTGAGTCATTATTCCAATAATATACTCCTCTGAGTTCTGTACAAGTTGACAGAGAGGCCCAGGGATCAGTAAAGATCAACATTCTGCTTTATTCCTGGCAAAGCTATATTTTAAAACATGAGCCTTGGACTGGAGGCCCAAATTGCTTTGTACTTCTTCCCTTCCAAACTGGACCAACTGGAGCCACAGGTAGAGCAGCCAGGTGGGAAAGCCAGGTTCCGGGAGCAGGCCACGTGGTGATAGGCAGAGAACTGGTTGGCTGTACCTGGCAGCATTCCCAGAGAGGGCCGAAGAGGGGAGGTTCTGCAGGCCAGTGACCTTCAGCGCGTTAGCCCCATCCTGTGGAGGGTCAGTGAAGGTCTAGCTTTTGCCAAAGATGACTGGAGAGAGGGTCAGGAAATATCAGGACAACACATTCCTTCTAGGAACACAGAGCAGTTATGTTCAAGGACAAGCATGTGTTGGGGTGTTGGTAGCTCCTGGCAGAACAGTCTACAGCTTTTACATTGCCTAGAAACTGATTGCAGTACATGGATTTTGTACCTAGTCAACGAAAATTAGATTGCCACTAGTCTACCAATAACAACGAAATTGTCTCAGGTTTGTAATGATCATTATTCCACCAATCATTTATGATGCACTCGCTGTGTGCCAGGTACGTATTTTACAGCCATTACTAAGATGGGTAGTGTCATGTGGCTTTAGAGGTGAGCAAACTGAGCCTAAACAAGGGTCTCAGACTTCGTAGGGGAAAAGCTGGGACAGTTATGGTAGACAGAGTAGATGCATCCCCATTTTACAGATGAGGGACACTGAGGCTCAAAGATGCTGAGTAACTTTCTCAAGTAGATGATTAGTGAGGTTAGAACTCAAATCCAGGCCTTTGATTCTAAGCATTTCTGAAATTACATTGTGCTGTATTGCCTGGGAACTTAAAAGGCTGCTTGCTATTTAGGCCTGGAATGTTTCAGAAGGACCGATGAGGTCCTCCTGTGCTTATCTGCAGACCTAGAAGAAGAGTTGGTTTCCAGACCCTTCATGTTTCAGAGGTATTCATTCTTAGAGTCATTTGTTCATTTCAGCCTCTGCTTTCCCCTCAGAAATGCAGCCGTAGATCCTTGAGGGATGAGCTCTAGCTGTAGACTTCTTTATAGCCTAGCCCACCATCTGGCTTAGTGCTTGGTGTATAATAATGCTCAGTCCATGATTGTCTCTTAAATAAAAACAGGACAAGGGGCTAGGATGACCTTGTCTGAAAAATGCAAAGGCCAGAGTGAATTCACAGCCATTTTCTCTAACTTCCAAGGAAAACCTTAGGAATGGCTCTGCATCTCTAGAGAGCTGGTATTTGCATGCAGAGATGACCAGGCAAGAGAAAATAGACTTAAACTGCAGCAAGAGAAAATTAGGTTAGTCATAGGGAAGAACTAGGGAAGCTAAGGGGAGTTAAGGTCTGGGACAGGCTCTCAAGGGAGGTCACTGCTGGAGAAAGTGAAAATTGTCCAACGGGTGGGTATGTCTGGATTGCTAAATGAGATCATGAGACACTCCCTCATTTTATGGTTCAGTACATCTCATGGAACTTGGTGTGAAATCCAGAAACAGCTCTTCTTAAGGAATACAGAATGGCTGGGCTTCTCTGTCAGGCCCGGAGAGCTGAGGGGCTGGGGGAGCTGTGTGGTGGGGCTGCACGCCTCCCCCACCCCAGGGGACTCTCTGCTCCTCCTGTTCCTGACCGCAGATGGTTAACAGCTAACTTTCATCGGGTGCCAACTTTGTGTCTGGCTCTGTGCCTTGTGCTTTGTTAGCTAGTGAGCCCCATATTGCTGACTGAGAAACTGAGGCTTGGAGAAGTGATGGATTTGTCCAAAGTAATGCACTTGGAAGAGGCCGAGCTGGGGGCTGTGCCCTCAGCCACTGCTCAGCACACCGTGTCCCCCTCTGTAGGGACGTGGCCTGCTGTCTCTTGCTGTAGTTGTGCACCAGCACCAGTTCCCACACAGACTTCTCTAGCACCTGTGGCAGAGCTCAGGCCCTCCTGGCCCATCTGGGCCCCTGTCAGTCCTCCAGCTTCGCCCGGCTCTGCCCTGAGTCCAGGCACAGGCTGGCGCTCTGTGGGGAGCCACGGGGCAGCAGGCTCAGGTGGAGGCAGGCTTGCGGGGCCGAGGGAGGATGCGAAGGAAGGGAGAGTGCTTCTGAGAGTGAGACCTGGAGGAGCACCACGTGATGGGGCACAGTCTCCATGTGACCAAGACTCCACCTGGGACCCCTCACCTGCCAGAGGGCTTGGTGGTGGTGGGCTTGCGTCCCAGCCAGCTCCCATGTGTGTGAAAATCTGAAGCTCTCCCCCTCATTTCTGATCATCCCTGGAGTGACATTCTCCTGGGATTCACCTCCAGTATCAACATGTGTCAGTTCCATCTCACCAGCATCCCACTGAGCATTCAGCACCTTCCCCCTACTCCATTTCACCTCCCAGGCATGCCAACCCTGGCTTGCTCTCTGCCCAGGCAGACTGGCTGTCACTTTAATATGTATGATTTATCCTCAGTAAGCACTTCATGAGTATTGGGGGAATTTACTTGAGACGAGGGTTTTAGGAAGGGCTGTGCTGCAGAGAGTGAACTTCTCTGCCACAATCCGTATCCACTGTTGTCCCCTGCCCTTTGGGGTTGGAAGGAGGGGTGGGCGGGCAGCTGCAAGTGATCTTCCTTATGCAGAGCAGCTCCGGGTTCCTCCTGGGCCCAGCAGACATGTGCCCTGGGGGGAAGGGAACTTGAGCAGGACAAATGGCTTCTCCAGGCTCCACTCCCTTACGAGCAGTTAGAGCTCTGACTAGCAAAACAAATCTTATCCCTGTTACACCCACTCTCTCTTTTCCATTCCCCAGACAACTTCGGGTCATGTCCAGTTTGACAACTGCAACTTTGAGAATGGGCACATCCAGGTCCATGGCCCAGGCACCTGCCAAATGAAGTTTTGTTCCTTCAAAAACACCCATGTCTTTCTGCACAATGTGCCGCTGTGTGTCCTGGAAAACTGTGAATTTGTGGGCAGTGAAAACAACTCTGTGACTGTTGAGGGCCATCCGTCCTCAGAAAAGAACTGGGCCTACGCGTATCTCTTAGGGCTTATCAAGTCCTCTCCCAGCGTGCTCCCCACAGAGGACTCTGACTCTTTAATGTCCCTGGACCTGGAGAGCAGGGACCAGGCCTGGAGCCCGAGGACATGTGGCATTGTCATTGAGGGCAGCCAGAGTCCTACCAGCCCAGCCTCTAGCTCCCCTAAGGCTGGCTCACAGGAGGCAGAGGTGGGCAGTGATGGGGAAAGGGTGGCCCGGACCCCAGACAGCAGCGACGGAGGCCTGAGTCCCAGCGGTGAGGATGAGGATGAGGACCAGCTCACGTACAGACTGTCCTACCAGGTGCAGGGCCCGCGGCCGGTCCTGGGGGGCTCCTTTTTGGGCCCCCCTCTGCCGGGAGCATCCATCCAGCTGCCCAGCTGCCTGGTGCTGAACTCACTGCAGCAGGAGCTACAGAAGGACAGGGAGGCGATGGCACTGGCCAGCTCCGTGCAGGGCTGCCTCATCCGCAAGTGCCTCTTCCGGGACGGGAAGGGAGGCGTCTTCGTTTGCTCCTACGGCCGAGCCAAGATGGAAGGAAACGTCTTCCGGAACCTGACTTACGCGGTGCGGTGTATACACAATAGCAAGGTGCTGTCCCAAGGCTTACTGTGCAGACACGAGGCCTCACTGGGTCATCAGGAACGTGATTTTTGAGTGGTGAGAGGGCTTCCGTGGCTGTATGCAGGAGGGCTTTGATGGAGCTATTCTGTGTTTTTCAAAAAATCACCATCTTGTAAGCTTATAACACACACTCTGCCTCATGTCCCTCATCTGATTTGGACAGAGCAGAAACTGTTCTTCCTGTTTTACAGAAGAGGAGACAGGCCTAGAGAGGAAGGTGACTCACTCAGGGTCACGCAGCAAGTTAGAAGCTAAATGTAACAGGGAATAGTTCCATAACTATGTTATGTTGCTTCTCAAACATGTCACCCAGCTCTTGGGAGAAGGAACAAGGGCTCTTTAGCCTGAATCTGAGAAAATTCAGGGAGACACGATCCAAGCTTGTGTGGGTGGTTGAGGTGGCTTCCCACACGAGGAGAGGGTAGCCAAGGAAGGTGGGATGCATGCGGTGAAAAGGAGGTGCAAAGTACAGGTGTAGGCAGCAGACGTTGTGTGCTAGGGCCTGGATGTGAGGCTGAATTCAGCAATGTGCTGGGGACGGAGCGGGTGTTGGAAAATGGGCAGGGAGGTGAGCAGAAGCCACCTTGCCAGGGCTTAGAAAGCCCCATGGAGATGTAACTTCATGCTAAGAGCAGTCCCTCCTACCACGGATGCCAGAAGCACCCTCGTATCTGCAGCCCCTTTGGGCACCGCAGGACAGTCTGCAGATCCTGAAAACAGCTGAGGATGGGAAAGGCTTCAAAAAGGAAAGACATGGTCTTCTAGAAAGAATCATGACATAGCTCCTAAGTTTGAGTCTTGCCTCTCCACTAATTCACTGTGAACGTTACCTTCCTCTTCTGTGAAATGGAAATAAGCACTCCTGCCCCGCCACCTTCACTGGGGGTTTGTGAGGATCCAGTGTCATAATATTGGCAGAAGCACTTAGCAAACTAAAGCGCATTGTACACATGTCACATGTGGGTCTTGCAGGTCTCCAAAGGCTCCTGGAATGGTTGATAGCAATTTCGTCTTAATTTTATTTTGTCCACTTCCAAGGAGTATTTCAGGTGGCATTACCCTGAATGCACAATATAAGACTGTGCTATAAACAGAGAATAAAAGGTGATGGTCAGATAAAAGGGGTGGGTGATAGCTTTGCTTGCAGGGGTACCATGATGGAAGGATGTGGGTTGAGCCCTCAAGGAGGGCTTTCCTCCTTGCATGATTGTTAAAGAGTGTGGCTTCTGAGTCAGATTCTGGCTCTGCCCCTTATAAGCTGTATGTCCTTTGGACTAATGATGCTACCTACTCCGTGGTGTGGTGAGCGTTCGCTTTGTATGTGTATATCAGGTGCTTAGCAGTGTGTCTGGTGCATAGCAAGTACTCCATAACTGGGTTGATTTGTTTGTTTGTTTGTTTGTTTGTAAAGACTTAAAAAAAAGCTTTCCTGGGGGATTGGTGCCTGGGCCAGGCTGTGCAGAAAGACTGGGAGTTGGCAGGGTGAATCTGTGAGGCACCGGAGGTATGCGGGAAGGCCCAGATGCGGAGAGGACACGGGACATTCGGGGAGTTACAAGTTGCCTCAGCAGCCGGAGCATGAGGTAGGAGCTGAAGAGGAGACAGGGAGGGGTCAGCAGGAGGCAGTCAGCTGAGGGACAAGTGTCCTGCTGGAGATCGGAGTTGTCCTGAGGACAGTGGGAACTCACTGAAAGATGTCAGGCAGAGAATTGTGGTCAGATCTGCATTTGGAAAGCTCGTTCTGTCAGCTTTGTAGAGGATGGAGTGGAGAGGAACAGGCTAGAGACAGAGTCCATGAGGGGCAGTGGATAATTAGGGTCCAGAGATGGAGAGGAGGGGAAAGGGCAGTCGCTTGGGGAGAGAGTAGCTGAGGTTATGTGGCCTCGATTTCTGGCCTGAGTGGCTGAGACAAAGGCAGGGAGTGGGAAGCTGAGAAGGTGAGGTTGTGGAGAGAAGGATGCTGGGCTCAGTTCTGGGCAGGTGGAGTTTGGAACATTGGTGACATCTGGTGACACGGGGCTGGGGCTTTAGAGAGCCATGTGCCCTGACAGGCATACTTGGCAGCAGGTGGTGGCTGGAGTCGTGACAAGGAGAGGTGAAAAGTTAAACAGCTTTAGTTGTAGCCCTCTTGAATTAATGCCCTGAGGGGACTTTTTGTAGGAAATGGACAGCCAGCTGTTCCTCGTGAGTCTCCAGAAGGGACCCTGAAAAACTGATCTTGGCTGGTTTTTGATGACAACAATCCACGGTGTCTCATGAGTACCCAGAATCAGGGACACTTAGACGCCAGGTGGCATTAGTACAGGCGGAAGCTGCGGGCAAGAGTGCGGACCTTACTGAGCTGGTCCGGGTGCCCAGAAGCAAGGCCTTGATCTGGTGGCCAGGGGGCAGCTGCCCTGCCTCTGCCCTCTAGAACATCCCCACGAGGGTAGAGGCTGGCAGAAGGAACAAAGAAAAGTATCACTACCTGTGATTTTTGTCTTGTTTCTCGGGTATCTGGTAATTTTTAGTTGAAAGTCAGAGATGGAGGTAAGTCGTGTCTGTGTTGGGAACCTGCGTGCCTGTCTCGCTAGGCTCTGGTTATGTTGTTGTGATTATGTTCAGTGAATCACAGGCTCCCGATTCCTCTAGCATTACCATGGCTGGCTTGCCAGTGGGCTTCTCTCTGTTTTAGGTCTTCCTTTTGCCCCTGCTCCTCAGAGGGGGTCTGTCTCCGGGCTCTTGCCCCTCCCAGCAGTAGCCTGCTGCCATTTGTGGCTCCAGCTGGTTAGCCTGGTCGCATGGTGGGTGGCAGGGATTCTCTCGTGTCCCTGTCCATCCTTAGACTTAGGTAGGGGCTGTGTCCATGGCTTTAGGACCTTGGCGGTGGGCCCTTTTCGGTGGTCCAGTCTCAACCTCGGCTCTGGGGAGGGGCTCTAGTGATCGAGGCCCAAGACATTTTCCTCCCACCTCCCCAAGTGGTAAAGCATTTATTGCTTTTCTGTTCTCTTCCTTGAGAGCCATGAGGTTTGCTGCCCTTCCCCCTGCTGCTTAGGGCTCATCCCCTGGGGAAGGGAGGGGAGAGCAACCCGGGAGGGGCTCAGCGCGTCTCCAACAGCGGCTGCTGTGCTCTCCCCCGGGCGTCCGCCAGGAGGGAGGCTGGCTCCCGTCTCCGGTCTTTCTCTGTGAGCACCTGGAGAGGTTCATGGAGACGTGAATAGATGTAACTGCTCCTGGAGCTTCTGTGCTCTCACATGAGTTCACACTTGGCCTTTGACAACGCATGAAAACCTTTGCTGAACCCTTCTTACCGGCTTGTATGGCACCTGAGTCTGTTCCGGCAAGTGTTCCTGTCTCGTGTCCTTGGAGACGCCTGTTTCCCTTAGATTCCAGGCTGGTTGGTTGTTCTGCAACCTCGGCTCTCTGATGGGTTCAAGGAAGGTTATGTTTTTGTATCTTCCTGTTGTGAGTGTGGGAGCAATACTCTTTCCGACTTTCTCCATCCTAAGCAGAGGCTTCTCCTTGAAACTGTACTTCTGTTATACCTTACCCCTCCCAGAGTTTTATCCTAATGTAACATATTGTTAGTACACAGTTTAGCTTAACATAATATATATTTATTATCAATACTTAATTGTTTAAAATAAAGTCTAGATTTTTGATATAATTATTAAGTACAAAAAGAAAATATAAATGGCAGGACATCCCCTTAATAAGCCATGTGCTGGTGCCTTGTTTTAAACAGACTTCCTTTTCTGTATACCAGCACATCTAATTGTGTCTTAGTTTGGCGTTTCAGTGGTTTTTCCACCCCAGAATAATACATCAAGAGAGATGGAGAAGAGGCAAGAACAGGCATTTGTCTTTAAAATGGAAAGTGAAAGGGAAGGTGGGAGAGGAGAGCTGTGTGGTCCCTTACCCTCAGGTGCGTTCTCAGGCAGATGAAGCTACGCACAGGCATGTGTGGAAGTGGTGGGTCTGGCACTTGATTCCATTCAAAGCAGTTGTGCCCTGGGGCCCCTGGGGAAAACTTCATGCAGCCCCAGTGCATGGAGAGTTTGCAGACCACTAAACCCTGTCTTCTCCAAGGGTTCTTTCCCTGCCATCATCCAGTTACTTGTCCTGCTCAGAAGTTGTGAATATGGAGCACAGGGCCAGGCTTCCATCCAGGTCTTATTAAAGACCCGGTGTGAGGTCGGGGGAGAGTCTGCAGGGCAGAGCCGGGCAGGATGCGGAGACGGTCCCGTTCTCCGAGCACACGGCAGCGCGTGGCTGGTCTGCACCAGGTGGAACTGCGCGGACCAGATGGGGAGGAACAGACTCAGGTGTTCCCCGAGCAGTTCTTATAAACACCTCTGTGACAGGAGAACGAATGGCTCTCTTCTCTGCCTAGATCATCATGCTCAGAAACCACATTCACCACTGCAGAGCATCAGGCATCTTTCTTCGCTTGGAGGGCGGAGGCCTAATCGCCGGCAACAACATTTACCACAACGCAGAGGCTGGCGTCGACATCCGGAAAAAGTCCAACCCTCTCATTCTGGTACTTCCCTCCATCTCCGCGCCCTTTTCACGGTGGCTCACCTTTTCTGAGGATGTTTAAGCAGATGTTGCCAGTCTTGAATTGCTATTGCTTTCTGTCTGCCAGTGGTTCCTGCCCTTTTCTCTGTGTGTCCATGTGACTCTGTCTCTTTCTCCATGTAATAAGAGTGACTTTGGAGAAGTTACTTCCCCACATCTCTCCCAGTAAGGAAACAGGACCAGATGGACAGGGAAATTTCACAGGGCCATCCCTCCCTCAGGCCTGACCCACTCTTATGGGCTTTGAGTTTGGTAAGACAAGATGTCTGACCCAAAACACACTGAGATCAAAAATAAAACACCAAGTTAGTTCATTCTTTACTATAAAAGGACATTTAGGACACTTAGTTCTGAAGATTCTGTTTCACGGATATCATGAGGCCATAGTGAGTTTGAGCTTAAACTCAGTGTGAAAGCCACTGAAAATCCTAGAATGTGAGACCAGTGACATGAGAGATTTGCCCCCTTTTCCACTCCGGCCTTCTCTGAGAGACAGATTTCCCAGAAATTGGGAAACATGATGGACTTTTTATGGGCTTGGAAAAATAATATCCACCCTTAGGTGTAGTACTTACAAATGCCAGAGACTTTTCTAAGCACTTGATAAGTATTTATTTCATTATGGTTGAATCCTTACTCAATCCTGTGAGACAGAATTATTATTATCCCCATTTTATCGATAAAGACACTGAGGCACAAAGAGGCTAGGGATCTTTTCCCAAATCACACATCTAGTGACAGAGCTGGGATTTGAATCCAGGCAGTCTGACTTAGAGTGGATGTTCTTAACCCAGTATAGCTAGACTGCCTTTGCAAATGCCAAGAAAGGCGAGTTCCTAACTGTATTTAAAAAGACACGCCTCGGCAGTGTCCACTGCCAACCACTTCCTCTCACGCCTTCTGCTGTGTAGCTTGTATCTGATGCATGGCTTTGGCTTAGGAAATTATTGCTACTATTGCCAGAGAGATGAGAGCAGTTTGCCTTCCCAGGGACAGAGGGGACAGGCCGGTTTAGCAGGTGGAGGGGGAGAGGAGGATTACCTGGCTTTGTGAAAGGACACGGGATGGAAATACCGTTACTTATACCTCTCTCCCTGCACTTTTCAACCCTGTGAGGGACTGTAGGCAGTGGTTACCCTAATGAGTCTGCCAAATCCTCCAGGGGAAAATCTGGAAGGTTGAGTAAGAATGGGAGAGCTTGCAGCATGAAACACTGTAAAGCAAACTGGACTTTGTTTTGGTGAAATAATTTTGGAAGAGAAACAGCTGGCTTCCTGGGTTAAGGATAAGATTGTATTTAGGCTGTAAATTAACAATTAGAATGAAACAGTTTTACTATAACTTATTGTACCCTAAAAGTTCCGTCACTGTGCACAAGCAGCTAACTGACTAGGAAACAGAAAAACTAGGTTTCAGGTGCAGCTCTGCTACAGACATCCTGCGACCCTGGGTCTGTTTCCCCATTTGCACAGAGAGGGATAGAATGAGTGTCTCCAAGGGTCCTTTTAGCTCATGCATCTTCTGTGACCTCATGCCTCGTGGGACATGGAAACCTAAGCTCCTCAGGACCACACCTTCCATAGCACCTCCCCACCCCACCCTGAGTGAGAAGCCAGTGACTCCCCTATTCCCTGGGTGGCCCCTTGGGACTGCACTTAGCCAATGTTCCCATGTGCTGGGGTGCTGCCCCCTCCTTGAGAAGTGGGAGCCCTGGGTGACATGGCCTCCCTGGATGATTGTATGGGGGATTCTTCAGAGGCTCAGAAATGTTCAGTAGTGTGCATTGCAGATGAAGAAGGGCAAGAGCCCTCAGCAGTAGGGGCCCATGTGACTGCACCCCAGGAGGCTGGGCGGGGAAGACTCCTCTCCTGAGAGTCGTTCTCACAGGTGTCCACATGTGCACCTGCCCACATGAGCACCTGCCCGGGAAGGGCAGGGCGGTGGCCTGGTCTATTCACTCTGTTTTGTGCTGGGGACCCTCCAGCGACGTGGCTTTTTCGGCTGGTTCATCCTGGCTCTGCTCTGGGGCAGCACTGAGCACACTGCTTCTCGGGGGCGTGTCTGATCTGCCTCCTGTGGTGTCTCACGTTCACTTGCAGTGTAACCAGATCCACCACGGCCTTCGCTCTGGCATTGTTGTCCTTGGCAATGGGAAAGGCATCATCCGGAACAATCAAATCTTTTCAAATAAGGAGGCTGGCATTTATATTCTGTACCACGGAAATCCGGTTGTCAGGTATGTGCAGCTTGTACCCAGACCATCCTGCTCACCCTCGGTCCCTTCTTCCCCTCTGTTTCCCTACTCCGCGTCTCTGCTTCACTTGAAACTTTTTTTTAATTTTGGGGGGGTGGTAATTAGGTTTATTTTTAATTAATTTATTATTATTTTTGGAGGTACTGGGTATTGAACCCAAGACTTCATGCATCCTAAGCACATGCTCTACACGCACTGAGCTATATCTCCCGCCAGTTTGAAACCATTTTTGATTACTAAAACAACTGTACTGGTGCAAGCAGAGCAGAGACGGATTTCATCTGTTACCCCACCTCAGTAACACCACCTTTTGTGTTATTGTATCTGTGTTTTGTGCTTTTTGTGTCTATGTTCCCTTCCAGTTAACTATGGGTGGCCATTCTATTTCAGCAAACTTACTGAGCACTTCTAATAATGATAACAAAGCTAAACAAGAGGCAGCTCTGATCCCTGGGAGGTTACTGTAGTCTGGAGGACATATGTGCCCAGAAATAATGCTAAGATAACTAACAATAGCATGGAGAGTTCAACTCACCGGACAACTCCGGTCAGTTGATAGTGGCTACCTGGGATGCTGCGTTGAGATCCGGAGGCTGCATCTGATGTCAGCATTTATCAGTGGTGTAAGCTGTAGGTGGGAGGGGCCGTGGAGCTGCCCTCCCAGCTTCGTATTCGGCAGACGGTGATGAGTGCTGTCAAAGCCATACCGAGAGAGGGAACCGTTCTGACGAGGGGGCTGTGGGAAGGCCTCATTTGGGAGGTGGCAGTGGAGTTAGATTTTGAAATAGGGGGAGAGCTTGGCCTCTCATGGAGATGGAGAGTGGACATGCCCAGTGAAAGGAGCAGCATGAACAAAGGCAGCTGAGCCTTTGTTCAGGAGATTCGGGGTTAGCACACAGTCCACTGCGGCTCGAGAAAAAGTCCGACACCAGTTGTGACATTGGTATCCAGCATCTTAAATCAGGTCTGTCCCAGGCAATCTTGGGTCCTGTGGTCACTGGAGCCTGAACTTTTATATCCCTGTGGCAGTCCGACTCTGCCATGCAGCGTGGTGGAAAGCCTTGGGCCAGATGAGGAAGGCCTTATGCAGTCCAGTGAGGAACGTGGAGTTTATTCTGTCTCGGTAATGGGGCGTCATTAAAGGTTTTCAGCAGAGGACTCACACAGTTATGTCTGTGCCTTACAAAAGTAACTGGCATTAATGAGCAGCAAATGTGTCCTGAGGGTGTTTGCCCTCTATTATTCCATGTGTGCTTTTCCATGTTTTTGCGTGGCCTTTATATTTATCACTTTGGACAGTTTCAGAACATTCCAGTGTTTTGCTATTCCCTCATTTTTGAACCAGTCCGATTACTAGTAGGCACCTATTTTTTCACTGCTATAGACAGCTTACTAAAAAGCCTTAGTAATTATAGAGCTCTTTTTCCATCTTTTGCATTATTGCCTTAAGGGTATGGGTTTGCATGTATGCGTATTATTCATTTAACACACATTCAAGTGTTTTCTCCATATAAGGTGACAGCAATTTAAAAAGTGTGTACAAAGAGTCTCTGCTCCATGGAGTTGATAGTCACATGTTGGAAACAGACAAACACACAGAGAGCCAGGAGGGAAGACTTACAAAACAAGTGCTTTAATAGGTCTTCATACAGGTGCCAAAGGAGCCCAGCCACGATTTCAGCTGAACAAGTCAGGGCAGGGCACGCGGGGAGCTGACATTTGAATTGTGTTTGAAGAATGAGAAGGATTTCACGGCCACAAAAAAGGCATTCTGGGTCTGGGGCAGTGAAATTCAGGGTGTGTTCTGGGAAAATAGTATAAATGTCTGGGCCTGTGATGTCCCCGGGGGGACTGAGTAGAAGATCAGCCTGCATAGTGGGGTTGGTACTGGAGCACAGAGGACCTCAAACACCAAGAGTGGTAGGTGGAATCATGGCCCTCGAATATATCCATTTCCTAATCCTTGGAATCTGTGCGTATGTTGTCTTACAGGGCGGAAGAGACTTTGCAGATGTGATTAAGTTCAGGATCTTGAGATGGGGAGAGCATCCTGGATTAGCCAGATGGGCTTAGTATCGTCTCAAGGGGACCTTAGAAGAGGGGGGAGGAGGGGAGCTGGAGGATGAGAGCCCTGGAGGGAAATGTGTCAGAGAAGCAGAGATCAGAGTGATGAGGCCACAGGCCAGGAAGTCCAGGCAGCCCGTGGCAGCTGGGAAAGACAAGAAATGGATTCCTCCCTAGAGGCTCCAGAAGGAACATGGGTCTTGATTTAGCCCTGTCAGACCCAGTTTGAACTTCTGACTTCCTAAACTAGAAGAGAATAAGGCACAAAGTCTGCATAATTTGTTACAGCAGCCAGACGCCCAGACCGTGTGGTGCCCGAGAACTGCTGTAGGGCATTGAGCAAGGAATATTACAACCAGACCAGGGTTTTAAAACATGGTTGCTTTGAGGGAATAGGCTGTGCTTTTTCTGTTTCTTTATGAGGAAGGGTAGGGATCTGTGGGAGGGCACAGAGTGAACTGGGAGGTCCTCAAAGTGACCTGGATGAGGCAAACCACAGCATGTTCTTTGGCCACTGACAGTTATGTAACCTGTTGTGTTTTTCTTTTTTGCCTTGGCTGCAAGGAAGCACAGAACTCAAACTGGCTCGTCCGTAGTTAATATCCCACTCTTGGTTCTTGGAGCAATGATCTGTCCCCTTTTCCTCATGTTTTCTGGTACCTCTTCTATCTGTGTTCTGCCCACCCTGTATACACACACATGCATGTTTCTCAAGTGACTGTGGATCCTTTCTGCATGTAAGTGAGATCTGTGTTAAAAGCATACCAGTCACGCATTTGCTGCTATGGCACAGGTCTCAGGAATATGAGTGAGGCATGCCCTAGCCCAGGGCCTGCATCTGACCCTAAATTCTACAAACCCATAGTAACCATCAGCTGATTGAGTTGTAATCACATCAAAGCAGATACTTCAGATCTATCTGAGGGAGAACATAAGGATGTTTTTAGCAGATAATTTCACTCTAAATTTCCACAGTGCATAGTGTAGATGCATTGACATTTGGCTTCCCCAGCATCAACACAATTTGCTGTTTTTCCCCAAGGACATTAACCATTTGGCCCCCATCCTAGAAGATGGGAGGGCTTATTATCAGCCAACTCCTACTCAGTGAAGTTCTGTGGGGTGCCAGGCCCTGTGTTCGGCCCCTTTTTAAATCTGGATTTCATCTTATAAGGCATGCCATTATTTTATGTTTTCATTCAGTGGGTAGGCAACTGAGTTAACAGAAAATAAGGTAGAAAGTAAGCTGTTGGATACAAACAGAAGATGGTAGGCCTGTGACAGGCGGAATCTGATTCAGGCTTTGGATGCAGATCACTCCCAAACAAGCTTAACATAGGCTTCTAGGAATTCTTGACACCACCCAGACTTTCCCTGTTAACCGTGCACCATGATGACGTTTGTTTAAAATGGTGTTAGTATGTGGACAATGGTCCAGAGAGGCCGCAGGGACGTGGTGTCGTTGTGCTTCTATGGCATAGTCGTAGGTTGTTTCCGGCCAATAATAACTGAAGATTGCTGACTACTTAGCTTCTCGGGCTTGGGGGGGTGCCCGTGCCCCTGTGGACTTGAGCCCCCTGGGAAGTCCACAAAAGAAGGTGGTCACCTTGGATGGATGTTGTCTTTGATGCATGACACTGGTCTGGTCTCACCTTTTGTTTTCTTCTCCTTCCATTCTAGCCAGAACCACATTTTCAGGGGCCATGCGGCTGGCATAGCTGTGAACGAGAATGGCAGAGGCCTCATCACAGGTAGGGCTGGGACTGCCTGGAGCCGCAGCCGGCCAGGCGACCACAGCTGAGCCAGCGGCCCTGGCTTCCCATCCACCCAGTCCTTCACCTCGACAGACTGGCCTCCTTCATGCTGGCTAGCATCAGGGACACCGGCTGCACGCACCGGCCATGCTTCTCAGGCAGGGAGGGAGTGTCTGCCCTGTGCCAGGCCTGGCGCTTACAGAATCTGAACGGGCAGCTCACGTAACAATGTCAGAAACATGGATGCCACACAAACTGTCTGAATCCCTCCTCTTGGCTTTTGTACAGGCTTGTGCCTACTCTGGCACTCCATCCCCATTTCCCGTCTGCCTGGCCAGCTCCTACTCATCCTTCCAGTCTAACCCTAAGTGTCATTTCCTGGGTGACACTGCTCTGCAGGACATCGTACTTAATTTCTTGTGACCTGTTTAATGTCAGGCTCCTTTGCTGTAAGGCAGTACATCTAAGGCGAGGATCAAGTCTGTTTGGTATATCAGTGTAGCCTCAGCACAGAGCACAGCTATACCTGGGACAATATAGAGATTCAGTGAATACTGGGCCAGTGAATCCCCCCGAATGAATCCAGCCTGCCTTTATTCATCAGACATTTGTTGAGCACACGCTGTGTGCAGGAGCTGGGATACAGCAGAGAACAAAACAGATGTGATTTCTACTCTCAGGAACTGACATTTTAGGATTGGGGAAAAACATAAAAACTTACTTTTTTTCCCAAGAAAAGTCATACCAACAGCTTACTCTCTACCTTATTTTCTGTTAACTCAGTTGCCTACACATTGAATGAAAACATAAAATAAGGTAGTAGAGGAACTGTGTGGGTGTTAAGGACTGTGTGATCAGGCCACGCCTTTCTGAGAAGGTGACAGGTAGGCCAGAAGCTGAATGATAGGAAGGAACGCAGGAAAAGAACCAGGATCCACTCAGGGCCAGCTGTGGGGACAGACTTGGTGTGCCTCAGGGGCCTGGAGGTCGTGCATGTGACTGCAGTGATGAGATGGGGTCCCAGAGGCAGGAAGAGGCCAGTCCCACAGGGTCTCATGAGCCATAGCTGTCGCAAGAGGCTGAGAGTCTCCCCTGCCACAGTGCTGGGCAGCCATGTCCCAGGACCCCCCACCCAACTTCCTAACTTGTGACTCTTCAACCCACTAACCCCCAGAGACGTGGTAGAGGTGGAGGGAGGAGGAAGGCTGTGGTCAGTCCTGAGCTGAGGCTGAGAAGGACAGGCTGAGGGGAGGGTATAGCTCAGTGGTAGAGCGCCTGCTTAGCCTGCATGCAGTCCTGGGTTCAGTCCCCAGTACCTCCATTAAAAATAAATAAATAAACCCAATTACCTCCCCCCCAAAATGAAATTTAAAAAAATAATAAAAGCAGTTTTAAAAATTAAAAAAAAAAAGAAAAAAGAAGAATAAGGACAGGCCTGTGGGGAAATGGCTGGATTTGGCTTCAGCCCCCCGAGGACTGACCCCCACCAGGACAGGCAGCCCTGCCTGACCTTGGCCCAGGGACTCTAAAGCCAGTTAATGCTTAGTTATCAGTCCTCCAGGCCACTGGGTACAGTGGGTGCTGGGGATATAGGAGAGCACAGGACAGACACAAACCCTGACCTTGGGGAAGGCAGACAGCAGACAAGTCCCTGGAAAGTCAAACACCAGACAGGATTCGGGGTGCTGACTGCTGACAGGGGAAGGCCTGGGAATCCTTCCTGGACTTTCCTTCCTGTCAGCTGTCCAAGTCCTAGTTGCCAGCTTGGTAAGTGGCCCTTGACCCTCTTCTCTGCCTCTTTCCATAGAAAATGTCATCCGAGAGAATCAGTGGGGAGGTGTGGACATCCGCCGTGGAGGGGTCCCTGTCCTTAGGAGCAACCTCATCTGCTTTGGCTACTCAGACGGCGTGGTTGTGGGGGACGAAGGCAAAGGCCTGATAGAAGGAAACACCATCTACGGTGAGGGGCATGTTCCTGGTGGAGGGGGAGGTTTGGGCCCAGCCTAGCCTGGAGGCGGGAAGCCCAGGTTCCATCTCCAGCTGTGGGTCCTGAGAAAGTCACCACCTTTCCCTGGGCGTCAAAGACCTCATCTAGAAGAACAGCATTGATCTCAAGTCACAGCCACGCAGCCCCTCTCAGAAGGCATGAGCCCCTCATAAACCACCCTCTGATCCAGATGACCCTGTGGGGTCAGCAAAGCAGAGAGCTTTATCCCCACTTAAAATAGCTGAAGGCAGGAGTGGATCTTGTGTAAGGATGGGGCCATTTATTTCTGACAAGTGGACATCTGACTCTTCTTATCCTTTCTTTTGATCCAGAGAACTAAAAGTATAATGGGAGAAATAGGGTAATAACAGAGGAAAGCTGTTCTCACTCATTCTGGGACTTTGGGCAAGGCCTTAATCTCTCTGGACTGCATCTCTAACAATAGTAATAGCTAACCTACATTCAGGCCCTGGACTCTTGCTAGGCCCTTTCTATGTGTTGTCACATTTAATCCTCATGACTGCCTTCTGAGGTAGGCAGTTATTAACCCCATTTTAAAGATGAGGAAACTGAGGCACAGAGAGGTTCAATAACCTGCTCAGGGTCACACAGCTAGAAGTGGTAGGGCTGGGGCTCAAAGTGAGGCTGCCTCCATCTCTGTGCAGGGAAGGGTTGGGCTGGATGAGCTCAGAGGGCCCCTTTGTCGCTGTCACCGTGGGCTTGTGTGCTTCTGATCTGGAAATGGGGCTTTGAGAGTTCCCAGAGCACCTGTACACCCCATGGAGTTATTCTAGTTTCGAGACTGACCTGATTGGCATTACCCCTCTTGTATGAAGGAGAAGCCTGCAGCCAGGCCCTAAAGTGACTTGTCCAAGGCCATTTGCAGAGCAGGGACTCGGTCTCCCAGGCCAGTGCCTTTTCTGCTTCCCCTCATGGGGAGTCACTGGGTGCTTGGCGTCAGTGACCATCCCCTTTCGCTGTCCCAGCTAATAAGGGCTGTGGTGTGTGGATGATGTCGTCCAGCCTGCCCCACGTCACCAGCAACCACGTCAGCTACAATGGCCTGTACGGAGTGGCCGTGTTCAGCCAGAAGGACGGCTCTGGGGAGTTCCCTGGGGGCCACGGGGCCCAGGAGAGCTTCAGTGAGGACGGGGACGCCATCCTGTGGGAGACGGAGCTGGAGAAGGATGAGGACCCGCTGCGCCGGCCGGTCACCGTCGCTCTGGTCGAGTCCAACAGTGTGAATCATAACGGAGGTGAGGGCCCTCCCCACGGCCCTGGCTCACTCCACGGCCTCCCGTGCTCTCCCCGCCGTAAGGCCCTTTCAGCCTCATCAGCCACTTCCTTCAGCCGCTTAACCTGGTACCCCAGTTCAGGGTTTCCTCCATGTCACCATGCTGTCCAGTATGACAAGCAAAGCTACATAAATTCACAAATACCTGATTTATTTTCGCTGTTCTCATCCAAGCCAGGAGAAGCAACAGGCAGGTGGCACCAAAAGGCTCGGCCTTGCAAGCTCACAGCTCCCATGAGATTCCTCAGTGGTCGTCCTCCCCATAGCCTCCCCCAGCGCTGCCCGGGGCCTCTGGCTCTGGTGGCTGGTGGATGTCACCCCTAGTGGGTAGTCCTCACCCCCCAAGATCTGCCTCCCATGCTGCTGCTTCCTGACCAAGTCATGTGGCTCTAAGCCTGCTGATTTTGTGCTTTTTTCTACAAACACGTAGTGTCTCTAAGAAATTTATTACTTCCTAAGAAAAAGAAAATGTCCTAAAACAGTGGGGAGGCAGATTATAGCTCAGCACGCAGAGCAAAACAAAACAACACAATTTTCTAGCAGGTGAGTCTGTCTGTTTAGACATGGAATGGGCTGCCTTGAGCAGGTAGTGAGCACCCCATCACAGGAGGTACAGATGGCAGCAGGATGAGTGTGTTGTGGGAGGCATTCGAGCACAGGTTGAGAGCCTGGGCCAGATGACCAGCTGAGCCTAAGGAATCTTTTCACATCATGTTTTCCTGGCTACTTTAATGAGGACTTAGTTCAGAAGGCACAGAGCTTCCTTGCTGTTCCTGGGTTTCCTCCTGCTCAACTTGGTCTATGCAGGGCTGGTTCTGCGTGTAACTACCTGTCCTCCCCCTGCCCCCCTCCTGGGTGCACGATTCTAGGAAGGCTTTTCCTACTGGTGTTGTCAGCGCTGACCCTGGCCACCCTGTGCTTTCTCTGTTCCCTGTCCCCTCCATCCGTAGCCTCAGGACTCTATGTCCAGAGTAGTGAGGCGCTGCATGTCATCACCAACGTGATCCACGCTAACGGGGACAGAGGCATCACTGTGGCCCAGAGCAGCCAGCTCACCCGTGTGGCCAACAACAGCATCTCCTGCAACCGCCAGAGTGGGGTCAAGGTCGAGGCGCAGTGCAAGGTGGAGCTCCGGGGCAACGGTATCTATGACAACAGAGGCCATGGCATCATCACCAAGGGTGACAGCACTGTCGTCATTGAAAATGACATCATTGGCAACCGGGGCAGCGGGCTGCAGCTCCTGCCCATGTCCGACACGAAGGTGTGTATGTGTGCATGATGTGTGTGCCAGCACAGGGCATGGCCTTCAAAAGCCCTCGTGCCCTCTCTCCTGAGAAGCAGAACTTTAATCCTGCAGCACTCTGCGAGGGTGCTGCCACAAGCCAGCCTGGGGGACGCAGGTGGGCCTTCACTCGGGAGGCAACCTATGAACTGGGCCCTGAAGAACAAGGCTCACTGGCAGGAAGTGGGGGTGGGGGTGCCACCTGAGGTGTCTTCAGGGCAAGATCGGGGCTGTTTCAGCTCTCTTCCCCTCACAGAACACTCTCACACAGGACCTGGTATGCAGTAGGTGCTTATGAGGAGAGAAGTCTTGCCTTGAGGCCCCTTCACACACTGTTCCCTGTGTACCCGGACTAGCCTTCTCCCCATTTTTTTAAGTGAGTCCTACCGTGTGGCTGTCACTTTCTTCAGGAAGGCCTCCCTGACCCCGCAGGCTATTTGAGGTGCCCCTTTTCTGGACTTCTGAGGTGCTTATGCCCACCCCCCTCAAAGAGCATTTCCCACAGGGCTCTGTGTCTGTTCCTTTGCTTGTTCATCTTCCCACAGGACAGTGAGCTCTGACCTCCCTTTTCACGCAAAGCCCTGAGCTGGGTGCTAGAGTCTCAGTGTTGAGCCAAACAGACCCATTCCCTGCCCTTGTGAAATTTCAGTCACAAAGCCTCTTGTTGGCCTTGTGGCTTCATGAGTCATTGACTTAGGCAAGGTGTAACGAATTCCTCGCCTTTGCATCTGAGCACTGTAGGGGCAGAGGGAGAGGAGGGCTCGCTGTTGCCTCAGTTGGGTTGCCAGTGGCCCTAGCTTCTAGGACCACGTCCCCTGCTTCCAGGCCTTCGCACATTGTTCCTTCTTCCTGCAACAGCTCTCCCCTGCTCTGCTCCTGATAAACTCCTACATACCCATCGCCTCCTCCAGGAAGCCTTCCCTGGTTTCCTCTGGGCTGGTCTTGATAGTCCTTCCCTGAGCTTCCATGGCTCAATACTGACCTACCTAGCATGCTCTTACCCCTCAATTTTATAACTGGTCATTCACTTACCTGGCTCCCCTACCAGTCTAGGAGTCCCTGAGGTGTGACAAGCTCTGGCTGCCTCTCCCAGGTAATAAAGAACCGGATCCACTCATTCCGGGCCTATGGCATTGCAGTGCAAGGCCGCGCCAAGGCTCTGGTGCAGGAGAACATCATCTTCCAGGGCAAGACCAACAAGACCATCTTTCAGCAGATCTCAAACAACCGAGAATGCATCATGCAAAACAACAAGTTCTTGGTCTTCAAGAAAAAGTAAGTGCTTGGGGTTGCCTAAACCAATCTTCTAGGACCACAGTGAGGTCAGTGGGGAAGCCAGTCCCAGTAACTGGGGCTGCCCCTGCTCCCCAGTCCTGCCAGCTTTCAGCTCTGATCAGATAAAGGCCTGAGCTTGAGCTGTGTGTCAGGTCTGGGCTGAGGACCTGAGCCTGACTCCCTAGGAGGGAATAAGCTTTAAGAGTCAGGAATACGTGGTTTCAAATCTCACCTCTGCCAGTTACTGGCTGTGTGACCTCGGGCAAGTTACTCAACCTCTCTGAGCCTTTGTAAAATCCAGTTAATCTTGTCTGCTTTGTAGATGAAATAAGATCATGTGACCGAGAAGCATACCTAAAGTGTCCGTGCCGCTACCACGGTTGTCCCTTGTTTTTCATATTCCTGTCTCAGGGTATAGCTGCTTCACACTCACCTCTCCAAGCCTCTGTCCTGCCCTGGTCCCCATTTTCATGGCATCACCATCCATTCTGTTCTGGCAGCAAAATCTTTGCTTCTCATTCTCCCTGACACCAAAGTTCAGTCAGTTACCAGTTCCTCTTGATTCTGCTTCTAAAATGTTCTTACACCTGGCACCTCCTCTTCCCAGCTGCCAGCACCCCTCTCCCCAGCCCATGACCCCTGTTACCAGCACAGCTGTTTCAGTTGTTTATGGGTGGACTCTGTTCTCATTGGTTGATAGTGTGCTATACTGGTTGCAGAAATAATAATAACTAGCGTTGTTGTTGGTATCACTTCTGCGCCATTCATCCCTCTGTCCTGTTGCAGCAGCTTCTTGCCGGTCCCCCGGCCCTTAGACCACCCCCGATCCTGCCGGCTGTCCTCTGCATCCTGCCAGAGTCATGTCTCTAAATCAGCTCTGGGCGTGTCACATGCATGGTCAGAAACCTCCGGTGGTTCCTCTTTTTCTGTAGTAACGATCTCTGCTCCTTTTTATTATACACTTTCTCAGTAAAATATATTTTTTGAGGCAACCCCTCATATGTATGTTTATATATTCGTAACTTATAAAATATACAGTAAGTAGAAATTCTAATATTTTCTTCCCATATCCCAGCAGCTCATATTGTGGACTCCGTAGGGTCCACTCCCTCCTTCCCCTTTGGAGACCCCGGGGTTCAGGGTCCAGCCCAGATGTGTCAGCCTGGCACTGTGCACTATGTGCTCGTTTCCTCTCTTTTCCTCACTCCTTCTCAGGATCTCGCTCTGCTGCCAAACTCAAACGCTTGCAGTGCTTTGAACATACCCCGGGCTTTTACTCACCCCACAATACCCAGCCTCTGACTCTACCCACACCTCTGCAGTCCTGCTCATTATAGTAGTATCATAAAAATACGTAGAAGACTTTGTTGCTGGCTTAAGAAACTCGGGATCTGATGTGTGTAAGAGGCAGTTCCTTATAACTTAGGACAGGAAGCCTAATCAAAGCTTCACTATTGTTTTGATTTTCCCCGACCCTTCATAATCTCCCCAAGAGCTTAAGGGACTCGAAGCCCACCAACTTCCATCCCCGGTAGATCTGCATGTTCCAGAGTGTCATATAAAAGAAAGAATACAGGGTGTGGTCTTTTGAGTCTGGCTTCCTACACTTCGCCCAGTGCATCCAGGATTCACCTGTGGTGTTGCATCTGTTGTGCATTCCTTTTATCACTGAGTGGTGTTCCATGCTATAGATGTACTACACGGTTTATCTATGAGTCAGCTGAAGGGTATTTGGGTAGTTTCTAGTTTTTGGTGATTATGAGTAAAGGTTGCATAACATTTAGGGCCATCGAGCTGGGTAAAATTGGGGGAATTAAAGAAAAAGAAGAAAGCCACTGGTCTTATCTAGATCCTTGTTTAAAGATGGGGAAATAGGACAAGAGGGGACTTATCTGAGGTTACGTGCAGAACTGAGGGCAGGGTTAGAACCAGAATCAATTTCGCACACGTCCAACCTCCTTTTGCTATCGCGTAACTAGGGAGATGCAACCTACACCCAGATTTAAACCTCTGGATCTGGTGATCTTGTGCCAAAGGTAATGTGCAGGGCATTCAGCAAATGTTCTAGACGCTTTCAAAGAGTTCACTCTCATTTTGCATCTCCAGGTCTGACACGTGGCGCCTGGCGAACCCACCTGCACGGCCTCACCTTGAAAACTCTCTCCGAGGACCCTCTGCTGCTCATGGTGGGCAGAAGGTGACAGCCATGGCGACCAGGATCACAGCCCATGTGGAAGGTGGTTACCACAGCAAACGCAGCATCTTCTGCACTATCCTGTGAGCAGGCAGAGCCACGGAGTGGGGCGGCTGGGGGCGGTCTGAAGACGTGGGGAAGCCACGTACGCTGCTCTCAGGCTCAGCCCTCCTGCCCAGCCGAGCTAAGTGGAGTGCAGCCTTCGGGATGAAGAAGTCGTGCTTATGAAGGCTCCAGGCCCCTCTCTGTCTTCTTACCACCTCCCTGAAAAAAACAAGCTCCCAAGCCTTCTGGGGACTAAGAACAAGGTACCTACAAAACACTTTAATTCTACAACCCTCAGCAGGAAGGAACTTGGAATTATTTTTCAGAAAGAAAAAGGGAACAGAGTTGGGTGGGTTTCCAGTCCCTCGAGCTCTTGTAGAGATTATGAAGAGTTGCAAAAAATCAATACTGAAACTTTGGTCAGGGTTTGTGTATTTGAGTTACAGGGAACTGCGTTTTACACACACCAAACCCAGACTCTTCTCAGGGAAGAAAAGATTTACTTCTAAGGATGGGAGGTGATTCTAGTGAGATGGAAAGAGACAACTGCCCCAGAATTTTCCCCTTTCCTAGACCCTCCAGGGACACTGCCACACCCTCCCTGCTGCCTGGGGAGGCTGGAGTTGGGTTCGGTTCCTTTAAGGACACAGTTCTCCTGGACATGGACCTGTGAGGGAGGAAGGGGACTGGGATACGGAACCCCTCCTGAGAGGCTGCCCAGGGATGATAGGGGTGTGCTGGAAACAGGAGGGGGTGTGTGGAGGTTTCCTTCGAGTGGCTCAGGTGTGCAGGCAGGTGCTGGGCTGGACAGCGCAGGGAACCTACCCAAGTTGCTCCAAACTCAGGAGGATGTTCGTCAGCTCAGTGCCTGCTGCACGTACAGGGAGGGTTCAAATCCCACAAACACACTGAGACCAGCCGCCCTTCCTGAGCACCAGACTGGTGGAGATGGAGGTGCCTAGGGCCCCCATCTATGTCCATGTTCTCATGGAGACCACCTGCCTTTACTGACCCGACCATGGTTTCCCACTCTGTGCCTTGGGTCATGCTCTCCCCTCCTTGCAGGCTGCACCCACCCAGGTCCCACCCACTCCTCCAGGTTTGGCTCAGGCACTGCCATCTCCACAGAGCACACCCCGCCCCCCACATGGCAGTGCTCTGTCCCCTCTGAGCCTTCTCTGCCCCCACACTGTACATGCTGCCTTGCTTAGGTGTTGTCCCACTCACCTGCCTGTGAGCTTCCTGAGGGTCATGGTCTGTGTCCCTAGTCCCCAACCCAGGGTCAGTAGCCTGAGTGAAGAGGAAGGCCGGCTCCCCAAGGGCTGTGCTGAACCCAACTGTGAGTATGTCGGTTCCAGAGCCAGGCAGGCTCAGCCTGAACAGTCACTCCCTCCCCAACCCGGCCCTTCATGCAGGGCCTTCACCAGCCTGGTAGGTTCATTGTTGTGCACCTCAGATGGCTTCCCAGGCTGGTTCTGTTGGGCCCCCGGTGCTGCTCTCCCGGGTGGGCAGGGTGGGGGCTGGAGGGAGCTAGGAGAGCTGGCTTCTCCCTGAGGACTTGGGGCACAAGAGCGTGGGCCCCTCCTATCCCCAGCACTGTCCTTTGCCCTTACTCTGACCCCAGTGTGAGTCGCTGTACAAAATGCTGCCTTTTATTTTGTAAGAAATGACTTTTCTGTGCACCAAGTGCTTATGAAAATCTCAGCAACCAAAATAAAGCTCTATATTTTAAAAGAGGCACTTCTAGGGGGACATTCCTTGATCTGAGTGTGTGCTAGAGTTCCTGCATGCTGGACGCAGGCCCGCCACTGCTCCACCTCCCTGAGGCACCGCTGCTTCTTCTGAAGGAGACAGGGACCCGGGGTCATCTTGTCCACTTAGCCTGCTCCCACACCATTCCCAGTTCCAGGGCCTGCTTCCTCATGTGTCAGTCAGGGACTGTAGTTGCACTCTGCCTGTCCTGTGGGCTTTGGGAAGATCAGCAGTGCCTGGTGTGGATGACCTGATGGTCTGCAGAGGGTTTTTAGATCCATGACCACATTTTTCCCAGCTTCAGTCATTCAGCATCTGTAGTTTGTCACTTGAGGAGAAAGCTAGTACTTTGAATATTTTTCTTTAAATCCTTTTATTTTAATTGATTATTTTAAGAGCTTTAGATTTTTCAGGTCTCTAACTGAGGTGTAGTTGATGTATAGTATTTGTTTCAGGTGTACAACATAGTGATTCACAATTTTTAAAGGTTATACTCCATTTATAATTATAAAATATTGGCTGTATTTCCTGTGCTGTACAATATATCCACATAGCTTATTTTATACATAGTCATCTGTACCTGTTGCCTACTCATATCTTGCCCTCCCCCAATCCCTCTTTCCACTGGTAACCACTAGATTATTCTCTAGATCTCAGAGTATGTCTTCTTTGTTAGTCACTGGTTTTATTTTTTTCAGATTCCACATATAAGTGATACCGTACACCATCTGTTTTTCTCTGTCTGACTTATTTCATTAAGCTTAAAACCCTCCAAGTTCATTTGTGTTGTTGCAAATGGCAAAATTTCATTTTTAATGGCTGGGTAGCATTCCATTGTGTGGGTGTATATATATATTTCCTTCCTTCCTTCCAGCAGTCTCTTTTCTGAATGGTTCCTCATGTGGACCCACACATCTTCCTTATCCATTTATCTGTTGATGGACACTTTGGTTGCTTCCATATGTTGGCTAGTGTGGATAATGCTGCTGTGAACACTGGGATGCATGTATCTTTTCAAATTAGTGTTTTCATTTTTTTCAGATATATACCCTGGAATAGAATTGCTGGATCATATGTTAGTTCTATTTTTACTCTCTTGAATAAACTCCATACTGTTTTCCATACTGGCTGCACCAATTTACATTCCCACCAACAGTGTTCAGGGTTTTCCCTCTCCTCCACATTCTTGCCAACATTTGTCATCTGTGGTGATGACAGCCATTCTGATAGGTGTGAGGAAATACCTCGTTGTGGTTTTGATTTCCATTTCTCTGAGGACTAGCGATACTGAGCATCTTTTCATGTGCCTGTTAGCCATCTGTATGTCTTCTTTGGAAAAATGTCTAGGTTTTCTGCCCATTTTTAAATCAGGTTGCTTCTTTGATGTTGAGTTGTATGCGCTTTTTATATACTTTGGATATTAACCCCTTATTGGTCACATCACTTGCAAATATTTCTCCCATTCAGTCGGTTGTCTTTTCATTTTGTTGATGGTTTCCTTTGCCGTGCAAAAGCTTTTAAGTTTAACTGGGTTCCTTTTGTTTTTCTTTTGTTTCCTTTGCCTTGGGAGGGCGATCCAAAAACTGTTGCTATGATTTATGCCAAAATGTGTTCTGCCTGTGTTTTCTTCTAGGAGTTTCATGGTTCATGGTCTTAACACTTAGGTCTTTAATACATTTTGAGTTTTTCTAATTTGAACAAAATTAGGACAAAAAAAGTTCTAATTTCATTCTTTTACATGTAGCTATCCAGTTTTCCCAGCACCACTTACTGAACACTGCCTACAAGAGTTAGAGTTACAGAAAAAGTAAGGAGATAGGTGGTACAGCGTTCCCGTACCACCCTCCCCGCCAAGTTTCTGTAATTAACACCTTACACACCTCACGTTAGTATGGTACCTTTGTCAAAACTACTGAACCAGGAGACACATTATTATTATTAACTAAAGTCCACAGTTTATTCAGATATCCTTCCTTAATCATTACCTAGTGTCCTTTTT
Organism: Camelus ferus; assembly: GCF_009834535.1. Classification (NCBI taxonomy): domain Eukaryota; kingdom Metazoa; phylum Chordata; class Mammalia; order Artiodactyla; family Camelidae; genus Camelus; species Camelus ferus. Next base: position 44,634,080 of record NC_045699.1, on the reverse strand, counting down.
CCATTCCAGGATCCTATCAAGGAACACTCAACTAAAAAGAAATGTTTATATCACTACTACAAATGAAAAGCTAGTGGTTTTAACACACAAAAAAATAAACTATTAAAATGAAAATATTCATGCTATCACAAGCGAATAAACCTTTGTTGAAACTGAACATTCCAGGGAAATTAGTTACTGCAGTTTGGCCAAGCCAGCATAACTTCATATATCCTGACACACCCCCTTGCCACCACAATCATCTTACAGCCCATCAACAGTATATTAAGCACTGACTTGGTGAGGTTATTGCTCCTTTTTTACAAAAGGAATTGAGTTCTGAGTGGTGATGCCTGTTAAGGACCACTAGGTTCCCCATCTAATGTTAAGAGCTTGTAGGGAGGAGAGGTGTAGGCAGGCTGTTACCTAGGGCTCCATCAGCCGGGACACACACACACACACAGTGCTCATCTTCTGCCAAATCATTTGGATGCATAAGTGGGAGGGGCTTGGAACACCCATCCGAGCTCTTCCGTAGTTAGGGAAGCATCTGGAAGGAGACTGCTCTGCAGTAGCCTGCACTGGCTGAGTGGGCAGGGCTTACCCTGATGCCTGCTGATGGGAGCAGACAAGCACAGCAAAGACCAATGCAACTTCATCCAGGCCTCCAAGTCCTGTTGAGGCCCTGACTACAGGGAATGGGGGTGTGGTGTGGCCAGACCAGACAGGAGCCAGCATTGGGTCTTCGAACAGCACATGCGCCTACACTGTCCTCAGCAGAGCCCTGGGCCCACCTTCTTCCCTTTCCTTCCTTCCTTCCCTCAGTCTCTTTTCTGAATGCTTCCTCACGTGGACTCATGGGACCCGCTGGGCTTGTTCCAGCCCTGAGCACTCTCCCGACATGAACACTCTCATCCCACTCGTTCTTTCTCCCTTCCTGTCCAGGACTCTGCAGGTGCCGTTACGGCCTGGGGGCTCTGGAGCCCCTCCTTTGTGATTATCATCCCTTTGAAATGAAGTCAAGCCTAGCATGGCCCTCTGGTGCAGTCTGAGTGACTCACACCACAACTGTCACCCTGCTTAGAAACCAGTTCTTGCCTGAGTGCAGCCAAAGATGCCGTCTGTCTTCTGTCTTGATTGCCAGGGTAGCATTTCACCTCTTGCCTTAGGCCATCAATCATGTCATCCATCCAGGCTCCTTGGATAAAAGGCTGATTCCAGAGCTGGGGCAGGCAACATACAGGATGGCTAGAATATATTGTGCCAGAAATTAAGGAAGCACGCTTAAAAAGATGGGGATACAGGAGCTAGCCTGAAGGAACTCAAGACTGGCCAAATGTGGTACAATCTGAGTATCAAAATTAAATGGTAACAGTGTTCACAGAACAAGAATCTGAGTCCATACTAATAACTAGAACAAAAAGAATTTTAAGGGAGAGAAAAGAAAGTTCCTTCCATATAATAGAATGCCAATAATAAGTGTATAAGAAATTATGGGAGTTAGAAAATCACTCACCATTTTGCAGCCACCCTGGTAACTGATTCAGCAAAAATTATCAATCAAGGCTAAAACTCTCAGATAAAAGTTTGATGAGGAACAAGATATTCAGAGTCTCAAAACAGCCTACAAATTACTTATTGATTATAATAGAAATTTCACAGTGGAGGGAACATAACCTTAACCAATAAAAATTAACATCAGCAAGAACAGGACAAACCAACATCACATGCCTCTACTGTGATGCACTTGGGACACAACCCCTCATGATATCCCTGCCAAAACCGTGTATCCTGGATCTTATCAGAAGGAAACACAAGACAAACCCAAACTGAAGGGACGCCCTACAAAATAACTGACTTTACTCTTTAAAATGTCAAGGTTAAGAAAGGCAGAGACTGAGGAACTGTTTTAGATTGAGTAAGTGGTGTGATCGGCAAAATGTGAATGTGCGCTGGGGGCTAGATTCTAGCACTGCCTCGCTGCTCTGGTCCCTGCTTTTGGCACATGCGATGTGCTCGTGAACGAGAAAGTGCTTATTCTTAGGATATACACGCTTAAGTACTTATAGATAGAAAGGGCAGGATGCTTTTCTTAAACTTTCCCAAATGGTTCAAAAAGATACAGATGCATAAAGTGAGTGATAAACAGGACAACCCATGCCCGGCTGGACCTTCTGGGTGAAGGACATCCAGCAGTCTGTGCTCTTCTTGCAGCCATTTTCTAAGTATGACATTATATCAGAATAAAGATTTTAAAAGGAGACACTTTAAAGAATTTTACCTAATTAGCTATTTCCAGGTTGGGTCCTCTGCAAGTATGTTAAATACACCTTCTTTGACCTCATCACTGTTAAGTGTCCAGCAGGTGAGGGCCACAGAGACTTCCCTCCAGGGAACAGACTTCATTCTGTTAACTCCCGTAAGTTGAGACTATTCCACAATCTGCAAATCTTATTAAGGGTATAAGCATCTAGCCCAGAGTTGTCTTCTTCCAAGAGGTCACCAAGGGACATTAGGGCAAATACCTTGGGGGTGGGGTGGGGATTAAGGACTCCTCTGTGAATGTAAATGGGTTTTTAGAGCTAGGAAAAAACCTAGTACAACCCCACAGTTACTCAAGTTTTACTGCCTAACAGCTCTGCCAAGGAAAGAAGGGGCAGCATGTACTCATTCCACGGGCACCGATGCTGTATGCTGGGCACTGTGCTGGGCGCCTTCTCACAAGACTTGTTGAACGAGGGCCTTTTGAGCCTTCTGACCCACGAGCTCCTTGACATACAGAAACTTGCTTTTCAGCCAGTCCCTGGGATTGCAGCACCTACTGGTACACCTGTTGCCACTCAGGATAAGTATACAGCTGACCCTTGAACAATGCAAGGTTTGGGGCACTGACTTGCACACAGTTGAAAATCCATGAATAACTTGTATCAGCCCTCTGTATCCGAGATGCCACATCTGCTGGTTCAACTGACTGCTTGTGTGGTACTGAAGTACTTACTAGTGAAAAAAACCCACGTGTAAGTGGACACACACAGCTCGAACCAGTACTGTTCAAGGATCGACTATATATTTACCGTCCTGGACTTTTCCCCATCAATACTACCCCTCTGAGTGTGAGTGACTAAAGACAGGCGGCTTCCCAGTCACTAGGGCAGAAGCTGCTCAGAGGCCAGGGCACACGCTGTGATCTTACCACTACTAGAAATAAAGCCTCAAAGTGTCAAAACCATCAGAAATTAAAAAGGATTCATGAAAACACACTCTAACCCATAAGCACATTAGGAATTCTTTCCCCAGAGACAGATCAGGATATTATTTTTTCTGATGCAGAGTCACATACTTGATTTTTACAACAGCTTAAAGACAAACAAGAAGCATTTAGATGTCCTGCTCACACCTCTGCTGGAGGGAGACCAAGTATGGTACAGGTGCCCATCACCCAGGGCCAGACAAATGGGGACACATCCAACAAGAGCTTGGAAAATGTACACTGCAGGCCTGGCTTTGCCACAGAGGTGGCTCTGATAACTGTCACCCCCCTGCTACGAAGAAATTTAAGGACCACCAGTCTGAAACGAGTCATCCAAGACCCATTTCTACCACATCTTCCTTAACGGATGGCCCAGCTGCTGCGCAAACTTCCTCCTTTCTCACTTTCAGAGAGAGGTGAATTCTGTCTTCCATCTGCCACTGCTCCTGGCCCCCAGCACTGAGCACCACAGACCTCAGCTGCTCCCACTGCCTCACAAGAGCCTTGAAGAGCTGAGTCTGAGCCTTAGCCACATACCTAAGTCTTTCCGTGTCATAGTCCCATTCCCACACACCCTGCTGGACACTGACTTCTCCATCTCCCCTGGCAGATGAGGTGGGTGGCAGTCAGCCTCCATTCCCCTCTGCCTTGGTGTGGCTTCCTGTAACCAGAGGCTGGAGAGCTGAAACCTATTTCCGAGACCCTTGCTGCTGGGATCCTAGATGCAAGTTAGGCTCCTAAATATGTACTCACAGAAGAAGGGATCAAGATGGAGGCCAGCATCTGGATCTTTTGGCTGTTGGCGCTGACAAGGAGGTGGAGGTGTGAGTACTGAATGCATGGCTGGCTGAACTCAGCATTCCAATGTCAGGTTACCAGCTGCATGAATCCAAGCAGCAGCTGAATTCAAGTAGCTGCATGAATTCAAGTGCCTTCTTCATGACTGGCTGGCCACTCCAGCTGTGTTCGCGAACTCCACAGTGCTAGTGGCAACCTCCTGATACCCACTTCTGCAGCCCTGTGACAATTTTATAGCACTTAATCCATGTATTAAACTCCTCTCTCCTTAAGAATACCTAGAACTTATTTGTATTCTGTACTGAACTCTGATTCACTCATCTCAAAAATGTGGCTTTCAGAGCTGACCCCTGCCCTCCATGTGGCCTGAGCCAGGAAGAGCAATAGGGTTAATCACTTCCTTTTATCTGGCTCTGCTGTTACTGCAGCTGGGAACTACACTGGCCTGTTTTGGCAACCCCAACACGCCAGTGACCTTTAGCCTCCCATTCTAGCCCTGCTGGACTGTCCCCTCACCATGTACCCCACTGGTCCTTCCAAACCGAAGCACAGCACTTCACATTTCTCTTTATTAACCTTTATCCATTAGAGGTGGCCCAAGGTTCAGCCTATGAGGTCTTTTGCCTCCGACTTCCCCAGACCCCACCCTCCGACATCGCACACAGGAACCATGTACCATTGACAATCACGGCAACACTGAAGGAGGGAGATGGAGTCCAATATGGCCATCGCTTTATGTTTGTGCTTAAGACCAGCACTACTGAGGTGCTGGCTTCTGGCTTTATACCCATGCCAAAGCAAGGCTGCTTTTTTCCTCTTTCTTTAAAAATAAAAATTCAAATGAATAGAAACAGTGGCTATGATGTGGCCAAAATGCTCTATCTGGAAAGCACACCTCTAGGTGATCTTCCTCCGCTTCGACTGACGGTCCAAGGTCTGGGCTGGAGGCAGCGGGATGGAGAGAGTGCCCAGTTTGTGATCCTCTTCCCTGTCCGCTGCCAGAGAAACCCTTTTTTTAGAGATCTTCAGCCTCATGGCTTTCGCTATCTCCATCATCCTAAGGAAACAAACACAGGAAACCAAGGAGAGTTTCCTCAACGTGACTGTTCAGGGAGGCTTGGCAGGAGGGGGCGGCAAGTTTGCACTCCAGGCCAAGAGACAGACTCCCCAAGGTGGCCACGAGGAGCAAAGCCTCCAGCAGAGAGCCATCAATCTCCCTTTTTAATGTGTTGCCCTTAGAAAATATCTACATAGGTGATGGCAAACCAGGTTATCTAGATCCTACGGACAACTCTGTTAACTTCCTGTAAAAGGATTGAGCACTTGCTAGAATAATACAGGCTCCAAGTATCTGTTTCTCTTCCATGTTCAACCTCACCACCATGAGAATGCCATTTGTGGACAGCCCTAGAATAACCCCTCTATGGACTGGTACAAAAGTCCAGATAAGGGTGTTTTCCTAGGTGCTCTTGGAACACCGTCAGGGTCCTTGGATGCTAGATGTACCTAAATCACTGATGAAGGCCAACCCATCCCGTGGTTCAGCACCCTGGCAGGTTCTGCTCCCTACTCAGTCTGAATCCCTTCTAGCCAGGCTAGAAAGGGCCTGAGAGGTCATCTCTGCCACCCTCCCAGTCCAGTCAGAGAATCCCGAATGGGGCATCGCCGCCAAACTGCAGCCGCCCTTGCCTTACACACCTCCCCTGCAGCCTCTTCCATCTGACTCTGAGAAAGTTCTTTTTGCTAAGCTGAAATTGGGTTCTTATGTAACTTCCACCCCTAGGTGACCCTGCCTCAGAACTATACAGAATCCCTCTTCCCAGTGACAGCAATTTGGAGACTGGAGGGTGCTCGGTCACAGAGAGACAGAAGGCTCAGGTTCAAAGCCCAACTATTCCCTTTCTTTGCTGTGTGACACTGGAAAAGTCACTGATGTCTCTGAACCAAAGATTCTTCTTCAGCTGTTTCTTGGGGAAATCACTGAGATTCTGACAGATGTAACACTGTGCTTAGCAGAGCAAAGGCTCTCGCTCTCAGTCATGACTGGCTGCCTATCCATTCAATCAATCATTCATAATTTGAAGATTGCACCCAGGTCCCTTGACGGTGCCTCAGGCTTTCCAGTGGTATCAGAACGACACCAAGGCACCCTAAGGGAGCTTCTCCTTCTGTTGTGCTCACCTTTTCTCACTGAGCTTCAAGTCTCTCTGTAACATTGTCAGGTCAACCTGGAAGCTGTTTATGTGCAAGGCGAGTATGATCACATAGGCGGTGATCTTTGCCTTCATAGAGTCCGAAATTAAGTTCCGTAAACTGCAAACCAGTGTCAGTAAGAGAGATAAGAGAGACAAAATTAAACTCTCAGATGATTTCTTCAAAAACAAAAACATTCAGTGCATTCATATGTCTTCTCATCCCGGGGAGAGGAAAAGGAATTTGGTCAACATCCCTTGTCTGGTTGCGGCACCTGAGCCTTCACACATAGCCAAGCAGCGAGCCAATCCCAGCCTCCCTCCAAGGGGGACAGAGAAGGCCCACCTACATGATCCCCAGGCAGTCAGAGCCTCACACCAGTGAGGACCTGCCATGTCTTTCCCAGCCTGCTCAGCAGGATTGCTGGGAAACCAGTCATCCCAAACTCATCTGCTTGACGATTCTTCCAAGCACACTCAGAGCAGAAAACATATTCCAAGCAAATGGCAGGAAGAAAGCCCAGGTGCCCTGCTTGGGGGAGTCCTTCCCCAAAGTCATCCTACTGGCCTGCCCTTTCCAGCAGAACATTAGTTCCATGGAGTTTAGGCAGGGGTCCTCAGAAAAAGTGTGTGATGTGAAGACTTCACCGCAGGTCTTCCCAGAGCCTTTAACGTGAACTTCTCCAGAGGGCTAGAGTCTGTCCTACAGTGTTACCTAAACTCATGTGACCCCAGGACCCCTCAAAGTGGCAGTGCCCTCTTCAGTAGTGTCTCTTTGGACACGGACTTCAATCCAAGCCTCCTCCCCACTCTCACCACCCTCCACACCTTGCTTTCTCCTTTACAGGCAGAAGCTAAGAAATCAAGCCCCCTGACCTGCCATTGTTGTAGGTCAAACAGGTAAAGTGCTTCAGCAGCTTAGTGTTGATGACGTGGGGAACTCCAGGTCCCAGGGCACCTACAAGACACAGAGGAGTCCCATCATTTTCTTTCAGCCCTCTCAGGCCACACTCACCTATGTGCTGGGAGAGGAGGACAGCACTGGGGCAATGAAATGAACAGAAGCACATGGGAGGAGAAGGGGCCCATGGAACACAACAGCCACTTTCAAATGAAACTGTGCTCAGGGGTGCTTCTGCCTGCAGACCATACGTGCACAAGAGATGTTCGTGATGGGGCAGCAACAAGGAAGAAAGACCAATTGTGGAGAAAGCCCAGGAAGAGGGAAAGGAGGGGAGACTGGCATGTGAAAATAAGAATTAAGCAAATACTGAAAAACATGAATATAGACATAGCTGTATGCTATGCAATAAAGCGAATCACGTGAGCTTTTTGGTATCCTAGTGCATATAAGTTATGTTTACAGTACACTGTAGTCTGTTAAGTGAGCAATACTATCATGTCTAAAAAAACCAATGTCCATACCTTAATTAAAAAATAACTTTATGCTGTAAACCTGAAACTGTTCTAAAAAAATAAAGTCTATTAAAAAAAAACAACTTTATTGCTGAAGATTGCTAACTATCACGTAAGCCTTGAGCAAGTCACAGTAGTAACATCAAAGATCACTATTTGCAGACCATCATAAAAAATATAATAATAAAAAAGCTTAAACTATTATGAGAATTACCGAAATGTGTCACAGAGACACAAAGTGAGCAAATACTGTTGGGAAAATGGCATCAATAGACTTTTTTGACGCAGGGTTGCAATAAACATTCAATGTTAAAAAAAAAAAAAATCCCGTATCTACAAAGCACAATAAAAGTGCAGCACAGAAGACCACTATGTGCTCGTACAGACTCTTGGTGCCCAATCACAATAACACGACTGCGCACATCTTATGCCTAAAACCACAGGTGTCTCCCTCTGGGCTTCCGAAACTGGGTGGACGGTAGTGTGCGGCAGCCACCCACGCCCTAGCGCCAGACGACACAGTTACCAACTCTCCCAGTCAGAAATATGCTGACACAACATTACAAGCAAGGCCAATTTTTCACCCCATACAACTACGTCTGTCTAATCATGCCTTAAAATGTTCATTTGATTTGCCTGGATATTATACTTTGCCTGACATGGAACAGAACAGTGAATGTTAGCTCTGAGCGATCGTATAATCCAACCTGACCCTATTTTCAGAGGAAAGAGCTTGGCAAGTCCTCTCAGCACGTCAGCACTACCAGCAGGAATCCCACCGCTACACAGTTAAAAATAAAGACCTGGACAGACATGTCCATTTTCTTCTCTCACTAGAGCTGGTCTAAGAATTGCAGGCAAATAACAGACTGGAAATTACTAGAATAAAATGCCTATGATGGACTTACTTTTCCGCTTAATCACTTTCTGCGCTCGAAATTTGATGAGAGTGTCCAGAAACCATATGCACCGGGCCTGGCGGTCTCGCCTCTCCTCATTTGATGGCAAAGACTTCAACGCTTCTATGATGAAGGAGCAGTGACTAATGAGGGAGGGAAAAGGAAGAATGTGTAAGACTGGCTGTCAGGAGCCACTCGCTCCTTCACACCCAAGACAGCAGGCACCCCTCACGCTGGTACACAGTCAACAGTGGAGGAAGGGCCATCCCACCAGCCCCTTATAACAGGAGGAGCACGACTTAGTGCAGGGGCAGCCAAGGGCTGGACAGTCAGTGTTCCACATTTTGTGTGTGATATGGTCACTACCATTGTAGTACACAGGCAGCCATCGGTAACACAGACATGAACGACTGAGGCTGTGTTCCAATAAAATTTCATTCACAGGCAGCCAGCCAGACTCGGCATGTGGGCCATAGCTGGCCCAACCCTGACATGGTGGTCTGGAGTACAGGCTCTCAACTACCTGGGTTTGAATCCCCCTCTCTGCCACCAAGTGGCTTGGGCAAATTTCTGAACATCTCTGTGCCCTGGTTTCTTCATCTGTAAATTAAGGCTAATGATAGTACCCTCATCCTACGGATTTTTGTGGATTAAAGAGACAATGTAAGTAAAGCACTGCTCAACTCATGTTGGCTATTATTTTTACGTATAGTTCTACTACTCTCAGGATTCCAGACTTCCAGGAATAAAAGGCTCTTTGAGGTCATCTGGTAGCACCTCATTTTACAGATAAGAAAACCAAGGCTCAGGAAGGGGACAATCACATAGTACACCAGGCGGAGCTTGGGGATTCCAATCTCCAGACTCCCAGCCCAGAACTCATTCCTGCAGCTGCCCCTGGGCCACAATCACATTAAAACAACAAAGAACCAGTAATGAGCTCTTTTTTGGAAATGGATCTTTGGAAAGAGAAAAAAAAAAAGTATTTCCAAGACTTCAGATTTCAATGACCAGTAAAATCTTCAAACAAAAATCTGGAGAACCAACCTTAGGTTGATAACTTTTTATTTTCTCAAGATGAAATTATTAAAAGAAAAACTCAAAAGCAGGAGGAAAAAAAAAAACCTGCTTTAAGCGGCCAAAAAAGGGGGAGGAAATTATCTCTAAATTATTTAAAACATACTTCATTTAAAATGTATACATTTGGCAGGGAAGGTACAGCTCAAGCAGTAGAGCTCATGCTTAGCATGCAGGAGGTCCTGGGTTCAATCCCTAGTACCTCCATTAAAATAAATCAACAAACAAACTTAATTATCCCCCCTAAATGTATAAATTTAACTTTAGAAAAGCTCACTCAGCACATCACCACAGATAAGCCATCACCAGGTGGCACCTACTCCCACGCCAGTACTTGGGCCCCACCAGAGGCAATCAGCATCAGCATAACACTGAGGGCGCAGAGGCCACCTCCAGTTCCCAACCCCAGACTATAAGGACTCACCACCCTCTGCCCAGCCACATGCACTGAGGTCAACTCTCTCCCTTGATCAACTTGGGGGCCCAAACACTCAAGAAAACACTAGCTCGTTCACGTCCAAATGCTGAACAGACGTGTATCCTCACTGACATCCAAGGTCCACTTCCTGTCTGACTACTGTTGTGTTCAACATTGCTCCCCAGACACTCCATCTGCCCAAGTGGGGTACCTGTTCTCTTCAGCCATCTTTAGTATTTCTTCTGATGTGACATTCCTGAAGGCTTCAGATGGGCTCTGAAGAGCGTCATACTCCGCCAGAGAAAGAACTAGTTACAGGTCAAGGACACAACCTGACCAAAATGGAAACATCCAACTAACAAGCTCATCTTCTAGCGGCCTCGTTTTAGAGATGGGAAAACAGAGGCTCAGAGAGGGGATGCTCACACAGTATGTCTGGGCAGAGCTCAGAGCCCAGTCTCCACACTCTCAGCCCAGAGCTCATTCCCTGCCTGGGCCTTTCTGTCTTCTCTTACCACAAAGCCACTGTAGGCGTTTTCCCTCTGACTAGAACCACAGTTATGGAAACTCTACATTCCAACCCTTCCTTTTACAAAATCAGTCTGCCCTAGACTTTGGGCACTGGCCAACTTGAGTCATATTTTGACTCTTCATGGAGAGCGACTCCCCCCACCCCCCATGCACACAGGGCTGAGCTGTGGGCATTTCCCATTTTGCTGAGGAATGGGTTGAATTCCAAGGGCTGACAGGCCGGTGCTGCAATGGGTCCCTCAGCTGGTGAGGAAGCCTCACTGACATCACAGCAACAGCACTGGGGCAACCGCAAGGGCCTGGGAGTAGCTTCTGTGAGCATCAGAGGACCACCAACACCCTCAGAGAGCCTGGCTGGGCCACTCCTGTGTGCATATCCCAACTTGGGACATGAGGCGGCATTCCTCCCACAGGAAGGATACGGTCTTCAAATTTATACACGTCTTCAGGCTTGGTTGCATCAGCGTGGCAGGGAGGGAGGTAGAGGGAGTCGTCCTGCAAGTCATCGTGGATGGCGTCACTGACCAGGGCTTTTCAGTAAAGGGAGAGTCAGTGTCAGTATCACCCTGCTTGGCCTCAGGTTCCCAACACTCTTTGCAACCTGTGTGCTCGAGACCATCATTGGCCCAGAACCCCCTCATCTGAACACTTCTGCCAGTATGGCCTGACCTCCCCATCAGGCTGACAGCTCCAGAACTGTCATGTCCACTCATGACGTAAACCCATCAAGGCCCCAGAGAAGATGGACACAGCGCAGTCCTCCTCAGGTGACTCGCAGTATAGCAGGGAGACAGGTGTGCTAATAAATATTTACAATACAACAGAAGAGAAGCTAAAAATGAGGGATATTCAAAATAGCCTTTAATGGCTTAACTTCCAGAAAAGTTCTCCACAAACTGTGAGTTAAAAAAAAAAATCAAATCATAAAATTGTAACTATCTCCGAGGGATAACCATGTAAGAATTAAGTACGCATACAGACAAGAACAGAGAGGAAACAGGAAAACTGTAACAGTTGGTCTGGTAAGAATGATGGGGAAATGGGTGAATTATTTTTCTTTCCTTTAATAGCTGAGAGTAAACCAGACTAAAAAACTGAAAAATTTATTTAGATATTAAAGTATGTCTGACTAAATGGAGACATATTTCTGTTCCTGGATGAGAAAACATAATATTATACAGATGTTGATTCTCCTCATATTAATTGCAAACGATTTTAAAGAAACTTGACAAAGTAATTTTTAAGATCACCTGGAAGAAAAAGTACAGAGAAAAAGTACAAGAAAAAACAAGGATGAAGGTGGCTGACTTTGCCCTACCAGGCAGTAAACTGGATGATGAGGCTACCACAATCAGAAGACCCTGGTGCTGCCTCAAGAGCAGCCAATCAGAACGATGAGACAGAACACAACCGAGAATGTGGCAAAATGACAGAGGTGACTTTTTAAATCATTTTTTACAAAAGGAAAGGATGGAATTGGGGACAACTGGCTAATCATTTGGAAAATATAAAATGAGGTCTGTACCACAGGCAAAGAAAGAAAAAAATTTTTTCATTAAGATTTAGGTGTAAAAAGTAAAATTGTGAAAATATTGAAAGAAAATGTAGGAAAATATTTATAAAATCATGTGTCACGGAAAGATTTTCTAAAAATTACTAAAATTTCATTTTAATAGAAAAACTGCTCTCACATATATATAAACTTTCTCTTACGTTCTTATAATGTATTTGAATAGTACATTTTAAATAATACAACTAAATATTCAAGCTGCTGAAAAATTTAGGAAAAGAAAAAGATCCAGGGACCCCAAAGTGAGACACTGTCTCTGGAAGCTCAGTATATCATCATCACGTCACTTTTTGACTAAAGCCTCCCTGTAACTCAGAGACATGAGGCCCTCTCCCTCTCCCGTGCCCTGCAGGCTGTAGCCCTGGCACGAAGGACACGGAGGGCATAGAGCCATCCCCACGCCTGTCTCCTCTACTTGACTGTGAGCTTACTGAGGGCAGGCCATGTCAGGTGCTTCTTACCACTTCCAGAGTCTGCTCCTAAGAAGGCCCTCAGTGAGAGGCAGGAAGGAATACAGCCCTTACTCCCATCACTTCCCTCTGTGGGGCGGGTAAAAGATCTCAAGAGAGGAGAAAGCTGTCTCTACGAGCAGCCTCTTACCCCAAGTTCCAGCTGCTTACCAGTGACACCCTTTGTATCAATAATATTCTCTGCGGCTTTAGCCACTGCACGATTCAAAGATTCACTGCCAACTTTGTTCATCCTCCTGGAGTTCAGAGCCCGCTTCTGTTTGGTGGTACCAAAAGCTTCAATGCAAGAATCCATCTGTGCAAAAGACAAATCTGGTCACTGGGGACAGGCTGGTACTGCTACTCCTAGCTGTGTGACTATGCGGAAACGCTCAGCCTCTCTGAGTCATTAATACCTCACCTGTAAATTGGGCTGATTCATACCTAACTACCCCATAGGCTTATTTTAAGAACCAAATGGTATTAAGAGATTTGAAGTACTTGCTTTGTAAACTGTAAGGAGCTATTTATAAATCAACAGTGTCTGTCTGTAAAATGAAAACACTTGGCTAGAATTAGTGTTGGCAAATCTGTGGCACGTGCCTTACCACTTTCCAATCCCACATCCATGACAGACATTGCTCATAGACACTCACTCTCTCTATGAGCCTGAAGACAGCCTGACACTCCCTTCTCAATACAGTGCTCCAAGGGCACTGAAGATTCCATCACCTTGCCATCCCGGGGTGAGATTTAGCTTTGCAGGAACCATCTACATTGAAAATCCTAGTTTACTTTGTCTTGGTATAAGGTTTCCAGGATACAGCCGGTATTTTCTGAAACTTGGATTAAATCCTGAAAACAAGTGTTATGCTACACCTGTAACAGCCCAGAGAACTGGTTCCAAACACTGGCACAGAGCTGTGTGTAGTTGCCCCAGATGGGAGGTCTGCTCTCTGTGAGGCCGAGGAGGCCTCTGCAGGTAGGAACTGTCTAGAGAATCACAGACTGAACGTGCTGGGAGCAGCCAGGGAGACCCCTGCTTTCAACCAGCTCATTTTGGGGAAACCCAAGGTCTAGAAGGAACTTGCTTTAGGTCTCCTGTCAGTTCTGTCACACTTACCTTTTCCCTAAAAGATTTGGTCTGACTCTCTAGTGTCGATTCACTCTCAACAGATTCATCTACAAAACACAAAACAAATAAAAACAGAAAGAAAAAAAAAGCAAACCATAAGACCTACAAATAGTAATAATGTTTAATATTTGTTTACAGTTAATCTAAGAAAAACAGATTTCTGTACTACAGGACTTCCCAGAGCTTAATATGCATGTGTATTGTGAACATTCAGGATGAAGCTGTAGTAGTTAGAGAATTTGGAGTGTAAGTTAAGGAGTCAAGTGAAGGGTCATCTGATCCAAGCTCTTCATTTTACAAATAAGGAAAAATGAGGCTTCCAGATGAAATGACTTGCCCAGGTCAGTTCACCAGGCAATGGCAGAGATGGGATTAGAAACTAAGTCCTCCGCTCTTTCCAGTAGATAGTTTTGTCCTCCCTGCAAAAGACCTAAGGAAGAGGAATCAGGATGGCAGAGCAGAAGATGTAGAGCTCACCTCCCCCCACAAACACATCAAAAATACACCTATATGTGGAACAATTCTCGTGGAAAACTGTAAGACTGACAGAATTCCTATACAACCAAAGCTGCAAGAAAGATTTCCATGAAACCAGGTGGGACAAAAAAAGGCATAGCGTCAGGATTCTCACCCCTGAGAGGGAACTGAAAGGAAGAGAAGGTCTCCAAGGGCGGAACCTCGCCCTGGGGAATGAGCGGGCAGAGCCACAGACTAGGCGTCCCAGTCCTAGGGTCCTGTACAGAGGAGATAAGCCCCCTTGGCTGCAGGACAGATAGAGGAACTAGAGAAACCTAGACTCTACTCATGAAGAGTACGCACGTGCTGGCTTGCCAACAATCAGGGCAGAGAGCGCTCTGCCCTGGCGGCTGCTGCCTCACCACATTCCCCAGGCCAAAGGGGGCAACCACCTCAGCCCCACTCGCTACACACCACAGCTTGGCGTGAGATCTGGGCCAACCAGCCCTTGGGAAAAGACTCGGTCTTTCCTATAGCACCAACCACAGCCCCTGTCAAGGTGACGGTGGCCAGCACACCCTAAGGAAAGACGTGACTGGCAAACATATCAGAACTAGCCCCCGCACCAAAAACACTGGACACACGCAGTCTACATTGGGACACACCCACATAAAAATACCCCTTTGAGAACACAATAAATGTTTCTCTTAGAGTTAAAGAGACGAAGAAAGTTAAGTAAAATGAAAAGACAGAGGAAGATAACTTAAATAGCCAGTATGTAGACTTTTTTTAATCCAAAAAAGTCATAGAAGTGATTATAACTACAATAAACAGTAAAAGGATAGACATGGAGATATAAAATAGGACATCAAAATCACAAAATGTGGGGGAGGGGAGTATAAAAATGTAGATCTTTTAGAATGTGGTCAAACTTGAACAACTATCAGTTTAATGCAATAGATATAGTTATAAGTCAACATACATAAACTCCATGGTAACTACAAGTCAAAGACATAAGAGTCACAAAAACCAAAAAGAAAGGAACTCAGGCATACTACAAAAGACAATCATCAAACTACAAAAGTAAAAACAAATGGAAGAGGAAAGGAACAAAGAACTATAAAAACAACTGAAAAACAAGGACTAAAGTGGCAATAAGTACATACTTATTAATAATTACTTTAAATGTCAATGGACTAAATGCTCCGAGAAAAAGACAGAGTAGCTGATTGGATTAAAAAAAGAATCTGCAATATGCTGCCTTCAAGGGACCCACTTCGGGGTGAAAGACACACATAGACTGAAAATGAGAGGATGAAAAGATATTTCATGGAAATGATAAGAAAGTGGGGTAGCAACAGTCATATCAGACAGAACAGACTTTAAAACAAAGACCATAAAGAAAGACAAAGAAGAGGATTATATAATGATAAAAGAATCAATACAAGAAGACGATATTACACTTGTTAACATATACATATAGGAGCACCTAAATGTATAAAGCAAATACTAACAGACATAAAAGGGAAAAACTGACAATAATACAATAACAGTAGGAGACTTTAACACCCCACTAACATCAATGGACAGACTATCCAGACATAAAGTCAATAAGGTTAACAGAGAGTGTAAATGACACAATAGACCAGTTGGACTTAACTGATATCTACAAGACACTACATCCTAAAAAGGCAGAAATATACATCCATTTCAAGTGTCCATGGAACGTTGTCTAGGATAGATCATGTACTAGGTCACAAAATAAGCCTCAACACATTTAAGAGAATAAAAATGATATCCAGTGTCTTTTCTGACCACAATGGTATGAAACTAGAAATCAACTACAGAAAGAAAAATGGTGAAAGAACAAACACGCTAAGACTAAACAACATGCTACTAAAAAAACCAATGGGTCAACAGTGAAATTAAAAAAAAAAGAGAAAAAAGAAAGAAAACACCTCAAGACAAATGAAGATGAAAACACAATCTTACAAAATCTATGGGATGTGTAAAAGCAGTTCTAAGAGGGAAGTTCACAGCAATACAGGCCTTCCTCAAGAAAAATCTCAAATAAACAACCTCACCTACCACCTAAAAGAATTAGAAAAAGAAGAACAAACAATACCCAAAGTCAGCAAAAGGAAGGAAATAATTAAGATCAGAGGAGAAATAAATAAAATAGAAACTCAAAAATCAAAAAGATCAATAAAACCAAGAGCTGTTTTTAAAAAAGATAAACAAAATCAACAAACCCCTAGCCAGCTCACCAAGAAGAGAGAATGCAAATAAGCAAAATAAGAAATGAAAGAGGAGAAATAACAACTGATACCACAGAAATAAGTAAAACCGTAAGAGAATACTGTAAACAGTTATATGCCAACAAACTGGACAACCTAGAAATGGACAAATTTCTAGAAACATACATGTGCCAAGACTGAGTCAAGAAGAAACAGACAATTTGAACAGACCAATCACTAGAAGTGAAACGGAATCTAAAATTTAAAAATCCACTGCAAACAAAATTCCAGGACCCAACAGCTTACACTGGGGAATTCTACTAAACATATAAAGAACTTATACCTATCTTCTCAAACTATTCCAAAAGACTGAAGAAGAGGGAACACTCCTAAATTCAATCTATGAGACCATCATTACCCTTATACCAAAATCAGATAGAGGCATTGTGAAAAAAGAAAATTACAGGCCAGTATCTCTGATGAATATAGAGGCAAAAATCCTCAACAAAACACTAACAAACTGACTCCAACAATACATAAAAAAGATTATTCACCATAATCAAGTTGGATTCATTCCAGGGTCACAAGGATGGTTCAATGCACACGAATCAATCAGTGTGATACACCACATTAACAAGAGTAAAGACAAAAACCACATGACCATCTCAATAGAGGCCAGAAAAGCATTTCACAAAATTCAATATCCATTCAAGATAAAAACTCTCAGCAAAGTGTGTATAGAGGCAACACACTTTAGCATAATAAAGGACATTTACGACAAACTCACAGCCAGCATAATACTCAGCAGTGAAGAGCTGAAAGCCTTCCCGCTAAATTCAGGAACAAGAGGATGCCTACTCTCATCACTTTTATTCAACATAATATTGGAAATCCTCGCCATAGAAATCAGACAAGAAGAAATAAAAGGCATCCAAATTAGAAGGGAAGAAGAAAAACTGTCACTATTCACAGATGACATTATACTCTAGATAGAGAACTCTAAAGTCTCCACACAAAAACTATTAGAAGCAATAAATGTATTCAGTGAGGTGCAGGATACAAGATTAATATACAGAAATCTGTTGCATTTCTTTACATTAACAATGAAATATCAGAAAGGGGGAAAAAACCCATTTAAAATCACTTCAAAAAAAAAACCAAAACACAAACCTAGGAATAAACTTAACCAAGGATGTGAAAGACCTATATGCTGAAAACTATAAAACACTGATAAAGGAAACTAAAGATGATTCAAAGAAATGGAAAGATATCCAATGCTCTTGGGTTGGAAGAATTAATATTGTTAAAATGGTCATACTACTCAAAGTAATCTATAAATTTAATGCAAGATTAATTAATTAAACTAAGATTAGTTTCTGATCACAAGTCTGTAAACACTGTAGGGACAGGATCCATGTCTGTTTTGCTATATCCACAGCCCCTAACTTGTGCCTGGAGTATAGTAGGTCATCAATAGATATTTGCCGAGTAAAAGCACTCTTAAATCTTTTTCAAAATGGGGGGAAAAAAACCTTTAAAAAACAGCTACAAAATGTATTTCACAAATCAAAACTCAAACCAACTCATCCAGCAAACCTGAAACATTTGGCATTTCTTTGAGCCTTCATGACTGGGACCTACCTGAGAACAGTGGCTGCATGTTAAACAATTCAGCATCATACACTTCCATTTGGCCAGAGGTCTTGTTCAAAATTCCCACAAAGTGCCTGAATAGAGAAGGAATAATACCAGTGACAATAGATTATTTAAAAGGTACTGCTTGTACAACCTCCTTTTTCCTACTTAAAAGTTTTCAACCTTCTTTCTGCCCTGATACACCTGAGGAATGCATCACTTGCTCATGAGTAACAATAATCCCCTACAGCAGCAAGTCTCTGCATGGGGAGGGAAAGGAGGGAAGGGTTCACGAGGTGGTTCTGGGAAAGGGGAAAAAAAGCTACCAGATGATTATGGTAGCCAATTACATTTGGGCTCAATGCTGCAGTGGGAAACCTTTCTGGGATATCAGAATCTAAAATTACATAGAGAATTGACTGCACATGTAATTCCATGGAGGAAAAGACAAGTAAAACCTTAGTAATTATAGGGAGAAGACCGACCAGTTTAAACTAGAAAATCTTTGTAAAGGGATGATGAAAGTCCAAGTTCAAGGCATGTACACATTAATCTGACTTCTATCAGGACGATCCAGGGGGGCTCTGAAAGGGCTTTGTTTGTGGTTCACTGATGGATACCTTCACAGGAACACTGTCTGTATTATGCCAACCCCTGACAGTTACAGACTGTTCAGGCTGGACAATCTTCATTGTACCGAGGAAGAGACTAGGGATCAGTAAAGGGCAGAGTTGCACAAAGTCAGTAATCTTTCCAGAGCTACATAGAAATTCTGGAGCCTTGGACACTACCAAATCCTTTTCTTATAGTTAGTTCCAAGGCAGACTTCTGGCAAACTTTAGCCTATTGATTACTCCAGATTAGTGGAGACAGCTGCCTTTTAGGAACAAGATAGTTATAAAGAATATTTTAAGTTAATGATATGGCCAAAATTAATGAAGGTGGTTAAGAGGTACAAGCCTCCAATTATAAAATAAATAAGTCCTGGAGATGTAATGTATAGCATGGTGACTACAGTTAATACTGCATTGCATATTTGAAAGCTGTTAAGAGTTAAGTCTTAAAGGTTCTCATCACAAGATAAAAATTTTGTTAACTATGTGTGGATGTTAACTAGACTTACTGTGGTGGCCATTCTGTAATATATACATATATCAAATCATTATGTTACACACCTGGAACTAATATAATGCTATATACCAATATACCTCAATTAAAAAAATTTTTTTTAAAGATTACAAATGAGTGAGGTTTTTAGGAAATTAAACAAATGTAAGCTTTTCATTTTCAGGAATGTCTACATGCTGGTGTGAGGGCCCCTGGGTCTGGGAACAAAGGAACTTGGTAAGCCTCTCTAGAGTTCCTCCATGGCCCCTAAAATAGAGACAGAGAAGAGTAGTGCCAGGGCCAACTCCACCATCCACCACTTCCCACAACCCCCTTCTCCTGTCCCTACCTGCACAGAGTGTTGCATTTGAGGGCTCCAGTCCCAAAATTATTTCCTACATAGGAAAGTCTGTCTGTTTCAGCTGCCTAAAATGTAGAGGGGGGGAAGATCTATTACAACCAATGTTGAAAGATAGTAAACATCTTGACTCCCTTTTCCACATTTGCAGAAGCTTTTGAATCCAAACCACAATGGATTTGAATGAGAAATCTTTGAGATTTCTTTGAGATGATCCAGCTCCACTAATCTCTAAATGAATCTAGGCTGTCCCTGAGGGGAAGGCAAGAGGACTTTTGACAGGGAAGCCCCAGGTAGTGCAGGCTTCTAGCTGGTCTGAAAAGTTCTTGGGGGAGCTGTACCACAAGACTTTGGAGTGAGGCCCGGGACTCCCAGCACTTAGAGGCATGCAACAAAATGATTATGCAGGCAACCCCAAAGTTCAAGCCCTTCTTGAACCTCTTTGACCACTTATCCCATGACTGCTCCTTAACATGGGACTATGGAAATGGATGATTCACTCCTCAATCATAGCCAAGCTTTCCTGCTTCCTCATGTTTGTCCTTGCTATCTCCCTTCACTTGGAATCCTAATCTCAGCTGTCAAACCCTCCTCCATCCTTCAGGGTGCAGCTCCAGTGTGCTCTCCCCCAGGAAGGCATTCTGGCAAGCAAGGACTTCAGCGAGCTCACTCTGTTCTGCCCTGTACTCTCCCTCCCTGGGACCCTGAGTTTTGTCTACTTATGCACTTGTGTCCCTCACATCCAGTTCTCACCTCTCAAGAGCAGTGGTGCTCAACTCAAGGAAATACGTCTGTAGGGACATCTGGGAATATCTGACTTTCTGTTTGTCACAACTAGGAGATGCTTGCTGCTAAACATCCAGTGACCCAGGACAGCTCCACAACCAAGAATAACCTGGGTCAAAAGGTCAATAGTGCAGGCATTGAGGAACACTGTTCCAGAGTATTAGCTCCCTCACTGTGGGGCCAGGTCTGACTTGGCTGTTTCCCTAGCAGCTTACAGCCCAGGGCCACAGTGGGGGCTCAATAAATGTTTGTTGAATGAACAGATGAATAAAAGGCCATCGCTCCACCACAAATGTGAAACTAAATGAAGCCTGTCCCCACATTTCCACCTGCTGGGGCTCAAAGCTTCTCAAAGGCTCATTTGCTACCCTCCCTTTTCTCCTCTCATGCCCTCCTACATCCTCACTCTCCTAAGGGGCCCCCCAAGGTCTGCAGAGTGGAGGCAACTGGCCACTGCAGCACTTACCAGGATCCGCTGATTCTTCTTCCTGGGGTTTGTGGAGTCGTTGCTCTTGTACAAGGTAAAGCGCATGTTGCCTGGATTCTGCAGCTTCCCATTGGAGAACTGGACTGTAAGATTGCAGCCCAAGAATGAGATGAGAGCAGAAGGACCCACAGTGTATGGTGGGGAGGAAATGAACTGACAATGGGAGGAAGTGATTGGAGGAATGGGGAAGGCAAGTCAACCCAGATCCTTTCCAAAGGGGGACCGAAAGAAGTCCCAGTCCAGGTGGGAAGAGGGATGAAGAGGGGACGGGGCGGTAAGCGGAGGCCTGGAGAGGAGTCTGGACAGGAGGGAATATCTAGGGGAATGGGGCTGACTGAGGACACCTGGGCCAGACCTAGAAAGACAGAGGGAATCTCTGACCAGTGTGAAAGAAGGAAATGGAGCAGGTGTGAGACCTGGTGGGTGACGGGACGACGGTCCTGGGTACAGCCCTGGGGAGAGGGTTAACTGGAACGTCCTTATCCAGCTGGTAGGTGGTGACAGAAAGATGGTGGGATGACAGAGGAGCCCTGGCCGAGCCCCAATTAGTGGTAGAGCCTAGAAGGGATCTTGACCCAGCTGGGAAAGGGGCCGGACGGGTGTGGCGGGGAGGAGGGCTGTAGAGGTACGGAGACGGAAGGGGAGGAAGCTACGGGGAACTCTGCCCCAGCTCCGCAGTCTTTACCCAGTAGAGCTCTCTGGCTGTCGTCAGGCTCTCCACAGTACAGCCATCTCGCACTCGGCAACACCTCCGCCGCCATCTCGCCCGTCCAGCCGCCAAACCCAGCCGTTAAGACAACCGCCACCAGGTGTGCGTTCAAGCACACGCGGAGGAAATGCGGCTGGCCGGAAGAGGCGTGGCCTCGCGGGGCACTACCCTGCGCGCGCAGAGACGTATGGCTCCGCCCCCCCGCCTCGCCCCCAAGCGCTCTTTCCCAGAGCTCTCAGGCGCGCCATCCCCGCCCACTCTTCGCCCCACCCGCCAGCTCGGTGCGGGGTTCCCTTCTCCGCCCGCCTCTTCAAGGCACAGCACCTGATTGGCCCCAGCACTCGGCTTGCGCATTACAGGTTGTGTACCGCTAGGGTGCGCAGCGCCTACAAATCTTACCTAAGTGTTTTGTGGGGTTTCTTCCTCAGCATGGTCTGAGTAGAGTAGGGTCTATCTCTGCTACGGAGACAAATATGTCTTACTAAGAACTGAAAGTCCAAGTGCAAATTTAGAGTTCTCTTATAGGCAATCCTTGAGCCCCAACTAAATGTGGCGACTGGCAGAGAACAGTCCTTCTCCAGGACCTCCATCCACACACATGGACATCAGTCCTTAAGCCCAAGCTTGGTCTACAATCCTGTAAATAACTCCATGATCACTTCCCAGGCCTAGGGTGCATAAACCTGTGGCTCAATCAACCCTGCGAGGATGGACCAGGAAGAGAGGCCCAACAGTCTCAAGGATTCTGGGTGGACTAGAAGGGGGAACCCGATCTGATGGGCATGTCCCTTTGTCCCTGCGTATTTAACCCTCCCTCATGGGGATATATTAGAACAAAAGGAGGTTCAAAGCAGGGCCTCTGAGCATGGACCCAGGCCAAAGCCCCTTTTGCCTAGCCAAAGGGGAAGGTATTGTTGAAGGGAAAGAACCTGGGTTGACTCATCCCTGTTATCCAAGTTGCCGACATCCCCTCCCCATCTCACACACCTCCAAGATGATCCGAATAACCTTAACACCTGAGCTCCCCTTTGCCTGAGCACACGTCACTGTTTTCAAATTACCCAGTCTCAAACTTACAGAAATACTGCAAGTACAGTGCAAAGAACTTTTTTTGCATGAACTTTTTAGAGTAAGTTGTCAACCTGATGATGCCCCATCACTCCTGAAGACTGTGGATAGTATTTCCCACAGGCAGGAACCATACCTAAGTAACTATAATACAGCCATCAAAATCAGGAAATTAACATTGCCGCATTACTACCGTATATTCATCATGCCCCATTTCAATTCACCAACTGTCTTGGTAGTGTTTTTATAGCAAAATGTCTTGTCCAAAATTACATGTTGCATTTAGCTATCATAGCTCTGTAGTCTCCTACAACCTAGAACAGTTTCTCACTCTTATTCTGACTTTCAATTCAAAATTTTAAAGTTTACAGACCAGGTTTTTACAGAATGTCCCTCAATCTGGGTGTGTCTAATGTTTCCAAGCGTTTAGTTTCAATTTATGCATCTTTGGCAGGAATATTATAGATATGATGCTGTTCTTCTCATTGTATAATGTCAGGTGGCACACAATTTTGATTTGTCCCATTACCGGTTATAGTAACTTTGATCACTTAATTAAAGTGGTATCAACCAGGTTCCTCTACTGCAAAGTTATTCTTTTCTCTTTGTAATTAATAAGTATTTTGTGGCCAGGTATATAAAGACTAAGTATCTTGTTCATCACACTTCCAGTTGTGTAAACTGACATTGGGTTCACAGATAGTAGATCCTCTGTACATGTTGACTGGCTGTATGAAAATATGAACAGTTAAATCAAAGTTAATGGGTGAAGACAACAGTGGATAAAAGGAGTCAATGGTAGTTCTTGAGAGAAGTCTCCTGGCCCTTCCTGATACAGGGACATATTGTATGGCCTTGCTACTCAAAGTTGTGTGATCCTTGGGCCAAGAGCATCAATGTCACCTGGGAACTCGTTAACAATGCAGAATCTCCAGCCCTGTTTAATCTTCTGAATCAGAATCTGCACTTTAACAAGATTCTTGGCTTTCCCTTTTTATTTTATTTTAATTTATTTTTAACTTTTTTTTAATTGAGTTATAGTCAGTTTACAATGTTGTGTCAATTTCCAGTGTAGAGCACAATTTTTCAGTTATACATGAACATACATACATTCATTGTCACATTCTTTTTCTCTGTGAGCTACCACAAGATCTTGTATATATTTCCCTCTGCTATCCAGTATAATCTTGTTTATCTATTCTATCGGCTTTCCCTTTTAATGTACATCTTTATCAAAGTCTGTGAAAACCCTCAGAGTTGGCCGCTTTATAGCTGGATGGAAGAGTAAAGTATATGACATGCGGGCTGAGAGCAAAAACTCCCAGAATTACCACAGGCAAGAATTCAATGTGACAGAGATTCTATCAGGAGAAGGAAAGTATTAATGGCAAGGTGACTGGGGAGGGGGGCTGTAGTATACCCTATAAATTATTTAATAATGATTCTAAGCAAACACCATATACATAGACACACATGTATGTATAACTGAAATGGGGTAAGATGGAGAGGGCCCTACCCAGGCTGTGACCGAAATGCCAAAAGCTATAGTGACCTCTTGTAAATTAGAGTCAGGGATAATCATAGGCAGGATTTACCATAAAATGTTTGCTATAAATTTAGTTTGGAAATTCAGAGACTTCTGGAATTCTCTCTCAGCCCTATTTTTCGGAGGAAGAAAACTTGATTTTTTTAAAGTAAGGAATGGGAGGGTTGTGGGGGGCGAGGGGCAGGCAGAGTCCTCCTTTCCTGGGGTAATATCTCCATCTGCTGGCGTTTCAGGATATCACTAGCAGAGATCTAAACGGCAGGGCAGATCCCAGTGTGTTTGCGTGTTTGTTGTACTCACATCGAGCTTTCAAAACTGTTTCTTCTGCCTCTCTGCCTTTCTTTTTTTATCCCTTTCTCTCTTTTCTGGTTTGTCTCACTCTCCTTCCCTTCCTCTTTCTTCATATCCCTGATGCAGACTTTGCTTGCTTACCTATAGACATGAATGACTCATTCTTTACAAGGCCGAATCTGCATTTTTAGCTTTCCCTGCAGTTCCAGTTCTGCTGTCCAGGGCCACAGAGAGCAAGACCAACTCCTCTGCTGAGCCCTTCCCAAACCTGACTATTCTGATCATGCTTTCCTTTTATCTGAACCTATTCTTCTCAGCAACTCCTTCCAGCCCTTCAGCTATTTCCCACACCAAAATTTCTAGGTCTGTCCTCATCTTGGTCACCTCTGCCGGACACACACCAATATATCTTTATGCTTCTCACACTGTGCGGCCCCACACAGATCAATGCTTTAGCTCTAGGCTGGGCAACACAGAAGAAAGAGGATCCATCACCTCCTTCATGCTACTTGCCATACCTCTTCTAATGAAACCAATATGTGCTTTTATTCTAAGCATCTATACTGTTCAGTTACCTTATTTAGGATTAACAATAAATAAAAATGTTTAGTGGGGGAGGGTGTAGCTCAAGTGGTAGAGCACATGCTTAGTATACAGGAGGTCCTGGGTTCAATTCCCAGTAACTCCTCTAAAAATAAATAAATAAACCTAATTACTACACCCCCCAAAATAAACAAAAATTTTTGACTTTGCTTCTGCTAAGTCACATCACCTCTGCAATTTTTTAAAAACAAAGATTCAGACCTTAAATGAAGGCCTATTAAATTTAATTGCATTAAATTCAGACTTTTCAGGTACGTTAATTTTCCCTAATAACATTTCTTAGATTTTTAAAAAATATATCAAACCAATACATATTTGATGTCCAATATTGGGAAAAATAAAGAAAAATATAAAGAATGCAATTATAGTAACACATAATCCCTGCCCCACCGAAAGGCAAACATTGTTAACATTTTTATTTTTTTCTACATTTTCTCTGTGTATATTTATATAACTGGTGTAATTAATATTGTATTCAATTTTGTATCCTCCTTTTAAAAAATTCAACATAATCTTGTAAGCGTTTTCCCAAATCTCACATGATAGTACATTGAATGTTACCACAGAGTTTATATATCCAATTCTCTCGCTGAATACTTAGGCTATTCCCAATGTTTTCACTGTTATGTGCAACATTTCAGTGAGCTTTTAAAGCATAAAACTGCTTTTTTGGATGGATTCCTTTGGATAGAGCCCTAGGACTTGAATTAATGAATCAAAGAGCATGAACGTTTAAAAAAAGATTAATACACACTATAAAATTTTTCTCCAAAATATTTTCAGATCTTTTAAAAATCCTAGTTCTGTCTCCTAACACTATCCAAGGCACTTGGGAAGATATAAGAATGAAAATACATTATCCTTGCCCTCAGGAATTAACTTCCTAAGAGGCACACAAAAATGGAAAAAGGCACACTCAAGGGTGGATACTAATAAAGTCTCTAGAACTTCCCTTGTCAGCTCTGTCAGTTTATTGCCTTTGTTCTGAAGCTTTGTTACTAGGATCATACTCATTCAGGCTTGTCATCTTTCCTTGATGAATTAACCCTTCTATCACTAGAATTGTCCTCTATCTCTCATAATATATACCTTGCCCTGAAGTCCACTTTAGCTGATATTAACATAGTCACTCTGGCTTTCTTCTGATTTGCATGATATATCTTTTCCTTTCATTTTATTCAACCTATTTATGTCTTCATATCTAAAACAGTTTTATTATGGACAGCCTGTTCCATGTTTTATTCTTCTTTTATAGTTTAGTTTTTGAAATATGTTAATATTTAATTCATTTAATAATACATTTGTGATAAGAAGTCAGGTAGGTATTCAATGTATTTTTTCCCCCAAAGACTTCCCAGTTTCACAACCTCTTAAAAATGAAACTATGTTCCTTCCACGGATTGAAATGCCAACTTTTTCATACTTTAAATTCTCTTATATATTTAGGTCTATTCTGGACCCTCTATTTTGAACCATTGATTTATCTATTCATGTTTCAGTAGCAAATAGTTTTTTTTTTTATTGTAAAATACACATATAAAATTTACCATTTTAACTATTTTAAGTGTACAGTTTAGTGGTATTAAATACATTCAAAGCATTAAGCAACCCATCACCACCATCCATCTCCAAAGCTCTTTTCATCTTGTAAAACTAACAGTCTGTATCTGTTAAATAATAACTCCACTCCCACCTCAGCAATCCTCAGCTATCGCCATTCTATTTTCTGTTTCTATGATTCTGACTACTCTAAGCACCTCAGATGAGTGGAATCATACAGTATTTGTCTTCTTGTGGCTGGCTTATTTCAACTGGCATGTCCTCAAGTTTCATCCGTGTTGCAGCATGTGTCAGAATTACCTTCCTTTTTTAAGGCTGAATAATATTTCATTGTATGTATACAACCACATTTTGCTTACCAATTTTTCCATTGATAGACACTTGGGTTGCTCCCATGTTTAGCTATTAAGAACAATGTCATGGGTGTACAAATATCTCTTTAAGACACTGCTTTCAATTATTGTGGGTATATATGCAGAAGTGGACTTGCTGGATCATATGGTAATTCCACTTTCAATTTTTTGAGAAAAATGCCTTACTGTTTTCCATAGAGGCTGTAGCATATTATAGTCCTGCCAACAGTGCACAAGGGTTCCAATTTCTCCACATTCTTGCCAACACTTTTAATTTTTAATTTTTTTGATAGTAGCCATCATAATAGGTGTGAGGTGGTATCTTGTACTTTTAACTTGCATTTCCCTAATGATCAGAGATGTTGAACATCTTTTCATATGCTTATTGGCCATTAGTATATATTCTTTGGAGAAATGTCCATTCAAGTCCTTTGCCCATTTTTGAGGGTTTTTTTTTCTTTTTGAGTTTTAGTTCTCTATATATTTTGGATATTAATCTTTTATATTAGGATTACAATCCTTTATTCAGATATATGATTTGCAACTATTTCCTCCCATTCTGTGGGTTGCCTTTTTACTCTGTAGCTATTGTCTTCTGATGCACAATTACAATTTTCATAAAGTCTAATTTGTCTGTTTTTTCTTTTGTTGTCTGTGCCTTTTGTGTCATAGCCAAGAAATTATTGCCAAATCCAATGTCATGAAGCTTTTGTCTTATGTTTTATTCTAAGAGTTTTTATAGCTTTAGGTCTCACATTCAGGTCTTTGATCCATTTTGAGTTAATTTTTTGTATGTGGTGTTAAGGGTCAAATTTCATTATTTTGCTTGTGAATATCCAGTTTCCTCAGCACCATTTGAAAAGACTGTTCTTTCCCCATTGAATGGTCTTGGTATCCTTGTCAAAGATCATTTGACCATAATTAAATGCAAGAGTTTACTTCTGGGCTCTCTGTTTCATTCCATTGGTCTGCATGTTTGTCTTTGTGCAACTATCACAGTTTTAATTACTGTGGCTTTATAGAAAATTTTGAAATCAGGAAATGTGAGTCCTCCAGCTTTGTTCTTCTTTTTCAGGGTAGTTTTGCCTATTTGGGATCCCTTGAGATTCCATATGAATTTTAGGATGGGTTTTTCTGTTTTGGCAAAACACCATTGGGATTCTTCACAGTGATTACACTGAATCTGTAGTTTGCTTTGGGTAGTATTGATGTCTTAATAGTATTAACTTAAGTCTTCCAATCCATGAACATGGAATGTGTCTCCATTTATTCTTCTTTGAATTTCTTTCAGTAATGTTTTGTAATTTTCTTTCTTTCTCTTTCCTCATTCTTAAAATGTTTCCTTATCACCCTCTCCCAACTTCCCTTCATTGAAATAATTTTTGTGAACAGTTTGATAGTATTCTTTCAGACTTGGCCATACATTTACAAACTTTTATGTGTATGTACATCCACATACAGATTTTTACTGGTTTTGTTTTGTATGTATATGGGACCATTAATGATAAAGGAGCAATAATACATATACACTGTATATCAATGTATTGTAATCCTCAATAGATGCACATTGTTTCTTTTTTTCCTTCACTACTAAAGCTGTGATCAAGAGTCTCCTACTTATTTTTCCGCATGTCTTTATTTAAGTAGAATTTCTGTAAAGGAATTGCCAGCTGTAAGGGAATGAATGCATAACTTAAAATATGAAGATACGAAGTTATCTTCAGAGAGTGGCAATGATACTCCCAACGACAATATAGGATGGGGCTTTTTTCACACACTCTCTTAAGTCCTGCACATACAAATCTTTTTAATTTTTGCCTGTAAATCTGAGATAACATCGAGTTTACAGTATGTTTCTAAGAGTCACGTATGTTAAAGGACCCCTCACATTGCCTGGTTTATTGTCAGCATTACTTTTTTTTTAATCGCCCAATCTAGCGGGCGTGTAATCTACATGTGTAAGGGCTATAAAATGTCAGGGAATCGTAACAGAATTTACCATCCGACTTAAAGAAAACCACCCCAAAGGCAACATTTCCAACCTGGTCTGGAGGGATGGATCAGCTGTAATGATAACTGAGTGTTAAGTTCTGAAGTGGGGTGTTCCCTTCTTAAGATAGTCCCGCCCCCACTGCCACCCCCAAAAAACCGAGCGGCTTTCCCCAGCCTGCCTTTGTCTCCGGAGCCACGCCGAGCTCCCGGACAGCTCCCACCGGGCAAAGCCCCTTACGGGCTTCCTTCTCTCCTCTTCACCGGGGAAGGAGGGCTTCATCCCTGTCACAGGGCCCAGCGACCTCGGAGGCCCTCGGGCCGGTGTCCCTTGGAGCTTGGGCTCTCCATCGGAGCTTGCACCTGGGAGTCCGGGAGCAGCCTGGAGCTGGCTCTTTTCTGACAGCGTCCCACCAAAGTCTGCGACTTTCCGCATTTCCAATTCTGTTCTGTGGAGGGTCAGTTCTGGAAACTACAGGCTTAGCTGACCTGCGGCACGGAATGCGGAGCAAAGTGCAAGCAGGGAGCCGGGAGCTGGAATGGGCAGCCGCTGGGCAGACTCCTCAGGCCCCAGCGTTTCGAGACGTCGCCACCGGGACTTGACGTGGGGCGGCGTCGGACCCAACCGCCGTCGGAGGGACAGCATTTTCGGTTCAGCGTCTTTAGCTTAGAATTTTGGCTTAATTCAATCTAAATGGCGTCTTGGAATTCATTTTATTTTTTCCAAAGCCTACGAGGTGGGAACTCAACCTCGAAATCAGAGTATGTGCGTGGGTCTCGCGAGGGGAATTCGCATCGAAGAGAGAGCCCGGGGTTACCGACGGGCCGGGCGCCGCGAGGGTGGGCAATTCAGGTCCAGCCAGTGGGGAGACACACCACCTTGCGGGTTCACCTCGCAGCTCGCTCACACCTCAGGCAGTCGCGGTTGTGATTGGTGACACCAGGTGGAAAAGCCGCTGGCCTCAATCACAACCCGTCTGGATTGGCTTCCGCGCACAGTCGCTTTTCTATAGTCCAAACCCAGTGCCGCTTAGTGATAAATCCCGCCTTAAAAGGCGTTTGATAACAGTTTTACGTGTTGTAAGGCAAACCATGATTGGTCGCAGCGCTCAAGGATTCGGTCCGTAGTAAACACAGCGAAGCTCCCGGGCAGCGGATTGGTCGGTGTTCCGAGGGCCGAGTAAATTCTCCGGATTCCGCGCGCCAGCTGGCTGCCCTTCTGCCCCGGCCCCGCCCCCTCCACTTCTAATTGGTTGCAGCTCGGCCGGAGGGGAGGAGGAAAGCTGCGGAGTAGGCGACCTCGCGTTGCGTCACTTCCGTTTACTGCCGGCCGTGGCCGCGGTGTTCTCAGAGAGAGGCGGCGAACGCGCTGAAGGAGCTGGGGGACGAGAGGCCGGGTGGGTGGGAGGGGGAGGAAATCCCATCCCGGGGGGGCCAGCCTGGACGTTCTCGCCTCCTCCGACGCTGTCGGGTCGAATAGGAGAAGGGTCACCGCCTCCTCCAGCGAGAAGGGGGGCGGAGCCCGGCTCAGGTAAGGCGACCCTGTCAACGCGAGTGGTGGTGGCGCGCGCGGGCGCGCTCACGTGGAGACGGTTGCGCTCTGGGGGAGCTGGGTGGGCGGCGCGAGCAGGGTTTCGTCCAGGCTCCGGGTCGCGCGCAGACGCGTACCCGTGCCCCACCTCGCCTACCCTGCCAGTCTTTCTGAGGGGGTATTGTTACCCTTGGAGCGGAGAGGCCAGGCGGGTGGGAGGCGTGTTCTTCTGCGCAGGCGTCTCCGGTGTCCCGACGACAGGCTCTCTGTCTGCCGGGTGGAGCGGGGACTCTTGCCCCCTCGGATGTGCGGCGGGCGGCGTTGGTTACTGGGATCAGATGGTAAAGGCCTGGGACCACAGCCTGGCGGAGTGAATAGAGGGTCTTCGGGATGAAGTCGGGTGGCTCCCTTGCCCCCATCCTGGGTCTCTTTGAGCGACGAGGTTTCATTTCACCGGAGCAAGGCCAAGGCGGTCTGGAATCGGGAACCGATGGCTGAACCTGGAGGGGTGGAACCAGTGTTTTGGAATGCCCCAACTTATCAGAGGACTAAAGTGTTTGCAGGCTTTCATTGAATACCCACTGCTTCCAGGCTTGTGCTAGGAGCTGTGGGGGATGCTGTGGTAAGAACAGCCTTCCCCCCTCCCCTTGTTTGGAGGACATACAGATTTGTATGTAAATGTTAACATTAGGTAGTGAATTAAGGTAGGGGTCGACGGTTGGTTTTTTACCTTCCAAAAAAGGCCATTTGTTGTTTAAGTCAATCTGCATTCTGGCATAGTGGAGGGTACTGTGGAAGCTAGTTTCTGAAGAGGACACAAATCCTAGGTACTTAATGTGGAGAAAAATTTTTAGGTAAAACTGCAGTAAAGTCTTGATTACGAAGCAGTATGCTTGGGTTCTGGTTAATTTGAATGAATGGAAGTAAGAAACCATTCACCTTCAAGAATTGAAGCAAAAATATTTCCGAAGTATGTTCATGTACTTTCCAATTGTAGTAGGTAGATAATATTACATACATTGGATATTTCTTTAGAGGTTGAAGAGAATGCTGTGCCTGAGTCATCATTGGTTATCCTTGTTTGGGCTAGTGTGCCTTAGACGATTAAAAGAAGGTGGGCTTGGTGCCTCATAATTTTCTGGAGAAACTGCATTCGGTAAAGTGTTACGATTGCGGTGGTGAGGATGGTAAGCTAAAAGAGCAGCGGTGGGAGAAAGAGACTAGGTGGGGAGACGAGAGAGAGAATTTTACTGAAAAGCCTCCAAACGAAGGGAAGGCCTTCCATTATTGCTTTAGTCCTCTCTGGAAATCCCAGGAAACTTGGGAAGACCGGCCCCACCACCACTGTCAGATTGGTGATCTGCCAGGTAAGACTGGTTGAGGACCTGTTCTGGGCCCTTGCGTTTTGCTAAAAAATGAGCCAGGACCTTTTAAGTAAGAGTCCTGAAGTCAACTTGTGTTCTTATTTGGCTTTTCTCTCCTAAAAGTTGTGTCAAAACATGGTATAGTTAGCGGAGGATACTGGCAAGCTATATTCTGGCTATTTGAGTTGTCCAGCAAAATTCTGAAAGTAAGATTTGGAAGAAGAGCATCTCAGAGTGGGTGTTTACCTAAACTTAGTGGTCATTGCTCTCAAAAGAGACTGTCACAAGACTATCATAAGATGTTAAAGTCATTTAAAAAATCACTTGGATATGAAATGCATGTAAATGTTTAGTATTTAAAGTACTTAGAATGAATTCTATTGAATTGGAGTTCTTTTTTTATTGAATTATAGTTGGTATACAGTGTTGTGTTAGTTTCTGGTGTACAACATGGTGATTCAATATTGATATTGAATATAGTTCCTATGCTATACAGTAGAACCTTGTTGTTTATCTATTTTATATACAGTAGTTAGTATCTCCAAATCCCAAACTGCTAATTTATCCCTCCCTCCCTCCTTTCCCCCCTGGTAGCCGTAAGTTTATTTTCTATGTCTGTGAGTCTCTTTCTGTTTTGTAAATAAGTTCATTTGTGTCTTTTTTTTAGATTCCACATATAAGTGATGTCATATGATATTTGTCTTTGACTTACTTCACTTAGTAGGATAATCTCTAGGGCCATCCATGCTGCTGTAAATGGCTCTATTTCATTCTTTTTTATGGCTGAGTGGTATTCTGCTGTGTGTGTGTGTATATATATACATATATATATATATACACACACACATATATATATATGTATATATATATATACACACACACATATATATATATATGTATATATATATATATATATACCACAACTTCTTTATCCAGTCATCTATCAGTGGGCATTTAGGTTGCTTCCATGTCTTGGCTATTGTAAATAGTACTGCTATGAACATTAGGGTGCATGTATCTTTTCAAGTTAGAGTTTTCTTTCAATATATACACAGGAGTGGGATTGCTGAATCATATGGTAACTCTAGTTTTTTAACTAAACTTTCGTGTACACTGAGATATGACAAAGCTTGCTGTTGTGCTGACACAGAATCTTGAATCTGCCTCAGTTTCTCCTTGGAAAGGAAAAAAAAAACCCAAGGTATTGATTTCATGTTAGTCTTGAAGTTTTTTTTAATGTAAACTTGTTGTCAGCAAATACTTTTCCCCCGTCAGTTATAAGCATGTGCATCCTTTTATACTGTACTTAACAGTTCTCAAATAAGGATGTTGTCTAGGAGAGCCAGATTGTGTTGGTGTAGCAGGTGGGATGGAGTGTAACACTACACGCACCTTTTGTCTAAGTATGACGTGAACTTCTCATATGCTAAATATCAGCTGTTTCTGAGTGAATTATTGCTCTTACAGTTGTTTTCATCATTTTCAGTCACTGAATAGTGGCTTTTAATCTCCAGATTCTAATGGGGGGGGGGTACCTTTCATTTGATTAATTATACATCTATTTACTAAAAGCTTTGATTTATCTTTCTGACAGCTCAAACAGATTAGGAATTGTGCTGGTGTACTGACATTTTATTGAAATATAGGTAGATTACTGTCTTAGTATCTAAGATTATTTTATCTGTAGATAATTTTCCATGTGATATTCTGACTTATTTGAATGGTACGTTTAAGGTTCCAGTATTTCCCTAAACCACATTTTAATCTTGAAGACAGGATGCCATAAGTAAGCATTATGTGGAGCTTAATTGGCAGCTTTTTTCCCACTAATGTTAAATGAAATGTTGCATTTTATAATCACTGGCATCTTAAGATTTAATGAAACTTGGTACAGTTAAAAGAATTTTGTACCCAATCAATTCATTGTTAATTGTAACCAGTTAATTTTCCAAATCTGCCTTTGTACTCTGGAGAAAGAATCCTATTGGAAGTAATACTTTTTCTCATATATACATGGAAATTAATGTATTGTTTTGTTTCTTTGACAAATTTTAAAGGATGATTGTATATTGGATCTGCTCTGTGGAAACTATACTTGGTGTTATTTTGTGTACTTGATAGCAAGCTTACACATGCTTTATTTTCAACTTCTTAAGTTTCAAACGATTAGGGTGAATTGCTCCCCCTTTTCTTCTGTATATGATATTGTTAACTTGCTGTAATTGATTTTTCAATACATCTTAATCAGTGAATTATAATTTAAAATTTGCTTAGCTGTCTTCTAAAAATGCAAGACCTTCAATTTTGTAGTCCATCTGTTTTAAGAGTCTACTGCAGAGAGGATTTGAGGAAGGACAGGAAGAAGAAAACCCACTGTTTTGGGGTTCAGTTTTGAGAGGAATCCACAGATGGTACAAAAATCTAAGCACACTTAGTAATGTACGTCATATTTTATTTTGAGTAGAACGTCAATAGCAACTTAGCAGGTGAGGTATCAGTCACTTGCTGAACACTATTGATTTGATAAGTGATTCAGAAGTGAAGAAATTATACTGCTTTGAAAGTAAACTAGTTATAATAAATGAATTAAATCCATTTTTCATCTTCTCTCCTGGAAAGTCACTATCAGTAATAGTGTCTGCAGTGCTCTGGCATGGCTTTCTTCTTGATAAAAGTTTAGTTTTTTCCTTAAGAAATACCTATCTTGATCTGTCAGGGGTAAAAGGCAATAAAAGCTATTTAAAAAAATTGCTGAAAAGGTTGTGTGTGGTGGGGGCAATTGGGATGAGTGTCAGGCAACATTTTTTAAATAACAGAAGGAAAATTTATTTAGACTTACTAAATAGATGTTAAGATAGATTTAGTCTGAAATTTATAAGCAGTTAAAAGATGCCATTGATAGATGGTTTCTATAGTTTTTTGCATACCTTTGTGAAGTTTGTGTGATCTTTAAAGCATTTACTGGCTACAGATGTTTTTTTATCTAGATAATCAGCTAGCTGGCTATTTATTTTAAGTTTCAGAAAAATATAGTACCCAAGAAAGGGAAATTTCTAGGACAGTTAAAGTGCAGGTGTAAAATTCTAAGCAGGATAAAGCAGTGAAGTTTGTCGTAAATTGTTTTGACGTTGAAGTGCAGTGCTGTCAGAGTGTCTTGTAACTGACTGTCTTGGGCATGCCTGTCTCTCAGACAGCATTCTGTGCTGGGCCTCCACCCTGACTGACGCAGTCTTGGGCAGCCTGACCTACCTGACAGGCTTGGGCAGACCAGGATCTTCCCTCATAACAGGGGACCCTGCCAGCAGGAATGCGTTCTGTCTCCCAGCCCCTCTTCTACCCAAAGCTCTGCTGTCTAATTCTTGTTTGGCACCAGCCTCATGGAAGGCAGGGTTGGGAGGAGCCAGTGGCAAGGACCAGCAGGAGGAAAAGGCAAAGATTATCTCGCATCCTCCTGACCTTCCAAACTGGGGTCTGTTGGCAGTGGTGAAGGCTTGGCAGTGTGGTCTATGGCGGTGGTGTGTGGCATCAGTGACAAGGAAGGATTTGAGGAAGAGAAGAGAAGGCCTTCCTGCCAGCTCTTTGAAAACCCTTGCTCTAATTGCATTCCCTTAGCTGTCATTTTACACACCTGTCTTTTCACTCTCACTTTCAACCCTTGACCTGACCCTGCTTTTCAGCTTCATCCCTTTACTCCCTCCAGTCTCCTACTCCTTATTCCTCACCTGTGCTCACACTAGTATCTGCATACTGTCTCTCCTCTGAACATCCTGTTATCCGCCACTGGGCTCATGTCTCCCTGGGGGCTGCTCCCATACTGCAAAGTGAAGTTTTGTGGTTGGACCTAGGTTCACGTCACTTCTCCTTCACTTACTGTACTAGTTGGGTGATGTTGGCCCCAGACACGGGGATGACAGTCACTGCTTGAGCATCATCTATAAGAAATACTACATGTCAAGTACCTACAGGACCTGGCTCTTAGGAGGCATTCAACCCTTTCATCAACTAACAGAAGTATAGTGGTGAGTGTGGTACAGTGCTACTGACAGTTTGCTACTGTAGTGACAAGTTAAAGGCATACTTTGTGAGTGATTTTGGAAGGTACTATTACTGAGAAAATGCTGAGGGATTTCATTTCTTTCACAAACTTGAGTAGCACAATATATGTATAAATCAAAGGCCGCCTTTACACTAAAGTCTCATTGATCCAGTATCTTTGAAGAATGAAATCCCACGTACATGCATTTTCCATATATGTGAAATTTACCTACTTCAGAGGTTTTCAGACTTTTTGACCTCAGAATTCCTGTACACATTTAACAATTATTGATGACTCCAAAGGGCTTTTGTGAGTTAGCACAATCAGTATCTAACATATTAGAAAATAAAATGGAGGGAGAAATTTAAGTATTTATTAAAAGTAATAACCCATTACATGTTAGCATAAATAACATATTTTTATGAAAATTAAGTATTTTCCAAAACAAATATTTAGTGAAAATCGTGGCATTTAAAAAAAATAAACTTTACTTTTTAAGAGTTCTCATATGCCCACACCCAGGTTTCCCTATTATTAACATCTTGTGTTAGTACGATACATTTGTTATAATTAATTAATGATTATTGATACTTCATTATTAACTATAGTCAATTCTTTATTCAGGTTTCCTCAGTTTTTTACCTCTTGCCATTTTTTTGTTCCAAGATCTCATCCAGGATACTACATTACATTTAGTCATTTTGTCCGCTTAGGCTCCTCTTGACTATGACAGTTTCTCATACTTTTCTGGTTTTCAGTGACTTTGATAGTTTTGAGGAGTACTTGTCAGGTATTTTGTAGAATGTCCCTCAATTAGGATTTGTCTGATTTCTTTTTCATTAGACTAAGGTTACGGTTTTTTTAGGGGAAGATACAGAAGTAAAGTACTATTCTCGTCATATCATCGTGTGATGCAGACCAAGGTGCATGCTGTCAGCATGACTTACTCCCGGCCATGTTGCCTTGGTCACCTGTCTGAGATAGTGTTGTCAGATTTTTCCATGGTGAAGTTACTCCTCTCCCCTCCTTTTCATCCTGTGCTCCGGAAGGAAGTCACTATGCACAGCTCACCCTAAGGAGTGGAGAGTTACACTCCTCCTTAAGGGCAGAGTATCTACATAAATTATGTGGAATCTGTCTGCACAGGAGGTTTGTCTCTTCTCTCCCATTTATTTATTTTTCTAATCATTTATATCAGTATGGACTTACGGATA
This sequence comes from Camelus ferus, assembly GCF_009834535.1. Classification (NCBI taxonomy): domain Eukaryota; kingdom Metazoa; phylum Chordata; class Mammalia; order Artiodactyla; family Camelidae; genus Camelus; species Camelus ferus. Next base: position 44,597,036 of record NC_045699.1, on the reverse strand, counting down.
TTTATTGTATATTTTAGGTTATAATCCAGTACTATTTGTCTTTGCTCAATTGTCCCGCTTTGGCCTTTGGGAGCTCTGGCTCCTATTGGGTCCTGTGCCCCTTTCACATACTGCCATTATGATGTCTGTTTGTTGTTTTAAGCACTTTCTTACTGTCTGGCTCTATAAGATGCTGCAGGCTGATCTTGTGTATTTCCTGCCCCAGTTCTAGACTGGGTTCCTTTTTTAGAGAATAGTATTTGAAATCAGGATCTGGGCACCAAGAATGCTCACAGTGGCATTGTTCTTAGTATTTTTTGCAAATCTCTTTACTGTCTGGTTTAATAGAAGGTAGGTGGAGTCTCATACCTGCTTCTATATTCAATGTGTTGTGATATACTTTGTTTGTTCTCTGGGTTTTGTTTGTTTGTTTTCTTTCTTTCCAGCTTTATTGAAGTATGATTGATAGAAATAAAATTTATATATTTAAGGTGTCCAGCATGAGGTTTTGATGTCTACATATATTGTGACATGATTACTGCAATCAAGCTAATTAACATATCTGTCACCTCACATAGTTATCTTTTTTGTTTGTTTGCTTACTTTTTTAAACAGCTTTTTAATAATTTTTAAATTTAATTTTTTGTATTTTGGGGGGAGGATTAGGTTTATTTATTTATTTACTTACTTACATGTTTGAATGGAGGTACTGGGGATTTAACCCAGGACCTTGTACATGCTAAGCATGTGCTCTACCACTGAGCTATTACCTTCCCTGTTTAAAGCTCAAATTTTATCATAGACAAGTACTGTAAATTGTCTTCATTGAAATGACAAGCTCTTTTCATTCATTTTCAAGAAAATATCTGGCAAATAGTCAAGACTGAATAACCATAGTTTGTCATTTGTTCCAAATAAAAATGGTGCTTGATTAAAACAATTAGTTCAGTTTACAACTGAAAAGTTACACAAGTATTTTCCCTCGAGACAACGTTGTATTTCGTACACAGCACAGTTACTTCAGGTGTATTTCACATTTCATCTCACATAAAATTAAAAAAGATTTTCAAGAATCAAAACTAAATAACAGTTGTGAAGGGAAGGGGGAGACTAGATCCCCTGTAGAGTCAGCGTTCTTGCCTTAGTGGCTGTGTCCAGCACGGACAGAGACAGCTTTCTGGCCGGATTATTCCTGTTGCCCAGTTCAAGCTTAGGTGCCCAATCTTCCCATCAGTTCTGGGAGCAAACCAGTGACCTTTCAGCAACTTATTTTTATCCTTAAGTTAGTTAGAATCAGTTTCTGTTGCTGCAACCCGAGACCATATTGTGACTGGTACTTTAAAAAATACAATTAAAATATATTTTACAAAAGTTATGTGAAAAGTGATGGTAGTCTTTAGTTCAGAATTATGTGCCTCATGGGTAACTTCTGCTGACTTGCGGTAATCATTAACATCAGTTATGAGCATTCACTGTCCAGTACCTCCTACTTCCAGCCGGAATGGATACATTGCTTTCCCCACCTCAAACCTTCCCTGCCTTTACCTCTGTCTAGAATGTACCGTACATCTCAGTTTATCCAAATCCAAACCGGTATGTAGCTCTGTTGTCAGTGCCACCATGAAGCTCGAAATACCCTTTGCCTTCTCTGAGCCACTGGGTACTGTCATCTCCTATGTGGCACTTAACGCTTTCTACTTGGTAATACGGTTATCTGTGGATGACCTGTTTCCACTAAGCCCCTGTGACGGTTAGAACTGACTGTGCAATAGAAATCTCTTTTCCACAGCACTTAATCTTGAACAAAGTAAGTGCTTCAAAACGTTGGATGGATGAATTTGTATACCAGATACACGAACACCTTCCTGGGCATCTGAGATCTCAAGGGCTGATCGCCCCCCAGTACGTGCTGCTGGGCCCCTTTTCTCCCTTGGTGGGTCAGCTGTCTCTTTTTGCAGCTGTCAACATGCAGCCTCCTCTTGCCCTCATTCTAGAATTGCTGTTGCTCATCTTCAGCCATTTAGGAAACTAAAAAAACTTAGATTTTGTTCGTTTAAAACAAAAGATTGTGTGAGGCTCGAGGGACTTTCCTATGAGGAAATCTTGCATACCTAGACTTTGATCTTTACTGTGGGTGTTCTAAGATTTTCTTTCTGGCTTTTGGCTGATTTCAGAGACAGTTGGGACTCTCAGAAAAATTAGTGTTGGGTAATATGGTGTCATATTTCATCTACATACAAAGTTCATTCAACAAATAATTTATTAAATTGTATATCAGGCACCTGGGGAGAGAGAGAGAAAACATAGTCCCTGGCCTCAGCAAGCAGTTTTTAGCAGGAACATTTTTACTTGACACTAGAATGTAAGTAGGGCATTAATAACTTTTCTTATTCAAACTGAATTATGAAGTTCTGGGTTAGCTAATCCCTAGGAATTCTGAACTGGAAAACAAGGTGAGAGTGGGGAAAGTTGGAGGGTAGGGTGAGATCATAAGGGCTTCTGGCATTAATAGCGTGACACTCCCAGTCATGCTCACCTTTAGTCATTGATGGATTCCCTTTCTAATAGGCTTAATCTGTCCAGTTTCTGAGCCAGCCCTGACACAGCAGAACCAGAGAGACTATGAAGTTGGTCACGCTGACAGATCTGGTACCTGGAGTTAATCTTGGGTACCTGTGTGCCCACTTAGTCCCACTTAGTTGGTCAGATCAGAAGATGGATGAATGTTCTAGGACTCCAGCACTTGGAACACTGTCCAAAAATCCTAGCCTGCTTGACTGAGACCTTGCCTAGTTTTGTTCTCTTACATTTATTTTCACTTTATATCATCTCTACAAGTGGGCAAAAAAGCTCTGTTTATTTTTCTGCTAGGGTTTTATCTAGATTAGGGATGCTGAATATTAAAATTCCTTAGAATGTTAAGATTCTTCTTACAGTGCAACTTTGAGGTCCTGTGTTGGCAGTCAGGCAACAAATCATTTGATATGGTGATAGATGATGAGTATGGGTGTACTTTTCTTTATGAACTAATATGTCATTGAGAAACATGTGGGTCTGTCAGTTTATAAATCAGATAGTTTAAAACGTGCTATTAACTAACTGGCTTATTCTCCTAGGAAACAAATGAACCTTTTTTTTTATTAGTCTAAGTAAAGCATTATTAGAAAGGTAAATCTATTGAGAAAACAGTCAGCTCTTGATTATTCATATAAACGTAATGAGCAGTGGTATAAATGTATTTTCTTAACTATATTTAGTTTGGAAATTACTAAAACTCTGTTCCTGCAGATAATAAATATCTAGTGTACACTTGCTTTGAGTCAGACACAGTTACAAATTGGTAGATTGCTTGCTGTATCTCCTCCAGCCATATAGACTCATAGTCACATTTTGAAAGCCTTTAAAGAGATCTGAAGCTTTTTTCCTCAGTTAAGGAAGAAGGCTTCAGACAGGCAGCTTTTGGCAAAACACTCATCTTCTCAGCATGAGCTCTTGTAGAGCTTTTAGACTGGATCTCTTGAGTTTGCTAGAGATGCTTGTGAGTTTTGTGATTCCTGATTCCTTTCCTTCCATCACAGCAGAAAGTAATAAATTTCATATATTCCAAACTAACTGATTTTTAAAAAATACCCTTTTAGATCCAAAAGCGTTGGATAGCCATGTTACTTAGTTTTTTTTGTTTTTTTTTGTTTTTGTTTTTGTTTTTTAAGATTTTGAGTTCAACTTTACACTGTGTTTATCCAGCATAAATCAGGTTAGGGTAAGAGCGATTCTTTGGCTCATGGAATAGAAAGTCCTAGGGTCATGCTAACTACGTCATGGCTGGATCCCAGGGTCTTGATGAGATCAGAACACTGTTTTTAGATGGCTTGCTTATATGCCAGCTTCATTCTCAGGTAGGCAAAAATTGCCACCATCAGTACTAGACTTGCATCTCCCTCACAGGTCGCAGTCTGGGTGAAGAGGGTATCTCTGTCTTGATAGTACTAGCAAAAACCTCCAGGGCAGACTCTAACTGGATGGCTTGGGTCACATACCCATCTCTGAAACAATGATTGAATGAAGGGGAGTGGTTACCTAAGTAGCCGGGCCTCCCTGGGTCATCTGGAGGAGCTGAAGATCATCTGGAACTCAGAGGTTTGGGGGCGGTCTGGTCTGTACCATGTGGATGGACTAAGAATGGGTGAACAGTGATTTCCCCTGAAGACATTAGTAGACAGACCCCCCAAAAAATGTCCTTTGGAGACAGTATTTGAATATTGATTTGTGGGGAGATGTTAACAAGTTTCAAATTATTCTAGTTATTACTGTGTAACAAAACACTTGAAAGCTTAATGGCTTAAAACAAAACAAAACATTTTATTATTATCTCTAATAGTTCCAAAGGTTGACTGGGCTCAGATGATTCTCTCTTGGGGTCTGTGATGTGGTTGTAGTCAGATCATGACCTGGGCCGAAGTCACCTCGAAGTCATGGAGGCAGCTGTTGACTGTCAACTAGATTTCAGCTGGGCTTCCTTACAGAGTGGTGGCTGGGTTCTAAGAGCAAGCCAAAAAGACCAGGTGAAAGCTGTGTCACCTTTTATGACTTAGCTCACAAGTCACATAGTGTAACGTTTGCCATAGTCATAGACTTGCCTGGCTTCAAGGGGAGTGAGCAGAGACCCCCGCCTCTTGATGAGAGTGTTAGTGTCATATTGTAAGAAAGCATGTGAGTTGGGAGATCTTAGTGTGGCCTGCCATCTTGGAAAATACAATCTGCTATACACACTACCTTATTTCAAGTGACTAGTTTTTATAAAGAACAGGAAGTATAAATTAGGCTATGCCAGTTCTTGGTTGTCCTTATATTGACCAGATCACTTTGTTGCCTAATGTATCACATAGTATCACTATAAAGCTCTCCAGCATTCTTTCTCCCTTCCTATAACGCTGATTTCCTAGTTGTGAATTATCTCTGTCCCCTTCATGTGTAATCTTTGTTGATAAATTGGCAGCTAGCCTTTTGCTACAGAAGTCAAAATAGAAAGATCCTTCCTCTTTGCTTCTCCAGCACAGTCATGAGAGGTGAGTGGGTCCCTAAGCTCCCCACATAGAAGCCCTCCCTGGAACTTCGAATCTTGAGCATATGATGTCCATACTGAGGGAGCTGTTGGAGGCCATTTATTGCAGGAGCAGTAGTCCAAGGAGCTCTCAGATAGCTTTCACTCAGGTAAACCTGATTTGGGTTCTGTTGGTTTTAAGTACAAAGCCTTAAGTGACAGACCATCATGACTACAGCTAGCTGTATTTTAATACCCAAATAAATAAGGTTTCTTTAATTATGCCAGAAAGCTCAACTGAGAAAGTATATTTACTCAAGAAAGTTGTTAAAACAGTGATTACTAACTTTTATTACAGTGGGGTCTCTTAATGCTAAGTGGCATCTTAGAATCGAAGAGAAGAATTGGGATTTCTAATTGACTTGATCATAGTTTTTGGACAGCAGTGGGAGATTGGGAATAAAACATATATTAAGTATACTTACAAAAATATCCTTTACTAACAGACAGTATCATCTGTTTTATCCATGTGGTTACACATCACTTTATTCTTCAGTGTCACCAAGTGTATGTAGCAGATACTGTCTGTGCTCTGACCAGGTCCCCTTGATTGCTTTTACTAGTTCTGTGCACTAGTTATGCAGCTTTGAGTGAAGCTTTTCCTCTGATGGCTGGTGTCTGTGACTCTTGAGAATTGTCCTTGAGTGACTGGCATCACATTATGCCTGGACCCGGAGAGCCTAAGTGCCTGGCAGTTTCCGTCTCCCTGGAGAGGCTCTTAGCTGTTGACTGACAAATGCAGGGCTATGAAAGACCGGTTCCCTTGCCTTGAGGTCGCTCATACTCAGTTATTTATACTCCAGAGTTCCCCTAGTAGACCAGGCTAAAGCTGGGGTTTTGCCCCAGATTGCGCCCTGAGCTTGGCTGCTGCTGCTCCTTCTCTCTACTGCTTCCCATTCCTAGTTGTTTTATTGTTACTGCCACCACCACCTCTGCTACTGTCAGCACTGCAGGCACTGCAACGTTGGTTCCCGTCTCCACGGCAGGAGAAAGAGGCAAGCTCACTGTCTAGTGCACTTGTTTTAACCTAAGGGGGCCCCAGTTGACTTGGTCTCTTAGTTCTCAGAGTGACTCTGAGGTCGGTACAACTTCCTGAGACAACTCCCTGTTTAATTTCGTTTGCTTCTTGAACCAGAATGTTTCTTCCCTGTGACTGCTATAAAATAATCGCCTCCTTGGAACTTGACACTTACTAGGATATGCGGTTTTTTTTCCAATTACTGTGAGCAGTAGTTGCATTTTGTTTAATCTCCCCAAAGCCTTGAGCTCTGTGGTCCCTGATTGAGGCAGGTCGGGGTCAGGGGCACAGGTGCTGTGCTTGCCATGGGTGACCCTTTACTCCTAGTGGGGAAGGTTGAGAAAGCAAGGTGACAGTGGGAAAGTATGTGTTTCAGTGATATATCTTGTTGTTGGAAACTCTTCAAAAGCAGAATAAAAATAGGAGGTAAAAGAATATGGCTAATGTGGCACTGCTTTGAGGCATTTTACTCTGTTACTTTGCAGGTACAGCAAAGACCTATGAGTTGGCACCGTAGACCCTTGGTTTTTAATGGGTTTAGAGTTTGCTCTTTTAGTTATTTCCCAGGGATCCTGAAGGTATGTATTCTGTGGTCATTTGTCATTTCACTGAATCATAACTTGGTGGGGCCCCGAGAGCAAGTGGGTGAGCCTGGTGTGCTGCGTGGCATCCACGTTGCCCTCTGCTTGCAGGAATCCTTGTGAAGTGCCACAGTGGTGTTCATGAATTTGGAGATGTGCAAAGATCTCAGAGTGTATGCCTTTAGAATGTCAAGGATCTACCATGTTTTTTAAAATTTCATTTTATAAAAGTTAATGTGTATATATATTTATGTTTTAAGAGCCACATAGTTCCATAAGGCTTGCTTAGAGATAAAAAAATAGCGGTTCTCTCTTCCATCCTTTTCCCCTCCAATTTCCCCCTCCTCAGAGGCAACCACTTCCACTCGTTTCAGTTGTTTCTTCCACTGCTGACTTCTGTACTTCCAAGTAACATGCTTATATGACTGTTTCTTGAGGTAGTATTTCAGACAGTATTTCTTGACTACTAGGGAAGGTGAGAATTTAACTTTCTTAACACCACTTCTCCTCCAGTTCCCCCCAACTCCACCCCACACCACCCCTGCCCATGCAAACTGGCCTTCCCCTACCCTTCCAATATCTCAAATTTGGCTCCGTGTTCACATTATTGTGATTCTGTAAACATTGTCTACAAACAAACCACATAGTACACTGCAACTAAACAACCATTTATTTTTCCTGGAGTTAATTTAAAATTTTTCTTGTTTTATGACCTATCTTCACATTTTTATAGAACTGTTAACTTCTTAGAACTCTCAGCCATTCCATGTGATCTATCCATTCTATTTTTTTCCTTTGAGGAGCTCCTTCTTGGAGTCCCCCAGTCCTGCTTCAGTCTGACCTGGCTGCTCCCCAGCCCTGCTGTCTAGCCATCATCTTGAGCTTCATCACCATCTTTAAAATTCTCTTTGCCTGTTTTCTAGGCTAAGTCTCTACGTCCTATAATCTTTGTCTTCCTTTTGTTGGTTTATTCCCAGCTTCATTAAGCACAACCTTTAGTAGCTGCCTGAGAAAGGGTATGTGGGAGGTAAACATTTGGGTTCTTGTTTGTCTGAAAATGCCTTGGTCTCCCCTCACAATTGATTACTAGTTTGGCTGGATATGATCTAAGTTGGAAATAATTTTCTTGGAGAACTTTAAAGGAATGTCACTTTTTACTTTTCGATATTGCTTTTGAAAAGTCTAATGCCAGTTCTATCCCCGATTCATTGTCTGCCTGCCCCCGGCCCCCAACACACTTTCAGGAGTTTATCCAGGTGTTTCAAAATGTCACTGTAATGAGCCAGGTGTGGGGGTTTGTTCATTCATATTGCTGAGCACTTGGTGGGCCTTTTTAGTCTGAATAAGTAACTTCTTCAGTTCTTGGAATTTTTCTTATGTTGTTTATCACTTTCCCCATTTTCTTTTCTTTTTCTGTAATCAGATCCTGGATTTCATTAATTAATCTTTTTTTTCTTATTCATTCACATTTATTTCTCCTTTGCCTTGTGTGTGAAAATTTCCTCAACCATATTATCTTCCAACCCTTCTAGTAACTTAAAAAAATTTTGCAATTTTAAATTTTTAATAATTTCCTTATTTCCTGAATATTCCATTTTTTAAAAATGTTAAAAACATACTCTCTTCTTGTTCTGTGGATATGGTATCCTATTTCTCTGAGGATGTTACATTATAGGTATTTTTCCCCCTTAGTTCCCCCCTGCCCCTTGCCCCACTGTTTCTGTTTCTTCCAGATGCCTGTTTGTTTAGGGCCTTGTCTTTATGATGATGGAGGTGTTTCCCCCTCCAGTTTGTGGTGCTCCTGACTGCTCAGACTTAGGAGTGAAGCAGTGCGTGATTGGAAACTGAGTGAATGGGCCCTGAGGACTATGGGCTTCACTACAGGCAAATTTGATGGGGACCCAGGTGTTCCATTGGAGGGGCTCCCCAGACCTAGAGCCTGGCTGCCAGCCTTCTGCTGGTGGGCGGGGTGAGGGGAAGCAGCTCACCTTCTGGTGCAGACTTTTAACTTCATGCTCCAGCTGTTGCTGTAGCAGCTCATCCCAGCCTCAGGCGCTCACGTGGTGTCCCGAGTACAGTTTTGCCTTTTCAGCCACCCAAACCCAGCCAGAGACCTCTGCCCGCAGAAGGCCTTCCACACTCCCTCTCCCACCCCTGGCAGAGGCAGGTGCCCCTTCCTTGTCCCCTGTAGCATCTTATACTTCCTATCACAGCATTATAATACCTTCTTGTATTTGAATGTTCATTAGTCTGTTCCCCCTGAGGGCAGGCACTGGATCATTTTATCTCTAGTGCCAGGCACACTAGATCTTCCATCTGCATGCATTTGTATTCTGGGGTTTAACCATTAGATTCTGCCTCACCCCATCCCAGAACACCAGAGGTTCCTCCTCTGGAGAGGGTGGAACAGGGTTTTAAACTCTGTGGCTCTTTCAGCTTCTGCAGAGTTGGTGGGTGGAGGGCACAGAGGAGCGCCTCTTTGGGGCTACTGACCCTGTTTTCCAACCACATAATGAGAATCTGTCATGAGCACAAGTGAAGGATACAGAGACTTTGAGTCAGCAGTCACGTAGTTCTTAGGAAGTGTAGCAGTTTTTTTGGAGAGAGTAAGCAATTCTTGTTTCTGACTAGTCCAGAGGATGAAAATGTGCAGATGATTAATGGTTACAAACTCCACTTTGGAAAGTGATCCACCCATAGGCCATGTGGACTCTTCTTTTTTCCCCTTTTTAAATTTTAACATTTATGAAAAATTTCAAATGTATAAAAAATAAACTTTTGAAGCAAATGTCAGACCTCATGTCATTTCATCTGTAAGCATTTCAGTATGTTCTCTCTTTAAAAAATACTCTTTTGAAAAAAAAGAAAATCAGAATGCCATTATCACACCTAAGGGGAAAAACACCCAGTGACTCCTTACCGTCATCAGAGAGATGTGCGCTATCCCCAGCAGTCAGTCTCGTTGGCTTCACAGAAGTCCTGCCGTTCAGAATGGACTCTGAGGAGGTGGTTCTGAAATTTGTTCATCTTGTTTCTCTTTCTCTATTATTTTTTTTGAAGTTTAAATTATTGAGTTTTGTTGAGGTATAATGTACATACTATAAAATACCTTGTTTTAAGTGTACAATTCAAATATTTTCAGAAAATTTGATGTATAATCATCATAATCTAATTTTAGAACATTCCCATCATGCCCCCTAAAGTCCCTCTTCCCATTTGCAGTCCCTCCCTGGGCTCACCGTCAGCCCCAGGTCTTTCTCTCTAAATTTAATCTTTTCTGTGTCACCGGTGTGGAACTTCCATTAGATTATTTTTTTTACTGACTATACTTCCAGCCAGTCCTCTTGTCTTGGCATCATCTTCACTCCACTTCCCCTGGCACCTTGGCAAGGAGTTCCTGAGCCTTTGAGGGGGTGTTGTATATAAGTCAGTGTTTTATTCACTGCCAGTTTAGGATTCTGCTTTCTGGCTGTGCTGAGTCAGTCAGCACTCATTTGTTCACCTGCTCACCAGCTTCCAAAATGCTGTGGATATTTCTTTCCCATTCTTTTTTTTCCTTGTGAGTTTTTACCTTTAAAACGACAAAACCCCCCCAAAAATTTTTTACTGTCTTGTTAATGGGGTTTCAGGAGTGAGCAGGAGCAGGGTCTGGGGTAAATGTCGTGTGTGCAGTCTGCTACCACCTCTAACTGGAAATTGTCCCCACTAATATTGATTTGCCCTTTTCATTTATTTATTTTAGGTTTCTAAAAGACTCTGGAATTTCCTGGAGTTTCTTTGTTGTCCTGAGGGAATGCAGGACTCTGACTTCTCTGGGGTAGATACTGTTTCACCCCACTTTGGTCTTCTAACACGGGCCCTGGGTGATAAGAGTGGGTCTCTAAGGGAACAGCCAGTAGCTGATCCGCTTGTGTGCGTGCTTCCGGGGCTGTCAGCTGAACCAGCATTTGCTTCTCATTTGACAGGTTTGTAGCCTGTGTGCCCACCATCAGAAACATCACAAGCTTTAAAAGGTTCAGTCCTGGCCACTCACGCCTTTCTTTTCATCACACTTTCTGTGCTCTGACTCTGACTTAAGCTTTTCTAAGTCTTGACACTTTGTTTTGCTCCTAGGATCATGGATTTTCCTGGCCACTTTGAACAGATCTTCCAGCAGCTGAACTACCAGAGGCTTCACAGCCAGCTCTGTGACTGTGTCATTGTAGTGGGGAACAGACATTTCAAAGCCCACCGCTCCGTCCTGGCAGCGTGCAGCACGCACTTCCGAGCCCTGTTCTCAGTGGCAGAGGGAGATCAGACCATGAACATGATCCAGCTGGACAGCGAGGTAGTGACAGCGGAGGCCTTTGCCGCACTGATTGACATGATGTATACCTCCACCCTCATGCTGGGGGAGAGCAACGTTATGGATGTCTTATTGGCAGCCTCTCACCTGCACCTGAACTCTGTTGTTAAGGCATGTAAACATTACTTAACGACAAGGACGCTGCCCATGTCTCCCCCTAGCGAGCGCATTCAGGAGCAGAGCGCCCGCATGCAGCGCTCCTTTATGCTGCAGCAGCTGGGACTGAGCATCGTCAGCTCGGCCCTCAGCTCCAGCCAGGGTGGCGAGGAGCAGCCAGCCCCCATCAGCTCCTCGATGCGCAGTAACCTGGACCCGCGGACACCCTTCCCCATGAGACGCCTGCATAAGCGCAAGCAGTCTGCAGAGGAGCGGGCCAGACAGCGCCTCCGGCCCGCCCTGGATGAGTCGGCCATCTCCGACGTGGCGCCAGAGAATGGGCCGCCAGGGGTTCATTCTCGGGAGGAGTTCTTTTCACCAGATTCTCTGAAAATTGTGGATAACCCTAAGGCTGACGGGATGACCAACAACCAGGAAGATGGCGCCATCATGTTCGACCAGTCCTTCGGTGCTCAAGAAGATGCCCAGGTGCCCAGCCAGTCCGACAACAGCGCTGGCAACATGGCCCAGCTGTCCATGGCCTCCCGCGCCACCCAGGTTGAGACTACTTTTGAGCAGGAAGCCGCAGCTGAGAAAAGTAGTTTTCAGTGTGAAAACCCTGAGGTTGGCCTTGGTGAGAAGGAGCACATGAGAGTGGTGGTTAAATCCGAGCCCCTGAGCTCTCCTGAGCCTCAGGATGAAGTGAGCGACGTGACCTCCCAAGCGGAAGGCAGCGAGTCAGTGGAAGTGGAGGGAGTGGTGGTCAGTGCCGAGAAGATAGACCTCAGCCCCGAGAGCAGCGACCGGAGTTTCTCAGATCCCCAGTCTAGCACTGACCGGGTAGGGGACATCCATATTTTGGAAGTTACAAACAACCTAGAACATAAATCTACTTTTAGCATTTCAAATTTTCTTAACAAGAGCAGAGGAAGTAACTTTAGTGCAAATCAGAGTAATGATGATAATATCCCAAACACCACTAGTGACTGCAGGCTGGAGGGGGAGGCCCCTTATTTGTTGAGTCCAGAGGCTGGGCCTGCGGGCGGGCCCCCCTCGGCCCCTGGCTCTCACGTGGAGAACCCGTTCAGCGAGCCCGCGGACTCGCACTTTGTCAGGCCCATGCAGGAAGTGATGGGCCTGCCGTGTGTGCAGACCTCGGGTTACCAAGGAGGAGAACAGTTTGGGATGGATTTTTCCAGGTCTGGTTTGGGGCTGCATTCCTCCTTCTCCAGGGTAATGATGGGCTCCCCAAGGGGAGGAGCCAGTAACTTTCCATACTATCGCCGCATAGCTCCCAAAATGCCAGTGGTCACCTCTGTCAGGAGCTCCCAGATCCCAGAGAACTCTGCCAGCTCCCAGCTAATGATGAACACGGCCACGTCCTCCTTTGAAAGTGGCCATCCTTCGCAGCCCGGCCCCCCGCAGCTGACGAGGGCATCTGCAGACGTCCTGTCAAAGTGCAAGAAGGCCTTATCAGAGCACAACGTCTTGGTTGTAGAGGGAGCTCGCAAGTACGCCTGTAAAATCTGCTGCAAGACTTTCCTGACCTTGACAGACTGCAAGAAGCACATCCGTGTTCACACAGGTGAAAAGCCCTACGCCTGCCTGAAGTGTGGCAAGAGGTTCAGTCAGTCCAGCCACCTGTACAAACACTCGAAGACCACCTGCCTGCGCTGGCAGAGCAGCAACCTTCCCAGCACTCTGCTCTGACCCGACCCCCGCGAGAACGCCGATGCCAGCTGTGGGACCGAAACTAGTCTCTTTTGGTTCGTGGTCAACACCATTGGGTTTGAGGCTTCACACCGGGAATGGCTCTTGCAAATTCCGATGACGAAGAATGGAGAATTAGTAGGTGTTGTGCTTGTGCGGGGGCGTTTCCGAGTGAAATGTGCGCTTTCAGAGAAGGGATACAATCCCTAAAGCTTAAGTTCTTCCTTAGGGCTGAGTAATGCAGTCAGAAAGTAGTTTGTAATTGATGTTAAAAGTGGCACATTTAAAAATTAAAACTGAAGTACAAAAAAATTTTTTAGCAATTTTTGTAAAACTGAAGCTTTTAAACTTCCTATATACCTTCTGATGGGAATATTATATACCTGTTCAGTGATGCAAAATGCACTTATGTGTAACCAGTGGCAACTCTGTGCCTGTCTTAAAGGAAGGCGCTTGAGGACACGCCTGTCTGCCACAGATGCTTTAAAATGTATCACGAGCTAGTCCCTAGGCCTCAGAAAGTACTGTATTTTTAAATTTTTGCCTAATTTGCAGTCACAGACACTGCACTTTGATGGTGCTGACACTGGGTTCAGAATGAGCATTCTCTGGACTACTAGGTGTATATAATTTTGAAAACATCACTGTTGCATAGATGTTTTAACAATTTTTCCTGGTTTTAAAAACAAGGTTGGTAAAAGGAGTATGTACTTATAGGGAGTGACGAGTAAGGTATTGTTTCCGTATGTGCTGTTTAGCAGTGTTTTAACCAACTTGTATTTGCGTGACAGTTCCATGTTTGGAAGTCAGGAAGAAGCTGGTGTCTGTCTGTTCTGATGAAGTGAGTCCTGTTTTGTGGGATCTTTCATGGCACGTTTACCCCTTGCTCCATCCCGACTTCAGGGCCGGTCCATCCGGATACGTCTCACCCGGTGACAAGCCCCTGCTCTGCTTTGCTTCTTCATGCTCTCATTCCGCATATGGCATCCTTCCCGGGCCTGGATCACTGTCTTCAGTTCAAAACTAACTAAAAATGAAGTCAGTCCTCCTCCTAGCATTGGGACAATCTGAGGAGACATCAGGGCCACTGCCCTGGGCCTCTTGGGGCCCCATCCTATGGTCTTCTGACCCTGTGCCATCAGGGCTTTTGGCAGCACCCATCAGGCTGAGCCCTGGCTGCCCTGATTCCAGGGGAACAGCACAGGTTAACGTGTCTCTGCAGAGCTCACGAAGTCAGTTTAATTCACGCAAGAACATGAGTTCATCTTTTTTTGTATAGCTTTTTTAGAGACACCAAACAACTGTCCTTCAGTTCTTGTGCTTAGAAAGCTAATCAGCATGTGTTTTCTCTTAATCTAGTGTGTGCAGTTACACATCTGTCTGTGAATAAACTCATGATGTTCATTGTCGGGTTCAGCATCTCCTATGAACCGATTCCTGGGGAGGAAAGCCAGAAGGGAAACCTCTGATTCCTCTCCTTTCAACAGATGTGGGACAGAGAAGGTTGGAGGCTGGGGAATCACCTGTGAAGTTGTGTGCGGGTGATTGTTAGCAGTTGAGTTCTGACTTGATGTGAGGAGGCTCTCCATCCACCCCTCCGTGGGGACCAGTGTCTGGTGAGATTAAGCTGGGAGGCAGGTGGGTCAGCCTGGAAAACGAGAGAGGCCCTGCCTGGCCTGAGAAGAGGAACCGGTGGCACCAGGAGGGGCAACGGCAGCCCTCCTTCCCTTCCACCAGGAAGCTGTCCCCTCACCGGAGCTCCGGCGTAAGTGGCCTTTGCTTCGGGGCCCATCTCTGCTACAGCAGCTGGAACCCTGCCTCTCCACTGCTAGGTGGAATCTGGAATTGCTCATCTACCTCTTAGTCAATCAATCAGTTTCTGTGTGTGAGAAGCAAGCTTGTGGGCCAGTGTCCTTGTACACACTGTAGCACTTACAAAATAATTCAGAGGTTCCCTGGAAAACCCAGTCCCAGGGTTCCTATGACCGGTAGTTTCTATCTGAATTATAACTAGTATTGGGTACCTGGATTTTGATTGGTTAGCCTTAATTATAGCTTGGCATAATTGTTTCTGGTGACCAAATCATAAAGTTCTGTCAGGGCACCCATTATCAGTGGTGCTATGCTGGTCAAAGTTTGAGACTTTGAAATAAAAAATTTGTCATATTCATGCCTCTAACTAATTGTGTTCTTTTCTTTGCCTTAGGTTATTAAAGTTGAAACAAAAAAGTGAAGTGGTATTGCTTTCTCTGCTAACCCTGCTTCGACTAGTTATTTTTTAAACCAAGCTTCCTAGAAAATACTGTCATGCTGTCAGTAACAATTATCGGTCGTTCCCCTCCGTTCATCCCTTCTGCTGTCCCTGCGCTGTCTGTCTCTGAGCTGCAGACGAGTGTGAGGTGGTGCTCCCAGTCCACCCGGTTTTACTCCCCGAGGGCCTGTTGAATTCGTGTGTTTTCTGGTGCTCCCTTACCTGCCTCCCAGGTTGAAAACTCCACTCTCCAGTTCGGTCTGGCCATGGGGAAGAGCTGGACCCTGAGTCCTTCGGCAGAGCTGGTGGCCTGGCCTTGGGAGAAGTGAGGTGATTAGAAAAGGGTGTCCACCTGGGGGGTGGGGGTGGAGGAGGGGAGGGACATGGGGAGCCAAGTGTAAAGGTTCTGAAACTAATTTTAAAACAAAAATTAAGAGAGATGCACCTACCTTGATTATGCTTGACCAAAATATGAGTACCGTGACCTTACCTAGTTCACTTCGCCATGTGTATTTAATTTGCCCAACAGTTTAGGAAGCAGATCCAACTGCTCTGGGCTACGGTTGTTCCATCTTCAGTGAGGGACACTTGAAGGCATTTTAGCAGAGGACAAGGGTCAGGTGGTTCGGACAGGTTCTAATAATTAAAACGCTGGGGGTGAGGACAGGGGTGGGAAGCAGAACCCGCAGGTCACCAGAGGCCCTGATCTGGAAAGGGAAGCGGATGCTGGTTGTTAGCGTCTCACAGTCACACGCCCAGACGGTCTCAGAGAATTCTTTAATAGAATTACACACTTTGGGCTCAGATGTTTCCAACCACAAAAGTGGCAAGCACGTCTATCAGCACCAGTCTCCCCTCCGTGGAATCTGTACAGATCAGACTTTTCTTTGGCTCCCATCTTGTAGGTCCAAATCAAGCCTGGCTGCGTCTGACACAGTCCCGGGCCATTGGCCTCCTGGCCCTTGGTGTCTCCCGTGTGGCTACAGCTTGAGTTCACTGGGCATCGGCTCCCCTCTCAGGCCAGCCAGCAGGTTGTTAGCTGCCAACAAGGACATGGTGTTTCGGGTTCTGTGGGTGGCACTGCCAATGTGGGGCAGGATCACTGGAAGGGAGAGGGAGGGAGGGAGAGAAGGGTGGTTCAAGAGCGTTAACGCAGGCCCTGTTTTCATGGTGAGGGTTTGCCAATGAGAAGAATAAAAAGGACCTGCCTCACTAGTCCTTGGTTTGCCCTCCCTCCTGTCACTAACCACTCCACTCCCCTGGGGCTGAGGGTCAGAGAGACACCCAGACACAAGGGTGACAAGAAGTATGTATCCTGAACTCAAGAATATTGGGGCTAGAGGGGTGTTGGAGCTGATGTAGACTCAGTCCTTCAGATAAACTAGGTATCAGTTTAACTGCTCACCCACACCGTGTGCCCTGGAAAGTAACACGCCAGGGCTTCTAATCTACAGAATAACAAGAGGAAAGGCTAGACAGCACAGCTCCTTCTGGCCCCAATGCAGAGCAAATCAGGTCACTCTTGTCCCCAAAGAGCACCTTCCTAAAGCCGTACCCAGGGCGCAGAGCTGGACTCCCAGGCCTGGGGGGATGGGATGGCCTTCCCAGCTGCGGGCAGCGGCCAGGCCATCACAGCCGATGTTCCTTTCAGACTGGCATGGGGGTAGGGATGCCAGAGTTTCCAGGGCTGCAATAATGGAAGCATTCACTGTGGGGAAGGCAGCTGAGGACCCACTCTGTGGGTTTCCATTCCAGAATGTAAAGGCAGGGGCCGGGCCCACACAACCTAAGGCTGAATTACACTGAACCACTGAATTACAGATCAGTCTGGAGACAGAAACCACACCAGCTACCAGAACAGAGAAGGTAACAGAAAGAATTGTTAAGTAGGCACAAAGTCGTTAATGGTAACCGAGGAGGTTAAAGAGGAATGCTAAGCAGGCAGCCTGGGCCCATCGGGAGCTCATTCTCAGGCCCCACCCTAGAGCCGAGGCAGAAGCCCATGGGGGCCTGGCACCCCGTGTTTGATCAGTCCCTGCAGGTGACCAGTGAACATAAAAGTTTGAGAACCGCTGCAGTAACATCACAGAGGTAAAGACACCAGAAGCATCTACCCCACCCGCCATGGGCTTAGGGGCAAGAGGATGGATTGTTAAAACTTTGAAGGCTGAGGAGGGCCCCTTTGGTCTGCGGGCTGTGGCTTGGGTCTCTGAGGGGCACAACGCTTAACCAGAGTGTCAGGAGAACTGCGATCCGCCTTCACCAGCCACTGCAGGAAGTGTTGCTGGCAAAGTGCCGTTCTTACCACAGTTCTTCAGGGTCAGGAGAGGGTGGTTTGTAGGCAGTGGTTCTGGGGTCGTCACATCCAGTCCAGCAGCTGCAACCTGACCGCTGGCCAGGGCCTGGTACAGGTCGTCCTGGTTCACCACTTCTCCCCTGGGAAGACAGCGTGACCCAGGCTGCCTTTAGGGCAGAACCACCCACAGAATGAACTGTCCATTGCCCTGGCACTTGGCACTGACTTTCAAAGCAGTCTCACGGTATACTTATTTATAGTTTGTGCAGATCAAAGAACCCCAGCCCTGTCACGTTCAAGCTGTGCAACCTTGGGCAAGTGCTCCTCTGTAAGATAGGGAGACTACCGCCTAACTCCCAGGAGTGCCTCCTTACACACTACTGCACGAACAGGGCCCACAGCTGCATTTGTGTTGGGCCCTAGACCACCCACTGACAAGCACCGCAGCAGGCCCGCAGGCACCTGTCTAACTAGGGCAGAGACCCAAAGATACACCCCACTATGTCCCTCTGAGCGAGCCGCCATTCTTCCCGTGACTGAACCACTGGAGTAGAGAACTGATTTGCTTGAGACTTCATATTGTGCACTAAACAATGCCTGTGCAATAATCAGTAATGCAGGGCCCTGCAGTAGGGGGTATGTGATGGAAGCAACAACACTGTTGGCCTCAGTGTGAGCCAACACTGTTCTTGTACATCTCCCTCTGCGCTAAGGGCACTCACTGCCTTTGCAGCTAAACGTTAGTAATTATAGGCACCCCTGGGGTGGACAAGCCCTTGGGGTGACCTCATCCCTTCCCATTGCGCATCTTTGCCCCCAAACTGATTAAAGCAGGTTCCAAGGGCACCAGCTAGGAAGCGGTTGGAGCGGCAGAGAAGGAAGGTCCCCTCCATAGCCTAAAGGAACTCTAGGAACATTTTGAGGAACCAAGACAACCAGGGTTTTGGGTCTATCTTCCCAGGAACAAGAGGGTTCAAGCTGTCACTGCCTCACAGACAGACCCAGGCTCAGCGCCATGAAGGTCGGCCTCCAAAGGGCTGTACCCTTCGTGGTTAGAGGAACATGGGCCTCCCCAAGGTTACCTGGTAACTCGCTGCCATCTTGTCTTCACTCCCTAAGCAAGACCAGGGGTCCGGCTGGGAACCAGCCTGGCCGGGCCCTGCTCTAAGCACATGGGACGTGCTCTGGGATTTTTACTGTATTTCTGAGTTGGCTGGTTCATTGGTTTATGGAGAGCAGTAAGCTCAGCCTGAGTCTCACCAACAACCCACAGGGAGAAAAAACCTCAGATCACAACAGCAGGGAGAGCCCCTCTCCAGTCTCACCCAGTGACCCAGGGGTGCCAGGTGGCCCCAGGATACCTGCTGACATTGACAAACACGGCCGTTTTCTTCATCCGCTGGAAGAAGTCCTTGTTGCAGAGCCCCTTGGTTGCAGGTGTTAAGGAGCAGGTCACGATAATGAAATCAGATTCGGCAGCCAGCTGGAGGGTGGACACTGGGGTGGGGACAGGTCTCCATCAGATACTGAGTTTCAGGTTAGGGGAAGCAAGAGGTGGGAAACCTGACCGTTCCTCCCTCCTCTCATAACAGAAACTCCCGAGATGCTTCCTAAGGCCTCGTCTCTACCTGGACAACTCTGGTAACGGTACAAAGTAGACAGCCACTTGTGGGACCCTGGTGTATTATTACATCATTCAGCCAGCCCCCTGGTCTAAAGGTGGGGAAACTGAGACCAGAGAGGGGCAGGAGCTTGTTCAAGGTCACACAACAGGATCTAGGCCACTCTGGCTTTCACCACCTCCAAGGCCCAACATGCCGAGGGGGTGAGGAGTGACTGAAATCCAGCCTGCCCTCTGCTCCCCAAGCTGTGCACCTGCCAGGCGGCTGGATCCACCCGGACACAAGGCTGGCGGTGGCACTCACTAGTTCCCTGAGGAACCTGTGAAAGTTTCCTTACATGTGTCACCATCCCTGCTGCTCTACCCACACATAGGCACTGGTGATAAGGGACTCTGAAAGACAGGAGACCTGGATGAGTCCCCGCGCTCCCTGCATGTGCCTCTGTGTGCAGGGGCAGGAAGGTCAGGGAACCCCGCGGGCCATAAGGAGCTGCCACATTCTGCCTGAAAGCACCGCTCTTACAGACAACACGGAGCCCTCCAGCTGAGCACCGGTGCAGCTCCTGCAAAGCTAGAGGTTTTACTTACCAAACTCTGCCTGGAATTCCTCTGCTTCCTGAGGCCTGGGCTGGCGCCCTGCATATAGAAATCTCTGGACGCCGAATGGTTTCAGACGCCGAGCAACAGCCTTGCCTGGAGGCAAGGAGTCAGAGTCAGTGTTTGTTCCCAACCCCTCAGAACACAGGGGCAGCTCCCAGCAGCTTCAGGGAAGGGGAGCCCTGGGAAGAGGTGAGGGAGGTGGCGGCAAGGTCCTTCCATCCGCACAGTGCTGACATTAAGTGGTCCTGCTGCAGTGCACTCAGCCCCGCCAGCCCAGACTGCCCTTAGGCGCCCATGTGACAGCCCTTCAGGGATCTGGAGGCAATGCCACCGCTTCTCTGTGGCTATGACTGGCTTATGCTGTCCTTGCTTACATGGTTCTGGCCATCTTAAAGGCTGTTTGCTAACCTTCCCTGAGCACTGGACCTCACATGCCAGGAGAGGTCTGACTACACGGTCCAATTCCTCCTTCTGGACCCTCTGCTTCTGTTAATGCCCTCGACTGGTGACACTGCCAACCTGCCACCTCGCCCTGACTCTAAGACCTTTCCACATGTGCTGCTGCTGAGACAGGCTTGGACAGCTGGATTTTCAGACCACATGCCCCAAAGCTGGTGGGTTCCTCCAAGCACCTCTCTAATGTGAGGGGCAGGGCTGCTAGCAAGCCAAATTATCCGTACTTTCCCCTCTCACCCCCACCTCTGCACCAGGCAAGATGCCCGAGGACTGACAACCAGCAGCTGCCTGGTGGAGTTCAAGCCTTTATGTCAGACTTCTCCAAACAGGAGCCACTGGAAGAAAACTAGCTCTGCCCTATCTCAGGATCACAGGCAAGCTCGGCCCACTGGACCCTCTGGTTCCTGAATTAAGGCTTTATGAGTCAAGGCCTAGGGGGCACAGGCTCTCCCACAGTAAACCTCTCCTAAAGATCCCCACCCAGCAGCCACCATGGAGCTGTGATCATGAAGAACACTGGCTCTTACAACTTGCTTCTACCACCTAGTGAGTTCTTAAGGAACTCCTTGTTTTATTTCATTATATTTTATTTTTTGGCCTGTGTTTTATGAAGCCATGTCTTCTCACTAGAGATACCCCTACTGTACCCTTTTCCGAAAAAGGACTGTCAGCATCCAGACACAAGGTGCTGGAGACTCAAACCAAGCCATGAGAGCCTGGGCACTGAAGAGCCTCACCTATGCGCCCCAGCCCGATGATGCCGACGGTGCTTTGCGTGAGGCCACAGCCACACATCCACAGGGGCTTCCAGGTGGTCCAGCCGCCACTGCGGGGAGGGAGAGGGGCGGGTAAGAGGCCCAGGCCTCAGGCAGAGCTGAGGGACCCCTGCACAGACCCCGTACCCAACAGACACAGAGGAGCTGGAGTCCAAGGGACAGGCCCCGCCCTTCAGTCAAGGATTAAGAGGAGTGTCAGTTATCCCTATTGCCACACAGCGCTGCAGAAAAGCAGCAGGAATGACTCTTCCTTCAAAGCCATTAGGGACACAGAACCCAAGGGCTGGGAGGGGCCTTAGAGGTTCCCCTCCCACTTTGCAGATGGGGAAACAGACAGTGACCTGTCTGAGCTCACACAGCCAGGGCAGAGTTGGGAGTAGCAGGTCGCAAACCCAGGGTGTGGGATTCCAAAACTAGTATTCTCAGGGCTCCAGGGAAGCCACAGGCCCAGCCCTGTTGCTCTTGGTGGACAGGGGAATGGAGCTTGTCTTGAGTCACCTCCAATGAAGGTGCCAACTCCCTAGACAGGAGGGTAAGAGGCACAACCAGCCCCATGCAGCCTCCCTGCTACATTCCCCACCTCCAAACCCCTGCTCCAGGCCCACGTTCTCTGAGGGCCTGCATTTATACGCCATCTTGCCTTTGCTCAAGCCAGTCCCTGCACCTAGAATGCCTTCCTTGACTCTGGATATACAGACCCAAATCTCTGCTCTGAAACCCTCAGACCAGATTTTCAAAGTTTTCAGATTTAGTAAGGTGGTAAGGTGCATATGCTATGTTCTATGTAACACCCTCAGCAGCATCTGGGTGGCACCTGCATCAAGCACATCAGTCTATCTCCAGCAAAATGAAACCACCTTCAGTTTTCAGAGCCTTTGGGTTTCCACATGGTGAGTGAGGGATAGTGGATCATCCCCCTAAGCGCTAGGGAGGATGCCACCGGCTACTTCTTCCTCGAAGCCTTCCCTGATCCACTCTCCTCCCCCACCTCCTCGCCACCCCTGTCCTCTTCTCCCATGATTTCCCTTCATGCCCAGTTCATTCCAGCTTTGCTGTGTACTTTAGTATCTTGGCTGAGTCCGTCTCCCCCACTGACTGGGCACACCCAGGGACAGGATCACGTCTGGGCCAGGAAGGCAATGGGTGCTCAGCTACCAGCTGCTGAGCAGAGATGACTTCCTGGCCAGGCGTTAACTCACTTCTTCACCTCCTCAATGGCCTCCGGCAAGCGGCGACAAGTGGTGAGCAGTAGGGAGACAGCGAGTTCAGCCGTGGTGTCTGTCAGGACATCTGGGGTGTAGCCCACACGGATCCCACTACGAATCAAAGATCTGGTGGTAACATTAGCCTCAAGTACCATCACCGATCTCTACTGCTGGGACATTCCCATGATGCGGCCTTCCTCCCTCTTTGTGCTGCCTGCCAGGAAGCTCAGAGCTGTAAGTGAGCAGTCAGGAATGGTCAGCCCTCTTCCCATTTCAATTATCTTCCGTTTTGGGAAGGATATAAGATGCAAGATCAGGGGGAGGTATTTACAGCTCAGCAGTAGAGTGCGCACCTAGCATGCATGAGGTCCTGGGTTCAATTCCCAGTACCTCCATTAAAATAAACAAACATACAAACAAACAAACCTATTACCTCCCCCAACCAAAAAAAAATTATAAAAAGATGGAAGATCAGTGTCTAAAGTCTGGGGCCAGAACTACTTAACCTGTCTGAATTTCCTCATCTAAAAAAAGGAAATAATACTTGCCTTTTCTACTTGAAAGAGTTGTTGTGGGGGTCAAAAAAGTGAATGAATGTGAAAGGCTGCTACCTGGACAGATGTTACCCAGAGTTTCTAACTGCTTGCACTTATCTTAACTGACCTGTGCACACGTGGGCAGGTTTCATCATCAGCCACATTTTCACTGGTCAAGGGGTATGAAGTAAAAACAAATACTCAGTTCCACCTCTTCCCTCTCTGATAGTCACCTCTCACTCCAGGACCCCTTCCAGAGCCCAAGCTGCATTTACCGCTTCTTGATTTCATCCAAAGCCAAGTGGTCGACACCCGCAGACAGTGTGCTAATGACTTTGAGATTGGGTCCTGTTGTGCAGAAAAAGCATTATTTGTATCTTTCCTCATTGGATTCAAAGCCCTCCCACATTGCTACAAATGGTCTAGAAAAGGCAGGGCCCTGCTAAAGGTCATAAAACAAGGCTGTGCAGAGCTAGATGAGGGCCCAGGGCCCTGGCTCCCCTGCAGGCCATGGACTTTGCCCTCCTGAGGCCTCCCTCTGGGGACTCAAAGCCGAGAGAGCAGCAATGTGTGTGCCAGACGGAGCTGCACACAATGTTCCCCTTTGGCCCAGGACCACAGTGAATGCCCTCAGAGCTCAGAGAGGTGACTGAAGACCTGCTCAGGCACCAGCAGCAGGCTGATGTGCCCAACAGGGCCAAGACACCCTTGGAATCCTCCCCAGGCCTGCTGAGCACACATACCTGCGGCATCCAGAAGCTTCTTGTCTATGCGGTCGGAGAGGAGGCAGAGCAGGCCATGGGCCCCGGCCACGCCCCGTTCCAGGTCCTTGCTGGGGATGGGCTCATCGGAATCCCACTGCTCCACCTCACAGCTGAAGGAAAAGGAAAGACCACTCAGAAGTGGGGGAGCCCCACAAATGCCCCCAGGCCCCATCAGAAGACCCTTCTCAGAGTGGGGAACATTGTCTTCTGCTTGCTCTGGCCTCAGGCTCTGGCACTGGTTTCTGAGGCTGGGTTCCACCTTCTCCCTGCCTGACACAGGCAGGGCAAACCTGCATTATGTCCTGCTCAGACTGCAGCTGGACAGAGCTGAATTCAAATCCCAGCTCTGCCACATACAGAGCTGTGTGACTTTGGAGGAGGTACTTAACTTCTCCCAGTTTTCTCACCTGTAAAGTGGGAATTATAGTACGGACTTCACAGTGTGGAAGGATTAAGAGTTTACATAATACGATGCACCTGGCGAGACTGGCATGCAGGGTCCAATTTAACAAGTGTTACCAGAGGACCCGGCCAACCGTGCAAAGGGACCAGGCCAGTGACTGTCAAATCTCTGACCCGGCCAAGTTACCTCCAAGGGTAAAGAATTAACAGCCTGGACCTTGCGTCATGGGCCGTCTCCCCTCTCCCCAGGCCCATGACTGAGGAGGGCTCCAGCTCTTTCCCAGACCTCCACTGCAAGTACCAGGGGAGTTGCGGGTCCCAGCGTCACTGCAACGGGTCTGGAGAAAGCTAGGCCCCAGAGAACTTTCTATAAGCTTCCCCAAAATCTAAGACCGTTCCGGCCGGGCACAGGTTGGAAAGTACGGCCAAGGCCCAAGCGCAGGATCCCGGATCTCTCTGACCCGAAGGATTGCCCCGTCCACACCACCAAAAATAACTGGGACTCGAGAGGCTGCCCCCAGCCCTCCCTGAGACGCTGAGTCACGCCGCGTGCGGGGCGCCCAAGGCCCTGGAGCCGTGCCCGCGGCTCCGCAGCCGCTTCCCGCGACATCACCCGCAGCCCGCGCTCCCGGCGGGAGGGGACTCGGCGCGCGGAGCGGTGCAGGGGCCCCGGGCTCTTACTCTGAGGCCTGGGCGAGCGCGACGCTACCCTCGGCGGGGATTCTGCGCGTGACGAACACCTTCATGAGTCTCACCAGCCTCATCCACCATCCAGCCGCCGGATACTAGGCCGGGACCCCGCGGGCCGGAAGCAGCACGGGAGGGGGCGGGGCCGCGGGCGGGGCGGGGCCGGGACTGGAGTGGGCGGGGCGGGAGGCCGAGCGGGGGCTGTGGGATTGCAGCTGTGCGGTGGCTACTCGGGGGTGGCAGTGACAGTGTGTTGGGGGGGCGTGACCCCAAATGTGTGCCTTGTGCATCTGTGTGTGTGTGATCAAGCCTTAATCAAACTGAGACTGGTTCTGAGACTGATGCCAGACTCTTTGGTGCTCTTGGCCCCCAGGGCCTCCCTCTGAGTACCCACTGCCCCAGAGGCTCCAGACTGGCAGGCATGTCATGGGGTTGGGGTAGATAAAGGGGCATCCAGGGGGGACTCCTGTGTGAACGTGTGTGGATACTCGTAAGGGTGCCTACAACTGTCAGAGTATGCCTGTGTTGGGCGAGGAGAATGCAGTCAGGGACAATCCCCATTCCCAGGGCCTGAGTGCCCTAACCATCCTCTCTAGGTCTGTTCCATGATGATCACACTGTTCCAGGCAGGGGTCTTTGGTCGCACAGACTGGGCTCTGAGCCTAGCCTATTGTGCATACACAGGAGCCTGGACCAGGTACGTCTGAATGCAGCTACGGCCTCTTTAATACTTGGTTCATTTCCCCATAGGAAGCTCACAGTTGTGAGAGGGACTTTAATTGGTTGTGGGTGACCCAGTCTGCTGGACACCTGCTGATTGGCTGGAGGCAGGTCAAGCATAGGTCGAGGGCCAAGGTGCTGGAGCCACGTGGGGTCATGCACAGACCAGAGTTTGCAGGCAGATGGACTGGGTCTGAATCCCAGCTCTGTCACTTACAAACTGTGTGGTCTAGGTCAGTTCACATTCTCTTCCTAAACCTCAGTTTCTTCAGCCACAAAATGGGGTTATCAGCACTTACCTTTGAGGGTTATTGTGATTATTAAGCAAGCAATGTTTGCATGGGCCCTAGGCCCATTCATCAAGCACCCATGCCATGAAGGAGAGAGGTGAGGAGTTCAGGCTCTGGAGCCAGACTGCTTGGGTTTAAATCCCAGCTCTTCCACCCACCAAGGACAAGTCGTTAAATTTCTGCATGTCTCAGTTTCCTCATCTGTAAAATGGGAATAATAGTAGACCCCCCCCCCCCCATGGCTTGTTGACTTGTTGAGAGGATGACTACATATAGTGCTTACAACAGCAGGTAACATATGTCATGGGTGCTTGATAAATAGCAACACATCCAAGGAAACCTGTACCCCAGGGACAACAGTTGGTCTGAGACGTAGATGCTGAAGCCAGACGCAGGACAAGTGGGAGGGGCCCAGACCCGTCCCTCAACTCTGCTGGCTTCATCTCTGCCAATAACTGTTCAGGTACTTTCTCCCAGCCTTGGGAGCACCCAGAAGGCACTCAAAGGCCCTACTAGTGGTCTCTTCTCTGCTGACTTTATCAGAATCCATTCTGCCCCCTCAGGGCTCAGGTAGGAAACAGAGACAGGCACAGAGAAATGACATCTGCAGCCTGGGGTCACACAGCAAGTCGCTGGAGGGGCTGGAGCTGTCCCCTTTGGCCACCTGGATCCCTGACCGCTGCTCTGCCCTGCCATCTCCCTCCTGTAAATAATACATTAATACATGTCTTATCCACGGACTGTTTATCTGCTAGGCCACCTCAGGAACAATTTCTGAAATACCTCGAATATTGACACAAGGTATTTTTCTGTCCCTGAGGTCAGGGCTTCTGGGGACAGCAAAGCCCTGTGGCTCCATCCTCTGCTAATCAGTGGTGATACCTGAGCCCACTCCTCCCCCACATCAGGAAGGGCCAGGACACTAGGCAAGCCTGTCCACTGGGGGCAGGAGGGGACATGACATGTCGATAAGCCCCTCCCCCAAGGCAAAGCATCCAGCTGGTGCTCATTAAGTGCTACCAGGTGCTAGCCTTGGAGCTGGGGCATGGAGCCAGCCGAGCGCCCCTGAGGAGGATCAGGGGAAGTGGTACGGAGAGGGAGGGTCTGAACTAGAGAGGGGTCGGAGGCCTGACCTGGGCTTCACTGGGTCAAATTACCTATTAAGCAGCTCAGATGTAGGGAGCTCTTAGTCAATTCCAGGCAACGGCAGCCTGGGAGACACCGGGGCAACAGACTGAGGGTCAGGGCCACAGCTCCAGCCGGGGAATGGAAGTTTGGAACATGCAAAACTTCAAAATGACAGTAAGAAAAGAAGTTTTTGTAGAGCTTTTATAAATTCATGTTTGCATTTAAATCTTGAATCTATTTGGAACATTGTGTGTGTGTGGTTTGAAGTGGGGTTCTCCTTAATATTTTCCAAATGGCTAACCAGTTATTTGAGTACTATTTTTAAATGAGCGTTTTTCTGTAGTTTTGGAATAGATAATAAATGCACAAGATACACATTCCCAAAGGTACACAGGGTATAATGTGAAAATTGCTCCTCCTACCCTGCCACCCCCCACTCTCCTATCCTTTCCCCAGAGGTAGTCACATCTGTCCAGAAATGTTTAATACATATAATAATATGCATAGAGTCTTCACATAAATGGTAGCATATACACTCTGCATCACCTCGTTTTTTACACTGAACAGTGTATCCTGGAGATCATTACACATCCGTACACATAGAGGTGACTCATTCTTTTTATGGATGCAGAGCATTTCACCGTAGGCATGAACCTCAAGTAACGAACAGTCCCCTACTAATGGACACTTAGAATGTTTCCCATCTTGACTACTACAATGCTGCGACAAGAGCCTTTCACAAATGTCATTTTGCTCGTGGGTAAATGCGTCTGTAAGATAAATTCCTAGAAGCAGAGTTACTGGGTCCAAAAAATGTGTGCTGTAAATTTTGATAGATATTGATAAAATGCTTTCCAGAGAAGTTGTTCAATTTATACGATTAGTAATGTATGAAAGCACCTATTTCTCCAGTGTATTATTTTTCAATGGTGTCTTATTGTAATTTTAATTTACAGTTCTCTTTTGAGCCAAGTTGAGCACTTTCCGTACATTAAGAGCCATTTCCTTTTCTATAAACCATCTGTGGATAGCCTTTGCCTATTCAGACGAACTGGGCATCTTCGTCTTAGTGATTTGTAGGCATTATTTGTACAATAAGGAAATTAGCCCTTTGTAACATGAGTCGCAAATATGGTCTTTCCCCGTTTTTTGTTGTAGGATTTTGTTAATTATTTTTAATGCAGAAATTTTGTATTCACATGGCTTCTAGGTTTTGTCACAGAGGGTGTAGCATAGTGTATATATTACTGCATAATGAATATTATAATGAAGCCAAAACATAGTGGCTTAAAGCAACAACAATCATTCCACTACTATCTCTGATGTTTCTAGAAGTTGTCTGGCTTGGCTCAGTGAAACCTCTCATTGAAGCTCTTTCTTGGCTGTGTAACCGAGCAGGACCCTATGGGACCTTCCCAGAACAGACCTCTCCCTGCCCACATCATGTCTTCTGCCTGCCTCTTGTCTGCAGGAAAACTTTAGTCTCAAAGGCTTCCCCGAGTTCCAAAGAGCTCATTTAATCAGAGAAGTGAGAAAATGCAGAAAGAAAGGAAAACAGTCAAGCAAGACAAAACAATAACAGTTTAGCCATTAAACAAAGTCAAGAACCTTTAGTTCCCCCTCCAGGGCTATAGATAATATTCTGAGCCATGTCCTTTGAGCTCTTTGGTAGATACTGAACCCCCCACCAGGTGGAAGAAGGTAACTGTGTGCTGCCCACACGCACGTAGCCCCAAGACGAGCTGGAACCAGAAGGTTGACGATACTGACTCCTTATCACCTCACCACTAACCAATCAGAAGAATGTCCAAGAGCTGGTCACACACTCCACAACTCCCCTCCTTCACCATGTCTTTAAAAACTTTTCCCCCAAAGCCACTGGGGACTTCTGGTCTTTTAAGCACTAACTGCCTGGAAGAAACACTGCACTTCCCTTTACCACAACGTGGTGTCAGTAGATTAGCTTTACTGCATGCAGGCAAGCAGACCCAAGTTTGGTTTGGTAACAGTTGGGCTGGAGTCAGCTGAAGGCTTCCTCACCCATGTGTCTGGTTGTGGAGGCTGGCTGTCAGCAGGGCCCTCTGCTGGGCTGCTGGCCTGAACATCTACCCAGGACCTCTGCATGTGGCCTGGACTTCCTCACAGCCGGCAGCCTGGGCCATTCCAAGAGACAGACAGGGAAGCTGCCAGACTCTCAAGGCCTGAGCCTGGAAACGGTGCTGCCCGACTTCACCATATTCCATTGGTCACGCAGTCACCGAGCCCAGATTCTAGGAGGGGACAGAGACCCTACCTCTTCATGAGAAGAGTATGGAAGAATTTGGGGGCCATGTTTTAAAATTGCTTTTTTACATAAAAAACCTTTTTCACATTGGTTTAGTTTTTTAAGACATATATCTCATGCTTTCTAAGCCTGGTACATTTATGGTTTAGTTTTTTTACTGAAATTTTGATCAGTTTCCTTTTTTTTCATATAGCTAGGAAGTTATTCAACACTTTTTTGAAAGAATTCATCTTTTCCTCACTATTACACTAAATGTGGGTCTTTTAGGGTTTATTTCTAAACTCGATACCCTGCTCTGTGCTGTTGAGCTTTCTTTCTAGTTGTATGTGACTGGTCATTTGTGAGACAGTAAGGGGGTGTTGTTGGAAGCCACAAGGTTTGTGGTCATTTGTTATGCGCCCAGTACACGAGTAGAGGTGAGGACATGCCTGGGGGCCCCTTTAGAAGCAGAAAGTTAGGTACTTGTGCCTGTGTCATTTCCAAGGCTCTGTGAGAACAAGGCTCGCTCAGGTCTGCCTCTGCCGCAAACTGGCCGGGGGCATCAGGCAAAGCACTTCTGTCTGATCCTTGGTTTCCAAACCACACAATGAGGACAATCATTTGATGTCGTGGGGGCCGGTGAGCAGTGAGCCCAGGGCTGGGGCCTCGGGGGTGCACCGGAAATGTTGGCAGAAGGAGATCGGCTTTCACGCTCGCCTTTTGGCCAGCGGGAGAAAATGGGCCCCCAGCCATGTCCATGTCCATGCAGCTGCCTGCCTCCCTGTCCCTGACTGGCTTCACTCCCCAAAGCTGTGGCATTTGCCCCCTGAAGCCCCCTCCCCTGCTCCAGGCCTAGGACCCCTCCTGCCCTTTGGTCAGGGGTGCAAAGAGCTCAAGGGTCTTGGATTAGGTCAGCCTGGGTGAGGGGTCTGCTCAGCCCTTGGGCATCTGTTATGGTCATCTGGCTTCTGCCTGAACTCTGAGACTTGTCCCCATCTTGACTTTTGGAATCTGGAAACTTACGGGCCTGAGCCAACCCAACAACCCCCCTGAGCCTTGACCAGCCAACCTGGGCACCCTGCCTTACTCTTTTCTCCACTGTTGCCCTTGGCCCTGGTCAGAGACCAGCCTTGGTCCTCTGGGCTGGGGTCCCACTGCAGCACCCTGGGACTGACCTTGTAACCTAGACCCCTCCCCACACCCACTCAGGCATAGAGTGATCAGCCCGGCATGCACCCCAGAGACACCTGAAGATCAGACAGCTCGGGGGCAGTTGCAGGCTGGGAGGCAGGGAGAGCACAGCTGCCTCCTGGGACCGAGGGAGGGGCTGGAAAAGGCAGCATGTAGAAAAGTGCCCACCAGTACCGGGCACAGTGTGACTGTCCAGAAATGCTGCTCAAGTCTCCGATTCAGAATTATGTGCCACTCAGCTCTCTATTCAGCACATGACTGGTAATAAGATTATTCTGACATGCTATGAGAGCTAACATTTACTGAGCGCCAGCTGTGTGTCCGTGGCTGTCCTTTACATGTGTTATCTCATTTAATTTTCACAGCAACCCTTTGTGGTGGGTGCTATTATTATTCCCATTTTGCAGATGAGAAACTGAGGCTCAGAAAGTTTAAGAAACTTGCCGAAGGTCTCCCAGCTAAGTGGCTGAGGTGATATTTAAATCTAAATATGAATGAGTGTGAGCTGTGCTCTTATCTCCTCTGTTCCCCAACCAGCCAGTGAGAAAAGAAGGGGAAATGGTGTTCTTGATCTTGAGAAAGGTTCAAGGTGCTGCAAGGAAGCGGAGTAACTACCTGTTGGATGCCAGAAAAGGCTTCTTTTAGGAGCAGACTTTGAGCTGGGCCCTGAATCTTGGGGAGGTTTTGGAGAGGCAGTCAGGAGACAGACCAAGGGCACTGCAGTCATTGGCTGGCTATAGCAGGAGCAAAGGTCCTGAGGTGGAAAGCACAGGACCAGATGGGGAGCTGGCATGTGTGGGGAGCTGGCATGTGTAGGGAGCGGCTAAGGCAGGCTAAGCTTTACCCTCAAGCATGAGGATGTGGGAATTATGGATTAGGCTGAACAGGGGAGAGCTGCTCTGAGCCGCATCCCCAGCCAGAGTCCCTGCCTTGACCACTGTCCTCTCTGCTGCCCCCTCCTGTTCCCCATATCCCTGCCAGTACCAAGACCCCTAAACTCCTGGAGACATGGCAGGGAAATACTTGGCAACTTGAGATAGGTCTTAACTGCTGGCCTAGCCCAAAGCCTCAGAGCACCCCACAGGGTCAGGACCCCTCACTCTGTGGATGGGCTGGGGCAGGAAAGACTCCTTCCTGTGCACCCTGCACTGACCCCCCTGAAACCCTCTCCTTTCTTCAGGAGCCCAAGGTCACCTCCCTTGTCAGGAAAATGCTTAATATCAGTCATGCACACTCTTGTAAAAGGAGCTCGGTTTCTGTGGATACCCTTATCTCATTCTGGGCTCCAAACTAGCTTTATATGAAATGGGAATTTCACTGAAATGTCTTGATCACATCAGAAATCTTAGGCATGAACCTTTTTCAATGAGACTATCACTCCAAACACAGAAAAGGCAAAGGCAATTCAACTGCCCAAACCAGTCTGTGCAAACAGGACCTTGAGTGCAATATGGAAATACCAGCAGGGTTCCTACGAGGCCTTGACAAGATACCTCCCTTCTCTGGGCCCTGATTCCTCATTTAAGGAAGACAAACTAGAGCAGGGATTGGCAAACTTTTCCTGAGAAGGGCCTAGTAGTAAATACTTTCGGTTTTGTGGGCCATATGGTCTGTTACTCAGCTCTGCCATCCTAGCCCGAGAGCAGCCACATTCATAAGTGAATGGGTGCGGCTGTGTTCCAATACAACTTTATGTATAGACATTGGAGTTTGAAGTACATGGAATTTTCATGTGTCATGAAATATTATTCTATAGATTTCTTTTTTTGAGCAAGACCCATTCTTGCATGGGCATCAGACAAAAATAGGTGGCTCGATTTGGCCTATGGCTGTGGGTAACCCCCATACCTCTGGCTGGAGCAGAGCTTCTCACTTTAA
Organism: Camelus ferus; assembly: GCF_009834535.1. NCBI lineage: Eukaryota > Metazoa > Chordata > Mammalia > Artiodactyla > Camelidae > Camelus > Camelus ferus. Next base: position 44,565,142 of record NC_045699.1, on the reverse strand, counting down.
TGTGCACATGAATTACCTGGGCCTCTTGTTAAAGTGCAGATTCTGATTCAGTAGAGTCGGGGTAGACCTGAGAATCTGCATTTCTGGTAAGCGCCCAAGTGCGGCTGCTGCTGCAGCCGGCGCACGGAGCGCACTGTGAGTAGCAAGGGGTTGGGGACTCTGCCAGCTCAGCCACTCTGGGACCCTAAGTTTCCGATTCCTCTATCCACTGGAGAAATGCTCACTCAGAGTTCTGGACGCAAGTGGGTCCCGGCATTTTCTGCACAGTCTTCACCTCTGCTTTTCTTGCTTTATTTCCTTACTTTTCATGTTTCTTCTCTCTCACCTCCTGCCAGTAGAACGTAAGCTCCTTGAAAGCAGGGACTTTGTTGCTTTCTTTGCCACTGTCGTCTTACAGTCTTGCACATAGCAGGTGCTCAGAAAATATTTGTTGAAGAAATGAATGAATGACACCTATGGTGCCTGGTCCTGCCTCCCTTACTAATATCCCCGCTGGGACTTTGTCATTCTATCACCACCTAGTGGGCACTTTTGTGTACTGCAGGGCAGGGGAGAAAAACGCTCTACATGTTCAAGTCTGACCCACGCACAGGATAGAGGAAGACACTGTGGGCAGAAAACTACCAGTTCTGGTGCCCCTGTTATTTGTATTCTTGTCTGCTGGCACAGAGCTCCTTAGAGGAGAGCCTTCCTGGAGGCGGTGGCATTTGAGCTGAACAATGAAGCAGTAAGATTTGGAATGGTGGGAATGAGAGGGAGAAAAGGCATCCCTGGTAGAAAGAACAGCATGAGCAAAGGCCTGGAGGCTGGAAAGCATGGGCGTGTCCAAAAGGGAAGAGAAGCAGAAGCGGCTGAGATGGGTAGTGGAAGGTGAGGCAGGATAATGACATAGAAGGAGGCAAGGAGGACCCAAGGAAAGGCAACTTCCACTTAGTGAGTGTTTGATCCGTGTCAGGCACTTCGCACACACGAGTTCATTAAATCCCTGCAAAGGTCAGTGAGGTAGATTTTAGGACCCCCATTTTACAGATGAGGAAACTGAGGCACAGATTGGTGAAGTGACTTGCCCAAGGTCACCCAGCTGGTAAGGGGCAGAACTGGATTTGAATTGAGATGATCTGATTCTCTCCTCCCTGATGGGAGTTCCTTACCCCGATTTGTGCTTGGAGGGGGTGCATGTTGGTAGGGCACATGTAGGAAGGTAGGAGCTAGGGTCCAAGACACTCAGAGGCCAGAATGCTTAGTTCCTCTGTACTATCTCAGGGCCTGAAAGTGACCTGGGAGCCTCCCTCGGCTCACCCTCATGGTCCTAGAGCCCTGGCCTGGGCAGCAGGATGCCTAAGTTCCAATCTAGGCTCTCTTCACCTCTTACAGTGCCCATTATACAGATATGAAAACTGAGGCCCAGAGAGGGAAAAGAACTTCCTTGATGATGCACACCAAGCTAGGCTCAGTGTGGCTTTCATGCTGGCCCCTGCCTGGGCTCCCATCTGATGGCTGGAAGCTGATGCTGCCATTCAAAGGACCTAAGCTCTGGACACAGAGGGTAGCAGAGGGCCCAGTTGGGCCCCTTGCCCAGCCCAGGCCCTTGGGAAATGTGTTTGAGTTTCAGTTCCCAGTGAAGTGTGTCCCCAGGGATGTGGTAAGTGTGTGGAGCTGCAGGCTGAGGGGGGACTCCCCAAGGAAGGAGGGGAGACTTAGCAGGACCCGCCCCACATGCTTCCCGGAGACTGGACTCACCAGGGCAGAGGGAGGGCTGGGGGCCACCCAGCTCTCCAGCAGACCTGGATTGCCCCTGGACTTTCAGCCCTGCTGCAGCTCTGCATCCAACAAATGGAAGCCTCCTGCCCCTTTCTCAGCCCCTTGGCTGGCTCTCCTGGGGAGCAGAGGGCCCCACCCTGGGGGACTTGGACATGGGGGAGCCACCTCCACCCAGACTGAACCCAGCTCTGTGTCAGGCTTCAAATTATGTGCTCTCCATCACACAGGCCTGACAGTGGGAACTGTTACAATTCCTCAAGAAAAAGGAGGCTCAGAGAGGCAGAAGGACTTGCCCAAGGTCACCAGACTGGAGCTGGGCCTCAAACGCAGGTCAGAGTGACAGCATAGCATTTGACCACAGTACCATGTCTTCTCTGACCCAAGCCACCAGCCAGCTCCAGTGGCTCCTTCCGGCCACACCCCTGGCTGTTGATGGCCTCAGGCATGTCTCAGCTGTGCTAACATGGGCCTGACCAACACACTCCATCTCTCCCTCTAACTCTCACCGTTCTCCTCACCTGCCCATCTTCGCCGCCAATCAGGAGCAGCAGGAGGACAGAGACAGGGTAGGATCCAAGCCTTTGTGAGGCCCCCAGGCCCAGCCAGCATGGACACTCAGCGAACATGTTCTCTGTGAGTGAGAGAACCCCTGCAATGGCAGACACCATCCCTGTTTTTCAAATGGGAGAACTGAGGGTTATTAGGGGACTGTGACCTGCTGGGTCACCAGCAGGCTCCAGGCAGAGCAGTGACCTGCCTGGGCTCTTGAGATTCAGTTTCCCCCCAGGGCACGATTTAGCCTCAAACCTCCCCCAGCAGCTGTGCGAAGTCCTCCATATGGCACCTGGGCCGCTTCCCTGCCTGCCAGGCAGAGGCCCATTGCCCCAATGCTGCGACCCCACTGATATGCAAACCCCTGAATGTGCTTGGGTGGAGACAGCAGGGGAAGATCACCAAGGGCTCCCTGCGGCAGGAGCACGTTACTTCTGCTGGGGATTTCTACCAGAACCGTTTCCATAATCCTTCTCAGAGTGTGGCTGGGGTTTAGTAATGAGCTGTAATAGCCTGAGTATCTCTTCTGTGAGCTGGGAACAATGGTGCGTTCTTAAACGAGTCCTGCTCCTCTTTTCTCGGTGACTGAGTTCAGCTGTGGCAAAGTGGTGGGGTGGGGAGCAGGGATCCAGGACCCTACCAGCAGCAGTGCTCACACAGGGCCAGAGCCCAGCTCCTCCATGATATAGATGGAGCCGTGGAGGCCCACGGTGGCTGGGAGGTTGGGGGCAGCACGACTCCTTAGGCAGACTTGACTGTGGGTGCAGCAGTGTGGAGCAAGGGGTTCCCCAGAAGCAGGCTCTTAGCCAAGGATTCACATGCAAGTGGTTTATCCAGGAAATGCTTCCAGAATGAGCCCAGAAAGGAGTGGGACCCAGGAGCTGGGAGCGCGGGGAAGGGAGAAAAACGGTGCTGTTTCTGGCCTCATCCTGCAGAGGGTGGTTTCAGCCTGAACCCAGGGGGAGGCTCTGGAGTGTAAGTTACATCTCAGGGTTGTTGAAACCCCCAGGAAAGGGAGCTGGGCTTTCATACTCCCTGCACGCCATCAGTCAGCGCCATCTGTGGAAAACTGGGCTGAATACAGCTTCCTGGAAAAGGAGGCATGGCCTTGCCGTGTGATGTGGGAGCAGGACATGCAGGTTGTGCTGAGGAAAAAGGTTTGAGCAGGACCCGAGGGAGGAGCTCAGGCACACTGCTGGAAGGCAAGGTGGCATGTCGACCTGAGGGAGACCAAGGCCCAGCTCTGACTTAGGACAGGCCGAGGAGGTACATGGACCTTGGAGGGGTGGTTCAATTCCCTGCAGACTGCAGGGGAAGTGCACTCAACCATTTCAGCAAAAGTCCCATAAACCACCTCCGGAAATCCCTCTCTTATTTGCCGCTGTTTGGGGCCAAAACCCTGAACTGTGACGAGGAGGGACAGATAGCGTAGGTGAGACGTAGAACTGTCTTATTCAGTCAAAACCGTTCAGAAATGAGTCACTGGCCTGACCTGGGTCCCAAGAGGCTGCACCAACAAGAGCCTAGGGCCCCAGGCGAGGTGGGCATCAGGCCTGGGCCCAAAAGACGGAGCCACAGTTGACGAGGGGCGGCTCAGGGAGGTGGATCTGTATTAGTGGGGACTCTTGTCCCTTTGCTTGACTCCACTTCCCTTCTCTCCTTCCCTCCTGAGAGGTCCCACCTGGACCTCCTGGCTTCCAGTCTCATCTCCAATCCAGTCTCCTGGAGTTGCCAGAAGGTCCCCCCTAAAAAAGCAAATCTTTCCTGCCCCTTCTCTGCCTACCACCCTCCATGGCTCTCCATTGCCCTCAGGAGAAGGACCAAAGCCCCAGCGTTCTCCCACATCCTCTCCCCGTGATGAAGATGCTTAGCCCGAAGGGCTGAGAGCAGCAAACCTCAGGCAGAAACCAGGAGTCGCAGCGGCTTCCCTGAGCCCCAGACCAGGCAGTGCGGGCAGCAGCCCAGCTGTCCAGAAGGAGGGAAGAGCAGCCCCAGACCCGCCCCCAGGCCTCCCTCTCTGCCTTTGCCTCTGTCATTAATTTATGGAAAGCGTCTAAATTGAGAGTGAACACAGTCCCGCAAATCTTATCTAATCCCTGCCTCCACTGGAGAGAGCAGCGCTCCAGGGGTGGAGTTTTTCTTATAGTGATTACATTTGGTTTTATTTCTGGAAAAAAAACTGAAAATGAAGCATTTAAGGTCTAATTTCCCCAATCACCTGTGGAATGAGGAGGCTTCCAGGTGGTGCTTGGTGAGGCTATAGGGAGCCTTGCAGTCCTGCAGCCCAAGGAGGGCCTTGGGGGCCAGAGTCTAGCTCTTTAAAAATTCCTCTTAGCTCTACCTTTAAGCACAGCTAAAATCCAGCCTCTTCTCTCCCCCTGCTGCCTCTGCCCAGGTCTAAGCAATGGTCACCTCTGCAGTGGCCCCATGGCCATCTCCCTGTTTCTGCTTTTCGCTGCTCCAGTCTCTGCTCACAGTCAGCCAGAGCCAAGCCTGTTGCTCTTCGGAGAAGCTCTCCAAGGGTCCCCCCTCCCTGGGGGTAACTCTGGAGTCCTATCAGGCCCATCAGAGCCACAAGATGCCCTCTGGTCTCACTCCCCACTTTCTCCTGCCTCCCTGGGATCCTGCACTTGCTGTTCCCCTGCCTGGATCATTTTCCCCGATATCCACAGTCTGTACCCTCACTTCCTGCAGATCTCACTCAGAAGTCCACCCACTGCAGCCTTCTCTGATTGCACCCATGCCCCATTCATCCTCTGCTCTCCTCACCCTGCTTTATTTATCCCCTTACCACTCACCACCAACCCAAAATATCGTTCTTTTTTGGCATATCATCTAGTTTCCCTGTATTCTCCACTGGAAGGTCAGCGCTAAGAGCAAGGGACTTGTTTGTTCACTGATATATCTCCAGTACTGGGAGAAGTGCCTGATACACAGCAGATGCTCAATAAATATTTATCAAGTGAATGAATGAAGTGCACTGGTCATTTGACAGAGGGGGGTGGGCAGAGCTCCCCAAGATGTTCTGGGGGTGTCCTCTCTGGGTGGGTGGAGTCAGCCTGATGGTACTCCCTGCAGGCAGTCTTCTGTCCAGGTTCTAAATGGAAGTTCTGGCTGCAGGTGGCAGCTCTGGTCTCTCAAGAAGACTGATTTTCCTTTGGTGCAAACACCACCTCTTCCAGGTAGCCCTCCCAGAACACTTCCCAACCCTCAGGGAAAGTTTGCCCTAGCCTCTCCTGGCCTGACACTTTCTCTTTTGTGGTCTGTTTTGGGTGTCGGTGTCAGGCCAAGCTCCTGGGGGGCCCCTGAGTCAGATCTGGAGAACACCTGGATGGCCCTCTCCAGCTCACGCCATGCGGGGCCTCTCAGTCATGCCTTCTCCTCACTCAAGCCTCACAACAACCCTCTGAGGTAGTCATTATTATCCCCATTTTACAGATGAGGAAACTGCGGTCAGAGGCCGCAGAAGTGACTTACCCATGTCCCACAGCTGGTGTCACAAGGTGGAGTGTAGCTGGGCTCCTGTGCTCCAAAGGCAGCCCCACTGCGTTCAGTGCAGTGCTCAAAAAGCGTTTGGGGAAGGAAGGGAAGGGCAAGCCTGAGTCCTGGGGCTCCTGAGTGAGCAACGAAGATGCTGCCAACACAGCATGTGCCAATCTGCTGCTGGGCTGGCTCATGGGGCCCATCCTTGCTCGGCCAAGCCTTGAGCTGGAGACTCTCCTGGAGTTCTGTGCAGGGAAAGAAAAGGCAGTAACTCTCTCTTCCAGAAGGTTGGGGAGCCCCACCAGGGAGATGTAAAGAACACACATTGTGTAACCATGCCCATCCCTGGCCCTCAGTCTCTCACTGGGTCAAAGACAAGGCCCAAAAGGGTTGACTGATGAGCCAGAAATTAGGGACGGATCCGGGACTGGTGACTCGACATCACTGCTATCTTTGTTCTCTGATTCGACCTGCTATGCCTGTGGTGCCTGTATACCTGGGACTTTCAAAAGTTGTACCTGTCTAACAGGATCAAAGAGCAAAGGAGATAACACAGGACAGTGCCTGGCAGAAAATAAATTCTGAATAATTGGACCATATAATTATTAGCTGGTTCCAAGAGAGGCACCTATATTGCACTGCCTCCTTCTTCCCTGTCTTGCAAATGGCTGTCACAGGCCTGGAGCTGCAAACTTGGTAGTTAAAAGAAGACCTCTCTGTTTAGGGGGAAAAAAACAGTTAAAATAAGAGTGCCCCATGGTCATGGTGGAGATGGTGTGGCAAAACTAACATGGTGTGGCAGCATTTTTATGAGCATTTTAAATACGCAAGGTAAATATTTTATGAATGTTGAATATTAATAAAGTCTCATTTTGTCTGAATTTCCCCACCTTTTAAAATGTATGTCAAGAAACAAATAACATAAGAGCTGTCCAGTTAAGTGAGCTGTCAACTGGGTTTACAATATTGCCAAGTAGGGCATTTTTTAAACTGGTAAGCAAGTATAAGTGTCTCCTCTTTTCTTTTGGTCAGGATTAGTCTCGAATTCATAGAATTTTGAATTACATCCTGTCAGGGCTAGCCCCTTCCTGGAACAGGACGTGGTGGTCCTACGCACACCCATGTGCCACCAGGGCCAACCATCTGGAAATGGCCCTTAGACAGAACCTATTGAGAACTGTAAGAACCATGTATATACTTTGGTTATATACTCTGGCATTTATCCTAATGAAATAATTCCAAAAAAGCAAAGCAAAAATGTAAGCATATAAAGATGTTAATTACGTTGTTGTTTATAGTTGAGGGAAATGGTAAACACACTCAGTCTACAACAAGAGGGGAATAACTTAATGAATTATGCTTAGGCCCTTGATGGTGCTCTGACCAATAAAAGTGGTCATTTTGAAGACTATGTAACGACATGGATGATGTTCATGTTCAAAGGTTTCATATCAAAGGAGAAAATGCAAAACTGCATGGAGACTCTGGTCTCTACTGTTGGGGTAATTTTCTTTCCTTGTTGTCTGGTCCTCACAACAGCCCTCTGTGGTAGATAAAACAAGGTTGTTAGCTATTCTCCATTCTCCAGGGGAGGAAAGAGAGATCACAGGGACTCAGATTCTGAACTGGGACAGCTCCTAATGCAGAACCCAGCGCTGCCTTGGAAGAGCGTTTCCCTGCGGCTCCCAGGTGAGGACAGTGCCAGACAAAGCTCAGTTCCCACACCCCCTCCCCGTCTCATCCAGGAGGGGCACCCCCTGGGCTGCCTGTTCTTCCTCCTCACGCTGGGATTTCCCATCTTGGGCAGTTTGGAAGAACCCCAGTCCCCAGCCCCACTGTACTCTGAGCTGGGCTGATAGGAAGCCCCTTCTGCACAGTTGACCCATGAGATCATGTGGGAAAACCCTTAGAAACTCTGATACGCGCTGCAGGTGCTGCTGTTCCTATTATTTAAAAAAAAAAGTTGTGATGTGAAATCTTCCCATCATGCAAAGTTTGTTGGTAATCATATAACAAACACTCCCCTCTCCATTGCCACCTTAGGAAATAAAACCTTACAGGGACACTTGCAGTCTCCTCCGTGTCCCTTCCTGAGCCTCCACCTCTGTCACAAAGGTAACCCAAACCAGACAGGGGTGTTTATCTATAAATCTTAAGTAGTATTGTTTTGCATTCTTTTAAACTTTCAATATGTGCTTTCATATTGTCTTGAATTCATTCAACAAATTCACTTGGCAAATATTTGTTGAGAACCTACTGTATATGAGACACCCTTTTAAATCCTGGGAACATCAGTGAACAAAACAGACACAATCACTACTCTTGTGGTGCGTATATTCCCATGGGGTGAGCCAAACAATAAGCAAAATTTATGAATTATAGATAGGTTATATAACATGTTAGAATGTGATAGGTGCTAAGGGGAAAAATAAAGTCAGAGAGGCGAGGGTGGAATGTTACAATTTTAAGGAATATCATATCTTTCTATAACTTGCTTGTTTACACAATAGTATCTTTTCTTTTTTATGAATGTACCATCTTTATTCATTTTCTTGTCAATGAACATTTAAGATTTTTGCTTTTAGTCACTATAAACAATATTGCCATAAACGTCCTTGTAAACGTGTCTTTGTGCACACCTGGAAGAGATTTTCTGGAGAATGTACTCTAGTATTGCTGGGTCTGGGGCATCTTTGACTTAACTTAGTTAGATGGTACCAATGGCTCCCAAGGAGGTTGTACCAATGGTTCCCACAGCAGCATATGAAGCTTCTAGTTACTCTACCTCTTCTCTAACACTTGGTAGTGTCAGATTTTTAAAAATACCTGCTGATCTGATAAGAATAAAATATTACATCTTTGTTTAAATCTGAATTTCCCAGATAACCAAACGGTTGAGTACATTTTCGTAAGTTTATTCATCATCTGTGTTTCTTTTTTAATGACTGGGAATTTCATTGATTTTTGCCTGTTAATTTTATACCAAGTAATCTTGCTAACTAATAATTGGTCTGTAGATTCCTCTAGGTTTTCTAAATAGGCAATTATATCATCTGTAAATGACAGTTTATCTCTTTCTTTTGAAATGTATGACATTGATTTATTTTATTTTGTAATTAATTTATTAAAAAATTTCTGCTGCTAAATGTATTAATTTATTTTAGCAAAAAATTCAGAAGTGCAATGTTGAGCAAAAAATGCTATAGTCGGCATCCTTATCTTTTCCTGATTTTAAAGGAAAGGTTTCTATTGTTTACACAAATAATATTTCCTTTTGATGTTTTTATAGATATCTTTTATCAGTTTAAGGAAACTCCCTTTTATTTCTAATCTGCTTAGAGGTTTATCATCAATCAGTATATACTTTTATCAAATACCTTTTCTGCGTCTACTTTTGTGATCATATGTTTTTTTACTTCTTTAAACTATTGATGTGGTAAATTACCTTTACAGTTTTTCTAATACTAAGCCATCTTTGTATTCTTGGGGTAAACTCAACTTGATTATGGTACATTATCTTTTTTATATACAGTTGAACTTTTTAATAATATATTACTTAGGATTATTACATCTAAATTTATGAATGAAATGGGCCTGTAATTTTCCTTTCTCATGCTATAATCTTTAACTTTTTAAAATTGAAGGTTAGTTGGTTTACAATATTGTGTTAGTTTCTGAGTACTATACTTGTTTTGGTATAATTTTGGTATTAAAATTACATTGGCCTCAAAGAATGAATTTGGGAATATTCCTTATTTTTCTATTCCCTGGAAAAACTCATATAATATTGAGATTGTCTATTATTGAAATGTTGGTAGAATTCACCTATAAAACCATCTGGGCCTTGAGTTTTCTTTGTGGGAATGGTTTTCAATTATTGCTTCAATTTCTTAAACAGTTATAGGACTATTCAGAATATCTATTTTTCTTTCAGTTTTGGTAGGAATGTATCTATTTCTACTACAACTTCAAATTTGTTGGCATAAAGTTGTTGATAGCATTCTCTTATTATATTTTTTCTCAGTAATCTTTTATTTGCACACACAGCCACATAAAAAGATAAAATCTCCAGATATTTGGCTGTCTTTATCTTACTATCTTTTAAGCCTCTGTTTTAACTATAGTTATGTTACTCTATCATGTATGATGTCATTTATTTGTGTATTTTCTTTTTTTCCCCTTGATCAATCTTCCCAGAGATTTGTCTGTCTTTTTAAAGAATTAACTCTTAGTTTTTATTGGTCTTCATCATTGCATTTTTGTTTTCTATTTCATTGATCTTCATTTTGTTTTTACCATCTCTTTCCTTATATTGTTTTGGGATTTACTGTATTTTTTTTTAAACTTCTTAGATTGGACACTAAGGTCATTAATTTGCCCTGAGGTTGTGTGCCCCTAATTGAACTAAGCTAAACAACAGTTGTTTTGTGAGAACTGTGGAACAAGGGGGACAGATATGGAGGCCCAGGACCCAATGGAGGGAGGAGTAATCTAATCGAGACCCTCCACAGTGAAGCAGGGCTCCAAACCTAATCTTGATGCAATGTTGCTTTCTCTCCAAACTATAGTAAACTGATTAAAAAATAAAAAACCCGCAAGAGGGAGAATAATAGCAGAGTTGTCAGCGACAGCATTTTGGTAGTTGGAAAGTAGATAGACTGCAGAACCATGAAGAGGTCTTGACCCAGGCACACTGCGTATCTCAGGACTGGGGTTAATATGGAGTGGCGTGGACAGAGAAAAGACCCTACAAATTTGCAGAAAAAAAGTAGGCTTATACAAAGGATTATGACTCAGAAAGGCATTGGATTTTTAAAATAGCACCAGCGGAAGCCAGAATGCAATGGAGGAACATGTTCAAAATTCTGAAAGAGAGTTTATGGTTAAATTGATGATAAAAATGAGCAAAATAAGCCAACGATTAAAGTAAGTCAATTATTCACTCCAGGGAAAACAAAGTTTTGTGCAGGAAAAGAAAATGATAGTAGCCTACACAGCTCATTTGACAATAGATTTAGAGCCAAAATAAGGCAAATAATGAATATGAATCTAATCAGAATGACAACGATATTGAGAGGCTGATGATGAGGGACATGTGTGGGTGTGGGTGTGTGGGGTAGAATATGTGTGTGTGTTTTGAAGGGGTTGTGTTTAGGGGGAGGGGGTTGGCAAGAGAGTTAAATCTTCTCTTTGCATGATGAGAAACCATCCTGAAAAATTCAAGAAGTAGCAATATAAGCATGTTATTTGGAGAAAATAATAGCAGATATCAGAAAGACTGAAGGTTGTATTTCTGAGACTGAGAAAGAGGAGTAGTGTGGTGATGGAGGGCGGTGATGGGGAGGGGCTTCAGGGAATTGCTGATTTTCATAAGAAACCATGTAGAGTTTTTCAACTTTTAAGATTATGTGCATGTTTAACTTTGATAAAAATTTTAAAAATTCCCGAAGTGGGATCGCTGGGTCAATGGGCATGCATGTTTTAAAAATCTTTACCACAGCACTAAACAGTGCACCCATTTCACCCTCTTCCAGAAGTGAAATAGTGTCTAATTTCTAGTCCTTGCAAACACCATTATCAATTTTCACATCTATGCCAGTTTGATAATTTTTTAAAAAACGTATCCTATTGTGGTTTTAATTTGCATTTCTTTGATTACTAAGTAGTTTTACATAGTTAACATATTTAACCATTTTTAGTTCTTTTTTTATTCATTTCCTGTGGCAGTTCTTGGTCCATTTTTATCTTGGAGTCTTCATCTTTTTTCACTGTTGATTTGTAAGGGCTTTTAAAATAGTAAGCCCACTAATTTTTGATCTATCACATGTTACAAATATTTCCAGCCCACCTTGGGTCCTGCTTTTAATTTTCTTTTTTGATGTGAAGAATTTTTCATTTTTATGTGGCTAATTCTATCTTTTACTCTTTTTGCCTTGGGATCATGCCTGGAAAGCCCTTGCTCATACATGGGCTTTTACACATAAAGCATTTCTTATTTTGTCTAGCATTTACATGCAGTGTCTCACTGAGTCTAAGTGTTTCATATTCTAAATCTCTGAAACTGGGATGTGTTTATAATCACTGGTGCTCAAGTGGCATCATTGCCTGCTTGCCTGCCGCACATCAAAATGTGCAGAAAGTGAGATATTAGTGGAGCGCTCTTTAAGGGGCATGATCACGTCCTTTCCCTCCAGGCACAGAGCTGGACTGCTCTCCCCAACCCCCTTGCAGTTCTGTGTGGCCCTGTGACAGAGTTCTAGCCTTTGGATGGTGGGTAGAAATGATATAAGTGACCTTCCTGCTTGGCCCATAAAACCTCCAGTACCACCATCTCCTCTTTGTCTCTCTCTGCTGTCAGAGGATCTCAGAGGTTCTAGGTGATGGCAGAACCAGAAGGCAGAGGAGTTTAGATCCATGAAAGGCCAAATGGGAGGTGCTTGCTGACCAGGGATCCTCATTGTTCTTTGTGTGAATAAGGAATAGACTCATCGTGTTAAGTTATTGAGATTTGGGATTTTGTTTATTATAGCAGCTAGCATTGCTGCTACCTAACTGTCACTCTTGTCTTAATTCTGACTCACATCTGAATCCCTCTAGACTAGAGTTGAATGTTTTATCATTAAGTATGATGTTGGTACCTGACTTTAGATACATGTACTTTCTCTGGTGCTTTAAAAAAAATGAAGTCTTGGCATTGGAGTTATTCTAAGTATGTAAAATTAATTGGAAATTTTTAACCTTTTTTTTAAGCTCTGGAAAAGGTTAACTAGCATAGGAATTAATTGTTATGTGAAACTTTGACAAGATTCATCCTGAAAACTGCCTGTATCCTTTTGCAAGAATAGTGCTTAAACAAGCTTTAGTTTCTTTTTCTTTTTCAAATTAACTTTTTAAAGTCTTAATTTTTTTTAGAGCAGTTTTAGGTTCACAGCAAAACTGAGAGGAAGGTACAGAGATTTCCCATATACCCTCTGTCCCAACACATGCATAGCCTCCCCCATCTTCACCATCCCCACCAGTTTTGGGGTGCATTTTTAACCAAAGATGAACCTACAGTGACATATCATTATCACTCAAAGTCCATAGATAACCTTAGGGTTCTTCTTGGTGTTGTATATTCTATGGGTTTGGACAAATGTACAATGACACTTATCTGTCTTTATAATATTATACAAAGTATTTTCACTGCTCTAAAAATCTTCTGTGCTCCACTTATCTTTCTACCACCTCTGACCCCTGTCAACCACTGATCTTTTTATTGTCTCCATAGTTTTGCCTTTTCCAGAATATCTTATAGTTGGAATCAAACAGTATGTAACATTTTTAGATTGGCTTCTTTCCTTTAGTAATGTGCATTTAAGATTCCTTCATGTCTTCTCATGGCTTGACAGCTCTTTTTTTCTTTTTTAAGTGCTGAATGATATTCCATTGTCTGGATGTCTCATAATTTATTTATTCATTCATCTATTGAAGGACATCTTTGTTGCTTCCAAGTTTTGCAATTATGAACAATGCTGTTATAACCATCTGTGTGCAGGTTTTTTTATGGACTAAGTTTTCAAGTCTTTTGGGTAAATACTAAGGTGCACAATTACTAGATCCTATTGTAAGAATATGTGTAGTTTTCTAAGAAACCTCCAAACTGGTGAAACATCCAATGTGTCAGTACAATCTTGCATTCCTGCCAGCAACGTATGAGAGTCCTATTGTTTCACATCCTCCCAGCATTCAGTGTTGTCAGTGTTCTGGATTTTGGCCATTCTAGTACGTGTGTAGGGGTATATCACTGTTGCTTTAATTTGCATTTTTCCTGATGACATATGATGTGAAGCATCTTTTCATATGTTTATTTGCCATCTGTTTATCTTCTTTGGTGAAGTGTCTTTTAAGATCTTTAGCCCATTTTTAAACCAGGGAGTTTGTTTCCTTACTGTTGAGTTTTAAGGGTTCTTTGTATATTTTGGATACAGGTCCTTTATCAGGTATTGTCTCCCAGTCGGTGACTTGTCTTCTGATTCTTTGACTTTTTTTTTTTTGCAGAGCAGAAGTTTTAAATTTTTATGAAGTCCAGCTTATCAATTATTTCTTGCCTGGATTGTGTCTTTGGTGTTGCATCTGAAAAGCCATCACCATACCAGAGACCATCTAAGTTTCTCTTCAAATTAATTTTTTTCCTTAGTAGTAAAATATAAATAATAGAAAAAGAAAGTCACTCATAATTCTACTTTCCAGAGATAAACATTGATAGAACTTTCATGTATATCCTTTCAAATATACACTCACATTACACATCATTTACTTACATAAATAGGGTCATTTTCTACACATTCCAATTTGCAATTTTTACACTTGACAATATATCATATATTTTTTCCACAATAATATATCTACTTAATTTTTATATGTCTGTTTTTCAGATCCCCAAAGCAGCATATGTTCATTTATAGTTCAAATATTACAGAAATATGTAATGCAGAAAGTGAAAATTTCCCCATTTCTTATATGGCCTCTTATTGGGTTGACCTTGTAAATGTTTATTTTCATATAACATTATCCATTTTGTAAACCTTTCAAATCTATTAATCTAGAGCTATAGTCTGAAAAAAAAATCTCTACTTCATTTAAGATCTATCATCTTTCTTTGTCTCCATCCAGACAGAACCATTCAAGGAGTTTTTCACACAGTTCCCTCCATCTTCTCCACTTTCCAACATCTACTTGTTCTTCAAGGAAACTTCCAGCTTCCTAGGACAGAATCAGTCCTCCCCTCGTCCCTGCCTCTACACAATTCTTCCTGCAGCACAGTCTGTATCTCTCCACACTGCCCTTCAACACCACTAAGGCAGCTTGAGGTAGTGGAAAGATCGTGGACAGCTGGGCTTGAGTCTGAGCCTTACCACTTTCTAGCTGGGACCTTTGGCCCCTCAATTAACCTCTCTGCTCATTAGTACTCTCATCTGTCAAATGGAACAACGATCGTCCCTACCTCACAGGTCGCTGGCGCTTAATATTCTATTTGATGTGTGAGTGCGTCCCCTGCCGGCTCCCAAGGGCAGGGTCCAGACCCAGGGTCTTGGAAATCCCAGGAAACACTGACTTGAAATCCCCAGAGGAAGCCCTGAGAGACCAAGCACAGAACATGGCAGGTGGGTGCAAGTCACCCATGGTTGGTTGTCCCTTCCACTGGAGAAGCCCAAAGGAGCCCAGCGGGCCCAGAAACCTCTGGGGAGGGCTGTTTTCTCACACTCTCATGTGCTGCCTGGCTAGTCTCCAGCCTGGGTGTAGGATGGAAGAAGGCCAGAGTGATGGTAAGTAAAAGCTGTTTCTGCTCAAAAAATTAAAAATAGGATTACCATCTGATCCAGCATTCCCACTTCTTGAGTATGTACCCAAAAGAGTTGAAAGCAGGGACTTGAAGAGATATTTCTGTCCATAGCAGCATTATTCACAATAGCCAAAATATGGAAGCAAAACAAGTATCTTTCATTAGATGAATGGATAAACAAAATGTGGTATACACCTACAGTAGATTATTATTCAACCTTAAAAAGGAAAGAAATCCTGTCACATGCTATAACACAGATTAACTTTGAGGACATTATGCCAAGTGAAATAAGCCAGTCACAAAAAGGCAAATTCTGTATGATTTCACTTATACAAATTACCTAGAGTAGTCAGAGTCCTAGAGACAGAAAGTAGAATGGTGGTTGCCAGGGTCTGGGGAGAGCGGGGAATAGGGAGTTACTGTTAACTGTGTATGGAGTTTCAGTTTTGCAAGACGAAGAGTTCTGGAGACTGGATGGTGGTGATGGTTGCATAACAATGTGAATGTGTTTAATGCCACTGAACTGCACAGTTAAAAATGGTCAAGATGGTAAATTTTCTGTTACGTGTCTTTTACCACAATTAAAAAAATGCTTCAGGGGCTTTGTAGTTGCCCAGGCTGGGGATTTCCAAGCCACTACCCAGAGAACGTGCCCGTGGGCACCGAGGGCACTGAGCCTCGACCTCTGAATCCTGAGCAGACTTTGCCCACTGCCTTGTCCACGTAGCAGATGTCAAGCAGGAGATGGGAGCACATGCTGTCCCTCCCAGCCCTGATGAGCTAAGATGAGAATTAGAGAGAATGGAAATGTGTGCTTTTAAAAAGTAGATAGAGAATTAAAAATACAATTGAAAATCACGCTCACTATTCCAAGATTAAAAGCATTCTTTAGAAACTGGGTTTTATTAGAGGACATGCTTCCTGCCTCATGTAGGAGGGAGGATGCCGGGTCACCGGTGCTCTCTGTAGGGGGCAAGCAGGTGAAATGATTATGAAATATGTCAAATAAATGGTCCTTTTTTCTCCCCAGGAGATAAGGAAAGGTAATTTGGTCTGTCAGTCGCGCACACAGAAGACGTCATGGTCAACTGCATTAATACTGAATACTTTGTCCAGAGTCACAGAGCTAAAAGAAATTACAGAATCTTTCTCCTGTGAATTCTGGCATGACTCTCAGCAGACCTTTCCTCACCTGAATTCACAAGAGAGATGAATAATAAAAGGCAGGGTCTATAGTGGGACCCAGAGCCTGCAGGGCTGTCCCAGGCATGGTGGTGAGAGCCAGCCTTTTCCTCGCATACCTGTTATGCCCTGTCCCAGCCCTTCCTGGGTCCTGTTTCAGCCAGACAGGATCCTAGCTGTTTCCTGTGCATCCTCGTGCCTCCCTGCCTGGAGCCGTCGCTCCTGCTCCTCTCTCATCTGCACTGTCAGAGCCACCCATCCCAACAGGTCCCAGGTCGCCTTCCCCTCCTCCGACTGCATCCTCACCCCACCCAGCCCGCACCCTCACTTCCTTCTGCAGTTGTTATGGGAATTTTGCATCCATATCTTCTTTCCCTAATACCCCAGCCTTCCTGGAAGACAGACAACCAGGCAGTCTCCCCTTCTGTGTCCACTCTGGGGACGGGCATTTATCAGTGGAAGGGATAAGTTCATGAGGTCTCTGCAAGTTTTTTCTTTTACAATCTAATAAAAGCATACAAATAGTAGATTTTTTTCTTTTCTTTCTTTCATTTTTGGAATTGGTAGTGGTGAAGGGGTGTTGTCAGGGCTGGGGTGGGCATTGGGATTCTCGCTAAAACCGCTGTCAAATTGTTCAGTTGCAAGAGACATTCTTTACCTCTACCTCCTCCAGCAGTGGGGTCAGGCAACCCTGCACTCAGAGCCCTCACCCAGGGGCTGGACAAAGCCTCTTCCCTTCTCTGCTTTTGGGGACTGTTTTGGTCTCTGGAATAACTAAACCTCTCTCAGTGCAGCTATATTCCCTCATGTAGTAAGTGCTGCATTATTTTTAGGCTGTTTTACCCAATTAATTTTATTAGCAGTTAATTATGTATTAACAGTTTAAGAAAATAAATATTTGCTCAGTTCCTTAAACTAAATCATTAAATATGTATTTATTCCTTTTTTTAAATGCACGACTGTTGTCTCCTACAGATGGAAAAGACATGTTTGAAGCCATCTGGGCCTCTGAAATAGACCTTTATACAAAGGTGCCTTCTTGGCTGTATGGGCCGGGCTCACAGGGGGCTGGGAGGGACCTGGCACGTGAAGCCCACAGCATGTTGCAGAGACCTGGGCCTCACAGGTGAGGGGGAGGCCCACTGTCAGACTGTCACAGCTTGGCAGTATTTGGGGTGAGGGGAGGTGGGTGCAGTGGGGAGGTGGGTGCAGCTGAGAGTCAGGTGCACGAGGGAGTGTGAAGGTGAAACCAGCACCTGGAGGATTGTGGCTGAAGGAATAAACCTCCTCTTGCCACCTCTAGGTGGTTTGGTGAAAGCCTCCCGGATGACAGAACACCTAGTCCCCTGGGACCCAGCCTCACCCAGGTGTGTGGCCTTGGGCCAGTCAACAGACTAAAGCAGCGTCGACTCCCTGCGTCTATAATAAGTACAGCTGTGCTGAGCCCTTCTCACTCTGACATGCTGTGAGCCTGTGGATCACTCAAGGTTGCCCCAAATCTCTGATGCACATAGTGAGGGCAGGCAAAGGCCAAGGCTGCTGTAACAGGTGGCTGCCGTTCGAGCTTCCAGACCCACAGTTAAGGGAGAGATGCAACTTTCTCCCAGCATTCCCTGTGGGTGGAGGCGCCCAGTGACTGTCTACACCAGGAGTCAGCACACTGAGGCCTGAGGGCCAGACCCTGCCAGGTGCCTATTTTCGTATGACTTGAGAGCTAAGAATGATTTGTACATTTTGAAACGGCTGGAAAAAATCAAAAGAAGAAGAATATTTTGTGACACATAGACAGTCCATGAAATTACAGTGTCTATAAATAAAGTTTTATTGGAACGCAGCCAGGTTCATTTGTTGACACATCGTGGTCCTTTTGTGCTACAATGGCAGAAATGAAAGTCATGACAGGTGATGTGGCCTGATAAGCCTAAAATATTTGCTATCTGGCTCTTTTACAGAAAAAAGTGTTGAGTCTTGATCTATGGTACTTTTCTGTGGCAATTACAAGGAGGATTTTCTTTACAACAAACTAGATGGGATATTCCAGTTGCTTGTTGTAATGAGATATGATGATAACTCACTTAATAAACACCTAAGCACATTCTTGGTTGGGTTACTGAGGAAACAGAGATAAATCAGATCTAGTCCCTATCAGGGACCTCTCAGTCTGATGGTGTATACATGTAAATTTCAATATAGAGGGATTAGCTCTACAGTGTATATTTTTTACAAGATACGTGGCAGCATAGAGGAGGGAGTGACTATCTGGGGGAAATCAAGGAGGACTTCAGAGGTAATGACTCAGCATCATACCACATTCAGCTGAGTAGACTGTGTATTATATGTCTAGGATGTCCCCTATGGTTACATAGTGCATACCTGTACAAGTGTACATTGCAGCCCTGTTGAGTGGGTCTTGAAGGACTCTTGGTCATAAGTGAGAGCTATCTAACTCACTCGAACCTAAACAACAAGGAACTCATCGGCTCCTGAAAGGAAGAAATCTGAGTGCAACCAGGCATGGCTTATGTGTGGGCTCAGGCAGTGTTGTCAGGGCCTCTTCTCTCTCTCCTAGTTTCTTGGCTCTGCTTAGCTTTCTTCTTTCCATGAGTTAGGCAAGACAGTGGGAGGAAGCCCAGACATACAACCTCCTGGCAAAAAGGATTTCCAGAGGAAACCTCCTTTTCTCCCAGAACTATACAACAATCCCAGAAAAGGATTCTGATTGGCTGCTTGAGTCACATGCTCACTCCTGAACCAATCACTGTGCTGAGGGACAGGGCAGTGTGGTCCTTGAGATCATCTACCTCAGAGGTAGGACTGGAGGGTGGAGCTACCATAATTGACAGCCTCATGGAGTTGGGGAGGAGTGGTTCTCTCAAGGAGACTGGCAAACAAGCCATACATCCACTGCAAAGAGTCAGAAAGACCTCTTCCAGCAGACCAGGCAGGAAAAGCCTATAATCAGGACACTGCAGTTCCATCCCCAGGGTCTCTGCAATGCATGAGGCCATCATGAGCAGAGGCTCTTGAGAAGTACCACTGGGCAGCCTTGCCCATTTCAGTTTGTGAGAACAGTCAACTTCTGAACCCAGCTGGAAAAGAGAAAGCAGGTATCCCTTCCCCACTTCTTCTCTAGGATGTTAGAGCTCAAAGTGTACTCAGAATTTACCTATTTGATTCATGGAGCTCTTTAAAGTGTCAACAAGACCAGCCACTGACTGGGAGAAACTATCTGTGAAAGACATATCTGATAAAGGACTGCTATTTAAAATATACAAAGAAATCCTAAAACTCAATGACAAAAATAAATAAATAAACTTGGTTAAAAAAATGGGCCAAAAATCTTAACAGACACCTCACCAAAGAGGACAAACAGATGAGAAATAGACATATGAAATAATGTTCCACATCATTTGCCATCAGGGAAATGCATATTCAAACAACAATGAGATACCATTACACACCTATTAGAATGACTGAAATCCAAAACACTGACAACAGCAAATGCACTAGAATGACTGAAATCTGGAACACTGACAACAGCAAATGCTGAAAAATGCTGGGAGCAACAGGAACTCTCATTTGGTGCTGGTGGGAATGCAAAATACCACTTTGGAAGACAGTTTGGCAGTTTCTCACAAAACTAAACATGCTCCTACTACAGGATCCAGCTATTGTGCTCTTTGGCATTGAACCAAAGGAGCTGAAAACTTATGTCCATGTGAAAACCTGCATAGGGATGTTTATAGCAGTTTTATTCATAATTGCCAAAACTTGGAAGCAACCAAAATGTAAATGAATAAATAAACTGTGGTACTTCCAGACAATGAAGTATTAGTCAGAACTAAAAAGTATTGAGCTAAAAAGCCATGAAAAGATTCCATGGAGGAATCTTAAATGTGATAGAACACAATCTGAAAAGGCTACATGATGCATAATTCCAACTATATGACATTCTGGAAAAGGCAAAACTATGGAGACAGTAAAAGACAAGTGGTTGCAGGAGGTGGGGGTGGGCATACGGGAATGCATAGGCAGAGCACAGAGGATTTTTCAGGCAGTGAAGATACTCAATATGACACCATGGTGATGGTTACATGTCATTATACATTTGTCCAAACACGTAGAATGTATACCACGAAGACTGAACCCTAAGGATAACTATGGACCTTAGGTGATTATAACATGTCAGTGTAGGAGCATCTTTGGTTAAAAACATACCACTCTGGTGCAGGATGTTGCTAATAAGGGAGGCTCCATGTGTGTGAGGCGGGGTATGTGAGAATCTCTGTACCTTTCTCTTAGGTTTGCTGTGAATCTAAAACTAATCTAAAAAGATAAAGTAAATGGTAACAAAAGCTCATGAGTTAGAATGCACACATCTTTCTTTTAAAAGCTCCTTTGCTTAGCCACAAACCAAGGGAATTAAATTTTGTAGTGCATTTAACAGACAATGAACATCAAGCAAGGTCACAAATACGTGTTGAAATTACAAGACAAGACACAGGACAGAAACCAGCAATCATTGGCAGCCTTGTGATGGCTGCCTGGCCTGGATACACACATCTAACATCATCCTCGCACGTGCCAGGCGGGCACCTCTCTCACTGCTCCCTCTGCTTTATATGTGGCACCATGTCTTAAAGGTGGGTCACTGCAGGGCAGGAAGAATGATGCCAGTGTGCCTTGTGCATTTCTCATGTATTTAAAAATACGTGTAAGAAGATTGTCACTGGCATCTGTTTGACTTTTAGACCTGAGTGACATCATTTGAGAAACACTGTTGTAGTCCAATCCCCTCAACCATTTAGTCCAAACCTGTAGTTTTATAGATAGGGAAACTGAAGCCCAAAGATCCACAAGGACTCTTGAAAGTGATTTCAACAGCCAGAACTGGGTCTGAGAGTCTTGGTCTGGCCTGTTTGAATTTGGTCAGATAAGGAACTTAGGAAGGTGTGCAGGTGGTGCTGCTTGTAAGGGGCCTTGGGAACACTTTGGTTCGATCTTCTCACTTAACTTTGGGTTTTTGATTAAGGGTGGGAAACACTGTTTTTCTTGACCTCAAAAATTAAGGCTCTACAGAGTTATTCACTTAAGTGTTATTAGAGAAAAGTTGTAGACAAATTAAATATGGTGTTCCCATTTAATGGTACATCTATGAAAAGTGGTACATCTATGAGAAACTCTACTGCCATCAAAAATTAAAATTAGGAGTATGGTAGACTGATGGCGATAATTGCTGCTCTGATTACTGGCCTCCCTGTATTCACACCCTTAACCCTGAGCCCGGGCTGGTTTTGTGAGTTGCTATGACCTGTGGAATGCGATGGAGGGTGAGACACGTGGCCTAGTCACCCCTGTGGCCCAGGCAATAGCTGACCAGTCATAAGACATGAGAATGAGGCCATCTTAGACCCACTGGTTGACCCACCAGCTGACCACAGATGCATAAACAACCCCAATCCACACTAGCTGAGCCTGAGGAGATCAGTACAATCGCCCACTTGACCCACAGATTCATGAGCCACAGTAAATCTTGTTTTAAGCCATGAATTTTGAGTTGGATTGTTATTTAGCAGCAACTGATGGAAAAAGAGGTATTACTGGGGGGGAAGGAGGCATGTGGATCCACACTATGCGATATGGATATAAGATTCACAGTAGCCCACACCCACTCACACTTACAGAAAATACTAGACAGACACACACCCAGTATCTCAGGGGTGATTGAAGGGAAGGATGGGAGTAATTTTATTTTTCTCTTTACTCTTTTACAAATTTCCTGTGATGGTGTTATGTAACTTTTACAAAAATGCCTCTTTATAAAATAAAGGACAGGCTGGTCCCCACTCAGGACTCTCATGCTGGAGGTGGCAATGGACCCAAGACCTGCTTCTTTGGAGGATGCTACCCGGTCACCCATGCCAGCACCAGAATAAGCCCCTTATTGTGCCCGAAGACCAGCTACTGTTATGAGTTAGAAAGAATCCTTTATTCACAGTTTGAACCCACAATGTGCAACCCCGCAAACCCTTTCTTTCCTGCTTCACAGCACTGGGACACCAAGGAACTCACTTTGTTTTCTCACTTGGACTTCCTCCTGGACCACTTTGCTGGCCTGGCCATCTCCCACCCGTCCTCCTCTGTGATGACTCCCCCTCATCCATCCCAGCATATGCACTTCCCCCAAATGCAGCAGGCTCAGCTCTAGTCCTCTCCTCTGGGAAGCAGCTCTGGTCTCCCTGCTGGAAACTCTCCATTTTGAGCTTCCAGAACACGTCCCTGGGCCTCACTCAAGTCTCCTTCCAGCCATGTGGTGTTCATGCCCATATTTCATCTCTTTGTCCAAACTTCGAGCTCACTGAGGAAGGGGTCCCCACATGACCCTGTTCATCTTGGTCTCCCCCACCCCCACCTCAGGGCTACAACAAGGCCAGGAATAAAGGAGAAATCATGCAGAGAATGAAATTTGGAAGTGATCCAACCCTCTTGGTTTATAAATCAGGAGAGTCGAGGTATGCCTGGTCCACATTTGGTGGGAGAGATAGAAGTCAGATTTGTATCCCTTGAGCTGCATCTGGTATTCCTCCTACCAGCGCCCAGCCTCCAGCAAGGCTTTGGGCCAGGCTGGGCCAGGGTGAGGCAAGCCCACGTGAACGGGGCAGTGGAAGGAGGCACCCGCTCCCCGGGCCAAGCCTGCCCTCCCGCAGCCAGGAGAGCAGAGTGAGGGCCTCCACTTCCTCACTTGCCCTCCTGGGCCCAGCCTGCTGTGGGCTGAGTCCCTGCATGAGTGTCCTGTGATGGTTGCACTGGCTTGGATCTGGGCTGGCTTCACTGCTCTGCAGTAGAAGCATCATCGCGGCACCCTTCTCTTGGATGCTGAAAGCGCACTGAGCGCGAGCACACGTGGGTTCGATGTTTGGGGCAGCTGCCTTGAGAGGGGCAACTGGAGGAGCGGTGGTCCCACCCATTCCCCACTGAAGGGCGATTTGGTTTTATTGTTGTTGATAACGATGACATAACTCCTCTCACCACACACACACTATACCCCTGGATGGACTTAAAGGTGAAAATGTCTCAGGACAGGGAAATCAGGAGTCTTTGGAAATGGAGGGAGAAGAGACTGTCTTAGCCCTTTCAGAAGCTGAGGTTAGATATTTTAAAGATTTTTGAATATCAAAGGAACTTTCAGTCTTATCTAGGAAACTGACAGAGCAGAGTAAAATTTAAAATTTAAATCTATGTTACCTCTTTAAATGTGTAAAATGCCTCCAGAATTTCCCAGGAGGATTTGCTTATACTTCTGTTTAAAGGTTTTTTTTTGTTTTTTGTTTTTTTTTTGTTAGCAGGGATAATGAATTGAGGAGACTCAGAAAAGCAGGGAGAAGCATTAGGGATGATTGGGTCCATTTACCGCAGGTTACAGCTGAGGAGAGTGAGAATCCCAGGTCCTGACTCCCAGGCAGGAGGAGAGAGTGGGGGAGATACCAGCTCTTGGCACTCATACCTTCATTCTACAGCTGCACTGAGTGTCTTCTCTGTGCCAGGCACCTTCTGGGCACAGGGACAGAGCAGGGACGAGCAGAGGTCCAGCCTCATGGACTTACCTGCCAGAGGACAGTTGTGAGTGAGATGAAGGAAGTCAGGCATGTGAGTTGGTAGAAAGGATGCAGGTGGGGTCTTCATTCCGGGCGGTCAGTGAAGGTCTCCTTGAAGAGGTGACTTTCGATCTGAGACCTGAGTGGTGAGAATGAGGAGGGCTGTGAGCTGGGAAGAGAGCAGATGGAAGGCTGGTGCGGCTGGGGGATTGAGGGAGAGGAGCAGGTTTGGGGGAGAGAATCAGCTGGAAGGTGGGTGGGGTGGTCTAAGGTAAGGGATTGGGTTTCATCAATTTGCCACGGCCAGCTCATTCCCAATGCTGAGGCCCCTTCTCCCTGCAACAGGGCGGCCTGGATGCTCCCAGCCTTGGGTAATTTCTCAAGGGAAACGTGCTCTGTGCAGGAAGCAGTAGGGGCAGAGCCCCCAGAGAAGTGTGCGCCCAGTGGAGCCAACTGTGAGAGGCATGGGACATGGGGGAGACCTGCCCACAGCAGAGAGAGCCCAGTGGGGCTGCGGGCTGTCATCAAGACTCAGCAGGGCCAACCCAGGACATAGCGGGCAGATGAGGGATATAGCCTTGAGGGCAAACCCAGGGCCAGTGAGGAAGTCACAGGGATGCAGAGTCTAGTGTAACTTAAGACAGTTTTCTAGTCAGAGCCATTCAACAAAAATGGTGCAGGTGCTGTGGGAAAGAGTATGGTACATCCTCAAAAACTTAAACCTAGAATTACCGTATAGTCCAGCAATCCCACCTCAGGGTATATACTCCAAAGAATTGAAAGTAAGGACTTAAAGAGATATTTGCACACCTGTGATTACAGCAGCATTATGCACAATAGCCAAAAGGTGCAAATGATCCAAGGGTCCATCAACAGATAGATGGATAAATTAAAAAATTCAGTATATACCTATAATGGAATATTAGTCAGCCATAAAAAAGAATGAAATGCAGGCACAGGCTACAACGTGATGAACCTTGAAGGCATGCTGAGTGAAATAAGCCAGGCATAAAAAGACAAATATTGCATGATTCCACTTATATAAGATTTACAGTAGTCAAATTAATTGAGACAGAAAGTAGAGTGGTGGCTGCCAGGGGATGGGGGGGAGAATGAGGAGTTAGTGTTAATGGGTCTAGAGAGTCAGTTTGCAAAGGTAAAAAAGTTCTGGAGATGTATAATGGTGATAGTTGTACAAAAATGGGAATGTACTTAATGCCACTAAACTGTATGCTTAAAAATGGTTAAAATGGTATATTTTATGCTATATATATTTACCACAATTAACAACCACAAAGCTGTTCACAATAACTTGAGCTGACGTGGGGAGGGATCTGTCCGTCAGTGGAGGTGTGCAAGAGAGGCTGGACCCTTTGTGGGTGCTGGGGAGGGAGTGCAAGGCCAAAGGAGGAGAGTGCAGGCCATCCTGGGGTTTGGGTGGGGATGGAACACAGGAGGGCTGATGCCTTTTGAGCCCTTACTGTGTGGGGCCTGAGCTTAGGCTTCACATGCATTATCTCTTCCTGCCCTGGGGCCCTGAGGCAGGGTCAACATTACCCCTGTGGGACAGATGTGTGCAGCTCAGAGAGTGTCTGTTGATCACTGCTGGTCACCAAGATCCTCTTCCATGGAGGACCAGCTGCCTGGCCTCAGGGGGCTACAGCTGCGGAGACTGGCCCAGCCCAGGGTCCCAGCCCTTCCTGGAGTGCCCACATCTGAGGACTGACCTATGTGGGGCTACTAAGGCCTCACTCTGCCCCGTGGAACTCCAGACACCTTGACATTCTTACCTTCAGGGCCAGCCTCCTTACTGAGCCTGCCTGGCAGCTAGACTCTTCCCTCTGCCCACTTCTGCTTCCTCCCCTCCCTTCCTCAGGTGTCAATCTGGGGAACCTCCTCATTGCTGAACTCTGTCAGGGTCAGCTTCAGGGACCTCACCTGCAGAGTGTTTCAAGGTCACTCAGCTGGGTGGGGGGGTGGGGCTGGGCTGGGGAAGGGTATCTGACCTCAGACAGACAGAAGGAAGCTCTGCTAACCCTCAGGAAGGCAGGTTGGAGCTTCTTGGGGGATTGTGGTCCTCAGCACCCAGCCAGCCTAGGGCTTCGTGTGCCTCACACTTCTGTTATCCCCAGTGCCCCTCACATAATAGCAGAACCACACTGCAAATGACACCAGCGCTAAATTCTAACAGCCAGCCTGGCCCATTAATGGCCTCTTATACATTTAAATTGGACGTGATCCCTTCGGGAACTGTAATTTTAACATGGAGATTGTGCCGTCTAATTTGAATTCAGCAAACTGTACTTAAGAGATATGGTGGCTCTGGTGGTTTCTTCTCTCCCTCCTCCAGTCCTGTCTGGCTTTGGGGCTCCGGCTGCCTGAGGGCACACAAGGTGGCACTGCCACCTCTGCTCTTTTCTTCTCCATTGAGTAGAGAAGAGAATGTGGAGGTTGAAGTCAGTTGAAACTGACAAGAAGTCAGACCATGGTCTGAACTCCACTCCGTGACTTGAACAAACCACGTAACCACTCTGAGCCTCGGTTTCCTCATCGGTAAGTGATCAGTAGGAGAGCTGTACACCAGCGAGTACACAGGATCCCCCAGCATGGAGCCCTCCTACCTTCCCCCAACCTGGCCACCCAACGGTAGGACTGTCTGAGCTCTGAAGAGTGCTGGGCAAGGCTGGAAAAGCAGAGGGACAGCAGGGACCGGTGTGGGGCCTGGCAAAGAGCCTGGCGCCCCCAGGCACACTGGAGCCTTTGCTCCCTGGCTCAGTCTTTACAGCTGTCCAGTAGGTTTGCCTAAATGTTCTGTGCCGCTGTCTCAACCCCCTGCTGCCTCCACCCAGCAGGGCAGCAAGGCTGCCGTCCAGCTGCTCTCAGATTCCCAGCTCATGGGGAGCTATTATCATCCCCACCTCTAGGCCAAGTTCCGCAGTGAGGCGTCAGGGACAGGCCCCTTCTCAGAGGAGCCACCAGCATTACACTTTTGTGCTTCCCCTCCATTCCCCTTCCTCCTCCAGCCTGGGGGAACTTCAGCGAGTCTTAGGGGAGGACGGAGGAGGGAAAAGCTGGCTTTTCTGAGCAGTATCCTTTAGAGCTACTGCTGATGGTATAAAGCCTATGCCCAAAGGCCTCCAGAGCTCCAGGCTTGCTGAGTGGGTGGTGAAGTTCACACACCTAGAGCTTTGGTTTTTGAATCACAAAAACTAATGCTGGGCTTTTTTACCCCACTTGGTTTCTCCCATCACCTGCTCCTGAAGCATGAAATATGTGAAGTACTGGGCACAAAAACTGACATCATTTTTTTGTCTGGACCTACTCAATCTTCTCTTCTTTCTACGTAAGTAACAGTAAGAGGGTGGGCAGGAAGGTAGTTTTTTTTTCCCCCCCAAGAATGGGATCATATGTATTGTCATTTTCACTTAGCAACATGTACTCTTTCCACATAAACAAATATTTATAAACATCTTTCCATATCAGCAAATATTTATAGAATAAAGTATTCACATCAGTTAATATATCAAAAACATTATCCTCTTCTCTCTCCCTGCCTCATGCAAACACCGATCTCCTTCTTCAGGGCTGAGTGGGTTGTATAAAAATAGTCAGCCCTGCACGTGCTGTCGTGGCTTCCTCATGTTTCTCCCAAATTGTTCCCCAGGCCTCTCTGAGGTCCCCTGGGGAGGAAGTGGGGTGGGGGGGCTGCACTGCCACCTGCACAGAGCTGGGGCTCAGCTGATCTGCCTCAGTTTGGGGAAGAGGTTTTGGGGCTGTGTGTTTTGTTTTCTTGATGTATCTAACCAAGTTCAAGTTCAGTTAGGACTTTATGGACTTAGAGAAGAGTCTCCGTGCATAGCTATAAATGTGTCTACCTTTAGATTTGTGATGATAATGTGGTATCAGGAAGAAGGAGAAGACACCGGTGGGAGATGTTTGCAGGAAATGCGTCAGTGGGGAGGAGTTTACGCAGATTTGCAGCAGTAGAGAGGACTGTAAATGGAAGTAAGGAATTCTAGTCAGATGCAGGAATATGACGTCTCCATAAAGCAATGAGAATTGCAGGCCCATGTGGCTCTACAGAGAGCTATAGGGGTGAGTGAGATAATGGGCTTGAGATAACCTGCACACACTGACTGTCGTGCACACATCAGATATCAGAAGGTGTGGGGAGGAATGGGTCTGGCTGGCTGTGCTGGCTGTACAACAAAGGGAACAGCACCATGGCTACTTTAAACCTGATATCAAGGCCTGGCCAGGCAGTGGTTGAGGTCGGCAGGGTGGGTGGACAGGAGAGACCACACAGGAGGACCCAAGGCACATGTGTCCTGGGGAGGCAGGGAGGCCTTTCAGACAAATGTTGGCATGGCAAATGGCTGGCTGGAGAGGAAGTGAGTGCTCCGTTGCTACAGGTTTGGGACCTTGGGAGGTTCCCAGCTCTGTGATCTTTTGAGTTTCAGTGCTCCAACTCCTAAAGCGCCTGGCTGGGAGCTATCCGCTCCTGAACACATGAGTAGCCTTGAACAAGCTCCTCCTGAATGAGGCTTCAGAACTCAGTCCCTGCTCCCTCTGCCTGGTGGGGATGAACCACCAAGTCAGCAGTACACAGAATACCCAGGAAGTGGGGCTTGGCAGAGCTGGTTTCCCTATAGAAAACTTGACTCTAAACCTAGGCAGCTCAGGGTGACTGCGACAGAATCACAGAACGTCTGAGCTGGAGCAGTCTCATACATCTAACCTCGCTGCTCCCCCATACAGAGGTCCTGAGGTCCAGAACAGGGAGGACTTGCCTGGGGACATACAGCTAGTCTGGAACTCAGGTCTCCTGCCTCTGTTCTGGGCCTGTCTCTGCACCAGCTGCCTTTTCTAGCACCTGATAGTTGTCAGGAGGTGCTTCCTTTTTACTTCAAAGCAGAAAAAAGCGGCTGCAGTGCAGGGGCTCAGAGGCAGACATGGCAAATGGTCCCACTGGGTCCACGGGGTCAGAGGTGCACCCCGAGGGACTTGGCTGGGGCATCCCTCCACTGCAGGGAGAGCATGCTGATAGGTCTCCCACTGTCACTGCCTCCTTGTTTCTTGGATGAGATAAACTGTTTGGCCTTTGGACAAGATTATTTTTGCACAAAACAGGATTGTTATCACTTAATTGAAAATAATTATCCAATGCAAATTGAGTTCAGCTTGTCCAGCTGGAAATAAAGAAGTGAATATTTTGGGCAGTTTCACTGCTGCAAAGGCAGTTATTTTAAGTAAATGAAAGTAATGAGAATAGGTTGTACTCTCTGCAGGAAGCCCTAGGAAATCTCAGGGCCTTTCTTGAGTGGCCCCCATTGCTGTGAACCCTAATTCATCCCCTTTTCCAAATCAGGGCTTGTCTGAATGGGCCTGTAATGGAGGAGATACTGATGACAAAGATGGAGGTCCCTGCATACACTGAGTGTGGCAGGCATGCATGTAATCCCGCTCAGTGCTTCAGCCCCTGAGGGGCTTATCCTGACAACACAGGCCCTGGTCTCCCCTGGAAACAGAGACAAAGAAAGGTTCAGGGGAAGTGAGAGGGAGCTGCTGATGTGACTCTAACGTGGGAGGTCACTTCCTGTCCTTCTACCCCTGTGCCCTCCACCCCAGGCACTGCACCTTCACCACCCGGAAACCTGAGCCCAAACCCCGAGCCCTCCGAGAATCTCCATCAGTCTCACCCACACACCCAGCTGACCACTAACTCCATCTGCTCTCCTCAGTGCTCCTCGGCTTGGTCACTCCTCGCGTCTCACTGTATCAGCTACCGGCTGCCACGGTGACGCTGCCTAACAAGCAGCTTACAGCAGCAGGCAGTGCTTCCTCATGGCTCTGCAGCCTGGCTGGCCTCAGCTGGGCTGGCTTGTGAGTCTGCAAGTAGGAGGAGTGGCTCTGCTCCACACATCTCTCGTCCTCCAGGGTCAGCGGGCTACCTGGCACATCCTCTTCCTGGTGATGGCAGAGATACAGCAGGCAAGCAGAAACATGTGAGGCTTCTTAAGGTCAAGTCTCAGAATTGGTATCCAGTCACTTCTGCCCCATTCCATTGACCAAAGTAAGTCACAAGACCAAGCCCAAAGGCCAGGCCTAGGTGAGTACACTCTCTCATGAGGAGGCTGTGGCCAGCGTGTGGACGTGGGAGGGTGAAGCCTACTGGTCTAGTTCTGACCTTCCCACTAGAATTCCTACCTCTGGTCTCACCCCCTCTAGTCTATTCTCCACAGAGTGGTTTGCTCCTTCTACAATGCAAACCTGACCATGTCACTTTCCAGCTTAAAATTCTGAAAATCCTTCCTCTTTTCCAAGAATAATTGAAATTTAATTGAAAAACTTCTGTCTTTAACACTATCCTAAGGGTCCTGTGAAACATGCCAACAGCACAACTGTCATGGTGGCCTCTCTGATTGAATTGCCCTGTTCTCCTTCCTTCCAGGGGCAGCCCTGGCTGTTTACACAAGTGTATGGAGGTGCACAGGAGATCTACAGCCTGTGTGAGCCCACGCACCCTGCAGGAACACAATGCAAACCCCCAAAAGCATGGGGGCAGCAGGACTGCGGGATGGGGCATCCTTTAGGTGTTGTTGCACCGGAAGGCCACAGCACAACACCGGGCTTAGGGGAGGGACAGTTATTCTCTTCCAAAACCCAACCACGAATCCATCCAGAGGTGAACTTTCCCACAAAATCCACTTGTGCTCTAAGAAGCTGTACAAACAAGTACTACTCAGAAAGTGACCTATAGACCAGCACTAGTCTGAAAATTCTTGGTTAAATATCCATGAATGAATCAGGAGTTTGCACCAGAATGTACATCACTGTGTCACCGAGCTCACTGTTTAGTTCATTTGACTTTTCGTTGCAGCAAGACTTTCTCAATGAAGGGAGCAGTGATTGACTCTCTGGTGTAAGCTCCTTATCTTGTGTGGACTGGTAATAATCTGTGGTCCAGCCACTTTGAGACTGCTCAGCTCTCCTTTGCTTCTGGGGACATGGACCTGAGGTGCCCAAGCATCTCTGAATGTCACCCCAGAGTAAAATTATAAGACAACGGGCAAAAGCTAGTAATTAAAAAATTAATACTATGCTGTATTACAAAAGGGAAACTACTTCAATATAACAACAGACGGTTGGCTAAATAAATGATACTGCTCCCTTAATGGAGTCAACTGCGCTCATAAAATAGTTGGGGAATTTATAATAGGATGAAAAAGGCTTAGGATATAGAATTTTTTTTTTAAAGCATGATACAAAATGGTGTGAGTAGTCCACTATGTAACATGTAGATTTGGTAAATGTGCACGCATTCACATAGCCTAAAGGAGCTGTGTGAAAATACAGAGTAGATATGTTAGTGTGGGGTGATTATACCCTTTTCTTCTTTATTTTTCTGACTTCTAAAGTATAGTTCTGTTACTTTATAATGAAAAAAATTTTACACCTATTGATAACACATTTCCAGGATGCATTCAGTTGGTATCTTCTATTTCATTGTTTCTTTGGTTCCCAATATTAATACATTAAAAAAACTATTAATTCAGGCACACAAATTCAGATTCTATGATCACTTAGATTAGATTCTCATTCATTCATTTGTTCACCCATTCATCGTTCATTCATTCAACAGACATTTCCTGAGGACTCACGAATACCCTTCCAGCACTGTGATGCAACAGCATCATGTCCCTGCCCCGTGGAGGGCTAGCTAGGGCTCACCCTTGCATGCTCCATGATTCACTTCACAAACATTTGCCCACTTTGCACTCTGCCCTGACCTGGGCTGGCACGGGGAGCAGAGGCAAGTCCAGCAAAGGGAGAAGACAGATCAAATTCAGGAAACCATCTCTTCTTCAGAAACATTAGTTAAAAGCTTAAAAATCTAATACATGCTTGTAATAAGTTCAAACAATACTTCATATGAAACCAAACCCACTTCCTAGAGATAAGCAAGAGGAACAATTTAGTAGGTGTCCTTCAGATTTCTTTCCATGAATATACAGAGACATATTTCTTTATACATATGCACATATTCCCAAATATCTACTTACACATATATTTATAAAGTTTTGTTTTCATTTTTACAAAGAATGGAACTTAGAAAGGATTTAATTCTGTAACTTAAGTGCTTATTGTTCTGAAATAAGGCACAGAAATGTGCAAAGTGTTGGGGGACCACAGAGGACAAGTGACTGGTGCCAGAACAAGGTGGCCCTGATGGTGGCCCTGAATGTGGGATCGTCACTGAGGCGTCTGCCCTGTCCTGGAGTCTGAGCTCTTTGCTGTCCACTTGTCCAGCCAGGCTTCACTGAGCTGGCTGCTGAACATGGTAGGATTTTGCTGGAAGAGAGGTGAGAGGAAAGGATGCCGGGGGAAGGAGCAGCAGAGGTAAAGGCCTAGAGGTGGACGATGAGGTTCCCCCTCTGTGGTGCATCCCTCATCGTGTAGACACCTCACCAAACAATTGCATGCAGACACACAGACACATGTCTTCATTCACAGCACATCTCTTTTATCTGTCCTCCTTCCAAAGACCCCCGACCCAGCAGTCCCAAACTTGCCTCTCCAATCCCTCCAGCATCAGAAACCAAGGGATGGCTTTGTTGGGAGAAGAGGGCTGGTTTACACTGCAGAGTAGTTACTGGGGTCTCGGCTCATTATGAGAGCTAATGTACTTAAACATTAAGGAGAGAGTTGCATTTATAAAGCCCTGTTGTTTACACAGTGAGGAGAAATTAATTCATGAGAAGGTGGAAAGTGGCATTTGGGGGGCCCCACCATCGTCTGCCAACTAAACACTGGCCGGTGGGCAAGCCCAGCGTGTGCTCACTTCCTCTTGACAGCTGGTCTCACAAAATGGGGACCCTTTAATCATGGGAATTCACCTAGTAATCTGGATAATTGAAAAAAAAAAACAACCAAGCAAAATACCCCACAGAAATATAGAAGGAACTGCTGCTGATCTGTGTGAATATACCAGGCCCATTTCTGCATCAGAGTTGGGTCACAGTCCTGAAATGACTGGCTCAGGGTCTCTCTGGAAGACGGGGGCAGGGTCTCTTCTGAGATCCTCCTGGTCCAGGCTGCTCTGAAGTGAGCCTGAGTGGGCCTGCTGGCCCCTGGCCAAGCGCAGGACAACTGCTAGGCCCTTTATGTGCTTGGTTTACATCACTTAACCGACCCACATTCCCTGTCCTTCTCAACTCTCTATCCTTCTCTGGGCCTCAGAGTTGCTCTTTGTAAATTGGGGCAAGGGTAGGGGGAAAAAATAAAAGGTCATTACAAAATAAAATAAAATAAAATGAGGAGGGGGAGTCTCCAAGAATCCTTTCAAATCCGATCTTATAAAAACAAACAAGGAGAAAGGAGAAAATAGATGAACCAAGAACCCCTGAGCTAGCCTGGGTTCAAGGTCACAACCCAAAACCTTGTCCTGAGATCTTCTCACCCCATCCCACTTTGACTATCTTCTTTGGTTCCCAAAATTTAAGTTCCCTATCAGTTTCTGCTTCCCCTCCACACACACACAGACCCACAGAGCCTAGCCCTTCAGTCTGTGCCTGGTCCACCCATCTCTACCCCGAAGTACAGAGACTCAGGACCTCAGCCACAACATCTGGACCCTTGACTCCACCTCTACCCCTCGCCTGAGTTCCCCCCTGCACCTCACAGCTGGCATGGCAGCCTGGCCCCTCTCTGAGATCACTGATAACACAGATCACTTGACCTGACATGCCAGGATCCTTCTTGGAATCAGCACAGCAGACAACCCCATCTGCAGGCCCTGTCAGGTCCCTCATCCTCTCCCAGAACGCTCCACTCCCCTGTCCAGGCCAGTGCTCTCCACTTTCTCCACCTGAATGCATCCCCCAATGGCCTGCCTCTGAACCTATGAACAAGAATGAAACACTCTATCTCCCCCATTCATTCTCGGAGCCTTTGAGCCTTAGCACAAGAGCCACCTCTCAGGGGAAGCCTTCCCTGACCCAAGTCAAGCTGAGCCTCCAGCCCTAGCCTCTCCCGGCTCCACAGACCCTCTGTCAATCACCTGTGTCCATATCATATTACCTTCCAGCTTTTTTCTTCTTCATTTCAAAATACTTTTAAAATTGACGTATAACTTACATATGTAAAGTGCAGTTCAGCTCAACACATGTCTTCAGATTTATACATCTGGGTATGGGTTTGGGATAGAGATGGGTAGGTAGAGGTACAAACTGGAAAGTTAGAAGGCTCTGTGTGGGTCTGTATGTGTTGGGGACAGGGGGTTACCTGTAGGTAACCTAGATGTTGGATGTCAAAGAAAGTAGACACATGGCCAGCATCCTGGGAGGGGGTGAAGAGATCTCAGGATGAGATTCCTGATCAAGGTCAAGATCAGTGCACTTTTATATAATGAGAGGTCATGCTGAAGGTCCCACTTTAAAAATCTTATTAACTGAATGGCTTCCTCTTGCTCAGTTGAATCGATTGCTATCGTTTACTTCTCCATTCTCCCACTGTCAAACATTTCCAATAGCCACAACTATACAGAATATTCTATGGACATCTTAGCAGATAATTCTTTAAGGCCATTACTGGTTAATTTATAGGGTAGAGTGGAGATACTGAGCCAGAGGAGGAACTCTCGTAAGACTCTTAACACATATGGCCAAAGAGCTGACATGGAATGTATTAGTCTGTTTGGGCTGCCATAACAAAATGCCACAGACTGGGTGCTTAAACAACAGAAAATTATTTTTCACAGTTCTGGAGGCTGGAAGTCCAAGATCAAGGTGCTGGCAGGGCTGGATTCCTCTGAGGCCTGTGTCCTTGGCTTGCAGATGGTGGCCTCTTGCTGCCCCGCCACAGGGTCATCCCCCTGTGCATGGGTCCCCTGGTGTTTTTTCTGTCCTAATTTCCTCTTTTTATAAGAACATCAGTCATATTGGATTGAGGCCCATCCTAATGGCCTCATTTTAACTTAATTACTTCTTTAAAGGCCATGTCTCCAGATACAGTCACATTCTGAGGTACTGGGGGTTAGGGCTTCAACATTTTGGGGGGAACACACAGTTCATCCCATAACAGAATTCTTCCTTAGAGGTTGGAAATGTCCCTTGGTGTCACCTGGCTTGACTGCAGCCTCCTTGGTTCCTTCCAAAGCGGAGATGTATTTTGGTGTGAAGACCTTTCCGTCTCTCGGCCTCACCCATTTCCCTTTCTTCTCGTCTCTCAGCCCATCACTGTCAACAGCTGTCAGTCAGTCTAGAGATTCTCAGCCTCTGATGCATACTGAAATCTGAGAGCTTAAAAAACTATCCTGGTGTCTGGGTCCCAACCCAACAGATTCTGACATCATTGGTCTGGGGTGCAGACTGGGCACGGAAAACTTTAAAGCTCATCAGGTGGCTCCAGTATTTTTGCCAAAGTGAGAGCCTCCAGGCTCTGGGTCTCTCTTCTTTGCCTTTGCAAAGCATGAGACAGGACACGGGGGCTGTTTAATTAACTCATCTTTCAAAGTTAATTAAAGCTCCATAGCCTAAAGCCTGTTTTTAACTCCCCTGAACAAGTTTATTTTTAAAGCGTGGTGGTAATTCGGCTCTTTTGTTAAAATTAAGTCCCTAAAGTAAAAATTAAAAGACAAAATGGAAAACCACTGGGCATAGAAAATCCACCCTGGATTTAATAGAGTCTCTTAAGTCGTGGACTAGAGAGAGATCTCGCTGCTCAGTGTGGGTGGGGGAGCTTGCTATATACATTGTGGCCTTTGAGGCTTACATTCTGTGTAAGCTTTTAAAAGAAGAGGATAAAAGCTAATTTTCATGAGAGCCCTGCTTCTGTGGTGGGGTGATTAGGAAACTGTTGTGTCAAGTTTGGGCTCCTCCAAGTTTTGCACCCCAACTGTCAATGTTTGAAACAAAGTTTTACAAGATTCTACTGAGGGGTGAATCACACAGACACAATGAGCTAAAGCAGCCAGAGACAAGAGAGTCCATATTGGATGAGTCCATTTAGATGAAGTTCAAGTTCAAGTGAAATTAATGGTCATTGACCAGAATCGGATGTAAGTTGCCTCTGCTGTGTGTGTTTGCTGGAGGTAAGTCAGATCCTGAATCAGCACTTTTCTGAGGCCTTGATGGTGGAGGGATGGGCACATGGCTTAGCTGGTTGTGGGGAAGACGTCTGTGAAACTCGTCCCCCTTCAAACCATGGCTTTCCCAAGTGGCCCAGGGCGCTGTCATTAGCAGGACAGAGTCACGGACCCTGCCCCAGGCCCGGGGGCAGTCTGGCCTCTGCTTGCTCACTCTGCTCCTCTACCCTCAGCTCTACCCCCAGCATGGATGGCCCCTGTGCTCTCTCCCTCCTGCGTGAGATGACCCTCTTCATCTTGTTCACCTGGAATTTGGTCATCCTTCATATTCACAGCAGGGAAGTCATTCCTCTGCCTCCAGGGATGGTATTAACCACACTCTTCACTTGTCATTATTTGTTTTTGCTGTTAAACTGGGTGCTCTTTTTGTGGTGGTACTATCTGTATCTGCAATGCTGGGCACAGTGCCAGGCACTGAGTAGGGGCTTAAAAACAGTGTTTGTCACTGAATTGTGTATGTAGAATGGGAATTGGAGAGCTGTGGACAGATGTCCTTTGTTAAAGCCATCTATTTACTCATAACAATATTTGAAACGAGATGGAGAAACGTGATTCAAATGACTCCGGGAAAGGCTCTATGTGGTCGGTTGGGATCTGCAGGCACAGGTATGGGCTGCCCCCAGCTCCAGAGTGGGCAGCAGAATGGCTCTGCAAAACAGAGGGACAAAAATTTGACAGTGGGGTGGGACAGTGCTGGAGGGACGGAGGGAAGAAGTGGGGAGAAGACAGAGACAGTGGGTTGAGGGAATGGCAAGGACAGGGGGAAGCCATGCATTGTGTAATGTGACTCCTCCCTGCAGTCCTAAAATCTTCACTGAAGTTCCCCAAACTCACGAAATGTTTCATGGTAATGTATTTGTGACTGCATGAATGTGCACATGGGTGACAAGTGTGTGCGTGTGTGAGTGTGCAAATATGTCTATATGTGTGAGCATGTGTGTGTCTGTGCATGTGTGGTTGTGTGTATATATATATAAGCATGTGTGGATGTGTGCTTGTATGAATGGGAATATGTGCGTAAGTGTGTGTCTGTGAGTGAGTGTGAACATGTGGGAGTGTGTACGTGGGCAAGTATGTGCATGTGTGTGTGGACTGAGAAAGGCTGTGGGTTTCCTATCCGGATTGTTTTGGGAGTGAGGCTGAGGCAGCATGAGGAAGTTAGCTTTGCATCTCTCAGCAATCACAGAAAGCACAGACCATGGCACTGGAGCCAAATCTCTGAGGGGCCAGTAGCCCCCAGCTGAGGTCTGAGTCACACATTTTATGAGTCATTAGTTTTATCAGGAAAGCCAATCTTGATTGCCAGGCAGTACCTACCTGGAACCCTATATTGAAGAGTGAAGACTTCTGAGACTCCAAGGGAAAGGTGATTATGATTGATTAGCAATGTCTGCCCTGGCTCTGACTGGGATGGTGGCAGCATGCATGACTAATGTTTGCCATCCCTGGCCTCTAATGGGCGCCAAGCAAAGTGGTTGGCTTTTGGGATACAAAGGTGAATCTGACACAGTACTTGCCCTCATGGAGCTCCCAGTCTACTGCAGGAGACTGAGAGTGTAAATGTACAATTGAAAATAGATGTGGGCTATACTCCTGGGTATATACCTGGAGGAAGCTCTAATTCAAAAAGATACATGCACTCCAGTGTTCATAGCAGCACTATTTACAATAGTCAAGACATGGAAGCAACCTAAATTGTCCAATGACAGATGATTGGATAAAGAAGCTGTGGTATATTTATACAATGGAATACTACTCAGCCATAAAAAAGAATAAAATAATGCCATTTGCAGCAATGTGGATGGACTTGAAGATCGTCATTCTAAGTGAAGTAAGCCAAAAAGAGAAAGAAAAATGTCATATGGTATCACTTAAATGTGGAATCTAAAAAAAAAAAGACACAAATGAATTTATATGCAAAACAGAAACAGACTCACATAGAAGACAAACTTATCGTTACCAGGGGGGAAAGGGGGTGGGAAGGGATAAATTGGGAGTTTGAGATTTGCAGATACTATATATACTATATATAAAATAGATAAACAAGTTTCTACTGTATAGCACAGGGAACTATACTCAATATCTTGTAGTAACCTATAATGAAAAAGAATATGAAAAGGCATATATGTATGTATATGTATGACTGAAACATTATGTTGTACATCATAAAATTGACAGAGCATTGTAAATTGACTGTACTTCAATTAAAAAATGGAAAAAATAAATAAGTGGGGGAAGAACAAGCATAAATAAATAAAAATAGATAAACAACAAGGTCCTACTGTATAGCACCTATATAGCACTATATAGGGAACCATATTTAATACCTTGTAATGGCCTACAATGAAAAAGAATATGAAAGAGAATATATATATATATATATACATATACATATATATATATGAGTCAGTATGCTGTACACAGAAATTAAGACATTGTAAATCAACTTCAATAAAAAATTAATTAATTAAAAAAATAGAAAGCAGATGTGAGCTAGATGAGGAGGTTGGAAGGCACAGCTGAGAGGTACTGACGGTGCCTGGAGCAGAAGGGGTTTCCTCATGCAATTTCTGACCAGGCTGACAAGGATGGAGAAAAGGAAGGAGGGTATTTCCAGCAGGGGACATAGGATGAGGAAATTCTCAAAGGAGTGAAAATGTTGGGGGTTCTGGGGGCAGAACAAGGGGGGAGTGGCAGGAGATGAGCAGGGCAGGAAGTTGGGAGCTGAATGGGGGGCCCTAAGCACTATTGCTAGGAAGTAATCCCTAATAGGGTCGTCAGCCATGTACAAAGGAGGTCAGTTCTCAGCCCAGTGGACACCTACACATGGAGCCTGGACATCCCAGCACATCCCTCCCAGACTGAGGGGGGCCTTCTCTGCTCCCATTTTCCTGAGTGCAGACCGTGGGAACCAAGCCCCATTGATCCTGGTGTTGTA
This sequence comes from Camelus ferus, assembly GCF_009834535.1. Taxonomy (NCBI): domain Eukaryota; kingdom Metazoa; phylum Chordata; class Mammalia; order Artiodactyla; family Camelidae; genus Camelus; species Camelus ferus. Next base: position 44,526,161 of record NC_045699.1, on the reverse strand, counting down.
CATGTTGTGAGCTGCTGCAGGTGTGGGACAAAAAGCCACAGATAATTTGCATGGGATGGAGAGCACATTTTCAGTTTCCCTCTCTCACAAATTGCAAATTTCACTTTCACAGCCTTTCTTTCCCCATCACAACCACACCGGTTTCTCCACAGCCCCTCAGGAGTCTGTTGTCACAGAGATGCCCCAGTTTTCCTCTCTGGTGTTTCTGCCTCACCAGACACCAGGGTTCCAAAAAGCTCAGCACCCAGTCTCTGACGTTCCCTGCTCTGAGCCTTCTCCAAGCCTCCTCCAAACCCATTCCGGCTCAGGGAGAGAGTCCCACACTGGGGGACATGGGCCTGGCCTGCAGTCCTGGCTCTGCCCCTAACTCAGTGTAGGATATGAAGCTCTCTCTGGGCCTCAGTTTCCCCATATATACTATAGAAGATTTAGAATTGATAATTTCTGAAGGTCCTCCAAGTTGTACGACGGTGACTTTCTGATCTTGACAGTGTCATGGGAGGCCTGAGTCGATCTTTTACACCAAGCGTTGGGATTTGTGTTGGCCCTGATGGTCCAGGGACTTGAGGTCTTTCAGGTGTCTGCCCCCTTGTTCCCTGGATCTGCCACTGCTTCCCCCGTCCTTCCCAGTGTTCTGGTTCTCTGGTCTAGTTCCTGTATCTTCATGTTCATCTGTTCCCTGGCTCCTGGTGACGACTCTGTGGGAGGTATGGCTTAGGAGGGCTCGGTTCACTGTGCTAAAAGCGCTCCTGGCTGGGAGGGAGGGCTCTTCTCCCTCCCACCCTCTGGCTCCATGCCACAGCCCAGCTCAACGCTATGGCCAGAGCGTCGCGAAAACAGCTGCCATCTGAGAAGAAGGTGCCTGGAGGGAACAAGGCCGTTGCGACAATATTGAAACACATTTTTCACTCACTCCTAACACGTTGATGTTTTCAGAGATGCTTTCTGTTTTCTGTTGACAACATGTGGCAGAGGGAGATGGAGCGGGTGGAAGGTAGGGGGTCCCAAAGCCTAGGCAAGCCTTTTCCTTGCTCTAGCTTCAGTTTCCCATCTGTAAAGGGGGGTATAGTCGGGTGGGCTAGAGTAGACGAGACAATTTAGGCGTTTGCAATCCACCAGAAGTCAATCCACCAGAACTTCAAGAACCCTGCCATAGCCAAGACCGCCCATCCCTTGCAAGATGCTGCTTCATGCATAGCCTGGCTTGCTGATGGTAACGGAAGGCTCATGAGACGACAAGGACCCCCTGGAGCATAGACAGGCAGGGTACAGAGGCCAGGTCTGTGGTGGGTTGGCAGGGAAATCCAGAGTGACCCAGGAGGCCAACATGAACTGAGGTGATGAAACTAGAAAACTCTCCTGAGCAGCTAAGCGCAAGAGAGTTGCCATGCAAATCAGCAGGAAGAGATGATTAATTGGGTGTAGGCACAGAAGAGAGGTGGCTGGTGACCCATGACTTGTCCAGGATGATGGTGGATCCCTTGGGACCCCCGAGGCTCCAGTGGGAGTAGGTGTGAAGGATCAGATGGGGTGTGAAAGGAGGCAGAGGCAGAGGCAGAGGCAGAGGCGAGTTTGACAGGCTCCCCTCCCAGAAAGATTAACCAGGCGAAGCTGGCTGGGGGGAGGGGGCTGATGGAGGGAGGGTGAGAAAGGCACACAGATAGTTTCCATTTCAGGGATGTTCTGTGTTCTGCCCCAACCTCTGATGCCTCACTTGAGGGTGGGAAAGGGGTGTGGAGCAGAGGAAGAAGTAGGGGCTTTTCTGAACAACATTTCTAGTATGTAGGGTCATCAGAATTCACAGACCCTCCCCGGGGGCTTCCTCCCAGTCCCTGGTCCCACTTTCAGGAGATGCTTGACTCCCCTCTGGTTGCTCACCTCCAGGGACAACAAGCCCACTGCATCCCAGGTGGTCCATCCCACTGTGGGAAACTCCGGTCAAGAAGGGCTTCTTGGCACCAATTGAAATTCTGCATCTCCAGCTGCATCAGCATTTGGCACAAGAGACCCCATAGATGTTCAGCTTGGTTCTGGTCTGTGGAGAGTTTTATGTAGGGAGCAGCAATAAATAATGTAAAAATTATTACCAGACATTATCTGGCAGGCTTGTTACCATGTTCTAGGAAATTAGGGTTTTGTCAAGTTTCTGCCTCAGTTTGCCACTTTTTGCCTCAGTTTCTCTATTTGAGATAAAGACCACTCTGCTGGTTAATTCTGTATGTCCACTTAGCTGGGCGATGGTGCCCAACTGTTTGGTCAAATACTAGTTTAGATGTTGCTGGAAAGGTGTTCTGTAGATATGATTTAACACCTACAACAAATCAACTTTCAGTAGAGATTACCCTCCGCAACGTGGGGAGGCCTTATCCAGTTAGCTGACGACCTTAAGGGTAAAGACTGAGGTTTCCTGAAGAAGAAGGAATTCTGCTTCAAAATTATTAGAAATTCTGCGTAAGTTTCCAGCCTGCTGACCTGCCCCACAGATTTTGAACTTGCTAGCCCCAACAATTGTGCGAGCTTAAATAAATCTTTTTCTCTCTCTCTCCAAATCCTACTGGTTTTGTTTCACTGGAGAACCCTGACGGATGCAGCCACCTACCACCTCTCTGTGCAAAGGCAGAAAAAGAACACTTAATTCCTTAGAAGAGCAATGTATAAAAGGACTAACATTACAGAAGGGCTCATTTGTGTGGTGCTGTGTTAATCTAAACCCATCTCCAAGGGTGCCATCCATTTCCTTCCTCAAAATCCGTGATGGACCCCACTGCAACCACTGCCTGGAGTCGGCTACTCTATGAAGCATTTCTATCTATAAAACACAAAGCAAGTAACATATATAATTCATCGATATTAGATACTTTAGTTCTTGCAAGAGAGAGGGTATTATCTCCATTTTATAGATGAGGAAAATAAAACACAGAGGACCACACTCCTTGGCCTGAAATGTGGAGCCTTCAGAGATCTTGCTCCAATTCATCTCCCTCTACTCCCTTTCATGTCATCCGTGGTCAAGGCAAATGGACTAGAACCTCTTACTTAAGTGTGCTCTAGATTTCCTATATCCAGGCTGTTCCCTACACATGGATATCTTCTAAAATGTATTTCCTCTTATCCTACATGTTGAAGTCTCCCTCTGCTCCAAAGGCCAATTCCAAGGTCACCTCCTCTGTGAAGTTTTCCTGGGTCCCCACCATCACTGACACTGGGAGTGACTTCTTCCTGCACAGTCTCACATCTGGGCCTCTTTTTAACCTGAGTCACTGCCATCCGTTTCAGGGCGTTTCTCTCCCCCTATTAAAATGGAAGCTCTCTGAGGGAAGGAAACATGTCTGATGGACTACAACAGATAGCAGTACTGAAACCATGTGGTTTCTTTCTAAAGAAGGCAATTTTGATTAGGAAAAAAAATTAGTCCTCCTGGACTAAACTTTTCTAAGGAAGTATCTGTGTGGTTGTTTTCTGAAAGATCGGTTGTTTCTGCTCCAGCATTATGTTAGTAGACTTGTATTTTCTTTGCTCTTATCTTCCATTTGAATGACAGACCTCACATTGATCATTTAGAAAGCTTTGTCTTGATTTGTCTGCCTGAGGCTTGACAGAGCAACACCAGCAAGTCATGTAACCCCCCAGCCCTACAGTGTGAGTCCCACCTGCACCCTCTCCAGCCTTAAGCCGCCTTCCCAAAGGAACCACGGTGGGCCTTTCCATTTGGAAGTGCAACATCCCAGTCCAGTGGACCAAGGTTTTAGTTGTCCCTATTTTGGTACTATCATGCACAGAACAGTGTTGGGGACCAGTGGGTTAAATTTATTTACTGAAGCCTAACTGTGTCAGGCCCCATTCTGGACCCTGTGAGAAAGGAGACAGAGGATATGGCCTTTATCTCTATTCTATCAACATATATTTGAGTCCCTGCTCTATACCAGGAACCACGCTCTTTTTAGCACTCAACTCACTGGTACGGAGACTATCTTCTCCATGGGCTACAAGCCCCATGAAGGGATGGATCATATTTATCTGGCTCATCACTGGGTCTTGACTTCAGGGCAGTGCCTGGCACATAACAGCTATCCTCTAGTTGTAGAACTGAATGGGGTTTGCATCTGTCTCACCCACTAGAGAAAATGAGAGCTCTACAAGGGTTGGGAAGCCTTTGATGTCAGCACAAAACCTGGCTCAGGTGAGATGCTCATCAGTGTTTATCGAGTTGACTGGATGGCCCTAGTGCAGTAGAGGTCCAGTATAGGCGACATCTCACCAAGGCATGGATTGAGGTGTGAACCCTTGATTCTGTATGAGTTCCCATCTGCCTTGCTGTGGGAACTGCACCTCTTGATTTCTTTTGTGACCTCTTTTCCTTACTTGTAACTTTGGGGACTGAACTATTAATTGTGTGGATGCTAAAGATTGTCTCCCTGGGGCTGCTATAGAACAGTCAGTTCTAAGCACTTCAGGCTAATTGTATGCTCAAATGATAGGGCACTGTGAAGGGACATGACCCATGATGAAACTGGGTTTCCCATTGATACTGTATTAAGTGGAGGAATTATGTTCATTATCAAGGGATTGATACTCAACTTTTCCTAAAAATGACCACAAGTGTGATGTTTAACCAGCTGTCATGGCACACTTCCATCAAGTTTCTAGGCTGTGCACAAGCCACATCTGAGTGACTGACTGGTCAGGCACGAAGGAGGGATTGGTTTGTGGGGCCACAAGGAATCAGTTGGAAGATTTTCCTGGGAAAGGGGTTGGGCCTGACATGAGCAGCTGGAAAGATGGACAGAGAAGACGAGTATACAGAGTAAGAAGGTTCTCAGAGGCTGTGTCAGGGGAAAACAGCCAGGTGATGCTTACAGTGAGGGCCATGAGTTGCTAACGTGAATACCACTGGCAGAGCTGGACAGGCTGGGGACTTGCCGAGTTGCTGTTAGGCTGAGTGCTGCCCAAAGGAAGGTGCTGCACACTGGTCATCAGGATTGCTCTTGATTGAAGCCAGTGCTGACTCTGACTTGGTTAAGCCTGGGGCTACCAGTGACCATTAGACCACAGATCATCAGAGCAGAGCGGCTAAGAACTCACCCAGGATGATCCCACTGCTTCCAGTTTTATAATGAGGAAACTGAGGCTTAGAGAGGATGTCACAAGTTGTCAGAACTCAAAAAGGCACATGTCATTGCATCTGATTAGCAATGTGTTTACACTGGTCAGTTATGTGTAAGAGGCTAAGCTATGTTTGGTGTACATACTTAGGGGGACATATGTGGAGATCTGTTAAGGACTATTTGCTAGTGTGTACAGGACTGAACTTTTTGATATGCAGCAAGTAACTCCGAGGGAAGGAAGTGATGGTCTGGTTTCTCCACAGGAAATCCTTCTTTTGCACATGTACCCACCTTCTCCCCTTACTCAGGCAGCCACAGAGCATTTCCAGAGAGAACCATCCCTCAAGTGAATAGGAGACAGGAAGCTCCTAGTCTCTGACCTGCCCTGGGTCCACAATACCATTCTGGTGGCCCCCAGAGATCTCCCCTTTCCTCTTCTCTTTGGTGGTCCTTCTATATGTACTCACGCTGCTCAACCCTCTCCCCTTTTTCTTGGAAAAAGCTTTACCATTGTAAGGGAGACCCTGAGAATATCATTTCCTCACCTTGCTCATCTGTCTGCATACCTGCCTTCTACTCCTTTCAAGCATCCCTCTGGATCCATCCCTTCCCTCCTCCTTGAGTGCTATCAATTGAGTTTTCTTCTGTTCTCCATCCCCTTCTCTTTCAGCACCTTCCTGTCAATGGCAACCTGACTCCAGCCAGAGTCCACTGTCCTGTCAACATTTCACAGCTAAGGGCTTGCAAAGAGACACACATTTTCTCTTCTTCCCAGCTGCTTATTCCCTCCTCAATGCACTGCAGTCTGGCTTCTTGGCCTACTGCTACCCTGGAACTCCTTTGGTAAAGGTCTCCAAGTAGCTGTATGCCCCAAATCTAACAGGTGATTTTCAGCTCATACGTTTATTTGCCCAAAATATATTTCACAAAGGAATCGAGGTATAAGAATGTATGCAAGATGAGAAATTATAAATAAAATCATCTTGGGAAAAGTGTAAATTAGAATGGAGATACAAACAGCCAAATAGCAGATGAAATACTGCATCCCCCTATAAAAGCTCAGGGAATAAAAACAAAGTGCAACATGGCACAAGAAATTCCTCTTACAGTTCTTGGGGGGTATTTAGTGGGTTGGACAGTGTTGCCCCCAAGATATATACAAGTCTTAATCCCCAGTACCTGTGAATGTGAATTTATCTGGAAAAAAGGGTTTTTGCAGATGTAATTAAGGATCTTGGATCCTTAGAGATCCTTGAGACCATCCTGACTTTAGGATGGGCTCTAAAGACACATGGAAACACAGAGGAGAAGATGGGAGCAAAAATTGGAGTTACATGTCTGGACATCAAGGACTACCACCAGCTACCAGAATCTAGGAGAGAGGTAGGGAACAGATTCACCCTCAGAGCATCAAGAAGGAAACAACTTGAAGAACAGAGCTGAAGATATCATGCTCCTTGACTGCAGACTATATCACAAAGGTACAGTAATCAAAACAGTACAGTATGGGCACAAAACCAGACACCTAGATCAATGGAACAGAACAGAGAGCCTAGAAATAAATCCACATACTTATGGTCAATGAATCTATGACGGAGGAGGAAAGAATATACAATGGAGAAAAGACAGTCTCTTCAGCAAGTGGTGCTGGGAAAACTGGACAGCTACATGTAAAAGAATTAAATTAGAACATTTTCTCATACCATATACAAAAATAAACTCAAAATAGATTAAAGGCCTAAATGTAAGACCAGAAACCATAAAATTCCTAGAAGAGAACTTAGGTATAAATTGTAGCAACATATTTTTGCTCCTAAGGCAAAGGAAACAAAAGCAAAAATAAATGGAACCTAATTAAACTTGAAAGCTTTTGAACAGTAAAGGAAACCATTGACAAAACAAAAAGACAACCTACTGAATGGAAGAAAATACTTACAAATGATATGACCAATAAGGGGTTAATATCCAAAATATATAAACAACTCATAAAACTCAGTGTCCAAAAACAATCAACCTAATTTTAAAAAGAGGCAGAAGATCTGAACAGACATTTTCCCAAAGACGTAGTACAGATGGCAAAAGGCACATGAAAAGACGCTCAACATCACTAGTCATCAGAGAAATGCAAATTAAAAAACCACAACAAGGTATCACCTCACGCCGGCCAGAATGGCTATCATCAAAAAGACCACAAATTACAAATGTTGGCGAGGATGTGGAGAAAAGGGAAACCTGTACACCGTTGGTGGGATTGTAAATTGGGGCAGTCTCTATGTAAAACTGTATGGAAGTTCCTCAAAAAACTAAAAATAGAACTTACCATATGATTCAACAGTTCTACTCCTGGGTATATATCTGAAGAAAATGAAGATACTAATTTAAAAAGATACATGCACCCCAGTGTTCACAGAAGCATTATTCACAATAGCCAAGACATGGAAGCAACCTAAGCATCCATCAACAGATAAATGGATAAAGAAGAGGTGGCGTGTATACACAATGGAATACTACTTAGCCAAAATAGAATGGAATTTTGCCATTGGCAGCAACATGGATGAACTTGGAGGGCATTATGCTATGTGAAATAAGTCAGATAGAGAAAGACAAATACTGTACGATTATGAGACTTATATGTGAAATCTAAAAATTACAACTGGCAAACATAACAAAAAGAAGCAGACTCATATATACGGAGAAAAACTAGTGATTACCAGAGGGGAGAGGGAAGGGGGAGGGAGAAAACAATGGTAGGTGATTAAGAAGTACAAATTACTATGTATAAAATAAATAAGCTATAAGGATATATTGCACAGCACAGGGAATACAGCCAAAATTTCATAAAAACTTTAAATGGAGTATAATCTATAAATTTTTTGAATCACCATGTTGTATACTAGAAAGTAATATAGTATTGTAAATCAACTATACTTCAATTTTTAAAAAAATTAAAAAATAAAAAAGGAGCAAACTCTGCTGACATCTTGATGTTGGGCTTCTAGCCTCCAAAACTGAAAGAATAAATTCTATTGTTTTAAGCCATCTAGTTTGTGCCCCAGGAAATGAGTATGGGCTGCAACCTTGCTGTTTCATATCTGCATGCCTCTACCAACAAGATTCCTTCTCCTTGAAGGGCTCTTCCCCTTTGTTATGCTGGAAATATTTTATTATGCTATGAAGACCCACTGGAATGTTAGGCCAGGAGTTAGCAGCCTATGGGCCATGATCCTCCAATGCTGGTGCAGGAAAGTTTCACAAGCGTGCTTCTCAGATACACTTTCTACTTCTTAGGCCTGAGAAGTCAAATACTGCCCTCCTCCAGGCCCCAACAGTTGGACACTTGCCTTGTGACCAGTCTTCTTCTTGGCCCCACATGGGCAAAGCAGAAAACAGAACTGAGGATGGCCTGTGGACTACTGATCCTTGGCCTTGCCCATTATTTTTCCCCCGAGAATATTCCCAATTCAGTGAAAAGACATTAAAATGTTTCCAGTAGATTATGAGTGAAACTAGACTTCTGTTTTGACATATGTGTAATCTGTGAAACCATTATTGCAATCAAGATAATGAAGGTACTCACCACCCCCAAGATTCCTTGTGCCCCTTTGAAATCTCCACTTCCTGTCCTACCCAACCATTCCCACCCCTAGGCAACCAGGGATCTGCTTTCTGTTACTACAGGTTAATTTGTATTTTTTGTAGTATTCCATTGGGAATTTTACCTTATTGGGTGCTGCATATTTTTGTATTCCTATACATATTCTTGAGCTTTGTTCTTGGAATTGGTTAAGTTATTTGGAAACAGCTTTACTCTTTCAGGTCTTGCTTTTTTAAGCCACTTAGGCAGAACCAGAGAAGAGCTTATACGGGCGCCAATTTTCCCCCTTTACCGAGGCAAAAACTCTTCTGGGTACTGTAGTCAGTGCTGCATGAACTGCATGAGGTTTTCCACTGACTGGTGAGAACAGAAACTACCCTTGGCCTTGTGTGAGCTCCACCTATAGTTCCCTCTAATCCTCTCAGGGGGCTTCCTCACACATACGCACTGACCAGTACTTAGCTGGGGCCCCTCTGCAGATCTCTGGGTTCTCTCTCTAGGCTGCTCTCTCCTTTCAGGTAATCCGACCTACAAACTCTAGCCACTTTGGCTTCTCCAGGCTCTCAGCTCTGTTTCCTCAGTGAGGCTTCTCCTGGGTTTCCCCTCCTTGCTCCACAATCAAGAAACTCTCCAAGCAGTCAGCTGAGGCAATCAGAGGGCCATCTATCAAGGTTCAATCTTTCCTTGTCTGTGTTCAATGTCTTGAAAACTGCTTCACATATTTTTTTTTCCCACATTGTTTCAGGATGGAGGGTAAATCTGGTCTTGTTACTCCAATCTTGGCTGGAAGCAGAAATTCCTGAAACTAGTCTTGATAATGACTACGATATATGCTGCAATAAATTTGATATTCTGGATTCTTTCATGTTGCACTGTCACACGTGGGCACCACAAGTTGATAAACTCTTTATTGAGAACAGTTACATATAGTACATCAAAATAGAGTTGTATTCTCTGCATTCAAAAATAATTTTAAAAACATTTTTGTGTAAAACTGCCAAGTAGTCTTTTGTGGGAAGGACTGTTCGGAGCTTATGGTTGTAGCAGATGACGTGTTTCACATCCCTGTGTCTGTCAGCACGCTGCCTCCTCACTGCCCAAACCCACTCTGCCTGCGTGCACAGAGAGCCAGAGTTGAAAGGCTTTCGGAGCAGCTCTTAAAACAATGACTGACTTAAAACAAAAATGCTACACAGGCACACATACTCCTTTGCCCCTGATCAACCCACAGCCCACTGCTGTCTCTAGCACTCAATTGGGAGTCTGAGAGCCACCCTCTGTGGGACCTTGACTTGATAAGGCATCCAGTTTGGATTCGTTCTCTTCTCTTATCATCCCACTTCCCTACTCCCTTACTGGATTTTATTGGAGACATTTCCTCATACATCACTTTAAAAACTGATATACTTCACAGTTTTTAGATGGCTTACAATGTCCATCATATATGTTAAATATACATTAAATGCACTGGAAACTTGTTTTCTTTGGATAGAGCAACTTTATCACATGAAATGATTCATTGCATGGCATGTGCTGCATGTCTTCCAATGGTTAGTACTTCTTTGGAGTGCTAAGCCCAAACCCTAAGGGTTTGTGCTGAACTTGGGTCCTGGTGATGGCTTCTACAACCTAGTGACATTCTTAACCAATCAAAAGTCCTACTAGATAGGCTCCAACCCTCTCCACCCCACCACCCTCTGCATCAGCTGACTCCCTCTTTCCTCACACATCCTATATTTACCTCAACAGAGCTAACACCTCCCCCTGGTGCTCTAGCATTTGTATTCATGCTTCCTGGTTTTACTAATATGTAATTCCCCTCAGCTGGCTAAGCTGCCAGTAGCCCTGTCCCTCCACAAAGGGGTCCAAATGGTCTGCAGATCTTTATGCCATGGAACTAGCGGGCCTTATTTCAGATGAATGGGACTTGTCCCACCAAACTCTCAAACACCAGCATAGTCTGATGAAAGTCTAAGCTTTATAAGACAAGGGTACATCCTGTCAGATGCGGCAGGCAACCTGCACTCACCCCTCTTGGTGAGAATTCCTTTGTGAAATGGGTTAGGGTTTCAATTAGAGTTTCTCAGCCTTAGCAGTACTGACATTTTGGGCTGGTTAATTCTTTGTTGCAGGGAACTGTCTTGTGGATCATAGGATTCTAGCAACATTCCTGACCTCTACTCAGCAGATGCCAGCAGAACCCTCTGAATTGTGAAAATCAAAAATGATAAGATCAGGGGATCAAGATAGTGATGAGAGAATGAAAGGCTGTTATTTTGTATGTAATGTTTTGTTGGCAGAATTTTTAGTTGTTTCTTATGAGCAGCTTCTTTCCATATCTTTTATGAATAGATTATTGATAATTATTAATGCTGTCTCTCCTTACACAAACAGAGCCAATCTTCTCACTGCAGCACTAACAAACAATGTTTTTTTGCCCATCAGAGTGGCAAAGAGAAAAAGGAATGAAAACATTCCATGTTATTGTGGGACTGGAGAGATAAACACTTTCCTCCACTGCCAGGACTGTATTTTGCAACGTGTACTAAAACTTTCGTGAAATATATACATGTTTTTTTACCCATTAATTTTGTTTTATATGGAATAATCAGAGAAGATATGATGTGTGTAGAAGGATTTTTTTTTCAAATAATGAAGCTCAGAAATAATCAGAAAGTTCAAAAACAGAGCTAATTAAATAAATTTTGATATAATGATATAATAGGATAATCATGTAGCCATTAAAAATGATGTAGATATATGTTTGATTAGAAAGAAAGTCATTATTAAGTGGAAAACAATGTATTTACATACAGAAAAAGGTCTGGAAGGATAGATACTAAAAATTTTAACCATATCTTTGAGTAGAAGAATCAGGTATGATTTTTATGTTAAAAATTCCCCCCCTTTAGGTAGTAATACTTATATAAGATGAAACAGACTTACTTTAAAACAAAGAGTGTGGCAGAGATGAGGAAGGATATCACACAATGATAAGGGGCTCTATCCAACAAGATATACAATTGTAAACATATATGCATCCAAAATAGGAGTACCTAACTATATAAAGCAAATATTAACAAACATAAAGGAAGAATTTAAAAATAATACTCCACTTACATCAGTGGACAGGTCATCCATACAGAAAATCAATAAGGAAACACTGGCCTTAAATGACACATTAGAACAGGTGGAGATAAACACACACACACACACACACACACAGAACATTCCATCACAAAGCTGCAGAATACACATTCTTTTAAAATGCACATGGAACATTCTCCAGGATAGATCACATGCTAGGCCACAAAACAAGTCTTAATAAATTTAAGAAGACTGAAGTCATATCAAGCATCTTTTCCAACCATCATGGTATGAGACTAAAAATCAACTACAAGAAGAAAACTGCAAAAAAACACAAACATGTGGAGGCTAAACAATATGCTACTAAACAACCAATGGATCACTGAAGAAATCAAAGAGGAAATTAAAAAATACCTAGAGATAAATGAAAATGAAACAAAATGATACAAAATCTATGGGACATAGCAAAGGTAGTTATAAGAGGGAAGTTTATAGTGATACAAGCCTACCTCAGGAAATAGAAAAATTTCAAATAAACAACCTACCCTTACATCTAAAGGGACTGGAAGAACAAAGAAAACTCAAAGTCAGTAGAATGAAAGAAATAATGAAGATCAGAGAAGAAATCAATGATAGACTAAAAAACAATAGAAAATATCAACGAAACTAAGAGATGGTTCTTTGAAAAGATAAACAAAATTGATAAACTTTAGCTAGACTCATGAAATAAAAAGGGTAGAAATAAATAAAATCAGAGATGGAAAAAGGTAAGTTATAACTGTTATCACTGAAATACAAAGGATCAAAAGAGATTACTACAAATAATTATATGCCAATAAAATGGACAATCTAGAATAAATAAATAAATTCCTACAAATGTACAATCTCCCAAGACTGAATCAGGAAGAAATCAAAAATATGAACAGACCAATTACTAGTAATGAAACTCAGCCAATAATTAAAAAAAAAAACAAAAAACCAATAAACAACAGTTCAAGACCAGATGACTTCACAGGGAAGTCTACCAAACATTTAAAGAAGAGTTAACACTTTTCCTTCTCAAACTACTCCAAAAAACTGAAGAGGAAGGAATACTTCTTAACTCATTCCACGAGATTAGCATCACCCTGATACCAAAACTAGACAAATACACAACAATAAAAAGAAAATTATAGGCCAGTATCACTGATAAACACAGATGCAAAAATCCTCAACAAATATTAGCAACCTGAATCCAACAATACATTAAAAGGGTCATACACCATGATCATGTGGGATTTATTCCAGGAATGCAAGGATGATTCAACATCTGCAAATTAATTCACATTAACAAATTGAAGAATAAAAATCATATGATCACCTCAATAATGTAGAAAAAGCTTTGGACAAAATTTAACATTCATTCATCATAAAGACTCTCCACAAAGTGGGTATAGAGGGAATGCACCTCAACATAATAAAGGCTACCTATGAGAAACCCACAGCTAACATCATACTCAACAGTGAAAAGCTGGAAGCATTTCTTCTAAGATCAGAAACAAGACAAGGATGTGCATACTCACCATTTTTATTCAGCATAGTGCTGGAAGTCCTAGTCACAGCAATAAGACAAGAAAAAGAATAAAAATAATCAATATTGGAAAGAAGAAAGTAAAACAAGTTAATGTTTGTAGATGATACTATAACATATACAGAAAATCCTAAAGATGCCACCGAAACACTATTAGAACTAACAAATGATTTTGTAAAGTTGTAAGATACAAAATTAACATAGAGAAATTTTTTGTGTTTCTATATACTAACAATGAACTATCAGAAAGAGAAATTAAGAAAACAATACTATTTACAACTGCATCAAAAAGAATAAAATACCTAGGAATATATCTAACCAAGAAGGTACAAGACCTGTACTTGGAAAACTCTAAAACACTGAAGGAAACTGAAGATGACAAAAACAAATGGAAAGATATACTGTGCTCATGGATTGGAAGAATTCATATGTTAAAATGACCATACTACCTAAGGCACCCTACAGATTCAAACTAATTTCTATCAAACACCAATGGCATTTTTCACAGAACTAGAATAAACAATTCTAAAATTTGCATGGAAACACAAAAGACCATGAATAGCCAAAACAATCTTGAGAAAGAAGAACAAAGCTGGAGGTATTATGCTCCCTGACGTCAAAGTATACTACAAAGCGATAGTAATCAAAACACTATGGTACTAGCACAAAAAGAGACATGCAAATCAATGGAACAGAATAGAGTACCCAGAAATGAAACCATATTACATGGTTAATTAATCTGCAATAAAAGTGTCAAGAAAATACAATGGGGAAAAGATAGCTTCTTCAATAAATGGCATTGAGAAAACTGAACATCTACATGTAAAAGAATCAAACTGGACTATTTTCTCATACCATATTCAAAAATAAACTAAAAATGGATTAAAGACTTAAATATAAGACCTGAAATCATAAAACTTTTAGAAGAAAACATAGGCAGCGGATACTCTCTGCATTGGTTTTAGCAATGTAGTTTGGGATAGATGTCTTCAGGCAAGGGAAACAAAAGCAAGAATAAACAAATGGGATTACACAAAACTAAGAAGCTTTTGCACATCAAAGGAAGCTATTAACAAAACAAAAAGGCCGCCTACTGAATGGGAAAAGATATTTGCAAACGATATATTTGATAAGAGGTTAATATCCAAAATATACAAAGAATTCACACAATTCAACATCAAAAAACAACCCGATTAAAAACTGGGCAGAAGACCTGAACAGACATTTTTCCAAAGAAGACATACAGATGGCCAGGCACATGAAAAGATGCTCAACATCACTAATCATCAGGGAAATGCAAATCAAGACCACAATGAGATATCCCCTCACATCTGCCACAATAGCTATTATCAAAAAGACAAGAAGTAAGTGTTGACAAGGATGTGGAAAAAAGGAATCCCTTGTGCACTACTGGTGGAAATGTAAATTGGCAAAGCTACTATGGAAAACAGTATGGAGGTTTTCCTCAAAAAACTAAAACTAGAGCTACCATACAACCCCAGCAACTCCACTCCTGGGTACTTTTTCCAAAGAAAACAAAAACACTAATTTAAAAAGATATATGCACTCCTATGTTCAATGCAGCATTATCTACAATAGCCAAGATATGGATGCAACCTAAGTGCCCATCACTTATATGTGGAGTAAAAAACAAAACAAAGAAACAGGCATAATAAAACATGAACAGACTCATAGAGAACAAACTAGTGTTTGCCAGAGGGGAGAGGAGTGGGGATGAGTGAAAAAAGTAAGGGAGATTAAGAGGTACAAACTTCCTGTTATCAAGTAAGTCACAGGGATGTATGTACAGCATCAGGAATACAGTCAATAATACAGTAACTCTGTAAGATGACAGATAGTAACTAGACTTACCATGCATAAAAAATATCAAATCACTATGTTGTATACTTAAAACTAATACAATATTGCAAGTCAATCATACTTCAATAAAAAAAAAGGTACAAACTTTCAGTTACAAAACAAATGAGTCACAGCGATGAAATGTACAGTATGATGAATATAGTCAATAACAGCTTCTGTATGGTGACAGATGATAACTAGAAAAAAATTTAAAAAAAATTTTCCCCCTTAAAATGAATACGTACTCCGTGTGTAACAAAAATAAAGAGCCAATAATAAGCGCTGTTAATGGCATGGCTCTGAAATAACAGGCACTGTTAGCAGCATGGTCCATGAAAGCAAGGCTTTCCACTGAGAGACTGGGAGATGGCTTCCCTGTGCTCTAGTCTAAGAATGCCAAACGTGACTCAAGGTAGAACCCAGGAAAGGAGCCACTTAGGCTGTTTCTAATCAAAGTGGGACCAGAAGCAAAAGATGTTTTGAGTCTTCTCAATTTTACTAATTATGCAGATCCTTACTGTTTGGGATATCTGCTTTTCTCTTAATCATATTTATCCATTTAAAGTCTTACTTGATTATCTAGTCTCTCTATATTTTAAACTCCCTACTCATGTATGGAAAGTCAGTGTGTGAGCAGACTAACTGACTACCTTTAACGGAGTACTTGGTGTAAGAGCCAGGTGCCAAGGGCAATGAAGAGGAAATGGAGCAGAAGCTCCTCTTGTGTTTCTGTTCTTTCCTTACCGTCCTAATGCCCCAAAGTGAAGCAGCTCATCTGCCTTCCTATCAGCATTAAATGCATGGACCTGAAGGATAAATTACATCCCAGAACAAAATGTTTGTCTAATAAAAACCATAAAATTTGAGAGGAAAAATAATGTGCAGAAACAAATAGAAAAAGAGCTTCCTTTCTTCCCTCCTCCAATTTTCTAAGTATGAAAGGCTCTAAAAAATGGTAATCCCATTTCTGTCCTGAAAGTAGACATCCCCAGATCTGAAGGAATGCTAGCACATCAATAATTAAATGCGCTTGTTCCAAGCCCTACTGAGAAATAATGCCAATTATCTCAAGGCTTCCTACTCTCTGAAGTTGTTTTTCATGGTTGTCACTTTTAGCACTGTTAAAAGACTGCTCACTTACCTTAGGGTTAAAACAATCCCAGCTGATGTTAGGAAGCCAAGCACCAACACACAAGGAATGCTGACACTTAGCTGAAAGCTGGGCAGTACAGGGAAGGTGGTGGACTCAAGACACTAAGGCTGATTCTGGAGGAGAGATTCTCTCCTGCATCTCCCCCCTGCCCCCGCCCCTCACACCAAAGAAAAGAGAGCTGATCCTAACAGACGTATGGCAGATTGTGTATTTCACGAAGAGTAAAACACAAATTTAAGATTCCAACATTATAAAATCATTGGAGAACATGGAGAAATATCTTTATTTCTCCATCTTATTTTATTCTGGCGGAGAGTTAGTGCTTGGGCAATAACGGCATTTGACCCCAGTTTGCGGAGATTTTACAACTTTAGTCACTTGTCCAACCCAAGTACTCCCTTTGTTGCTCAAACTCTCATTGTCTTTTTACATAATAGATAAATTTATTTACTGCATTTTAGACATTTTATTTGTCTTATTCTAACATTAAGCTCTGATAAGTACAAAAGGCTCACAAATACAAAAACTTCTTTATAGCTCTGTGGTAATTAAAAACCTCACGAGAACAAAACAAATTTTAAAGCTGGACAATATTCATCTTAAATATGTGAGGGACAACCTTCAAGTGTGACTGTAAAAATGGCAAAAACTATTTCCTTGTGATTACATTAAAATTACGTAAAAGATGACTTTTTTTCACTTGTTTCAGGAAATCTGTCTCTCGACATTTAGTCTGGATGGAGTCTTTACCTATATTTTGCTATGAAACCCAATTCCCTGCCTCTTCAGTGCTTCAATGATGACACCTTCATCTTCAGCCTGTGATGTTCTGGCTAGAGGAGGATGCTGACACCAGCTTCTGAAGCAAGAAAAGCCAGATTTAGATTTAGAGTAATGTTAAAAAACAAACAAAAAAAGGAATGCTGAATTTTTTTGTATCAGCATTAATTTCTTTTTGTAAGGATTTAATTTTCATGCTCACACTGCAGATGATGAGCTTTTATTTGATGAACTTCTATTTTTTCAAAGTATTTAAAAATTTTTTTTTCTGAAACAATTAATTCTTCCTATCCGTAGGACTCTGAGTAAAATGACGTCCTGGAACAGGGGAATTCCAAGTTTATCTTTCTGTTTTCTTACCTAATAACTTGTTGCACACAGAGAACTGAGCTCTTCAAGGTCTTCAGCAGCTCTAGGTATGACTGAGATAAAAAAAAAAAACCAAACTTCCTTTTATTTAATCATAGACAATAAAAATATTGCCAGGATGTTGGAGATATGAAGCCCAGACAAACACTGGGAAGTGATATCAGAAGCTGACTCACAGCTTAGATTTTTTTTTCCTCTGCTTAATGAGAAATAGATTATCATTGCCATCCTCCTCCAAGCAGCTCTCCTTTTTCTTATGCTTGCCCCGCTTGCCCTCTTTGGGCAGCTTGTCTTCTCTTGGCTTGTGGGAATGCGATGAGTAATGGAAGGGCTTGTGAGGCTTCTGGGTTTTGAAAGTACCAGGAGAAGAGTGGACCTTGGGGCCCCTGGGAAAGTCCTCATCCACTTCACGACACCTGTCAGCCTTCTTGTGCTTTTCACGCTCTCTGTTGTTCCTGCTTACGGTTTCTTTCTGGATTTCTTTCTTTTCTTGAGGCCACCTGTTGTTTTTCCATGAGGCTTGGCTCTTCCTCACATCATGGTGGGGCCTCCTATCTGCTGCTTCCATATGAGGCCTCTTGAACTGTCTTGGAAAATCCCCATTTTTCTGGAGTTCTGAAAAATACAGAAGTATTTTTGCATATTCAGCAGGAAGACAGTCCGTGCAGAGCTTTCATAGGTCTGTGAATAACTCCACAGGGAGAAAAGCCAGATATTTAAATGCATTAATGATATCACATTCTGAAGAATGCTTACTAAGGTAAAAATCACTCACTAAAACTTGAATGGCTGTAGTTCTATTTTTCTGAGTGCTAAACATGGAAGAAATCCAGAAATCCAATGATATTTATTCTGTTCAATACAGTTTAACTAGGTTAAAAAATGGAGACAAGGACCAGTGAAAGCAGTAATCACTTAAGCTTTGTGAAGGAAAGTCATGTCTGACCAATTCAAGTTCCTGCACTGATAAAGAGACAGCCCTTGATGATAAGGTGAAACAAGATGTATAAAATGGCTTTTTGACAGTCTCATATGACATTTCAATTATCCTCTGAAGATAAAGTATGGCCATAGTACTTATAGGTGGATACCATGCTGGACAGGAGGTTATTCCTCCAGAGTAGAGTTCACTGGCTTGGACAGTGAGTTCCTGTGCACACCCTCGTGTATCTGAGAGGTTTATGTGCCAGATCTGATGTTACATTTTGTTGGGACTTAGCACTCCCACTACAAGTGTCTGATGGGATAAGTGGGAGATGAGGTTACAGTGAGGGAGGAAAACTAACCTGTCAACAGTACCTTGAAAGATTAAAGAAGTCACCAATTGAAAAAAAAAATGGGATGGAGTACTAAGTAGTATATTTAGTGGACAAAAATGAATTCTAGAATAAAAATAAGTAATTACTTATAGATGTTAGTATAAAATATAAATTCCAATTGATCACAGCAAGCCTCGAAGTGGATCTGTGCCATACAGTTGTCAATATAACTAATTAAAAAGGAGAACAAATGGTTTTTCTCTGATTATAAAAGTCATAAATGCTCATTAAAGAAAATCTGGGAAATACAAAAAAGTGTAAAGAAAATTAAAAAAAAATGCACCCATGATCTTTTAATCTAGAGATGACATTTTGATGCAGTTCTTTTTAATCTTTTTAAATTTAGTTTGCTGATCATTATCTTCATGTATTATAATTTCTCTCTATATAGTTGAGATAAATTTTACATAAAATTTAATATGTAAAATATGCAGGAGTTGAGAAGTAATTCCTCTACTCTTCCCAGAATTGCTATCTTCATTTTGAAAGGACCTGAATTCAGAGAAAGAGAGGTAGAGAAAATAGGCTTAAATTATAAAATAATTTGGTGAGAAAGAACATTATGTTAGCAACAGCAAATAAGGAAACTACAGAGAATGGCTGTGGACCTGCAGCTCTGCTCATAATGGTGGCCAATAAGAAATGACCTCTTTGGCGAAGCTCCTGGAACTACCAGGAATCATCTAGCAGGGAAAACTTTTCTTTGATTGAAAAATACCAGAGACACAAAAAGGGAAAAAAAAAATTACTTGTTGAACAGAAAAATTTCAAAGGGGCTTTTAAAAATTCTGTATGCATGTACAGATGGAAGTATTTTCTGGACATTTTCTAAAATGATCATTATGTAAGAAAAAATGCTCATTGTGAATAGAGTACAACACAGGATTTTTTAAATGGGTGCTTGATTTCTAGAGATCAAGAAAGTTCCAGTTTCTATAGTAATTATTAAAAACATTTTTGGTGCTAACCAAAGACCCACAAAGCAGGCAAAGACAGTGCGAAAAAAGTTTAGGAACTCCTGCAAAGGTGATCTAGCAAGACATCTAATAACATACCTTTTACTTTTCGTTTTATTCTCTGATCTCTCTCCCGGATTTCATATTTGTCATCATAGTAGTAGATGAATGGAGATGTTGGAAAGGTCTGGTTAAACATTCGTCTTTCTGTACACTCCTGCAAATTGTATTTGAAATTATGATGTCACAAGGTCACACTGTTCAGATAACCTTTTTTTGGCAAAATTATGGACCACTATAATTAGAGATGAGCCCCACATCACTGATACTCACACTGTAGCTGCAGGCTGTGGTCTCGCTGGGACTCTGGAAGGATCAGCCAGCCCGACACTCAATTGTGCTTACATGCTATTCTTCAAAGTTTAGATTTTCTTCCTTTACTTCTTTACCTATGAAATCCTTCTTATTTTTTTTTTTTAATCTTCCCTGCCAACCCCCTCCCCTAGCAATGCCTTATACCTCTGTTAGAGGGTTTATTTTATTCAGCTTTATACTGTATTAATCCTTTGCTTATTTGTCTCTTCTAAAGCCTTCAATCAAGTGCTTCTCCTTTTCTTCTTCCCTTCACATTTATAACCCCTAAATATGGGAGTAAATTCTTAGCCCTTTCCTCTGTTCCCTCCACACAGGTGGCTTTTGCAAACTTGTTTTAAGTCAATACTCACTGCTCACAAGGGCAGTGATTCTTATGGTGGGGAGCAGGGTGGTAGTGGATTGTGTCTAGTTTGAAAATGCTCCTAGGTATTTTGAAGGAAATCTCTGTTTTCTTTGCTCCCTCTATTCAAGATGAGGTCGCTCCTCTTACTCCCCCTGGACAGCTCCCCACTCTCATGACTCTGGCCTTCCCACAGCTGCTAGTTCCCAAATCCACATCCTTGGCCTGAGCCATGCCCCAAGTAGTAGGCTTTGTTTGTCCTGACCTGTGACACACATTTATTCAGCTTGTCTGAAACCAAATAATGTCTTTTATTTGAAAGAGGTTTCCCTTTGAAACTTTCCCACTTCTGTCCTCTGTCATCTTGCCTAAATTTATTACAAACATTCTTCTTAGTTAGGTACTGAAGAAAAATTAAAATACAGCTATCTCCTGCTTTTCAAAATTTCGCTTTACATCGCTTTGCTTTGTGAAAGAGCTATATTAGCACCTGTTTTCACTAACAAAGAAATATAAAGAGGACTTTCACTTTTACAAAAAAAGGTGAAAAGTTAAAATGGCGGTTTAGCGCTTGTTTTGCAGCAGACATTACGGAGGCAGTGAGCACCCGGAACAGTGAGAGTTGCGCCACCAAGCTCCTTCCCCAGGAACTACACACAGAATCTCAGCATCAAGCCACCACAGCTTTGAACTGTGTCTGTGAGCATCTGTCATTTATCTCCCTTTATTTTGTGCATCTGTTAACGAGATGGGTCCTAAGGTAATTGTTTCTTCACTTGACAGCCACTTCAGCTTAGGAAAGGTTTCATAGGAACGCCCAAGTTTCAGATTGTGGGGGAAATTTGTACCTCTTAGGAAGAAAGTACATGAAATATCTGCATAGAATTTAGCTGATTATCATAACTTTGTCATTATATACTCAACTTGTAATTCTAAGATATCAAAGCTGATAGCCATACACATAATTTGTAGATTTAAAAAACTAGGAATCATTCTAAATACACACTTACATATAGAAAATAAAGTAATGGAGGGAAAGAAAACCTATTTCAAGAAATAATGGCTGAAAACCTTAATCTGGCAAAGGAACCAGACAGCCAAGTCCAAGAAGCACTGAGTCCCAGACAAGATGAACCCAAAGAGACCCACACCAAGATACATAATTAAAATGTCAAAAGTTAAAAAGACTCTTTTCAAACTTCTCCAACAAAATATTCATAAAATCAGATAAGGAAAGTTCTAGAGATTAACAAAAAGCTGTCCATCCCCACAGTGAAACCACTTTGAAGATCTAGCTTTAAAATTCATGTGAATTTGCATTCTATTTCATAATATAACCAAATGCAAAAGAATATACAGTGAAAAGTAAGTTTCACAAGTGTTGAACTCTCTCACACTTACTGGTGGAGTATAAGCTGGTACAATCACTTTGGAAAACCGGCAGTGTACACGAAAGCTGAATAC
The DNA here is from genome assembly GCF_009834535.1 of Camelus ferus. Lineage (NCBI taxonomy): Eukaryota > Metazoa > Chordata > Mammalia > Artiodactyla > Camelidae > Camelus > Camelus ferus. The sequence continues at coordinate 44,504,188 of NC_045699.1, read as the reverse complement.
ATGCAGTACCCTGAGACCTAGTAATTCCACTCCTAGGTGCATACACAACAGAAATGCATACATAAGTTTACTGAAAGATGTGCTCAAATGTTCACAGCAATACTAGTTGCAATAGCCCCAAACTGGAAACTATCCACAACAGTAGAATGAATAAACAAACTGTGGGATTCATTAAATGGACTACTATTCATGGATGAGAATGAATGATCTACACCACATGCATAATACAGATAAGTCTTGTAGACAAATGTTGAGGAAAAGAAGCCAGACAAAATATACTATATATGATTCTGTTCGTATAAACTATAAAGACAGGCAAAACTAATACAAGCTATTAAGAATCAGGATAGAGGGTAACCCTTTTTGCTTCTAGGCATGCTGATAAGATTCCGATTCCTGACCTAGGTGCTGGTTACTCTGATGTGTTCATTGTGTGAAAATTAATTGAACTGTACATTTACAGTTTGTGAACTTATTTGTATGTGTATTCTGCTTCAATTTTTTTATAAGAAGTCTCTCCTCTAGTCCCTTTCCCCTCCCTAGAGGCAACTTCTGTTACCAGTTTCTTGTGTCCTTCCTGAGATATTTTAAGCATGTAAAAGCTTCTATGTCTTGTTTTTTCTTTTCATAAGTAGCATACAAAACACACTTCCCTTTGCCTTTTTTCCCTCCTCACTTAATATGTTGTGCAGATTGTTCAGTTTCAACACATATAGATCTGCTCTTTTTTTAGTGGGTCTGTGAGCACTCTTCTGGCTCTGAAATCAAGAACTGAAGATCTAAAACAGGTAGTTCTCAAAGACATTAAGCTGAATGAAAGAAGCCTTAGGAAAGAATACACATTGTAGGATTCCAATTATATGAAATTTTATAACAAGGAAAATGAATCTATGGTGGGGACAAAATTAGAACAGTAATTGTCTCCGGTGGAGTGGCAGTGGGACTAAGAAGAGTCATGAGGGAAGCTTCTAGGATGATGATAATGTCCTATATCTTGATAGGGGTTTGGGATACAGAGACAGGTGCTTTTATCAATACTCAGCAATTATACACTTCTAAATGTGTGCATTTTATGTAAGTTTTTTAACTCAGAAAATACGTAAAAGCAACAGATATTGAGCTCTAAGTTAATGATATGCATGCTAAATAGTTTAGGAATGAAGTGTACTGATAATGACAATCTATTTGAAATGCATGAAAAAATAAAATGGACTGGTACAAAGATGGATACTTAGGTGATAAAGCAAGAAAAGTAAAATGTTAATGGTAGAATCGAGTTGATGAGTATATGGGTGTTCATTGAAAAAGTCAACTTTATGTTTGAAAACTTTAAAAATAAAATGTTGGAAGGAAAAGAGAAAGAGAAGCAAGCTGGTTATTGCCTAGACAAAATACGATTAACTATTTTAAAATGTACGATTAAGTGGCATTTAATGCTGTACAACCACCACCTCTTTCTAGTTCCAAAACTTCATCATCATTGGGATTTTGATAGGGGTTACATTTACTCCTAAGTATTGTATTCTTTTTACTGCTATTGTAAATCAGATTATTTTCTTAATTATCTTTCTGGATTGTTCATTGCTAGTATATAGAAATGCAACTGATTTTTGTGTGTTGATTTTGTATCTTGGAACTTTGCTGAATTCATTTATTAGCTTTCACTGTGTGTGTAATCTTGAGTGTTTTCTAGATATGAGACCATGTTATCTGTGAATGGAGATAATTTCACTTCTTCCTTTCTAACTCAGATGTCTTTTATTTTTCTTGCCTACTTTCTCTGGCCAGAACTTCTAATAAAATATTGACTCAAAGTGGCAAAAGTGGGCATTGTTCCTGATTGTAAGGGAAAATTTTTCAGTCTTTCATCATTGAGTATGTTGTTAGCTGTGGGTTTTTCATATATGGCCTTCATCATGGTGAGGAAGTTCCCTTCTATTTCTAGTTTATTAAGTGTTTTTCTCATGAAAGGATGTTGAATTTTATAAAATTCTTTTATTGTATCAATTGAGATGATTGTTTTTTCCCTTCATTCTATTAATGTGACATATTACATTGATTAATTTTTATCTGTTGGCCCATTCTCGAATTCCAGGAATAAATCCCACTTAGTCATAATTCCAGTACTAATCCCACTTAGTACTTTTAATGTACTGCTTTGGCTTGCTAGTATATTGTTCAAGATTTTTATGTTAATATTCATAAAGGATATTTGTAATTAAAAAAAGGAAAATAAAGTAATGGAAATCTGTACCTACCATTTAACTTTATCAAATGATAACATTTACCCTTTATTTTCTTCAGTTTTCCTCTACGCATTAACAATATAATTGAAATCCTCTGTGTAACTTCTTCCCATTTCCCATTCAATTTTTTCCCTTTCCAGAAGTTGGTGCCATGGTCTTAAAGTTGGTGTCTGCCATTTTCATATGTTTTAATACTCTTACTACTAATGAATATTCCAATAAACAACAGTAAAAGCTTAGAAGTGTTGAGATTTCATAAAAATGACACCATTCTGTGAATATTTTGAAATGGCTTTAGGTTATAATAGCTTCACAGAACAAGTTCAGTGGTGTTCTTTTGAATTACCTGTCTGAATAAAGGTTTGGTAAAACCTGACTACAAAACCACCTGGGTCTGGTATATTTTGGTAGGGAGAATTTTGATTACTAATTCAAGTTCCTTAGTGGTACTGGTTCATGTAGGTTTTTTCTTCTTTAGTCATTTCGTTAATTTGTATTTTTCCAGAGAATTATTTATCTGCATTTTCAGATTTAACATTGAACTTTATGAAGTTTATATAGTATTCTCTTTTACTTAAAAAATTATACTGTATCTTATGCTATTTACACTTTTCACTCATTATTTGTATCTTTTCCTTTTCTTTGAGTAGTTTTTCCATAAGTCTGTCTCTTTTCTTTTGGAAAGAAAATGTCTACAAAGAAGCACCTTTTGGTTTTGATGATGCTATTTATCATGTTCTCTATTTCAATAATTTTGGTTCTTATCTTCGTCATTTCCTTCTTTCAGCTATCTTAAGATTTATCCTGTTGTTGAGTTTCTGGATCTTTTGGGGCTTTTTGGGGTCTTGAAAGTTGTAAGGCAAACCCATACAGTAATATAAATTATTGCTTTTATAAATCACTATCCATGGTGGCTCCAAGTTTCCAAAAGAAAGGATACCCATGAAAGATTTGGATGTAAGATTCTGCTGTGGCCTGAATGTCTGTGTGTCCCCTGACCCAATTCAGATGTTGAAATCTGAACCCCAAAGGTGATGGTATTAGGAAGCGGACCATTTGGGAGGTGATTAGGTCATGAGGGTGGAGCTCTTATAAAATATACCCAACAGAGCTCTCTAGCCCTTCCCACCACCATGTGAGGACACAGCAAGAAAGCGTCATCTGTGAGGAAGCAGGCCCTCACCAGACACTGATTCTGCTGGCACCGTGATCTTGGGCTTCCCAGCCTCTAGAACTACGAGAAAAAAATTTCTGTTGTTTATAAGCCACTCAGTCTATGGTAGTTAGTTTATAGTAGCCTGAATGGACTAAAACAGATTCTAACCATAAAACATTAAGAACAAACTACAATTACAAAAAGGTACTGGAGATCCTGACACACTCCCAGCGCCTCGCTCATCTTGGAGTAGTCTCTTTGCACAATGACTACCGTTTCCTATCGCGGTTTGCCTCATGTGGAACTGCCTATGATTGTCCCTGCCTCTCCAACTAGAGTGAGTAGAATCAGGGAAGGGCGATGCCACATTAACCTAAGAAAAGCTATTCATTAACATATACAGAACTGAGTTTCTGAAGCTGAAGAGGAGGGGGTCCTCAGACATCTTTAACCTCCTGCAGTCTCCCATTTGGATCCCGATGTGGCTATACAGAGCTATACAGTCCTATAAACATTTTCCAAAGCTAAATGTAAATTATATTTTGATTATCCACATCGCTGGTCCCCTCCATTAGCACAGACAATTGATAGTTGGCTATATAATCTATCTACTATTTTGGATTAGCCACACCACTGATCTTCTTCATTAGTGTGGATAATCTAGAATTCTTCATCTATGGCAGCAACGAGGCTGCCAAATTTACTTTATTGTAAATTAAAAATTATCTAAATCTAGATTTCAGGGATAAATTCCAAATGCTTTTAATATATTTCCTATCTACATTAACAGGAGTGACTAGTAAGCAGTATGTGTCCAACTATAATTGTTTTTCCTTAATTGAACAAACATAAATGTTAAAAATCATACCCCCTTTGCTTTAAAGAGGTAAGCAAGCATAAATTGTACATCTATGTGATTTGTGTGGCAGTAGACTGCTTATGTGAATATGTTTGCCACACAGTGCTGGCAATATCTGAATTTTGACAACAAGAATCTAACTAGGTTTCCAGTGTGAGTTCTGTAGCAGTGAAGTAATTCTATTGCAGGGTCCCTCCATCTGTACCCCTTTACTATGGATCTGATCACAGTGGAAATACCAAATCAGTGCTGAGAGATCTCCCTGTACAACCTCTTTGCTTGGGAGATACAGAAACTGGAGACCAGAGAGAAATAGTGGGTTGCTTTAAGGCACATGGTTAAGTCAGCAGTAGAGCATAAGTTGAGGATCAGAACTCCTTCCTAGTTTTCATATTCTACCCCTTCACTCCATGGTCCTGCTGCTCCAAGGCAGAAGGAAAACTCCATCTGTTGATGGACTCTGTGCAGTACTTTTTCTTCAGACTTTTTGTCTCTCCCCATACCATAGAGTTCTATCCCCAAGGTCTTCACCTACAGGTGAAGGCTTGGTCAGAATTCAAGATGTGACCTGCAATACTAACTACTCCATCCTACTGCTCACGCCTCTAACCATTTTAAGCACCTCCTCGCCCTGTATGCTTTCCATCTTCTGTCATCAGGTCTGATTTGATATTAGTTTATTTTGGTTTCTAGGCCAATAGAAGCCTATCTGGAGACTGGGAATGTATTTTTCCATATAGATTTTCTACTTGTCGTGCCAAGGACTTTCCTTCTCTGCCTCAAGATTCCCAGAATGTAGGAGCTCTGAGTCTACTCTTATTGCATCCTGACTCCGCCATGAGCTGTTACTGTTTCACATTTAATGGGATAACTGGTGAGGAAACTCACTCCCACCTCATGGCAACAAGTTTCTGCTTTGATGTCTCAGCATCCCAAACACACAAGTTTGGCCCTTTCAGCTAGCATTAGGAAATGTGCAGGCTGGATAGGGAATCTAGGCATTTGTGGGGTAGACAGGCTGGATGACAATGCAGCATCTCTGTCTTTCCACTAGTGAGTGTCAGGGTTTGTGAGCGAGTGGTAAAGATTTAACCGAACACAGTATCAGGGAACACTGGAGGTACTGGAGAGCTATGTAGAAAATCTAAAATCATGATTTGGCTAGGTCAAAGTACCAGTAATCCTAAGAACTCATGAGAACTGTAACCATTCTATCGACGACTATTATTTCTCTGACTGATTTTATGAGCTGTATTTATTTAGTCTAACCTGTTCATGTATATTTAAAACAATTAGAGGAATGTGCTCTGACAGATCCTTTATTCTAGCAGGAAGGGGAGAAGTAAATCAGTTGAAAACATATGGAGTCTTACTTTAAGATAGTAGGTTATAAGAAATAAGTGTTCAGAATTACGTTTGTTTCGAGTGCAACCACTCCTGAACAACAGAAAGCTTTAAGCCCAAATGCCACTTAAACTTACGTGTCCATAATGGCCTTCTAGCCCACAGTTGTAGCAATACACTGAGGCTGATTGTCCAGAAGGGGTCTTCGGCTTTTTGGGTGGTCCAGGTTTGGTCTGCAACATGAATATTTGTAAGGATTTAGTAAATGTCAGAAGACAATTAAAACCTCATTCTTTCCAAAAGAACTTTTTTAGGTAAGAGATTCCTTAGAAGTACTGCCTCCTAGAGTTTAGTGTGGAGACCCCATATTCAGACGGTTCTGTGTATTAAAGTGTGTAACATGACAAGAATTCTTTTATTCTTAACATCAGCGTGTGCTTCCCTCCCCTGCCTTGCTCCTCATTCCATTCAGCACTACGCCCAATACTGAGGTGGATATTAGGTATCTGAGATAGAGAAAGAGTAAAAGTCTAGTAGAACATGACAGACATATACATAGATAATGACAAACAATGTAAGCACTGTGACAGAAGCACGTACAAGGAATTTGTGGAGTGGCAAGGGGGACCTATCATTGGATGGGGTGAGGAAGTCAGGGAAAGCTTCTCTTGAAATATAAAATTTAGGTTTATTCTGAAAGAATTAGGTGTAAATCAAATGAGGACTTCTAGGTAGAGGGAAAGGATGCTTTACAGGTTTCTAACTTGGGTGAACTGGTGAGTAGTAGTGTCAACAATTGATTCAGAAAAGTACGATAAGAAGGAGGAGTCAATTTAGAGGAAAAGATGATGAAATCTGTCTTGAATGTTGAGTATCTAGGTGGAGATGTCCACTAGGCAGTTATCTATAAGATAAAGCTTAGAAAACATGTCTGAGCTGAAGGTTAGATTTGAAAGTAAGCTGCATAATAGTGGAAGCTGAAATGACCAGAGTGGACAGAGCTGCCATAGCCAGGTGAATGGCAGTGAGCTAAAGATGGAATCCTGGACACAATATGTAACGGGCAGGCAGAGGAGCCTGTGAAAGGGACAGACAAGGAGAGGTTAAAGGATGCAGAGTCACAGGAGAATACAGTCGTAGACCTTAGAGTAGTCTCAAGAAGGATGAACTGATCTACAATGTCAAATACAGCAGAGAGGCCTAGAGAGAGATTAGAACTGAGAAACATCCATTAGATTTGGCAATTGTTCACGGATAACCTCATTGTGAGAATTTTGGAATCAGTGGGAAGGTAGAAAGTAGAAGGCAATAGGTTGAGGAGTGAGGAGATGCCACAAAGAAGAGCAAGGAAAATGATTACCCACAAAAGCCAGGATGATGGTTACTGCCCTTGGGGAGAGAATAGCACACAGAGGGTTTCAGGGTAGCTGCGATTTTCTATTTCTTGAACATAGTGGTGTCATATAACTTGAGTGTGTTATATAACTAATTTATTAAACTGTACACGTATGTTTTACGTACTTTTCAGTATGTATATTCCATTTCATAATAAGAAATGTTAAAAAAAACTGATTGGAAGTTGAAGAAAAGTAGACAGTAGGTACATATTATTTGAGAAGCATGAGTAAGGGGCGAAATATCAGTCAGCACCTAGGGGGAGGGTTTGGTGGAGTCTGTTATTAGAATGGGAGAGACCAGAACATATGAGGGAGCATGTAGAGATGGAGAAGTTGAAAACAGAAAGAAAGGATGGACAGAGCAAAACCCCTGAGGTGGGTGGGATGGGCTTTCAACAGGAGAAAAAACTAATTCTCCCCATATTTTCTGGAGATTGGTAGGATGGGAATAAACTTGGGTAAGTTTATTTCTTATGTTCTTCATTGGGATCCTATAACAAAGAGCGCCAAGTAACTGGTCTGCCAGCTAATCTTGTTGCTGTTGTTTAGTGTGGCAAACAGGTGGTTTGTGGATGTTTTATCCTTTTGATATAGGAAAATACCTATAGGTTATAAAAATAATCTTCACATAACTTTACTTTGAGCTCCTATTTCCTAAGATGGAAAACGGGGATGACAATAACCTGATAGATGTTTTCTACTGACAATACAAAATGGAATTTACAACTTCAGCTATTATCAATTGAGATATAATCAAAACACAATCAACAAACATCTTATACTCTCCAATAAAAAATGTGGTTCATGAATTGAGACTAGTTAAAAAGCCACTAAACACAGATTTAACAGGTATGCACATAAGCATGTACCACTCATTGCAGTGGTTTAAAATTTTTTTCAGGTAGTAGAACACTGGGAAGACATGAAATTATTAAGCAGAAATAATTTTTCCATCTAAAAGATAACTCTATTATTTGATGTGATATAAAACTGCAACCATGAGCATATGTGGTTTAAGAGAAAGAAATAAAACCAGAAGAGATGGTACCATGGATGTGAAGGTAGAACAGATGATGTTCCAAGGGAGAAGTTATCAAAAGCTATTGATGGATCAAATACGATGAAGACTACAAAATCCATTGGACTTAGCAATCAGAAAGCTGTTGGCAACTGGAAACAGCTGTGAGCAGTTACATTTGAGAGGCAGAGGCACAAGCCAGATACTAACGGGTTCATTACAAGTAGAAAGATGCTGAAGAACAGAACATAGATGACTTTTAAAGAAACTATGCTGTGTATGAGAGAAAGGAAGGGGACAAGTAGCACAAAATTTAGGTTCAAGGATACCTCCATCAGTGACATTTACCAGAGTGCTGGACACATGGCATGAGCAAATGTGTACATTCTTTCATTAACCTACCCCCAAAATAATTATTGAGTGCTTAATACATGTTCTAAGATTAGGGGTAGCTGAGAAGTGAGCAAGACAAAAATCACTGCTCATATCTCCAGTGGTGGAAGACAGATAAACAAAATCAATAAAACACAGACATACACACAGTATCAGACAGTAATAAGTGGTATGTAGGAAATTAAAATATGGCCTATGGGTAAGAATGATTTTTACATTTTAAAATGGTTTAAAATTTTTAAAAAAGGATGTTTTGTAACATGTGAAAGTTATATAAAATTCAAAATTCAGTGCCCATGAATAAAGACTTATTGGAACACAGCCAGGCTGCTTTCCATGCTACAAGGAAAGAGTTATGTCAGAGACTACTCATTAGCCTGCCAAGCTAAAATATTTACTATCTGGCTCTTTACAGAAACAGTTTGCCAACACCTGACCTAGAGT